>NC_137088.1:27119627-29907127 GCF_951640355.1 Cnephaeus nilssonii
CTGAAAATATTTGCAGAAGGAGTGAATTCCTCTGACCGTCAACAGAGATCAGAACTGACAGCCAGAAGTCCTCCAATAAATAGTTTTGTCAGCTGCAGTCAGGCCCTGGGGGCTGACATCAGCCCATCCCCAGCAACCTCTTGTCCGTGTCTTGGCCACAAAGCGTAAATGTGAAATGGCTTAGCACGCATGGCTTTTGAAACCTTTTGCAGAGAGAAGACAAACGTGTGTTTAATTCCCTTACAGCCGGGGAGGCTGAAAATTCATGGACATGATGAATGTATGTCTTTGTTTAGGTTCCCCCAGAAACCGATCCTGAGACAAATATTGAAGTGGAGAAGTGGAGGTAGTTGACTTGGACATTGGCGGGGGGAGGGGGGTACCAAAATACCAGGAGAAGGGGAAGCAGAGAAGGGACTCAACAAAGAGTATGTTATCCAACCAGCTACCACTATGGGAGCCTGGAACATACCCCATGGGGGTTCTGGGGAGCAGAACAGAATACAGGAGAGGGGAAGGTGAGGAAGTGGGGTACTAGCACCAGCTCCATCAGGCCTCTGCCGTCCGCTAGCAGAGGGACCCTCCCGTCTTCGGAGAAAACTCTCAGGCAGAGGTGCAGAGCCCGCAGCAACAGGAAGCTGGGAGGACTAACATGGTAAGGCCTGAGGGATAGAGGTGGATGCCATCAGCACTTCCTACCACTGATCTGCCAAGTCCTTTTATTTTTTTAAGTGAGATAAAATTGGTATATAACATTACATAAGTTTCAGATGTATAATCAATATTATAATTCGACATCTGTACACGGTGATCACCACCAAAAGTCCAGTTACTATCCGTCACCACACAGTTGACCCTTTCACTCATATCGCCCACCCCTCAAACCCTCTCCCCTTCTGATAACCAACAACCTGTTTTCTGTATCTATGGGATTAATTTTATTAGTTTGTTTTTTTGGGTGGTTTTGTGTGTGTTTTTTAATTTTTACATGTAAGTGAAATCATCTGGTATTTGTCTCTCTCCATCTGGCTTATTTCACTTAGCATCATGCCCTCAAGGTCTATCCATGTTGTTGCAAATGGCAAGAATTCGTTCTTTCCTAGGGCTGACTCATATTCCATTCTATATAGATTCACCCATAGATAGACACTTAGGCTGCTTCCTCATCTTGGCTATTGTAAATAATGCTGCAGTGAACATGAGGGTGCACATATCTTTTCGAATAAGTGTTTTCATATTCTTTAGGTAAATACCCTGAAGTAAAATAGCTAGAAGATACGATAGTTCTATTCTTTTTTTAAAAATATATTTTTATTGATTTCAGAGAGGAAGGGAGCGGGAGAGAGAGATAGAAACATCAATGATGAGAGAGAATCATCGATCGGCTGCCTCCTGCAGGCCCCACACTGGGAATCGAGCCCACAACCCGGGCATGTACCCTGACCAGTAATCAAACCGTGACCTCCTGGTTCCTTGGTCGATGCTCAACCACTGAGCCACACCAGCTGGGCATCTTCCTCTTCTTTGGTCTCCAGCATGTGCCTGGCACATGTCGTAGACCTTCAATAAGTGTAGTCGAGCATGTGCTGGGTATAAAAAGCCATGCCAGAGAGGATAGAGGGGTGAGTGAGAAGTTGTACTCACAATCTAATGTGGGGGTTGGCTGGGGTGCAGGTGGGAGGCAATGGATAGAAAGACCACCTTCCACGGGCAGAAAGGGATGTGCGGTGAAAGCAGTGTCGGCAAAGCATTGAGTGAGCCCTTTCCACGTGCCAGGCAGTGAGCTAAGTACTTGATAGGTGTTTTCTCATATAATCTTCTCAATATGGCGTAGGATGGTGGTTTTATTCATTTTATAGAGGAAGAAACTGAGGCACAGGGAGGTTAAGTAACTGACCCAAGTAGCAGAGCTATGATACAAACCCTACTTTCTTACTGTTGGCATAAGAATGTCCAAGCCTATAGAAAAAATATATATATAGGGGCGGGGCGAGTGGGTGGCGGGAGGTCGGGAGGGGGCAAAAAATAAATAAATAAATAAAGAGAAAAAAATATATATATATATGAGTTTATTTGAGCCAAACTGAGGACATCCCCAAGAGCAAGATCTCAACGGACTGAGGAAATACTATGGAAGATGGCAGTGTTGCAGTTCTTTTTATGCATTTGGACCAAAGGAGGGAAATAAGGAGGATTCCATGACATCCACTGATGGTAGATCAAGGAGGCGGGAGAAAGCAAGGTGGGGAAATCTCTGATTAGATAAAAAGAAAAATGGAGAAACACATAGGACTACTTTTACATTACCTCAGGCTGCCTCTGTAACCTTTGTGTGTTAAGACAGGGTTTTTACAGCCGTCATCAAATGGAATAACATGGAATGGATGTCGCATTAAAAACAATGATTGTTAACCTTGAACATGTACTGCAAATGGGGATGGTGTACAGGACGCAACAAGATCATGTGCTCCCTTGAGGGTGGTTAGCCCCCGAGGGGGTCTGGAAAAGAGGATTCCTTTGGCATCTCAAAGGGCTGTTAACCTAGATCCGTGGTCGGCAAACTCATTAGTCAACAGAGCCAAATATCAACAGCACAACGATTGAAATGTCTTTTGAGAGCCAAATTTTTTAAACTTAAACTTCTTCTAACGCCACTTCTTCAAAATAGACTCGCCCAGGCCGTGGTATTTTGTGGAAGAGCCACACTCAAGGGGCCAAAGAGCCGCCTGTGGCTCGCGAGCCTTGGTTTGCCGACCACGGACCTAGATGAACAAGAACAATGGACAGGGCTCAAAACAAAGACAAACCTTTTATGAAGGGAGTTCCATGCCTGGGGTGTGACTACCACCATGACCTGCTCAGTTAGGAATTTATGATCAAATCATCCCGCAAGGTTACTTTCCGTCACTGAGCCTGTCAGATTCACTAGATAGCCCCTCCCTGAACTGACACCCTCACTGTCAGGCTGACCTACACAGATGACGTGGAGTGGGGAACAATGATTTGTTTTCTTAATGAACAACCGTGCCCTGTTTGGCTCAATAGTCAGTGCACCAAAGGGTCATGGCTTTGATTCCAGGCCCTGCTTGCTGGGATGCATGGAGGAGGCAACCAATCAATATATCTCTCTCTCTCTCTCCTTCTCTCTTTTTCCCTCTCTCCATGTCCTCAGCTGAGGATTAAAAGAATAAAAGAATAAGCAGTGACATCTTGTAGAATGTCCGAGGGGCTAGATGCCTATGCCAGGCTCTGTGAGGATCTTTCCAAACCAAGGCCCCGTGCCTTCCCTGCGGGATACTACTGCTCTGTGATACTAGACTGGGAACCGGGGTACCCCCAGGGCTCCATTGCTTTGCCTTTCTCCAGGATAATGAATGTAACGAGGTGACTATGATCCTGGGAGGCCAAGCCACTTAGAACAAAGCAGTCAGCTGTGCTCTGCAGCGGAGCGTGGCTGTTTTTCACCATTACCAAACCCAGGGAGCTCCTGACCCCCCCCCCCCCTCAGCGCCTGCTCAGGGCAAGGCAGGACACACACACACACATTTCAGCCGCTGCACGTTCAGCCAGCGTACGTGCTGCTAAGCACACACCTGCCTCGGGCCTCTCCACACTCTGCCTCCTCCCAAGCTCTCCCTCTCCCCTCACACAGCTCAGTGGCATTTCTTCCGACTCCAGGTCATTGCCAAGGAGATTTGGGGAAACAGCAATGCTCCTCAGCAAAGTGGGCTGGGTTTGGAGACGGCCTTTCCCCCCTCCATTAGGAGACTCTCACACGCTCCATTCTGACTTACTCGAAAGCATGCTGCTTTTCTTCTCTCGCATCCATCCTTCACAGGCAGTGACATGAAAATGTAATTTAAATTTTTTTTTAAATTTGAAGTTTTTTTCCCATATTTCAAAATGTCCACATGCCCCAGAAATATACACGGAGTGCAACCCAGCTCCTGCGCGGTGGGGCCAGGATTTCAAGCTGGTTTGAAGGCCTGGGGACCAACATATTTGAATCTCATTACACATCCTAGCAACTGCGCAGCAGAGGAACAAAACAGCCCTGCCTTCCTAGCCTCGGGGTCTGGAATCGCGCACCTACTATGTGGTCTGCCGAGGAGAAACCCGGAGGCACTGGGTTGAAATGGAAATAGAAATAGAGTTATTGCAGTAACTAGGAAGCATAAATCTAAAAAGCCACTGGAGAAGGACAGGTAGTACTTCTAGGTGAGCTCAAACGCTCAACTGTTCCCAGATGCAGGGCGAGGATGTGGGAAGCGGGTTTCAGAAGGTAGGAGGCACGATATAAAATGGCACTGAAATCCATAGTGATCACATCAATTTCTTTTTCTCTTTCCATCTTAAGTAAACTGTATAAGAAGGTGTCCTTTGGTGCCGGTGGGTCATTAACACTTCTCTTAAACTTGTTAATCTCACCTCTCAACAAAGAGAAAGCAGGCTCTGGGACCCAGCTGCTTGGCAGGCAGTATTTGATAGAATAAAATATTATTGATTTGGGTGGGGTTTTGTTGTTGTTGCTGTTTTTTGTTTGGGTGTTTTGTTTTGTTTTTACTTTTAAATATATTTTTTATTGCTGATAGTATTACAGGTATCTCCCATCCTTCTCTTCTCCCCCCCTCCCTTCCTCCCAGCCCCTACCCACCCCTCCAGGTGATTTGCTTTAATATTATGAACTTGTTCAGTTATCTTCTAGGTATGGCAAGTAAAGCAGTTCTGCCGGCTTCTGTAGTGATCTAGGCATTTGCTTCCAGGGACCAGGCATCACATGGCAGTTTTACATGCAGATTCCTGGGCCCCTCAGATCTCCCGAACCAGGACTTGCACTTTCACAAGAACCCGCAGGCGATGCCGATGCACATTAAAATTTGAGAACAACTTTGCAATTTCCATGTTATACACATTTATTTACAAAGAAACAGTGAAGCCCTGGCCCGGTAGCTCAGTTGGTTAGAGTGTCATCCCAATACACCAAGGTTGTTGTGGGTTTGATCCCCGGTCAGGGCACATACAAGAATCGACCAATGAAGCATAGATAAGTGGAACAACAAATCAATGTTTCTCTCTTTCTCTCTCTCTCTCTCTCTCTTCCCCCAACCCTTCCTCTTTCTCGCTCTCAAATCCATAAATAAAAATTAAAAGAAAAAAGCAAATTGGAAAAAAACAATGTTTGGGAAACACTTGGATACAGCATCTTGCTAGTGGCACTAAGACACAGGGATTCAACCCTCCAGACACCAATATGTACCACTGCATACAAGCCACTCATTGTCTGGGCTGAGAGGAGGGACAGATCATATGAGACCTGTGGCTATAGCCTTGGCCAGCAGCTCTAGCCCAGACCCGCCCGTCAGGGCTTTGAAACATGCCCTCCATGAGCTTGGCGTCCACTCATGCCCGGCTCTCACCCATGGTGTCCTGACAACTGCTCTCAAGGGGTGGGGGTGGGGGGGTAATGTAAGCATATGTACTAAACGCCAATCAAATTCACAATACCACTTAAAGGTGGCATAGAATTTTGGCTGATGTTTTATCTATCTAATTTTAGTAATAACATAAATTTTAAGATAAAATACTTTGCTTTTCCATTTACACCTGTAACTTCAATGTGGCTTGCTATTTCTTGCAAAACCCGCCAACCGTTTTTTATAATTGTGTCATCAACAATAGTATCATAAGATCAGACTACAGGAAAATGTTTGATTATTAATATCTGATTATACAAAAAGTCACTCACATCAATGATGAATGAGGATAGCTCTGATGCGAATTTTGGTTGATATTTTGATTAACCTTAATGAGTTCATTTGTCAATGATGAAACTTCTTTTTTTTTTTAATATAGAAAGAAGGAGAGAGAGATAGGAACATCAATGATGAGAGAGAACCATTGATCAGCTGCCTCCTGTACACCCCGCACTGGAGATCAAGCCCGAAACCCAGGCATGTGCCCGACTGGGAATTGAACCGAAACCTCCTGGTTCATAGGTCGATGCTCAACCACTGAGCCACACCAGCTGGGCAATAATGTAACTTCTTTATGAATCAGATAATAGTTTTCAAATATTGGAAAAATATTCTTGCTAATTTTTGTGCCATTCCCAATGTAACAGCTACAGACATGACCCACTTTTAAGCTTAATCTGCACTATTAACATTTTCTGCCTCCCTTTTTTAAATCTAGACAGTCTATAAAATAGTAATTCAATCTGATTTGTGGAGTTTGCCAATTTCCATGGTGTCAATACTCTCACCCTTATTTCAAACGACTAACTTGATGTGAATGAGTTGGGAAGAGTTGGGCAGGAACACATCATTGACTCCCACCACACAGGTACTATCAATGTAAATAAACTTCAGTAGCACAGATAATGATAAGATGTAAATAATTAGCCAGTGATGTGTTTTGAGTATTTATTACCATTTTTTAAAATATATTTTTATTGATTTTGAGAGAGAGAGGAAGGGAGAGGGATAGAGAGATAGAAACATCGAAGAGAAAGAAGGCATCCACTCGGGATCGAGCCAACAACCCGGGCATGTGCCTTGACTGGGAATCGAACTGGTGACCTCTTGGTTCCTGGGTTGACGCTCAACCACTGAGCCACACCAGCCAGGCACCATTTTTTAAAATATAACTTATTTAATTGTGAGTTGATATGATTTAATTTTTAATAATGGCTGTGTTTAGCAACCGGCTTACAAAATTCCTGGAAATTTAACAGTCAGCTCTGGTACGCTGTTAGGAACCGGCTCCAGCTCACACTGCCCCCGCCTCTCTGTGTAGCCGTGTTACCTGATTCCATTTGTCAGGACACCCCCTCTCCTGCCTCCCACCCACCCACACAGCCCTTCTGGCCAGGCCCAACTCCAAAGAGAGAAGGAAGAACAGGGCTACTGATCCCAGGAAGACTTGGAAGACAATGAGGGTATTTTAGAGTGATCTACCTTCACTTTGGGGAAGACAACCCCAATTTCAGGGTCTTAAGTTGATGAATTGGTGGCAGTGGCAGCATTGAGCTCTGGTTAAGGGCACCCCTCTGGAGTCTGCGGCTGCGCTTGAGTCCCGGCTCTGCCCCTCTTAGGCCATATGACCTGGAATAAAAAACTCAATCTCTCTGTGCCTCAGTTTCCTCATGTAAAATGGGAACAATAATGACACTTGCTTCATAGGATTGTAAAGATTAAATGAGATCATGGACTAAAAGTTGTTCACATAGTGCTTGGCACCGAGTAAGAGCTTCACACACATCAGTTATCATTAGTAGTAATCAAGTCATAGTGGCTTTTACAAACTCATGTATTAGCTAATACTACTTTCCACATATAGAAAACATGTGCAGCCCGGCCAGTGAAACTCAGTGAATTGAGCATCACCCCATGAACCAGTTCAATTCCCAGGCAGGGCACATGCCTGGTTTGCGGGCTTGATCTCCAGTAGGGGGCGTACAGGAAGCAGCCGATCTATGTTTCTCTCTAATAAATGTTTCTATCTCCCTTCCTCTCCCTTCCTCTCTATCTAAAAAATCAATAAGAACATATTTAAAGAAAACATATACAGCCAATATTTGCATGCTTTTAAGGTTCTAAAGGCTTCTACATGCATAACCTGTTAGAAGCCTCAAGTGATTCACGAGACAGTCATCATGTGATTATCAATCTCCACTCATTGTCATTGCATTCTGTGGGCAGGGGACTATGTCATTGCATTCTGTGGGACTCAGAGAGGCTGAATCATGGCCCAGGGACACACAGCCAATGACCAACCAGCCGGAGCTGGGCCCACGGCTTCTGTTCTCCTTGAGCGGATCCCAAGCCTTTAATGGGCATTTTTGTTGAGCTCCTTACAGCCCTTAAACAGCAAGAACTGGAAGAACTACTACTGAGATAGGAGCCTCGGGTTTCTTAGCCAGTCAATTAGGTTGGACTATTTTTGCACAATTCTATAAATAAGTATTCATACGTAGTAAAAATGGTCAATCAAAAGAGCCAGTAACCTAGGAGACAAAACAGAGTTTTCTCCTACATCATGGGCTTGGTGACACGCCATCAGACTTGGCTTGAAGTTACAGATGTGGGTGATCTCTCATTTTTTCCCTTTTCCCCGACAAAGGGCAGAGTAACAATGACCTGCTCCCTGAATGTATGGGGAGGAATCACAATATGTCCATCTCGCTCAGGGAGAAGGTTCAAAACCCAGACCATCCCCTTGATAGTCACAAGTGTGACCAGACATGTTTTTTCAAGGAAACGTATCAGATCAAGTTGGCTAACGATTAATCTGCCTTACAGTGCTGGGAGGGGTTACAAACTCTCTGAAGGGCAATTTGGCAACGTTTATCAACATTGCAAAGCCTGCCCTTTTGACTCAGCAATTCCACAAGAGGAATTTACTCCCCAGAGATATTCCCATGTAATCAAGATGAGGTCTGTAGGTTATTCTTTGCACCATTGATGGTAACAGGCAAAGACGGGACGGGGTCTTCTAAGTAAGGCAATACTACGTGGCCGTTAAAAAGAATGTAACTGGGGGGGAGAGGGGGGCTAGAAGGGGTCAGTGGGGGGAAAACGGGGACATATGTAATGCTTTCAACAATAAAAATTTTTTTAAAAAAAAAGAATGTAACTGATGGATATATGCTGATATGCTAGAATAATTTCTAAGATATAATAAGCACCAAAGCAAGGGGGAAGGTCGTACATATTTGAAGTATTTCTGGAAGGAGGTCTAAAAAATACTATTAATTACCCAGAAACAGGAGAACTGGGTAATTAGCGCACAGGGAGAAAAGGACTCTATAATACTTCCTACCGTATATTCTTTGGAAAATCTTTTGAATTTCATTCCATTTGCATGTGTCATGTGTTCAAACTGAATAAATGTATACAGGCCGTTGTGGGCGCCTGTAGCCAAAGAGGGATTTTTAAATCCAGTAGCCGTTTCCTCTGGGCTAGGAGCAGCGGGGAGGTCGTCAGAAAGGGGGGGAGGGAAGGCCTGGTCCGGGGCTCCCTCCTCCCGCTCACCCGCACTCCCTGTCCGCAGCAGCAGGCGGAGGCCGGCGGGGCGCAGAGCCCGGAGGAGCGGCTGGCCGCTGCCCGCAGGGCGGAGCTGCGCAGCACCGCGTGCCAAGTGCAGAGCCTCCAGGCGGAGACGGAGTCCTTGCGGGCGCTGGTGAGTGGGCCAGGAGCCACCTGGCATTGCTTGGGACAATTTTAACTCTCCGCGGTTGAACTGTCGTCACAGGGGTCACGGTGTGCCCGGGGCTTTCATCCCCAACCTAGGGGTCTGAGGCCTGAGAGGACAAAGGGTAGGAGAGAGGGCCCGGCTGCAGTGAATGTCAGCCACTCACGCCCACAGACGCCCCTTCCCAGCTGCCCCTCTTCTCCAGAGAATGGCCCTCAGCCAATCAGAAGACACTTGAGGTTTGAGGGGGCGGGGGTCCCACCTTCCCAGCCAATGACCGACTCACAGGGGGTTTAAAAGCCCCGCTCACTTGCTTCAAAGTGGAACCAGGCCTCTGGGGTAATTCACTCTCCGGGCTCCATGGGGTCAGGCTGTGGGGTCAGGCTGCAGCCAGACTCTGGCTGAGACCACCTCCTGGCTTAGCACCTCCCCTGCCCAGCCCTGCCCTGCTTCCCTTGCTCCCCCTTTCCTGGGAGCAACTCCTTCATTATTCCCACAAACCAGGATCCCTGTGGCAGGCTCTGCTTCCGGGGCACCCAACCTAAGACACCTGGGAAGCTCCTCAGACTCGCTGTGGTTTGTGGGCGGATCTCTCACATCGTTAATTATTATTATTAATTTAAACGGTTATTAATAATGCAGCAGTCCACCTCTGCTCTCTGGGGTGGACTAAAGTTCTGTTAGGTTGTCAAGCACAGCTCCTCCAGGATGCCCTCCGGGGGCCACGTGTTCCGAGTCAACCACAAGCGAGTTGTACACACCAGCGGGCACGAAGGGGTTGGTTCATGTAATCCTGGCGTAGCTGAGGTGGTCTAGTCCACTGAGGCCCAGGAAGCCCTCTCTCCCATCAGCCTCAAGTCCTTGAGCTGATCAGATACCACTGATGATGCCCCTTTCTCCCACCACACCCCCCATAAACCTGCATCTCAATTTTGCCACCCAAATCAGCTCCATCATCAAGCCACCAGTCAGGCCTGCCATGAAGTTAGCTCAGGCATTTATCCTAGTAGTTTCCCTCAGGAACAGCTTTATCTCTGCCTGTTGCCAAGATCCTCCCATCACCTCCGGTTCCCTCAAGTGTCTTCCGTTCACTTGGGTCCATTGTCCCCCGGCCAACAAGGTCACATGGTGCCCAGCCGGCTCAGGACGGTGCTCAGTCTTCTTGCCACAACATGACATGCATCTCATTGCTCCACTTATTTTTTTATTGATTGATGTTTAGAGAGAGAGGAAGGAGGAGAGAGAGAGATTTGTTGTTCCACTTATTTATGTATTCATTGGTGCTTCTTTTTAAAAAAATATATTTTATTGATTTTTTACAGAGAGGAAGGGAGAGGGATAGAGAGTTAGAAACATCAATGAGAGAGAGACATCGATCAGCTGCCTCCTGCACACCCCCCCACTGGGGATGTACCCGCAACCAAGGTACATGCCCTTGACCGGAATCGAACCTGGGACCCTTGAGTCCGCAGGCTGACGCTCTATCCACTGAGCCAAACCGGTTAGGGCCATTGGTGCTTCTTGTATGTGCCCTGACCAGGGATCCACCCTGCAACCTTGGCATATCGGGACAATGCTCTAACCGACTGAGCTACCCGGCCAGGGCCATCGTTACTCCACTTCTGTCCCACTCAGTCTCTGATGGGATCTGGGTCGGAGCAAGGGGGGTGTGAGTAAAGGATCTGAGGCGAGAAAAATCAGGAAACTGCAGTTTAAAGCAATGCTGCTTTCACTAAACAAACAAAACAACATCTAAAAGCAATGGCATTATTCACTCAGAGGTATGTGAATGTTATGTAACCAGTTTTTTTCACCTGCCATAACCCTTGATAAACACCCTAATATTAGGGGTGCTGCCTCTCGCCTCTGTAGCTTTAGGCACAGTGAAGGGATTGCCATTCCTTCCCCAGATGTCCTTGTGGCTGCCAAAAGTGTCACTCTTCTGGCGACAGAGAGTTCCAGGCAAAAGGTTGAGGACATATTCTCAAGCCAACATCATAAAAAAAAAAAAAAAGCCCAGATGAATTACTCCTCAGTGGCAGGTGGCCCATCACTCAGCACACATTCCACACACGTATACTGGGCGCCAGCGATGTGCAAGGCCTTCCCTTAGCCCCTGGGGATGCAAATCCGAATGGGATCGTTCCTGTCCTCTAAAAGCTCAGAACTTAGTTGGTAATGAAAACCTGTGCACAAATGACTGAACAAAGCAGAGGGGAACTGTGTTCCCCAGTAGCTGCTCCCTCCAGCTTCTGTGCTCAGCAAGCCCCCAGCAACCCTCACCTCTGCCCCTCAGCAGATGCTATATCACCTATATTTTTCTGCAGATAAAATTAAGGTCCTCAACATGAGGTCTCTGGTTTCCATTTCCCACTTCAAAATATCTCAGAAGCTTTATCCACCACCCCTTTCCTTCACAGACTCCCCCTGTCTCGTGCTGCACCACCTGGGCGTGCCTCTACCCACTGTCTCCTCTCTTCTGCATTTTCAGGGTCCCCAACCCCTGGAATCGCCCGAGCTCGGCCTACAACAGAAAGCCCTCCTTTGCCAGAGCTTCATGTTAATGTCCAGATTTCGCCCTTTCCTTTCCTGCCTTGAGCCCTTAATGTGTTCTTCCCATGGCTGGAAGGAGACTCCTCCCCTCAAGTCTGCCCACCTCCACCTGCTCCTCTTGCCAAACCCTTGGCACAGGTGAGGTGAAAACACGGAAATGCGACACCCACCGAGGAGCCTAGATCCTGACTCCCTCAGCTGGGTGATCCTCCCACCCGCCACCCACTCAGGTTCAGAGTGGTCCGTGAGGTGAAATCAGCTCTTCCACCAAAGTCACATTAACTCCTTGAGGGCAGGGCCCAGGCTTCATTACTTTTATGTCCCCAAATTGCTTGGTACAGTTTCCATAAAGTGACACCTACAGTAAGAACATGCTCATAGGCATTCTCTCACCGCATCCTCGGAGAAGCGTTGAGAAGCGGGCAGGACCGTGACTGCCATCCCATTTTGCAAATGAGAAACCCGTGGCTCGGGGATTTTCCCATTAACACAGTAATAAGTGCAGGAGCCAAGCCCTTCTGGCTCTATCTCTGTCCTAGACCACAGCCAGCCTATGGGATTGGGGGTTGGCGCTCCGGCTGTGCAATCAAATCCTGCTTCCTCTACTCACGAGCCGCGTGACGCTCTAAATTCCACTTTCTCTCTTTCACATGGGGACCTACCTTGGTCATCCTCTTTATCTGCTGTGTTACCGGCCCCCGGTCAGAGCGACCTGTGCACACACAAGGCCCCCACAGCCGAGCTGACGAGACGTTCAACCGCCTTTTCCAACAAGATTCCGTGTATGAGCAGCCAGGCACCAATCATGGTGCTTGAGGCCTGCAAAGCTGTGTGTTCAGTCAAATCAGGAATTCAAGGCCAGAAACCACAGATCACTGTTTTACTTTCTGGAAGGTCTATAACCCAAGGGCATCCCTTCCCATTCCCATAAGCTGGGGAGTAAGCGAGCTGCTGTGACCCCGGTATGCTCGCTGGTGCTATCCATGTCCCCGAGCAGGCCCGGGCTGGGGCCCCCGCAGCAGTGGCCTCATCATGGTCACTCAGCTCAAGCGTCTCCGTGGGAACCAGGCCAGGATGTCAGGACTTAGGGGGGAGAACTGGGGCTTGGGCAGTGGGTCCTGAGTCATCAAAGGACCTTAGGCCACATGGAGCCAACACTATAAACCGATGACCAACCATGGCTCTGTAAAACCTTTTTCCAAATCACAGGTGTTACAGGTCCGATGTCAACAATCACTACTCACAAACCAAACAATCACTACTCACAAACCAGTCGTGGGTGCCGTGTTAGGGACCCTGGAGAGCTTGGGGATGAGGTTAAAGCAGAGGGGAGACAGGCCCTGAGTTGGACTTCAGCCAGAGCACCGTAGCTTCCGTGTGGGGAATGCAGCACAAGGAGGAACTAGAGGCAGAAAGAGGAGCTAAGAGGCCACTGAGGTCCCCCTTGATGAAAGGTGATGTGCATCCATCCTGGGCATCGGTGGCTGGAGAAGAGCGGGCACACATATGAAAACCTTTCAGAATAATAGGGGTTTGGCGGGGGGGCGGGATTCAGTAATGATTGCGTTTGGGAGAGAAGCAAGAAGACCTGGGATGTGTCTTTCCCGGTGTCTAGTTCTCAGGAGTTCACCTGCTGAAGCGCAGGATAGGAAAGACCAGCAGGTCCGTTGTGGATGCCTTGATTTGAGGTGCGCTGGACTGCGCATATTTCCTCCAGTCGGTAGGAAGGTCCGTAGTGGGTCGGGGCTTGGAGAGAGGAGAGAAGTCTGTGCTAAAGAATCACTCCAGGAGCCATTGGCAGACCGACTGGGAAAATCATGAGTGTGGGAGAGACCAACAGGCCCGGGACACACAGTCCAGAGAGTAACAGGTTCAGGATGGGGCGGTGGGGAACCCACAGGGAAGGGGGAACCAGAGGAAGAGGAATTAGCCCAAATGGGCACCTAAAACACTAAGGAAACAGCTGCTGAGTATAGAAAAGCCAGAGACGTTCATTGTAATTCTGATCATCTGGGGAAGGGCGCAGAGGAGACAGCATTTTAGCTGAATGATGAGTGGGGTTTCAGCCGTGGAGAGGATAGGGCCCCCCAGGGGGTGAGAAAAGGAGCAAAAAGGCCCAGAGGCAGCTCAGAGAGCAAGGTTTCTTTGAAGAAACACCTGCAGACTGCTTCTGTGTGTGTGTGTGTGTGTGTCAGTTTCTCTCTCATTTTTTTCCTCTCTCATTTTCTCACTCATCTCTCGTTCTTATATCTCATCTCTCTCCCTCTCCTTCCCCCTTCTCTTCCTCCCACCCATCCCACTCCATGTCTCCCCCACACACATCCACCCCCCACCCCCATCAGAAGGATCAGTGAATTAGACTAAACAAGAGCCTGGCCTCCTGAGGATTCATGATTTATACACCAAGCCACGTCAACCTAGCCACCGACCAGACCGATGCCAGCCCCTCCCCCTGCTCCGCACACCTCCCTCTCCAAGGGCCCTGCCTGGCGGCCGTGAGTTTGGACATGTTCCCTCTTTTGTAGAAGCGAGGCCTGGAGAACACTTTGCAGGACGCCAAGCACTGGCATGACCTGGAGCTGCAGAACCTGGGAGCTGTGGTCCGCAGGCTGGAGGCGGAGCTCCAGGAGATGCGTGAGGAGGCGGAGCAGCAGCGGCAGACCCGGGAGCATCTGCTGGCGCACAGGTGCCAGCTGCAGAGGGACGTGGCGTCCTACCACGTCCTGCTGGACAGGGAGGAGAGCCGGTAAGTCTCTTCTTACTTAATTATAAAAGGAACACAACTCGTCGTTTAAAATATTTTACTTTTCAAACACTATAGAAGTAATTAAGATAGAAGAAATCACCCCAAACTTCCCAAAACACACACACACACACATACACACACACACTCCCATAGCCTCACTCTGTCCTTCCACAAATATATAAACAAATATATATTATAAATGTGCATGTATACATAAATGTGTTACACCTGTTTATAATCATATAAACAGATATACACATGCACACGTAGACGTGCCTATAAATGTTAAGACATACCTAGTGCAGCAGGTTCTCCAATAAGGTCATTTAGTTCAACATCATGTCATTATAACATTGATGAGATGCCATAGGAGTTTAACGCTTGATTATATAAATTATTCTGTAGTAGAACTGGCTTCCTTGTACATCATTTCATCATAGTTCCCAGAACCTATTGACAATGTCACGTGAGGACTTACTGTACATACATGGTATCTGTTAGGAATGCATTCAGCTGCATGTAATTGAGCCTACTTAATGGGGCTATAAACCAGTGCACCTGAAGTTTAATGTGCACCCAATACCTGGGCATCTCTTTAAAATGCAGATTCTGCTTCAGTAGGTCTGGGCTGGGGCCTGAGGTTCTTCGTTTCCAACAAACTTGCAGGTCAGGCCTATCCTGCCGGCCCACAGACCACACAGGGAGCAGCCAGGACATAAACCATGTTTGTCTGAGAGTTCCAGAAATGAGGTGGTCCATGCTTCTCAATGATTTCATTAGGTCCCAAGCTCTTTTCATCTTTCTGACATACCATCCCTGGTATATTGGCTTTTTTGTCTTCATCTTTGTCCCACATGGTGGCCAAATGCCTACCACAGCTCCCGACCTCAAGTCCTCACTCATGACAAGGAGAAGGAGGAAGGAAGAGAGGGCAGCAAGAACAGCCTTTCCCTGGGTAACCTCTTTATCAGTCAGTGAAGGGGAAATGCGTTGAGAAGTCCTCTAATGGACTTTGCCTGTTATCTCATTGACCAGACCTGCTCACATGGCCTTACCTATCTGCAAGTGGTTCTGGGAAAGCAACTTTTTCCAGCCTCTACACTGGAGAGAGGCAAGGATAGGAATGACATACATATGTCTAAGTATGTATATGAATGTATGCGTGTATATATATACACACATATATACATCGATGTATATATGCAGTCTTTTTTTTATCGGGTGAGGACTACAGGAGCTTTTGCATGAGTTTTGGGACTAGTTCCTTGCCAGCTCTCTAAGGAAATCCAAGCCTTTATTTGATCATAATTCTATATCTTCATATCTCCCTCCAAGGCCCCGTCTGTGGCATACATCGAATAAGGAATAGAATATCAGTTCTAAGAGATAACTTAGCGATTATATAGTCCAACCCCTGTGATTCCAGCAAAACTACAAAGGCCCAGAACAGAAAAGCGGTTTTCTGTGATCACACGAGGAGGTGGAGCCAGAGCTGGGACTCCGTAACATCCCTTTCTTCAGAAACAGGAGAGCCACGGGGAAGCGGCCAGCCCTTCCTCCTTTCCAGCGGAAAACGTGTCATCCAGCTCCTCTCCCACTGTCTTTTTATTGGATTCATTTCTGTGGACTATAAAAGCTGGATGTTTCTGACCAAGCTCATTTTTTCATATGCCTATGAACATCTGAATAAGTGCACAAATTTGTTTTAAACATAAAAAGTGGTGAATTAAGCTGAATATTCTTCAAGAATGTAAGAATACCATTTAGTGAGTGCCTGCTGTGTGCCAGCACAATTTCAGATTCTCTGTTCTCTTCATTTCCCCTGAAACCCTGCTAGGACTATATCATTATCTCCATTTTACAGGTAAGAAAGAAAGCCTCAGAGAGCTTCAGTCATTTGCTCAAGGTAACTCAGCTAATACCTGTGGAGCAGGGATTTGAAATCCAAGTTGGCCCTGGCCAGGTAGTTGGCTACAGCATCTTCCTGATTCAATTTCTGGTCAAGGCACATGCAAGAAGCAATGAATCCTATGATAAAAGCCTAATATGTTAAGTGTCCGGTCGCCCATCCAACCAATCAAAGTGTAATATGCTAATGAATGCTAAGGTTGCTCAACCGCTCACCATGACGTGCACTGACCACCAGGGGGCAGACGCTCCGACTGGTAGGTTAGCTTGCTGCTGGGGTCCAGCTGATCAGGGCTGAGTGAGACAGGCTGGACATGCCCTGGAGCCCTCCTGCAGTCCCTCCCTGGCTGGCCAACCTCCCGTGTCTCTCCCTGGCCCCGATTGTGTACCAGTGGGGTCTCTCAGCCTGGCCTGTGCCCTCTCTCAATCTGGGACCCCTCAGGGGATGTTGGAGAGCCAGTTTTGGCCCAATGGCAGAATGACTGGTCACTTTGATGCACACTGACCACCAGTGGGCAGATGCTCAACGCAGGAGCTGCCCCCTGGTGGTCAGTTCACTCCCACAGGGGGAGCGCCACTCAGCCAGAAGCTGGACTCACAGCTGGCGAGCACAGCAACAGTGGCAGGAGCCTCTCCCACCTCCGTGGCAGCGCTGGGGATGTCTGGCTGACAGCTAGACCTGAGGGCTCCCGGACTACAAGAGGACGCAGGCCAGGCTGAGGGATTCCTACCCCCCCCCCAGTGCATGAATTTCATGCACCAGGCCTCTAGTCTATATATATAAAAGGCTAATATGCAAAGTGTCCCCTCAGGAGTTCAACTGGGAGACTGGGAGTTTGATCACTCGCTATGACGTGTGCTGATCACCAGGGGACGGCGTGGAATGAAGGGAGGCCCCAGCCGGCAGCTGGAAGGCCTGGATCGGCCCTGATCGCCAGCCAGGCCTAGGGACCCTACCCGTGCATAAATTCCGTGCATCGGGCCTCTAGTGACTATATAAATAAGTGGAACAACAAATCAATGTCTCTCTCTCTCCCTCTCTCTCTCTCTCTCTCTCTCTCTTTCTCTCTTTCTCTTCCTCTCTTTCAAATCTATAAAAAAAGAAAAAGAAACCCAAGTTGTCTTATTCCAAAGGCCAACTGCTTTCCACAAGATTCCTACCTTTCCTGTAATCTTATTGTGATCTCTTTACTAATTTTCAATCATCCATAGCTTCTCTCTCTCAAATATGTTTTTGTTTCTTTGTTTCAGCTAGTGGAGAAACTTCTTTTCATGAAGAAAATGTTGCCTTCTCACCAAGTGGTCGATGATGTGCCTTGAGGAGTCTTCCCCACCTGCTCCCACATCTACCCCAAACAGCCTCCCATCCCCCACCCCCACCCCCACCCCCGGAGCTGGATTCCCTGCTAGATTCCCTTGAGCTGAAAAGCTTCCTAGGAGTGGAGAGGGTTCTTTGGCCTTAAACTGAAGTAGTCTGTGGCTTGGGCATCCTCCCTGTCCCTCTGCCAATAAATGCTTTGTGTGCAGCTTCCAGTCTGACCACCTGTTCAACTCACCACCGGGTGGAGATGGTGTCACTTTACCTGCCTGGCCTTTGCTTGTGGAGCCATCCTTGAAGGCTCTGGAAAGTTCCCTGAGCATGATGCCATCTGCCTCTCCGCCCAGGGATCAGCTGCTTGGGCAAGCACTGTGCTCAAGGCTTGCAAGTTCACCACGGTTTGGGGCAAAAACAGCACTCTTGTTAGAGAGGGGAGTGGCGTGGCGCTGTGTTGCATGTACCATAATTACAGGCATTGCGAAGCATTCAGACCTCTTTAATGTGCTCTGCATGGGTGTTTACGTGCAGACACACACATTTCACTGCTATTGACGGAGGGCCCCTCAATCAGTTTAAAGGGAACTTCAATGTAAGCCTGTGGGGGGTTAATTAGTCTGTGGTTGCTTACTTCACTTCTAGACTCAGAGTTTGCTTCCACCGTGGGAGCCGAGCCAGCCAAATATAGTTCCTGAATCTGCCACCTACCCAGGCAAGGCTCCCTGCCTTCTGATTAAAATTGAAACCAGCACCTGTGTCCTCGCACCAGCTCTCAGCGCCTCCCAAACCACACACACACACACACACACACACACACACACACACACACACAGCCCGACCTCAGTTTCTTAATTCTTCCCTCACGCTTGTGTCAGTCCACCTGTCACACAGAATCCCAGACACGGTATCCAAGCTGAGTCTTTGTCCTCATCAAGTGCGGACCCAGACAGGGGGCCGTGTCCTCTGTGGGCCAATTTGCAGACACCCTCCCCCCAGTACCTGCACTTCCAAACAGCCAAGGCCAACACAAACAAGAGAAACCTTGTTTCCTCTGCAGGAAGCTCGGAAGAGAAGCAAAGTAAGAAAGGGGGTCTCCTGGTTGAAATGGCTCCAACCGGGGTTTTCTGTTTGCCTTCCAGGGCAGCCAAAGGAATCGTATTAACGAGTCACTTGGGCAGGACAGCTACTGAGTTTGCATGAGACCTTTACATAATTCTGTTTGTTGTTTGAGGCACAGAAATAGGCAAGCCCCCACCTAAAGCTACATTTCAGCAAATCACCAATACCTCCCTGCTGCACACTGCGGGGGGGCAGGGGGGGCAGAGGGAGCGGGGGGGGGGGGGATGTAATTAACCACTGGGTGCAAGGGCCTCCCGGCAAGGCACAGTGTGCAGCCAGCCTAGCTCTGTTGCATGCACCCAACACTAAGCTCTGTTTCTTTTCTTTCTTGTTATGATTACTTTTTTTTGCCCCCCAGCCAAGGATGAAATCCCTAACCTAAACACAGCTGGAGGGCCCGGAAGGTCAGCCATTCAGTGGCACTTCTGTGTCTGAATGGCCACGCGCTGCCCAGAGCCTGGAAGCTGTTTGAGCCCCTGCAAGAGGGGAGAATGGACTTGCACCCCTCCTCAGTCCCCACCAGCCCGCAGCTGGGCCGGGCCGCACGCCGGCCTCCTCGGCTCTGTAATCTCAAGAAGCAGCAGCCGTAAATCATTACATTAATCATCCTTTGGCAGCCAGAGCCGAGGCGGGCTGGTGCGTCCAGTTCTCAGCACAGGTTCTTGCTGTTTCTAATGAGGCTTCATTACCAGGTAAGAAAAGACTCTGCTGGCCCTCCTGACTCCGACTCCGCCAGGGCCTTATCTAACTCAGGCTTCCTGGCAAAACACCCGGTGCAATTACACTCTGGCGGGGCCAGCGACAGGTGGCTGGGAGGCTGCGCTGTGGGGCCGCAAGGACAGCGCGTTTGCTCTGGAGCCGACCAACCGGAGAAGGCTGCGGTGGACTCCTCCAAAAACAGGTAACGCCACTGGCCTCCAGCCTCGCTCCCAATGAGATTGCCAGAACATTCCTGGGCTGTCAGACCAAGGCACTAAGTCTCACCTGCATTATCATCTGTAACACTCCTGAGCACCTACTGGGGCCCAGACATTCTGTTGGGCGTGGGGATTCCAGCATCAAAGGGAGACACGCAAGCATGTCACACTCGTGGCGGGCGGGCCGCATGCCTGTCAGACTCGCTGGGGAGTCCAGGTGTGCACATAAAAGCAGACACACAGCAAAGCAGGCTGAGTAGCACGCTGCCGTGTGCATGACCCCATCAGTGTATCACAGACGGCACGAAACAGACATCCCGTCAGGTCTTTGTTGATGTTGGGTAAGGTGCTTCAGCAAGAAGCATCAAGCACCGTGCTGGCATCTGATTGTCTCTATACCCTGCAGAGAGTCTACATTTTTCCAGGTTTATTGAGATAGAATTGACATTCGGCACTGGACAGGTTTAAGGTCCATTGTGAAATGATTACCACAGTAAGTTAACATCCATCATCTCATAGAGATAAAATATTTTTTTCCTTGCGATGAGAACTTTTTTTTTCTTTTTCTGTGTGATGAGAACTTTTAGGGTTTACTCTGTTAACAACTTTCCTAGGTACCATATAGCAGTGTTCACTAGTCATCCTGTGTACAGTACAGGCCCAGTACTTATTAATCTTCTCACTGGAACTTTGTACCTTTTGACCACCTTCCCCCAATTCCTCTCTCCTCCTTCACACCCAGCCCTGCTTCTGGTAACCACAAATCTGGCCTTTTTTCTCTCTGTGTGTTTGAGTTTGAGTTTCGTTTTTTAAGATTCCACTGTCTGACTTATTTCATTTAACATAATGCCCTCAACGTCCACCTATGCACCCAACTTGTTTCAAATGACAGGATTTCCTCCTTTTATGGCTGAATAAACATCCAGTGTGTGTATATACACATACAAACATACATAAAATAACACAACTTCTTTATCCATCCGTCCGTTGATGCAACACTTAGATTGTTAACATGTCTTGGTTATTGTAAATAATACTGCTTAATGCTGCTATGTTCACGGGGGCACAGATAGCTCTTTCACATAATGTTTTCATTTCCGTGGGATATGTTCCCAGAAGTGGAATTGCTGGAGAATGTGGTAGTTTTAATGTTTTGAGGAAATTCATACTGTTTGCCTTAGTGGCTGTACCAGTGTACAATCCCCCCAACAGTGCACCAGAGTTCCCTTTTCTGCATATCCTCGCCATCGCTTATCTCTTACCTTTCTGATGATAGCAATTCTAACGGATGTGAGGTGATGGCTCATTATGGTTTGATTTAGATTCCTCTGATAAATGAGTGATATTGAGCACCTTTTCATGTACCTTTTGGTCATTTGGATATCTTCTTTGGAAAAATGCACCCATTTTTTAATGGGATTGCAGTTGACCCTCAAATAATTCAGCTTAGGGGTGCTGACCACTCCTTGCTGTGCAATCAAAAGTCCACATATAAGTTTTGACTCCCCCAAAACTCAACTAGTTGGCCCTCAGTATCTGCAGGGGATTGGTTCCGGGAATCTCGTCGGATACCAATATTTGTGGATGCCCAAGTGTCTTAATATATAAAATGGTGTAACGCCCTAGCTGGTTTGGCTTGGGGATAGAGCATCGGCCTGTGGACTGAAGGGTCCCAGGTTTGATTCTGGTCAGGGCATATGCCTGGGTTGTGTGCTCGACTCCCAGTGTGGGGCGTGCAGGAGGAAGCCAATCAATGATTCTCATCATTGATGTTTCTCTCTCTCTCTCTCTCTCTCCCCCTTGCTCTCTGAAATCAATAAAAATTTAAAAAAAGATCATGAAACTGTTAGGAGGCTGGAATATTATGCATTTCTTTTAAATGCATGTTTCAGTTTTATATAGTATCAATTGTGTCTATACTAAAAAACAGTTATTAGCACAGTTAAACTTTTTCCCTTTTTCTCTCCCTCTAAATATTTTTATCCTATCATTTTTACTGTATCAGGGTTTATTTTATGCACATTCTTTTCTGCAACCCATAATTCATGTTGTTGTTCAGCCTTAGTCTATCTATAGTTAAACGAACTTATATTTAAATGGATACTTTTACCCAGTATTTTCATTCCTGGATTCTTATTTTGCTTCATCTCTTGTCTAAATACATTTGCCTTTAAGGAGTTTTCTAAGGGTTGATGTCTGACAGGTGCTTTACCTCCTGGCTTCTTTCATGTTTGAGATGTCTGTTTCTGTTATATTTTATGAAGAACTTGACTGGGCACAAAGTCCCTGGGTCATACATTGTTTCCCTCAGAACTTGGCAGATATTGCTTCATAGTTTCTTGGATCTACTATTGTGAAAAGTCCAAGGCCGATCTAACTCTTTACCCCCTCTCTTCTTCCTGGAGACCTGAATGTTTTTCTTCCTGCTTCAAGTTCTTAAAGAAATCAGAATATGGACTGCTCTCATTCCTAATCAGCTTTTCCAATTATGTGATATGTTGTCTCTGCCTGAAAATTCTATTATTCTTTGATTTCAAGACAACTTTTTTTTTAAATTTCTTTATTGATTAAAGTATCACATATTTGTCCTCATCCCCCCATTCCCATCCCATACCCCTCCCCACATGCCCCCACCCCCCTGTTGTCCTTAACCGCTGGTTAGGCTCATATGCTTGCACACAAGTCCTTTGGTTGATCTCTCCCCTTTACCCCCACCTTCCCCTACCCTCCCTCTGAGGCCCGACAGTCTGATCCATGCCTCCTTGTTTCTGGGTCTGTTCTTGTTCATCAGTCAAGACAACTTTTTTGTATCATGTCTCTGTGTAGTTTTTCTGTTCCATTTGTTCACGTCTTTATTTCAAAGCCATCAAAGGATCATCTTTGCTCTCGTCTATGTCTTTCATCTTCTCACTAGTTTTAAAATCTTTTTCTTTCTTTTCTCTGCATTTATTGTGACTATCTCAGGCCTCTCCACCAAAATTTGACTTCCAGCCATGACTACTCATAACTACAGAGTGGGGCGAAAGTAAGTCTACAGTTGTGAATACATAAAACACAGTTTATTCTTGTATATTATTTATTTATTATTGTATTTTTTCTTTTTTTGAGAGAGAGAGAGAGAGAGGAAGAGGGAGGGAAAGACAGAGAGAAATATTGATGTGAGAGAAACACATCGATTGGTTGCCTCCAATCAGAGCCCGGGGCCAGGGAGGAGCCTGCAACCAAGGTACATGCCCTTGACCAGAATCGAACCCAGGACCCTTCAATCCACAGGCTGATGCTTTATCCACTGAGCCAAACCAGCTAGAGCTTTTATTGTATTATTTTTCATACAAACAACTGTAAACCTACTTTTGTCCCACCCTGTATATTGAGTTTATTAGATACCTAATAGTATTAAACTTTTCTTTCACTCTGCAATATGCTCTTCAACCCATTCTGTTGTCTTAGCTTATTATCTCATAGATATTATTATATTAGAATAATATTCTACATGTTCATGTTCTTATAGTGCAAAGCACTTATGGAGAATATGCCTGTTTCCGTGTGGTATTTTCATCTATACTGGTACTTTTGTATGCCATTTGTATTCTAATCATTTGCTCAACATATAGCTTCTACTGCAAGACAATGTTTTGGTCTGGCGATACCACAAAACAAAATAAGTTCTTACTTTCATGGTGCTTACATTGTGTGTGTGTGTGTGTGTGTGTGTGTGTGTGTGTGCTTGTGTGTTGTGTATACATAGCATATGTGTTTTGGGGTTTGCAATGATACGTTTATATAATTACTGTGTCATTTCTTGACATTTTTCTGTTAGTTAAAACTGGCTTGTGCTGCCCAGATCTTTCATTTCTCTAATAAAGTGAGATTGAATTTTCCTTGACATTTATTTTTTTCACATCATCTGGAACCAGTTTGAATTCCCTTCAGGCTTCAGATTAAATTATCCATGTTGAGTTTAATCCACTTTTCTGTAGCCCTAGAATAGAGTTGTTGTGATTAAATTTATGGACTTCAACCTTACAAATGGGAATTCAGTTTGTTGTCATAACAAATTCTTCTCTATAAATTTAATTTCTAATTACAAATTATATAACTACATTTTCAAAAAGTTTTTAAAAAAGAATAAAGTCACCTTTATACGATTCTATTGGAAAATAATTTTGTAACTTTTTTTTTAGTAACTGGACCATTACCTAAAAATGAAAAAGCTGAGGAACCATTAGAACAAGCCCCTGGTTTCTATGGTAACCTGTAAATGTATCCATCATATGACTCTGAAAACTCTTTATTGACTGTTGAGAAGCAAACTACTAAGCTTTTCCTAACAGTTCCATACAAATGAGCAATCCTGAAGGTATCCCATATCTTAGTTGTATTTCATGACAAAAAAATAACCATTTTTAATGTCCATGTACAAGTGTGATTTCATTTGTGTCCAAACTGGAAATATGGCCTCCACCTGCTCCTTTGTCTTCCTCTCGGTCATAGATCACGTTGGTTTCTTGGGTGGAATGGAAAGGAGCGTTGTCAAGTATCAGAAATAAAATATTTCCTCTGTAGGTTTGTCTCCAAAACCAAAGGAGAAGACAAGAGCCGGACCTTTAGCAAATTCAATAGGCAAAATGGCCTCAAGCATCTGCAGAGAAACTTTTCGAAGGGGGCTTACAGACTCTCAAAGGAGCCCAGCACAAAACGATATCACCCATTCGGACTAAAGAACACTCCTGAACACAAGCAAAACAAAAAATAAAAAAAAAATATCTCCAGTTTCCTGGCAACCAGGGCAAGAAGGAAAATAAAATCGGTCAGACTTCTTTTTGCCTCATAAATGAATGTTTCCAAACTCTTGGAAAGCTCAAAATTTCTTCCCATCTTTGAACCCTGAATAAGAATTTTTATATGGATCTTTATGTATTGGATCACGGACGATGGAATACACAACATTCTCAGTAATCATTTTAACAAATAAACTAGGAGAGATCTATTTATAACTCCTTCTTCTATGACCCCAGATAGGAAGACAATAAAGCAAGATGTAGTTTTATAAAGTCAGTGCTACAAAGGGAATTTGTAAGAGTCTTGTCTACATTAATGAATCCATTGTGCGACTTTGTTCTCACCCAGTGTTCTATTTTCCACTGCCTGCCTTTGTACGTTTTCTCTGATTCTCTTTCTCTCTCGGGGATATAAGCATCATCTGTTACAGGCCATTGTTCCACGCACCATTTTGACAGCCAGAACAGAATGAGTAAGCTGTTGTCGGAGGCAGGTCTGGTGAAAGCAGGAAGCAGAAACCTTTTTCCTCTGATGCTCTCTCGCCTCTCATGACCTTTACATCCCCCCTCCTCTGCATCCTCGCTGCTCTCTGAGCTCACAGCTTCCCATGCCACGTCCTAGCCAGGCTTCCCTTTTCAAATATTGCCACGGCCTTGAGGTCACCTCCTCTTTTTATTTTCTAGCAACTCCTCTCTTTCTTCAGGGCTGAGTGCAGCAGCAAAAGGAAATTATGGCCCTGGCCGGTTTTGCTCAGTGGATAGAGCATCAGCCTGTGGACTGAAGGGTCCCAGGTTTGATTCTGGCCAAGGGCACATGCCCAGGTTGCAGCCTCGATCCCCAGTAGGGGACATGCAGGAGGCAGCCAATCAATGATTCTCTCTCATCATTGACGTTTCTCTCTCTCTCTCCCTCTCCCTTCCTCTCTGAAATCAATAAAAAATGTACTTATATTTTTTTAAAAAAGGAAATCATGGTTATCAGTCCAGGTCCAGTCAGAGACAAGGAACCACAATGAACTCTGGGATCGGGGGGTTGGAATTAGACCTTACACAGTGATGGGAGGAGCTGGGACGTGGCAGTAGGAAAGATGGAGTGAGATCAGAGAGTCAGCCTGCCAATCTGCACATCTGCTGTCGAGGTGGGGTGCAAAGGGAAAGCGGGTAGAGGAAGCCGTAGGAAGCTGTTGCCGGCGTTGGCTGTGGGCCCACAGCCAGGCATCCTGGGATGGGCCTGGGCTGCTGTTGGTCACCAGGGTCCGTTCTCGCTAGAAGACCTGGTCTCAGTGCAGGAGGGCCAGGGCAGGCCGGCACCGCTGGCGCCTCTGTGTGTCACTGCATCTGATCGGGAAGGCATTCTGAGAGCAATGGCTGCTGCTTCTCTTCCATCACCCACATTTCATGCGAGTTCCTCTTTTGGCCAGCTCTCCGCTGCAGCCATACAGGAAGGGCATTCTGGAAACGCAGCTTCCAGTTTAACCAAGTTGGCAATAGAACAACTCAGTGGAGTATGTTTTGAGAAATTCATCGAGTTACAAATGCCTGATGTTCTCTGCGAACTCCCCTCAGAGGATACTTTACAGTGAGGAAGAAACTTATTCATTCAAAGGCGTCTCAGGCACTGGCGAGCCAGTAAGGAATATATTGGGAGGGACATAAGGTCCCTGCTGCCCTTGTTGTGTGCTCCAGGCTTTGCAACTTTCCCACCAGCAAACCCCTAATCACCGAGGGCAGTCCATGTAGACTCCAGAGGACTGAGCTCACAGCCCAGAGGGGCCCACCACAAGCTCACAATTTATTGGAAGCCTTCTATGTTACCTTCATCATTCCTGCAAACCTTGTGCCTTACTTTGGAACATAAATGTACTTGTTTTGGTAGGCAGATACATTTTAAGCTGCTTGGGAAATATATCTCTTAACTTTTGCTTTCCTAACCATTCAGTTGCATGAAAAAAAGCTGCATCCATTTATCCTATGACTTTGAAAGCCCCAACCTCATCACCATGGGTCCCCTGGAAAGGGCAAACCCAAGGCTAAGAAACATGGACGTTCCCTGGAGGCTGAACCAATCAGCCACTCCCCTCCAAACATGCAAAGGTTCCGACTACTCTAATTGTTAGATGGGACAGGGTTCTCAAGGTCTGGGCAGTCCTAAAAGTTATGTGTTGCTGAATGTTGCATAGTCCTCTGTAGATGCAGCTGGAAACAGAATGAGCTGGCAGGAACTCAACCAATGAACTAGCCAACCGCAAAGAAGAAATCAACATGTAATTGACCTAACCGTGTACACAGGTAATGACTAAGCCTTCTGGGAGACAGAGCTTTGGACAAGAACCCCATCTCCTTTACTCCTGCAAAGTAAATGAAACTACCTTGTAGCTATTTTTGAGTAGAGCATCCCAAGCTTGGAAACCCTTCAGTGTCATAACATCAGGGTCAAGTCCAGTCTCCCTAACCCAGCATCCAAGGCTCCATGATCTGGGCTCACCAAGCCCTGTCTGGTTTCCTGTCACTCATCATGCACTCTCACTTCCGGAAGTCTCCCTTCCAGCACACTCCCGTGAGCCCCTGACCACCTATGCTCTTGCTTCCATACCCTTCCTCGTGCTATTCCTTTCCTCCGCCACACGCCTTTGCCTGAAGAAACCTTCCTCAGTCCTCAAGACCCAACTCACATGCCTGTGACAGCCCTGGAGCACCCCCGCCCCGCACTTTTATTTGTACCATTAGTGCAGCCCTTTCCACTCTTTAATACCTATTAGTGTTTTGCCTGGTTTCCCAGGTAGCCTGTGAGCTCCTCAGCGGCAGACACTGTCAGAAGGCCATTTTCCTCTTTGTACTTGCAGTTGGATTTGGAAGAATCACAGGAAAAACCAGCCATGGTGACTCCACTGTCCTCTGCCAGTGAGTGGTACAAGGTTGGACGCATGACTCAATTCTGGTCATTTGGGATGTATAGACTGCACACCAGGAAGCTGAACCAAAAGTTTCATGTATCAGTACTTACCCTTACTACATATAATTCACATCAGTGTTTTCTATTCTATTTCATTTGGTTCTATTTCCTTTTTTCTAAATGCCAGTTGTAGCCCAACAGAGCTCATGAACCATCAATATCTTGTGACTCATAGCTTGAAAAAGCCTGCACTCCACTCGCATACTGTTTGACAAATATTTGTTGAGTGAATGGCTTGGGTGTAGAGACAGGATAGGGACATCACCCAACACAAATATATTCAGTCAGATAACTATCAGTTTCATCTGTCTCTTTTAACAACTGAAATAACATGAAAAGGAAACGTGTTATTTTAGCAAGATGATGCCAGTGGCTTATTGAATATTTTAACGTATCAGTTTCCTAGAAAGAATGTGGTACAAGCTTTGATTTTACCTTGCTTTGTCTTGAATAAGTCTTAACATTCCATCCTTCTTCAGCAGTTCTTAAAGACAGGGCATGATAACATGCTCCAGAAAACTCAGGAGCCCATGGGGCTAAAATGAGACAGCTCAATCTCTTAGGTCTGTGTTGACTCTTTCCTCCTCAATTCATCAAACATGAACCTTTCTCTGGGTTTCCTTAACTGTGTGCTAGGGGGAAATGTGAATTTCAAGCTGGCTAAGTAGATAAATAGTGGCTACCAAATTAGTCCCAAAATGCAGATCAGGCGATTTATATATGCTATTGGGCTGATTTAATATCATTCTGATGCCTGTAGGCTTCTGAACCCCTAAACAAAGATGCTAATACATAACTAGATCTTCTCAAATGACACTGAGGGGCTGGCTGTCCTGTCCATCTACATTTGGGGATCAGTCTTGATAATGAAAAACCTTCATTCACTAGGAACCTCTGATAACCAACTGTGCACTCACTGTACATTCAGCTGGCATCACACAGCCCTTGGTCAATGATGGATGAATAAAGGCCCGCAGAAGGAAGGAAGGAAGGAAGGAAGGAAGGAAGGAAGGAAGGAAGGGAGGGAGGGGTGTTGGTTTGATCTCAAATTAAGGAAGAAGCTAGGAAACCCAAGCTCTCAGAGTGGCGCTCAGAAAAGGGAGGAAAGCAAGAAGAGGAAGGGCAAAGAACAGTTGAGGATTTAGGGCCATGGTGTAGTGGGAAGGGCTCTGAACTGGCAGGGGGAGGGTATAGGTTCTGTCAACCTTGGTGTCCAATCGCTGATTCTCTCTCATCATTGATATTACTATCTCTCTATCCTTCCTCTCTCGGAAATCAATAAAAACAGTTTTTAAAAAGTATACCATGAATAAGGGGGGAGGGACTACTGTGGTATAAAAAAGAATATCTACAACTACCGGGGCAGGGGGGACTATTAAAATGCTCCTCCTTTTAAGATTACATGTGTCCGTGCGGCTGGCATTTCCTCATGCAAAGGCATGATGAGGAAGAACCTAGGACCACCACACGTCAGGGCAGTCGGTGCCATTGTCTTAATTCATCCTGAGCTGCCACCATTGCTTTGGCCCCATCAGCGTAAATACAAACACAGTGAAAATGGAAAATAAAGTCTTAGTACTAAAATGAGGAAGGTCTAACCTCACACATTCCCTTAAATAAGTGGGGAAGCACTCCACTCCCTAGTGTTCCTGGGCCCATACTTTGAGAACCACTCAGGAGAGTCTAGGCAGCCTTAAGCTCACACACTTCTCTCTCTCTCTCCCTCTCTCTCTCTCTCTCTCTCTCTCTCTGTGTGTGTGTGTGTGTGTGTGTGTGTGTGTCTCTCTCTGTCTCTCCCTTTCTCATTGGTTGTCTCAGTTTAGTCATTGGCAGACCCTGGAAGAAGTAGATTCAAGGTAACTCATTTGGCTTTCTTTGAGATCTTCAGAAGAAATACTGAAAATATAAGCCAGATTAATAACAATTCCCTTTCTCTGATGACCTAGTCTATAAAAATGATACATTTTGGTATATTTTAGTCATGTTTCATGAAGTCTCTTTTTCCTTTCTCTTTTTTTCTGCCATTTTTTAATGTCCTTGTATTAGTAAGAATAGTGTTGCCCCAAAATTATCAGGATTCCTGAACTTCATAACAGAAATTCCAGCAGTCCCAAAGGCTTCTGGGAAATTCTTGACCTGAAAGGGAAAGGAAATTCCCTTCTCCGGGAAAGCCTCCTGAGTATTTCTATCTGATTAAAATGGCCACATACAGCTCGGGCACAAGAAAACAAAGCCCCACAGATGGGGATTCCAGGCCTTCTATTCCTCTGTCCCCCCACACACACACCTGGAGAGGGGTCTCTTTTTTCTGCTCTTTTCCTACTCCCAGCTTTCAAACTGCTTTCTGACCCTGGCATTTGATTATCTCTCCTCCTTCTTGGTTAAACTGACTATGGAAATTTCACAAGATTCTGTCACTTAATCCTCTGGTATGTGTCATCTAATCTTTTTTATTGAATTTGTTGGTTAATAAAATTACACAGGTTTCAGGTGCACAGTTCTGTGATATATCACCTGCATATTGTACTGGGAGTTCACCACCCCGAGTCAAGTCTCTTTCCATCATCATTTATCCCCTTTACCTTCTTCTACCTCCCCTGCCCCCTTTCCCTCTGGGAATCACCATACTGTTGTCGGTGTCCATGAGTTTGTTGTTTTTGGCTTTATCCCTTCACCTTTTTCAGCCAGTCCCCCCAACCCCCTCCCTGTTTAGTTATTCCTGTTTGTTTGTGAATTTGACTTAGACCTGTGGTATTTGCTATTCTTCACCTCCTATGCCACCAGCTTTCTTAAATGATCTAAAAATTAAAAGCCTTCATCAGCTCCTCACCCTTGCACCTGTGGGAGACCCTTTCTGTAGTGTCAGCCTGGCTCACCCCACCCCTTCCTGAGACGGCCTCTCCCACCTTCAGGAATGGGGCCTGGCAGCCAGTTTTTCATCAGGGACTCTGCCCTCCCCGACCATAGCTGTTCGGGCCAAGGGTGGACGCCTAACTCAAGACGGTCAATCCCAAGGTCGTGGAATCGGGCCTAATAAATGAGTCAGGTTCTTTTGGCTCTTCACTCAAAGATGGGCCAGCTCAGGAGCTGTGGGTGGGCAGAAAAATCTAGACGGCTGACCTATTGTGGAGAGGTAGGAAGCAGGTGTGCAGAGAGGAGAGACAGAGCCCTTGAAGATTTGGAAAGTCAGAGGAAATATCTGCCTTGGTTCCCAAACTCTCTCCAGCTCCTTGTCCCAGGCCTGGGGAGAACCAGTTTCCTGTGGGTTTCAGAAAAGCCCGTGTATGCTCCAGAAGACTCCCCCTTTTGCTTAAACTGGCTCCTATTGGACAAAAAACCACATTGCCCCTACTGTCCTTCAAGACTAGGTCCAAATGACCCCTGCTCTGGGAAGACTTTCCTGACCCTTTCAGCCAGAGTGACCATTTCCTATCCAGTATTCCTATACTACCACATTCCCCTGTACCTCCACAATCACCCTAAGCAACCATGGGGCTAAAATTAGCCCCTACGGGATAAACTACCACATTCCCCTATATACTACCACATTCCGCTGTACCACCACAGTCCCACTACAGTACCACAGTCACCCTATAAACTACCACATTCCCCTATATACTACCACATTCCCCTGTACCACCACAGTCCCCCTACAGTACCAGTCACCCTATAAACTACCACATCTCTCCTGTACTGCCACATTCCCCTTATACTGCCACAGTCACACTCCCATCACTGCCCTTGGGCCCATGAGCATTATCTGTTTTCTCATCTGACTTGAGCCCTCCCATGACAGAGACAATGTCCCATTCAAACCCCTTCTCTGATGCTTAGAACAGCCCCTGATACCTCATAGGTGCTAAACAGATCTTTTTGAATGAGTGGATCAGTGAGATAGTGAGTCAGTGAACGGGGAAATCACTTGACTATTATTCTCTCCCTCAACACTGCAAGTTTGACATTTTTTTAGCTGCTTATGAGAATTAGAACACAAGCAGCATGAGATCAGGCAGGCGTCCTGTCACCAGTGTGGCCCCAGCACCCAACACAGCTCCCAGCAGGGCAGACAAATGTTTATTGAATGAATGAATCAGTTAGTAGGTATTCAAGGAAAGAAAAGGAGAGGGTGCTCAGGCAGCAAAAAAATCTAACTCTTAACCTCCTGGAAGTCCTTGCCCGTGGATGGTAATTTTCTAAATACACTCCATAATTCTTGCCCTATTATTTGCATTCCTTTTTAAAGAAACGCTGCAGAGGAAATGAAGAGTTATAGACCCCGGGTTGCTCTACTCCCACCCCTATTACTGCATTCCTGAGCAAGGCAGATGTTCACACACACACACACACACACACACACACACACACACTCGTCCTGCTGTTAGTTCTTCTTCTTCCTCATTGCAGGAAAAATGCAATTCTCCAACAGTAACTCACCTTTCCTGCTGAGGAGCTCTATCTATCTATCTATCTATCTATCTATCTATCTATCTATCCACCTCCCTCTCTCCTTCTCTTCCTTTCTCCCTCTCTCCCTCTCTCCCTGTACTTTTTCCTTCTGATGAGTCTGGGCCCTGAAATCCCTTCCCCCACCTCTCACCATCCATTCTGACTGGGAGCCTCTGGTAAGTTCTTTGTCCCGGCGCTGGCTGAGGTGGAAGAAAGAAGTGTGATTCTATTCTCATTACTGAGTGTCCACTATGCGTCCTGCCTATTCAGGAGTTACTGGGAATATACACAGATGCCACAGTCCCTGTTGTCAAATGACTTAGCTTTATGGTGAAAATAAATATTTAAATCCCATGGAATTAAGAGCAACACCCTTGCCCCAAAGAGGTGGCTAAATGGTATTTTAAAGAGCTCTCTCAAGGAGTTATGAATATATTCACAGAGCTAGATAAATTTAGACAAACCTAGAATGCTTGTAATAGCACGGTACGTGGATATTAGATTGCTAGGACTGCCATACAAAATACCACAGACTGGCAGACTGGGTGGCTTAAACCACAGAAATGTATTTCGTCCCAGTTCTGGAGGCTGAGAGTCCACGATCGGACTGTTGGCAGATTTGGTTTCTTCTGAGACCTCCCTCCTTGGCTTGCCACCTTCTCACTGTGTCCTCACACGGTCTTTCCTCCATTCGCAAGTATCCCCTGTGTCACTTTGTGTCCAGATTTCCCCTTCTTATAAGAAGACCAGTCAGACTGGATTAGGGCACACCCCAACAGAATCATTTAACTTGGTCACTTCTTTAAAAGGCCCCATGTCCAGCCCTGGCCAGTTTGGCTCAGTGGATAGAGTGTCAGCCTGTGGACTGAAGGGTTCCAGTCAAGGGCACATGCCTGGGTTGTGGGCTCGATCCCCAGTGGGGGGCGTCCAGGAGGCAGACAATCAATGATTCTCTCTCATCATTAAGGTTTCTTCTCTCTCTCCCTTTCCCTTCCTCTCTGAACTCAATAAAAATATATTAAATAAATAAATGACCCATGTTCAAATACACTCACATTCTGAAGTGCTGGGAGTTATGGCTTCAACATATACATTTTAGGGGGACACAATGCAACCCATTACAGTATATAATAACAAGCACATTAGAACCAACAAGAATCCTATATTCCTATATAATAAAAGGGTAATATGCAAATTGATCCTAATGGCAGAATGACGGGGAATGACCGGTCACTATGATGCACACTAACCACCAGGGGGCAGACGCTCAACACAGGAGCTGCCCCCTGGTGGTCAGTGGGCTCCCACAGGGGGAGCTCCGCTCAGCCACAAGCCGGGCTGATGGCTCTGAGCGCAGTGGCAGTGGCAGGAGCCTCTCCCGCCTCCTCAGCAGCACTAAGGATGTGCAACTGTGGCTTAGGCCCGCTCCCCGTGGGACATCCCCCGAGGGCTCCCAGGCTGCCAGAGAGATGTCTGACTGCCAGCTTACGCCCGATCCCCTGGGGAGTGGGCCTAAGCCAGCAGGTGGACATTCCCTGAGGGCTCCCAGACTGCGAGAGGGCACAGGCCGGGCTGAGGGACCCCCCGAGTATCTGATAATTGGATAATGATTTAACTCATCCAAGAAATAGATACTGAGTGTTCACAGGGCCAGGTGCTGACACACTGGGTGCTGATTCCTGTCCACAGTAGAGTGAGGGCAGGGGGTTAGCAGACAAATTGTAAAGAGAGTCAGGCTAGCATGGTGCATCCATGCACAGGCTCTGTAAGCAGACTTCCTTTCTTATGAAATTGCTAACTGGATGACTGTGTGAACTGTTTTAACCTCCCTGCACCTCAGTTTCCTCATCTGTAAAATGAGGTTAATAATGGCACGCACCTCCTAGGCCTGTTTTGAGAATTAAATAGTTGTAAAGCACTTAGAACAGTAGCTGACACATAGAACTATGTGAGTGGTAAATAAATAGATTTGTGAACCTCTAGAGACTCAGGCATTGAAAATGAGCTTTGAGACCTGGCCAGTGTTCTCAGTGGTTAAGCAGACAGCCTATGCACTGAAGGATCATGGGTTGATTCCAGTCAAGGGCACGTGCCTGGTTTGCAGGTTCAATCCTGAGTGCAGGAGGCAACCAATTGATATGTCTTTCTCACATCCATGTTTCCTCTTCTCCCCTCTCCTACCCTCCCTTTCCCATTAATGGAAAAAAATATCTTTGGGTGAGGATTAACAAAGAAAATTTGGTTTGTGGCCCTGGTTTAATAGCTCAGTTGGTTAGAGCTTCGTCCTCATACGCTAAGGTTGCTGGTTTGATCTCTGGTCAGGGTACATTTAAGAATCAACCAGTGAAGGCATATTAAATGGAACAACAAATCTCTCTCGGTATCTCTCTCTTGCTCTCAAATAAAGTTTAAAAATTAAATTTGACTCACCTTTTCTAGAATGTTATGTAAATGAAATCATAGAGTATAAATTCGTGTCTGGCTTCTTTTGCTCAATACAATGTTTTTGAGACTTGTCAGAGTAGTTGTGTGCATCCATAGTTCATTCCTTTTTGTGTACTAGTATCTCATTTATGGATGAACCACAGTTTCTTTATCCATTCACCCTTTTTTTTTTTAAGAGAGATCTTTTTTTTCTAATATTTTTTATTGGTTTTTAGAGAGAGAAGAAGGGAAAGGGAGAGAGAGATAGAAACATCAGTGAGAGAGAAAGTCATCAATTGGCTGCTTTCTGCACGGCCTCCACTGTGGAATCAAGCCCACAATCTGGGCATGACGGGAAATTGAACTGGTGACCTCTTGGTTCCTGGGGCGATACTCAACTGCTGCGCCACACCATCTGGGCTATCCATTCACCTTTTGATGGACATTTAGGTGCTTTCTAGTTTTGGGGTATTGTGAATAAAGTTTGTTTTGTTTTAGTTTCTGCAGTACTAATTTGATACTAGTATGGAATTCACTAAATGAATAGTTTTACCTAAAATTTGATTTTGCACTAAGAAAAAAATTTTCCATCAAACAAGTTGATAGTTCAGTCAACCAATCACTCATTCAAATAGCCATCCTCTCTAATAAAAGAGAAACTTGCAAATTGACCGTACCTCCACTACGCTCACAAGCCATGCCCACCAGCCAATCAGGAGCGAGTATGCAAATTAATCCAACAAACATGGCGGTGGCCATGGAGCTGGAGCAAGCAGGAGGCTTGGGTTGCCCCCAGTGATGGAGGAAGCCAAGCTTCCTGCCCGTCCTGCCCTGGCCTCCACTCAAGGTTACAAAATTTCAATTATAGAAGATAAATAAATCCCAATAAAGATGGCGGCAGCCATGGAGCTGGAGCCAGCCAGAGGCTTGGATTGCCTCTGGTGATGGAGGAAGCCAAGCTTCCCGCCTGCCCTGGCTGGCCCTGGCCTCCGCTCAAGGCTACAAAGTTTCAATTATAGAAGATAAATTCCAGATATCAGGGCCTCCACTTGGGTCACTGGGGGGTGTGGCTGGCCTGCAAACCACCACAGGTCCCTCACCCAGGTCACCCCATGCCCCAAGGGAACCCCAACCCTGATCTGGGACACCATTCAGGGCAAACCAGCCAGCCCCCACCCATGCACCAGGCCTCTATCCTATCTAATAAAAGTAATATGCAAATTAACCATCACTCCAACACACAAGATGGCTGCCCCATGTGGTAAAAGATGGCTGCCCCCATGTGGACACAAGATGGCCGCCACAAGATGGCCAGCAGGGGAGGGAGTTAGGGGCAATCAGGCTGTCAGGGGAGCAGTTAGGCGTCAATCAGGCTGGCAGGGGAGTGGTTAGGGGGTGATCAGGCTGGCAGGCAGAAGCGGTTAGAGGCGATCAGGAAGGCAGGTAGGCGAGCAGTTGGGAACCAGCAGTCCTGGATTGTAAGAGGGGTCCCAGATTGGAGAGGGTGCAGGCTGGGCTGAGGGACACATACCCCCGGACATGAATTTCGTGCACCGGGCCTCTAGTTTATTCAATAAACATTCAGCCATCACCTACTATTACAACTAGTAATGATTTGGTGATATTGCTTATTGAGTACAGGATCAATAAATGTTAAGGTCACCATGCTTAGAATCTTACTGGGATTATCTCATTCATTTCTCACAACAGTTCTATAGGGTAGGTCAGTGATGGGCAACCTTTTGAGCTTGGTGTTTCAAACTTCGCCAAAAAACTGAGCATAACTCGGGTAGTGTGTCACTTTGAGGAAAAAACTAACTCCAAGACTAGTCGCAAATGTTTCATCTTTAGGAGCAGCAAATGTTTCATCCTCGGCATGCGGCCGCGTGTCATCAGAAATGGCTACGCGTGTCAGTGCTGACACGCGTGTCATAGGTTCACCATCACTGGGGTAGGCCATAACAGGTCTCAGCTTTAGGTATTTCTTAAACCATAAAGTGCTATGCAAATAAAATTGCATTTTTTTTCAAACAAAAGAATTTTATATACACTTTAGATTTTTCACTTATGTATTGGCCTTCCCTTTCCTAATGAGGTTTTGGTACATCTCTTCTTTAACCAGGACCCAATAGCCTGTGACATTGCTCAGGCTTTTATGCTTATTGAGGTTGAAGTGGCACTTGGGTGACACTGGGAGGAAGACATTACACTCCAACATCCCTGGTGTCAGAGCGAGATTGGTATTCACGCCAGGCACACACCGAACACTTCATCTTCCAGGCACACCATTGAGCCAAGGTGCTATAAAAGTCAAATAAATAAGAAAACCATGGAAAAGCCCAGGGCAGTCCTGTCCTTATTTGGCACATGGAAATATAGTTAACTTTCTCTGAGTCCCTACTGAATGCTAACACCAGGAACTGGGAAGAGAAAGGAAGAAAGAAGAGACAGAGAAAGGCTACCTTGACTCTTGCAGTGTTTAATTAGTATGAAAGCCAAGAAGAAGCAGAAAAATATAGGATGTCCCCCAAAATGTATATACCCTTTGATTAATTATTAATTTCAATGGGTTAAATCTGAAAAGAAAGAAACACCAATTGAGCTATCAGCTGTTAAGTGTACGAATTTTGGGGTACACCCTTTAGTTATCAAGAAAGTATAAATACAATAAAATAAGAAATTTTAAAAAATTTTAAAATTAAAAAAAGAAAGTATCAATAAAAGGGGAAAACTAGCATTTCTTGAGCTTCTACCAGGTGCTAAGGAATGTGCTAGTGGTCGGCAAACTCATTAGTCAACAGAGCCAAATATCAACAGTACAACGATTGAAATTTCTTTGGAGAGCCAAAAACCGACTTCTGCGCATGGGCCACGAAGTTTCAATCGCACTGTACGTGCGCGCCCGCACGTGGTATTTTGTGGAAGAGCCACACTCAAGGGGCCAAAGAGCCGCATGTGGCTCACGAGCCGCAGTTTGCCGACCACTGTGCTAGTCCAGTGGTTCTCAAACTTGGCCAGCCATCAGAATCGCCTACATAGGGGGCTTGCCGCAGCATAGATTGCTGGGCCTGGCTGGAGGGGCTCAGTGGTTGAGTGTCAACCTATGAACCAGGTGATCACGGTTTGATTAGCGGTCAGGGCACATGCCCAGGGTTGTGGGCTTGATCCCCAGTGTGGGGCGTGTAGGAGGCAGCTGATCAATGATTCTCTCTCATCATTGATGTTTCTATCTCTCTCTCTCTCCCTTCCTCTCTGAAATCAATAAAAATGTAGTTTTTTAAAAAAGGAAGAGGTCCTAACCGGTTTGGCTCAGTGGATAGAGCGTCGGCCTGTGGACTCAAGGGTCCCAAGGTTCGATTTCGGTCAAGGGCATGTACCTTGGTTACAGGCACATCCCCAGAAGGGGGTGTGCAGGAGGCAGCTGATTGATGTTTCTCTCTCATTGATGTTTCTAACTCTCTCTACCTCTTCCTTCCTCTCTGTAAAAAATCAATAAAATATATTTTTTTTAAAAAAAGAAAGAGACATAGATTGCTGGGCTTGACCCCTTGAGTTTCTGAGTCAGTAGGTCTGGAATAGAGCTCAATAATTTACATTTTTTTACAGGGCTATCAGAGGATTTTATTATAGGTGGATTGGCCATAAAAGTATAAACTGTCATTTTTAGCTCTGTTACTTTTTTACTATTGATACACTTAACTACAAAAAACTTAAAAAGATATGGATCTCAAATGATGGCGTATATATCAGAAGGTTAGTAATAAGTAACATTCAAAAGAACACATATCTGTGGAAAAGCTTTCAAATGAACACAATTTCAATATCATTCTTAATAGATTTAAATTATATTCATTCTGGAACTAGTAGTACCATCCTTTGCTGGTGGCTGACTATAAGATATCATACTGAATAAAGTAAGCAGATATTTCTTATGATATGTATTATTTTCCCGGTTGGCATGTTCATCCAGAGATTTCCTTATACAGTTCTTTAATTCGTCAACTCTTTCTCCACTAATTGCAGAGGTGGGGATATGTTGCAACTCCACAGTCCTCTCTGGAATCCTTTTTGTTTTTTCAAATAAATGCAGAAAATCTATAGGATTTTGGAGTTGGTTCATCAGTGCATGGAGGTTATCTTGGACATCTTACAAGTCCATTGTATTAACAGCAGAAATGCAGGTTTTGTCTGAAGTTTCTCTTTGTACAACACCAACTCTTTCATAAGCAGTAATATAGTTTCAAAGGCAGTTCTGTATTGATTTAGGGATGAAAGCTGAAATCCAGAAATACCGACAAAAACAGAAGGAGTAGCTTAGTTCTGTCTACATGCTTGAGGAATATGTGGCCCACGCCTTTGTTTTTAGGTGCTCCTTCTATTAAACCAGGAAGATCCGCTACTGTTATCTGTTTAAAGTCTTTATACATCTTTCCAAGCTCAGGCTTCACTGTTGTAAAGGCATAATCTAATGGCAGGTTTTGCATGAGAAATCTGACTTAGCAAAAAGGATTTTCCAGCATTTGGGAACCCACTAGGCCTACATCAACTATAAGTTTTAGATCGAGGTGAATTATTTGTTTCTGGCCTTTCAAGGGCAAGACACTTATAAGTAATTTACCACCGAGACCTCCTTCAGCTACCAAAATTCTGTCTCTCTCATTATTGAGTCCTCCTATCTTGTTAGCCTTTCCATCGGTTATGGACATACCCACAGGTACAGGAATTTCACAATCTCTTCCTTTGGAGCCCTTTAGGGCACTAAGCTGACTGCCTGCTCCTTCTCCAGCCACAAACCATTTCTGAGCATATTTGTCTTTAAATCGTTTTAAAGTCATTCCCTTATGAGCTGCAACACAGACATCACCACCTTTTCCACCTCCCACCTAAACAAGGATAACCATCCCACTCCTGCCTCCCCTGATGAAGTCACGTTATCAACGAAGTTTCCATCCTGTCTGAACAAACACAACTGCGTGCACGGGGACGGCGATGGGCCAGGACTCCAAGGATTCACATCTTCAGCAAGCGTCCAGGTGGCGCTGATGCTGCAGGTCCAGGAACCACACTTAGAGATCCATGCAAAGTTGGTAATCTGCGCTAGATGCATATCTTATCTCATTTAAACATCTCAAGAGCACTGTGAAGTAGTTATCATTATCCCCATTTTGCACATGAGGAAAGTAGAATCCAGAGAACTTTCATAGCCCACAGCTAGTGAATGCCAAAGCCAAACCATGCATTTAAGTCTAATTCCAAAGCTTACAGTTTTCTTGCTATTTCACCTACCCCCCCCCCCCCCACACACACACATACACACACCAACACCACCAACACCACCACCACCACCACCACCACACACACACACACACACACACACACTTCCTGGAAAAGTAGACCTAGAATATTATCTGAACTGGTCAATGTTGTCAGAATCTCCAGGGGTTGACAGATGTTAGTTAAAATACCTATATATTTGTTGATATTGTGTGTGGTGTTCTTAGAGTTCTTCGTGGCCTAGCAGAGATGGAACATCTGTTCGTAAGCTCGGTAAATTCCAATGATGATCCTGAAACAGGATCTGTACTGTTCACCAGAGTCACCTTAGTTATTAACTATGGAAAACAGGTCTCCAGGGTTTCAGAGTAAACAGGCATGGGGACATCATTTCAGATCACATGCTACTAAAATAATAGATGGTTAACAATGTTTTCCAAAGGATCCAAAATGGAGGAGTCCGTGACCCTGACCAGAACTTCCCCATCCTTTGACTCTAACTCAGAAGGCAAAAATCTCCTCGGTGACCTGCCACCTCCACTTCCTCTACTTCCTCCTTTCATAATGATGGAACCTTGTTACAAATCAGATTTTCATCTGACTGTCCCCCTTCCCCTTCCCATAAACCTCCTGCTACATGAGAAGTAATCCTATTAAAATGTATAGCCCTAAAATAAAAATGTATAACCCTAGCTGGTTTGGCTCAGTGGATAGAGCGTGGGCCTGCAGAGTGAAGGGTCCGGGGTTCATTTCCAGCCAAGGGCACATGCAGGCTTGGTCCCCAGTGAGGGGCATGCAGGAGGCAGCCAATCAATGATTCTCTCTTATCGCTGATGTTTCTTTCTCTCCCTCTCCCTTCCTCTCTGAAATCAATAAAAAATATATATATATTTTTAAATGTATAAAAGCGAACACTTCAAGCTTAAGTAGGTTTTCTCATGTGAACAAAGGAATCCTATCTTCCTGTTGAATTTTTGTTGTCTAAAAGACTTTAATTCATACACAAATTACCAATTTAAGGAATTGGAGGGAAGATATTACTATAGATTCCACAAAGGTTAAAAGGATGATAAGGGAAATTTATGAACAGCTTTGTACCAATGCATTTGACAACTTTGATAATATGGACAAATTCCTTAAAAGACACAAACTATCAAAGCTCACTGAAGAACAAAGAGATAACCTGTATATCTATGAAAGAAATTTAAATTTATAGTTTAAAACCCTTCCACAAAGAAAACTCCAGGTCCGGATATCTTTACAGGTGAATTCTACCAAACATGTAAGGAAGAAATAATGCCAGTTCTATACAAATTCTTTTGGTAATTGAAGTTACTCCCAAGTAACTCTTGAGGCTAAAATTACATTGAAATTAAAATACTTTAGTTCAAGCTGAGATCAAAGACTGCACTATTAAAGGGAGAAAGATGTCTTCAATCCACTTTTGTTGTTGTTGTTGTTGTGTATGGTGTAAGATAGTGTCCAGTTTCATTCCTTTGCATGTGGTTGTCCAACATCCCCAGCACCATTTATTGAAGAGACTGTCCTTGCCCCACTGTATACTCTTGATTCCTTTGTCATAAATTAGTTGACCATACACGGGTGGGTTTATTTCTGGACTTTCTAATCCATTCCATTGATCTATGTGTCTGTTTTCATGCCAACACAAGACTTTTAATTATTATAGTTTTGTGCTAGACTTTGAAATCAGGGGGCATGATGCCTCCAATATTGTTCTTTCTCAAAATTGCTTTGGCTTTTCAAGGTCTTTTATGGTTCCATACAAATTTTATGATTTTTGTTCTATTTCTGTGGGGAAAAAATGACAGTGGAATTTTTATAGGGATTGCATTACATCTATAGATTACTTTGGGTAATATGGACATTTTAACAATATCAGTTCTTATTTGTGGAATATCTTCCTACTTATTTGTGTATTTTTCATTTTTTTATTATTGTTTTGTAGTTTTCATTGTACAGGTCTTCCACTTTTCTTGGTTAAATTTATTCCTGGGTATTTTTTTATGCAATTGTAAATGGCATTGTTTCCTTACTTTCTCTTTCTGATACTTCATTATTAATGTATAAAAATTCAACAGATTTTTGCATATTGATTTTTATCCTGCACCTTTGCTGCATTAATTAGTTTTTTAGTTCTAACAATTTTTTGATGGAGTCTCCAGGGTTTTCATGTTTTCTGCAAAAGTGACAGTTTTACTTCCTTCTAGGATTGATTACTGATGTCTGACATGGGCGTGATGGGACAGTGGTAGTACTTTCTATCCTAATCTATATATCCCCTCTTTTAGAAATGAAGGCTCAATAGGAAGAAATAAGACCATTTAGTGTGGGTTTAGGGACAGAGTGTTGAATATGATTATGGAGTCAGGGCAGGTTCAGAATCAAAGTGGTTCTTTTTCTTTTCTTGTCTTTAATGACCATTCCCAGTGTTGAAAATATGCAAGAAAATGACACTCTCAGACAGTTTTTGAGAATGTGAGTTGGCACAACTTTCCTGAAGGACAATTTGACAATATGTAACAAAGGCCTTAATAGTTTTCACACTCTTTGACCTAGAAATTTTACTGCCAGAAATTATTCCAGGGATGTGCAGGGAGACTTGGCAAAGGTTGTTCATGGCAAGTCTGTAATAATAGAATATTGGAGACAACCTAGGCGCTTGCCTATAAGGGATTAGCTAAATGCATGTGCTATCCAATCTATGACCTGCAGTCATTTGATTATTACAGAATACACGAGGGCTTGGAGAGCTGTTCATGACATATTATTGAGTGGGGGAAAAAAAACCCACAAGTCTGAGAGTAGTATATTCAGTAAGTCTCGTTGTCTATTTTTTTTTCCCAAAAGGAATTTATACATATAAATATAGACATGGAAAAAAGGTCACAGTAGGTACAGCAAAATGATAACAGTTAACATTAAAATATTAATATTACCTGGTGGTAAAATTAATTTATATTTTCTTCCTTTTGCTGATCCGATTTTTCAAAAATTTCTCTAAGTAATTCATATTTTTTAAAGGAAGAGATTTTAATAACAAGTACTTTTAATTCAGGTGGCCGGATAAAAATACACCATGAGACATATTTATACTACAATCTTATTCATTGTTTCTCTGAAGTGTAAATATTAGTGCGTGTCCCTTTCTTATTTTTATTTGCTAAATCTGGCAAGCCTAGGTTTAATGCAAAGTAATCAAAGGAGAGATCAAGATGCTGGGCCCGGTGTGCTGGCTCCTTTGAGGATTGGGGAGGAATTGATTGATCCAAGTCTTATAACCAGGAAATAGGACACATGGACTAGGAAAGAAAGATCAATTTGGAGCCACACAGCCCTTACCTCCAATCTGGACTCTAACACCACCGCCCTCCCGTCCCCCAGCCCCACTCGCTGCTCCACAATCCGGATGTCCTGGGGCAGGTTCCTTGTCTCCCCTGCGCCTCAGTAATAATGCCTCGCGAGGATCAAATGAGAACATGTGGGTGAACACACTTTGCAAATTACTAACTGCCAAGCAGCACATTATTATCATGTTAGTAAATTACATGCACAAGGACATGATGAACAGGAACAAAACATCGCCGCAGACAACCGCGGAATTGTTCCTTGCAGCAGATTTTTGATGGCTCTCTGAGGTCAAAACAACTCAAGGTTTAGTCGCTTCAGGACTGAACCCATATATTAACATCTATCCAAATTGTCTTTACGAGCCTATTTATAGATGCACTGATCATTAAATATTGTTGGAACTCTGCCTGTCACAAGTCGGTTGTTAAATTGCTTGGCAAGCAGCGTGGGATGAGTGGCTCCGAGGAAGCCCGTGTGGTGTACGAGCTTGGCAGCTCATAACTCCAGGCCCTCACCTTATCCTCACACACGAGTGCTGGTCACCTTGGAAACTGCCCTATTCTACATGCAGAGCACAGAACGCCCCAGCTGACATGGAATTCGTCAGCAGCCGCCTTCTCTGCTGGTCTCTGTTACTGAGCACCCGCCAGTGCCTCTCAAGCCACTTCAGGGAGGATCCGTGTGGGGCTTCAGGGATCTTTTAAGGAGGAAATTAACACAGGAGGTTGGGGATTAAAAACAAAAAAATAAAATGAGGGAGAAAGAAATTAAGGGAGAAGGAAATGTAAAGATCAGAAAGAAGAAAATGAGATTATTATCCTATTTTATAGATGGGAAAACTGAGGCCCCGAGGTCTAAGGTCACATAACCAGTATATATCAGACCTGAATTTCAAATCCAAGAAAAATAAAATCCCCGAAGGAGAAAACAGTTCCCCCTAAAGAAGCTGGAATTTTCCGATGTCCAAAACAGTTCCTCATGGGAATCGGATATTCTGGAAACAACATGTAACTTGTTAGTGAGGTGGAATGGCACAGAGGAGAGAGACAGCCAGAGACAGCCATCTGCAAGCCAGAAAGAGGGCCCTCACCGAGAACCTAACCCTGTCCTAGCCGGTTTCTCAGTGGTTAGAGCTTCAGTCCTCAGACTGAAGGGTCCTGGGTTCAAGTGCAGTCAAAGGCATGTACCTCGGTTGCAGGCTTGCAGTAGGCAATCAATCAATATGACTCTATCACATCAATGTTTGTTTCTCTCTGTCCCCCTCTCTTCCACTCTCTAAAAAAATCAATGGAGAAAAATATCCTCGGGTGAGGATTAACAACAACAAAAGAAGAACCTAACCCTGGTCTCGGACTTCCCAGCCTCCCGAACTGTGAGAAAAAAAAATGTCTGTTGTTTAAGCCACCCAGTCGATGGTATTTGTTATAGCAGCTTGAGCAGACTAAGACATGTGCTAAGTCTGTGTTTAATTTATTACGGATCCGCCGAACTCTTTTCCACAGTGGCCGCACCGTTTCCCATTCCCACCGTCAGTGTTTGAGGGAGAGAATACCAGTGGGGAGTCCCAGCACCCTCAGCCTGAATCTTAGTTCTGCCACAGACTTAACAGAGTGACATCCTTCCGTAACCTGGGTTTCAGTTTCTCATTAGTCAAACGGGGATAACAGAGCTGAGAGGGGATTACCTAGATGGCGTGAAACGCTCCTAGCACAGGGTGCCCAGGAAATGTCAGTGGTTTCCTGGTTGGTGTGGAGAGAGTTGTTGTGGGAAGCAGTTGGACAGGTACAGCAAACGAGTTCCTGGATTACCATGGCAGGATTCCACATCGTGTGTCATGCCCAAATGTCCCCCTCACTGCTCTCCGTAGGGCAATGGGAGCCGGAACCAACCCTGCTGGGCATCAGGATGGCATTTCCCAAGCGTGTTCTCAGAAAACTGGCTTTCACGGGGTACACATGGCGGGTGTCAAGGGGAAGAAGAATTCTGAAGGCAAATAACTTGGCGAGACACTAGCTTAATAACACCAAGGCAGGTTTCTCTTCTGTAGGACCTCTCGGAGCATGGAACAGAGTTATGCATTTTAAAAATATCCAATGAGAAATGGAGTCTGCAGCGTTTCCTAAACCTCTCCATCCTGGGAGACCTTCCCCAGCTGGGAAGGCTGTGTCCAGAAATGGGGCATCTGTCCACACAGCAAGGAGACCACAGACAACAACCTAAGGAGGCCTCAGCCTAGAGTTCTCCATGCCCCGGACTGCTGCATTGTAGACCTTCTGTCCTGTCCTGCTTTACCCCAAATGGCAACTTAACAGACTGCAGCCACTGCTCTCTGTAGTCTCTCTCAGTGTCCCCACTCAACCCTGCTGCGTGAAGTCGATCTCCAAGTTCAAGTTCAAGGCGTTACATCATCTGAGGCTGAGGGAAGAGGGTCACCTCATCAGCGCTGAGGAAACTGGCCCTCCCATCCCCAACCCTGAAGCAGGTCCTGAACACAAGTGGGCAGAGCTAGGTTTCCCTTCTCAGCCAGGTCTCCGCTGCGGAGTGCAGTAAATTCCCAGAGAGCTGACCTTCTTGGGTCCTGCGATTACCCTTTTGTATGTTAGTGTACTTTAAAAAAAAAAAAATCCGTGATAAATTTGGAGGCTGTCACTAAAGGTGTAAGGAAAGGCTAGGATCTGGGTCAGATCAAAAGCCTTAGCAGTTTCCTGAGACGCAGGGCAAGGGGCTGGGGCCTTGTTCCAGAAGAACTGACCTCCAGGTTCACAGGTCATGCAGATACAAGCGAGTTCCACCCTGCTGCTGCCGCCGCGTCAGGCAATGGTGAATAATTTCACCTCAGATGGTGACCAGATAGTAAAAAGGTTCTCACTTCACATACAAGCTTAGCCGGAATGTTTTCTCCTCGGGGCACTGTGGACACGGAACGCTTTGAACTAGAATGAAGAAGAGAATCCCAGGATGACCCTAAGACAGTAACCACGGGAGCCGACCAGTCTTTATTATAAGCACCTACTAGGTGACAGACACATGTAGTCCAAGAGCCAGAGAGAAGGGCCAACGGCACACAAGTGCGTAGGGCTGGGATGAATCCTAGCCAGCCCGGGGACCGCCAGTTCCCACAGGCTGCTTGTTCAGCTGGACTTGGGGAAACTGAGCAATGTCTGCAATGTCAGGAATTCGATCCACCCCGTCCTTGCCCACCCTGTCAGAAGGCTGCAGCTGCGTTGAGGCCCTGGGAAGATTCACTCAAGCGTAAAGTTAGATGTGGGTTTGCTTTTCTTTCTGTCTTTTTTTTTTTTTTTTTCATATGTTCCCAGATTCTTACAAAATAATGACCCAAAGGTGAACTGGTAAGTAATTACATTTTATATCTCTACCGTCAAGAAAACTGTTCCTATGTCATCTCTCCCTCCCCACATACCAAATGATAGCCAAGATTTTTTTTTCTGTCTCTGAAATTAGATGTTCTTATTTCTTGTTGGAAATTTTTATTTTTATTTAATTCTTTTTTGTTAAATTTGTTGGGGTGACATTAGTGAATAAAATTATCCAGGTTTGCCCTGGCCGGTGTGGCTCAGTTGGTTGGGCACCATCCCTTACATGAAAAAGTTGCTGGTTTGATTCCCAGTCAGGGCACATGTCCAGATTGTGGGCTTGATCCTCGGTTGGAGGCGAGCAAGAGGCAGTCTATCGATGTTTCACTCTCACATCCATGTTTCTCTCTCTCCCTTTCCCTTCCTCTCTCTCTAAAATGATCAATTTAAAAAACTTTTTAAAAAATTATATAGGTTTCAGATATACAATTCTATAATACGTCATCTGTATATTGTGTTGTGTATTTGTTTTTCATCAACACATTTGAAGGGAGCAGGCACTGCAGATGGCCGAAGAAAGTCTGGCTGAGAGCTCTCCCACAGTTGATTGGCTGCCTCCGGCACGTCCCCTACTGGGAATTGAACCCGAAACTCAGGCATGTGCCCTGACCCAGAATCAAGTCGTGACCTCCTGGTTCATAGGTCGACACTCAACCACTGAGCCACGCCGGCCGGGCGGGAAGGCTTTTTTATTGCAGTAAAATTCACATAACAAAAATTTGTCATTACTGACATTTGGTACATTCCCCAAATTGTGCAACCATTACCACTATCGAGTTCTAGGACATTTCATCATTCCCCAAAGAAGCCCCATACCCATTAAGCAGTCACTTCCCATTACCCCTCCCCGTAGCCCCTGGCAACCACTAATCTGCTCTCTGTCTCTATGGATTTTCCTATTCTGGATGTTTCATATAAATGAAATCATACAAATAGGTGGCCCTTTGTGGCTGGCTTCTTTCTAGTCCATGGTTTAGGGAAGGCCTGAGCTCACAGTGCTCTTCAGGATGTGCTGTGGGGTCCCTCTGTGGAAGAATAATGTGGTTCTTGTTAAAATGAAAGTTATGGTTTCAACCCCCGACGTATAGAATGGGAATCTTTTATGGAGAAACCATGGGATTTATATTTTTAAAACACTTTCCAGACCATTTTGATGGCCCCAAATTTGAGAATCACTGAACTGGAAGGGACTAAAAGAAAGGTGAGAGACAGGAGAGTAAATGCCTAAGGTTGATGAGGCCAAAGAGCCACCCTCATGCTGAACTGCTGTCGGCTTTCTCCTCTGCTCTTGGAGTGGGAAGGAGGAGTCAGGTTTTGCTTTGGGATCCAAGTGCCAACTGGGGTCACCCTAAGGTCAGGGTGGCACCACCTCCTCCTACAGGACTGGGAACTTCCAAAAGATAAGGATACTTTTATGACTCTCGGGGACTGTGCACAGTGTTTAAGAACTTCCACGCGCTGTTCATTTTTGACTGATGGTGGTTGTTTTGAAATTTGAAAGTATAGCAAATCAGTCATAAAGCAATGACTGTTTATGTGCATTTTCACAGCATTAAGCAATGCTTCTTTGTGCTGAGAATCAACATTATTTACTTTGGGAATCTTTCCCAGATTTCTGTTAACTCATTCACACATAGTTTCTCCTCCCAGCCTTGTGACTCAGTGAATTTTTCCCCAGCTGGGGCAGGCAACAAGGAAACTGTCATATACAGACCCAGACTAGTACACTACACTCCTAAGGATCATGGAAGACCGCCCTGCTCCAAGTACACCCCCAGGTCACCATTTTCCCTCTTCAGGCTCTGCGGGGACTCCTCTAAGAATGAGTAGCTCCCCATCTGTTTTGGTTCTCCATTGCATGTAACAAGTCTCACCAAACCTTAGTGACTTAACACAACACCATTTTTTTTTCTTAAAATATATTTTATTGATTTTTTTACAGAGAGGAAGGGAGAGTGATAGAGAGTTAGAAACATTGATGAGAGAGAAGCATCGATTAGCTGCCTCCTGCACACCCCCTACTGGGGATGTGCCCGCAACCAAGGCACAGACCAGAATCAAACCTGGGACCCTTCAGTCCGCAGGCCAACACTCTATCCACTGAGCCAGACCAGTTAGGGCAACACCATTTTTTTAGTTTTCACCACTCTTTGGATGACTCAGCCCCGATGAGCAGTCCTGTTCCATGAGATGCTGTATGGGGCTACAGCCATCCGGGGGCTCAACTGGTCGGAAGAGTCCAAACGGATTCTGTGGCTGGTGGCTGATGCTGGGAGCTTAGCTGGGGCTGTTGACGGAAATGTCTACACATGGCCTCTTCATGTGGCTTGGGCTTCCCACACTATGGCAGCTGGGCTAGGAGAGAGAGGAAGTGGTTCAAAGAACTGATTTGGGGTTAGACCCTAGTTCTAAGGCCTTGGATAAATTTCTTAATCTCTTGGAACCTAAGCTTCTTCGTCTACTGAATGAAGACAATGCCTTCCTCATCAGATTGATGTGAAGAGGAAGCGAGATAATATATGCAAAGCCTTATACACAGTGCTTTGTAAACAGGACTGGATTATGACCATGGACACACGGACACCCCATCCTGAATGTAGGTGCTAACTCTCTCCATTCTTTTTCCCAGGCTCCTATGGATTCCTGAGTTGCCACCCCTGACCTGAAAAAAAGGGGGAGGTTGCCCTTTCTAATAGGATCCTTCAGAACTAAATGCAGAAATCAGAAACTATGGCATGACTCTTTGGAATTTATCTTAAAGGGGAAAATAATCTTACAAGTGTTGAAAGATGTTTGTAGAAAGATATTTTTTGCAAAAGTGTGAATAACATGTTATCAATAGCATGTTATCAACCTACACATCTACTAGTATCAATAGGGGATAGGACCTGATACATCCATATTCACCTGGGTATTAACTGCTTTTAGAGTGTGGAGCATCTGATTAGCCTTCCTCTTGGGGGGGAAATTTAAGACAGTAAAGAAGCACTCCTGCTTTCTGCTACAGAAGTGGGGAAAAGGCAGCTACACTCACTCCCTGCTCCCTGGAAGGTAAAGTACAGGCATGTGAGCCCAGTGTGGCCAGTGAGATGCTCCTGCCTAAGGCTTTGCCCACAAAGGCACAAAAATAGTTAGCGGTTGCCAAGTTGGCAGCGGAGCCTAGATGCCATCCGTGTCTGGTGGAGCAGAGCCACCTCAGTGACCTAGACTGCTCACCTTGGAACTGTTTTGTGCAAGAGAAATATACTTCTGTGTTCGTTGAATCACTCTAAGTTGGGTTTTCTTTGTTACAGCAGCTCAGCTTACCCTACTTGTGGGGATTTTAGAACATGGCCACAGATTCCTTGGCACTCCGCCCATTGAGAAGCACCGCCCTTGTCCACGCCCCTTGAATGGGGGGCAGGCTGATGACTACATGGTCAGTGCTGGTGGTGGAAGTGACTTCACTGTGAGGAAGCCCAAGCCACACAGAAAGGCCGGGTATGGGCACTCCTGCCAACTGTCCCAGCTCAGCCCAGGCTTCAAGTCATCCCAGCCCAATCTCCAAACATGGGAATGAAGAAACTTCCAGTTAATTCCCTTATCCCAACCCCGCCCCAGCCTTCACCTCACTCCCACTTTGGGTTTTTCCAACTGAAGTTGCAGATGTTGTGGCATCATCCCTGCAGTGCCGTGCGAGTTCCTGACCCACAGAGTTCATGAGCATATTAAAATGGTGGTGGCTTTATCCCACTAAGTGTTGTGGCTTGTTCCACTGTAACAGCCCATGAAGCACTAACTTACACATCATAGACCTCTGAGTTATCCAGTACTCTCCCCAAAAAAACTCCTCTTTGCTGATTACGTTAACCAGAGTTGGTTTCTGCTGTTGCATTCAAGAATCTTGACAATGAAACACTACACAACCCTTAAACTGATATAACTCACCCAACTAGTGTGGCTCAGTGGTTGAGCGTCGATTTCTGAACCAGGTGGTCATGGTTTGATTCCCAGTCAGGACACATGCCCGGGTTTCGAGCTTGATCCCAGTAGGGGGCATGCAGGAGGCGTCTGATCAATGATTTTCTCTCATCATTGCTGTTTCTATCTCTCTCCCTCTCCCTTCCTCTCTGAAATCAATAAAAATATATTTTTTAAAAATTGATATAGTGCTACATAAACTGTCACAAAAAGATGTTCACAGTTTAGTTTTAAGTGAAAATGGCAAGTTCTAACACAGTAAATTTTTGTAAAATAATTACTTTTGCATAGAATAAACTCTAGGATGCTATGTACCAAAATTATACAGTACCGTATTGTCTTCAGATATTGGAATTATAGGGTTTTTTTTCCCTTATGTTGACCTGTGTTTTCTAATTATTTCAAATAATGAACATCATTACACAGAGAGTTGTATAGTTTTTAAAAATTAAAACATTTTTAAATAAAGCCAGGGTTATAAATTGAGGAATTTGAGAGTGCCAGGAATACCTCTTCACCTCTGGGAAATTTATACATTCCCCAAGCAGAGACCCCGAAGCACAATCTTTAGGGAGTGTGGTAGCCCCTGATAACTCCTCCCTTTCCTATAAGCATATGCTGTTCCTCACCTCTGGAGGTAGAGTTTATTTCCCCTTTGTTAGATCTGGGCTACCCCTGTGACTGCTTTGGCCAGTGCAATGCAGCATAAGATGTTTGAGGACTTCCCATCTCCAACGTTAGGAAGACCAGAGGCTTCTGTTTCCTCCCTCTTACATTCTTGTCCTTGGGGTGTTCCCTCTCAGAACCTAGCCCCCGCCGTGTGGAAAGGTCACGTGGAGGAGAACCAAGGCTCTCCCTTGGCAGCCTCAGCTGCGCTCATGGCCAGCAGCCGGCACCAGCTGCCTGCCGTGTGCATGAATCCTGTGGGTTTCCTGCTCGTGCAGACCCAGGGGACGGTGGCTCTAACCAACACCGGGTGGGGCTGAGCCCTGTGAGATCCCAGACTCATGGGAGGTACTAAAATGGTAGTGTTTTTCACCACTAGATTTTGGGGTACAATGGTAGCCAGCCTTCAAGATGGCTCCTTCTGGTACTCACACCCTCTTATAGTCCCTCTGCACATCGTACCAGCCAGGTCTGGCCTGTGTGACTACCTGAATGCAGCAGAAGTGATACATGGTATGTTACTTCCAAGATTAGGTGATAAAAGATTTGGTTGCTTCTGTCTGGGTCCCTCACAGATCACTCTTCCTGTCCATGGAGAGAAGTCCACATAGGATGACTGACTGGTCGCCGTCTCACATCCTGAAAACCCCCTCAGTCCTGGGCCAACTGGGATGGTCACCCAAATCCACATGATGAGGAACTAGGGCCTGTGGACAGCAGTGAGCAAGAAACCAAGGTCTCCCACCAATAGCCACAGGAGGGAACCACTTTGGAAGCAAGTCCCCAGCCTCGGTCAAGCCCCAGGAGACAGCTTGACTGCAGCCTCATGAAAGACCCGGATCCAGAACCCCAGGTAAGTTGACCCCTAGAAACTGTGTGAGATATTAAAGCTTAGGCATTTTAAGCTGCTAAATTCGGGTAATGTGTTAGACAACAATAGGTAACTTACACAGATGGTGTGTTACAGCCTAAGAGGTAACAGAAAGGAGGAGCATTTCAGATCGGGTCCTGCACCCTGTTTTAAACAGCTGCGATGCTCTTTCTGTTTGGGGAATTCTTCTCCTTTCCTGAAAATCAACCTGAGGGAATTTTGCTTTTCGAGTTCCTGAAGAGCAGAGCAGAGCCGGGCGGGGCCCCTGGCTGCCACTCGGTGAGCTCATTCCAACTCTAATTGTTTTCCAGGCTCTGACAATAAATCTCTGGGGCTCACAAGGTCCTCCCACCTCTCCATTTCCAAACGCTCTCAGAGGCTGCCCTGATTTCCCCGAAGGCCGGAAGTGCTCACCTGGGCCGCTGAGACAGACAGCCTTCTCTGCTGGAAAGCATCCCCTGGGCTCCAGCAACATGGCCATCTGGGTGCAGAGAGCCATGCACAGGGCGCAGGGCGTGCACATGGGCTGTGGGGACCAGGGCGGGTCTTGATCTAAAATCTTTCCAACGAGGCACCCAGGTATTGGAGATTTCACCTGTCAAGTGTGATTAATTCACATGGCACGGAAAATTTATTTATTCAGCAGCACCTCCTTCTGAATGAGTGTATGGAAGACATTCTTTCCTGCCCAGGGTCGCAGAAGAGCAGTGGGAACGAAACTCAGGGAGGCACAGAAGGCAAAGCTAACCTTGGCTCCACCTCCTAATGCTGGGTTAGACTGTCCTTAGGGCTGCAGGGCTGTGCACATGCAAGCACCCAGCATGCTCCAGGGCAGGCTGCGGTGTGCACCAGGGAGGCAGGGAACCGTAGCAAAGTAGATGAGTATACAAATAACGTGGAATGAGCTGTTGGTTTCTTGGCACTATTGTAACAAGCCACCACAAACTGGGTGGCTTAACATATCAGGAATTTATTCTCTTATAATTCTGGAGGCTCAAAGCCCAAAGTGGAGGTGTCGGCAGGGTTGGCTCCTTCTGAGGGCTGGGAGGGAGTCTGCTCCAAGACTCTCTCCTGGCTTCGGGGGGTTTGCTGGCAGTCGCTGGTGTTCCTCCGCTTGTCCGTGCGTCACCCCGATCTCTGCTTTCACGTTCACGTGGCCTTTTCCCCGTGTGCGCATTGCTGTGTCCACGCTTTCCATGTTAATGACCTCATCTTAAGTTGGGCATCTGCAAAGAGCCCATTTCCAAATAGGTCACATTCACAGGCACTGGGAGTTAGGATTTCAACATCTTTTAGGAGAAGACACAACTCAACCCATAACACTGAGCATTTAGTAAAAACAGTTAATAGCCATGCAATTCCAGGCATTTGACATGATAGTCATTTTATATACACTTTTCCTAACCCTCACAATAAGATTTCCCAATATTACAGGTCTTCTCCTTACTCACATAGCTAGAAAATATAGGTTCTGGAGTCAGATAGCCTGGCTTCACCACTTAGCTGGGAGGCCTTGGGCAAGTTAATTAACCTCTCTGTGCCTCTGTGTCCTCACTGGTAAAGTGAGGATAATAGTACCTCCATCCATGCTGAGTTGTTGAAAGAATTTTAAAAGATAATGCACAGAGCCTGGCACATTGTAATTACTGAACTCATGGTAGCTATTATAAGTAGTGGAGTCAAAACTTAAATCCAGCCCTAACTGGTTTGGCTCAGTGGATAGAGCGTCGGCCTGCAGACAGAAGGGTCCCAGGTTCGATTCCAGTTAAGGGATGCTGTACCTTGGTTGCGGGCACATCCCCAGTAGGGAGTGTGCAGGAGGCAACTGATAGATGTTTCTCTCTCATTGATGTTTCTAACTTTCTATCTGTCTCCCTTCCTCTCTGTAAAAAATCAATAAAATATATATATTTTAAAAAAGATAATGCACAGAGCCTGGCACATTGTAATTACTGAACTCATGGTAGCTGTTATAAGTAGTGGTGTCAAAACTTAAATCCAAGTCCAGCCAGCTGTGGTTCAGTTGGTTCAGCATCATCTATGCACCAAGAGGTCATTGGCTTGATTCCTAGTCAGGGCACATGCCCAGGTTGCAGGCTTGATCCCCAGTAGGGGACGTGCAGGAGGCAGCCAATGGATGTTTCTCTCTCATCAATGTCTCTCTCTCTCCTTCTCCCTTCCTCTCTCTCTCTCAAAATCAATAAAAACATATTTTTAAATGCCTTTTTAAAATCACTAAAAAACAAAAACATAACAACAACAAAACCCCATACCACTTAAATCCCTGTCTCCTTAGTTCTGATTCCTTCCCTCTTTCCTCTTAAATCCAGCATGACTGGGTGTCAGCCACTCCTGCATCCATGATCTCACTGCATCCTCACAGTACCCCCTGGGAGGGGAGTACTTCTGGGTATATTTTCTGGATGAAGGAACTGAGACACAGAGAAGTAAGGCGACTTGACCAAGGTCACCCAGCAAATAAAACATTCTAGTCCAGCTCTGCTGATTCTAATATTTTTCCCACTATGTTTCCTGTCATCTAGGACACAGACATAATAGTTTGCAAATAACCTCTGGTAAGTCAGCTGAGAGTATGCGTTTTTGGCAGTGACCACTCCGAGACTATGGCAGGCGTCTGTTTCCATGAGAGTCAGCTCCTGGCACGTTCAGATAGCTCAGTCCAGCAGATCTGCTGTTAATTCTTTTTTTTTTTTTTTAATATATATTTTATTGATTTTTTACAGAGAGGAAGGGAGAGGGATAGAGAGTTAGAAACATCGATCAGCTGCCTCCTGCACACCCCCTACTGGGGATGTGCCCGCAACCAAGGTACATGCCCTTGACCGGAATCGAACCTGGGACCTTTCAGTCTGCAGGCCAACGCTCTATCCACTGAGCCAAACTGGTTAGGGCTGCTGTTAATTCTTGAGAAGGAAGATATCTCTCCTCTTCCTCTCCCTCTCTCATTCTCTCTCTCTCTCTCTCTCTCTCTCTCTCTCTCACACACACACACACACACACACACACACACACACCACACACACACACACATACACACACACACACACACACTGCCTATGAGGCCCCACCCCTGGGACAAAGCAACTAACCATTGAAAGGGGATGGGTTGTATAAGATTTTATTATTATTATTATTTTTTTTTATTATTATTTTGTATAAGATTTTTTAGTTAGAAAGCCTGGAGAGTGAGAACCAGCTGCTAAGCCCAATCCAAAGCTCCTTTGCAAACCAGTGCTGGGCAGAGAGGAGTCCAAAAGACAACAACTAAATGTCAACACCTCAGTGATGGATTCTCTCGGGTTTGTCAGGACAGAAAGAGAGCCCACGCAGCTAAGTCCTCAGGGCCTTTCCCTGGCCCTCCCTCCATCACCTCTGCCACAGCCGCTTTTCCACACACAATTCAGCCTACAAGTATCTAAGGAGAGCGGACGCAATGAAATGGCTGCACACAGGCCTCGTCTGGCCCATAGACAAGTTTTATGTAGCCTGCACACAGCTTTTTTAAAAATTGTTTTTATTTTTCTTAATTGGAGAGAGAGAGAGAGGGAGGGGGAGAGAGAGAAACATCCACTTATTGATGCATTCATTGGTTAATTTTTGTATGTACCCGGACTGAGGATCAAACCCACAACCTTGGCATATCAGAACAACACTCCAACCAACTGAGCTACCCAGCCAGGGCAGCCTGCACACAGCTTTTAAGTAGTTGTTAGCATTTTAAAAGGAAGACGTGCCACATAGAATCTGTGGGGGTTTTTTTGTTTTGGTTTTGGTTTTTTTTTTGCTTCTTTTGCAAAACCAAAGGTTCTGGCCAAGTGCCTCTGATCCCTGTGTGGTAACTGAGGTGAAGTTGAGTAGTCGCTGCCTCCAAGTTGCATTTTTATACCCAAACTACTTGATTCTTTCATCTTCCCTGCCTGGCCCCATAGGTCATTTGAGTTTTTAACTAAGGCCTTTGGCCTAACAAATAAAATATATCTGGCCTCACCTTAGCATTCAAAAATCTTCACAGTATGCCTTATTCAGACTTAACCACCCATTTCAAATTTACTTACACCTTCATTCCCAAACAGGTTCCTTATTCTCTCACATTCAAGCCATTGCTAGTGCTTTTGTATTTCCTCTAAGATGCCTTTCATCCCAACTTGGTCTGGGAATTCTTCTACACCCCTTATTTATTTGTTTGTTTGTTTATTATTTATTTAAGAATTTTTGTGAGTTTATTTGAGCCAAACTGTTGACAGTTGTCGGGAAGCAAAATCTCAACAGATTGGGATAATGCTCCGGAGAATGGCAGTTTTTATCTTGTTTTATACATTGCAATCAAAGAAGACGGTGTAAGTGGGTTACATGATAGATTAGGGAGGCGGGAGAAAGCAAAGGGGGGAAACCTCTGGGATTGGATAAAAAGTAAAATGATAGACACATATTTCTTTTACTTAGGCGGGGTCAGGATAGTTCACAGCTTCCACACCCACTAATGTCCATCTGAACGGAAGCTTCCTTTCAATTGATGGGCCAAAGCACCTTGTTCTTTTGAACTACTTGTTCTGGATTTTCACAGCATCACACATTTGCATAATATAATTTCTCTTCTTGTAATTCACTTCCTTCCTGGTAAATTACTCCCAATGAGCCCAGCCTTCAATGAATGGGAAGGCCATCTTGACCCTCCAACCAACCCAGTCACCCGATAAGTACCACTGAGTGGCCTCAGTTAATGCCACGTGGAGCGGAATAGTTGCCTGGCTGAGACTTGTACAAATTCCCGGCTTTTTTGACAATTGTGAGAAATAATAACAGGGTTGTTGTTTTAAGCCACTAAGTTTTAGGCCAGTTTGTTACATAGCAATAGATAATTAGAACAATTTGGAAAGTTAAAAAGTCTTTTTTTAAAATTTTTTTAAATATATATTTTTTATTGATTTTTTTACACATAGGAAGGGAGAGGGAGAGAGAGTTAGAAACATCGATGAGAGAGAAACATCAATCAGCTGCCTCCTGCACATCCCTTATTGGGGATGTGCCCGAAACCAAGGTACATGCCCTTGACCAGAATCGAACCTGGGACCCTTGAGTCCGCAGGCTGACGCTCTATCCACTGAGCCAAACTGGTCAGGGCAAAAAAAAAGTCTTTAATCTTGTTAATTATTTTCTTCAAGTCTTTGTTACAAAATTAAATATATGTATAATACATATACAAACACACACTATTTATTTATTAAATTAAATCTTTATTGTTAAAAGTATTACATATGTCCTATATTTTCCCCCATTGACTTCTAGCCTGCCCCTTCTCCCCGCACTAGGCCTTCACCACCCTGTTGTCTGTGTCCATGGGTTACGAATATATACATACAAGTTCTTTAGTTGATCTCTTCCCACCCACCCTCCCCCGCCTTCCCTCTAAGCACACAATTAAGAGAAGTAGGAGTGGCCTAATGTTATTGAGCTCCTAATTTCATTTCTGCCTAGTACTTTCACACGCATTATCTTATCTACTACTCAGGATAATCCAGTTTACATTATTATTTACATTTTTAAAAAGAAGAAGCCGATGCCCAGAGAAGTTAAGTAACTTGCAAATGATTGCATAGCTCATGAGTGGGGGAAATGGGAATTGAGCACCCAGTTCTATCCAGTTGGGATACCCATGTTTTTGTCACCATCTCACATACCCACACCACCTCTTTTGGCTCCTCAGACAATATCTACATTCCACTAAATGTGGCATCATATGTGGTTTCCCATGTTGCTGCAAAGCCTTCAAAGCCTTCCTTTTATTTTTTTTTTTACAGAGAGGAAGAGAGAGGGATAGAGAGTTAGAAACATTGATGAGAGAGAAACATCAATCAGCTGCCTCCTGCACATCCCCTACTGGGTATATGCCCGCAACCAAGGTACATGCCCCTGACCGGAATCGAACCTGGGACCCCTCAGTCCGCAGGCCGACGCTCTATCCACTGAGCCAAACCGGTTTCGGCAAAGCCTTCCTTTTAAATGGCACCATATTATCCCAACTGTAGTTTATACACCATTTCCTATTGTTGAGTATTCACATTCCTTCCAAATATTTTTGCCATTAAAAGGAATTCTGGCTCTGGTTGGTTAGGCTCGGGGGATGGAGCATCAGTCTGCGGAGTGAAGGGTCCCAGGTTCGATTCCAGCCCAGGGCACATGCCAGGGTTGCAGGCTCGATCCCCAGTAAGGGGCATGCAGGAGGCAGCTGATCAATGATTCTCTCTCATCATTGATATTTCTATCTCTCTTTCCCCTCTCCCTTCCTCTCTGAAATCAATAAAAATATATATTTTTTTAAAAAGGAATTCTGACAGTTGCATCAGGCTGATAAGAGTAGAAATGAGGGAGTGGTGGGCCATTTGGGGGGGTTTCTTTGGCATTACAAGCGACCTCATCTACAGAACTCCTCCTTCAGCTCCCTGCCCACATACCTGCCCTCTCCACCCTGACTGTCTTAATGAACCTGGTTACACACTCACCTAAGGAGAAGGTCATGTAGCAGGTGGAGCAAAGAGGGGAGAAAAACAATCCCTTGGAACTCACACCCATTCAGGCCAGATGAGCTCATCACCTTTTAACAACTTAATGCAGCCTTTATCCATCTTAAATAGCTTTGACAGCCGGAAAAATCAAGATTATGTCAGGATCCTGGTTGGTTTTGAAAAGGTTATAAATCCCCTTATTTCAAAAGTGCCAAGTGAAAGGATTATAAATCCTGTTAAGAATTTTAGCTTTTATCCTGAGAGTAACGGTGGCCATTGAATGGTTTTAAATGGGAGTGATGACCTGGGCTGATGTGTTGGTCTAGAAAGAACACCTGGTTTAGAGGGCAATAGGATTTAGTGATTAAAGGGATGGAGGGTGGGGGACAGGGAGGACTCCAGCATGACCCTAGAATACCCCCAGGACAGCTGGGTGGGTAGGATGAAAAGCAGGAAGGGAAGGGAATCACAGGACAGTAGTTCCCTTTTGGACCAAATGAACTAAAGGTGCCTGAAAGCAGGGTTTGGAGCAGGTGGACTTCCAGATGGTGTTCCTAGGATTCCTGCTGGCTGGCTAGAGACTCAGACTAGGAGGGAAGGCCACATAGGCTAGGGCTAGGCCAGTCCAGGGAATTAGAGGGTTCTAGAAAGCCACAGCTGACCCAGCAGGAGAACTGGGAACACTGGGGAAGACCATGTTCCAAAAGACATCTTCAAATCAGTGGCTGAGATAGAAATTCCCTCTAATATCATTTGGGGGAAATGCTATAAAGCTCAGTCCTTAACTCACTCTGTCTGCACCTCCAAAAGCAACTTTCCAGAGCCTCTGGAGGTGCATTTTTTGTTCTTTTTGTTACCTTCCTTTGCCTCTTACTTTGCTACCTGTATTTTTCCTTTTGCCTTCTATTTAAGCCTTTTGATGGGAATCTCCCCCACCCCCCATCCCCCGTTTCTTTGCTTCACATAAGGTATCTGTATATATAAAAGGCTAATATGCAAAGTGCCCCCTCGGAAGTTTGACCGGGAGACTGGGAGTTCAATTGCTTGCTATGACATGCGCTGGCCACCAGGGGCGGCGTGGAATGAAGGAAGGCCCCGGCTGGCAGCCAGAAGGAAGGCCCCAATCAGCCCTGATCATCAGCCAGGCCTAGGGACTCTACCCATGCACGAATTTTGTGCACGGGGCCTCTAGTGTAAAAATAAACCTATAAAACACTAAACCATCACATTACCTCTCAAAACATATTCAGTGTCCACCAGATCTTCAGAGGGGCCTTGAGTCTCATGGGAGGAGCCAGATAGGGCAAAGTAGGCAGGTCTGGGAGAAGAAAGGGGCAAGCATGGAAGGGGGCACTGGGGACAGTGTTTGGAGTGAACCGGACTGAAAGCACAGGAAGTCCTCAGGACCTCAGAAGGATAGTAAATTCTACCTGCATACATTGACTCGGCTTCAATAGAGGCTGGCCAGGCAAGACCAGATGCCAGGTAATTTTTATCCAATTGTCACATATTCAGGAGTTGAGAGATTTTCAGGCTTCACATTTTCTTTATATATATATATATATATATATATATATATATACTAGAGGCCTGGTGCACAAAATTCATGCACGTGTGTGTGGGGGGGTGTCCCCTCAGCCCAGCCTGCACTCTCTCCAATCCAGGACCCCTCAGGGGATGTCTGACTGCCGGTTTAGGCCTGATCCCTGCCTGATCACCCCTCACTGCGCCCTCTGCCGGCCTGGTAGCCCCCAACTACCCCCACCCCCGCCGGCCTGGTCACCACTAACTGCCCCCCTGCTGGCCTGGTTGCCCCACACAACCTGCTGTTCAGTCGTTTGGTTGTCCCTCACTAACCCCCCTGCTGGCCTGGTCACCCTACGCAGCCTGCTGTTCAGTCGTTTTTGGCCCTCACTAACCCCATGCTGGCCTTGTCGCCCCAGGCAGCCTGCTGGTCGTTATTGTTACTTGACGGTGTCCCAGACAATTTGCATATTCCTCTATTATTAGTGTAGACATATACATACATACATACATACATACATACATACATACATATTTATTTATTTATTTATTTATTTATTTATTTATTTCAGGGAGGAAGGGAGAGGGCAAGAGAGACAGAAACATCCATGATGAGAATCATTGATTGGTTGCCTCCTGCATGTCCCCTCCTGGGGATTGAGCCCACAACTGGGGCATGAGCTCCTGACCGGAATCGAACCCGGGACACTTCAGTCCACAGGCTGACACTCTAGCCACTGAGCCAAACCGGTTAGGGCAAGGCTTCACATTTCCCACACAAAGGAAATGAGACTTCCTGGGAAATGTGAGGTGCTCAGGGGCCTGGGAATTGGGTTGGGAAATGGTGATAAGAAGTGTTTGAGCAATTGTGGCTCTGCTGCGGTTTGGAGTGAGATCTGAGTTGCTTTGCCATGGATGTGAGGGTAGAGGGAAGGGAGAGAGAGGCACAGAGTCCCCAAGAACCTTTAACTTTGCCATTTTACTGAGAACCTGCACACTGAGTTAGTCTTCATTGAGCTTCATTTAGTAGCAGGTTCAATACACAATGTATAATTGTACCTTATTGATTTACATAAGTTTGCAGGTGTTTACAAGTCCATGACTTACTTTTTATTCCTCCAGGGCCGAGACCCACAGGTGCCCACAGGCGACTCCTCTGCAACAAGGGAGAAAGCCCCAGGTAGCCTAACCAAGCTTTCCCAGTGTCTGTCCTTGGGCATTCCTCAGGCTGGGCTTCCCTTGGCAGGGCGAGGTCTGCCTGGGGCCAGGGAGGGGTTGGAGGTGGGTAGACCCCAGAATCACACCATCTGGGATTAACTCCGAAGCTGGAGGTCGCACCAGAGTCATCAAAATGCTTTCTTCCTCTGTGTCATCACTCGGCAGGCTAATCAATGATGGTCTGAGGATACTCCTGACCCCTCCCTCAAACAGCAGACTGTGGAGTAGGCCAGTGAATCCAGTTCTATTTGGGCTGAGAGGACAAGGGATTCCCCCGCTCTAACGACCGAATGGGGAGCACCTCAGGAGGAGCCTCACAGTCGCTAGGTAAATGGGGTCCCTTGTAGGAGCTTTTCGATCCAGCCATTTGCTGCTCACTCATTACAAACTGTAGAACCTAGAGATTTAAGAGAAGATATCAAAATACCAAGCAATTTCATATTTAGTAGTTGCCAGTACAAAGCATGAAACTTGAACTTCTTTTTTCTTAATGGTCAACAAATGTTTAGTGATTGTCTACCATGGGGCAGGAACTCAGCCAGCAGGCACTAAAGACCCAGAAATTAATACACACAGAGTAGGGGAGGACAGATAAAAGGAGTAGTCTCCCAACCCCCCATATAACTACAATCCATGATACTTGTCTTGTAATAATATTAATATCAATAATACCTAACATCAATTGGGTTGACTTATTTGCCAGGTGCTGAACTGAGTGGTCTTCAATTCATCCCCTCATTTAGTCCTTACAACTCCATGAAATAGATGTGTTTATCATCCCCACTTTAAAAATGAAAAAAAATATATATATGAGGCACAAAGAAGTTAGGTGACTTGCTAGGAAAAGGCAGAGCTGTGATTTGAACCAAGGGCTGACTCCAGGAAGCATGCTCTTGACCATGAAGCAAAGATCAGGGTGAAATAAGGACTTGCCTTCGGATGGGAAAATCTCTCTGCACTCCCTATACGCTCAGCCTTTCCCTGCCTTTTCAGCCCAATTAGGATGACAATACCATTGACCTACTGACCTGACCTGAATATCTAGGACTGGGGTGGCTCTGAGTCAGAGCAGAAAATGCCAGACAATTTCACATGTGCCTGTTGGGTTATGAAGAAGGATTAAGAATGAAGTTAGGGTCAGGGACAAGATAATAGTGCCTTGCCAACATAATCACATCCCCTGCACACTGTGATAAAAATGATTGAGTCAGAAGGTTCTGCTTTGTGCAAGAGTCATCTGACTGACTCCCAAAGAGGCCACCCAGGGTAGTGGTACCTTAATGAATGCACCACAGATCTGAACCTGTTTCACAGCCAAGTCAGTATCCCAAGGTTCACGAGTCTGGACGAGCCTGACTCCCAGCATTCCAACTCATAGGAGTCTGAAGTATATAACCAGATACCCATTGATTTATTAACACTTGGTGTTAGTCCCTCAGTAACTGGAATGCTCGTGTCAACTGGCCACCCTTTTCCTAATACCAGCAATCCCAGGAAGCCAAATGAGTCATTAGCAGGCCGGTTGGTGGGTGTTTCCTATGTGTTAAGGGAAGCAGATTTCATCCAAATCAGGGTGGAGCTTAGTGAGTCATCTCCGCCTCATAGCAGGGCACATCTGTGTGAGCTCCAATTTCATGTTTCTCTCTCTTGGGCAGTGGTGAGTAATAAAGTGCCAATTTCTGGCCTTTTGGCTTTACCCAACTTTTTTTTCCTTCCTTTTTCTATTCTCTCTCTTTTAATTTCTTTATTGATTAAGGTATTATATGTGTCCTTATCCCCCATTACTCCCCCCCCCCCCACTCATGCCCTCACCCCCGTTGTCTGTGTCCATTGATTAGGCTTATATGCATGCATACAAGTCTTTTGGTTATCTCTTCCCCTTACCCCCACCCTCCTCTACCTTCCCTCTGAGGTTTGACGGTCTGATCGATGCTTCTCTGTCTCTGGATCTGTTTTTGTTCATCAGTTTATGTTGTTCATTATATTCCATAAATGAGTGAGATCATGTGATATTTATCTTTCTCTGACTGGCTTATTTCACTTAGCATAACGCTCTCCAGTTCCATCCATGCTGTTGCAAATGGTAAGAACTTCTTTTTTACCGCAGCATAGTATTCCATTGTGTAGATGTACCACAGTATTTTAACCCACTCATCTGCTGACGGGCACTTAGGCCGTTTCCAAATCTTAGCTATGATGAATTGTGGTGCTCTGAACATAGGGATGCACATATCCTTTCTGATTGGTGTTTCTAGTTTCTTGGGATATATTCCTAGAAGTGGGATCACTGGGTCAAATGGGAGTTCCATTTCTAGTTTTTTGAGGAAACTCCATACTGTTCTCCCTATTCTCCATCCTTATCCCTCATTCTTATTTCGTGTGTTCTTCATAAAATGCAATTGATTAGGTTGATCATTTTATTGTCATCACATTCCAGCCCTGGCACCCTAAGATGAAGTCAGGGAAGTCACCTTGATGGGTAGGCTGGTTATTCCCAAGCTCTTCATTTAATTACGGATTTTTTGTTTGTTTATCCTAAAATATTTTAGGTTGAACCATATGAAATTGCAATTTTGGTAGGTTAAAAACAATCAAATAGCAGCAATTTCATGTGGTCCAACTAAGATCCATTAGGGAGGTGGGCTTAATCAGTCCAGTGCTCTTTTGCAAGCCTTGGTGGTAGGTGTTGCCAGGGGAGCGCTCATGCATGGCAGCTTTTTCTGGAAACAAGCTCTTTGGGGTAGCTGCTTGTGTCTGGGGCCTTATTCCTCTTGCTGCCCATTTGTCCTCCAACGAGGGCCATTTAATGTCAGGAATGGGCAAAGGAGGGGCTTCAGGTTGAATTCTTTGTTATGTGACAGAGTATGTGTTCTGAAGCCAAGAAGGGACAATTCTGAGGAACACGATTTATTTATTTATTTATTTATTTATTTATTTATTTTTAATCCTCACCAGAGGGTATTTTTCCATTGATTTTTAGAGATAGTGGAAGAGAGAGGGAAAGACAGAGAGAAATATTGATGTGAGAGAAACACATTGATTGGTTGCCTCCTGCAGGAGCCCCAACCAGGGCCTGGGCCAGGGAGGAGCCTACAACCGAGGTATGTGCCCTTGACGGGAATCGAACCCAGGACCCTTTGGCCCCCAGGCCAACACAATGCTCTATCCACTGAACCAAACTGGCTAGGGCCACTTTTATTTATATTATATATATATATGTAATTAATTTTAGAGAGGAAGGAAGAGGAGAGAGATAGAAACATCAATTATTGATTGGCTACCTCCTGCACGCCCCCTACTGGGGATTGAGCTCTCAACTTGGGCATATGTCTTGACCAGGAATACAACCATGACCTCCCAGTTCATAGGTCCACGCTCAACCACTGAACCACACCATCCGGGCTGAGGAACACTTTTAGATAGTACGTGGTTTGTACATTCACCTGTTAATGTAGAAAATTAAGAACTAATGGAGACATTTCACATTTTATAAACATTATTCAAACATTTGTGTGATATAGGCTGTATGCCCAACACCATTCCTACTTGCAAGGATTTTCAATGGGCTATAATTGTATGTATACTTGTGTGACGGCTCCTAGCTACCCTCTTACCATATAGTAAATTCTGTAATGGGAGGGCTTATGTTTGATTTACTAACCCTTAACTCCTATCATAGGGCCTGGCATAGTGTAGGTGCTTTACATTAATGATGAGTGAATGAATACGTAAGTAAATAAATGAAGGGGTTAAACAAATAATGGAAATACTAGGAAGGAATTAAATACCATGACAAATGAAAGGTCTTTGGGCCCTTAAAGGTCAGGAACCAGGCTGCCTGTAGAAGTCAGCAGAGGCTCCCTGGACGAGGTGACATGAAAGTGGTTGCTCTCCAGTTGGATAATGTGGGTGAACAGCTCAGGCGGTAGCACAGTCTGCCTCACATCTGTGAGAGAGGAAGCCACAAGTGAAAAGAAGCCACAAATGCAAAGTTGCTCCTCATTTCCTGGCGAGCTCTCTGGCCAGCAAGAGCTGCATTCCTTTGAGCTGAGCATGTGTGGAATTTCCAGCCTAGGTAGCAGAATGGAACTTGGAACAAATAGATCAGCAAAAAAGAACCCAGGGACAATGGGGCTGGGCCCAGCTGCCCTTTGCCAGCTTTTGAGCTCACAGAATATTGGAGCTCCGTGGGCCTCGTCGAGGGCGATAAATGATGTCCTTTGGATTGTACCACTTCAGAAGACCCAGAACTTTCCATGTTCAGACAGCATCAGGATCCTTACATGTGCTGAAATACCTGGGAATGGCCTGAATCCTCGCCATCATTCAACTTTCCATCTCGCAAGGACAAGTGAAGGTCTGTTTTACTTTAAAGATGGGGAAAGTCCAAACATTAGAAGCAGAGGGAAAGATACCTTCATCAAAAGAGAGCTGAAAGATGTTTCGCTGGCAGGATAATGATGAGGGGGCTGGTGATAACAAGATTCAGCACTCTGTGTAACTGTTCTGGAGGAGGGTGGCCGGGGATATTTAAGAACAACTATATAAAAACATCGCCCGGGTGACATTTCAGGGCAGGGGATTCAAAGAGGAAGGTCCAGCTTTGTGGAGAGAGACTAATTATAGACGATGACACAATCACAAAGACACTGGTCTCTCTCCTGGCCTGACCTGAAGTTCTTACACCTGATGAAGCTCTGGGAACATGCCATCAATCACACCAAAAAACGTAATGGGGAACTTTACTGTTATCTACTCTCCACTGCTGTTCCTAAGGTCTCTGCATTTTCCCAAGTCAACAATTCCTTCAAAACACTGATATATTGATCGGGACCTAAGCAAGGGGAGGACTGAATTTCATTTATTCATATCTAGATCTTCACTTCTATGATTACAATTGAGTTGAAGGCAGGAATAACAAATTACTCAACCTAGAATAAGCAAGCTACACTGCCTTAACTATAGCTAAGTAGGTGCTTCATAGATAAAGAACAGACAAAGGAAGGAGAGGGAAAGGGATGGAAGGAAAGGAAAAAGAAAGGAAGGAAGGGACAGAAAGAAAGAAACATAAATTTGGTCAGAGATGTGAAGGGAGGTGAAGATGGGGGCAGTACTGAACTTGGCCTGCATCACAGAAGATAGTGTCACAGAAGGAAGTCGCCTAGGGGGCCCATCCTGAGTAGTTGTAGTTGAGGGCAGTTTACGTTTGGGGAATAATATGTACACTTGTCATTGGTCAAGGCTAGGTCTTTGATTTATTTCTTTAATATATTCTGGATTTAGTTCTTTAATACAGTGGTAGGGTCCAGGGGTGGGAGGGGGAGGACAACCTTTAATGGGGAACCTGTAAAGGAAAAGACAAAGAAGTGCCTCCATTTACTGTGTGTGCTCTGTCCCATGAGGCTATTAACATATGTCTGAGTCATTTCCTCAATGGTTGTGACAGTTCTCTCTTTATCCTTAGGAGGAAGTGAAAGTTTAATACCTTACATTAGACCACCTTTTTCATAAACAAGGACTCATTTCATTCTCAAAGCTCAGAGAATACTTAAATGGTAACGCCAGGTTTTGCATGGCCACTTTGTCCCCATTCCTGGGGCCATTTATTAGGGATAAAAGCTAAGGATAAATTGCAGTCGTCATCCAGACTCAAGTCAGGGCAGGGGACACTGTTTAAATGTATTTAAAAAAATCATTTATCTCGCATCTAATTAAGCACTCTGCTATGCAGCTAACACCTACACTTGCCCCACCTATCTTACAAGAGCTAATAATTCCCAGATCAGGAGCTTGAGGATCAGATTTATTTAGCTTGAACTTGATAGCCCTATCTCTTTGAGGGTGGAGTTCAGACAAAATCAATTCCCTTCTACCTCCCCATTGGTTTATTAAAGATCTTTAAACGAGATCTAACTACAAGCCCACTTTCATAATCATCATCCCGTAAGATGAAAATTGATAATTGCCGGACCAGAGAGGGTGGAAGTACAGAGGCGAGCAGAGGGGGCGGTCCCATCTTTAACCCGGCGTCTTTTCGTTTTCGCTCAAGTGCAAACCGCAAGGCCACAGTTCGCTCGGAGCGAGCGGGCACGTGTGTCTGCCACGCATGCGCTCAGAATAGGCCCACCCGCCCCTTCCCCCGGACCTCTCTCGCCCAGTCCCAGCCAGCCCTCCAAATGCCCACCCTCAAGCCTACACCCTCCGCCAATCGGGAGACCGGAGTCATCAGCTACGTCACTTATTTAGCATAGACCGTCTCCCCGCCCCGTCAGTGGCTGGGATTGTCGCCTAAGCGCTTCGTCTTGGCACCTGATTGGCTCCTTTTCCAGCCCCGCCTCCGTCTCCCCCGCCGCCCTCCCCGCCGCGCCCCCACAGCGGTGGGCGGATCGTAGTACGCAGGGCGGACGCTGCCTCTCTCCTGCAGGCCCGCCCTCCCTCCTCCCCCTCCCTCCCCTCCCCACCCCCTCTCCCCTCCTCTCCGGGCCTGCGCGCGCGCGTCCTCCCGCACGCGCCGCCGCTAGTCTAGCACTCACGCCGGAGCTTCGGGCCGCGCGTTCCTTTTCCCCTCCGACCGCGGAGCGGGCGGGATCCGGCGCCGGGGTCGCGGCGGCGGCGGTAGCCTCGGCGGGCTCGGGCGCCAGTAGCGGCGCGCGATCCATCAGGCGGACCGTACCACCGCCCGCCAGCTCGCGGGGGGGGAGAGCCGCCTGCCCGGCCGCACACGCCTCGGCAACCCCGCGGGGCTGAGGCGTCGCCGCACCCGGGAGCCTGAGCGTCGAGCCGGCGTCGACCCAGAGGTCGGAGCCTCGCGGGCCGCGCCCGCCGCCGGCCCCACCCATCCGGGTCGAGGAGGCCAAGGCCATGGCCGAGACGGAGGAGCGGAGCCTGGACAACTTCTTCGCCAAGAGGGACAAGAAGAAGAAGAAGGAGCGAAGCAACCGGGCAGCGAGTGCCGCGGGCGCCGCGGGTGCCGCTGGCGGGAGCAGCGGAGCCTCGGGCGCGGCGGGCAGTGGGGCGGGCGTGGGGGCCCGGCCGGGCGACGGCGGGACTGCGGGGGCCGCGGGCTCTGGGGCCGCCACCAAGGCCGTGACGAAGGTGAGGGGCCGGGATTCGGGCCGGGGCCGCGCGCTTGCGCCCATGTGCCTGCCCCCGCCTGGCTGGCGGGGCGTCCGGGAGGGGCCCGGGGGCCGACGGGCGCGGAGGCCGGCCACGTGACGCGGGCTTCTCTCGTCGGGCCGGCCAGCCTCCCGGCGGGACCCCCGGCGGGACCCCCTCGCTGCTGATCCGCGCCCTTCCGCACCCGGAGTCGCCTGGCTTGAGCCGGGACCGAGGCGGCAGCACCCTCCAGGGGAAGTGGGTCTGGGTCCGAAGCGCCCGGCACAGAGCAGCCTGTGTCGAGTGACGTCTAGGCTAGTCATTTTGTGCTCTGACTTCAGCCCCGTCGTCGGAGCTGAATTCTCTTTAACAATCGCATTGGTAGCAACTCGAATGGGCATGACTTGGTCTCTCAGCCGGTGAAAGAAAAAGGAAAAAGAATCACATGGCGATACTGAGGTAGACATTTAGTTGTGGGCTCGCTATGGACTTTTTTTCATTCGGCCTCTCCTGGTTGGTTTTAAATTAACAGCTCCGGTGAAGGAACCGGGTGGAAGGAACCGTGTTGAAAGGGCACGTTTGTCCTCCGGCCCTAGCCGACCTCGGGATCAAGCAAGGGCTTTGGCCGGAAAAGGAGTCCATATTTTAGGGTCCAGCCACGTGATCCACTCTCCATAGCCTGTTATTTGCCTTCGTGGTACTTGTACGAATAGCTTTAATTGATCAAATGGTATGTGCTTTTACAGGATGAAGATGAGTGGAAAGAATTTGAGCAGAAAGAGGTGGATTACAGCGGCCTCAGAGTTCAGGCAATGCAAATAAGGTATGGCCTGGTTACAGATATGTTCAGATAACCCTTGGGATAGCTGATTTATGTCTGGTTTTTCTTTAGCCCCCAAACAGCATCATTAGTAGCCTTGCGCTTTAGATATATGCTTATTGGGGCGCTAATAGATTGTGTCTGTTCCTTCTCTCTGTGATAGCAGTCATTCTATATGTTGATCAAATTAGCTGCCAGCTCCAAAATCCTGAGAGAGCTTGCCTACTTCCAGTCCTGGTTAGGTGTGTGTGTGTGTATGTGTGTGTTTGATTGAGACAGCTAAAATTGATTTTGTGGTTTCAAAGTATTTACTTTTTTTTCCTTCCCCCAAGCATTTCTTTTAATATTGGTGGGTTGAGCTTAGTTTTTCTTTGTGTTTCAAAAATAACATGAATGGTTTTCAGGTCCTTTCCAATAAGCAGGGTAATATGTATTTTTGAAACGGAAGCATTCTTACAGAGAAGTACAGGTTTTATATATTCACACAGTGAAACCGACCTGTGTAATCAGCACCAGCGTCAAGAAACTGAACGTTAGAAAGCTCCCCTCCTAACCCTGTGTAGCCAACGCCTTCACCCCGCAAGGATAACACTATAGATTAACTTTCCCTAGAATTTCATAGGAACAGAATCAAACATGTTATTTTTTACAGTTTAAGAAAACAGTAATTTTTTTCTTTTTTTTTTAATCCTCACCGGAGGAAATTCTTTCCATTGATTTTTTTAGAGAGAGTGGAAGGGAGCGAGAGAGGCAGAGAGAAACATCCAAAACATCAATGATAGACAACCATTGGTTGCCTCCCTCACATACCCCTACCTGGCCGCGGATAGAACCTGCAAACCAGGTATGTGCCCTTGACTGGGAATAGAACCCCTCAGGCCGATGCTTTAACCATTGAGGATCACTGGCCAGGGCAAGAAAACAGTAATTTTTAAAAATTGAATTGGTTGAATTTTAGAAGATTTGAAACTATAAGAAATATTTTATGGCTTGGCTAGGGTGGCTGAGTGATTGTTGACCTATGAACCAGGAGGTTACATGCCCAGGTTGCAGACGCATTCTCCAGTGGGGGGCATACAGGAGGCAGCCGATCAGTGGTCCTCATCACTGATGTTTCTCTCTTCCTCTTCCTTCCTCTCTGAAATCAATAAAAAAATAGATATATATATTTTTTAAGTCCAACCTGTGGCAGTCAGTTTTAGATTCATGTAAATAAATGTAGGAAAAACAAGTGAATATAGGCTTCCATTGGTTTAAGATTTAAAACCCTTTAATCCCAGTTTGAAGTTTGCAATTACTTATGCCAGTGACCACGTGGCACAGTGGAGAAAATTTTCCTTAAAGAAATAATGTCTTTTCACCTCTCTAGATGGTAATATTTATGGCCTTAAAACTCATGAAAAAACCAGGGCTAATTTTGACATCTATTGAATATCTACCACAGTTAGGTATTAATGTCCTAGCTTTTTTCACATCATTTCATGAGCTTAACCAAAGTGAAACCTGATTGATGATGGGAACTTTGAGGAAATGTAGCATCTCCGCTTTTGAGGTTCTGTCTTGGTGTTAAGTAGCAGTGATTACACTGGAGTTTTAGTCCTTAGCCATTTGGGTTTATGGAACTGCATGTGTGTGTGGTTCCTGTTTTGATGTGGAATAAGGCTCTTGATCTGCCTCTTCTGACTGCATATTCTTGGAGGAGACTTGAATGACTGGAGGCATAGTGTTTGCTCATGTTGAACTTTAGCGAGTAGCAATTTTGGAGGGAAAAATGTTTCAAGTTAATATTAGACATTGACTTTTGTTATATTATGGAGGATTTTAAACTGCACCTGTTTTTGTCATTAAGTATATATCCCATATCCATATTCAAGGCTATTTTAGTCTTCATTTCGGCTACTCCCAAGATGGTGAAACATTCCTTAAATAACAGTCAAACCTCGGTTGTCGAACAAAACTTCCGTTCTTGAGGGGGCAACCCTTTCGTGCTGATTATTCAATACATACAGTAAGTTTCCGTAAGTTCTAAGAAGGTTAGTGATAGCAGCAAAGTGAAAAGGAAAGTTGTGAGAACAATACTTGAGCTTAGATATGTACTGTACATAAGAAAGGTTTAAAAGGAATCATTTGAGGGTCTGGAATGCATTAATTCAATTTACATTATTTTTAATGGGAGAAAAAATTATTTCGGTTTTCTAACAAATCGCTTCTTGAACAGCCAGAACAAATTAGGTTCTAGAACTGAGGTTCCGTTGTACTTACATCTGTCACCTTTGCCAGGGGCGTAAGTAAATCTCAGGATGAGCGTTTAAGTTCTGCTTGACCTGAGGTAGACCAGCTTTTACATTGTGTGTTTTTCATTATTCTTACCATCTAGTCACTGCCCCTAAGTGGCCATTCAGAGGTATTCCTCTAACCTACTAACATTGAAAAACATATCTTCAAGAAGCTACTTTTGTGGGTCCTCAGTCACTATGGAGTCTGGGGTCTGTATTTGCATTTTTATAAATCATATAATAAAGGGAAATCTAACAGCTCCTGGGGAGGGCTTGAGAGTGAGAAGCCATCTGAAGTTTAATAACAGGGACTAAGATTTTCACTTTATACTCAATATCCTTATAAACTGCACATTAAATGTTCTTGACCATGGAACTCCATAGGGTCCCCAAGGAAAGACACGTTTCATCAATGAGATGGAGTTGATAACGCGGCAAAAAGATGGACTTTAGGAGAAAGACAAATCTGGGTTTGCATTTTACCCCTGCTTTTGTGTGACCTTGGGAAGTCACTTTTTTTTAATGAGTTTTTTTTTTCCTTTTGTTAATGCTCACCCGAGATTATTTTTCCATCGATTTTCAGGAAGAGTGGAAGAGAGGGGGAAAGACTAAGAGAAACATCGATGTAAGAGAAATACATCGATTGGTTGCCTCCGGTTGCTCCTGCACCCGCCCCAACCAGGGCCCAGGCTGGGGAGGAGCCTGCAACTGAGGTCCATGCCCTTGACCGGAATCAAACTCGGGACTCTTTGGTCTGCAGGCTGACGCTTTATCCACTGAGCCAAACTGGCTAGGGCTATTTTTGAATGTTAGTTCTTACCTGCAAGACTGAGACGACTACTCAAGAGTGCTGTGAGGACGTTGAACGGGATGTTTGTAAAATACCCACTTGATTAATATTAATCAAGATAAGTAGGTAAATAGAATGACTTACTCTTGGGAATTTCTCTGCTGTTTAACCACAAGGCACCTGATTTAAATTAGAGGAGAAGCAGTAGTGACGTCATAAAAGGTTATCATGACTAATCACGTCAGACTCCAGTGAGTCAGTTCACTGTGGACGTAATAGGAGAAAGTGACATGTTCAGGTTGGTGTTAGTATAACCATGCAGACAAAATCCTTCTGAGTGTTCAGTGTTCTCTTTTCAGTGTACGAGAGAGGCAGCCTTGCTCTCAGTATGGGACAAGGAAAATGAAATGTTGGAATTTGACTGAAAATTTCTTGAAATTTGCCCTGGTCTGTGTGGCTGAGTTGGTTGGAGCATCATCCAGTACACCAAAAGGTGGCAGGTTCGATCCCCAATTGAACACATGTGCAAGGAAACATTGCTGTTTCTCTCTCCCTCCCTTTCTCTCTCCCTCCCTTCCTCTCTCGCATGTGAATTAAATATATATTTTGAAATTTATAGTCTTACTTTTTTTCTTCCACCTCTTTGCTTTGGGGAATTACAAACTTCAGGAAAGTTGCAAGAATAGTAAAAAAAAAAAAGTAGTACCCTTATACTCTGCTTATATCTATCAATCTTTTTTTTTTTTAATATATTTTTTATTGATTTCAGAGAGGAAGGGTAGGGGAGAGATAGAAACATCAATGATGAGAGAGAATCATTGATTGTGTGCCTCCTGCACATCCCCTACTGGGGATCAAGCCCACAACCCGGGCATGTGCCCTTGACCAGATTGAACCCGTCACTTTTCAGTCCACAAGCTAATGCTCAATCCACTGAGCCAAACCAGCTAGGGCTACAATCATTTTTGCCATATTTGCTTTATCTTTAGTTAGTTGCAGATATTGATCTAATCTTGAAGTACTTAGACACTGTCTTTATAGTAGGTTAGCAAGTTGGACTCTTATTGAAGACTAGAGGTCTGGTGCACGATATTCCTGCACGGGTAGGGTCCCTAGGCCTGGCCGGGGCCTTCCTCCGTTCCACGCCGCCACCTGGTGGTCAGCACATGTCATAGCAAGCAATTGAGCTCCTGGTTGAACTCTTGAGGGGACACTTCGCATATTAGCCATATATATATATATATATATATATATATATATATATATATATACACACACACACACACACACACACACACACACACACACACACACACACACACTAGAGGCCCAATGCACGAAATTCATGCAAGGATTTGCCTTCCTTCCACCAGCTGCTGACACCGGCTTCCCTTGCAGCCCCGGCTTCATCCAGAAGGCTGTCTGGTCCAATTAGCATATTACGCTTTTATTATTACATATATAGATAAGTGTTCATTTGAAAGGAAAATTTTAGTAGCAACAGACATACTGTATTATAATGTCCTAGCTCACATTTACCAACTAGCCTGAAATTTAAGTACCAAGAGTATTTTAAGGACGTGTCAAATTTTGTGTCTAAATTTTATTCAAAGTCATGTTATTTATAGATAAGTTCTTGAGTGGGAAGCCATTGAGATGATGATTGAAGGGACCTACCACTTGAGCTTATATTATTGGTTGATAGTAGGATCTGTAGGCCTCTCCCATCTTTAAAATGGACCTTTAGGAGAATGAAATATTTCATTTAGTACTTGAGGTTACTAAATGTTGAGCGTTTAAACCCATTCAGTAGGACTGGTTAAGTTGTCCTTTGAAGAGAAGAAATTGCTTCTGCATCCAAACTAGATCTATTGTAGCAAATTTTTGTGACTACTGTGTGTGCCACACATTATGGTCGTAAAAATAGCTCATGCTCTACGAAACACCAGTAGATCATTTTAGTGATATGCAGGGTGCTGTGGGCTACAGGAGAGAGACACGCAGTCCACCATGAAGAGGTAGAGTAAGAGTCCTTGCATGAGGTGCAGTGACATTTAAGCCACCAGGCATAGCTGTGGGGCCATTTCTATCTCCCTGTTCTACTGTTGTAACAGTTGCTGGGTAAGTGTCAAACCAGCATTCCAGCAAAAGCACGGTCATGTCTGGATTTTGTTTTAGCTGCTTCTCCCTAGTGTTGGGGAAGGAGGGTTTGGGGGGTTAAGGATACATAAATTCTCATGTAATGTCCTTTGAGATAAGGAGGTAAGAACATTCTGTTCTTTATAAATATACTGCTGTAGGATGTGTAATCCTCAACAAACTTACTAAAGAAAGTGAATTCTTCAAATCTCAAAATAGAAAATTTCTGTGCCCTACCTTAGAACTGGAAAGAGGATAAAATGAAATAAGAGATTACCTGAAAGCATATGACCTCTGGAGTCCCACTGACTTAGCTCTGCTACTTTGTAGCCCTGGAAAATGTATTTAAATGTCTGAGTATCAGTTTCCTCATATGTACAATGGGTTTTCTCCCTGCTTTGTGTTTCCAATTTAACTTTCTAAAGTCAGTAGAAGGCTGACTGGTATAGTAGATATTCAGTAAATACTCCTTTTCTAGCACCATCATTCTCCCTACCCCACAATATAGTGCCTTACAGACATGCATATTTAAGATAGAATACTGTGAATTATGATACTGAAATTGTGATAACAATAACATCATAGTGTTTAAAATCATCAAATTTAGCTGATGGGAAGCTATCCTATCTATAAAACAGTAATATGCAAATCATCACTCCGCTACACTCACAAGCCATGCCCACCGGCCACGCCCACCGGCCAATCAGAAAGGGAATATGCAAATACACCTAACCAAGATGGCTGCAGCCTCTGAGAGCAGTTGTTGGAACTGGGATATTGGAGCCGAAGATCAGAGGGGAATATCAGAGCCAGCAGGGGTCCCCCGCAGGCAATCGGAGCCAGCTGGGGGTCCCTGTCCAGGGCCCGAGCCTCAGCCAGAGGCTTGCAGCATTGGCTGGGGGTAGAGCTAGGCCACTGGAACCAGCTGGGGTCCCCTGCGGTGATTGGAGCCAGCTGGGGGTCCCTGACCAGGGCCCAAGCCTCAAACAGAAGCTTGAGGCCTTGGCCTTGGATGGAGCGGGGGATAGAGCCATCTGGGGGTCCCTGCCCAGGGGCCGAGCCTCAAACAGAGGCTTGCGGCATTGGATGGGGGCGGAGAGGGGAGATCAGAGCCAGCTGGGGGTCCTGCCCAGAGCCCAAGTCTTGGCCAGAAGCTTGCAGCCTTGGCCGTTGGGGCGGAGCCTGGTGATCGGAGCCTGGCGATCAGAGCCAGCTGGGGTCCCCTGAGGGCGATTGGAGCCAGCTGGGGGTCCCTGACCAGAGCCCAAGCCTCTTCCAGAGGCTTTAGGCCTTGGCTGGGGGTGGAGCCCACGAACGGAGCCAGCTGGGGGTCCCTGCAGGTGATTGGAGCCAGCTGGGGGTCCCTGCCCAGGGCCCAAGCCTCAGCCAGAGGCTTTAGGCCTTGGCTTGGGGTGGAGCCCTCCAGCGGAGCCAGCTGGGGTCCCTTGCAGGTGATCCGAGCCAGCTGGGGGTCCCTGCCCAGAGCCCAAGCCTCTGCCAGAGGCTTGCGGCCTTGGCCACTGGGGCGGAGCCTGGCAATCAGAGCAAGCTGGGGTTCCCTGTGGGCGATCGGTGCCAGCTGGGGGTCCCTGCCCAGAGCCCAAGCCTAGAGGCTTGCAGCCTTGGCCGTGGGTGGAGCCGGGCGATAGAGCCAGCTGTGGGTGTCTGTGGGCAATTGGAACCAGCTGGGGGTCCCTGCCCAGGACCCGAGCCTCAAACAGAGGCTTGCGGCCTTGGCTGGGGGTAGAGCAGGGCGATCAGAGCCAGCTGGGGGTCCCTGCCCAGGGCTGGAGGCTTTAGGCCTTGGCAGGGGTGGAGCCGGAGATCACAGGAGATAGGTGTGAACTACAGAGGAAATACCTTTTCTGACCACTCATTGGCTAAGCTCCCTGTATGCCACTGGTAATATTCTTAGTAACTTGGGTATAAGAATCCAAAAAAGTGATCTAGGGCTTTTCCACCACACTCCTGGAGAAAAAAACGAAGGTCCGCTGCTGGAGGGCTAAGAAATGTCATAACCTGCCCTACACGGTTTGGCTTAGTGGATAATGCCTAGGTTTGCCAACCTCAGAGTCCAGGTTAGATTCTGATCTGTTAGATTCTGATCAAGGGCATGTACCTAAGTTGCAGGCTCCTCCCTGGCTGGGGCCCAGGTCAGGGCTCAGGAAGGAGGCAAGCAATCTAAGTATTCCTCTCACTTTGATGTTTCTCTCTGTCTTTCCCTTTCTCTTTCACATTCTCTAAAAGTCAATGGAAACATATACTCAGGTGAGGATAAAAAAAAAAAGAAAGAAATGTCATCCTATCTAATAAAAGAGTACTATGCAGATTGATCATCACTGCAACACACAATATAGCTACCCCATGTGGTCAAAGATCCTGCCCCATGTGGACACAAGATGGCAACCACAAGATGGCCAGCAGGAGAGGGCAGTTGGGAGGCACCCGGCCTGCAAGGGAGGGCAGTTGGAGGTGATCAACCCTGCAGGAGAGGGCAGTTAGGGGTAACCAGGCCGGCAGAGGAGGGAAGTTGGGGGCAAACAGGCTGGCAGCAGAGTGGTTAGGGGGTGATCAGGCTGGCAGGCAGAAGCGGTTAGGGGCAATCAGGAAGGCAGGCAGGCAAGCAGTTGGGAGCCAGCAGTCCTGGATTGTGAGAGGGATGTCCGACTGCCCGTTTAGGCCCGATTCCACTGGAATCGGGCCTAAACGGGCAGTCAGACATCTGTCGAGGGGTCCCAGATTGGAGAGGGTACAGGCTGGGCTGAGGGACAACCCCCCTCCGTGCACGAATTTCGTGCACCGGGCCTCTAGTATATTATATGTGGGTCAGACACAGAATTTTAGCCTAATTGTGTTTGCAACATGGATCTTGTTCTGGCTTTGTTATTTGGAGATTGAACATTTTCTGAAATATCTAAATATGAAAAAAATAATAAGGTATTTAAGTAATTTATACCCTGCCGTTATTACTGTGGCATTTTGGCAAAGCTCTTAGTATCTCCCTCTGTTGGATGAAGGGTCTTGACTAGACAATTTCCAATGTTTAGTTTAGCTAATACTTCAGAATCTTATGAAGCCAAAATACTAGGTTGTCTTTCTGTGCCCATTATAGATATGCAGTCTATCTAATTAAACAGATCACTCTTATTTTTTAATAAGATTATCATCTAGCAGTAATTTTAGATTCTATGATTATTTCTTCACTTTTTTCTGAGGTAAAGAGGCGATAAATACTAGACATAAAAGAATTTTCTTTTACTTGTGACTCTCAGTATTCTATCAGACCAAACAAGAGTTTTTCTTTAACATTTTTTGTGAATTAGAAAAACTATGCTTTTTATTATTTTTATTTATTTTTATTGATTTCAGAGAGGAAGGAAGAGGGAGAGATATAGAAACATCAATGATGAGAAAGAATCATTGATCAGCAGCCTCCTGCACGTCCCACACTGGGGATCGAGCCTGCCACCAGGCATGTGCCCTGACCGGGAATCGAACTGTGACCTTCTGGTCCATAGGTCGACACTTATCCATTGAGCCACGCTGGCTGGGCTACTTCTTTTAACATTTTAAAGATCATTCTAGATGTCTTTCCATTTTAAGTGTATGTATAAGTTTTGTTTTAGTAAGTTATTGGTTTGTATGACGTGAAGATTACTTCCCTGTTAGTATAGGCGTAACATTTTAAATGGATTCATAGGATTCTTTGTTAACGAAAAGGAAAACTGAAGCGTCACTTGGCCATATCTTAAGTAAAATCCTGCTCTAGATGCAGATTGAAGATACAGTTGGTTTGTTCCCTTTTCCCCTTCCTGATTGCCATCCTAAGCCTAAGTTCTAGAATCACGTCCAGTTGGTGGACAGTTCATAAGTGTCTTTAAAGGAGAGCGATAGCTATCCAAAAAAATTGTTTTATAACCAGGACTTGTCTTGTTTTAAAAGAAATGGAAGGAAAGCACCCTTAGATGTTCTTGTGCAGAATTCAAGAGAGGCCGCGATGTTTGAAGGTCAGATAGTCAGCGTGGGGGTCATCTGTACATTGTTAGGGCTGTGATCTTGGATCAGATATCGAAGTGTCTAAAAGGATGGAAGGCCAAGGGTCAGCTTTAGACAACAGCTGTGTTTTTTTTTAACAGGGAAAAGGGTATTTCGCATAGTGGAGATTGATAAACTGAAGACCTAGGGAAAACCACCGTTGGTACGGGAGAGAATTCAGGGAAAAGGTTGGTGGTCGGTGCCAGGTGCCTCATCAGCAAGGGCAGGAGTTGCAGAAAGGAAGTTTGATTTGGCAGTTATCTCCCTGCTGTGAAGTCAGCAGTATAGAGAAGCGAGACATGTGCTTGATCTTTTAGAACATTCAGGTTTATGTAAAATCATAAGTAATCTAGCCAAAAGGAGAAATAATCAAAGAAACCTTGAAAAAATCACAGGTTTCTGAATCAAGTCAATTCAAGACTAAAGACATTTTAAAATGGCATTAAAAAAAAACTGCAGGCACTCTAGGATGCTGTGTTCCACTGAGGATCTCTTGTATTTCAAAAGTATTTTGTAACATGTACTAACAGATACAACTTTCAAAAACCATTCATTCCACCCCTGAAAATATGCTTACCATAAATGCCTGGTTGTATACTTTGGTTCTAGAAAATCTAGTAATTGTACTTTGAATCCTTCAAGTTGCCCTTTTCTCTGCATTTCAGGTTAAGCAAGCCAGTCACTCTTCCTCCATTGCTTGAGCCAGTAGCTGGCGCTCTGCTCTTTCTTGGGGCTGCTATATATAATCACGCAGGTTGTCATGGCCTCGCATATCGGTGTGTTAAGTATTCCTAAATGTTTTTGAGTATAGGAAGTTCGCAAAAGGGAAGTGCAGACTATCAGGCCATGTGGTTTTCTAAACCTGTTTTCAGCATGAAATCTTTTTTCATGTGAAGTCAAGTGGAAGTCCTACTGTATAAATAAGTAAAATCCCCAATTTTTCTATCTTTTAAACAAATAAGCATATGTACTTTGTAGAGCCTAAGTGACTTCTCCAGGGTCATACAAAACCAGCATTGATAGAACTAAAAATTTGGACTGACAGTCTTCCTGGTGGTTCTGTAATTGAATTCACTTGCTTTTTCAATAGTGAAAAGGAAGAAGATGATAGTGAAAAAAGAGAAGACCCTGGTGATAATTGGGAAGAAGGCGGAGGTGGTGGTGGTGGTGTAGAAAAATCTTCAGGTCCCTGGAATAAAACAGCTCCGGTACAAGCACCTCCTGCTCCAGTAATTGGTAAGTTTAATATTTCATTTTCGTGAAAATGTGTATAATTTTATATGCGGTCAGCTTTCAACTAAATGCATGTTTGTGTTGGGGTTAGTAGGGCTCCTTTCCATTCCTGGGAAGGAGGCTTAAATACTTTCACATTCAAAGGAATTTGGAAGTTAAGATACAGGCTTTTTTGTAGGCTAGTTAAATTTTTATGTAGACTAACTTGCCAAATTTAGATATTTAAGCATTTCAATTTTAGACAGCTGACTAAGGAATATTGGCTACCTGTGTTTCACCTATGTTTGTCTTTTTTTTTCCATTCCCCATATTACTATCTTGAAGCATGAATTCACTCCCAGGGGTGGGTAATGAAATCTTAGACTTTTTTTGTATAATTTTTAAAGATAATTTTGTTCATTTTTGTTTTTATTACTTTGTTTTTTTAAATATTACTGATTTCAGAGAGGAAAGGAGGGAAGAGAGATAGAAACATCATTGATTGGCTCAGCTGCCTCCTGCACGCCCCTCACTGTGGATCAAGCCCGCAATCTGGGCATGTGCCTCAACCAGAAATTGAACTGTGACCTCCTGGTTCATAGATTGACACTCAACCACTGAGCCACAGCCGGCCTGGCTATTTTTATATTCTTTTTATTGTTGTGTTTTGTTTTTTTTTTGTTTTTTTTTGTTTTTGTTTTTTTTTTTGAGGGAGGAAGAGAGGGAGGCATCAATTTGTTGTTCCACTTATTTATGTATTTATTGGTTGATTCTTGTATGTGCCCTGATTGGGGATTGAACCTACAACCATGGCATATCGAAACAATGCTCTAACAATCTGAGCTACTTGGCTAGGACGAAACCTTAGATCTTACAGTGGTTTTGTGACCCATCAGAGGGCCAAAGTATGTAAACAGATGTACAGTGTGTATTTGTGGTATTAACATTTCTGGGGGAGGGAGGCAGTGGTGGTTAGGAAAAAGATGTTTAAAAATGCTCCTTAGGAGGGCAGTAATGAAAAGGAAGTTTGAGAAACAATGCTTGAATACAATGATTTTCAACCTTTTTCATCTCGTGGCACAAATAAAATAATTACTAAAATTCTGACACTGAAAAGTGTATATTTTGCCTATCTGACAAAAAAGGTATAATTTTTATTCATTCACACCATGTGGTTATTGTTGTGGTTGGCTATTGTCAAAGAGGTCAGTGTCCCTGACTAAATAGTCAGGTATTCATGTTTTAAAAATTCTTGTGGCACACTGATTGAAATCACTGCTTTAATGTATACCCATTATTCTATATAGACCAATATAAACAAAAACAAATCACCCCAAATCTTACTTCCAGAGATCACAGATAACTACTATGTCAGTATTTTTGCATGCGTTTTGGCATTTTGCTATGTATATGTTTCTCCATTGAACTTTTTATTTTTCGAACTGCATCTGTCAGTGATCCCTACTGCTTTCTGCATTGCTAAACCCATTGCCCAAGTCTCAGTCCTCATCTGATTTGTCCCATCAGCAACATTTGCCACAGTTGATCACCCTTTTGAAACACGCTCTTCTGTTGGTTTCCAGGACACTGAATTCTGCCCCTCTGTTGGTTGGTTCAGTCTCCCTTGGCAGTCTCTCTCTATGCTAATGACCTTCAAATTCACATCTTAGCTCAGAGCTCTGCTGAATTCCAGACATGTTTATCTTAACTGCCTACCCAGCACCTCACTCTCAACATGTCCAAAACTGAGCTCATGTATGTGCTGCACCCCATAGCTCTTACCTCAGTGCTGTAATTTCAGTCTCTTAGCACAAACTTTGCAGTCACCTTTTTTTAAATAAAAAAAAAATACATTTTTATTGATTTCAGGGAGGAAGGGAGAGAGAGATGGCCAGGGCTACAGTCACCTTTGACAAAGCCTTTCTCTTGCTCCAAACCTAAATCTAATGTGTCCATAAATTCTTTTGGGCTTACTTTCAAAATAAATTCACTCTTTATATGACTAGTTCTCAGCAGTTCCACAGCTACTCCCTGGCTTTGAACTGTCATTTTTGTTATATGAATTACTGAGATAGTTTCTTATCTGGTCTAACAGCAGCAAGAGTGATCTTTTCAGATAAGGCAGGGCATGTCCTAGGCCAGTGATGGCGAACCTCTGACACGCGTGTCAGTGCCATTTCTGATGACACGCGGCCGCTGAGGCGGCCGCATGCCGAGGATGAAACATTTATGTTATTTAAACTATAAATATCGCGAAATAATGTTTTTTCCTCAAAGGGACACACTACCCGAGTTATGCTCAGTTTTTTGGCGAAGTTTGAAACACAAAGCTCAAAAGGTTGCCCATCACTGTCCTAGGCTGTTTGTAAACCTCCCATGGCATCCCCTCTAATCAGAGGAGAAACTAAAGTTCTCCTTTACAGGACTAGTTTATTAAAATGCCAAGCTTCTGAATATTTTCTCTAAACTGTTATGAAATGTTAGTTACAGAAACCCCAGAACCGGCAATGACTAGTGGTGTGTATAGGCCTCCTGGAGCCAGGTTAACTACAACAAGGAAAACACCACAAGGACCACCAGAAATATACAGTGATACACAGTTCCCATCCCTGCAGTCCACTGCCAAGCATGTAGAAAGCCGAAAGTAAGTAATTCCCACATTGTGTTTTTGGGACCCTTCCCTCGGTGTGGAGTGGGATGGGTGTAGGAGATATAAAAGCCCATGAGGAAGGGGTGCTCTTAACTGGTAAATTCTAAGCTGCATCAGACAGGCAGCTGAGGATTTAGAGTGGGACTCATGTGCCCTGGAGGGGGAGATGGGAAGGAGCACCAAAGACAGACTTTGTCTGCAGAAGTTTCTCTTATCCCTGGTTTATGTTCTGTAGCTATGACTAAGCTGCCGTGTCATTTTCACAAATTAGAATTCTTTACAAGTACATTATTGCTGGTTTATGTTCCTTATAATGTGCAAACGACATGAAAGAGGACTATGTTGTTATATTCCCAGTAAATGTGAGTAGATGGAAGATGTTGGCATCTATAAATCTAATATTAAAATCTTATTTCAGCAGGTACTTAAAATGAATGCTACCTGGAGTTAAATGACCACATATGGCACATCCACATCTGTTAGGGCCCTGAGTTTTAAAAATTAAATAAAATGGGAAGAAATTAAGTGATATCAGCTGGATATAATTGTTTTGGGAGGGGGGTGACTTTTAAAGTAAATCCCAGCCGTTTTGCCTCTTTGAGACCACAGCTGGCTTGAGTTTAAACCTCCACTTGGACTTGCTCCTCTGCCTGTCCTACAAAATGAGGGGCAGTGATTCGGCACACTCGTCCTTATCTGATCCACTCCCATGAAGTAGAAGTGAGGAGAAGTCATTGAATAATGAGAACTTGACTGAGTGAGAAAATTGGTACTCTTACTCATGCATAAGGAAAGAGAGATGTATTGCTTATTATTTGCTAACAGTAAAAGTGAGTCTCAGAAGGAATCACCATGTTATCACAGAGCTTTTTAACTTTCCAGTTGTCTTCAAGTTGGTCCCAAAATAGATTTGCAGTTAACAGTACTGAACACTACAGTAGATTTGCTACCACAGGAAATGGGGCCATGGAGCTTCAGTTGCAGTGTTTTATGTTTCTGTTCAATTGAAGCCTTAAAAATGGTTTGATAAGGATTTTATAGACTCGTTTTCCTCTCCTGTCCCTCAAGATTCCTATAAGGGGTGGCTTTTTTTTTTTTTTCTTAACTCAAGGAAGAATATTTTTTTTAAAAACCTCAAGAAATATTTACTGATTACGTTTATTTTCCCTTAGGGATAAAGAAATGGAGAAGAGCTTTGAAGTAGTAAGACACAAAACTAGAGGTAGGGATGAGGTTTCAAAAAACCAGGCCCTTAAACTTCAGCTAGACAACCAGTACACTGTGCTTGAAAATCAAACAAACAGCCACACACAGTACAATTAAGGAATGGTCTTTGCTACCCCTTCCAAGGTAACTAGACCACCGCTAACCACCATGAACAGCCATTCGTCATCTGATCTCTGCTGGACCGACAGCAACCGATGCAGACCCCTCGATATAAGTGACCGGCCCTATCGCACTATGGAAGTTTCAAGTGTCACAACTGCTCTGTGTATATTGAATTTTAGGAGGATTTTCATTGTTATAAATGTGTGAACTAGATTCAGCAGTGTTTTCTCATAATAATTACTCTGCAAATACAAAAAAACCCCACACAAACCCACAAAAAAACGGCAGCCAGTGGTCATTTCAAAATCTTTTTATGTTCAGATTCTGAGCCTTTGTAAGGTTGACTACCTCAGATTTGCTGCACTCATGTGGATCACAACTTCTGGATTAGAACGTTACAGCTCTTAAGTGGCGATATGGAACTTACAACCAGCTCTACTGGATTCCTATCAGAAATCCTGCAGAGAGTCAGCGTCTGGGTTCTGATCTGCTGTAAAAGAAGATTTAAGTGACCTTAACTAACCTGTCCTGTGCCCCACCCTCCGGGAATGCGCTCTGTAGTGGGCTGTGGCTGTTAGACCTCTGGAACGTGCCGCTCTCAAAAGAACAGATGTGTTCAGATGCTCTGTGTAGGGCTGGGATTTCTAATTTAAACTTTGAGTTGTATTCTGAGGTAACCACAAATTCAACGAAACTTGGGTCCACCAAGTGGGGAGGGGGCATGGGAGGGAATAATCTTGTTTCTTTTAGTAATTTTTCATTGGGGTAGCGCTTTCTCTATGTTCCACATTAAGGCCTTTTTTGCTTTGACTTGGAAGAAGTTCTTTGACAGAGCATATTGCTTGGTTAAGTAAGTGACCTGAAATATGCATTAGAATTGTGAAATTGCCAATCCCTAGAGGGGAACCAAAAAGCCTTTGATGAAAAGGGCAGTGGGTGCAGGGGGCTCTACTTCAGGTGCTGCTAAAGCCTCCTCGAATCAGGTCTAATTGTAAAGTTAACTGCAGTGGAAAGAGGATGGTTTCTGCTCAGGCCAAGGGGATCCACTGACCCATTCTTACAAATTCAAAGCAACGTGAGCAGAACCTCAACTTAAAACCCACTTAGGTTTCATGGATCTTGCATAGTCTTTGACAATTTCAGATATATTTGTGCCCAAATTTTTAAGTTACTGGACATTCTGTAGATTGTCCCGGGGTAGCTCTGTTATCAACCCTCTGGTGTGTCTTTGTGCTGTTCATTTAAAATCAGGGGCAAACCACAGGCGATGTAGCACTTCTGTTTTCATAATTACAGCCTAAACTATTCAGTCATTTTTAGTCCTGAAAAGGGACTTCAGGAAGATAGCCAGGTTTACTGAAAAGTTTCTTTCCATCTAATGAGATAGTTTGATAATTTCCTAGTTTTGTATCTTTGGTTCAATAGAAATATGTCAAAGTGGTGTGCAACCACTTGATGCAGAGTCTGGTTTCTCTGTAATAAATCCCTTTGCCAAATGGGGGGAGTTGCAGACTTGCTACTGGCAAGAGTGAAGCAAGCGGGTGAGTAAAACTAGCCTGATGCGGGAGCATATTTCTGTGGGAGTTTAGTCTTGATAAAAGTGTCAACACAGGAATCGGACTCCTGGGGGGTTCCAGATCTCCTGACAGGACTGCCAACCATTCCTGGGCAATAATGTTGGTGTTCTCTGAGGTGGTGGGCTGGGACGCCTGCCTTCAGATGTGTTTGGGCGAGTTGCTGAGCAAACCAAGGAGAGGTTGGATGATTAAGCGAGAAATAAGGGATTCTTGGTTAAACTGAAGACTTCATTTGGGAACCAAAAATCTTAACAAATCTCTTGGACCTTGAGCCACATATTTTCCCTGAAAAGTATGCTTTTTTTTTTTTTTCCAGCAGAATTTTGTTGAGGGTTGTATTACTGAGGAATGAACTGAGATGGGTATGTGGAACTTAATTTAATGGCTTACTGTACTAGAAAACTGAAGACCTGCAGGAGATTTAAAACCAACTCTTGTTACAACTTTTAAAAAAAAGATTGTGAAATTGTCAAAATGCACATGAATCAAGTTTTAATATGCTGTATGATGGGTGGAGAGGATGTCCATTGTACCATTTCTTTCTTTGAATTCTCAGGCATGGTTTGGCAGTGCAAGAACTCTTGTAACATTAACAAAGTCAATAAAAAGTGACTGGATTTTGGAGTCTGATAGTTTTTATTCTTAACCCATGACCTATTGTCTGTCTTTGAAAATGGTGAATGAATGGCATGCCTCTGCTGTAGGAGGATGGTAATATTGTCCTCTCAGGAGGGAACTATGTTTGAAAAATATTAAAAAGAGACCTGGAATGAAAGTGTTGTCAAGCTGTGGTGAACATTCTTTCCAGAGAGAAAGCATTGAAACGTACTTTTGTCTTCATTACTGTATTAAATTGTGTTATCTCAAACCCTGGCAAGGGGATCTGCAACCTTGACTATGTAGACTAACAATTTGAGACCTTGTCCTTTGAGAAGCTTATGAATTTGTCAATGAGTAGCCATTTTAAACTTCAGGATTTAGTCTAAATTGTAGTCTCTAAATTTATAACCTAGAGAAAATATATATCAAGTCGTTTTTGGTAATGGAGTTGTGTTAATAACTTTGTAGGAGGCAGTCACTTTCTTGCTAAAAATGGTAGCAAAGTCAACAAATATTTAGTGTGATGTTCTAAATTTGCAGTGATATTGTCAGAAACATGGTCTTCTGAAAGACATTTTGTTTTTCTTTAGACCTGAGCAGTTTGACCCCAGCTCTGAAGTATCCTATTTTAAACCAGTGTATTTGACCTTTTCTCTCCTTGTTCTGGCAAAGTATCTGGCAGTAATTTTCTGTCATCACTTAACCCTGGATGATTTTACTCCCCCCCCCCCCCCAAGGAAAACTTTGATTTTTAAATTGTTGTACAGGGAGTCAAGATTTACAAAAAAGCATAAACTATTGTTTTGAATGTTAGTGTATGGAAACTCACCATTATCCCAGGACAGAGACTCTGTCTTCCTTTTTAAATCCAAAGTTTAGATGGTATGCCATCCCTTTAAAAGACTGTAGCTAAAGTTTTTACCATGTATGAGCAATTTTCTTCACGAGAAGTGGGGCAATTGAACCGTTTACTGCCCTGGTTTTCACATAGCTGTATTTTGGAATAGTCTGGAGGTCTTAAAAATTACTGAGGCCTCCCTAGCCAAGTAGCTCAGTTGGTTAGAGTGTTGTCCCAGTACGCCCAGGTTGCAGGTTTGATCCCTGGTCAGGGCACATGCGAATATGTGGAACAACAAATTAATGTTTCTCTACATTTAATTAATTAAAAGATTAAAGAAAATACTGAGACCTGACTCCCATCCCTAGACATTCTGATTTCATTAATATGGGATGTGGCCTGAACACAAGGATTTTTTGTTGTTGTTGTTAATTCCCAGCAAAGTTTGGGAACCACTGGCTTATGACAAGTGATCTAGTAAGGAGTTATAACAGTCACAGGGCTAGTTCCAGTATGTAGGAAACCCTTTCAGTTGTATTCTTAGCCCAGAAAGGATGATCATGTTTCTAAACACATGCTTGAATATGTTAAATGGAAACGAATACCGAAATTGGGATGGGGGGGGGGAACCTATAAGCTGAAATAATGAAGTTATTGTGCTTTTATGTACACTTTTTTTTATACTTAAGTATTATCAGTGTAAGGACCATTTTTAGTATTTTCTCTGTCATTTCTTAGACAACTACCTCACCATCAATATAATTCCCATAGCTACTTCTGTTTTCCTTCTCTATACAGTAATTTTATTCTGTTTGACTTGTGTCTTGACATTGAGTCTGACCATTCCAGAACTCACTGTAAATGTAAATTGCCTTACACTACCCCTGGCTACTCTTAATTTGCCCTTTAAATCGCCCAGTTACCACCTCTGGGTGTTAAGGGTTTCTTTAGGATGCTGTAGTTCTCCCTGGTGACTGGGAATGAACCATAATTAACTTTCCAGAGATGAGCTCAGCAACTGCTCTCCTTGGGAACTGGACCTCAGAGCCGGCGCCGCTGCACGCTCAGCCTGTGGTTCCCTCACCAGCTGCTCCCTGTTGAGGGTCCTGTGAGTTGCACCGAAGCATCCTTTCTAATGGGCACGCGGAGGAATCCTTGGGGGCTTGTCATTGGCTTTAACTTGCTGGGACTATTGCGGTTTTCTTCCCGGGTTTCTCTGAGTTTACAGCTCAAATTTATGCCTTTAATTAGAGACGGAATAAAACTTGGAAGTCGGGAACTCCCAACCTCAGTGGCACCCTGGTGATGGGGTGAAAGCAGGCTGCAAGCTTCCACTATATTCCTTTGTTCTTCCCTGACATTCTTTTCTCCCTTCTCTCTCCTTTTTAAAACCTTAGCTCCATTCTGTCAAGCGTGTTAAATAGAATTTGTTGAAATTTTAAAAAATCACTCAGTATTTAACCATGGGCGGGGCACTCTCCTAAACAGGTAACACATGTTACTCGTGTAATCCCTTAAAGGTGGAAACTAGGTCCTAGAGGCTGAGTAGTTTGTTTGCCTGAATCACCAAGCTGCTAATAGGAGCCAGGCTCCACCCCAGGTGTTGTGACTCCAGCACGTGCTTAACCAGGAGGCTTTGCTCCTGGTCTCGCTAGATTTAAGGCGAGAGAAGGAGAGTAGGAAACAGGCTTCTCAGAACCCGACGGGAAAGGTGCCCTTTGGCGTATTCCGTCCCGAAGCCCGTGTGGCAGCCCTGGAGTCTGGCTTTCCACCTCCAGTCTGGCTTTCCACCTCCCTGTCAAGCCCCGGCACGTAGAGCTCCTAAGGTTGAGGTGAGTGGTAGGTACTATCTTCATTTTAGTGTCTGGGGGAGGGATTTTTGTGGATGTCTTAGGATGAAAATTTCAAATACATTAGTACAGAACCCATAACCCATAATTATCTGTTTGTGGCCGCCCATGTTTTACCAGTAAACACCCGTTCCCCGGGTTATTTAGAAGCGAATCCCAGACTTCCTGCATCCGTAAACATTTCACCTAGGGGCACTCAACCCTCATACCATTATCAAGCGAACATTTCCTTAATATCGAATGTCCTCTTGGTGTTAACATTTCTCTCATTTCTCATGGTGCTTTACACTGGGTTTTGTTTTTGTGGTGTGTTTTTTGTTTTTTTGTTTTTTCAACATAATCCAGACAAAGACGACCCATTGCATTTAGTCTTTTGCGTCCTGGTAGTTCCCCCACTTCATTCTTACCATTTTGTTGTTGAAGAAACCTGGTCATTTGGTTTGTAGAATTTTCCACATTCTGAATTGAGCAGGATGCTTTCCTGCATTTCCTGCAAACGAGTCGTGTGCGGCTTATTAACTGATTTAGTTTCCCAAGCGGCCCCGGGTGGGATGATTGAGCAGCTCCGGGCCCTGTGCACGTCTCCCCTCTGCCAACAGAGGGCGCTGGGGGAACACCGTAGAATTGGCAAGAGACTTGCAAGGCCTGGCGGTTCTCAGGGCAAAAGCGAGCACGTGGACCGAGGGGCCTGAGATGGCCCCCCGGCGGCCCTCATGGTTGGACTGTGGCTCACGCCCTCCAGGGGCTGCAGCCCGTGCCCTCCAGCGCGTTTCTCTGCCGGGGCAGCGGGGTAGCCAGCCGTGCTCGCCCCTCACGGGCTAGGGCCTCCGCCTAGAGAGGCTCTTCGGTTTCTAGGTGCTGGAGGGTCGTGGCCGCTTTCTGTGGCTGCTGCTGCTCTTCCTTTCGTGAACTCGCTCACCCTTCTTAGTAGTTAACCGCTTTCTTACTAATCATTGTTTAAATTACTATTTGTTTTTTTCTGTTTAAATTGCTGGCTGATGAAATGGTACCAGGAATGGTCTCGGGAGACATACCCTCCAAGGTTGGACCTGGGGGGTTGGTTTGGGGGTGCCTTTGAGCTCCTTGCTAGTGGGAAATGGAATGATGACCTGGTGGCATTACCACTCAGGGCCACCTCTGCTCGCGGTGCAGGGTCTCCTGCAGCAAACGCCTCGGGCCTGGGACCTGGGTTTCACGTGACTTGTGCGGCAGGAATGATGCCCGCGAGGACTAGCGTGGGGCTGGCTCCTGGGGCGCTGGGGTGCTTACCCAGAGAAATGACAAACTCGGGTCCTGACGCTCTCGGCCCAGGTCACAGGAGCCTCCTGGCCGCTCTGACGGCACCGCTTCGGGTGGCCAGGGGGCAGATGCTGCTGAAAACCAAACTACACTGAACGGTGCGGTTGCAGGATGACATCAGTTGAATTGACAACCTTACGGTTCCCACGTGAGACTTAAGATATCGATTGGGGAGGGTGGGGCCCGGGGACTTGGAAGGGGGGCATCTGGTTGGACTCGGACGAAACTGAGAGTCTTCAAGCCGGAAGTTTCCCTGAGCCTCCGGGCCGGGCACATACCTGCCCTCCTGTGCCAGCTGAGGAGGCTGGCTAACGGGAGGCAGACCGCCTTGCAGAGAGAGGCTCATTCTCAACGACTCCTTTGTTGCCACTTCCGGGCAGAGTGACAGCCCAGGAAAAAAATGTGAGCTATTCCCAGCATGCGCCGGCAGGAATGGGGGAATGTGTGGGCGTGTATTTGAAGGCTGTTAGGGCAAGAACAGAATGTAACAAGATGGAACTGAATTCACTGACCACGGGTGCACTTGAATTCTGGATTTAAAGGCTTAGCTCTTAGGGCTCCCAGAGCTTCCTTGCTTGGATTTGACTGGAACTTGGACTCCGTGGTGGCCAACCGGTGATAAGGCTGAGAAGCTAGAGCCTCCATAGCAGATGTGGAGAAAGAAATCAATCTGCCACCACGTACAGTTACAGTTTTTTTCCTTGTGATGAGAACGTGTAAGATCCAATCTCTTGGTAACTTCCAGATATACAAACAGTATTAACTGTAGTCACCATGCAGTACAGAACGTCCCAGGACTTATTTTATAGCGGGAAGTTTTACAAGTTTTGACCACTTCCACCCATTTCACCACCCCCACCACCCCCCTGCCTCTCGCAACCACCAATGGGTTCTCTGTATCCTTGAGCTTGGGCTTCTTTCTCTGTTTACTTCCACTTATATATAACTGAGATGATACAGTATTTGTCGATTTCTGTCTGAACGATTTCACTTGGAATAATGCCCTCAAGGTCCATCCATGTTGTCACAAATGGCAAGATTTCCTCCTTTTCTTGGCAGAATAATATTCCTGTGTGTGTGTATCTGTCTATGCCTATCAATCATATTTTCTTCATTCATTCATCGATGGAAACTCAGGTTGTTTTCATGTATTGATGTTGCAAATAATGCTGCAATGAACATGGGCTGCAGATATCTATTAAAGTTAGTATATTTGTTTCTTTTGGACAAATACCCGGAAGTAAAATTGCTGGATCATATGGTAGTTCCATTTTTAATTTTTTGAGGAACCTCCACACTCTTTTCCATAGTGGCTGCACCAATTTATATTTCCACCAACAGTGCACAAGGGTTCCCTTTCTCAGCATTCTCACCAACATTTGTTATTTATTGTCTTTTTTTGTATAATAGCCATTCTAAGAGATGTGAGGGGATACCTCATTGTGGTTTTGATTTGCATTTCCCTGGTGACTAGTGATGTTGAGCACCTTTTCATGTACCTGCTGACCATCTGTGTCTTTTTTTTTTTTCATCCCCCCATCCCCCCCCCCCCTTTCCTTTAATTCTGTGTATGTCTTCTTTGGAAAAATGTTTATGCAGATCCTCTTCCCATTTTTTAATAAGATTGTTATCTCGCTATTGGTTGTATGAGTTGTTTATACAGGGTGGGGCAAAAGTAGGTTTACAATTGTAAGTACCCAAAACAGGGTTTAATCTTGTGTTGTTATTTATTAATTATCGTGCTATTTTCCATACCTTTGCCTTACCCTGTATATTTTGGATGTTAACCCCTTATTAGATAAATGGTTTGCAGATATCTTCCTCCATTTGGTAGGCTGCTTTTCATTTTGTTGATAGCTTCCTTTGCTGGGCAGAAGTTTTTTAGTTTGATGTAGTCTCACTCCTGTTGCTTTAGTTACCTTTGCTTTTGGTGTTAAATCCAAAACGTAATTGTCAAGACTGATGTGAAGGAGATTACCCACTATGTTTTGGTCTAAGAGTTTTAGGGGGTCAGGCCTTGCATTTAAATCTTTTTTTTTTTTTTTAACCGGAATTGAACCTTGGACCCTTCAGTCCGAAGGCTGAAGCTCTATCCACTGAGCCAAACCGGTTAGGGCTGCATTTAAATCTTTAATCTATTTTGAGTTGGGTTTTGTGTGTGATGTAGGATAATGGCCCAGTTTCATTCTTTGGCATGTGACTGTCCAGTTTTCCCAACCTAGAGACTGTTCTTTCCCCAATGTTTATTCTTGGCTTCTTTGTCATCAATTAATTGACCACCTATATGTGGGTTTATTTCTGGGCTCTCTATTCTGTTCCATTAATCCATTGGTTTTATGCCAGTACCATACTGTTTTGATTACTACAGCTTTGTAATAGAGTTAGAAATCAGGGTGTGTTATGCCTCTGGCTTTATTTGGAGGGGTCTTTTTCTCTCAGGATTATTTTGGTATTCAGGGTCTTTTCTGGTTCCATACACATTTTAGAATTGTTTGTACTATTTTTGTGAAAAATGCCATTGGAATTTTGATAGGGATTGCATTGTATCTGTAGATTGCTTTAGTAGTATGGACATTTTAAGAAAAGTCTCCACTCCATGAACACTGAATATCTTTCCATTTCATTGTATCCTCTTCAATTTCTTGCATTAATGCCTTAATAGTTTTTAGTGTAGAATTTATTTTAGGTACTTTATTCTTTTTGATGCAACTGTAAATGGGGTTCTTTTCCTAATTTCCCTTATAATTCATTATTTACTCATGAAATGCAGTAAACTTTTGCAGATTGATTTTGTAACATAATTTTACTGAATTTGTTTATTCTGACAGCTTTTTGATGTTTTAGGTTTTCTGTATATAATATCATGTCATCTGCAAATAGTGAGTTTTACTTCTTTTCTGATTTGGATGCTTTTTTGTTCCTTGCCTACTTGCTCTGGCTAGAACGCCCAATACTGTGTTGAATAAAAGTGGTGAGAGGAACATCTTTACTTTGTTCCTGATCTTAGAGGAAAAGCTTTCAGCTTTTTCATCACTGCGTATGACGTTAGCTTTAGCTGTGGGTTTATCATACATGGATGGCCTTTATCGTGTTAAGGTACATTCCCTCTATACCCACATTGTTGAGAATTTTTATCATAATGAATGTTGATTTTTGTCAAATGCTTTTTCTACAACTATTGAGATGATCATATGACTTTTATCCTTCATTTATTAATGTGGTATATCACATTGATTTGTAAGATGTTGTACCATCTTTGCATCCCTGGAATAAATCCCACTTGATCATGGTGTATGATCCTTTTAAAAAATGTTTTCATTGATTTCAGAGAGGAAGGGAGAGAGAGAGAGAGAGAGAGAGAGAGAGAGAGAGAGAGAGCGCGAGAGAGAGAGCGCCAGCCAGACAGACAGACATTGATAGGTTGCCTCCTGTACTCCCTCTACTAGGGATAGAGCGCACAACCGGAGCATGTGCCCTGACCAGGAATCCAACCAGTGACTTCCTGGTAACATGGGATGACACACAACCAACTGAGCTACACCAGGTAGGCCATATGATCCTTTTAATGCATTATTGAATCCAGCTAATAATTTGTTGAAGATTTTTGCATCTGTGTTCATCAGAAATATTGGCCTGCAATTTTCTTGTCTTGTGGTGTCCTTGTCCAGTTTTGCTCTCAGGTAATGCTGGCTTCATAAAATGAGTTGGATGTGTTCTCTTATGTTTTTTGAAGAGTTTGAGAAGGATTGGTATTAATTCTTTAAATGTTTGGTAGAATTCACTAGTGAAGCTATCGGGTCCTGGACTTTTATTTGTTGGAAGGTTTTTTGTTTTAAATATATTTTTATTGATTTCATAGAGGGAGAGGGAGAGAGATAAAAACGTCAATGATGAGAAAGAATCCTTGATAGGCTGCCTCCTGCACATCCCCTACTGGGGATCGAGCCCGAAACCCAGCCATGTGCCCTTGACTGGCATCCAACTGGGGACCCTTCAGTCTGCAGGCCGACGCTCTATCCACTGAGCCAAACCGGCTAGAGTTGTTGGGAGGTTTTTGATTACTGATTTAAGTTCCCTACTAGCAGTTGGTCTATTTAGATTTTTTATTTCTTTGTTGTTGTTGTTAATCCTCACCCAAGAATATTTTTCCATTGATTTTAGAAAGCATGGTAGGGAAGTAAGAAGGAAGGGAGCAGGAGGGGGAGAGAGAGAGAGACAGAGAACCACTGGTGAGAGACACACATTGGTTGGTTGCCTCCTACATACACCCTGGCAGGCCGGGGATCAAACCTGCACACGCCTTTGAATGAAAATCAAACCCATGACCCTTTGGTGGGCGGGCCGATGCTCTAACCATTGAGCAACAACATCCAGGACTAGATTTTTTATTTTTTCATGATTCAGTTTTAGTAGGTTGTATGTTTCTCGGATTGATTCATTTCTTCTAGGTTGTCCAATTTGCTGGCATATGATTGTTCATAGTAGTCCCTTACGATCCTTCATATTTCTGTGATATCAATTGTAACATATCTTCATTTCTGATTTTATTGGAGTCCACTCTTTTTTTCTTGGAGTTTCTTTTCAAAAACCAGCTCTTAATTTTATTCATCTTTTGTTATTTTTTAAAATATTTTTATTGATTTCAGAGAGGAAGGGAGAGAGAGATAGAAACATCAATGATGGGAGAGAATCATTGATTGGCTGCCTCCTGCACACCCCCCTACTGGGGATTGAGCCCACAACCTGACATGTGCCCTTGACTGGAATCGAACCTGGGACCCTTCAGTCCACAGGCCGACGCTCTATCCCCTGACCCAAACCAGCTAGGGCTGTATTATGTTTTTAGCTCCTATTTCATTTAATTCTGCTCTGATCTTTGCTGTTTCCTTTCCTTGACTAACTTTGGGCTTAGTTCTTTTTCTAGTTCCCTGAGCTGTAAAGTTAGGTTGTTTTTTGAGGACCTTTCTTGTTTTTTCATGTAGGCATTTATTGCCTTGAACTTCTTTTTATAGCTGCTTTTGCTGTATCCCATAGGTATTGGTATATTGTATTTCCATCTCCACTTGTTTCAAAGTTTTAATTTATTTTGATGTTTTTCAGATCGCTATGGCCTAGTGTGAGCCCATTGGCTTGCAAAACTAGATGTTTTGGGAGCCCTTCTCTCAGGGAGAAGTTCAGGGTTGAGTCCCCTCCTACTTGTAGGTCATTGCACCAGGGTGGGGTTTATGGCAAAATTGCATTTCAGCCTCTTCTACCCTTTTGATGTGGGGTTTTTCCTCATTTGCCCCAATTGTGGGAGTTGCTCAGCTAGTTTTGGGTTTCTGTCAGAGGAAATAGTTTTGTATGTAACTGTAGCTTCTGTCTGTGGGAGGACTTGAGATCAGGATCCTATAACATCGTCATCTTGAGCTGGAACACTCCTGACTCGATTTTGATTGACTGCAGATAGTAAGATCCGGAGGCGTAATCAAATTCACGTTTAATTAACAGAGTAATAGATGCTCTCTGTTCCCTATTGTATCACATCAGGAGGCATGTCTGGCTGTCTTGAGTGATGAGTGAATTTAGGTGTTATTATCTTGATCCATCATTATAAAGTTCCCCATTTGCGTAGATCTATGATTTCATTAGGAGTTGTAAAATGGTTTGCTTCTATCATTTCTCCTGTACTTAGTACCTGGAATTACTCTATCAAGAAGAGTTTTTCCTCAACTGACAGGTTATCCTGAAATGCAGTTATACTGGTAAGACAATTGCTTGATTCTCTCCTTTCATTTATCAGTTCCCATTGCTTAAAAAAATTTAACATTCTTTTATGGCTTAAAGAGCTTAAACTAATACCTATACCCGTGGTTGGCAAACTGCGGCTTGCGAGCCACATGCGGCTGTTTGGCCCCTTGAGTGTGGCTCTTCCACAAAATACCACGGCCTGGGCGAGTCTATTTTGAAGAAGTGGTGTTAGAAGAAGTTTAAGTTTAAAAAATTTGGCTCTCCAAAGAAATTTCAGTCGTTGTACTGTTGAGATCTGGCTCTGTTGACTAATGAGTTTGCCGACCACTGCTCTATACCATGGCTTTTCTTTCCATAGATACCTCACAAATTTAAAACACTTGGTAATTCTAATTGCAGTTTCCCACATGCTAAACAAGCATCAGATGGCTCTGCCAAAGGGCCAATTACTACTCAGGGTGGAAGGAAAACGAAGAACTGTGCAACTGGCTTGTTGACAGATGTAGATTAGAGTGTCTTTAGGGCTACAGGGCAGGGAGCCACACACCACCACCCACTGCATGCATACATGTATAAATACATACAATATTTGAGTTTCCAATCAGCATGTTAGAACTTTAAAAAAATTTTTAAATTTGCCCAGCCAGTGTGGCTCACTGGTTGAGCATCAACCTATGAACCAGGAGTTCACAGTTCAATTCCAGGTCAGGACACATGCCCAGGTTGTGGGCTTGATCCCGCATAGGGGGCGTGCAGGAGGTAGCCAATCAATGCTGCTCTTTCATTATTGATGTTTCTACTACTCTCTCCCTCTCCCTTCCTCTCTGAAATCAATAAAAAAATATTTTTTAAAAGTTAAATTTATTGAGATAATTGTAGATTAGCATACAGTCTTGGAAATACAGTGATCCTGTGCACCTCTTACCCATTTCCCCAACTCTAACATCTTATAAAAATACATAGCACACCACAGCCAGGAGACTGACATCCACGAGGTCAAGACACAGACAGTGCGGGAGTATCCCTCTGCTCCCTAGATGATATACTGCCCATTTCACAAATTGTTTAATAAAGCTAATTAGACCTTCACATTTATATTTAAAAAGTAAGATACCAACAGTCCCAGCATAAGAGTCCCTCAGGTACCCTTTTACAGCCACATCAACCCCGCCCCCAACTAATTTTTCACTGATATGGTTTCCTGGGGCTGCAGCAGCACCTTCCGCCCACCACACAACAGGTCTGTGCTGGGAGGCAGGTGCAGAGGGCAGGCCAGCCTCCTGCCAGGAGCTGAGGGGACAGCTGAGTCCGCACTGGGCTATCCCGCCTTTCCTGCATTTAAAACATTTTTTAAATTGTTTTGTTTTCAATTACACTTGACACACACTATTATATTAGTTTCAGTGTACAACCCAGTGAGTAGACATTTTTTAAGAAATTTGCCGAAACCGGTTTGGCTCAGTGGATAGAGCGTCGGTCTGCGGACTGAAGGGTCCCAGGTTCGATTCCGGTCAAGGGCATGTACCTTGGTTGCGGGCACATCCCCAGTAGGAGGTGTGCAAGAGGCAGCTGATCGATGTTTCTCTCTCATCGATATTTCTAACTCTCTATCCCTCTCTCTTCCTCTCTGTAAAAAATCAATAAAAAATATATTTTTAAAAAAAAGAAATTAAATAACTAAGTGATCACCCAGATAAATCTAGTAACCATCTGACATCATAGTTATTACAATGACTATATTCCCCGATGCTGTACTTTACATCCTTGCGACCATTCTGTGACTACCAGTTTTGTATTTCTTGATCCCTTCACCTTTTTCACCCATCCCTCCAACTCCCTCCCATGTGGCAACCATCAAAATGATCTCTGAGTCGATGAGTCTGTTTCTGTTCTGCTTCCTTCTTACTCACCACATAAAAGTGAAATCGTGGCATTTGTCTTCCTCTGACTTATTTCACTCAGCACAATACCCTCTGGGCCCATCTCTATGTTGTTGCAGATGGCAAGATGATTTTTTTTTATGGCTGAGTCCTATTCCATTGTATATTTTCACAACTTCTTTATCCACTCATATACTGATGGACACTTAGGTTGCTCCCATATCTTGGCTATTGTAAATAATGGTAAAATGAACATATGGATGCATGTCTTCTTGACTTAGTGTTTTGGGTGGCTTTGGATAAAGACCCAGACCACTGCCTATTTTTTATGGCCTCCAGCTGAGAATGGCTTTTACATTTTTAAAGGGTTGAAGGAAAAATGCCATAAAGTCCTGGCCCACAAAGCTTAAAATGCTTACTATTGGGACTTCTCCAGAAAGTTTGCCAAACCCTGATGTAAAGCAGTATGTGTTAAAGCACCTCTGGGTGAATGAAGGCTGTACTACATGGGAGATCTCAGACCCGGATTCTAAAACTGAACTCTCCTAAAAATGCACATACACAACGTTGTGCCTGTGTCCATCCCCGGGCACTACGACCCCAGGCTAAGACCTCTGCACCACAGGATTGTATTAGCCTGCTCGGGCTGCCGCAAAAGTACCAGACCAGGTGGCTCAGACAACAGGAATTCCCACCCTTCTGGAGGCTAGACATCTTCAGCTCGAGACACTGGCTGGGGTGCTTTCCAGCGAGTCATCTTCCTGACTTGCAGACAGTGCCTTCTGTGACCTCGCAGGGGACTCCCCTCTTTCCTCCGTGCACATGCCCTCCTAGTCTCTCCCAAGGCCACCAGTCCTGAATTAGAGCCCCACCCGTATGACCTCATTTAACCGGAATGACTTCCTTAAAGGTTCAGTATCCTCATACAGCCACACAGGGGGTTAGGACATGGCTATGAATGGGGGCGGAGGGGGACACACACAGTTCAGTCCCTATCACTATAAATACTAAATCTGAGTATGACTGAGTACTGCGTGTCCAGACGGAGGGCCTCACCCCTTCAGCGCTGAGAGAGCATGCGGTCTGGGTGGTTTGCTCCTGAACCCCAGGCACTACCTCATAGGCCAAGGAATCATCTTTGTTGAATTAATGAATGTTGGTGAGATTAGATTAATGCACAAGGAAATTCATGGAGGAATATAAGTTGCTAACTTGACTATCACATTAAAATACGGTAGTAATTCTGAGGAGAAACTAGGAATTAGGATAATCAAAGGAAGTGGGTTTTTTTCTTCCCTTTTAAATGAGAGAACTACCTGTTTGGAATGATTTGCATGTAGGCAGACCTTGCTGGCATCGGGGCAGAGTGGAATGGTTTACACAGGGTGTGGACAGATTCTGGAGTCGGGAGAAGCTGAGCTCTAGAGCCGTAAAACTGTAAACTGTGTGTTTAAGACAAACTAGGAAAATAGTTAATAATTTTAGCAGAGAAGAAAATGATATTAGGTAATTTTATCAACAGTGTTCATCAACAACTACTTAAAGAATTTTTAATTGGTGAAATTCAGGGAAATGTGCTGCAAACTGCCTGGGAAACACCCAGCGAACTAACGGCTCTGATGAAACCAGGCCACGAGGTTTTTGTTGGTGGAAGGAGGAGTATGTTTACACCACAACCTACACCTATTTGGTTGTGTAGGAATTCATATTGTCCTAAGCCAGTGGTCGGCAAACTGAGGCTTGCGAGCCACATGCGGCTCTTTGGCCCCTTGAGTGTGGCTCTTCCACAAAATACCATGTGCAGGCACGCATGTACAGTGCGACTGAAACTTCGTGGCCCATGCGCAGAAGTCAGTTTTCAACTCTCAAAAGAAATTTCAATCGTTGTACTGTTGATATTTGGCTCTGTTGACTAATGAGTTTGCCGACCACTGTCCTAAGCTGTGAATTAGCTCTAAGCTAAATGCTTTGAAGGGCAGGAAAACCCCTCTTCCATTTACAGAAACATCTGATAAAAACTCCAGTTCTTTTGTGTCTAGGTCAGCAATTTTCAACCAGTGCACAAGAACTTTTAAAACGTGCAATACTTAACTAACCTCTTCCCCCTTAGATTGTTATATTTGAAATTAAAATCACTGGTCTTGGTTAAGAACTGAGACCCTCACCGTCTGCCTTTCAAAGAAAGCAATTAGCAGTTACAGAAACACTATGCTCCTGATTCTGGTTTGTTCCTTAAACAAAATGAGGCAGCTTTGTATTTGGAAGACTGTGGTAGTGCATAAGGCTAATACAATTTCGTGGTTATAAGGTTGTTTTTTTTTAACCCAATAGAACAATATTGTAAATAGCATCAGATATCTGCCTAGCAATTAGCTTTTTAAGCAATTTTACAAATCTGTTACTGCTTCAAGAGAATGAATGCCAAAATACTTCTTCTAAAAAACGTATGACTTTTATTCTTTATTGTCTTTATTTTCTAAGTTTGGCATCCAAACTTAGCAAACATCATGGAGATTTGTACAAACATACATATACATATATACACACACATTTTAAGTTTAAAGCCTCAGTTCCTCATTAAACCTTGTGCTCAGGCTCCTGTTAAAGAGGTAAAATGGTGAGAATTTAAAAATCAGGAAAGCATGAATAAATCCCAATAAACTTCCTTGTTATGAATAAAAGCAGACAGTTTAAGCAAAATCCATCACCTTGCTAATAAAACTCCCCCTAAGCTACAGCCTCCGATCTTGACAAGAAAATACATAAAAAGCCCCTTGCACACTTCAACGTGTTTTAATAACAAGCTAGCTGAGGGGTTGTGTTTTGTTATTTCAGGGAACTCTCCCTCAGGAACAGTTAATATTTCACTGATTGAAATTTCAAGTGTTAAAAACTAACTTCAAGCTGGGTCATCCTTCCACCCTGAGCCGAGTTCTTCACAAATCCTCACAGAACATCCAGGCTCTGAATTCAAACACGCTGCGGTCTGATAACTGAGGAGCAGATGCGATCAGTTCACTCGAGGCCGTTTGGTGGCATTTTTCTCTGGAGGAGCTTTTCTCTTTTGTGATAATCCAGACCCCAGTTCCTTATAATTCTGAAGAAAGGAAACAGCTTCTGGGAGACAGTAATTTTCTACTGGAGGAGGGGCTTCCTGAAAGGGGGAAAACAATACATTATTCATTTTTTTTTCAAATTTCAAACTGTTAAAATGATCAGGTAATAGGTTCCTTTACTCTGCTTTTCGACTACAGAAACTTTATACATTCCCTTTTATTCATATATTCATTCCTAAATTCTCACAAAGAAAACATTTGTTTTTCAAGGTTTGCTATTTATCACGCGTCACATTTAGTGAACAGTCAGTCATCGTTAATCAGAAAGACGAGCTAATAGCTCAGGTAGACTGGGGCTAGCTCAGACCTTAATAATGGATTAAATACAAAAATAGGGAAAATTTGGAAAAATACAGTTAATAGTTATCAAGTGTGAGACAGTATGCTTAATGTAACTTTTGAAAATCTTACTGAATTTTTACTTGATCTTTACAATAAATACGTGAGGTATTTTTTGTTCCCCATTGTACAGATAAAATAAAAAGGTTAAATAACAGTCAATATTACATAATTACCCAGCTGGCAAAGCCAAAATTCATAGTGTCCCAAAAAAAGTATATACACTTAGCAGCTGATCAATTGATGTTTCTTTCTTTTCAGATTTAACCCACTAGAATAAAAAATAATTTAGTGTGTATACATTTTTGGGGGACACCCTATGTCCCCCCTATGTATAAAACAGACTGTCATAATAGCACAACATATTCCAGAAATCTAGTGCCTGGCACACTTTACAAAAGTCAGATAGTGATTACCTCTGGGGTAAGGAGGGAGGTGCAACAGGAAATGCCTACGGGAGTAGCAACATTCTATTTCTTTACCAAGAACCTAGATGACATTTTGCTATTCTTTAACCAGTACATGTTTTATGTGAGAATGCATACACAAATACTGTGCCCAGCACAATATAGGCAATTAATAATCAGCTCGTGCCCTGGCCAGTTTTGCTCAGTGGTTAGAGTGTCAGGTCTCAGGTTCAATTCCCCGTCAGGGTGTGTGAGAGGCAAGCAGTCAATGCATCTTCTCTAAAGAATAGAAAAAATATCCTCGGATGAGGATTAAAAAAATAATAATTATTGGTTCTTGTCTTAGGTGGCAGCTGTATTCCTAAAATGACCAGGGATGAGACTCAGTACACCCAGTGCTTTATGAAAAAGGCTTCATGTTTATGTTTTGGGCATTCTGTTGTTTAAACCCAGAGCAAGCATAAGCAGCAAAAGTCACATGGCAGGCTGCGTCCTGGCTTCCCCCCTTTTCCTATGCCATTCTGTTTGAAATCCTTTATAGTAAAGACATTTGTGACCGTGTCACACTTTGCTGATGGCATTTTAGGCACTCTGGTGCCAGGAAGATTTTTCTTTGTCCGTTCCAACCATACAAACACGGGCCACGCCCTACACGAGTGTAGTGAGCCCTACACATAAGCAAATGCTCGACTTGCCTTAGCATCTAACACGTGTTTACTATATATATCAATGCAAAAGGTCAAGAAAACTAAAGGAGGACCCTTGCGTAAATGTTTCTCCTTGGACTCTTGAAATCAATTTCCTCTTTCTTTATATTCCAACATCTAGAAGAGCACTTTTATACCTAGCTCATATTTAAATTCCAAGCTAAATGTTTATAAAAAGAATGAAATTGAAAGGGGTTAAGTAGAAAATAACAGGAGTCTGACATGTATTAACAAGGAGCTGAGGGTGGTGATGTGCAAACTCCTCTATGCATATAAGCAGATGGCTGGTAATGAGGTCAAGGACCGAAGCTTACAAACCTGCATGAGGTAATCGGCAATGTATTCTGTTTTCAAGCAGTACACGTACTGGGCAGCAGCTTCTGCTATATTAAGTCCTGAGTCATCTGGTTTCAGTTTATTAAAGTCAGAAAAGAGATGTGTGGCTTCTTTAAATAAAGGCACAGAATGACCAGGTAGCACCTAAAGAAAAAGCACCACAGCTATGAGTGTCCCAAAATAATTCAACTGTATGTCTGTACTTGGGGATTACCATCTCACAAAGCACAGAAATTAGGAACTGATCATAGCGACCTTGCTTAGAAAGTAATGCATGTAAAAACCCAGTGAACTGGCTCAATACAAACCTTTGCTCCTCCGGACTGAAGCAGCCGTCTGAATCCGGCTTCTCGGTTCTGATCGGCAACATGTAAAATAACCTTCCACCCGCTAAACGCCCCCTACAAACACAAAACACTGTGTGAAATTATTTGGTAAATAAATGACAGATAAATGCAGATAATATTTTATTTAGTTTTATGTCAACGAATAACCTTATAACCTTTATTGTGCCACAGTGGTAACTGTCTCTGGTCAGAATCCTCTGAAACACAGCCATGTCTGGCACACAGTAAACCACCAATAAATACTTGAATGAAGGAAAATGATTTAATAGGTAACGTTAAAACAAAGCAACTTGAATTTTGAATCTTTTCTAGTATTTTTTTCTTATAATTAATCAAGGGTAAAGCCTAAAGCACAGCTTCTTAGATTAGATGAAGCCTCCATCGTATTTCTCTTGAAAATATTTACAAATTGGGTACATACAGTGGAATTATTCCAAAATAAAGGGAGTTAAAGCTAACAAGGATGTGGAGAAGCAGAGAACTCAGAACAGAAAAAGATTACTCAGAGTTTCTTAACCTTTTTGTGAGCCATGGACCTCTTTTACAGTCTGGTAAAACCTATAGACCTAGTTTCTAAGTAATTGGTGTGTTTTTTTAAATAATAGCTTTGTCATTTCCATAACATGCATGTTTTTAAATATCCAAAGTATAGAGGATTACATAGGAAATAATTTTATTGAAAATTACCTAATTATTAAATTATTTTAAAAACTGTGACATAATAGATGTGTGCTTCTATACTAATGTATTACATTGAAAGTAGTGGTGAGTTGAATAACTACTATAATTTTAAAGTAGTGAACATAAACACTTCAGGATACTTAGATTATAATGCAAAGCAAAGATATCTGACTTCTCTTAGGGCAGAATCACAGGTACTGTTACTAGTGTTGTGATTAGTTGCCCAGACTTATAACTAAAGGAAATGCTTTTAATTAGGGGTTAGTAAAAACAAGGATGTATTGTTTCCCCATCCAGAGTGGATAGCCTTCCTGAATTTAATCTACAAACTTCTTTGGGGAAGTCTGTGGACCCCAAGTTAAGAACCCCTGAAGCTAGTTGCTGAAAGGATTCTTTGGAATACGTATGGGTCACATTTTACATGTAAACTATTTTTAAAAGTGCTATCAACATTATATATATATATATATATATATAAATCTAGAATGCCCAAACTATATCAAATGATAAAAGATAAATAGAATTATTATTTTATCAAGCACATTCTCTTAAAAAAAACTTAATCTGGAACTGTCATGATATTGAATTCCATTTATACTACCTACATATCTGAGTATGTAATACCTCAACAATGCCCGATTCTTGACTCTGCTGGATTTTTTTCCTCCATCTCATTGCTGCCAGTGCTAGTCTGCGTTGCTGTGCACTGATTCCAGTCAAAGCATCAAGTATGGAACTACTTCCCCACTCATAGTCTTCTTCCTAGAGAATTAGTCCAGCAAACTTTTTTGAGTTCCCACAATTATGTCACCAAGGAGTTCACAGTCTAACATTAGTTAAAAACTATACATTCAATTGTTATAAATATAGCGAATATGAACTAGAAATAAAATATTGCATACATTTCTCAGAAACACAGATAACCATAGCAATTGGTAATATTTAGATTCCTGGATTTCATCCACTGTAAGATGAACTTCACAGAAGGACACAGTCTCAGAGGAGGTAGGTACTAACAGCTTCATTACCTAAGAAGTGATTCCTAAGAGATCTTGATTGAAAACTTCAAAACTACTAGTATATGACAGCTACAATTGTGATGGTCAGGAACCAAAATATTTCAAATAGTTTAATATTTAATTGGCTAGCAGTGAGATCATCTTCATATTTTTGAATGTTATTTCAATTAAAACAAAGTAAATCAACTTGACATAGCTAGGAATCTATAATCTCTAAATTTTTGGGGCTTTAATTGTTAATGTGGACCTTATTGGTCATATTTGGTTATTTCAATTACACAAGTGGTTTGTGTATGTGTTGAAATCAATTATTAAGATATTCACTTTTAAAGAACAAATTATTCTCTGTAAAGAACAAGGACCCTTTATGTTAATTAGAATACACACCGCCACAAAACGCCCCGCAGTCCTGCATGCTTCAAGGTAGGAGCGATGAAGAACCCACTTCCCAGCTGCCACTGAGGCTAAATACTTCTCATTTCGAAGTGGATGCCCCACAATAATATGGGTGCAGCTGGGATCGAAGGACTGCTTCTCTATTACCGATCCACCTGAAGGAGAGAGAAATTGGGAGATTTTCTTATTTAGCCACAATGCCATTATCAGATCTAAAATAATTAAATTCTTTGCTATTTCAATACTAAATCCTTGTTCAAATTTTAGATCGGCACTTGCTTAGTACAATTAAGATATTTAAAAAGAAAAAGAAAATACAAAACCAAGGGCCGTATACTGCAGTTAGTAGTTGCTAAATTTCTTAGGTTTCAACTACCTTAGCAATTTTAAGCACTGAATATAGATAACCAAAGAGACAGTCAAAAAGGGACACCTAAGACAAAGCAGAAAAACACTTTCCGTGAGTGGAAATAAGGTCAGCTGACCACAGAGAAGCTTGGGAGGAAATACACAGGCTCAGTAAAGAGACAAAGCAGCAGGCAGGGCTGAAATCTCTTCTCAGATACAAATGGGTGAAGCCTGACTCTGAGGAACAAAAGGCGACATAAGTAAATATAAGCGCATGCAAAGCAGGGTGTTGACTCATACTTTAGAGCTTACCAGGTGAACCGGTTAATAATGCGGATTTTGTAATCAAGAAAACACGACAATTTCAAGAGGAACATCAAAAGTGCTTTATTCAAAGTAATTTCCATCGCTAGCTACACATTCCCCCATCTTTCAGGTAATTTGTGGATACCGTCCCAATAGAACTTTTCTTGTTTTGAGACAAACCATTCAGAGACCAAATTTTCCACTTCTTCGTATGTTTTGAAGTGCTGCTCAGAAAGTGCGTGTGCCATCGATCAGAACAGTGGTAATCTGAAGGAGCAAGGTCTGGTGAATATGGCTGGTGGGTTAATACTTCCTGGGCAAGATCTTTTAACGTGTCTTTAACTGGTTTTGAAGTGTGAGATGGAGCGTCATCATGAAGCAAAATTACTTTGCCGTGTCTTCTGACATATTCTGGTTGTTTTATGATCAAAACATGGTTCAAATTGATTATTTTTGTCAGTAGCGATCACTATTAACGGTTTCACCTGGTTTTAGAAGCTCATAATACACCACACCTTCCTGATCCCACCAAATGCAGAGCATTGTCTTTCCGAAGTGATTTGGCCTTGCAGTCGATGTTGATGGTTGTCCTGGATCAACCCATGATTTTGTGCATTTGGGATTCTTAAAATAAATCCCCTTTTCATCACCAGTCACAATTCGCTGCAAAAAAGACTTTCTTTCGTGCCGTTGAAGCAACATTTTACTGATGACTTTTCGGTTTTCCATTTGTCTTTCGTTCAGTTGATGTGGCACCCATTTTCCTTCCTTTAAAATCTTTCCCATTGCTTGTAAACGATTGGAAATTGTTTGCTGAGCAACGTTTAATCTTTCTGCAAGTTGTTTTTGAATTTGACACGCGTCTTCATCCAATAATGCTTGTAATTGTTCGTCTTCAAACTTTTGGTTGACCTGGACATTCTTTGTCTTTCACATAGAAATCATCACTTCTAAAGCGTTTAACCCAGTGTTCACAAGTATCTTGAGATGGAGCATGTTCACCATGAGCTTCCCAAAGTATACGATAACTTTTTCTTCAAAATAATGAATTTAAACTTCCCGCAAGTGCTTTTTTGCACAAAATTTGAAATTTAAGTGTAAAAATATGTTAACACCTTCGGCAAATTTGACATATGAAGTTTTGAAGCTTGCTGTCAATATAACAAAAGCATACATATCAAATTGCATATATATAAACATATGTGTAACTCCATCTATTGAAAAAAATCCGCATTATTAACCGGTACACCTAGTAGCTTGACTACTGGCTAGGTAAAGATGCAGCCAGGACTTTCTAAGACTTAACATTCGAACTCATGCTTTGGAGATGACTAACAGCAGCGGCAATACCTTTTGAGGACTTACTATATGCCAGGGGCCGTTGAAAGTAGTCAAGATTGTTAGCTCATTTAGTCCTCACAAGTTTATGCAGTTACTATTATCTACAATTTACATATGGGGGGACAGGTAGAGTAGCTCACCCAGGCTCAGAGGTGCCAATAAGGTAGAAATTCCATATTAATATAATATCGATATCTAACCAGACAATGTAATAGACTGATAGGTGTCTATCAGTTCACCACAGTGTTCATTCATGAAGTGAAGGGCCTCTGCATTCTCTATCAGAAATCCTGTAGCCACAGACTCCCAATTTCAGCACAATCTATACCCAGGTGCCCCCGTGCTCTGTCCTCTTCCAGACAACTTCCTGCTAACTGCTGCTCCTCTTGCCCAGAGCTTGCACAGATGGAACCATCTACAGGAGACAGACACTTGTGCTTTGCCCAGAGCTCACCAAACTGGAACGCTCATCAATTCTGATTTATTAGGCGACTGGGGCACAACATGTTCCACTTGAATAAAGTTTCCAAGAAAAGGCTTCTCAAGTGTACTATTGTACACTTGACTATTGTACACATGACAGAAATCTTTAAATAAACATACCATGGTTCTCCACATCCTTAAAAGGACAGACAGCACCAAGCATGTGGCCAGAGCACCAGGTTATCTGTCTGGTACGCTCAGCGCTGCCTGTAGAATGATGTCAGATCGAGAGCCTGACAACTAGTGGAATACAAATACTATATAAGTAAAACCATATTTCAGTGAAGTCTATAATTTCATTGATTTGGTCCAGGCTTTCAGCAATGAACAAATAAATGCTCAGAGCATCACAAAAAGATTCTTAAACCTTAAAGGTTGGTTTCAACTTAAATCTTTAAATCCTATGACCCAGTGCCTTTAAAAGCTCTAATGCTGACTCAATGTATAATCTTGGACAAATTAGCCATCTTTCTGGTCTCAATTTCTATACTTTACAAGTGATAACAATATCATCCACATTTGCCTTCTAAATAACGGTTATTGGGTGGGATGTTTTTGACAAGTAAAATACTTGTACCTAGTTTCTCAATCAGATGACAATAATCAATACGTTCTTGAGGATTCAGAGATGACAACTGAAATGTGTACTGTTTTTTTAAGTCTTCATGAGTCTCCTCTATTGTTATCTGAAATGGAAGAGTTTTATTTTAGACAAAGTAACATTTAAAAAGTTATTAGGTACATAGTTCTTTCACAGTAACATTTAGTCTTCTGGGTTATCAAATATAAAAAATAATACCATGCAAAGAAATGCAGTTTTCAACATTTGATGAACCCTTGATATGGATACCAATAAAATCTGAATGCCACATACCATCACTATCCAACACCCATCACCACAGATTAAGGACAACAAACCTGTTCTCTAGGGTGTGGAGCCACTGGTGGGTTGGCCAGGGGGAACGCAATACTGGGGGCTTGAGGCGTCGGGATCAGGTGGCTGTCTTTTGGGGTTTCCAGTTCTTCAGAGGTGGGGTGTGTTGGAGCTGCAGTCACACACTCATTACCAGGATCACAGACAGCTGAGGGCAAAAAAACGTTGCAGTGTGTTATTACCCAAACATGACTAAGAACAATTCTGGGAAATAGTCTCATCTGTCTTACCCAAGATGAAATTAAACACAAATTCTGGAATGTAAAAAATACATGCAAAAGAAGTGGCCTATTTCTAGAGCTTATAAATCAATGAAATTACTTAGCATTAAAGGGGCAAAGGGTGGTGTCATCTGTGGGCTTCTGCCAAGCTCTCACCAATAAAAAGTATCCCAAATTTGTAAAATAAAAGCAAGGTTTCACTTGGAGAAAATCAGAAGCAGAGATAAATCTATATATCTAGTACAGAGAAATATCTAACATTCTGTTTAAGATAAAGAAAGCCCAAGGAAGAAAACAATAGGATAAAGAAAGCCCAAGGAAGAAAACAATAGGGGAATTCAGAAAGAAACTTAGACAAATCCAAAGAATAAGTGCAGTATGTGCTGAGAAGTCAGGAGAAGAAATAAGATGATCAGGAGAAAAAAACAAATGCAAAAAAGACTAGAATAAAAGAAACAATGACAGTAAAAATAATGCCTAATCCTAAATTTAAAAATAAAAATGTATTTGTCAATTTACTGATAAACTAATTACCTCACAATCCTTTTTCTGATTCTTAAATTTAAACTAAATTAAAAATACCTAGTAAGTTTTTCATTTGCATGGACAATTCAGAGAATCACAATGTGCTTATCTGTTAATATTCAAGAGGCCAACATGTACTTAATACAAAGAAGTAAATAGATCTCGTTCTCATTACCCTGTTCAGCAGTTTTCAAATCATGGAAAGGCTCCTGGAAAGGAGAATCCTCCAAATTCCTAATGTCAACCTGAGGTTCAGAGTATTGTGTGGGGCAAATTGGCCACTGCAAGTTGCTGGCAAGCCTGGCCCTCTCCTCTCTGGCTGTGGGGTCATCCCAAATGATCTGTTCATTCTGGGAGGGCTCTGTGTTGGTATCAAGTACTGTTTGACGAGACTGCCTAAGGAATAAATAAAAGTGACAATTTTAATAGACAGCCCTAACAAAATCCATATTCATAAATTCCTTTAGACGGTACATTTGTGGGTCACCTTTATATGCCCATCTAACACACAGTAAGCACTTGACACTATTTATTGAATAAACTTTGGGAAAGATTTTCTTTTTAAAATGTTTCTCCCAGAAACTTATCTGTGTCAGTGAGAAAATGAAACACATGTTTTGACTGAATGTCCATATATTTGAAACTTCAAAGAGGGGGGAAAAAGTTCACTGTCAAAAACAACTTTTTAATTCCAAAATGAATGCTGCATTTAAAAATGGCAGTTTCTCCAGATACATAGAAGCATCGAACAGACGGTTAAACCTCAGAGGAAAGGCAGGGGGAGGGATAAGAGATCAACCAAAGGACTTGTATGCATGCATATAAGCATAGCCAATGGACACAGACAGTAGGGGGGCGAGGGCCTGTGCTGGGGGGCGGGAGCGGGTGGGGAGAGGTCAATGGGGGGAAAAGGAGACATATGTAATACTTTCAATAATAAAGAACTTAAATAAGAAAAAAATGGCAGTTTTCTTACTTATATAGGCTTAGGGAAACTTGGTAATGTTTAGAAAACTGGTTATTTTGCTTACCGGTAGTTGTATTTTCCATTTTTATCACTTGAACTAACAACTGTAATTACATGGGAAGCGTATTGTAAATGCTGCCTTAGAAGGATCTTTTAGCTCTTGTAACCAAACCTCCCAGAGTCACAGGCAGACCAGCCTTATGCTGAACTAAAGTAAAGCATGCTTTATGGTGTAACTAACAATTCCACTGGAGAGTAAATAGAATTCCAACTCTTTTCTTCCAAAATATGTATCAAATCTTTCAACCTATATACACATACACTAGTACACATGCATGCTATATATAACCCAATTATATTATATACAACCCAATTTTATATATATATATATATATATATATATATATATATATATATATATAAAACAATTATATATATAAAACATCTTAAAGATTTTACCAAAACTGATGATACCACTATGAGTTCACTTGTCTCAAAAACAAGGAGGATAGCCTTTTATTCTCAGGGTATTTACTCTAACTTGGCACAAGATTTAGGCTCTCTATAATAATAAAACATAACCTGAAGTATATTAACAAAAAGCCACTGTTACTCAGAGAATTAGCCTCATGAAATATACATTTGTAAGATGAATGCATAGTTTAATTAATTCAAGGTGTAAGTCCCATAATGCTTATCATATAAGAGAATTTTCTATCAGGAAAAGGATGATGTAATGCTAATGCTACTGAACACATCACACTAAGATCTGTAATCACCTTTCCTAGAAGACAGATTTGTAGAGAATACAAAATACATGTAGTTTCAATAAGAAACAACTGTTTAAATCATGCCTCACTGTGAAGCACTGCTTGGTAAGAAACCAAACCTATGTGTCCATTTCCTGCCCCCAATCAAGAATTCTAGAACTGCTTGGAACAAGGGAGGGAAGTCAGAAAAGCAAAGAAGGTGGTGTCTGAATATACAGGAGTAGGCAAAAGTAGGTTTATAGTTGTATGGAAAACAACTCAATAATTAACAATACAGGAATAAACTCTGGCCCTGGCCAGTGTGGCACAGTGGTTGAGCATCGTCCCATGCACCAAAGAGGTCTCCAGTTGGATTTTCAGTCAGGGCACATGCCTGAGTTGCGGGCTCAATCCCCAGTAGGGGGCATGTGGGAAGCAGCTATCAATGGTTCTCTCTTACTGGTGTTTCTCTCTCTCTCTCTCCCCCCTCCTCCCCCCTTCCTCTAAATTAATAAAAAAGAACACACCAAAATTCTGTGTTTCATGTACTCACAACTGTAAACCTACTTTTGTGAACCCTGTAGGTAGTTTGGGCTAAATAAGGCCTAGTGGTATAGCCCTTTTAGTGGTCTTGATAGTAAAGTAGAAGTTTAGACTAAGTAAAAGAAACAAAACAAAAAACGCCCACAAAATTACAAACAAAAAACAAAACAGCAAAATTAGGCTTAACTCGTGGAACTGAGTCAGTAGGTCCCTGCGTAAGCAGCTACCTTTCTCTCAAGTCATGTGTCACCTCGTGCTGCCACCAGGATGAGCGACAGGTACCTACCTCAGGGCCTCCAGGACTCTACTTCGTCCACTGCGGGCGGAGCGGGCGCTGTCGGGGGTTGAAGAAGCACTGTTACAACCACTTCTTGAAAGGGAGGTCCTTTGCCCTTGGGGTTTCACTATTGATGTTGCAGACATTATCTCCTGAAGCTGCTTTTGGATATTCTCTCTCATCTCCAAGGTCTGTGTCAGTGCTTGAAACATACACAAATATACCTATCAAGGTAAGTTTCTCTTTTTTTAAAATCACATCTTACTCATATTAACGATTTTGTCTAGATTTGGTTGAATGACTTGACATTTACTGAATATTACTTACAGGCTATAGTAAAGTACCAAGACTATGAATACTGCAGACACGAAGGCAGCTTTTAACGCAAGGCCTGTGCATGAAGGAATCAGGAAGCCCTTCGAAGACACTCTGCTAAGACTTGCAGTGATTCTCTCTCCTGTAGAGCGCCCTGCCTGCTTCTTACACGCTCTCATTTAGGTACTATAGTCTGAGGTGCACAACAGTCATTTATGTATGTGATTTTCCCCAATGGTCCTTGAAAACACACCACACTATAATATACATACATATATATGTGTGTGTGTGTGTGTGTGTGTGTGTGTGTATATATATATATATATATATATATATATAGACTAAATACTGAAATAGGTACTAAATAAATATTCTCGGGATGAACAGAGTGAGAGTAAATAGATAAGTCATAGGGAAAGCTTGGGTAGGGTAGAATGAGTATGAAAAATAGAAAATATTAATCCATTAAAAAGGACACATACATATATGACTATTCATTGCAGCACACTTTGTAATAGCAAGAAATTAAAAATATCCTAGATGCCCATCAACAAGGGACTGGCTAAGTAAAGTCGGACATTCATGGAATGAATACTATATACTGCTGCAAAAAAAACCCCAAAAAACTGAAGGAGCTCCTTATGTACCGATATGAAATACTCCACAAGCTGAACTGTTAAAAAGATCAGGATCAAAGTACAAAACAACATATATAATAGTTCACCATTTATGGGTTTTTTCTCCCATTGATTTTTTTTAGAGAGGGAGACACATTGACTAGTTGCCTCCCGTGTGCACCCCAACTGGGGCCAGGGATCAAGCCTGCAACTGAGGTACGTGCCCTGGACCAGAATCAAACCCGAGACTGCAGTCCGCAGGCAGACACTCTAACCACTGAGCCAAAATTTATGTTTTGTGTTTTTTTAAACAGGTCAGGAGAGAATATACATATTTATGATCATGTATGCATAAAACAGCCCTCGAAGGATACACAAAAAAACTAACATTGAAAGGTAGAAGCTCTTCATACCTCCTTCTGTACCTTTAAAACCATGTGAGCCTTGGCCGGTTTGCTCACTAGTTACAGACCACTGGCCCACAGACCAAAGGGTCTCAAGTTCATAATACATGTTAAAAAAATTATATATATATATATATATATATATATATATTACATATAATAGAACTTTCTGAATATCACTGAAAGGAACTGAACTAAAGGGAAAAAATTTTAATCACCAACTCCACCTACCTTTAATAAAATAGGGCTATTTCACTTAAACCACTTAAAGTTTTGAATATTATTACTTAATGACTGGCATGGGACTTTAATTAATCCTCAAGTATATGTTTTATTTCTGTTTAGCACCACAGAAAGTAATTTATTTTTCCATTTGATGCAAAGAAATTATATATTAATTTTTTTTTAATAATTTAAAATACTTTACCTCCTTTAGAGTCATTCCTTCCATTTCCATTTGATGTTGCTACTTCTTTGTTACTGGTGGTCATATTATCTATATCATTTTCTTCTACAGGCAAATGATCTGGCTGTTGAAGGAGAAAAGTTAACAGTTGCTCAAACCACGCCATTGTAGGTTTCACAGCCATGATTATATGCTCTGCTCACCGTCCATATTACCTACCTCATCATTCTTTGTTGTCCCATCAGCTGAGAGCAGTTGACTATTACAGAGTCTGTCACCTTGCACTGCGCTGATATCCAAGCTCATTTTGGGATTATACGTGTGTGGATACAGAGATTCGGGAAGGTGCTTATACTCCTGGGCACACTGCAATAGAATGGTGTGCTTTAAGCAGGACTGAAAAAATCTTAGAGAATGAATGATGTTAAGTTGGATAAGGATAATCAATACATTAGGTAATAACAAGATAAAAATTCAAGGTTTATTTGGTTGGTTTTTTGTTGATCCTCACCTGAGGATATTTTTTTCTATTGAGTTTTTTAGAGAGAGTGTGGAAGGGAAGGAGGGAGGAGGAGATAGGAACATCAATTTGAGAGACACATTGATTGGTCGCCTCCTGCACGCACCCCGACCTTGGCCGGGGATGGAACTTGCAACCTAGGTACATACACTTGACTAGGAATTGAACTGATGACCCTTCAGTGTGCAGGCCAATGCTCTAACCACTGAGCACACCGACCAGGTCTTGCTAAATTAAAGTTTTGAAAGCTAGTTGATACTAAAAAAACCATTATACAAAGGACAATTAAACTCTCCTCACTTAAAAAAAATTTTTAAATTGCAGTTTATATTCAATATTGTCCTCACTTTTTAATGTATAAAATATAACTGTCATGTTTACTAATGTATAAAATCTAATTCTATTTCTATGCTTTTGTCAAGGTATCAACCACATTCCAAGGAAATACCCAGAAAGAAAAGACAGTTGTATTGGTAAATACATACATTAATTAATTATCCTTAAATTATAACTTTTTTTCATATCATTTTTCTTTAGTAAAACAGAATCAGAGACTCAGAAATAATACCTATTAAATACTTAAGTATTTAGTGAATAAAGATCTTTAGTTTTTGATGCCAAAAAAATGAGATGTGCACTGTTAAATAAGGTAATCAAACTTCTTTACGTACACTAAATTGGTTTATGCCTTGAAATAGTGTTTATATACATTTTCATTTAACAGACACGGGAGGATAGAAAGTATTGCTTACTTCTAAAAGCCAGTGCTCTGAAACAATGTGTATTCCTCTTTCTTTGACAGCTTTATATTCTCGATTAGCATCATTCTGTCGCCCTTGATAGATGAAATGAGTCACTGTTTCATCAAAATTCCACCTGAAACAACCAAGTACAAAAACCAAATAACTAAGAGAAATATCTACATTAGTTTAAGATGATAATCATTCTCTATGAATAGAATATTTTGACCTTTGCAAAATTTCAAGAACTAGCATAAGCAAGAATATTAAATGATAGGCTCCACTTTTTTGGTCAAATTTTATACATATATTTCTAGGTATATATAGATACAGAGAGATATTTGGAAGGATGTACTTTAGAATATCACTTTTTTCTTTATACTTTTCTGAATTGTTTCAACTTTCTTATAATGGATATAGCTTTATAGTAATAATAAAGGTATTTTCAAATCCAAGCATCCAGTCTGTCTGCAGTTGTTGGCAGTCACTATTTATTATCCACTTGCTCTATACCCCATAAACACCATGTAGTTTACACATATTTCCATACAGTCCTCACAACAATCCAGAAACACTGGTCTTATATCAACTTTACAGATAATAGAACTAAAGGATATGGTTAAGTAACACGCTCAAGGATATTCAGTAAGTGATAGAACCAAGTTTGACTTTAAAATTCACACTCTTAACTATTTTATTATGCTTTGATCTCCTGATTCTTCTTACATAATATTTTCCTGACTTAGAAAACCTGTTTTACACATATAAACCCAATGTTTGTTTGTTTTTCTTTTTTGCAGTTTTAATATACACTAGTATATCAGACATACAACTATTGAGTGATTCTTAGTAAGTCACATAACCAAAATAAATGCTGCTCATGGTATGTTTCAGCTGTGGCTGCAGCATTTGAGGTGAACTTCACATATGCATGCATGCAAATGAGTACTCCATTTTATTCTAGTGTTGGCAGGCACAGGCACTTACATACTAATCATATATTCTGATTTATTTTTTAAATTATAGAAGTAGGTAAGTTACATATTTCTAAAGTTGTTTTATACAGTGAATGTTTATTCAACATGTGTAATAAATATCTGCATCTGATGTGCTGAGCAGCTCTGGTCTAGATGTTTAACTGCTGGAAGCGGGAGACAAGATCAGTGATCTCTTCAGGAAGTTCTAGTCCTAGCTTATGGACGGGGACATCTGGGTTATCTGCACTTGAGAAGTGATTATCCTACATACACATAACTACTGTAACCTCTGCATAGTCAAGGGTTCTTCACTCTCAACTATCACCAAGTCTGAGAAATCCATTTCAGGCATAGATTTAATATAAACTTTAAATTAATGCAATTGGCCAGTTAAATACTATTTAGGAGTTTCAGCAATATATTCTATTTTTCATACTGAGAGGATTGGCATTTTAAGGCTCATAAAAACACAAGTCCTTTTATGTTTTACATCAAGTCCACATCCAAACAATATCCAAGGAAGCATTCAATTTTTGACAGATATATATATACCCTCACAGACTGTTATGAAAATGAAATGAGATAATGCTCATACTAAGTCTCAGCAACCAGTAATAGGTAATATAAATATAATATGCGACTAAATAACATAACAATAGATAATACTCTTATTATATAATAGGTAGTATTATATAATACTTCACTATCCTACAATAAATGCTTATAACTGTGACACATTTTATTTTAATATTCTCCTGATCTAATTTCTTTTTTCAAATAGAAAGCTAACTGAAATAATAGGACTGCTAAAGGGAAAGATGAAGCTAATCGTAATCCTCAAACTGTTAGCATAATGAGTGGTTTTACAAGTAGCAATCTATGAATGGCTGAATACAAGTGATCAAGAAAGCTAGCACTCAGACAGTGGAGGAATCGGTCAACTCAGATTGGCCAGAACAGGTCAGGGCCTCTCAATTCTCTCACACTAATGCCATTCGTGCTGGAGACATGCCTTTAGCTTGGCTCTCAGGGTGAGAGCATATCTGCTAATCTATGTCTCCAAAGTAGTAAAAATCAGAAATTAAAACATCCACAAAAAGACCTTTTTAATTCAGGAGTACTGCTAGAATACTTAGTACTACTCAGAGAGGGCTCTAATCTGAAAATCAGTAGGTAAAAATATGCTTAATCTCATACCTACAACACTGAAAGGCAAAAAATAGGTTGTCAAAAATTCGTTGAATGCACCCTAAAAGGCACACACGTAAGAGTGAACCGATATGGCAGAGAACATTTTAAAAGGATGTGTTGACTTAAAAATCATTTGGAGAGATTTTGTACATAAAATGACACACTAAAAGGCAAAAGAAATGTTTCTTTGTAGGTGGTCGCAGAGCTTGAAGTTTCCCTATAAACTTAGGCCATATCACCACCAATCAGGAAGATGTGCCTACCTGTAATCTGCTCCTAGAGAAGCCGCAATCCCATTTAGTTCACTCTGCTTCTTACTGAGTTTCTTACTAACACATACCACTACCTTGTGAAGTGGCTTTGGAGCTTCTTCCTGTCCAGGGAAAATAAAACGCATTGACCATTACTATTTGAAATGTTTGATCTAGAACATCTTTTTAGTAAGAGATCTACCTCTACCTTCTCTGATTGAGCATCCTTCAGTGGAGGGCTGGCAGAAAGAGCCACAGCATCTCGTGAGCTATTTGCCAAGGCAAGCTTCAGGTTTCTGCCAATGACTTCAGAGAGCGGTGTACTCAGTTTCCTCTTCTTTTTGCTAGGCCCTCCTGGAGTTTCTAAGGCTGCCAGTGCATCCTGTATGTACAGAGGGGGAGAGTGAAAGCAGGAGAGAGAGGTGGAGAGGAAGAGGAGAAAACAAGAGCCCAAGGAAGAAGAGGGGAAAGGAAGAGAAAAAGGAGAGTTAGAAGGGGGATAATCCTCAAAATTAATTGGATTACAGCTGTAACCTCATCTGGTTTTCCTTCAAACAATAAAATGAAATATCTGTATCTATACACTACAAAGGAAAAAATTCATACTGTCCAGCAAATTGGTTTAAAAAGACCAAGAAGCTGCCCTGGCTGGTTTGGCTCAGTGGATGGAGCGTCAGCCTGTGGACTGGGGGTCCCAGGTTTGATTCCGGCCAAGGGCACATGCCCGGGTTGTGGGCTCGGTCCCCAATGGGGGGCGTGCGGGAGGCAGCCGATAGATGATTCTCTCTTATCATTGATGTTTCTATCTCTCTATCCCTCTCTCTTCCTCTCTGAAATCAATAAAGAAATATATATTTTTTAAAAAAAGACCAAGAAACTTACATTTTCAGCAGTGTATGCCACATTTATCCAATTCTTACGTTTAAATTATAGTTTAAATAAAGGACAATCAAAACCAAAACAAACAAGCAGACAAAAAACATAGGTGGAAACAAGTGAGCAAGGATAGATATAAGCAAGACAAACTACATGGAAGGTTAAGAAGTCAGACTGAGCTGAGACTTATGAAGAATCTTCAAAAGTACAAAGTACGCTCCTATGCCTAAGCCATCCACAGTTCCCTCAGAGAGGAGGGGACTGCTGTCCAGAGGCTTGCTCACTCTCTTTCCCATCTTAAAGCACAGTATCCCATGTGCACTCAGAATGTATTTAACAGTGCTCAACTGATTAACCCTTTGCACTCGCTTGCTTTTTTCTCGATTCCTTTATTCTAATGCTAACCGTGTCGAGTCACACTCGACATCCGAGTGCAAAAGGTTAGTATTTAGATTAGCAATCTTTTGCCAGTATGACGACGCAACGACTAACCTTGTACAACACACCATTTTATACATACAAGAGTAAAAGAACCATTTAAATAAAATGTATGTACCAACACTGACATTTTCCTGAACAAAGCATTTGAGTGTATATTTTCCAATATGCTTGACAGCACAGTGGGTGGGTTAAATATATTTGTATGCTTCAATTTCTACTCTCTCATACTAAATGAGATTAAACATCTTTATGCATGTAGAATATTTCTATTTAAAAATTTTTTATAGCTATCCCTTCCTATCCTTTGCCCGTTTTTCCATTAGTCTTTTTTATATTCACTTACATGAAGATATTTGCATGAATTTACATATATATGTATATATACACACACACACATATACTTGTTCCCAATTTGTACTTTGTCAAATTTTTGCCATGAAGAATTGTTTTTTAAACAATTACTGCACATTTATAAAATTTTCATATTTAAATGCAGATAACTGGCTCAGTGGTTTAGCGTCTACCTATGAACCAGGTCACGGTTCGATTCTGGGTCAGGGCACATGCCCGGGTTGCTGGCTCCATCCTCAGTGTGGGGCGTGTAAGAGGCAGCTGATCAATGATTCCCTCACATTATGTTTCTTTCTCTCACCCTCTCTCCTCCTTCCTCTCTGAGGAAGAATAAATAAATGGAGTTAACTTTTTATTACTGTCAAAATTCATACAAATTTTTATTTTCATTTGGGGTATGTTATAGTTAGACAGGTTTTCCTCACATTGAATTATTTAAAACCCTCTCATGGTCTGGGGTAGAGTTTTTATGCCTTCATATTTCGTGTTTAAGTATCTGATCCTCTGGTATTTATTCTGATGTGAGGTTATGAAGTCTCATATCCCTACTGTTTTCTTGAAATACATCATTTATTACATAATAAATTCTACCTAGGGGGTGTAATCTTGTGCATTAATTTGATAATTCATGTGACAATAACTGCTTCAATTACTTCGACTTTGTTTTAATAACTAGAACTAGTTCCTACCCTCAATTATTCTTTTCAGATTTTTAATACTACAGTAAAACTTCAATATAACGAACTAATTTGGGCGAGGGTGTGTCCATTAAAGCCGAAAGTCCGTTACATAACAAAGGAGGTTTTCCGAATGTGTATGTTAAAGAATTGACAATCTAAGGGAAAAGTGACCAGTGCCCCTGACTAAATAGCCCATTACTGCATGCTTTAGAAATTCTGTGGCTGTGGCACACCAGTTGAAAAATCACTGCTCTAAACAATGAAAGCTTTAAAAGTGTTTTATAACTTTACAGAAACTGTTTCAGAACCACCAGCTTTCCTCTGCAAGGTATCTAAAAAAGGTCTAAATGACTGAAAATATTTCAACTATTTTCCTGCCTACTAATACTTCATTTACTACTCAGATTCTGTGCACTATGAGACCTTAGAGATCATCTACATATATTCCATTATTTTACAAGTGGAAATAATGAAGCCCAAAGAGGTCCTGATTTCACACTATTTCTTTCTCTAGCTGTTATCAACCACAGGTACAAACTGGGACTCTACACAATAATATGAACCTACTTGCCAACATCTCTGGAAAATTTACTATAAACATTAGAGGTGAGGCAGAATAAGGTGCTTAAACTATGAAACTGTCAATTCCAGGACCATTTCCTAGAAACCTTACCTTTACATCAAAGGAAGGCTTGAAGAGTTTGTCCTTGGACAGAAATTTGGATGGCGTATCCAGGTCTAAGGAGGGCTCCTTCTGCAGCGGCTGTGCGGCGGGAGCGGGCAGGGGAGCCTGCCCGGTGTGCTGTGAGATCACAGCACGGAAAGCTTTACTCTGAAAGCGGTTCATATCTAACGGAGTAACAGCTGCTTTTCTGTGCGTTTCCAGGCTCGTGGCAGGATGCTCCGGAGCATCTGAACTGAGATTCACCCCATTTGTTATTTCAGTTTCTAAGCTTTGCTCTGGAGATTTAAAAAGAAAAGAAGCAAATGTGAGCCACTAATGTCAACTTTTTTTCTCTAAAGAGGCACATGTGACATTTTTATCTTACTGTTAATTTTCATGCGAATTCTCAAGTACACTTTAAATCACAAAGTTATATACCTACTTTTTAAAGAAATAGACCAGATGATGTATTAAAATATGTTGAGTTAACCCTGGCTGGTCTGGCTCAGTGGATAGAGCGTCAGCCTATTGACTGAAGGGTCCCGGGTTTGATTCCAGTCAAGGGCACTAGCCCAGGTTACAGGCTTGATCCCCAGTAAGGGGCGAGCATGAGGCAGCCGATCACTGATTCTCTCTCATCATTGATGTTTCTCTCTCCCTCTCCCTTCCTCTCTGAAACCAATAAAAATATATTAAAAAAGAAAAAGCCCAGCTGTTTTGGCTCAGTGGATGGAGCATGGGCCTGCGGACTGAAGGGTCCCGGGGTTCAATTCTGATCAAGGGCACATGCCCGGGTTGTGGGCTTGGTCCCCAGCAGGGGGCGTGTGGGAGGCAGCCAATCAATGATTCTCTCTTATCATTGATGTTTCTATCTTTCCCTCTCCCTTCCTCTCTGAAATAAAATAAAAAGTAATCCTCTTTAAAAAAAATGTTGAGTTAGACAAGTTCATTAACTGAAGTAAGGAAATCAGATTTCCCATTTCAGCCTGCTATAACTTGAAATATTCTCCGTAAACCTCACAATTTGCCAAACTATTAAATGTCATCGTAATCAACGGCAGAGTAAAGAAAATTCTAATTACATGTACTCAGAGTTAGCAACTAGTCAAGTTTCTGGAAAAGTCCTTAATGAAATTTTAATATGACCAAAACAATCACTTTGCCTCAAATGTAAAATTTCTAGGCTGTCTAGTAAGTAATGGCTCTGAGAGCTGTTCCCAAGCTGCTGAATTGTCCAGGGATCCTACCATCTTATAAGAGGTTGGCTACTGTGTCCTTCCACCCGCCTCCTCCTGTTTTCCAACATTTAACAAACACATTAGATGGCTACTCCATGCCAGGCTCAATGCTAGCCGATGGAAACACAATGCCCAAGACATGCATATTCCTTGCTTTTCAGAGCTTACAGTTGAGTAAACCAGAGCTACAAAAGGGGTAATACAGGGTGTGGTGGCAAGACAAAGGCCAGACTTGGTGAGTCAAGGAAGGCTTCCCAGAGAAAGTGACATCCAAGCTGAGAACTGAAAGATAAAGAGGAACAGGCATGAGGTGGGCTAGGGAACACACACAAAGTCCAAAGATGAGAAGAGAGAACACTAATTACAGTGTGTCAGGATGAGCCACAGAAGGAACATGGAAAAGGGATCAAGGCGCACATCTTTAGACTTCAAACACTGAGCCCCTAGAACGCTCCTATATTGTTTTGCACCCTCTACTTTCAGATAGTGCCTACACTTGCTAGTACAGTTACAAATTAAACATTTGTGCTATGAACACACGTTTATCTTCCCACCCAATAATGAATGCCCAAGAGTGGCTCACTGTGCCCATTGTGAAAAGTAGAAATCAATGACCTTACCTAAAAATAAGCTTGGACACACTGATATTCCAGAAACCATCAAACTGTAAAATCATGTATATATAAAAGAACAAAATAAAAGCATTAACCTCCGTTAGTTGAATTTTCAATCAGAAAATGGTTCTCAGTTGCTCTCCTTCCCATTCTAGCAGACTCCAACAGCCAAGCTATAGTAACCGCCGGTAAATTCCACTTCTTGGAAGCTTCATATTTAGAACCACTTGGTTCTTTCAACACAAGATGTGTACTAGCAAACATGCCTTTCTTTGCATTGGATTTGCGAACAAAGAATTCTTGAACGCTAAAAGTTGTATTTAAAGAAAAGCAAATGGTCATATACACGATTAGCCAGCAAACTAAGAATGAAGTTTCTAACACAACAGTGTTGTCAGAGTTCTATGTATAAATACTCACTGATTAAAAGTCAGTTCTAGATCTTAAAATAAGCTAATACCCTTACTACTCTAGAATAAAAATGTATTCCTTTTTATTAACTTTTTTATAAAAACGTAAGCAAATTAATTAAACTAGACTTTCAAGAAATAACCAAAAAAATTGCCTCCTTAATTAGTCATCACCCACCCACCCACCTTGTCCTTTCCCCCAAAAAAGGAACATGAACAACTAGGAGAGCAAAGAAAAGTGTATGAGTAACACATTATATATTTTAGCCAATTACAACTGCTCAAAGCATTTTCACATACAATCTCATTTGATCCTCTCAATACTTGTGAAATACCAATTATTGTACAAAATATTGTAAAGATACAGCCTGGGAAGAGACACAGAGAAATGAAGTGACTTGCTTAAAATCACAGACTAGTAAACCCAGAGCATGTGGGGGCAGAAACAGAAGTCTACCACTGAGGTGTAAACGGAATTCAGTCGTTTCTTTTATGACTTCTGGATTTTATGTTCAACTTCCCCACTTTTAAAATTTAACATTCTACAATTTTCCCTAGTATTTTCATTTTTCACATCCAACCCACTGATTCATGAAGTCTATTATCACGTTATTTTCTACAATTTCATTTTTTCAAGGAGCACTGTGCTGTTTAATGTAATTCAAATACAGAATACAGCAGAAAAGGAAACAATTTAATAAATTATAAAGGTGAAATCCCTTATGGCCACCACCAAGGACAGAAGAAAAATCTTGCCGGCCACTTCAGAACCTTTCCAAGGTGCTGTTTCAGTTACAACCTCCCTTCGTCTCTTCTCTATAGTGGCCACTATTGGAATATTTATGGTAATCATTTCCTTACCTTTCTTTATTCTTACTACATAATGCATCCTCAAACACTACATTTAGTTCAGTTTTGTGTCTTTTAGCTTATACGTTCCTTCTTCTTCCCCCTTCCCCTTAAGATAATATTTGTTGAAGACACTGGATCATTTATAATGTAGTTATCCCTGAGTCCGGATGTTGCTGATTGCATTATTGTTAACGTTACCCTGTGTTTGCTATAAATCAGTAGCTGAAGCCAGAGGCCTCATCAGATTGAAGTTTCATCGTTTTGTAAGACTACTTCAAAGTGGTGGTGTGCTCGTTATCCGGAGAAACAATGTCTATTTTCTCTCTATTGTATTACATGATTTACTGTTGATTTTCAATGCCTAGATTATTTTATTCATAAGAAGTTACAACCCAATCATTCCTTCCTCATTTATTTGTTGGAATAACTGTATAAAAAGAAACTTGGTCTTTTCCATTATTATGGTACTCCGATACAGATGTAGGAAAGGCAGGACAAATACTTGATCCAGCCTGGTTGGTATGGCCCAATGGTTAGTGTGTCAGCTCAAGTATCCAAGGGGTGATCCCGGGTCAAGGGCATGTACCTGGGTTGCGGGTTCACTTCCCGCCCCTGCCCCCGGGTTGGGGCGTGTGCAGGAGGCCACCAATTGATGTGTCTCTCTCACATTAATGTTTCTCTCTCTCATTCCCCGCCCCCTTCCTTTCTACTCTCTCTGAAAAGCAATGGAAAAAATTTCCTCAGGTGAAGATTAACAAAAATATATGTATACTTGATTCTTTCCTTTTATTTACCATCTCTCAAAATAAAGGGCTGGTTCCCTGCATCTTTCAAACATGACCAATTAGCTTAGTTTGATGTGTTTGGATCCACTACCATTATCATCTCTAGTAATACTTAAATTTTCCTGTCTTTGGCCAGTGCAGTTCCTTTTTTTTTTTTTAATTATATATTTTATTGATTTTTTTTACAGAGAGGAAGGGAGAAGGATAGAGAGCTAGAAACATCAATGAGAGAGAAACATTAACCAGCTGCCTCCTGCACACCTCCTACCGGTGATGTGCCGGCAACCAATGTACATGCCCTTGACTGGAATCGAACCTGGGACCCTTCAGTCCGCAGACCGACGCTCTATCCACTGAGCCAAACCAGTTTCAGCCAGTGCAGTTCCTTTTGACACAACCTTCCCTGGTATTTGCTAACTGATCTCACAAAGTGTTCCAGACTCACTGGTACCTTTGCTGCCCCAAATCTGGAATTAATGGCTTCTTTAAGCTTTAGTGGAAAATGGTATTTTAAGATCACAATCCAGGCCCTGTAGGAGTAGCTCAGTTGGTTAGAACAGCATCCCGACAACACCAAGGTTATAGGTTCAATGCCCCATGAGGGCACATACAAGAATCAACCAAGAAATGCATAAAAAAATCAAACGTCTGTCTGTCTGCCTCTCTCCCCAACTCGTTCTCTCTCTAAAAAAAGTCAAAAACATTTTTAAGATCATAATCTGGGCACTAGAGTTTCTTGTCACTACTGAGTTAATGACTATTTTCTAGGCTTATAAATGGTTCAAATTCCTCTTTGAACCACGAGTTGTTAAAAACAGTTAAAGAATGTCCAGCTGACAACGTCTTTTCACTTTCTATTTCTACTATTCATTTCCAGTTTTTTGGAATAGGGTTTGCACTCTTTCTACTTTAGGAATTTACTGAGGTTTTCTTTGTGGCAAATTTCTTTAGGCAACATTTATGCATGTTCCATAGGCACTTGAACAGGTATGCTCACTGTTTCAGGGTACATGTCTAACTATGTTATTTAAATCTATCTTTCCTTGTTTTCTGTTTGACCTGTCATGAAGTAAAAAGATGGGAATTAAAGTCTCCTACAAGTAATGTATTTTTGTTGATTCCTCCTTAAATCTCCTGTTTTTGTTTTATGAATGATAGTCATGGTCTATGTTACATATATCCTTCAGTGTGAATAGTACTCTTGATTTATAAATCCTCTTTTTCTTGTTTAATGACTTTAATTTGAATCCAAAGTTGTCTGGCATTAAAATTGTAACCCCTTTTTTTTTAATCCTCACACAAGGATGCTTTTATTGATGTTAGAGAGAAGAAGGGAAAAGAGAGGGGAAAAGAGGAGAGGGAGAAGAAGAGAGGAAGAGGAAGAGAAGGAAGGTGGGAAGAGAGGGAGTGATGGAGAGAAACATCAATGTGAGAAACAAACATTGACAGGGCTGCCTTCTGTTCATGCCCTGACTAGAGACTGAACATGCAAACTACATATGTGTCCTTACCTGGAATGGAACCCGCATGTACCATTTGGTATACAGGATGATGTTCCAACCAACTGAGCCACAGGGCCAGGGCCCTCCTTTCTGTTTGCATTTACTTGACATATCTTTGACAATCTTTTTTTTTGTTCTTAATCCCTTTGTTTTAGGTACACTTTTTGCTTAAAAAACTTTTAAGTTTGCTTCATAATCTAAAATAACTTTATTTATTTATTTGAGTAGCCAAATTAGCTTTTTAAAAAAATATGTTTCTATTGACTTCAGAGAGGAAGGGAGAGGGAGAGATAGAAACATCAATGATGACAGAATCATTGATTGGCTGCCTCCTACACATCCCCACTGGGATCAAGCCCACAACCTGGGCATATGCCCTGACCAGGAATCAAGCTGTGACCTTCTGGTTCATAGGTCGGTGCTCAACCACTGAGCCACACCAGACGGGCTAAATAACTATTGTTTTAATGTAAAAGTTTAGTTTATTTATAATTACTAATGTAATGGTTTTCTATTTCTTTTAAAACAAACACCACCTAATGTTCACTTAGGGTTAATTTGGATTTTGTAAGCAACTTTTAAATTCACTTTCTTTCTCCCAAAATATTCATTATGCCCACTTAACATTTGCATTTCTGGCTGAAATAATGCTTAGATAAGCAATATTCAATAAAGGCACACATATCAGCTTTAAATACTCCCTTTCCTGGTAGATAAGCATTAATGTCTATAGTCTTAATATCTGCCAGGCATCCATCCACCTGGTACACTCTCCCTTCTCCCTTTGAGCCATCACATAGATACACCACACAATACCCATACTAGGGTAAATATTATAAAGACACACAGTCAAATTCTAATTTGAATGCTTTCCAATAAGTCAAAACAAACAAAAGTACATCAAGACAGCAAGTACACTAAAAATATTACATACCTTGCTCCAAGGAACTTTGCTAAGAATGTCAATGAATCTTTTTCTGCTCCCACACACTGGCTGAAGGAAATAACACAATCCTCTAAAGGAGTCATTCCTGCCATTACTGGGATTGGCTTGAAGAGAGGACTTGACTTGGGATCAATTAATGCCTGATACTCTATACAAGTTACCTTTAAAAACAAGAGAAACAACATCAACCTGAAATAAGCAACCAGTGGCTAACACTGGGTCAGTTATAGTAGCAATAATTTTGGTTTAGGTGAAAAGCAACTTTAACATAAACTTGTGTATGCTCATTCTCATTACATTTTAAATAACATGTAAAGAAATCTGTTAATTCATTATATTAAATACTACGTTCTGAAATATTAAGAATTTTAAATTCAGTCAGGCTTATTGAAGTTATTGAATGTTGTTTCAAATTTAATTTCTTTCAATGTATTAGTTTATAATTTTTCCCCTCTAAATTCTTGAAAAGTTAAAAAAAAAAAAATCAATGCTGAAATTACCAGTGATAAGCCAACAAGATGGAATACCAAAGTGCATGTCAGCCGAAACCGGTTTGGCTCAGTGGATAGAGCGTCGGCCTGTGGACTGAAGGGTCCCAGGTTTGATTCCGGTCAAGGGCATGTACCTTGGTTGCGGGCACATCCCCAGTAGGGGGTGTGCAGGAGGCAGCTGATCGATGTTTCTCTCTCATCGATATTTCTAGCTCTCTATTCCTCTCCCTTCCTCTCTGTAAAAAATCAATAAAATATATTTAAAAAACAACAACAACAACAAAAAACAAAGTGCATGTCATGCTTTGGTTGTGAGAAAACCGGGAAAACAAATTGTATGAGATGACCTGGACTAACTCCCTAACAAGAAATGTTGCTGCTTTGGCCCCTGGGAAACAATAATCTCTACCAAGATTAGGACCCAGAAGCTTGAACATTTTCATATTTTAGCACTTCCTTTGCTAAAAGAAGACCCGTCACTCACTGCCCATACCCAAACACCAATTTACCTACACTGAACTAAGAAATAAACGTTAACACTCTGGCATTCATACGTATTTTCTTACCAGCCACGTATTTGTAACAACTTCTCCCACAGCTGCTTCTATTTCAGACCCCAGCAGAGGAACCACAGCATAATCGGCAACAATTCTGCTCTGAAGGGATACAGTTGTCCCAGCATTTTCTCTTATGGCAGTTGCAATGTTAGACTCATTTTCATTATTAAAACCCAAAACAAGGAAACTCTTTTGGCTAAATAAACCTTCTTCAGTAATTGTAGAGCCATCAGGGGGGCCATGACTGACAGAAGATTGGTTTTCTTCTTGCAGAGAAATATGAGTAGAATCATTAAAGGGCTCAACATGAGTCGTGTCATTCAAGCCCCCAACTTCAGACTTTGCAGCTTCAACTGGAAGAGAAAAAGGAATGTTTTCTAACAGACAGTTTATCTTATAGTTAAAGTTACTTTCTAGCAAGGATGTTAAAGGTAACATAGAGTCTGAGAATTGTAACTACGCTTAAAAACTAAGGCTTCAATAAGTACACAAATGCATAAAGGATACGATACCACCCCATCTCCTGGGTTATCAAGAGTGTTATTAGTATTACTGTTTCATCAAGAAGGATATCAGCAATCATGTTACCAGTCTAAGTACTCCTAGCTTACTAGAAACTCTAATTAGTTGAAAATTATGAAACTCTAATCACCCCAAAGTATGTCTTAGTTCCAAAACTGGTTTAGATAATTCACATTAGAGAGTATATCATTAAAGAAAAAACAGAAGTAACAGGCCTAAAATAGGCAAGCCGTTTACATAGAAAAAACTGTATAAATGTAATAAGAGAACTATGGTTACTTCTCTTTTACAAATTCCTAAAAAATGTTTTATATCGAAACTAGAGGCCCAATGCACGCCTCTGCCTCAGCCCCACCCCAACCCCCACCATGGCTTTGTCCGGTCTAATTAGCATATTACACTTTTATTATTATAGAAGATTGGAGCTACTTAGCTTCTGTTTCTTAAGAGAACTGATCAAGGACCCAAGCAAATGATCTTAACTTCTTAACTGCAGGGGAGGGCAATTAGGGGTGACCAGGCTGGCAGAGGAGGGAAGTTGGGGCTGACCAGGCCTGCAGGAAAGGGCAGTTGGGGAGGACCCAGGCCTGCAGGGGAGGGCAGTTAGGGGTGACCAGGCCTGCAGGGGAGGGCAGTTAGGGGTGACCAGGCCTGCAGGGGAGCAGTTAGGCATCAGTCAGGTTGTCAGGGGAGTGGTTAGGGGGTGATCAGGCTGGCAGGCAGAAGTGGTTAGGGGCAATCAGGAATGCAGGCAGGCAAGCAGTTGGGAGCCAACAGTCCTGGATTGTGAGAGGGATCCCAGATTGGAGAGGGTGCAGGCTGGGCTGAGGGACACACCCCCCATGCACGAATTTTGTGCACCAGGCCTCTAGTATAAAAATATAAATGTCAGTAATACACATTGTCAGATCAAGGCTAAAAATTTAAGAGGTAAAAACTTAGTGCGTTTTTGAAAACTCTAGTGGTGCCATGTTGGAAGGTTAACATTTTACGGTAGGAATCAGCAAACTACAGCCTAGGGGCCGAAGTGGGCCTCTCACAGTCTGTGGGTTAAGAATGGTTTTTATATTTATAAAAATATGATTGTAAAAACAGAATACGTGTTAGAGAGAATATGGCTGGCAAAGCCTAAAGTATTTACCATCTGACCTTTTACAAAAACGGTTTGCCAACCCCTGCTATATGAGATTCAAGCAAGACTGGAAGCTATTCAAGGATTCTTCATTTATTCATTTTTACGGGCATTGTGCACAGTGTTTTACATGCATGTAATTATGCTCATGATACTCTGGGGTTGACACTATTAGTGTATCTATACCCTTTCTCCAAGAGAAATCTCAGGCTTAAAAAGGTTATGTAACTTGCCTGAAGTCAGTTATTAACCTTTTGCACTCGGATGTCAAGTGTGACTCGACACGGTTAGCATTAGAATAAAGGAATCGAGAAAAAAGCAAGTGAGTGCAAAGGGTTAAGTGGCAAAAATGATATAAACCAATCTCTGTGTGGCTCCAGAGTCCATAACATTATTATAATGGCATCTTATTTCTATTCTCATCTCAAATATACATTAAATTTTTCACTTTTAAACTAGTCACTGCCATACATATATACTAGTAAGCATCTACACTAATAAAAGAGAAACATGCAAATTAACCATCACTCCGCTACGCCCACCAGCCAATCAGAGTGAGTATGCAAATTAAACCAAACAAGATGGTGGTTGATTTGCATATGCAGATGTGGAGTGAAGACTGAAGACAGCATAGAAGGAAGGAGGGAAAGCAGAAAGTGGGGCGGTGGTGGCAGCGGGAGGGAAAGCACGGGCAGCAGCAGTGGCTGTGGGAGGAAAAGCGCTGGGCGGCGGCGGCGGGAGGGAAAGTGTGGGGTGGGGGGCTGCGGTGGCAGGAGGGAAGGAAAAGCACAGGGCTGTGGGGATGGGAGGGCATGCACGGGGGAGGGGGAGGGGTGGCAGGCGGGCTTCACTCAGGCTGCAGGAAGCCCTGTTCTTGCAGGAATCTTCCTGCAACAGGCCTCTAGTGTTATATATAAACATATATAGCTTATTCCTATGTAATGAAATTAGTTAAATTGTTCTTATTGGCACTCTGAAGAAGTATAGTTTTGTCTAGAGCATTTACTGACCAGGTCAGGAGACTCTTTGATCCTCAGTTACATACTATAATGAATAAAAAGTATAATAGTATGTGTTTATAATTTATGGAGATATATGAGGATGAGTAATCTTAGCTGAAAATAAAGGTGACATGATAGTATAAAACATTCTGCAAAGTAGTTTTTTAATAGTTACTCTTTTTAAAAAATATATATTTTTATTGATTTCAGAGAGAGTGAAAACATCAGTTTAAAAAAACTTCAAAATACATAAAAAACTAAATTTGAAATTATGACACATGCTAAAACATAAATGAATCTTTTCTTTTTGGCAAACTAATTTTAAAAATTGGTATGGAAGCAAAGGTACAAGAAGACTTGTACACTTTTGTAAAGAAAACTGGAGTTTTTTAATCTCAGATAGCCAAACATCTCTCTATCTCTCCCTCTCCCTTCCTCTCTGAAATCAATAAAAATATTTTTTTAAAAGCCTAGTGTTCTGTTTAAGAAAACTGTAATGTGCTTAAATGACAATATTAATAAAAGCAATGTAAAAAAGGAGTAATTTTATGACTCAGGGTAGGAAAACTTATATAAAATAGAAAAGCACAACCACAAAAAAATAGATTGAAAAATTCAACTACCTTAAAATTTTATGGCCTAAAAATTAAAGATATTATGGCCAAATAGCACTCAAAATGACAATGAGATCTTACTTTACATCCATCAAACTGGCAGAAATGTCAAACTTACAAGAAATACTAAAGGTTGAAAGTATGTTCAACAGGAACCCTTAGTATCATTCTAGTGTAAAGTGGTAAACAAAGAAAAAGCAATTTGCATTATATAAATACGTATCTCATGAATCAGCCACGCCCACCCTAGAAAGATTCTTGCTCATGTGCAGAAACATGCATAAGAACAATCTCAGTAGTATTGTTTGTATTGGCAAAGAAAAGATAATAAAAATGTCCATAAGTGGGAAAATGGATACATTATAGTATGCTCATCTAGTAGTGGTATTTTATTAATTAGTTACTTGGATCAGATGAATATCTCACATTTAGAGAAGGAAAGTAGAGAGTACATACCATCTATCATTTAAGCTAAAATATATACAAAATGAGCAGTGTATATATGTTGTTTACACAGGTTGTAAACTATAAAAAGATGGGGAGGAATTCACAGGCATAGAATATTTTTTTTTTAAAGCTAGATAGCAGTATACAGTTACTAATCATATTATTCTTTATGTCTTTTTGGATGTATTAAATCTTTTTTTTTTAAAGGAGATATGATGCTTACTACTCTTCAGTGGCAATTTCCCTACCACACTGAGAAGAATACCCACTGAGGTGGCAGTAGTCCACAGTCTAGCACTGTGTGCACTAAAAACCACAATAACCCAGTAAGAGACATTTGTTACAAGGTTAAAACGTTATAAAATAGTCACAGGGATGTAAAGTACAACATAGGGAATATAGACAATGATATCAAAATAGCGATGTATGGTGCAGATGGGTACTTGAAAGATTGGGGGTGACCAGCTGGCGTGGCACAGTGGTTGAGCATCAACCTATGAACCTGGAGGTCATGGTTCAATTCCCGGTCAGGGCACATGCCCGGGTTGCTGGCTCAATCCCTAGTGTGGGACAGGAAGGAGGCAGCTGATCCAGTGATTCTCTCTCATCATTGATGTTTCTCTCTCTCTCTTCCTCTACCTTCCTCTCTGAAATCAATTAAAAAAAAAAAAGATTGGGGGGTATCATTATGTAAAATATGATTGTCTAAACACTATGCTGTAAACCTAAAACTAATACAAAATATTGAATGTAAACTATAATTAAAAAATAAAACTTCATGTTGTTATAAACTCACACAAACCAAGTGATGCCAAATACAAAACAGATCAAAGCGGAGCCCTTGAGTTGAAGAGAGAAAGGGGGTCTGAGGGATCTTAGCTTTGCCTGCTTAGCAAAAGTAACAGGCTCTCTCCCTCTCAGGCAGACATCTTCTAAACTCCAAGGGTCCCCAGGAGGTTTGCAACCAGGGGAGCAATGGGCAGCAGCAGCTTGTCCCAGGCTAACCCCCTGAACTCGCCTCCAAGGCCCCGTTTTCTCTGACTTTCCAGTGAACCAAACAGCCCTGCCTAGGCTCTCTCTTGCTGTTGCTTCTACTTTTTTATTTATTTATTTATTTATTTATTTATTTATTTATTTGGTCCACATTTAGAATTTCTGATCTATATGGAGTTTCTCCCCCCTCCCCCCCCTTTTTAAGTGTATTCATTTTACTATTTCTTAAATATATTTTTATTGATTTCAGAGAGGAAGAGAGAGGGAAAGAGACAGAAACATTAATGATGAGAGAAAAATCATTGATCAGCTACCTCCTGCATGCTCCCTACTGGGGATCAAGCCCACAACCTGGCATGTGCCCTGATTGGGAATCTAACCATGACCTCCTGGTTCATGGGTCAATACTCAACCGAGTCACACTGGCCAGGCTGCTGCTACTATTCGAAGCTCTTCCTTGTTTCACTGTCCCCAGCTTTAATAAAATGTACTCTCAAAATAAAAATACTTTTAACGCTACTGCTAAAATAGTTACTAATGACTATAAACACTAATCAACTATTTCTTACCTACTGTTGCATTATTATTTACATATTGAGAGAGCAGATCTTCATCAGCTTGCTCATGCTTTTCAGCAGAAGCAAAGTCTTTCTTGGAGAAGCTGTTGTTCTTTTTTAAAAGGGCTGTTTTACTTTCAGGTTGATCTGAAACTGGAATTTCCACTGGTTTGTAATTAGCATGGATATATGTCTCTTCAGGAAGCATATAACCTTTACTAAAACACTGTAGCAACCATTTTGCTCCCACTACATGAGGCCTAAAAAATAATGCAGTTATATGTTAATTATAATATAACATAATCCCATTTCCCAATGCAATTTCCAAAATTACATGAACATGCAATTTTAAGAAGCATTATTACAGAATAGAAATTGATGTGAATTAAAAACTGGCAAAACCTGTGGGCTGATTTATCCCAAAACTGCTTCAATTCATCATCATAATCTCCCACAATAACATGAGTTACATCTTCATTGAGCTGGTTAAAACGAACTCCACCTCCACTGTTAATAAGCCTTCTAAGTTTATCTAGTTTTCTGCCACTAAAACCACAAAGATATATCTGCAAAGAAAGAAAATATTTACTTTAGATTAATGCATGTAAGATGTTTTATTTCTCACAAGTAACACACTACAAATATCAAAATCTACTGTGTGTAAATAAGAAAACTCGTGTATGTTTTAAGACATACTGATAGAAAAAAAGATACAATGAAGAGTGTATTCTTTGATTTTTATCACTTCTTCATAATCCCATAGCATTATCCTTCACAGTAGATACTTGATAATTATTTTGGTGCTTTAAATAAAAGCCAGAATGAAATTATCTTCTGAATATTACTGCATAGCAATTTCTAAAACACAGCTACTTAAAAATCTTACTACTTGTAAATTTTAAAATAATTAGAGAAACAAATGAGTTAAATGTCTGAATTTAAATGTTAAATGTCTGTGAGAAAACCTAGGTTGAAATTTTGGTTCAGCTGCCAATGAATTCACACATGACCATGGCAAGTTACTTAGGCTCTTTAAACCCATTTCCTTACCTATAAATTGAGGGATTTTTTTTTCACAGTTAATTAAACAATAAAATTAAGTCAAGAGATGAGCACTGCTAGTAGGGTGGTGAAGGCCTGGGGTGAGGGTTGGGGACGGGATAGAAGGGGCAATGTGGGGAGGGGAGAAAGGGGGATACATGTAATACCTTAAAACAGTGGTCGGCAAACTCATTAGTCAACAGAGCCAAATATCAACAGTACAACAATTGAAATTTCTTTTGAGAGCCAAATTTTTTAAACTTAAACTTCTTCTAACGCCACTTCTTCAAAATAGGCTCGCCCAGGCCGTGGTATTTTGTGGAAGAGCCACACTCAAGGGGCCAAAGAGCCGCATGTGGCTCACGAGCCGCGGTTTGCCGACCACTGCCTTAAACAATAAAGATTAAAAAAAAAAAAATTAAATTTGTGGATAAAACTTATACAAAAACTTATTTTTTTTCATGTTGCCCTAGCCAGTTTCCCTCAGTGGACAGAGTGAACTGTCCTGAAGGGTCCCAGGTTCGATTCCTGTCAACATGCCTGGGTTGCCGGATTGATTCCCAGTAGGGGACTTGCAGGAGGCAGCCGATCAATAATTCTCTCATCATTGATGTTTCTATCTCCTTCTCCCCTCCTCTCTGAAATCAATAAAAATCTATTAAAAAAATTTTTTTTCATGTCTATTTTACATGTCTTTTAAAAATTTCTTAAGAACAAATTTATTCCTAACTGCATTTATATCCCAAACTAAATAACCTCCATTACTATGATATATTTTGACAAAAATTAGAAATATACACTTCTATAAATAAAGAATACTTTAGTCATATCCAGAATTAGTAGAGTCTAGGATAAAAGATTATACAAGACACTTTCTGTTCTAAATTGATAAGTTTTAAAAGTAAAGAAGGTAATTTGCCCAATTTCCTTTCTTAATAAAACACGGTTAAATCTTTGCTACTTTTTGAGAGTAAATGCATAGCCTATTCATTCTACAAGTAGGAATATATTAAGTATTCAGTGCTACGAGATCAATAGCATATAATGTTTCCATCAAGGCACTTATAAGATAGTTATTCATACACTAAAAATACTAAACAGCCCAGAGATATTAAACAAAGCAGTGGGTGTAATGAAATACAGGCCATGGAGTAGATGGCTGGTTACTTAAGGTCTGTGACTCCAAACAAGAATTTTAATCCTCTAAGTCTCAGCCTCAGAATAATATCCATTTGAGTGTTATTTGTGGGAATTAAATGAGATTATACACAACACAGTAATATATAGGAAATGATTAGCAGTGTCTAGCATATTATAAACACTTAAAAAATCTGTTAAGTGGTTCAAAGACTAAGAGATCTCAAAACACAGTAGATAGAAAAGTCTAATGTAGTTAGGAGGGTTCAGAGAAGAGCTGAAAACTGCCATGGACTTTGAAGGTACGTCCCAGGCAGAGGGGCCCTGGCAGATAAAGGATGGACAATGGCCTAATAAGTGCATCTGCTTAGCCAGTGTAGAGGGTTTATGCAGAAAAGGAGCAAGCACAACTCTGAAGGGTCTTCCAAGTCAGACTAGGAAGTACTGATGTACACTGTCACTTACTGCAATTATTACATAATAAAGACATACCCGACAACCATCTAATAAATCTTCAGGTGCTTGAAATGCACTGACATCCAGATTTTCTAGATTTTCAAGTACAGGCTCCACTTTGCTATTAAGAATGGAATTATATATCGATTCATTTATGCAGCTTGCATTGATGCTGGAAATATTGCTGACATCTGAAAGAGTACGACCTATGTATTAAACAAAGATGTAATATTTATGAAGATAAAATAACTGACATGTTTTCCTATAGAATAAGTTTTCTGATACACGCAGGGCTATTAACAACTTCCAAAGTTAAGATTCAAGTGTTTTTACTGAAATCTTGGTGGCAAAATAGGAAAAGGAAAAATAAAACTAAGGCTCATATTTTATTGAAATGAGAATATATTTAATATGTTTACTTAACAGTGACTAGCTTTTAATAAAAATCTAAAGTTGCTGGCTTTAAGGTCCAGGAAGCTAATATTAAAAAGATAGTTTATAAACATTTGCTCAATTGCCCAACATGTAACCTACAAACTAGAAATGGTTTTAAATTTTATACGAATATAGATGATCTATAACAACAAACTAATAAAAAAAGAAAATGTACTAATAATATCTAAACATCAGTCAAGTTTTTTAAAATTTAAGTTTTGTTTTAAGTCTATCTGTTAGTATTCTTAATTTCTTTAAGCATCTTCTTCATTACATCAGGGTATGAAAGTATGCATTCATTATAAAAAGAAATATCAGAAGTTCTTAACTAATTTTTCATTCAATTTGATTCTAATACAATTATGCCTAGAGGCAGAGCAAGAAAAGATGAAATTCCCTACTATATCTCACTGATCCTATTATCAATTCTTACACAGAAAACTGATAGTTTACTTTAATCCCAATGAAACTTACTATTAATTGTGTGGATCTGGCCAGCAGGAGTTGAGGTATCAGGCATAGTGTTTGTTTCTGGTCTAGGTTCTGTCTTGTACATGGATTCATCCTGACAAAAACCTTTCTCAACACTATCAAAAAACCACTGTGTGGTCACACAGTGTACATTCCATCGCTTGGCACATTCATATTTTTGACCTATCATGTTCATTAAGAAAGAGAGCAATGCAAATCATTAAACTCTATCTTGGCAGAAATATTCAAATTTATGATAGGTTATTACTCTTACTTTTAAATAAATACAGATGCTATGTGAGGAGTTACATCTGTTACAAACTTAGAGACAGAGGCAACTGTAGGGTAACTGAAATAATATTAGACTTGGTTTGAGTATACCCTCCATCACTTAATTTCTTTAAACCAGTTTCTTTATCTATAACAGAAGAATAACTTGCAGAATTACAACATTTTAGTAAGAGTACATAAAACTGTGAAAATTGCCAAATACCGGCTCTGAGTAGACTATTCTGATGTCATCAGATTCTACTTGAAGTCCAGGACAGATATGCAGATAAATAAATTACATTAAAAATATCATATAGCCCTGGCCGGTGAGGCTCAGTTGGTTGGGCCTTGTCCCATGCACTGAAAGGTTGCGGATTCAATTCCTGGTCGAAGCATATGCAGGAGGTAACCGATTGGTGTTTTGCTCTCATATTGATGTTTCTCTCTCTCCCTCTCCCTTCCTCTCTCTGTAAAAAAGTCAAAAAAATCTTATAAAAATATATATATAACCATAAAACCTTTTACTGCCTTAAAAATATTTTAACACAATGCATTTTGAAATTGAGTTATCATAGAGAAATTGAGGTCAACATGTAATAAAAATAACATGAAAGCCGTTTTTGTTTTTAACATTCTTGAGAGCCAGGAAATTAACTATCCTCAGAATCAGAAAACAGCAATAACAGTTATCAACTTTACTTATAATATAATTGGGCATACACAAAATTCTGACTTAATTACAATGACCAATTTTAACAATATTTTTCTAATTTTATTTCCTATCTAGGTCTGAGTAAAACACTGTATAGATATAATAACAGATTAGAAAGATATGTAATTTAACTACATCTATTAGCTCTCTTGTTATCCATACAAATTTCTTATCTCTTTTCTAAGTATTTGGTAATTGTGTAGGACTTAAAAAAAAAAAATCAAAAGATTGGATAATAAATTTAGATAAAGCACCACTGAAAATTTTTATTTTATATTTATTGAATGACCTGGATAAACACTAGGACAGTCATGTAATTTTTCTACAAATTGTGACCCAATTTATTTTTGTAAGATTTTAGGGAAAAAAATACCATACTACATTTATGATAGGTCAGAAGCAAAAGCTATTCTGTAAAGAAAACCTTAAATTGTTAAAAAGCAGAGAAAATCTTGCATTTATCCAAGAAAATAGTTTTACCTTTTGGTTCTTGCACAATGAGGTGTGTACATTCATTCATTTTCAACTGTCCCATGTATTGGCCTCCATGCTTAACTGTAAGTTGCTGAACTGACTTCCTTTCTAAGCCACACAAGCCAGTCACACAGATTATGCAACCAAGAAAAATAGGACACTTGAAGTCTTCCATGTTTATATCAGTATATCTAGTTATTGTACTGGGGAAAATAAATGATAAAAAAGGAGAAAAATGAATGTATTAAATATACCAGATAGTTTAAATTTCACCAGAAAAATAAGAACAATATCACTAATGCTTTCCTCATTTTTAAAGATTTTTATTAAATCTTAAGAAAAGGGGAACTCACAGACACTCAGAATTACACTAATTGCTAATCTAAGCTCGGCACCATATCTCTAATAAAAAGTAATGTTTCAGACAGAGTCTCTCGAAACTGTTTTAAGGGAAAACTTTTCATTAACTCTACGTTCGTGCTGGTTAAAGTGGTGGTTATTTTCCAAAATTTTAAGTCTGAATCTCTACTTTGGTTGCCTACTAGAAAAACAGAATCTTATCCTTTTGTGTTTTTTTTTTTTGGTACTTTGTGTACATATTTTATTTTATTTATTTTATTTTTTATTAAGGTACTATATTTGTACATATCTTGCCATTGCCCCCCCCGCCCATGTATCCTTTTCTTATACAAATAATAAGCAATGATTTGGGGCAGAAACGAACAAATATATCATTGTCCTTCTGTTGCCATGCTAGGCAGATGTGCTGATGAAACAGGCTGGGAATGAGGGTGCCAACATGGAGACATGATTAGAATGTGCTGGATGGTGTGAAAGACTGGAAAAATCCCTATTTAATTCAAACAGTGGAACCTGGACTTAGAGTTGTTACTCTAATTTTAAAGGAAACTCAATTCTGTTCCTTGAAATAGGCTGTAAGCACCACGAAGGCAGAGATGCTATCCTGTTTTGCTCACTGCATATGCCTACAGCCTAGCTCAGGGCAGATACATAAAATGGGCTCAGTTAATATTTATTGAATGATCACATCCCAGCTAATGACTTACATGTTTATTTTCAACCTTACATATATCCACTTTGGGAGGGAATACAATTGCCCAAATGACCAATATGCTCTCCATATTAACATACGGGCACAGTATTGAAGAAGAAAGCAATATAAAAGTTGCAGCTGCCATACTGATTTTCCCAACTATTTTACAGGTACTGCTCAAAACAATTTTATTATCAAAGCATTTCCTACCTTGTAGCTAGTTCTAACCCATAGCCCATTCTACCTATCAACTTCTAACCGGGTAACAGCTTTTAGAATCTGCTCTTTTGTTTTCATTGGAGAAAAGAATAATGACCCAATTTTTGTCCCTGAATGACAAATCCAAAGATACAATAAAACCTCCCATATGAAAACTCACAATAAGCTAGAATGACTGAATATATCATTTTCAAATCTAGAATATATCGAAATGTCTTTCTTACTTCTCTTGTGACTTCTCCCAAAGCTTGTTAACCCAAGAAGGAAGCAAAATTGGTTTCTTTAGATTTGCAGCAACTAAATATTTTTTGCTACCAACTTCTCCGGCAATAAGGTGAGTTACTGATACATTAAGGTCTCTGTATACACGTCCACCCATCATTTGTACATATTTATGAACTTCTTCCTGTAGTCCCAAGAGAAAATATATTAATACTGAAGCAAACCTCTATTTTCTTATACAATATCCCATATATATCTTATTAGCTTGAATGCATAAGTGTTTCTCACCAACATAAAGTTAAATAATTAACCAAATTACTTTTTTAAAAATATATTTTATTGATTTTTTGCAGAGAGGAAGAGAGAGGGATAGAGAGTTAGAAACATCGATGAGAGAGAAACATCGATCAGCTGCCTCTTGCACACCCCCTACAGGGGATGTGCCCGCAACCAAGGTACATGCCCTTGACCGGAATCGAACCTGGGACCCTTCAGTCCGCAGGCCGACGCTCTATCCACTGAGCCAAACCGGTTTCGGCAACCAAATTACTTTTTGAAAGGTAAATATAAATTATAAATAAAATTTCTTAAATTTCTATTTATTGATTTTAGATAGAGAGGGAGGAAGGGAAAAAGAAAGCGAGAGCAAGAAACATCATTGTCATTCCACTTATTTATGCATTCATTGGTTGCTTCTCGTGGGTGCCCTGACTGGATATCGAACCCACAACCTTGGTGTATTGCAATGACACTCCAACCAAGTGAGCTCCCTGGCCAGGGCATAGATTTTAAAATAATTACCTTTATACATTATTTTCTGTTTATCTCTTTATAAAGTTATTAAACTATGTGGTTTTTTTTAAATATATTTTTATTGATTTTTAGAGAGAGAGAGAGGAAGGGAGAGGGATAGAGAAAGAAAAACCTCGATGTGAGAGAGAAACACTGGTCAGTTGCCTCCTGTACACACCTCGACTATGGACCGAACCCACAACCTGGACATGTTCCCTGACTGGGAATCCCACTGGTTACCTTTCTGGTGCATGGGATGACGCTTAACCAACTGAGCCACACTGGCTAAGGCACTACATTGCTTCTATAATAAACAATGTATTTTAATTTACCATACATATTTTAAAATGAGTAAATTACATATGTAACATATCTACTACATACCTCTCTCAGAACCCCCCTCCCCTTTTTATAGGATTTCCCATCTACAGTGGAAAAAATGTGATTCAAAAGCAAACTCATTGACTATGTAGGGGGAAAAGTGAGTTTCCTTTTACTTTAAAAAATTTTTTTTGCTTAACCCTGGACATTTCGGTCCAGTGGACAGAGCATCGGCCTACAGACTGAAAGGTCACAGGTTTGATTCCAGTCAAGGGCATATGCCTGGATTGCGGGCTCAATTCCCAGTGGAGGGCATGCAGGAGGCAGCCAATTGATGATTCTCATCATTGATGTTTCTCTATATCTCTCTTCCTTCCTCTCTGTAATAAATAAAAATGGATTTAAAATGTATCTTCTTAAAAATAAAACAGATCCCACTCTATTCAACTCATAAAAAAATAAAAAAGATAGTCCTGGCCAGTGTGGCTCAGTTGGTTGAGCATTGTCCTGTGCACTGAAGGGTTGCAGGTTTAATTTCCAGTCATGGCACATGCACAGGTTTTGGGTTTGGTACCTAGTTAAGGGTGCAATAGGAGGCAACCTATTGATACCTCTCCCTCAATCAGTTTCTCTTTCTCTCTTAAAATAATAATAATAAAAATGAAAATATATAAAAATATAAACACCAAGTATAAAATCTTTCAAGTATATTCTACACAATGAAAAATTAAGTATGGAAATACAGACATATTCCTCAACACCTACCCTTTTGTCTTTTTCCAGGCTTGTACAAGATACAGTTACATCACACATAACCATATTATAAACTGGATGCTCAGCTCTTGGGACACATCGCTGGTGCTGCATACAAAATATGACTACTTGAGGACCAACAATTCTGCAGCCAAGCTATAAAAAAAGGGAAAAGTTTAGTAAGGAGGGAAAGAAATTCAGTCTTACAAAATTACATTTTATATTATTTACCTATTCTTTATAAAAGTTGCTGACCACCACAAAAATTTCACCAAATTGTTTTAAGAAAAACAGAGACCATTATATAAATTCTCAGACACAGTCCTCATTAACTACACACACACAAAAGCATATCAAACAATGCAGGCTATCAAAAGAAGTAAGCTCCAAGAGCCACACTGACTCAGAATTACCCCTGAAATTTTAATCTCTGAAACAAACACAATCTTAACAATGGGAGGGGTGTGTATGACTAACAGTCTTATGCTATAATTAGGAATTATCCTTATATACTTTTTAAATGAAGCATCCAGCCAATGAAGCAGTTTAAAAGTATTAAGCCTAAATAACCCTCATCTAAAATACCTCTTATATCACCAAAAAACAACACAAAACCATATAATTCTGGGCAATTTCTACATTTGTTTTAAATACTCTGTCTGCAACTCAAAGTCTTCCCAAGGAAAACCCACAAATCCTTCTTTTAAGATACTGCAGGTTACTAAAAACAAAAACGACCTTTCACTTTCATTGATAATTGACACTAGCACATTCAAGCCAGGCTAAAAAGCCTACAGTTGTGCAAGTCACCATAACCTGACTGAAATATCTACAGAGTGATTATCTTCTTGATCAGAAGAAAATTGAGTTTTTGATGCTACTGATTCTATCTGACAAGCAGTGTTATTTGCAAAAGGAGGGTAAGACCAACAATGCTTCTGGCAAAAGTGGGCACAGACCTTCCATAAATTGTACAGATACTGCATCTGCCTACTCTTCTATGTTTTCTTCTCCTTCAAACAAGAATCACTTCTTTGTAATCTGGATGGAATTACAGCCCGTTTACTTTTATTTCAATGCTTCTCTCTTGTCCAGACACCAAAAAAGTAATGAGTCAGTAGACTCTAGAATCAACAAAAAGAAATGAAGATGGCTCACTGGTATATTAGCAATACTCATCACCAAAATGCTTCCTTTTAGCATAACTTTTCAGTCTTTATAAAATACAGGTATTAAAATTCTACCTGCAAGAGCAAGTAGTCTGAGACAGCATTATGTTGAGTTCTTTTCCTACTCTTTATTTCTCCCTGAAATATTTTGCAATCACACTGAGTTTAAAGTACAGTAGAACTCAATCACTAAAATGCTTCATTATCGCCCTGGCTGGTGTGGCTCAGTTGGTTGGGTGTGCAATGGAAGGTTGCTGGTTCAATTCCTGGACAGGGCACATGCCTGAGCAGGGGGTGTGGAGGAGGCAGCCAATCGATGTTATTCCCTCACATCCATGTTTCTCTCTCCCACTCCCTCTAAAAATCAATAAACTATTTTTTAAAAGGGGGATTAATTTAAAAAATAAAATGCTTCATTACTATAGGATTCCCTTATACTAAGTGAAGTTAAATCCCCTGAAATACTATAAAAAATTACATATTAACAAAAGCTTATTATAACATAACTAGAGGCCCGTGCACAAAATTCATGCACGGGGAGGGGGGGGGTGTCCCCTCAGCCCAGCCTGCACCCTCTCCAATCCAGGACCCCTCGGGGGATATCCAACTGCCGGTTTAGGCCCGATCCGCAGGGTCAGGCCTAAACCGGCAGTTGGACAGCCCTCTCACAATCTGGGACCACTGGCTCCTAACTGCTCACCTGCCTGCCTGACTGATTGCCCCTAACTACTGCCCCCGCCCTGCTGGCCTGGTCACCCCCAACTGCCCCCCCCCCCCAGCCAGCCTGGTCACCCCCAACTGCCCTCCCTGTGGACCTGGTTGCCCCACGCAGCCTGCTGCTTGTTTGATCGCCCCTCACTAACCCCCCTGCCAGCCTAGTCGCCCCACGCAGTCTGCTGCTCAGTCTTTGGTCGCCCCTCACTCACCCCCTGCTGGCCTGGTTGCCCCACGCAGCCTGCTGCTTGTTTGATCACCCCTCACTAACCCCCTGCCGGCCTGGTCGCCCCACGCAGTCTGCTGCTCAGTCGGTTGGTCGCCCCACACAGCCTGTTCTGTAGTCCGTTCGGTTGTTTCGGATGCGATGGTCGCTTAGCCTTTTATATATATAGATTAGCCTTTAAAAATATTCCAGTCTCCCCAAACCAAAGAATTTTTTTGTATTCATAATTTGCATAATACTTCATGATCAATAAATAATTTGTCCACTGAAACAAAAACAAACCAAAAACACACTACTGAAGGAACACATAAGTTAGCAAACCTTTTTGAGGTGATCAAAGACACCACCACTAAAAGGGTCACAGATATAAAGTGATCTATCATTCTCCTTTATCTTCAATGCCTCTTCTTCTGTAATAATCTGAAGATATTCTTCGGACTGGAACTCTTTTATTGACTGAAAGAAAAAAATGAAATAAGATTGCACCTGAAATTGTCAATTGTTATTTAAGTCCTACAAACTCTATATTCAAAATCTATCTCAAATCCAGCTTTTTCCCTGCTGGACTCCTCCATCACCTCTCACCTAAACTTCTGCAGAAGTCTCTAAAGTGTTTTCTTCTCCCTCCCTTGCTTTAAATCTCTTCTCCACACAACAGCAAGGAAATCTTTTTAACAATATAAATCACATTAGGTCACTCTCTGCTCAAAAACTTCAATGTCTTCCAAGCACACCCAGAATAAAATCCACATTTCTTAGGATGACCTACGAGACCATGGCGTCCAGCCCTTGCCTGTCTCCCTGCCCTTACCTTCTACCTCTCACCGGCCTTACTTTTTCTCTAGCCACTCCTCCAGCGTTCTTGCTACCATTGGAACAAGCTAAGCATGACCTCATTTAGAGGCTTTGCTCTTGCTCCCACTGCCTGGAATACTATTCTTCCAGGTCTTCACCAGACTCGACGCCTTACTTCAAATGTCACCTCCTCTGAGATGCCCTTCCTGATTACGATTTCTAAAATACCCTTTCCCTCCAGTCTATGTTATGAAGACATAACACTGATAGTATGTAGACATATACAGTTGTCTCTCTCCCTTAAAAGAAAGTTTCACAATCTTGTTTGCCACCATATCCTGGCACCCAGGTAAGCACTCAAATATTTTCTGAACAAAATTTGAAGTCCTCATGTTAAATAAATCCTTAGAATGATCCTTTAAAATGAGTAAGTCAGATCATGCCACTGTTCTGACTAAAACCTTCCAACAGCTTTCCATCTCACTGCAAGAAAAAGCCAAAGTCCTCACAATGGCCCACAAGGCCCTACAAGTCCTCTTAAACCTGCTTTCTGAAGCATTCCTTAATATTCTTCCCTCCATCTCTTGCTCATCATACTACAGCCACACTAATGTTGGATAGACACTCCACGCACTTTCCCAGGGTCCTGTCTTCCCTCTGCCCAAAACCTTCTTCACCAGATAGCCACACGGCTAACTACCTCACTTCCTTCAAGCAAACTCAAATATCTTTTCCATAAACGATAGCCCAATCACTCTCTATTTAAAGTTACAACCTTCCAGACCCCTTCACCTGTTTTGCTCTTTTCTCTTCCCTTAACACTTAGCACACTGTAACATACTGTATAGTTTACTCATTTATCATGTCAGATTAATGTCTCTTTCCTCCTGCTAGAATAGAAGGTAAACTCTAAGAAAGTAGCGATCTTCACCTGTTCTGATCACAGATGTATCCCATGTGCTTGAGCAGTGCTTATCAGGCACACAATAATTATTTGCTGAAGGAGTAAACTTTAAGGAAAACCCTGCTACAAAAGAGCTTCTTAAACTTTAAAGTACATAGAAACCACACTGAGGATCTTGTTAAAATGTGGATTCTAATTGGTAAGTCTGAGTTGGGCCCAAGTTCTGTTTTTATAACAAACTCTCCAAGCTATGCTGCTGCTGGGGTCTGTGAGCAGCAAGGTCCACCCTACCCCTGGGTCCTCCCACATTATACAGTACATGATACTGTACATAATGAAACACACTTTTAACAACCTACTAACCAAATAATGAACTGTAACCAGTACAGGACTGACTCAAAAATTTTCAACACACAAAGGTCTATTCTGATTAGTAGACAAAAGAAAGCAACTTAATTTCCAAGAACAGCAGGTCTGCCACTTTTAACAGAAATCTCATAATAGATTTAAAGCCCCCCCCAACATATATATAATGATATACTTACATTAATTAAATCTAGCAATGAGATATCTATGTTAATGAAGACTACAGTAAAACTATGTATTTATGAAAATAAAATAACTATTACTGAGATATAAAAGTCCAATAAATCAAAAACTCTAAAACCAAGAAAATAAAGCATCAAACAAGATGTTTTCAACTGTTCTTACCTCAAGAGCTTTAAGAAAGCATTCGGAATTGTCTGGAGACTTTAAAAACTTCACAAAAAACGGTTCTTTGTCATTTTTGGACATCTTTGAACTGTCAAAATAAGGGAACCATTAACAAGAACAAAAACACTTTATGCAGTCACGCTATCTGCTTAGGGAACCTATTTTTTTCTGCACAGACAAGAACGCCTAAGGATAGGCATTTTGGCCTCGCCCGTGAATTCATCCACTTGGTTTGAAAGAAACGCAGGAACGTGGGCAAAGTCAAAGAAAAAGATAACCTGCAAGTCAGAGGACGAACTCAAAGTCCCGAAGTTGAATACGTTAAGGGCCTTCATTACTGGGGCTCTAAGTCCCCTAAACCAATGAACAATCCATTGCATTTAGCTTAGGGCACAGGATGACTCTGTCTCAGCCGGTTAGGACCAGGGCTTCCATGTAAACGTGCAAGTCAGGCAGCAAGGCGCTGCCTCCCCAAGGGCCGGGCGCTCGAGCTCCCCAGCCCCTCGGGGAAGGCCCGGCTCCCGGCCCAGCCACGGCCACCCCCTCCACGCCGGTTACAGGGGCCGCAAAGGCCAGAGGCGGCGGCGGGAATGCCCAACTGCGGCGGGGAAGGAGCGGGGTCCCCTCTCCGCGCCTCACTCACCTCCGTGGAGCTCGGGGGTTTGGGGGCAGCGTGTGGGGGCGCGCGCAGCCAGCGGGAGAGCGGCTGGGGTCGGGCGCCAGCCCGGCGCACACCCGCCGCACCCCGCGGCGCCCCCACCCCAGGCAAACGCGGAACCCGGAAGCGGCCGAGGCCCCGAACCGACTTTCGCGCCAACCGCGGACGCGCTCACCTTTTCCGGCGGAAGTGACATCACCTGCGGCTGCGGGCGGGGGTGGAGTCGTCCAAAGGGATGGCGGGCAGCGGGAAAGCTGGGTGTACACGCCGGCTTTGGGGTTCAGGGGAAGGACTTGGGCCGGGTGCCCTGGGGCTTAGGGTTTTGGAGGGCGGCCCTGGCACCGGCGGGGGCCGAGCACCTCGGCTCGGGGGATGGGGCCGCTGGGGATTAAGGTGCCGGAGGGCCGCAGCTCAGGGGGTGGGGCCGCTGGCCCGAAGTACCTGAGGGGAGGTCCTAAAACAAGGAAATGTAAAGCTTAAAGCCAGGGGGGAAGTATTTCCTCAGTAAATATTTTTTAAATATATTTTTATTGCATATAAGCATAACCAACGGATACAAGACACTGAGGGGGAGGGCAGGTGAGGGCATGTACTGGGGGGTAGGGGAAGCGGGGGGGGGGAGGTCAATGGGGAAAAAAAAGGAGAGATGTACTACTATTTGTAATACTTCAAACAATAAAAAATAAAATAAAAATAAAGACTGAAAATACTGTATATTTAAGAAACATATATATATATACATATATATATATGTATATATATATATTATTGATTTCAGAAAGGAAGAGAGAGGGAGAGATAGAAACCATCAATGATGAGAGAGAATCGTTGATTGGCTGCCTCCTGCACGCCCCCCATTGGGGATCCAACCCAAAACCTGGGCATGTGCCCTTGACCCCAATCGAACCCAGGACCCTTTAGTTCGTAGGCCTACGCTCTATTCACTGAGGCAAACCAGCCAGGCTCGGTAAATATTTTATACCTGCCTGGGCCAGGCCGTGCGTGAGAAACCACATATTACCACCCAAAACAGCTCTATGAGGCAAACAGTGGTATTTCCATCTCACAGATGTAAAAGCTGAGGCTTAGATAAGTTAAATGATGTGTACGAGGTCACACAGTTAAGTGGTAAGAGTTTGGACGTAAGCCAAGTCTTTTTCCATTTCTTTTATTGTCCATCACCATTTATCCCCCCTATACTCTCACCCCCCATCCACCACCACCCCCAATCACCACGGTTGTCCGTGTCCATTTCTTTTAATTTTTTGATGAATCCCTCCACTACCCTCCACCACCCCCACCACCAGACCTGACTGCCTGCTATCCATGAGTCTGTCTCTATTTTGCTTGTTAGTTCAGTTTGTTCACTAAATTCCACATATGAGTGAAATCATATGGTACTTGTCTTTCAGTCTTGTGGATGAAAATAGGGGTTCTATGGAAAGTAACCTCACAGAGTGATCTAATTATACATTCCTAACCGGGCAGGTATGATGGGCAGTCAAGCCCCGGGCATAGAACTTTAGTAAAAGACTTTATCTTTACCTTAAGGAAGCCCCGTCCATTGTTTCTGCGCAACAAGGTTAACACACCTTTGAAATGGCCCCCTTCAGACTCCGCCTTCCAATCCTTTCCCACCCCGCCTTATAAAGTGTGAATCTTAACTATCCTGTAATCTGACCTGGGCCTTGCTTTCTCCCACCTTCAGGCAATCTTCCTTCCATCCAATCTCAAATGCCTAAAAGCAACTGCAAACTGTTAGTCTCTAAGTCTCCAAAGCATTTATCTCAGTCTATTGAAATCTTGCTTCCAGGTGTATCCTGTTTGGCAATAAATTTTTACAAAAATTCTCTACAGGTTTGTACATTCTTACATCCACAGACGCCACAGACAGGGCTCTTTTCCCTACAATTCAGCAAGAATATAATCCCTGCCTACCACAGCCAAGAGGGCTGGAGGGAAGAAAGATGTCTGGATGACTAGATTGCACACCAAGAGCAAAGAGGTCTTTGCCAAGATCGTCAATGGCCCTCTCCCACTCTTTATCCCTTCAGTGAGCATATCATCTTTCTCTGTAACTCCCTGAGTCTAGGGGAGATCTGGGACGGAAACTAAAGTTCAAATGGCGAAGATCAGGGTGACAGGAGGTAAAAGGGGACGGCAAAATCTTGACTTGTTCATGATGAACAAGTCTGTTCGAATGACAGACTGCTTAGATAGTGTTTCTTATTTTAATCTTGAGATTGAAAAGCTCATGATTTTGGATTGAGTAATGTGAGAGTTTAATACCATGTTCCTTGATGGTTTTTAATTTTAGCAACTAAAGATAGTAATGAGCAGCTTGGGCCTAAGTATGTGAATATACCCAAGCCAAGTGAGTCAGAATCAGTGACATTAGGGCTCAACGGTAAAGACCTGGTGTTGTTGTTGGGGACAGGGCGAGGAAAGCCTTAAAAATAAAGTTGTTAGAGTTTAAAAAAACAAAAAAACGATGCTACAGTTAATTGTGAGGGAGCAAATCTGTCATGAAGCTGTAACAATAATAACTATTCATAGGGTACTTTAGTGTCCATAAAGGACTCCTGCTTGCACTATTTCTGTTTACTTTTCTTAGCAATCCTCTAGTATGCGGGCATCATTGTCCCATATTATGTAGATGGGGAAAGTGAGCCTCAGGCACTGTGTCACAGCCCGGAAGTGGGTGTACCTTGGCTTGAGAAGAGGTGGCCTGACTGGAACCCTGGGCCCCTCCTGACCAACCACACTGCTCCTTGTCACATGCTGCCTGCCCACCTCCGCACGAAGGTCTGCGCTGGGGCCTTGCTGCTAATGAAGATGAGGAGGAAAAGGAAAGCGCTCTGAGCTTTCAGCCAGCTGGATTTGAATAGCAGGGGAGACAACCTTGCAAATGACAAGTTCTCCCATCTGTGTCTCCACATAGGCAGAGAGGCATTAGCTAGAGCAGTGGTTCTCCATCTAGTGTAGTACCTGGACCAGATGCATCAGCCTCACCTAGCAATGTGTTGGAAATGAAAATTCTTGGGCCTGACCTCAGGCCTGTGGAGTTAGGAACTCTGAGGGCGGGTGCCAGCATTCTGTGTTTGCACAAGTCCTCCAGGTGATTGGGATGCACATTAAAGTTTGCTTGAACAGCAGTCCCTTTGGAAAGGGTGAAAATGGTTATGTCAGTTGCGGTTAATGATTTCCTGAAAATGGGGAATAGCTGTGATGTACCCCCATGTAACTCTCAGAAGGAGTTCAATAATTAACTTTCCCCTCACCTCCCTGGCATTCAGGGGCACCTCCCTATTTCTTTGGCACTTCTTTACCTAGAACCAGACACTCCAGACCCTGCTTGCAGCAGCATCAAAGGGGACTTTACATTTATCTATTTGTAGAATGGAAAAACACAGGAAACAAATATGACAAAACAGTACTTTTAAAATAGAGGTGGTGGGAGTATGAGTATTTCTTGTTATATTTTGCTACATAGATAAGATTTCTCAAAATTAAAAAATAAACTAAAAAAAATATTTTTGAGGGTTTTATATTTGTTTTTCAAGTGCTATAAATGAATGAATTTGAATAAGTAAAGGGTTTATCATTTAAAATGAATGAGACTAGCAATCTTAAGTAGTCTTTGCTGTGGCAAAACATTAGTTTAAACTGTTGTCTTCAGTAATGTGGAAAGTAAAACAGACCTACTGAGTCTGCCGAGGTGGAGGGGAGGGGGTAAAATAGAATGTTAACAGCACATGTTGGTACTGGCTGCATATAATTAGGTATTATAAGAAACAGACAACAAGCTCCGGGTGGAACTGGTTTGTTTGCAAGCAAAAACAAAAGGGCATTTAGCAATCTACAAATGTGAGGTTTTGCAAGGTTGGGAAAGCTGACTGCATCTAGGCCCTAAAAATGAGATATACCCGAGAGAGGTTTTCAATGGCCATTACAACCCATCCATGTAGAGAAGATCTAGTTAAGCGTATGGTCCTGCCTTCACCGGTTTGGCTCAGTGGATAGAGCATCGGCCTGAGGACTGAAGGGTCTCAGGTTCGATTCCGGTCAAGAGCATATACCTTGGTTTCAGGCACATCCCTAGTAGGAGGTGTGCAGGAGGCAGCTGATTGATGTTTCTAACTCTCTATCCCTCTCCCTTCCTCTCTGTAAAAAAAAAAAATCAATAAAATATATATTTAAAAAAAAAAAAAGAGTATGGTCCTTGCACCCAAGCCAGGTAAGCACCATGGATTGAGAGAAAGACAGAGGTTTGGGGCCAAGGACAGCAACCAGGCTTGAACATTAGTTCCAGAGAAAACTGTGGAGTGGCTGCTGTTGCAGGGAAAGAGCTCTTCCAGGGCTTCCTGGCAACCTTGCACATATCCATATCCGTATGGGCAGAGGTGAGAACCGCAGCACGTCTAACCTTCTGCTCGGCCACTGTGAGGGGTTGTGTCAAAGCAACAGAGATGGCGTTAGCACTCTGGATGTCCTTCCTTTGCAACCTGACTTTGTCCCCGTACGAAGGAAGTTTTCAGAGTTTGCCCCATCCTGAGGTCAGAGGCACCTTGGGTTTGAGCTGTGTTAGCTTTAGATAGATGATTAACCTTAGGGGGCATGTTCACCTCTTAGCCCTATTTGGTTTTTACCAGCAGATCTGCAGAGAAGATTGCTCAACCCACTTTTGAGACAATCATTATGTGTTTGTTCATTTATTCGATTTGTTTGAAGCCCTATATTACAGCAGACCCTATTTTCCAATCTAGGATTAGCTTATTGAACAAGAAAAATGTGGTCTCTGCCCTCAAACCACCTATTTCCCTACAACAGGATGAATAAATGAAGTGAGAGCTAGAGCACTTGTAAATGAGCACAATAACCTATAAAATTCATTTACTCAGAAATAATATACTAGTCTTAAGTGAGAAAGACTAAGAATTAGTAGCTGACATCGTCCTCACTCCTGCTTCTGTCATGATGAGGTAGCATGTGCAGGAATTGTGCCCTTGTTGAGGACAACCAGATGTTGCTCAAGCACTAGAAAACATCTGCGTGAGAGCATTAGAGACTAAAGGTGCCAAGTTTCTGGGAAAGGGGAGGTAACACAGAGGTGAGATGACATTCTGCAACCACGTTTTCCTGGGGGCATTTGCCACCTCTGGGCTCAAGGGAAGAGGTGTCTGGAAGAGGGCCCCTGCTAGCAGAGCTTATATGGCAGTCCCGGGATGGAAAGCGGAAGAGGCCTGACCGCAACCAGAAGGGGGGTGCAGTGAACTAAGCCTGACGAATGACCAGGGTTCCCTTAAGGTATTAGGCACAACTTGAAGCTCCCTGGAGTGAGAGACAAAAAGGAAAATTCTACACCCTAGAGCAGGGATCCTCAAACTTTTTAAACAGGGGGCCAGTTCACTGTCCCTCAGACCGTTGGAGGGCTGGACTATAGTTTAAAAAAAACACCTATGAACAAATTCCTATGCACACTGCACATATCTTATTTTGAAGTAAAAAACCAAAATGGCAAAAACACCCGCATGTGGCCCGCGGGCAGTAGTTTGAGGACGCCTGCCCTAGAGGGATCCCAATGACTACACACAGAGAGTTAGTTCCTATGGCTGCTGTAACAATTACCACAAACGTACTGCCTTAAAACAACACAATTTACTATCTCGCAGCTCTGTAGGTCAGAAGTCTGAAAGGGGTCTCGCTGGGAAAAGTTGAAGGTGACATCCGAGCTGTGCTCCTGTCTGAAGGCTTGACAGGAGGACCCATTTTCTTGCTTTTGCTCCCATTTTTTGGCCCACGGCCTCCCTCCCCTTCATTTTCAAAGCCAGAAATGGCAGAGCCTTTCTTACATTGCATCCCTCACACACTGACTCTTTTGCTTCCCTCCTCTACATTTGAAAGACCCTTGTGATTACATTGGCCCACCCAGATAATCCAGGATGAAAGTCACCTGGTTAGTAACTTTGTTTCCATCTGCAACCTTAACCCCTTCTTGCCATGCGACATAACATATTCACAGTTTGTGGGGTGAGGACATGGACATCTTTGGGGGGCCATTGTTCTGTGTACCACACCAGGCTGTCAGTAGGAAGGCACCGGAAGCTTATCCAACTGCAACTTAGCCTGGATGCAGCACAGTCCTGATTGGATCAAAGTGATCAGTCCCCATTCTATCTTTTTAGCAAAATAAAAGGATGCATGCACTTTGGAAATGATAGTCGATCATCTGAAGTCTCTAAAAAAACTTTATACACAATGTCCAATTACTTGTTCAAGCAAAAATTAAAAAGCATGCCAAGAGAACTATGTGTCCAAAAAACTAATAGAAGAACACATAATATAAACAGATCTACCCCTTCACCTATGGTGTGAGATATCCGAATAATTATTACTTTTGATCATCAGTGGTTATAAGAGGGATGAAGGCGCTTCTGGGCTCCTGGTAATATTCTCTTTCTTTATCTGAGTTCTGGTTACATGGGTGTGTTCCTATTGTGTCAAACCATAGGCTGTATACTTATATGTATAATTCAATAAAAAGTTTGTATTAAAACTATATACATTTCTTTTTCTCTAAATGAAAAAGAGGAAGGGACTGCTATTCTCATTTTCAAAAATGCTAAAGGTCAAAGGATTCCTTGGGCGGAAGAAGGAGAAGGAGCTGAGAGACCCAGCTTGGCATCTCTGCCCCTAGGGAAGGTGCCCCTGCTATGGGGTGGGTGCAGCAGATGGTTGGTGACCAGGACTTGTGTGTCACCAGCACAGCTGGCCCAGAGTAAGGGTTTACCCCTTAGCAGCCTCTGGGGCAAATCACATGCCGGGGATCTGTTGATGAGTGTCTCACCAAGGAGAGGACTCATTCATCCTTTCCTTTGCGATTATGTTCAACAGGGATTGCTGGTCTAGAGGTTGCTTGAATCCTGACCAGAAATATGCTAGCTATTTACAGCTCAAGAGCAGAGGGGCTGTGGTTAGCAGGGACCCTGACAGCCTCTATGCACACCACGTACCCTGTGTAACAGGCTGCTGTGCCTGTCTCAGTGGGCTCCAGCTGGTCTCACTCTAAAGCCCAAAGGGTCACCTTAGACACTAACCAGCTGTGAGAGGTCCCCTCCTCTCACACCCTACCCTAGTCACCTGGCACACAGAGAGGGACAATGCACATTCTGGAATTGGACACTTACCTCAGTTGGCTGGAGGGGGAGAAGAATGGTGATAATCTTTCCATTAGATCGTCCAAGGATGTCCTTGGCCTTGTGACTTCTGTGACTCCCTCGGGACTATCTCTGGCCTCAGTGCAAGGCAGGGTTAGTTTCTGCTGCAGGGATTAACTTTTCATGTCTTGGTAGGGGCTGAAACAAACAACATTTACTAGCAAAGAAGAGGGTGTAAAATAAAGATTTGTGTGTGTGTGTGGGTTAAAGTAATAAGATAGACTGTTTAAATTTAATTATAACACATTCTTACATTTTGAAGGCCCAATTCTGAGGATGCTTTATTAGATAAAGTCTTGGAAAAAAGTTTGAATTATGCCATTATCAGTTCTAAAACTATTTGAATAGAAACTCTATTTAAAATGTATCCAGGGCAAAAGACTTGAACCAACCCTTTACACGAGAGGGCTAAATGTCCAATAAGCATACAAATTGATACTCAACCTCATTAGTCACCAGAGAAATTCAAAATTATAATACAAGACCTCCAACATTCCTACCAAAACAGCAAAGATGTGGAGCAATCAAATTCCCGTATCTTGAGTCGGGATTGCAAATTGGTTCAACCACTTTGGAAAACTGTTAGGCAATCTCTATTTAAGTTGACCATATGTCTACATTATGACCAAGCAATTACTCTCCTGGGGAAAGACCCTGCAGAAACGCATCCCTTATATGCACTAACAGACATGTACTAGAATGCTCATAGCAGCACTCACTGCATGAGAGCCCCAACTAGACACTACTACCACCACCAACAAAGGTAAGTGTGCTACATACACATACGGAATAATATGCCACACTGAGAATGCATGAAGGACAACTGTTCACAAGTACAAGCTTGAGTGTAAGAAGCCAGACACAAAATTGTACGTATGTATTGTTTGATTCTATCTCGTTAAAATTCAAAAATCCACAGAATTCGTGTATGTTGTTGGAAGTTATGATAATGGATCTCTTGGGGGGGGGAGGGGGAATGGAAAGTGACCTGAAGGAGGGCACCAGGGAGCCATCCCTGCTCTGCTCCCATCCTGTTTCATGACACCGGTGCTGGTATGTGTTCACAAGGTGACAGTATGCCAGCATATGTGAAGTTTTATGTGTGTTTATTGTGCTTCAATGAAACCTTCTTAAAAGTTATTTAAATCCGGAAGACTTCATCCAGGCGGAGCTCACAGACTGGGGAGGACGGGGCTGCAGGTGGCAGGGACGAGTAAAGGAGCCCTGCCGGGGTTCAGAGCTTCATCTGATCTTGGCCTCCAGCTGAAGGCTGGAGGGACCTTGTCATTTGTGGGGGGTGAGTTCCAAGAGGGGCCCGGAGGGGGCAGCAGAGACGCTTTCAGAGGAAGAGTCTGAAAATTGGGTTCAAAGCGTGGCGCGCACATCCTTTCCTGGGGGAAGGGTCCCCAGTGTTCACCCTGAGGACTGGCCCCCAGTCCTGAGGAGTCTGTGCTCAAACATTAAAGAGCTGCTTAGCTGATGAAGCTCCGGCGGTCAGGGAACGTAGGGGACCGGGCGGATCGCTCTAGCCTCGTCCAGCGGCTCCAGGTTGCTTCGATCGTACCCCCGGGGTGCGTATCCCTCGCCCGGGGGTCCAGCCTTGCTGCTGGGGCGCTGGGCAGAGGGGGCAGCCTCGGGGCAGGGGGCGAGTGGGTGACAATTTGCCGTCCTCCAGCCCCGCGGAGGGCCAGCTGCTCTGGGGCGAGGTGGGGGTGTGGCAAAGGTGACGGCCCGGAAGGGCGAACCCTTCGGAGGAGGCGCATCCCCTCCCCTTCCCCACCCGGAGGACAGGTGGAGCTGGCCCAGGCGGGTTGGAGCCTGGTCTGTGTATCGCTCCGGCAGGCAGCGAGGATGAGGCTCACCATCTGCACCCTGCTCTGCGCGGGGGCGCTGGGTGAGTGGCGCACCCGGGGGTGGGGGCCGGCCCTCCAGGACTGTGACCCGGTGCCTGCCGAGGGTTAGCTAGAGCGGGACTCTGAACCCCCTGGGTCTGAGGAGCCCCAAGGCAGCCTGGCACCCAAAGGACCTTCCGCCCACGGTGCACCCAGGCACCTGACCAACTTAGCCTAGGGCTGGGGGTTCACAAACTAGGACCAGCTGTCAAATCCTGCCTGCCGCCAGGATGAGCTAGGGATGTTTTCTATGTTTTTGAATGGTTGAAAGAAAATCAAAAGAACAATAGTTTTGACAAGTTCGTTACATGAAGTTCCAAGTTCGGTGTCCATGAATAAAATTTTATTAGGACACAGTCACACTTGTTCAGCTAAGTGTTGTCCATGGCTGCGTTCAGGCTTCAAGGGCAGAGTTAAGCGGTTGCCACAGGGACCGTGTGGCCCGCAGAGCCTACAATATTTACTCAGCGCATTACAGAAACAGTTCGTGACCCGTGGCCTAGAGGCTGTTGATCCTGTTTACAGCGAAGGAAACAGGGACAGAGGAGGAGGAGTTTTTGAAGGACTCACTGTTATTATTTTATTTTATTTTTTAAAAATATATTTTATTGATTTTTTACAGAGAGGAAGGGAGAGGGATAGAGAGCTAGAAACATCGATGAGAAACATTGATCAGCTGCCTCCTGCACACCCCCTACTGGGGATGTGCCTGCAACCAAGGTACATGTCCTTGACCGGAATCGAACCTGGGACCCTTGAGTCCGCAGGCCGACACATCCACTGAGCCAAACCGGTTAGGGCAGACTCACCGTTATTATTAAGAGGGATTAAAAGGGCACATGTCAGGTATGCTTGACTTGTCGGGTGTCTAACCAGAGGATCTTTCCTGCTCTGAAATGTACACCTCCCATCCCTACCACACACCAGGGAGGGAGAGGAATATAGGGGGGAAACCACCATCCTAGAATGGGATCCTCCTGCCGCTCAGTGCTGTGTGACTCTAGGCTGTCCCTTGACCTCTCTGAGCTGTTGTTCTTAGTGCAGTAATTGCTTTTTCACAGTAAGTACCCAGTTGCTGTGAAAGTGAAATGAGATAATGTATCTAATGGCAGAGCTCTAGACACAGGTGAGTTATCACTGGTTAAAATCCTGCACATAAACGTAGGGGCGCCCTCCTGTGTTATGGGGTGGGCAGGGCTCTTGGCTGGGTAACTGCAAGGAAGGTGGTGGTGCAACGTCAATAAACTCAGGCAGGTGCAGAGCCCTCGCTGGCTCAGCAACTGTTGTTTCTGTCCAGCCCTGGTTCGGTCAGGTCTCAGGCTGTGTTGAATCATTTCTGGAGTAGGGTATCTTACATGGGGGGAGGGTAGTCTGGGCAGAGGAAGGAGAAGGCAGGAAAGGCAGGGAGTGCTGTGGTGGGTCTTCCCTGGCCCAATCTGCCACACAGGGCCTCACCGTGAGCTCCTCTGGCGCTGGGGCAAGGCTGGAAAGGTAGAGTACAGCTGTGGTCCAGCGACCGACGGCCCCCGGGTCTGTCCCAAATTCTTCCTGAACAGGGCTCCTGTTCCTTGTTCTTCCTTCCTCTTCTCTCTTGGCAATGGCAGGAAAGTTCATTTTTCCAATCGGCTCTGTGTTTACCAACCCGAGGCAAGAGCTGCCTCTCCTTCTCTTGTCCCAGCCTCAGAATGCAGTGGAACCTGAACCCTTCCCTGTTCGTGGACAGGAGCGGGCGGAGGACAGGACAGAGGGGTCCCTTCAGAGGGTGCGGCTGCCTCTCCCGCTGGAACAGGGCGCTCTGTCCTTTCTCCTGTAGGGCTGTGCCTGGCTGTCCCCGACAAAACTGTGCGATGGTGCACCGTCTCGGATCATGAATTCGAGAAGTGCTTGATTTTCAGCCTGAGTATGAAGGAAGTCCTCCCTGAGGCTGCTCCCGTTGTCTGGTGTGTGAATAAAACCTCCCACCATGAGTGCATCCAGGCCATTGCGGTAAGTCGCTGCTGCCTAAAGGCGAGTGGAAGACAATCCGCACTTCCTCTTGCTCCTGGCGTTCTGGAACAATTCTGTACTCACACACAGGAGGCTGATGTACTTCAGAAATGGACATTGGAGCGGCTCTCTTTAATGAGTCTTAAAGCAAAACACAACGTGCTCTGAAAGGGGGTTATTTTGAGAACACAGGGAAAAAACAAGAATGTGTGCTATCAAAATAACATGGTTTGGAAGTTCTTACACAGCATGGGAAGTAGATGAATGATGCTCACGGGGAAGAGAAATACGGTGACAGGATTGCAGATGATAGCTGATCCCTTCGTTTTCTTTTCTTTTTTTTTTTTAAAGTATCTTTTTATTGATTTCAGAGAGGAAGGGAGAGGGAGAGGGAGAGCGAGACAGAAGCATCAATGATGAGAGAGAACCATTGATTGGCTGCCTCCTGCACACCCCCCACTGGGGATCGAGCCTGCAGCTGGGGCATATGCCCGTGGTTGGAATAGAACCCGGGACCCCTCAGTCCGCAGGCTGACGCTCTATCCACTGAGCCAAACTGGCTAGGGCCCTTTGTTTTCTAAGTTTTCCAAAATCCTCTTCATCCTTCAACATTGTTCCTGCTCATCTGAACCTGTGTCAGATGCTGTGCTGGGCAGTGGGGCTGCAGCGGCGGATTTAAAGACACATACACGGTCCTTACTCTTGAGGAGCTTACAGTCTAATCGGGAGAGAAGAAAAACATGCCAACGAATAGACATGTAATTTCAGATTGTGTGACGTACAATGAAGGGGGAAAGTAGAATGCTCTGACTGAGCATTGAGTGTCAGGAGTCTTATAGTTTCAGGTCTAACATTAAAGTCTTTAACCATTTTGAGTTTATTTTTGTTCATGGTGCAAGAAAGTGGTCCAATTTAATCTTTTTGTGTGTACTAGTATCTGTCCAGATTTGCCAAAACCACTTATTGAAGACTGTCTTTACCCCATTGTATATTCTTGACTCTTTTGTCAGAGGTTAATTGACCATATAAGCAAGGATTGATTTCTGGGCTCTGTATTCTGTCCATGGATCTATATATCTGTTTTTATGCCAATACCAAACTGTTTTGATTACTATAGCTGTATAGTATAGTTTAATATCAGGGAGTCTGATACCTCTCAACTTATTCTTTCTCAAGATTTTTTTGTTGTTGTCTATATTAAGTGTCTATTCAGGATCTTTTGTGGTTCTCTACAAATGTTTGGATTAGTTGTTCCAATTCTGAGAAGAATGCCATTGTAATTTTAAGAGATTGCATTAAATCTGTATATTATTATATGTAGTCAGGGTATTTTAACAATATTAATTCTTCCTATGCACGAGCAAGGTATATCCTTCCATTTATTTGTATCTTGTTCCATTTCACTTTTCAATGTCTTATAATTTTCAGCATACTTTCTTCCACCTCTTTGGTTAAATTTATTCCTAGTTGACCATTATTGGAGTATAGAAATGCAAAAGATTTCTGATTATGGATTCTGTATCCTGCAACTTTACTGAAGTCATTTATTAGTTCTAATAGTTTTTTAGAATTTAAACATGTCTAATAAACTGTTGCCCATTCATTCACCTTTTGATTTCAACAGTTATATTATTGGGTCTACAAGCCATAGTTTAAATTTTTTTCTTTTTTATACCTGGTAATTTTCTGTTCTACGCTTATCCCTGTGAGTATAGCCTTCATTTGGTACATAACACCAAATGCCACATAGGACTCTCTTCTCCATAACATCGGACAGTTCCAATCTCCACCATCCTTGAAGGTCTGTTTATACCCAGGCATGGTGCCTTACCTTACTGTGGGTTTAGTTATCTGCACCTGGGAGGTCATTTTTTATTTTAATCATCCCTCTCCTGCTGGCTCAGGTTCTTCTCAGAATCGTTGTTGCTCTAGTGGACCCCATGAGTTAGGTATTGGCTCCTTGGTTCCTGAGCCCCTTAGCCCCAGTGATTCCTGCCTGGGATCCTGGGATCTTGGCCCCCAAAGCCCTAATCTCACTGCCTTGGGGAAAGCTCTTGTTTATTTTTATTCTACAGGGTGTGGGGTTGGTGTGGAGAGTCTCTGGAGGTTTCACCTACCTTTTGTGATACCAAGAAAGCCTCAAGATTGTTTCATACCTGGTGTCTAGTTGTGGAATGAAAGGGTCACTTATCCATGTGAAAGTATATAATGGCACTGAGATATACACTTAGAAATGGCTCAATGGCAAATTTTATGTTATGTTTTTATTACAATAAAATAATAAAACAAACCCAATATTAATAAGAAAAGCTAAAAAAGTTTGTTAGACAAATATAGAAGCTTACATTATTATATTTCTTTTAGAAATACTATTATTCTATTGCTTACCAGTAACATGACACAGATCATGGAGCTATATAGCTTCTGCCTTGTAATTTAATGAATAAAAAGTATTCATAGAGTATGATCAAGGGCTTCTAGAAAAATTATTTTGACTAAAGATAACTGAAGCAAGAAAAAGGCAGTACAGTTTATCATTAAGTGTCTAAATAAGAAACAGTGCTTCTCACTTGAAGAGAAAATAAATTCTTGACCTAGTGGGAAAGCACCTATACTATTCAAGTGAACTATTAGTTTGAGGTTGAGATTTAGCAGAAGCAGAAACAAACAAAAAACCTCACAAACCCCATCAAGTAGCAGTATGATAGAAGTGATAACCCCATACTGCCTGGATTCAAATCCCAGCTTCATGGATAGTATGATTTTATATTACTATCTATGTGGCCTGGGGAAGTGATGTACTGGTAAACTTTCTGTGTCTCTATTTTTACTGTGTAAAACGCAGCTGAGTTGGACAGCGGTGAGCTGTGACATGTCTGAGTAGTCCATTATATGAACAACTAGAGGCCCAGTGCATGATTAAATCATGCACGTGTAGGGTCCCCTAGGCCTAACCTGCCATCCAGGCCATATCCACTGCCCCGCAAAGCCTAGCACGCTCCGCGGACACTGCTGGCAGCCTGCTCCCCGCTTTTGATGGCAGGGGGTCTGCTGGTGCCGGAGTGGACACACAGCTCCCCGCTTTTGGTCGCGGGGGAGCTGGGTGTCCGTTGGTGCACCAGGTCTTTCAAAAGCCTCCGGCGGAGGCTTTTGGCCTGGTGCCGGAGCGGACAGACACCCAGCTCCCCCGCTTTTGATGGTCGGCAGTGGGATGTGGGCTCACTGCCCCAGAGGCCCCTTCTGTGCTGCAGCACAGCCATGGAGCAGATGCTGAGCTCGCGCCGCCAGCTCCCCCGCGCCTCCTGGCCAATCGTGGGCATAGCGAAGGTACAGTCAATTTGCATATTACTCTATTATTAGGTAGGATGAGCCACCACAGAAGTAATAATCTTTTAACACTTAGTTCAGAAGCAAGAAACTAAACCCACAGAAACACTGAATCCATGAACAAAAGAAGCCTGCAGTTATCTGGACCCAGGACAGGAAGGAAAAGTACTGAGTACTGAATCAGAGTGGAGAAGAGTATCATCAAACCCCACACCCCCGTAAGGAGGGCTTCACAGTGATGCCTGAGAAGGCCTCAGCAGAGGGCCCACCATAAAGAGGTCATCAAACAAGAGGTCATAAATAGAAGCACCTGGGTTCTCAATGTACACATGTGTAAGAGCATGGCCTGGCAGCGGGCCTGAGTGATTGACTGCAGCCTCCTTCAAAGCCTGCAGTGCCTGGGCTGTGCACCCAGCCTGGTGTGGGGAGGGCAGCTTTCCACCACGAGGCCTGTGAGTAAAGCCTCTGTAGCTCAGGTTGATCCTAGAAGATCACACACAGGTTTCTGCGCCAAGAACCAGACTCCTCACCAGGAAAAAGAAAACCAATCCATGCCTTCCTCTATGTTGGAGGAATAGGAATATGGTGGCCAAACTCTCTCAACAGTGTGGTGGAGTCAAATGAAACGGGTTAGTGTGTGGTCTGGCCAAGTTGATGGCTTTTCTGGCCCCAAACGTCATCCTCACTCACCTGGGTTTAGGCGGTCTTTCCTGGAATTGAGGGCTTCATTGGTGTCTGGTTTGTTCCTTTTCAGGCAAACCTGGCAGATGCTGTGACATTGGATGCAGGTTTGGTGTTTGAGGCAGGCCGAGCCCCCCACAACCTGAAACCTGTAGTGGCAGAATACTATGGGTCAAAAGACAGTAAGTTCTCCCTGGGGACCTGGGAGAGGGTTTGTGGCTGTTGTTCTATCCTGATAGACCCTTGTTCTCTCCGGGTAGACTCTTTTCTTGTTTAGGCAGGTAATGGAGGAGTGTGTGGGCAATGTGGTGCCCTATAAGCCCCCACAGGCACAACTCAGGCCTCTGTGGCTTTGGGCTGGCTGAGGACTGGTGCTGCTGACAGTGATCTCCTGGGCCAGGAAGTGTGTACAGCCTGACCTGAACCATTAGAGTTTAGAGCTGTATAGAGAGTCCTCCAAGAACCACAGGTGCCTCACTCAGAGAAGAGACCACACTGGAGCACACACTCTGAGAGTAACCTGACTATCTCTGGGTCTGTGTCCCTAGGTCCCAGGAAAAACAGGAGGCAAGAATGTGACCTCTGGTTTCCAGGTAGCCTTGGGTTGGTAGGTGTAGGCAGAAAACCTGCAGGGCCAGGGCAGGAAAAATCATTGAGGCCCATGTGCATGTGGCCTTCTTGCCAGTGTTTGCCTGGAGGGTTATACAAATGTCCCCTCTGTGGTCCTTTTCTTCCCTGCAAACCTAGGGAAGTTATTCTGATCTCTCCCTCGTTAGGACCCAACCCAGCATAAGTGTGGCTTGTGGATTCCCCTTTCCTAGTCAGGAGCCCAGCAGTGATGAGCAATGTTTCCCTGAGGCCCAGGTTGTGGGTCTTCCATTCACACTGTCTCTTTGTAGATCCACAAACCAGCTATTATGCTGTGGCCGTGGTGAAGAAGGGCAGCGGCTTCCAGCTGAACCAGCTTCGAGGCAAGAAGTCCTGCCACACAGGCCTTGACAGGTCTGCTGGGTGGAAGATCCCCATGGGCACACTCTATTCCGAATTGCCTAAGCCACAGGAAAATCTTCAGAAAGGTAAGCAGGCAGGAGGGTGTGTGCCCTCAGGCAGACGTCCCTTCTTTAGGTGCCATAGGCCACGCTGAGGTCACTCAGACATGATCAGGTGGTCATGTGTGATGATTCCTGGGGTGGAGGTGGGAGGTTAACCAGCTTTAAACTGGTTGGGTCTGCAACACCGGCAGCCCTTGGGAGGGTTCGGCTGAGTCCTCTCTTCTCTGAGCTCCTGATACCTCAGCAGAGGCTGCCTGGAGTAGTGGGTGGGGAAGGGCATCAGGCCCAAAAGAGGGTTCAGGCAAGACCAAGGTCAGTGGGCCCTATTGCCCACTTCCCTGGGGTGCCTCCTTTCTGTGTTTCCCCTCCTGCTGGAGTATTCTCTGGTGGCCATGTGCTGGCCATGAGCTTGGCATGCACCTGTCCAGGTGGGTCTGTCATCTCCTGGGCATGACTTCCAGAGGAGACTTCTCTCTGAGCTGTTCCAGTGTGACGAGGGAGGGAGGGGGCTGACAGTGACCTAAGCCAGGCCTTGGTTGGTGGCAATCATAGGCCTGGTCCTTGGGGAGGGCGGTGGGAGAAGAGTTGTTAACATGTCCCTTTTTGGAAACCTTGATCTTGACCAGTGAACACACATACGGGCAAGCTGGGCCTGGTAGCTGGGTTTGTTCTGGTCACTCTCTGTTCATGCATGAGCCTGGGTTGGGAGCTGGAATTGTCTTTGGCTGAGCTGGCTCATGCCCTGTGTTCCACATTTCTGTGTTGAGCAGCAGCGGCCAATTTCTTCGCGGGCAGCTGTGTCCCCGGTGCGGATGGGACAGCCTTCCCCAAACTGTGTCAGCTGTGCGCTGGGGAAGGGAATGACAAGTGTGCCTTCTCCCACCGCGAACCGTACTTTGGCTACTCGGGTGCCTTCAAGTGAGTGAGACTCCCTGTTCCTCCCCCTTTCTCTGAAGATGGTGAAACGAAGGCACAGGGATTAGGCAGGGCTGCCCCAGACCACCTAGAGGGTCAGTGTGAAACCCAGGTTCTGAGTGCCTCCTACCATCCTGAGGAGCAGTCTTTTGTGTGGGAGCCCCTCTCGCCTCCCAGTCTGGGGTCTATGTTACCCTCCTGGACCCTCCTGGAGGGTGGAGGGGATAGACCTGTCTCTGGGACTCTGGGATCCACAGACACAGGCTTGGGCTCCCATCTGATTAAAGGCCAGGGTCTCCCAGTTTGCTTCTTTCTGCCGGGGCTTCTCCCTGTGTCTGGGACATGTGCCTGCCTCTCCCCACCTCCCTCTCAGCCCTGTGAAGGCACCTCTCCCTACACTATGCTCAGTAAGAGAAATGGCTACCACTCAAAACCAGGCCAGGAATCCAAGGCTATCCAGAGTTTTGATCCTACACGTAAAAAGCTTTAAACCTTTATTTTTAAAAAAATCTATTGCTTTTGGCTGCCTTTGAAGAAGGTGAGGGTCCTACTTCCACACCATCCCTCCCCAGAGTTGCCTGGGATGTGGCTTACAGGGCTCCTACCTGCTTCAGCCCTGGGCTTGGCTGTGGGGGTTCAGATGCCCCTCACACAGAGCCATCGCCTCTGTGAGGACAGATGGAGGTCTGGGAAACTGGGCAAAGCTCTGTGAGCCTGTGGCCGGAGCAGAGCCTCAGAGGGTCTGCATGGGGAGGGCAAGGCCCTGTCCTGGAGAGTGGCCTGACTGCAGCTGTCCTGTTCCTCAGGTGCCTGCAGGATGGAGTGGGGGAAGTGGGCTTCATGAGACATATGACCGTGGCAGGTAAGTGCTGGATGGAGGAGGAATCACGTGTGTTGCACTCTGGCCAGGGGTCCTGATGTTTGCCTGAAAGTTTTCCTACATCTAGAGATGGGTGATGACAAGATCTTTTTTTTTTTTAAATATATATATTTTATTGATTTTTTACAGAGAGGAAGGGAGAGGGATAGAGAGTTAGAAACATCAATCAGCTGCCTCCTGCACACTCCCTACTGGGTACATGCCCTTGACTGGAATCGAACCTGGAACCCTTGAGTCCACAGACTGACGCTCTATCCACTGAGCCAAACCAGTTAGGGCTGATGACAAGATCTTAATGAAATAGGAGGGTTTCTGTATAAAACACATTTTTGTTATTTGTAAATTGTTCAGTGCTCAATTTGTTCAGTCTATAACTCTACTAATTTTCTGAACATTTAAACATTACTCATTTAAACAAAATGAGTTTCAATAATTAAAGTCTCCCAGTCACTGAAATACCAATTTCACATTTAACCACATTATTCTGAATGCCTCATTACAAATGGCTCCTAAAGGCTTCAAAAATCTGCAGCAAAACCCACACTATCATAATGATTTCAGAACTTATTAGCACACATATAATAAATCTGTTGCAAAAGCTATGTTACTATGGACAATAATTTCTTCTTTGTTTGTATATTTAAAAAGCAAACACCTTTCCAGGGTTTTGGGTAATCTATCAGAAATAAACAAATAACAAAAAAATTTTTCAGACAAGATGAGGGTACAGACTTTGGGTTTTATAACCAATTAAATTTCTTTCCGCTATAGAACACACTATATGACTCAAGATGTTTAAAACCAAGTGTATATGCACTATGCTAGATTCATTTTAAGATTAATGTCTGCTACCTCAGGGAAACTTTAAGTGCTTGCTTTCTACATGGGCCTCAGTTCCTCATAATCTAGTTTTTCTCTAACACGAAATAGGAGTTTCCCGTGTTTTGTTCTCTCGTTCAGCCATTCACAATTCATTGTCTCCTCATTACTACACACTGACCTGGTTTGTTAGCATTTTGGTATGTGATGCATTACTTATTATCAGTAATTTTAATTAGTGGGGTCATCTAGGGGTTTCATCTCCCAGGATCAAGTTGTTCCAAATAATTGTCACTGTTATCTCCTCTGGTTGCTCAAGTTACCACAATTATGTCAGAGGGCAGCGCCTTCTAACACTCACCCTAATGTGTTTAAAACATCCTCACTTTTGTTATCCTACTAGACCATCCCGATTATCTTTGCTGAAAGCCACTTGTCTGCTATTATATAAGACCCCTTATTAAAAATAGAAGTTTATGAGAGATTGTCCACTGGGCTTTAGGGACGAAAATGAGTGTTGGTGGTGAGTGACTGAGGTGGAAAAGTTATTTCTTTCTGAAACTATTAGATCATATTGGGTATTTTAATTCTAACATTATAAAATCATTTAAAAATTTTAATATATTTAAAATGTATTTTCTTCATGACATAACTAATTAAAATGGTAACATTCATAAGAACTCTAATTGTATTCCTTCTCTCTCTCTTTTTTTTTTTTTAAAAAAAGGTATTTTAATTGATTTCAGAGAGGGAATGGAGAGGGAGAGAGAGATAGAAACATTAATGATGAGGGAGAATCATGGATTGCTGCCTCCTGCATGCCCCCTCTTGGGGATCAAGTCTGCAACCTGGGCATGGCCCTGACTGGGAATGGAACCATAACCTCCTGGTTCATGGGACAATGCTCAACCACTGAGCCACACCAGCCCAACCTCCTTCTCTTTTGATAGATTTTATCAACCCCAAAGGCTTTCTGTATGAGTTTGGTAGGGCTGCCATAACAAGTACCTTAAGCAACAGAAATTTATTGTCTCATAGTTCTAGAGGCAGAAGTCCAAGATCAGTAGGTTGGCAGGTTGGCTCCTGAAGCTGTGAGGGAAAATCTGTCCCATCCCTTTCTTCTAGTTTCCAGTATGTTGCTGGCAGTCTCTGGTGTTCCTCGGTTTGTATGTTATCCCAATCTCTGTCTTTCCTTTCACATGGCATTCCTCCTGTTTGCATGTCTGTCGGTGTCCAAATTTCCTCTTTTTATAAGGGAACCAGTCATATGGAGTAGGGCCCACCCACTCCAGTATGACTGCCTCTTAATTACATCTGCAATGACTCTGTTTCTAAATAAGTTCACAATCTGAGGTCCTGGGGATCAGGACTTTAACACGTGAATCTCGGCAGGGGCGCACAGTTCAACCCAGAACACCTTCTAATAGCTAGACGAGGGGAACCAAAGAGCTTGTTTTCCTTACAAGGTTTTCTGGTCCTTCTCTGTACCTATGGAATGCCCTGACCAGCTTCCTCGGCCCCTGTCCATCCCTCACCTGCTCCACCCCTTTCTCTGGTGGGCTCTGTCTTCAGGGGTGACCAGGATTGTCCCAGCATGGCCACATGTCAGCCTCAGATTAGCAAGTTTGATGAGTTACCTAAACTCTCTGAAGCTATTTTCTTTTCTCTAGAATGGGATAGTTGCCCTAGCTGGGTTGGCTCAGTGGATAGAGAGTCCGCCTGCGGATTAAAGGATCCCGGGTTCAAGTACGGCCAAGGGCACATGCCCAGGTTGCGGTCTCCAAGGGGAAGGTGTGTGCAGGAGGCAGCCAATCAATGATTCTCTCTCATCACTGATGTTTCTATCTCTCTCCCTCCTCCTTGCTCTCTGAAATAAATAAAAATATATTTTAAAAAATAGAGAGGGGATAATCACATCAATGGCCTCCTCCAGCTGTTGTGAGGATTAAGTGACAAAGAGCATGGGGCGACTTAAGCACGGTGTTTGGTATGCTGTGAGTGCTCGGTAAATATCTGCTGTCATCTTTCATTTTAGCAGAGCCACAGGGACAGGGGCAGTGGGAGGGCTCCAGGCCAAGCATGCCTCCTAGCCCTGTCTATTCAGTCATCTCTTCTCCCGAGGCCTCAGGTTCCTCATCTGTCTAAAATGCATTTGGAAAAGATTCTCTTTCAGTCCTCTTAGGCTAGTTAAAAGAATGATTGAAGAAGACTGTTTTGGTGATATAAACAAACCTTATTAACACTTCATGATGTGGGCAGTCTCCATTTGGGGGAACTGCAAAATGGGAAGAAAGCAGGAAGCTTTTATAGGCCAAAGAATAAAGAACAAGGAAGAGACACATAGGAAACATCTGATTGGCTGGGGCCACACTGTCAACCTTGTTTGGGCTGAGAAGGAACCAAGAAAGAAGCAGAGAGCCCCGAGTTGGGTTGGCGGCGAGGCCTGGCTGGATACTGCGCTTCTGGCCACGCAGAGCATTACAGGGACATGAAAGTTATCTAAGTTTTGGTTTGCTGACGTGGCATCCTGGGCAGGAGCGGCTCCATCGTGGGCCTACAAGGTTATTTCAACAAGGTCAAGTGGTTTGTGTTTCAGTGAGAAAGGGGGGCCACAGCTGATGTCTCTGCCTACAGTCTGTTGGCTCCTTTGGGCTTTCCTCCCGCAGAGAACCTTGCACGCCAGGCTGACAGGGACCAGTACGAGCTCCTCTGCAGGGACAACACCCGGAAGCCAGTAGACCAGTATGAGGAGTGCCACCTGGGCAGCATCCCTTCCCATGCTGTCGTGGCCCGAAGTGTGGGCGGCAACGAGGACTTGATCTGGGAGCTTCTCAACCAGGCCCAGGTATGAAATCCACTTTCCTCCTTCCTGCTTAGGAGTCACTGCTTGGATTCGGGCACATTCCTTTACTCTCTAATTGCCACTCTGGAAGTCCTGTGGACCACAGCAGGAACCACACCACACCTCCTCTTCACTGACAAGCCAATTAGTCTGTATATGTTATAGACAGCAGAGGCCATAAAACCCTCGCCTGGCATCACCGACCTGGTGGGCCAAAGACTCTGCAGACATTCCTCGTTGTCCCAGTGTGTTCTTTTCGTTCTAAATGGATGCAGGTGTCCCCGCTCCATGAGGTGCTCCCCTGTTATCCTATTGGCATATGACCTGCCCTCCTGACTTCCCTCAAGCGTATAACCCTCCACGAGCATTCCTCTCTGTCCTGTGTTGGTGGCAGTCTCTCTCAGCCAGCTCTCATTCATCACCCGGTCCTAGCCCTGTCGGTGCTCTCTGCCCAGCACTGGGGGATCAGAGATGAACTAGACAAAGACCTGCCCTTGAGTTGCTCACAGAGAAATGTGGACACATTCAAATTATCAGGAGGTGGGATGGTACAACCTTGGGGACATGGATTATGTACTTTTCGGAGAACAGAAGGACTCATTTGCAGGATGCATCTGGGAAGGTTCTGGGACCCCAGGGAATAAGCTATGTGCACCCCAAGGAAGTATGGAGGTTTGCCAGAGAAAGCAGCGGGTGACATTTTATGCAAAACAAAAAGCAGACAGACATTGGAAAGAGTGTGTGAGTAGGTGCTGCTGTCAGGTACAGCCAGGAACAGCGTTGGGACCGTCAGTGGGAGTCATAGGTCAAGGGCCCTTTGTTTTTGCCAGAAGGGGGAAAGAACTGCTTGAGATCCTCAGTGGTGGGGGGCGGGCCCAGGACTCCTGACTTCCAGCCTCGATGGCAGAGTGCTGGATCACCAGCTACTCAGGATGAAGACCATCGGAGCCACTTGGGAGAACCAGGCAGCCAGGACCGTGGCAGCCTTCACTGACTGCCCATGGGAACACGGCATTGGAGAGGGGCAGTTGCCTGGCAAATGATGACCCCAAACCTGTTTGTACAGATCTGAGGGGCAGCCCCTGCAGTTTCCCTGAGTCCGTGCTAGGCAAACAAGCTGGGATTTGGGGAAAGCATTCCATGGAGGGAGACCTGAGAACCCCATGAGCCACAGGGGCTTCTGAGGGCCTTGGCCACTGTCTTCTCTCTCAGGCACTCATTCTTTTTCCCCTTTCTGTTCTTAAATGGTTTGGGGTTTGTTTTCCCTTTGCTACTCTATGCCAGCATCCCTCCTTCACTGTTTCTTTTATCCTTCTAACAGGAATATTTTGGAAAAGACACGTCAGCAGACTTCAAGCTCTTTGGCTCTCCTTATAGGAAGGACCTGCTGTTTACAGACGCTGCCCGTGGGTTTTTAAAAGTCCCACCTAAGATGGATGCCATGCTGTACCTGGGATATGAACATTTGTCTGCCATTCGATCTCTAAGGGGAGGTGTGTAAGGTCCTGGCAGGGCAGCGGGCAGGGTGGGGGTCATAGAGGCTTTCCTGGTACCTGCAGGCCTCACCTGACCCAGCCTTCACTAGCCTGCAGAGCTCAGGGGAGTAGCAACTACACTGGGTTTTAATGAGGGGAGTTTCTGTTGAGCTGGGGAGAAGACCTAGCTTACCTTTAGATTATGGACTACTTGAATTAATGATGGTTCTGGCTTCTTTGTATTAACCAGAGTTGCCCCACCCAACCAACAGGTCTACTAGTATTTGACAGGTGAAATAGCCCATCCTAACCTGAAGTGGGGACATGGCCTCTGCCACCTTCAGGAGAACTAGAATTTTAGAGGGTTTTAATCCAGCTCCTGTCTTCCTCCAAATTCCTATGGTCCGTTTCTTCCTTCCTTCTCTCTTTTTCCCCCTCCATTTAGTCAACCAATAGTTATTGAGCATCTACAAAGCCACTGTGTTAGATGTGGGCATACCGTGGTGAGTAAAGACACTGGGCAACAGGAGAGCAAGCAGGCCACCCAGAGCAGAACACACGACTGCCCCCTGGGGAGCGCTCCCTGGATGGGAGAACCCAGTCCTGTAAGAGAGGGCTCAGAGGCCTTCCCTGGGGAGGTGATGCCTGAGAAGGTGAGGTCAGGAGGGAGGTTAGGGTTGCTCTGCCTTCACGGCTCTTTCTGAGAACTGAGTTCCCATTTCTCCAGAGGGTGATAGGCAGGGATGAGTGGTGATATGGGCATGTGACTGCTGATGTCGAAGAGGACCTCATTGGGCAGCCACTCTGTAGCTGGTGGCACTAAATTCCCAAACAGTCCTTGGAGCTTCCTTTGAACCCCTGGTTCTTCTCTACCTGTCCTAGGTGGAGAAGGCTCACAGATGGTGAAGTGGTGCGCAGTGGGCCCCCATGAGAGTGCCAAGTGTAACGAGTGGACTGTCATGAGTGGTGGCATCTTAAAGTGCACCACAAAGCAGATCACTGAGGACTGCATTGCTGCCATTGTGGTAAGGGAGGCCCTGTCTCCACAGCTGAGTTCAGACACCCACATATGTAGCTCTTCTGAGGAGACTTCCCAGACACCTCCCCATCAGCCACGAGGCTGAGATGCAACTATTATGTTGCATCTTTCCCACTCTCCAGAGCCCCATCCCACTCCATCCCATGGACCCCTCTGGCTCAGGGCCGGGCCGAAACAAAGAGCCAGCCCAAGGCTCAAACTCATTTGGTGCTCAGCTCTGGTGACCAGGGAGCTCTGAATGGTGTCCTACCTAGGACCTGTGGGAAGTGGGATGACATCCCAGGGTGTGGTCAGGGCCCTTGTGGATTGTGAAAGCAAATCAACCTTTTCAGTCCTTTAGTTGAACATTTAATATTTTTCTGGTGATAAAAATATTACATGTTGGAAATGAAAAATAAGTATCATTCAAAACTTCATAACTCAGAAATAATTACCACATAATTTTTGAGTTATGAAGCTCATTTCTATTTCTCTATGAACAGATAATGCTTTTGTGATTAGAAAAAAAAGATAAATAAAGGACAAAAAATTGACAAACTTTGGAGGCATACAGTCTATCTTAGGAAAAAAAATCCTAATTTTGGTAAACTTACCTGGGACCAACCCATAAGATTAAGATCTTGCAATTTCTACAGCCTCCTAACTTTGTCAATTATAAGGATTAAACTGATTTGATTGCTCATAATATTACCTGGCATATAAATAAATGTTAGTTATGTTATAATTACTTAAATTCTTGGGCATAATTGGTGTACTTTCTTAGGTAATGAAATACTCATTTAAAATGTTTTAATGGCTGCATAATATTCCACCAAGTATTTCTGCCTCAATTTATTTAACCAATTTCTAAATGTCTATATTTGAATTATCTCCAAATCTTTTGCTATTATAGATATTATGGGAATGAAGATTTTTGTTCTTTAATCATCAATATTTCTGAGTATGCCTTTAATACTAATGACAGCTAATATTTATGACCTCTTAACTTGCACTAATTCATTTTATCCTCATGATAAGCCGATAAGATAGACGTTTCACCCATTTTATGGATGAAAAAATGTGTGCAGAATAGTATTTAAGGATGTATCCCTTGAAGTAATCAGATCCCAGAGGCTGTGTGATATAGTGGTTATGAGCAAAAGTTGAGGAATTAAACTACCTAAGTTTAAGTCCTGGTGACCATCTATTGGACAAATTATTTAACCCCTCTCTGCTTCAGTTTACATGTATTAAAGAGGGAAAATTATACAACCTACCTAATTGGATTTTATGAGGAATATATGAAGTAACCACTGCAAAGTGTTTAGAAAAGGTCCTGACACATATAGGGGCTTGGCAAGTTTTTCCAGTAGAGTTTACTGTTTTAAGTAGATTTTTTTTTTATAGATTTCTAGAAAGGCAGTTAACAGGTCAAAAGCAAAGAGTATGTGTGTGTCTATGTGTTTCTTTCTTTCTTTTATTTTTTATTTTTTTTATTGTGTGTGTGTTTCTTTCTTAATGACCTTATTTGTGACTGTAAGTATACATTTTTTGCTCTGTTGGGAAAAATTATCGATTAAAACTATACATTAGTTATTACAGGAATACCTCATTTTATTGTGCTTTGCTTTATTGCACTTTGTAGATACTGGATTTTTTTTTAAGGCAAGATTAAGGCTTGCTGAAGGCTTAAATGGTAGCATTTTTTTTTTTAGCAGTAAAGTATTTTTAAATTAAGGTATGTGCATTTTTTTTTTTAGAAATGATGTGTTTCACACTTAATAGACTATAGTATAGTGTAAACATAACTTTTCTATGCAGAGGGAAACCAAAAAATTCGTATGACTTGCTTTATTGCAATATTTGATTTATTGTAGTGGTCTGGAACCAAACCACAGTATCTCTGAGGTATGCCTGTAATTAATTATTTAAGTAGTGAAATTAATTATGTACTGAAATCTTTGCTGTGTCAGGGCTCTAGGTATACTGCCAATGGAATTATGGGACCAGAACTAAACTCTGCCATACAAAAGAAAATGTGTTCCCTAGAAACAGATAAATGCAGTCATTGAGTCTGGCATGTGGCTTATTGAGCAACAATGGTATAGTGAAAGTACTATGAGGGCATGGATCTCATGAGAGGCCAGGGAGCCTGACCTGGGTTGGGCTCTTTCTCCTGGTCAACAGGCCAAATGCACATCCAGTTTTCTAAAACTGTGTTTACGTGGCAGAAGCTTTGGGTTATCCATGATTTGGTTAATCACAAGGACATGGAACATGAAGCCAGCGGGTTGGAAACCTCTGAGACAGGATAACAAGCTCACTGTTGTGCCACTGATTTATTTCCTACCCTCAGAAAGGAGACGCTGATGCCATGAGCTTAAATGGAGGATTTATCTACACGGCGGGCAAGTGCGGTCTGGTGCCTGTGCTGGCAGAGAACTACAGTAAGTGGAGGGAAGTGTCTCTGACTGTTTTATTCCCTCTGGGCCACGGACTTAGAAATGAGGACATAATTTAGTTCACTGTTGAGATAATAACTCTCGCTAGAGTGTAGGAAGCTAGTGGATAACATCCCGTTTTCTGAATGTCAGGACCAATTAAAGACAGATATAAGATTTAGGCAAAAAGAGGTAAAAGTAGCATCTTTATTACTGAGAATAGTGATGGGGAGGGCATGGTGTAGAGCTGGCCGCAGTGCTTGCCAAAATGCCCTTGAGTTAGAGTTGCCCACTAATTCAGGAGAACAGGTCTGCTGGATCATCCCATGGCTGAGGGCAGAGGAAAACATTTTGGCAGAGGTGAGAAGCTCTAAACCACCTCTCTCCACTATCCTCAATAATGAAAGAAGGGGCTGAGACACATGTGCCTAGATCCTTCTGCCAAATTATCCAAAATTAACTCATGCCAGCGGCACTGGAAGACTGGGGGGGTGGGGCTGAAAGGTCATGTTCTTTAGTGGGGATCTGTCCAAATGAAAAAATAGGACTGGAGAAGAGGATTTCACCAGTATCATTTGTTAAATACCTCATCTGCTAGGCAGTGAGCAAGAAACCACGCATTATCCTTCAAAACAAGACGACTCTGTAACACAAATAGTGGTATGTCAATTTTATAGATGTAAAAACGAAGGCTTAGAAAAGTTAAATGTTGTGTCCAAGGTAGAATAAAGACTGCATCGAGGTCTTTCTGACTCTATGGATTGGTTCTGTGTTCTCTAATATAGCAAGAATATAATGATGAAAGATGTCAGGATGACTTGAATCCCATAGGAAATGCAAAAAAATCTTTGTCAAGATCTTCAGTGGTCCCTTTGAAAGGGCATCTCATTTCCTTTCTCTGCATCTGACCAAGTATTGGGGAGATTCTGGGATGAAACCTGAAGTTCAAATGGCAAAGATCAGGGGGAAAGGGGTAAAATGGGACTGCAGAATCTTAGCTTGTTAATGACCAATGAAAACCTGCTAGTTGGTGTTTCTCTTCATTTTACTCTTAACTCGTATGATTGAACAGCTCATGTCTTTGGGATATGTTTGTGGGAATTTAATGTCATATACCTCAATTGTTTTTCTTTTTCTTTTTAGTGTCCCAAGATGGCAAAGAGCAGCTTGGTCCTAAGTGTGAGAATACACTCACGGAAGGTGAGTTAGAATCAGTAACACTGGGGTTCAAGAATAAAGGCCTGTTCTTAGGAAAAGGGTGAGGAAAACCTTAAAAATAAACAAAAGTTACTAGAGTTGTAACAAAAAATAAAGGAGAAGATGACACCACAGTTACTTGTTAGAGAGCAAATCTATCCTGAAGCTGTAATAGTAATGACTATTCATAGGGTACTCTACAGTTGACAGGTCTCCTGCTTGCACTATCCCTATTTCCTTTCCTCAGCAATCCTCTAGTATGTGGGCATCGTTGTCCCATATTATGTAGATGGGGAAAGTGAGGCTCAGGGCCACACAGCCAGGAAGTGGCTGCAACCTGGGCTTGAGAAGAGGTGGCCTGACTGGAACCCTGTGCCCCTCCTGACCAACCACACTGCTCCTTGACACATGCTGCCTGCCCACCTCAGCACGAAGGTCTGTACTGGGGCAGGAGCCCATTCCTGACTTGTCTGGGGCCTTGTTGTTAATGAAGATGAGGAGGAAAATTAAATCACTCTTAGCTTTTAGCCAGCTGGATTTGAATAGCAGAGGAGTCCATCTCGTCTTTAGAATAGGAGAGCAGGTGACAAGTTCTCCCATCTGTGTCTCCACATAGGCAGAGAGGGTCTGTATCTGTATGTGAAGTACTAATCTTGGGCATTAGCTTAAGCAGGGGTTCTCCATCTAGGGTAGTACCTGGACCAGATGCATCAGCCTCACCTGAGAACTTCTTAGAAATGAAAATTCTTGGACCCCACTCCACATCTACCGAGTCAGACTCCAAAGATGGGGCCACTGTCCTGTGTACAATTCTATAATACATCATCTGTGTATTGTATTGTGTGTTCACCACCCCAAGTCAAGTCTCCTTCCATCACACATTCTCTTCTAATTCTTCAGATTTATGATTCTAATCTTATTATAAATTCAGCTTTGCAGTTTAGACTTTACTCAATAAGCACAATTCAATTACATAATTTTGGGACAGGAATCCATGAACTATCAATGGTGTTCCCATTAGAATCTGGAATAAGACAAGAAGGCCCACTCCCACCAAAGATATTTGGCATTATTTTGGAAGTGAATGCAGTAAGTTATATATATACATATTTTTTTTAAATATTGGGGAATGAGAAATTAAATTATCATTATTAGAAAATGTTATTGTGAACCTAGAAAATCAGAGACTTAACCTTAAAAAAGAAGTCATTAAAGCTCAATTTCTATTCAATAGAAATATTTAAACAGAAACACACTCTTATGTACAAAGATTTAGGGGAAAATGGGTCACAATGTAAATGCCTACCAGTAGGGGGATCATAAAATACGTACTTCCACACAGTGGAACATAACTTAGAGTCAACCAATAAATAGCACGAGGGAGCTATATTGATTTCTACTGAATCAAAAAGGTCCACAGTAGATCTTTAAAAAGGTTCAAGTAACTCACAGAAAAGAATGTACAGCAGGATTCAGTTGAAGTATGAAGTGTGTGTGTAAATACTTGTGAATGTATGTATGTAGACACATCAGGAGCGTCATTCTGTTTGGCCCAGGACTAATAATGACAGTTATTTGCAGGGGCTTCTGCTAGAGTGAGGTACGGGATTCAATCTATTCCCCCTCCCTGGAGAGAGTGGCAGGCAGGGGCTAGCTGCAGCAGTTCTAGGAGGGCCCTGGAGCTGCTGAAATTGATCTTGGTATCTCTGTTGCAAGGCCACTACGCTGTGGCAGTGGTTAAGAAATCAGATGCCGACCTCACCTGGAACTCTCTGCGAGGCAAGAAGTCCTGCCACACCGCAGTTGGCACTTCTGCGGGCTGGAACATCCCCATGGGCTTGATATACAACCAAACGGGGTCCTGCAAATTTGGTAAGTGTGTTCTGGGAGGTGGTGTGGCAGCCCCTTCCTTGGGCCTGTCTGTGGAGGGGACAAATTCAGTTCAATGAATAGCAAGGGGTGGCACAAAGTGGCTGGACAGACATTGTGGGTGAACTTCACACGTCCCTGGGCAAGTCCTCCCCTTTCTCCTCACCTCCTTGCCTCCAAGGAAGAGGCTTGGCCCAAAGGGCAGACCTTGGGGAAAGGTCTTTATGTCGTGCAGCTGGCTCAGGGAACAGGCCCCGGGTTGCAAAGCAAGAGTGTGTGTGTGCGCGCATGCATGTGTACATTATTTCCCCAAACAAACTGGCTGCTTTTTAAAATTGAAAACCTTACACCAGGAGGTCCTTAAGTGCTTTAACTTTCACTTTCATCCTCATATTTCTTAGGTCCCGGTATTAGTCGTTTTAGCAACATTCTTGCTATACCTAAAAGACTCCTGCTCCCCTGCTTTCCCAGCCACCTGACACATCCCAGCCCTGTGTGAACCCACCACCTGCTCTCTTCTCCCTCTGCACTGAGCAGCTGAGCATGGCTGGAGAATGTCCGGGCGGAACCATTCCTTCCACTGGAAATGCCCCAGATGCTGGCCTCAGCACTCCCACTGCTTCTCTGCTCCACATCTCTACACTTCCCAATAATTATCCCAATGTTCTAACTGTCCACACACCTCCACCCACACCCGTCTACCACCTTTTCTCAGCAGACGCATCTGCACCTGCAATAGGCAACTGAAACTGCCAGAAGGGTCCCCCCCACCCTCGACATTCCAATGACAAAGCTGTGGCCTCCTGATGGCTGTATCTGCTCAGCTTCCCTCCACAACCCAGCCCATCCCTCTACCTGCAATCGGGTGTGAGCCCCTCCCCTGTTCCCCTCTGCAGAGCCCCATACCCTCAATCAGTACTTGCCCCTCTGGTATATCCAACAGTTTCTTTCAACATGTGAACACACCCAATGTCTTCCATCTTTACAAATCCCCCCTCTCCCAACATTCTCCTCCAGCTCCTCTCTTCTTTCTCTGCCCCTTTTCTCCCAGACTTACTAGAAGCCTGGCCCGAGCCACTCACCTCCCACCCACTCCCTGCCCTCTGGCTTTCTGCATCATTCCACACGAAGAACTCTGGTCAAGACTGCATGACCTACCAGTTGCTTAATTGGAAGGGCGTGCTCCAGTCCTCTTCTACATGACCTCTCATTCTTCAGATCACCCTAAAACACTTATCTCCTGGCTTTTGTGGACACACACTGGCTTGGTGTTTCTCCTACCTCTTCAAAGTCCCCCTTTCCCAACCTGGTTAATAAATGTTTGAGTTGCTGAAAGCAACTCTCCCCCCACCCTTCAAACCCATGCCTACAGCCTTGATTGCCATTTAAACAAATATTGTATGTAGGGAGTTAGGCACATAGCCAGCACTAGATAAATGTTTGCTGCTATTAATATTATGCCTATATGTTGATACTATCAAGTTTTTGTCCCTAGCACAGATCTCTCCTTGACCTCCAGATCTGTATATATGAACTGCCTCTTTGATATTATCTGCTTAGATATCTCAAAAGCACATTAAGTTCAACATGCCCCAAACGGAATACATCATCTCTGCCGAGCCTGGTCCTGCCCCTGAGCTGCCTAGCTTGGTGGAGGACCCCACAGTCCATCCACTTGTCCCAGCTGGGAACCTGGGAGCTGCCATCCTCCACGCACCCATCCATCACTAGTGATCTGTTTCTCTCCTCTCCACCTCCCTCCCTCCCCTTTGTGCTACTCTAGTCCAAGCTGCCCTCATCTCCCCTTGACCACTGCAGCAGCCTGCTGCATGCACCCACATCTGCCCTCGATTCCATCCACCCTGTTGCCAGACCGTTCTTTGCAAAGAGCAGATCTGACTATGTCCTGGCCAGGACTGTCTAAAGCCCTTCAGACGCTCCCTATTGCTCTAACAATAAAGAACAAATCTATACCAAAGTGTAGGAGGTCACATGTGGTCTGGATCCCTGCCCCTACCCACTCACTCTTGCTGTGGGTGGGCCAGGCTCAGAGGCCTCCATTAAGCTCTCTAGGCAGTTTGCCCCTCACCCCCAAGCCCTGCCCTAGGCCTCTGCAGATGCTGCTTCCTTTGCCCTTTATTGGGTAATTCCTATTCATTCTTCATCTCTCGACTTGAGGCCTCTTTCTGACTCCCAGGTCTGCACGGGGTTCCTTTATGTGCAGCCTATGGGATCATATTTTCCCCCCGGAGCAAGGGGAGAAACAAATTCACTGTGTGATTACTTGGGTTATGACTGCTGCTCCATAGAGTTGGGTTCAGGAGGGTAGGTCCTCACTGTGGTGCCCTGGAGCCCACCCAGCACAGGGCTTGGTGGCTGGGCCTCACAGGCCCCTTCTTGGACTTGGAGTCATGATGGCAGACCCTGTAAAGAGGAGAGGGCAGCAGAGGTCGGAAAACTGTGGGACATGTTTTCCAATTTTGCCCACTCTTAGGATTAAATCTATGCCTGCTCTTCCTAGGACACAGGAATGCCAGGACAGGGTGGATTTTTGTGAGCTCACAGACCCTTGTTCCAACTTCAGCTAGTCCTCCTTCACTTCACTCCAGTTGCAACTCAAAAAAATGTTTCATAAGGTTCCTATTTTGAATAATATGATGCCAGATACCTGAGTGTGTCTTTACATCATTCAGGCAATTCTAGGGACAAAAACCTGAGGCTTTCTTGCTAACACAGGCAGGAAGAGCTGACCTCCTGTTTCCTCCTGCACAGATGAATTCTTCAGTCAAAGCTGTGCCCCTGGGTCTGATCCAGAGTCCAGTCTCTGTGCTCTGTGTGGTGGCGGCAGCAATGCGGCCCACAAGTGTGCTCCCAAAAGCCACGAGAAATACTACGGCTCCAGTGGGGCACTCAGGCGAGTAGTGTCTGTGCACCTCTAAGAACCAATAATTTTTAAATAAAATTATACAAAGGGAATGTTTTTCTAGATATAAAAAAAAATCACATAACAGTATATAATACTGTAATACTGTGATCCATACAGGCTGATTTATGCGCAAGAATGACAAATAAACCAAAGGAAGATAATATACTTACAAGACAGATACATAAACATATTATATTTGGTTTGTAACAAAGATGACTTTTCAAATCACTGGGGAAAGGCTGAACTTGAGGGATCAAATAAAAGGAGTATGGCAAACTGGCTTCTGGATCTGGTGGCAGCAGATTCAATAGCCAGTCAGTCCTCTAAGCCAACTGGCAAGGGTCAGTGAGTGAGGGTGGTGTGAAGGGCGATTGATGGTAAGAGTGATGATTCCTTTTAGCTGCTTGGATGAGAGGGGGAGAGAGACCCATTGCTGAGGGCTGTGTGGCATCAATGCAGGGCTTACTGTTTTTCTAAAAATAAAAGTATGAATGCTGATGATAAGAACTCAGTGAACAGGGAGGGAAAGGCTTCAATTATATAAAAGGAAGAGGATAATCACAGCAGAAAGTGCCCGAGAACTGGGCGGGGATGAGAGCACCTGGGAGGACACTTTTGCTGGAGGGCAGGAGAAGAGCACTGGAGACTTGGACTGGTAATTGGGCAGAAGGATGCTGAAAGATAGCCCAGCAATGATTTCGGTGCTTCTCTGGGAAGTAGGAGCACATGCCGGAGTATGAGTGTTGGGGAGAGACAGAGGTTTCCGGGAAGTGGGAAACATTTTGAAGCCATTGCTCTATAGAGTGGGGAGGTGACTGTCGTAAGCACTAGTTCTCACACTCAAGCACAAATCAGAATCTCCTCAAGGGGTTGTTAAAACACAGATCGCTGGGCCCTGTCCCCATAAGTTTCTGATAGTAGGTCTGGGGTCCGAGAATGTGCATTTCTAAGTTTCCAGTTGGTACCCATGCTACTGGTCCCAGCTCAAGCTTTGAGAACCACAGGTCTAGAATAGAGCAAGGAGAACAGGAATGCCTAAGTGAAGTTCATCATTGGGGCGGTCTCTGGTCTACCTCACTGCTGAGGTGCAGACACACCTGAGGCAGATGATCATGCTCATTTGGGACTGGGGTTGTAGGAAGGGGGACTAAAGGAAAGAAACGGGGCAAGCGAGCTTAGGAAAACTGAATGGGAGTAATAACCCTAGCCAAGTATAGAGAGACCTGATGTTAGGAGAGAGAAAACTGGAGAGGTGCTCCTCATAATTAATAATTAATAGCAATTTACATCTGACAATGTCATAAAACTGATGTTAATGTGAACATTTCTCATAAAGAATGCACCTTAACCACAAACATTTTTCAGGGGATTAAGTGAGAACAAGTATCTAGTGATGCACATTAACTTTTATTAAGGCTGAGTAGACATATGGGTGTGATAATACTCCTTCAAAATCACATCTTTCATGCTGATTTTACTCTCTGATGTGAACTTTGATCCACCCAGAGAGTCATTCTTGAATATCCCTGTTAATAGGAGAATACGAGTTTCTCCTCTGGAAAAACTGATCAGCGTCCAAAAATAAGGAGCATTAGAAACTAAATAAGCAGATTTTTAAAAAACGATTACATTTCTCCTCTAATTCCTGGGGACAGCCCGGCATTACAGCTGTGTGTGTGGAAGTGGTCAGCGTTAGATGTGCCAAGCGGCCTGGGTGGAGGGGTGGGAGGCTCTCAGGGACTCCCTCTCGGTGTCTCCCCCCCCTCCTGTTGGCCCTCCTCACTGACCTGGCCCTTGGTGTGCAGGTGTCTGGTTGAGAAGGGAGACGTGGCCTTCGTGGAGCACCCCACAGTCCTGCAGAACACAGACGGTACGTGCCCGCTCCGTCCTTTCCTCCCTTGGAAAAATCTGAGTTTCTCATGGGAAATCACTCCCCAGTTGGGCAGTCAAGAAAGTGTCATTAAGACTCTAGTGACTTTGGCCCTAACATTTTTTTTTATTTAGGGAATGAGAAAATTCTTCATGTCCAGTCAGACTTGACAGGGTTGGTTATCACACTGGCCTTGAACCCAGATGACAAACATATGGAGGATGCAGTCCATCTGAGCACGTCTGGCTCTGTTGATTCATAGGCATCCTGACATATTCTGGATACATGTTTTTAAGTTATATATATTCAAAATATATTGTCCATTTATGAAAAATATTGCCTTTTTACTTTCTTAATGATGTCTTTTTATGAACAGACATTTTTTATCTTAATGTAGTCCAATGTATCAATCTTTTCCTTCTGGTTAGTGCTTTTTCATGTCTGTTTAAGAAATCTTTGACTTTAACAGGGCTGAGAAAGCACTAACCAGAAAGGTAATGAACTTATGAGTTTATGAACATTTCTCTTCTGTTTTATTTTCAAAGCTTTATTGTTTCTCTGTGTCTCTGTGATTCTCCGAGACATGGGTGGTCGGTCACATCTCCCAGGTGGGGCACCTCGATGAAAGCTATAGGTTGTCCTGGTTTCTCTCTCCCCAGGAAAAAACCCTGAAGACTGGGCTAAGGATCTAAAGCAGAAAGACTTTGAGCTGCTGTGCCTCGACGGCACCAGAAAGCCTGTGACCGAGGCTCAGAACTGCCACCTAGGCATAGTCCCAAATCATGCTGTGGTCTCAAGGAAAGATAAGGCAGATTCTGTTCGCAGAATGCTCTTCAATCAACAGGTATGGCAACTGCATGCTCAGCTCACTTACAGACTTGCACAGACACACCCCAGCCCAGCCTCACCCTCTTCCTCCCTGGGCAGTGGAACTTGATTCTTGCAGCCCTTCCTCTGATGAAAGCGGAAGGCTGCTGGCTGTGTTCACTTCTTGCCCTGGGCCATCTAGGATAGCACAGTGGATTGGAAAAGCCTCGGACATGTGGCCATCTGAAGTGTCTCACCAAGACTCATTCATCTTTCTGAGCAGAGTCATAGTACCTCTTGGGCTTGTTCTGTCACAGACATAAGGGAGTTAGTTAGCTCAGTGCCCTTCACACTAGGCTGAGCCATATGGGGGAAAAGAAGAATGGAGGTTACTCTATCTGATCTAGGTAGATCCCAATGTGTTTCCTGAACCTGGCAAGCTGAACACTGTTTTAGGATTCATGAAAGTTATAAAGCCAACATTCAGATAATTTATGACCTTTACAGGTAGCCCCAAAGGGCTGATCCTATTGAGTAGCCGGCATGCATAAATCAAGTAGGGGAAACCCAGAGCCTTGTCGAGTAATCCATGTCTTGGCACACGCTGCCCACGCATTCCAGCTAAAGAACAACTCAGGGAGAGCTGGCAAAACCTGAGGCTCTTGGTCACAGACTTGTGAAAGGATGGGGTCCCATACAGGGTAAGCTGCCACCTTGGTTACAAGGGAAGTGGACAAAGGAAGAGGGAAGGAGAAGAAAGAGATGGAAATGGTCGGGTATCTGGGGCAGATCCAGAGAATAGAAGAGGCAAGGTAGCAAGGGTTCCAGGAAGCAGCAAGACATACATTGCCCTAAGCGGTTTGGCTCAGTGGATAGAGTGTCAGCCTGTAGACTAAAGGGTCCCAGGTTCAATTCCGGTCAAGGGCATGTACCTTGGTTGTGGGCATATCCCCAGTGGGGGGGGGGGGGTGCAGGAGGCAGCTGATCGATGTTTCTCTCTCATTGATGCTTCTAACTCTCTCTCTCCCTTCCTCTCTGTAAAAAAATCAATAAAATATATTTTTTTAAAAAAAGACATACAAGTATGACCCAGGAAGTTGAAAACACCAATGACTGGCGGAATAGTGATACAGTGGCAAACTTGGAGCTCTTTCTACTTAGCACTTGCTTAACATACATCATCTCACTATTTAGTGTTATTTCCATTTACAAAAGAGTTAACTGAGGTTTAATAAGCTCAGTAAAGAACTGCCCTAAGGTCACATGACAAGGAAGAGCTAGGGCCAGGATTTGAATCCAGAGACCATGCTTTTTGCTATTTTCCTATGGTGCCTCCAAAAGGGTTGATGTTCCAGGTTTCCTAGGGGCTGGAGCAGAGCAGTCCAGGAGACTCAGGTCTTTTGAGGCAGAATACACAACCCTGTGCTCTCTGGCACTGCCGGTCACTCACTGTCTGTCTGTCTGTCTGTCTGACCCAGGAGCTCTTTGGAAGAAATGGGTTTGAGTATATGATGTTCCAGTTGTTCAGATCTTCAACTAAGGACCTGCTCTTCAGTGATAACACAGAATGTTTGGCTAACCTTCAGGACAAAACAACTTATCAAAAGTACTTAGGACCAGAGTATCTTACAGCCATTGCTAATGTGAGGCAATGCTTACCCTCTGGTGAGTAGAATAAAACACTGAGAAGCAATAATGTCGGGGGCCAGATAAACATGTTTGTATTAAGGACCATTGCTGCTGAGCCCTGGGTAGGTACTAATAGGAGCACAAAGATTCAGAGGGCTTGCTCCTGGCCCTGCAGGAGGATTCAGACTCACCAATGAGGTGACTCAAAAAGAACAATATGAGACACTAGCTGAAAAAAGGCCAAAGCATTTGAAGGAGACAGAACGTGCAACAGAACTTGAGATCATTTGGAAATTGAACTTGTTTATATATATATATGTGTGTGTGTGTGTGTGTGTATACATATACATATATATATATATACACATATATATGTGTGTGTGTATATATATTGCTAAAAAATAAAAATGTATGTATTTGAGCACTTCAAATGTAGGGAGAAGGTTGGGAATGACACGTATATACCACTCAGAGGATCAATTTTCAAAGATTTTAAGTAAAATGTAAAAATAATAATAGAAATAAAAAATATAGTTAACATGATAGTAGGTCCTTTCTATCTATAATGGCATAGATGCCTCAAAAAGAAGTTAAGTTGGAGAAATAAAATTAGGGCTTGGATAACCCAATTATTGGATGTGTACCTGAATTTTTGTTGAATTATTTCATGTGTTGTAGATAATGAGAGCAGGAAAGGAAGGACAATGTAGGTGGTTAAGTATAGTACTGACATTACTGAGGGGAGAGAGTGTTAGTTTTTAAAAAATCTTTACTGCCTACTATTTGCTTTTAGAAAATAAGAACAGAATTGTGTTGAGTAAGTACAGGCAGCACCTGAAGGTCTTTCTCTCATGTTATGCTCCACAGGACTTATCGACGCCTGCACCTTCCCTGGAAGTTAAAAAGTGATCAAAGTGGGCAACTGCAGAGATGCTCAGAGCCTGCAGATATGATGGGGCCACATTCTCAATTGTTTGTATGTGGGTCTGTGTTAAAATCTTTATAATTATGTGCTATACCTGATGCAAAAAATTAAAATGAATAAAAAGTATTGCCTTCTCAGAAAACTTCCTTAAATATTCTCACATTTTTTGGAGGGGAGAAAACTATTTCTTTGTACTAGCACTGTGCTTCTGATTTTAAATTGTACCCTAAAAGCTCATTCCCTTCCTACTTTTTGATTATGCTACCCAAGAGTCAAGTCATTTAAATAGAATTTATGCAACAAATCTGTCTGAAGGGAGTCTGAGTGGTGATTATGCATCAATGTGTGTAGTATCAAGTACTTATATAATAAAAACAAAGGATAAGGAATGAGTTTATTTTAAAAATATTTTTAACATTTAAATTTTACAATGTCAAGTGGAATCAAACTCCTGATTGAGATTAATTGAAATATATTAAAAGGATTGCAAGAATCCAATCCTACTACCCTTTTATGGTCAACTTCCTGAAGATGTGATTTATACTCATTTCTTTTTAGTCAGTTTCTTATAGGAGATTTTGCCATACCTACCTATAAATATATAAAAGCCTAATATGCACATTGTCCATGGGGAATTTGACCGGGAGTTCGATTGCTACCGTGTGCTTACCACCAGGGTGTGTTGTGGAACAAAGGAAGGCCTGGCCGGCCGGCAGCTGGGGAAGGGAGGCCCTGGCCAGCAGCCAGAAGGAAGGCCCCGATCGGCCCTGATCACCAGCCAGGCCTAGGGACCCTACTGTGCACAAATTTCATGCACCGGGTCTCTAGTTATTATCATAACTAGAAGCCCGGTGCACGAAATTCGTGCACGGCGGGGGGTTGTCCCTCAACCCAGCCTGTACCCTCTCCAATCTGGGACATCCCTCTCACAATCCAGGTCTGCTGGCTCCCAACTGCTTTTCTGCCTGCCTTCCTGATTGCCCCTAACCGCTTCTGCCTGCCAGCCTGATCACCCCCTAACCACTCCGCTGCCAGCCTGGTTGATGCTTAACTGCTCCCCTGCCAGCCTGTTTGCCCCAACTTCCCTCCTCTGCCAGCCTGGTCACCCCTAACTGCCCTCTCCTGCAGGGTTGATCACCTCCAATTGCCCTCCCTTGCAAGCCTGGTCCCTCTCAACTGCCCTCCCTTGCAGGCGGGGTGCCTCCCAACTGCCCTCCCCTGCTGGCCATCTTGTAGTGGCCATCTTGTGTCCACATGGGGGCAGGATCTTTGACCACATGGGGGCAGCTATATTGTGTGTTGCAGTGATGATCAATCTGTATATTACTCTTTTATTAGATAAGATAGAGGCCTGGTGCACGGGTGGGGGCCAGCTGGTTTGCCCTGAAGGGCGTCCCGGATCAGGGTGGGGTTCTCTTGGGGCGTGGGGTGGCCTGAGCGAGGGGCCTGTGGTGGTTTGCAGGCGGGCCACGCCCCCTGGCAACCTAAGCGGAGGCCCTGGTATCTGGGATTTATTTTCCTTCTACAATTGAAACTTTGTAGCCTGGAGCAGAGCCAAGCCTGCTGTTCCCTCCGGGGCGGCAGCCATTTCTGTGGCAGTTAATTCACCTTCTACAGTTGAAACTTTGTTGCCTTAAGCGGGTAGGCCCGGCCAGGGTGTGCTTTAAAGCTTTGCTTCCCCTGTTGCCGCCGGCAACTCTGGCCTGCTCTCTCAAGCTCCATTCTGTTGCCATTTGTTTGAATTTGTTTACCTTCTATAATTGAAACTTTGTAGCTTGAGTGGAGGCTTAGGCCTGCAACGGCTATGGAAAGCTTGGCTTGCTCTGTTACCTGGGAAACCTTGCTCTCTGTGGCTGTAGCCATCTTGGATTGGGGTTAATTTGCATACTCACCCTGATTGGCTGGTGGGCATGGCTTGGCTGGTGGGCGTGGCTTATGTAGCGGAGTGATGGTTAATTTGCATATTACCATTTTATTAAAGAAGACTAGAGGCCCAGTGCATGATTGAATCATGCACGTGTAGGGTCCCCTACACGCTTTCGCTTTTCGCAGTGGAGCTGGGTGCCTGTCCGCTGGTGCCGGAGCAGACAGGCACCCAGCTCCCCCACTTTTGATGGTCCGCGGCCACTGAGGGGGGCTACCCTGCTGTTGAGAGGCGCAGGGGGCGGGACTCAAGGGCCCCCTCAGCGGCCTCGGATCTGGCCATTGAGAGGCACAGGGGGCGGGAGTCCCGCCCCCTGCGCCTCTCAACAGCAGGGTAGCCCCCCTCAGTGGCAGCGGATCCGTGCCTCTCAATGGCCGGATAGGCCACCCCGAGTCCCGCCCCCCAGCCTCCCGCCGCCCAATCGTGGGCGTAGCGGAGTGATGGTAATTTACATGTTACTCTATTATTAGATAGGATTCTAGTTTATGGTAGTGTCTCAATGAATGTGTTGAGTGGGAACCTAAGTTATATATTGTTAAATGTCAGTTTTATGGGTGTACACTTTTGTCTATAAAAGAGTAACCAGCATAGGACTTGCCCTCTTTCCATTAACATCTAAGAAACTGGACAAAATATACAAAACAACTGTCTTCAAACTGTTGGACAATAACAGCATAGGAATATGATTCCTGAAAGAAGGGAAGGAAAAGAAGTGAGTAGAATGCTGACTCTACTTTTTGCCTAGAAGAAATTTCTAGATCACAGCACAGAGAGGGGGAACCCAAGAGAGCCCATTGAATTGAGTTGAGGAAGCAGAGACAGGAGTTTGAGGAAGCCACATTGACTGGAATTTATATACAAAAGAGATCTGATAGCAGTCTACTTGAGTCTTTGGTGAAATACTAATTTCCATGTGTGTCATGAAATTGAAGTTCATCAAGCCAGGCAAAGAATAACTCTGAGAGACCTATATCCTGAACAATTCCCAAGGCTTCCCAACCAGAATAAAGAGACCTCATTGAAAACCTAAGGATTTCACTGGAGGTCATGCCTTGGATATGGGTCTAAAATTGCTGTATTTTAAAGGCTGCTCTATAACTGCCCTTTCTGAGAGTAAAACTAGTCTTGGTAAGATCAAGCCAATCTGCAAGTAAATTAACTGCCTTCTAAAATAAATCTCAATACTCATTAGAGCAGTGGTTCTCAACCTTTCTAATGCCGAGACCCTTTCATACAGTTCCTCATGTTGTGGTGACCCCAACCATAAAATTATTTTCGTTGCTACTTCATAACTGTAATTTTGCTACTGTTATGAATTGTAATGTAAATATCTGGGTTTTCTGATGGTCTTAGGTGACCCTGCTAGCAGTTATCAACCTGTGGGTCGTGACCCACAGGTTGAGAACCGCTGCTGTAGAGCCTAAGACCATCGGAAAACACAGATATTTACATTACGATTCATTAACAGTAGCAAAATTAGTTATGAAGTAGCAACGAAAATAATTTTATGGTTGGGGGTCACCACAACATGAGGAACTGTATTAAAGGGTCGCGGCATTAGAAAGGTTGAGAACCACTGTATTAGAGGGAGACAAAAAATCTAAATATTCAACAACGTGTTATATATACAATACCCAGTATGAAACGCAAAAATTACCAGATATGCAAAGAAGCACAAAATGTGACCCAGAATCAGGAGAAAAATCAACCAATAGAAACACAACTAGAAACCAGAGATTATTGTATTCAGACAATGAACTTGAAAAAGTTTAACAACTGTTTAAACACACAAAGGATTTAAATGAACATAACAAAAAAGTGTAAGGTTTAACAAAGAACCAAAGAAAATCTAGAGCTGCAAAATTTTTGATTTTCAAGGAATTTGTCCATTTCATCTAAATTGTCTATTTTTGCCATAAAACTGTTCAAAGTATTTCCTTATTCTTTTAATATTTATAGGATGTATAGCGATATCTCTTCCCCATTCTCCATACTGGTAATTTGTATTTTACCTGTTCTTTTTTTTTTTCAATCCTCTTCCAAGGATATTTTTTTCCATTGATGTTTTTTCAGAGAGAATAGAGGGGAGGGGGATATGTATGTGTGTATATATATATATATATATATATATATATATATATATATATATATATAGAGAGAGAGAGAGAGAGAGAGAGAGAGAGAGATTGAGAGAGAGAGAAAGGGAAAGAGAGAGAGAGAGAGGTCTATTTGAGACCCATCAATTGGTTGCTTCCCTCATGTGCCCTGACCAGGGCCAAGTATTGAGTCTGCAGCTGAGGTATGTGCCCTTGACTGGGAATCAAACCCAAGACCCATTGGTGTGCAGGTCAATGCTTTAACCACTTAGCAAAAATGGCCAGGGCTCTGTTCTTTTTTCTTTTTTTATGTTTTTAAATATATTTTTGTTGAATTCAGAGAGGGAGAGAGATAGAAAGAGTAATGATGAGAGAGAATCATTGATCGGCTGTTTCTTGCACACCTCACAGTGGGAATGAAGCCTGCAACCCAGGCACATGTCCTGGCTGGGAATCGAACTAGGGTCTCCTGGTTCATAGATCGATGCTCAACCCCTGAGCCACACCAGCTAAGCTCTGTTCTTTTTTCTTAATCTGTCCAAAGGAACTTTAAAAAAATTTTTTGGGGGTTTTATAAATTTTCACTATTGTTTGCTTATTTTCTATCTAATATTCTGTCCTTGGAGTTATTTCCATTCTTTTACTTACTTTCCATTTCATTTATATTTTTTCTTGGATTCTTAAGGTGCAAGCTTAGATCAATTACCTAGAACATTCTTGTTTTCTTAAAAATTTTTTTTAATTGATTGATTTTTAGAGATAGAAGAGAGAGGGAGGGAGGTTGAGAGAGAGAGAGAGAGAGAGAGAGAGAGAGAGAGAGAGAGAGAAACATCCATCTGCTGTTCCACTTATTTATTCTTGTATGTGCCTTGACCGGGGATCAAACCCACAACTTTGGGGTTTGGAATGACACTATAACCAACTGAGCTAACCAGCCAGGGCAGAATATTTTTGTTTTCTAATATAGACATTCAAAATTATAAATTTCCTTCTAAGTACTACTTTAGTTGCATCCCATAAATTTTGGTATGTTTGCATTTTCATTATCATTCAGGTAAAATTTTTCAAAATACTTTTCAAAAGAAACCCCTTCTTTGATCTATTATTTAAACACTAGAAGCCCGTTTGCACGAAGATTCGTGCAATAGACCTTCATTCACCTAGCTGCCTGCACCAGTTTTCTGCCAGCACCAGGGACCCAGGCCTTGGCTCTGGCCACCGCCTTCCGCCTTCTTTCAGGGTCGGGGCTTGGCCCAGGGCGGTGCCGCCAGCAGCGATCTGGGCTCCCACGGCTGACCCGGGTCAGCCGCTCAGCAATCGGAGCGGTGGGGGGCCCCGCCCCTCCCGCCGGCCCGGGTCTGTCAGCTGCTCAGCAATGGGGGGTGGGGCAGTGCGTGGGGGCCGCATCTTTAATGGGTTAATTTGCATAGCGTCCTGATGGGCTGTGGGCATAGCGAAGGTACGGTCAATTAGCATATTACCCTTTTATTAGGTAGGATTATTTTTAATTTCCAAATATTTGGCTATTTTCCAGATATGCTTTTTTATTAATTTCTAATGTATTTCCTTTGTGGTCAGAGAATATATCCTATATAACTTTAATCCTCTTAAATTTATTTATTTTTTATGGCCAGCAGATTGTCTATCTTGGTGGATGTTTCATGTATACTTGAAAAAAACATGTATTCTATAATTGTTGGGTGTATTTCTATAATGTACAGCTTTGTAGTATATAGTGTGGCTCTATAAACATCAGTTAGGTCAAGTTGGTTAATGTTATTTTTCAAATACTTGGTCTTGACTTATTTTCTGTCTACTTTTCTTCCATTTAATTACTGAGAGAAGAGGATTGCAATCTCCAACTATAGGTATAGTTTTGCTCATTTCTCCTTCCAGTTCTATCAGATTTTGCTTTATGTATTTTGAGACTCTGTTAGGAATATAAACATTTAGGACAGTAGGCTTTCTTGATGAATTGACTCCTTTATCATTATAAAATTATATAATTTATCATTGTAAATTTTCTCTGATACTTCTTGTCCTTAGTATACTTCATTGGATATTAATATGACCACTCCTCCTTTTTTTTTACTAGTGTGTGTTTAGGGTATTTTTATTCTTTTCTTTTAATCCATCTGTGTCTTTATGTTAAGGCGGGCTTCTTATAAAGAGCATATGGCTGGGTATTTCTTTTTCCATTGAGTGTGACAATTTCTATCCTTTAAATGAGGTGTTTGGCTCATATATACATAATGTGATTATTAATATTTGGTTCCTATCTGTCTCAACTCTTCTTTGTTCTTTGTATCTGCTTTCTTTTTGCCTTCTACAGGCATACATCAGAGATACTGTGGGTTTGGTTCAAGATCACCACAATACAGTGAGTACTGCAATAAGCGAGTCATAATCTTTTTGCTAGTGGAAGGTCTTGTCTTCAATTTGTAAAAACATGCAACATCTGTGAAGGGCAACAAAGCAAAGCATAATGAAATGAGGTATGCCTGTATTAAATTAATTATTTTTTAGTATTTCATTTTCTCTTCTCTATTGCCTTATTAGCTATTCTTTTATTTATTTATTTTAAAATATATTTTAATCAATTTCAGAGAGGAAGGGAGAGGGAGAGAGAGATAGAAACATCAATGAGAGAGAATCATTGATCAGCTGCCTCCTGCACACCCCCCCCCCCCCCCCAACTGTGGATCAAGCCCGCAACTCAGGCATATGCCCTTGACCAGGATCATACCAGCAACCCTTCAGTCCGCAGCCTGACGCTCTATCCACTGAGCCAAGCCGGCTAGGGCTATTCTTTTATTTTTTAATGTCTTCTCCAAGATTTGCAATATATATATTTAGCTTAATACTATTATCAAATAATGTTATATCACTTTGTGTATACTGTATGATCCCATAATAACACAGTTCCATTCCTCCAGTGATGTGTGGATAACCACCAGATCTTTAAGGTTAAAAAAAGGCCCTGATTTGTATCATTTGCCAGTTTCATGGAGTAAATACTCTCATCATGGGTGATTTCAAGCTATCAAAGTTATGTCAAGGAATTCAGAGTTGGGAAGAGATACACACACTCAGCATTTGTAAGCCAACACAAGCTGACTACACTATTCCACTGATTTCCCTCTTTTACCTTTTGTGCTCTTTTTATCATACATTTTACTTCTACATGTTAGAAACTCCATAATACATATTTATTATTTTTACATCAAGTAATCATCTAAGGAAATTTAAAAATGAAAAAGAGAAATCTTTACTATTTACCCACACGTTTACTGTTTCTGGCTCTCTTCATACCTTTGTGTAGGTTACATATTTTAGGTGTTTTGTGGGCATATTTTTCCAGCATGCTTTCATAGTCTAAGGGGTAATTTCTCTCCTTATTTAATTTTTTCTTGTGATAACTTTGCATGGTATTTGACCACGGGACTTTCTGTTTCTCAATTTTAGGTGAATTTTGCTTTCCTGAACTTTTAGAATAAGGCTATTTTTACTCAAAAACATAGTAGCTTGCTTTTTAGGGTTTCTTGATTTTATTCTCTTGTCCACTTTGGTCTAGACCTTCTTTTTACTTCATTTTTGTTGTCCGTTTCCTTGAAAATTTTTATTTCACTTCTAAATAGTGTCTCCTGCTTCAGATTGCTCCAGATCCTTTAGTACTTCTTGGGAAAGGTATTTTCACATCTAGTCGTAGGTCATCTCCTTGCAGGCTTCCCCCAGAAACTCACAGGCATGCTTATCCTTTACACTGGGGGTTCTAGGAACATGATCTCCTGGAATTCCACCTGCTAAAAAGCCCTCAGGCTCTGTTGGCCAAAGCTTTGGAGAGCCAGGAGAGCCAAATGTAAGTCTTGAGTGACATAGACCTGAGGGCTGAAGACTGATCCAACAGGACCTTTCTCTGGTGCTGGGGAAGAGCTGTCAAGTACCCTACCTCCACTTCCTTTCAATTCTAAGAACTTGGAAAGAAGACTAGAGCAGATAATTAATGGTTAGCATTCCAACATATTTGAGATATTAATGGACCCCTTTTGAGGACTGATAAAAGCCTGGGGCTCTCACCCTGGTACCTCTCTTTCTTTCTCTCTCTCTCTCTCTCTCTCTCTCTCTCTCTCTCTCTCACACACACACACACACACACACACACTACTTGGTGTATAATTTTTATGTATTCATATATCCAGTCCAGTGACTCTGCAGCCTTACACCACGTGCCCCTGGGCTGAAAGGGTGGGGACAGAGGCTAGTCAACCTGTTTTTAGCAGGTGCTAGCCCATGGGACTAATGTTGTTAAATTACACATATAGACAAGTGACATATATTTATGTAAAAGGCCTGTCAGTGGGAACATTTAGAACAAGTAAAACATAAGATAATTCAATTGCAGAAACTAATAGTGGACACCGATTGTCTACAAATCTGTACAGGTCAGAGGTTTACTTTGAAACAGTAAACCAGGTGGAATTTGCTCTTCTCTTCCAGTAGTGAGCAGGGACATTAAACAATGGTGTTTGCTCTGGGGGCAATAGAGTGATCAGTGATCTGTTTGTTTTGGCCTCAGGACCACTAGACTCTGCTCAGCTTAACCAGTTGCTACTTATGGGCCCAGCTGATGATCGTGGGACTTGGCTTCTTTTGGTGAAAGAGTAACGGGAAGTGAAATCCCTAAATAATTTTGGAAGAAAATAAGAAACTGTGTCACAGGATGGTTAAGGACAACTGAAGGCACTGAGTCCAGACTCCTATGCTCTAGCTTTGCTTCCTGGCTGGGCCTCGGTTTTCCTCTCTATGAAATGAGCTCATTGTACTAGGTTGTCTTTCAAGGTGTGTTTTGCTGAAGGGCCCATTAGCTATGGGAGGAGCCATAAGGAAATTAGTTGGAGTCCCTTCATTAATTCACTGAATGTGTCATCAGTACTTGGTCCATGCCAGGTGTTCTATAATAATGATAGTCATTTACATCTATTGGTGACTGCTACATGCCAGGGAGAGCCAGCATTTTAACACATCTTCAAAATAACCCTAGATAGTAGATACTCATATTCCTTTTACTAATGAGAAAACAGAGGCTCAGACAGAGTAGTAACTTGTTCAGTATCATGCAGCTTCTAAGTGCTCTAGCATTCAAACCCAGGAGTCTCTGATTCTAATGTCACACCTATGTTAATCCATAGATTGCACATAATATCCAGTACCTGTCTTTAAGAATGGACAGGTAATAAAAGGCGTGCACAGGTAACTGATACACAGAGAAACAATGCTGCTAGGCTCGGTCTGCTCTATTCTCTATGACGCATTGTCTAGGACCTGGTGGACAGAGTGCCTGCAGGGCTTCCTGATGTGGTGTGACCTCATGGGCTGGGCTTACAGTGCTGTGTGACTTACATGAGGAAGCTATTTGTAATGACACAACTAAAAATAAGAAGAATAATGTGCTGGGTACAGAAATAGGTGATTTACTTTAATTGCTAATTTAGTTCTCGTAATAACCCTAAGAAGTAGGTATCATTATTTCCATTTACTAGATGGGAAACTGAGAGTTAAGTAACTTGCCTAGTTCACTAAACTACTGAAAGTCTTACCATAAAGAAATGAATGTGTAGGAGCAAATGACCTAACCACACTAGCTTAGTGGTGGCCCCAGGCAGGGAAAACTAGGGCCACATTTTCCTTTTTTTCTAATCTTTGCAGCTGTGATCATGTCTCATGTTTACTTAATGACACTTCTATTACCACTATGTTCCTACTTTGCACTGGGTAGCTGGTTTCCAATTACATATCTTGGAATGAACTCCATTTCTGGGAGCGGATCCCTCTACCTGAGATCTTTCTTTTAGTTTATAATCCAAATTCCTTGACACCCTGGTGTCCTGGCCACATTATACCAAGCTCTCGGAATTCCCCAGCCTTTCTTCCCCCTCCCTAGCATTCCACTTTGTGGCCTGGGAGAAGTCAATTGCCAGAGGGGTCTCTGGAGTGAGAACGGAAGCAGCTCCTGGGACAGATATGGCCTGAAATCAACCCTGCCATGGACCTCTAAACGGTATCCCTGGCCCTGAACTCTAACCCCCTTCCCATCTTTGCCAAGCCTGTCCAAGTGTTTTGTAAACAATGTGCCAGAAAAGACCAGCTCTTCCTGCATGCCTACCTTCGATCAGGACTTTGTTCCTTTACACATGAGAGTTTCTAGAGTCTACTCAGCTCCAAGGTCAGTGGTTTCTGAAGCTGTTGGCCTACAGGTCAGGTATGGTTGGATTAGGTTGAACATTATACTGACGAGGAAAGGGTTTTCTTAGGTTATTTTGCTTGCAGAATGGATTGCGCTGACTTTTGAAACAAGGACATATGGCTTCTAGTCTCTCCCAGTAAATTATAAAAGAACTAGAGGCCCGGTGCATGAAATTCATGCCCTGGGGGAAGGGGTTTCCTCAGCCCAGCCTTCACCCTCTCAGTCTGGGAGCCCTTGGGGGATGTCCAACTGATGGCTTAGGCCCACTCAGTCAGACATCCTTAGCGCTGAGGCAGGAGAGGCTCCCACCACTGCCGCTGTGCTTGCCAGCCGTGAGCCTGGCTGGCTGAGTGGTGCTCCCACTATGGGAGCACACTAATCACTAGGGGGCAGCTCCTGTGTTGAGTGGGATTGGGCTGAAACCAGCTCTCCAACATCCCCCAAGGGGTCCCAGATTGCAAGAGGGAGCAGGCCAGGCCAAGGGACCCCACCAGTCCACCATCAGGGCTAGGGAGGGACGTGGGAGGTTGGCCCGCTGGGGAGGGACTGAGGGAAGGTTCCAGGGCGTGTCCAGCCCGTCTCACTCAGTCCTGATTGGCCAGACCCCAGCAGCACTAACCTACCAGTTGGAGTGTCTTCCTTCTGGTGGTCAGTGCACATCATAGTGAGCAGCTGAGCGGCCTTAGCATATCATTAGCATATTATGCTTTGATTGGTTGAACGGATGACCGGACACTTAGCATATTAGGCTTTTATTATATAGGATGTTTGAATTGAGTAAAAGGAGCCCAGAGCTTCCTAACATTGAAAGATGCTGACCATGTCTGTTCAGTTATTCCTCATTCTACACATGATATTGCTGTCTGCTCTTTTTTTTAAAAAATATATTTTATTGATTTTTTACAGAGAGGAAGGGAGAGAGATAGAGAGTTAGAAACGTCGATGAGAGAGAAACATCGACCAGCTGCCTCCTGCACATCCCCCACTGGGGACGTGCCCGCAACCAATGTACATGCCCTTGACCGGAATTGAACCTGGGACCCTTCAGTCCGCAGACCGACGCTCTATCCACTGAGCCAAACCGGTTTTGGCTGCTGTCTGCTCTTGACAGTAACATCTGACTGTGGAGACAGATAAAAGGCTTCCCTTTCATATTCCTCTTCCCTTACCCACCTTTCTCACTTCTCTTCTCTGTTCTTTTCTTCATTTAAAAATACGTATTCACTTTCCTCCCTTTTCTTTCCTTGTAGTGGTTGTAGGAGTCACCACCTGCATGACCAGGTGGTGGGTGTCCCTGCTGGGTAATCTGAGTCTTGGAGTACTGCCATCATAATGGGGGGATAGGGCAGTCAGGGAGCCCGGTTTTGCGAGTTTGTGGTGCTGCTACTTATTTCCCTACGTCCGTTGGTATCGCTGTGCTATGGCTGGGATGCTAGAGATGCATCTCTGCTACTATTACTGGCCTCTTCAGTGGTACAAGCACCACCAGAACCAGGGGAGGGAGCCAGATTCTTGGGTGCTGATGCTTCCCTTCTTACACTCTGCTGGGCTGTGGTGTGGGAGCTGCATCACAACTCCTCCACTGCTACCACATATACTGGGGCTGAAAACTCAGCTGGGCAGCTGGGGAACCAAGGTTGCAGGCACCTTCTCTCTCCTTCCTCTTGTTCTGCCTCCCTACAGTTCCAATATGTCCACCTTTAGATAGACCAACGTGTGCATCTCTCTGGTGTCCGAGTATGCTGAGCAGAGGAATTTTTGTTGGGTTACAGAGATTCCACTAGTTGTAGATTAAAGGGGAGAGACTAAGGAATATTCTGATTTCACCATGATGCTGATGTCACTCCTATCAGTAAGTTCTTTAAATGTAAATGGATTAAATTCTCCAATCAAAAGGCAGAAGTTAGAAGAACAGAAAAAGAACCATACGATCCAACTATATACACTGTATACAAGAGACTTCAACCCAAAGACACAAACAGACTGAAAATGAAAGTATGGAAAAAGATATTCCATGCAAAAGAGAGCAGGGCTGGCTATAGTAATATCACGCAAAATAGTCTTTAAATTTAACAAAAGCTTACAAGACAAGAAAAGGACATTATATATTAAAAGTTTCAAAACAGCAAGATGATATAACAATTATAAACACTTATACACCTAATAACAGACCAGCAGGATACATGAAGCAAAAATTGACAGAATTGAAGGGAGAAATTGATAGTTCTACAGTAATAGTTGGAGACTTCAATACTTCACTCTCAATAATGGAAAGAAGAACCAGACAGTATACAAGTAAGGAAACAGAGGACTTGTACAATTCATTAAACCAATTAGATCAAACAGATATATACAGAACCCTTTACCAAACAACAACAGAATGCATATTTTTCTCAAGTTCACAGGGGACTTAGACCATATTCCAGGTTAGGTCACAAATTAAGTCTCAATAGATTTTAAAAGATAGATATAATACAGGTATCTTCACTGACAACAAGAGAAAGAAGTTAGAAACAAACAACAAATTTGTTACCAGACTCTCAGTCAACCAAAGATGAAATTGCAAGTGAATTTAGAAAACAATTAGATGAATGAAAATAACAAAATATACCCAAACTATGGGACACATCAAAAGCAGTGCTAAGTGGGAAATTTATAGTTATAAATACATTAAAAAAGAATAAAGATCTCAGGTCAACAGCCTAATATTATGGTGCTAAAAAAAGGATAACAAACTAAACTCAAATTCAACAAAAGGAAATAATAAAGATGAAAGTAGAGATAAATAAAATAGATAATAGAATAGAAAAACTAGAGAAAGTAAATTAATCCAAAATTGTGTGTGTGTGTGTGTTTTTAAGAAGATCAACAAAATTGACAAACCTTTAGCTTGCTTGACTAAGAAAAACAAAAGACTCAAATTAATGAAATCAGAAAGTAGAGTAGGGCATATTACTATGAAATAGAAAGGAGTATATGAACAATAAATAGTACATCAATACATTGGACAACCTAGATGAAATGGCCAAATTCCTAGATAACACAAAGCCTATCAAGACTAAGTCATGAAGAAATAAAGGTATGGGAGGGTGGGGGTAAGGGGGAAAGATCAATCAAAGGACTTGTATGCATGCATATAAGCCTAACCAATGGACACAGACAACAGGGTGGTGAGGGCATGAGTGGGGAGAATAGGGGGTAATGGAGGAATAAGGACACATATATAACACCTTAATCAATAAAGAAATTATACAAAAAAAAAAAAAGAAATAGAAACTCTCAACAGACTTTGAACTAGTAAGGAGATTGAATCAGTAATTTTTTTTTAAAAAAATCTCCCAACAAAGAAAAACATTGGACCTGCTGGCTTCACTGAGGAATTCTACCAAACATTTAAAGAACTAACACCAATTCTTCTTAAACTTTTCCAAAAAATTGAAGAGGAGGGAACACTATCAGGATCAGCATTACTCTGATACTGTAGGAAAAGAAAACTATGGGCCAATAACCCTAAGAACATTCACTCAAAAAAAAAATCTTTAGTAAAATATTAGCAAACTGAATTCAGCAGTATATTATAAAGATTATATACCGTGACCAAGTGGAATTTGTTCCTGGAATGTAACATGTGAAAATGGTTCAACATGTGAAAACTGATTAGTGTAAAACACCACATTAACAGACTCAAGAGAAAAACCCACATGATCATTTAAGTTGATGCAGAAAAAGCATTTGACAAAATTCAACATTCTTTCATTATAAAAACAAACAAACAATCAACAAACTAGGAATAGAAGGAAACTACCTCAACATAATAAAAGCCATAGATTAACCCCCACAGCAGACATCAGATCCAGTGGTGAAAGACTGAAAACTTGTTCCTAAGATCAGGAACAAGGCAAGGAAGCCCACTTTTTTACTTTTGTTCAACATAGTTGGTACTAAAAGTTTGATTCAGAGCACTTAGGCAAGAAATAAAAATATTTCTTGTGTGGCTCAGGGACCCAAGAGGTCACCAGATTGATTCCTGATTAGGGCACCTGCACGGGGTTGCGTGCTTGATCCCCAGCAGGGTGCATGCAGGAGGCAGCCCATCCATGATGTTTCTGTCTCATCGAGGTTTCTATTTCTCTCTCCCTTTCTCTTCCTTTCTCACTCAAAATCAATAAAAATACAGTTAAAAAAGAAATAAAGGCATCCAAATTGGAAAGCAAAATAAAATAATCTCTGCTGGCAGATGATAAGATCTTATATGTAGAAAACCCTAATGATTACACAAAAAATGTTAGAAATAAAATTAACAAATTCAGCTAAGTAGAAGGATCTAAGATAAACACACAAAAACCAGTCACTTTTATATAAGCCTAACCAATGGGCACAGACAACAGGAGGATGAGGGAATGGGTGGGGGTGGGGGTGGGATGGAGGAGAGCAATGGGGCTGATAAGGACACATATGTAATACCTTAATCAATAAAGAAAAAATATTTTTTTTAAAAACCAGTCACTTTTCTATATACTAACAATGAAAATCTATAAAGGAATTTAAGAAAACAATTCCATTTATGGTAGTATCAAAAAGATTCTTAGTAATTATCTTAACCAAAGAGGTGAAAGACTCCAAAACATTGCTGAAAGAAATTGAAGAAGGCATAAATTAATGTAAAGACATCCCATGTTTTGGATTAGAAAACTTAATATCGTTATGATATTATGCCAATACTACCCAAAGTAACCTACAGATTAAATGCAATCCCTATAAACGCAATGACTTTATTTTTCAGAAACAGAAAACAAAATCCTAAAAGTCATATGGAATCTCAAATGATTCTGAATAGCCAAAACACTCTTCAAAAGAAACAAAGCTGGAGGACTTACCCTTCCTGATTTCAAAACTTACGTAACTAATAACGTTACATCTATCAAAAGGTTATTGTACTGTTTCCACAATGCCACAGTCCTTTCACCACTTGTTCCATGTAGGGAATGATAAGCAATAGTTCTGCTCTGCATTTGTTGTTAAAAAAGAAATTCTTCCTCACAAAGAATGAATTTATAGCAAGACAGTGCAAAAAAAAAAAAAAAAAAAGGTATGGTACTGGCATAAAGACAGACACATAAGTGAATGGAATGGAACAAAAGAGAAGAGCCCAGAAATAAAGAGTCACATAAATGGTTAAATGTTTTTCTACAAGAAGCCAAGGACATTTAATAGGTAAAAGAACAGTCTTTTCAACAAGCTGTGTTGGAAAAACTGAATAAAAAACATGCAAAAGAATGAAGTTGGCCCCTCTCTATCACCATATATAAAATTAACGCAAAAACAATTTAAAGACCTAAATTTAAGACCTAAAAGTATAAAACTCTCAGAAGGAAATATTGGGCAGAAGCTTCATGACTTTGGATTTGGCAATGATTTCTTAGATATGACATAAGGCACATGCAACAAAAACAAAAAGAGAAAAACTGGACTTTATAAAAATTGGAAGTTTGTGCATCAAAAGACACCATAAAGGGAGTAAAAAGGCAACCCACACGATGGGAGAAAATATTTGCAAATCAGAGAACTCTGAATATATACATATACATATACATACACATATATGTATATATGAGTAATACCACAAATATATAGCGAACTCCTAAAACTCCACAACAGAAAAACAAACAACCAATTAAAAAATGGGCAAAGGACTTGAATAGACTTTTCTTCCAAAAAATTGTAAGAATGGCCAATAAGCATATTAAAAGATGTCCACGATCACTAATCATTAGTAAAATGCAAATCAATTCTATGAGATACCTTTTAATACTTATTAGGATATCTACTATTAAAAAAATCAGAAAGTAGTAGGAGTTGAGGATGTGGATAAACTGGAACTCAGCACTGTTGGTGGGAATATAAAACGGTACAGCCATTGTGTAAAACAATATGGAGGTTCTTAAAAAAGTTAAACATAGAATTACTGTATGACCCAGAAATACCCAAAAGAACAGAAAACCAGGTCTTGAAGAGATATTTATGCACTCATATATATAGATTATTCACCATACTTAAATTGTGGAAGTAACACAATTGACACATGAACAGATAAGCAAAAACATAATACATAAATACAATGGAATATTATTCAGCCTTAAAAAGGAAATTATTGAAATATACTACAACATGAATGAAACTTGAGGACATTACTGTAAGTGAAGTAAGTCAATCACAAAAAGTCAAATACTGTATGATTCCACTTAAATGAGGTGCTTGGAATAATCAAAATCATAGAGCCAGAAAGTAGAGTGATAGTTGTTAGGGGCTGGAAGTAGGGGGATATGAGGAGTTATTGTTTACTGGGTCTAGAGTTATAGTTTGGGGAGATGAAAAGAGATCTGGAGGTTAATGGTAGTGGATGGCCATACAACAATTTGAATGTACTTAATACCACTGACTTATACACTTACAAATGGTTAAGATGGTAAATTTTATGTTATGTGTATTATGCTAAGTGATAGGAGTCAGACAAGAGGACAAATACCATATGATTTAACTCATATGTGAAATCTAAAAAACAAAATAAATGAACAAGCAAAACAGAAACAAATTCATAGATACAGAGAACAAACTGGTGGTTGCCAGATGGGATAGGGGTTGGGGGGAATGGATGAAAAAGTTCAAAGGGATTAAGAAGTACAAAGTATCAATTATTAGAATAGTCATGGGGATGTAAAGTAAGCATATAGCCAATAATATTGCAGTAACTATGCAATGGTGTCAGATGGGTACTAGATTTATCAGGGTCATCACTTTGTAAATTATGTAAATGTCTAATCACGATTTTGTACATCTGAATCTAATATAATATTGTATGTCAACTGTAATTGAAAAATTAAAAAAAGAAAAATGATAGGAAAGAATTATAATCCACTGAATAAAAAAGGAACTCCTGAGTCCATAGTGATAAAAACAAATAAAGGAAATAAATAAATGGAAAAAGAGAAGCACTTGTTTACTTTAGAATACCAATTGATAAATGATATAATCAGGGAATCACTATTTGGCAACTAATATAGTAATAATTGATTTAGGCAAGAATCATCAATGGGGGTGAAAGTGTGATGAGCAAAATATTAAACAAAGTATTTCCCCACACACTACTCATTAATTTAAAAGATAAATTTACAGTGTAGAAACCTGTCAGACACCACCCTAACCAAGCAAACAGTTTTAACAGAAGCGATAATGGGACAAATCACTACTGTGCTCCTTCTAATGCAATATCCCGACGCACTTTTGTTATATTGCTGTCAAAAATGCACACCCTGAAACATCCGACAAACCCAAACTGAGGAGCTTTCTACCAAATGCTGTTAAATACAAAATAACACCATGGGGAAACACATCAGCCAAATCCAAAAATTCCAAAGAACAAATGATGTAGTTTCTTCAGCAAATAAATAGCATAAAAGATAGAGGGACTGTTTTAGAGTAAAGGAAATTTAAGAGAGATAATCAATGCAACTCCTGGATCTTGTTTCAGGTTCTAATTTCAACAAGGTAACTTACAAATATTTTTAGACAACTAGGGAAAATTATTATCATCCAATACCCATATTAACTGGGTATTGGATGATAATATAGAATAATTGTACATTTTTACAGATGTGATAAACACATTATGGTTATATAAAAAAATTCCTTGGCTGTTAGAGATGCATGCTTTTGTGGGTGAAATAATATGTTTGCTATTCCACAAAAAAAAGTGGAAATGGAAGGATGAATGAAATATGATTGGCAAATGATTGACATTTGTTGAAGCTGAGTATGTTGTGAATGGATGTTTATTACATTACTAGTAGCCCTGCACATGAATTCGTGGGCCAGTAGCTCTCTGCAGGGCCTGGCCACTCCGTGCTCGCTGCCTAGAGGCTCTCCGTGGCCCATAGCCCCATCTGTGGCTGGGTGTGGAACACTTGCCTTGTTGCCGTGGTGATGAAGCAAGCATTCTGCCAGGCTGCTCATGCTGCCTGCTCTCAGCGGCGCCCCCACCACAGACTGGGGGACTCCGGCGGGGCTGATAGGACTGGGTGCCGCTATCTTGTGGCTATGGGTTCCGCCTGCTTTGTGATGGAGTGACAGTTAATTTGCATATTACTATTTTATTAGATAGGATTTTTCTTTTGTATGTTTGAATTTTTTCATATATATGTAAAAGAAGGAGGAGGAAGATGAGACAAATCTGAAAAAGACCTTATGCCATAACTACTCAAAAGTTTAATTTACTTCTTAATGTGAAAGAATTGGAATTCTTTTTCTAAAAAATTGTAAGAATGGCCAATAAGCATATAAAAAGATGCTTAAGATCACTCACCATTAGGAAACTAGACTCTAGCTCTGGCCGGGTAGCTCAGTGGGTTAGATCATTGTCCCAATACGCCAAGGTTGCGGATTCGATCTTCAGTCAGGGCACATATAAGAAGCAACCAATGAATGTATAAATAAATGGAACAACAAATCAATGTATCTTTCTTTCTCTGTCTCCCTTCCTCTTTTAATACATTTTTAAAAAAGAAACTTGATTATATACATATTGTAGTGGATATATGACTACAAATCCTTAAGTATTTAGTGGACTGCATATAATTTTCATTCCATACTACTAGTCCAGTTTCAAGTTATAGAAAGCACTTAGGTAAAATTATTGATAATTAACACCTGAATTGTATTATTGATCTTGGTGCTGAGAGTTGGGCGGACAAGATAAGAAAAATCAAATACATTCTGTTCTTACCTTGCTATCATACAATTTACACAAGGAACCAAATGTCTATTTTAGGACTTTTCATTTCCATATAAATTTTAGAATTATATTGTCAATTCCCACCAAAAATATAAAATACTTATTAGGAATTAGACTAGAAGTGCATTGAATCTATATGTTAATTTGGGGAGAATTGAAATCTATATGATATTGGGTCTCCACTCTATGTTTTGGGTATAACCCTTCATTAGCTTAAAGCTTCCTCATTTTTCCTCAGTCATATTTTATAGTTTGGTGTATACAAATTTTAGACATCTTTTGATAAACTAATTCCTAGGCATTTGTTATTATTATACTACTTTATATTGCACTTTCATGGTCTTTTTCATTTTGTACATAGAAATACACTTGACTTCTGTCTCCATGCCTAATATTTCCTAACATTTCTCTTTCTTTTAATAATTTTTTTAGAATTTTATACATGTACAATCATGTATCACCTGTGAAAATAAGTTTTATTTTTTTTCCTTTTTAATACTTTTACATATACATATATACAAATACATATTTTCTTTCTTTTTCTTTTTTTTACCTGCCTGTACTGGCAAGGACTGTAAGTAAAAGTGTTGAATAGAAATAATAAAAGACTTTCTGATCTTTTTCATTATCTCAAAGGGAAAGCTTTCATTCACCATTCCACCACTGAGTATGATTTCTTTTGTATATAAAACATTTCTTTTATATATGCTTATATATACACTGAGTGGCCAGATTATTATGACCACCTGATGTCTGCAGGCAAATTAGCCATACACTGCATAATATGGGAAATGGAAGCCGAAGGCCTGTTCGAATACCTTTGCTGTCTGCAGTTACCAAGATAAAATGTCTCCAATTCGCACAGGAACACAAGGATTGGACAGTCGAGCATTGGAAAAAAGTCATGTGGTCCGATGAATCACATTTCCAGTTGTATCATGCAGATGGCAGAGTGAGAATTTCATGGAAACAGCATGAAAGCATGCACCCCACATGCATGAGTACAACCCTTCAAGCTGGTGGGGGCAGTGTTATAGTTTGGGGCATGTTTTTCTGGCATGATTTGGGCCCTTTAATTCGTGTGGGAACAACGTCTGAATAGCACAACATACCTAAGTATCGTTGCTGATCAAGTTCTTCCTATCATGTTGATGGCGTATCCCAATGGAGATGGCTTCTTCCAACAAGACAATGCACCATGCCATGGTGCTCGTATTGTGCAGGAGTGGTTTCAAGAACATGAGGGAGACTTTACCTTGCTTAGGTGGCCCCCACAATCACCAGATCTCAATCCAATTGAGCATTTGTGGGACGAAGTTAAAAGAGCCATCAGGCAGCTGGTTCCACAACCATCAAATCTCACAGAACTGGACAGTGCTATTCATCAGACATGGTGTCAGATTCTTCGCATCACCTTTCAACATCTCATGGAGTCAATGCCAAGAAGAATTGCCACAGTATTGAAGGCAAAAGGTGCCCAACGAAGTACTGATAGGGTGATCATAATAATCTGGCCACTCAGTGTGTGAGTGTGTGTGTGTGTATGTGTACATATATACACATATATATGTACACATACACATATATGTATGTATATATATTATATATGTATATGTATATATGAATACAGATGTGTATACACACAGATTTATCAGATTAAGCAAGTTTCGTAGGATAAGTTTTCTAGGAGGTTTTAAAATGAATGGATGTTGAATTTTATCAAACATTTCCTATACAGATTATATGGTCATATAATTTTTCTCCTTTATTATGTTAATGTGATCAATTACATGATTGATTTTCAAATAACTTGTATTCCTGGAATAAACCCAACTTAGTAATAATTATCATTTTTAGATATTGCTGAATTCAATTTGCTAATATTTTGCTTAGGATTTTTACATCGATGTTCATAAAAGGTAATTTTGAAATTTTTGTAATGATATCTTTCATGGTTTTTGCTTTCAAACTATACTTACTGACTTCAAAAAGTAGTCAGGGAGTAATGCTTCTTTTTCTGTTCCCTGGATGAGTATTTGTCAGATTGTCTAATTCTTCTTAAATGTTTGGTAGAATTCATCAGTGAAGCTATCTGGCCCTGGACTATTCTTCACAAAAAGGATATTTTTATGGATTCCCTTGGGAAAAGAATGGAAACCTTGAGAGAATCATTGTTGGGAGATTTCTGAGAGGTAAGACAGAGACAGAAAGAGAGAGGTGGTGGTATATGGCATTTCAAATTATCTGACATGTTCCTAAAAGGAAAATTGCCCTTGGTTTCCACTCTTGGTTCTCACCACACTTTCCCTGAGCCACAGGTCTATGGGATAACAGGTCTATGAGCACAGGAGTCTATGACCCAGAATCAGGTCTTTTAGAGGAGAAGGCCCTGTTGTTGGGCAGAGTGCAGTGAGTAGGAGGTGGAGGAGGAACTGGTTTAAGCAGACAGAGGCTCTTTGTTTGCTCTGTTTCTTTGTAAATGAGGCAACATTTGGAAACAACAAATATTGGTTCAGAGAACTAATGCGTTCTGCCCACCCTATTCAGGTCAGCTACCCAACACCCCTGCACGTACACACAAGTTCAGCTCCTTCTACAGGGGGGCCAATCTTGTTGAAATTTAAGACTTTCATTCAGTTTATAATAGAAGATTTAGGTCATGACTTGGATTGTTCTGTAACTGGAAAATCGCTCATATTCATATTCTCTCTTTCCTCCTTTCTTCCCTTCCTTCTTCCCTTTCTCTCCTCTTCTGGATTAAAAAAAAAAAATCAACATCAAGAAGGCAGCTGTGGTCTGCAGAAGGCTGGGGCACTTAGGAGATTTGAGTTCAAGTTCCAGAGCTCTGTGAACGAAGACTTATTTCACTGTAGTGTCCACATTTAAACAATGGTTAGGGTTAGAAACAGTGCTTGGCACATGGAAAAGCTGCAAACATGAGACTTTCCATCTGAGCCTAAGCCAGGGCATGCCTGAAGTTCTGCAATTGGGGTACTTGATGGACCAGGCCCTCTGCAGACTGAAACCTGGGGCTGCATTTCTGGAGAAACTGCAGGGTTGGGAGTGCCCTGTCTATCCCTCTCTCATATGAGCTTGGTGTGTCCCTGTTTCCTAGGAGAGGGAGTGTCCCTGGTGAATGGATATGTACATTCTAGAACCAGACTCATGATTTTGCATCTGACTCACCAGTCGACTCTGGACACATTATTAACTTCTCAGGGCCTCAGTTTCCTAATCTCATTTGTGAAATTGGGATTCAAATGCATCCATCACAGAGGGTTAGCATCCAATAGAGCTCTCAGTGAGTGTTAGCCATCATTAAGTGGTGAGGGACAATGAGTTTTCTGACTCGAGTGTCTGTAATGTAGAATTAAACATAATAAGGGAGAGTACAGGCATAAGTGTCCCGGGCCACCAAGGACATGAAACACTGTCGTGTTAACCTTTACCTCCACACACACCCATACTCTTTACAGATGTGGGCACAGCCATACAACCAGGGTGTTATACACATGTACACCCCACAGCCTGCCTCGCCCCTTCCTCCAAGGAATGGCAGACATAGGGGTTTGTTTCTGTCCTCCTGCTGAGCAAGAACTAGATGATGTTGGGCTCCTTTTGTCCATGTCTCATCTGACCTTCCTCCCTGCACCTGTAGGGCTTGGATTCAGAGGGCTCCACTGAGGTGGGGCATAGGACTGGCCAGATGGTGCTCCTTTTGAGGGGCTTAGCCTATGCCTGTCCCTGGAGGAGCTGCCTCAGGAAAGGCTCACTATGTGAGTGCATTAGGGTCCCAGGGAGGAGAATCATGGTCCATTGACCTTCCATGGCCTCCACCAAGCTTTCCTGAGTTTGTGGATTAGCTCAACATTTAGCAACTCTCCGTCCTACTTCCAGGCAGACTCTGCAAGCTCATTGTAGGGCCTAAGGAAGGCATCAGTTGACCATGGGCATGTCTGCTCTGCAGTGTCCTCTCCCAGCCAGCTCTGCCCCTCACTTTCCTCTCCATCTTCATCTCCGTACCTCAAGGTCCCCATGTGAAGGCAGACCCCCCTCCCCTCAATGCCTTTCAATTGTGAAAAGAATAGAAATGTGTAAGAAGAAAAGTTAGTTTATATTTGTTTAAAAAGTTTAAATATATTAGTTTAAAAAGTCACTATTTTTTTTCTAATAAGGTTGTACAATCAAAACCTTTTGGAGACTACTTAGCTGAAGAGTTAGGGTGACCCAGGTCATTGAGATCAGGCCACATCCTCCCCGGGGTCTCTTTCTTTGAGCTCATGTGTCACTTTGTTCTGAGTCTCTCAGAATCTAGACCACATTCCTGGGCAGCTTCTTATGGGAGAGAATTTGTCTCTCCTGTGACTCTGTCCCTAGACTAAGATGTCCAGGAGGCTGCATGAAGGGAGGGAAGATTTCCAGTCCAGGAGCCTTGGCTCAGTAGGGCACATGGGGAGAGAGCAGCCCCCCCTCCCCACCCCCGGGAACAAGTGAAGGGTGTTGAGCCTGTTGTTGTTTTTTTTTTACATGAGGCCAGCTTTATTCTTCTTCGACACCCTCCCAGGTAGGTCTTTGCCTGTCATTCTCCGGTTCTAATCTGGATCTGGGCAGTTCCCTTCCCTCTTTCATCTGCGCAGTGAGCACTTAGGACTGGGGCAGGACCAGCTCTGCCATCTAGGGATTCAAGAACAGAGCCGCCCACTCCCCACCCTACCCTCACCCCCTCTCCCCAGCCCCAACCGGCTGCAGTTCCACTCCTGCACAGAGGCAGCACACATGAACAAAGGATTGGTTTTTCTTTAATTTCCTTCCAATCAGCATTTTTGTGCTGGACTCCTTCCATGGGTCTGACCCAGATATCAGGAAATGAGGAGAGTGGGGGTGAGGAATGAAGGGTGATTGGGCAAGCAGGCTGTGCAAACACAGGAGGTCAAAGATTGTGCTTGGTCCCCCTGGTCAGAGATAAAGAGAGCGGGGCACAGAGAGACAGCGCAGAAGACCGCTGGTCTGTGCCTGCTGCTCCACCCCGCAGACCCAGACCGGGAGGATGAGGCTCACCATCCCTGCCCTGCTGGCCTGTGCCATTCTGGGTGAGTATGGGTGCAGGGAAGTCCCCTTATACTCTGGACCCAGCCACACTGCCCCCTGGGCTCCATGTTCCCTCGTTGGGGCTGGACAGACAGAGCCTTTCCTCAGCTCTTCCCCATGGCACCTCTGCACCTGCTTTAGCACTCACTGCCTCTGGGATAGCTTTGTGCCTGCATGCACCTGCTGGTCCTGCTTGTGCCCCTGGCACTTTTTCATGCTCTTCTTGCTTTCTCCTCCTCCTCCCTGTACAGTAAATCTTATAATAGAGAAATACAATAAATTAGAGCACTCCCATCACAGTTTATCAAATCCTTTCCCTGGGGCCTCTCAATCAAGTCCAAACGGTTTAGCGAGGCATTCAAGGCCTCGCTGGATCTGATCTCCTCTTCTTGGGGAATATGATGTCTCATGGGAGCCATTGGCGCTGACAAAATCCTGACGCATAGCAGCCCAGGAGTCTGGAGCATGGGATTTAAAGCCAGACTTCTTGGGTCCTCACCAGTGAGGAAGGTAGTACAGCCTGGCCAGGGAGGGTAGGTGAGGAAAATTGAGGCCATGGATCCAGGCAGCGGTGGAATTTGCTGCACACATCCCTGCAATGGGGGCTGCCACTGGTTGGCCTCTCCCACTCTCATCACCTCCTGAGATTATTGGGCCCCCTTATCCTCTTACTTTTACCTTTGGAGACTTCCATGTTTAGTCATTTGTCTCTCCTGAAAACGTTTACCCTTCAGAGTCGGTCTCACATTATTTGCCTCTGCCTCACTCCTTTCCGACCCCCCCCCCCCCCCTTCAAGGATCTCATAAGGCTGTGCAAGGTAAATGCATGACTAAGACAAATTCCTGCCCAGGGAAACCTCAGGAGGGGCAATTTGGGAAGGGTCTGCCCCTGGTTCCTGAGGCCTCCTGTGGTTTCCCAGGGCAGAGTTGGGATAAAGGGTATTGGGGCAGAAAGTTCCTCCTTATACGTTCTGGAGAACTGCTGCCCTCCCCCTCTGCTGCTTTGTGGATATTCAGCGGCTTCCTTAAGTTAGTTGATCCACGGAGAGTAGAGATAACAGAGGGTTTGGGGAACAGTGCCAAAGCTCACATGATAAGGACAACACATCTGTAACCACATGGATTTTAGTAGCTACAGACATGGCTGACTTTAGCTTCTCCTAATTGCAGCCCAAAAGACTGGTGAAAATTGAGGGTCATTCGAAACAGAGAGAACCACTGACTATGTGGAGTTTCTAGTTATTCCTGGGACAGAGGAAGACAGATGGTGTCAGAGACAAATTCTTTATCTCATCAGTCATTTACCTCTATCTGTACAGTAAATCTTGTAAAAGAGAAATACAATGCACGCCCCCTACTGGCCAACCAGATGCAAATAACTCAGAATGTTATCTTCTTTAGTTCCCTGGGCAGAGACCAAAGACTGGAGGCCTGGTTTCTAAGCATCTCAGCCACTAATGATAGGCTGGGTAAAACATCACTCTCTGAGCACAGTTCCCGCCTCTTTTAAAAGTGGTAATTCCTATCTTGTTGGCTTCCTGGCTTGCAGTATTGAGCCAATGCCTTGAGGTGGTTGAAAATGCCATGTCACACTGATGAGGCTTATGTCCCATTGCAGTCCCATGATGGTGAGGGAAGAAGGCACGGAGAACACAGAAGAGCAGATTTTGGTTTCCTATTGAGATCTGAAGGTCAAGCCCTCTCTCCTGCCAGCAATGGGTGGCAAGTGGGAACCTGGGAGGTCATTAGGGTTCGCTTCTCTTGTCCCAGCCTCAGAATGCAGTGGAACCTGTACCCTTCACTGATCACGGACTGGAGTGGAAGGAGGACAGGACAGAGGGGATGTAGCCTTCAAGTCCCTTCAGAGGGTGTTGCTGTCTCTCCCACTGGAACAGGGCGCTCTGTCCTTTCTCCTGTAGGGCTGTGCCTGGCTGTCCCCGAAAAAACTGTGCGATGGTGCACCATCTCAGAGCCTGAGAACACAAAGTGCACAACTTTCCAAAAGCAAAATTTGGATTTGCAAAAGGCTGTTACTCTTGACTGTGTGAAGAAATCCTCCCACTATGAGTGCATCGAGGCCATTGAGGTAAGTCACTGCTGCCTAAAGGAGAGTGGAAGACAATCCGCACTCCCTCTTGCTCCTGGCGTTCTGGAACAATTCTGTACTCACACATAGGAGGCTGATGTACTTCAGAAATGGACATCGGAGCGGCTACCTTTAATAATTCTTAAAGCAAAATTCATTGTGCTCTGAAAGGGGGTTATTTTGAGGCACTAAGTTCTCTGAACTCAGGGGAAAAACAAGAATATTTGCTATCAAAATAACATGGTTTGGAAGTTCTTAATACATCATGAAAGTAGGTGAGTGATGGTCACAGGGAAGAGAAATATGGTGAGAGATTACAGATGATAGCTGGTCCCTTTGTTTTCTAGGTTTTACAAAATCCTCTTCTTCAACATTGTTCCTGCTCATTTGAACCTGTGTCAGTTGCTGGCTGGGCAAAGGGGCTACAGTGATGAATTTAAACACACATGGTCCTTACTCTTGAGAAGCTTTTCTTAGGAGAGAAGAAAAGCATGCAAACAAGTAGATATGTAATTTCAAAATGTATGCCATAAAATGAAGGGGAAAAGTAGAATGCTCTGACAGAGCCTGGTTTCAGGAACAATCTCCCTGAGAGGGAACAATGAAGATGAGACCCCAGGGATGAGCATGGGTATAACACTCCAAGCAGTGAACAGTAGCATGTGCAAAGGTCCTGAGACAGGGGAGAGCTGAGCTTGTTAGAGTTGCTGTAGAGGAGCCACGGTGACAGAGCAGAGCAAGCAGATACTGGAAGGAGCAATGAGGTAGGAGAGGCAGACTCAGCTAAACGGAGCTTGATTAACTCAGGAAATCAGTGATTTGATATAAAAACTTGTGTGGTTTTTTTTTAAAAAGGTATTTTTATTGATTTCAGAGAGGAAGAGAGAAAGATAGAAACATCAATGATGAGAGAGAATCATTGATTAGCTGCCTCCTGCACGCCCCTTACTGGGGATTGAGCCCACAACTTGGGCACGTGCCCTTGACCAGAATCGAACCTGGGACCCTTCAGTTTGCAGGCCGACACTCTATCCACTGAGCCAAACTGGCTAGGGCTTGTGTGTTCGTTTTTTTTGTTTTTTGTTATTTGCTTTTAAATTGGACCTCAGTTTCTATCATGGCTTAATTATAACCCTTGAATTATGAATATGATCAGCTTTGGTCTATGCAAGCCCCTCTTTTTAAATATGTTAATAAGATAAAGTAATACTATCCAAAAATCCACCACAAGTTCACAAAACTTCATTATTGCCAATAGCTTATGTTTGCAGCAGCATTGGATTCTATGGGAATGGCACCACTTGGGTTTACTTGCAATGATCTGTGCTTCCCCTTTCTAAGCAAACAGAATCCTAAGATTTTTTTTTTGCCTTTTATTTTAGTTTTAAGACTTGTCTATGTGCTAGAGGCCCAGTGCATGAAGTTAGTGCACTTGGGGAAGAGGGTTCCCTCAGCCCAGCCTGCACCCTCTTGCAGTCTGCAAGCCCTCGGGGGATGTCTGACTGCTGGCTTAGGCCCGCTCCCCATAGGAAGCTATACTTCCATGATCTGTGTCATGTTATATGTAGGGAATAAGACAATAGTAGTTCTAAATGAAATAAAACAATAATGTAAGCCAAACTATATATTTGTCTAGCTGATACTTATCTAGCCTTGTAAAAACTAATAAAAACTATTCACAGAGTACTGGCAAGGGCTTCTAAGAATTATTTTGATTAAAGATAGTTGAAGAAAAATGGAATAGAAGTTATTAAGAGTATATATAAAAATAGTGCTTCTTACTTTAAGAAAAAATAAATTATAGATACAGTGGAGGGTACCAAAAACATTTAAAGTGAACTATTATTTAATTTTTCACTCCCACTAGTGGTGCATTTAAATACTTTACATTATTAAATTAATTACAGATGCAGTGTAAAGGCATCAAACAACAACCAGCAAGGACCAATGTAATGAAGGAAATAAACCCATACTGCCTGTATTAGAATCCCTGCTCCATGACTCACTAGCTATGTGACCTCAAGAAGTGATTTAAAGTGTCTCTGTTTTTTAATGTGTAAAATGCAGCTGCAGAATGGCTCCCGCCTCCAGGATGGTGCTACTGAAGGCTGCCCGCCAGCAATGTGCTAACCTCCCAGCTTACAAGTAGGCATGAGTTGGATAGCAATGATCTGTGATATGTCTGAGTAGTCCATTAAATGAACAATGAACCACAACGGAAGTAATCATCGCTTAACACTTAGTTCAGAGTAAAGCAAGAAGTTAAATCCAAAGACACACTAACTCTATGAATGCAGGACTCCTATAGTTATCTGGACCCAAGACAGGAAGGAAAAGTACTGAGTACTGAATCAGAGTGGAGAAGAGTATCATCAAACCCCACTCCCGCATAAGGAGGGCCTCACAGTGACGCCTGAGAAGGCCTCAGCAGAGGGCCCACCATAAAGAGGTCATCAAATAGAAGCACCTGGGTTCTCAATGTACACATGTGTAAGAGCATGGCCAGGCAGTGGGCCTGAGTGATTGACTGCAGCCTCCTTCAGAGCCTGCAGTGCCTGGGCTGTGCACCCAGCCTGGTGTGGGGAGGGCAGCTTTCCTCCACGAGGCCTGTGAGTAAAGCCTCTGTAGCTCAGGTTGATCCTAGAAGGTCACACACAGGTTTCTGAGCCAAAAACCAGACTCCTCACCAGGAAAAAGAAAACCAATCAATTCCTTTCTCTATGTTGAAGGAATAGGAATATGGTGGCCAAACTCCCCCCAGTGGGGTGGTGGAGTTAAATGAAACGGGTTAGTGTGTGGTCTGGCCAAGTTGATGGCTTTTCTGGCCCCAAATGTCACCCTCACTCACCTGGGTTAAGCGGTCTTTCCTGGAATTGAGGGGTTCATTGGTGTTTGGTTTGTTCCTTTTCAGAAAGGCAGAGCAGATGCTATGACATTGGATGCGGGTTTGGTGTTTGAGGCGAGCCAAGCCCCCCACAACCTGAAACCTGTAGTGGCAGAATACTACGGGTCAAAAGAGAGTGAGTTCTCCCTGGGGATCCGGGGGAGAGTTTGTGGCTGTTGTTCTATCCTGATAGACCCTTGTTCTCTCCGGGTAGACTCTTGTCTTGTTTAGGCAGGTAATGGAGGAGTGAGTGGGCAATGTGGTGCCCTATAAGCCCCCACAGGCACAACTCAGGCCTCTGTGGCTTTGGGCTGGCTGAGGACTGGTGCTGCTGACAGTGATCTCCTGGGCCAGGAAGTGTGTACAGCCTGACCTGAACCATTAGAGTTTAGAGCTGTATAGAGAGTCCTCCAAGAACCACAGGTACCTCACTCAGAGAAGAGACTACACTGGAGCACACACTCTGAGAGTAACCTGACTATTTCTGGGCCTGTGTCCCTAGGTCCCAGGAAATACTTAGGAGTCAGGAATGTGACCTCTGGTTTCCAGGTAGCCTTGGGTTGGTAGGTGTAGGCAGAAAACCTGCAGGGCCAGGGCAGGAAAAATCATTGAGGCCCATGTGCATGTGGCTTTCTTGCCAGTGTTTGCCTGGAGGGTTATACAAATGTCCCCTCTGTGGTCCTTTTCTTCCCTGCAAACCTAGGGAAGTTATTCTGATCTCTCCCTCGTTAGGACCCAACCCAACATAAGTGTGGCTTATGGGTTCCCCTTCCCTAGTCAGGAGCCCAGCAGTGATGAGCAATGTTTCCCTGAGGCCCAGGTTGTGGGTCTTCCATTCACACTGTCTCTTTGTAGATCCACAAACCAGCTATTATGCTGTGGCCGTGGTGAAGAAGGGCAGCGGCTTCCAGCTGAACCAGCTTCGAGGCAAGAAGTCCTGCCACACCGGCCTTGACAGGTCTGCTGGGTGGAAGATCCCCATGGGCACACTCTATAACGAATTGCCTGAGCCACAGGAAAATCTTCAGAAAGGTAAGCAGGCAGGAGGGTGTGTGCCATAGGCCACCCTGAGGTCACTCAGACATGATCAGGTGGTCATGTGTAATGATTCCTGGGGTGGAGGTGGGAGGTTAACCAGCTTTAAACTGGTTGGGTCTGCAACACCGGCAGCCCTTGGGAGGGTTCGGCTGAGTCCTCTCTTCTCTGAGCTCCTGATACCTCAGCAGAGGCTGCCTGGAGGAGTGGGTGGGGAAGGGCATCAGGCCCAAAAGAGGGTTCAGGCAAGACCAAGGTCAGTGGGCCCTATTGCCCACTTCCCTGGGGTGCCTTCCTTTCTGTGTTTCCCCTCCTGCTGGAGTATTCTCTGGTGGCCATGTGCTGGCCATGAGCTTGGCATGCACCTGTCCAGGTGGGTCTGTCATCTCCTGGGCATGACTTCCAGAGGAGACTTCTCTCTGAGCTGTTCCAGTGTGACGAGGCAGGGAGCGGGGCTGACAGTGACCTAAGCCAGGCCTTGATTGGTAGCAGGCATAGGCCTGGTCCTTGGGGAGGGTGATGGGAGAATAGTTGTTAACACGTCCCTTTTTGGAAACCTTGATCTTGACCAGTGAACACACATACGGGCAAGCTAGGCCTGGTAGCTGGGTTTGTTCTGGTCACTCTCTGTTCATGCATGAGCCTGGGTTGGGAGCTGGAATTGTCTTTGGCCAGGCTGGCTCATGCCCTGTGTTCCACATTTCTGTGTTGAGCAGCAGCGGCCAATTTCTTCGCGGGCAGCTGTGTTCCCGGTGCAGATGGGACAGCCTTCCCCAAACTGTGTCAGCTGTGCGCTGGGAAAGGGAAAGACAAGTGTGCCTTCTCCCACCATGAACCGTACTTTGGCTACTCGGGTGCCCTCAAGTGAGTGAGACTTGCTGCTGCCCCATGGCAGCCGAAGTGTTCAATGTCCTCAGGCTGGGAAACCCACTCTAGTCCATAGCATAGCCCAGCCTGCAACAAGAGTGTTCAGGTGGCCTAACCCCTCCCCCCGCCCCCTCCCCCCAAGCTGGGACTTGCCAGACTAGGCCAGCGCATGCTTCCTTCATGCTTCATTGATAGGAACCCACTTTCCTTGGGTCTCTTCTGTCTTCCCAGAGCCCTTGAATCTGGCAAGTGTGTCCTCTCACTGTACTGGGCAGAGCCTGAGGGAACAGGAACATCCCTAGTGTCTGAGACATTCTCCAGTGACTGGCTCTCTGTTTTCTACTGCAGCAGTGTCACTTGCTCAATGTACTGGCCTCTCTCCTGCCTCCCCTCATGGCCTCTGTGCAGACAGCTCACATAGCTCATTTCTTGCTTCTTCTTTTCCCTTGGTTTTATAGTAAGCTAAGGGTACTTTTCCCCCTTCAGGAGATGCTAAGCCTTTATCCTCCATTTCAGAAGTTTGAAAAACATTCTCTGTCCTAAAATATCTTCAATGCCTTTTTGCTGCTTTGGGGCACCTGGTGAGGAACCTCTAGCTCCTGGGAGCTCACCTCTCACACATCGGTGGTACCCTAGATGCTTCCTCTGTGTTGGTCTGCACAGAGGTCTCCACCAGGCTCTCCCCTTGACCCATGCAGGAGAGGTGATCAGACCCTCAAGCCAGGAGAAGGGTCTATCCCGCAGAAACCCTCCTAATGTGTTTCTTCTCACAGGTGTTTGAAGGATGGTGCTGGGGAAGTGGCCTTTGTGAAACACTTGACGGTATTGGGTAAGTTATTAGAAGAATTTGCAGATCCCCACGAAACAGTGGGCCTTCTCTTTTTCCTGCCTCCCTTTTCATGCTTAGTAGTCAGACTTGAGGATAGTGTGTTCCTCCTTTATCATTGCTTGGGTTCCTACATGTTCAGAGGTATGTGCCTGTAGGGTCCCTGCCTGGACTCCTGGGCCTCTTTCCATCATTCAATGTCCTGTATACAGGGCCATTTCCTTCTGTTAAGTGTTGCCATAGCAAAGGATTGGGGACAGGTCTGGCCAACCTTGGCCTATAGTTGGCCTACTAAGATGAGACCAATGTGGGATGTGGGGAAGTTAACCCTGCACTGGGTATCAGAAAATTCCTCTCCTGTAACTGGCTGTGGGACCTTGAGCAAGTCAGTTTCCCTATGTTCTTTGGCCCTCAGTGTTAGCTCCAGGCTTCTCAGCTCACACATTTTATGATGCAGTGGGATTGCAAGGGAGGGTACGGGAGACCAAAAGCTCATGGTTTTTCATGCAGTAGGTTCATCTGGGCTTTCCTCCCTCAGAGGATCTTCCACAAGCTGACTGGGACCAGTATGAGCTCCTCTGCAGGGACAACACCCGGAAGCCAGTAGATAAATATGAGGAGTGCCACCTGGCCTCTGTCCCTTCCCATGCTGTTGTGGCCCGAAGTGTAGGCGGCAATGAGGACTGGATCTGGGAGCTTCTCAACCAGGCCCAGGTATGAAATCCACTGTTCTCCCTCCTTAGTGGTCCTTGCTTGGATTTGGGGCATTTTCCTTCATTTCCTTAATGCCACTGCAGACCATTCTGTTTTTAGGACACAGTGGGGATTATGCTACACACCATCCACTTACCTAAAAGTGCTCAGCAGGGACTCTTCTCAGAGTAGTATGGAACCTAGTCCTGCATTATCATCTACCAGACTCCTACATTTTGGACCAGTGACATGAAGATGCTCCTAACTGCTCTATTACATTTCTTTCCAGCTAAATCAGGCTTTTAGGACAAGGGCAAACATCCCTGCCCTCATGAGGCCTTCCACGAACTCCCCAGAATGAAATGGTCTCTTTCTTGATGTCCCTCAACTTGACTGCAAGGGAGCTAGCTGCTTGCACCACGAGCTTTACATCCCTAGGGCAGCAGAATGCTAGAAATGAGCCAACTATCATCCAGCCCTCCCATCCATCCATCAAGAGTTTAAGTGACAATCACACAGTGTCAGCCTCTGACAGATACTTTTCTTGCACTCAGTGAGCCATCAATCCAGTCAGGGAGACAAGCACAGAAACACATTCAGGGAAATAAGATGTGGCACGTCCCCCAGAGGGCTGTAAGTGGAAAAGGTGATGGGTAGGAAAGAGCAGGCCTGACTGCCCTGGCATTTGGAAATTTCATAGTTTAATTTTCTGGGATTTTGGTTTCTTTTAGTCCCATTTCATAACTTACTTTGTCACTGTAGCCATTCATTGCTGTTTTACCATAAATAGGAAGATTATGGCAGAGGTACAACTGGAGACTTCCAGCTTTTCAGCTCCTCTGAGGGGAAGGACCTGTTGTTTAAGGACTCTACCCAAGGGTTTTTAAGGATTCCCCCTAAGATGGACTCCTGGATGTACCTGGGATATGAGTATGCCTCTGCAATGAAGAATCTGAAGGCAAAGACACGTAAGTACTTGGGAAGGACCATGTGACCTTAGGAGCTTGGAAACCTGATGAGGGCAGGGACCAGTGATAGAGTCTGTTCAGGTATTGAACACCTGCCCTGATGTTCCTTTATCTGCCCTACCTGTTGGATAGATGCATTCATCATCATGAGATAAGCCTGGGCATCACCACAGGGAATTAAAGGAAATTCATATGTAAAATGACATTATTTCCCTTGTATAAATCAGGGCTGCCCCAACCACTTTGTGAAGCCAATTAGCCTGACACAAAGTAAGTAAAAAAGAATGAAATTAATTTCCTACCTATAAGCCAGTACAATGGTAAACATGTGGCCTAGTGAGGCTGAAATTCTCGACAGGTCCGTCCTGTTTCTGAATTTTCCTGGTCACTGGAGGTTTGTTTGGTCATTCATTCATTCAGCAGAGAATTATCGGTTATCTGGCCATAGATTGTGCTAGATGCTGGTATATAATGGGGAGACAAACATATATTAGATTCTGTTATCATGAAACTTTCTTACCAGAAGAGAAGACAAATGTTAAATGGATAGTCATTCTACTGAATGATCAATTAAAATGGAGAGATTTACTCAGAAGAAGGAAAAAACAACAACACAGGACAAAATACCATGGACCTATGAGACCATGAAAACAAAAACAGGTCCTGGAGTTAAGATAAGGCTTCCTGAGGAAGTGGCTCTTGAGTTGGGTCTGATGGTTAAGTGTTCATTTATTCAGCAGACATTTATTGCGCTAACCACAAGCCAGGCACTATCCTGAACAATGAGGGTGCAGTGGAGAAAAGACAGGCATGGCCCTTGCCTGGCAGAGCTTATGATCTTCTACAGCAGTGGTTCCCAACCTTTTTTTGGTCATGCCCCACCTAAGCATCTCTAAAATCCCGATGTCCCCCTGTGACATATAATTCTTATTATACAAAAAGTGAACTTCCTATTCACACAGAGGAAGCCTAAAAGGCCATTAATGTGGTCTAAACAAGCTTCCAAAGAACATGGCATCCTGAATGAGAAAAATGAAAGGACAGTTGAAGTATTGAGGAAGAAATCATTAAAAAATTGTTTAAAAATAATAATATGAAGTAATACAAAAAATAGCAAATAAAGTTTCAAAACATATAATAGAGAACTGAAATGCATAAATATATCACAAAATAATATACTGTATATGAGGCCCCTAGAACCATAAGAAATGCAAAAAATTCACTGTTAATAACTCATTCTCCAATTGCTCCCTTAAAAATTAAATTGCCTCCCTGTGGGGTGTGTATCCTACATTGGTAACCACTGTTCTACAGGGAACAGACAATAAACAATGAACAAATAAATAAGAACAGCTCAAGTGGTTAACTGTTATTTCAAAAAGAGGAAAAAAACTAGCCTGAAGTGATAGAGTGCCCGGCATTTGGGAGGATGATTGGCTTCTCAGAAGAAATAAATTTAAACTAAGTCTAAATGATAAGAAGTCAATCAAGAGATTGTTATTGCCTTTGCTTTCTAACATAATTCCTTGAATGGGATCTGTTTGGGCAAATCCCAGAATTTTCATGAAGACAGTTAGTAGCATTCAAACTAGCAGGCAGCTCATGGTGCCGCATCTGAAACCCCATTCTCTTACTTATGTCCTAGGCCCGGATGCCTCAACGGCTGGATGCAATACTGTGAAGTGGTGTGCAATAGGCCACCAGGAGAGACTCAAGTGTGATGAGTGGAGTATAAACAGTAAAGGGAAAATAGAGTGTGAATCAGCAGAGACCACCGAAGACTGTATTGCCATGATCATGGTATGTCATTTCTGCTTCCATAGGGCAGTGCCTTTGCCACTGCTGCCTGCCTATCCCAAGTATTCCTGGGAGTGATATGAAAACCCAGGAATAATCAGGTATGTGGGCAGCTAATTCATTAGGCAAAAGGAGTTAGAACCTTACCCTCACTGAAGGAGCCCTGCCCCACAGAAGCTTCAGTATTTTTGAGCGTGTGGATCTGATGGGCTCCTTAGAGCTAGGCTCCACTCGTCTGTCTTGCAAAGGAGAATACTTGGTGTCAGAAAGATGTTGTGGGAATGTCCCTGAGACAGTGTGTACTATTAGAGGACAGGCAGATCAAATGTGGGTCTTTGCTCCTGAAGAAACTAAGCAAGGCACCCAGAACTGATCATCAGTTCAAGGTGGTTTGGGTGAAAATGAGAGTACATTTTATTTTCTGTGCTGGGTGTACCTGGCTGATCCTTTGTGGGGTGGGGGGGTCCAGAACTAGCAATAGCTGTCTCCTTGGTACTTGATGACCTGGGCTGGGAAGGATGCTTCAAGGAAACACCTGGAAGGGCAGACAACAGAAAATGGCCTCCTTACATCTACTCTGATATGCTGTGTCTTTGCAGAAAGGAGAAGCTGATGCCATGAGCTTGGATGGAGGCTTCATCTACATCGCGGGCAAGTGTGGACTGGTGCCTGTCCTGGCAGAGAACTACAGTAAGTGGAAGGGGCGCCCCTCAGTGTTGTATTTCTTCTAGGCCACGAAGAAAGGAGATGGGAAAATCATAACCAGATTCTTACTACAATGGCCATAAAAGAACTTGCTTACTGAGCCTCTCCCACTTTCCAGGCTCTGGGCTCCCTCATCTCTAATCCCCACAGTTATCTTGAAGGATAGTTCTTCTATCATACCTTCCACCCGGGGAAATGGAGGCTTTGCATTGCAAAGTTCCAGCTAAAACAAAACCTATTGCAGAGAACAGTTGGGATTCTTAGCTGAGATTCATGGCAGGTCTTCTTGCTTGCAAAACTCACACTTTTCTTATTGCTCTGGTGCAGATATTCAAGTATAATCGAATTGGCAGGGACCACTATGGCCACAGGACAGACAGAGCAGGAAACTTGAAATTCATAATTTTGGGCTAAATTCCAATGGCCAGAGAGTTAAAGTGAATTTGCACAATTAAGAGAGCTTGGGCTTTTTGGGAATTGGTGATATGTAGTTTTTATGGCTCTTTTTATTCTGATCTGCAACATGGGGAAGGCATGATTTCAATCTATAAATGAGTATTTAATGAATTCTTCATTTTCTCTTCTCCAGAAACTTCCAGTAATTGTAAGAACACACCAGAAAGAGGTGAGTTGGGATTGGGAACCTGAGTTTAAGATAAATTCCATTGCTTGGGGGAAAGAGGAAGATAAGTTTAAATTCAAATCACAAGTAGATAAGGCAACCAAAAAGATCCAATTTTTAGAATGCAAAAGAATCATGGAAAGATAGTAAATGGTAATGACGGTTCCTCTTTTACACTTGCCATGACTTACACAAAGGATTTCTCATTGAATCCTATAAAGTAGGTCTTGTCATCCTCTAAGGATGTAGAAGAGGCTGAGAGAATTTATAAGTTGTCTAGGCTCCTATATCCTGTAAGCACATCCACACCCTCCTCACCACTCCTGACTGCCTTGCATTACATTAGGCCTGCAGTTTCAGATGAGAGTTAGCACCAGCCAAGGAACCTTGCATATTTGTGTCTGGCAGGGCTGGGGAGAGAGGTTCCCACGGACATATGTCTAAGAGGATAAAATTCCCCAGTCTTCCAGCCAGGGTTGGGCTCAAGAATCCAGGCCAAAGGTGGCTCTTGCCCAGGGTTCTGGCTGGGGTGGATTTGGAAAGATGGAGTGGGAGCAAGTCAGGAACTCTTACACCCTGGTAAGCACTGTGCCCCAGAACCTCTATGCACACACCTCTCTAGGTCATTTTCCAGCTACTAGTGTGCAATTGTGTCCTTGTGACTTCCCCTGATTACAACCTCCCAGCCTTTCCCCATCACTCTAGGAGCCAAGCTCAGCAGGAGAATATAGAAAGGCCTATTCTTATTCCATGGATAACATGACTTCTCTGTTTTCTGTTGTAAACAAGTTACTCAGTTAAATTAGAAAGTTGAAATCACAGGTTGATGTTCCATCCCCGTTTTTAAGAATCAGCAACTATTTGCTGCTAAAAATGGTAGCCGACTTGCTTTTGACAGTTTCCACTTCACATATTTATTTTAGTGCAAATCTGTATTCTTATTGCAAAATATATGGCCAAAATATTCCCTTCAGTTTATTGACCATATACAATATTTCCTAATAATTGTTAGTACACTATGTACTCTTCAGTATTCATTCCTCTGATATTCCCCAGTGGAAGGTGAGTTGCTGATTTATAACTTCAGTAGCTTTGTGCATTTGGGAAAGGGTCATACACCAGCCATTGCTCTATGATAATATATTCTTGTTATTTTGATTTTTCAGTTCAGATTCATCTCCACCTGAAAGAATGACTTGTATTCACCTCACTGTTATTGGGAAGGGCTCCTTCAGAGACAGTAGGAATAATTCAGAATAATTTTGCTTCCATAGGGAGATGGCAGGCTTTGACTGCTGACAGATACTCTGGAGGGCCTAGAGGTGTTAATACATCATTTTTATTTTATTTTTTGGCATATTTCTTACAGGATATTTGGCTGTGGCTGTGGTTAAGTCATCATCACCAGAGGACCTCACATGGAACACTCTACAAGGCAAGAGGTCCTGTCACACTGCAGTAGATAGAACTGCTGGCTGGAATATCCCCATGGGCCTGCTCTACAACAGGATCAATCACTGTGAATTTGGTGAGTGAATCCTAGGAGGTCCCTGTAGTCAGGGCAGGCCAGAAAGAGGTGACCTGGGAAGAGAGTGGTATAGTACAAAATGCTGCTGTGGCCCTGGTTCTATAGTAGTTAAAATTTGCTTAAAGTGAACCTTAAGGAAATACCTAAAAGAGACAGTAGGACTGGGGAGATGAATCAAAATGGTTCTTTTTGGTTGCACATAATGGCTTACCTTTCTCTCTTATGAAAAAGAGGAGAGGTGAGCAGTCCATGCTGATACCATCATTAGAAACCCAGGCTCCCTTTCTCTTTTGCTTCACCATTCTGAGCATGAGTCCTCCGTCTTCAAGGTCATCCATAATTACCGTCACATCCATAATCCAGGAAACCTCAAGGAGCAAGGAATAAGGGCAACTTAAAGTGAATGTCACCTGTAGTTAACATATTAAAGAAGCCATCCAGGAAATCTAACCCAATCACTTCAAATAACTTCTTATTGCTCAGAATTTAGGCACATAATCCACTTAGCTCTAAAAAACACTGGAAAATGTCATCATTCATTTGGGCATGTTTCTGCCCAAATAAAACCAGATCTTTGTTTAAAAAAATTAAAAATAGAATTACCATATGATCCAGCAATTCTACTTCTGGATATTTATCGAAAAGAAAAAACACTAATTCAAAAAGATATATGCACTCCCATGTTTACTGCAGCTTTATTTACTAGTGGCCTGGTGCACAAATTCATGCACATTGAAAATAAATTAATTAGAGGAAATATTTTAATATCGCTATTCACCCTTTATAATAGAAGTGTCAACCAAATTCATGATCAACAATGATACATCGAAACACACACGTGCAATTGGCGCCAGCGAGAGCTTTATATGTATTGCACATGCACAAACCAACTTAGCCAACTTCTCTTTCAGGTAATTGTCAGCAACACAGCAGTAAATATCAACATGAAGCAGATTATTATTGTAGATCACTCAAGGAGAACAAAGGGTAAAATATTTAACTGCAGCAGTGTTTGATTATATTCTGCACAGTGAGAAAACCTGAAGTCATTTTCAAGGTCCACCAGTTCTTACTTCTTTTCAGTTGGGTCAAGTTTCTAAGCTTTCTAAATCTCCGTTTTCTGGCAAATGAAAAGAAAATAGGATTCTACTGAGTCTCCTATCTACCTACTCCAGGACTTCTGTAAGGATCAAATGAGATGAGGCACAGGAAAATACTTCACAGACATTTGGTTAAAGTGTAAATGTTTCCACCTGGCTATAAAGCAAGTCATGTTCCTGGGCTGAAGAAACTGCAAGGAGGCTAGTCGCTAGGGAGAGGAAGCTGGGCGTTGCTACATGATGTCATTATCAGCGCTCACAGCTACTGTTTCCAGGCTGGGCTGGGCTGTGGGCCGCATTTTGTGCCATGCGGTCTTGGCAGCGTTGGCTGCAATTTGGTGAAGTATTGCTCCGGGGTGGTGACGGGGCCTGTGTCCCACTTGGGGGAAGCCGAGTGTTGATTTGTCGACACCAGGTCCATGGTGCCGTTTATTTTTAAATGGCCAGTGCATGTCACGGCAGCTCCTGCATTGAGCACCTGCCCCGTGGTGGTCAGTGTGCATCATAGCGACCAGTCAGATGGGCAGAGCATATTAGCTTTATATAAATACTAGAGGCCCGATGCACAAAGATTCGTGCAATGGGCCTTCCTTTCCCTGGCTGCCGGCACCGCTTTTTATATATATACTAGAGGCCTGGAGCCACTTTTCCGCCTTCGCTCCTGCCCAGAGCTGCCTTTCTGCCTTGGCTCTGGCCCGGAGCCGCCTTTCTGCCTTCCCAAGCTGCCCAGAGGCCCAGAGCTGCTGGGGCGGTGCAGAACGCCTGCGGCGTTGCCATGGCAATGACACAAGCATCCCGCCACACCCTCCGCTGCTCATCGCCTGCATATGCAAATTAATCCACCATTTTTGTTGGGTTAATCTGCATACCCACTCCTGATTGCCTGGTGGGTATCGAAAAGGTACCGTCAATTTGCATCTTTCTCTTTTATTAGTGTAGGTAGAAGATAGCCAAGACATGGAAACAACCTAAATGTCCATCAGTAGATGAATGGATAACAAAATTGTCACACATACACACTGGAATATTATTTAGCCATAAAAAATAAGAAAATCTTGCCATTTGCAACAAGATAGATGGACCCTGAGGGCATTATAGTAAGTGAAATAAGTCAGACAGGGAAAGATAAATATTGTATAATTTTATTTATATGTGGAATCTAAAAAATAAAAATAAAAACAGAAAAAGAAAACCAAACTAAGCTCATAAATACAGAGAACACATTGATGGTTGCTAGAGGCCAGGGGTGGGTTTGGACAACATGGGTAAAGGGGGTCAAAAGGTACAAACTTTGAGTTATAAAATAAATAAGTCATGGGGATGTGCAGGATGGTGACTAAAGTTAATAATGTTGTGTTGCATATTTAAAAGATGCCAATAGAGATCTTAAATTTCTCATCACAAAAGTTTTATAACTGTATGATGGCAGATGTTAACTAGACTTATTGTGGTGATTATTTCACAATATATTCATAATCATTATTTGTATACCTGAAACAAATATAATGTTAAATGTCAATTATGTATCAATAAAAATGATAAATGGAGAAAAACATTGAAAAAAACTAGATCTTTGTTACTAAGGAACAAGGGGAAATAGCTATAGGGTCAACAGCTATTAGGCCTTTCTAGGCAATGTGAGTGTGAGATCCTTAGGTCTCACCAAGTGACTGCGCAATTCCCAGGACCCTTCCAAGGGATAGGAATCAGTATATTCTCTGTCCTCTGAATATCCTCCAGCTTAGTTATAGCCCCTAAAAACCCATGTGAAGTTCACCATGGACAAATGTTTTCTAATGGTTCTCGTTTACATTAACTTCCTGAGTATGTCCTCCCTGCCACCTCTAAATACGTGTAACTGATGTAAAAAGGAAAGTCCTCTAAAAACAGTTATGAACCAGATGAGGCATGTGTGTGGACTGGATCACACGTAAGCACCCAGTTGTTCTGATAGCAATTTGATAGGAAGCAAAGAGTGCTGGGTGACGTTCAGAAGCTCTGGTTCCCAACCAGCAAGGGCACCACCTCTGCTCTCCTGGAAGTGTTACAGCCAGGGGAGAGCAGCTGAGCTGTGACTAAATTTCCCCAGCCCTTTTTTGAGTTTGGAGTTCTAAGTTCTGTTAAGGCCTCTTGTAATAAATGGCAGGAGAAGAAAACATCTGCAAATAGGTGGCACAAGTTCAGGGAGTGAGACCTTCAATTTTATCCCCTTTATGTTATTTCCATCTTTTTCCTTTAGATAAGTGATAACACTCTCAGGGGGTCTGAAGAATTCTCTCCACCAGAAATGTAATGGTCACTAACTTCTATTCCCAGTCTTAAGTTTCCCTTTAAATCCTACAGCCTGGTGGGTCCTGAGTTGGTGGCAGGTCCCAGAATAAATGAGTATGTTCTATCTGTCTTGGGCTATCCACACCTGTTAATGTGTTAGATGAAGGCCATTCTTATCGACTTACTTAGGAAAATCTGACTTCCTCTTGCCCTTCTGCAGATAAATTTTTCAGTCAAGGCTGTGCCCCTGGTTATGCACGAAGTTCCAGTCTCTGTGCTCTGTGTGTTGGTTCAGCAAGTGTTCCAGGAAAGGAGTGTGAACCCAACAACAATGAAAGATACTATGGCTACACAGGGGCTTTCAGGTAAGTCTTATAACGCTGAAATGAATATAATACTCGCAGCTCTGACAAGTTTCCTTTTTTGGAACTAAGGTGAGTTTCTCATGTAACTAGCCTATTAGTCCTTAGTGTTTCAGGTACCATATTTAGCAACCATATGTAGAACCTTGTGTGAAAGGGCCTCCAGGACTGTCTCCAGACCTGGCTGTCATAGACAGCAAAGATTGGCAATATGGTTGTTCTCAACAGAAGGCAATTTGTCCTCTGGAGATAATTGGCAGTGTCTGGAGATATTTTTGATTATCAAATAGGACTGGAGCAGGTTGGGGTGGGGAGACGGTGCTACTGACATCTAATTGGTAGAGGCTGCTAAACATCCCGCATGCATAGGACAGCACCCTATAACAGTTATCTGGCTCAAAATGTTATAAGTGCCAATGTGAGGGAACCCTATCATAGTTGAATATAGGAGTCAGGGGCCTGGCTCATGCTCTTCGTGCATCTCTGGGGAACCTACAACCATACTCAACCTGGAAATATATAAAAGCAAAGTACATGATTTCTACATTCCCATCTATAATTCTATTTCATGGAATGTTTATCATTTTTAAATAGAGACACCTGTTCACTTTATGATCTTATTACTTTTTAATTATTCTTTCTGATTCAGGCCTGTTTTACTTAGTAGTTCATTAATCCATCAACTGCACAAGTATTGTAATTGAACTTCTGGGTGAAAAAAACCACAAAAGTTTATCCCAATGTATCAGTTAGAACCACCTTCTGAATTAGAGTAAGTAAAATGCACAGTCTACACATTTCCAATTTTACAAAGAAATCACCTCACTGGAAAAACTACTCTCTAATATCTGTTTTGATGCATAGAAAATGATGTAGCTCTCTCTGTTGGAGAAACTGTGCCAGAATTTAAGATTTAGTTTATGGAACCGAGACTGTATAACTTACAAAGCAAATCAGAGATTTCTTTTTCTTTACTACTTCTGATGTAAGATTAGTATTAATAGTTGATTAGTGATAATCTATTATTTGTAATAATAGATTAGTGATATAAGGGGAGTCACAATTGCTGATGTCAGATGGCCAGCTCTAGATCTGTAAGGTTGCCCTCCTGAATGACAGATCTATCTCGCTGACTTCCTCTCTTTTCTCCCTGTCTTGCTCCCTGTAGGTGTTTGGTTGAGAGTGGAGACGTGGCCTTTGTGAAGGAAGAGACCGTCATGCAGAACACTGACGGTATGTGCACATGCTCCTCTGTCCCTCTACACCGGGGTTGCTGTGTTCCCTTGTGTTCAGGATGCCTTGGTGAAAGTGTTACTAACTCTGTCAGGCTCCAGAGCTCTGATTCTCAACCTTTTTGTTCAGTGAAAAGAGGTTTTCACTAGGGTAAGCAGCGTGGTAAGAACCGTGAGGTTCCAGTGGCCCTGAATTCTCCCCCAGGAACCCTACCATGGCTGTAGGCATTATGCTGCCTGTCCTCTAAATACCTCAGGGCATATTTCTTTTTAAAAATATATATATTTTTATTGATTTCAGAGAGGAAGTGAAAGGGAAAGAGAGATAGAAACATCAATGATGAGAGAGAATCATTGATTGGCTGCCTCCTGCACGCCCCCTACTGGGGATCAAGCCCGCAACCCAGGCATGTGCCCTTGACCAGAATCGAACCTGGGACCCTTCAGTCCGCAGGCCGATGCTCTATCCACTGAGCCAAACCAGTAAGGGCTCAGGGCATATTTCTTAAGAACAAGGACATTCTCTTATATACCTACTTTACAATTATCAAGATCAGGATATTTACATTAACATGAATTTAATATTCATTACATCCACAGTCCATATTTAACTTTTCTGAATCATTGCAAAAGGGTCCTTTATAATTATTTCCTATATTTTCAGGTCCAATATATATTCCATTATATTCTATGTCCACTGGGGAAAAAAACCCTAGAGACAGTGGCATATTAGTAAGGATGAGCACCAAGATCTTGAATTCTAGAACCAGCTCCATTAAAAGTAACCAGTGCCCCTTAGAACAATAGCCTATTCTAGCAGTGAGCAGGAAAAATATAAGGTGAGCTTGGAACATCACATGGAAGTGATCAGAGTGATGGGACATGTGAAAGCACACAGGAGTCATTTGGACCCCCAACTGGCCAAATCTGGGGCATTCTGAGTATTAAAAGAAATAATAATAATGTAAACTATAATAACCCATTGAATAAAATAAGAATACATGAGTCGATCCTGATTAAACAAATGAAGGTAAAGGAATAGATATTCCTTATTGTAGAATGCTAAACTAATAAATGTAGAAATAATTATAAAGTTAAAAAACAACCACTTGGCAAACAATATAGTCATGATTGATTCAATCAAAAACCATTATTGGATCCTAAAACTAGAGGGTGGATATTGGATGGCTATTACATTGAAAAACAAGCCCTGGCCAGGTGGCTCAGTTGGTTGGAACATTGGCCTATACACCAAAAGGTTATGGGTTTGATTCTGTCAGGGCACATACCTAGGTTACAGGTTTGATCCCAGTCAGGATGCATACAGGAGGCAACCCATTGATGTTTCTCTCTTTCTCTCTCTCTCTATCTCTCTCTCTCTCAAAATAAATAAAAGACATATCCTCAGGATTTGTAAAAAAAAGGAACAAGAAAAAGTTTTTAAAGTTGGTAAGAATGAGTACTCCACCTGCCCACTCTATATTACTAACTACTTATAAAACCCAATATAGTCCAAGCAGCTATTTCTTCCTTCCTTTCCTCATGCCCCTTCACCCAACCTCAAATCTTTCCAGCAACCCGTCTAGAATAAACTAACTCCAACTCCTCCAAGAAGTCTTCTCTGATGGGACACATACATCCACAACACAATCCCTGTCCACATTGCTAGTGTTATTGAATTCATCACACTTTATAATAAACTGTGGCCACAGGAAATCTTTGAGCTGCTTTTTTCCTCCTTTTCTATCCTGACACCGACTACAGTATGTGGCATACAGAAGCTGCTAAGTACTTACTTGAAGGAATATTGATTTGGATAATTTTTCTTTCCTCCCTCCTATTATTTTTGCTTTTCTTCTTTAAGGGCTGTCCTTTTTCCTGCTACCGAGAATTACCCTAAGACCGGTTCTCTGTCACTCCTGGATTTCTTTCTGTACTCTCCTGAGGAGGGCTCCCCTTTCTAGGCTTTAATTCTCCCCTCTCGGCAACGACTCCGAAAGCTTTGCCTCTTGAGGGGAATTTAGAGAGGAAGCCTAACGTATATTGCCACATGGCCATTCCGATGTACAAAGTACACTGGTGCTGCAACCTCAAACTGTATAAATCCAAACTCCTCATATTCTCTCAAAATCCAGTCCTCTTCCTACAGCCTCTGTCCCTATTGAAGACTTGACTACATGCCCTGCCAGTCAAGCCTAGATTAGTCTCTCAGGATGTTTTTATTTCTTCAAAATATGCCTTTATTAATTCCGTGATATGTTGTGGTATAGAAGAATCAGGATACAAAAGCATGTGGAGTCTATGATCTAATTATTTAGATTTGTCTACAAATTATGTGTGTAAAAAAAAAAAGACTAGAAGAAATGCACCAATCAGAAAAGTAGTTGCTATAGGATTATAAGTGTTTCAACATTTTCTTCTTTAAACTGGGTAACATTTTACAAATTACTGTTGTAAAACCAAAACCAAGGATTAGTTTTATTGGAAATAAAAAGTTTTATCATGCACTTCTAGATGCTCACTGCTACACTCCCACTGCTAACTCAGACTAAATCTCCTCCCATCTCATTATTCTTAATGGTCCTATTTTAGGTTCTGGCTCATACAGACATGGAAGTCATATTGACTTCCATTCATAAATCCTCATAGACCCACTTTTCCTCCTGCCAAGTACCACAATCCATTCCACACTCAAGGCCTTTAGGGCCTGGGCGTGCCTCACCTGCTCAGCCCAACCACCGAGACTGTCCCAGTGGGGCCAATTCTCCTTTCACCCATTAGAAACACCAAGTTTGTACCTCCCTGAGCCTTACCAGTGCTCTCCATCCTCCCCAGAGCAGCATTCCTTTTTCCTCCCCCCCCAATTCTATACATTCCAAGACACATAAAGCCTTGCCTCTTCCAGCTAGCTTTCCCTAATTAATGTACCCTCACTGTGCTGGTTCTGAGTTCACATAGCATTTAGAGTGCAGTGTATTCCATAAAATAGAAAATGTTATTATCTGTGCCCTGAATCTTTGCTTTTGGCATGTGTGCTATCTTCCCCTCTAATTAGACTGTATCTTGTATATGGCTGAGAACATAGTATTAAATAAATGCTTAAATTACGAGTAGAACCAGGGTTTAAAGAGAACAAGGATAGATTTCATTTGGAAGATGTTGAGTTGGAGGAACTGGTAAGAAAGGAAAGGAGAAATATTTGAAGGTGAGTGAAGATGTGTATGGTTAGGCAATTTGAGTTTTCTATTAAAACTAAAAGGGGCCGAAACAGGTTTGGCTCAGTGGGTCCCAGGTTCGATTCCAGTCAAGGGCATGTACATTGGTTGCGGGCATATCCCCGGTAGGGGGTGTGCAAGAGGCAGCTGGTCGATGTTTCTCTCTCATCAATGTTTCTAGCTCTCTGTTCCTCTCCTTTCCTCTCTGTAAAAAATCAATAAAATATATATATATTTTTAAAAAAAACCAAAAGGGTACATTTTGGGAGTGTAGAAAACACGTATTTTGACTTTATAGATAACTAATATAAAATTTTATAACAGTGAGTTCATGTATTAGTTGTTTCATTAAATGAAAAAAATAAATGAAAATTTAATTAAGGAAAAGATTAGGAGAAAAGTAAAAACTGGGAAAACATATTTGAGAATTGCCTCTGGAGGAAAGAGCCAGAACCCTGAGAATGGGTAAGATTTTCTTTTCTAGAGAGAATACAGAGAAGGTGAAGCAAAGGGCTGAGAACAGGTCATGGACCTGTGTGCACAGAGGGATGTACACATTTTCACACAGAGCCAGTATGAGCGAGTCAGACTTAAAACACCACTGGTTTCCAAAAGGGCTTCTGGGGAAAATTCCTTTGCTTGTTGGTGCAAGAAGATTGTCAATCAGTTGAGGGTGATGTACTTCCTACGCTGGAGCAAGAGGCCCAAATGCTTTGGAATTTAGTAGAAATAAAGAACTTTTGGAACTGCACCCACAGACTATAGTCCTCTTCTCTGGCTGGGTGGGGCAGGTTGGAAGGAGTGGTTGCTAGGAATTCCTGGTAAGTCTCTTCCTCTCCACATCACTGTGACCTCACAGTGTGCACTTCTGTTGGCCACTGGGTCCAGGCCCTCCACACACCAGTGGGTTGATCACAGTGCCCCGGGGAGGGGTTACTTGACCAAAGCTGTCGGCTGTGGCTGACCCACCTTCTCTATCTCCAGGAAAGAACACTGACGAGTGGGCTAAGAACCTAAAGCAGGAAGATTTCAAGCTGCTGTGCACTGATGGCACCAGGAAGCCTGTGACCGAGGCTGAGAACTGCTACCTAGCCCGGTCCCCAAATCACGGTGTGGTCTCAAGGCAAGATAAGGCAGCTTGTGTTCGCCAGGTGCTACTTGAACAGCAGGTATGAACCAGCCAGGGACTCCACCCTTTCTTTTTGAGTGTTGTGGATAATTTGGGAGGAGCTCACAGCTAAATGCAGCCCATATTCCCGCATTCTCTTTCTGGAAACTAGAATTGTGAGGGTATGGGTTTTCAAACTGGATCTCCGAGGCCTGGCTCTCCTGGTCACTGGAGGTTAGCCTCCATCTGATGTGCATGTCCTCAGGTCTGCCTTCCTGCTTTGCCCTTGGTACCCTCATTTTCTGCACATCTGCATTTTTTTAAATGAAAGAGACTGATTCTGTTTCCCAGACCTCCTTGACACAGGTCATGAAATGCGGATCTGTGTTTCCCTTGCTCAGACAGACTGAGAACGACTCAAACATCCAGAAAAATCCAAGCTCACAACCCTCATGGAGCTTCTCCTCTGGCCAGCCTTGGTGAGGAGAGGGGCTGCCTGAGTATTCTTTTTTTAAATATATATATTTTTATTGATTTCAGAGAGGAAGGGAGAGGGAGAAACATCAATGATAAGAGATAATCTTTGATTGGCTGCCTCCTGCACACTGCCTCAAGCCTGAAACCTGGGCATGCGCCCTGATGGGGAATTGAACCCTGACCTCCTGGTTCATAGGTCGACACTCAACCACTGAGCCACGCTGGCTGGGCCTGCCTGAGTATTCTAATTCTAAAGGCTCCTCTTCCCACTAATACTACCTGCCTATTGAATCACCAATAGTTTTACTTTTAAAAAATTAAGATAGCTTATCTTTATGAGTCCTCTTATGGTAAATTATAATAATAATTCAGATTTAATGAAGATTTCCTAGGTGCTAGGTGGAATGCTAAACTTTTTGTAATCATCATTTCACTTATAATCTTAGGAAGCGTGGAATAATTAAGCCTCTTGCCCAATATAGGATAAAAAATGTAGTCAAGTCCTTGCCGGGTAGCTCAATTCGTTGGAGTGTCATTCCGTACACTGAAAGGTTTCGGGTTCGATTCCATCAAAGCACATACCTAGGTTGTGGGTTCAATCTCTGGTTGGGGTGCTCACAGGAGGCAACTGATTGATGTTTCTCTCTCACATCAATGTTTCTCTCTCTTCCTTCTTCTCTTTCTAAAAATCAATAAAAACATACCCTTGAGTGAATATTAAAAAAAATTTAATCAAACATAAAAACTTGTAACAACTACCTGTACCACCACTTATTGGGTGGCTCATGTTTAACATCTTCTTTGACAATAACACTTGGAAGGGACATGTTTCTGCCTGACCTCTCATTTTCTGGAAGCAGCTCACGAGGCCATGGCCAAGGAAGTGGTATGGAGAGATCAGAGAAATCAGGAGCAGGTGGCTGGGTGGGAAGGACTCCACAGAGGATGTGGACCAGGAGGAACCCTACAGAGGACTTTGGGACTTTATGAAAGCATGGAGCTGGGGCCAAAAGTGGGTGAATGCCACGTGAGGGAGGTGGAGAGATCCTGAGGCATCCTTGGTAGCTTCCCTTGCTTTCCAAAGCCAGTTCTTAACTTTTAGCCTCCTCCATCCCATCCATATGTTCCTGGTTGCTCACTTCCACAGGTCCTCAGCACTTTCTATTCACTTGACAGGTCCAATTTGGAAAAAATGGAAATGACTGCTTGGGCGACTTTTGTCTATTCAAATCTGAAACCAAGGACCTGCTGTTCAGGGATGATACAAAATGTTTGGCTGAACTTCAGGAAAGAACAACGTATGAATCCTATTTGGGAGCGGAGTATGTCACGGCTGTGGGTAACCTGAAACAGTGCTCAACTTCAAGTGAGTAGGAGGAACAGCATGGGGGAAGCTGCAAAGCAAATACGGGCAGGGTTCTGGGTGGTGGTTACAAAAGGAGAAGTGGGCTATAGCTCCAGGAGATGACCAGTGGACAAGATGAAACAATGAGGGAACAGCATAATCCCAGGACATATGAAGGCTACTTGTAAGGGCAGTTGGCAAGAAGGCTATTGCCTCAGGGCACTGAAGTAGTGAATTGCTTGGATATGCAGAATTCCATGTTATTGTGAAGAAAAGAAGGGATTTATGTGCCCATGCCCATTGCTCTGCACTAAAATCCTTTTTTTTATACTGAGTTGCACGGTCTAATATGGCAGCCCTAGCTATATAACACCATTTAAATTTGAATTACTTAAAATTAAACAGAATGAAAAATTTAGTTCCTTGGTCACAGTAGCCATAATTCAAGTGCTCAACAGCTACATGTGGCTCCACATAGGTGAGCAAAGATGCATTTCCATCAACGCAGAAAGGTCTTTAACACAGTGCTGCTCTTGAGAGCTTGAACAATGGTAATTCAGTAACTATAAAGTTGTCATATATAATACTCATCTAGAACACTAGTTTTCTCAGAATTAAAATACAAAAAAGTACATTTGCACTATATCTATGTTGGACCTCATTTAGTCACTTGAAATCATTTGGAAGATGTGGGAGAATAATATGTTATAGGGTGAATATACATCAACTTTTGTGTGCATATAAGTGAGCCATAGTCCTTAAGAAAGCATACCTTAAAGACCAATGGCCATGTGGATTCTGATTCCCAGGCCCTGTGGATATTGAATCAGCAAGTCTGTGCCACATTCAGGGTTCTGAACTTTAATAGCTGCCCCACATGATTTTGATGTAAGGAACATGCTTGCCCATGGCCACGTTGTGAGCACCCAGTTATATTTACCTAACCTGTATCTTCCATGAGGGGAGCAAGTCTGGCTCTGCTGTTTTCTGCTCCATCCCAGCCCCTAGTATGGAAACTGTCACATGCAGGTGCCTGGTGCATCTTGCTATGGTGGTTCCTTTCCAGCCTAAAGAGGTCAGAGAGGACAGTACTCGCAGGCTCCTCCCAATCACATGGACTCAAGTGTAGGAGCTCTGCCTATAAGACACCAGGTGAGGGATGATGCAGGGCAGGGAAATCGTGTTACCATCTTTGGCATGGGGCATGACCTGGGCAAGTGGAGAAGGCCACTGGGAGAATGACTGGTCCAGCATCAGAAGAGCAGGGCTATGGTCTGAGTGCTTTTGTATCAGGTTAAACTGTTCATTCACTCGACAGAAAATATAGGTATATACTGACTTTCCTACCTTTCTTTTCTTCCCCTATAGAACTCCTGGAAGCCTGCACTTTCCATAAACCTTTAACTCCAAAAACGGGGCCATGAGCTGATGGAGATGGGAGCTCATGTGACGCATCAGCGTCCCCTGGTCTCGCTGCCCTGAGTGGTGTTTTTTTTTGGCTGCCTTCACAGTTCAATGTTGCCATCTGTGCAGGAAATAAATAAAAAATATTATTGGTTTTATCTTTTAAAAACTTCATTCTTTCCTAAATGTTTGTCCTGGAAGGATTTCTTCTATACTATCCATCTAAATACTTGTGCAATTGAGCCCTTCCTTCAGAGCTCAAGATCTGATCCTTCCCACAGCTTCAGTTGTGGTGTCACAGCCACACCTCCTGGGTACAGTCCCACTAGGAATTCTTTCTAAAAGGGGTCTGCATGGTCATTAAAATGGAATCAAGTGTATGTGGCTGTGTGTGTGTGTGTGTGTGTGTGTGTGTGTGTGTGTGTGTGTGTGATGAAAGGGAAGGGGCAGGAAGAAGGATGCAGAGTGAGTTATTGAGATAGACTACAGAAAAAGAATATAAAATATTTATATAAAAATTTTTAAATGAATTTTATCAGATCCTGATTCTAACTGATTGGAAAAGTTAATCACTGGAACATCTCCTTGCTAAAAATCATCCCTTGACCCCAATTCCCTCAGCAGTCATCGCCCTGTCTCCTCCCCTTCTTAGTCAAGCTCCTGAAAGATGGAGGCTCGCTCTTTCCATGCCTCCTTTATTATTAACAGCTGAACATATGGAAATCAGCCTTCCGTCCCACTCACTTCTCTGTAGCTACCCTGGCTAAGGTCGCCACCCACCTGCCAATTGTGAAAACCAGTTTTAGTTCTTTCATTCCTGGGTCTATGTACTGCACTTGATACAGCTGAGCACTCACTCTTCCTTGGAAGTCTCCAGCCTCTCTGTCCTGGTAGTCCCTCTGTCCATTTACGGCCTTACTTTGGGCTCATCCTGTCGGCCCTGAAATTGCAGGGAAATAATTCTGGGGTTCTTCTCTTGACCCAGCACTCTTCTCACTTTGCAGGTCGTCCCTAAACAATGTGACTCTTGGGCATCTATATCTATACTAGAGGCCCAGTGCACGAAATGCGGGCAGTTGGACATCCCTCTCACAATCCAGGACTGCTGGCTCCCAACCACTCACCTCTCTCTGCCTGATTGCCCCTAACCACTTCTGCCTGCCAGCCTGATCACCCCTAACCACTCCCCTGCCAGCCTGATTGACACCTAACTGCTCCCCGGCCGCCCCGATAGCCCCTAACTGCCCTCCCCTGCTGGTCTGGTCACCCCTAACTGCCCTCCCCTGCCAGTCTGGTCACCCCTAACTGTCCTCCCCTGCAGGCCTGGTCGCCCCCAACTGCCCTTCCCTGCATGCCCGGTCACCCCTAACTGCCTTCCCCTGCTGGCCCCGGTCACCCCTAACTGCCCTCCCCTGCTGGCCTGGTCACCCCTAACTGCCCTCCCCTGCAGGCCTGGTTCCCCCCCAACTGCCCTCCCTGCTGGCCTGATCGCCCACAACTGCCCTCCCCTGCAGACCTGGTCTCCCTCAACTGCCCTCCTCTGCTGCCCAGGTCACTCCTAACTGCCCTCCCTGCTGGCCTGACTGCCCACAACTGCCCTCCCCTGCAGGCCTGGTCCCTCCCAAATGCCCTCCCCTGCAGGCCTGGATCCCCCGCAACTGTCCTCCCCTGCTGGCCTGGTCTCCCCCAACTGCCCTCCTCTGCTGGCTCGGTCACCCCTAACTGCCCTCCCTGTAGTCCTGGTCACCCACAACTGCCCTCCCCTGCAGGCCTGGTCCCCACCAGCTGCCCTCCCCTGCAGGCCTGGTCTCCCTCTACTGCCCTCCCCTGCTGGCCTGGGTCCCCCCACAACTGTCCTCCCCTCCAGGCCTGGTCTCCCCTAACTGCTCTCCCCTGCAGGCCTGCTCTCCTCCCCCAACTGCTCTTCCCTACAGGCCTGGTCTCCCTCAACTGCCCTCCTCTGCTGGCCCAGTCACCCCTAACTGCCCTCCCTGCTGGCCTGATCACCCACAACTTCCCTCCCCTGCAGGCCTGGTCCCCCCCAACTGCCCTCCCCTGCAGACTTTGTCTCCCCCAACTTCCCTCCCCTGCAGGCCTGGTCTCTCCTAACTGCTCTCCCTGCAGGCCTGGTCTCCCCTAACTGCTCTCCCCTGCAGGCCTGATCCCCCACAACTGCCCTCCCCTGCTGGCCTGGTCTCCCCCAACTGCCCTCCTCTGCTGGCCCAGTCACCCCTAACTGCCCTCCCTGCTTGCCTGATTGCCCACAACTGCCCTCCCCTGCAGGCCTGGGTCCCCCCCCCCCAGCTGCCCTCCCTTGCTGGCCTGGTCTCCCCCAACTGCCCACAACTGCCCTCCCCTGCAGGCCATCTTGTGGCAGCCATCTTGTGTCCACATGGGGGCAGCCATCTTGTGTCTTGGAGTGATGGTCAATTTGCATATTATTCTTTTATTAGATAGGATTTCTGCCTCCTGCCTCCAGTGTCCCCACACTCATACCCCCTCCTCCTTACTATGGGTATCTATACTTGTAGAGTTCTCACAGGAACCAGAAATTCAACAAGTCAAAAAATTGAGATGATCATCCTGCCCCTTCCCTCTCCTAACTGTTGTTTATATATATTTCACACCAGCTAAAGTCATGGTCTTGTACCCTCACAGGAGCCATAAAGTGAGGAGACAAATTTCAAATCACTGTTTTCCCTCACTCCATGTCCAATGTCAGCAAGTTTTGCTGATTTTGCCTTCTAAACAACTCTCCAGTTTGCCCCTTCATTTCCTAACTCCTTCCACAGCCTCAATTTACACTCAGAAACGGAGCTGCAGAAAGGAGTTTCTGGACACAAGAGTCCACATCTCTCTTACATTTCTAATGTCCATGGAAACAGGATTCTAGGTCCACTTTGCAGTGAAGACCTGATGTTCAACTTTTCACAACAGCCCTACTTTGCTTTGAGCCTATCAGCACTCTGCCTTTTTTAATATTCACCAAAACTCCACCCTTACCCCAAATCCTATAATAACTGTCTTTTCCTTTGTTTGGTGAGATATCCCATGGAGTGTAGTCTGTATTACTGCAATGAGTCAACAAACCTAACTTTGTCAACAATGTACTGAGCATCTACCATGAGCCAGACACTGTTCTAGGGACTGCAAATATAGCAGTGTATGCTATAGTTCCTTAAAATAATTTCTGTGTATTTTTATTTATCCCTCTCTCTAGATTGCCTTCTTATCCATATATATATATGTACAGAGAAATGCCTGAAATAATGTTCACCAGATACTTATAGGTATAAAAATTGAGGTGATCTGTGGCCTTCTTCTTTGACCTTTCATTATTTTTAAAAATATATTTATTGTTGACAGTATTACAGATATCTCCCATTCTCCCACCTCCCCCATTAACTCCTTCCTCCCAGCCCCTATCCACCCTCGAGGTCCTCACTACCCTATTGCCCATGTCCATGGGCTATGCATATATGTTATTTGGTTTATCTCTTCTCATCCCCCAACCCCACCTCGACGTATGTCAGTCAATTCCATGCCTCCATGATCTTTGATTATTGTTTGAGCTTTTTAATAAGTATAACTCAGTTTAATTCTTTTTAAAAATCCTCTAAATATTTTTTCAAAAAGACAAGTGTTAAAGAGACAGGCCAGAGTAGGGAATCACATGATTGGTGTCCCTGAGTCTGAAATAGGTTCCATTGTGCTTTGGAACTGTTGGGAACAAGAGAGGAGATAAAGATGTACCTGGTGAATGAGACATTTTAATTAATGGAAGAGAAAAAAAATTGTCTCACTACGTTTTGTTTCACAGTAACTGTCCACCTGCTATTTGAATCAAGGAGCAGAACTCTTTCAGCAGAACTCCTTCTGCTGTCTTTATCTGCATGTCCTTCCTCTGCATCCATCCCCACAGAGATCCTGGAAGCCTGTGGTGTCCAGGAGGTGGACACGTGAGAGGATAGGAAGCAGCTGATCCCATCCTCTCCTGCTCTCATTCCTGAGAATGGCAGCCCCACCTTCTCACTTGGGTGTGGAAAGTGTGCTCATTTCTTTGGCTTTCATGATACTCAGGAAAGAAATTGGGAATAAAATGACTGCGTCTTCTTAAACTCTCCTTTTATCATTCCCAAATTTCATCACCAAGGCAGTACTTCTTTTTTTTTAAAACCTATTTTTTATTTTTTAAATATATTTTATTGATGTTTTTACAGAGAGAAAGGGAGAGGAATAGAGAGTTAGAAACATCGATGAGAGAGAAACATCGATCAGCTACCTTCTGCACAACCCCTACTGGGGATGTGCCTGCAACCAAGGTACATGCCCTTGACCGGAATCGAACTTGGGACCCTTCAGTCCACAAGCCGACGCTCTATCCACTGAGCCAAACCAGCCAGGGCAAGGCAGTACTTTTTTATTCACCTAACTCTGACTAAACATTCTCACACAGTTAGGTCAGTTATGGTGTGTGTTCTCCATATCTGTTTTGTTTTTTTTTGTGTGTGTGTGTGTGTGTTCTCCATGTCTGGTCCTTCCTCCTTCCCTGCATTTTTAGTCCCTAACAGAGGAATCAATGATTATTATAAAGGAGGTGTGTGTGTGTGTGTGTGTGTGTGTGTGTGTATTGAGAGGTACATACAGAGCAGGGGTTGGGATCATAAGATACAATTACTGTCAGTTCTGATAGTTTTAACTGATTATGCTAATTTAAAATAAAGTAGTTGGTTTACTTTAACCTCACATCCTAAACATGCATATTGCCTACCATATTGATGAAGTGCCTGGGAAATGAATTGTACCATGTCAGAGCAGATAGTTAAGATAGAGAATTCCAACTGCCTGGAATCAATGAGTAAGTTACTTAACCCCTGGCTCAGTTTGCCCTCTGTAAAATTAGGATCATGAGTCACTGTGAAGATTAAACAAATTAAAAAATTAAAAGTATTTAGGGCAATGCCTTATACTAGCAAGTACTCATTAATGTTAGCAATTACCTGCCCACTTCACCTCCACAGTCTTGCTTCCATATCCATGCCCCCACTGCCAATCTTAATCCGTCTATTCCCCCCGAGCTCACTTTTATTTTGTTGTTAATCCTCCGGAGGATATTTTTACAATTGATTTTTGTTTATTTATTTTATTTTATTTCCCCCGCCCCCATTGATTTTTAGAGAGAGTGCAAGGGAGGGAGGAGGGGAAAGAGAGAGAAACATTGAGAGAGACACGTTGACTGGTTGCCTCCCACACGTACTCCTACCAGGGCTGGGGATCAAACCTGCAACCCAGGTATGTGGCATTGACTGGGAATAGAATCCGAGACTCTTCAGTGTACAGGCGGACACTCTAACCATTAAGCAACACGAGCCAGGGCCCCCTGAGCTCACTTTTTATTCAAAACCTCTGTTTTAAGCGATGCTGCTGACCACTTCCAGGACATGCTTTACTCCCGTGTCGCCGCTTCTTCCTTCTTAGGCTGCTTTATGGGTTCCTTTCTCCTCCTGACTCTTCAAGCTCGCCATGATCTTAATGACCATTTGTTTCCGACTCCCTAGTGAAAGTCTAGCACCTATTGCTGAAACTTTCCATTTGTTTCCTGTATCGACTACATGATGTAAGATTTTTTATTTCTCAGAGGCACCAGAAACTCAATATATCCAAAGGAGAGGCAATTTTCATTCTGGCTCTGTTCCCAGCTCCAAAGTCCCTCCAGGTGAGTTCTAATTCACTTTATGTACTCGGATAGCCTCAGTTAGCCACGCCGACCGCCTCAGATGCAGTCTTGATAACGCTTCATCTTAGCTCCGAATGTCCAATTAATCACCACGCCCTATATACCTCCCTTCTACACATCTCTCCAACTGGTGCACTCCACACCTGCCTCTGTCCCTCATTTAGACCTTGTGCATCTCTTGCCAAAACACTGCAACAGCCCCCAGCTGGTCTCCCTGCCTCCAGTATTTTCTCCCCCAGACAATAGTTCTCTATTGACCTGCCGATCATCTATGTCACCTTCAACTGAAACTTCTTATTGCATTCTGTATAACGCAACAAGGTCTCTCAGCACAGCAGTCCCTTCAGGTCTGGTTCCTGCCGACCTTTCCTGCTTCATCTCCTGCCACTTCTGCGGCAGTGACACCTGTTTCAGGACAGAGTCTGCAAACTGGCAGTCCCTAGGCTGGCACTTCGGGCCCAATAATGTGCTTTATTTGGGCCACAAGCTTTTGAATGTTTTCCATTACTGGCTGCAATTTGAAAAGCCAAGAATTTCCCATGAAAGCCTGCCTTTCTTGGCTGAGTGGCTCAGTTGGTTGGAGCATCATCCTGAATACCAAAAAGGATGTGGGTTCAGTTCCCAGTCAGGGCACATACCTGAGTTTTGAGTTCAGTTCCTGGTTGGAATTCGTACAGGAGGCAACCAGTTGATGTCTGTCTGTCTCTCTGTCTCTGTCTCTGTCTCTCTCTTCACTCCTTCCTTCCCTCCCTCCCTCCCTCCCTTCCCATCTCTAAACATAGCCTCTAGTGAGAATTTTTTTAAAAATTGGAAGAACTGACCACCTTGGTCCCACATACATGCCTGGCAGGTTGTGGCTGCCCCTTTGGGTGGGAATGACAGCTGCAGTTTTCAACAGCTCCCACCCTCCCACGGATTTTCCTGGCTGCCTGCTTTAAAGGAGACCTCTCAGTTGCAGCCCTGGAATTGCCCATTTGCGTGTGCACATTTCTCCTTTAACGCCAACAGAGGCTAGAGGCTAACTCATCCTTCGTGGCTCGATCCCAGTCACTTTCCTCCAGGAGATACCCTCTGAACCCATGAGGGACTGAGCGTCCGTCTCTGTATCCCCATATCTAACCGTCCATCCTCTGTCACATCCCCTGCCACATTCTATTCCGATGAAATGCTTCTGTAGCTAAGATGTGGAAACTGCCCAGGTGCCCATCAGTAGATGAGAGGATTGAAAAAAGCTGTGGTACATTTACACCATGGAAAACTTAGCAGCAGCAAACAAGAAGGATCTCTTACCCCTTAAGACAGCATGGAGGGACGTGGAGAGCGTTATGCTAAGCGAAATAAGCCAGTCCGAGAAAGACAAGTATCACATGCTCTCACTCCCATGTGGAATCTAATGAACAAGATACTCTGACGAACAAAACAGATTCGCAGGCATGGAAACAGGGAACACACTGGCGAATCTCAGAGGGGCGGGGTTGGGAGGGACGGGAAGAGATTACCCAAAAAACTTGCATGCATAACCCAGGGACACAGAGAACAGAGCCGTGAAGCCTGGGGTGGGGCGGGGGCTGGGTGAAGGAGGGAAAATGGGGGACATCTATAATACTCTCAACAATAAAAAAAAAAATCCATCAACAAATAAAAAGAAATGTTTCTGTAACGTTTGAGTTCCTCACAAGACTCACCTGAGGGAAGGAGCGACTGGAAATCCTCAGTGGAGATTTCTCAAGCCACTCATTTTATTCCTCCAGCATTCTGTCAAAAGCATGGAGAGGGCGGCGACATTTGACATTTATCTCAAAGGACAAATGCCTCACTCGAGAAATTCCTGTGGCCGCCCGCTCGGGCGTGCGGCAGGTACGCACTGTACGACAAAAGAACTACAACTCCCATCAGGACGTTCGGGACCTTGGCCCTCGCGGAGGAAATACAACTCAAGGAACTACCACTCCCGTGATGCTCCGCTTCATACGTCTGCGCAGAGCGCAGGGACACGTTGCATTTGCGGCGCCGCAGACCAGGCTTGCATTTCAGCATGGCTTCCGCGGACTCCCGGCGAATGGGGAATGATGGTGGTGGTGTCGGGGGCGCCTTCCAGCCCTACCTGGACTCCTTGCGGCAGGAGCTGCAGCAGAGGGACCCGACGCTGCTGTCAGTCGTGGTGGCGCTTCTCGCGGTGCTGCTGACGCTGGGTAAAGGGGCGGCGGTGGTTAGGGAGGGTGCAGGGCGGGGAGTCCGGGCTTGGACTGGGAGGATGCCGGGCGGAGAAGGCTCCTGGGGGGCGTCTATAGAGGGAGACTCACCCCTGATGACACACTGTCCCCCTGCCCGAAGCAGTGGGAGCAACGCTGAGTTAAAGGGAAACCCTCGCGACCCTGGAAGGGATGTCCTAGTCCTCGGGGAACGGATTACTCTTCTTCAGCCCCTGTTCCCCCTGAGAGTGTGGTTACCCCCTTAGATTGCTTTTACTACCAAGGCTCACAGGGCCTCTCCTTCAAGTTTGAGCGTCGCGTGTTTGCCTGCTAGGCGCTGGGGTTACAGAATTTATTAGACTAGATTGCACTTACAGAGTCCACAGTGAGGGAAGGGGGTGCACCAAAAGTTGATCCTTGATAATGGGCCGGTACCCAGTGGGGCCTATTAACAACAATAACTATTAATACAATCAACAATAACTAGGATAATGGTGGTAATAACAATAAAACTAGGTAAGTTTCCTATAATTGCGGCGTTCTGTGGTAGACTTCTGTTAACTTCCTCACCCCAACCATACACCCGGACTATTGCTGATAAGGTGTAATCTTGGTTCGTTTTCTCTCTTCCACAGTGTTCTGGAAGTTCATCCGCAGCCGAAGGAGCAGTCAGAGAGCTGTTCTTCTGGTTGGCCTTTGTGACTCCGGGAAGACGTTGCTCTTTGTCAGAGTAAATGCTTTGATTTGCATCTCTCTCTCAAACTTGATAGGAAAATTGAGGGCATCCCATTATTTCTGTCAGGTCATGATTTATTTTGGAGAAGAAACTGATGCTGATACATTAGGGAGTTAATTCTTGACTCACTTGAAAGGACAGGACTCCTGATAACTCATGAACTGGAATTTTTTGACCATTTCTGTTTTCTTGTGCTTACCAAATTTAGTTCTTATCCCATTTAAAGGTTTTATGTAACTATGTTCATGCTATGGCTAAGGATGCCAGAACTCCTGGAAAGAGAGAAGACATTGATCTGTATATGGTGTATAATCCATTGTACAGTATACTCTCCTGATAGTTTGTCAAAGAAAATTTTTAAAGGGGTGATTCTTTGTCATTGGGCTCCTTAGGTTTCTTTTCACTAGTATTTTTAATCTATTTAGTATTTTTGCTTGTTTTTTAGTTTTTTATTTGCTATGGAGAGTAGCAAAGATGTTCTCATTCTTCCTTTTGAGAGTATAAAAGATTTTCCTTCCAATAAAGAAATATAATCTTTAAGTATTTTAGTAATTAAAAAGGTGTAGGGAAAGTTGGAAATTTGGCCATTAATCATTTGAAACTCTTATTTGAAAAAAGCAGGGATATCTGCCTCTCCCCTACCCCCCTCACTTGGGTAGAGGGGAATAAAGTTTGCAATTTAGATTATTTTCTACAAGTAAAGGGGAAAAAAAAATCAGCATGGTTCTTTTCACCTTTTGCAAGCAACACTCATTTATTTGACCACTTAGGAGCGTTAGAACAAAATTACTCTCTTAAAGTTTGCTATTTACATGTTTACGCTGATCTCACCCATGTTATTATTTTTTTTACAGTTGTTAACAGGCCTTTACAGAGACACTCAGACTTCCATCACTGACAGCTCTGCTGTGTACAGAGTCAACAATTCCAGGGTAAGCAGTTCCTAGAATGTTGGGAGTCTTGACCATTTTACTGCACTATGGATTGTCAGGAAAGGACATTTCTAACAGAAATTAGTCTAAGGTTGTAGCTTATTGTTATGGATAAATATAATCCATGTGACAAATTCTGGTCTTGACCATCCAGGCAACAGATTTAATCATGCCCTCACTCCTTTGTTGTACCTCATGTACACTGATGTTACATTACATTTTATTAGTATTAGTGTCTTAAGGGTGAGCATCAAGCCTTTCTCTTTTCATTTATGTTTTGAATATGTAATACATGTATATGGGACAAAAATTCAAAATGTTAATAAGGATCTTTGGTGAAAAGTAATTTTGCCTTTCCTGTCCCTACTACCGAGTCTTCTCCTTAGAGGTAATAACTTCCCATTTCCTGTGTATCCTTTCAGATGGTCTATGCATAAACAAACATACCTGTATATTCTTTAATTTTTTAACACTGTTATGCGTATTTTATTTATTTTTTTAATTTAATAATATGACTGAAACAACTTGGGTTTAATTTTTGTTTTTTCTCCCTCATTTGTACCTAGTTGATTTATGAGCTGCATAGTATTTCATTATGTGGCTGTACCATACAATTAAGTTCTTATTTCATAAGAGCCCTATTAACAGACATTTAGTTTGTTGTTATAATCTTTTGCTTTACATACAATGTTGCAGTGGATATCTTAAAGGGTCTACATGAGTATATTTCAAAAAATACCAGTAAGGAATCAGGAGAAAAACTTTACATACCTATGTAGCTCTAGGATGTCAATAGTGACTATCAAGCCAATTATAATGTCTGGGTGGCTGATTGGAGAGGTGGATATATAGATGGATGAATTGAAACGGTGATCTTAGCTCTGGCCAGCATGTTCAGTGGTTAGAGTGTTGGCCCTTAGATCTAAGGGTCAAGGGTTTGATTCTCAAGTGCAGGTATTTGGGTTGCAGATTCATCCCACCCTGGGTCAGGGTGCATGCAGGAGGCAACCAATCAATATGTGTCTCACATCTATGTTTCTCTTTCTCTCTCTCCGTCTCCTGCTCTCCCTCCTTCCCTCCCCCCTTCCCTTCTAATCTCTCTAAAAAAAAAAAAAAAAAAATCAATGAAAAAAAATATCATCAGGGGAGAATTAAAAAAAAAAAGATGATCTTAGAGACCTCTTCTTGTGTTCCTTCTACTTTTCTGGTGCTTCCAGAATTAAACATTTTAAGCAAAATCAAGAGACATCCTTTTAAATGTCTTAGAGATATTTTTCCTCTTTTCAATAATGACATTCTTTTTGGCCAAGTACTTTTTAAATTCCTAATATTCAAATTTTGAAATTTCTGATTTGGGAGATCTTTAATTCTTGGGGCACTTGTACCAGGTTTTTTTTTAAGTGGGGTATTCCAGGGTATGCCTTAGGATCTATACTTCCCATTAGAGTTGTCACTGGCCACTTGTGACTGTTGAGCACCTGAAATGTGACTAGTCCAAATGGAAGGGTGCTATAAATGTAAAATACACACCAGACATTGAAGACTTGGAATGAGTAAAAGAATGTAAAATACATTGTCTTGATTTTTTAACATTATATGTTAAAAGGATAATATTTTAATTAATTTATTTATTTTTAAATATATATTTTATTAATTTTTTACAGAGAGAAAGGGAGAGGGATAGAGAGTTAGAAACATCGATGAGAGAGAAACATTGCTCAGCTGCCCCCTGCACACCCCCTACTGGGGATGTGCCCACAACCAAGGCACATGCCCTTGACCGGAATCGAACCTGGGACCCTTGAGTCCGCAGGCCGAAGCTCTATCCACTGAGCCAAACCGGTCAGGGCTAAAAGGATAATATTTTAAATAGAGGGTGGGGCAAAAGTAGTTTTACAGTCATGAGTACGTGAAAGAGTTTATTCTTAATATTATTATTTCCCCACCCTGTATGTTGGATAATACATATCATTAATATTACCTATTTCTTTTTACTTCTTTAACGTGGTTTTCAGAAAACATTACATCTGAGACCTACATATTTCTATTAAATATGTAGAAGTTCCTCCCTTCTTTTTTTACTGCTTCTCTTACCCCCTTATGTTTTAGTTCTAGTCTCTCTGTCAGGATACTAATGCATCTATGGATTATTTAATAGTGTTTGCTGCAATGCTGATTATGAAATGTGGTAGTGGGTCCCAACCTGAGGTCCCTAGACTCTTACCTTTTTTTTAAAAAAAAAAAAATACACATCATATTTTTGCCCATAAAAGACTGCACAGACTAAGTGACAGGTCATAATAAGTCTAGCTATATTTATGTCAAATCTGAGTGATGCTGACTCCCTCCTGCTAAACAATGGTTAAGGATGGCTATGGATAAGGTAGAGTATCTGAGAAATGATACATGTGCCAGAGCTGTACGTGAGAGTCTTGCCTTTGAGCATTGTCACATCTACATTGAACCTGAGCTCAAGGATGAAGGCCTGGAATGAATAGCACGTAAATGGTGCTTAATGAGTCTGCTCGGTAGGGCACAGTCCTCCTTGTTTCAATGATTGTCATCTGGATCAAGAATTGACACAAAATATTGACAGAGTTAGAACAAATGGTGTGTCTGGTAGACATATTTAAAATTAAATTATGGTGGAAATGTAAAAGAATGTTTTGTTATACAAATTGGGGATCCCTGTAATGGTAACATGCTATATGGTAAAATATAGGGTCTTATATTATTTAGTTTTGCTATTATTTATACTAGTGTATTTCTCCAGTCTCAGATGGACCACACTTCCCTGACTCCCCCAGTCAGGCCCAGGTTTTTTCATGTACCCTCAGAACATGTATCAGAGTTGTAATTTTACATTGTGTTGATCTTTCTGATCATAAGGTCTGTTAGAGCAGGGACCATGTCTGTTTTTGCTCATTTTTCCTCAACTGATGATTTATAAATAGAAGATGCTTGGTGAACATTTGTTTGACTCATTGATTAATAGAGTGAACGTTTTTTAAATTAATTAATTGGCTACTCTTCTGGTACCTGAAATCTGATATGAAAGGTTTATGTTGTAAATGTGAATCAGGACCAAAACATTAATGTTATTGCTGCCATCCTTAGGGCACTAACCTGACCTTGATTGACCTCCCTGGCCATGAAAGCTTGAGACTTCAGTTTTTAGAGCGGTTTAAGGCCTCAGCCCGGTGAGTAGAAGTGGAATGGGCTTGCCTGAAATCTGTATATCAAAACATGTTTGCTCTGATGGTATTTGGGAAGCATCTGGTATCCTGGAGTGGAAAGAGCATGGACCCTGGGGTCAGTTCTGGGTTGCAAGCCTACCTTCACTAGGATTTTATGAGGATTATGTGAGATAACATTTGACCTGTTTCTCAAGAGTGTTCATAAAGTGTTAACCCTTATTATCATGTTAATAAAGTTTTCAGTTACTCTGGGGACAAATTTAATAATGTACAGAACTATTAAAATCTAAAAGAAGAATTTTAAAGGTAGGTGGAATCCTAGAAGTTATTAAAATCCAACATTACATATTTGTATTTTTAAATTACCTAAAATTGATACCTCAAAAGTACAGAACAGTATTTTCATATTTTAGTATTATTTTAATGTTACTCTTTTATTTCCTAAAATTCTTGTGCTACAGTTTAAGATGCTTATTCTTATGTAGTTTCTAACTCTGATAAAAACTCAAGAGGAAAATCAATATACCAGATTTTACTGATTTTTAAGACACAGTTTAATATCTATTAAATTGAAATGCTACTTATAGTTCCTGGTATCATAGTTTAATTCACAGTATTTTTTTCTTTCTTAGTTGTACCTGAAATAATAATGTCTTTTAATTGATGGAATCTTAAGTTTGATGGAATGAGGTGATTGTTTTTTTACTTATTTTTTGAAGACGTATTGACTTATATTTTATTATTGCTTCCTTGGCCACAAGATGGTGCTTATGAGCAATCTATTACAGATGAGACTGTTGGTGTGATTTTAAAAACCAATTTTTTTTAGAGCAGTTTTAGGTTCACAGCAACATTTAAACAGAAGGCATAGATTTCCCATATATCCCTGTCCCCACACATGGATAGCCTCCCCTGTTGTCAACATCCTCCACCAGATTGATTCATTTGTTACAACTGATGAACCTATGTTGACATATCTTAATCACTCAGAGTCTATATTTTACATCAGGATTCACTTTTGGTGTCATACAGACTAAAGATTTGAACAAATGTATAATGACATGTATTCACCATTATAGTATTATACAGAGTATTTTCACTGCCCTATTGATTCTGTTTCTTTAATAGTTGTAGGCCTATTCAGGTTGTTTATTTCTTGTGAGAGTTTGGTAGATTGTGCCTTTCAAGGAATTGACCATTTTACCTAGATTATCAAATATGTCAGTATAGAGTTGTTCACATTATTCTTTGATAATCCATGGGATCTATAGTAATATCCTCTTTTATTTCTGATATTAGGAATTTGTGTCCTTTCTCTTTCTCTTAGTTAGCTTGGCTAGAAGTTTATCAGTTTTATTGTTGATTATTTTTTCAGAGAACCAGCTTTTGGGTTGGTGTTCTCTATTGATTTCCGGTTATCAGTTTCATTGATTTCTTCTTTAACTTTCATTATTTATTTTCTCCTACTTATTTTAGATTTGATTTGTCTTAATTTTTCAAGCTTCCTAAGGTAGAAGCTTAGTTTATTGATTTTAGGTTTGTCTTCTTTTCTAGTATATGCGTTCATGCCATAAATTTTACAGAGTATAGAATTCTATTGTTGGGATGGATTTTTCTCTTAAAGAAAAATAAGGTTATAATTTTTTAATATTGAATGCTGACATGCCAGCTTTTCATTTTTCCCCCTCCAGGGCTGTTGTGTTTGTTGTGGATAGTGCAGCCTTCCAGCGAGAGGTGAAGGATGTGGCCGAGTTTCTGTATCAAGTCCTCATTGACAGCATGAGTCTGAAGAACGCACCATCATTCTTAATCGCCTGCAATAAGCAAGGTGCCATCACATTTTCTGGCAATAGTAATTGAGGTTTTCCTGGGATTGCTGCTAAGAATTGATATAGTTACCTAAGTTGTTATTATTCATGAGAAGAGACAATTGCTAATGAGCTATAAATTGAAGGATATTAATTCTTAAAATTTATTTATACTCCTGCATTTTTATTAATATGATCATGTTACTTTAAGGCATGACAAAGGAGTGACTATAATAATTTTTTCTTTGATATAGTGTTTTGCTTTTTTTTAACTGTAAATCATTTTACTTTACCTAATTTCATCAGATTGACAATATGTCATATCAGATACTCAGTTGTGGAGGGACAAGTGGAGTCTCTCCTTTCAAACAAGTTTATCATCTACTGTATTTCATCAAGGGGAGTTTGCAGAAGTTTTTCTTTAAGCTGGTAATGATTAAAAACTTTTTAGTCACACCCACTTTATAGGCCTCTTTCAGGTCTGAAATTCTGATTCTATGAAGAGCCCCAATGCATTTCTAAGAAGTGATCAGGTAATCTAACAATGCCAAATCAGGAATCAGTCTTAGGATCGTTACCTGACCTTCTCTTTATTTCTCCTATTCAGTATAACAAGGGGAGGTAATATTTATTTGGCTTCAGCTGTGTGCCAAACCAGTGCTTGTTTCTTACCAATGTGCACTTGATGCTGTAACATACCATTTTAATATCAGTTGGCAATATGCTTAGTTTACATTTATATGACAGGTAGGATGTTTCTGTTGGAGTGAAGACTCTTATTAAAAATCATAAAATTGATAAGGTTTTATTTTTGTTACATTGGCGGGAATTATATATGTGTTGAATTAAAATATCTGTAAAGTATGGAAAACTTTCATGAAAGAGCTAAAAAATTTTAGAGTCACCAGCTTAATATATTTGTATTATAGGAAAACCCATACATCCAAATGTAAAGTTTACTTTGATAAGGAAGCTACTAGTGATAAAAAGCTTTTTTTTAAAAAAAAACACACATATGTGTGGCCCTGGTTCAGTGGTTGGAGTGTTGGCTTGTGTATCAAAGGGTTGCGGGTACAATTCCTGGTCAAGGGCATGTACCTAGGTTGCAGGTTCAATCCCCAGCCTGTGTGGGCGGCTACCAATCTCTCTCTCTCTCTCTCTCACACTCTTTCACTCTCTCACTCCCCCTCCTTCTCTCCCCTCCATTCTCTATAAAAATCAATGGAAAAATATCCTTGGATGAGGATAAAAAGAAAAGAATATGTGTGAGGTTGAAATGTACTGGTTTAAATAGGAATTTCCCATATATACAAGAAGTCTTGGGAAAAGACCCTTTTTGGTTTAAACTATAACAGTGTCCTCATTTCTTTATAGACATTACAATGGCAAAATCAGCAAAGTTAATTCAGCAACAGCTTGAAAAAGAACTGTAAGTATGAATAAGTTCTCTTGGTTAATATCTGAATGGCAGATATGCTAGGTATAATATTCTTGGTTGACAGTTATTTTCTTAAAGCATTTTGAATATATCATCCCACTCTCTACTGACTTGCAAGGTTTTAGTCTTATGGGGTTTTTCCTTGTTTGTGACAATTGACTTTTGTCTTGCTGCTTTCAAAGTTCTCTTCTAAAATTGCATGTTTATCATTTCTTCCCATACTCTTTATGTTCACTCTCCTGAGACTACATATTGTTTATCATTAGGAAAGTGAAACAAGTAGATGATTTGGTGTATTCAAATATTCTGTTGTAATTGTTGGAAATTATCTTTAGGAAAAAAATTACATTATTTGTATATTCTTTTTTTTTTTTTTAACAGTATATTCCAAGTCTTTCCATGTTTAAAACACACTTTTCTTAGTCCATTTGCTTTTCACTCTAAAGAGCCATAGAAAACAACCCAGAAGGAAATGCTGTATTGTAATGAAGTAAAATGTTAAACAATTTGTAAAGGCTAGTATCAGTTAAAATAGGAGTCTAATTTTAGTTTAATCCTTTGTTAGTGAGAATTAGGCTCTGTCAGCTTTGAATCATTTTAGTCTTCTGAATAAGAAGGTTTACTATGTTTACATGGCATTATGGCAAGAGTTGAATACATATAATGTTTGGGGTTTTTTCTTTTTAAGTTTTTTATTATAAAATATAATTTTATATATTTTATATAAATTTACATATAATTATATAAAATATATAAATATATAATTTATTAAAAACATCTTATATACAAAGGAAAATATATAACACGTCTTAAGTTTAAAGAATATTAAAATGAATATCCATTAAATAAATAATCCATTAACAAGGAGCACCTTGTTTGGGGGCTTCTTCCCAAAAGCTATGGGCCCTATGTACTCTTCCCCAATGCTTTTCCCTTTTTTCCTCAAGAGGTAGGTAATATCTTGATTTTGTATTTGTTTTTTAAAATACTTTTTCCATAGGTTTGGGTGTTTTCTAAACAAGGTAGTGTTTTGTTTTTCCTGTGGATTCTTCACTAATGTTCATGCAGTGTTACAGCAGCAAGAAATGCTTTATTTTGTTAGAAAGCAGATTAGCAGCATGTGTTCCTCTGCTTTAGATAACAGAAAGGGTGGGAGTAGACCCGTGAGCATTGCTTAGGCCAGTGATGGGCAACCTTTTGAGCTTGGTGTGTCAAACTTTGCCAAAAAACTGAGCATAACTCGGGTAGTGTGTCACTTTGAGGAAAAAACATTATTTCGCAAATGTTTCATCCTCAGGAGCAGCAAATGTTTCATCCTCGGCATGCGGCCACCTTAGCGGCTGCGTGTCATCAGAAATGGCTACGCGTGTCAGTGCTGACACGCGTGTCATAGGTTCGCCATCACTGGCTTAGGCACTGTTTATTAGGGCCAGCAGGTGGCAGTAAGGCGATTTAAATTGTGAGGGTTTTAGTGGTTAAAGAGGTTGAAGAATAGTAATTGTGTCCAAATAGGATATGAGAATCTGGATTTTGTGGATTTCTAAGCTCTATATCCAAAAGACTAAAGATAGATATAATTACCCTATCTACCCACACTTAAATTTCATAAACTTACATTTTTATAACACTTAGAGCATATATTTAAAAAATACATACATACAGGGTATCCCAAAAAATTGTATACACACTTTAGCAGCTGATAGCTCAATTTTGAAAATGAAATGTATTTTAATAAACACTGCATTTATAATTAATTCAAAGCCTGTGTATACATTTTTTGGGAGGGGGAACACCCTGTATTTTAAAATGACATCATGCAGGAGAGCCTGGTGGATGGGGCACTGGGCTGCAAGGAGGTTGGTGTGACCTGGGCCTTTTACTGCTGTCATCTAGCATGTCAGGTTGGACCCCATCTCACCTTTTTACCCAGGAGAGTGATTTATAAATGCACAGGATTATTCAACAGTCATGATAGCATCATTGGCAGTTTTATGATTAAATATCTAAATGAGTGCTGAAATATTTAGAAAATATCTTGATTTCCTAAAGGCCTTTAATTGTGATATTAAAAATTAAACTCTTCGCTTCCTGACTCTTTTTCATTTTGCCTCACAGCAACACTTTACGAGTCACCCGCTCTGCTGCCCCCAGCACACTGGACAGTTCCAGCGCAGCCCCGGCTCAGCTGGGAAAGAAAGGCAAAGAATTTGAATTCTCGCAGTTGCCCCTCAAAGTGGAGTTCGTGGAGTGTAGTGCCAAGGGTGGAAGAGACGCCAGCTCTGCTGACATCCAGGACTTGGAGAAGTGGCTGGCTAAAATCGCCTGAGGGGCAAACCCAGACCCAGCTGTGCATGTGTATGTGGTGACGGACAGTTTTGGAAGAGGGTGTAGTTAGAAACATTTCCTTGTTCTGGAAACAAGTTATTGTTGAATTCCAGCCTGGAATTTTTTTAAAAGTCCAGTTCCCCTTATTGCTTTCAAATTTGTCACTTTTATTGACTCGTGTGCCTTCCCTTTGTTAAAGTGTATGTGCTGTCCCGTTAGTGTATGATTGATGTGGGTCAAGGTTTTTGAGACCGGAACAAGCAGACTCCTCATAGAGAAGATCATGAGAACATGGTTACCATCTGAAAAGTTTTCTTATCTTGTGCTTTGGTCCCTTTTTCCTGGAAACAAACCTCTGTGTATGGAACCAGTTAATTTCCAATTACCCTTGAGGTTCATGGACAGTATATCATTTAGTCCTTTTGAACTCTCAGATTTGTATGTACAATTACAATATGGTCTCCCGACATGTGGAGACAGGTATAAAACAGCAAGGCTGTGTTGACAGGGGGTCTGTTCTTCATCAGCTCAGTGACTTGTCCACACTCCACCCTCATAGCACTTAAGTTTCCAAAACATGTCACGAACCCTTGGAATTAATCATTCCCAGGTGATAGAACCGTAAGTGCTATTTCACCAAATGCCAGGGGTCTGGTGTGTTCTAGTGGTTCCCCCTAACGGGGGAGTAGATGGGGATTTAGAAGCCGTTCTGCTTTCTGAGTGGCTGAGGGCTCCTGAGCTATCTTCCTGTGCTGTTGATCAGCTCCTGTTGTGTACTCTTAGCTGGAATGCTGTGGAACAAATACAAAATGAAAAACATTCTCTGGATTTTTAACGTGCATTTCACTGACGTTAAAAAAAACTTGGCCTTTTTAAAGTGATATTATTTGCTGTCTTCTTAAATGTATGGCTTTTATAAATTATTAATACATTTCTTGGTAAATAAAACAGCCTGTTTAGCTCAAAGCAATTAAATAGCAATGGTATAATGAGTACAGATGGGAGTGTGTGTTAGATTCAGGCCTAACTATAAGTTTCCAGAGCCTAAAGATTGCAGTGTACACTGGACAAACTCTCCTATCCCTGCTTTACACACCAGGGTCCAGCCCCACTATCGCTTAAAAGGAGACAAGGGTGGCATGGATAAGTGGGGAGCTAACCCCAGAACAGTGTGGTAAGAGCCATGACAGGAGAGGTGTAGGGTGCTCTGGGAGCACGCAGCAGGAGCACCTAACCTGGCCTTGAGGGATCAGGGAGAGTCAAAGAATAAAAGCAGATGGAGCTGACAGCGTCCCAGTGAGTGTGGTCCCCACGTACACTGCAGCCCAAGCCTCTGCCTGCTGTCACCCTTCCTGTGGGCCACTCTAGCTCTGAATGAGGGTACTCCAGCTCCCCTGCCCCAGCCCCCAGACCATGTCACACACCTGCTGCTTGTGTATGAAATAAATGCAAGCTGAGACAAGATGACGTTAGACCCAAGCAGAGCCTAGCAGACCTTGACCCTAGCAGAGTTCTTTCTGAAAGCCTCATTGCTACTAGTGCCCCTCCTCTCCTTTGTTCTGCTAGTCTTGCCCTTTCCTTACTCCCCAAGTAGTAATTTAAGGAAGTAGGTAAGAACAGTGAACCAGAAGTCAAAAAGGAATGTGATCGCATAATCATAATAGATGCTCATGTGGGTAAAAATCATTGGCTTGGTGCTGCTGTGAAGAGGCCTGGGTTCTCTCAGCTTTTTTTTTCTCTCTGGTTAATAAAGTGTTCACTTTATTGGAGGAAGCATAACACCAAAACTGATTGAAGAAGGGGAGCAATGGTGAATTTTACTCAAGGCCTAAAGAAGGTTGTCTGAAGAAGGCAAGTTCTGTCTCAGTGATTCTCTGATGTGAGTGCATGAGAATTCTCTTGTTGAACAGCTGATCTGAGGACCCTGCTCCGAAATATTCAATGTGATAGCAGATTTGGTGAGGCCTCAGGAATCAGCATACTTAACATGCCCTTTACAGGCACAGGGGCCCCTGGGAGCATCCTCGGAGTGAACTGACCGGGAGTGTGCCTTTAGCATGTTTGTTTTTAAGTCCTTTGGGCCACAAGCCCTGTTTAGTTTTTCTAACAGGGTGATGTAAGAAGCGGGGTACAGAACCCCTCCTGGGCCCTCTTCTGCTTCCTTCTCCACTACAGTCTTCTCATACTCGTGGGTTGGGCTAGGATGAGGTCATGGAGACTGGTCCGTGGGAGTTGGGAAGGGGTTTTGGTGGGAGGACAAATGTGTTCTTTACCTTGGTGGTATCCTCCTGGCCGTGAAGCCATTCAGCCAAAGTAGGCCTATTCCATTATGAGATGGGAGGTAGGTGTGCCAGAGTGGAAAGAGGAATGTCAGGTCATGGGGACTGACAGACTAGGCACGACTCTACATCATAGATGAGACACTTGTGGCTTGAAACACCTTGGGAACAGCAGTGTCTGAGCTGCTGTGTGTGGGGGTACTGACACCTGCCTCCAGGGCAGCAGCCACCTCATGGGAATGACCTGCCTGCTACGGGAGAGGTGCAGGCCACAGTGAGGTGCCACGGTGCAGGGGCAGCTGCGATGAGTAAGCCCTGGGCACTCCATTGGCAAGTACTGCCTGCTTCCGGAATGGAATCTTCCAGGCGTGTGGAGTGCACGTGCAGATAGACAGAGGGGTCTAGGCACCGGTCCTGCTGTTCTCTATTCTAGCCCTTCTTTCAAGCCCCTTTTGCAAGGGTTCCGGGTCCTTGGAATTAGGTTCTAGGTCCCGTCCATACCATGTGCCTGCCAGTTTCCTGGGGTCCTGGCTCCTGATCAATAACAGATGCTGTTGGGGAGTCCCTAAGGTTTTCCACTTACCTTCTCCCATGGCCTCTGTCCGAGTGCCTCCTGGGATTCCAGTGGTCCTGCTGAGTGTGAGGCACGTGGCCATGGTCCGTTGTCTTGAGATCATTTCAGCCAGAATGTGGTGTTGCTGCTTTTTAAAAAAAGACTTGAGTTTAGTACGGAATTGTCAAAGCTTCAATTGGTTTATGCCCATTCTCACCTGAAGGATATTAAGATGCCTCGCTCTTCTTTCAACCCTTCACGTAGTTAAAGCTGATTACTACCCTGGCTTGTGTGCAGGAGAGTAATCGTAATCCTACTTTCTTTCCAACTATAAAGCCCTAAATTGTCGATTGCTCACAAGAGCCTTGTGCGGCACTCGTTCATTCAGAAAACAACAAGCCCTGTGCCAGGCTCCGGGAAGAGTGACTGCAGCGCCATTCCTGCTTCTCGAGGTGTACAGTCCCATTCCGGGGTGGAAAACAACTCCCTTTCTGTGTGCCTCCCCTCTCTTCCCTCAGCTCATCTGCGTGACCTCCACCGTGGCCCTGTTGGTTCCTGAGCACCACGTGGCCAGTCGTACAGCCACTTCTTCCTACGGCTTGTGTCTCGGTGCCTCCGGGATTCCAGTGTCTCCCTGTGGCCCTGTGAGCGTGAGGTACTTGTGTTGACTTAAGATCATTTTGTTTCAACTGAACTAGGCTTTTTTTTTAAAAATTAGAGGTTACCATAGGATTATCAAAGTTCTTGGGTAGTCCTGCGTGATACCATTCTCCGATTATGCACCCCCTTTGCTGTCTTAAGTCATGTTGCCCGGAATACTGTAATCTTGGGGGATTTATGGTCCACCTTCAATTCTTGCCTCTAAATGGCTTCCTGGAAATCATCAGAAGGAAGAGAGATCCAGTCCCTGCACCCACCCTTGATCACCCCTAGCCTTGGCCTGTGGGGAGCAGGGAAGACAGAAGACACACACCCTGAGTCTCAGTTCTGCCTGGAGTTTCCCTGTCCATCAGCCTTTAGGCAGGATTGAGATTACGGAAGTGAGTGTGTCCTACCTTTGCCCCCTCTGAGTTGGTGGAGAGCCCAGGTGAGTGGGAGGAAGAAAGAAGCAGAGGTAGTGGACATGCATATATAGGGTCTTTGTGGAGCATGCACTTGAAGAAATACTTTTTTCACACACCACACCCTCCCTATAACCCCTCCCCTGCCCCATATATGATTGCACCACTTAGAAATATTAGACAAGAAACTTTGTGTTGAGAATTAGGACAGTTTATTGTTTGATCAACATGCTGAGTCTTCCACGTTTTACACAGTTTTATGTAAAGTCAATGTGGCCGTTTATGCCTGCTGAGCCAGCAAGAGATGGACATGCCACCCTCCATGTTCCTCATGGCTAGTCCCTTCCCGGGGGTGGGTGCGGGAAGTGAGGGGGGAAGTTGATACACACCGTGATAGGGACTTCCCGCTGGAAGGAAGCACCCAAACCCCACTGCGGGCAGTATCACCCACACCGGGCTGGCGTCCAGGAGTTCACACATTGAGAGCCCAAGGTTTTGGAACACCTAAATAGTTCAAACAAAAAAATCAAAGGGTGCCCTAGTCTGTGGATGCCCACAACAATCGGAGTGCAGCTGGGGACTGGCCCTTCTTTGCAAGGGAGGAGCCTGAAATGTCCGTGGATTCTTTCCTGGCTCACTCAGATACTGGACAGAATCTCACGGCCCAACCAGAGTAGAGAGTCTGATGAACACCATGCACAGCAGCCCTTTATGTGCAGGCACACAGTCACGTTTGTACACACAGGTGGGCGACGGATGGAGATGGGAACATCTTGGTTCTGACTGCTTCCGACTTGCTGGGTGACTAGGGAAGTCACCCTTCTCTATCCTGGTTTTCCTGCCTGTGAAACAGGAAGGGTTTGAGACCTCTGCCTCACACCGCTGTAGCCAGGTGACAATGCCTCACATTCTTGGGGAAGAGGTAGTTTGGAAACTAGTGAGCATACAACCCGGCTTGGTTGATGCAGACAGACAGACTTCCACTCAGCTGCCCCTCAGGCGGCTCAGACACGCCTCACAGACCTCGGCTGCCTGCTCTCACGTTCTGGTATCCTCACCTGCCTTCGCCGTGTGAAGGAATGAGGCTGCTCGGCCTGCAGGACACCGAAGCCAGCGGTGCCATAGCTGTCACATCTGCTCCCTGAGGGCAGGGGCTCCAGCACGGGCCGCCACCAAGATGTGTCTGCATCCTTAGCTACCACCACTGCAAGCCTGTTTCTGTTGCCTGAGACACTTGAACTGACCTGGCCATCGCTCCTCGGACCTGGGTACATTACAGAATTTTGGAGGATGCTGGCGGGAAGGGAGCAGTGACGAAGGAAGAGAGTGGTGACCGTGAGAGCAGGGGGGCCTCTGGCAAAAGAAACTTGCTTATATCAGTCAGCAAGCGAGCTCACCCTGGACGACACAACTGCCCCTCTAGCACTCAAGAGGCTCCCGTCACACTTCCATTCTGTCGCGTGCACATTTCAAATATGCATCTGCCTTTTCCGTCTTACGCTCAATTTTTCAGTGCCTGCGAAACGGAGCTTTACCGACAGCTTTTCTTTGACATCCCCAAAGGAAAAAATAAAAAAAAAGAAGGCCCAAAGAAGATGACTCCACTCATCTCCCAAGTCAGGGCTAGTCTTGGAGGAGAGGGACTGAACTACTGGTAAACTGAGATCATTTCCCAAACGGAGTCCTCCACTTTGCCGTGTGCTAGCCCATCAGGATTCAGCAAAGATGTCAGTCACTGGGGATGCCGAGGTGATGTCAAGACATAACCTGGTCATTTTATTATTGAACCTGAACTCTCTGAGTTGAGATCCTACCTCTATAAGCAAGAGGACAGTGATGGCACCTGCCTGCTCAACCCGAGGGCCAAAGAACAATGCACTTCTGTGCAAGAGATCTGGCTGCCCTAACAGGCGCCAGGAAATGAGGGAGGGAGGAGGGTCCTGGAATAGAACGGCACCACCAAGATGGGAGGACAAGATGGGGCAACTGCCCTCACCCTCAGAGGCCCACAGGGCTGGGGAGAGCCTGGACTCCAAAGGGGGTGGTGTGTACCTGCTAGGAAAGGCGGGGCTCACGGAGGCCACGTCAAACCAAACAGTATTTATCGTGTCTCTTACTGCTCCTGTAGGCTGTGATGGGACAGAGTTCATGGTGCCTTGGATACGTGTGCACGTGAGAAAGGAACTGAGTTTCTACTTGTTTTTTTTTTTTTACAGGAATGTTTTAAGAAAAGCTACTCTTTAGTACCAAGAAAATAAAAATCCACCGTACATTCATTCCACTGAGACCCAGGGCAGATCTCTGCAAATGGGGGCTGTCCCAGAGGCCACAAGCAATGGCCCTCGCTGCCACCCAGGCCGGATGCTGTAACATGGGCTCCTGTGAATTCCCACGAGGTAAGTAAGCACTCTTCCAACAAGCACCACTTGGGGGTGTGCCATGGTGGGGGGGTGCTGGCCCACATGGCATGCACACCCGTGCATATAAGTACATAGAAGGAGAAATGGTGCACATATTCCCGTGGGCTATTTTTGCCTGTAGTTTAACACATCTATGTAATTATTTTATTGATGGCAAGACAATCACAAGTTTTTTGACAATATTAAGTACTTCTTATTTCAACACGTCGCAGTACTTTTGAATTTTCAAAACTGTTATCACAACGCAAGTTCCAACTTGAGAGCAGGAAGAACAAGAATATACGTTGAGCACATGTACCTCTGTGAGAATGTGTGTGGAAGGTGTATACACAAGTCTATCTCTATATATAATTATGTACACACATATAAAAACTAAACACACGACACTGGAATTACGTTCGTACGTTGGTCTTTGCCTTTAGGAAGAGGAACTCAGCGGGAATTCTGCTCCCTCTTTTCTCCACCTGAAGATACATTTCTCTTTAAAGATCAGCTCTGACGTTCCGTCTCCTTAGCTGAACGTGTGCGGCAGGCCCACTGGACAGACAGCAGTGGGTCCTGCCAGGTTTCACTGCACTTACTGGCTGCCATTTTGGATTCATTTCTGAGAAGTTCCAAAATTCATTGCAATAACTTGTTTGAGCACTGCTTTGTGGAGGAATTCGCACCCCAGATGGCCCTTTAGCTCACCTGGGACATGCCCAACAGCAGCCTGGAGGAAGTCAGTGCCAGCTTGGAGGGCGGGGCTTACCGTTTTTTTGGCCAGAGTTGCCGTTCACTGCCTGGCTTTTGCTCAGGCTCAGGGTCGGTGAGTCTGGGTCTATTTGGAATACAGGCCAAGTGGGTTATGTCACTTAATGAGAAGAGAGAGTTCTCCTCAGAGATTTCACAGGTGCTCAGACTTAGCCCTTCTCAGAAATGAGTCAAAAATGGCAAAGGTCTGGGCAGAGAAACCCCACTGCGGCCCTCCTCTTAGGCAACAACACCAGCAAAAGATGGTGCACCCCAACTGCAGCGCGCCAGCGGGGCAAAGCACAGCAAGAAGTCAGCTTTTCCAAAACAGCACTCAACAGTATTAGCAACCGAGGACCTGGGTCTTCAAGGTGGTGGTTCTGCAGACAACACTCCCTGAGGCCACACAATGAGTCTCTTTGCTCTTCCCTTAGATTCAACCCAGATATGTGTGCGGAACGCTGGGCCGGGTGGTTAAAACATTTTCAGAAGTACACACGGTGCCCCAAGTCTACGAACCAACCACACATCAACATGACCCACAGTTGCCAACAGCACCCCATCCTTCCTTCCAGGGACCTCTTGCTCTGCCAATCACTGAGCGGGCCACAGAGAACACCAGGGTGCCTGTAGCTAGGGCTCTGCCCGCCTTCAAGGCTTCTCAGGGAGGAGAAGGGAGAGGCAGATGGTAGTGGGGCTTGTGGCCGGGCTCCCTGCTGTCCAGGGGGTCTGAATGTCAGCTCGGGGCCATGCCTGGTGCCCCATTCTGGCCACGGAAGAAGGACAGGGTCAGAGCTGCCTCCGCAGAGGCTGTTTTGTTCAGTGTTTGATGTAACCAGGTCGGACCTGTTTGGTGGGACCTGGTTGGTCAGGGCAGGATGGCCCGGGATTGGAGCCTAATTAGATTGCTCAGTTAATGTTTTAGTTTATGGGGCTGGGGGGTGGGAGGAGGGCAGAGTCAATGGACAGTTGAAAGAGGACAGGAAGGAGGAGGTGTGTGGGAAAGGTTCTCTGTAAGTTTACAAATATACAAAAACAAAAAAAAGAGCACATCTTCCAAATAAAAATGACTACATTTTTTATCTGGCAAAAAGTTGTATACACATGATTAAAATTTTTTTTTAAATTTTAACCGTTTTTGGCAATCTTAATAAAGTACAATATATTACAACCAAACCAAAAAATAGTTGTTTGAGTAACAGCTGTTAAGAGTGACGTGATCCCTGATGCCCAGCCTCCCTCCCCTCCCCACCCTACTCCTAGAGACAGAGAGAAAAGAAAAATCCTCCCATCCGGATAAGCTTGTTTCCCACCCCCCTTTAGGAAGCTAACCAATAGGAAGCAACACAACAAGCGAGTAGTGTCGGAGGAAGCCTTCAGGTCAGGCTGCATTAGCAGGAGCAGCCGCCTTCGCTGGCTGGGGGCTCCTGGGGTTTGTCCAGCTTGATGTCGATCACTGCAGGGGGCTGGGCTAAGGAAGAGGACTCTCACAGAGACGCTGCCACCCGGCCTCACGCCCTCCCTGTGCACCCCTCAGCTGCCCTGCCCAGCCCCTCTCTCCCTCCACAAACACCTGACTCTGCTTGGCCTGGGGAGGGAGGATGCAAGGTCCCCAGCCCCCAGCCTTCCCAGCCCACCCCACCCCAAAGTGCACTGGAGGTGGAGAGCATGGACTCCACATCTGGAAGCACAGGGCTCCTGGGGCCTTGCCCTGGTCTGCCGCAGCACCATGGACCCCTCAAGCTCTCTGGTCAGCGTGTGTCACTTAGACTCTGAGGATGCCACGTCCCTGCGGAAGGACCTCAGCATTTCCATCGGTGCCCAGGGACTGTAGGCTGGAGAAGCGCCAATCAGAACTACCGGAGCAGTGGGCTCAAACTGCACAGACAGACTCTTCCCTCTGTCCTCAGCAGGCTGGAAACTACCATGCCAGGCCCATCACACTGAGCACCAGGCCCTCCACACCACACGGAATGACTCCTGGCCAGGCTCTGGGGCGGCTGTGGGACTGCACTGGGGTTGGGGAGAGGGGTGGGAGGTATGAGGCCTGCTATGGGGAGCTGTTACTGGCATCCTAGGGATGTTTTTGGGGGCCCCATTTAAGCACTGTGGGAGAGATTCTTCTGCCTTTAAGCACAGTTAGCCCTGGGTGCCCACAGGCTCTGCCCCTGTGGGTGAATTCAACCAATTGTGAATAAAAAATGTTTGGGGGAAAAATGTTCTGTTGTTGCTGACGTGTGCAGTTAAGCCTACAACACTTGCATCTGAACTGAACATGCACATTATTTTTTGTCATTGTTCCCTAAACAATACAGTTAACAACTATTCACATAGCATTTACATTGCATTAGACATAAGTAGCTTGGAGATGATGTAAAGTATAGGGGAGGATGTGCATAGGTTATATGCAAATACTACGCCATGTTATTGAAGGGACTTGAGCATCGAGGAGTTTGATATCCAGGAGATGGGGGGCAGGGGGAGGGTTCTAGAACCAATCCCCTGCAGATACAGAGGGATGACTGTACTAGAAAAAGCCACGCTTCTCCTAAAGATCAGTTTCCCTCCTTGCCCCTTGTTGGCCATTCAGCCATGGCATATATTTTGAGTATGATTTCATCTCTTTCTTGTCCTTGTTTTCCTACCGTTATTTTACCTATGCCCTGATTTTCTTGTGTGTATGTACACATATACATTTTTATCTTTGTGTCTGTGTGTGTATATATCTATATATCTATATATCTATATCTATATCCACATTTTTTTATAACATGGCAGAGTATAAGTAAACAGATAATAAATAACTACCTTCTTCCTATTGGGCAAATCAGACGATCTCTCTGAACCTCAATGTCAATTCTGGTGTTGCCTGTGGTGTGGGGTGGACCATGTGAGTGGTGTGTGACCCTGTCCCTGGAGCAGTGGGGAGCTCCAGAGCTGTGCAGGGCTGGGCCGAGGAAGCAGGCAGGATGCATCTCTTGGGGGCTGCCTTGTGTGGAGTAAGCTGAACCATGTTGAAATCCTGTGTGAGTGTAAAGAGAGAAACCCTCCCTGCAGTGGCGACTCTACTTATGAAATACAGATCGATGTCCACTCTAAATAAGGGCAGCGTCACTATGTCTCACTCCCCGCCCCTCCCACCACTCCGTACACATCCCTCCGGTATTCCACCCTGTGTGGGAAGTGACAGCTTAGGTGGTTCGAGCTGAATGGGTCTTAAAGACCTTGGAGATCGGCCTCGTCCCTGCACAGAGCCCCACACCATATCCGTCAGCGGGAAGCTGGGCTGGAGGCAAGGCCAGTGCTCGTCCACTGCTCTGAAGTACTAAGATGGGTAAATGGCTTCTCCAGCACATCTTCCAATCACTCATCAAGGAAAAGGATACTCCCTTCTTTACTTTTCTCCTGAACATTCTCCATTCCAGGCAGAGCCGACGCCACACGTCGAAAGAGCTGGAGACAGGGAGATGCAGCATGAGCCCCCCAACACCCCGCTTTCCCTCCTGCTCCCACTGTGTCTCCACCCTCTTGCCTCTACTCACCCTGCCCTTGGGCTTCACTGTCCTATCTGTCCCACTGACTGTCCTGGAGGGCAGGGCTGCACCGACTTCCCTTTCCCCCACCCCCAGCGCCTCTCACAGCGTTGGGCCTCAGCAGGCTGGCCAGGGGTCACGAGGAGCTGAGCTTGGGTCATGGTGTCTGAAAGGGACCTATCCCCGTGCAGATAATGACCTAGACCCTGAGAGACAGCCCTTAGGAGGGCTTCTGTCCTGCTGTCCACGTAGGGACCAGGTGTGGGGAACCAACCTCCCACCTGCCCTGGAGACAAACGAGCCTCTCAGGGAGTCCTGCACGTTCACGGGCATCGAGGCAGCTGGGCCCTGGAGCCAGGGCCACCCAGGCACAGCAGAGAGACTTTCCTGAGAGAACAACACAGGAGTGTGAACATGCTATTGTGGGTTTGTTTGGGGATGGGTGTGTGATGTGTATACTGTGTGGAGTATGTGTGGTGTGGTGTGTGGTGTCTGTGTGTGTGTGTGCATTTGTGAAGTGTGTGGGGGAGTGTGTGCGGTGTGTATGTGCACATGGGGTTTCTGTGCGTGTAAGTGTGTAAGTGCATGGGGAGAAATGTGTGGGGTGTATGTGTGACGGGGCGGGGTGCACAGGGGTGTAAGGTAGGAGGTGACAGTAAGTGCAGAGCAGAAGTACGAGGCCCCAGAAGATTCTGAATGCGCCCCTTCTTCCCCCGAACACCAACTGCGGGAACTCGGTGGGCTCTGGGCTTACAACTTCTCTGCGTGAGCTCTCTGAGGACAGGGTGCGTCTTAGTCCCGGGTTCACCCAGCGCCCAGCCTTATGGGAGCACCGGGCTGGGGGAGGGCCCTGTGGAGCACCCAGGGCCAAAGGCAGTGAGGGCCTGAGTGGTGACGCCACTGGCCTGCCTGGCAGGGTGTGGGCCCTGTGGGTGCGGCAGAAAGGGCTCCGAGTGGGGCAGGCAGGACCGGGCGAGGGTACAGAGGGCCTGGGTCGCTCCTCCGAGCTTTCCTTTGTGGCCCTGACCCAGGCAGCCCTGCTCTGAACGTCAAAATGGTCACAGCTTCTTCTAACGGCCAAGCTGACAGAGGCAGCTCTTGGGGGTCACACGTGGGTCTCAGAGCAGATCTGATCAGGGTTAGGGTCCAGGAGTCTGCACTGCATGGAGACCCTCTGAACCACACAGGGTCTCCACCGACCACACTGAACTCCTGCTCAGACCATTGTGGGGCTCCAGACCATGCTAGGAAGGGAGGCATCAGCGCCTCCCTGACCATGACCGCTAGCGCAGAGGCTGCCTGCCCTCTGCGCCCGCCCCCATGACTTTCCATTCGGGTGTGAAGAGCAGTGGCCAGTGTCTCCTGTATGCCGCCAGGGACAGGGACGGGTAGCTCCCTCCTCCAGGAGGCGCCACGGCAGCCTGGCCTTACAGGGAAGGAGGCTGGGAAGGGGGTGCGAATGAAGGGAGACATTGTAGTCCAATTGGGGGACTGAGTCCTGGAGTTTGGGGCTCCCACTCTGTCTCTGCTCCTCTGCCACCTTCCCCACTGCCACTGGCACTGTCCACGTGGCGTGAATCTTCACCGCACCCAGGCCAGTGCTGCATGGGCGGCTTGTCTAGTGTTCGCCGAGCACCAATGGGGACGGCGGGCAGAAGTGACACCCCAGCCAGGGCATGCTCCCCACTTGGCGTCCCCTCCCCAGGCCACAGGCACCCGTCCTGCCCCACCTTTACTCATGCTGTTCCCCTTGCTCGGATATCCTCCCTCCTTGTCACCTCTCCAAGTCCTCTCCTCCTCAGAGGCAGAGGCTCCTAACCTTCTGTGAACCCCAGGCCCCTCTGGCAGTCTGGTGACACCCACACACGCCTTCTAAGGGTGTGACATCAATTACACGGGAGCATCAAGGAAGCCACTTAGTATGGAAATACACTTCTAAGATCTTTAAAGACACAAACTAGTGACAAAGCATGAACGTGTAAAACAGCAAGAGTTGGCAGTGTGTCTAATAACCACCGTGATACTGAAGCAGTGACGGGTGTCAAGTTCAAGATACCGTAACACACTGCAAGGCGATAAGAACACAGCCGTGATCGCTGCGTGATAAAGCCACAGGGCTGCTGCTGTGACAGGCTTGCTGCCTACACTCATCGCTGAAGGTAACAACGCTAAAGAGTACTTAGATGTTAGTGCTTTTTCTAACCCAAGTCCGCTGACCTGCTGCATTGCATCATGGACTCCTCTACGGCTCCTCTGATGATTCTGCTTCACAGGCCTGGCCCCTCCTGAGAGCGCCAGCACACCCAGGTGGGCTCCTTTCTCCAAGCCTGCCTGACCCTGCAGCCCCTGAGCTCTGCCAAGCACAAGGCATGAACCCCTGCACCCCCATCCATCCCCAGCCGCTAGGGAAACTGCCTCTTTCAGCCCCTGGAAGCTGGTGACTGGACGCTCACACATGCGACAGGGCCACGTGGCTGGCTGCTGTATGGTGCCTCATGATGACATTCTCCTGACACCCCCCTGAGGGCCAGTGCTCCTTCCTTCTCGCATGCGTTACCACCTCTGGGTAAGCTTGTTCCCCAGGAGGTGGGTTTATGGGCACTCTGGCTACCCCAACCCAGTCACTAGCCCGTTGGGGAGAGAGAGGGCTGAGCCCGAGGCTGACCATGCCGGAAGCCACATATGGCCAAGCTGGGCCAGGGATCAGCAACAGGTGCGTCCTACCTGCTTCACGTTGTAGCCAGTCTTCGCACTGGTCTCGATGAACATGACGCTCAGCTCTTTGGCGCGCTGCTCCCCCTCCTCGATGGTTATCTGCCTGCAGGTGAGGGAAGGGGAACATCAGTTCGGTGGAGAGCAGCCCCTGGGAGAGGTGGAGGGAACAGCCTGAGAGGAGGGGCCCGCCCAGCAGGATGAAGGGGGCACAGGGCACAGCAGCCCCTTCTCTCCTCCTTCTGTAGTATCTTCCCCTTGGGAAGCAGGCCCCGTGGCAGGAGGGTGGGGCTGCCCCATAGCTGCCTTTCCCAACAGTGGCCACGGCCGGAGACCACATGTGTGAAGTGCTGCAGGCCACATGCCACCCCTCTGGGTGATGTCATCAGTCCTGTTTCCCAAATGAGAACACTGAGGTTAAAAGGAATTGCTCCAAGCTCGCCTACTTAGCAAAGGAGCTGGAGCTAGGCTTCGAGCCCCATTTTCTTCACGTCAGGAAGAGGATTCAAACAAAACAGCCTCTAGTTCAGATTATTCCTTAAATGGTTAGAGTATATTTCAGGAAGCCCACAATGCATGACCTTTAACCAAGCTGGGTCCCCTGAGATAAGTGGACACATGTATGTAAGTCAACCCTGTGCCCTGAAGCAGCCTCTTCAGAGAGGGTCACATCCAGACACAGCGCCAGACCAGAACTTCTGAGGTTGACACGTGGGACCAGGACCCTCAGACCCACACCCACACTGGTGCGGGCATGTCACGGGGCAGAGACACAGCACAAGCAGAAGTCGGCAGGAGCCTGCAGCTGTGTTGCTGGTTGTGGCCAGTTCCCAGACCGTGCTCTGCTGGGCTGGGCCAGGTGCACAGGGCTCCATGCAGACCATGCACAGGGCTCCATGCAGACCACACACAGAGGAGCACCCTGGAACTGCCCCTGCTGGCAGTGCGAGGTGGGGCCTCAGAGATGACACGGGCAGGGGTCTACCAGGGGCTTTCAAAGCCTCCAGCAACCCGCCGGTACCTTTCCAAGATGCATGGGAAGAGGAGAGGCAGAGAGGGTGCACCCCAGAACTCCTTGCACCCATGCACCCCAGAACTCCTTGTCCAGGAGGAGTTGCAGAGGCATGGAGGGTGGGCCCAGCCTGCCAGCCCCTGCACCTACCTCTTGTCAGCCAGGTCCGTCTTGTTGCCCACCAGCATGATGATAACGTCGCTGCCCCGCTCCGTCCTGACGTCATCGATCCACTTAGAGGTCTGCTGGAAGGAGTTGAGGTCTGGAGGTGGAAAGGGGGATAGAACTGGGAGTGAGATGCCCCCACCGGGAGAGGGGAAAGGTAGGAAGGGGCAGCAGGCACACCAGCCGCCGGGAGGGGCTGGAGCACAGGCCACACAGGCCAGTGGGTCTGGGCCTTCCACGGGAGGCCCATGTGGGTTTGTGGAGCTGCTGCCCCAGGGCCCTGGAGAGCCCCTGGCATTGCTGAGTCACCCTCTGGGGGCGAGAATTTACCCCGCCTGGAAGGTGACAGTGTCATGGTTTGCTATGTGGACTAGTGGGAGCCTGGTGAGGGGCTGGGATGCCAGCTGACAAAGCCACAGCTGCTGGGGCAAGCTTGCCCAGGGACCAGTGTCTTCTCCCACCTTGACACACAGGCACAGAAGTTGCTCTGCATGGGGTCTTTCTGGCAGCCAGGGCCGACAAGGGTGCAGAGGGGCTGGGAGCAGGGCCAACCTGCACAACCATGACTGGAGCAGGAGGGCGGGGAAGAGGAAAACACGCTGTGTTCAAAGGCAAGTAACCCCCCACGGCAGGCACCTGCCTTCCTGCATTTAGACAATAAGAGTTTGTGTGTGTGTGTATGTACACACACACACACACCAACTGGCTGGGGCTCCACTAGGGCCCTGGAGCCCCTGTGAGCCAGGACCCACACTCACTAGTGATGTCGTACACCACGACGGCCACCGTGGAGTCCCGGATGTAGCTGGGGATCAGGCTGCGGAACCTCTCCTGGCCCGCTGTGTCCCAGAGCTGCAGTCGCACCTGCGGCAGGGAGGACAGGGGGGTCAGAAGGGCAGCCAGCTCCTCATGGTGGGGGTGGGGAGTGGGCGAGGTCCTGGTTCTGTGATGCTGGCACTGCCAGCTCTGGGGGCAGGCATGGGCTCTCAGGGTTGCCCAGCTAAGGGTCCAGGTGACAGGTCCAAAGGAGCACCCCCTGTCCTCCCAGATCTAAAGTCAGGCACTCACCGTACGATCCTCCAAGTACATGGTTTTTGACAAGAAGTCAATGCCAATGGTTGCCTGTTAGAGAAAAGCACAGACAGGTCAAAACTGAAAAGTCTTGGGCAAAGGGGCAAAAGCTCAGTGATCCAGGAAGTGACTGCCAGAAAAGTGGGGGGCACCCATGTCAAATGCCAGGTGGGTCCTGCTCTCTTGTCCCTGGTTCCCAGTTTCTCAACCGTGAACCTTCTCGTCCCTCTAAGAGGAAGTGAGTTTGAGCTAAATCAAGATGAGGACAGGGTTTCCGTTTGTCTATCTGTTTGTTTGTTTGTTGAGTGATATAAAAGGGCAGGGGATAAGAAAACTGGCTGAGAAGGTTTCCCCAGGAATAGGCCAGAAAGAGCCAGCTTTGGAAGAATGGATGCCATCTTGGGACTTAAGATGACTGAGGGGAAAAAAGCAAAAACAAAACAAAACAAAAACACACACAAAAAAAACCTACCTTAAAGTTTAAATACAGTAAGTAACACTTCCAAAAATATTAGCTGCCCATAATTTAATTGCCTATTAAAATAAAACTGAACACCGTTCAAAGGAAGGTAAGAGAATCCAAGAATCCCTACAACAATCTCCCCTACACAATACAAAAGGATTAGACATGTAAGGAAGCAGGGAATTCAAGCCATAATCAAAACAACAACTCAATAGAAACAGATCCCAGATGACCCAGATATTGGATTAGCAGACAGGACTTTAAAATAACTGATATAAATGTTAAAATATAAAGGAAAAGGTGAATATGATGGGTGAATTTCAAGAAATATAAGAAAATGCTAAAAGAAAACAATGAAGTCTTAACACTAAAAAATACAATACCTAAAATAAAAATACATTGAATTTAAATAGGAAAGGTCAGTGAACCTGAAGAGAGGCCAAAAGAAATTATTCAAACTGAAGCACAGAGAGAAAAAAGATGTAATAAAAGTGAAGACAGGATCAAGAGCTTCTAGGACAATATCAAGTGATCTGACATACATGCAATTAGGCTCTTATAAAAAGAATAGAAACAAAATCAGCCAAAAAATGTTCTTAAAAATAACAGTCAAAAATTTTCCCAATTTGATTAGAAACACCAACCCACAGTACCAAGAAGCTCGGTGAACCTAAAACAGGATAAATACAAAGAAAACCACACCCAAGCATATCATAGTCAGAAAACCAAAAGATAAAGAAAAAACCTTACCAGCAGCCAGAAATAGAAAACACATTATATACAAGGAAACAATGACAAGGATGATAGTTGATTTCTCGTCAGAACAATGTAGGACAGAAGACAATGGAACAAATCTTTAAAGTTCCAAAAGAAACAAGCATCATGCCAACCTAGAATTCTATAGCCAGTGAAAACTTCCTTTAACAATGAAGGCAAAACAAAAACATTTTCAGATAAGGGAAAGCTGTGATAGTTTGTAACCAGTGGGCCCTCATTACAAGACATGCTTTAGGCTGAAGGGAAATTTTAAAGATGGAAATTTAAATCATTAAGGAAGGGACACGAGTACCAGAAATGGTAACTCTATGGGTTTTATTTAAAGAACATGTGACTTGTCCTTGATCACCTCCTGCTTCTATCCATAGAATTATCCCCTCTATTTTGCCCCTGCCACATCCTCAGCACAAATTACTCTCAGAAGATAACCTAACATCCTCCTTTACAATAGCAGGAATAAAACACTTCAATTCCTTCCTTGGTTTTACACTCTAATATAACAATAACTGCTGTAACAATGACTAAACATTGGAGTACTGATCATTTGCCAGCTACTGTGCTAAGGGCTGTACATGCATTATTTAATCCTGATAACCTGTGTTAGGGGTTAAGTTCATTAGTATTCATATGTCACTGGTAAGAAAACTCAGTACAAGAGTACTTTCCCAGCGTCAACAGCTGCAAGTGGCAGAGCCAGGATTTACAACGTATTTGCAAAGTTGTCTACATGGGCCCGGCCTTATCCCCACATGCTTCCAGGCTCTACGTATTTCTTTGCTCCTGTTCAAAGCAAGCCTCTCCTTTTTACTTGAATATGAATTTTGCTCCCTATGTCTAGTAATTTTTAGTTATATCCTACACATTGTGATTAAGACTGTGGATTTCTGTTTGTTCCTTTGGAAGAGCACTGGTTGAACGGGGACCAGGTGTTTCTGGGAAAGGCTGCATATTCTAGCCCAAGCATACCAAACTCGTGGCCCGTGGGCCGCATGCCTCATTTATTTGGCCCATGTTAGCCTTTGAGTTTGACATGCTTGTTCTAGCCTGAGTGGAGAGCCATAAAGCACACTGGCATAGTAAAGGCTCTGAAACGTCCTCCTCTGAAGAAACATGAACAATTTCATGTAACCCAACGTTTCCCAAGCTTTTTTGCCCTGGGAATCTTTGTGCTTATAATTCCTATTACATCCTAGTGTTTCCAGAACTCCAGGAAAGGCTGGCTCTCAAAGAGGTAGGTTCTAAAGGAGACCACATCCCTCTTCTAGCTTGCCTTAGAGCAGTGGTTGGCAAACTCATTAGTCAACAGAGCCAATATCAACAGTACAACGATTGAAGTTTCTTTTGAGAGCCACATTTTTTAAACTTAAACTTATTCTAATGCCACTTCTTCAAAATAGACTCGCCCAGGCTGTGGTATTTTGTGGAAGAGCCACACTCAAGGGGCCAAAGAGCCGCATGTGGCTCGCGAGTTGCAGTTTGCCGACCACGGCCTTAGAGTCTTGGTCAAAGCATTCATTCTTTGTACTTCATTTCCACTTACAAGGTATGGAGTAAATTATTATTTTTTAAAATACATTTTTATTGATTTCAGAGAAGAAGAGAGAAGGAGAGAAAGGAAGAAACATCAATGATGAGAGAGAATCACTGATCGGCTGCCTCCTGCATGCTCCCCACTGGGGATTGAGCCTGAAACCCAGGCATATGCCCTTGACTGGAATTGAACCTGGGACCCTTATGTCCACAGGCCGATGCTCTATGCACTGAGCCAAACCAGCCAGGGCTGGAATAAATTATTCTTGCTGGTAACTAGCCACAGGGATATAAAGAGGATATCAAGACAAATGAACAGCAGTCTGGACTTTGGGGACTCTCCCGCCAGTCCATGGTCTTCACAATCCCCGCCCCCCCTCCTCAGCGGTGCTGCAGCAGCCTCCTGGAATGCCCTCTGGGGAGGCTGGGCTGCACTCTGCTGTGATTAGGTCGCCCCAAACCTGGCAATGCTTATTTATTCCTTTAATATCATCTTGCTTGCAAACGGTACTGCTTATGAAAAATGGCAGGCGCTTCATTTTATACAAAACACGAGGAACTTAACAAGCCCAGATTTCATAGCCACATCCACATTCACCTTCTAAAGGTGGTACTAAACAGTGTCAACGGGGGCTTAGGCACACAGTGCAGACCGCACAGGACACGCCTCCATCTGCACAAAAGCGTCCACTGCCTAGCGGGTCCCCGAGGAAAGAGATGTTCCCTGCGCACTTGTTGAAATCTTCTTTGCTATGTGCATTTATTATGAAATATACTTTGCATCCACAGTCTGACAAGACACAGTAATAAAGTCGGCAGCGGAAATCTGCATGGTAATTTGCATAAATTGACTCAAGACTCTCTTCTCAGGAAGAGAAGTCATGAAAAGGAGTGTATGTGTGCCTTTTTGTAGCCTTGGCCAGGCCTTGGCCCATGGCTGGGGAAGCATCCCTAAGTGGCAGAAAGCAGCCGGGCCTGACAAGCCCTTGACAATGGAGCTGCTGTGTGTGCTCCACACCACCAACCCTTAGATGAGAGTATCAGGGGAAAGTCATGCAAATTAGCATGCAAATGAGGTTGGCAAAACTTAAGCATTCAGACTGGCAAGCGGGTGCTGTGGGGAAGGAGACAGCAGTCCCTGGAAAACATGCTGGGCAGGGTCTGTCCTTGCCAGCAGCTATGTGCTCTGGGGAAGGGGATGCTAGGTACGAGGTCACAGGCACCTCAGCTTCGAAGTCTACACAGTCCTGGTGGCCACTTTCCTCTTAGTGGAGAGCGGCTTGTGCTAGTCAACACCCAACGGAATATTTGTTGATTGCTCTTTTATTTCCTGACTGTGGTCTGAAACATCAACCAAACAATATGCACCTTCCAACTTTAAGTAAGGGGTTATATTTCATCAAAACCAGTCAGGCCCCTCACGGATCCCCGAGCAGTCTCCTGAAGGGTCACATAAAGATGCAGTGCATAAGCTGCCTTTAATAATTAGGGCAAAAGATGCTCCCGGTGGTGGACTTTGAGGTTGTCTAAGAGCTACCTAAGTATAACCTACAAAATGAATTAGGAAGGATTACTAAGATATGGGGCAGAGAATTGCATCATGGGTCCATTCAACTTATGAAATGTAGCTACTGGGGACTCACCAGTAGCTATTGGCAGGCCCTGGGGAGATGCCACCCATTACCCACTGGCAACCTCTTACTCCCTTGCTTGCCTAGAGACTGTAAAAGTGAAATTCTGCTTTTCCAGGCCTCTCCAGAGGTTAAGGGTGATGATGTGACCCAATTCTGGCCAATAAGACATAAGCCACAGTCTGCTCAGAGGGAGAGGGCATTCTAGGGTAGCTCTTTCTTTCTTTCTTTCTTTCTTTCTTTCTTTCTTTCTTTCTTTCTTTCTTTTCTTTCTTTCTTTTCTTTCTTTCTTTCTTTCTTTCTTTTTTTAATAGGTTTTTATTGATTTGAGAGAGAGAAAGGGAGAGAAACATCAGTGAGAAACATCAGCATCATTTAGCTGCCTCCTGCACATCCTCTGCTGGGGACAGGGGATCGAGCCTGCAAACCTGAGCATGTGCCCTGACTGGGAATCAAACTGGCAACCTCCTGGTCCCTGGAGGACCTCGAAGTCTATGGGTCAGTGCTCAACCACTGAGCCACACCAGGCAGCTCTTGCTGCCTTGGATGCAGAGGTGCTGTCTGGAGCAGCAACAGCAAGCCTGCATGAAGACGAGAACCCACACAGCCAGAAGGCGGAACAGCATGAGAGCAAGGGCCTGGGTCTGACCGCATCACTGCACAGCTGTGCCACCTCAGGTCTCACCACGACCTCCTGCATCTGGGAAAGCAAAACCTTTCTTTGTTTAAGCCACTTGGTCAGCTTTCTGTACTAGGTGACCATATTCCTAACCTATATATGCTCATCAAAAGAGTGGGATCAGACTGAGAGGTGCTAGAGCCCAGCACTGGGTTGAAGAGTGTCCCCAAAAATTCTGTCCACCTGGAACCTCAGCATGTGACCTTTCTGGACAAAGGATCTTTGTGGATATAATTAGTTAAGGATCTTAGGATGAAAAATCATGCTGGATTCAGGGTGGGCCCCTAAATCCAATGACTGGTGTCCTCGTGACTAGAGAAGAGGATGCACAGAGACACGAAGTGAAGGCCACATGAAGATGGAGGCGGGCATTAGGGCTACGCAGCCCCACACCAAGGAACGCCTGCAGCCCCGGAAGCTGCACGTGGCACGGATCCTCTCCCAGAGCCTCTGCAGGGAGCGTGGCTCTGCCACATCTTGACTACAGACTTCTAGCCTCCGGAACTGTGGAAGGATCATTCCCGTTGTTTCAAGCCTCCCTGTCTGTGGTAATTGGTTGTGGCAGCCCCAGGAAACTCATCCAGACCCGGGAGTTGGAGAGGAAAGCCTCGGGCAGCGCAGGCAGGTTGCCAGGGGTGAGAGCTCCTCAGGCAACCGCTCCGCCTGTGAGGGCTCGGTGGACTCAGCTTCTGTCCCCTTCCCTTGGCTCCCGGGGTCCCCAGGAGTGCCCCAATGCAGGTAAAGCTCCGCGTTCCTCCAGAAATGCTCCTCCCCTCCGGGGAGCAGCGGCGGAAGTTCCAGCAGCCGGGACCCTCTCCTGGGGCCGCCCAATAGGCTAGGTTCCCCCTTGTGCTGAGGTGGGCGGGCGGTCCAGGGATGGGCCAGCGGCTCCAGCCTTGGCTACAAGTTCATCGCAATCACCTCTGAGATTTAAAAAATACCAATGACTGAGCCGGCCTGTGAATCTCCTGGCCATACCCCTAGTAAGAAATATTAAAGTGCAGCCAAGATAGAGGACCCATGAGGGACCCATGAGAAACCCTTGAGTTTGCTGCCTCCAAATCCTCCCTCCCACTCCCAGCAGCCACCTGCAGAGGCCTGAGACCACCCACATGGCTCTAGTGCAGGTTTCAAGCAGGTGGCCCACGGACCAGGCCTGCAGGTGTGTTTCGTTGGCCTATGAGTGGGGAGGGGGCCTGGCCACGGAGGGTCAAGTCTCATCACAGCAAGGTATAAGGTTTCTCCCATCGCAAATTTTGAAAATAATTTCTTAGTTGGGGGCTTATACAAGAGATTTGTGAATCTATGACTCTCACCAGGATGCTTGTCAATTTTATTTTTTTGCTGCTTCAAGTGAGTGGATTAGGTGGGATGATGGGTCGAGTGGCAGAGGCTGGGATGCATGTGCCAAGAGGAGAACAAGGTGCATGTGTGTTGAGGGGAGTACCAGGCAGTAGGCAGCAGCCGATCTGCTCTCCAGGGGCCCACAGGCTGCCAGGTGGATAGCGCCCCTGAGAGGTGTAACAGGGGAACCTGGCTCTGCATAGCCAGGTCCTCATGGGTCCTCCTGCCAGCCCCTCAAGGCCTCAGCATGCTCAGCCCCAGGCAGAGGGAGGACTGACTGCCACCCACATGAGGCTGACCCTCCCGCCCCCCAGCCCTCCACGCAAGGCTGAGGGTGGGGTCAGATTCTATTTTCTCCTACTTTCTCTCCAAGCCAGTGAGCACTTGACAAACATCTGTTGTCTGAATGAGTGGAGGGAGGGGGCAGGAGGCAGAGCCAGAGGCACACAGAAAGGATGGGAGGGAGGGCGAGGTGACTGGTTCTGGGAATTGTCTGGGCATCTCAGCTAATTGAGGTGGGCTGGCGGCAGGCTCTGCTGGGCGGTCCTGGCTGATGGGCCGGATGCGCGTGGGGGTAGCTGGGAGTAGTCACCGTGCTGGGGACAACAAGGAACACCCCCCAGAGCCCTTGGGGATCTTGTCTACTTCCCAAATGTCCCTGCCACTGAGTTAAGAAAAGCAAACAAAATAGCACTTCCCCCTTTCCATCTCCAGAGAATTCATTAAGATGAGCCTGTGTACGCACGGAATTGGAGCCCTGGCCTCCTAGCCTAATTACCATCTTAAAGGGTATCAGGGAAGAAACTCTACCTGCTGGGAAAATAAGTCAGCAAAGCCTGCAGTGGGAGGGCACTTGGCTTTCTCCCCTCTCACCACAGTGACATGGGGCCTCCGCCTCTCAGTCTGGTGGGGTCTAAAACCAAGGCAGAGTGTGTCTCTCGGAGCCACGTTAGAACCAACAGGCGCTTGACACCAGCTATGGACAGGCCCGGGGCTGGGCCCACGAACAGTGGTGGATCTGAGGGGTCGTGGCCCCAGCCACGCCCAGAGCCCATTCAGGAGCCAGAGCACAGGGGAGCTCCTGTGGAGTCCGGAGGCTGAGAGCCCAGGGCAGCGTGATAAGGGAGAGGGTGCCATGGAGGGGGCGGAACACAGGCAAACGTGCTCCGAGCTTTGATGAGTCAGAAGAACATTTCACAGCGGAGAAGGCAGGGCGTTCCAGCAGAGAGGATACCATGAGCCAAGGTGTGGGGCTGGGGCAGAGTCACTGTGTGGGGAGCAGCCAGCAAGCGGGCCTCTGGACCATGGGACAAGGAGTGAGCAAGCGGACACTGGAGGGAGGTGGGCTGAGATTTTGAGGGACTCAAACAACATGGGGAGGAGGTGATCCATGCCAATGAGGACACTGCAAAGGTCACCGTCACCATCCGCCAAGAACCCTAAACAGCCAAGCATCTCACTGTAGTCAATGGGACACCAACAAGAGGCATTATAAGTATCCTGATAATTCAAAAACTTCAAATAGAACATCTATGAGATCTCTCTCTCTCTCTCTCTCTCTCTCTCTCTCTCTCTCTCTCTCTCACACACACACACACACACACACACACACACGCGCCCCGAATACTAGGAATCCCCAATGCAGGTCAGTGTGGTAGAACTAACTCCCCTTGTGGGGCGGCCCGGCCTCTGCTAAGGCTGCATCGGTGCAAAGCCCCGGCCTGGAACGCACACAACGAAGGCAGTGAGGCTGCGACCACCCTCCCAAAGCCAGTGCCCAGGGCTGTGCATGTCACCCAGGGCCCCTCCCCCAGAGCCTCATGTTCTGACCCTTCCATCAAGTCCACTAGTTACCCGGCATTTCAGACAACTGCCGAGGAAAAGCAGGAAATTCGAGAGAGGCAGAGAGGGGGCTGTATCTGGGGCAAAGACGATGACTAGTCCAGAGGAAGACCCAGACTGAAGAGAAGACCCGGAACTGCAATCGGCAGTGAGTCGTGCTCCGCATCCTGGGTCAGTCCAGGAAGGCAGAGGGACCGCTTACCCAGCCGTCCCCAGTGTGTTCTATAAATGTTTCCCCTGTGAGGACTCAGTGACAAAGATTCCATGGCCCGATACATCTCGGGGATCCTGCACACTACACCCCCCTTTCGGCACAAGACCACACGTGGATGCAGTGAAGGCCCTGAGAAGTCCTGCAGGAGGAAGCTGATTTCCTTTTGTTCATCAGCGTTCCCTAAATATGCACAAGCACTACACCCTCCTGCCTGCGTTCTTCTCACATAAAACCTACTTACACCCCTTGCAACTGGTACCTCACGGGTCCCACTGGCTTAGAAAAATGCATTTTATTTGTCTCTGCTTTGAGGAAGAAAATATTTTTTTTCTTAAAAATAACTGAAATGATTAAATGTGGTGCCTTTTGCAAAGAGCTATAATTGTAAGGAAAATTCACTTCATTTGCACAAACCTCTCTGTCACCCGTGGTGCCAGGAAAGTGAAATGTTACCAACCCCCAAGAGCTCAGCCTTTGGGCCACATGGAGCCCCCTCTGGGCCACTTGGTTGACCTCAGACCACCGTGAGCGTGAGGAGCCAGGGGTCACTCCACCAGCCTCCTGCCCATGTAGAGCAGTATAAGCCCATCACATCAACCTCTCCAGGGAAGAGAGTGCCTCAGCAACTGTGTGTGTGTGTGTGTGTGTGCACGTGCACGGTGTGTGCCTGAGTGTGTGCCCACACATGCATGAGGTCCAGCAAATATAACTATGCTCAAGGAACAAGTTCTCCTCCTGCTCTTTCACCTCCATTATTTTGCATCTTGTCCATCCTCCTCCAGGTGACAACCCACCCAAGTAACCAAACCCTGTAATGGTTAGACCTGCCCACGGGCAGCAAGATGACGCAGACTGAAACGTGTCCTTTCTCTCCTGGAAAACATTGCCTTTGCCGAGGTCTGCACCTTCAAAAGGGCTCAGAGTCGTTACTGGGCTGGGGCCAGTGCATAGAGGGGAGGCTCCTTCAAAGCAAAACAAACGCCCTGGGCCCTGGGAACATTCTATTCTCATCTCAGGACTAGCAAGCCCCAGAGAGAGACCAGCATCGTCTCCAGGCAACTGTCCTGGCGGCAGGCACCATGGGTGACGGGAACAGGGGCTCCAGGACCTCACCTGGTACGTGTTGTCGAAGCTGTCGTACATGAACCTCGTGATCAGAGACGTCTTTCCGACTGTAAAACAAGAAGAGAGGGGGGTTCAGCCACGGCATCCAAGCTAGGTTCCTCTAAATACATTTCATGTGAAGACTACAGATAACAAAAAAGCCCAAAGGAAAGATGAGATGAGGAAACAGAAGTGAAAGGCAGACCCTGGGAGAGGGACCCAGAGCAAGGCAGCTGAGTTGACACCGGCTGGGCTGCAGGGGAGTTCTTGCCAGGCACGGAGAAGGAGGCCCTGCCCTGTGAATTCTCACCTCCCAACTCCAACATCTTTCTTGGCCCACAAGAGTGTAACTGACGCCAGAGCCATCTATGAAGAATTGGAGCAAGCGCGTGCAAGACGGATGCTCCTCTCACTGGCCTACGTTCTCCTGGAAACATTGCCTTGTCCTTGGTCACAGGCTGGGGTGGGGGCATGCTGTTTAGCTCCCATTCATTCAGCCTGGAGACTGCTGAGGAAGTGGCTTTCTAAGGAACCAGGCAGCAGGGGGTGCAAATGAGCCATTGCCCAGCGTCTCTCATAGGCAGGACTATTTTTTGGAGAGTGTGCCTGACTGTCCAGCTCCTTGCAGGACGGTTAGCATCCCTGGGTTTCGCTGGGTAAGTTCCAGCAGGATCCCGTTAATATGACAACCCTGGATTCCCCTCCCCGACCCCATTCGCAAATGCCCTGAGAACCACTGCTATGGCTAAGTGAACCAGGAAGTCTCCTGGGGATCCCAGAAGTGCCGCTTATCTCCCTAACTGCAGTGCTTGGCTTCTGACCCAGCCCTGTGCAGGTCCCCTGGGGCCTGGCAGCGGCAGAAGAACCTACTGTAGCATTTCTATCATCTGGGAGGGGAGGAAGGGGAGGAAGGGACATCTGTTAGGTCAGGCCCAGCACGGAATGCTTCTCTACACCAGGCGTCCTCAAACTACAGCCCGCGGGCCACGTGCGGGTGTTTTTTTGATTTTTTTTTAAAAAAAATATTTTATTGATTTTTTACAGAGAGGAAGCGAGAGGGATAGAGAGTTAGAAACATCGATGAGAGAGAAACATCGATCAGCTGCCTCCTGCACCACCCCCACTGGGGATGTGCCCGCAACCAATGTACATGCCCTTGACTGGAATCGAACCTGGGACCCTTCAGTCCGCAGACAGATGCTCTATCCACTGAGCCAAACCGGTTTCGGCAACGTGCGGGTGTTTTTGCCGTTTTGTTTTTTTTTTACTTCAAAATAAGATATATGCAGTGTGCATAGGAATTTGTTCATAGTTTTTTTTTAAACTATAGTCCGGCCCTCCAACGGTCTGAGGGACAGTGAACTGGCCCCCTGTTTAAAAAGTTTGAGGACCCCTGCACACTGTCCCACCAAGTCTACCATGGCCCCGGGAGGCTCAGAAGGGACTGGCACAGCTGAGCTTGGCTCACAGTCCCCTCTGCTCCGGCTGCCAGGAACACACAGCCCTGGTGGGAAAGCAGGAGAGCCAGCACCCAAGAGTTCTCCAGTCTGCCTCTCCCCGATTCTCAGACCGGGACCTTCCAAAAGACAATGGGAAGTTACAGCCTCCTCCTCGGCAAGAGAGGCATGGCAGGGCCCACTCTACCTGGCCGGGTAGCTGGTCACTGCCTGAATGGAGCAGGGTGACCCATGGGGCTCCTCCAGGCAAGGTCCTTCTCTGAGGCCTCAGTGTACAACATCTAACAGACAAGGGCAGCCACCTCCTGTCAGCCCACAGCTGTAAAGGAAAGACAACAGTCTTCTAGCCAGAAGGAACATCTGTTGGACTGTGTTTGGGACAAATTTAGGTGGCTCCATCTTTGACCTGGAATGGGTCAGCTGGATCCAAATCTTAGCTGGGGTACTAAGATCCAAATCTTAGCTCCATCATTCTGAGGTGGTCCCTGCCCCTCTGGACCTCAATGCCTCATTTGGACATAACATCAGAGACTTCAAAGGGCAGTAGTAGAAATGAAATAAGATCATAGAAGTGCCAGGCACGCAGGAAATGCTTAGCACGGAAAGGAGGTAGGTAGCAGGTAAACAGCTGATACCACTACCACTACCGAATTCACCTTGCCCGCCATGTCTCTCCATCTGGCTGTTCCTGATCTTTCTTCTTTGTAATAAAACTGCTACCTTATCATCGTTCTGGTGAGTTATGGAGCCTGAGGAGGGTCCTGGGAGCCCTTGGCTTTGTAGCCAGTTGGTCAGAGTGTGGTGTCGCTGGGGACCCCACGTGTGGCTGTCAGTCTTACTGGGGACTATGCCCTTAAACTGGGGAGTCTGACACCAACTCTGGGTGGGCAGTGGCAGGAAGGACTGCAGTACCCCAGCTGGTGTCAGAAGAGCCACATTTCTGGAAGAACCTCTCTGGGGTGAGCAGTAACGCACCCAAGGTCTCTTCTAAGTGCAACTGAAAACTGTCCTTTGAAAAGCTATTGATGGGCATTTAATCTGTAAGGTACTTCCCAATTGCTTTAAATCTCCCCTTAAATTTCATATGAATGTGGGAAGTGGGGGCTCCCCACCCAGAATGGCCTGGCTGGAGATTGCTAAGGGGACCCCAGCGTAAAACGTGGAGCAACATTGAGCCAGCGAGAGGCAGACAAATGGGAGGGAGCACAGCTTCCTCCTTTTCCAAAAGACCATGGAAAGTTATAGCCTCATCATCTGGGAAGAGAGGCAGGGCAGGGCCCACCGGTAAGTTCCCTAGGCAGTGACACTCCCGCACCTTACTCCCGGGGACAAGGGACAAGCATCAGGGAGCAGGGTGAGAAGGTGGGGAGACACCAGGTTCCTTTCTCCCAGGTTCTTCCCCGGGGCAGCCGAGCAGACAGGCAGGAAAGACAGTGGAATCACACAGTGGAACAGGAGGTTCGTGGAGTAGCTGAGAACTCAGCGATCCCCACAGGGTGTCTAATGCCGAGCCGCTCCTTCTCAGGACACCAGCCACTGGCTCACAGGGTAGAAGGAGAAAATCCCAAGAAAACAACTTGTTTATTGGGACTGTCAGGAGGAACAGGTGTGGGGGCCCGGCCACAGCCAATACTCTCTGAGCATTCCCACAATAACCATCCTAGGCAACACGTGTGTTTATAGAGCTTGTTCCAGGCACACGCCAGGGGCCGTGCCAGGAGGATTTACATGACAGGAGTAAACAGAGGAGACGGGACACCTGCTGCCTGAAGCTGCAGGATTCCACGCCCGCAGCTACGCTGTGCTGAGCCCTCAGCACCGACCTGTGCGGTCCTCCACTCTGAAGCGGGTATTCACGTCACCCCCGCTTTCTAGAAGGGGCAATGAGTGGACAGCCTCGTGCCCAGGGCCAGAGCTGAGTGAGGCCAGGATGAGGCGGCCTGACCAGGAACTGAGCTCCGAGTTCTGACCCTTCTTGGCATCTTTGAGTCAAACTGGGTTTCAGGGTCCCGCCAGGTCATCATTGTCATCACTGTGGATGTCCGGAGTCCTGGGAACAGCCCCTGCCAAGCCGAGGCACCTCTTCCTTGGGACCAGCTGCAGGTGAGGGCCTCTCCCCACTCGGGAAGTGCTTGACCCAAACCGGAAGCTCAGACACCGGAAACTGAGGCGCCCTGTGGGGCCCAGGAGGGCTTACAAAGCCAGAGTGGGCATGTTTGAACATCAGGGGCCCAGCACCCCAACCGAATCCTGGGCTGGATGACCGGATCACCACTGATGAGCTCCAAAAGGGAATCTCTTTCTATTCCTCTAGGCTTGTTTTCCTCATTTCTCAGGGCAGAAGGCCCCCTCCTCCCTGCCTCAGAGCTTCCCCACGACCACCCAGTCCTCTTTCCGAGGCTGCCCGGATAACAGGGCTCAGGCCCTTTTTGAACTTGTCAGCTCGGCTACCTGCTTAGACCTGTCCGACGGCTCTTCCTCCCTGCGGCACGTATCTGCACTCTCCATTGCAGCCTCAGGAATGGAGATCCAGCCCCCACTGAGCAAGTGTGACTGCAGGGCCTCCACCCTGCCCCTGACCCCAGGGCTCCAGGACGGAACTCAGGGATGTTCCGGGCACTGCAGCTCGCAGAGAAAAGCCTGGGCCACGCTGCCTGACACGAATGCAGGAAAGGCATCCTCCACACGTCTCTGGGAGGCTGCCGAGGGCCCTGAGACAGCTGAGGAAAAGGGGCCCCTTGCACACGGCTGCCCAGGCTCCACCCTGGCCTCACATAAAGAGGCTGAGCTGGCAAACGGGCTGTCCTGTGCCAGCTCCTCTCCCCTCGGAAGGGCTGCTGCCCCTTCCTCACCCCACACCTGAGTAGGAGGTACTGGAACCCAGAAATGGGGAGCTTGCACAGCCCATCTACCTGGCCGCTTCCCCAGTCTCACCACAAAGAGCAGGAGGAGGCTGGAGCCATCACCTGACTGGCCACTACCACTGGGCTGTAGCCAAGGGGAGAACCGAGAGGAGCAGTGACATTCAACCGGTGCGGATAGGGAAAGGCGCACGGGAGGGGCAGGAGACACTCCCCTGAGGTCCCTCCTGCCTTCCCACCAGCCCCTGCAGCCTCTGAGAGAGTGGTCCTCTCCACACGGCTCTGTTCTCAAGGTCACATTGGGCTCTGTTCTCAAGGTCACACTGGGCTCCGTTCTCAAGGTCACACTGTCCTGAATACAGCTAACAACAGTCTGAGACACCAGTATGGCAAAGCTGAGCTTTTTCTGAAAGATTCCCCTCTACTGCCAGGATTTTATTAAAAACAAGCAGCCAAATCATTTGAGCTTTTTTTATCTAGGCTCTTGGCTTAGCAATATTCCTGTAGTTTAGTCCCACCTGATTAAGCAGAGAGATGCATTTTCCTTTCAACCAAACCAGGGTCAGACGATTCCTTACTGAGCATTTACCAGGAACCTCGTCTAGAAGGAAGGAATAGGAACTCGAACTCTTACGGGGCTTTCTCTTAGAGCCAGACAAGAAGTCTGGTGCTTCACTTAGGGCCCCTCATTGGATCCTTGTCACGATCCAATGAGTGAGTTATTATCCCCCAGGTCACACAGCTGGTAAGCAGTGGAGCTGGCGCACAAGCCCAGATCTGATGCCAAAGTCCACGCCTCACGCATGACTGCCACATGAAACCAAACCCACCCAGGGCTCCGGGCCTTGGCTTGTGCCAGGCCATAGGGTGACAGCTGAGTGGCCCATGAGCCCCCAGATTCCCACGCTGACACGGCCTCCCTCTTTGAAGGACCCCTCTCCGCCCTGCCATCTCCATAGTAGGTGTGGGTGTGGGTGTGGGTGGAGAGATTGCCATGCCGGCCAGAAACATAGAATGTGAGGCAGAGCACAAGAAATTAGCTGGAGACTTCGTAGAGGGTCTGCCAAGGCCTGGCAGAGAGAGCCCCACCCACGAGGTGGCCCCCTTGCCCAGCCCAGCCAGACCTGGGCCCACAATCTGCTCTCAGCCACGCGTTCCCATTGACCACCCACGCCAGCTCCGGGCCCTGCTGGACAATGGGGTCCCACCTGGTCCTCCTCAGGGTCACAGAACTGGCCCAGAATGGGAGGCAGAAAAGACCTGGTGGAACCCACTGCCATTTCTAGGCCACCATGGTGGGCTGCCTGGGAGAGAGTCTCTGAATCTTGGCCCACAGCCCCCCTTCAGCCAGCTCTAGGTCAGAGAGAGTCTGCAGTTGTCAGAAGGTGGCCCTGGAAAAGGCAAACCTGCTCTCAGGCCAGCAACCCACTCCTAGGCTAGGCTGGCTGACCCGGTTCTCCCATCAGCTCGGTTTGCAGCATACAGCCAGGAAACGCTGTGAGTGCTGGGAAGGGCCTGCTCCGAGGGGCTCCATCCTTCCCTGCAGCTGAGAAGGAGGCCAGGACCATCCTGGCCCAGCTTCCCTGCTCCACAGGGGCCTCCGGGGAGGATGCACCATGCCCTGCAAACCTTTGCCCTAAAGTCCCCCATTACTGGCCCTCCTGCGGGCGCACAGCCCCCAGGCCCTGTGGTAGTAAGACACCAGCTACATCTACCTGAGCCTTGTTTTCTTTTGTTCTGTTTTCCGAAAATAGAAAATCCAACCCCAACCTTGGGGCAAGGTGAGCAAGCCTGGGGGTCTGGGGACCAGGCTCCCCCCTCCACACCTACCCTGCCACCCAGTGCACAGAAGGTGGCTCCAGACCAGGGCTCTGCCAGCTCCTACCCAAGTCCTGAGGGGCCGACTGGCTCACCGTAGGCTAAATGAGGAAACACGTGAAAAATCCCATTTCAAACTGTTCCCCCAAAGACTCCGACTGTAATTAAGAAATATGCAAAGCTCTTCATTGGACACTTTAATTAAGTATGTTAATTCCCTCTGCCAGAGAATGCTCAGCCACCTGGGCCTCACCGAGGGACTCGGGGAAGACAGAACTGAGGAGGGAGGAGGGGAGGAAGGATGGGAAGGGGTTGGCAGGACAGGGGTGGGCTGGGCTGACCCAGACCCTTTCTCCTGCTCCAGTTGGGAGATGGACTCATTGCTGACTCTCACGCTGCCCCATTGTCCTCCACCTGTCCCCTGTCCTCTGACCAAGCCCAGTGACCCCAGGAAAGCCTGCCCTGAGTCAGGGCTAGGGGGTATCATCCACTAGCCTCACAATGCCCCCCACCACCTGCTGGAAAGGAGAAAGCCTGGGGTGCAGGAGGAAGTACTGGCCCTATGGGTGTCCCTGGCTGGCTATGGACCTTGGACCTGTCCAACCCCTGCTAAGGGTCTCAGCTTCCCATTAGAGTAAGAAGGAACAGGGCGAGTGGGTCCTAAGAACCCCATCAGCATAACAGCCCATGCTTCAATCATGTAGAAAGGGTGAGGACAGAAAAGGAAAAGGAAAAACAAAATAAAGGTCCCGTGTGACCCAGGAAAGCTCGGACTCCAGGTGGGGAGTTTTCCTTGTGTCTGCGAACCCACAGGTACTCCCATGAAGGCCGGTCCTCCACTCCATCATTCCTCCAGAACACCTTAACTCAGCCCTGTGGTGTCCGGGGACATGATGGCCTGTTGGGGCTGCACACGGTTCAGCCTCAGTCTCCCTTCCTGACCCACCTCCTGCTTCCTTCCCCAGAGGTTTCACGTTTGGCAGAAAGAGGCGAGTTCCAAGGAAGCAGGTGGCCAGCAGGGCTGGGCTCGGAGAAACCCCAGGCTCAGATGGCCACACCAGCACTGCTGGTTGCCACAGGGGAGGTTTGGCTACGTCTCCTTCTGCCTGATGGCGTGCTCTCGTCTTTGCTTTTCTTCCTTTCCTCTCTAGCTTCCCCCCACTTCCCAAAGCCCCCAGGCCCAGCTTGTAGTCCGGTCTTGACCTCAGCCCCTACCTCTCCCAGGACCCCATGAGCTTTCAGGACACTGCAAATCACCCCTGCCCAACCCGGTGCACAGAAAGGCGGCCCCAGACCAGGGCTCTGCCAGCTCCTACCTGAGTCCTGAGGGGCCGACTGGCTCACCGTGGGCTAAATGAGGAAACATGGGAGAAATCCCAACCCACACAAGGAGCTTCTAATTAAGCGAGTCTGCACCTGGCCTGAGGTTTCCTCTTCTTCCCAATCATTACTCTGTATGTTAATTGTCTACACAAATCAGCTGGACAGAGAGAATAGGTTTCTCTTATTTACAATTAAGAATTTTGAGATAGATATAAGGCAAAGGAGACGTAAACTAAAAAGGCAGGAGCAAAAACTTTACTTACGGAAATACATCTTGCAACATCCTACTCAAGTCACTGAAGTCAGACTAAGAAGCTGCCCGATCTCCCTGGCAGTCATGGGATGATGTCAGAGTAAAAAATAAAAGTAAGAATACCTGACCAGCCCGGCTGCTATGGCTCAGCGGTTGAGCATCGACCCAGGAACCAAGAGTTCACTGGTTCGATTCCCGGTCAGGGCACATGACCGTGTTGCAGGCTTGATCACCACTGGGGGTGTATGCAGGAGGCAGCCGATCGATGACCTCTGTCATCAATGTTTCTATTTCTCTATCCCTCTCCCTTCCTCTTTCTCTAAAACACAATAAAAACATATTTGAAAAAAAGTACATGACCAACTGCAATAGTCACAGTACTCATGAGGTAAAACTAAACTGGTTGCTGAGCTTTTTATAAGAATAGCAGAAAGTTCTTGAAAAGAGTCTAGAGTGCAGAAATCATGTGGCCACTTACAGGGCAAATGTACATGTTTATGTAATCAACTGGATGAACATCACTGATGAAAATCAAGGATGCTAACATCCCCTGTCCGAGTCAATGTTCGCAGTCATGGGCCCAGACCGATGTGCCTTACAAATAAATAATTAAACGAAAAACCCAGGTTTCAAGATTTCAGCTTCTGATCAAGATGAAGTAATAGGGACTAGATTTATCCTCTCACATGACAGAACCAAAAGACAGACGCAATATATGAAATAATGATTTTCAAGACACTGGACTTCAGGCACTGAAGGTAATTACCTCTGAGAGGCATGAAACAAATGAGGTGAGCCCCACAACTGCCCCCAAATTATTGCTTTGAGCAACTTTCAGGCCACAGCATAGGGAGCAGGGAGACAAATGGAACCTGATGGACTTCCTGAATTGAGGAGATAGAGCTGAGAGTCTGGAGTTCACAAGACAGAGTACCAGAGAGGCGGGAGATGCACACAGAGAGAACTCCAGAGGTCTGCAAAGGGGCTCCTCCGAGTTTTCAGCTGAGGACTGCTTAGTGCATGTGTGTAAGGAAACCTACTCAAGACTGGGGAAAGAACCACTCAAATGGATTAAAGGAAACAGTGCCTGGAATCCACACAGGGCCTGGGAGAGTGCCTGTTCCCGCCTGTTTCCAGAGCGGAAATCTTGGGACACTGGAGAGAGGAGTCAAAAGGGCTGTACCTCCATAGTGGGTAATAATTAGCCCGAAACTGAACACCACCCTGGTCTCAACTAACAAATTTTAATAATGTTTATAGGAATACAAAAACAACATGGCAAAAGTCACAATGTCCAGCATCCAATAAGAAAATTATCAGGTAGCCCTAGCCAGTTTGGTTCAGTGGATAGAGCCTCAGCCTGTGGACTGAAGGGTCCTAGGTTTGATTCCAGTCAAGGGCACATGCCCAGATTGTGGGCTCGGTCCCCAGTAGGGAGCATGCAGGAGGCAGCCAATCCATGATTATCTCTCATCATGGATGTTTCTATCTCTCTCTCCCTCTCCCTTCCTCTCTGAAATCAGTAAAAAAAATTATCAGGTATGTTAAGAAACAATAAAATATACCCTTAAAGAGGAGGAAAACACAATCAATTGAAACCAACCCCAAACTGACACAGATATTAGAATTAGCAATGACATTTTTTAAAAAGTTATCCTAACTGCATTTCATATGTTCAAAAAGTTAAACTGAGATGTGGAGAATATTAAAAAGGACATGACAAACTTCTAGAGGTAAAAACTACAATGTGCAGGGTAAAAAAATACACTGATGAGATTAACAATAGATTAGACACTACAGAAGAAAGTACCAGTGAACATGAAACATGCAGAAAAAGGATAAAAATAAATAATTGGAACAACAGTGAGTTGTGGGATGATGTCAAATAGCCTGACATACATGTAATTGAAGTCCTCAAAGGATTGGAGGATGGGGATGGTGACAGCAAAATATATTTGAAGAAATAATTACTGAAAATATTCTAAATTTTAGGAAAACTATATACCCACAGATCCAAAAAGTTCAATGAATCTCAAGTAAAGGAAACATAAAGAAACCAAAGAAGGCACATCATATACAAATTGCACAGGATAAACAATATGGAGAAAATCACAAGAGTAGCTGAGGGTGGGGGGGGGGGGGGGGGAAGATACCTTATGTACAGGGAAACAAAGATAAAGAAGACAGCCATTTCCTCAGAAACAATGCAAGCAAGAAGACAAAGGAGCCATTTTTAAACTACTAAAAGAAACACCCATTAACCCAGAATTCAATAACTTTCAGATATATAACATCTTTCAAAATAAAGAAGAAATACTTTTCAAACATACAATGCTGGCAGAATTTATCACCAGCAGATACTCACAACAAGAAATGTTACAAGATGTCCTTCAGAAAACTGAAATGACACCAGATGGAAATGTGGATTTACACAAAGGAATGAGGAACACAGGAGATGGTCACTGCATGGATAAATATGTAAGATTTCTTTCATATTGTTAAAATGTCTTTATAACTGACTGTTTAAACAAAAATTACTATACTATGTTGAATCACAGACCCAAGAAACATAGAACAAAAATCTTGTTACCTTAACAGAAACTATACAGACTAGAAGAAAGGGAAGTGACATCTTTGCAGGAGTAAAAGAAAAATGTTGTCAACACGGGATTCTATACCCAGCAAAAATCTTTCAAAAATGAAGGTAAAATAAAGAAAATAAAATGCTGAGATAATTCATTCTAGCAGACCTGCAACACAAGAAAGGAAGTTTTTTGGCAGAAGGACAGGAGACCTGCACACTCACACTACAGCCAATATAGTCAGGACACACATTCAAAGTCTGACAGACCTGGATTTTAACCCTACCAGACCTGAGGCCCTGAACCTAACTGTGCCCTATACCTGGGCTCCTGAGCATTAAAGAGAAAAAATCAACATGATATAGAAAAATGTTAGTTACATGCAAACAAGTGGTTAGAATAAGATGGAACTTGGAGACATTGTAGAAAATAGGTCTAGGCAAAGTACCGAAAAATCTGGTAGGGTTAATCCTGGCTCTGCCACTTATTTCCTGTGTGATCTTGGGTTAGTTACTATCCTCTGAGGCGCAGCTTCCTTATATTAACAACTAGAGGCCTGGTGCCTTGGCTGGCCCGGTGCCTGGTGCCTAGGGTAGGGTCCCTAGGCCTGGCTGGTGATCAGGGCTGATCTGTGGGGCGACAGACAGGGCGATCGGGGGAGGGTGGCCCACTGGCACCCACCTTGGCTGGCCTTGCGCCGCCTGCTTGCTGGCCCTGCCCCCCAACGCCTCTGCAGATCGTGGCCTGCAGGCTAGGGGCAGCTCCTGTGTTGAGCATCTGCCCCCTGGTGGTCAGTGTGCATCACAGCAACCAGACGTTTCACCAGTCGTTTCGCAGTTTGGTCGATTTGCATATTAGGGTTTTATTCTATAGGATGGGAGCAGAAATGACTACCTCACAGCAGTGTTATGAATCCTCTGAGAGCAGTAAAAAGTTAACATTCTGGGTGAAAGGCATATGGGAAATCTTGGTACTGTTCTTACAATTTTCTATAAGCCTAAAGTTATGTCAAAATAATGCTGATTTAAAAAATTATGCACACACATGTACACATCCATTTCTCTCAGATTACTGGCACATTCAGGAAATATTGTGCTGATTAGTTAGACATTCTGGTCAACATGACATTTTCCTACGGAACTAGACTCTAACTATACTTGGCATCAAATTAATCTTCACAGTGAGGCAGGATCTAGCTGGGTACTGGGGAACTGCTGTGAGCACTTCTAACCACAGACCAGGAGATGGATCAAGTCCAGATAGATCAGCTCAGCGGGCAGAACCCATGTGTAACCACCATGTGTGCATGTTCACTGATGCGTGCAAACACACACACACACACACACACACACACACTTGCACATGTGAGCTCAATGAAACAGGCACCAGAGCCCTGGTGTCTGGAAACCCTCTAGTTCCCCTGGTGTCTTAGCTGTGAAAATGAAAACCTTACAAATACAACATCTTCAGGGCTTCTTGAAAGCCACCTGAGATCTGACCACACAGCTGTGTGAGCTGCAGAGCTCCTCCCACCCAGTCAATCCACCCACTGTCTGGACCCTCTCTATCTCACTGAGTCATCTCCAACACTTGTCAGCTTCAAGTAGGGGCAGGTTCCACACCAGCACCACCACCAGCACCCGCTATCTTTGAGGACTAGCCACCCTCCAACATCCACTCAGAAAAGGAGTTCCTGCCCACAGCATACACCACTTCCTGGATAGCCAGACCAGTGGGCAGAATGTAGTCTATTTCAATTGGTTTGGAGCTCAGCCCAGTTCCAGCCAGACCCTACGCATGCCAATCACATCCATGTGTCTGAGTGGCTGCCTGGGTGCTGCGAAGAATTAATTCATAGTGCGTATATGTATGTTTGAGAGAAATGTAAGTATGCTTAGTGCCCATCACCAGCTGATCTTCTGACGAGGCCGGTATTAATGCAATTTGGTAATTTATTTAACTGATAGGAACTCTTGACCCATCCACAGCATGGAGTTTGGTGAAGTAATAGATATGCTCATCCTTTTCTTGCCAAGGAAATTGCTGGTGGCATTGATGTGAAAAGCCTCACTTACAGGGGCAGTGAGAATGGGGAGAAAGAGTATTGAGAGGCATGGCTTGTGTTTCCTAGATTGTTAGTTGGGGTCCAGTCAGAGGGGCTTTGTGACAATGGACCCACAGCTCCCATCCCTGGGGGCACAGCAGTGGCCTGGCCATGTGACCAAGTTCACTCAGGAAGGTGGAAGGTGGCCTCCAGATTGTAGGCTGCTGTAGGCAGAGCATCTTCCCAGATGCTCACCCCCTCTCAGAGGAACCCCTGGGCTGGGCAGCCTTGGGTGCTGACTCTGAGGTCTCCATGAGCCTACGGAGCTGTTCCTGGCACGTTTGCTGGCCCAGCTTCACTCCTGTCCTCATACAGCCTGCACAGTGCTGTTCACCTTGCTGCTTTGACAAGGAGAAATTGGGTGCAATCCCAGGCCCTGCGCCTCCACAGTCAGCTGGTGAGAAGAATGGGCTTGTAGGCTTCCCCATTCTCAACAGACAGAAGCCTCCTCCTGCCCTCAGGCCAGACTCAAAGTCACCTGCTCAGGATTGACTCAAAGAGTAGGGACAGCCTTCCAGGTAATGCTTAGTGTTGTGTTCTGGGATGGAAAAGGCACTCTAGATTCCAAGGACCCTGGGCTTGGAAGTGGGCACAGGACCACCCAGCAGGCAACTGTGTCTCCACCCCTGTTGGGCCAGAAATGACTGCTGGTCAGGCTTCGGGGTGGCCAGAGGGCCAGGCTAGGGGAATGGAGTAAGGGGACCTGAGTTAATAACCCAAGTCTCCCCTGGGCTTGAATGCCTGGGTAACCAAGACAGGGAGACGATAGCCAGGTCACCTGTTTCCATCCCACAAGCTCCGGGGCCCTAAGGAGCCCATCTCAAAAGCAGCACCACAGATGGCATAAGCCAGCTGATCTTGTACAAGCTGCTCACTGAGCTGGGAAGTTGTGACGGTAGAGAGAGGGGCCACTTGCCCAAGATCACACAGCCCCAGGGTCATGGCCAGACAATACTTCTTCTGGTGCACAGCCAAGAGCTCCACCTCAGAGGTTTCTCTGAGTCCAAGTGTGCCCAGGGCAGGAAGACCCTGCCTCCTGAAGTCCCAGGGGAAACACACCACATGGGAGGGGCCAAGGAACAGCAAAGAGTAAACAGTACCAAGGCGCAGACGGCTGGCTTCCAGAAAGATCTCAGATCCGAGTAGCTTCAGGATGCCAAGTCATGGCAAGAAGGTGCCTGGGAGACGTCTGATCACGTGACAAGAAAAATCGAAGGTGCAGAAGCAGGCGGGTTTGCTCGGCGCCACAAGAAGGGAGAGCAGTAGCAGAGTGGGAACCAGAACCCAGCTCCCAGGGGCTTCCCTCGCGCCTGCGGTGGGTGGGCCCAGCCAGCTTTGTAACTGGGAGCAGGTCACAGCCCCTGCTGGATGCTCCAACTCCTTGTCTGCAAAATGAGGGCATCTCCAAGGCATTCCCTCCCTCAGACATCTTCACCCCATCTGTGTTAGTTATCTGCGCTGTGTAACAAACACCACAAACTCAGTAGCTTAAAAACAACATACATGATGATGTCACAGTTTCTGTGGGGCAGGAGTATGGGCACAGCTTATCTGGGTCCTCTGCTCAGGGTCTCACAAGGGTGCAATCATGGTATCAGCTGGGCTATGTTTCTTTCCGGAGCTCAGGATCCATTTCTAAACTCCCGAGGTTGCTGACAGAATTTAGTTCCTTGTGGCTGGAGGACTGAGGTCCCCATTTTCTCGGGGGCGGTGGGCCAGGGGCTGTTCTTTTTTTTCCTAGAGGCCATCCACAGTTCCTTGCCACGTGGCCCCTCACAGACCCTCTCACAACATGGCAAGGTACACCCCATCACATTTACTGTACCACATCGGCTAGAAGCATGTCTCAGGTTCCATGTGCATTCAAGGGGAGGGGACCATACAAGGATGTGAGTCACTGGGGGTCACCTTAGGTCGTGTCTACCACACCATCACACAGTCACAGGTTCCTAGGAGACGCTGCCTCTACTCTTCACTCAGCCTCCACCCCCCTCTTCACTCAGCCTCCACCCCCTTTCCTATATTGATGAAGTAGCTAATCACCTCACAGGTCTCTCTGCCTTAAGACCGAAGCTACCAGCTGGCCTGGATGGAGGCTGTGGGTGGGCAGGGGCTGACCCCTGTTGTGCCTACTTCACTGTGTATTTTTGCACGCTGCCCAGCCAGTTCTCCCACATCACACCCAGCCCTCCCCCCAAGCTGAGGTGGACGGATGAGCCAACACTGCTGTCCACACCAGAACCTGGCCTTATTTGGCCCTTTTGCTGCCTGGTGGAGGTAGGAGAGGAGCCAAGTTCTTTTGGACCAACATCTGGGGTTCTGCCCTCTTCTGATGTAGGTGGGGGAGAAGCAGGGCGGATAGGCTAGCCGGGCACCTTTTCAGGCCTGCATTTCATATTCTGGCCTGGACAGAAGCCTGCCGTGTTTTGGCTGGGTGTGGAGGAATGGAGGGGGAGACTGAATGAATTAGAATCAGGGGAGAATTTCTGGATCTTGGTGGTACACGTAGGATCTGTTAATATCCTAAAAATAAGTGGCTACTTTGGTAACAGTCTTTTTTTTTTTTTCCCCTCCCTGAAAAGAAAGCCTTCCCAGAGGTTCTCTCTACCTCAGAGCACAGACGCAAACAAAAATCTCCTGCCCCCAACACTAGACCCTACTCACAGCAGCCCAGCCTGGGAACTGCTGGGGAGGGAGAGAGAGCTCAGTCTGCTCACCGAAGCCCCGCCTTGGCTGCACTCGGGGAGTGAAGCTGATGGTCGTCCTCCCTGATCCCCAGGGCAAGGTGAGGACCCTTCTCTCCGCTCCTCCTGCTCTGCCTGGCTGCAGGTTATCGGCCACCACTATAGCAGCAGCCCCGCTGCTCGCCTCATCCTCCACACGGAACAGAATTGGGCCTGTGCTCCAATATGCAGTAATGCCTCCGTGGGAAACTTCAGCCTTCCGTTCCACTTGGTCAGAACCCAGGCATGGACAGCGCCACCGCCCAGAGCAGCAAACCACCCCGGCTTTTTCAAAGCCCCAGGTCATGGTCACAGACAGGCTGTGGCTCGTGGAAGCCTGTCTGTGTCTGGTGGTAGCGCCTCCCTCCTCCATCTCAGTGATTTCACAGCTCTCTTCCCCCGACACCCGTTTTTCTCTCCTAGCCCTCTCCCTTCATTGGAGGGGGAAATCAATAAGAAACAATTGTTCTAAATGCTTCCCTTTACCCTCTTCAGTCTGTGCAGTGTGGACTCCCCGCTCAGCAACAGGTCAGAACAGAACATGTTCTCTGCCTCTCTCAGAATTAGCCACCCCCAGAGACCACAGGCACAACTCTCCAGTTCTGAACCAGGAATAGGATTTTTTGGTTCTGCCTCTGCCTCAGGGGTAGGAGCCATGGGGGACCAGCGGGTGTTCCCACACGTCAAAACTGAACTGAGCTGCTTGTGGCCAGCTTCCAGGCCAGCTCTTCTCCAGGCCAGCGTTCCTGGCAGGGAGGCACCCTTGCTGAGCACCGAGCCGAGGCGACAGCTCTCCTTACCCGCCCTGACCTCACAGACAATTACTCTGGCACTGCCCAAAGGGCCATGGGTGGTGACTGAAACATGCTGTGATCACTGATGATGCCAAATAGGATATTCTCCACCCACCAGCCCCCCTGGCAAAGGAGTGCAGGTGGTGCTCAGTAACCTCCACAGGCCCTGCCTGGACAGAAGGCAGGAGGAGCAAGAAGCAGGGGTCACCAGGGCTTTGGAGGCTGGGGTTTCAGGCTTCAAGAACAGACCGTGAGCTGGCCTGGAGGCAGGGAACGGCAGCAACTGGCCTGAACTAGGCTAGGGCTGGGTTCGGGATGGCAGCTCTGGGCTAGGGCTGGGTTCGGGATGGCAGCCCCACTTCCACTTTGGCTCCATGGCTCTTGGCCTTCCGCTTTTTGTGCAGCCAGTTTAAGGTTGGGTTTCTGTCTTCAAGGCAGAAAGGGGAGCTCTCCCTTACACATCACAGCCTCCCTCGAGTCCTGAGGGACCCCTGAGCTTGCTGGGAAGCTGGAAGCTGGTGGAGAAGAGCAGGGAATCCCTGGGAGAGAGCAAAGATAGCGAGTCAAGTGTCCCTGGAAGAGGAGCCTAGCAAGGGGGGGAGTGATAGGAAGCTGCACAAAGGGCTAGGGGAGCTCACACGCCCACCTGCGCCTGCCCGATGGCAAGAGGGTAGAGGGAGTTCTCACACTCAGTCACCAGAGGGATCGGGGAAGCTCCTGCACCCAATGACAATGACCATGGCTGGCCCCCATGGCCCCTACCCCTGAGGCAGAGGCAGAGGGAGCTCACAGACCCACTGACCAGATGGCTGGGGAGCACAGATATCTAATAGCCAGCTCCTCACCGGGTAGTCCATTCTGCCCTGGGCAGGTGGCAGAAGGGGAGAGTGTGGGAGGGCTGCCAGCGTCCTGGGCACCCCCTTGGCAGGTCAGAAGCAGTCAGGGAACCCAGGGCATTGTGGAGGCAGGAAGGACAGAGGAGCTCAAGGTGGCCAATTTGGGTACATCTGAGGATGGTGTGACCTTGCAGGGAAAAGCCAAGCTCCTCCTCTACAAGCCTTCATTGTTCCTGTTCCTCACTCTACAGAAAAGGACCAGGAAGACAGACATCCCCAGTGGGGCTGAACTTCACCGCCAGAGAAGGAGCCTTGGCTTACCCTCTCACGAGCCCTCCTCTCATTTTATCCTCAGAATGTTCCCAGCCTTGTCTGGTTCAGGCCGCCTGGATCTCCTGTCTCCAATCGGACCCCACCCCGCCTTCTTCTTCTAAACCATGATCATGTCCCTCCTTAATCCAAACCCCAGTGGGTCCTCACAGCCTGGAGGGAAGACCCTGACTCCTGCATGTGGGAGCGAGGCTCTCTAGGGCCTGACTTCGCCTACTTGTCCAAGTTCAGCTCCTTCTCCCACCACGCGATGCCCACCGAGGCCACAGTCCAGCCACCTTGCACCACACTCCATTCCCCGGAATCCCCAAGCCCTTCACCACCTTGGGCCTTGACACAGCCTGGCCCTCTACTCACCATGCCCACCTTTGTCTGCCCGTCAAGTCCTGCTCACTGTGCACAGCCTCCTCCGGGAGGCCTTCCCTGACAACCCCAGCAGACCCCGCCCACAGCCTCGCTCGGTACTGAACACTGTCTGGCTGGGACTTATGACCTGCTTACCTCGCCAACTGCTGTTCTAATCACATGCCTCAAAGCCTCCGCCCCTGCAATCCCCCTGGGCTGTGCTCGTGGGGAAGTACCAGAGCTGTGAACACGAGGTGCACTTCTGTGAGCCGCTGTGGGGGTCCCACCGAGCGGGGCAGGGTGAGTCTGTCCCCCGGCTTCCTGCTGGGATGGGCAGCGGGGAGAACACCCACCAGGGAGTCAGAGACCCAGTGCCCTTCCCAGCTCAGCAGTAAGCACTCTGGGTCCTGCACTCCATGTAAAAGCCGTCACCTCTCAGAGCCTCGGAGTCTTCATTTATAAAATGGGACAGGCAGCTCTACCTGTCAGATCACACGGAGGTGCGCCTTGCAGCTCACGACACCAAATTGACAGATCAGTGATTCTCAAAACCCCGCAGCCCTACCCATCTTTCCCTCATCCATCTACAAAGGGGGACTGCTGTCACTATTTCATTAACAAAATTACCTGTCACCTGAGCGTTTACCACGTGCCATGCAGCGAAGTATTCAGTCTTCGTGAAACCCCAACAAGGCAATAATCACCCCAGTGTCTGGCGAGGAAAATGAGCACAGAGTGGTCCTGTTCCATCTCAACAGCATCCAGACATGGGGTGGGGGTGGGGGGATGGGGTGGAGCTGGAGCTGGGGAGGAAGCCGGGCCTGAGGAGGATGGAGAGATGGGATTGGAGTAGGAGCTGGGGTGGGGTAAGTTGCCTCGCCTAGGGTGGAAACACTGCAAACCTCTCTAGGTGCTGGCCCTTTCCCAGCCTTCCCTGCTTACCACCCGCCGCCTGGCTGCAGAAGGAAGTGTCCTAGAGATGGAGAACCCGGGAGCTGTCACATGTTCTGTCCTCATCAGAGGTCCCCTCTGTACAGAATAAATGCCTTCCAGCAGGAAGGGCAGGACAGCCCCATCCCTGTTGCCTGGCAACCTGAGCCAAATACATCCTCAGATGGATGAGCCAGAGTACCCTGGGGGCACACGAGGGAGAGCTGGGCCCAGGGAGGTGGGCCCAGACTGCCTCCCAGGAGAAGAGGGTGCAGGCTGGACAGGACCCTGCACTGGGGCCTGCTGGCAGAAGATCCAGGGCAAAATAGCTGACGGACACCCTGATCCCGCACCCTCATCCCTACAACCCCTCTAACCCCTCTGACCAGCAGGGCCATCTCTCCAGGATGGGCGTGCTACTGGCTTGGCATCATGTTCTAAGATGGCACTGAATTATGAGCAAGAGTTAGAGATCCAGGGGCTGGAGTGGTCACTCAGTCCAGCAGCCTCTGGGGACCCATCGAGAAAGCCAGAGATGGGACAGGGCCTGTGCAACCACACAACTGGCTGGCGGCTGACCGGGGCCAGAATCAGGGTCTCCAGGGGCCTGGCTGCTCCAGGCCTGGGGGGAGGATGAGGCCAGCCACTTACTTTGGTTAGTTCTTCCCTTTTTAGTACTTAGTTCTCAGCTGAAACCTGAGAACTAAGTAGTGTCTTTCCTCTATGCAGTGGGCCGAGGGCTGACTTGGGAGGGTTTAGCTACCTCCAAATAAGCAGTTCATTCGGAGTAAGGATGGAGTGCCTGCTATGCAATCAGACTTCCACATGGAGACTCAGCCTCCTTCCTAGACCCTCCCCCTCTTTCCTCCCGGCTCTGGCTCCAGTGCCCCTCACCAGCTTAGGGGAATCAAAGGACTTCCCGCCCACCCCCATGCTGTGATCTGCTGGCTCCTCCTTGGCTAAGAGCTTGATGAACTCCCTAAGAGGCATTTATAAGTGACCTCAAGTCCACCAGGCTGCCGTGGTCCTCTGTCCCATCTTCCCCACTCCCTGGCCCGGGCCTGCTTTAGAGGCACGAGGCCCAATAGATCACTGTGTTCCTCATAGTGACCTGGGTTTGACTCCTAATCCTGCCACGCTGGCAGTGAGTCCCTGGGCATGACCAGCTCTCACTGATCCTCTGCCCCCTGACCTGCAAAATGGGTGAATCCCACGTCTATTGCAGGGTGCCCCGTGCAGAGCCACGGGCAGAGTGTTCCTAAGTGCCATCTGAGGTTAACTGGAGGAAGGATACGGGAACCCAGGAGGGTCGGCTCCATTTTGTCAGGAAGGACAGACAGACTCAGTGAGAAGCCCTCCCCATCCATCCTCCTTCCAAGGCCCTAAAATGACAATCCTTCCCATGTGTAGAGGTGACTGAGCCACTCCCCAGCCGAGGATCCTCCACCAGTTCCCCATTTCCTTCAGAACAAAGTGCCAGCTCATGGCCGACCCTGCCTCTGTGACTCACCCTCGCCTCCTCTCCAGCCACAGGGGAAGCTGGGTGAGCTGGTTACCTCAATACTGGAAGCCCCTTCCTCTGGGGAAACCCCACTAAGTAGCATGCCCACCACCCACAAGTGCTGGAAGAAACCTGTGGTCTCCAGCACAGAAGGCACACAACTGAGGTCTCCCTCTCCCTCCCCATCCCAGACCCTACTGCCCCCCTTCCCCACCCCTCTGTCCAGGCACCTGCTGGGGCTCTAGGCTGCCATTCTTTGAATGCATTTCCTGGAAGAAGCCTTTGCTTAAAGGTTCTTTTCTAGTCATGGGCGAGGTATAATCTGCTCCCTCCTGGACCCCAGCCTGTCCTTTGGGTATGTCACCACTTGGGAACAGGTGTTACCTGCCCCAGAACACGTGGTTGAGTCACCACTGGTCTTGTTACCAAGAGACCAGAATAAATATGCTTTTCTACTAAAAAGAAATAATTTTACTAAATTGATAAAGTATTCATGACATTGAACATTTATTTTTTTTAAAGATCTCACTTAGTTTAAGGGAAAAATTATAAAAATAATAAAGGAAATTGGAAATTTCAAGCCCCAAGAAACAGTAAGGAACCTCTCTTAGGAGTTATAAATCTAGCCCTGCCCAGGGCCCACCTTTTCCCTGCAGCCTGTCTTTTAGCTCTAACAAAACCTGCCCATATCAGGGCATGGCTGGTACTTCCTCCTGGCAACCTCTCCCATCTTCTCTTCTCTGGTGAGAATTAGGATAGGATGACAGACCGACGGGCCGTGGAGAAAATGCCCAGCAGTTTGTCAGCAGTCCACCCTGATGATTATGAGTTTTCTATTCCACCTAACCTTTTCTCATCTTCCTCAATGGTTCTGTCCAACAATTTTTCTAAATTATTTACATTAAGACCATCAGTCCTGCACATGCAATGGTTCATTCATTCAGCAACAGTGGAAGAGATGGGGTGGGGATGGGACAGAGGTGATAGCCCCCCAAAGGCCTGCCCCAGGTGAGTGTGCAATGCCAGGGAAACACCTATAAGGATAAATGTTCATGGGCTGATTTTAGGAATGCACTAAGTCACAAAAGGACAATGACGTTATTTTGTTCTATTTTAATGGGATTCGTTGTAATATGGGGGCTGCAAATGATTCTGATAATCAGATCATGCAAAAGATGGCAATTACTATTACATCTGCACAATCAGAACATATTCTACCCATTTATTTTTTTCTCTTCTGGTTAGTTCTGTCGTCTCTCATTAGCATTGAGGCGCCACTCTCCTCTTACACCAAGTGCAGGTGAACTCTCATCTTGGTGTCGGACTCTCTCACTCTCTCAGCAAATGAAGCAAAGGTTCTGGGTCTGTACTCAACATGCAAGGTTCCCTCTCTCATTCCAGGCACAGAGGACGAGAGAGAGGTTGGGAGGAGAGAAGGCAAGGCTGAGAAGCCTAAGGCGCAGGACCTCACAGTGAGCTCTGTTGGCATCAGGCTTGGAGGCGTCCCTGCCTTCCCACCTCTGGTGGCCTTACTGTTCCTCATAGGTCTTCAGAGATGGTGGTGGGGAAGGGGGCGCGCCGAGAATGCGATGAACTGTGTGAGCCGGGCACAACCAAGACTAAACGATCTAACTGTCTGTGAAAGAGTCTAAGTGTCACTGGTAAGAATCTTCTGGCTTGTGAAAGCAGCAGGTGTCAGGATGAAGAAGCCTGTTTCAAAGCCGTCTTGACTCCCCACCCACACACACTTTTTTTTAAAATGTTTTTGTGTGTGTGTTTTTTTAATTGATTTCAAAGAGAGGAAGGGAAAGGGAGAGGGAGAAACATCAATGATGAGAGAGGATCATTGTTTGGCTGCCTCCTGCACGCCCCCTAATGGGGATCGAGTCCAAAACACCAGACATGTGCCCTGACCTGGAATCATGACCTCCTGGTTCATGGGTCGATGCCCAACCACTGCGCCACACCAGCCAGGCGACTCCCTTCACTATTAATCTGTTGATGGGCCAGCAGCAAATCTCACACAGCAGGATAACCTCATCATTTCCAGACTGAGATCATGAACCACCCGAAGATGGCGAGGGGGACTGACAACTAAACCCTCGTCCCCTTAACCTTCTGAACTTTGCCCTTCAAGGGGCTTCAAATTCAGTTAGGGTTTTTGTACTTAGGAAAAAAGTTAAAACATTTTTTAAAATCCTGAGTAACCGAGATAACAGAGAAGTCCCAGAGCAGTGTGTGATTGTTTTTTTAAATTGCTCAGGAAAAAACAAACACGGTGAGTGCCCAGGGGAGCCAGCCAGTCTGGGAGTCAGTGGGGAGAGAGAACTTCCGGTATGGATTTCAGGCACAACCACCAGGCCAGCAAAGGGTGGTTGTGGGAGGTGTGGGTGGTAGGAGGGCAGGGTTCAGGCTAAGCTGGGGAGGGTGAGCCCTCCGGACAGTGTGGGGGGGGGGGGGAGGGGGGCAATGAAGGCTCCTTACCCTGGAGGACTGGGACCGAAGTGGAGGTAAAGGCCTTTCCCTGTACCAACAACCCAGACACCTGAGGGTCGCCCTTGTCCTCCTGCTCCCCAACCCCCACTCACACTTTCTCCCCAGCAGGGAGGAGAACAGACAAGGCTCCCGGGAAAAAGGGGGGGGGACCCTTGAAGGACCTACTCCCCGCCCTTGGCCCAAAGGAGCACCAGCCAGCTGCCTGTAGAAGCGTCTCCTCTATGTGCTTCCAGAGCAGCTGTGGTGGCTCTCACAGGCCTTTACGGTAATTATACCCACAACTGTCTGCACTCCCTAGTGGACCATAAGTTCCATGAGGCGGGGAGACACTCAAAGATGTGATTAAATAAATAAATGGACGATGGAAGGAGGAAGGGCGAAAGAGGGAGGCAGGGAAGGGAGAGAGGGGGGAATGAACAAATGCCGTAAGGACCAAGCGGCAGCTGCACACAGGGTCACAGTGCGGCACAACTCCAGGGACACCACTCAGGTTGTGCTCAACGTCGGTGGCACCTGTAGCAGCACAACTGGCAGGGGCAGGGCAGGGAGGTGGCTGGTCCGAGGGAGGAGCGGGCCTGCCGGCCTCAGCCTGGGAAAGTGGCTGGAACTTGTGTCCATCAATCTTCCTGCTGCTGGAGGAGGGTCAGGGAAGGAAGCTCAGAAGAGGCCACAGCCCATCCGATACATTCACACCCCTCCTCCTCGCTACACACACCGAAATGAACCTAAGCCCCCTTAGAATGCCATCAGAACTGAGGAGGAAGCTGTGTCCCCCAGACCCACTCTCCTTCCTTAGACACCTGCCTGTGCCTGTCTTCTCGGCTGCCACCAAGTGCCCCCGTCGGGACTGGTGTGCATCTCCCGGCTGTCCCCCACCACCGCCATCAGCAGGGGCATGGCCAGCAGGCCCAGATTGCCATCTAAGTCCCAGCAGAATGGCACAGCCTTCCTAGTGCAAGGACACCCCTTCTCCTGGGCCCACAGCACCCTCCCCACAATCCTCCCCACTGCCAGGCTGACCCTGCCAGCCTGCATTCCTCGGTCCAGTGGACAGAGGTCATTCTGCTGCCAGGAGCAGGGGCTCTCTCACGGGCTGGAGGTGTTCTCTCGTGAGTGGCTCTCCAAGGGTTTCCCACTCAAACCAGGTCCCTGGCATCTCTGGAAGCCTGATGCTTCTTCTCATCACCGGGCTCCAGGCTGGACACTCCTCTTTGGAATCCAGCTGTCCTCACACACTTGCCAGGCACAGGAAACCAGAGAAGACCACATCTCTCCAGATCCCTCCCCTGACCCCTTCCCAGGGGACTCAGGCAAGCCCCCGAGACTTAGGTGAGGGAACCTCTGAGGTCACACAGGGAGGGAGGGAGAGGTGGGGATGGTGGGTGGGTGGGGAGTGAGGGCTAGAGCTCAGGGTCTCCCTCCACTGCAGAGGCTACACAGGATGCTGGCACAAAGGACCAACACAGGCAAAACGGGGTTCAGGTGAGAGGGCAGCAGTGGCTGCAGGGGCAACTCCCCAGCCCCACCCACTCAGAGATGCACACAGAGGCCCTGAAAGCTCTGTAAAATCTATGGTAACCCACTGATGACACACCCACGTTGGAGGAAGCTTTTCAGAGCCTAGGACTCCCTGCTAGGAGCGGCCAGAGTGGCCAATAGCCGATCCCACTGATAGCAGAGACTAACATCCATCAATGACCGTGTTCCAAGGACCCACAAACCCTGCCCCCAATCAACCAGCCCTGCATTCCCACCCAACCCAGCCCCAAGCCTGACCAGAGAGTGGCAACCCTCACCCTCTCTTAGGAAGACTCCCCAGTTCCGGGCTTCCTCAATTCAAGGTCATCTTATTTCCCCAATGACATGTTAGTGACTGAGAGCAGGAGAAGTGTTAATAACTCACAATGGGATTCTGGGTAAGCCCTCCCCATCCCTGGGGCTCAGACATCCCACCTCACATGCCAGGGAGGTGGGGGCTCCATCTCTGAGGTGAAGCTCTAATTTCCGTGATTTCAGCAGCAAAGGGGGCTCTGCAGGACTCAGCAGGGGCCTCAGCCCATCAGGGATGCCGAGGGAGCCCCGAGTTTTCACTCAGACTCACCAGAGACATTCTCCTCAGCAAAGCCCCGGCCCTTTACTAAAACATGGCTCAGACTTGGAATAAACAAATGTTTATTGAGAACCTCCGAGGTCCTGGCCCTTTGAGGGCAGGCACTAGGGAAACATGCAGGAGTCAGAGGATTGCCCTCAAGGAACCATTCCACAGAAACAGAAACGGAGGCTCAGCGACGCCTCAAAATCTGCTCTGGGAGCTGAAGCGAGGAATTCCCTGCAGAGTTCTCTCCCAGGGCTCCGGGCCCAGTGAGGCTAGCCCTGGGGTGGGGAGACCCCGAAATCCCTCCAGGCCTGGGGAAAAGTGAGCTCTGAAACTGGAACCTCTGAAGATCAGAAACTCAGAGTCCAGGCCACAGGGCTGGCCGGCCGAGTGAACCTTGCTCTGAAATGCCCCCTCCCCATGCGAGGGCCTGACCGCCTCCTGATACCCTTCCCCCTGCCCATCCATCCCAGGCCGTGGGACCCCCACCACCCACATGTACACACACCACAGTAAGTGTTCCCTGAGCCCACCAGGTTCTCCCAAGGTTGCCTGCGTCGTGGCCCTTGGCACAGAACGACTCCAAACCTGGTGAACTGGACTGGTCTGCAGAACTAGAGCGGGGAGTCCTGCCCCCAGGGGCTGCCTTCTCCCTGAGTGGAGCTGGGCAGGGCCTGCAGCTCCAGGGTGAGAGGCCTCCGGAGGGATGTTCTGAGAACCACTCCTTCCTACAGGTGTCTCCCGGGTCCACGCTCTTCAACCTGGTCCTCCCACCCTGGGACCCACCTGGGTTCCAAAGATGCTTTCCCAAGGGAGGCTGCTAGCAGCAGGGAAGCCGCGTCTCTCCCCCGCTCCCCGCCCCTGGCCGGCTGCCACGGTGACCTCCCCTCCCCCAAGAAGGGCGGTGAGCTAGGAGGTGGGGGTGGGAAGAATCGGCTGCCAGCGCTCTCGGGAGGGGTGCGGGGAAGCTGGGCAGGGCGTGTCGCCTGATCCTTTCTCTGTCCAGCGCCAGGCTTCGCCGCCGCCTCTGGGTGAGAGGCACCCCTGGACCGTCCCCCAAATCTGCTTCGCGTTGGGGAATCCTTGCTGCCATCGCCCAGACGCCGGAGCCCTAAAGAGGCTCACACATGCCGGTGAAGGGCAGCGGGTCTAGAACCTTCTGTGTCCAGGGGAGTAACCAGGGGCCATAAACCAGGAGAAGTAGGCGCCCCACAGCCCAGATTCGCTCCTTCGGGAGGAAGCAGGTGTCCGTTTTTACCCCCGCCCCCCGCCCTTTGCCTCTGGGCCTGGACGCATGGTTGCGGGCAGGGTCCGCAGGGAACCCCTCCGGTGCATTGCGCGGGGGGTCGGCAGACGCCAGACCCACCTCTTTCCCCGAAGAGGGGCGTCTGTCCTCTTCCCGACCCCCGCCAGCGCCCCGCCACCTGCCCGGTCGCCGGTCGCCCGCAGCCGCTGCCGCAATGCGAGCCAGCCAGCGAGCCAGCGAGCCAGCGAGCCCGGCGCCTTCACGCCTCGGTCTGCGCTGCCGAGCGAGCCTCCGCCCTCCGGCCTCCCGCCCCGCTGCCCCGCTGCCCCGCACCTGCACCTGCACCCGCAGCCCTAGCCCCCACCCCAGATCCCACCGTTACCCCCATCTCTGGCCCCAGCGTTTTCTATCCTTGGTCCCTCCTCTGCCCGGCCCCGCCCGAGCCGCCCCGACCTCCAAAGCCCATCCCTCCCCTCTACCCGGGCGTGGAGGGGCCTTTCCCAGCCGGGGCCGGGGCCGGGGTCCCAAAGGGGTGGGGGATTTGGCGGCGGGGGACGACTCGGCGCCACGCCGGGAGACCAAGCGGGGTACTTACCGCTCTGCTCCCCCAGGAACACCAACTTGAATTTTCTCAGTGGGTTCCCAAAATCTCCCCCTGCGGACATGGTGCTGGCAGCCGGGGCCGGGAGAGAAGGAGGAGGAGAAGCGAAGGAGCCGGGAGGGGAGAGGAGGAGGGCGCGGGGAGGCGGCCGGCGGTGCGGGAGCCGGAGGGGGAAGGGCTGGCTGCGCGCGTCCCTGCCTCCCCAGCTGCGTCCCGGCCCCGGCCTGCGGCTGCGTGTCCGGCGGCGGCGAAGGAGGAGGAGGAGGAGCGGGAGGAGGAGGAAGGCTGGGCTGGGCTGGGCTGGGCTGGGCTGTCGCGGGCGGCGCTCGCTGCGGTGAGAGAGGCGCGCTCTGGCGGCCCGAGGCGCGGCGCGGACAGCGAGGCGCGAGCGGCGCGGGGCGCAGGGACAGCGCGGGGCGGAGGAGCGCTCTCCCGGCCGCGCGACTCGGGCTCCTCCCGCCCCCTCCTCCGCCGGCGCCTGCGCTCTGCGCGCTCCCCTGCCTCTGATGTCATGCGGGGCTCGCGGCTCTGCGGGGCTGGGGGCGTCGGTCCACCCACCCCGGAGTCCGCACCCGGGCGGGGGAGAACCGCCTCGCCCGGCCTCCGGCAGACCCCGAATCGGGCCGTCTCTCGTTGCCCCTCTGCGTCTGTCTTCACCACTCTACCCCTCCTTTGAATCCAGAAAAAGGACAAGAAATTGTCGGGGGGGACATTTGCTTCTGGTCTTTAAACCAAATGCCAGCCCCTTCCTCCCCCTCGCGCGACGCCGATGCACAGCGCAGCCACCTGCGAGGGCGGAAAGGAAAGGAGGGGGTGGGTGAGCCAGGGTGTGGTGGGCAGTGTGTGCCGAGGGCTCTGCTGTCACCCTGTGTGGTCTCTGCTCCCCCCCCCCCCCCCCCGCTCCCCTTCTCTAGGCCCAGATCCCTCCTCTGGGCGCCTCCGTGGGGCATAGATGTCCCAGCAGACCTGGCCCGCCTGAGAGGAGGCACCAGGAATGGGCGCATTTTATCCTAAATCAGCTGCCCTATGGGAGAGAAAGAGCAATGACGCCCTAGCTATCTGCATGGCCATCGCGAGGACAGGGCCCTGGGTTCCTTGACCCCGGGCTGCCGGTTGACAACACCATTCCTTGCCCCAACATCTAGGTGAATGGAGAGTGAGCCCCCAGAGGACAGGGCTGCGGCCACCCATTCGCCTCTGTATTAACCTGGCCCATTAAGGCGCGGAGAGCAAGGAGCTGACGCCAAGAGTAGCAGCTCTCCCAGGCATTCTGATGAACGGAGGTTTTACACAACTGCCTTCTTCCTGTCCTACCACCAGGTGGTCTACGTTTTTAAAAAGGGCTGTTCATTTTCACTGCTATATAGTGTTCCATTGTGTGAGTGTATCAGTCTATTTACCCATCTATTGTAGAGGGACATTTCCGTTGTTTCCAATGTTTGGTTATTAAAGATATTGCTGTTATGAGAATTCTTGTACATGTTTTTTATATATATAACAAGCACCAGTGGAATGTGAGAGTTGGAATGTTTCACATCCTTGCCCACAGGTAATATTGCAAGCCTTTTAATTTTAGATATTCTGTAGTGACTTCTCACGGCAGTTTTAATTTGCATATTTGAAACCTAGGACTTCTTCTCCTTCTCTAAGATGGACTTGCATTTGTTTATGCCAGGCTCTCAGAAATTCTAGCAAACCGGTATTTTTAAGACTGAAATCTCTGTGAGAGCACGTCTTCTTGCAGCTCAAACTTACTATACCACAGATATTTGGTCCTCATCCCAACATGAGCCCTAGACTCTATAACTTTTACCCCACGCCTTTGAGACAGACTAAAACACTGCTTAACTCTCAGCTGACGTGTCCGGAATTAATAAATGCGGCACACTTTTCTGGATTCCCATTTTCTCCAAGATCCAGGTCCACTCCTTCTTGACTACTGTGTTCTCTTCCCAATACCCTCCAGTATATTTTTAAAAACTGTGTCTAGTTTTTCTTGGTGTTCTGAATGAATTATTTATTCTCCCATCGAAAGAGGCACTGGGTTCTTTTTTTATTATTATTATTTATTGCTTCTTGTTCCTTCTCCATTTTATTCAATATTCTCTCTTATATCTTTAAATATATTTGTTATATCTTTTATACTTATTTTTACACTCTTGATCTGTGCATTGTGTTTAGTTGATTGCATGTATTTCATGGTGGTTTTATTCCTCAGATCTCTACTGATTTTGGCTAGTAAGCTCGTTTCCCTCGTGGTTTATCAGTCTGATAATGTGTAAGGGCTACAATGAAGGTCTGTTTTTGTCCTTCCTGGTGATTGTGAAGGAAGGGGTGGGGATGAGCCCCAGGATGGAGAGCCTCAGGTCCTCTAGAATTGCTATTCAACATCTCTTTTGCTTTCATTTCACAGAGAAATTTCTCTAGTCTGGGATTCCTCTTTAAATTTTTTTTTTGGGGGGGGGGCGGTGAAGAAGCACTTAAATAAGATAAGAACTTTAGAATGGTCTGCCACCATTCATGAGTAGATCATCGGCTGTTCTTGAAGTGCTCATCTGCCATCCATGAGGGATTGGAGGAAATGGGATGCCTGGGCATCTGGTCAGCCTGCATTTGTTTTTACCAGAATTTCAACCCAGCATGGCTCTGAGATGGCTCTGGCATTCCTGAGCGGCCAAGCTTTTGCCACTGATTTCTTTCTGCCAGTGGCTGAGGCCACCAGTCACCTTCCCTGGGATATTGTGGGAGAGAAGCATGAACAGAACTTAAAATCTCTCCCTTTCCCTATCTTCCCACCTCTGTACCTGCCTCCCCACCTCAGATTCCTCCTAACTTGTCATTAGTTCACCCCAGCTTTAGCCTCCTCCTCCTTAGTCATAGTTTTATATTAACTCCTCTATCTCATTTCTGCAGTTCCTCTATCATTGGGGTTTTTTTGAGGCAGCCAGAAACAGGCTGTGGTAAGCTTTGGAAACATTTAACAGTGAAATAATATTAATGAAAACATTTGACAAACTAAAATGTAAATACGATGTGCCTTTAAGTATTAATATCACAACATGTGAAGATGTGGGGGAGGGGAGAGGAAGGTTCTGGTTGTAATGTCCTGATCTTTCACACCAGGGAGTCAAATGATGACGCCTAAATTGACAGGTGGAACGTAAAAACGATTACTATAAACTCAATGTGTTTATTTTTCCTCCAAAATATTTTTGTTATTATAGAAGGGTCTTTAAAAATAAAATCTCTTGAGGCTAATAAACATTTATTTGAAATTTTACTATTCTTTCAGATTCCGGTCTTAAATACAAATAAAATGAAATGCAATAACATTACAAATAGTATATATAAAACAATCACATATTTATCAAAATATTTCAATACACCTGTTTTGCCTTTCTGGAACACAAGCATAAAAAGATTCTAGAGTGATACCCCTTTAACTGCTAATTATTTATGAGCAGTGGCATTTGAATTTTTTAACCTCTAGGAGTGCTTGAATAATTTATAGTAAGTATGCATTCCTTTTACAAAACTCATACTGGTTTTCCTTCATATAAGAGGGAAATTTAAAAAAAATTAATTCTCTGCTTGCTGTAACTTGTCATCATTACCTTGAGTAGTTTATTTGCAGGCATGCTCTCTGAACTTCCAGTATAATTCTAGGCTTACTGTTAATTCTCTTTGGAATGTAACTCTTAGAAACAGCAATGCTTGTTTTATTTTGTATATTTGTTAGAGGAAAAGTGTAGCTATCAGGATGCTTGTTATATAAAAAAAAGAATGTTCATTTAGAGTTGCAAACTCCATTTAAGATAGGAAATTAAGTTTGCTTACAACCCCTTGACAAGTAGTCATTGCCTATGTCTCCTCTGACCATGTTATAATCAATCTGAGAGTGTATAAACTAAGTAGAGTCCTTGAAGAATAAGACATTAAATCGTAAACTTTCTTCCTTAAAAAAAAAAAAAATGTATGCAAGCCCTGGCTGGGTGGCTCAGTTGGTTGGAGCAGGTTTGATTCTAGATCAGGGCACATACCTAGGATGTGGGTTCGATCCCCAGTTGGTAGGGGAGGCAACCAATCGATGTTTTTCTCTCACACATCTCTCTCTCTCTCTCTCTGTCTCTCTCTCTCCCCCCCCACCTCTCCCTCAAAATGAATTTTAAAAAAATACCCTCAGGTGAGGATTAAAAAACAAACACAGCCCTTTTCCACGGCCCCACTCCTACACTGATCCTTTCCAACATTCACCTGGATTTCTCGTGGTTTAGCTTGACTCTTAAAGGGTGTGTGTATATATGAAAATTCAAATACCTACAGAGGCTAAGCAGGTGACCCAGGAACCTTAGCAGCCCTAACAGTATAGGGACCATCTGAAGGGGAGGCCTCTACTCAGCTCCAGGTCCTTGTTATCAGGCTGGAGCGCTGGCCCAGGGTTTTCAGGAGAAAATCCACGATGCAAGCTCTCCCAATGTTTGTACTGAATTTAAGAATATAAATGTCATGTGGGCCAATTAGAACCCTTGCTCTGGGCCCAGGGACAGACGGTCTGCCTTGTAAACAGCACATGCTGGTGCAGGGACCAGCTTCAGCACACCAGTACATACTCCGGGCAGCACACAGTCTGGCCACCAGGATGTTCTGGAATGTTCCCACTGCTTGCTGGTCCTGCCCTTGGCTCTGGACCCGCTAGAGCTTCCCAGCTCTGATCTCCAGTGCCAGTTCTCCCTGCTCAGTGGCCATGATGACAAGAAGGAGGCCTCCCTCCCTACCTTCGCCAGCCAGGCTCCCTTTCTCAAGTATACATGCCCCATTGGCCCTTTAAACCCAGAAATCTGGCTGCACCTTGCCTCTGTTCAAAGTCTGTCCGTGGCTCCCATCACGCACAGGCATTACCCCAGTTTCTAAAGGAGGTGTGCATGGGACACCCTCCCTCCCAGCACACTTCACCTCCACCCACTTGTAACTGTGTGCACTACCTACCTCCCGGTTTTCATGCAAACATACATCAAGCTTTCTCATCTCCGAGTCTTCACTCCTGCAGCCCCCTCTGCCCAGAACACCTTCGCTCTAAGGCCCCTGATTAACAAACTTGCCCCTGCTGCCCCTGATCCCCAATCTCTTAGGGAACCAGCCTTTATCACCTCGGTGATGCCATCACATGCCCTCACTTACCCCTAGGGGCATTGCCATGCAGGTATCCATCTGTCTGTCTGCACGCCTCCTTCCTGGCGCTGTTGCACCTGTGGTGGGTAACCACGCACCTGGTGTGCCTTGGTTGTCTGTCTTCCTTCCCAAACTGTAAATTCCAAGGGGGAAGGGATTCTATTTGTCTCGTTCACCCCACAAGCCTGGTGCCCAGCACTTGCCCAGTGCCTGAGTCTGTGACAGGCCGGGCACCTGGACACTCCCCAAGATGGGCAGTGCCAGGGATACAGACATCGGTCTCTCGCTGGAGACCGCTCCTAACCCAGGGCCAGGCTCCAGAAGATGCTCTGGGAACTGGAGGAAGAAGGATCAGAGGCGACCTGAGCTCCCTGTTAGGACGGAATGATGACCACACACTGTGCTCTGGGTGACTACCCTGCCCACGACGGGTGGAAAGGCGTGGGGGAAGCTGCGTGTGCTTGCTGGCACTCTAATGTGTTTATTACATGTTTGTCCTGTAAATACAGACACACAGACTAACTGGTGCTTTGTCGCGGGGGAGGGAGAGTGGAAAATCTGTCAAGATCATGTCCGGTGAGCAGGAGCAGGTGAGCTCAGACCCCGAACACTCTGGGGTGGCTAGAATAGGGGGATGCGGGAGTGGAGTCGGCGCGGGGGAAGCTCCGCAGGACCTAGCGCGCCGGGGCGGGGAAGCTGGGCTGTCGGAGGCGTGGGGCGGGTAGCCTGGGTGGGAGGTGGTGGTGGCGGGGACAACACTGTAGGATCCGAGGCAGAGCCGGTCTCCCCCGCGTCCCTTCGCCCACAGGCGTGGCACCGCCTCCTCCGTCTCATTGCGGGGTCCCTGCCGATGGGGCGGCGCCCCCTGGTGGCCGACTGCCACTCTGCCTCCTTCTCCGTGGAAATGCGAGAAAAGCAGTGAAGATCCAAGTTGGCTGCGCCTCAGGTTCCTGGCCTGTGAAATGGTGTGATCACTGCATCTCATAGGGCTTTGGTGACAATCAAAGGCACAAACTTATGGAAAGCACTTAGGACGGTGTCTGAGCGCTCAGCACGCCTGAGCTATTGAAGGGCTTCAGGAGCCCTTCCGGAAACTCCGTGCGTCTGGAGAGGCGGCTCAGGGCCAATAGTCAGACAGGGACAGTGTGAAAGCTGCCTGGGTGCTTCCCCATTGTGGACCAAGGGAGAGCTCCAGCCTCATCCTGATCTCCAGGCTGTGAGGTGTACCGAGGACCAAGTTTTAAACAAATGTTGGCCCCACCTGGGACCTCCAAGGCCACGTTTATGGATTTGGTGTCCATAAAAGGGATGCCTGGTATACGGCACATCGATGGGCCACAGAGCCAAGAGGAGGGGGTTAGCAACACATCTGGGGGCCTGAATAGATGCCCCTTTAAATTAGCTGCCCCACTCTTCCTGACACTGAGCCTTCTGACTTCTAGCGGCAAGCCTGGGGTTCCAGCGCCCAGACGTGGGAGAGAGGAGGTGGGAGGGAAGGGAAGGAATAGAGCAGCTTCCACTCCACCCTGGGCTGGGAGAGCCTTGGAGCACGGGCCAAGAGGGGGGTTTCTGCAAGCATGTGAGGTGGAGGCTCCCGTGAGTGTGCAGGGAGGACAGAGGACAGCTCCTCTAGGGTACAGCACGGCACACTCAGGGGTCCTCCCAGCGTAGGCTCCAGGAGGGCACCCTGAGCCAGGAGTGCCTTCCTGGGACTCATTGGTTGGGCTCTGAGCTGTTCTCCAAGCCCTGGGTGGGAAGAGGTAGCCATGGATTGACCCAGGAGCAGGACCAGGCTGGCCCTGCTTTTGCTGGCCTCGTGTAAGCCAGCCCTCAAGACCCTGTAGGAGCCTCTGAGCCCGGACCTAACTGCCTCTCCAGGCCTCACCTTTGTGGACAGTGAATTCTCAGAACTTGCGCAGGTTTTCCTGCTGCCTTACCTTTGCCTGGAATGTTTCTGTCTCTCGCCCTCTCCCTTCCTCTCTGAATTCAATTACATGTATATCTGCATCGATATGAAATGGAGGTACCTCATGATCCAAGCGGTCTGGATTATTGAGCCACCATTTGGAGTCCACTGCCCTGGAGAGTCACCTGAACCCGCAGTGGACTTCAGTTGAGCAAGATATGAACTCCTGTTGTGTCACGTGACAGACGAGTGAGGTTTATTTCCATAGCATGGCCAAGCCCAGTGGTCGGCAAACTGCGGCTCGCGAGCACATGCGGCTCTTTGGCCCCTTGAGTTTTTAGCAAAGGCCAGCTTAGGAGTACCCTAATTAAGTTAATAACAATGTACCTACCTAAAAAAAATTTGGCTCTCAAAAGAAATTTCAATCGTTGTACTGTTGATATTTGGCTCTGTTGACTAATGAGTTTGCCAACCACTGGCCAAGCCCATCTGACCGAGTTACCCTAAAGGAGTTTGCTAAATGGATGGCATTGTGAACTGTAAAGATCTATGCACATCTCAGTTATTGTCATCAAAGAGCAGCAGATGCCTGGAGGGCAAGGACTTCAGCAGATAGGCTGAGCCCTGTATAGTGTGGCCACATTGCAGGGGTGGGGTGGGGCGGGGCGGTAAAGAGTGGACAAATGGGCAGGGTGTGTCCTAAGAGAAAAACTTGCTCTCAGGATTTGCCAAGGGCTTGCCCAGGACCTGGTTACATATTTAATCTCTGAGGAAAGGTTATAATGATTCTGGTGCTCTTGGTAGGAGATAGACATTTCTCCCAGGTATTTAGTTCCTGTGATTATAAAAGATAGGAGTTCTCCCCCCCCCCCCCCCCCCCATCTCTCTCTCTCTCTGCCACACACACACTCAGCCAATCTCTTTGGGAATCTGTAATACAATATTTTAATATCAATTTGATACTGACTGGATTCAGTCCCAGCTTAAATGCATCTCTCCATCTCTGAGACTGGTTGGGAAAAAGAAATCACAATGTGGCTTTGTTTCCTAAGCAAGAATCTTCGGACCCGTCACCAGGTGGGGGTGTTCCCCTGAAGGTCTATGTGCAGATCCTCAGGGCCTTTTCTCCTGGAAGCCTTTCCTCTTTGTCCCCTTTTCTCTGCAACTCTCCTTTAACTCGCGGTGCCGTAGGGCTAAGGTGACCCTGGTTAGTGAACAGTCGTAATGATCTGGCTACTTGAAGAAGCAGGTGGGTAAATGAACTGTTACCTGGTTCTCCCACCTCCATGATCCATCTTACATGGCCCTCAGTAGATTTCCCCACCTCCATCCCAAGGGCCCGTGAACTTCAGTGGGAACAGAGAGGCCTCCTCGCCAGGTCAGGATGACTCAGTAGAGGAGACAGAGTTGGTGCTGGAGCTGGACAGCCTGGTCCGAGTTCAGGTCCGACCAGTTACTATTTGCACGAAGTTGGCCACAATGGTTACTTCCTTGATTTCAGGGTCCTCATCTTCAAATGGGGCCTTAAGATCGGTCTGGTCTCCATCGTGGGGCTATGGTGAGGACCACCCTAGAGGGCTTTGAGACAAAGAGTAATTTAGGGAGACATGGCATTCAATTCTCACTGCATTTTCCCTCTCTCATGCCAAGAATGTTCAAGGAAGGATGGGATAAAAAGGTTCCTGCAGACCCTTCCTTTCCTGGCTTCTTCGTTCAGCCCCAAGGGACTGGGAGGAGTGGAGAGGAGGGGTGGGCTTCCAGGGAGGACAGCACTGGTGGTGTGTGCACAGGGAGGTGGTTCTAGGCAGCGTCTCCAGACTCAGGGGAGAAGCAGGGGAGGGGGCCTCAGACTGGGAAAGAACCAAAGTCTGACAGTGGCAGGGCCCAACAGCCCACAGATGGCTCTGGGAGCCAGCCCCAGGCATGGTTGGCATTGACTTGCCAGCCAGCCAGCAGGATGAGTGAGGGTTTGAAGTCAGACATAACTGCTTTAAAGAAATAACTGTGACACATTTTGTACTCTCAAGCTTGGAGAGTGACAATCCCACTCTCAGTACTGGTACGAGCCTAATACAAATGTGAGCTCTTGGGCTGTGTTGCATGCCCACTGGCTCCTGACTTCAGCCATTCAGGAAGTCAGATTTGTTGGTGCCCCTTCACCTTGTCATCCCTCACGCCCATTTGAGCTCACCAAAGACCTATCAGGTCTGTAAATTTCTCAGTGGCCTAAGCACACATGGGCATCCCCAACGCGGGGCTGCACTGTGGACCTACCACACAGGGTTTCACAACCACCTACATCAGCCCGAAACAAGGATCCAGTTAAAGGATCCACTCCTGGGTCCCCCTCAGACACCCATAAATAGACTCTGAGGATGGGTGGAGGAGGTTGGAAATCTGCATTTCAGCAGCATCCTCTGTGAGAGTCTGGCACTCAAGGAAGTTTGTTAAGCTTTGCTGTACAAGTGGAATGAAGGGGACGCCATTATATTCCCCGCTGGCAGCTGGGAGGAAAAATTTGGGAGTGGTAGTATTGGCTGCGACCAAGTGATCAATGATGATTATGATATTAATTCTGTTTTATATTATGGACTTAGCTGTTCATGACAAACCCACTTCTGAATTTTAATTCAAGGGCCGGGATCAGGCCTTCTGAGAGCCCAGCACTATGGGCCTTTGATCGTTAGTTACCTGCAGAAATGTCACTGAAGGAGCAAGAAGCACCTGCTGCCTGCTCTGTACCAGGCTGATGGGTTGAGAGTTGCGTTATTTCTGATCCCCATAACCATGGACCCCTGAGGGTTGTGGCATGGGCATCTCCTCTGGCCAGAAGGTGCAGGTTCTGCCTGCTCTCTGACAGATACACATGACAGTACAAATTCATGACCAACTTACATCAATAGCAAAACTATAATATATTAATAGCAACATCACAATAGAATAAAGGCTCGGGAAGGCAACTGATCTTCCAGAATCTGAAGGTTGGCATCCACTGCTCATGAACTCAGCGGGAGGCAGTGCCTTCAGAATTTAAATGGCAGCAAGAAAGACCAGGGTTAGTTGCAGGGAATCATTTTCCAAGCAGGACCATTTTAAATGCTGAACCTGGCCCCTGAGGTTGTACAGAGCCCCCCTTCCTGAGTGAGGTCTTTGGAAATAAGGCTGGTGGCTTTGGAAATAAGGCTGCTGTGATCATGGCTTTCACCAAGTTCAGTCTCCTGGCAGTCTGGCCATTGACACAATGTTTTGGCCTTTGCAGAGGTCGCTTCTGATATGTTTCTGGAGGAGTCTTCCACGAGGAGTGGCCTCAAGAGATGCACAGGTGGCAGTGACCAGAGCCCAGCCACCCCGGAGGACACGGTGCAGCCAGGCCTCGGCCTGGCAAATGGCCAGGTGCAGGGTCAGTCTGGGCACCAGGGACGGCCAAGATCCTGTTATCTCCGGATTTTTGCTGTGCCTTCCCCGTTCCCCCCGCTGCACACTCTGGGAGGAGGCCCTCGTATCGATGGAGGGAGGGCAGGTGGGATCGCAGTGAAGCTCAGTGGAGAGCCCTGTACTAACAATGCCCTGCACAAAGGCCAATAAATATATTTGTGGATGGAAGGCCTCCTTTGTTGGCTCTAACTCTGAACCTCTACCGCATGGCTGCAGTATCGACTCAGGCCATAGAGGGCGCCACCTCTGGAGACAGTGAGATGAGGTGAGAAAACATAGATGAAAACCAGTGTGTGTGAAACCACGAAAGTCAACCTCGCCAGCCTCTGTTTTGTGGGCTGCAGCTCATCCTCCAGCTTGGCAGCTTTGGACCTTCCCTCAGCTTTGTCACCTGCTTTGCTGACATCCTGGGCTGCCTCTCTTTATTCTGTGGCATCTGAAGATCGACAGGGAAGCTCCGTAGGAAGCTGCCTCATCCGCTCCCAGGAAAACAGGCAGAGCGTCTTCCCAACACTCTGAGATGAGGGGTCTTGTCCCCACACTGTGGGGGTGGGAGGCTGGGCAGCAGGACCATGTCACAGCCTTCCTCAGGTCTTCACTGTGGTGTGGCTTTCGTAGTTTGAAATATCCCCCCCCCCCCCCCCCCCGAGAAAGACAGAGACAAACAGGCCCAGGCCCAGGTACAGAAGGGCCTAGAATTAATGTGAACAGTATCTGGATGACCTATCCTCGGGTCTTGGTCCCTGCTCTAGTGTCTGAGTGTGGTACCTGGAGGGGACCAGCTGGCTGACCTTCCCAACGTGGCAGCTCCCAAATGGCCTCTTGGGGCAGGAAGGAGAGTCTGAGAGCAGGGAAGTCGGCCCCTCTTGGGTTCTGTGCTGATGCTGAACCCAGATGTAAAGGGGGCTTACAGCCAGGCTTCCCCATCTCCTAGCCCACTCAGCCCACACCCTCCTTTCTCTGGATAGATACCCCTTTTCTTTCTCCAGTTAGGACCCGCCCCCTCCCCACACTCCCCACAGTACTGGTCAGGGCTGCCTCGGGGGCATCCTCTCTGGAGGACCCAGCACTGAGGAGCACGTGGGATGTGGGTCCCTCCCAAGGAGCCAGTGAAGACCCCGCCCTGCAGCTCTGTGCCCACCCAGCCCAGGAGCACAGTAAGCCTGAGTGGGAGCCTTTGGGAGGAGGCAGGGAAGGCAAATGGTGCCTGGGGTTGTCTTCTTATTTAAAAAACAGAAAGGAAATGACATATTAACATTAGTAAATACAGGCAGGCATGGAAGGGCAGGTCCACGCTCTGGAGCCGGAGGTGCCGGGCCAAGGGCCAAGGCTCAGATGAGGCCCGCAGCCTTCTCCTGCACGTTGTACTCCTTGTTCTTCTTCACCCGCCAGCTGACGAAGAAGAGCAGCAGCGTGCCCAGCACCTTGTAGCCCACCTGCAGGCCCAGGTACCTGTGGGCAGGAGGACACAGGACGGGTGAGGGGCTGTGGAGGCTCTGTAGCCTGCGTCCCAGGGCCATCAGGAAGAGCAGCGACATTCTCACAAGTGGCCCAGGGAATGTGTCCCCACGACTCAGGTAAGGATCTGTCACCACGTAGGTGTTGACCATTTTCCCCATTCCTTTGATCCACAAGGGTACAAGCCTCCCTGTGAGTAGGCTGCGCCTAATCCAGTGGTCCTGTTCTTGCACTGCCGCCCCCTAGAGGGCCAAAGGAACACTGCAGCCCAGCCAGCCCTGAGGGTCCTGTCCTCCCAGCAAGCCAGAAGAAGGGCACCTTCTCACTGCCCTCCTGGTCCACCCTCTCCTGGCCTTCTGTTTCACTCGACACCATTCCCAGACCCACCCAGCCCCCTCAAGCCCACTCTCCTCCCTGTTTCTGGTCTGTGTGATGATGGCAGCAGGTGAGGTGGCTGGAAGGGGTACAGAACTCAGTGGCCCAGTAGCTGGGCTCAGACCCACGGAGGCAGGTTGGACCCGCCTGCCCTTGACCTCTTCTAGGAGCTGTGATGGGGCCACCTCTTTGTGAGCAGTGACAAGCTGGCCTTGGCATCACCATTCCACAGTCACAGCCTCTCCCTTGGACTCCAACCCTCCCCTTTCCCTTGGATATACTTCTTTCTGCTGCTGTCCCTCCCAAGGGCCTTGGGGATCCCAGGTTGGGGGGGGGTCACATCAGAGTACCCCCAAGTCTTGTTACGTGGTTGGCTCTCTGCAAGCCCTGAGATGCCCATCACCGATGGCCCCTGCTCCCTGACTATGGCAGCTCCCCTCTGCTCTTCTCCCTCGGAAGCCTGACAGCCCCCACACTAGCCACCAGAACAGATGCCTGCCCTTTGCTCAGGCCTGGGGCCTGGCCTCCTTGATGCTCGGCGTGCTGGCCCTCACCTGTCTCGGAAAGCGTCGTTGTTGTAGTAGGCGCAGGCCCCTCGCCGCCCTGAGCACTGCGAGTTCCACCGGATGCAGGAGTAGTCGATGGTGAGGCCGTAGAGGGCTGGAGAGGGCAGCCAGGCTGGCATCAACAAGAAGAGAGTTCAGAGAGCTCAGGTCACATGGAGCTGCCGGCAGAGATGCCTGGCAGGGTGGGGAGCCAGCCCCCCAACACCCCTGCATGTTACAGGTGTGAGTACAGCTCTGGCCTGCCTCTAGGAATCACTGTAACCTTGGGGAGCAGAATAGCTTTCTGTGAAGCTGGTTCATTTTTTTAAAAAAATATTTTTATTGATTTTTTACAGAGAGGAAGGGAGAGGGATAGAGAGTTAGAAACATCGATGAGAGAGAAACATCAATCAGCTGCCTCCTGCACACCTCCTACTGGGTATGTGCCCGCAACCAAGGTACATGCCCTTGACTGGAATCGAACCTGGGACCCTTGAGTCCACAGGCTGACGCGCTATCCACTGAGCCAAACTGGTCAGGGCTGGTTCATTCTTCATCATCTGAACACCTCACCCCATCTCAGTCGGTGAGGGCCCTGCAAAGGCTCCCACTCAGCCGGCCCAGGAGCTCACACACCGACACTCCCCAGAATGATAATGATCATGGAAGACCCTGCAGGGCCAAGTGCAGACCTGGCTCCCGGGAAACAATGCGCAGAGGGCTCTGTCAAGTTCAGCGTTTGAGGTCAGAAAGAACTCCTCGGTAGTAACTGAAGTCCCTCCACTGCAATTGCCATACACCCCCCTGCAGTGCTCACCCGCTAGGTCCTAATAAACACACCTCCAGTTGAACCTGGTCCCTTTACTTCCTTAACCTGCAAGGCTCTCTGTATCAGTGCCTCGTTTATCTAGTGCCCGGATGTGTTGGGAAGGGGCAGTTCAGCGTAAGCAGTCTGGGGATGAGCCTGCAATGTGGGGTGAGACCCACGCATGTCCCTGCTCCAGTCCATGCACCAGGGAGGGCTGGTGTGTGCCCTGCTCCCGAAGGCAGCTCGCCCTCCCGTGGGCACTACTGATCCCGTGTGCACTGCTCCAATTCTCCGCGGGCTCTGGGCTGCTTGCACAGGACCCCGTGTGCACCGAGGAACATTTGTGAATGGCAGTGGGAGTGAGTTTTGTAAAACGGGAGGGAAACCAGGGCTGAGCTCAGCTGCCATTCTGGCTGGGAGAGAAATGTGAGGTTCTGTTCTGACGGTGAGTTCTCAGAGAGAGGTTAAAAAAAAAAAAATACCCGCTTTCAATTCTCTATTAGGTATGCTCAGTTGTGTCTGCGTTTCCCTTTTCTTACATAATTTAGTTGGGAATTAACGCCATAGATGAAATCTTTCTTAACTACAAGTACCATGGAAATTGCCCATATTGTGTTTTGGGGCATTTGGGGTTGTATTGATCATGTACAGCTTCTCTTTACAACGGAGATGAGAGAGGACTAACCCATCCCTGCCCTGCACACCCCATTGCCCTCAGCTGTCCTGGGGCCATGCCTCCAGAAGGGGGTGTCTCAGACACTTACCCAGCAGGCGCATTAGCAAGAACTGTACCCCAATGGCAAACGACTTTTCTTCCTGGTTCACCACACTGAAAAAAACAAACAAACAAAAAACAGGAAATGAGCGGAGGACTCTGGCCATGCCTCCCCTTAGTCAGGGGCAACCAGCCTCCGTCAGAACCTGCCCTCTTGCATCCTGACGAGCCACTGGCAGACTGGATCCACTGCAGCCCATGCTTCTGTCCTTTGTATCAATGGTTCTCAAAGCTGGATCGCTGGACCAGCAGCATCAGCATCCCCTGGGAACTTGTTAGAAATTCATACTCTCAGGCCCCACCCCAGACCTAAGAATCAGACGCCCTGGAGGTGGGGCCCTCTCCTCATCATGGCCTCCCACAGATCTTTCTCAGGGTTAGAGCGTCTACCATGGTCCATCTGACTTGGGGTGCAAGAAGGGAATCCTTTCAAGGGCCTTAGGTGAAAGTGGTGGTCCTTGGAATGCACTGGATGGGGAGTGGCGGAAAAGAGGGTGACGATGGTGTGAGGAGAAGCACTATGCCTGAGCTCTGAGAGTCCCTACACATTCTTAAGCGTCTACTGCTCTTGTCCCGAAACCACTTCTCAGGGTCATGGTTGCAAGGCGCAACCTTGAAGCACGAGGTAAAATCGTCCCCTAGACCAAGAGCAGGCTTGGTCTATAGAAGGGGTGGCTCTCGCAAGAGCAGCGTTCCTCAGCTGTGACATAAACCCACTGCATGTGACACACACACCCCTGGGCACCTCCATGTCAGCCCCTAGGACTTGAGGGGCAAGGATGGATGATGCAACATGAGGTCCATGCTGCTTGCTGTGCTATGAGTAGCAAAGTCCTTTGCCTTTGACCCTGGAGTCTCCTGTCTTCTGCCAGCATCCTTGAAACAGTAGCAGAAACGGGAGCTCGGTAGTTTGCAAGCGAACTTGTAAAGAGGGTAAAACCCCAGACCCTGACAAGTGGCTGCTTCTGCTTCTCCCTTAGCTCCTAGGCTTCTGGGGAAAATAGGTCAGTGGTACCTAACTAGCTGTTGTTGTTGTTGTTATTATTATTATTAGGTTAATAGTGATAATTAGCCAATATGTAGAGCACCTGTACTTACAAAGGAATTTACCATATAATCCTGACACCAATCCTTTGAGGCCCACATCATTAACCTCCTTCCATAGATGAGGAAATTGAGACTCAGCGAGGTTGGCAACACCCAAGGACATTCGGCCAGTGTATGGCAGAGCTGGGCCTTGGGCCCTGGACCCCACTATGTAAATCCCATGGTTTTCCCTCTCTGCTTGTGAGTCAGGTGAGGACAGGAGGGAGGCAGGCTGGGGTGGGTGAGGTGAACTTGGTTGGCAAGTTTTCTCCTTTGCAGAGAGTGAGGTGAGGGAAGGGTCCTTCCCTGTCAAAACCCCAGAGACATTTAGCTGCCACTGTAATGGAACACCTCTGCCCGCCCCTCCTGCCCTGGCCAGCCTCCCCCTTCTGACCTGAGGACTTAGTCTTGGCTCCTAGCACACTGGACTTTTCTCATTTCCATCCTTGCGCATTGCCCTCATCCTGTCTCTGGAACTTTCCTGATTTTCCATCCCCGATTTCATTCGTCCCACTGAATTCTCCTCCCTCCTCTCTGTTCTTTCAGGATTTAAAAATAACTGAATCTCCAGGTATTCCCACAGCGTGGAGCCAGGCAGCCTGGCTTTGGCATGTGGCTCAGCTGTTCCTGCTCTGCCCTCCTGGGCTAGTGGTCTCCCATGTGCAGAATGGAGGTGCTAACAGAGCTGGGGAAGGGGGCGACGCAGCGAGGAGCTCTGCCCAGAGCCTGGCACGGGTGGGGCCCCGGCACTGCCGTGTTAGCATCATCTCCCCATTTCACCCAAAGAACATTGTACATCATGTTCAAAGGACTCCGAGGACCAGGAAAGGGAGGAGAGATAAGTGGGCATCTGGGCACAAAGAAAAGGCAAACGCGGGCAAGGAGAGGTGCACTCACCGCAGAACCATCATGTAGAGGGGATTGTGGGAGATGCAGGCGATGAGGGACACGAAGGAGATGAGGAAGATGGTCGAGTGCAGGAAGTCGGCGCAGGGGATCGGGCACGATCCTGTCTTTGCTGAAGCAGATCCCCCGGTCACACAGCTGCAGTTCAAATAGATCTCGAAAAAGGAGAGGAAAAAAGAAAACGTCATTACTTTGCTTGCATACACATCAAACGCCTGCAGTTTGCCAGACAGTCCCTCGGGTTTCAACCCCTCTGCCCTCTGGGTCCCCTGAGGAGCTGGGTGAGGCTGGATTCAGAGGCTGGAGAGGTTAGCTGAGGGTTTCAAGGTGTCCCATGGATCCCACCCCTGACCCCTGTTTGGGCAATAGGAACCAGCTGGGCTCCTCCAGCAGGTGCACCCACATCTGTTCCTGCAGGATTCCACTGCCAGGCAAGGCCCACCTGGCTTGGGACCAGGGACTGGGAGGGCTCTTCTCTGGGCCAGGCCACCCTATGCCCAGCAGCCGTGGCTTTGTGGGTTGCTGTTTTTGCTGTGTGTGTATTCATTGCAGGGAGGGTTAGGAAGGTATAAATAGGGGCAGACAACAGAGAACACACAATAGAATCCACTAAGCTCTTCATCTGTCTGGCCTTTGCCAGAGAGGAATTCTTCCTGTCTGTACAGGCCTCCAGGGAGGGAGGTCCCGTCTCAAGCCGGCAAGCCCACATGGTCAACACTATTGGACAACTGAGCCCCTGCCCAGGTGGTCTTTACTCCCCCGTGTGCAGTGTCTGACGGACTAGCCTATCACCCTTTTCTTATAACTTACTATTTTTTCCCCTTGATATTATGCTAAGGGATGATGATTTATAGGACTATTTGAAACTTGTCAGGATTCTTTCTGGAAGTAGGTGAATCAGAGGTAAGTAAGTGATAGCAAGCAAACCACAGAGGCCACCACAGACTCCTCCAGCGAGAAGGCAGCTGAGAGAACATCTTGTCCAAGCTCCTTGTCCCTGCTCTGCCTGAGACTCACACTCCTCTGCCCACAGGGGTGGCCGTGGAAGCAGCTGCCCTTATCCTCGGAGAGAGGATGGGAAGTGGGGGTTAGCCTTGCCCATGACCTCCACACAGGCTTAAGGGCATAAGGTGCGTTCCCCTCCTTAGGGGAACTGCACAGACTTCCCAGTGCTCTTAGGAAAAAGAACACCCAGCTCCTAAACCTGGCCTGCCCGGCTCTGGCCCCTGCCTGCTCCCTGGCCTGGCACCAACCTTGGCCTTCTCTCATTTCTCCTACATCCAGCTCAGCCATGCCCTGGGGCTTGGTGCTTGCTGTTCCTTTAGTGCAAATACTTCACCTTCAGGTTTTCTTCTGGTGGTTGAGTTCTAACGTCACCTCCTCAGGGAGACCCCCAGGCACACTCTGCCCATTAACTCTCTTGATGGCATGAGCTACTTTCTAAAACGATCTTGTGCATTTATTGGATAGAATTCAAACTCCATGAGAGCAGGAACCTTGTTGGATGGGTCCGCCACTACAGCCTCAGCATGCATCGCTGTGCCAGGTGTCCATTGTTTGTTGAATAACTGAACAGATGACTCAAGTTAGTTTGCTGCTGGCTGATCCTAGAAGGCCAGGAGCTCTAGCGCTCGGAGGGCTGATAGGACCTCACTCAGTGAACTACCAAATGGGGGTTACACGTATGGAAGGCTGGTGGCCAGGAGGTACATGACCTTGAGTAGATGTGCCCCCAGACTGAGACAGGGTCCTGGGTTCTAAAGTCAGATCTGACCCTAAGTAACTGCATGACGTCAGGCCATTTGTGTGGCCACACCTGGGAGCTGAGGGGGTGAACCTAATGCCCTTGATCGCTGCTTCCAACTCTAACCTTCCAGGTCCACATCCCAGAGGACCCTGTGTCCTTGACTTATCTGGGCCTGGTCCATGTTGGCTTTCCAACAGGGCCAGGACGCAGGACCCAAAGATGCCCATTAGGACCCGTCAGGATGAGACTGGGAGGTCTCCGCTGAAGGAGTGCTCCGGCTGGTTTCTGCTCCGAGCCTCAGGAATGTGCATTTGTTGAATATTGGCCAATCTTTAATTGACTTTGGGCTGTAGGCATCTGGTCATGACCTTGGGGAAGGGGAGGTAGAGAGAGGGCGGGTGTGGCCTGGAGGCCAGGATGGGGCCATGAGGATGGGGTGGGTGGTGCCCTGCCCATCCTGGAGCCCAGGTGCAGTCTTTGAGGGCACACACTGAGCTCAGGGACTCCTGTCCTTACCTGTTGCTTGGAGGCTACGGAGCTGACGTTGATGTGGCTGCAGCCCGCGTGGCACGGGGAGAGGTACTCTACCCCGTTGTCTCCACAGACGGGGTGGAAGATGGAGTCCGGGCACGAGCAGTCCCTGCGGCAGGCGGGAGGCTGCGGGTGTATAGAACTTGATGTGCTGCCAGGAAAACAGGAAACAGGGACTCAAACAAAGCAAGACCAGAGAAACATCTCTCCACTCCGGCCCAGGGCGAGTTCTCGCCTGGTTGGTGTGCTGTATGTCTTGGTGTGTCTGGGGCCGACAACACCATGAATTATGCCTGTTGGGGCCGATGGTGAATTGGCTGCTGGTCGGTACTCATGGCCCCTCTCTGTTTCTTCCACTACTTGAAGCCCAACCCCACCAGCTGTGAGTCAGAAAGGCTCCCCTGGCAAACCCTCCCCCCCTCCCCTCCCCCCCACCCACCACTGCAGAAGTGCTCAAGACAAACAACCAAGCAGGACTCTGATGGGAGAGAGAGCAGATGCTCCAAAAAAGTCACAGGCAACGTTTCCCTTCCCTTCTCCTCCACCTGGGCTCCGGCTGAGGGGGGGGGGGGGGGGGGGGGGGGCTCCGTGAAGCAATCCTGGTCTACCTGGTTCCTGTCCCTTGGTCTATGTAGACTTTGTCCTCCATCCCCCTAAGCCTCAAACAAGGAGATTTCACTGGATGATCTCACCATTCCCGCCATTCCTCCTACCCGATATTCATGATCTTCTTTAGGGAGGGCTGGGATAGGGCTGACAAACCACAGTCCAGAGCTTTGCTCAAATAATTATGCTAACGATGTTCACATTAACGGGGCCTCTCTTATGTGCCAGGCACTGTGCCCAGGGGGTTTGTCATGCACGTCATCACAATAATTCTATACTTATTATGCTCCTTTTATGGATAAGAACACTGAAGATTTGAAGATTAGATAAGTTAAGTAACTTTCCCCAACTAGCAAGGGCTGCGTCAGAACCGATGACAAAACCCGCTAACTCCCAGGGAAGACACCCACAGGCCCAGGGCCTTCTCAGCTTCTCTCAATCCACAGTCAGCCTGCAGAAGACCAGTACAAACCAGAGGTTTCCCATCCTGAGTAACCATACCCCTGCTCTCCTTCCCCCACCAAAGACAGAAAAGGTTATTCCAAAAAGAGAGACAGAGAAAGCACCGAGGCTGAAAGGTACGGCGTCTCCCAATGTTGCAACCTCGTTAGGCAAAATTTAAAAGAAGAGGTGGCTGAAAGGTAGCACCCAGGAAAAAGCTAAATGCTCCCTTCACAAGCCTCTCAAGTTCTTTCTGAACTTGAAGCCAGACTGAAAACTTAGGACCACGTTGCTTTATGCAAACGGACAGGTATACTTCACCTGCCCTCGTTGTAAAAGTCTGCCATCACTTTCATTGTTCTTTTCAAGTGTCCTTCTCTCATCTTTCTTCAGCAGCTCAGTGAGACTCTACTTCTGGCTGGCACAGAGCTGATGCCAAACATAGCTTATTTCTTGGTTCCTGAGGCTCACAGCCCTACAGAGTCACCCTGAAACCAAACTAATTAGTTTTTGGTGCTTCTTACACAAACAGAATCTTAACCCTGATAGCTGGTGGCCCACCAGGACCCTCTGATTTCTTATAATTCAGCATTTTATTCAAGACCTGGTTTTCTAAGTATCCACATAAGAGATTAAGGTCAAAAAGAGAGAAGAGAGTTGAGAAGGCAGAAAGGAAGAGGTATGGCAGCCAGATCCAGGCTCTGGCCTTTAGCAAAGGGTATCTGCTCACCCCTCATTCCCATTACCTAGGTGGGTAGACCTCCGCCACGATTGGGGTGGAGCATCCCATGAAGAAGAGAGGGATACAGAGGATAATGGAGATGGTCATGATGGTGGCAGCCACGCGGGGAATGGTTTGCAGAGAGAAAACAAAACGCTTCATGAGGATCCCTCCAAACAGCATCCCCAAGGCCGCGGCGGGGAGGTTCACAGCACCTGGAGAGAGAAAGGAGAGATTTGGGTCTGTGTGCGCAGGCCTGGGGGTGTGTGTGGGCACAGACACCGAGCACAAAGGGGCACAACTTCCTGAAGGAGCACTGGAGGTGTTCCATTACAGTAGCAATACCTGACATTCATTGAGCACTTACTCTTTGCCAGGCACACCTGCAGAGTTGCCTTGACCTAGAGGGTTACCCTGCCTGTGCAAAGAATAAAGAAAGAAGTGGGGCCTTGTGTCCAGAAGGATGTGGGTTGAATGTACATTTATTGGGTGCCTTTCATTGCCTGACCGCTCACTGCATCCTAACTGTGACCACACGAGGTTAGCAAGGCTCTGGTGGTGCCTTCTGCCTGCTAGTCAGAGGCCTAAGCTAGAGAAGTCAAGTCACATCCAAGGGCCACACAGGGGTGGGGGTTCGCACCCGGACCACCTTGCCGCATCTATATAGTCAAACTCACCTGTGGACTGAGCCCAGTAATTCACTTGGATGCTTGGTGGGACCACATCAGTGCTTCTCAACCTCACTGGCAAAAACACTCAATGCTGAGCCCCACCCAGAGACGCTGCTGTATTGAGGGGGGTGGGGCTGGGCATCTGTATTATTTAAAGTGCCCAGGGGAGCCTAAAGTGTAGCCAGAGCCCAGAATCCCTGGGTCACATACTCCCTACCAAGCAAATGTATTCAAGTGCCTGAGAAGAAGGAGCAGAACCAGGAGCATTTTACCTGAAATTGATGCTCTCTTTCCCCTGCTGCCCCCAATGTCTCAGGGCCTCTGGGAGGCTGTCGGGCCTCCAGCCCCTGATGGGGAGGAAGGCAGCCCCTCGCCTCCACCCACTCCTGCCTGGAATGACAGGGGCTCAGCAATTTGTTCAGAGCACTCTAGATTGCCAACCAAGAAAACTGTCCTTAAACGTCTTTCTCTTGGGCAAGTCCTCCTCTGGCGCCTGTCTGTGTCTGGTCTGGCTGGCACTCACCGATGAGGAAGTTGGCATAGGCCGTGGAGGCACCATACTGCTTCTCCAGGAACTTGTTGAGGAATGTGGAGAGGCCGGCGATGACGGAGGAGAAGGTGCACTGAGCCAGGACCACCAGCATGAAAAGAGGGTTCATGAGGAGTTTTAGGAAGATGCGGGGAAACCCTGCAAACAGATCACCATCAGGGGCCAGGCCTTCGTGGGCCACAGTCGTCAGGGTACTGGGAGCCCAGCCACTGCCCTTCCTCCTCCCTCCAGACCACGCTCTTGTCTTCCTCAGGGCAGAGTCGGAGGCACTGAGGTGTTCAGTGGCCTGGCCAGGGCCACACAGCCTCTCAGACCCCCCACTCAATGAGAATATGGCTTGCCAGTGTAGCTCAGTTGGATGAGCTTCATTCCATGCATCAGGAGGTCACTGGTTCGATTCCCGGACAGGGCACATGCCCGGGTTGCAGGCATGATCTCTAGTAGGGGGTGTGCATGAGGCAGCCGATTGATGTTTCTCTCTCATCAATGTTTCTCTCTCTCTCTCTCTTTCCCTCCCTCTCTCTGAAATCAATAAAAACATATTTAAAAATAAATAAAAAATGAGAATGTATCTGAAAGAAATCAGGTGGCGGGTAGATAAGAAATAAGACTAACACTGGGGACATTCACCTCCATGTAAAGGGAGGAGAAAGAAGAACATGGGGCCAAGCTGGCTCTGCTTGAATCTGTGTCTCCTAGCGGAACCCCTCCTGTGAGATGGGCCAATTATAGGCCACCTGTTCTTAATGCTCCTTACCATACACAATACCTCATGGGCTTGGGCACTCCCTGATTGCCCCCCCCCCCACCCCCCGCCACCAAGCCAGCCCACCCAGGGCTTTGCCGGGTCACTCACTTACGTTTAATGAAATCCACCAGAGAGCCTCTTGGCTTGACTGTCATCTTCATTGCCTCGTCCGTCATGGCAGGAGACGTCTGAAGGCAGCAAAGGAAATCAGTGTTAATGGCCCAGGCTCCCCGCAGACACACTTCCTGGGCCCTTGATCCTTCTGGTCTCAGTGGCTCAGGGCTGGGCAGCAGTGAGCTGCCCCAGGTGTGATGGGAGGGTGTCCAGAGAATGCCTCTTGAAATAAATGCCACCTGCATTTAGTGAGTCCGGTGCTTTGGCTGCTGACCAGAATGCTGCCATGCCAATGCCTCCCAAGATAGCTCTGGGCATGTTATTTCATATATAACTTTCCCACAAATAATGCCAAAAAGGGTCTGACTGGATCTCATCCTTTGCCTGTCTGTCATGGCTACGTTTCTTCGCTGTCCTCAGATTCCAGGGGCCGTGGGCTTCTGAGCCACTCTAGTCTAGAACATATGTTTCCAGCTCTGTTTTTCTATCTCCTCTACAGAGTCCCTTCTTCCTTCTGGGCCCAGAGTTGAGTCCTGCTCAAAGCTCTGTCCTGGCCCTGTGCCTGAACTTTCTGTGCACACCTCCTCAGAGAACCTGCCTACCTCTTCCGAACTCATCAGCTCGAGCTCTACACCGCCACACATGCAAGGCCCTGAGTGCTGACACTGTGCGGGTCCTCCAGGGAAACTCATCACCAGCCACAGGAGCTGCCATTCACTCATCGCTCTCTCCATGTTGGGCACTGTGCCTAGCACGCCATTGTCCCACTCCTCACAGCCTCCTTCTGGGATACCTACTCTATCTCCAGGATTGTAAAGGAGAAGAAACTTAGAAACAAGGAAACTTGCCTAAGACCACTCATTGAGTTTATAAGTAGCAGAGCTGGACTCAAACTCAGGTTTGCTTGACCCCAAAACCACCATGATGTGTTGCCCTCTGAAATTTCCCCCCAAGATAAGCCCAGATCTTCCTACTCCTGCCCCTCCTCTCAAGACTGGGCCAAGATCTCATACACCTCATTGCTGAGCGCTGAGCTCTGTGTCTGGCTCACAACCTTGGTCTAATTGTAGCCCCTCTTCTCCTCCAATCCAGGTCACTGCTGAGTCCTTCTTAGCACCGCCTGCGAACACCTGTGCCCTTTGCTTTCCGAAGAACGTCTATGCCTGCCCGGGCCTCAGCCGTCATCCCCTGTCTCTGCACTGGCCTCATCAGATTTCCAGTCTTCCTCCCTTCCTAAATCCCATCCTCAACCTAGCTGCCATGTTGCCACCTGACTGGTAGCCCCATCACTGTAGCACCCCAGAACTTCATGGGATCAAAACAGGTTTTAGTCCCATCAGCCCACCATCAAAGTCCCCACCAAGACTTCTCATCTCTGTTTTCCATTCTCATCCTTCCCCGATTTCTTTCCCCAACAGACGTGACTGAAAGATGGATAGGAGGTCAATCTGCTTAACTATGATCTACTCTCAGCCTACCCTCACACTCAAGCACTAGGACTCCCTTCTTGCTCAGTCCTTCAGGCATGATGGGCCCTTTGGAATGCAAAAGTCAACTGCACCAGGTCACATAGTCAGTTTTTATTTTTATCCCAGTTTAGATGAGCTCAGTGTTTCCCTAACTACATCCCTGGATGCTACCATGGGAAGGGCACACTGATGAGATACCATCTTTTGGAAATTCACCAGCACTCTTACCTCTCAAGGCCTCTGAAAAGTCTGCATCATGAGACTTATTTAGATTTCACTCAGAATGTGCTTAACTGGCTGCAGCTTCTCAGATTTGTTTATTTTCTACCCTCACCTCCCTTTCTTAAACTCCTATACATAGAGTTATGGGCTCTCAGAACCTTACCTCCACTCCTCTGGACATTGTGCGAGGAAAGAAGAAAAAGGGGAAGGAGGTAAAAACCAAGAAGGCCGAGGAAATGAGCAGGCCCAGCCACCAGGCTCCAATCCAGCGGGGGTCTCCAGGGCTCAAGTTAATTAACTCTGAAGAGAAAGCAAAGGACACAAGTGTTTGTTGGATGAATGCATGATCTCACCTTACTGGGAAGAGACTCTGATCAGGGAGATTTTCTCCTCACTATGGAGAAGAGGTAAAGCCATGAACTAGAACCTTGGTCAAGATAGCATTCCCTATCCTGGCCATTCTGGTCTTCCCAGAAAATGGAGGCCACTGCACCTCAAGCAGAGCATCAGATAATCCCAGGCTGAAGGGATCAGAACCTTGGCCTCACCTTATTTTACTCCCAGTCCTTGGCAGTAACTCTCTTGAGGCTTATCACGGGCCAGACACTAGACCTCATGTTTACATCTATTATCCTGCTGGGTTCTCCCAATAAGTCTATGAGGGAGGGGCTATTCCACCCATTTCCAACCTATCAGGAAACTGAACTTTAGAGAGGTTAACCCTGTCCTTGTCCAAGGTTAAGATTATTGATCAATTTCAAACCTATGTCTTCCTGGTGTCCAAACTTGAGCTCTAAACCACTGAATACTATTGCTGCCCAACTGGATTGCTCCCTAAGAAAGGAGGCCTCATAATCCTCAGAAGCCCGAGGAAACAACATCCACAGAGTGGGCTGCCTGGCCTCCAAAGGAGATGCTTTTTCCTGGCAAGTCTCCCATCCACATCTAAGAGCCTGCCACTGTGTTTCTCTTTGTAAGGGAACTACCTAGGAGGGAAGGAGAAGAAGAATGGACCTCAGCCAAACAATGACAGGCATCCATGGGCACTGTCCCTGGAGGACCAGGAGTTCAGTTGATATTCTTTTGGTCAACCAACAGCCAGGAACCAATGCAGGCAGTGCCAGTGAAAGGGCAAAGATGGCTTGACCCTGAGGCAGGAAGCTCCGCCTGGCTTTCCCCTTTGGTTTGAAGTACAGGCAGAGGACATCATGCAGGTGACATCATGGTCTGATGGACCAGGAGACAGGAGTCTGTGGGTTCTGGCAGCATGGCTGGGTTTAACACCTGCTCATATTCTTTGTGGGATGGGCAGGCTCTTATCTGTGTGCCTGGCACAGGTAGAGGTGTTATTCCTGAGGGTCTGGCTCACACCTGCCTTCCAGGCACATCTTCTGGCTGGTGGGAATGATTTTAATACCACCACCAAGATAGGCAGCTGTGATGGCCACTTCCCTAGGTCTAAAGGTTTTCCTGCAGCTAACCTGAGTTGCAAACTTCCTGAGGGCAGAAAATGAGCGTTGTCTTTTTTTTCCCAGCAGTGTACCCCGCTTCTTCCTAGAGTCCAACATGGGCCCTGGGAGGGGAGGCACATGCCATCTGCTCCGAGCTGTCTGAGGGACAGCAGGAGTGAGCACAGGAATGAGCAAGTGGCAGTGAGCATTTGCAATTAAAGCTTCACTTTCTGCCCTGATTGGCTGGGGGTGTGGTGAGGTGAGGGGTGGAGGTGGGGGGGGGGCAAAGAGGCTGTTTCGTGAAATTGGCAATGGGATAGGCATCATCACACACACTCACCTGTGTCCACCCTGCCATAGTCCACAAAGATCTGCAGCATGACAGAGCCCAGCAGGTACCCAAAAGCCGGTCCAAATACGGAGATGGCAAATAAGATGGCTGTAAAGGAGAGCAGGGTAAAGAGGCTGAGGGGAACTGAGAAGGTGTGACAGCCCCAGGCTCCTTCCCTAGCCGAAGGATTCCTGAGATGTCATGCCACCTGTCCTCTGACCCTGACAAGCCCACACCTATGGCATTTCCCCCAGGCAATGCTAGAACCGCTCAAGATCCTAAGATGTGCAGAACCAAAGCTGTTTCTCCTCCAGCCAGCTGCCAGAGAGATCCACCTGTCAGGAGGGAAACGGTCTCCCTGGCATTTAAAGATGCCTGCCCAGTGCAGTGCTGGTGGGCAAAGGCCTGTGCAGGGACAATGTTGGAGGTCCTGGCAGGAGCTTGTGAGGCCACAGAGCCAGTGGGTGTGGTCTGTCTGGTCTGGAGTATAGGGCCCTTGAGGATGCTCAATATGGCTTGTGCTAAGGGAAGGATTTGAGCAGTCAGATAGTCATCTACCTTCTTTGCATGTGCTTCTTTGAGGCAAACCTGTGCGTAAGTGGATGACTCAGAAAGACATGTGTGCCCCGGCCCAGGCCTCGAGGGCTTGACAGCACCAGTAGCTACTGCTGGTCAAGGAGCTTCCCTGTGCCTGACAGGGGGCTAAATGGTTACATACATGACCTCATGTAGTCCCACAGCTGCCCAGCACACAGATACTGTCAGCCCCTTTCTGCAGGTGAGGAACCTGGGGCCTTGGGGCTCAGCCACTTGCCCAGATCTCATAGCTGATAGGTAACAGAACTGCCATTCAAACCAGGTCTGTCTGATCCCCAAACCTCTGCACTTGTTTGCTGTGTTGTGGGGCAAAGAGGGTTAAGACCTCAAATTAGGCTCCCTCAGAGCCTAAGTGTCAGATCAGGACCCACCCCGCCCTGCAGCCCTCTTCAAGCCTGTGACTCACCGATGTACAGGGGCGAGTTGTTGGGCTCCGAGAAGTCGTCCACGTAGGAGATCCCAAACGGCTGAATGGGCACTGTCCCAATGCCTGCCAGCAGCTGGGCGACCACCATGAGGCCCCACATGCTGCTGGTCTCCTTCCGGGTGTCCTGGGTGCTGCTGTGGCACTTACTGGGCGGCAGGTCCTGCCAATGCTTCTGACAGAGCTCGGTGTGGAGGAGGCTGCTGTTCCCTGCAATGAGAGGGCAGCCCGGTCACCACCACCGTCTCCTGGCTCCACCGCCGGCCTCCGAACCTGGCCTTTCTCCCAGGCCTTTGGGAGCGACTCTGGGAACAAAGGTGAGAGGAAGGGGCGAGGGTGGGCTCCCTGCTCCTGGTGCAGCCCTTCTCCAGTGGGAGAGGACGCTTCCTCTCGTGGGCATCCATTCTTTCTCCTCTATGGGTCCAGGCAGGGAGCTGAGCATGGAGGGATCAATACCTTCATCCCTGGAGGAGAGGGCCACCCAGCTGGAAATGGGGGGTCCGAGGTTAAAAACCCAGGCTTGCCAGCCTTCAGTGCCCTGAGCTCAGCCTCAGCTTAGGACCCCAGAACGTGGTTCTCTACAGAGGGCAGCGTCACCCTGGCCTGCGACGTGTGCAGCTGGGTCCTCCAGAGCCCTCACTCTTGGACGAAACACTGCATCACACTGGAGAGCCTCCTGCCAAAGGCATTTAACATCCGTCTGAAACCTGGGCGGCTCCCAAGAATCGGAGAACTTGGGAAGCTGGAAGACCCGTTAGTTCAACCCCTCCTGTTGCAGACAGAGAGCTGAGGCTGCATCCATCGGAGCCAGGCCACACCATGAGACCCTCTGTGAGGGTCCCGGAGACCCCCAGGTGGTCTGTGGGCACCCTGCCGCCTGTGCTGTGGGGACGTGGCCAGGCCGTTTTAAATCTGGCCCACAAGGAATAGTCAGCACTGTCAGCTCTCCAAGACCTTGAAGGTTCTCGAGGGCTATTTCCCATGAGATGCATGTTCTTTCTGCCTTGTCCAGGCCAGTGGAAACCACTCGCATTACTGACCCGCCTCTGTGGGTTTTTTCATTTAGCACTAATGGGATTCAGTTTGATTCTAATTTGTGGTGCTCCCAGAGAGGGTAGACTCCTGAACTAGGTGGGCATCGAAATCCCACACAGGAAAACAGGGCTGTGGACCAGATCTGCCTCGCACACTGGACTCTGCTCAGTGCTGTTGAGCTCGGGGCTGCTGGGGACCTTGGGGCTGGGAGAGGTCAGCCCTGCTCCTGGTCCTCTCCCCTCCCCCACATGCACATGCATCCAGCCTGGCCCCATGGTTGCCTGTCCTCTCTACAGGTGTTTGCATGGGACACACTGGAAAGTTGCTGGCCAAGGGGGCTCCCTGACTGACCAGAAAGCAAAGGGGCCCAAACTTCTGTCTGGTCAAGGTCATCCAAAGTTGACACCAGCTGTGTGCAGAGAACACAGCACCCAGGAGAGTGACCAGCTCCCGGACTCTGGTTAGTGTCCCTCTGTTCCTTCCTCCTCTCATGCCACACCCACTAGCCCACCTTTCCATGCAGAATTCAAATAGAAAGTGGCCCAACCTTAGGGTGAGATAGGAGGCAGCCCCTTCGAGTCAGGGTGGAGATATAGTCTTATTAACATGGAAAGACGCTGTAACATCTTGCAGGTTCCCCAAAATAACTAGTGGTTTGGAAGAGTATGATCTCTAATTTAGAAAACTCATCTGGAAACACATGCAGAAAAAAACTCAGGAGAACTAAGGCTCTTAGTGATGGGACTGTGGTGATTGTGATTGTGTGTGTGTGTGTTTGCCTCTGTATTTCCTAATTTTTCTATAAAGAACACATGAACATGATACTTTTAAAATAAAACAACAGTAAGAGCTGTTAATTTAAAAATGTTTTCATTAGTAAATACAGCCAGAATTTAACACTGTCTCGTTCCATAACCATTGCCCTTCTTTCTGGCTTAGGCCTTAAACCAGAGCTGTGTTTCTCTGTCCCCCCACCCCATCCTGTCCCCTGTGGGGTGTTGAGCCTTTCTCCCACTTACAGGCTCTACTGTAGAGACCCCAGTTCTAGCGCCAGGATTTTGAACATCTATTTATTGCACAGGCCGACTCTGCCAAGGCTGTGACGTACACTGTCCCCTGCTCACGGCAGTTACTGGGTCTACCTAAGTGGCCGGTTTAAGGCAGAGCTGGCATTCGAACCCAAATGTGACCGACTCAATGTCCACAGTGAAGCCAAATCTGAAAAGGTGATATTTTGCAGGGACGGAGGAGCTGGGCCTAGGGAGATCTCCCTTTCCCTAGCCACATCAGACGCATGGCTCTCTGACCTCCGCAGCTGGCGGGGACCTGACACCTACTTCCTCCCCAACAGAGGTGTCCTGGAAAGGGGCTGGCTACTGGGATTTTTGGTGAAATCTGAGGCAATGAGATGAAACAAACACACAGTATAGGGAGTCAAGAAATTGGTTTTAGTGAAAGAAGCCAGACACAGAAAGACAAATAGTGTATGATCTCATGTGTATGACCCTAAAATAGCCAAACTCGTAGAAGTAGAAGCAGAGAGTGGAATGGTGGTCGCGAGGGCCGGAGGGGAGGGGAATGAGGATATAAAGTCTCAGGTGTGTGAGATAAATAAGTTCTGGAGATGTACTATATTATAGCACAGTATTGCATTGTATGTTTAAAATTTGCTAAGCGGGCAAATCTTATGTTAAGTGTTCTTTACCCTCCCCCCTCCCAGAATAAAAAAGAGAGTGGGAGGAAACTTTGGGAAGTGATAGATAAGTCTATGACCTTGATGGTGGTGATGGTTTCAGGGTTATATACATATTTTTGTTGTTGTTAATCTTCACCTCACGATATTTTATTTTTCATTGATTTGTAGAGAGAGTGGAAGGGAAGGGGAGAGGCAAAGAGAGAGAAACATCAATGTGAGAGAGACACATTTGCTTGACTGCCTCCCAAACTGGCACACACACTTCTTGGCTCACACCCCAACTGAGGCCAGGGATCGGGCTTGCAACAGGTACGTGCCCTTGACCCGAATTGAACAGGAGACCCTTTTGTCTGCTCTATTCACTGAGTCAAACTGGGTAGGGCTAGGGGTATATGCTTATTCCCAAATTCACTGAATCATATGCATTAAATATGTAAAGCTTTTTACATGTCAAGCATATCTGAATAATGTCGCTTAAAAAGAAAAAGCAATAAATTGGTTTTAATCCTAGGTAGTAGCTGTGTGAACTTGAGTAAGTTTCTAAACCCTTCTGAGCCTCAGTTTCCCTTGAGGCAGACACCATAAGGTGGCTGGATAGGGAAACTCCCTATGCGTCATTGAAGAGCTAGAAGGCTCTGGTTCCAGAGAGGAGCGCAGGCACGGAAAGTTGGCCGCCGCCGCTCAGCCAGCAGTCTGATGGCTGTGCCTGCCCTCTTGAGGAAGGCTGGTGCGGCTCAGTGACACTGCAAGGGTCTGAGCCTTAGGGCAGTCACTTGAGCCTAGAAGCCCAAAACTGTAAGATGTCCCTGCTGAGACCATGCGCGCTATGCACCTCACTCCTCACCACACTAAGAATCCTTCCACCCACACTGACCCATGTCCAACACCCAGAACAGGGGTGTGATGCTACAGGCTCACATCACTCCCCTCGGGGAGGCCCAGGTGGCCATGGGCAGGCAAGGCCAACAGATGCTAGAAGGGCTGGACTGGGAGCCTGGGGCCAGGGTTCTTGCCCTGAATCCATGACGCCCTATGCCAGTGACCTTGGCTTTGAGAGACCTCAGAGGATTCTGTGGAGGGCCAAGCACTGCAGAGAGTGGGAGGGTCCCGGAGGGCCCAGCAGGCAGAGTGTCAGGCTCACTGCTCACTCCCTGTCCTCAGTGCACAGCCACACAGGGCACCCGGGTGGATGAGTGTTTTCACGCCGTGGGCTGTGCTAGCCTTTAGAAAAAGTGATGGGTAAGACTCCTATGCTCTCCTTGAGACCAAATGGGCATGTTCAGGAATAAGGGCAGAGCAGGCTGCCGGGCCTGGGACGCCCCCCTGACCCACACTACCAACTGACCAAACGCTGCTCTGTAGTCACTCAAACAAACTGGCACACACACTTCCCTGCTCACTCCCCTGCGCCAACTTTGTCTGAGTTGATGCGTTTCTAAAGGGCCCATAAGACAGGGGTGCTGCCAAGTTTTCAAATGTGGCATTTCTTTTTGAATGATTCAAACAAATTTTGAGTATATTTTGCATAAGGGAGTGAGGAAAGTTTGCAGTCCCCTAAAACTGTGGGCTGTTGTCACCTGCGAATGTCCTGGACTGAGCTGTGTGTGACAGCACCTCGCTCCTGCACGTTGTCTTGTAGGTTATGAGGTGCAGGGCCAGGTCTATGTTAGGTGCCAGAGTGGTTTAAAGATCGCCTGAAGGCAAATGGCCGTACTGGGAAAGTGGCGCAAAGAACCGGCCTGTTCCCAGGTCCGCCTCGGAGGGAGCACACCCAGGCCCGTCGGCAGCGTGGATGATGCCTGCTTCACACGCGGAACGCCTGGACCTGGGGTCTGAAAAGACACCTGGACCAGATTTCATGCATTCTCGGTTGTTCGGTTTCTTGGCCATCATATTTGACTGTGGGCAGGCACTCTGCTGGGGGAGAAGACATGGAGGTGACTGAGACAGGCCCAGGTGCTGATCTTACAAACTTTCAAGGTACTGAGGAGCACAGGTCATCAAAGAAGCAACCACACACAGAAAAAGAAGCAACCACAATATTGCTGGTCCAATCCAAACTGCAATGCGATATCACTTCACACCCACCAGGATGGTTATTTAAAAAACCAGGTGTTGCCCTAACCGGTTTGGCTCAGTGGATAGAGCGTCGGCCTGCAGTCTGGAAGGTCCCAGGTTCGATTCTGGTCAAGGGCATGTACCTTGGTTGTGGGCACATCCCCAGTGGGAGGTGTGCAGCAGGCAGCTGATCGATAATTCTCTCTCATTGATGTTTCTAACTCTCTATACCTCTCCCTTCCTCTCTGATATATTTAAAAAAACACACAAAAAACCAAGTGTTTGGTAAGATGTGGAGAAATTAGAGGCTTTGCACATTGCTGGTAGGAATGTAAAATGGTGCAGCCACTGTGGAAAACAGTATGGCAGTTCCTAAAAAAAAAATTACCATATGATCCAGCATTTACACTTCTGGGCATATGGCCAAAAGAATTGAAAGCCAGAACTTGAGCAGATATTTGTGCACCAGTGTTCATAGCAGGATTATTCACAATAGCCAAAAGGTGGCAACAACCCAAATGCCCGTCAACGGATGAAAGTCTAAACAAAATGTGATATATGCATACAAAGAAATATTATGGAGGCTTGTAAAAACAAAGGAATTCTGACACATGCTACATACAAAGTGGATGAACCTTGACAACATCACACTAACTGAAATAAGCCAGATACAAAGGTACAAACACTGCATGATTCCACTTACACGAGGAACCCAGAATAGGCAAATTCATAGAGACAGAAAGTAGAATGGTGGTTGCCAGGGGCAGGGGGTGTGGGTAGGGAAGGAGTAGGGAGTTAGGGTTTAATGGGTACAGTTTCGGTCGGAAAAGATGAAAAAGTTCTGGAGATGGATGGCAACAATGGTTGTACAACAGTGTGAATGAACTTAATGCCATTGAACTGTACACCTAAAATAGTTAAAATGGCCCTGCTGGTGTGGCTCAGTGGTTGAGCATCCACCTATGAACCAGGAGGTCACGGTTTGATTCCTGGTCAGGGCACATGCTGGGGTTGTGGGCTCGATCCCCAGTAGGGGGTGTGCAGGAGACAGCCAATGAATGATTCTCTCTCATCATTGATGCTTCTATTTCTCTCTTCCTCTCTCTTCTTCTCTGAAGTCAATAAAAAAATATATTTTTAAAAAGTAAAATAGTTAAAATGGTAAGTTTTATGTTATGCATATTTTATCACAATTAAAAAAACCCAGCTGGAGATGTGGGAGGGGCAGAAAACCCAGTGAAGTTGGGGAGAAGGTTTGGGAAAAGATTCCTGGAGAAAGTGGCCTTAGAGCTGAGAAGAATCAAAGGGAGTAGACAGAAGATCCGTGGTGAGGAGGAGAGAGGGACAGCATGAGGAGGGCTCGGAGGTGTGAAAGGCACCCTCAATATCACAAAATGAAGTTCAGTGTGGTCAGCCTGAAACACAACTAGGGTGAGACATGGCCATCCCTGGAGGGCCTGTGTGCCCTGGAAAGGGGCCTGAAAGAAAACCCCCAGATAGTGATGATCACGGGAGGCAAGGGGGGCGGGCAGTGCAATGAACACACTGGAAAGATTAAGGTCCGTTTCCAAGGCCCATGAGTAAGGAGGGGAAATGACCCAGTCAAGACACATTTCCATGGTAACACAGGTGATGCTGTGCATTGCACGAGGGGCTGGGATGCTGGCCAGCTCCACGGCTGTGCGAATAGTGATGCGCAGCCCAGAGCAGGTGTGTGAGATACAAAGGCTAGGCGTGTCCTAGGAGAGCAGGCACATGAGAATCAAAGGACCAGAGAATAAGTGTTGCTTTTAAGAATTCTAGTTCTTGCTTTTGCAGATTCTTATTATTAAATTCACATTTATTAGATCATTGCTGTTGGCATCGCAGGCTAAATGTGTGTGTGTGTGTGTGTGTGTGTGTGTGTGTGTGTGTGTATGTGTAACATTTAATGGTCATCGAAGATTGTGAAAATGTTGACTGGCTTATTAAGTCTTGTTTTTTGGTTTTTTTTTTGGAGAATTTTTATGAGTTTATTTGAGCCAAACTGACAACATATGCCAGCAAGCAAGAGCTCAAATGCTCCCATAAGTCTTTTTTTTCCTTATTAAGTCTTTACATGGTACACTGCATGGTCCACCAATGCCACAAAACCCTCATGAAATTTCATCTAATGAAGTGTCCAGGAGGCCCAACTCTCTAGAGATTGTTTAACTGTTATTATTAACTTTTAAAATGTCAAGATTCCAAACCAGATACTGCCTTTACTAAAAATATGTATTTTAGCCCTGACTGGGTGACTCAGTTGGTTGGAGCATTATCCTGTATACCAAAAGGTTGGGGGTTTGATTCCCAGTCAGAGCATATACCTAGATTGCAGATTCTATCCCCAGTCTGGGTACAACCGATCAATGTTTCTCTCTCACATCGATGTTTCTCTCTCTCTCTGTCTCTCTGTCTCTGTCTCTCTTTCTCTCTCAAGTCAATTAATATCCTCAGGTATGTTTTTTTAAAAAAAGGGTATTTTAAAAAATAATTGCCCCAATTAAATCCAAGTCTACAGAGTTCCTCTTTGGCTATTCTGTATCCTATATTGCCACAAGATCTCCCAGCAAACTCTCTTCCTTATGCCAGCTGTGAAAGGGGCCAAATCCATCCCACATCAGGCTCAGACACATGCGAACAGGAAAGGGCTTTAATCACCCACAGAGGGCAAGGCTCCTTTTCCCGGGGAGCCCTGTCCTCCTCGGGGAGCAGCAGCTGGCTGTCCTGGAGGCAGGGAGCCCTGGAGCCAGGAAGAGCAGGGCTCAGCGGTGGGTAGGGCCCGCTGCTCCCTGGCTTGATGTGGGGACAGGCACAGACATACCTAAGAGATACTGTGTGTTTGGTGCCAGACACCCAGCAATAAAATGAGTATGGCAGTAATACTAGTGGTAAGCGTTTTGCTGGTGGAGGGTCTTGCCTTTACTTGGTAAAAAATGCAACATCTGTGAAGCTCAGTAAAGTGAAGTGCATTAAAACGAGCTCTGCCTGGATTTATGTCAGAGGCAGACACTGGGCTTCCCACGAACTCAGGCCTGGGACTCTCTGCAGTGGGAGGCCGTGGCCAGCTTACTCTGGTGAGAGCCGAATTTTCTAGAATTTAGACCACTAACTAGGCCTTTCTCTTAAAAAGAAGAGGACAGGGAGAGGTGAGTCCAAGGGCCAGACGCAGGGAGAGAAAAAGACGTGTGTCAAGAGCCCTCCACAGAATTGGGGGGCTTGGCGTTCTTTGCCCCACTCAGCTTTCCTCAGGAGCTTGGGGCTACGTGGAGGAAGAAAGAGCAACCTCTCCCCATTTCTCAAGCATTCCTGCAAAAACCCGGGACCCAGTTACTCTCCACTGACTTATGGAAGCTCATCGCCCTCCTCCTCAGAGGGGGCTTAGCGCTGACCTTCCCACCGTGTAAACTGAGGGAAATGCCAGCCCGCTCCTGCCACCAGGCTGCACAGCCTGCCTGCCCACCCAAGGCCACCTGCCTCCATCGCGGAGGGCCCTGGGGAAGGGAGGGAGGGGAGTCTATTGGTTAGCTGGATGACAGTCCATTGCTCATGTTCCCCGAGGCAGACTTCTGGAAGGCTCAAGTTCCTCAGAGCACATTCTTTTACCCTCGGGCTGGGCCAGTTTTCACAGGGCTATGAAATGCTAAGTAGAAACAGGCTGGGACCTCTCCCCTCCCCCAGCTGCCCCAGCACCACCCCGGCTGCACCAGGAGTCAACCCTCTGACTCATCCTCCCACCATTTAAATATGCAGAATTTCAGTTCTGATTTCTGGACCCCTCAGCGGGTTTGGAAAGATAAGGGATCACTTCCCTAGAATAGTCTACTTCCCTAGAATGGACTCTAGGGAGATGGGCCAGATCTGGGCAGACCATGGTCTGGCCACTCCATTGTACGAGGACACACGCTCCAGGTGTGGCCAGGCTGAGGCTGGCTGGGGGGTGTCAGGGTATAATGAGAGGTCTCTACACGAAGTTCCAAAGATGAAGCTAAGGGAGATCCTGGATGGGTCAAGCATCATGGGAAGGCCATGGCAAGTGGGGCTTTCCTTTGACGTCATTCTCCTCATTCTGGTAAATAAAAGAGAGGATTCTGCCAGGAAATAGGAGGGCAGCAGTGGCTTCTCCTTCAAGTCATGGTTTTTGAGAGCCACCATCACCTCCCGCTGAGAAGGAGGCTAGGCTTGTGGGTGAGCAGGGTCAAATGAGGGGGAGATTAGCAAAGCGCATATTGCAATCCATGAGAATAATAGGGAAAGGCAGGGCTGCTTCTGGAGAATTTTCTGGAAGCTCCGCCAAGGTGCCAAGCCCTCGGGCTTCCAGCAAACTCCTGGAACCTCATTCAGAATGTTCCCCTCTGAAGGACCTATTTCCTCATCCTCCTAAATCTGGCTACTCAACAGTTTTACCAGAAACTCTGGCAACTCCCACCAGCAGGCCTGGAACAGGCTGTCCCGACCTCACTCATGATTTGAGACCTCGAAGTTGTTTGTAAAGTGGGTTGTATGTACATCAGAAGCGATTGAGTTTCCAGTGGAGTTCACCAGGCCTTACTAATCCATAATGCTCCTATAATAATATGAGTTCGCTTCCAACTAGACTAAGCCTCCACTTACAATTTCTATGGGCATATGCATTCTGAGCTTCATTTTGGAGAAGTAGGCGAACATACTCTTCTGTACCAGCAGAAACCAACTAAGTTCGGATTGTCAGCCTTGGACACATCCTGGGGCAATGGAAGGAATTCACATTTTGAAGCCAAAGAGACCAGGTTCAAATCTTGGGTCTACTGCTCACTGGTTTGGAGCCTCTCAGAACCTCAGTGTCTTCATCTCCAAAACAGATATAATAATACCTACCTTGCAATATTGTCATTAGGATAAAAAATAATGAGAATGATATAACTTGGGACATAGTGATCATACAGTAAGCTCAATTTTCATCCAAAGAGGCCAGAAATGTTGAGAAATTTCAATGGATAAGGGGGATGACAGAACCCTGGAGATGGGCAATATTACCCAGGTTTTTAAGAATCTGGGGACTGGGTTCAGAAACTAGAGACAAGTAAGTTCAAGGTCACCAGCAATGGAGGCTTGTAATAAAGGAGTTGTGAGGCGCATGGGTGGCTTGAAAGAGTTCAATCACGTCTGTGCAGAAAAGAGCAAGCGTGGGGTGGTGGTGGAAGGAGAGAGTTCCTCTGCTCTGCTCTCAAGACTGAGTTTCCAGAACTAGTTATGAGGCTAAGGCTGAGTGAGGCTGGACATTCCTTCCCACACGGCCAATGCCTATTTGTATTGAGGTGTGCATGTAGCCAATGAGCCGGGTGTGAGAGGGCAGTCCACTGTGCATGGTGCCACGAGGCCGGACATTTCCCTGCTGGCAAGGGGCTTTGCTCACCCAAACCTTTGCCCCTGCACATGTGCCTGCACCCTGAGGAATCGCCAGTAGGCGAAAGAAGGAGGTATCACCTGGCTCAGTTCATCATCGAAACTGTTTCTTAGTGGATGCGGGTGGGGTCGGGGGAGGGAGGAGGGTCACTCAGAGCCATTTTATTTTAATATTTGGAGATGTGTGCTTAATTTGCACCCCCAAATTGGAAGTGAAGCAGAACTTATTGTTCACAGATTTATTCAATTGGCTGATGTGAAGCTCTTTGATGAAGAAAAAAAAGCAATTAGCTGAGCCAACATGAGCTCATCAAAAGCCATTCATGCCAAACCAACCTCATTTCCTTTGTTAATGGGGCTCCCAGACCAGCAGGAAACCGTAACATGGTGTTACTTGACTAGAGGAAGTCTTTTGACAAAGCTTGTTATGATATCCTGGTAGACAAGATGCAGACACGTGCCTGGAGAGTCCTCTGGGAGAACCGGCTCAAGGCATGCCCAGTGCAGGAGTTGATGGATCAGTGTGACCTAAAAGATGGGCCCAAACTGTGCACCACTCATCATTGTCACAGACTTGGGTGAAAGCCGGGAATAGCTGGTAAATTTATGAATGACACAAAGCTGATAGGAATGCCTAATAAGATAGTCCAAAGGCTGAAAATTCAAGATTAGACCCAAGACTATAAGAAGGGGCTCTGACCAAGGAGAAGTAGCCTAATGGAGTCAGTATGGGCTGCTGTACCAAAGTATCATAGATGGTGTGGCTTATAAACAACAGTATTCTATTTCTCACAGTTCTGGAGGCTGGAAGTCCCAGATCAGGATGCTAGCATGGTCAGGTTCTGGTGAGAGCCTTTTGTGGATGGCAGACTACCGACTTTTTTTTGTCTCCTCACAAAACCAAAAGAGAGTGATCTGGTCTTTTCTTACAAGGGCACTAATCCCATTCAGGAGAGCTCCACCCTCATGACCTAGTCACCACCCAAAGGCCCCACCTCCAAATACCACCTTCGTCCTGATGTTTCTTTGCTGTTTTCCCTCTTTTTTGATCTGAGCTGCACATCCTCTCTGATGGTGGCCAATCCAAACTCTGAATCCTGAAAAGTCCTTTTTTTTTACTGAGTGAAAGAACCTACTCCTGCTGGTCTCCTGTCCCCTGGTGGGTAGCAAACTGCCCAAAACGTCTAGTGTTCCCTTTTTAAGCCTTTGGGCCACAGGCAGCGTCTGGCTACAACTAGAAGCCTTGGCTCTACCAAGCATGGCAAGAAGAGAGGATAGCCGAAACCGGTTTGGCTCAGTGGATAGAGCGTCGGCCTGCGGACTGAAGGGTCCCAGGTTCGATTCTGGTCAAGGGCATGTACATTGGTTGCGGGCACATCCCCGGTAGGGGTGTGCAGGAGGCAGCTGGTCGATGTTTCTCTCTCATCGATGTTTCTAGCTCTCTATCCCTCTCCCTTCCTCTCTGTAAAAAATCAATAAAATATATTTAAAAAAAAAGAAAAGAAAAAAGAAGAGATGATAGCTCCTCCCTGTGTCCTCTGAGGACCTTGGGGGGCCCCAAGGCCTCTTTCAGGAAGGATGGATCAATGGCTTCTTCAGAACCACATTCTCCAGAAGGGGTATGCATCCTGTTTCTGAAAGGCTATCCCCTACTCTCTCATAGTTTTCCTGGGGTGCCTAACGTCCCTGCAATAGCTCCAGCCTTCCTTTTCCACCCTGGGCGCTGACTCTCCCAAGGAGACCCTCGCCACTACCATAGGTGGGCCCAAGACACACAGTCTGCCAGGGGTCCCAGAGAAGTGACTCTCCCCACAGGCGCAGGATGTAGGGTGCAGCTTGCTGCCTAGGCCTCCCTTCCCCCACCAGACCCCAAGCAGGCCTGCCACCCAAGCCTCATTGCTGAGCAGGGAAATGACTGAACAAGCCTGGAGGGGCCCATGGAGAGGCGGAGCCACACTCATGTTTCTGCTCAGACCTGAGCTGGGGACCCAGAACAAGGGGGCATGTTTCTAGGCTGCCAAGTGGGGGAGTGTGATGTGCCCACAAGACAGATGCTAAGAGAAGCCTAACGGAGTCAACTGCTCTCATAGCATAGCTGTGAGGCCTTCAGTGAGGCCGCGTGCCATTGCCATGGAGACGACCAGCTCTCCTGCAGAGCCCAGCTCCTTGCCTGGCCTTTTCCTCGTGGTCAGCACAGCAGCCGAGTGTTTTCTGTCATTCTCCACGCTGGTTTCTCTCCTTTCCTACGCTGTGCATTAAACATGCTCTGCATCAGATCTCGTTAGGCCGTGTTTTGCACATCTGTTTGAGGCTATTTTCTCTCCGTTGACTTAATAACACCCATGTGTTTTGTCTTTTTTTTTTTTTTTTTTACCCCTCTTGTTTTCCTTTTTAGGTTAAATAGATCCAACTGGCCAGATGCAACTCTCACCCTGACCATCTTCCACTCACTTACCTCCTAACACCCAAGCACCCTCTCCCCTTCACCCCCATATACACTTCCACCTCCACACACACCCCAACTCCTGCCACACGCGCTTTCCCCGCTCACATACATCCCTGTCTCCACCCTCCACACCTCCACATAGCCCCCCCCCCACATACATACCCACTTCTTCTCTCAAATTCCCTCCTATCCCCACCTTCCCCATCTTCACATACATCCACCTCCTCTCCATACCTGTACACCTCCTCACTACTCCACTTCCTACACATAGAAACGCCTCTCACACATACAATTACCCCAAAACACACCCACACTTCTCTGCACATCTTCACCTCACACCTCGGCTGGGTGTTCACCACTGAACAGCCCTGAGCTCACTGTCCTGGAGCAGTTCCCTCACGGAAGGACCTTGCATTGCTCCCATGGTTCAGTGCAGTGGGTTCTGCTCTGGGGGTTGGGGAGCTGATTCCAGGTCCTGCGTGTCCTCCACTGAGGAAGGGACACAGCCATGCAGGAGCCGGAGGCTTCCCTCCGTGTGCCCTCCTACCACCCTCCTCTCGGGGACACCCTTGGGATGAATGAGCATGGGCCAGGGGCTGGCCACTTCATGAACAAAGGACTAGAAGGTGACTCTTCCCTTTCTTTTCTTGGCTGTTCTAAAAATACAATGGACTCCCTCCCCTGCTTATCCGACAGGAAGCTCCCTGCCTGTGCACAGCCATTGTCTGCAGGCGGGCAGACTTCCCCTGGACTGGGCTGAGGGCTCTCACAGGTCACACCTAGTCCTCCCAGCCGCTGGTTTCTGAAGACCCTTCCCTGATCTCCTGGGAGAACCGGTCTCCCGCTGGCCTGTTTCCCACCTACCCAAACCTTGCCAGCCTTCCAGAAGTGGTCTTAGAGGCTCTGGCTGGGTAGCTCGCCCTTTCTCCAAAGGCGCCAGCAGGACACATTTCTGGACCACACTGACATTTAGAAAATCTAAACATTCATAAATGTCTGCATGGCCTTTTTAAAATCGACAATTAGTTGTTAAAGGTCTCCGTGATTCCCACAATGTTCAGCCCCTCTTTAATTTTTTTTCCCCTTAAAACACATAGTTACTCTTCATTTCCCATGGTCGTTTCTGGAGTGCTTCAGCTCTACGGGGGAAGAACTCAATCAACACGTGGTAATAATCTGGGGGTCATTCCTTATGAGCAACAGATTTCAAATACCACAACAAGGGCAGGCGGAGAGAAGTCTGCTGAACAGTGGACGTGGGCCAGGCAGGCACTCTACCTAAGCTATTCGGTTTGGATTTTCTCCTCAGAGCACCCTGAAAAGGAAGGGGTTATTGTTCCCATTTTACAATGAGGAAACTGAGGCTCAGGAAGGTGAAGCATTGGCTTGCCAAGGAGACGTGGCAAGGAAATGTTGAGCTGGGAATTGAATGTTGAAGACCATGCTCTTACCCATCACACCAGGCTTGTCCCACCTGAGGATCTGGGAATAGAGCAGAACAGCAGCCTAACCTTCCGCAGAGAGAAATCACATGGCCCCACCTGTGGAATCCCATAGCCTCATCCATGCCAAGGGATGGACCCTGCTCCAGACCAGAGCAAAGGACCTACAGTGAGGACCAGGGAGAAGCTGCCTTTAGACAGCCCCAGGACACCCAGCCAGTCAGCCAGAGCTGTCAGACTCCCTCTCCACAGGAAGCAGGGGGCTTCCTCATGTGTGACCCTAGTTTACCCAGCACAATACACCATCAGTGACAAGAACTATGACTTAATGGTTGCTGCACATGCCAGCTACCAGGCTAAATCCTGAACATTCACCCTCTCAGTCCTCACAGTCCTGCAAGAGGGGGTCCATCTCATACAGGGAGGAACTGAGACTCAGAGCTGAGAACAAGGTGGCCAAGGCCACGTCATTGGGGAACTTCAATGCCCAGATTCAGACCAGGACCACCTGAATCCAGAAGACCGTTCAGATTCATGACTCCATTCAGGGTGGTGCTTTTAATGAAATGCATTTGTTCCTGATGACCTTGCATAATTGAAAACTCAAGTTCCCAGAGGACTACATTTGAAGTAGGAGTCACATTTCAAACTTTTCCCCTAAGTGAACATTTTTGTTTGGACATATTGGCAAAGCACACACCCATGTTGCCCTGGCACCCAGGGCACAGCCCCAACTACATCCCACAGATGTGGCTCTTGGACCAAAGTCCTCTTCATGCTGCTCCCTGGCACCAGGAAGATGTTCTCAAGGTGGCTCAACCCTGAGCACTTCCAGCTGCTGCTCTGATCCCAGTCAAAGTGGCAGGGACTGCTGTGTCCTATTGTCGCAAGTAGGATTTACACAAATAAAATGAGCAACAACAAAAAATGCTCATTTCCCTGGCCAGCGTTTCCTCCCTGCAGGCCTGAGAGGCAAGCTGTGCACCCCCCTCAAAGTCCCCTTTGGCTTCTCTCCAGTGGAGTTTGGCTTAGAGCACTGAGCTCAAGGCAGGAATGGTGGAGAGCAGGGAGGACCATGGTGGGCTGAACCAAGCTGTGGACCATTCCTAACAGGGAGCAGAATGACTGCTTTCAGAGGCCTGCCCGTTTCTAACCACCCTCTGTGGTGGCTGCTCTATGTGAAGCAGATGTCATTGGGATGTAGTTATGGCTACGGGTAGCCAACTCACCAGGCTAAGCAGGCCACCATGTGTGGCTCCTAGCAGGATGCCCTCCCCTTGGCCTGGCCATAGTGCCGTAGGCTCCCTTGCTGATTTCATTACCCTAGTCTTCATGCTGATGGAACTGGCAGGGACCTCAGGTCTGGAAAGACAGCAGTGCAGTGGGCCTGACCATCCTCTCTGAGGAGACGGCCAGCAATTCCTGACTCTCCTTCAGAGCTGGCCTCGTGCCACCTGTCTAGACCGAGGCGGAGAAAGAGCATGGCAGGACACTATGGTTAGGTCAATCTTCCTCCTGTGCCTATTTGAAGTAGGACTTAGCCCTTCAACAGTCCAGAAGGATCCAAGGCCACAGTGCATTTATGAGAAATGATTAGTTCACAGGCGATTTACAGAGAGGTGGAGAGAAGATTCCCATGACCAGAACCCAGCAGACATTTCATCACTAGACATCCTTGTTCCTGCTGCATCTTTTTCTATTCCAGCCACCTACCTGTCCCCAGGTAAGTCACACAATCTATAAAAGAATCCCTTCTGTCATCATAAGTGCTTCATCTCTTGAGTCTGATCTGTACATATGACTTAAAAAAGAAAGTCTAGTACTCACAAACACAAGAATCAATTATACCCTCAGCACATCCCTGGCTGGCTCATTTGTCCTCAGACATCTTCAACCCCAATACAGTGGACTAAGGAAGAGCATTTATGGACTGGGCCTCTCACTGCTGCTCATCATGAAACCTGTGCCATTTCCCACTTCCCTTAAGAGAAGTGCAAATTTATCCGAAGCCAATAAATTATTATACAATGAGCTCCAAAGCAGTGATGCTCTTGGGGTGCCAAGTAAATGCAAATGCAAAACCATTCTGTATGGCTATTTCTCATCACAGACCACACAACATTTCTACAGGAGAAAAAAATCCCTCTGCAAATGAACCCTTGGTCAAATATCATAGAATATACAAGAAAATAATCCACCACAAACAAGGGCAAGCAGACACAAAGCACTGGAGGATTAGCATTCTCAAAACTTGAGCTAAAAGAACAATTGAATAAAGACTATAAAATAAATATATTTAAAATAATTGAGGAGACCAAAGGAAAACTAGAATTCATAAGGAAATATCAAGAAACCATGTAACTAGGACAGATAGATTTGAACTATTATAATAACTTTTAGAAATGAAAAAAATATATAGAGAGCCATTAAAATTTAAAATGTAAAGGATGGCTTAGGCATCAGATTAACACAGCTAGAGAGAGACTAAGTGAACAGGAAGACATACCTGAGAAATCATCCAGGATGCAGCACAGATGAACAAAACACTAGAAACTATGAAAGAGAAGTTAAGAGACATGGAGACCAGAAATAAAAATGTCCAACATTTTAGAAGAAAGAATGGAGAAAATCTGGGTATCAATATTGGGAACATTTTTGGCTGAAAATTTTTGAGAATGAAAGAAAAACCTTAATCTTCAAAAGAAATAGCACATGGAACTTCCAAAGATAAGTAACAATTAACCCAAACTTAGACACCTTATGGTGGACACGCAGAACAACAAAGAAGAGAGAAAATCTTAAACACAAATAGAGAGAAAAACACACACCAGAATACCTAAAAAGGGAGGAAACTTAGACTGATGAAGAAGTTCCAATATCAAGAGAAGCCAGAAGATAGAGGCATGGTACAATGTGCTAAGAGGAAGTAACTAAATTAAATCCTGTTTGTATCTCAATTATAATTCAAAAGCAAGGGTAAAATTAAGACATTTTCAGACAGAGACTTAGAGATTTTCTTACTCATGTATCCTGATTGTGGTGGTTACACAAATCTTTAAATGTGTTCAAACTTACAGAAAAAATATATGTTACATGAAAATATATATATAATACCACAATTAAAAAATAACATAATATACCAAAACCATTATTGGTAATATATACCAAAACCATTGATTTTTACACTTTAAATGGGTGAACTGTATGGTATGTGAATTGTGTCTCAAGAAAGCTGTTAAAAAGAAAAAGAAAAAAAAGATGTATCTGAAAGAAAACTGATAAATCATAATGGTCAGTATATCTGTCTGTTATATTATTTTCTTTACTTTGCTATAGTTTGGATTTTTTATATTATAAAATACAATAATTTTTAAAGAATAGGGGAACTCTTACTGGGCAATTCAGTGGTTTTTAACTTTGTGTTTATGAATTACCAAAAATCCTCACTCATCTCTCCCTGCCACAGGGCCTATCACTAAGAACCAGAGGCTCCATGTCACAGAAGGGCCACTTGTCTCAGAATCAGGAGGCCTGAGTCTGTCCCTCCCTAACTGACTGATGTCCACTAGACATCTTTGAGCGCCACGTTCTCATCTTAGACCTCTTCTCTCCTCTTCACAGGAGTCCAGAGGAATCAAATGAGATCATAGTGCAAGTGTATTCTAAACCTAAAGAATGATGGGTGAATGCACCAATGTCAGGAAGTGTTAAATACACAATCCTATCTAATAATAGAGTAACATGTAAATTACCATCACTCCGCTATGCCCATGATTGGGCGGCGGGAGGCTGGGGGGCGGGACTCGGGGTGGCCTATCCGGCCATTGAGAGGCACGGATCCACTGCCACTGAGGGGGGCTACCCTGCTGTTGAGATCCGCGGCCGCTGAGGGGGCCTGCCACGGACACCCAGCTGCGCCTCTCAACGGCAGGGTAGCCAGGTGTCCGCGCCAGCCCCCCTCAGCGGCCGTTGAGAGGCGCAGGGGGTGGGAGCCCCGCCCCCTGCGCCTCTCAACAGCAGGGTAGCCCCCCTCAGCGGCCTCGGACCATCAAAAGTGGGGGAGCTGGGTGCCTGTCTGCTCCGGCACCAGGCCTTTCAGAAGCCTCCGCCGAGCCGGAGACTTCTGAAAGGCCTGGCGCACCAGTGGACAGGCACCCAGCTCCACCACGAAAAGCAAAAGCGTGTAGGGGACCCTACACGTGCATGATTCAATCATGCACTGGGCCTCTAGTTAAACATAAAAAAATTCCACAGACCTCATCATGGTCAATGATCTGACCCTCATCCTGCCAAACCCATCACAGCACCGTTCATCAGTGTCTCTACTTGTGTGCAATGGATCGTTCCTGGCACAAAGCACAGGGAATTACAAAGGAGGTGAGCCATCCACTGCAGGCTCCACCCTCAGCAAGCCAGAGCTGGGACAGTTGCTTCATAGCTCCACATAATTCCGCATGTCCTGGTTTCAGATGGGCTTTGGGGAGAAACAAAACAATAAAATCCAAGGAAGTTTCTGGTTGGAGAGGACGGTGTGGCTCAGTGTGGTATCCACTGCCCCAGAAGCATGGCCACCAGCTTTGCCTTGGGGTAGGGGGTGGAGGCCACTTACCGATGCTGGCCAAGGTGTACTGGTAGGGCTCTGAGAGGAAGTGGGGGAGGGTGAGGACGAAGGCACCCGAAGCTAGGAGGAGACCCCCAACGCCAATCAGCCGTGGACGGTGCACCCGGCTGCCAAAGTAGCTGACGAAGATGATGAGGATGGCGTTGCTGATCTGTGGAGAGAGCAGAGGGACCGAGTGAGACCAGAGACTCCGTCCTCACCCACCCAGAGTGGAGACCTGACTGTCTTTTCCAGGAAAAGCAGAGAGGGAAGAGGCTGCCCAGTGGCAGCTGGGGCCCAGGCAGAGTCCCATGGTCAGCCTTGCCCAGAGAGCCTCACAGTGGGACAAGCACACACGTTTCAGCTTTCCCCTGTTGTCAGAAATTCTTCCCAGCCTCAGCCTTCAAGACTAAACCAAGGGAAGTCTCTAGAGACGATGAAAAGCTCATGGTCTTAATTTCAACCATCTTAGGACCAAGCCCTTTGGGGGAAAATCCAAGTGTGCCTCCCATTCTGGCTGACTCCTGGAAACAGCACGTGTTCCCTCACTAAACTCCCTGAGGACTTGGGCTGGGTAGTCAGAATAGCCACCAAGTAGCATGCACTCTCTCGTTTCATCATGCAGCAATTTTTTTATTTTTTATTGATTTTTTACAGAGAGGAAGAGAGAGGGATAGAGAGTTAGAAACATCAATGAGAGAGAAACATCGATCAGCTGCCTCTTGCACACCCCCTACGGGGGATGTGCCCGCAACCAAGGTACATGCCCTTGACCGGAATCGAACCTGGGACCCTTGAGTCCGCAGGCCGACGCTCTATCCACTGAGCCAAACCGGTTTCAGCCATGCAGCAATTTACATTTTACAGACAGAACTGGGGCTCGGAGTATTAAGTCACTTGTCCAGGTCCATGAGGTTAGGAAGTGGCTTGAACAGATACTAAGTTTTAACTAAATTAGCCCTATTGCCTCTTGGAGGAGGTGGTTTCTGTCCCAGCAGCTCTGCTACTAACCTGCCCCTGGCCCTCCCTAGGTCTGCTTCCACTTCTCTCAATGGGGGACAAGGACTAAAGCACCCTAACGTCCCTTCCCAGTTGAGCGCACCAGTAACTCCATGTTCCTGGTGCTCATTGGAAGGTGTGCTCTCTGAGCTCCACTCAGAGCCAGGGAAGGGACCCGAAGGCCCCAGCTTGGGGATAAGGGTCCTAAATGGTAAAAGGGGTGCTGGCAGATGTTATGGCCACAACTGCATCCAAAGACATCACCCTCTGCCCCAGAACATATGTTCGCCTGGATTCGAGGAGCCCTGAATGTCAGCACCCATTGCCCCTGCCCTGTCCACACCACAGTCTCCTCCTGGCTCGAAAAGCAGGTGCCTTGTCTTAGGACATAGGGCCAGAGTCTTGGTACCTGGCTCTTCCCAAGATCACCAATGACCCCCTCATTGCCAAATTCACTGTCAGTTCTCAGCTCTCTTCTTACTTGATCTCTCAGCACCATTTGATTCGGTTGAGCATTTCCTTCTTCTTGCAACACTTCTTTCCCTGGGTTTCCATGGCACCACCTCCACCTAGTCTCCTCCCCCTGGCTGCTCCTTCTCAATCTCCTTGGCTGATTCCTCTTCGCTTCCCCAAACTCTCAACTCTCAGAGCTCAGTCCCTGTACCTCTACTCTGGTCTTGGTGAGCTCATCCAGAACAGGGGCCTCATGAAAGAGAAGAGAGGCTGGGCCTGGGAACCCCATCTCCTCACCTGAGCCACCAAGGTTGCTGCCATGATGGAAGGGCTCTGCTGCCTCCCATGACTCTTTCTCACTGACTCCCAATGCCTCCTAGCTGACCCTCCCACCCCTGACCTCTCGGCCCTCTGACCTCCCACCCCTGACCTCTCAGCCCGCCCTCTCTTCTCAACCTTTGATGTGTCGTCACTGAGGAATTGTGTGAAATCCACATTGCTGGGAGGTCATAGAGATCTGACTTTTCTGGGGGTAAAAGCTCTGGCTTCTGTGATGCTCATAATACTGGAACTGCTGGGCTTGGGATTGCTCCCCACCTGCATGCCTGGGGCTCACCTCCTCCTAGACTGGGGATGGGCAGAGGTCACATAAACTCGTGGGTGGTCACAGAGGCCCAGAATTTCGAGGCAACAGCCCTGCACACCTGGGGCAAGCTGCTGCATTTGCTGAGCCCCAGTGCCCTCCCCTGTCAGGTGGGAGGAGCAAGGAGAGCACCTGCTCACAGGGCTGCTGTGAGGAGGCCCCAGGTCAGGGATCCCAGAACAGTGGGCCTCGTGGAAAGAGAAGAGAGAAGCTGAGCCTGGGAACCCCATCTCCTCACCTGGAGCCACCGAGGCTCTGAGCTCAGTGCCTGGTGCCAGGAAGCCTTGGAATTGGTAGCTGCTTCCACCATGCCCATTGCACCTGGCTGTCTCCTTTCCCCAGGTGTCTATCCCAGCTCCCCATTAACTGTTCTTCCTGGACAACCCCCTCCCAGGCCTCGAGACCAGGGTGCACAAATGGGGTCTGATGGACCAGAACCTCCTGCTTACCTCATTCAAGCTGGAAATGAGACCCGAGGAAGAACTGGAGAGGCCAAAGCGCTTCTCGATGGTGGTGAGGCTGCTCTTGAAGTAGGCGCTGTACAGGAGCTGGGAGAGCTGCAGGAGGCCATGGCAGAGCACGAACACCTGGGGAGACACCATGACCCGTGAGGCCCCGGGACAGTGAGCCCTGGCTGCCCACCTGGGCCTCCCATTCTGTTTCTGCTCTGTTTTCTCACCTGTTACTTAGAAACACTGATTTGATCGGGCGGTCCTGAGGGTGAAATGCCATCATCGTCACATCAGGTTTCTCCTGGGACTCTGCGCGCTCTCAGCCATCCATTCCCACCATCCCTGCCGTTCTCATCGCTGCGGCCCATAGCGGCCCAGTAAACTAGGGGTGGGGAAGCCCCTTTGGGAACGGCCTGACTAATCAGCCACGTCACTTGGCTTGTTTTCTGACAGCATCTCAGTGCCCTTCGGGCTGCTGCTGTCCTTCCTCCTGTCCTGTGAGGGCTCAAGTCACTGCCCAGCCAAGTCAGGTCACTCCCAGGGCCCAGACACACCCCAGGCCACAGTGTTCCACTCCTCTGGACCTGTCCTCCATTCCCCTGACTCCAGCAACACCTGTGCACAGGCCCACCTCTGATGCCGGCATGACTCACCAGGATAGATGCACAAATCACCTGGTTGTAACGAATGTCCCAAGTTTGTTATCGCCTCTATCAGGACTGCCTGTGATTGTGCTGGCTCTTTCCCTGGATGGGTGATAAGGCCTGGTCTCTGCCTTCCATCCTGCCTCTATACCCTGTCATATGGGTACAGAGGCAGGATGGAATATGTAAATGTGAGTTCTGTGGTGAATGGGGACAGATGCACAGCAGGGAGGGGGGCATCTGGAATCAGCTCCAGGCTGAGCCCCGGGCCCTCCTGGGTTCTCGGCTGTTGGGCGGGGCCCCAGCAGGTTCGGATCCCGAGCCCCCTGGAAGGTGCCCCTTCTGGAGACCGCACTGCTCTTCCAGGGAAGGGTGGGGTGCGGTACGTTTCACAGTCTGCCAACGTTCCTCTCTTAATTGAACTCCTGGCGTCTCAGGAGAACAACAGGGGCTCCACCTTCATTTCTGTTTCCTTGCAAAGCTAATCCTGCCCCCTCTGCAGGGGCCCCGCTCCAGGCTGTGGGATCGGAGCTGACATTCCCTCTCCTGCCTGCCAGGGCAGAGCCTTTGTGAGGCCAGCCGGGGGCTCCCGGATAGTGAGGAGGAGAGTGACGGGGTTTGCCCAGGTCACTGTTTTCCATGGACACAGGGCATCTGAGCATGCTCAAGCCCCAAGTCCCTGGTCCAAGCCAAATCCAGGGAAGAGGCAATTGGATCTTGGATGCCTTGCCAGATCCTCTTCTTCTGACCATGCCCTAAAGGCTAATGCCCCCCAAATTCCATCTGTTAGATGTGTCCACTTGGACACTCTCAGACCCTAGACTAATCATTTCCCAAATAGGGCCCACCGTCCTTCCCTACAAATCTCTCCAGTTTCCCTTTATTCTCCATTATTGCCATTCACTTCCCTAAGCCAGAAACCTGGAATCCTCCTAGATGCCCCTATTCCTCATCCCTTGGCATTTGGTGCCACTGCTAAGCCCTGTGATGTCTTCTTGGTGTCTCTCAAGCTTGACCTGCCCTTCGTCTCCTTGTTATGCCTTGCCTCATGCCCTCCCCTCTCCCTGGCTTACTGTAACAGCCTCTCACAGGTCTCTCTCTGCCCATCAAAGCTTCCACCCGCCAACCCCTGCCCCACTCCAGAAAGAGCTGACTCAAATACAAACCTGAGCAGGTGACACCCAAATTAACACCTTTCACTGGCTCCCCACTTCCTACAAGATAAAAACGAATGTCCTTGGCATGGTATCCAAGACGTGACACGTCCTAGACCTCGACGGACTCTGGCTTCATACTCTGTTGTGGTTGATTGTATTTTACAAAGATGGCGACGCCAATCTGCTGTCCCACGTACACCTCTTACAATGTGACAATGACATTCCCTCATCAAAAGATGGAGTCTCTGTTCCCTTCCCTTCAATATGGTCAGTCTTAACTGCTTGCTTCTTATGAAGAAAATAAAGCAAAAATGATGCTGTGCAGCCTCTGAGGCTAAGTCCTGAACGTCGACAGAAAATCTACCCGGCTCTTTCTCTTTCGGGACCCTTAGAACACAGACATCACATTATAAGGGAGCCCAGGCTTCCTACATATGAAAAGGCCACAGTTGGTGTTCCAGGTTACAACTCCAGCTGGTTTCAGCCTGCAGCCAGCATCATGTTACCGAGCGAGCCTTTGGAGGATTCCAGCCCATTTTTGATATCAAGAGGAACAGACTGAGCTATCCCCACCGAGCCCTAAATAGAGGGCAGATTGAATAAGCAGACTAAATGCTGTCATCGTTTTAAGCACTAAGTTTGGGGTCGCTTTGTTACACAGCACTAGGTAGCTGCAACACCTGCTGCCACACACCTTGCCCTTCAAACTTCTTTAAGGTCATACTATTCAAGTTCCCCACAGAACACATTCATTGTCTGTGCATTTGCTCACAATCTGTGCAGAATCATCTTTCCCTTATTTGTCTAGATAGTTCTTCCTCACCCTTCAGGGACCCCTTGCTAGCCTGGGGCTAGTTCAAGGTTGCTTCTAAAAATCCCAGCAGCCTGCTGCTGACTTCTGCACAGAGGCATCTTGATGGCTTGGTGCATGGCTGACATTAAGGACAGCATTCAGCAGAGGAGTGAGGGCCTAGGGGAGACACAATGAGGGTTGGACTGAAGGCCAGCACAGTGGGGCCTTAGGGGGGAGCCCATCAGGGGCTCTTGCAGAGGCTGAGTTGACAAGGCTGTCCATGATTCAGGTGGAAGGAAAGGGGCAGCATTCTAGCCTGAGGGCCTGGAAGGCGGCAACGCCATGTGTGGAGACGGGGAGGAGGAGGGGCGGGGGGCCCAGGAAGAGGAGTATCCATGGATAGGGAGACAGTGAGTTCAGTTTCGGAACACCTGAATTTCTGAGCATAAAGCTCAAAAAGACCAGTCTCCTTCTAGCCAAATTAGCATTAATTAGTAGGAGTGACTAATCCCTACCAAATTCCCCAGGCGTCTCATGAGAGGAAGGTAAGGACAGTAGAAGAAAATAATCTGTCTCCGATCTTTTCCTGAAAGACATGCCGTTGCTCTTTCCCGTAAATACAGAAATTCCCCGTTTTCTCCCTCCAAACACTAGGTGGAAGACTGCGCCTCCAGTCAGCTGGCACCGTTCCACGCCCCACACCCCTTCACCACTCCGCCAGCTTTTGGCCACTGCAGCCTGTCAGGTCTGGTGCCCTACGGGTGCCCTGGCGGAAGTGCTGGCATGTATCTGGGCCCTCAGGTTCTAATGGATTCAGCAGACGGAGGAGAATGAGATGTGTGACTACAAGGAAGGGGAGAGCAAGGAGAAAATGCCAGGAAAAGAGAAAGAAGTGAGTGGATAGTTCCCACAGAGCTTTCTGACCAGAGCCACTCAGGGTCATCACAGCCACCTGGTCCCTCCGACTGCCTACTGAGCACAGGCGGGCCAGACCCTGGGACCACGACCCAGGCTGCTCGAACTTACCGAGGACCTGACCCATGGCCAGCATGAGATGAGGCGACAAACCCCCGACACAATGCAGAACCAGAAACCACCCCTGGAGAACATGGGGTTTAAGAGTCTATGTAGATCAGTGATGGCGAACCTATGACACGCGTGTCAGCACTGACATGTGTAGCCATTTCTGATGACACGCGGCCGCTGAGGTTTATTAAATACAATTATATATAACAATTATACATTTATGTTATTTAAACTATAAATATTGCAAAATAATGTTTTTTTCCTCAAAGTGACACACTACCCGAGTTATGCTCAGTTTTTTGGCGAAGTTTGACACACCAAGCTCAAAAGATTGCTCATCACTGATGTAGATGGACTGGTGGGAGAAGAAGAAGGTTTGCTGGTTGGGTTGCGTCCTACCCTCCACCATCATTTAGATCATATAGTCTTATAGGTTTTGATGGTTTGAGTTTGGGAGTCAAACCTCAGTTCATGTGCTGACTTTGGGGCTACATATTTACCCTGACAGTGGTTTCCCCCTCACAAAGGGGAGCTATAATAATACTTGTTCACACTGCTGTTGTAAGGCTTGCATGACAGCGGGTCTCTAAAGCACCTGGCACCCTGGCCAGCCCACACGCTGAGGGGATATGTATTAAGCTGCGACTTCTCCCACTGGCTCCTCTGGCCCAAGTAAGGGAACCTCTGTGATGCTTTAAAGTTTCCTGCGGCATGAGAACTCGAGGACAGAAGTTCCCACAGTGTGCACACAAAGTGTCACTTGCTTGAGATGCTTCAAGTTCAAAGGATTCCCAGGAGAAAAATGTTTGAAAACTTTGCATATTATAATCTTCCCTCATGAATATTTATAGTTCACATTAGCATTTTAAAGGTTCGGAGAAAACCTTCAGTAAAGACCTGATTAACTTTCTTTTACCCAAATTTCTCCACACTTTAACCAGGCAACCCTCTCAACACATACACATTTTTAAATTATATATAACAGATACTAAAATTCTGAAAAATATACTTTAGAGAAAGATATCATGTTCCTTTCAGAAAGCAGCTTATGGTAGAATCTGAGTCTTGTGATTTCTTCACAAAAGGAAAAGAAAATAAAGATATATTACATGGGCTGTATGATCTTCTTTAAAATAACACACTACGATCTCCTCAGTCTCCTTTTTTTTAAAGCACTATTGCTTACTAATACGTTTGTTTATATCATATGTTAGATTTCTCACTATTTGACATCTCCCTTCACCAGGATGTAGACTTAAGGACAGCATTCAGCAGAGGAGTGAAGGCCTAGGGGAGACACAATGCGGGTTGGACTGAAGGCCAGCACAGTGGGGCCTTAGGGGGGAGACAGTGGATAGGTTGACAGTGAGTTCAGTTTTGGAACACCTGAATTTCCAAAGGTGTTGGAGGAAAGATAATGTGTTTTTTTAGGGTGCCATATCCCCATTGCCTGGTCCATACTTGGGGCTGAACCCTTGCTCCAGAATATTCAACCAGCAGATTAGCTGTCTGCTCCAATGATCTGTCCTCACTCCTTTATGAATTCCCCGGTCAGCATTGCCTCCCATCAGTCTACACGCCACAAAACTTACAAAGCACAAAACAGCTTTTGCTAGCTTAGCTGCGCACTTATTCACTTGGATCAGCTCTAACTTATTTTGGGATATTTCTAAACCCAAACTAAAAAGTTAAAAATTTGTGTTTATGTACGAAGGGACTATCTGGGATGGTAGAAATATTTTATATTTTGATCATGGTGGTATTTACACAGGTGAACACATTTGTCAAAGCTTCTCAATCATTTAAAATCTGTGCACTTTATTATATGTAAACGATATCTCAATAAAGTCGACCTAAGAAAAGATTAATTTTAAAAAGATTTGCAACCATGAAAGTATTCAAAATAATGTTCTTAGGCCTAGAGGGAATCCCACAGATCTAACAAAAAAAATATTATGAGCATTGCAATGTCATTGGAATAAATTTGTTTATTCAAAGAACCCACTTTGAAAGAGTCAAAACCCATGTAAACATCTATGTTTGTGTGTGTGCCAATGTAAATATCTATGTGTTCAAGCTATAGGTCTTTAGGCCCATGTTGCAGAAGGGAACTTGTAGAGAATGCTAATGCGGGGGGAAGAGCATTCTTGCATGGCATGGTGGGCGGGCAGCTCTAAGACCACAAATGCTCGGGCTCACAGCTCCCCTCTTTCTCCAGTCCTAGGGAGCATGAAGAGGAAGTTGGAGAGGAAGGAAGCAGGGAAAATTGGAGTGGTCGTAAAGATCCTTCCTCTAATAAAGAGGAATCTTTTTTCCACCTGTGCCAAAGAGCTAAGAAAGGCTGAAGGGATGTTGAGATGCCAAGTGAAGGCTCAGCGTGGGCCCCCACGCCCCAGTCAAGCTTCAGAGATGTAAGTATTACCCTAAAGGGGAAACCATAGGACCAGGAGGGAAACCCTCGCAGCTCAGGAGGAATGAGAAGGGTCAACGTGCAGCCTAGACCTGGATTCCTTTGCTCACACATTCATGAGCCTCTTTCCAAACGAAACATTGGCGCTATGACCTGAGGCATCTAATGATGGTGCTAGGACACGTGGCAGAAGCTCTGAAATGTGATCCCTGTAGGGTGTTACCTGTTTAACCACTGGTTCTGCTGCCAACCAGCTCTGATTTTGTCCACATGCAACACTCTAGAACATTCTGATGCCTTATGTCCCCTAGAATGTGGAGAGAAAACCTCTCATAAGCTGGAGATGGGGCTGGACTGTGACACAGGCTGTGACCTCTTCGTTGGGAACAACTGCTTCTATCCATAAGTGACGTCTGCCAGCAATCTAAATGAAACTATTCTTCAGAAAGAAGGAAGAACCCAGCCAGCATGGCTCAGTGGTTGAGCACTGACCTATGAACCAGGATTCCGGTCAGGGCATATGCCCGGGTTGCTGGCTTGGTCCCCAGTGGGGGGGCATGTAGGAGGCAGCCAATCAATGATTCTCTCTCATCATTAATGTTTCTATCTTTCTCTCCCTCTCCCTTCCTCTCTGAAATCAATAAAAATATTTTTTTTAAAAAAGGGAGGAAGAGCGGTAGGAAGGGAAGGAGGGAGAAAAGCCGGGTTGGGGGGGGGGGGGTGGTAGAAAAGGAAAGAGGGAGGGAGAGAGAGAGAAGAAAGAGAAAAAAAGAGCACAAGGAACCCTCCTAGTCCCCCTCCCCAGCAATGCAAGGAGAGTTCAGCGTGTAGTGTGTGCCAAGGGCCACCGATGTTGTCTGAGTGAGCGAGGAGACTCGGAGGTGCCTCTTGCTCTAGTTTCTCCACCTTCTGGGAGTCAAAATCTGGCCCCAGAGTCCATTCTGCTCCTTCTCTCCCTAGGCTGGAGCTGACCGTACCCCAGACAGGCAGGAACATCTCCAAGGCTTGCATATCTCTTGGGAAACCCCAGAACAGCGTAGCCACGCTGACAACTCAATTTGAGCAACGCTTGGCATTCAGAAGCCCCTTTTCACAGTCAGCCCTGTGCGATCATAAATCCATTTACATTTCTTTGCACTGTTTCATTCTTTCCCCTGTCAGTGTATTACATGCACATGCGTGAAAAATCAAGTAACATGCAAGGGCTTAGATTGACGAGACTCAGCCCTATCCTCAGCTCAGGCCAACCAACCAAACTGCAGTTCAGGGACCACCACCTCTGGTTTCAGTTTTTCTGTGGATTACAGGAACTCATCTCAAAACGATATGCTTGTTCTGCAATTTCTTGATTTATCCGTTTAGACGGAAATCATTACAGAAGAGGATTTAGGTCACTTGTTCTTGCATCTCCCACCCCTCTCCCTCCTCCTCCTGACTTTTTAATGGTTCTAGCAGCATTTGCATCATGATCGGGTCACTTCACTTGGCAAGTGAAGCAAGCTGGGAGCCGGGAGGGCCGGGGCTTCCCCCCTGTGCACACACCTTCGCTAGCTGACTTTCTATCCACTCACAATCTCGCTCCCTTTCTTTTTTTCTTTTAATTGGTTTTCACCATTGTTTTTTACTCAACACTTTCGTTATAATGAGGGTGTTGGAGATGAGGGAACTCAAACATGTGCCAGTCTGTCTTCTTAACCTTTTGCACTCGGATGTCGAGTGTGACGCGACATGGTTAGCATCGGTAGCAGCTCTTTTTATACTCTTTGAATGTATCAATAATTTGAAATATAAAAAATCCAAATAAATAAGTTTGTATGAAAAGAAACTCCAGTTTTTTATTCTACTGCCGTGCTTTGTAAAATCTGGGGTATTTAAAAAATTAAATCCCGAGTAGAATAAAGGAATCGAGAAAAAAGCAAGCGAGTGCAAAGGGTTAAATTATTAACCCAATCTATTTCCTGCTGCTAAGTCTAGCAAACAAATTAATAATTCTGTCCCCACGTTTCCAGTGGAGGTAAGTAGCATACACTTGTCAGTGGACTAAGTAGTCAAACCCAAAAGTGTATCCAAGTCCTTCTCCACAACCCTCCTTCCCGCCCTGCCCCGCCCCACTACACCCAAGCATCCTGATAAACACTTATTTGACTGGAGTCTTCCAAAGTGGTTGGTGTCTCCAGGGAAAGGCACATGGCCAGAATGGTGCTGGCTCTCGCCCAGCTCCACTTATATTTCTACTAGAAGCCCAGTGCATGATTTAATCATGCACGTGTAAGCTGTCTGTCCGCTGGTTGGCAGCTCCGAAGTCCCTGGGCCCCTAGGGCGAGGCGGGGGCGGGGGCGTGGTCCTCCTGCGGCCGGAGCCCAGGCCGGGGTCTTGCCTTTGCCTCCCGCCCCGGAAGGCTGGGGCCACCGCCACGTGCTCCTGCGGCCCACCTGCCGCCAGACTCCTCCCCGGGGAGCCGCGCCGCCCGCCCACCGCCCGCCACCTCCAAACCTCCAAAACGCCGGCTCGGCTCGCTGCCCCAGAGGCCTGTCTGTGCCGCAGCACAGCCATGGCGCAGACGCTGAGCTCGTGTCGCTGCTGGCAACGCGAGCTCAGCGTCCTGCTGGCCCAATCACCACCCCAGCCACCCCGAGTCCCGCCCCCTGTGTCACCCGCTGGCCCAATCATGGGCGTAGCGGAGTGATGGTAATTTAAATATTACCTTTTTATTATGTAAGATTGTTCGGTTTCTCTACCCTCATAGCCCATTCTCAGACCATGCGGGCAGTTCCCCAAATGGGTAAGACCTGGGAGGTGAGGTTTGGGGCTCAAGAGGCCTAAGGCAATGGAGACAAAGAAGGGAACTCAGAAAGGGTGACTTCTGGCAGCAACCTCAGAGATGCAGGCATCTGCAAGGGAGGAGGGCTCCTCTGAGGCCCACTGAGAGGCCCCTCAGAGCTGGCGGGAAGCGGGAGGTCATTTCTCCCTGTCCTTCCGAAAGAAGAAGAAGGAAACAAAGCAAAGACGGCGCTGTGTCCTGGAAGGAAGGCCGTCTTTAACCAGTCGGCCTGCTTATTACCCTTCTGTACCTTAGGCAGGGTGTGACTTTGGATCGCAATCATGGCCTGGTGGCCCCAGAGGAGAATGCCTCTTTTAAGAAGTGATTCAGGAAATCGAATATGTTCCCACACAGGAAGAATGCCTGAACCAGATAAAGCTCAGAGATTCCAAACAGCCAGCCCCGGGTCAAAGCCGGTGGTATTCACAGCAGCGTTATTAGTATCATTACAAACTAGAAGAAGCCTTTAATAAGACAGGGTCCTGGAAGGCCTTGGGAGGATAAAAATCTGAGCAATCTAAAAAGAAAACAAAACACAGATTTCCATCACAGCTTCATTGTTCCTTAAGAGGGAAGTTGAAGAGTTGGAACTGGGAGGGGACGCCAGTTGAGCTAGACCCGGCAGCTCCCACTGTCCCGTGCAACTTTGCTCTCCAGCATCGCCACTGCCAGCCTCCCCTGCTTACAGAGTGGCCTGCCTGCGTGTCAGGGTTCTCCTTCTATGACCCCAAAGGCCACTGTCGGAGGCCTGCGACAGCCACGTCAGGGAGGACTGGAGCCCTCCTCAACTCCAGGCCTTGCACTAAACTGCATCCCACACGTTGTGACTCTAACACCCAATCTGTTTCTGAAATTCCTGCCCCAAAGTGTTACTGTTACCCCACACCGAGCTCCCCTCCCAATTCCGGTTCTTGCACTAGTGGGTGCTTCAACGTCCAAACCAACCCTCGAATCCACCCCACGCTCTCCACCTCCACTGCGGCCCTCCAGTCCGGGTCACCGCCAGGTCCCATCTGGCCACCATCCCCAGTTCCTACCTTCTCCCTAATTCTGCAATCTTGGCACCCAGCGTGTACCTGGCTAGTCCTCCTTCCAACCTATTCTTTAACCAGCAGCCAGAGTAAACTTTTAAGAAACATGAAGCATAACGTTCACACAAAAAGTCACAAGTCATGCAGACAGGGTTTGATAAAATTTTACAAGCTGGGAACACCTGAGGGACCAGTACTCAGACCAAGAAACAGGCCCAGGCTGGTTTGGCTCAGTGGATAGAGCGTCAGCCTGTGGACTAAAGGGTCCAGGGTTTGACTCCAGTCAAGGGCATATACTTCGGTTGTGGGCTTGATTCCTAGTCCTGGTCAGGGCATGTGTGGGAAGCAACCAATCGATGGGTCTCTCTCACATTGATGTTTCTCTCTCTGTCTCTCCCCCTCCCTTCCACTCTCTCTGAAAAATCAATGGGAAAATATCCTGGGGTGAAGATTAATAAAAAGAAAAGAAAAGAAATAGCACATTCCCAGCTTCCCAGAAGCCTCTTAGTGCCCTTCTCAGTCACCACCCACTTGCAGGATAACAACCCATGAATCCTAGCCACACAGGTTAGTTTGCCTGTTTCGTACTTCATGGAAATACAGTCGTATAGTATGTCAGTGTGATTCACTGGAAATGGAAACCAGAGCCTGTCATGACCCTGTAAAACACCCTCAGTGGACCCCACCACCTCAGATGAAGGTCAAGCAGAGGATCCCACCTCCAGGGCCCTCCTGCCCCAGCCCAATCCACTTGGCTCTCCCTGAGCTCCCTACCACAGCAGCCTCGCCTCAGCTCTGAGCTGCCTACACTCATCGTGGTAAGCAGCTGGAACTTGTAGCTGAGTGGAACGTCCATGGCCCGGTGAGATGACGTGTGGCCCAGAGCCTTTGCGGGTGGGGCCATCTCTCCACCTGGGGTTCTTCACTCCCACCCCCTCCCTTGGTTACCTCCTACTCACCTATCTTTCTGGTGGCAAAGAAAGTCCCTCCTGTTGCACATTCTCTAGTGTTCCTTCAGGGCACGGAGCCTAGATTGCAATGACAACCACCTCGATTCTGCAATCTTGGCACCCAGCCTGTACCTGTCTAGTCAGCCAGAGGAGTGGAGGAGGGACCTGACCGCAGAAGCACAGCTGCTACTCTACGAGGAAGAGGCGATTTGCTGGGCAAATATTGATGATGAATACCGGTAAGTCAGTGGGCACGAATACACTTCAGTGAATCACACCACCAGTGACCTCTGCAGCCATAAACAAGCAGATGTAAATTTGTCAAAATGGATTATAAAGTCCTTGTAGAAATGGGTCCTTGTTTCCCTTCTACCGTAGGCATTTATTGCCCCCAAAGTTTTGGAGGCTGGCAAATTACTTAGCAAACCCTTGTAAATGCTTTCACTTCCATCAGAATTACACCCGGGGCCTGCGCCACATCAGAGCTCCCAAATATCTCCATTGGGAGAAGAGAAACCCTGGATCCACCTCGGTTCCTGGCCCTGCCTGGTTCTTTAGCAGGGAAGGGACTGGAGACTCACTCTGAGCAGTGAGGAGGGAGGATGTCTGGATGTTCGCCTGGGGCCCCCGGCGAGACTGAGGGAGCAAAGAGGTGTCCTGGCAGAACAAGGAAGGAGGCCTCGCCCAGGGAAACCCCTGCCCAGCAGCCTGTTCCCATCCACTACCAGCTTGGCCTCAGCAGCAGAAGACCATCCCATGGTCCCCCTCAGAGGCTGCTGAGTTTCTGCCAAGCCACACGCAGCACACCCATCCCCACCAGAGCCACAGTGGAGGGCTGAGAACAAAGCTTCAAGAACCTGGAATAGAGTCAAAAGCAGGAGCCCACTCCCTTGCTGACGCGCTCCCACAGGCACCTGGGGGCCTCTCTCTCTAACATCATCACATCCGTGATTCCAGGGCAGACGTGGTTATACAGGGATCCACTCCCGAAGGCCTTGCTTAGTTCCAAACACACACAACTCAAGACTTCTCCTTCACTGGATGCGGTGTCTCCCTGTGACGGCTGAAGTGACACGCCCTCCGGCAGAGGTGCAGATACAATTTACAACTCCCTTGGCCGGCCGACTTGGACAGATGTTACTGGTGATACCCAGGGAGCCATGCCTGGGCTTCAGGCTAACTAGCAGGTGCCTCTAGGAAAAGAGCCCCCCTTCTGAAAGCTATTCAGCCCCTGCCTAGAGAGGGGCTGGAGTCCAAGGACCAACCCTCAAATTAAAACAGTGACTCAGCAGCTGCATTTGGGGTCTGGAAATAGATCCCCATTGGGCTCCATGCGACGTTGGCTCTCCTTGAACACGGCCGCAGCTGTGGGAAGGTGTCTTGTCGCTTTGCCTCTGTTCTTTCTGTTCCTGCTCCCCGAGGCCAGCGGCCTCCTGCCTTCTTAGACTCCGTGCAGCTGCCAGTCACCGGCTTGGAGGCTGTGCCTGAAATGGAGCCGCAGGGATACCCCAGGAGAACTCCACCAGCTAAATCTGCAGAGAATCAAGACCAACGGGCCTTTGACAGGGCTCTCTGGGAGGTCTGACGCTGACTTGAAAGAGGAAGGATCTGGAGGCTGTGTGATTTCTCACAACATACGTGGTTTGGTCCGTGTGGAGTATTCTATCTAGCCTTTGGATGGGTAGAGGTCTGCCCACAGACCCTGCCCTATCCTTACCCCAGGGTGGGCAGCCTAACCAGTGAAGGCTGCATCAGGTGGTCAGGCCATATGCTTGGTCTTCTGTGGTCATCCCTGGCCAGCCTCTAGTCCAGCCCCACTTTCTCCATCATTTCAACTTATTTCTGGACGTTTCCAGACAAAGGGCTGTGCCTTCTGTAGCCTCACGTCTCGGACTTTCCTATGTGTCTCCCAAGGTGGTGCCCCTCCCCTCCCCTCTGTCAGCCTTCCTCCCCCTCCACTCCTCAGATGGGCAAGGAGGAGGGGGAGGGAGGAACATTTGTAGGAGCTGGATGGGGAAAGGTCAAAAATCTGAGTGGGATGCAGCCTTTAGGCAGAGAGAAGAGAGTAGGCTTCAGTGGGAAATGCCCACAGAAAATGCCCAAAGCCTTTCTTTCTTTCTAATACTCACCTGAGGACATGCTGGGAGGGAGGGAGGGAGGGAGGGAGGGAGGGAGGGAGGGAGGGAGGGAGGGTGGGAGGGAGGGAGGGATCAGCTGCCTTCCACACACTCCCTGACCAGGGATCAAACCCATAACCCAGGTATGTGCCCTGAATGGGAAGAGAAGCGGCAACCCTTCCTGCCCAAAGCCCGTCTTAGAAACAGTTCCTCAATCAAGTCCCAGGCTGGCGTGACAAAGGAAAGGAAACTGCAAGGTCAAGGCAGGAGGTCAAGTAGAACATGCTAACCTCTTTCCTATCAGAAATCCATGTTTAGATAAAAGCAACTAGGACATCCTTCCCTGGTACCCACACCCTCTGGCACTCCCTACCGCCGAGGACTCCAGGGAGCGACACGGGGGAGTGAGCCACAGTGATTTCCATCGTTGCTGGGAGAGGTCACTCAGGATGTCAAGGCCCTCTCTGCACCATGAAATGTCCAGTCTAGACACCAGAAATGAGAGAACAGGTGGGAGCAAGGCGGGAAGCAAGCCAATTTCTCAAATCCTCTGTTTACCTACAGCATTTAACTTTAAGCTATAAATATCAGCAGTAAGAACACCCTCCTCAACCTCTGAGCACATCTGCCATCACCAAAGTACCTGGGAAAAAAGCAACTGACATGGAACTTGGCCTAGCACAGCAAGCCTGCGCGCCCGGAGAATCCCAGGAGACCCCTGGATCCGACATGTGGCCCTCGGAGCTCCTCCTGGCCAAGAAGGCACTGCCCTCTGCTTCCTTCACATCCTCCTTTCTCCTGGCTCAGAGGCAGGTCCCAGGGCCTGAGGTTCACAGCCTTTGGCTTGGCCCACAGCCACCCACAGCAGGAAGCTCTGGGAGGCCTTCGCTGGCCAATCTAGGATGCTCCCCCAAGTTCTTCCATCAATTACAGCTCCACATGACTGACTTCCATTCCCTGGGAACCATTCCAGTTTAATATGATTAGTTCCCAACTTTAATGAATGTGGATGTTACAGCCACCTCAGTGACCTCTGCATGTGAGTCAGTACCCTGATATATGCCTCGCCTCACAGCAGAGGTGCATCAGAATTACCTGGAGGGCTTGTTGAAACAGCCTGCTGGTCCCCACCTCCAGTTTTGGATTGGGATAGGGCCCATGAATCTGCATTTCTTCCCTCTCCCTCCCCCCCCCCCCACTCTCTCTCTCTTCCCTCACCCAAGGATATTTTTCCATTGATTTTTAGAGAGAGGGAAAGACAGAAATATCAAAGTGGGAAAAACACATTGATTGGTTGCCTCCTGTATGTGCCCTGCCCAGGGCCCAGGCTGGGGAGGAGCCTGCAACTGAGGTATGTGCCCTTGACCGGAATCGAACCTGGACTCTTCGGACCGCAGGCCAACACTCTATCCACTGAGCCAAACCAGCTAGGGCAAGAATCTGCATTTCTAACAAACACTTGCCATGCTGATGCTGCTGGCAGGGGACCACACTTTGCGAACCCTTCCTTCCAGACATCTCTTTCCCGGAGACAAGGCCCAACCTTTAGCCCAAAGGAATGGGGTAAAACTGAGACCATCTCTGCCCTCCCTTGACCATCTGCCCATTCTGAGCACAGGGACTCCCCACTCAGTGAGGGTCTGACTGGTGAGAGCCCCCCACAACTAGCCCTCGCTGTGCACCTCCATCCACCTCCCAACTCCTTTGAATACTCTGCCTCACCTAGGGCTCTTGAAGGCAAGTGCAAGGGAATGTGTTTTCCTCATTCCCACCTGGTTGGTTTTGGCTGGGGTTTCTACCTGCAGGGTTTGAGACTCCTGAATGAAATCATCAATAAGATGATTTAGATGGGGAAAGATTAGCTAAACAAATACATATTGCCTACCAGCTGCAGCCCTACGAGACAGCGGCAGACATGAGGGAGCGGCAGACCTGAGTGAGTGGCAGACATGAACGAGCCGCAGACATGAGCTCACTCACCTTTCCACCACCACTGACAATTCATGTCTGCAGCCCAGGGGCCTGTGGCCTCAGCAGCGGATCACAGAACAAAAACTGAAAAGTAACCTAAGGAAGGGGCACCTAGACACTGGGGATCGGCTGGCAGCCTGAGCCGTGTGGAGGAGGGAAGCAGACCCTGACCACAGGACTTTCAAACTCTGGGAAGGAGTAGATGGGATGCCCCGGTCCAGGCTCCTCGCAGAAGATCCCCTCTAAGCACACCTTCCCCCCATCAGTGACTTCAGCAAAGCCCCTTTGGTCCCTGCACCGCTCCTTTCGGGGTGCGCACCTCTCTTAGAGCTCTCCACAGGCTGCTGCCACGTTTTGTCGCATACCTATCCTGAAGGTCACTGCCCTTTGACCCTAACAGTGCAGATTCTTGCCCTAGCTGATTTAGCTCAGCGGATAGAGTGTCTCAATTTGGTTAGACTACAGTTACCAGTTATTCAGCCAAAGACTCATTTAGGGTTGCTGTGGAAGGGGTGTGCGGATATAATTTAAAAAGTATATGCAATATATATATATATATATATATATATATATATATATATATATTAAAAGCCTAATATGCAAATCGACTGAACGTCGGAACGACTGGTCGCACCAGGGGGCAGACGCTCAATGCAGGAGCTGCCCCCAGCCCGCAGGCCCCAGGCCAGCCAAGGCGGGTGCCAGCGGGGAACCCTCCGATCATCCTGCCTGTTGCCCCGAAGAAGGAGGTGACCCGCAGTGGCAGGGGTGGGGTGGGGCTGGTGAGCGGGCGGCACCAGGCCGGCCAAGGTGGATGCCAGTGGGGGCCCCCCAATTGCCCTGCCAGTCGCCCAACAGATCGGCCCTGATCGCCAGCCAGGCCTAGGGACCCTACCCGTATATAATAAATTGACTTTAAATAAGGAAGATTATCCTAGAAAATCTGCATGGGCCAGATTCAATCAATCAGAAGGCCTTAAAAGCAGGACAGAGTGAGAGAGGAGAGACGGTGGACAGCAGCTTCAGCCCATGCTTGTGATCATCCTTTCCTGGCTGCCTGCCCTATGAAATCTAGTTTTGCTTATACAGCCCCCACAATTATGTAAGCAAGTTCCTTTTAATAAATCTCTTAATATCTATACATATACATATGGTGTGTGTGTCTGTATTTTCTATTGGCTCTGGTTTGACTGAACCCTGAAGTTGACAAAACAATGGCCTCCCCAATGGCCATGTCTGAATACTCAGAACCTGTGACTACATTGCTTTACGTGGCCAAAAAGACTTTGCAGATATGGCTAAATCAAGGTTCTAGAATAAGAAGTTTATTCTGGATTATCTGGGTGTGCCCAATGTAATCACAATGGTCCTTCCTTACAAGAGGGAGGCAGGAGTGTCATTCAGAAAAAAAAAGGTGAGAGGGAGAAAGATGTCAAGATGCTAAGCTGCTGACTTTGAGGATGAAGGAAGGAGCCATGAGCTGAGGAATGTCGGTGGCCTCTAGCAGTTAGGAAAGGCAAGGACACAGATTCTCCACTAAAGCTTCCAGAAAGAGCACAGACCTACCAACACCTCGATTTTAGGTCTTCTGTCTTCCAGAACTGTAAAATTGTTAAGATCGTGTTGTTTTAAGCCACTAAATTGATGGTGATTTGTTATAGCAGCAATACAAAACTAATACAAACCCTGGTTCATACCAACACTTCCCTTCTTCCCCACGACCAATGCTCTCATTCAGGCTGCCTTTTTTCCCCTCAATAAGACCACACCTCCTCCTTTCTGGTGTCTCCTAGAGTCTGTTCTTTCCCTCTCCATAGGAAGTCTCCATTGTCCTGTCTGCTCAGTCCTGAGAATAGTGCTCCCTCTTGTTTTAAAGTAGGGCTCCTAGTCAACCACAAGGTTGCAGAAGAAGTCCCCATAAGAGTACCCTGCCCGGCCTCCAGGAGAGGCCCATGACCCAAGGGAACCAATCAGCGTCCTGCTCCATGATTTTTTCCTGGAGATAAGGGCAGGGATTTCCCTCACATATTTTTCTAATGTGTTTCTTATCTTTTTCTTGTTGATCATCAGGAGATCCTTATGTGTTCTAGACATTAGTCCCTGGTCAGTTTTAGACATTGCCAACATCTCACAATTGGTCATTCTTTTTGCCTTAAACATTCTTCTCTGTTATTAAGGTAGATGAATTTTTCTTTAGTTGGCATTCTCCTGATATATCTTCTTTTGTCCTTTGATTTTCAACTTTTTCTTTTAAAGAAAGTGTAACTAAATCCCCCCATCTCCTCTCTCTCTCTCTCTCTCTCTCTCTCATTGCCCAGTGTGGATTCTCTAGCTTTGAAATGGTGACAGCAGTCCATGTTTATGTGTTGTAATTTCTGATAAATACAGATTTATATCTACTTCATGGTGATTTGTTATAGCAGCAATACAAAACTAATACAAACCCTGGTTCATACCAACACTTCCCTTCTTCCCCACGACCACTGTTTCACGGTGCTCTTATTTATCATGACATCTTTTGTTTGTTTGTTTTTGCCTTTTATTCATTCTTTTCCAGCTTTCTGTTGGTTTAATTAGGTCTCTACTTTTCACCCTCTTTTGCTTTGGAAGATAGGCCGCCAATGCCTTTTTTCTTAATGATCACCCATACCTCTGCACATGCCTAACTGCCTTAGCAATGACTAAAGGTGATGAATTCTTCCACCCTCCACCCAAACAAGCCAAGGACTTCAGATTTTAACTCCAATTTTCCACTTATTGGTGTGTATTATTCACCTTCCTTTTTTTTTTTCTGACCCTCCAACAGCCATTATTCTTTTTGTCTATCTACAATCAATAATCACTACCACTTTTTGTATCCTATCCTTCCCTTCTGTGTCTGATTTCATGCATTATGAATTTCATCCTTTAGTTTATTTTAGTGAGGACTCATGATTACTAAATTCTCTGCCTTGGATTTAAAATCTCTATTTTGTCCTCTTGAATTATTATTTGTAAAATCTGAATTTGGATGTATTTTTCTATTAGCATTTTGAAAATTAACCCATTATTTTTTAGTATCTATTATTTATATTGAGAAGCCTCTTGTTGGTCTAATTATTAATTTTTATAAGTAACCTGTAATTTCACTTTAGTAGCTCTTGAAAGTTCCCTGTCTACTGTTCTGCAGATTCAGTGTGATATGTGTGGGTGTTTTTTGTTTTGTTTTATTTTTTGTAAATTCCTGTCAGAACTTACTGTGCTATCTTTATAACGAAGTACCATATGTTTTATGAATTCTGGAAATTTTCTATAATTTTTTCAACATTACCTATCACATATTCATTCTACTCTCACTCATTTCAGACTCACCTTGGACTTGGTCCTTATTGTCCCCAAATCTTTTAACCTGTCCTTCACAGTTTTCATTTCTTTATTCCTCTGTGCTACATTCGGGGTGACTTCTTCAACCCCATCTTCCACTTACTAATCATCATTGAGTGTAGATGTGATTAAGTTAGGGATTTCAAGTTGGGAAATTCTCTTATCTGTTATTTAGTCATTTGTTGCATCTAATCTGCTATTTAACCATTCACTGAGTTTTTATTTTCTATGTCAATATTTTTCATTTCTAGAATTCCCACGTGTTTCTCAAACCTGTCTGTTCCCTTTTCATAGTGTTTGTTCTTTCCTGGTGTTTTCTATTTCTTCTGGCACCTCTTTAAACATTTTAATATATTTTTATAGTCTCTTTCAGAATGTTCCATTATCTCAAAATCTTGTGGTGCTAATTTTCCTCATTGATACTGCCTGTTGCTTATGGTGAATCATTTCCTTGTATAGCTTTTCAAAAGAAAAAGATTTGAGAGAGAGAGAGAGAGAGAGAGGGAGGAAGGGGGAGAGGAAGGGAGGGAAAGACAAAGAGAGAGAAACATTGATTTGCTGTTCCACTTATTTATACATTCACTGGTTGTCTCTTATATGTGCCCTGACTGGGGATCAAACCCACAACCTTGGCATATCAGGATGACGCTCTAACCAACTGAGCTACCTGGCCAGGGTTGCTTTGTCTAACCTTTTGTTATAAGCATCTCTTCCATGGCATTGTCTTCTCTTGGGAATTCTAGTTAGTCTGGATTATAGAAGTATCCCTCCAGAGTGGTTTCACATTGGTGTTTACCAGATGGCAAAGAATTATCACCAGCCTAGAAGAAGAGTTTTAAGCTAATGTATTTGCTTAGAGATTCCCAGGCCATATGCATGTACAAGTTCTGTTTCCAGTGCCATAGGACACAGACTTGGGGTTTTGATTTCTCCAAGGAATTATTTCACCCAGGGGTCCTGTTAGATATAAGCCTCTTCGCTGCCCCTGGGGCGGTGGCAGAGTCTTATTAGTTCCCTTCTCACCCAGGGGCCCAGCGTTACGCATGAGTCTGAGAGCCAGCTCCCCATGTCATCCTTGGTACCTGTGTCATTACTAACACCCAATCTCCATGAGGAGTTTCTTTACTGGTCCAATCACACCACACACATTTCCCCCCGCAACCCCTGCTGCAGGGTCAGCTGGTACACTCATTGTTTCGGTGTTCAATTCATTGCTCAGTTCTTGAACCTAAAGATTTCACTTTCTTTCTTTCAAGCTCAGCTATGCATTTAAGTATTTGTTGGTGCTCTATTTTATGCAGCATCCCTGGGTATTTGTGGTAGGAGGGTCCCCTCTATGAACCTGTCATATGGATGGAAACCATAATTCACTATAGTTCTTTAGGATCCATCTTATCCCAACTAACAAGATAGGGACCTGGCCTGATTCACTGTTGTGTTCCCCACACAGAGGTTATATATCAGAAGCCTGAAGGTGACTTGCTCGGATTCAGCGGTGATGGCCCCATATGTATTAAGTAGAATCCAATTTTGTCTTGGCCCCCTTCCTCTTCATAAAATCCAGTTCTTTTCCCTCTTACTTGACACGTTTGTAACTTTGCATTTATTGGCTTATCTGCCCACCGTTTGTAACTCTCATGAGGGCATAGCTGTACCTCCAATGGTTGATGGTAAGTGATCAATAATTATGGCCCACATGAATGAGGGAACAAATGAATGCATCCCAGGCAGACATGCTGACACCATTCCTGGCCTCAGAGTTCTTTATAACACTAGCAAAGTACTGCTTTGCAAACAATGGGTGGGCAGTCAAAGTTCGCCAAATGACTGGGTGAGAGCCCACCCAGGGATGCCCTCACATCCTCCAGGTGCAAAACTCCAGGCTCAGGACCAGACCTCAGGCAGCACTCAGCAGATCCTGTCCCAGCCTCTGTCCTCACCGCCTCCCCATCAGGCCCACTCTCCTTACACGGCACAAAGCCAATCAGATACACTCACTTCCCTATGATGTTGGCCAACCCTGTGGGCTGGATTCCCAAGCCCTGAGCCAGCCCCTGGGAGTGGGCACCAGAAGAGCAGAGAGGCCTTGCTGGACACAAACTCCTCTCGCTCTTCCAAAAAAAGCAAATGTTCCACAGTGTTACCTCTCTTCAGGAGTTACAGCATTGTTATCTGACTTTCCCTCATCCCTGGGGAGCCAGAAGACTCAAATGTGACAAAAGATATCAATGCCGTGGGAACCGTGATGGGCACTGCAGGAATGGTCCTTCCAGATAACCCATCCCCCTGGCGGCCGACCTGGCCACACTATTGGTCCATCCCCGGGAACCTGGAGACCAGTCACCTCTCGCTTTACATAGCATTGCATACCCTACAATACCAGCAAAGGAGGGTGCGGGGTTAGTAGCCACAGACATTGGGGCTTTTTAATTGGTAGTTTTTTCTAATCAGAAATACAGAACATGTTTATGGTAGAAGAACGGAAAACATAGAAAGTTACAAAGAAAAACAACAAAAGCTTTTATAGAATTCCAAAACAGAGAACTATCTCTGTTCAGGAACCCCTTCTTCAAGTCTCCTTGTGACTCTTAAGAATTTGGATCAGTTCTACGTGCGTTGTCCATTCTGCTGCCTCTACTTAATATTATAGAATGAAGCCTTCCCCCAAGTTTAAACTATTCTCAATAAAACTTCAAAACACGGTTTGTAAATATTCCATTGATGGACGTCCCAGGATCTGTTGATTGACTCTCCAATGGCTCCATATACAAGTCGTGTCCTCATTCTAAGTTCCTGAGTGAAGGAGTGACACTTATTCTTTCAGGAAGTGTTTCCAAGCCACTTGATCATGGCCCTCCCCCACGCCGGGCCCCTGGTCTAAATGCTGTGGGCTGGACTTCTGGAGTATTGGTCTGGCCTTATGACCAGGGGTGCGGGAACGTGCAGCAAGAGACGGAAACTGAGCAACAAAGACTTTGGGGGCCACCATGGTCAAGTTGGCTTGGGAAAATAAAACGATACATATAAAGCAGCAGCCCTGGTATGAGGGACTGAAGCAGCAAAGCTGGGCTTGGCTGGCTCGGGTCTGTGGCCAGATGCCCACTGTAAGTGTCTCTGTTGGGTGATCAGTCAGGGCCTGTGGTCCCCAGGGAGCCCCTTTCCTTCCTCCAGAGCCACGTCATCTCGCTGGAGGGTAGACCCAATGACCTGTCCGGGGTCTTCCAGTCTTGGCATGGACACTCCAGGAAAGCTCCCCAAGTCAGGGAAACACGAGAGCTGGGGGGGTGAGGACAGAGAAAGACGGGTGAGGAGGGAGCATGGGGAGATGGGGTGGGAGCAGGCTTTCAGGGTTTGATGGGTGGGGTCCCCATCATGAGAAGGTCTCTGCTGGTTCTAGGAAGCCCTGAGCCCCCCGACCTCACAAAGCCTGAGGTCTCCCTGGGAGTGACGGCCAAGCTCCTCACAGTGCCCGGAACCAGCAAGGACAGCTTTGTGCTCGGGGACACAGGAGCCCGGGGCCACACGTGCCCCTCAGCAAGGCCCACTTTCAGAGCCGGTTTGGCTTTCAGAGGAGGGTGGCTTTAGAGGAGGGTGGCTTTAGAGGAGGGTGGCTTTAGAGGAGGGTGGCTTTCAGAGGAGGGTGACTTTAGAGGAGGGTGGCTTTAGAGGAGGGTGGCTTTTCGTTTCAACCCTGCTGAGCAGCTCCTTAGATAGAGGGGCTGTCGGGGAAGGGAGACTGCTTTCTACTAGAAACAGCCAGGAGAGTGACAGGAGAGGGGAGTCTGCCCGTTTCACTTGCGGGGGGGGAGGGGGGGGTTTCCCATGGGAGAGCAGGGGCAGGTTTCAGCTCAGCATGGGAAAGACTGGCCAAAAGCCTGTGGTGCTACCCGTTGCTGAGCCTGCCTTGGGATGTGGTGAGTTCCCCCTCACGGGGGCTGTGCAAGCAGAGGCAAGGACATCGTCAGAAAGAGGATTCCTGCCTCTTTGAGCAGATGAGCTTCCTAGTCCATTTCAATTCTGAAATCCAATAATTCTATAAGCCAGGAAGCACCATCTTTCTATAGCCCCGTCTTATCACCATTTGCATAGATTCTATATCACGAAGAGTTTAAAATGCCATAAAAATCACAGCGAGCCACGAAGGCAGGACTGGCCGGAGGACTCCCCGCCACAAACAAGGGAGCAGTGGGCCTCACTGCGCGGCTCGTTCTCTTCTCTCAGGAAGCCTCCAGCGTCTCCTGGCCGTGGATCCTGGAGGCTCATTCCCGTGCCTGGGCACCACCCTGCCCCTCCATCGGAGTCTCCCTGCCCGACAGTCAGAAGGTGGAAGTCCTCTCTTGTAAAATGTCACAGCAAAGGAGGCAGTGGGTGACCAGTTCATCCCCATCTGACCAGGACTTTCCCAGTTTTAGAACTGAAAGTCCTGTGTCCAGGGTCCCCTCAGTCCTGGGCAAACTGAGGCAGCTGGTCACACTGGGAAGCAGGCATCTTAGAGGCAATGGTTTCTTGGAAGCTTGGGAGCCTCTTAGGGAGCCAAGAGGCCGCAGTGACACTTGGTAAGGAGCCTCACACGAGAGACACTCAAGAAAGGCTTGGGCATGAGTGAGGCCCAGGCTCCCAGCACTTCTCTCAAATGCAAGGTGACTCAGAGGCAACACAGAAAGATTTCAAAAGGGCCTGAGGCACCGGGCAGGAATGACTTGGAAAACAGATTGAGAAAGTGGTCAGTGTAGTCCTGTCTTGCAATCTCTTTGGCAGGACAAATGTGACTCTAGAAGCCTGCTGTCCTCCCTACCCCTCCCTTCTGCCACCAGGCCCACAGGGGCCTCTCTGCGTTCTTTAGGGTGCTCCTCTCCTGGGGTGTACCACAGGGTTCAGCTCAGGAATTGTCTGACATCCACACCCCGCATCTGTCCCACTTAAACTTTCTGGGTACACGTTCCCTTTGCACCCAACAAGCTGGCTGGGAGAACTAACCGGATAAACTAGTTCTGACCTGAGGTCTGCCTGCGCTGTGTTTCCTGAGCTCTGTCGGCTCCACATGCAGCCACATCTGGGAGCCACGAGCCACGAGCCACACAGGCACAGCCTTTTGGAGCGTCAGTGATACTCCAAGATTTGAGGGAAAAGGCACTATGCTACTTGGAAGCACACAGATATTGTGAAAAAATATATAACGTTCACTTGATTTTTAGGATAAAACATAAAATATCACAGAAATACTCAAGGTTAGTACGAGGCACCTCCAGACACTTCCCTTCATCCCCTTGTCCTACCCCTCTGTGGAAACTGGCTCGCTACCTTTTAGGATTCAGGGCATGGTGTGGGGCAGTCTGATAACACTGGCTTACGGCAGCCCTCCCCACAACATCTGCACTTTCACTGAGCTGTCTGCTCTGGGCTACATCTCCCAAGGGTATTGTTTGGGGAAACAACAGGAGACTTGTCATCAGGACTCTTGGGCTCCTACAGGGCTTGTGCACACTAAATCTCTAAGAAAGGGTTAGTCTGCCCCCATTTCCAGAGGCAGGAGACAACCCTGCGGGGCTCGGTGCCACCGAATGTCCCAAAGGTCACAAGTCTTGGGCTGGTGCCCCCCAGCTGTGTCTGAGCCTCCAGCGTTTCCCCCTGGGCATCCTTAACATTTCCACTCAACAGGGTGAAGAGGCCAGGAAGACAGCTCAGCTGGGAAAGAGAGCTGCCCACTGAGAGTATCGTCCCACCCTTCCACCCTGCAGGGGAGGCTGAGAGGCCCTGCTTTGGTTTCCTTCCCCACCCCGATCAAATTCAATCCATCCCGACCAGTAAAACACAACCTGGGAATCAAGGTCCTTAACCTGAGAGCGAGAGCTGGGAACTGATCAAAGATTTCAGCAAAGATTTCACAGCAGGCAGGTCTCCCAGCTAAGCCCAGACCCAGCTGGCCCTGCTCCTAGTCTCATCTCAATCAGCAACGGAGCAGCAAGGAGATGAGAATCTGAGAACCTGAAAGGACATTAGAGATCACTGAGATCAGGCCCAGATGTTCACGGCCTAGAGATTACAGAACTGAGAAGCTTTCTGTGGCCCTGGGAAGGAGAGACTGGGGAGTGTAAGACCCTGGGTGGGAACTCCTGCTTTGCCATTTGCCGGGCATGTGGTCTTGGAAGAGCCTCAATTTCCTCAACTGTGAAATGCAGATGCTGATACCTCCCTCAGGGCAGGGCTGTCGCTTAGAAGAAGTTAGGAACACAAACTTAAAAATCAAGGGAAAAGATAAGCACTCAGCCAAGGTCAGAAGGAAAGCTGGAGCACATATATGCGTAAAATCCCATTCAGTTACTAAAAGTGAGCTTTGATCTGCCCTTAAATCTTCCTAAAAGGCAAAGTAGAAGGGACACTGAATGGGTTATAAAATTTGGCATCCATAGGATAAACACATACCATTGCACAATAAAAATCAAGCTTTCACCTGATTTCAAGACTGTCTGTATAGCTACAGTAATCAAGACAGGGTGGTACTGGCAGAGATGCACATACATCAGTGAAACAGAATAAAAAACCCAGAACAGACCCACACAAGTAAGGCCAGCTGATTTTCAACAAAGGTAAAAAGACAACTCAGCCAGGCTGGAGTGGCTCAGTGATTGAGCATCGACCCATGAACCAGAAAGCACATGCCCGGGTTGTGGGTTCGATGCCCAATAGGGGTCATGCAGGAGGCAGTCGACCAATGATTCTCTCTCATCATTGATGTTTCTAGTTCTCTCTCCCTTTCCCTTCCTCTCTGAAATCAATAAAAACATGCTTTTAAAAAAGGCAACTCAATAGAGAATGGTTAGTCTTTGTAACAAATGGTGCAGGAGTAATTGGATAACCATAGACAAAAACTACTACTACTACTAATATTGACTAAACCTCACACTTCTACAAAAAGTAACACAAAGTGAATCACAGATTTAAATGCAAAATTAGAAAACATTTAGGTGAAAACTTTCAGGGACTATGTTTCAGTGAAGAATTTTTTTAAAAATATATTTCTTTATTGATTTCAGAGAGGAAAGAAGAGGGAGAGAGAGATAGAAACATCAATGATGAGAGAGGATCATTGATCAGCTGCCTCCTGCACGCCCCCCCACTGGGGATCAAGCCCGTAACCCAGGCATGTGCCCTTGGCCGGAATCGAACCCGGGACCCTTCAGTCCGCAGGCTAATGATCTGTTCACTAAGCCAAGCCGGCCAGGGCTCAGTGAAGAATTCTTATCCATCACACCAAAAGCAGGATCCAGGATATTAAAAAATTATAAATTAGACTTCATCAGCATCAAAAACTTTTTCTCTGTGAAAGACCTTGTTAAGGGGGAGAAAAGCTACTGACTGGGAGGAAGTATTTGCAAACCATGTGCCCAACAAAGGACTTGTATCTTGTAAGTATAAAGAACTCTCAAAACAATAGTAAAAAAAAAAAAATCCAATTAGAAAATTAACAAAATAATATGAGCAGACATTTCAATGAAGAGGATATACACATGGCAGATAAATGCATGAAAAGGTGTTTAACATCACTAGCCATTAGGGAAATGCAAATTAAGACCATGCTGAGGGGTGACCACACCTATTAGAATAGCTGACATAAAAAGTTGTGACAACACCACATGTTGGCAAGAATATAGAGAAACTGGATCTCTCACACATTGCGGGTGAAAATGTAAAATGGTATGGCCATTCTGGAAATAGTTTGGCAGTTCCTTTTTTAAAAAATCAACATGTAACTACAAATACACTTCTGCACATTTACACCAAAGAAATGAAAATTTATGTCCACACAAAAACCTGTACACGGCTGTTCAGAGCAGCTTTATTGGCATTTGCCCCAAACTGGAAGCAACCCAAATGCCCTTCAGCAGGTGACTGGTTAGAGTCTAACCGTTAGACAAATCACGGTGCGTCCCTGCCTCAGCAATGAAAAGGAACAAACTGCTGATACCCGCAACAACCTGGCTGGGTCTCAAGGGCCTGTGCGGAATGAACAAAGCCAATCTCCAAAGGTCATACACTATGATTCCATTTCTATAACATTCTCCAAATGACAAAAGTATAGCCATGGAGAACAGATTAGCGGTTGCAAGGCGTTAGGGATGGTAGTTGAAAGGGGATGGGTGTGACTGTGTGGTGACCGAACAGCTCTGTGTACTTGAAGTATGGTAGCAACCATACTTAGGTAAAAACTGCTGTTTGAATTTTAACCCTGCTCTTCTGGCTTCTGTACACACTTGCTTGCTTGGACAATAGGCTGGTTACCTCAGCTTCCAGACTGAGACCTGGAGACTCACAGAGGTAATTTTCCTGTGCCTGTGGACCAGGACTACAGGAGATTGATTCCCACTGGCTCAGTAGCTCCAGGAGTAGAAACTGTAGATAACCTTTAGAGATTACTGACTCCGCTTGGGTCTGCTTCTGTAAAAACCTGCTTTGCCAAGATAGGGCCACATTCCAATAATGTCCAGCAGGGGCTGGGAACCCCCCTGCAGGCTGTTCCCAGCCTTTAGAATTTAGAACAAAGGAAAATTTTTGTGGTTTGGACCTTTAAAAGGACTGCCTACACCTGGGACAGTGCGGTCGGTCGTGAGGGTGGCCACCTGCGTGTGGTGCCCTCGCGGCCGTCCTGGCCAGTTCAATAAATCCTGGCCTGCTTTTTTTTAAATCAATCAGCAGCCTCCGGTGGTCTTATTTTTGACTCCAGGGTTCGACCCTACAACATACGGAAGTGGTGGGGTGGTGGTTCCATGAATCTATATATTTGATAAAATGGCACGGACCTCTACATATGCATTACAGCAATGTCTATTTCCTGCTTTCGGTATTTCACTGTAGTTTATGTAAGAAGGAACCATTGGGAGAAACTGGGTGAAGGTACACAAGACCTCTCAGTACTATTTTTCCTATGAATCTACAATTGTTTCCAAATAAGTTTTTTTTAAACTCAAAAATAATTCAAGCTTTGTCTGAGCCTAAGAACCCAGCTTTCTCCCACGTATTGTAGTGACACCCACCCGTGCCGGTCCTGTGCGGTAGACACACGTGTACATTCACACAGCTGTTTCTTCACATCCTTCCCCAACAGACACGGACAGCGCAATGCCCAAGGACACGCCAGTGAACTTACAGAGCAGACTGAGGGCCCAACTAGCCCAGTTCCATCTTTTGGGCTTTGGCACGTAACCGGGGCTCTCTGCAGGCCAGAGTCTCCACAGGCAGAAAAGGGGATGAAATAAGGGTTAAAACCATGGGACAGGATAAAACCAAGCAGGGGTGTGCAGAGAGAGAATAAGGAGGGGTGCCGCCTGGACTGGGGGGCCACCCACCGTCCTCTGCGTGGACCATGACCTATTGCACAAGCAGAGCAGAAGAAGGTGAGGGGAAGCCACGCTCCTATCCTAACCTCCCAACATCTGGGTCTCCCGAGATGGAAAGAAAAGTAGTCACTGTCACAGACAAAAGAGAATGATCCGAGTGTGGAAATGAGCTAGCGGTGTTATGAGACGCAGATTGCTTTTCCATTTGTTCTGTGGCAGCGTGGGTCACAAATTCATCACCAGGAGAGACAATGAAAGCTAAGAAACGCCTGGAGCATCGTGACAGGAGGAAAGGGTCTGAGTGACCTGCAACCCCCACCCCACCCACTCCCATTGTTCTCCCTGCCCACCCCCTGGGGCGGGGTGGGGGGCAAGGCTGGGACCCATTCCAGGAAAACAGAGTAAATGCTAACCTGGGTCAGAGAAACGCCACCCCTGAGGGGGAGAGGACACATTTTAACCCAGGGGGTCAGTTAAGGAATTTTTGGCTCCAGGCGTTCTATTGAGCCGGTTTTTCTGAGTAAAAATTACAGGTTGTTGAGATACAGCACTTTCCTCTGGAAACTGAGGTTAAGCCCAGGGGTGGGCCCCAGGGACCCCCGGAAGCTATGGACAGAGGCCAGAACAAGCACCTCTCCCTCATTTTTGGGCCTCCCTCCCAGGTCAGAAGGCCCCAGGGCCAGTCAGGTCAGATTTGTCTATCCCTTTCTTCCCACTGCTCTTCCCCAGCCCTCCACCCCCACTCGCTGGATATACATTGTTTCACTACCCTGGGACCCTGGGTGTGAACTCGCCTGAAGTTGGGCAGTAGTCACCGACCGGCCACTCCCTTTATAAGGTAACCACCCTTTGGCCCCAGACATTTCATTTTAAGGAGAAACAGATCTCTGTGAGGCTGCCAGGACCAGTTAGCCACAAAGGCTCCTTCCTACCTCTCCATCCGCCCCCATAACCCACAATCGTTGAGTGAACCTGTTTCTCATTTAGAGCTTTAGAGTTCCGGATGCTGAACTGCTCCCTCTGACAATGACTGGTGCATGGATCCTCGGCTCCTTCAGAATCTTGTAAGCCAGAGGCACAGAGACTGTCTGTAGGTTAAATGCCATTGTATTAATTCCTGCAGAAGGAGGTAGAAAAAACTCACCCCCAGAGTGAGAGTTGCCTGGCTCTTTAGATGAGATTGTGAAGAATGAAAGGGTATGAGCCCGCTAGGGACTAGGAGCAGACAGGCTGCGGCCACCTCGGCACCCCCTGGTCATGGCTGGGATGTGTGGGTCCAGGGCTAAGAAAGCTTTCACCCTGGGAACAAGTACACCCAACGGTATCCCCATGTGCTAACCCAGAATGTGATGGTGAGGGCCAGGATGGACAGCCATTAGGGGCTCTGATTCCCCAGTCTCAGACCCGGTTCCTCTATACTGCCCCTCTCTGGCTATGTCTCCATGCACCAGGGACCCATCTCACTAAGCCTTGTTTTCCTCATCATTCCTGGGGACGGTCATTGTACCCACTTGAGAGTGTTGTAATGAGGATTAAATATTGGTAAAATACTTGCATAGTTCCTGGGACATTCAGACAGTTCCATCACTGTTAGCTATTACTATTATTTTGGACATTATTATTATTAACTATAGTTTTTCTTAACTATTAACTATAATTAGTGGAACACGAGATCCTAAACGGCGTTGGAATGTGCAGTTCTGTTCGTTGAAGCAAGAACTAGCCTCACGTTGATGCCAATCCCAGAGAACCCAGCGTGGTTCACAAAGCCCTTCTCCTATGCCTTACCCCACGTCATCCTTAGGGAGCCCCATGAGGTAGGGATTGTTCCTATTACCCAGTGTTTTCATGTAAGGACTCTGAGGCCCAGGACAGGTGAGAAATGCTTCCCTGTGTCACCTTGTCAGTAAAAGCCTGGACTGGGACTTGGATCTGAGTCCCCTGACTTCACCCCTTCCCCTAAACCAGTGGTCGGCAAACTCATTAGTCAACAGAGCCAAATATCAACAGTACAACGATTGAAATTTCTTTTGAGAGCCAAATTTTTTTAAACTTAAACTTCTTCTAACTCCACTTCTTCAAAATAGACTCGCCCAAGCCGTGGTACTTTGTGGAAGAGCCACACTCAAGGGGCCAAAGAGCCGCAGTTTGCCGACCACGGCCCTAAACCATATGGTATGTGGGGGTTTGCAGGAATGTCATAAAGCCAAATGGTTCATCTGTCCCAGCAATAAGGAACCTAGAAAAAGGATGGGTTCTCAGGTTGGGTTGCCCCTGTACCCTCTCCATGCCACACATATCACAAGATGTGTCCAGTCTGTACCCCACTAGGAGGATGTAGGGCAGCCACCCAACCTCTCATAGCAAAGCCCCCAGATGGCCAGTGACATCCCCTGGAAGAAAAGGGTTAATTAAGTTTAACTAATGAAATTCCAGACCCCCTATTTGCCTCAAGATATCCAACCTTGTACCTGGTCTCAGGCTGATACGTGAAGCCAAGTGGAAGTCTTGCCAAACTCTAAGAATTACTATGGATCAGCAGAGGCAATAATTAAGAAAACCTGTTTTTTAGAGTTAAGAAAAACTCTCAACGGGTATGAGACTAGGAGGCCAATTGGCTGGGGCTCAGGCCTCAGGCACGTGTGGCTCAATCATCAGCATGTGATAAAGTGTCTTATTTTTACAGATCTTCAAAGAAACTGCTGCCATAAGTGCATTTATTTTAGGGACTCAGGGAGGGTCTCAGTGAATCTATCTCATTTGGGGTTACCCTTGCTGTCAGGAATCTGTTCTGGAACAAGTCGTCCTTCCTGCCCTTCTAGTGAAAATAGCGGAAGTTGCCCCCACCCTGGCTCCCTCCTGAGACCCTCTCTTTTCAGACCACCCAACTACTTCCCCCACCATTTCCTCCCAACTCCCAAGTTATAAACATCAACATTTCCACCATTCTCTGTTGAAAGTTCTCCAAGACTCTTTTAAATGGTGGGACCAAAACCGCACAGTGTTCTTTCTCCTCTAGGCCTGGCTAAAAGTGAGGATTATCTTAAATTATATGAAAATTTCTGTGTCTTATTTATATCCAGCCAAGGCGTCAATTCAGCCTTTATATATTGTGGTGTAGGGAAAAAGCAGAAGCAGGGGTGAGAATCCAGATCCACCGCCAACAATGCGAGTAAGTAAATAGGTGAGATCCACTGTGACCTCCAGATTCCTTTCTTTCTAAACATATTTTTATTGATTTCAGAGCGGAAGGGAGAGGCAGAGAGAGAAAGAAACATCAATGATGAGAGAGAATCATTGATTGGCTGCCTCCTGCACGCCCCCTACTGGGCATCGAACCTATAACCCCCGGCATGTGGCCTTGACCAGAATCCAACCTGGGACTCGTCAGTCCACAGACCAACACTCTATCCACGGAGCCAAACTGGCTCCGGCTCCAGATTCCTTTCTGTTGGACACTCACGTCTGGATGCCCCTTAGCTGCACCCCTGGAGGCTTCACCTAGCCACATCTGATTGTCTGGCTGTCCAAAACAACTGCCCTGCACCATAATCCCCACCCTGACCCCAAGGAGCCCTGATGTGGGCTCTGCAACCTCCCACGCTCTCACCAGCTTTGCCCCCTCAGGGAGGTGCATTGCCACCAGAACGGGCCAAAAAGCCTGAGCGTGAATTCAACCCTCTGGGTACTCCTAGACACGTGATGGAGTGGGAAGCTTCCTGACCCCCTGGAGAAGAAAGTGTCCTCACCACGCAGCTGCCTCGCCCCCACTCCCCAGAACTTGGTTACCCGTTACTGAGCAGCCTGCTGGAGTCCACTGCTTTCCTGGGGCCATTTCCAGTCCTGGTGGGCTGGCCTGGGGCACAGGATTGAGAGCCCTGGGGGCGGAGGTGAGGGGGTAGAGGGTGGGGGCCGGGGTCCTGAACAGGGCATGCAGGCAGGGAGGGAGCAGAGCCTTCACGTTGCTGCTCTTGGGGATGAGGAAAGCCTGGAGAAGGAGAACAAACCTTCCACCACCCACCACAGATGAGGGGGCTTTCAGCTCCTCCATCTTAAAGGGACCACGGCCTTCCCCTGTAGGGCGCCAGACCCCCGACACCACCAAGCACACCCCCTTAAGGAAGTAACTGCCTGCAGGAGATCGAAAAAGTGCCCCGAGATGTTCTTTTTCAATCAAAGAACAGAACATTCCCTGGGCTGGTGCCTGGACTATCTGAATAGAGTTGTCCCGATAAGCAGGTACTTCCAATGTCCTGTTTCTTACACTGATGAGGGCGTGTGAGCATGCCTGCGCGCGCATGTACACCCACCACCACCACCACCACCACCACCCACCCACCCAGCACGTGTCCGCTTGTCCAGGGGTTCCCTCGCCCGCCCTGCCAGACCCCGGCAGGCGTCCGGGAGCTCGGCACGGAGGGTGGAGCAGGGAGCCCCGGCGCATCCAGAGCCCCCTGGTCTCCGCGAAAGGTGCACCCGGCGCGGCTCGGTCCGGACGGTCCCCGGCTCTCCACTCACCTTAATGTTGCCGAAGAAGGAGCGGGAACAGCGGCCGGCTGAGCCCGAGGAGGCGCCGCTGCCCTGTCGCGCGCCTGGCTTGGGCAGGAGCCCCATGGTGGCGAGCAACGACGGGGCGGGCGCGGTGCCGGACGACAGCAGCGGCGCTGGGCGGCGTCCCCTCTGGCCCGGTCAGGGCGGCGGCAGGGCCCGGGGCGGGAGGCCGGCAGAGCAAGGGCTGGGCGTCGGGCTGGGCGTCGGGCCGGTGCGGCGGCGGTGGCCGGAGGAGGCGCGCGGCGCGGGGACTGAGCGAGGGAGCGCGCGCCCAGAAGTTTTATAAGTGGCCGCCGCAGGCGCCGCCGATGATGAAACGCGCCCTCCCTCCCTCCTCCCTCTTCCACTCGCGTGTCTCAGGCGCTGCGAGCGCCCGCCCCCGCCGCCCCCACGGACAGGTGTGACGCGGCGGCCGCCGCACTTGACCTGGTTCCCGGCCCGGGATGTGTCTCTGCTCCAGGAGTTGGGCTGGGACCCGTGCGGCTGGAACGCCGCTGGGGAAGGTACCGCCTGCTGGGAGGGGGCTGGCGGGGTGGCGGGCCCGCGGGAAGCGAGGTGGTGGCTGGAGCGGGCGGGAGGCTGCAGGAGGGTGGAGTCTCCGGGGTTTGGGGGGCTGGCGGGGCGGGGGTGGGTGCAGCGGAAACCCGCTGGGGGAGGATACTGAAGGGGACCGGAGAAGGGGTCTGCAGGGCTATGGGGGCAGGAGGAGGAGGCAGGAGAAGGACCGAGGGGGTCTGGAGGGGCCAACGGGAGCCAGGGGTGTGGGAGGAGAGCCGGGGGTTCTGGAGGCGAGGGGATCCGTGCGCCCCTCCCGACGCACTGGGGAGATTTACTGAGCCAGTCTCTGCTTGTTTGCACTCGCCGCCGAAAGAAAACCTGGACTCTCAGTTCCGGTGATGGCTCTGAGACCCGCTGAGGTTCTGTTTGTGTCAAGGACTGATTTATATTTAAACTGCTCTTTGCGCTGGAGAGGGGGGGCTGGTAACAAGGTGGAAAGGTGGGGGCCGCCCCGGTCTGGGCCGAACTCTCTGGACCTGCGCCAAGGTAAACTGCAGACGCTGTCAAGTGTCAGCTCAGCCGGGGCTGGCCTGGAGTATTGGGGGGGGGGGGGGGGGGGGGGATGGGGGAGGGGGTGGGTGGGCAAACAGAGGCACCCACTGACCTCCTTCTCGGGGGCTGGAATAAAGCCCCTTCTTGGGCTTTATTATTCCCCCACGTTATTTTTCTGCCAGGATTCCCAGTGCAGCAAGGAGAAAGGTGAGGCCTTTCCAGAGAAAAATAAGAAAGTTCTATTGAAAGCAGCTGCAGTAAGGAATCCAGTTCTGGAGGTATTTTTCCAGCTCCCCAATCCCAGTAGTCCCCTGCAGAGCAATCTTGCAAGCCCGCCCTACTCTCAGAAAAGTCAGGAGCCCACCCTCAACACCCAGGAAGCTCTGGCTACAACACAGGCCACGAGACAGATGGACCCCATCGATTTCTTGTTTCTACCCAAGGCCTGATGCCTTTCTGGGCCTGGTCTGGGCTGTCCCGTGTCCTGGGGCTTCTGTTTCCTGTCCACCATGCTGGTGTGTCCTGTGGTCCAAGGACCCTGGACACACCAGCATGCAGTGCTAAAGGAAAAACCACTGGACAGCGGGCAGACTGGCCACTTCAGCCTCCCACAGGGTACAGGGCATCCAGAGAGACTTTCCAGGGCCCTGTGTCAGCCCCAGAGCCAGAGCAGGCATGAAACCCCAGGTCACCAGTCTGCCCTCTTAGGGAACTTGGAACACAAGGACGACGGCCACCACGGAGCACTCAAATCGTGCTGGGCACTGGGCTGTGACACCCACGGTGGATTGTGCCAGGCATTCTGCTGGGCACCCACGTGTGTGATTCCGCAGGACCCCAGCATTAGCCCAAGAGTTATAGGTACTATTACAGTCTGGATTTTACAGGCGACAATGCTAGAGAGGTCAACTTAAAAAAAAAAAAAGTGACTGAAAGACACACAGCTACTAAGTGATGGAGCTGGCACCTGAACCCAGCTTTGTGTGACTCCAGAGCCCAGACGTGAGCACTGTGCCCTATGAAAAGTTATCTATTCCAGCAGCCTCATTTCACAAGTGCAACCAAGCGGAGAACAGAGAAGGCCAAGGTCACAGGTTGCCATGGCTGGAGCCTCTTCCTCATGCCCTGAAGCCTTGCCAGGGCCCTCTGATCAAATCCCAGGCAGGGGCAGCTTCTCCAACCCTCAACTCGTCCTGCTCCATTAACCTTGCCCTTCTCCCACGGTCAGAACCAGCATCGTCTTCCAACGAAAGGCCAGTTCAGAAGTGCTCGCAGATGGTTATTGGCCTGCATCAGCCTTTATTTTACCAGGTGGAGTTCAGCTCAATGGAGTGGAAACCGAACCATCGTGGCTTCCATGAGACTTCTTTGTCTCTCCTAACAAGAAGCCTCCTAGTAGCTAGTCTGGGGGTCATGACGGGGGCCCCTCAGGATTCCTTAATGTGCGGCTCATCCTCATGGCTGGCTCACCATCACAAGACGGCTGCCCCACCTCCTGCCTCCTCGCCTAACTCCACGGAGGAAGTGAAAGACAGGAACTGGGAAAGGCTGTGCTCACATCAGGGAAGCCACTCTCTCCCAGGCATGCTTAGCTGCTGCTCAGTACGGCTTCTTGGCGCGAACTGGGGCAGCAGGAAGGTTCCCTGGAGGAGGGGACTCTCAAGCTGAGCCTAGGGACTAGAAGGACTGGGAGGAATAGGGTGAAGGAAGGTAAATCTGCTCCGTGGTTTCAGTCTGGCTGGAGCATGAGACCCGGGGCCAGTGGTCCCTGGCTGCCCTCTGCGAAGGAGGCTTAGGAGCGTAGTTAACACCATTGCTGCCTCCTGAACAGAACTCTTAGGGAAAAGGGAAGAAAGTCTATTGCAAAAGAAAGTCAGTGTCTGCACACAGAGTCACCCATTTCCCCTAAAGGCACCTCGGGGTCTACTTCTAAACCCCTCCCCAGATCCTTTGATTTCAGCAAATCTTCCTGAGCACCTTAGAAAACAAACCACAAGGGCAACTGCGGACTTCAAAGGCTCGGTGGTGGCCTCGGTGGGGAGGGAGAGAAAAAGCATCCGTGTGATGTAGGAAGAGAACTGCTGTGGTATCACAGAGGCGGGGCCCTAACGCATCCTGGGGCGGCAGGAAGGCTCCCTGGAGGAGGTGACTCTCAAGCTGAGTCCTAAGGACTAGAAGGATTGGGAGGGATAGGGTGAAGGAAAGGAAATCTGCTCCACGGGGAGCCATTAAGGACTTCTGACCTGGGGGGACCCGGCCTGGTGTGCATTTCACAGAGACCGCCCTGGCATTTGGGTAAGGGTGCAAAGGGGCAGTCTGTGAAAGGAAACCCAGAAGCTAAGATGAAGCAGGGAAGGAGAGAGAGAGAGAGGGGAAGGCACTGAGATGTTGAAAGGAGAGGACATCCAGGTGTTAGTGAGGGAGACATTAGGGATGGTTCTCAGGATCTGACTTGGGCAACCTGCACTGGTGATGCCAACCCCCGGCAGAAGGCGCTCAGAAGGAGCAGCAGCTATTGGGGGAATGAACCGAGTCCCCCTGGGCTCGGTTTCAGTTCAGGCTGCCTGGAGTACATGCAGGTCAAGATGCTCAGCAGGCAGGTGTGCGTGTGGGTCCAGGGCTCAGGTGTATACTGGGCTAGAGATAGGAACTTGGACATCCCACACAGAGGCGGTGGGTAAGCCTGGAGAACAGATGAGTGTCTCAGTGAGAATGTGGTGATGCAAAGCCCCAGCAACATCCAGGGGTGGTACAGGGGATGGAGCCAGCAAAGGAGACGGAGAGAAGAGTCCACTGTGGAGGGAAGTACAGCAGCCGAGGGGCGGTGTTTCAAAGAGGAGGAGCCCATCTAGGTTGCTGAGGAGGGAAGATGAGATCCAAGGATGACCATCGGGCTGGCTACAGGCTGGCATTGAGAACCTTGGCAAGACTGTTGCCAGAGGGTGATGTGTGCGAAGGCCAGATTATGGTGGCTGAAGGGAAAGTGCGCTCAGAAGCCATCAGCAACTTTTGGGGGTGGGGGGTCGGGGGGTGGGGGTGGGGTAGGAGGGTTTGCAGAGGGAAATAGAGAGAGAGAGGGAGAAGCTGAGCAGCTCCGGGCTCTCCTCTCTGCCGAATTGTCGCCAGTTACCCCAGGTCTCATGCTGGACCTCCGGGCTTCTGCACATGCTGTGCCCCGGCCTGTGCTGCCCGCCTCAGGCGCTTGGCTTCTACCCTTCAAGAGCAGCTCCTGTTACTCCGCGTCTGGGCCCCTTAACAAGAGGAGAAACATGTCTTGCAGCGGCACAGACCTGTTGCACACGTTATCCCCATTTTGCAGGTGAATGAACAGGCTCAGGGCTAGTCCCCAGCACACAGTCCCGGCCTTTCTCTCTCCCACTGTGACCCAGGGCCCCCCCCGGCACCCCTACCATCCCCACACCTCCCTCTCAGGACCTGAGGCTCCCTTTGCCCCCCGCCCTGAGAAAATGCAGTGCGGGGAGGAGGGGTGGTACAGCACCAGGGTGGCCTGCCTCCTGGGACCCCAGCCCCTCTGCATTTTACCTGGGGTCCCTCAAACCTTGGCCCAGGGCACGGCACACAGAGATGAGGTTTCCATTTTCCTCCAGGAAGGATTGCTCAAGGCCTGGCTGTGCGTCCTGTCCCAGCTCCGGGTCTCACCCAGAGCAGGTCGTTCACGGCTTTGGCAGGAGGTGACCGGGAGCAGATAAATCCCAACAGGCCTGGCCTTGCACCTCTCCCACGGCTGCTCTCTCAGCAGCCTCCTCCCTGTGGGTGAGGAACCCAGCCTGGCTCTGTCCTCTGCACTCCACCCGCCCGCCCAGCTTAGGTCATCCCGAGGTGCTTATCACAGCCTGTCCTCTGGTGCTGGCTCATCACCAGCCCGGCTTCATAATCACAAGCGGCCACTCCTAGAGAGCTCGGACTCCGCCTGGGCTCAGATCCTGCTGGGTCCTGAGACACGCATTCAGCGAGCACGTATGTTGTTGTCCTTGGCCACGTGCAGGCCTGGGGCCCGCTGGATCCTGTCCTCTGGATGCTGCCAAGTAAACAGAAAATCCGTGCGTTGTCTCTTTGCCACGGTGTTTGCTTCCAAACGTTGTTAATCTTTATATTATACGCTTTCAAAAATAACCCTGGCCCTAGCTGGTTTGGCTCAGTGGATAGAGAGTCAGCCTGTGGACTAAAAGGTCCCGGGTTTGATTCCAGGTTCGATTCCGGTCAAGGGCACATGCCCACGTTGTGGGCTCGATCCCCAGTAGGGGGTGTGCAGGAGGCAGCCGATCGATAATTCTCTCTCATCATTGATGTTTCTATCTCTCTCTCCCTCTCCCTTCCTCTCTGCATCAATAAAAAATAAAAATTAAAAAAAAAGAACTTTTAATTCTCCTGGGAGAGATAAAATATTCAATTTCCTCATTACTCCATACCACTATTTAAATGCTGCTGAAATTTCTTTTTTTTTTTTCAAATTCTTTCCCCTAAGCATGTCTTTACTAGAAAAATCACAGTATACCATTTATCTCCTTTTTTACATAAGCATTGTTCCATGTTGGGAGGGGTTTGTCACCATCTCTTTGAATGGCAATGTGGGCCACCAGGAGTTATTTAAACCTCCGCTCATATTGAATGTTGGAGATATCTCTTACTTCTGTATTTAACAAGCAGTGACCTGATCGTTAACTCTGTGCAAAAGGTTCTTTGCCCTACAACTAACTGATGGCCAGCGGTGTGATCTGAATGCCTCTAGAAATTCTCCTCTATGATACTCAAAATGAGTCCTTATGCTGAATTTTCACCACTTTGGTCTCTTCTTCCTCACCAGTGACACCCTCCCGGTGCCTGTAGAGGGAGCCCAGCACCCCAGGGGGGATGGTGTGACCATTCCAGCCGTAGAGCCCACCCAGGCACTGAGGTCTCCCTTGTCCCCAGGAGCCCAGACAAAGCCCTGGTGCTCAGCCAGCCAATGAGGGGCTGACCCAAGGATGCCATGGGGTGTGGCTGCCTTGATCTAAACCCCAGTCCTCCACCCCTAGTTCTGGAGAAGGAACTCAGCACCCAGGACCGGCGGTTAGAGGCCTTGTGTGGGCGCCTTTGGAGAAAGAGCTGGATTCCTCAGCTGTATACAAGGCATTGGACTCCATGGTCCAAACGGGGGTTATCCCTCCCTGCTCTAAGTTACTAGCTGTATGACCTAGGCCAGTGGTCGGCAAACTCATTAGTCAACAGAGCCAAATATCAACAGAACAACGATTGAAATTTCTTTTGAGAGCCGAAAACCGACTTCTGCGCATGGGCCACGAAGTTTCAGTCGCACTGTAAGTGTGTGCCCGCACGTGGTATTTTGTGGAAGAGCCACACTCAAGGGGCGAAAGAGCCGCATGTGGTTCGCGAGCCGCAGTTTGCTGACCACTGACCTAGGGCAAGTCACTTAGTTCTCTGTGCAGCAGTTGCTTCTTAGAACTGTGTGAGGAGTGAATGGGACTCACAGATCCTCGATAATGGCCACCATTATTGCTGTTGTTTCTGCTAATTCAGCAGTACTTCCTCTGTTGGTCCCCTGTTCCAACAGGGTCCCCTGTTGGAACAGGTCCCCATGGTCCCCTGTGCCCTCCTCAGCTGTTCCCTGCTTTTCTCCTTGGGAGGCCCTGCTTTCTCTGTAAGAACGCCTCCCCAAAGGCTTCTGCTTGGTGGGCCCTGGGAAACCCTGCACCCAAGCCCCCTCTATGGGAGCTGAGTCTGGGGCAGTGGGGCTGTCCCCTGTCATCCCAGGCCAGAGGGGGGGAAGGCTTAAAGGGTGCCATGGAGCGGCAGAAGGCAGGGGCCACGTTAGAACCCATCCCTGAGGAAGCTTAGCTGGAGCCCCATCCTCCCCTAGTGTGGGGGATGGAGCTGGGGATTCAGGGGGGCAACTTAAGGATTCGCCTCCTCGCAGGCCCGCCCTCTATGTGCACAGCCCTGGAATTCCACCTTCTCCCTGGGAGCCCAGGACATGGACACATGGACACATGGACACACACACACACACACACACACACACACACACACACACACACACCACCGGCAGGCTTCCTGAAAGCCTTCTTAGCATTTCCTGCTCAGAGGTGCCCCTCCCACCCTCACCTCTCCCTTACCTTGCTCAGAGGTGCGTGAGCGTCTCTTTCATTTTCTAAAGCTTCCCGGTCCCACCCCCACTCCCGCCCCAAGGGCTGTATTACTTTGCTAATCACTGGGGCGCCTGCCTCCTGCCCTGGGCCCTCTCCCTGGTCCTGAATCTAGGTCTGGGCTCCTGCTCCCACCTGACACACCCCACGCTTCTGGAAGGAATCTCCTCTTTCCTCAGTCTTGCGTCTCACCCCTTTTCTCCTCCTTTACGTGCCCAGGCCTGTGGCCTCCTCTCCACTTTATCGCTTTCTGTTTTCTTCCGTTCACCCTCAGCACCCACTCCTCGGCTCCCAACGGTACTGTGAGGCCTGCTTTTCTCTCCCTCGGGAAGGGAACGGGTGGCCTGCCCTGCTGCGCACACACCCTCCCTGCACTGTTTGGACTGACCCCATATCAGGTGGATTGTGAGCCTTCTGGGCAGGGACCAAGTACAAACACAGGTGCGGATGGAAGGATGCCACCTGCAGGAGACAGGGCCGGCCTCTCCCCACCTTGGGCGTGAGGGGCCCGTGGGGATGCACTTAGGACATCTATACTTCATTTCCCGATTGAACCAAGGTTGGGAGGAGGATGCTGGGACCTTCCCAGCTCCCAGACCAGACCACCAGCTGGTGGTTACTCTGACAATGACCTATTCTGCATCCCTGTCCTCTCCCTGTGTCTGCCTCCAGCTGTCTCACCCCGCAGCCCCATCAGCTCTGCTTTCTCAGCGGTAAACTTTGGGGACTGCAACGCTCTGTGGGGCCCTGGGCCTGGGGTCCCTAACACACCCTGGGCTGTGTCTTTGTGCGCTGAGTCACCTGATGAGGTTACTGGGAGTCAGGCCTCCTCCCAGTTCATAGGTCACTGGGAGGAGCACCTGGGGGCGTGGCCCCACTGCTGTGTTCCCGGCTTCCCTGCGCAGCCAGCAGGAGAGGAGGCTGAGGAGGGTGACTGGGGAGGATTCTGACCGGAGGCTGGGGAGATCAAAGCTCTCTCACCCCTGTGTGCACCGCCCAGGGCTGCTGGCCTCACCAGCTCTGAGACCCTCCCTCCGGCCCCGGAATGGAGAGGACATCTGTTGCTGGCCCCTCCCTGAGTCTGCCCATTGCTGGTGAAAGCACCTGACCTTCCTTTGGGGTACCACGTCCCTGCTCTCAGGTGCTGAGGTTAGGTGAGCTGATGTCACCGGGGTGGGAGGGCACAGAGCCAGGCCACTCGGCCCTTTGCCACAGCGGTCAGGACGGGGTGCTCTCTCCCAGTGCTGCCAGCAGTGCGGGCACCTCCTTCAGAGTCGGGGTCCGGAGCATTCAGGGGAGAATCTGCCCCAGGAGACCTGTGACCACGTCCTTCTGGCTCTGGGTCCCATCGGGCCTCTGCATCTGTTGTTGGCCATCCTGTGAACCAATAGGTTCTCTTTATGGCCTGAGTTTGTGGAGCTGGGCTCCCTGCTGGTGCTGGCATTTGAAGAGCTCTGATGAACCCAATAAACCGAGGCTGGGACGGCACCAGGCAGTCCCCAGAGCAGCCTCAGAGGCGGGACCGCCCTGCACCTCGCAGCTGCCATCCAAGCTGGCCTGGCTGCTATTACCCCCATTTCAAAGAAGAGACACTGAGGCTGGGGGGTCAGGGGCTCCCCTGTCCTGTGAGTGGTTCGTGTGGCCTGGCACCCAGGTCTTCGGAACACAGACCTTGTCGCTGTGCTGGGCCTCGCATATGGTTCTGCTGGGGTCAGGCCCTGAGGACAGGTGCCCAGCACCACGGGGAGACGGCTGGGCTGCCAAGGGCTCCGAGAACATGTGGAGAAACAGCTCCGTGGGTGTACACGGCCACTGGAAATCATGCTCATGAAGAATCTGTAATAATGAGAAAAACATGTCATGAAGTCAAATAAAAAAATCGGACAGATTTATGGATTACACACACACACATAAAATACTTGTAATTATGTTTTTCAAAATGTTGATGCATAGAATTTTTTTAAAAAAATAAAATATACCAAAATATTAATAACAATGATAGGACTGAGGGTTTTTTAAAAATCTCATTTTCCAACATCTTTCTAATTTTTATGATAAATATTTTTATAATAAATCTCATTTTTCAACATCTTTCTAATTTTGCAATGAAAGAAGTGTTATAAACTTGGTAAAAAAAAAAAAAAGAAGGAAGAAATCACTTGGTCATGGGGCAATTTTCCATAAGTACCACTTTCAGAGTGGAAACCAAATCAGTCCCTAGTCTGGATGGGAGTCAGGGACGCTGCTCCTGGTCCAGCCTGCCTTAAACTCTGCCGAATTCACATTCACCCTCATACCAGAGCTCGGCTGCTTGGAGCACGCCCATCAGACAGCCTGACCCACTGCTGCTTCACGGGGTCCTCTCACTGAGAACACAGCCCATCCTCACAACAGCCTGCAGGGGGCGCCAGTCATTCTGCCCCTCTGGAGGGCAGGAGGTGGGGGAGAGGGGGAAGACTGAGGTTCAGGGAGCCTGAGAACTTCCCTCTGTCACAGGGCAGAGCTGGAGGTTGAACTACTAACCTGACTGATTCCAAAGACCTAGCCATTGGCCTGCTGGGACGCTGCCTCTCTTCCAAACATTCCCGGTGACTCGTTTATTTGTCCCTTTCACAAATATTTACCGAGCACCTGCTGCGCACATGACTTGATTCTTGCTCACAAAGGAGACCCGGAGGAACGATGCTGCATGCCCAGCAGCTCAGAACGCAGCTCAGCATCTCAAAGGGGAGCACATCACCCTGGAAGGCGCACAGGACCGGCCTGGGGGTGGTGGGCAGAATTCATCTCCATTCAATTTGTATCACAATTTTTAAACAATCCTCATCTGAGGACATGCTTGTTGATTTTAGAGAGAGAAACATCAATCAGTTGCCTCTTGTTCACAATTCAACTGGGGATTGAACTCACAACCTAGGTATGTGCCCTGACTGGGAATCGAACCCACCACCTTTTGGTATAAGGGACAACCCTCCAACCAACTGAGCCACACCATCCAGGGATGTCTCATAATTTTTCATTTCTATTTTTGTGTATTTATAATATGCATGATACAGTAACATCCGCATAAACCATGCGATACATCTTTGATTGGTGCGTAATCAGGAAAGACCCACAAATTTTGTTTGAGTCTATATATATATGAAACTATATATCAGGATGATTAGAAACGCTTGTAGAGAAGACGGGATCTGCATTAAGATGGGCAGGGGGGAGGGGGAGAGAGTCTTATCCAGGCAGAGAGAGGGAAGAGGGCATTGAAGACAGCAAGAGAACATGGCCAGCCAGGGTTTCATTGGGGGCCAAGCCCAGCATAACTATAACTCAGGGCATGGGAGGGGGCCCCTCTGCCTCTGCCTCCTTCCCAGCCTCGGAGCCTGCAGAGCAGTGAGCCCTGCCAAGCCGCTGGGTCCCTGTGGTTCCAGCCTGTGCCCACCCAGTCCAGCAGCCAGGCCCCCACCCTGGCCTGGCCTGGGACACGGCTCAAGCTCACGGCCTGGATCCAGATCCTCTTGCCTCCTCCCCCCAGGCCACTCTGTGCTTCCCCCCAGACCCGCTGCTCCCACTGCCCTGTGCCTTCTAGCCCCTCCCAGCCCCACCTCCTCCGCCTCTGCCCCCTCTGCTCCCTCCACCTCCATCTCGGCTGGAAATGGCAGCACTGGAGGGCCCACTCCCTGTGCCCTTCTGAGCCGAGCTGCTCCTTCCACACCCAGGACCAGGCTGGGGCGGGGGCGGGGGTGGGGTGCCTGGCTGGAGGCAGCCTCCTGGGTTCCTGAGGACACTTCTCTGCCTCTGCTCCTTGAGCCCTGCCTCTCCGGGGGCTCAGACATCCAGCCCAGCCTCCCTCAGCCCCGTCCTCATTTCATCCCTCTCCGGTCATCCATCCCTCTCCGGTCCCACCTCTCATTCTTCCAGGCTGCCGCTCTGACCCTGAGCTTTTCCTGTCGGCCTCCACCCACACCACATGATGCCCCTCCCGTCCCCACACCCTCCGTCCTTGACCTCCTCCACTTCGGAGGCCTTTGCCTCCCGGAGGGACGCACTGGTCACCTGTGCCCACCCCGGGCTGCCTCCGGCCCGCCCACCGGCCGCTCTGGCCTCAGGCCAACCTTGCACTTCGCAGACACACGGTGCTTTAAAGCCTCCGGTTCTCCCTGTCTGTCCCCACCTATTTCCACTTCCTTTCCGCCTGGAACCCAGAGAATTCCGTGGAGGGGCCGTCCCTCTTCTTGCCTGAGAGGGACCAACCCCTTGGGCTGTGCTCCGGGTCCACCCCCTTTCACTTTGGAGGGGGGGGGGGTAGGGGGAGTCATTGGCTCCTTCAAATTTCCTCCCTCCCCAGGCATCTTCAACTCGTTTTCTATGTCGAACCCCTTCCTTCGGCAAACCTGCTTATGTCTCCAGGTTTCTCCACAGTAATAACAGCCACGCCTCACCCCTTGGCTTCCTCTCGCCACGGTTCTGTCTTTTGTCCTCTTTTATGGTCAACCTTCCTGAGATTGCCTCTGTGTTTCTCACTTACCATTTGCGGCTCGCACACTGCACGCCGGCTGGGAGACTTCACGTCACAGTGGACTTGCCCCGGACAAGCTCCCCAAGGGCCCTTTTAATATCCCCCCCGGACACCTGGGTGCTGCTCCTGGCGGGCGCTCTGCCGCAGTTCGCTCCTTCCCCCGGGGGAGCTCCCGGCCTCTCCGTCTACTCACCGCCCTCCCGCTTCCCCCGCCCCCACCCTGAGGACCAGCACTGCCCAGCCTGGCGGCACACGCCCCCTCGGACACCTGCGCTCAGTGCTGATCCTCCTCATCCCGCTCAGCGTCCCACTCAACGGCCTTGGCAGCACCTGCTGCTGCCAGGACTCAGGCCCACGGGCCCCTGACCGCTCACCTGCACAGCCCACAGCTGTCTGGAATTGAGCTGAGTGCATCTCCTTTCTCCCCAGACCGCCTCGTGCTGTTCTCACGTGGAGAGAACGTGTGGCAATCCCGGCCTGGTGCGGGGAGATGACCGGAGGGGTCCTTGCAGAGCAGTGGTTCTCCTCGCCTGTGGGTGTCATCGGAAACAGACCCCCGGGCCCTGCCCCGGAGCCTGGGGTGGGGCTGAGAATTTGTGTTTCCAACAAGTTCCCAGGCGCCGCTGCCACTGGCCTGGGCACCACACGTGGAGAACAGGGTTTTAGAGGCCGGTGCTCAGCAGGCTCGCACCCACACGGGCCCTTGCCACGCGGTGGCTCCGTCACGATGGCGAGTCCCTTGACATTGGCTTATTCACGTGCCTGGACTCACTCTTGGCTCATTTCCCAGCTCACTCTTGGTCATTGTGTCTATGGCCAGAGAGCAGAAGAGAGGCATTCATGATCATTACAGTGTGCGAGGCGCAGGTAGCTGGCAGTGATGCCATCAGCGGGGGCTCCACCTGCTCCCAGGTTAAATGCAGACCTTCCTTTCTGACCATCGCATTTTCTCTATGCCCCATCCATGTGGTTTTTTTTTAATGAATTAAAATTTTTTTAAAAATATGTTTTTATTGATTTCAAAGAGAAAGGGAAAGGGAGAGAGAGATAGAAACATCAATGGTGAGAGAGAATTATTGGTCGCCTGCCTCCTGCACGGCCCCTACTGGGGATCGAGCCCGCAACCCAGGCATGTGCCCTCGACTGAAATCGAACCTGGGACCCTTCAGTCCACAGGCCAACGTTCCATCCACTGAGCCAAACCGGCCAGGGCCCATGTGTGTTTTAAAAGGACACAGAGCCATGCTTCCTTCCGCAAAGGCCTAAAAACGTTATCAATTACACTTCGGATACTTTCTCAGTTTCCTCTAGCACCCCTGAGCCTCCTCCCCAGCACCCACATTCGGGGCTGAGAGTTAAAAGCACTATCCAGAGGCCGGCCCTGGAGAGGAAACGGAGTGAACGCATTTGCTGATGTAGGAGCTTGAGGATGGCCCGAACAGTGAGGCCAGCCGGGCTCCCCAGGGGCAGAGCCTCAGAGCCTCAGAGCCTCAGAGCCACCCTGACTCCTTCCTCTCTGCCTTCTGCCCGCTTGATGGACTAAATAAACAGCCTTTACCTCGAGGCCCCTGCCAAATGTCTGCCCTGTTTCCCACAGCCTACAGGGGCTGATCATATCTGCACAGGAAGAAAGGGGCTCATTCTCAGAGGCCTGACGCATGTGTGTTCATGAGCGTATGAAGCTGCTGGGGCAGGGGTTGGATTTCTTTGGATGGAGCCTAAAAATACTTGATATTTTCTTTGGTAAATACTGTAATAAAATGGTACTCTTTTTTTTTTTTTTTTAACCAAGACTCCCATCTGATTCAACCATTCAAAACAGCCACATTTTCACAAACCCATGGCGCAGTTCTGGATCATTGCTTGGCACTCAAAAGATGCTTAATGCCCTGGCCAGATGGCTCAGTGAGTTGGAGCATCATCCTGTACACCGAAAGGTTGTGGGTTCGATTTCCAGTCAGGGCACATATGGGAGGCAACGAATGATGTTTCTCACATTGATGTTTCTCTCTCAAACCAATAAAAACATATCCTTCGGCCCGGGCCAGGGTTGCTCAGTGGTTGAACATCGACCTATGAACCAGGAGGTCACAGTTGGATTCCCTGGACATGCCCAGGGTTGCAGGCTCAATCCCCAGTAAGGGGCGTACAGAAGGCAGCCAATCAATGATTCTCTCTCATCATTGATGTTTCTAGCTCTCTCTCTTCTTTCCTCTCTGAAATCAACAAAAATATACTTGAAAAAGAAACATCCTTGGGTAAGGATTTAAAAAATGGGGCTCAATACATATTTGTTGAATAAATGAATGCATTTATTCCAGGATAATCTGTGCATTCCAGAAGATCTACTGTGTTCCTGGCTACTCTTATCTAAACGGAGTTTTTCCTGTTTCTTTTAGTCCTTCCCCTTCTGAAGTTCTCAGATGGGACAAAAACAACAACTCATCTCCCAGCCTGCACTGGTGGCTGGGGAACAATGGAGCGTTCCCTCAGCAATGCACAAATGAACTCCCTGCCACGGGCTGCCTGTCCACTCAGCAACCCAGCCTCCCCTCCACTGGCCCCACCCCACCTTCCGATGGCCCTTCACCTGGATGTAAGGGCTGCCTCCCCTTCTCCAGAGACTTAAAGCTCCAGGAACCCAAGGGTGGGTGTCCTCTGATTACTGTGAGTGGGTTCTGCCCCATAGATGCCCTCTCAGGAGATGCGGGACCTCAAAGGAGGACTAAAGAACAAAGAGGAACAAGGGGTGGGGGTGAGGGTCAATAAATGGCAGATACAATATTTAAAAAAACCCCACGAAACACGGATTTAGTCAGCAATGTGTAAAACAAACCTGCAGTGGCGCCAAGCGTTGGGAAGGTGGGCTCACAGCTCTGCTCCTTGTCATGCCTGGTTCACCTTGCTGACCAGGCTCTCAGGGCCAGCACACCAGGGTAGCAGAGGTCCTTCCCTGAAGGAGGTCACAGGCTTGCTGCCAGGTACAGCCATCTTACTTAAACTGGCTAAATAATGTGATGGTGTGGCACAGGTTAAAGAAATCACTCTATAGCGGACCGTGGTCTAATAAATGGTTATTGTTGAGTTCGATGCCACGTTTCTCTAGTTCTGAATACATTTGAAAAAATGTATAACCATTGACAAAAATGCTAAAGTTTGTGTACCTAAAATCATGGCAACCACCCATCCTTTCTTCGGGCAATATTGTCCCAGGTCCCTGGCCACGGAAGGATCCCCACCTGTTACGCCAGCAGATGACTGTTGTCCCCAGCCAGGCAGGGCACAGCTCCTGCTAGATGGGGTGTGGCCCCCGGGCACAGCCCCAGGTTTCCCTCTCTGGGCTCAGATGCCAATGTGACTTCTTGGAGCAGAAGTCCTGAGAGCAGAGCTGGCAGGAAGTCCCTTGGTCCAGTCCCCCGAGGCCGGGGTCTGCCTGCTGCGCTCCCACCGTGGCCCTTGGCCTGTGCGAATAAAAGGCAGTGTGGCTCCTCCTTTCTCACTCGTGTTGGCAACATCCGATTCAGCTCGTGACCTGGCATCTTTAGGGAAACCATGACGAGAAGAAAGATGAGGTTCTAAGGAGGTTTGTGAGCCAACCTGCCAGTGATTTCAGCCAGAGCTGATGTTGGCGGAAATGTGTTTGCCGATCTGTTCCAAGCTGGGAAGCAGGCAGAAATCCAATCTCTGACTCCCCTCCCAGGGCAGACTGAAGCGTTGACATCCCCAAAACACGGAGGGGGAGCAGAGCGGAGCGTGCCACAGACATCATATTTTGGGGCAATCATCCCAAAGCATTTCACAGACAGATGTGTAAGCAAACCAGACTAAGATGTGACACTTTATTTTATTTTATTTTTAAATTGATTTCAGAAAGGAAGGGAGGGGGAGAGAGAGATTGAAACATCAATGATGAGAGAGAATCATTGATTGGCTTCTTCCTGCCCACCCCCTACTGGGGATCAAGCCTGCAACCTGGGCATGTGCCCTTGACCGGAATCAAACCCAGGACCCGGCAATCTGCAGGCCAACGCTCTATTTACTGAGCCATACTGGCTAGGGGTAAGATGTGACACTTTACAGGATAAATAAACAAAACAAGATCAATCTAGTTTTCAAATATTGAATATTTTGCAATAAACATTGATTTTGTTTGCATATCTCCAATCCACAGTTATTAGTAAGGTTTCAAAGTGCTATTGAAGACTAAGAATAAAGAAACTTTATTTAATATTTAATTTACAAATATGTCTGATGGTGTCATTAACCTAGATATTGTCACACCAAAGTCCAGCTCTGCTCTTATGTGGGAATCACTCACAAAGATGTCCAAGTTCAATGTCTAGGTGGGTGGTGCTCTTGCCAAACTGCCTTCATCAGGCTCACCTCTAACTTTCTAAAAATGTGTTCATGAGTGTCTTAGTCCACTTGGGATGCTATAACAAAATACCATAGCCTGAGTGGCTTACAAACAGCAGCAATTTATTTCTCACAGTTTTGGAGGTTGAAAATCCAAGATCAAGGCACCAGCAGATTTGGTGTCTGGTGAAAACCCTCTTCCTAGTTCATGGACAGCTGCCTTCTTGCTGTGTCCTCATTGGTGGGTGGGGGAGAGAGCTGTCTGGGGCCCCTTACAAGGGCACTAATCCCATTCATGAGGGTCCCACCCTCATGACCTCTTCCAAATACCATCCCCTTGGGGGGTAGGTTTCAACATACAAATTTGGGGTCAACACAATCATTCAGCCCATAGCAATAAACAAGGAAGAGGAAGAAAAGCAGAAGAAATGGTAGAAGTATAAAGCCCGGAGCACTATGCAGCTGCCAATGCCACATAAGCTAATGCCCTGAGTGACCTCCAGGACACGGAGGGTCTGGGCATCCATAAGCTTGGCCAGCGACTGTATGCACATTCTAGAACCCAAGAGAGAGGCAATATTCCAGGAGTGGCCCGAGTCTGTCCTCACATTAAATCATTGACAAACCTCAGCTCTTTGCTACTATGGACAGTTTCTTTGCCTCTGACCCTGGACAGCACACACAGGAGGATGTGGGCTCCAGGTTAGGGCTGCCAGATAAAATACGGGATGCCCAGCACGTTCAATGTGAATTTCCAACAAACAACAAACATGTTTTAGTAGTAGTATGTCCCAAATGCCACCTGGATAGACAAAGGTGTTGGGAGCCATGCTGTCTGGCGCAGACCATCAGCCCCCGCCTTCCCCTGCTGTCGGCCAATCAGCCACATGTGCTCCACCAACACCAGGCCTGGCAGCTGGTTCTGGCCCCAGCTCTGACACCGGTCTGGGGGTTACTTTGGACAAATGCCTCAGTGTGCCCTGGAAGTCACAGCCTCCCTCGTGGGGTCGGCCGGGCTGGCTCGTCACAGCCATCGCTACACACCCGAGGTGGCTCCTGAGCCCCTGTGTCCACACAGACCGGTCCTTGGCCAAGGCCCTCACGAAGGCACCTGAGTGGACACACATCACGCCGCCGCTGCCTCACCTTTCTCGGCGTCTAATCAAGGGAATTTGAAACTAAAAACAACCGAAACAAAAGCGAAACTGACCCCAGAGGAAAGGGACAAAGGAGCAGCTGCAAGCCCCAGTGACAGAGGCAAAGGTCACTCTCTGCCCTTTGAAATGAAAACACACAGAAACCTTTGGGATTTCCTCATTCCTGGTTTTCTGTCAGCAGCTCCTGGGACGCAGCTGGCCCCATGAAGGCTGTCACTACAGCCCCGTCAGCCAGGTGACCAGCAGGCCGGCCCCACGCAGCCCCTGAAGGGAAAGGCTTGTTTCCTCACACACCAGCCACGCACAGTGACACGCGTGCTCGGGCACATGTGGCTCTGTGCACTCAGGACCACACTCACACCTGTGCACATTGCCCATACCCAGGTACACACACGCGGGACACCCCCACAGCGCTCCCAGGTATAAGACAGCGCACACACCCCATCCGCTCAGCTCCGCCTTCACACACATCCATCCTGGCACAAGCACAGATGTCCATCCCTGTCTACACTCACGCCCAGTTCTCAAACACACACACACACACACACACACACACACACACACACGCACACACATGCATGGCCTCACTGCTGATGGACATCAGGCCTCTGGCGTGCTGCCATTCCTCCTCTGGTTGGGCCAAGACATCAGCTCCCTCCCTCCCCTCCAGTCCTGAAATGGCCTCTACCACCTCTCCCTCCACCAGCTGGGCAGTGCCCACAACTGCATTTCATTGTTCACACTGACCCACAGGCTCTGAGACCCAACCCTTCAAAGGCTAAGCCAGGCCCTGCCAGCTGCTTTCCCACGTGTTTGACACAGTGCTGGAGGCACCTGGCATCCTGGCCACCTGGGCTCTGGCAGATCGATACAGTTCTGGTCCACGCTGAAGAGGCTATTCCAAGATGCAAGAAACACAGACACACTCAAGCTAGTGTGGGGGGGGGGATGGCTCTTTATTGGGAAGGAAGAGAGGAAGGACAGACGGACAGAGATACAAGGGTAGGACCCCAGCAGTGCCCTGCAGTCAGGACTCGGGCTTGGGTTTAATACTAAGGCAGCCTGAACAATGAGGATAGGGAACATTTATTAAGCGCTTGCCCTGCCAGGGTCCCAAGTATGGTGACAGATGGTCTGTGCCCATGATCATGGGATACTCAACAGCCTATGGAACAGGTTCGCATCACTGTCCATTTGAGGAGGAGGATGTTGAGGCCTGGAGAGGTTTGTGACTTGCCCAAAGTCTGACAGCTCGCAGTACAGGTCTGGGATGCCTCCCACGCTGTCAGGAGCCCATCAAGGCATCAGTGTAGTAAATGCAGCCCAGGAGAACTGCTCTACCAAGGCGAACCCACCCTGTGGCTCCTAGCAGCTGGTGCTGGGCTCCCACACCGGATCTGCCATCCTCTCAAGGTCACTTCCCCACACCTCAGCAGGGCCTCTCCCTTCAGCCGGGGGGGGTCCACTCTGAAAGCGCAGGCCTGGCCAGGCTGGGCCCGCGCACCAGCTCCTGTCTTTTCCACCAGCGAGCAGCTGCCTTGGGTGGAACAGACAGCTGCAGCCGGGACATAGGAGCCCCTGTGGGTGGGCAGACACTACTGACCCCAGAGTGTCCAGTGCAGTTTCAAATGCTGTTACTGGGAATCTTTGCTGAACATATTTTTCATTTTCCTGACTTTGCATGATTCATCTAGTAAGCATAATTGAATTTTTAAGGAAAATTAGTCAGGATTTTCTGATTCCTGGGGTATCATTCTGAATTCCAACGGGATCAGGCGGCAAAAGCAGGAGGTGTGGAGAGCTGATGTGTGGTGTCAACGAGGAAACTCCCTAAACAGCTATTTAGACTACATTCCTGGTTGCTTATTTGCCTTCGCTTTAAGTGAAGGAGAAGGAAATTCCCTGGCAGCCAGTTCCAGGGAACACGGATGTCCTCGTGGGATTAGCTGCCAATGCTGGGAGACCTGGGGGGGCATGCGGCTTCCTTCTCCTGGGACCTCAAGGCTCGGGCTGCCGAGGGCTGTCTGCAGGGTGGGCCCTCCGGGGACTCCTCAGACATGCGGGGCCTGGACCCGCTCCTTGGTCATCTCCCTTCCCGGGAGCCATTCCTGCTGCCAAAGAACAGAAGATGGGGTCTCAGGGTCACTCAGCCCGTAACACCCACAAGCACATGCTGCTAATCCACTCTTGGAACTGTCAGGAAAAGCCCATTTTAATGTGATCCTTTGCACAAATAGATCAGAGGTCACAGACCTTGACATCTGCGTGTTGTCCAGCTTCTGTTAGAAAACAACCATGTTTATGGAGAAGCACGAAGGAAAGAGCAGAAGTCCAACACCCTTCACTGAAAGTGCTTGAGCGGGACCGAGTATTCACACCCAAAGCTGCAGCCTGAATTCTGGACCCGGGTCCAAAGACAGACAGGTTCCCTGCGGATCTGACCCGCCCGCCCCCCGTGCCTGCAGCTGCCGTGGAGCCAGAGCTCTGACCAGTCAGTTCCTTTGGGGCTCGTCCCCTGAGCTGCCCAAGGGGAGCTGACCTTTCGTCTCCTTCAACCAGGAGGCAACTGGGAGCAAGGCTGTGGGGCTGGAGTTCAGACCCCTCTCCGCATGGCCCCGGATGCACTGGCAGGGGGTGTGTGCCAGGACTGGGGGGGGGGGGGGGGGCGTTGGCCTGGACCCACGCTCCCCTTTCCTAAGTCAAGGGCGAGTCAAATGAGGAGATTGCCTCCAAATACTACTGCAGGGCGACACTTGGTCCCAGTTACGCCAAACAGGCCTGGCGTTTAAAGGGGAGTGTATGTGGGTGGCCTTGTTTTGCCGAGAAAAACCTTGTTTTGCTTATTTTCTCCCCCTTCCTCTGAAGAAAGAAAGAAAGAGGATTTCCTGCCAAGGTTTCACAGGACCTCTACCCCGGCACCTGACGGGGAAATTCTCCCCCAACGGTGAATAGTCACAGCATTGCCCTGACCCTTAGCCTGTATTGTTGACCAGAGCAGTGACCGGGGCACAGTGGCCGTGTGGGGAAGGACAGTGGCCGTTGGCTGTAGGAGCCTGAATTTTCAGAGTCTGGGCTGGAGACATGCAGCCAAGGACTGAAAGCCAGGGACCGGCTGGATCTCCAAGGAGCAGGGGAGGTGACACGGGCCCAGCTCTCCCACACTAAGAGGTCATAGGGCCAGCTGTCTCCGACATGCATCTTCCTCCCAAGTCTGCTTCCCTTCAGGGCCAGGCCTCCCTGGGCCCTGGAAAGTGAGCCTGCTGAGGGCCGAGCTCTGCCGCTCCTCCGAGCTGTGCCCAGACCCTGGAGAAAGCTGCATGCACGCTTGTGAACAACAGGGCTGGGAGGGACAAGACAAACTGTCCCACCTCTGCCAAGTTCCCAGGAACCTGCTTTTGCTCACTTCCCAGAGCCAGGAGTCCTAGCAGCAGGGTTTGCGATCTTCCCATCCGTTGGAGGGCAATTGCCCAGACGGTGATGACCGCTTTCCACGGGCCAGGAGGGCTCCCTTCCCTGGCCCTCACCTCTGGCCTGTGACTCTGCAGAGAAGGAAAAAGCAAACGGACATCTGATTCACCTTTTGAGAGCATATCCTCAGCTGACCTACCATAACCCCATCAGTCAGGTCTTGTGGTCCCCACTTTACAGATGAGGAAAGTGGGTCTCCAGGGAGAAGGTGGGAGCAGATTTGAGCCCACGGCCTCTGAACCCACTACAGGAGGAAGTTCTATTGTAAGATGGAGACCCTGGGTGCACTGCACAAAGGCTTGGAATCCACCTTTGGCTGCCCCTCCCGTCCCTCTTCCCCCTTCCCCCTCTCCACCCCCCCCCCCCCCCCCCCGTCTCACTGGGCACAGGTCTCTCCTCTCCCACAAACCTATTCTAAGACATTTTGAAATAGGACACAATGGGTCCGAGGCCGCCTGTCACTACAGGAGCCAAATGAAGCAGAGTCAGGGTTAAATCATACATGAGCGTTTATTCCAGTAATGCCAGCAGTATGGGAGAGCAGCAGGTCATCCTGGAAATTCCGCTGTCTGACCCCCTCGCCACTTGGCTGATTATAGACACACGAGGGAGAAGATAGCTACGTGCCGCTGCGAGCGGCAAGTGTCACATGGAAAGGGGAGGGGAGGGTCTGCAGTCTGGCCTTCGGGAGCTCAGAGCCCGATAACAAGGTGGCTAATCTTCCATGGTGTTGCAGCTTAGCCCGTGCCTGGGACCGGAGGATGGTCAGCGTTCCCGAGAAAAACTCCCGCAGGGGGCCAGGGTCCGGGCACAGCAACCAAATGAAAGTGTGTCCTGTCCTTGGTCTGTTCTCAAAATGTATTTCTTTTCTGAGTCATGGACCCGTCGAGGTGTCTCATCTTTCTACAGCCTTCTTCCATCCTCCGGTTTCCCAGGGTCTGTAAGCACACACTGCAGTTACTAAGGTGAATAATTATTAGACAACTGTGGCTCTACGCTCATTACGTGCCCTTCCCCATCATCCATTCCCTTCCATTTGGACTAGCCACCCTCTGCTCTCCTTGCCCGGCACCATCCTTGACACCCCGTCCTGCCAGCCCTCTCGGTGTGAGCCCCACTTGATCCCCTGCCCTGACCTGTCCCACGTGACTTTCTCTGGGTCATGCATGCCTCCTCCCACCCCTAGTGTGAGCAGGGCCTCACTATAGCACCTTCTGGAAACCACAATCCTGCTAGAACATTCCACTTCCTAGGAACACAGCTGGACACCTCCTACTGGGTCTGGCCTGGCACATACCCCACAGGCACTGTCCTAACCTCATGGCAGCCAGATTCCAATCGCTGGGTCAGGCGCTGGGAGCGGGTGGTGGTAGGGGGACCAGATGCACCCCTGGGCAGGGAGGCGCCCATGTCAGTTCCCACTCAGCAGAGGCCACGCAGCTCCCAGAGCCTTGCCTGGCAGAGAGGAGGGTGCCCGTCGGTCCCCACACCCTTCTACCGCCGGCTCCCGGCACAGCTCAGGGGACCCAGGCCTCTGTCTGCTGGGAGGTGGAAAGGCTGAGCCCTGGAGCGGGGAGGGGGCCTTTGCCTCCTGCAGGACCCAGGAGCTTAGACGTGTCCTTGCCATCGTTTCCATCGCCGAAGCCCTGCCGAAGGCAAAGGCGGATGCGGCCCAGCGCTGGGCAGGCCGCACAGGAGTGTGCACTTCTCAGGATGATCCCCATAAGGGCTGGGGCTCCCCAGAGCCTCCTCCCTCCTCCCCAGCATCCCCCCTAACGAGGAGAGGAAGACCCCTGAGGCCAGGGTCAGCACACAGGTTGTCGCTGGGGAAGTGCTGGCTCAGGCTTCCTGGGCAGGGCCCTGCCCGGTCCTTGAAGTAGGGGGCCTGGAGCGCCTTTCAGGAAATTCGACAGTTGGTTTTGGAAACCGCTCCCTTCACAAAGGAGCAGAGCACAGTGGCCGCCTTCGGAGGGAAGTCCCCCTGGAAGGGGCGGGGGCTGAGGAAAGCTGCAAAGCAGGCTCAGGGAGGTCACCACCCTCAGAGGGAGCCCACCCTCGAGCACCCGCTTGCCCTCGCCAAGCCTCCGCGGCCTCGTCTGTACAAAGGAAACCCTAGGTGCTCTGCCAAGGCCCGAGGACAGGTCCGAGGTGGGACACTGGGAGGTGTTTCTGAACGTCAGTCTGCAGTGACGTGGGGGGAGAGACCGAGGCAAGCTGGTGACAGCCTTGGATGTGAAGCAGAGAAGTTGCTAAGCGTGTGGTCCTCTGCCCTAAGGCTCAGCGGGCCCCAGAGAACGAGTGAGGCAAGGTCTGCAGACCTTCTGTGCATCCTTGATTGTGCAATACAGGCAGTGGGGGGAGCAGGGTCACAGGTCAGACAGACTGAGCAGAATTCCCCTGTCCCCCCAGGGCTGGTGGTCCTTAAGGAGTCCTCTGAGCAACTTCCATGGGAACAGGGAATGCACATGCATATCCTGGGAGTTCAGAGACTCCCTGGGGTGGGGGATGCACCAGGATCTGGCTTCGGGACCCTGGTGGTGGGCCTGTGGGAGTTAGGATTAGGCTGAGATTTAGAAGCAGACAGGGGTCCCTCCCACAGTCCTCTGCACACAGTCGGGGCTCCATAAATGTCTGGCAGCTAAAGAAATATCACATGATCTCACTTATTTGTGGAATCTAATGAACAAAATGAATTGACCAACAAAATAAGACCTGAAGCATGGAGGCATGGAGCAGGCTGACATACCTTGGTGTGGGAGTGGAGGGACCAGAAGAGATAAACCAAAGAACTATATTTACTAGAGGCCTGGCACATGAAATCCGTGCACGGGCGGGGGTGAGGGGGTGTCCCTCAGCCCAGCCTGCACCCTCTCCAATCTGGGACCCCTCGGGGCATGTGGGACTGCCTCTCGCAATCCAGGATCGCTGGCTCCTAACCGCTCACCTGCCTGATTGCCCCAACCCCTCTGCCTGCCTGATCACCCCTAACTGCTCCCCTGCTGGCCTGATTGCCCCAACTGCCTCTGCCTTGCCTCGCCCCGCACCCGGGACCCAGGATTCCCTCCTCTGGCCAGCCAGCCTCCCAGGACCCGGGCCGGCTTCTCCTGGATCGGCCGCAGCCACAGGGGACTGTGGGTGGGCAGCTTTGCCCGGGCTGCAGCTGCAGGTGCCCGGGATCGCGGGGTGGGTGGCTTGTCCCTCTCCTGGGCCACAGCCTGGCTGGTCCCCATTCCTCTCTCCCCAGTGTTGAGTGTCTGAGCCTTCACAGCGTGACGTCGTGAGGGTGTGACGACTATTTGCATATTATCTCTTTATTATATAGGATATGCATAGTTCATGAACACAGACAATAGGGTGGTAAAGGCCTGGGGGGTGTAGGGCTGGATGGAGGGGGAAAAAGGGATATGGGGGACATCTGTAATACTATTAACAATAAAAAAATATATATTTTAAAATAATAAAATAATAAATTAAAAATGTATCTGGCAGCTGACTAAATAGTCCCTAAATAAACCCTGGCCGGCAGTCAATATGGACTATTCGGCCTCTGCCAAATGTGCCCCCTTTCCAGCCTCCCAACCCTTGTTCTTTCTGTGGGAGAGGCCTCCCGGGCCCCTCATCACCAGCTGATGTTCCGAGCATCCTCCGTGAACCTCCTTTCCTGGGACGTCTCTGAGCAGCCTGAACCCAGCCCACACCACCCCCGTTATAGACCACCAAGGACTCCCCTAGGTCCCAGACAAGACTGCCTGACCCACACACCCTGTCCCCCAGCCCTTTCTCCAGCCTACCCCTTGATCCTAACACTTCATGGAGTGTCTGTACAGAGATTTACTGCCAGCAGTTTACAAAGATGGGTAGGCACCATATTCACTCTCTCATGCCAGGGCACACACACTCACCTGTGTGCATCTAAGGACATGCTCACTCACATGCTCGCTGTGTCTCAGGAGATAGCAGGGTGGATGGCAAAGCGGAGAGGCTCTGGACAAGTCTCATCAGAAAGCAGGTGCTGGTCTGAGAGAGAGAGCACCGCGCTGGTGGTCAGGACACCTAGGCAGTGACCTTGGGAGTCACCCGGCTGAGCCTCAGAGCCCCCATCTGTTAAATGAGGAGTTGGACCACGTTATCGCTCAGGGTCTCTCTTGGCACCAAAATCTGACCTGTGGAAAGTGGTCAACCATGTCACAAGAATGAGATTCCTCACCCTAACCTATTTGGCTCAGTGGATAGAGCGTCGGCCTGCGGACTGAAGGGTCCCAGATTCGATTCCGGTCAAGGGCATGTGCCTTGGTTGCGGGCACATCCCCAGTAGGAGGTGTGCAGGAGGCAGCTGATCGATGTTTCTCTCACATCGATGTTTCTAACTCTCTATCCCTCTCCTTTCCTCTCTGTAAAAAAAATCAATAAAATATATTTTAAAAAAGAAAAAAAAGAATGAGATTCCTCAAAGTGACTGTGGTGACGGATGCATATCCTGGGAGTTCAGAGGAGAGAAAGGCTCCCTGTGACCCTGTCCCTGCTCTCCGGGGGGGCCGGGGGGGTGCCTCAGCTCCCTCTGGAACTGCCAGAGGCCGAGGCCACGGCCACAGATAGCTATCCGTCCCCTGGTCAGGCCTTGCCACGTTTTCGGTGTCTATTTCCAATCCCCATGGTGTGACGAGTGCTGGCCTGTGCTCGGCTGTCCCGCCGCAGTTGAGGCCGACTTCCCAGGAGCAAACCCTGGAATTGGCTCTGGATTTCGGAGGAGGGAGAACAAATTGATTCCAGTGAAGAGCTATTCTTTTCTGGAACATTAAAGCCAGCTGTTGTTTCTGCAGCCGGTGGGCCCCCCACCCCACCGCCCCCCGGGTGGCCGGCGCGCCCCCCACCCCCTGCCCCGGGGAGCTGGGAGGGATGCCCCCCTCCCTCCCGCCCTGCATCCACCACCCTCTCTGCTCCAACCAGCAGCACTTCCGCTGGGATTCTCCACCTTGGACCTGCTCCCGGGAATGTCTGGAAGCATCACAGAATGCAAACAGACGGTTTTCATTATGGTTATTCTGGTTTAACCTCCTGGCCCTCCGTCGCCGAGATTATGGGGCTCTTTCTTAAAACTGCATGGGGTGAGAGGAGACCCTTTCTCCCTCCTGCTCACCCCCTAAATCAGTCTTATTTTCCTTCTCCCCAATTGTGGATCCTGTCTTGAAAGGACCCCAGCCTCTGCGAGCCCTCCCTGCCTCCTCCGGGCTTTGACTGATGAAACCTCCCAGTCTCAGGGGCAGAAGAAGGCGCTGTGACCTCTCTCCACACTCCATCGGCTCCCGGCCTCTCTGCGGCAGCTTCCCAACGAGAAACCAGCATCTCCAAACCTGCCTCCCAAGGGCTGAGGGGTCTGCCAACATTTGGTTTGAATGTTTTTAATATGAGGATTTTCCTGTTGTTCAAAATTGTAATAAAAACAACTCACCCACACAAATGTAACACATTTGTATTACATACAAATCTGGTACATTGAAAACTGCCAACACGTTAACTTGGGCCTTGGCATTAACTTGTTTTTGTGTGCAAACCTTAGAGTGAAACTTCTGTTTAACTAAAGGGGGTCCCAGGAGTGTCCTGAGAGCTGGTTTAAACAACAAACAGACAGACAACCACTCTTGCCATTTGCAAGTACTTGTGCAATCAAAATAGATGGCAGTGGTTCTCACCTGGGGTGATTTTGCCCCCCACAAGGGATACCTGGCAATGTCTGGAGACACTTTTGGTTTTCACTACTGAGGGGAATGTTACTACTTGTATCTAGTAGGTAGAGACCAGGGATACTGCTAAACATCTTACAATGCATAGGACAGGGATCCATGACAAAGGAGTACCTGGCTCCAAATGTGAATAGTGCCAAGGTTAGCCTGGCCGGTGTGGTTCAGTGGTTGAGCATCAACCCATGAACCAGGAGGTCACTATTTGATTCCAGGTCAGGGCACATGCCCGGGTTTCGGGCTTGATCCCCAGTAGGGAGCGTGCAAGGGGGCAGCCGATCAATGATTCTCTCTCATCATTAATGCTTCTATCTTGGAAATCAACAAAAATACATATTTAAAACAAAACAGTGCCGGGGTTAAGAAACCCTGACATATTTGGGAAGGCACTAGATGCCTAGGTTGGCATGGGACTCTGATTGATTGCCCTAACCCTGGATTTCAAGAGGTTATATGAATCAAAACTGCCTTATTGATCTCACCATTTGGCTCAATAAGTAAGTACCACAATTAGCACGGCATCAAATGAAGTTATGCTTAATAAAACACTGTTTGTATAGGGTTCCAGGGAAGATTCTTTAAGAACAAAACTCTGTAGCTGAGAAAGCCTGTGACCACTGGCCTGTTGGCTGCTCACAGTGCTCCTGACAGCCTGCCTCTTCAGGTCCCATCTGTCCCACTCAACCACCCTGGGGGCAGGAGCGACACAGCCCCCTCCACTGCGCCTTCCGCAGGTGAGCCTGCCCCAGGTGAGCCTTCCCCAGGTGAGCCTTCCGCAGGAGAGCCTTCCCCAGGTGAGCCTTCCGCAGGAGAGCCTTCCCCAGGTGAGCCTTCCCCAGGTGAGCCTTCCCCAGGAGAGCCTTCCCCAGGAGAGCCTTCCCCAGGAGAGCCTTCCCCAGGTGAGCCTTCCTCAGGAGAGCCTTCCCCAGGAGAGCCTTCCCCAGGAGAGCCTTCCCCAAGTGAGCCTTCCCCAGGTGAGCCTTCCCCAGGAGAGCCTTCCCCAAGTGAGCCTTCCCCAGGAGAGCCTTCCCCAGGTGAGCCTTCCCCAGGAGAGCCTTCCCCAAGTGAGCCTTCCCCAGGAGAGCCTTCCCCAGGTGAGCCTTCCCCAGGAGAGCCTTCCCCAAGTGAGCCTTCCCCAGGAGAGCCTTCCCCAGGTGAGCCTTCCCCAGGAGAGCCTTCCCCAAGTGAGCCTTCCCCAGGAGAGCCTTCCCCAGGTGAGCCTTCCCCAGGAGAGCCTTCCCCAGGTGAGCCTTCCCCAGGAGAGCCTTCCCCAGGTGAGCCTTCCCCAGGAGAGCCTTCCCCAAGTGAGCCTTCCCCAGGAGAGCCTTCCCCAGGTGAGCCTTCCCCAGGAGAGCCTTCCCCAAGTGAGCCTTCCCCAGGTGAGCCTTCCCCAGGAGAGCCTTCCCCAGGTGAGCCTTCCCCAGGAGAGCCTTCCCCAGGTGAGCCTTCCCCAGGAGAGCCTTCCCCAAGTGAGCCTTCCCCAGGTGAGCCTTCCCCAGGAGAGCCTTCCCCAGGTGAGCCTTCCCCAGGAGAGCCTTCCCCAGGTGAGCCTTCCCCAGGAGAGCCTTCCCCAAGTGAGCCTTCCCCAGGAGAGCCTTCCCCAGGTGAGCCTTCCCCAGGAGAGCCTTCCCCAGGTGAGCCTTCCCCAGGAGAGCCTTCCCCAGGTGAGCCTTCCCCAGGAGAGCCTTCCCCAAGTGAGCCTTCCCCAGGTGAGCCTTCCCCAGGTGAGCCTTCCCCAGGTGAGCCTTCCCCAAGTGAGCCTTCCCCAGGTGAGCCTTCCCCAGGTGAGCCTTCCCAGAGCTGGGCTGTTTGTTTATAACCAAAGTGATCGCTTACCAAAGTAGCCATCCAGCAGAGTCTAAAAACTACCTTCAGTATCAAATTGGAGAATTATGGTCTAACTAGGACAACTGAGTTGACTTGCTACGGTGATGCTCCTGCCAAGATGGAAGAGGCTTTGTCAGGCTGTGGGAGTGACAAGAGCAGCCCTGAGGCGCCGTGCCCTATCGGGAGCCTCACACAGCAGCCACTCTGCACTGTGGGCCCCAGACAGGAGCAAGACTTCTTTCCGTGTTAACCTGGGGTGTGTCCTTGACATCTCAGCACCTGCCACTCCCATAGCCTTCCCGTCTCTACCTTCCAGGTGCCAAAGACAAAACCTCGGGATTCTACTGGTGCCTCTCTCCCTCTCATGCCCCACACCTCATCCATCACCTCCTGCTGGCTCTTCCTTCAGCATCGATCCAGAATCAGACTCCATCACCTCCCTGGCTGCCACTCCGGCCCAAGCATCATCCTTTCCTACCTGGGTCATTGCCGTGGCCTCCTCACTGGTCTCCCAGCTTCTGCCTTTGCCCCATCTACAAGCTGTTCTCTGCACAGCTGCAGAGCACTCACTTCACAATGTAAGTCTGATATTGTCACTCTTCTAGAACGTTCCAGAGTCCAGAGGACCCTTCCGAGTGAGTACGCACGTAGTGAGATCCAAAGCCTTTTCTGTGGCCTTGTCCTGCAGGCCCGTACAATCTGCTGCCCGCTCCACCCAGCCCCAGCACCCTTACCTGGGACTGTCCCCTCGCTTACCCCTCCCTAGCATACTGGGCCCTTCCCCTCCCCTGCAGGCCCCCAGCACAGCACAGCTATTTCCTCTGCCCCCAGGTGCTGCTCCCAAACAATCCTCACTTCCTTCAGTTCCTTCCCAGGTATCCCTTCATCAGAATCCTTCCCTGACCATCCTAATTGCCGTGTCCTCCCCACTGCACACTAGTCTCCTCTATGTGCTTCCCAGCACTGCTGACACGTTAGCTCTATGTGCATTGCTTCTTTGTTCATTGTTGATCTCTCTCCCTAGAACATCAGCTCCTCAGGCCCAGACATGGTGTTACTCACAGTTCTATGCCCAATACCCAGAAGCCCATGGAAGAAACTCAATAAGTTGAGCCCGGCCAGTGTGGTTCAGTGGTTGAACGTTGACCCATGCACCAAGAAGTCACTGGTTTGATTCCTCGTCAGGGCACATGCCCGGTTTGAGGCTCGATCCCCAGTGCGGGGACGTGCAGGAGGCAGCTGACCAATGTTTCTCTCTCATTAATGTTTCTATCTATCCCTCCCTATCCCTTCCGCTCTCTGAAATCAATAAAAACATATTTTTTAAAAAATAAGCTGAATAAGTGTGATTAAGTGAGTGAATGCCAAGAGGGTAGCTCCAGATCGCCAGGATTCCTCTCCTCTGCTCACAGCTGCTGGGTCAGGCCAGCACCAGTGCGTGGTGGGGAGGAGAGAGAGCCACGTGCATGGTGGGGACTGGGGCCAATCTCATGTCTGTCTCTAGCTCCCTCTTTCTCAGGAGTTTAGAGGGAAGATTAATCAGGGATAGAAAGAAACAGAAATTACCAGCGGAGGGTTCCCAGCTCAGAGTGGCTCACCATGGAAAGATCACAGATCCAGGGATGAGGCTCCAGGCTCAGCTCAGCCTCTTGGCTCCCGGTGCCATCAGGAGCCATCAGGACCTGCTGGGGCACTGTGCTACGTGCATAATGTCGTGTCTCTGGTGGTGATGTCAGGATTGGGACTAGGGTCAGGGTGGGGTCACTGTGTGTCAGTGCTAGGCTCCGGGCAGTCCTGTGTGAGACAGAGGAAGGCCGTCTGTGGCCTTTGGCCAGTCTGGCTGGTCAGGGAAAGCACTCAGAAGAGGGCCAGAGAGCATGCCCACAATTTTCAACAGGTGATGATGAACTTGGGATGATATTCCAGGTAGAAGAAAGGAAGTCCAACACGAAACAACAAATTTATATCCTGAGCAACGGCTGATGGTTTGGGAAACAATCCTGAGATTGGCTCAGGTGTGCGATTCATGGTGGCGGGGGTGGGGGTGTGTGTGGAGTGGGTGTGGGGGTGTGGAAGGGCGAGTAGAGATGACCAGATGCTCTGGGGCACCTGCTGTCAGTCTGCAGGGCCCTGTGCTCAGTGTAAGATGGATGAAGCCTGATTTTCTCCTCCCTATCACACCGTGCACAGGTGTGGTGTCAGAAATACCCATGCATCACATGCACACGCGTTTTCACACTTACACACATGCACTCTCCCTCTCAGAGAAGACACACGTGAATGAGCTCTAGCTCAGTGGCCTTGGGAACTGTTTCCCCCAGCAGAAGGCAGACAGTGGTGCCAGAGCCACAGGGCAACTCACAGGTACACCGGCTCCTGTCCTGCTGGCCCCTGGAGGCCAGCCTCCCACCTCGAAGCAAATCCCTTTCAGGGGTCCTTGTTCCCTCCAGCAAAACACCCAACTACTTCCTCCCATTGGAAACGCTGAGCGGGAACATTGTGTAAGTAGGTGGATTCCGATTGTGATGTTAAAAGTCGCCATAACCGTGGATATGTAGGTTTCCTCTGTTGGGAAACAAAGATTCTGGTGTCATGGAGTGGGGGACAGGAGTGGGACAGAGACCATTTTTACTCTGTTTTATTATACATTTTGAATTTTGCATCAGGCTTACATATTACTTAATGAAAATAAGAAATTAATTATCATTTTTTTTAAATTCCCAGGCTCCGAGGAGCCAGACTGCTTCAGGAACAAGTTCCCAAGCGTGGTGGCCCACAGACCTTCCTCACCATTGAAGCAGCCAAGTGCTGCGGCCCCAGGCGCACCAGGGACTCCGGCTGGAAGGCATGTGGGAGCCCTGGGAGGCTGGGGGCCTGCAGAGCCAGGCCACATCTGAGCCACTCCCAGAGTTGCAGCCCGAGTGGGCTGCAGTCCAAACACTGGGTCACTCTTTGAATGGTTCTGTTGGGGATTCAAGGCGCCAAGAGAGGAGGTGCCCACCTCATCCTACATGAGGGTGATGCTGGGAAGGGCCTGGACTGGGGGTGAGCATCCTGCCCAGGCCTGGGGTCATTGCTCCCAAGGCTGCCCACAGTGGGAAAGTTTCCATCACTTTACTGGGTGCTGTTAGGTGCCAGGCCACCTCATAGGGGTCATGGGACACAATGCACTTGAAACTCAGGGGGGAAAGATGGAATGGCGGATGGTCAGATCAAAGGAAGCAGGAGAGTGGCTAACTGGCCACAGGTAACTGCACACATCTCGGGTAAACTGAGTGCCCTTAAAGAACTGTCAAGCTATTCTGAACAGGAAATTACAATTTCAGAGGCAATTAACAAGACTTGGTTGTATGACTCATGTTATAGGCCCATCAGGGCTAAAACCTCTGAGTGCCTGGCGTGCCACACCCTCATGTTCCTTGGTCTTTAACAGGCACACGAGCTGAAGGCACAAGAGTTGAAGGCAGGCCGAGCTCCCGGGGATGCTCAGCAGCCCGAGGACATCAGAGGTGGGTCAGTGGGTCCCAGCACATTCCCGAACTTCCTGGCTGAGTGGCCCACTTTTTTTTTTTTTAAATATATTTTATTGATTTTTTTACAGAGAGGAAGGGAGAGGGATAGAGAGTTAGAAATATTGATGAGAGAGAAACATCCATCAGCCGCCTCCTGCACACCTCCTACTGGGGATGTGCCCGCAACCAAGGTACATGCCCTTGACCGGAATCGAACCTGGGACCTTTCAGTCCACAGGCCAACGCTCTATCCACTGAGCCAAACTGGCTAGGGCACGAGCGGCCCACTTCCTGGCGATCTTCGGGCACCCAGCAATATGGAAGGACATTTTTCTTTCATGAAAATGTTGAAATAATTGGAGCTGAATGACACGAATCTGGCATGAAAAGTCCTGCTGTGAGGCCTGGATCTCACTTGCTTAGTCAGTATTAAACAGTGACTTACCCCAGAGAGCAGGGATGACTAAGTACGGTTTCGTGGAATCGCTTTTTATGACACTAAAACCCACATTTTGAAACAGTGAGTAGGCTAACTATACACCTCATGAATGTTATAAAAAATAATATTAACCTCCACCACTCTGGAACAGGCAGGGGTTGATACCCGAAGGCCTTATGAAAAGCTATTCCCAGACTAGGAGAAAGAAGAAAGGAGCGGGGCACCCCTGAGCTCCCCTGGCGGCTCAGCCTTGCAAGATGAGGGTCCCATTTTGACTTAAACATTTCTGGTCCCCTCTGTGGCTGTAGTTGATTTGTTCTGCCATCGGCCCTTCTGAGGTGGGGCTGTCTCCAGACTCTGGCAGAGGTCCCTGCGGCCTTCCACCCAGGCCTGTCTTCCTGAGAGAGTGACCTCGTGTCCCAGTGTGCCCGGGACTGAGGGGGTTCCCAGGGCAGGGGACTTTCAGAGCTAAAACCAGAAAGGTTCGGGGCAAACCAGGGCAAGTTGCTCAACCTACTCTCTGATTATTCAGTCCCATCATAGCTGCCTCCTCCCTGCAGATCCGTGAGGACAGGGAGGGGCAGTGTGGGCCTGGCAAGAACAAGCCAATAATAATAGTTTCTCCCACATGGTGGTCCACCAGCTCCAGACTCTGTCAGGGTTATTCATGCATCATCGCATCTCACGCTATCCACAAATGCTTCCCCAGGAGTCCCAGAGACATGACATGGCTTACCCAGAGTCACTCGGCCAGTAGATAGAGAGGCAGGGATACAGCACTATCTTACAGCAAGGTCTCACCTCTCACCTGGAGCAACATGAATAGAAGCCAATTATTCTACATGCTCTCACACCACTTGTCTTAAAACTTTGCTTGAGAAACCCTAAAATGTTTTTGAAAAGCTTTGTAATTTCTTAAAATTCAACTCTATTTTATACTATGTCTAAATTGCTCTCTCTCTATATCTATATCTATATCTATATCTATATCTATATCTATATCTATATCTATATCTATATCTATATCTATATCTATATCTATGTGTATATATATATATATATATATATATATATATATATATCATATCACATCAAATAGAATTATCACATCACTCTTTAAAAGTATCCAATAATAATAGCACAAACCCTATGGAGGGGGATTTGGTCATACCTAGCAAAATTACATTAAGTGTTTACGCCTTTACTCAGCACTCCTACTTCTAGGAATCTATCCCCAAGATACTAACAAAAATTACGAAGTAACATATTGTAAGACTATTCACTAAAGCATGGTTTATAATAGCAAAAGACTGGAAATCCACATTTCCAGCAATCAGGGACTGGATTAATAAGCCACAGTACGTCAATAAAATGGAATGCTATGTGGCTATAAAAAGGAATAAGGAGAGTTTCTAAATATAGTCTTGGTATAATCTATAGGGTATAAAATGAAAAAGGCAAGGTATAACATATTACCTGTTTTATAAGGACTTGGGGAACATACATATATATATTCATATTTGCCTATATTTTAAAATAAAAAACAGTTGAAGAGGAAATGCAAATAGTTTCCTATACGGGAGGGAGTACAAAGGATTTAGGGCAAGAGAATGGAAGCTGAATTTCTCTGAATTTACCTGACTTTATACCTTTGACTTTGAATCATGTGGATGTTTTACAGAATATTTACACAAAATTAAGTCAGAAGAAAATGCACACAGAAAAAAAAAATAAAACAAATGAGCCTAACTGAATATCAAGTTGGTGGTTTAACCATACTGAGAATTATTAAAGCTACTTTCAAATAACAATAATGTGGTTGAATATTCCAAATAAGATATAACTGCAAAGAAATTTTAAATTGGTTACTTCAGTAATCATATTGCGATAATAATATTAGTTATATTACTTTGAAACTATTATATATTAGGATAGAATAAATAATTGTTAGTGTTAATAGGAATCAAAATTTTCAGCATAAGAGAAAAGAGATACAAAGTTTAAAAAGTGAAGTCAAATTCTATTAATCTTAAAGTTTAATCTGTTATATTAATATTGATTCCTAATTTATTTTTATATTTTAAAAAAATACTTATTCTAGTTCTGTCCTAGTTCTGAAAAGACCTAGAATCAATGACCCACCCAGTAGCAATGAGCATCCCTAGTCTCTAGATTATGGTTTCTAAATACCACCCTCCAGCAAAGGGCTTCTTGGAGAAATGCCTGTAGGTCTGAAGCAGGAAATGTACAAGGTATCCTGCCATACCTTATGGAACTAGGGCACCATCCAAGACTACTGGGTTCATGTCAAAAGATCACAGAAGTCAAGTTCCAGTGGCCAGAGATGGGTCAACTTGAGCATCAAAAATAACCATTGCTGCAAAGGAATAAAATATTAAAAATAACTTAGTCCATTCATAGTACAAAAACAAAAAAACACAGTTGAATTCAGGCCATGGCCTTGATCACCCTTCCATGTTCTTGCTGGGTAAGCAAAGAATGCAAGGCCCTGGCCTCTCTTTACCCACAGAATGAACCACAGAATGTCCCAAGCCCTGGGAAGCCCCTCGGTCCCGGGCCCTTTATTCGTGTTACGTTAGCAGAGAGCAACCTTGCCCCTAAGGCTGGGGAATGTCTTCCTCCAGGACAAAGGGGACGCCTCAGCCTCAAAGTTCAGTGCTTTTCAGCTCCGATGAAATCCCAGTGCACGTACAGCATCCACCCAGGGGACTTGGGAGACAAGGGGAACTGATTCTCGCATGAAGCTTATGCTGCGTGCTGAGTAAAAGGCCTTTGTCTCTGACCCAGGAGCTGCATATCCTCTGCTGACATCCCTGAACATGTGGCAGCTAACTTAATAAGCCAAGGTCCCAGACACTCACCATCTCCCTGGTCACCTTGGGCAGCCATGAAGATACTAGCTCATCATTTTGAAAATTGGTAAACACACACACACACACACACACACACACACACACACACACACAAGCATTTATTGTAATTTCTGTACACACTGTATGTCAGAGTAACTCAATAATTGATGTAGCAAAGTTCTTTGGAGAAGAATTTGAATAAATTCAGAAGGGGTGGATAGAAATGGAAAGTCATCATTTTGCATACTTTAATGTAATAATGAATCTGGACCATGTTCATTCATGATTGTCTTTTAAAACTACCAGCTAAAATGTTGATGGAAATTCTACAATGCATCACTCTATAAGGAATATTTTACATAAACAGAGACGACAGACAGCATGTGACTCCTGCTGTGATAAAATGAGAATTAAGTTGTACCATCTCTGAAATGTTCTTATAGAAAATTGCCCATGAATCTGATTAAACCTCCAGGTCTAACTACCATTCACAGGAAACAGAGAAATCTGGTAATGCTACCAAGAGGGCACAATCAACCAAGTCCTGAATACGGGGAACTCTACAGGACAGACGACTTGGTTTCTTCAATAAATAAATGGCCAGAAAAAAAATAAAATTAATAGGGAAGCAGAACTGCTAGAGACAACAAGCAACATGAGAGGCATGTCAACTAGATGTACTCAATGTGTGAACTTTGTTTGGATCCTGATTTAAACAAACCATCTGAAAAAGCCATTAATGAACCAATGTGGGGAGGTAACCATGATGGGATATTTGGTGATATTAAAGAATAATTGTCAACTTTTAGGTGTTATAACAGCATGTGGTCATGTTTTATAAGAAGAAGACTGAGTCTTTGCAGATGACATGATATGAGTCAGGGGAAGGAGTGGGAGTGGGGGTTGGAGATGAAACAAGATGATCATATGTTAGTAATTATTAAAGCTGGTCATGGGCACATGGGGATTTGTTTGACTACTACTTTCTTTCTTTACTTCTGTGATTGAAATTTTTCCATAGTAAAAATGTATTTTTAAGCAATATGGTACTATTCTTGGGCTTCTTAAATATGCAACTAAGGAAATCCAAATACATACTAACTGTATTTGACGCAATTAGACCAGTGCAGCCAATGTAAGGAGGAGGACTTAATCCTATTGAAATGAAGCCGACTTTCTACAGGTTGTGGGAATTTCATCCTAAACAGCATGTGGGAACATTTTGTCCCATGCCCGTACCTAAGTAGACAATCTGCTTCTCATTTACTCTCTGGAAGTTATTAGCATAAAGAGAAGGTAAAGATATTGTTAATCACGAGAAAGCAGATTTTCAGATATCAAAAGGGCCTCAGAATGCTGAGAAGACTGGAACTCACTGGGCTGGGAGAAGCAGGCATGCCCTCCTGGGTGCTGTCCCGGCTTCCTCCACCCCAGCCACCCACCCACCCCTAAATCCACCTGGTACCCTCACTGTACCTCTCAGCCTGCACAGACCGTGCCACTGGGCCCTCCTGGGCCCAGCTTACTCATGTTGGTCCCATCCTCTTTTCTCTCTGTTTGCCCACCTCTCTCCAGCTCCTATGTCCTGGCCTGTAGCCACTGGTATGTGACATAGTGTGAGCAGGGGCCAGACTCCTGGCCCTGCTATAAATTTGCTCACATGGAAGGAGCCCCAGTCCTCCCAGACTACAGGGAAGGGCCATGATCTTTGACCCCATGACCCTCATGGATCCTCCCTTCCATCCTCACTTTGCCTCCTCTGGGTCTCCAGTTGGGCCTTCCCTCGCCACCAATATTTGGAAAGGCAGCCTCCTGTGTGTTCCCGAGGGCCCAGCACCAAATCCACATCAGTTCCTGCAACGTGCTGGCTTCCTGGGCAAGCTGGCTGGGCTGGAGCCACCTGAGCTCCCTCGTCCTTTGCAGGCTGCTGCCCTTGATGGAAGAATGAGATGGTGCACGTGGAATGGGAGGGGACAGGGTGGAGGGTCAGCACAGCATGTGGCCAAAGGAAAAGGATGGGCTTAGATGTCCCCTCCTCCCCCCCCCCACCCCGCCGCCCCGCCAGGGAGCATAGTCTACAAGGACTGGAAGAAGTGAAGGGTGAGTCCAGAAGATGGTCAGCAGATGGTCAGCAGGCGCTCATTCAGACACTCTCCGTATGCCAGGGCAAGGGGCGCAGGGAGGAGGGAACCAGTTACTGATTCATTCATTCCCAGATCATACTGGCTGAACCTGCAGTGCCTAAGACAAAGTCCTACCACTGAAACCTTCCAGTTCAATGTTACAGAACTTGATGCCTGAGGGACCAGCCTCAGACACAGGCCAGACACCCGCATCAGGGCTCAGAGCCTAGGGGACCCGCATCAGAGCTCAGGGCTCATCAGGGCTGGCCCAGCCACTCCTTAACGTAGGAAGCCACCTGTCAGCATCCCAGCATTTCCAAGCCTTCTGATTAAAGGGCCATACCCCTCTCCCCGCACACAGACTCCCGCCCAGGAGAGCCTGGCTGGCAGTACGTGAGAGCAGGCCAGGCGAGAAGAAACAAAGGACCTCCCAGGACACTCACCTGTGCACACAGCTGGGCCAGCATGCCCTGCAGAGAGGAGCCACCAAACAGGAAATCGCCCCCACGAGGGACTGTGAGTGGAGGGGCTGGCAGCACTCTGCCTGGGAGAAGCTCTGATGCCCTTGCCCCTCTCAGCTGCCTGGCCCCCACTCCCGATGTGGGAGCACAGGCAGGATGAGGTCCGAGGGTCCCCAGGGCCCCAAGAAAGAGCCCCTTTGAGTCCAGCAACCCCAATGCCACTCACTCAGGGGCATGCAGAACCCTAGCCTTTCTCTGACCTGCCCCCCCATCCCCCGCCCCCGCTGCTTTCCCTTTGGTTTCTGTAGGGCAGAGTGGGGATGCAGGCCAGGGAGTCAGGTCCGAGAATGGCCAGCCAAAAGCAGGAATGTTCGGTCAGACTGGCAAATGTGCACACTCATGTCTCACACTGGCCCTGCCTGCTCCCATCACTCTGTCACAGCCTCTCAGCTGTCTGTCACCCATGGGGGTGTCACCTGCCTATCTCCCCGTCCATGACTTCTCTGACGCTATAGCAGCAGAGGGCCTGCTGCAAAGGCCTGAGTGATAGGTGAATGAAGAGAGGAAGAAAGGCATGGATGGGAGTGCCTTGCTCAGGTGGCCGCTGGTTCCATGGCTGCAAAAGCAGCTGGCACTCAGCCGAATGCAGAGGGCTGCAAAGCCAGCCTTCCAAAGGAAAAGGTGCAAAGCACCCAAATTCCTCAGTCCTACAGGGAGAGGTTAGCCAGGGACTGGACTTGGCTTTCCCAGGACATGCTCAGCCTCTGTCCAGTTCCTGGGCCTCAGATACCCTTCGGCTCTCCAGATGCCCAGGCGGCCAGAGTGGGCACCGGGAGTCCGCTCAGCAGAGGCCACACAGCTCAGGCCCCTACGCCCACCTGGACCCCAGTTCAGAGCCACCTGCTTGGGTGGGTAGGCCTGAGCTGGAGGACGGGTGTCAGCAGGGGTTTGCACCATGCACACCGGGGCTCCACACCCTGCGCTGCAAATCAGGGAGATTTAAAAAATAGTAATATTCCTGCCCCACCCACTGAATCAGAGGCCTGGGGTGGGATTCGCCATGTGAACCAGGACAGAGAACCCCCGGCCCAGCTCTCATTGCCCCTCCCCAGCTTCTCTTGGGGGGAAGGTGACCAGGTGGTGTGCAGGCAAGGCTGGGAGGTGAGCCTCTGACCACCTGACTTAAACTCTACGGTCATCGCTGCTGGACTGCGATTCCTTAGCAGTTCCTTGGCTGGCACAGGGCAGAGCGCCCACTGCCCAGGACAACGCTGAGTGGGGCAGTGCTGGGTCTGGAGCAGCAGGTCCCCTGCTCCTGATGGGGTCAGAGAAGTTGGGGTGGGCAGGCAGGAGTTCCAGACTGCAGAGTAAGAACATGGGACTTGGGGTCTGTTTGGTTTTAAATTAGACACTGCACCCTTGAAAAATTAACCTCTTTCCTCCTTTCCTTCTATAAAATAAGGATGGAAATTCTGACTGCCTCAGAGATTTGAGGTGAGGGTTTAATAGAGACTCTGACTTGGCCTGGCACCCAGGAAGGGCTGGATACACGCAGGCCCACCAGCATTAAGTGGGCCCTTGTGTATCACCAGCAGCAAGGGGAGCCTCTTTGGGGAGGCGCTTTGGGTCAGGCTGGCTGTCTCCCTTGCGACTGGCCAACACGAGTGCGGGTTCCTGCTGGGCAGGCGGTGAGGGGGTGAGGGCTCACGGGTGAGTTTTGTTTGTCATGGGAGTCGGCCCAAAACTCTCCTGGAGGCTGAGTAAGAATTCTGCCTAAGAGAACTCTCTGAGTCACAGCCCTGGCTTCTGGGACACTTCAGTGCCCCGAGGCTGGGAGGGAGACTGCAAATGTCACTGTTCCCTTCCCCGGGAGTGAGAGAAGGCATGAAGAAAGATCCTGAGTTCGGGTGGGGGGAAGGGCTCCCACTTTGGAGGCTGCTGTCAAATCCTTGTGCAAATACGGGCTTAGCCTCTTCCGCGCTGCATGACCTGAGACAAAATGCAACCCCTCTGAGCCTCGGTTTGCTCATCTCTGAAATGGGAGTAATTACACTGACCTACAGAGCAGCCCTGCAGACAACAGGCGAGCACACACAGGTGGGCCCAGCACAGCACGGTTGCCCACTCGGTGTCCACCAGGACCCCTTTCCTGTCTGCTGTGCTGGGGATGAGAGAGCCACAACTCTGGGCCAGTCATGCTGACCCAGCCAACCGTGCTGACTCATCCAGCATGGCCAGGCGACATCGGTGCAGGTGTGGTAAGAAGTGGGTGAAGTGGGTGACCGCGCTCAGCTTATCAGAGTGTTGGAAAGGAAATCCTCTGAGTCTCCGTCCCTAAAAAAAAAAAAAAAAAAAAAAAATCAATGAAGACTGGTGCAACCTTTATTCCTAAGAAATTGGGTTGTGGCCTTCCCCGATTGCCTGCCACATCCCCAGGGCAGGCGGCGGCCCTCCTCGGAGTCCTTGCTGCTCCAGTCCTCCCCACTAAAGGAGGAGTGTCCTGTTCATCACTGTGTCCCTGGCACCCAGCACAAGAGTCCTTCCGGTGCAGCCTCTGGGGCCCCAACACGGAGTGAGAACCTCCAAACACCAGGCTAGACCCTGCCCTACAGGTGGCACCGACAGACACCTGTCTCCCTCCAAAACAAAGGAAGCTGTGGCTGGACGACTCTGGCCCTGGGCCACCTAGACAAGACACTCTCACCAAGAACTCAGCCAGCTTGGCTCCGGAGAGCCTGACCCCTCTGGGATCTTCCTGGCTTGCCGGTCTGGCCTTTGAAATGGACTTTGTGCCCATACCCCTTTGCGGCCGGCCTGTGTGCAGTGGCAAGACCCTGTTCCCTCCAGGTGGGAACAGGAGTGTGGGCTGGGCAAGAACACATTCCCGGAGGGCAGGGCAACTCCACCATGGGAGAGGGCAGCTACTTACCAGCCGCTGAAACCTCACACAACTTTCTGCTGAGCTACAGCCTGCCCTGCAGTTCACTCCCTGCAGAGGAGCGTGGAAGCAGTGAGGTGGGGGCTTCCGTGGAGCCTTCTCCACCTGGGTTAACGGCTAGTGGAAGGTCTTTGACTTTTACTCTGAATGAAGTGGGAACCACTGGGAGGGGGAGGGGGTTTGAACTGGAGAGAAATATGATCTGACTTTCTTTTTAACAGGATCCACCTGGCTGAGCGATGAGAACAGACTGAAGGGCTAAAAGTGTGAGACCACTTAGGAGACCACTGGGTATAGACTGTCAATGTGCACTTCCCAGGAGCCTAGGCTAATTCTCACCAAAACCAGCAATGAAATAGATATCATAACCACACTCTTTTTACAAATCAGAAAACCGAGTCAAAGAGGTTTGTGAACTGCCCAAGTACACATGGCCAGTAACTGGTAAAGGCAAGACTGGAACCCAGGCATTCTGGCTCTAGCAGACACATTCAACCAGCTCACTCACTAGAGTGCATAAGAGGTCATCTGACTCCTGATGCATTTCTAAGGAAGAACAATGGTGATCTAGTCCTGCTCCTGATGAAACCGCAGCTGCTATTCTTACAGAATGACTAAGATTCTCCAGACTGGACTGGATATACTGTTTGTCCCAACATCAGAGGCCCCATTAGAGGCAGGAGCCACAGACTTCTGCCCCTTGCCCTGCAAAACCACAGGGATGATTTGTTGGTCCACAGCCAACAGGGGGCAATGAGTAATGATGGTGGGATGTGCTCCCCTCCTGGGCCACACTCCCAGTGCAACCCGGGCCAGTCCCTGGGAGATGCTGGCCTTCCTCCCCAGCCTCCCACTGGCTTCCCCTAGGGCCCATCCAGCCTGGTGGAGCGTTTGCTGCACCTGCTCACCCAGGGACTAGGAACTACATTCTCCTTTTACAAACAAGGAAACTGAGGCTCAGAATGCTGAACGGACGAGTCCAGAGTTGCACAGCTAGTGAGGCCTGGGATTTAAAGTAAATGCAAAAAGCTTCTCCCCAATTTCCAGAGACCCAGGAGGAGGGGTGCCCTTGGCTCAGAGGAGGCGACCATGGACTGAAGAGCAGTGCCCCCTTGGATATCCACTCTGCTGTCTGTCTGAGGACTAGCACCCCGGGGGACCACCCCAGGTCAATCCCACTTTTCGGGCTTACCTTCTAGAAGATCTCAAGTCCTGGGGGAAAAGCATTCCCAGGCAGGGTGCCTCGAAGTCATAAGACCTCCCAAACCCCTGCATGGTCCATCTGGGGAGAAGGTTGCTTCCACGAGGCAGCAAAGAAGGCCAATGTGGGGCCACTCTGAACTGAGTTTGAACTCCAGTTGAGAAATTCACCCCCTGTATGTCCACAGCCATGTTAATGGACCTCTCTTTGCCAATCTTCCTACCTATAATATTGAGATAATAATACTAACTTCAGAGGGTAGCTACAAAACATGTAACACCTCTAGCATAGCTTCTAGAACATAGAATGTGCTCAATAAATCAACAGTAATAGCACCCATTTCAATCATTGCACAAGGGCTTATCATTCAATGTTTTTGCTTTCATAGCTTTCTAATTCTATGTCTTCATTCAATCCTGATTGGTATCCAAACTGTCTCTGAATGATGTGTGTGTTTTTTTCTGTATATCTTTGCTTATGCTTTATTTTTTCTGAAACACCATTCCCTTCCCTTTCTATGTGCCTAAATTTTATCCATCCTTCCTGACACAGCTCTTTATGGATCTTCCTGAGAAGAAAGTAAGCTGGAATGAAACAGTCATTAGTCAGGGAGAGTGTGAGGGACCAAGAGCCAGGCTCCAAGCTCTGGAGGAATCTGAGACCTAGGAAGAAGGGTACCCACTCAGCTACCTTCAACTCATCGCCTACCCATCTGCCTACTGACCAGCCAGCCACCTATATCACACCCCCATCTGCCTACTTACCTGTATTATTCAGGGTAGACTTTCTCTGCTCTAACAGGGCCAGATCTCATCCAGCCATTGTTCGCTTTTCTCTTATTTTTGCCTTTTTTTGGATTAATTTAGAATTTTTTTAATCTCCTCCTTGGTTGACTTACAAGCAATAACTCTATGCTATTTTAGTTGTTGCTTTATAGAATTGGTAGCATACCTATATGTATAATGTTTGTCATACTCTACTTTCAAGTGATACCACTTCATTTCTGAAAGATATTTTCACTAGGTAAAAGATTCTAGGGTGACAATTCTTGTCTTTCAGTACTTTAAAGATGTCAGACTATTTCTGGTTTATATTATCTTAACAAGAAATATATGCCTCTTTCCCCCCTAGCCTTTTTAAAGATTTTCTATTTTTCTCTTGATTTGAGCAATTTTATTATGAAGAACCTTGGTGTAGTTTATTTTTTTAATAAATCTTTATTGTTCAGATTATTACAATTGTTCCTCTTTTTTCCCCCCATAGCTTCCCTCCACCCAGTTCCCACCCCACCCTCTGTCCTTAACCGCCCCCCACTGTCCTCATCCATAGGTGTACGATTTTTGTCCAGTCTCTTCCCGCACCCCCCACACCCCTTTCCCCCTGAGAATTGTCAGTCCACTCCCTTTCTATGCCCCTGATTCTATTATATTCACCAGTTTATTCTGTTCATCAGATTTTTTATTCACTTGATTTTTAGATTCACTTGTTGATAGATATGTATTTGTTGTTCATAATTTTTATCTTTACCTTTTTCTTCTTCTTCCTCTTCTTAAAGAATACCTTTCAGTATTTCATATAATACTGGTTTGGCAGTGATGAACTCCTTTAGCTGTTTCTTATCTGTGAAGCTCTTTATCTGACCTTCAATTCTGAATGATAGCTTTGCTGGGTAGAGTAATCTTGGTTGTAGGTTCTTGCTCTTCATCACTTTGAATATTTCTAGCCACTCCCATCTGGCCTGCATAGTTTCTGTTGAGAAATCAGCTGACAATCGTATGGGTGCTCCTTTGTAGGTAACTAACTGTTTTTCTCTTGCTGCTTTTAATATTCTCTCTTTGTCTTTTGCTCTTGGCATTTTAATTATGATGTGTCTTGGTGTGGTCCTCTTTGGATTCCTTTTGTTTGGGGTTCTCTGCGCTTCCTGGACTTGTAAGTCTATTTCTTTCACCAGATGGGGGAAGTTTTCTGTCATTACTTCTTCAAATAGGTTTTCAGTATCTTGCTCTCTCTCTTCTTCTGGCACCCCCATAATTTGGGTGTTGGTATGCTTGAAGTTGTCCCAGAGGCTTCTTACACTATCTTCATATATTTGGATTCTTTTTGCTTTTTGCTTTTCCGGTTGGGTGTTTTTGCTTCTTCGTATTTCAAATCTTTGACTTGATTCTTGAGATCCTCTAGTCTGCTGTTGGATCTCTGTATAATATTTTTTATTTCAGTCAGTGTATGCTTAATTTCTAGTTTGGTCCTTTTTCATATCCTCGAGGATCTCGCTAAATTTATCGGCCTTTTCTAGAAAATCTTGAAAAACCTTATAACCGTGGTTTTGAACTCTATATCCAGTCGTTTGCTTTCCTCCATTTCTTTCATTTGTGACCTGTTTCTTTGTCTCCGCATTTTGGCTGCTTCTCTGAGTTGATAGAGTGGCTTTGTGTGCTAGGTGTCCTATAGGGCCCAGTGGCTCAGCCTCCCGTTACCTAAGGTGGACACTCTTGGTGCACCCCTTTGTGGGCTGTGTGCACAGTCTTGTTGTAGTTAAGCCTTGATTGTTGTTGGTATCACTGGGGTGAATTGACCTTCAGGCCAATTGGCTGTGAGGATCAGCTGTGTCTATGATGGGAGAACTTCTGTACTGGAGACACCCTTATGAGACAAGACCTGCTTCAGTGGGGCTTTGGTGCTCACTGAGTCTGCCCCGTGAGGGTGTCCCTTATGGATCTAAGGAGTTGTAATCTGCATGGTCCCACTCTGACCCCTGTGTACACTGGCTCTTGGATCTCCAAGGAGGTGCTAATTTAGCCTTTGCCTGAGGGCACCCAGCAGGAGCTATCGAGAGATATGAAGATTCCTCTTCTTTTTTTGGTTTTGGAGGTGCCGAGATGAGGCCCAGCTGTGAAGCAATGCAAGCTGCTGCAGAATCTTGGGCCTTCTTTTGGATGTTCTGGGTCTCTCTGACTCAGCTGCAGTTTGTTAGGTAAGTTTAAAATTCAAAGGACCAGGCCATTCATATGCAAAAGCCTCTGCGCTCAGCTAGGATGGGGCTGAGTCTCAGGGCAGAGCAATCAGCAATGGCTTCGTGGGGGGGATCTCAGGGTGGAGCAAACAGTGATGGCTTCCCATCAGCCCTGCCCTAAGAGGCCTCTGGTTCTCAGTGTCCCATGGTAATCGCTGCAAGCACCTCTGAGAGAAAGCCACCCTCGAGTTTCGCCCACTGCCAGACAGTCCAGTTTCTCCCCGAATGAGTCTGGGTCCCCAGAGTCTTGCCCGGAACTAGAGTTCAGAGCAGTCGGGAGCTTTTGTCTCCCTCCCGATTGAGAAAGCCAGCCGCGTACTCAGTCAGCCCTCTCCGCACGCATGCCTCCGTACCTCTGCCTTCCGCACCTCCTGTGAGTCTCAGTGTGCTTTTCTCTTTCCTTCTAGTTGTAGAATTTCCACTCAGCCAGCCTTCCTGTGGTTCTGGATGAAGTCCGTTTTGTCTTTTAGTTGTAGTTTTGAAATTGTGAGGCAGCAGTTTAGGTGTGCACCTATGCCACCATCTTGGTTTCTCCCCTTGGTGTAGTTTTCTTAGTTTCTTATGCACAAGGTTTATTGTGTTTCTTTAATATCTAGGTTTGTATTTTTATCTAATTTAGAATATAACTGGTCACTAGTTCTTCAAAAAATATTTTTTAAATTGAATAGAACTACCTTGCCTTGGCCACTGTGGCTCTGTGGTTGGAGCATCGGTCCATGCACCAAAGTGTCTGAGGTTTGATTCCCAGTTAAGGGAACATATCTGGGGTGGCAGGTTCGATCCCTGGCCCTAGTTGGGGCTCATGCAGGAGGTAACCAATCAAAGTGTCTCTCCCACATTGATGTTTCTCTCTCTCTATTTTTATCTCTCTTTCTCTTTTCCTTCCTCCGTCCCTTCCACTCCGAGGAATCAATGGAAAAAATATCCTCGGGTGAGGATTTAAAAAAATAAAAGAAAGAACTTATGATCCAGAAATCCCACCTCAGGGTATACGTACAAAGGAAATGAAAACAGGATCTCTAAAAGATCCAACCTAAGTGTCTGTCAACAATGAATGTATAAGATGTCATATCTTTACTGTGTGTGTAATCACAATGGACTATTACTCAGTGATGAGAAAGAAGGAAATCCTGCCATTTGCAACAGCATAGATGGACTTTGAAAGCATTATGTTAGTGAAATCATTCAGGCAGAGAAAAACAAATACTGTATGATCTCACTTATATGTGGAATCTAAAAAAGTCAAATGGAGTAGAATGGTAGTTACCAGAGGCTGGGGGATGGGGAAGGAGGGGTGTTGTTATGAGATGTTGGTCAAAAGGTGCAAACTCTCAGTTTTAAGATGAGTAAGTTCTGGGGAATCTCATGTACAACATGATGATTATTGTTAACAATACTGTATTATATACCTGAAAGTTGCTAAGTAGATCTTACGTGTTCTAACCACAAAAGAAGGTAATTATGTGATGTGGTGAGGGTATTAGCTAACACTATGGTGGTAATAATTTTGCAATTCACATGTGTATCAAGTCAACACATTGTACACCTTAACTTACACAATGTTATATGTCAACTATATCTCAATAAAGCTGAAAAAAATTGTTCACATCCTCCTCCTCCTCTCCTTTCCTTCATATATATTAGGATGATGGAAGTTGTCCCATAGCCCACTGATTAATTTGTTTGTAGTAGTCCTATTCCTTGTGTTTCATTTTCTATAGTTTCTATTGCCCTGTCTTCAAATACACTAATCTCTTCCATAATATCTAATATGCCTTTGGTAACATCCAATGTATTTTTTAAATCTCATACATTGTAGTTTTCATGTCTGTAAGTTCAATTTGAATATTCTTTATATTTTCTATGTCTTTACTTGACATGTTAATCTTTTATCTGTCTTCCTGAACATGCGAATCATAGTTCTAATAACTGTTAAGGTCCCAACTTACTGATTTTGTCATGTATGTAATTTCTGGGTCAGTTTCTATTGGTTGATTTTTCTCTTCATCATGGATCATGCCTTTCTGCTTCTTTGCATGCCTAGCAATCTTTGAGGGTAATGCAAGACATTTTGAATTTTACCTTTTTTGGGTGCTAGGTGTATTTGTATCCTTATAAATATTTGACTCTTGTTACTGGGCATGATTAAGTTACACGGAGCCAGTTTAATTCTTCAGATCTTGCTTTTAAGCTTTATTAGTTAGGACTAATTATGTTTAATTAGGAATTTTTTAAGTTGGGAAACTTATGAAAATTTCCTCTCTAGATGCTGAGAATAGGCACTATGTCTGTCCCTATGTGAACTACAGGGATTTCTCCTCTGGTCCTTTACATGACACTTTCCGTTGCCTAGTGAAATTTCCTCATATACATGCATGGCCAGTACTCGGCTGCATACTCCAGAGAGCTTCTGCAGATTTCCAGAGCTCTCCCTGCAATTCCTCCAGATGGTCTGCCCTGCAAACTCAAGTCACGTTGGTCTTCCAACTCCATCTTCTCAACCTGAGGAGACTGCTAAGCTCCCCTAGTTTCCCCTCCAGGCATTAAGCTCGGGCCATCACAGGGTTCATTTCACCTGCTTCCCAGCTTTCAGAAATCACTGTCCTTCATTGTCTAATACCCAATGATTTAATGACATTGTTTCTTGTATTTGCCCAGTTTTTAGTAATTTTGGGTGGAAGTAAATCTGATCCGTTAATCCATCTTCGTCAGAATCAGAAGTCACAAATGTTTACCTTTTGATAGTATACATTTAAAATGTCCATTAGTGATCCAAGTGTGGCTGTAGATGCCCTGATTTTATGAGTCAAAGGCTTTGTGGGCACCAACATGTTCAGTTCATTGTGCCTGTTACTTGGAACTTGCTGCCAACACCTTGGCTGCTGACAGATGTTTAGAACATCCAGGATGTTCTGTGCATGGAGGAATGTCGAGTTCAGGCTCACCTCCCACCACACCGCCATTGCCACTCTGAAGATTAGTTTAAGTCTTGAATAGTTAAAGCTGTTTTTTTGTCCAGGCTTGTGGTATCTTACAAAATTTAATTCCTCCAAACACTTACAGGGCTGCTAATCTATTTGCTTTCAGTTCCATGTATTAATCATAACCAAGGCTCTTTCCTGGTCATAGTACTCAAATCTCAGAATGCTTTCTCACACGTCTCTCTCAGTATAAAGGTAGCTACCTGGAACCTATCCAGTTTGTACAAAAAGACCAAAATTAAAAATTTCCCTGAGTGTTTTATTCAACGGATACATTTTACTGAGCCTTTATGCTCAGAGCTTTTACAAATCCTATCTCTTCCTACTTGGTGCTTTTGAATTTCAGCCTTTCCCTTCCTTCAAGGTGCCAAATTTATAGACTCTCTCAATTTTCTTTCATGTCTATTTTTACGCTGGCGGAGTCTTTACTCAATGCATGTGACCACTGCAATACCTTGTCATCACAGCCAGTAACATCCACACATGCTGAGACTCTGCTCCCCATCCTTTCCCTGGTACCCAGGACTCACTAGGCATGTGGCCTTTTTCTTACATTTCAAAAGCAATCACTTTATCAAATGGCTTTTCTCTCACAACACGGATCTCTATTTCTCCAGACCCCAGTATAGCTTCCCCTTAGGCCCTGGCCAGGTAGCATCAGTTGGTTAGAGCGTCATCAGGATACGCCAAGGTTGTGGGTTCAATCCCTGGTCAGGGCACATATAAGAATCAACCAATGAATTCACAAATAAGTGGAACAACAACAAATATCTCTCTCTCAAATCATTAAATACATTTTTAAAAGAAATATAGCTTCCTTACCGCTTACCACCTACTACTAAGCCAATGCCACATATTGTAGGATTTTGTTTCACCAAGACTCCAGTTCCTTTACCAATTTCTGCATCAGTCAGGATGGACTAACAGCTACAACAAACCTTAATCTCGATGACTTAATCCAACAAAGGTTTCCCCAGACACATAAGCAAAGTTGATGTTCCTGGTTGGGGGCCCCTTCCACCTTCTGGCTCCTCCATTCCCTTGCAGACCTCTGCTGAGTCCTCTGCATTCATACAGAAACCTCACAGGTAAGGAGAGCAGCTGGGGAGTTCATGGGAAATCCTAGGCGCTGGGCCAGGAAGTGGCATTCCATTGGCCAGAACTAATCCCATGGCCCCATCCAGAAGCAGGGGGCACTGGGAATGCAGTTTTCTCGTATGCCTGTGAGAAAAAGGAAATGGCTTGGTGACTTTCCAGCACCGTCCAAGGGCAGGGACTTCATTCCATAGGAGTGGGACTTGTCTCCAGCCCTGGGAAGGTTGCATTCAGCAGAACAGGTCTGAGTGGCAGAAGACAGTGTGGAGAAGGAAGGCGGCCCCTAAGGCTGGGGATGCCAGGCCCTGTGTGGAGCAGGGCTTCAGCTGGAACAGAGAAAGCCTGGTCAGCGCCTCGCCCCAGCAGAAAGGTCTGCTGGCAACACCGCTCTCATCAATACCTTTCCCTTTCTGCTCTGTGTGGAGCCCTCTCTTACCCAGCAGTTCCTTAACTACTAAACTGTTGTCAGATTTATTGAGCACCTAGCATGTCCCAGACACAGTGTTGGGTACAGAGGATCCAATGTGACCCACAGAGGCCCCACCTTCATGGGCCTTCCAGCTCATTAGCCAGCAAGTAATTAACTGTGTGCATAGAGTGTGACAACCTGCACAGCTCTCTGTCCGAGAATGCGTCACCTTCACCTTTATCTTGTGTGACAATCAGATTGTTATGTGGACAAGCCGAATTTTCCAGTTTTCTTCCTCTTCATCCCTTTCCTGGAACAGGAGTCAAACCTACTTTCCTTCTGGGGCTTTGGCCCTTACCATACCAACCTAATGGGATAACAGGAGGTATTATCTTGAGTAAGGTAGAGAAAACAGACAGAAACTAGGATAAAGGAAGCAATAAAGTGTACCTGCCACGTATCAGTCCTGCTTGTCTGTATCATGTAGTCCACCCCCAGATGAAGTTGCCCCAAGGCTAGCTCTCAGGACAGGCAGGGACCAGGTCAGCAGGAAGAATGCACCTGGGCGTGCCATGGGAAGATGAAAGCTTGTTGACTTATGGATGCACCTCTCTAAGCCTAATCCAGGAAGTGGGGTGGCCCTTCACCCCTACCTCCATGTGCAGGGCCACACCCGCTCTCCTGTCCATCCCTCCTGAGCTCCATCAGGACAAAAACCTGACCTACCAGAATTGCCTGGCAGTACTCATGAGGGTGGCCATGGAATGGAATGGGATGGGATTGAGGCCAGCTTTAATGAATACATGGGAGAAGGCTTTTGTAATGTACATAGGCCTTTGAGCTGCAGGTCTCCCCCAGAGGAGAAGGAGATGGCCCTGCTTTAAGACCACGTTCATGGCCCTGGAGCCTTTAGAGCAGGCATCCTCAAACTACGGCCCGCGGGCCACATGTGGGTGTTTTTGCCGTTTTGTTTTTTTACTTCAAAATAAGATATGTGCAGTGTGCATAGGAATTTGTTCATAGTTTTTTTTAAACTATAGTCCGGCCCTCCAACTGTCTGAGGGACAGTGAACTGGCCCCCTGTTTAAAAAGTTTGAGGACCCCTGCTTCAGAGAGTACCTGGGGCTAAGTCAGCCTGCTCACCCCCCTACCCTCAACCACCATCCCCTCCTCCAGGCATTACCTGGCCTCTGCATTAGCCCTGATCATTCCTGTGGACTTTTGACAGTCTGCCTCCTTCACCATGGCTGTCTCCTCCAGAGAGCCAGCATGTTCAATTCATAAGGCTTGGTCATAACCAGGCACACAGTAGGCACACGTAATGAATGGACAAGGCATGCATCCAATCACAACAACAATTCTCAATCAGTGAAAAGGATGCATTGGTATTTTTCCTATCTATCTCACAGGGTTGTTTCAATAAGCAAGAGAGATAGTATCTGTGAGTGTACAGTGTAGATGGAAGGCATTTTTTAGAGATGATTGGAATATGGGTGGGAGAGCTTAATAAAGTCATTCCACACTGATCTCTGGTCCAAGGCCTCTGTCTCATCTCCCCCAAGTCTCCACCCTCTTCTTTTTGTTGTTGTTGTTAATCCTCACCCAAGGATATTTTTTCCATTGACTTTAGAGAGAATGGGAGGGAGGGAGGAAGGGAGGGAGGGGGCAAGAGAGAGAAACATCAATATGAGAGACACATCGATTGGTTGGTTGCCTCCTGCACATGCCCCATCCAGGTCACAGGATGGAACCTGCAACCCAGGTACGTGACCTTGACAGGGAATCAATCCCTGACCCTTTGGTGCCTGAGCTGATGCTCCAACCACTAAGCAACACTGACCAGGGCTCCATCAGATTCTTTCCAGCCTAACTCTGATTATCCATCATGCAAATGTTGTTCCAAAGATCACAAGTGAAAGTGCTGGCTCTGGGACACCTGAGGTCTAGAGCTATAGAAGGAAGTGGGAGTAGGAAAAAAAGTACAGACTGTGTTGTTTTGATCTTAATTACACAGGTCAATCTAATCCAAGCAATAAGAGTATGATTAAGCCATATGGTTATAGGGTCATCAACGATCAAGAATAATCAAGATGGGATATGGTTCTTATTATGACCATTATTTGCTTCCATATAAGGAAAACTCTTGAAATAGCTTCTTTGCTCAGCTAAGTTACTGTCCACAATCCCTCCTCTCAAGTCCCCACTCCCAGGCTCAGAGAGCAAGCATTGCTCTGGCCAGTAAATACGGCTGAACTAACTGGCAGAATTAAGTGTGTGTGTGTGAGAGTCAGAGAGTGACACATAGAGACAGAAACAGTTATGTAGCTAAAGACAAAAAAGAAACAAGAGACCCAAGGTAGCTAGGTAGTTAGACACATTTGGAGAGATAGCATGTATTTAGGACAAAGATAAAGACAGAAATAGAGACAGAACAAGAGAAAGATACACACACACACACACACACACACACACACACACGGTACTTTACTATGTTGATGTCAAAGATCATGAGTTAAACAAAGTTATTGGTCTTTGTTGAAACAAGGGAGACCACACAGCAGGAGGAACTTGGCAATAAGTACCAATAAGCCCAAGTTTATTTGACTACAGATGTGTTTCTGGTGGTCCCTGGCTGGTAGGAATCAATGACTGTGATAAGATATCAACAATCACAATAAATGTAACTGGGATAAATTCATCTATTTTTAAAAGCTTGTCAGATTACATTTTAAAAAGTAAAAATTATTCTCTTTTAAGAAAACATAGCATACTAAAAATGATGCAGGAAGTAGACTATAAGTAAAGATATATGCAAATGTTAATAAGAAAGTAGGCATATAGTATTAGTATCAGTCAAAACAGGATTCAAAGTAAAAATCACAAACTGGGACAAAGAAGGATATTGGATAAGAGTTATAAGAAGATTATACCTCTTATTAAAAATAGAACATGGCAGTAATGTACTAAACAACATGTTTTGCAATATATTAAATGAAAACTGGTAGCTATAAAAGGCCCAGAAATATTCATCAGATTCTCTCAAATTTCTTTCAGAAATTGGCAGATCATGTGGTTTAAAATAAGAAGCAATGTTATACAGAATTTAGAAAGCAAAGAAAAAGTAAAGTAAGGAGCTGGATCCCAAAGATAAAATTAGGACTTTGTACTACAAACAACAACAAAATAAAAAAACCCACAATACACATAAAATTTTCACAAAAACGTACCATGTAGTAGCCACAAAGAGAAGCTCCAAGAGTTCCCACACACACACCTGGAAAAAATATTCAATTCCCTAAATTACTTGGGGTGTTACCAAAAACCCCAACAAAATCAGACTATAAAACTATTTAGGAATGAGAGGTGTCATGTAAGCAAGACAGGAAACTAGGAAACTACAAGCCCTCTTCCCTTTCACAGAGACACTGAGTTAAAAATAACATATGGACCAGAATACCTCGGTGAGAACTCAGGAAATCAGTCGAGAAGCTAAAGCACCAGGCTATTGTAAAACCAAGTGAAAGGGATAGGAAACCGTGTGACGTTTGGGGGGTCCATTCATGCCCCTTTTACTATGCAGCATAGTCTGGAGCAACCAGGAACAACCCTGAATTCTGGGGTCCCTTCCTTGGGACAGAAACAAAATATTGGATTGTGTGTCCAACATTCTGGTTTGCAGAGGAACTCGTTTCTGTCTTGCCTGACTGGGAGCACAGACAGTCTAGCACCAGAGTTTGGAACCCACTGAAAAGAGAGGCAAGCAGCGCATTAGAGCTGCACTGCCATAGCAGACACCAGCTACAGCGAGCCATCAGAACAGGTTTGAGGTCTTAGAACCTCTGGCTGAGCTTGTCACTGAAGCTCTTTCCTGCATGAAGCCAAGACTGGGAGAGGTGATTCTCAAATGCCCAAATTTCAGCGAAAGATTACAAGGGATACAAAGAAATGGGAAAACATGACCCAATCAAAGGAACAAAACAAAACTGCAGAAACCAACCCTAAAGGAATGTATATCTATACGCTGCCTCACAAAGAATTTAAAATAAGTGTCATAAAGATGCTCAATAAACTAAAAGAGAATACATACAGAGAACAGAACAAAGCAATGCATGAACAAAATGAGAATATCAGCAAAGAGCTAGAAACTATAAAAAGAACCAAGTAAAAATTCTGGAATGAAAAACTAATGAGGGGTTCAATAGCAGACTTGATCAGACAGAAAAAAAAGCATTAGTGAGCTTAAAGAAAGGTCATTTAAAATCGTTAAGTCAGAGGAGCAAAGAGAGTAAAAGAATGAAGAGAATTTAAGGGATGTATAGGACATCAACATACACATTATGGGGATCCCAGAAGGAAAACAGAGAGAAAGGGGCAAAGAGTTTATTTGAGGAAATCATGGCTGAAAATTTCCCAACTCTGAGGAAAGGAATAGTCAGACAGATTAAAGAACAACTAGGAGAAATCCAAAGTGAATCACACTGAGACACATTATAATCCAACTGTCTGAAGTCAAAGACAAAGAGAGATTCTTGAAAGCAGCAAGAGAAAAGGGATTCATCACATAATCCATAAGATTATCAGTGGATTTCTCAATAGAAACTTTGCAGGCCAAAAGGAAGTGGTATGTTACTATATTTAAAGTGCTCCAAGAAGAAAAAACTGTCAACAAAGAATACTATCTGGCAAAAAAGTCCTTCAAAAACGAAGGAGAAATTAAGACTTTCTCAAATGAACCAACGCTGAGGGAATTGATTACCACTAGACCTGCTCTACAAGAAATGCTAAAGAGAGTCCTTCAAGTTGAAACAAAGGATGGTAGAGAGCAGCACAAAGCTGTTTGAAAATATAATCATACCTGGGAAAAGTAAATACATGGGTAGATATAACCTGTACTTCTGTAATCCTGATGCACAGAATGTATATACACATGTGACTAAGACAAGACACTCTTTAAAGTTATGGGTATACAATATAGAAAGATGTAATCTGTGACATCAATGACATAAAGTTGGGGAGGATGGAGCTATAAAGAAGTAGAGGTTTTATATGCAATTGAACTTACATTGTCAGTGTAAAGTTGAATGTTATATTAGGAGGTTTTATGCAATTGCAATGGTAGTCACAAAGAAAATATCTATGGAACATACATAAAAGGAAATGAGAAGAGAACCAAAACACACTACTACACAAAGGAAGGGAGTAAGGAAGAAAAGGGAAGACAAAAAAGTCACAATACATACAGAAAACAATGAACAAAATTACAAAACTGAGTCCTCCCCTATCAGTAATTACTGTAAATGTACACAGATTGAACTCCCCAATCAAAAGACATATATTGGCTGAATGGATTAAAAACAGGATCCAACTATATACTATCTACAAGTGACTGACTTACTTAGATCTAAGGACACACACAAGCTGAAAGTGAAAGGATGAAAAGATATTCTATGCAAATGGGAACCAAAAGAGAGGAGGGCTACACTAATATCAGACAATGTAGACTTCAAGTCAAAAACTGTTACAAGACATAAAGAAGTACATTATAAAGATACAGGGGTCAATTCACCAAGAATATATACAACTAGAGGCCTGGTGCACGAATTCGTGCACTGGTGGGGTCCCTTGGCCTGGCCTGTGGGGATCGGGCCAAAACCAGCTCTCTGACATCCCCCGAGGGGTCCCGGATTGAGAGAGGGCAGTTCTCGGGTAATGCACCCCAGAATCTGGCTCATCACCCGAGAATCTCAGCTGCCAAGTCACTGCAGCTCCTATGTTGAGCGTCTGCCCCCTGGTGTGTCATAGTTACTGGTCGGACAGTTGAACGGTCAGCTGGTCAGCTGGTTGCTTAGGCTTTTATATAGAGAGATTATAAATATTTTGCACCAAACCTCAGAGTTTCTAAATATCTGAAGCTAACTTTGACAGAATTAAAGGAAGAAATAGACAGCAATACAATAATAGTAGGAGACTTCAATACACCTACTTTCAATAATGAATAGAAAAACCAGATAGGTCAATAATAAAATAGAGAACTTGAATGCTACAGATCAACTGAACCTAACAGACATACACAGAACACTCCACCCAATAACAACAGAACATACATCCTCCAGTGCACATGGAACATTCTCCATGGCAGACCACAAAACAAGTCTCAACACATTCAAGATTGAATTACACAAAGTGTATTTTCTGATCACAAATGGAATGGAACCAGAAATCAAGGGCACAAGGGAAATAGAAAACACACGGATATGTTGAAGTTAAACAACACTCTCTTAAACTACCAATGGGTCAAAGAAGAAGCACAGGAAAATTAGAAAATACCTTGAGTTAAATGAAAATGAAACACAACTTATGGGATGCAATGAAACTTGTGAAAACAGTGCTAAGTTTATAGCTGTAAATATGTATGTTAAAGAAGATATAAACAACTTAAATACCTAGATAATACTAGAGAAAATAAACCCAAAGCTAGCAGAAGCAAAGAAATAAAGATTTGAGAATATATAAACAAAATAGAGAATAAAAAACAATTTGTAAGTCAATGAAATTGAGTTGGTTTATTTAAAGATGAACAAAACTGACAAAATCTTAGCTAGATTAACTAAAAAAAAAAAAAGAAAGACTCAAATAACTAAAATCAGAAATGAAAAAGGGGTATTATAAACAATGCCATAGAAATTAAAAAAATATAAAAAGATATATATATATATATATATATATATATATATATATATATATATATATATATATGTATATATATACCAATGAACTGGATAACCTAGAAGAAATGGATTAATTCCTAGAAACACACAACATAACAAGTCCAAATCATGAAGAAATAGAAAATCTGAGCAGACTAATAATAAACAAGGAGATTGAATCAGTAAACAAAAACATTTCCCACACAAAAAAAATCCAGGACCTGAGGGCTCACTAGAGAGTTCTACCAAAAAGCTACTGATTCAGGTAAAACAAGTAAATAATTAAACTGAATAGAGAATACAGAATGAAATCCATGCATGCACAGGAACTGAACATTGCAAAAGTGTTTTTTCAAGTGATGGAATATTTAACCAATGATTTGGGAACAATTAAGTATATAATGTGAAAGGGGGAAACAGAATAAAGTTACCTTACCCCTTCATAAATATAAATTCATCTATAAAAGTACTAGGAGAAAATTTCAGCTGATATGTTTAAAATTAGCAGATAAGAAGGAGTTCTTAAGACATAAAATGCAAAAACTACAAAAGGAAAAAAGAAACACTAATGAAGTTGACCATACCAACAACAACAACAAAAAAAATGTGAACAAACTAGTGATAGACTGGGAGAAAATATTTGCATAGTACATATCAAACAGTAAATAATATCCAGGATATATGATGAACTATAGTGAAAAGAAGAGAAAAAAAGATAAGCCATCCAATGGAAAGGTGGGCAAACACTAGGAACAGGCAATTCCCAGAAAGGAAATACAGATTAAAACTTAGAGGGAGGGAACCTTCCTCTTTTATAAGAGTATCTGCGGTCTCAGTAGTGTCCCCAAAGGGTGACTCAAGCCTCCAGGGTTGGTATTTTTACCCCTCTATCCTTCTGCCTCTTGGCCCAAGACCTGAGGACAAGTGTGGGAAGTGGAGTAACTAAAGGGCCAGCTTTGGTTTCCTAGACAGAGGACCAACATGGGGAGCCACAGGGAATCAGCATGGAAAGGCTGCAGAAGAGCAGGAGCTTGGGAAAACAACTCATGACGTTTATGAAGTCCTGGACTCACCTTGTGCATGTATGGGTCTAATCCTAAAGAGCACACCAAAGGATTGGAGAAGTAAACCAAGAGATAGACTGTATCCTAGGACCCACGCACGTCATACATGCAGGACAGATCTGAAGAGCACTTGCAGATGTTTGAAAATGGAACTCATTTAAAGCCACAGACCACAGAAGGCTGGCTGGAACTTGCAGCCAGAACCCAAGTGAGTTGGTTGCCTCTTAAAAAATAAAAAATAAAATAAAAATCAACATTTTTCATAGGATTCAAACAAGACCCAGAATACTGTTACATACTATTCACAATTGTCAGGACACAATTCAAAATTACTTGGCATACAGAAAAACCCCCACAAAAAACAGCTAGTAAAATCTCAACTCTCATGGAAAAAGATAGTCAATAGATGCCAATATCAATATGACATAAATATTGGGATTATCTGACAAAGACTTTAAAATAGCTATCTATATAATAAAGAACTAATATGCAAATGGATGTGACGCCCTCACGCATAATGACCGATCAGCAGAAGGCTGCATGTGCAGCAGGCGCGGGTGGGTGGGGACTTGCGTGAGGCTCGTGTCTCTGCGTCTCTGCCCCAGCATTGGGCCTGGGGATGTGAGGCTCACAGCACCAGCCCAGGAGACATGAGGCTCACGTCCCCACTCCCGGCACTGGCCCCGGGAAAGTGAGGCTCACGTTCCTGCCCCCTGCGCCGGCCCCAGGGATGTGAGGCTTGTGTCCCTGCCCCCGGCATCGGGCCCAGGGATGTGAGGCTCACAGAGGCCTACCTCTTTGGGGCGATGGGTCACAGGGCTCCTGCACTGTGACAGGGCACAGGCCAGGCTGGGGAACCTCCCCCACCACCCCCACCCCCCTGCCGAGTGCACCAATTTTGTGCACCAGGCAAGGAAAGGAGACCTCAACAGTTAAATAGAAGCTACAAAGAAGAATCACTTGGAAATTTTAGAACTAATACAATTACTGAAACAAAAACCTCATTGGAATCTAGGAGGGAAGGCAGGGGAGGGTGGTGGGTGGGAAGTAATCAACCAAAGACCTTGTATGCATATATGCTTGGCCCATGGACACAGACAATGGGGCAGTGAGGGCCTGGGGCAGGGGGCAAGGGTGGGCTAGAGGGGATTAATGGGGGGGGGGGGGGGAAAGGGGACATATGTAATACTTCCAACAATAAAGAATTATTTCAAAAATAGTTGTAAAAAGCCTAAAACCTCATTGGATGGGCTAAGTAACAATGTAGATGACAGAGGAACAGTTGTGAGCTTGAAGATAGAGCAGTAGGACTTATTTCATCTGAACAACAGAGAGAAAAATATTGGGGGGTAGGGGAGTGAACAGAGCCTAAGAGGCCTGTGGGACAAAACCAAATGGTGGAACATTTGCATTATCACAGTTGCAGATGGAGAAAACAGTGTAGTGCAGAAAAATTTCATGAAGAAAAAAGGCTGAAAACTTCCCAAATTTGGTGAATGATATAGCTTACAGATTCTAGAAGCTAAATTAACCCCAAAGATAATAAATCCAAAGAAATCCATGCCAAATGCTTCATAATCAAACTGCTGAAAACTTAAGACAAGGAAAAAAAATCTTGAAAACAGGAAGAATGAAAAATCAATGATGCACCATTTCTTATGGAGAAACAATTTTTAGGGAGAAACAATTTGTTAGGGCTTCTGAAATCCACTAAAACTGCCTGTTTTTGCCCTGAAGTTAGCACTTCTGCAGAATGTTTAGCTTTTTTTCTAAAGATCTTTACCCAGCAGTAGGCTTTGTTTTCATTATAAGCAAGCTTGCTTTCTCATGCTAGAGAAAACACACTTCAATACACTCATGTGCTAGAGAAAATCACACACAAACTAGCAGAATTTCTGCATTATGCTGACATCATTATGCTGATATCAGTCATGTATGAGCTAGTCTTCATTTTAAAAACATCTTAGTGGAACAGTCTGTATTTGATAACAATGGGAAAGGAATACATGGGATTAAAGTGTCCTACAGTCATTTCATTATCCAGGAAATGGGTAAAGGTATTAACATTAAACTTTGGGAACATCAAAAAGTGAATGTTATGATTTCCTGGTTAAATATTAACAATAAAAATAGAGGGTATACTTAGAAGCTAGTTGAGGGGAAATAAAAATGTTAAGATATATACTTAGTCAAACATAAGAAAGGAGAAAGAAGTATAGGACCCCTGAGACAAACAGTAAGCACATAGATGTAAATTAAATTGAAATATATAAGCAATTAATTGTCAGACTATTTAAATCAAAACAAAATACAACTGACAATATTTACAAGCTATATTTAAAAAGAAGCAGACAGGCCTTAGCTGGTTTGGCTCAGTGGACAGAGCATCAGCCTGCGAACTGAAGGGTCCAGGGTCAATTCTGGTCAAGAGCATGTACCTCGATTGCAGGCTCAATCTCCAGCTCTGGCCAGGGAGAGCGTGGGAGGCAACCAATAAGTGTCTCTCTCTCACATCGATGTTTCTCTCTGTGTCTTTCCCTCCCTTCCATTATCTGTAAAAATAAATAAATAAATAAATAAATAAATAAATAAATAAATAAAATAAAAATTCTTGGGTGAGGATTAACAACAATAGCAAAAATGCACAGGTTTATAGTAAAAAGAAGGGCAATAGGTCATGAAAATACTAACTAAAAGAAAGCTGAAGAAAAAAAGCCAATTTTAATACATTTCTATTTGGAAATGATAGAACAAGTACACTAAAAGCAGCAATATTTTTGAGCTGATTTGAGCAATGCTATTAAGAAACTTGATTTAATGGACATATTTGTTGCACCTAAAAACTGTAGATGCACATTCTTTTCAAGCATAAAAGGAACATTTACAAAAATTTACCATAAAGCCATAAAACAAATTTCAAAGGAATGAAAACTACAGAGCATGCTTTGTGACCACTATGAACTTATTCTAGAAACTGATAACAACAGAAGATAACTAGAAGTTCATGTGGAAATACAGGGACCCAGAATATCCAAAACAATCATGAAAAAGAATAAAGTTAGAAGACTCAGATTTTTTTTATTTCAAAACTTACTGCAAAGCTATAGTATTCAAGATAGTGTGATGCTGACATAGAATAGGTATATGGATCAACAGAACAGAGAGCCCAGAAATGAACTCTAAGATTTATAGTCAATTGATTTTCAACAAAATGACCAAAAAATTTAAATGGGGAAAAGAATATTCTTTTCAACAAATGGTTTAGAAACAACTGAATATCCACATGCAAGGAAATAAATTTGGACCCCCAAACTCAGATCACCATAAAAATGAACTCAAAGTGGGTCACAAATGTAAATATTAAGTATTTATATGTTATTTTTAAAAGCTTATAGTTTTACTATAAATTTCTTAGAAGAAAGCACAGGAGTAAATGTTTGCAATCATAGGTAAAGCAATGGTTTTTTTTTTTTTTTTAGCCGAAACTGGTTTGGCTCAGTGGATAGAGCGTCGGCCTGCGGACTGAAAGGTCCCAGGTTTGATTCCGGTCAAGGGCATGTACCTTGGTTGCGGGCACATCCCCAGTAGGAGGTGTGCAGGAGGCAGCTGATCGATGTTTCTCTCTCATCGATGTTTCTAACTCTCTATCCCTCTCTCTTCCTCTCTGTAAAAAATCAATAAAATATATTAAAAAAAAAAAAAAAAAGCAATGGTTTTTTTTAATACATAACACAAAAGCACAATCAATAAGAAAGAAGATTGGTAAGTTGAACTTCATCAAACTAAAAAACTTTGTTCCTCAGAGAACATTATCAAAAAAGGAAACCCCTGGCCTGGTGCTCAGTGGTTAGAGCATTGGCCTGGGGACCTATAGGTCTCGGATTCGATTCCTGGTCAAGGGTATGTACTTTGGTTGCAGGTTCCCCAGCCTGGTAGGGATGTGTGCAGGAGGCAACCAACTGATGTGTCTCTCTCACATTGATGTTTCTCTCTCTCTCTCTCTCTCATCCCCCTCCTTCCTCCCTTCAACTCTCTCTAGAAATCAATGGAAAAAATATCCTGGGTGAGGATTAAAAAAAAAAAGATGGAAATGAAAAGGCAATCCACAGACTAGAAAAAATATTTGCAAACCATATATGAGTCTAGTATCCAGAAAATGTATTTTTAAAAACCTTACAACTCAATAATGAAAGGGCATATAACTCAGTTTAAAGACGAGCAAAGAATCTGAAGAGACATTTCTTGAAAAAAAATGCTCAATATCATTACCCTTTTGGGAAATGAAAATCAAAAACACAATGAGATATCACTTTATACCCACTAATATGGCTATGATAAAAAAGACAGATAATAACAAGCATTTTCAAGGATATAGAGAAACTGAAACCTTTATGTATTGCTAGTAGGAGTGTAATATAGTGCAGCCACTTTGAAAAACAGTTTATAAATTTTTCAAAATACTTAATAAAGAATTACCACATGACCCAACAATTCCACTCCTAAATATCTACCCAAGAGAAATAAAATGCCCACACAAAAAACTTGCACACAAATGCTTATAGAGGCATTATTCATAATATCCCAAAGTGCAAATAATCCAAATGTCCATTAAATGATTACTGGATGGTATAGCATATACAATGAACTATTATTCAACTATAAAAATGAATGAAATACTGATATATGCTATAACATGGATGAACCTTGAAAACATTATGCTAAGTGAGAGAAGCCAGTCACATATGATATGATCCCATTTATATAAAATGACCAGAACAGGCAAATCCATAAAGATAAAATAAATAAATTAGTGGTTGCCTGTGTGGAGGAGAGGAGAATGGGGAATGACTGCTAACAGGTACAAGTTTTCTTTCTGAAACTATGAAAATGTTCTAAAATTAGATTATGGTGATAGCTGCAGAACTCTGTAACTATGCCAAAATCACTGATTGTTTTAATGTTTATTACTTAAACAGATGAACAGATGCAAATACCTCAATAAAGCTGTTAAAATCAATATTTCTATATACCAGCAATAAAAGCGAAAGAAGATGCATTGACCATAACGTGAACAAATATCAAGTAGGTAGAAATAAATCTAATAGAACATTGGCAAGACCTCACTAAGAAAACGATAAAATTTGTTAAAGAGAAAATCAGAAGACCTAAAAAGAAATGTCATGATCACTCATTGGACTTCTTGTTTCTGATTTGGCATGTAGTTGGTTAACACCCCCATCCTCACAGAAGAAAAATGCTGAACAAACTGACAATCAACAGCTCATCTTAGATCTACAGAGAGTTAAGGTCATAGGGCAAACAGCTGCCCCAAACCCTGGAGCAATAGACAGCATACTCAGAGAATTCCAGGAGCAGATGCCTGAAGCTGGGGCCAGGAATGGTAGGAACACTTCCAACAAAATTGCCAAATTGCCGGAGGCTCAGCATAGACAGGCTTCAGAGTAAAAACTTAGGAGGGGGCCATCTTGGGGATCCCTCACACGTTTATAAATTTTACCTCAGGAACCAACCAGGAGAAGATTGGAGAAGGTTTCCCTTGTGCTTCAGGTAGGGGGAGGAGGAAAGGAACCATTTTTGGAACATACCCAGACCTCTCTGTTCTCCTTAACATGACTTGTCCTCAAGGGAAACTATTTTGCTAGAGCCTTTTACCAAAGCCTAACCAACCCGTGGAAAGGGAAATCTCCAACTCCAGTCCCTTTTAGGCTTCCTGTCTGCTAAAGGGAGAGGGCACTCAGAAGCACTTGTAAGCTCAGGGACACAGGCTACCAAAAGACTGAGACCTAATCATAGGACTACAGAGCGCCCCCCCGCCCACCCCTTCCCCCAGAACTGAGAACTCCTGTACAGCAACGGGAGATTACAGCTAGAAGACTGCAAGCCTCAGATCCTATTTAAGCAAGAGTCTGTAAAGAAACCCAAAGGCAGCAGAGGAGACAAACAAGAACACTAGAGGAAAACTGAGCCTCTGATACCACAGCTACAGCGAGCAGTAAGCACAGCCAACTCCTAGCCAGATAAACATAACACTTCACACTCATGTCCTATCAGTTCTTTTATGCATCATGTCCAGCTTTCAACAAAAAATTCCAAGCATGCTGAAAGGCAAAAAGCACAATCTGGAGAAACAAAGAAAGCATCAGAACCAGACTCAGGGCAGAGATTTTGGAATTATCAGTGAGAATTTAATATAACTGTAATTAATGTGCTGAGGGCTCTAATGGGAAAAAAATGGACAACATAGAACAGATGGGTAATGTAACTAGAGCAATGGAAACAGAAATGCTAGGAATCAGAAACACTCTAACAGAAATGAAGAATGCTTTTGATTGGTTCATCAATACACTGATGGACATGACCAAAGAAACAATCAGTGAGTTTGAAAATATGTTAATAGGAATTTCCTAAATGAAAAAGCAAAGAGAAAAAAGAAACAGAATATCCAAGAACTGTGGCACAATTACAAAGGGGGTAATATATGTGTAATAGGAATACCGGAAGGAGAAAGAGGAAAACACAGAAGAAATATGTGAAGTGAAAGGCTGTCCATTTGCTCTAACTTGATCTCCAAGATTTGTGTATTCCCAACCAAAATACACAATAGGTTTTATTTTAATGTTTTTTTCTAGAACTTGACAAGCTGATTCTAAAATATATACAGAAATACAAAAAGCTAAGAGCCCAGATCTCTTAAAGAAAAACAAAATGGAAAAACTTGCCCGATCAGATATTAAGACCCTACAAAACTATTATAGTACAGAACGTGTGAATACATAGCTCATAAACACACATAAATAGACTGGATTGAGGACAATGGTAGCACTGCAGAACAATGGGGAATGGATGGCCTTTTTGATAAATTATTCTGGAACTATAAAATACCCATGTGAGCCCTGTCAGAGTAGCTCAGTTAGTTGTGTGTCATCCTGTGCATGGAACAGTTGCCAGTTCAATTCCCTGTCAGGGCACAAACCTGGGTTTCAGGTTTGATCCCCAGTCGGGGAGTGTGTGGAAGGCAGCCAAGCGATGTTTCTCTCTCACATTGATGCTTCCCTCTTACAATGATGTTTCTCTTTCTCTCCCTCCCTCCCTTCCTCTCTCTAAGCATGTCCTCGGGTGAGGATTAAAAATAAAATGGAGAAGATAAAAGTATTGATGTGACATGCTATACACTTTAAGCTTACACAATACAATGTTACATGTCAAATTTATTCAACACAAATGAATAAAATAAAGCCTTATTAAAAAATACCCACAAGAAATGCAAATGAAACTTAACTCCTATAATCAAACCATGTGCATATGTCAACTCCAGGTGGACTATGGACCTAAATGTAAAATGCAAAACAATAAAGATTTTAGGAGATAGTGTAGAAGAATATCTTCTAACTATAGGATAAAAGTATTATTTAAAAATAAGGCACAAAACCAGTACCACAAAGGTTAAAGTTGATAAATTTGACTACATTAAGGAAAAAAATTTGTTCCTCAAAAGATGCCATCAAAGCAGTGAAAAGGCAAGCAGAGTGGGAGAAAATATTTTCAATATATGTAACTGACAAAGGGTTGTATATCTTATATCTAAAGAATTCCTATAATTCATAAAGAAAAGGCAGACAAATAATTTAAAAATGAGCAAAGGGGTGAACAGGTATTTAAAAGAGGCTACCCAAATGAGAGAGAGAGAGAGAGAGAGAGAGAGAGAGAGAGACACACACAAAAAGGTGTTCAAACTTATTAGTAATCCCCCTAATGAGATACCACTATACCTCCACCTGACTGGCTAAAATGCAAGTTTCACAACACATAATAAAATATGATCCAAGTTGCAGAACAGAAGGCACACTAAACAAATAACAGTGATAACCTATGATGGGAAATATCAAGGCCACGCCGCAATAACTCACTGGCTTATAGCCAGTCTGCGTAACTGCAGAGAGCCCTGTGAACACAGATTCAAATGAAAACAACACATCAAGGAACTCTCCCAGTTCCTGGAAACAACATCTGAAGGCTAAGGTGGAGAGCCCTGAAATTCCTTCCCACTGGTTCTCTCCAGGGCCCTTGAGTCAGCCTCTCCAGAGAGTGTGGTAGATCCCCTGACATGAGAACCAGGAAATGTTCCTTCCTTCTTTGTCCCAAACAATAAGATGGACCTCTCACAGGGGGAGGCAGGTAGGACAAGGAAGCCTTTTACTAACTGGTTAAACAGTTTATTCTCTGGACAAGACTCCTCAATGTGTGATAACTTAATGATTATTGCTAACTGAACTATAATGAGAGAAGGGCTGTCTATGGTTCCTTTAGGTATGCTGACCATTTTTGTACAGAAATTTGTAAAGAAACCAGTGGAACCAGATGTTTGGCATTTTCAGCCAATGCAAAGGTGTCATGCATTTGGAATGTGCTTATCTCTTCCTAAAAGGGGGAGGGGACATAAGCTTACTGATAAGAGGTTTTCTACTTTGGGAAACAAGGGACAAATGTGGGCTTCCTGGTAGGAACATAGACCAACAGAAAGCAGAGTTCTAGAACAGGCAAGAGAGCAGAGACAAGCCAGCTGAGGTTGGAAAGGGCTTCTTACAGCACAGCATGTAATGAGCCCTCAATGAATGGCAGTGATCAAGGTGATGGTGCTAGTGGTCCTGAGGATGGGGGAGGGAATAGAATGTGGGACCCTGTGGTGTGTCTCTTTGGATACACGGCTGTCTCTGGCCAGAACACTCTGCCCACATCTCCTCCCCCTAGCCAACTCTACTTTTCCTCAAAACATCGCTCCTGGGAAGTCTTCCTGACACCCCAATGCTGAATGTGGGACCCCTCCCTCGTGCTGCCCTCCCTTGGATCTTGACCACACTGTGCTTGTATGTTCTTCCTGTCCTCAGAGTCACCATCACATTCTGCAGTGGTGTTTGCTCAATAAACAGAAAGAAAGAGGAAGGGAGGAGTGTCATAGTCCTTTATAAACAGTGATGAGAACTTACTAATGTGAGGTTGGTATTATCAGCAATAAATGAAAAAAGAGAGGTAAAGAAGGAAAGCAGGAAAAGGGAAGAGGCGGGGTGGGAGAGAAAGGGAAGTCAGAGAACCAGAGACAGAGGACGTTTGAGGAGAGAAGGTGAAGGGCAAGCTACCCAGACCCACAGGCTTCCTGGGAGAGCAACATTAGGTGGGTGGGATCACCAGCTTCCCAGATCTGCTGCTGACCAGCAGGAGGAAAGAGTAGGGTAAGAGGGCTGGTCAGCTTCTCTTTCTCTGTTCCTTACTGCCCCTCTTTCTCACTGTGGCCTCAGCCCTTCTGGGGCTGGCCTGTAGGTAGATAAATGGGGGTGGGGGTGGGGGAGGATTAGAATAAGACTACCTCCAAAGAAATTCTCTGAAATGCTTTCTTCCCAGCTCTTCCCTCATTCTTAAATGAAACATTCCTTGGCCTTTTTCATTGTAAATTATGCATGTGGTAGTCTGTCTCAGATTGCTTGGAATTTGATTGTCTCTCACATTGTTGATTCAGTCAAACCGAATAGGACAGAAAGAGTCCCATTTCAACATTGATTACACTAGTAAAAAATGGCAAGCGAAAATAAAAATCACAGCATTAAGCATGGAAGAGGGGGCCACTGGTGGAGTTTGAAAACATGACATGGAACCATCCTGATGGGCAAAGCAGAGCAGAGGAGACAACCAGAGGGGATGAAAACCATTGCTCACTGGGGGTCTGGGAAGACGTTGTGGGTAGAAGGTGTATGCACAGAGGGCAGGAGCCAATAGGGGGAGAAATCAGTGTGAATCCTAGGTCTATCTGGAAAGAGTTGTGTTCAAGAGCACATCCACTCTATGCTTTTTTGTTAATCCTCACCCGAGGATATTTTTTCAATCAATTTTTAGAAAGAGTGTAAGGGAGGGAGAAGGAGAGGGAGGGAGAGAGAGAGAGAGAGAGAGAGAGAGAGAGAGAGAGAGAGAGAGAGAGAGAGAGAGAGAGAGAGAGAGAGAGAGAAACATCAATGCAAGAGAGACATAGGGATTGGCTACCTCCCGCACGTGCCCCATCTAGGGCAGGGGATTGAACCTGGAACCGGGTATCAAACCCATGACCCTTTGGTGCATGGGCTGATGCTCCAACTACTGAACCACTCCAGCCAGGGTTTGCTTCTTTCTTGAGTAGGCAGAACAAGAAGACAACATGGTATGGCTGAACCAGAGGGTGCCCCATAAAAGAAGTTGGACAGGATCTCTGGGGAAGGATGGGGCTCCAAGAAAAAGCTTCCCTCATTGTACCAAGTGTGTGTGTGGGGGTGTTCTGACCATGGGCCCTAAATGAAATTCTGCCAGTCAAGAATGACCAGTCAATCTTGCCTAAGCTTCCCACCTGGAGCAGAGGGCTACTGAAGAAATAGATCAATATGATGGTAGAGAAGACCAATACCAGCCACCTATGGGAATAGAAAATAATTTCTAAAACATCTACTGAGCATCCTCATTGAAATTCTAGGTTTTTCAGCTGGCCAGTGTGGCTCAATGGTTGAGCTTCAACCTATAAACCAGGAGGTCATGGTTCAATTCCAAGTCAGAGCATACGCCCAGGTTGTAGGATCAATCCCCATTAGGAGGTGTGCAGGAGGCAGCTAATCGATGATTCTCTCTCATCATTGATGTTTCTATCTCTCTCTCCCTCTCCCTTTCTCTCTAAATCAATAAAAATATATTTTTTAAAAAATCCAAGTTTTTCTTTTGTAGACTAAGAAAAAAAGTCATAAAAGAGAAAATAAAAAACAATAAAATGTTCTTGAAAATTAAAAATGTAATTATCAAACTAAAAAAATGCAAAGAAGACATACATGCCAGAGAAATACAGGGAGAATCTGAATTGTGTGGCTTCAGGGTGAGGGCTGGAGGGACGGCTGACATTGTCCCTGTGTTGAGCCCACACGGCCAAACCTAATTCTGCATTAGCTTGGTGAACTCCATTACCTCGGTGAACTCCATTATCTCCACCCTGATAACTCCCTGAGACTGCCTCATCCAAACTGCACTCCACCAGGGGCTCTGTAAACAGCTGAGCCCTATGGCAGCCAGCAGGTGGCAGCAGGTCTCAGGGTGCTTTGGGCCTTTTGCTGACCTGCCCCAAGCCTAGTACTGGTGGCAACTGGCCTCTCCTGCAGCATGGTCCTTCCTATGCACATCCATCTAGATCCAACAAAGGCAGCTATCAACTGTGAATCACTCTGCAGCTCCTAACTGGTAGCCCGGGCCAGTCATGGGCAGCATCTGACACTGACCACATGGGATTCCCTCCCAAGACTCTCCAGAACCAACACACCCAGTGGCTAGTTTCAGACCACAAAAAACAAACAAAAAACAAAAAACAAAAAACCCCACCACCCAATTAGCTCCACAAAGCAGCACACCAAAGGGAGGTAACAGTAGGTACAAGACCCCACTGTGGTGAATCCCTCTCTGTAGGGTCAGCCCCCACACAGTAGCTCGTACACTGTGGTTATGGCCAAACCTCACAGTCAGTCGGCCTGAAGGTAAATCCCACTGATGTACCAATAGCAATCAAGGCTCAACTATAATAGGAGGGCATACACAACCCACACAAGGGACATTCCAGGTGATCAGGGAGACTGCACCACTGGGCCCCATAGGACACCTACTACATAAAGCCACCCTGCCAAGACCGGGAAAGGTAGCAGATCTACCTAAAATATAAAAACAAACACAGAGAGGCAGCCAAAATGGGGAGACAAAGAAACATGTCCCAAATGAAAGACCGGGAGAAATATGCAGAAAAAGAATTTAATGAAATGGATGCAGTAAGTCTACTAGATAGAGAGTTCATAACACTGGTTATAAAGATGCTCAAGAAACTTAATGAGAACTTCAAAAGAGATAGTAAGCATTAAAAACAACATAGAAACCACAAATAAGAACCAGTCAAAAATGAAAATACAATAACTGAAATGAAGACTACACTAGATGTCAATAGCAGATAAGATGAAGCAGAGGATTGAATCAGCAATTCAGAAGACAGAGTAGCAGAAAACACTCATTCAGAACAGCAAAAAGAAAAAGACTTTTAAAAAATGATGATAGTTTAAGGGACCTCTGGGACAACATCAAGCATAACATTTGCATCATAAGGCTGCCAGCAGGAGAAGAGAGAGCAAGAGATTGAGACTCTACTTGAAGAAATAATGACGGAAAATTTCCTTAATCTGGTCAAGGAAATAAACATACAAGTCCAGGAAGTACAGAAAGTCCCAAACAAAATGAAGCCCACACCAAGACACATCATAATTAAAATAGCAAAGGATAGAGGTAATAAGAGAATCTTATAAGCAGGAAGAGAAAGACAGTTAGTTACCCACAAGAGAACTCCCATAAGACTGTCAGCTGATTTCTCAACAGAAATAGTCTTACACATTTTCTCTTCCAAGTAAATTTTAGAATAAGCTTGTGAAGTTCATTTTATTTTACATTCACTTATTCCTTTATGTAGACCTCAGTTCCTGATCTATATTATTTTCCTCATTATTTCTAAAGAATTCTTTTGAACATTTTTTGCAAGGGAGGTCTACTGGCAACAAATTCCAATTTTTATTTGTCTGAGAAAGTCTTTATTTCTCTTTCAGTCTTGAAGAATAATTTTGCAGGGTAAAGAATTATAGGTTTGTAAGATTCTTTTTTCTCTCAACACTTTAGTTTCATTCCTCTCTCTTCTTGCTTGTATGCTTTCTGATAGGTGAGATATAATTCTTATCTTTGTTCCTCTAAAGTTAAGGTTTTTTTTCCCTTTGAATTTTTTCAGAATTTATTTTTGATTTACTATAGTTTGAAATTAATATGCTTAAATCTATGGGTTTTTTTTTTTGGGGGGGGGGGGGGTGGGCAGCGGATTATCATTCTTAGTGTTCTCTCAGTTTCCTAGTTCCTATATCTGTGGTTTGGTGTCTGACATTAATTTGGGGAAACCTTCAGTCATGTTTTAAGTATTTAGGTTCCTTTCTTTCTTCTCCTTCTAGTATTCCCTTATCACATATGTTACACCTTTTGTAGTTGTCCCACAGTCCTTGGGTATTTTTTTTCCAGCCTTTGTTCTCTTTGATTTTCAGTTTTGGAGGTTTCTATTGATCTGACCTCAAGCTCAGATTCTTTCCAAAGCAGTGTCAGTCCAATAAGTTATCAAAGGAATTCTTCTTTCTGTTAGTATTTCGAGCTCTAGCATTGCTTCCTCTACTTACATGGCCCACTGCTCTTGCATGCTATCTACTGTACCCATTAGAAGCCTCAGCATATTAATCATTATTGCTTTAAATTCCTGGTCTGATAAGTCCAACATCCCTGCCATGTCTGGGTCTGATGCTTGCTCGCTCTCTCTCTTCAAATTGTTTTTTGCCTTTTAGTATACCTTGCATTTATTTATTTTTCTTGATAGCTGGACATGATGTACTGGGTATAATGAACTGCTATAAGCAGTTATTATGGCTTATTGGAAGGCTAATAATTCTGGTAAGTTAATCTTTATTAGGCCTTTTGTTTTTTAAAATTAGTTCCAATAGTTTGTCTAATAGTTTTATTAGTTCTAATTGAGAATCAGCAAAAGCACAAGCAGCTTCAAGAAATGGAATTAACAGATTCAGATTAAAAAGGCATATGTACAATGATTAAAACAATAAAGATGCAGTGGAAAACATAAGCAACTACTTAGAAAAAAAGGTATATGTTTTATAAGGAAAAAAAGCTTTTAGAAAAACACAGCCATTAAACTTTAAAAACCTAAGTCCATTAAAATAATAGAAGAGCCACATCTGAAAAAAAGAATTGATGAATCAGAAGGCAGGGTAAAAAATGTTACCCAGAATGCAGGATCAAGTTAAAATGAGAAAAATATTAGAGAGAGGTTAAGAGACCCAAGATAGAACATGAAGCGACAACATCCCCCTTCAAAAATATTTTCTCTCCCTCTTTTTGTTAGGGTTTAATTAACCTGACAATAAACTCTAGTCCTAACCCTACAGCTTGGCATTTTCCTCCGAGACAACAGGAAGTTAAGCAAATGCTTAATGTAGCAAGTACACGTTATAAAAAATATGTTTTCCTTAGATCTTCAAAAACAATTTCAAAGCCACTTCCTGGTATCTGTGCCTAGATGAGAAAGTATGTAACGAAAGTACTGTGCACTTTCTAATTTCATTGCATAAAAAAAATAAAAAATAAATAAAGGAATAAATAAATCCTGGGGCAGGAAGGAGGGAAGGCCATTTGTCATGAAGTCACCATGGCAGTTGCCAGTGCTTTCCTTTCATGGTAGGTCAGCCAACAGTATCAAGTCTTCCGAATGACATTCTAGGTGGTGTTTGTGCTGGTGAATTGGAGCAGGGAGTTGGTGATGTCTAGGTCATGGGTCATTTCCTTAGTGGCTCATGGCCACAGGCAGCAGCCCAACCCCAGTAGGCGCCTGTGGTCTGAGGTCCGGGTCCAGAGGTCAGGGCCATTGGTCCGAAGTTGTTGCCACTACCAGAAAAGCAACTCTAGACACTCTAGCTAGATTGTGTAGGAGTATAAATATGAGTGAATGTATGAATAGATGAGCCAGACGCTGTTCAATGTCATGGGGACACAGATGTGGGAGAGGAAAGGTACCCACATAATCAGTGGAGTTCATGTAAAAACTCCCTATACATGGCCATCTCACCCTGTAGATCAACATTAATGATTATCTGGCTGGTTGGCTGGCTCTCTCTCTCCTTCCTTCACTCCTTCCCTCCCAGTTTCTTTCAGGAATGTGTCTTAAAAACCATCTCTGGCATACCTTTCTCTAAGAATTTTACATACATTTACTTTTTTTTTCTGCCAGTATTACTCTTGGAATAATGAATTCCTTATCTGTATTTCTCATTGGAAGTGGGAAGACTACCTTTGTTTGGTCAGTAAAATTACTCCTTTCTCCAAGAAATCATATATTTAATAAACCCTAAGTGCTAAAAGAAGTTGCAGAGGAGAGGATGGAGTGGTTCTTCTTTGCTTAGGGAGCTACAATGTAACAGACCAAAAAATTCATGTCTTTGAGACTTCTGGGCAAGATGGCACAGTGGGTAAATGCGGTACTCGCCTCCTCCCACAACCACATCAAAATTACAACTAAACTACAGAAAAACCATCATTCAGAACTGCCTGAAATATAGCAGCATGGAAGTCCTATAACTAGGGAATTAAAGGAGCTGCATGGAGACTGGTAGGAGGGGTGAAGACAGGGGACTGGCTAGCCCCACACCCACAGACCATAAATAGAACAAAGCCCAGGGGATCCAGGGTGGCAGAGGACAGTAATGTTGGCCAAGGGAGAGATGAGAAAGCTCGTCTGAAAGTTCAGGTAGTTCTCTGTCTAGCATAACCACCCTGGCCTTGGTTTGTTTCCTGGGGCTTCCTCCCCTCACCCAGTTTCCAGGGTAAGGAGGTGATGCTTCCTGTGCAATTCCTTCTGGAATTCTTGTGCACGCTTGTGGGCTCTCCAGCTGTTCTGGAAAATCAAGCTGCGCCATACTTGTCCACTGTGGTGATCCAGATAGGTCCTTGGTCAGCAAGATCCCGTCACAGGAGGGCTCAGGCAGCTGTGAGGAGTGGACTGAAGTGGGGGAGGTTGGAGGGCAGCCCGTTAGGAAGGGATGGTAGTTGTCCAGGCAGTAGTGGTGAATGCCTGGACCAGAGCGGGTGGTGATGGAGTGAAATGGGGGATACAGAGACACATTTTGGGAGTATGGGGGTGAGAGAGAGAGAGGAACCAAGGCTGATCTCTCATACTGACTGAGTGGCATGGAGTATTGTCATCTGAACGACAGACTTCTAATCAGGAGTGTAGTAGGTGACTGTGTGACCGCCCAGAGTGCATCTTCCTTGCCTGGGAAACCTCAGGGAAGAGAGAGATGTCTGCTCTCCTGAGGGGAGGAGGACCTCGGGATGACTGGATGGGAGCATGAGGGGCCACTCTTCACGTCCAGCCTCAGCAGGGACTTCCCTCAAAGACGCGGGGCAACAGTCTCGGAGTCAGCTCCAGGGAGGCTGTGGGAGGTCCGGTCTAGTGAGACCACCTCAGGCCTGCCCCTCAGCTTCTCCCAGTTCCTGCCTGGGGCACCATGCAGTCAGGGCCTGGGGGGCCTGGCCAGATTCCTCACCATCCTGAGAAGAGAAATCCCCCTTGACCTATGTGATGCAGCTTTCCACAAAACGAGCATTTTTCATTTTTTACCTCTGGGAAATGGAATATTTGTTTTCCAAGAAACAGATTCTTGGATAGAAAGGGCTGGATTTACAAGTAGAAATTTTAATAAAAATAGGGAGGCAGGGAACAGAGGAAGGCAGCCTGACTGATTCCAGCTGATGCCGCAAGTGGTTTCCTCACTGAGAGGACGAGGCCCTCACACCTTGGGACCGGGTGGTCTGGGCCCCTGGGTTTAGAGGGGCGAGAGTTGGGGAAGGGGTCTTGAAGTTCATAGATGCAGTTTCTCCTCATAACACTGGGGCCAATTAGGAAACCAAACTCAAGGACAGAAGTGATGGCCACTCATGGGCAATGGTTTGAGCCATTCCTCTTTAGAGCCGGGCACTGCTCCTTCATGTCTCTGGAGATGCCCTCCCCAAATGGGACTTTGGGGTTTGACCAGGCTCTTGAAGAAGGCTCTCTGGGGCTGGAACCTGAGGGGTGTCCACAGCACCATAACTCCTGCTTATGTGCCCTAGGTCCCCCTTTGCCCTCCCCACACTACCGACTGTGAGGACAGGGTGGCCTCCTTGCCTTCCCAATTACCAGGGCCTGGCAGAGTGTCTGTTCATTCAACTAGATGTTCTAGTTGAATGAACAGACCAAAGATCAGATCCTTCCGGTACAGTATAAACTTATTGTTCCTGATGGTAAGGAGAAACAGCCAACTTTTATCTCCCTAAAAACCCCTCCCCTGCTCAAGGCCTGGCAGGAAGATCAGCAATGATGGGGTTGTATTCCTTCCCACAGCTCTGCCCCCACAGGTCACAGCCTCGGCACTGAACCAGCATGGCAAGCAGCCAGGTTCGTGTCCTGATATGCCCATTCTGTTCCCCTGCACACGAGTGACCAGCTGCTGGTAGCTCACATCCAGGACAGCTATGGTCCAGTGTGAAAAGAAGAGATGAAATTGAAAAAAAAAGAAGAAAAAAAAAGAAGAGATGAACTGGGCCAATCAGATTGTCTCAAAAATTTGATACAAAAGTAAATACAGAAACTGCCCATTAGTAGATATGTAGTGCATATATAATAGGTTAGAAAGGCCAAACTGGTCCGATGTAAGGTTAAGTTACAAACTATAACTAAGCAAAGGAAGACAGCTGGTATCCAGACAGAAAGAAAGAGACTTTAAGAGGCTAGGGATCAAGGACGGCCTTTGGGAGAGATGACACATGAGGTGGTTTTTATAGGTGAGGGGAGTAACCTGGATTGATGGGAAGGGCGGTATGAACACCGATTTAGTATTAGGTAGCGAGGAAGGGAGGAGAGAAGGTGAGACAGCCAGGGGCCAGATGGTGAAGGGTACTCAGTGCCAAGACAGGAGATCTGACCACTGTGCAGGGTACACCAAACATGTCCTGTGACTGCCTCAACTCTGCAAACCCCCACCTCACCAGGTCAACCTCCTGCACCCATGGCTCCACCACAGGTCTTGTCTCCCAGAACCAAGCCCCTCTACATGCAGCTCCAGCTCCTGTTCTAACCGTGAATAACTAATTCCTACCCCAGCCACTTCCTCCTTTAGTCTCACATCTACTCTGCAACCTCCTGGACTCAAGGCTTCCAAGGCCCTCAATATCCTGGCCTAACTACCTTGCCCAGCTGGAGCTCTTAGCTGACCCCCTGAACTACATACACCTCAACACCCTAAACTCTCTCGCACTGCTATCCTCACACCTGTTCAGAAAAACCCAACCCTTCATCCATTAACCTACAGTTACCTTCATCTTCTGTGGCAGATTGCTTGCTGGTCCCCCAAATCTATTCTCTTTTTCCATAGAAATAGGGTTTTAGTTGGGAACATGGCTGCCCAGCTAGACCCATTTCCCAGACTTCCTTGCGCTAGGTGCCTACGTTCTCACCAATGAAATATGAGCAGAAGTGATGTGTACAACTTCTCTCTCCCTTACCTAAAAGGAAATTATTTGCTTTCCACTTCTCTTACCTCCTTTCAGAGCCCCAGCGTTGGCCATGCAGCCATATTAGCACAGTCTACGGAATGGCAGAATAAGATTGGAGGGACCTAGGACTCTGAGTGGTTCTGGAAATTGAGCTACTCCACCAGCCTTGGACTGTAAGGTGAGAGAGAAATAAACATTTATCTTCTATAATCCACTCCTTGTTGTAACAGATTCTATTGTAGTCAAATTCGTGGAGAAAGTGCCATAACCAATCAGGACAAAGCCACCATACATTTCTTATCTCCAACCCCAGCTCAGTTCCACTTTTGCTTGATCTTCAGCTCCCTTGCAAACTCCCCCCAGTAAAGGCTTCCAACTCTCATGATGTTTATCAGAGGTCTATCCAACTCCTTACATTTCTACAAATGTTGAGACCACCAAATAGGGTCTCTCTTGCCACTCTCTGCCTTGAATACTATGCTCCAATAATACCAAACTGCCCACAGAGCTAAAAAACTAAAATAAAATCAATGTTCACTAATTCGACAGCTGTATATTAAAATGTCCCCTTTTGGAGCATTAATTTATTTGGAGCACACTCCAATAATTAATTCCTCTCCCTGGAAAGGAACACCTACCTCCTTAAAAGAGAAAGAGCCTATTTTTTATCTTGTGTCTAGAAAGTGATACTGAATTCCATTTCCTTAATGGTAAAAGTATTAGTTTACTCTCCTTTTAGCTCTAAAATGCAATGCTATGCTAAGGTGGCTAGAGGGGGGAAAACAATTTAATAGCTCCTTTTAAATCATATTCTATTGTTTAAATGAACTTGAAATATCACCTCCTGTGGAAAGGGAATGAGGTTCCTTTAAGAGGGACATGTAATACATGAGCCAGACGGTGAGGCTGGCAATAAAGGGATGCTGAAGAACAGGAAGAAGTTCCCAGTGGCCAGAGGACGGTGGGGACAGGGGAAGGCCCTTGGGTGGAGCCAATACCAGGTTTCCATGAAGCCCAGCAGTGCCAGGGCTTCCTTTTCCTGCCTTCCCAGAAGGGGCAAGCAGGACCCTGGGGAGCACTTCACACAAGATAGGCGTCTGCTTAGCTGACCAAGAATGTCTATCAGGTCAAATAAAGCTGCCCTTCTTTCTGCTAAGTCATCTGGGTCTTTCTCGGGGAGAAAAAAGAAAAAAACAAAAGAGCAAAGGCCAGAGGGACACTGCCTAGAGATTCCAACACAAAACTTAAACTACAGGAATATCAAGACATTGCCCTTCCTGATGAAGAGATTAAGGTCAAGTCAAACCCATTTGGCCTGAGGAAAGTCAGAGTTAGAGGAAGTTTATTGAGAACATTAAATAACTCGGGTGCTTTTCTGTTGCCAGGGCCCATGACCAATTCCTCCTCAAGTCCACCAGTCTCTGGAGTATCCTGATGGAGAGAGAGAGAGAGAGAGAGAGAGAGAGAGAGAGAGAGAGAGAGAGAGAGAGAGAGAGAGAGAGAGAGAAGAGAGAAACATTGAGAATTGAACCTGAGACCCTTCAGTGCATGAGCCAACATGCTAACCACTGAACCACACAGGCAGAGCTAAAAAATAAATATTAACATCTGTTCTTTGAAGGGTTAGGAGACATCTTCTACTAAGCCCTCTAGGCCTGGTTAGCCTGAATTACTTAAAGAACATCATTCTCAAAAAGAAAACAGAACCCACAGATTCAGTTTACTTATATATAAAATGTACAATGTGTGGCATAACATTTCTATCCACAACAGACCACATATACAACATGGTCCCATAAGTTTATAATGGAGCTGAAAAATTCCTACCTCCTAGTAACACAGCAGCGTAAGGCCATATGTAGCTCAACGCATTACTCATGCATTTGTGGTGATGCTGGTGTAAATAAGCCTACTGCGCTGCCAGTCATATAATATTTGCACAACAACTTAGTCACCGAAGGAGACTTTTCCCAGAAGGTATTCTGTCGGTTAAGTGGCACATGACTGTACTCAAATACAGGTATACAAGATAACTGTATTGTGTCCCAGAAAATTAAGTTCAGTGTTATCCTGAAATATTAAAGGTGAAAATGAATGTAGAAACAAAAATTATTGATAAGCAACTGTTTAAATTTTTTTTATAGCCCCATAAATTATATCACCTCCTTTTTATTATATGGTGTTGGCGTGAATGAGGGGCATGGGAGAATAACACTTGGAAAACAATCTTCAAAGTCAATGAATTACGTCATGTATAACTCCAAACGAAGTTGGCCTTGCAGAGAAGCATGAAGCAGAATTTGCAATCAGGCTTAATTATTCCTGTGACCAAAGAAAAAGCAGGAAAATAAAGTAAAAAGGGTGTTGGGAAATGAGGATGGGGGTGGGGGGGTGCTTAAGCCAGCACTGCAGTGGGATACCGTCTTCCCCACCAATCTGTCTCTTTTTATTTCATGCCTTGTTGGTTTATATTGCATAAAAAAACTCTTCAATTTGAATACAAATATCACTGGTGTTAAAACACAATACTTTAAATATGAGATAATCCTTTAAAGGAATTAGATTTTTTTTTCTTTTAAGCCTCTCTAATTGCTCTCTTATGTAAATTTAGATATTTTTACTCATCAATGCATTAAATATTCAAGCCTACCATATGTCAAGTGCTAATTAAGCAAGGGAGATTGAGATCTCAGGGAAACACAAGTTTCTATCCTCAGAGAATGCACAGCCAAGTGGTTAAAATAAATAACTACATGTGCCCCCGTCTTACCTTTGTGGGAGTGCACACCCAGGGAACAGGCTGAAAAGCTCCGGCAGGGGTAGGGGAAGGTGTCAGAGGAGCCTCCTGGCACCGGGCAATCTAACCCGAAGCCTGGTATTCTAAGAGCAGCAGCACATGCAAAAGAAGGAACAGGTGGAACAGCAGTAGTGAGCCAGCTGGTGGAGAAGCAAGGGAACTGCAGAGACAAGTGGAGACTGCACCTAGGAGTTCTCATCCCCACCCTGAAGGCTCCGGAAAACTGCTGAAGAGTGTCAAGCAGGACCGGCAGCAGCTCCGTGTGGGAGTGTGGGAAGCGTTACTCTGGCAGAGGTTGGCTGGATGGGTTAAGGGCCAAGAGCAGTTAGCAGTTACAGAGGCAACAGGGAAAAGATCGCAGCTAGCAAGACACCATGATGGGTCTGAGGTTCTAGGTTAGTCAACTCAATAGAATGTCATTCAGTGGGAATGTTTCACGTTTTGTATACCACCTACCCTCACCATCACATTATTTCCCCATTAAAAACAGCCTTTACCACAACCAAAGGGATTGGGAGGTGGAGGGCAGAGGCTTTCATGCCTGTGGACCAAAAGGCAAGATGCATGTCCCATCCTCCAAAGGGGTTTTTCTCCCTCTACTGGATCATCCCCATTAGCCTGTGAAAGCAACATTCTCTGGTACCCGTATCTTCATCTGGAAAACAAACACGCTCTCCTCCCTGGCCCATACTCCCACCAAAAAAAATCCCACCCAGAACACTTCTTTGACTTTCCCTAGTTACCACTCCATTTCCCAATAGCTCTGATTACAGAAGAATCTCCCCTTTCCCACGTGTTCACACTTCAACTTGCTCTGATCCCTGCTGGTTTTGTCAATACTGTACCCTCCAAATGCCAAGTCCCACAGAAGATTCTCTCTCCACTGGAAACATTTTCTCCCCTGGGTTTCCATGACACCTCATTTTCCTGTTTTTGTTGTTGCTTTTTCCAACAGCAGTGGCTTCTTCTCAGTCTTCTACTCAGACCATTAAATGCTGGTGTACTTAGGACTCAGGCCTAAGACCTCCTCTCCATCTACACCATTGCCTGAAGCAAGTTCATCCAGTGCCATGGCTTTTAAAGATAAAGTACATTACACTCCTCCATTTACATGTTCAATGAGACCTCTTCCCTGAGCTATACTCCCATGTATCTACCCCATTCAGATGACCATTTGGCAACTCAAACATAGCCTTCAACAAATTACTGATCCCCCTGCCACGGCAAAATCCTGTTCCTCCTAGGGTTTTTTCCATCTCATTATATAGCTTAGCCATACAGTCAGATGCTCAAGCCCCAAACAAATTAGTCATCCCTGATCACTCTCTTTCCTTCTCCACTCCACCCTGTCTGTTACCTTCAAAACATACCTCCAATCTGTCCTTCCAATCTCCCAAACCACTATACTTTCTTTCCTAAACTGCAACAGTTTCTTAAAAGTCTCATGACTTTCATCTTTGCCTTCCTACAATGCAATCTTCACAAAAGAGTTGGCATAACCTTTTTTTAAAATGATAAATCAGGTCATGTCAATCAATCCCTTACTGAAAGAAAAAAAAATCTTAAAATTCCATTGTATGTAAAGAAAATATAAATGAGCCCAATAGTTTGTAAGACCCTGCTGCCCGTGCGTGTCTCCCCGACATCATGCAGAACCCGCCCTTCCCTGACTACAGTCTGGCCACACCGACCTCTGTTCTCTTCTTCCAGCAGCAGCCACAGCCACTGGAAGATAAACAGGAAGGGCCGAGCCTGGAGGCCCACTCGTTCCTGCTTTAAGTCCTCTGCAATTATGTCCCTTCTCAATGCTGTGTTCTTGGCATTCAGATCTCAACTCAAATGCCACCTGCTCAGAGAAGCCTGGCTAAATATTACATCTAAAGCTATAATAGCACTCTACTTTATTTTCATAGCACTTACCAAAACCTTAAGTTTATTATCGGCTTCTCCTAACCAGAATATAAGCCCTAGAAAGGGCAGAACCTCATCTGTCTTGTTCCCTGCAAATCTTAGAGCCAAATATACAGTGGGCACTCAATACATATATACTGAATAAAATAGCCAATCCTCCTTGCTTCTACAAATAAAATATTCTTATAATAGCGGTATCACAAGAAGAACAGAGGGGTGACTAGAGCCAGCTTATAATATCATGTCAGTGCTTTGTCAATTTGTTTATTTCCTATAAAAATATCATTTTCTGCAAAGTCTGCTCCGTGACATTCACAATCTATGACAAAACAACTGGAAGACCAGCCATGAAAATCCTTCAACTGCTCTTTTCTTCCTATGACTCCAAGTAGGTTGTCAAGAAAAATCTATTTAAATTCTTAAACCACCTACTATGAAATAAATATACATACATACAACAGCTTACAATCAAATTGATAAGGTTAAAGGCACCACCAGCCCAGCTAGTGGACAGCACCTCTACTACTCGCTAATTTGGGGCAGAAGTCAGATGTCAGTACTTTTTCTTTTGAGCTGACCTTGTACAAAGAACTGTGACTTCTAAACAGTGCACTAACCTGAACACAAAAAAAGGAATGCACTGAATGTTGGAAGGGAAGCCAGCGTTGTGCATAATACCATAGTTAGTGCTAAACAATATGTGTTGATTGGATGCCTTCTAAGATTGCAGGTTGTGAATGAAAACATCTATAACTTACAAAGAGTTCAAAGAGTTTTTTAAAAACTGGCCATTGAGTACTTCAAAACTGGTGTTGAGTACTTCAAAAAACCAAAGAGCCAGTGTTAATAAATCGTACATAGAAAAACCATGCTCTTGGCCTGTTTGTGACAGAGGACGGACTGTGTGAGCTATTTTTCCAAATGTGCTGCTAACTCATAAAGCTTCTTTAACAACAGCAAAGGCCTCCAACTGCTATGCATTCCCCCCTGTATACCTATGAGGATGGGAGTAGCGGGAGGCACCCTTAGGCCTAACCATCTAGGAGGCCCATTCAACTATGCATTAGGCCAACTATAACCAAGCACCAATACACACACACCTCTAATTCAAAGGTTCTGGAGAAAAGTGTCAGTGTTGTGACACTTCTTTGTAATCATAATTCCAACTTTTTATTGGAACCTGGAGGCTGAGCAGAGTTAGCTGTAATTGTATCAGGGGCTGGGAGCCTTAGCAAAACACCCATGAAATACAACATCTCATCTACCTGCTGCATGTTCACACCAATCATTGACTAGGAACGCTATTTTTAATACTGCCATAATAGAAAACAAATCCTTTAATTTTTCAAGTGTTTTAAAAAAACAATTTTATACTTGTCAGCCTAGAAAATAAGCACAAAATTTACCAGTTTACATTTTTTTAACTCACAACTTGAGCACCCGCTCTGTGCATAGCACTAGCCTAGGTGCTATAAAGGGATTCCTAACCTTAGAAACATGACTTCCCTCTCTGAAATTGTATCATCACCTTTTCCAGAGAGTGAAAATAAATAAAATCACCATTCTTTACTACTGACTTGCCCCAAACCTACTTCTGGCTCCTGGAAAAGCTAATTTCTGCCAAATTTATGATGTTTCAATGAACTCAACTCCTACTTCCTCAAAAAATAAAAAACCAGAACTCCTTCTCATTAAAAAAATAAAAAACAAACAATTTTCGACGAAAGGGTAGTTTCCATTTCTAATAAGTATTTTTTTATTTCTTTTTTTATTCTAGCTTTTCCGTTTTCTTTCTCCAATATTGCCTTTTCTTGTACAAGGCAAACCAGACATCTTTGTATGCTGTTTTTCTTTTCCTAAGAAAAAGTACTTCATCTCGAAGACAAACCATTCCCAAGACTAGTGATAAATATTTTAAAAACTTTAAAGGTGAATCACCTACATTTTACCTTGATGAATTAAAAAAAATAAAAAGCAGTTGGCACTAAAATGGCTATTCCAAGTGTTTAAACAATTTTAAAAACTGTTTATTTATTTTGTAAGAAGGTACCCCTAGTCCAAAGTAACTATGTTTTAAAAATTTTTGGCCAAAAAATTTACAAAAACCTTTTCAGTTCAACCTAATAAAAGTGATATCTAGAAAATATTCCCCATTATTAAGTCTGTCTTTAAAAGTTCAGATTCTAACGCATTTCTAAGGCACAGTGTTCTGGAAGACGAATGTGCTTCTGCTGGCGTCGCGGGATGGGTGAAGCATCCATGACTGGCTCCCAGTGAGCCTGGCGGGAACCTTCCGCCTGGACGCTGTGGGATGTGAGAGTCAAACATAGGCCCCCAGGGCTGCGTGGAACTCCGTGAGACACTGTACCAGCTGCTGGAACTTGGGCCTCTCCTCCGGATCCAAGGCCCAGCAACAAGCCATCACAGCAAATCTGCAGAGTGACAGAGATGGTACAGTGACGATGCAGTACTCCCAACTTTTTAGTAGATTTGATGCCAGTTATGTTTTCTGTCCACACATGGGCGTGGAGAGGATGACATATTAAAAATCAATCACCATTACTACCTGTTGGGAACTCTCAAATGAAAAGAAGCTAAAAGGAGTGATGTGAATTTTATATGTGGGTTTCAATTCTTCATAAGAGCATACCAAAATTTATCAGCAAATACAGAGATTTCATGTAAATACCTGTGTTATCCTGTATTTATGTTCTGAGAGAAAGAACCTGGAGGAAGAGGAAGCTTTAGCTAAGTTCTAAGAACCTTGGGTTTTCAGTAAAATCAGGGCAAACGCTGTCACCCTGCCGTGGTGTAGAAACCTCAGAGGATTCTAGAATGAGATGATACTCACCCCTGCACTCATCAACCCCTGACCGAGTCCCATTACAGGGGAAGCTGAGCTATGTGATGAAAGCAGAAAACAGGAACTATTTCACTTGCCAGCTCAAAACTTCTTTATATATCAATTGACACCAACTGGCACGGCAATATGACAATGAGAAAGTCTTTTTATAACTACACTAGTGGCCCAGTACACAAATTCGTGCACATTGAAAGGAAATTAATTAGAAAAAATATTTTAATATTGCTATTCGTCCTTTCTCTATAATAAAAGTGCCAACCAAATTCATGATCGACAATGACAGGTCAAAACACACACGTGTGATTGGTGCCAGCGAGAGCTTTATATGTATTGTGCATGCATGAGTTAACCTAGCCTTTTATATACATAGAATAAACTTGCTTAATTAGACCTGCTTTCTGATTTAGCTAAACTTTTTCCAGCCTAGTGAAGCACCCCAACTTCTCTTTCAGGTAATTGTCAGCAACACAGCAGTAAATGTCAACAAGAAGCAGATTATTATTGTAATCATACAGGGAGAACAAAGGGTAAAATATTTAACTGTAGCAGTGTTTTATTACATTCTGCACAGTGAGAAAACCTGAAGTCATTTTCAAGGTCCACCATTTCTTACTTCTTTTCAGTCAGGTCAAGTTTCTAAATCTCGGTTTTCTGGCTAATGAAAAGAAAATAGGGTTCCACTGATTCTCCTATCTACCTACACTCCAGGACTTCTGTGAGGCTCAAATGAGATGAGGCATGGGAAAATACTTCACAGACATTTGATTACAGTGTGAAATGTTTCCACATGGCTATAAAGCAAGCTGTGTTCCTAGGCTGAAGAAACTGCAAGGAGGCTAGTTGCTAGGGAGAGGAAGCCAGGTGTTGCTATGTGATGTCATTACCCAGTGCCCACAGCGACTGTTTCCGGGCTGGACTGGGCTGTGAGCCTCATTTTGCGCCATGGGGTCTTGGCAGCATTGGCTGTGATTTGGTGGGCTGTCACTCTGGGGTGGTGGTGGGGCCTGTGTCCCACTTGGGGGAAGCCGAATGTTGCTTTGTGGGTGCCAGCTCTGCAGCACTGTTTCTCTGTAAATAGCCAGTGCATGTCACGGCAGCTCCTGCATTGAGCGTCTGGCCCCTGATGGTCAGTGTGCGTCACAGCAACCGTTCGGATGGTCGGACACTTAGCATATTAGCCTTTTGTATATATAGATATGTCCTTAAGACTCTACTAGTATAAATAAAAGTCATCCTTCACTCTGCATAGAGTAACTCACATAATGTTCAGCGTTTTCTCACTACGTACATTAGTCTCTTGGATGGATTAAGTGCTACAAACGTAAGATGCAAAAAGTCCTAATGTCAAATGCATTAAAGAGTGGACGAGTCTGGCTGACTCCATGGTTGTCTGGAAGAGTCTAATTCACCTCTGAGGAGTCATTATTCTCAAAGGGAAGCCCCTGGACACCCGCTGCTTTTCTTTTATCCCAACATCGTGAAAGGAATGAAACCCATGTCTTCAAGTGCAGAAAAACTTACAGTTCATCAGGACAGTTGATAGGCTGGGCTATTCGGTAACCATCTTTCAGGTACGCGGCCATCTCAAAGGGGTCGATGTCCACATAGGGCGTTTGGCCCAGAGTCATGAGCTCCCACAGCGTCACTCCGAAGGCCCACTGAGGAGAAGGAAAGCACAGGAGGGGTATTTAGAACAGTTGTCAGAGTGCTGCTGCCCGAGACCAGGTACAGACCCAAAACAGCAGATTCACCAACTCTTACGGAAAGGCAAAATATTACCTACCACGCCCAGTTAGTTTATCTTGCTGGGACAAAAAAAAAGGCATTTTAGTGGATGCATCCTTTAATGTGAATATCATTAATCGATATTCTAAGGTGATTAGATGCATTGGAAAAAAATTTTTTACTATTGATTATAAGCCCACAACCCAAAACTGTTAATTACAGATTTTCCTAATATGAAACTTTGTTAGTTTAAATACTGTAGCTCGTATCCACAATTGAGAAGTGGAAAATGAATATGACTTTAACCTAACTAGAGGGAAGAGCATCCTGAATCAGTGAAATATGCAAAATATGTAAAATATAGAATGCCATGGTTTTTTTTTTTTACTACATTCACATAATTTATTTTATTTTTTTAAGATGTGATTTCTTTCTTTAAAATATATTTTATTGATGTTTTTACAGAGAGGAAGGGAGAGGGATAGAGAGTCAGAAACATCGATGAGCGAGAAACATCAATCAGCTGCCTCCTGCACACCCCCTACTGGGGATGTGCCCGCAACCAAGGTACATGCCCTTGACCGGAATCGAACCTGGGACCTTTCAGTCCACAGGCCGATGCTCTATCCACTGAGCCAAATCAGTTAGGGAATATTCACATAATTTAAATTAACAGGTGAAAGTACCCTGAGAAGGTATCTCCCAAGCTTGCTTGAGTAAAAGATCAGATTTATTTAAAAGTAACCTGTGAACTACTGCCAGGAGCAGCACTCCTAAGCAGAGGCCACAGTGCTCATTCCTGGTCCACCCTGGCTACCCCGTGGCTCCCGGAGTGTGTGGAGGGCAGGCAAGGTGTCCACACAGAGCTGCCGCCATGTGGCCGGGAAGGATGCACTGCGGGGGCTCCCACTGATCTGCTGCCACCTGTGAGCCCCAAGGTCAGAAAGGAGGCACAAAGGAGGACACCTGTGTACACTGGTATCGTATTTATATCCTTTCAAGTTCTAGAAGTTGTGTGTCCTGTATCTCACTTAAGTTTCACAACAAACGGGTGAGAATCACTGGCAGCCTGATTTTACAGGTGAAAAAACTGAGGCTGAGAAATAACTTGCCTCAAAAACTTTTGAATGAAGGAGAAAAAAAAATAGAAAAAAAAAAAGAAAAGGAAAAAAACACACAAGACAAAAACAAGTCTGTTTTCAAAATCTGAGTATAGTGCATTAAATTTTATGTTACTATTTTTTCAATAACATATTCTTGAAATACTCCCTAAAATACACGTGTTTTTTTTAAAAAAAACCTCTATTAAAGAAAAGCTTTATTTCTTATCATAATCTTTGTAAACAAAAAAACAATGGAACAATATCTTACAGAATTTTTTTTTAATATTTTATTGATTTTTTACAGAGAGGAAGGGAGAGGGATAGAGTCAGAAACATTGATGAGAGAGAAACATCGATCAGCTGCCTCCTGCACACCCCCTACTGGGGATGTGCCCACAACCAAGGTACATGCCCTTGACCGGAATCGAACCTGGGACCCTTCACTCCACAGGCCGATGCTCTATCCACTGAGCCAAACCGGTTTTGGCATATCTTACAGAATTTTAAAAAAACTGCTACTGGAGAATACTATACCAAATCAAAATATACTTCAAAAATGAAAGCAAACTACAGTTTTTCAGACAAACAAAAGCTGAGCGAATGTCACCAGTGGGCCTGCACTGCAAGACCCAGGAGAGCAGCTCTTCACGTGGAAAGAAAGAACCCTAGACAGAAACGTGGACCTGCACAAAGAATGGAGAGAGTGCTGAAAACCTACGAGTAACAACTAGGTATTTTTTCTCTTGTGAAAATGTCCTTCCTAGATTGTTTACAGCAACAACAGCAACCCTGTATTGTGGGGTTTATAATATCTAGAGAAGTACAATGCATGCCCATGATAGCACTTAAAGGGTGGAAGGAGGTGAGTGGAAATATTTTATTGCAAGCTGCTTATATTAAACATGAAGTGGCAGAATACTATTTGAAAATAGGTCTATATTGTAAACCCTACAACAGGTTTCCCAACCTCAGCCCTCATGATACCGTGGGACGGGTAATTCTTTGTCGCAAGAGGTTTTGTGTTTTGGAGGATGCTGCATAAGCACCCCAAGTTGTGATAATAAAAACGCCTCCAGACATTGCCAAATATCCCCTGGCTGGGGGTTGTGGGTGTGGGGTATGGTAAATTGCCCCTGGTTGAGAAACACTAAAGTAGACTGATCAAAGAAATAAAGACACGGATTACCAATATCAGGAATGAAACAGGGAATGTCATTTCAGGTCCTATGGACATAAAAAAAAATATTATGAACTCAGCTTTATGCCAATAAATGTAATGTTAGATGAACAAATTCCTTGAAATACACAAATTACCAAAACAGACACAAGAACAACTTGAAAATACTTATAGCCCTATACCTAGTAAAGAAAGAGTTCATAATTAAAAATCTTTCCACACACAAAAAACTATGTATCCAGTTTCACTGGGTGAATTCTATCCAACTTGAAAGAAAAAAACAAACAAAAAACAAATCTGTATTAGTTTCTTAGAGCTGCCACAACGAAGTGCCATAAACTGGGTGGCTTAACAGAATTTACTTCCTCACAGCTCTGCAGGCTAGAAGTCCAGCACGAAGGGGAAGCCCATGGGGAGCATCCTTCCCGGCCTGTTCCTAGTTCTGGTGGTTTGCTGGCAATCCTTGGTGAAATGTAGCTGAAACGTTTCAATCTCTGCCTGTTCTCAAATGACATTCTTCCCTCGAATATCATGTTGGTGTATTTTCTTGTATTAGTCATATTGGATTAAAAAGTCCACCCTAAATAAGTATGACTTCATCTTAACATTTTATTGCAATGACCCTATTCCCAAATAAAGTCACATTCTGAGATACTGTGCCTATTTTGTGGGTGTGTTGCGGGGCGGGGGGGTGGGGGGGGCACACAATTCAATCCACAACACAACCCTACACTAACTCTTTTGGAAGGAGGGAACACTTCTAAACTCATTCTGAGGCCAGCATTACCAGAAATACCAAAACCAAAGAGTTCAGCCTTTGGGCACTTGGTATCTTTTTCATTAACAGTGACCATCAGGGAGCAGCAATGGCCAGCCTTGGGATCTGTGCTTTTTGGTGGTGGTGGAGTGGGGGGACAGGAAATTGATGGAGATGGAAGGAACATTTTAAATCTCCATAGAAGCAGAGCCTACTGGTTTAAGGGGAACATTCTAGTCCACTTAAAAATGAAAAAATGCTGTCAAGTTAATGAAAGTTAAAGGAAGCTTCATGCTTACATACAGGTATTTATTTGTCTACTTTAATACCTTCCTCTCTATGAACTTTTAGTACTGACACTGATTAGTACAAATGATGCTTAATTTTTAAAAGTGTGTCCAACTTCCACCGGGAAGGTAGTTCCCTACACAGAATAGAATCCAAAGAAGGGAAACTGGTTAGAAGGGATTTCCCACCCAAGGAGCAGCTGTGGGGAAGGATAATCAATCCAAACCAGATTTTGGAGGAAGAAATGGTGGGAAGTGATAACAAATGAATACTGCCACTTTGTACACGAGAATAGCTCCACCTTGACGAGGGAGGAACGTTCTAACAACTTCGGACCGTAAGGGACTTTCACAGTCATGTTAGTGGTGTCCGAGGCCTGGAGTGTGCACAGGTATTGCAACAGTTCAAAGAGTAGAAACTGAATTTTAAAAATTACTTCTTTTGCATTGTTTGAACACGTTATCATCGCTGAGCACTCACCCAAGGTCCTCATATTAAAAACTGCAATGCTAATAAATGCCAAAAAAAGGACAATAAAGCCAAAGGGTGCACTGCAGTTTCACTGCCTTAAAAGCCAACAAGTGATTAATTGCATGTTGGCTCACCAGCCCTTCAAAAAAAACCAAGACCAATAGCACAAGGATGATTTGTGGAAAACTTGTTCTCTGCAAGTCTTCTGATAACTGAACCATTTAAAACTCAGACAGACTTATTCTATAATTTCCTTGTGTTTGACGTCATTGGAAAGGGAGTGATAAGAAGGTCAAGTTGTTTTTTCCAGAGTTTTATAAAAGGCTGCTGCTACCGTTAGAAGGGTCTCAAGGTCTGGGCCATTCTTACTCAGTGCTATTCTTACTAAATGTTAAAATGTGGTTGAGTATTTTGCAGATGCAGCTGTAAACAGAAAGAGCTGACAGGAACTCAACCGGATAAGGAAAGCCCATTACAATGAAGAAATCAACATGTATTTGACCACATAGTGTATATAAGCAATGCCTAAGCCTCCCTGCAGAGAGGCAAAGCTATGGCTTCGAGTCCCATCTTCTTCACTTGCTGAAAGAAAACAAAACTACCTTGCAACAGCCCTGAACCCCTTGAGTTCTGTAACGCTATGTCCATTTAAAGAACGTTTAGAGAATAACAAGTTCTATTCATTTTATTCCTCTTCTCACAACTTATGTTATTTTATAGATTTTAAATATACAGGATATAAAGCATTCTTTTCAACTAACAATGTATTCTGATGTGACTTGTCAAAACGGTATAAATAAAATTATTTTTTACTCTATTATGTCATGTTAACTAACGCTGGGGCTACTAAGAGATTTCCATGCTGTTACTTCAGGAACTTAAAATGCAAGGCTGACCTCAGTATACTACATGGATGAGAAAAAGAAGTTGTCAAATTCTTGATTATTCCATCTGACCACAGTAAGAGCATAATTAAGTGTTCTATGGCTAGGCCTTTCTGTTAATACTAGGTACCTAACATCCCTTTCTCGTGGAAAGTGGAAATGGGTTCCAATCCTACCAAAGTGCAATTAATGTAACCTGGGCCAAGCGCTTTCCAAGCCTGACTAACAAGAATTATCTGGGGTGCTTGTTTAAAGTACAGACTTCCCAGTCCTATCTTGAAAGTTCTGAGGCCTGGAACACAGTATTTTTAACAAGAATCCTAGCTGTGTCTTAAGATCCAGCAAATTCAGGCACTCGTCTTAGATATGTTAGCAGAGGTGGTCAGATAGCAAAGACAGTTTTCATTTTTATTGTAGTATGGCCGACATACAATGACCTGCCTGCACATAAAGTGTTCGATTTGTAAGTTCTGACCTACGTATACACCCCAGAAACCACTGCCACATCAAGAAAATAAACACCTCCATAATCTCCAAAAGATTCTTCCTGCTCTAATCCTTGTCCTTTCACTCCTACGTAACCATCTGCTTTCTGTCATTAGAGATGTTTGTATTTTCTAAAATTATACATAAATGCAATTATTTAAACTGTATACTTTTTTCTTTTTTGCCGAGCTTCTTTCAATCAGAATAAGGATTCTGAGATTTATCCCTGGCGCAGCATGTTTCAACAGTTCATCCTTTTTCGTTGTTGAATAAGTAGTCCATTGTATGAATATAGTGATTTGTTTATCCATTTACCTGTTGATGGACATCTGGATTATTTCCAGGTTCAGCTACTAAAAATAAAGCTGCTGTGAACATTTGTGTACAAGTATTTGTAAGGACATACGCTTTCATTTATCCACCAGCAAAATGACTGATGTGGTACATATATGTTTAACTTTTTAAGAAACTGCCAAACTGTTTTCCAAAGTGAATGTACAAATTAGATATCCACCAGCGGTGTAAGAGCTATAGTTCCTCCATATCCTTGTAAACACTTCGTCTTCTCCATTTTAGTCATACTGGTGGGTGTGTAATGGTATTTCATTGTGGTTTCAGTTTGCCCTTTCCTGATGACTAATGATGTTGACCCTATTTTCATGTGATTATTTGCCATTCATATATCTTTGCTGGTGAAGTGTCTCTTCAAATATTTGCCCATTTTTGCCTTGGGTTGCTTTTTTATTACTGAGTTTTGAGAGTACTTTTACATATTCTGTATATATGTCCATTATCAGATATGTGTTGCAAATATTTTTCTCCGTATGACTTGTCTTTTCATTCTCTTAACACTGTATTTCAAAAACAACAAATTTAAAATTTTTATGTAGTCTAAATTGTTCTTTTATAGATCTTGGTGTCTTTATCTATGAAATCTTTAACACAAGATTTTCTTCTCTATGTACTTTTCTAGACATTTTATAGTTTTAGATTTTAAATTTGGTTTATAGTCTATTGAGTTAATTTTTGTGTATGGAGGAAGGTATGGATCCAAGTTCATTTTTCTGTAGCTGGATACCCATTGCTCCAGGATTGTGTGTTTAACAGAAAATTCCCTCTCCACTGAATTGCCTTTGCACTTTTCTTGCAAATTAGTTGGCCATACATTATGTGGGTCAACTTTTAGATACTTTATTTTGTTCCACTAATCTGTCTACCTTAAGGCTAACACAAAACTGTCTTGGTTACTATAATTTGAAATCAGACCTCCAATTCTGTTCTCTTTTCAAAGCTGTAGTGGCTACGCTAGGTCCTATGTATGTTCACATGAATTTTAGAATCAACCTGCCAATTTCTACCAAAAAAATTAAAAAGCTTGCAAAGATTTTCTTTGGGACTATGTTAAATCTTTATGTCAACTTAGAGAGAACAAACATCTTAACAATGAGTTTTCTAACTAGTAAACATGGTATAATTTTCCATTTACACAGGTCTTTATTTCTCATAAGGATGTTTTATAGCTTTCATTGTATAGGTCTTCCCATGTTTTGTCAGATATATTCCTAAGAATTTCATATTTTTGATGCTTTTTATGTTAAAAAAACAACCCTTTGATTTCTGATTTTTCATTAGTGTACAGTAATCCAATGAATTATTGTGCATTGATCTTGTATCCTAAAATCTTTATAAACACATCTGTTAGTTCTAGTAGCTATTTTGTATATCTCATTGGTTTTCTTCATAGATGGTCATATCCACAAATAGTACTTTTTCCTGTCCAATCTTTTATTGCCTTTTATTTCCTCTTCTTGCCTTAGTGTGCTGGCTGAAACCTCAAGTACAATACTGAAGAGAAGTAATGAGAGCTGGGATCCCTTTTGTCCCTGTTATCAGGTAAAGAGCATTCTGTCTCTCAGCAGTAAGTATGATGTTAGCTGTAGATTTTGGTTTTTGTAGATGCCCTTCATCAGATTGAGTTCTCTTCTATTCCTAGACTGCTAACAATTTTTATTAGGAATGAATTTTGAATTTTCTTCTAATTCTTTTCTGCATCTACTGAAATGATCATCTGGTTTTTCATTTTTAGTGTGTTAATACAGAAAATTGCCCTGTTTGATTTTCAAATGGTAAAACAAACTTGTATTCTTAGGATAAAGCCTATGTGGTCATATTATTTTTAAAATATATTTTTGAATTCTATTTACTAAACTTTAGGTTAAAATTTTTGAATTTAGGATCATGAGGAATAATGAGCTATAGTTTTCTCATCTTTGTCTGATATTGTTTCAGGTAATGCTAACCTTATAGGATGAATTAGAAAGTATTCTTTCCTCAATTTTCTGAAAATTATATAGAATATGTATTTTTTTTTCCTGGAATGTTTGAGATACTCAACAGTGTTCTAGAATTCACTATGGACCTGGAGTTTTCTTTTAGGACAGGCTTTTAATTAAAGATCCAGTTTATTTAATAGGTATATAGGGCTATTCTAATGATCTACTCCCTGAGTGAGCTTTGAAAGTCCTTATCCCCCAAAGAATCTGTCCATGTCTAAATTTATTGGGAAACAGCTGTTCATAATATTTTACTACTGAATACCTATGAGAATCTATAATGATATTACCTCTTACTCATTATATTGTTAATTTGCAACTTCTTTTATTTTTTTCTTAGTCTGGAAAGAGATGGTTAATGATATACTCAAATGAGTTAAGCATTGGTTTCACTGATTTTCTCTCTTGTTTTTCTGTTTTGCATTTCACCCTCTTCTGTTAAATCTTTATCATTTCCCTTTACCTACTTACTTGGTTTTAAATTTGTTCTTTTTCTAGTTTTTTAAGGTGAAAATTAAGATTACTAATTTGAGACTTTTCTCCTTTTCTAATATTGATGTTTAATAGTATATATCCCCAAATTTTTGAAATGTGTTTAATTCAAGTCTAAATACTTTGTAATTTTCCTTTTGCTTTTTTCTTTGACACATGAGTTATCTAGAAGTATATTATTTAGTTTCTAAATATTTGGGGATTTTCTAGATTCCTATTTTTTATTTTTAAATTAATTATACTATATTCATAAAACCCTATTTTTATGAATTAAATCTTTTTTAATTTATTGACTTGTTTTATGGCCCAGAATATGGTCTAGCTTAGTAAACATTCTATGTGCTCTTGAAAAGAATATGCATTCTGCTGTTGTTGGAATGGAGTGTTCTATAATTGTTAATTAGATCTAGTTGGTTGACATTGTCATTCAACTTACTGACTTTCTATTTGATCACTTATTGAGAGGGCTTGGAAATGTTTTCAATGATCTTTTAAAGAGATATAAATAGTAAGAAAAAATCTTACGTATTACCCATGCAGTTACCATTTCTGGTGCCCTTTGTTCCTTTGTATGGATCCGTATTTCCACGTGGTATCATTGGTTCCTAAAGGATTTCCTTCAACATTTCTTGTAGTGTGGGTTTGCTGGTGATGGATTTTTTTAGCTATTTTGTTCTGAAAAAGTCTTTATTTCTCTTTCATTTTTGAAAGATACTTTTCCTGGGTATAGAACTCTATGTTCATAGCTTTTTCTTACAGTGCTTTAAAAACATTGCTTCACTGTTTTCTCTCTTGCATTGCTTCCAATGAGGTATTTGCTTCCATCCTTTCCCTGGTTCCTTTGTTAAACATATTAACATGTATTGTTGTTTTTCTGGCTGCTTTTAATATTTTCTCTTTATCACTAGTTTTGAGCAATTTGACTATGTGCTGTGGTTTAGTTTCTTCAGGCTTCCTGTTTGGGGTTTGCCGAGTCCTTAGATCTATGGGGTTATATTTTTCCTAAAATCTGGAAATATTTCAGTGGTTACTTCTTCTTTATTCTTTCTATCCACCCGACCCTCCACTCATGTCTTTGGGGACCTCAATTACACATATATTCAGCTAACTGAAGCTGTCAACCAGCTCAATAAGAGAGCCTTCTTCAGGAATTTTCTGTGTCTTCTCTCTCCTTTCTCTTGCTTTACCCCCATCTCAGAAGGGAGATAGACTTCCTCTTGTACCAAGACTGTATCTTTACCTGGACTCCTGGGCGCATTCACCCATCATCTCTTAGACCTTCCCTCCAATCACCACGTTTCCAACCTCTTTCTCCCTATTGCTTACCTGGCCTAAAAACAAACCTAACAACCCAATATAATAAAAACAAAACACAAAAATAACAAAATAGAGCCTCTCTTGATCCTGCCATCCCATCAAGCTATGATCTTTCCATTTCTCTTCATAGCTGAACTCCAAAGTGTAATACATTTATTGCCGCCATCTTTTCACTTTCCACAGTGTCAAATATCAATCTATCTTTAATGATTTACTAAAGTTGCTTGTTTAAAAGCCTCTTTCTTCACCCCCCCCCCCCAATGATATCCTCATTCTTTCTGACCACTGCAAATATGTTTACAGACTAGATTCTCCTTGAAACTATTTTCTTCCCTGGCTTCTATGACACAGCATTCTCTAGATTCTCTTCCTATCTCTCCATTTTCTTTCTTTTCTCACTAATTAAAAATAAACATTTCCTATCCCCTTGGCTTTCTTCTCTCTAGATATTCACTACTTCTGGGGTCAAATGCTCTTGTTCATTCAATCATCACTTTTAGGAAGTTAATGTCCAGTTTCTAATATCCTGCTTCTATGCCTTTACAGAATTCCAGACCCACATTCTTGAACTCAACATGCCCCATATCAAATTAATCATGTTTCCCCAAACCAGATATTCTACCCACTGTCTTCAATTATGTTATATCTTAACAGTGGCTTAGGATTTATTGCAACAGCGGAACTAAATAAAAGTACAAATCAAAGATTGCATTCAAGTTTTCAGAAACATGGGCCCTGAGTAAAAAGGCACAGTAGACATTTATGCAATAGATCTAATAGTTAAAAGGGTAGGTGGGTGGGGGAGTTCTAGCCACAAAGGTGAATTAATAAATCATTTACTCAGATAATAACTGTGGTCAAGAGAACAAATGGGATATCTGATGGGAAGTCTGTGGGAGTGGGACAAGGAGAAATGTGAAGATTCAACATGGAAATAGAGAGAAGAGGCCAGTGTAAGGCCATTCAGGACTCTTACACAGTCAAGTACACAGCTCTCCAAAGATAAGATCAGTACTGCTGGCTGAGACTGTTCTTAAAATAAATGACCCCAAAAGCATATATATGGATGTCAACTTCAATTCTGTGACTATGGAACATCTGCTAAGGGAAAATAAGTAAGGCAGCGTTCCCATTGCCCATTCTGGGGAGAATGACTTGTCCATAAATATATAAGGCAGAATGTGATAGGTGGTGTTAGGTAGGTACAAAAGTCTCTGGGGAATCAAAAAAAGACAAAATCAAAGGTCATAAAGGGCCTTGGCAAGGTGGTTTAGTTGGTTGAAGCGTGGTCCCATGCACCAAAAGGTTGCAGGCTTGATCCCCGGTTGGGGAGTATGGGAGGCAACTAACTGACCAATGTTTCTCTCTCTAAAATCAATGAAAAACATCCTCAGGTGAGGATTTAAAAAAAAAAAAAAAGGTCATAAAAGGCCTTGGTATGTTTGGAACCAGCAGGAATTCCAGATTTGCTGAAATGCAGAATATAAGGAAATGTACAGGGGATTTATGAAGCTAAAAAAGGACAAGGACACTAAGATTAAGGAACAGGGGCTCTAAAAAACAGGGGAAGGAGTTTGGATCTTCAAGCCTTCACTTTGAAGATCAAACCATCATGGAGAAATATTCCTAGCAGTGGAAGATTGAGTTTACTGGACTTATTAACATTAAGCAATTTTCACAAGTTTTCAAATCTGACACTCCACTGTGTACAAGATACAGGCTTTATTAGAGAATACTAAAGGCCCGGTGCATGAAAATTCATGCACTGGAGGGGGGGTCCTTCAGCCCAGCCTGCCCCCTCTCACAGTCTGGGAGTCCTCAGGGGCGGGAGGCGACCCCGGCGATCAGGGGAAGGCGACGCCCCCATCACACCTCTGCTGCTGCCACTGCCGGCAGCGCAAGCTTCGGCCGGCCCTGGTTACCTGAGCCTGAGGCGGCCCTGGGCAGCTGGGCAGCCACCAACCGAGGCTTGCCTGTGCCTCAGGCCGGCCCTGGGTGGCTGGGGGGCTGAGGGGACTGGGCGCCGCCATCTTGTGGCTGTGGGCACCACCATCTTTGAGGGCGTGGGAGTCAATTAGCATATTCCCACCTTATTGGCTGTGGGCACCACCATCTTTGAGGGCGGGGCAGTCAATTAGCATATTCCCTCCTTATTGGCTGTGAGCGCTGCCATCTTTGCAATGGCATGAGGGTCAATTAGCATATTCCCTCTATTAGATAGGATATCCCTTCTAAATATTCAATTTTTTAAGATTTTATTATTCTGTGAATTTTAATTTTTCAGACACATTTTCTAGGCCTTTTCAATAACTATAACTGAAATACCTGGTATACATCTACAAGATTATGTTTCTCTAAAAAAGTTTTACTATTTAAACTTTAAGATCCAATAAATTTATACAAGTAACCCTTGAAGGTATTGGGTCCTTTTAATAATTCTTCAATGTAACTATTAACTAAAAGTCTTAATACTCCTCCAGATTTTATCACTGTGGCTAATATTTTTTTTATTCCAGCTAAACAAACATACCCAGATGTACAATGACTATATAAAATGCATTGATTGCATCTCATATCAAATTTAGTATGTGTTGCTAACACAACTTCAAAAATGAGCTATCTTTAAGCATAGTATTACACGTGACTGAAAAGATACTCCTTATGCTGTAAATCTGTCCTAGGATCTGTGATTAGGGAAGACAGAAGAGCCAACATTGGATGCCTACCAGGCCGTCATACATTTCTGAAATTTACGGCATGTCCCTCCACTGCCCCAGATGCTTAGACACTGCTCCACCAGAGCACTGGGTCTATCTGAAGGGAATGTTACATACAAAGGGCAGGGCAGGAATGTTAACAAGATCTCTTAAGGAAAATATCTATTCTTAGGGAGAGCCAAACACAGGAGGAAATACATCAAGGGCAATTACTCAATCAAAAAATAGCAACTAGTCACCTCTGAAAATATATTAACTGTTCTTGAAGTAAATCCATTTATTCCTCATTCCCAGGAAATATTAGGTCTAATAAATACTTTTAAATAAAACTAAACAATATCTTCTTAATTTTAAACTTCAAATCTTTATTTCCTAGTGTCTGAAAGATACTATCACCTCTTTAGCTTTTCCTTAATATCTTTATATCAATTCCTCTTAACCTGAATTTAATATTTAAACAGTAAGTATAAGATTGTTGATGTATAAAATCTGCAACCATAATGACAGCAAATACATATTAAGCATCTAAGCATTATTCTAAAATTAATAATGAAGATAAAAAATAAAACAAATAGTTTTCTAGAGGGATTGAGGGGAAAAAAGAAAAAGAGCTCATGGACACGGATAACAGTGTGGTGACTGTGTGGGCTGGGGAGGGTATAGCGGAGATAATGGTGATGGGGGAAAAAGGATTCTCTGAAAAGTATGGTTTTGTCTTTGATACTAGAGTAGTTCTAGGTCAAAAGACCAATCCTCATGGGTAAGTTATGAATATGAGTTTTTCCTGCTCAGGTCTGCTCAGGGCGTGGCAATGACTTTCCAAGGGACTGGGTAGTGCTTACGAGTAATAAGAATTATTCTGCTATAAATGTCCTACCTAGGTAACTTTATAGATTTCCCTCCTCTAGGTAATGTTTCATGTTTACAAAATAAACAGTATAGAAGCCCTGCACCCTAAAAACTGTTCAAATATCTTGAAGGATCTCCTTGTGGCCATAAACCACACTGATGTGATTAGCATTAAAACCATTTCCTTGACTTGTTTATCCCAAGAAAATGCTTTTTAAACACAATGTAATACCATAAAGACAAGAAAACCAACAAGAACGAAACTGTTAATTGTGCATTCTTGATTGCATTTAGTCTCTTAATAAAAGATAATCTTTTAACAGAATTGTTAGCTACTATAATTAGCTAAATAATTCAAAGAAGATATAAATCAAAAAATTATTTTCAAATAAAGGAAAAGAAAGTCACCAAAAAAATCTATGATGGAATTCACATCTGATGAAAACAGAATAAAAACAATATCCAGAAATTCTTAAGAATGCCCATGATGATATCATAGCTTAAAATAATGTTTGAAAGAGATTTATAACTAGTCAAATCTAGTTGTGCGCATTTCCTAAGTTCAACAGTTAGAAGCTGATATTAGCTTTATAAGAATCTTGACATATTGAAATATAGAATCTTTCCATTAAAAATTGTGAAAACACAATCCAGAGATACAATGTATTATTTGTATGATGGAAAACATTAGTATATTCCTAAAAAAAATCATGTAGAGTTTTTAACTATAAAAAAACCCACAAAAATGTTAAAAGGACAAAGAAAATGCCCCCTCCAAGGCAGTAATATAATTAGTTGTTACATTTATACCCAAAATATGTATTTTACATGTGTAGAGACTCTGGTGGGAGTGAGGTTATATTACCTGCTTTGCATGTGAATCTGCATGATGTTTTTCAGCCCAAAAGCAGAAAATTAAGTGTAGTTTTTAAATTCCCAACTCCATCCATAAAGAAAAAAAACATAATAATTATACCTATACATTTTTTCTGATTTATACTATTATTTTTTAAATATATTTTGAATTATAGTTAACATACAATATTATATTAGTTTCAGGTATACAATACAGTGACACAATATTTATATACCTTATGAAGTGATCCACAGTAAGTCTAGTAACCATCTGTCCCTCACAAAGTTATTACAATATTATTAATAACTTTGCTGTTATTACAATATTATTAATAACTATTTCCTATGCTGTACATTATATTCCCAAACAGTTATAACTGGAATTTTGTATTTCTTAATTACCTTCCCTTTTCTATTAATCCTCCCACTTATCTTCCCCTCTGGGAACCATCAGTTTGTTCTCTGTATCTATGGGATCATTTCTGTTTCATTTGTTTCACATTTTTCTTTTTTAAAACATGGTGTTTGTTTTTAATGTTTTTATTGATTTCAGAGAGGAAGGGAGAGGGAGAGATAGAAACATCAATGATGAAAGAGGATCATTGATCGGCTGCCTCTTGCACGCCCTCTACAGGGGATCGAGCCTGCAACCCAGGCATGTGCCCTGACTGGGAATCAAACCGTGTCCTTCTGGTTCGTGGGTTGACACTCAACCACTGAGCCACACTGGCCAGGCCACACAGCTTTATATTTAATCTCTTCATTAAGAGCAGTACATATTGCATTTGGATGGTGAATTATCTTTCCTTTTTATCAAGTAATTTTTATTGTTATTATCATTGATGTGGCTGACATAAGAATTCAAAAAAGTATTCAATCCTATGAAACTGAAAAGCAGGATTTTTACACTAACAGCCACATCATAGTCTTAGGAAACAGAGGGGTATTCCTCTTCCTTTAAACCTCAATTATCCAAGGCAAAACATATTTGGGAGGTTCAATATCCAGTCAGGGCACATGCCTGGGTTTCAGGCTCGATCCCCAGTAGGGGGCATGCAGGAGGCAGCCCATTGATGATTCTCTCTCATCATTGATGTTTCTATCTCTCCCTCTCTCTTCCTCTCTGAAATCAATAAGAATATATTTAAAAAAAAACAAAAAAAAACTGTTTTAAAGCCAAAGTTAAACCTGTTTCCCCCCACACCCTATAAACAAAGTTTTGCTTAATGTAGAAACTGGTGAAGAATTCCAGCTACGATTCAGAACTCCTGACTAAAGATTTGGTAACCCTAAAAACAAGCACCCTAAAAACAAGTACAGTTGGTCCTTACTGTCATTCAATACAGCCGCTGTGTGCTGGCCGAAACTCCAATTCTGTTTTCTCTTTTTATATTATTTGAGAAAAATCAAAAACAAAAAAACAACCCTCCCCCGCTAAAGAAAAGTTCCAAGTTTTCTTTAGATACTTTGCATATTTGTACGGTTTTACTTGAAATTGTAACTTCTTGACAATGTTAGAGAAGTTTTATTCTATTATGAAAGCTCTGAGAAAACAGATGAGGCCTAGTTCCCCACTGCTATACAAGCTGAGTCCTTAGGGTTCATATCTAAGAGACTGGATGTATTTCCCCACCCAAGCCTCTGGCTGCAACGGCTATGGCAACAAGAAGCACGTTTTTGTCCACTGTGAACTTGTGCAGCTGCTCCTAAAGGAAAACCTCCCTTCCTCATCATCACTCATATTTACTCTGCCCCTATGACAAGTGTCAGATATGTCGTTTTTTCCCCCTGAGAGTGGTTGATTTTAAATTAAGTTAAAACAAAGTCTTTTGGAGACATGCACAACAGACCTTAATTAACAGAAAAAAAGGCAAAAGACAACGTAAGTAAATTGTTCACCCACATCAAGTGAACACATTTAATCAGGACACTTGGTATATAAAAAAGGCACCCTATTATCAAATAGCTAACCTCACCTCTGAAAAAAGAAAAAAGGGTAATTAGATTTTAATTAACAAGAGAGGGTTTCTCCCCTTATCAACTCATTCTAATGTCAAAAGATTTTAAATTAAAATACCAGGTTTTCAATACGGAAGTCTTAAATAATTTCAATTACTGAATGTAGCACGTTGAAAGATGGCCCAAAGATATGTCCACATTCAAATCCCTGAGACTTGTAAATATTATCTTATGTGGCAAAAAAAAGTGATTAAGTTAAAGACCTTGAGAATAGAAGCTTATCCTAGCTTATGTAGCTGGGTCCGAAATACACTCATATCCATCATTATGAGAGGCAGAGAGAGTTTTGAGAGACAAACACACAGGGAGGAGAAAGTGGTCTGAATATGCAGCAGGGAGAGGCAGCCCCAAGCCAGGAAACGGCGACCGCCCCTGCAGCTGGGAGAGGTAAGGAAGGTTTGCCTCTGAGAGCCTCTGGAGGAAGCTCAGCCCTGCCTGCATCTGGATTTCAAACATTTGGCTTCCAGAACTCAACTCCGAGAGAACAAATCTCTGTCACTGCAAACCACCACGGTTGTTGTAATTTGTTACAGCGGCCACAGGACACTAATCCACGGAGGGAAAGTGCGTTAAAAGAGTAATCCTTAAAGCACACACACTTACTAGAAGTAAAAGGATAACTCGATACTATAAATAAAATGAGACACAATATATAATAATATAGCAAACCCATTTTTTACAGTTGTAACTTCGAAACAAATTATTCTATTAGGATTTTACATGTAACACTAACAGATATCACTGATCATTCAGTGTTTGCAGTTAGCACAAAAATTATGATAGCAATTGCTTCTTTTTTAAAGTATGTTTTTATTGATTTTAGAGAATAAGGGAGAGGGAGAGAGAGAAACAACAATGATGAGATAGAATTATTGACTAGCTGCCTCCTGCACGCCCAAGGGAATCAAGCCCCCAACCCAGGCATGTGCCCTGACCGGGAATTGAACCATGACCTCCTGGTTCATGGGTCGACTATTCAACCACTGAGCCACACCAGCTGGGCACAACTCTTTATTTTATTCCGCAATCCCATTCTATCCCAAAATACTTCTTTATACCTACACTCCGAATGTTTTAAAAAGCTACTTTGTGACTAAGAATATGTTTCCATAGCTGCCTGTACTTATACCTACCTTATGTGCAGTTTAAGCTAACCTCTGAATATTCACTACAGTAAAGAGACAGGAAAATAAATTCATCTTTCAAAACAGATTAAAAAGTGACAGAACTTTAAAATGCCTGCAAAATACCCATAAATAGATGTGACTTCTGAAACTGAACATTACTAAGTATAAAGAATCCCACTTTGTGATCTGCTCAAGTGGGCAGACCACCCAGAAGCTGATAGAGGGAAAGAGTGACATCTGAGGAATTATAAATTACACAGGTCGTAATACTTAGAAGAGGTCATTTTAAAAAAGAAAGCAGTAAATTTTGGTGATCTTGGAACCACTTGGTCCTTCTGAGACTTCAATAAGAAAATAAGAATAATCAAATACTGTAACCTCTCTAAGCCTCAATGTTGTTACCTTTAATACTGAGATAATCGTAGTTGCCTACCCCATAGTGTTAACAGTGCTCCTCATGTGGTTATTGTGAGATGCCACACAATGATGGACCATGGTTTGGGTCACAGCTTCTCTCCATAAACTGGCTGACTGAGCTAACTACACTTGCTTTCTCAATGAAAAATTTCAGGGAAAAGTTGCTAGATTTCAATAATAATAATAATCCTATATAATAAAGAGCTAATATGCTAATTAGACTGAACAGCAGAACGACTGTCCAGATGACCTTCTGGATGAAGCCGTTGCTGTGAGGGCCAAGCCCTTTGCATGAATTTCGTGCATCAGGCCTCTAGGAATAATAATAATAATAATAATAATAATAATAAAACAGAAAGGCTTGTTTCCATTTTGTTGAAATCCAGGCCCCAGCACTTACCACATCACTAGCACTGGAGAACTCATTATTAACCAGACTTTCCAGAGCCATCCACCGAACTGGCCTGTTTTCATTGTCCCCCAGACAGTGGTAGTCCATGGGGAACAAGTCTCTGGAGAGGGCATTGTCTGTGATCTTAACTTGAAGTGTGTCATCAATGCTGAAAAGTAAAGATACAAATATCAAATGCAATCAGAGTATTTGAAAAATATGGGTCACAGTTACTCTTAAATACAACATAATTCCCACTGTGATTTCTGAGAAGAACCCCAAATCCAAGGAATACTAAACATCGGATGACAGTGATGAGCCCGTGGCACCTACACACAGTTCCTAGCAGCCAGGTCTTTGTGGATGACTTCCCTTCTGGCCAGATAGCTCATGCCACAGGCAATCTGAATCGCCATGTGTACCAGGTCTTGCTGAGAAATTGCCTGTGGGAACAGAAAATGACAATGTTTGCAGTTAGCACAAAAATTATGATGGCAGCTGCTTATTTTATTCCATAATCCCACTCTATCCCAAAATACTTTTAATACTTACACACTTTTTTTTTTAAAGCTACTTTTTAACTGAGAATATATTCCCTGTACTTATATCTACTATAGTCCTTACTCTGTAAAATAATTTACCATTTACTTCTCTCATCTGTTAGGTATATCTCCCCAGCATCCAGCACACACAGCAGCTAGCTGCTCATAAGTATCTGCTCAATGCTGAACACACAAGGTAACATTACAGATGCTTATTACTCAATAACCAGTTCTTTTCTTTTCAAATAGTTTTTAGTAGGAGATTATCCCCTAGGGGCCATTTTTAAGACTACAAGCCTACAGCTCTCTCCACCCTGGTGTGCTCCCTGGAGCCAGGATGCCAGTACTGTGGGCGGAGGAACAACATTCCTCCCCAAGTGATGCTGAGGCTTCAGCCTCCAACCACTGGTTAGGAACCAGCTTTAATCCTGTCTGTTTCCAAAGCACGTCAAATGTATTAAGCCAAATACTCAATGCAGCCTCTGAATCCATGTTCTCTTGGCAACCGTAGTAAGTAAATTATTATACATCTTGAAACAAACTTAATGGGGCTACAAGATACAGTGGCAGCAAACACCTACTAGGTTTTAGCACCACTACCATCACGATGCATTTGCAATCTGACTAATGCTTCACAGCTATGGCACAAGCAGTGCAGAGAAAGAAATGCTTACATGACTAACATCTTACAGCTGCGCATATTAAAAATACACCCTCCAGTCATCACCAGCTTTTGGTACTATATGGATCGATGGCTCTGAATATGGACTAAATAGGCCTGTTTCCATGCCTAGAAGGGAGACCTAGTTCAAGTACCTTCCAGAGTTATTAGAGAAATGACTGGAAGGGTGTTCCAGAGATTTTGAGGTGATTCTAAATAAACACACAATGGGTATACAAAGAAAAACTTCAGCATCAGCAAAGTGTACACCTTTAGGCAGGAATCATAAAGCAATCTTCCTCCAGACCAACAGGTTATAAACATCATCTGATTCACTTTGAGTTTCTTTTTGCAGGCCTTCACACAGATTATAGTTAAGAATGTAAACATCTGCTTTCAAAGACAATATCAGAAACTACTGGTAAATAACTGGTATTTGGCAAATTTTCTCACCTGAGGATTATTGGCCTCTACTAATTTGCACTGCCGTAAAAACAATTTTAGATTCCCCCAATTCATGTAAGGCAATATCACCATGGGCTTTTCTCCTTCTTCTATACACACATGGGTAATAGGAAGAAGATTTCTATAAAATAATCAGAAATCAGGAGAAATACAAGTGAAACTTAAAACTTTAGGGGCTTATTTGTAATAAAAAGCAATAAAATAAAGAAAACCTAAAATAAAATAAGAATTATCTCTAACATATGTACTTAGAAACATGATTACCATTAAAAATATAAAATTATAAACGCTCCTTTAAACTAGACTTAAACATTTCACATAGATGCACTCTCTCGATAGGGAAAGTTATAAGCTCAAAGTTGCTTCCTGTGGACTGGATTCTCTGAAGACACATCTGGCCACACTAAATCTTTACTCTACAGGATAATTAGAGACAAATGTTTGACTACGAGCATATTATGATAATACCCGATTCTGTCCATCATTACACTTAAAAAAAAAAAAAAGCCCTGATGCAGACTGTGGACAAGAATACGACAATCAAGAAGGCCTTTAAGGGGCTGAAACTGTCACAAAAGCCAAGATGGTCTTAGCTGGTCACATGGTATTTAGAATCCAATTTCCAAATCCATAACTTACCATTAACGCTCTGTGCGACCATCTCTTTGGGCCTTAGTTTCCATACCTCTAACATAGGAATCCCAACCATAAAACGTTGCTGTAACGTGCAAAGTTAAGCATGTGGAAAACAATCTTACTCCTTTTTTAATTTCTATGGCACAATAAATACATTTCACCTTATTGCCTAATTGGTATCTGGAAATAACCGTTAATTTTTCCCACAGTTATGTAACTTTTTATACAATTTCCTTATCTTCCCCTTAAGCTGAAAACTCCTAGGAGGCAAAAACTAATACGGACTCTTATTTTTACACCTAATGCCTCATATTTTATATCACAGAAAGCAAGCATTTAATAAATAGTTGATAAACACAGAAATAATACAGCTTTAAAAACATTCCTGTTCCTTAACTTAGCATAATCTGCTTCTAAACATGTTTAATAAAGAAAAAAAGCTACAAGAGCAAGGACAATTAATATTAATTGCAGAAAGTTGCAAACAACTTGAATGTCCAAAAAGTAAGTAAAGGAGAACACACCCAAACAATAGGAGAGTATCTACCAAGAAAACGGTCAACAAGAGCTGTTATGAGAATGTGAGTAAAAGCTGATCTCATAGGAAAGCGAGACACAAGTCACCTGTTTGCAGGATAATTACAGTCATGGGGGGGGGGGGGGGGGGTTAAAACTGCACAGAAAGATGCCACGATTAAGGAGTTGTTGTTTTGAGTGTGGGACTCTGGATCAGTTCTAACCTGCTTTTCTGCATTTCCTAAACTGTCTCCATTGAGCATACGTGCATCTCCTCTAAATCCACCATCACACAATTGTGGCCTGACCGTCAGTGTGCACGTGAAAGCTGTGGGCTCCCCTGTGTGTGCAGGAGTTCCCAGCAGGGAAAGCACTGGCTCGAGGAGCTGGGGACCTGTGGACTCGATAAGTAAGCCTGTGTGCGGTAACCTCTCCGCAAGGCTTCTGCTGGCACTACCGCCTCAGAGTGGCAGTGACCATGAGCCCACTTCACAGGCAGCAGTGAAGAGAGAGGCTAGGTAATCTGTCAAGGCCAAAAAGCAAGTACACAAAGAATAAAAGGCAAATCTTTATCTGATTCCAAAACCCTCATACTTTCCCCTGGACATTTCCTCCCAGGGGAACAAAAGGGAGCAGAGCAGAGATGAAAACTCCTGGAAGCCCCAGGCACACTGAAGTGACTACAGCGAGTTTGCACTCAGGATTAAATGAGCATTTCAGGGGGGATGTGAAGAGGTGCCTGATCTCTTACCACCACCTCCCCCAAAATTATTCCTCTGCTCCTTTCCTCATGACTGAAATTCCCTGAGCAGAGTTTAAGGCATTTATCCAGGCACAGCAAGTTTGCTAGAGGAGATCACATCATTTTTCTATCATCAGAGGATTAAAATCCCCTCTGGGAAAGGTAACCAGTGGCACAAAAATGTTTCAAGGTACAAATGGCTGCTCTTCATTCCACCTATTTCATAAAGTAAAGGAGGACGAGGAGGAAGGTCTGGGATCTAAGAAGAGGGGATGAGGGCAGAAGCAGGTGCCGTAGAGAAGAACACGGTGGAGGAGGGTGGATTCTGTGGGAACTTAGACAAGAACTGCATCCAGCTCTCAGTCTTGCTGAGTGTCCTTGCAGAGTCAGAGCCGGAAGGCAGCGATGCTCAACCTTTTCATCTCGTGGCACACATAAATTACTAAAATCCGTGGCACCCAAAAAAAACACTTTTTGCCAATCTGATAAAAAAAAAAGGTGTAATTTTGATTCATTCACACCAACGGCTATTGTGTTGGCTCAGAAGGTAAAAGCTTTTTGTTATACCTCTATGAAGAGGACTAGTATCAAGCTTTGAAAAAGCTCTTTAGCCCTGGCTGGTGTGGCTCAGTTGGTTGGGTGTCATGCCGTGCACCAAAGGTTGCTGGTTCGATTCCCAGTCAGGGCATATGCCCAGATTTCAGGTTTGATCCCAGTAGGGGGCATTCCAGAGGCAGCTGATCATGTTCTACTCTCATACCAATGTTTTTCTTTCTCTTTCCCTCTCTTTCTCTCTCTCTAAAAATCAATAAAATATATTTTCAAAAGCTCTTCATATACAACTATAAGTATCTTTTTAAAAATCATACTATGACCGCCCTAGCCAGTTTGGCTCAGTAGATAGAGCACTGGCCTCAGACCGAAGGGTCCCAGGTTTGGTTTCAGTCAAGGGCACGTACCTTGGTTGCAGGCTGGTCGAGGCTCTTGCAGGAGGCAACCAATCGATGTGTTTCTCTCACATCGATGTTTCTCTCTGTCTTTCCCTCTCTCTTCTACTCTCCCTAAAAATCAATGGAAAAATATCCTCGGGTGAGGATTAACAACAACAACAAAAAATCATACTATGACCTAACAAGAGATTGGTTAAATAAAATGTGGTAGTACACTGATTTAATGAACTACTAAGTAGCCTTTTAAAATGTGGACATGAATTTATAGTGACTGACATGGAAAGTTAAATGTTGTTTTGTTATTCCAAGAAGCATGTTAACCTTGCTAAGGATAATAATAGTATATGATTATATAGAAAAATATTCTTTTAAATGCATCGAAAGTGTTAAGATGTCCAATTTACTTTAAAATACTTCTACACTCACAAATATCTATCATCTATCTAGACAGATGTTACACATACACTTATATGTACACATGCAAATAAAAATGGCAAAATGTTAATAACTAACAATGAATTTAGGAACCAGTCTTTTTGTGTTTATTATTCTTGACTTTAGCATTCTCTAGGTTCAAAAATTTCATAACCAAGTTTTTTAGCACATGTATTGTCAGTATTCTATTTTTAAAGGGAAATATGCACATAAATATGTATAAACTCTCCAATGCTTAGCTCTGATTGTCCAGATGTGAGCTCACATGCTCTTGAATAGACTTTTCTGCATTTTTAAATTTTATGCTATGACCATGCATTTCCCTTTTATACTCAGAAAAAAAAACAACAAACCCAAACTATCCAAAAAGATACTATTAAATTCAGAACACATCACAATGTTCTTAAAATAAAAATGTGAAATACAATGCCATCATGCTTAGCAAGTGCTGGTGGTTTTTCCTCTCACCTGTGATGAAGGCCTCGCAGCTTACAACTTTCAGTGAGCATCATTGTCACCTGAATTTCAGAAGCTTGATCTACGTCAAGAAAAAGACATTATCTTGAATGACAATACTATATATACATATGGCACTACTATTCTCTGCTATTAGTAAGTAATTGTCTCAAGTAAATTTAAATAGGTCTTGCTTAAAATTCTATTGCAGTAGGTAGTGTCTTGTTGAATAGGTCAACACTAATAGAAGTCATTAAAAATAAATTTGACTACATAAAAGTTAGAAATTAAGGGTCTATAAGCAAAGTAGAGAAGTTAATAACAGATTGGAAGAATATCTGCAACACATAAGGCACACAAAGGGCTAATTTCCTTTCTGTCCCCCTTCTTTACAGAGTTTATACAAATCAATAAGAAAAAAAATTAAAGACAAGGCATTTCTCCACTCTTTGAAAAGAACATTTCCAATAAGCAAAAAGTATATTTTCATTATAAAATTAAAAATGAGTGTCATTTAAAAAAAAAAGGTCTTAGATGCTAAAAACGTAAGAGTAAAGTATATCCTTAAAAACACTTTCAAAGAAACCATAAAAATAGTTTTTATTGTCAACAGTAAAAATAGTAATAGTAATTTATAAAGCTTCTGACCAATGCAGTATTAGAGGGAGGAGAAGATATAAAGATTGGCAAAGTCAAGATCCACATCCCAGCCCTACCTAGTAAAATGCAGAACCAACAGTAAAATCTGGACCACTGAGCTCAGGCACCAGGATTACATGTCACATTCACTCCTTAAAGCTGATAAATTGCGAATTTCATTTACTTCCAACTCTAACAGATGTTTCATTTACTTCCCTCTCCCACGACTTGTTATTAGTGTCCCCTTTCCAGGAAGCTTCACTTAGTTAAGACTTTTGTCGGAATGTCAAATACGTGGACAAAAAGCCAAGGATGTGGAACGCTTGGTACTTCTTTGGAAACGGTGATCCACACCAATGTCCAGTGAAATAAACTCTAGTTGTCTAAAAACTGCTAAACATTTAGGATCGCTCAGTAAATGACAGGATGTGTCTTATTATTAGTCTTTCTGTAATCTAAATAATTTTTAACAAAATTATAGCCAGACTATTTGGGGGCTTGCGGGATGTTTTTAGGATCAAAAACTAGTAATCATTGGAGGTCCACACCAGTTGGTAAGCATATACCACTTTCCCATTAACTGGTACAGAGACCCAAATAGAACAAAAGGTAATTTCAGGATATGTCATTTTATGCATAATATTTTTCCAGTTCTTAACTTTGATATAAACATGTTCTATTAAGTAAGAGATACCTGAACTAGATGATGATCTAAGAAAATATTGAATTGGAGAGAAAATAATTTTACCCACTTATTAAGAACAAATCATTTTCCTGGATCCCTTTTCCAGTCTAGTCCTAATCTTTTAATTTTAAATACTGAAAGATCTATTTTCAAGATGTATACACTTGAAAAGAATACCATAAAATAATGCACATTGTAAAAACTACGAGAGAACAAAATGATATAAAAAAACACATTCACAAGTTACAAAAGATTAGCTATTATATAAGAACTTAACACAAAAAAACCCTCAAATTAATTCATTTATTTTATTAAATTCAATTTTGCAATCCTGTGTAAAATATTCAGATTCCTAACTTTAATCTCTAGAAACTTATATTGGAATATCTATTAAGTGTCTGTGCAAAACTATGAATTTTTTAAGCCAAAGTTTATCCTACGGTAAATGTCAATGATCATTTCAAAACATATATTTTTGCATTTAAGCTGCACTTTTAATTGTGTAGCATGTAACAAAGTATACCAATTTGTGAAAGTACTTTCAGTTACATATAGGCTTAATTAAGAAATAAACATAACATTGTAAAAAAATAAATCACAGAGAAAATAATGTGAAGTTCTCTAACAATTTGGAGGCAAGGGCTGTGGTCAAAGCACTTCCTCTTTGTTTCCAGGCAAATCATGACCATATATTGGCTGAGGACTCACTGTGCTTTCTCTTGTTTCCGCCTGGCTCAAAAAGAACATTGCCATTACACTGGTTAGGCGCAGAACCAAGCAAGTGACTCCAATTCAAGTGCACACGGAAAGAGAAATCTTATCTTGTGAAACAGTCCCAGTATCCACATTGTGTTTTCTTATCACTATTATTTCCTTCTTTCTCCCCTTCCAATCCTATATCAACCCAATTCTGTACAGAAATCTCTTTTGTTAATTCGAGATTCATTCAGAACAAATTAATAACAGCCCAGTCTAAACTGTCCAAAGAATATTTATAAAGCCCAAAAGAAATATTGTAATTAAGGGGAAATGTTTCCTTAAAATATGGGGAAAGTGTAACCAAAGGCAGTGGTTATTAAATTTAGAGTTCAAAGTTTCTATTTACGAAGAGTACTATGTACACTATCCCTCAAAACTAGGCAGGAATGGGGGGATAAGGACACATATGTAATACCTTAATCAATAAAGACACTATCCCTTCAAAAACAACAACAACAACAACAAAAAAAACTAGGCAGAAAATCTGGTGGGACCTGATTTAAATGTTAACCTTTAAAATTATTTTGGGGCTAGAAAAAGTAGGTGAATAATATAAACACTGAACAATATAGTGAGTTAAACCATCTACTTAGAAAAGATAAAAAGTGTGTGTGTTTGTACCACCCTTAAACAAGCAATTTTGCTAAATTCAAAGAATCAAATTCAAATCCCAAAGAATTATTGTTAGATGAGTACAACCCAACTTTTTAGAAACAATAAACATGGTTTCCATGAATCCCTTTAAGTAAATTTAGAAACAAGTTCTCTCAAACCAACTTTGTAAAATTCATAAAGTTGTCACCTCCTATTCATAAAATTGAATTGAATTTTCCCCTCAATTTCTGCATTCAAAATGCTAAATTTGTTTTTTCAAAATTAGTATCTTGTCATCTCAATCTATATCAGTGTCAGACATTAAGCACCTTATAAATTACATTTTTCTTTCTCTTAAATAATAAGAATTATTTAAGCTCTTAGAAACATCAATTATAAATAATTAAAATTCTAATTTTTAAAGTCTTACTAGTATTTAATTTATTAATATTAGGAAATAAGCCATATATAAATAATATTCTAATATATTTTGTTAGGAAATCTCTAATTAAAATATTTATGTAAATCATGCCCTAGCAGTGTGGCTCAGTTGATTGGGCACCATTCCATGCACTGAGGAGTGGCCAGTTCGGTTCCCAGTCAGGGCGCATGCCCAGGTTTTGGGCTTGATCCCTGGTCGGTTTGTGCAGGAGGCAGCTGCATGATCAATGTTTCACTCTCACATCGATATTTCTCTCACTCCCTCTTCCTTCCTCTCTCTCTAAAAATTTCAATTAAAAAAAAATCTTTTAAAATTTTGATAAAAATCAATAATTGAAAAAGTAGGTATCACATTTCTCCAAGTGGTTAATATATTCATGAAAATATAAACTAGTATTACAGTACACCTTTTAGAAAACAATCTGGCAATATCTTTCAAAATTTTAAATGTAGTATCTCTTGGGGCAACCAAGTCCAACTATGGCTATACACGCAAAACTATACCAAGACATACCCACACATGGCCACATGGATATGGATATTTTCTGCAGCATTATGTAGCAAAAGCAGGGGCAGGAGGAAGGAAATTCACATAAGGTACAATGGGTCACCCTTTTTTAAAAAAAATCCTTACCTGAGGATATATTTCTATTGATTCTCGAAAGAGAGGAAAGGAAAGAGAGAGAGAGAGAGAGAGAGAGAGAGAGAGAGAGAGAGAGAGAGAGAGAGAGAAACATTAATGGGTTGCCTGCTATATGTGCTCTGACTGGGAATTGAATCAAACCTACAACCCCTTGGCGCATGGGACGATGCTCCAACCAACTGAGCCAGGGCTCATCTTTTTTCTTTATAGTGTTCAGTACTGGGCAGGTGGAGAGAGAGGAGGGGAAATTATTAACAATGTTTTTCTAATTGAATTTATTGGGGTGACACTGGTTAATAAAATGATGTAAATTTCAAGTGTATAATTCTGTAACATATCATCTGTATATTGTACAATGTATTCAGCACCCCAAGTCAAGTCTCCTGTCAACATTTATCCCCGCTATGCTCTCTTCTACTCCCCCTCACCCCCTTTAACAATGTGTTTTTTTAAGGGTGAAAACCAAAGACTTTTAACTTAGGAAAACTACAATATTATATGTAGCAATAATGAAGTCAAGTGGATGCAGTTTAACTAAAAGCCTGAGTAATATCTAATAAATGTTTAAGGTCTTAATTTATTAGACTTCTATTTTCTATACCTTAATGAGAACTACCCAAAACCCTTTAATAGTCTCATATGAGCTAAATTTACATGGACTGATTTATAAAGGTCTGGCACACACTGAGAATTTAAGGCAGAATTTAGCTGGCATAAGCCACCTTAGACAGGAAAGCATTATGGAAATGGTATGGAAAAAATTCCTACCTTTAACTGTTTTTACAAATGCTTGCTTTTCTTTATTTGGATCTTTTTCATCTATTAAAATCCCATGGAAAATACGCCCAAAAGTACCTAAACGGGAAAGAAATGAAAGAGATCATAAAATAACCTTCATAAAATTATAAGTACAAAACTTTCTGGCACAATATAACTTAAACATAACAAGGGTATATGTGATCAACAACATTACTATAGCCCTGGAGTGAGAAGACCCAAATCTTTTTTTTTTTTAATGACTGTTAGAAGTTCTTTGTTACTATGAAATAATTTGCTTTCGCCCTAGCTGGTTTGGCTCAGTGGATAGAGCATCGACCTGCAGACTGAAGGGTCCTAGGTTCGATTCCGGTCAAGGGCACATGCCCAGGTTGTGGGCTCGATCCCCAGTACGGGGGCATGCAGGAGGCAGCCAATCAGTGATTCTCTTTCATCATTGATGTTTCTACCTCTCCCTCTCCCTTTCTCTCTGAAATAAATAAAAATATATATTTTTAAAAAGAAATAATTTGCTTTCAGAAATACCAGATCTCACAAATACATGAGAATTCTTTCTGAATTATCCTAAATAAACCAGTGATACAGCCAGGAGCACTGAAGCTCAGGAGCGGGGTATCCACAGAGGCATCTGAATTTCTGGGCTTAGCCTCAACACAATGACAAAAGGAGAGAAATGGACTATTCTCACGCATTCAAAAACAGACACAAAAAATCTGCTTCTGTTAATTACTATTTGCCATTGGGGACAGTTCAAGATCCCCAATTAACTGTGATTGACCTATTGCATCCCAACCAACAGATAAATTCAAATGACTCATGTATCCAAAACATTCCTAACCAAATTATGGGGTGGGGTGGGGTGGGGAGAGTGTAACTCTGTATTTAACAACTTGAAGAGCTCAATAAAGTATTTATTATTAACTTCTGTCCTCTTCTTTCAACATCTCTCCAATCAATATTCTAAAACTCAAAGCAAGGACCAATTAAGTGGGGAAGGAAAGGGTACTAATATCTATCAAACACTTAAATGTGTTAGTTCATTTAATGTGCATCATTTCATTGTAACTAGCCTAAGAGTAGACCGGGTAGTCCAAATCTACAGAAGAGAAAGTTGGACACAGAATATATGAAGTGATTTCTCCAAGGTTGTAGGAATGGAACTGGAAGTTGGGTGTAACTCCAAAGCCCATGCACGATCCTTCTGCTGGAACCCCACACTATATGCCACAGAGAAAATTACTTAGAATATTTCAAAGAGGCCTGCTAGGTTGTGATCATCTTTAAACAAGAACTAAACAGAAAGAAAATATACTTTAAAGGGAACAAGCATTAATATAAGTGCTTCAATATACTTGAAAATCAAGAATTACACCAAAGCCGTACTAAGTTGAATTAAAGATCTAAAGAAGGGGAAAATAAAATCAATTTTATAAAGGAAATAAATTATGCACTGCTTTCTATCCTTAGACATAAAATCAAATTCTTAAAATCTGAAACAAAAAATTTGTTAGTGCTAACATTAAATCTTCTGTGAAAACCTGACTTTGAGATAATAAATACCTTCTTGGAGTACATCTTTTAGAGTTATCCTCTCCCTGGAGATTGCTATATCCTTCACCTTAGCTTTGGCCTCCAAAAGAGTGACACTTCTTAGGTCGTTTTTCTCTATTCGCAGGGTAGGATAACCTGAGGAGCCAACAAAGCCAAACCAAGAAATATAAATACCCTAAGTATGGCATCATGGTCAACTAGGTCGGTTAGGACCTCAGGACTCAAGTCACAGGAATGAATGAATGTGCACACACATGAACAGGGGAAATTATTTTAAAGAAAAACTTTTCCACCTACCCAAAATCTTAAAATGAAGAATTAAAATAAGAAACACTAAAAATAATATTACCATTACCGCCACTTCAATTGCCTTTCAGCCAAATGAAACAAGCTTTGATTCATGGAATTCAATTTAATCCATCTTATGGACTGTTTGCTTCCCAAAAGATTTTCTAATATAGTCTCCTAACAAAAGAACTTTTCAAAGGAAGAGATGTTTGTAAAAATGCCTAACAAAATGTGTACTCTATTAAGTCATTCTGATATCCACAGAGCCTAGTCCTACTGTTGTGAGATTCATATTTGTTTTTCAGTTCCCTTAACTTTCACTAATTTTTTAACATGACAGAAAAAAAAAAATTCTAGCCATAAATTAAAATTCTCATGTCCTCCCCCCCACCCCCCCTGCCCCGGCCAAATTTAGAATAAAAGGAAGATCCAGTGTTAGCAAGGGGAAATTGGAATGGTATCTCCAATGGTTTATTTGCTTTGGGAGAGACTGGGAAGAAAAATCCCAGAAATATTAGTGGACCTAGACAGTGGTCATCAATGGCTGCCTGAAGAATGACATGCAAGGCTTTGGGGAGCTTCATAATGGATGGATTAGCCTGACAACCCGATGGCACTATCATCAGCTTGACCAAGACATGGCTAAGTGTGAGTATAATGTGAGTATCTGTATCTGTTTAATCCGGCCTAGAGTTCTCTGAGTTTCTTGGACCTGTGGTCTGTTGTGTTTTGTTATTTTGGAAAATTCTTGGCCACTATGTCTTCAAATATTTTTTCCTGCTCCTTTTTCTTTTCTTTTTTAAATTTATAAACAAATGTATTTCCATTGAGTTTTTTTAAAAAAGTATTCGTCTTATCACCTATAATAAATAATCTATCTACTTAAGGTTATATCCACAGAAATAAGGAAATTTTTTATTGAAGGTAACTAAAAAAGTATTTTAATAAATAAATGTATTCCCACTGACTTTTTTAAAAAGTATTTTGCTTTCAGCTTATACAATAATTATCTGCCTCTTTAAGGTTATATCCACAATCACAAATTGACTCCCAAGAGCAAAGCCTGACACGTGAACATTACTAGTAAAAGCAATGTTTTGTTTATGCTGAATAGTCTGGACTACTTTCACATCGATCATCATATTTCCTGAGGAGCATATATTTTTTTCTTTTGTTGGTGGTGATGGCAATTACTATTAAGATTTCTTTTAAATTTATTTTCATCTAGAGAGCCCCCTTAACCACCACCCCCCTTTTTTTTTTCTTGCCACTATCTTATTAAAGAAACCCGGTCAGTTATTCCAGAGAATATCTGGCACCTGCTTTTTCGAATATCATTTAACTTCTGTATATTTTATAAATTATAAATCAGTTCTATAGCCTTGATTAGATCTGGTTAGGTCCAGGTTAACTCTTGAGGGTGGGAGGAGAAACAAGAAAAGCCCAGGGCCGGCGCTTCACAAATTTGAGTGCAAAATATCTACTTGTCCTACTTTTCATGATGCTAGATTCATGAGTGGGTTCAGGTGTGACAATCTGATCCCTCAAATGGTAAAGTGCCCATTTCCCTTTGTTCACAGGGTTTTAAATATTGATGATCTTTCCCTGAATCAAACATTTTATTGGGATTACAAATATAATTTCTAATTCTATGATTCCTTCCATATTTATCAGCTGAGAGTCTTCTGTGAGGAAACATTTTGCCTCATGAACCAGCACTATCTGGTTACTCAGAAATACAGTTCATGGAGCCAGTTGTCAGAGTAAGGTATTGTTGGTACCTTAGTTACCTGAGAATGATCCATTTTTTTAAAAAGGTATCATTATGAACTCGTGGATTTATACAGTTTATGTTAAAGTCCACTGCAGTCATCATCAGTTTAGATGTTCAAATGGGCCCATTTGGGGAGCTCTTCAAGTCTTTCGCAGCTCCCATGACTTTTGGCTCAGCAACTGGTTTATCTGGTCAGTTCCTGATTCAATCCTGGAACCATGCATTTCGCCAAACAATTCCAGTTCTTTTTATTGGGAAATTGGTATTGAAAGACCACAATAGGGTAGTGGGTGATGAACAGATATTCTTAGTATTAGTTTACTAAAGAAAAATGCTAGCCTAAGGAAGGTAACAGTTAATACCTACAAGAACCTAATCGTCAACAGCACCAATGAGTGGAGCCCTGACTTGTGACCTAGTGTCTATCTTGATGTTACCTTGTTCCTTATTTGTATGGCGATTGATTCCTCTTTGTCTACCTTATACTCTATGAATGATAATTTCCCATCTGCATGTTCCAGTATAAAAACTTTTATCAAAACCCTGTTCAAGCCCTGGCCAGTGTTGCTATATGGTTAGAACATTGGCCCACACACTGTTTGGTCATGGGATCAATTCCTGGTCAAGGGCATATACCTGTGTTGCAGGTTCGATACCTGGACCTAGTTGGGATGTGTGTGTGGGGCAACCAATTGATGTTTCTCTCTCACATGGATGTTTTTTCCCCTCCCTCCCCCACCATTCTCTCTAAAAATATACTCAGGTGAACTTTAACAAAACAAAACAAAACCCTTATTCAAAAAACAGGAAATCAGATCTTGAGCTCTCAATTCTAATAGCAGCTAGTATCCTATCTAGATTAGGAAACAATGTCAAGTCCTTGCCATAGCCCATAAGACCATCAAACAATGTATTAAAATCCAAATCTCTGTCTTCATGCAGTTCAATGGCTTATACTACCTAAATACCTGAAAACCTTCCTTCCGAATTTCTATAGGAGTGATTTTATAGCTCTTTAATATACTTAATCTATGGAAATCTCCACGAAACTAAATATAGCAATTAAACTTAAATTTTATTTTTCACACTCCAATTGCAGAATGTTTCATTCAATGTTCTAGAAAGCAAAAGTTGAGGATCAGGCCTAATTCTGCAATCAGACACTATGTATGTAGTATGGTAAACATGTCCCATAAGTAACTAACCACACAGGACCACTGACAGACAGACCACGGACAACTTTAGTAAATCAACTTTAGAATTAAATTAACTCTTACTGGTGATAGGAGTTGCATTGTTGGGTGTGTCGGCTCTCAGATACTGAGTCGTCTGGGTAGATGGCTGAGACAGCCCTTGGGAACTGCTGCTGGCACTGATGCTGCAAATAATTAAGAGAAATACTTGGCAAGTCAGCTTCAATGAGAAATTACCTTTCTCCACACATACAAAAAGCATGTAGACATTATAACTAATTTAAAGTCCTGATGGAGATGGCAATAATGCATGGACCTCCATCACAAATGTTTCATATTGAAAAATTTAACTACCTCATAATACAAAGCTAAATGTTTTCTTTCCCTTCTACTTCCACAATCATTAAGCAGGTTCACCTATCAAAGTCATACAGAAATGTAGGTGCCGGTCCTAAGACACCACAGATAGTAGCTGTCCTGAACCTCATACCATGATAAACAATACGTTACAGAACTATGAATCACCTCTTGCGAAAAGAGCCCATGCCATTCAATTAGATTGTTTTTAAGAAAAGGAATCAGAAAGAGAGATCTCTTTTAATGATGGCCCAAAATGAAATGGCATACAGATGATGGAATAACAGAGCATTTACAAATTATTATTATCAATTATTTTTGTTATTACTAATATTACGCATCCCAAGCCTTAGAATGACAAGGAAGCACAAGGCACCCGTTTTTGGAGTGCTACTCAAAGATCACCCTAGAAAACAAAGTTGTTAAAAGTCCAGGATTCGCCATAACCAGTTTGGCTCAGTGGATAGAGCGTCAGCCTGCAGACTCAAGGGTCCCAGGTTCGATTCCGGTCAAGGGCATGTACCTTGGTTGCGGGCACATACCCAGTAGGGAGTGTGCAGGAGGCAGCTGATCGATATTTCTCTCTCATCGATGTTTCTGACTCTCTATCCTCTCCCTTCCTCTCTGTAAAAAATCAATAATATATATATATATTTTAAAAAGTCCAGGATTCAATAACAAGGAGGGAAAAGAAGCATCCCCATCCCCCCAAAGGGGGTAAATAAGGAACTTCAATTTATTTCCCACAAAATGGAATAAAGAAAAACCTACACCCAGGATTTCTTGAGGCTCAAGTTGTATAACATATATGAAAACACTAGTTAAATATTCCCTTGCAACCAACATACACTAGTGGGAGAATGCTCAGACCCCAAATTATTTACTATCTCCAGTAGGTGGCACTCTTGTACCAATTTTGAATCCTTGAAAATCCTGTGGGCATACCAAGATGTTATGAGTATGTCCATGCCAATTTTTTGTTTGTTCAACAGATATTTAGTGAGTCCCTACAATGAGTAAAGCACTATGCTAAGTGGTTAAACAAACCTTTAAACCCCAGACTTACTGTTAAAAAAGAAGCGGGCAGCAGTTGGGGATCCACCCCTGGTAACTATTAAACCCGTAATCTATATACGGTAGCTGTATCACATGAGGTAGAAAATGGGATAAAAGTGTACGTTTTCTAGCACTTAATAGTTTAAAACCAGAATAAATAAATTACCTAATTTGATTTTCATAAGCAAGTAAGATTAGTTATGGGGATATTAACTCTGCTTCAGAGTTGAAGTTAGGAGTTAGGGCAAAGAGCATCATTTTCCTTCACAGCACTTATTACAATTTGTGTTTCTCTGTAACTTTATTTATTCATTCCACAAACACTTGTTAAGTGTCTACTACATGCCAGATGCTGTGCTGGGGACCCGGCAGTGGACATAACATGCAAAGACCCCCCTCGTGAAGCTGGACAGCAGGGATTTCTTCTTCACTGTCTGCCTTGCTCAGGCCGCTATCAGGCCCTGCGGTTGGGAGAGCGCCTGCTTGTTCACTTCTTCCTCCCCAGCACTGAAGCCAGCGCCTGGCACTGCAGGTCCAGCGGCCCAACCGAGCCTCAGTGACAGCTCAGTGAACAACTACTGACTCCATCACTGAGCAGAGTAAACCACACTTCCTTGTAACAAAAAGACAGAACAGTTGCTTCTGACAAGAGTTGGTGACATATACTGAAAGAGGCAAAAAATTATTGGTTTAATGCAGAGGTTGGGAACGTCCAGGATGTGGGCGACAGTATAAGGCCTAAGAAATCATTTGGTCTGGCCCTGCCTCATTCCCGTTACCTCACTTCTCTCTCAGTGCTGCCAAGGCATTAGGGGTGAGTGATTAAATGCTTGACCAAATATAGCAGGCTAATTTTCAAGTTGATAATTTTGCATGGCCCATGAATGATGTTATGAAATATCCAGATAGCCTTTGGCAGAAAAAAGGTTCCCCACCCCTGGTATAAAAAGTGGTTTTTGCCTCTCTCTACTCATTCTTCAATCAACAAATTTTTCATCCGACATTCCTTCGGCTGAGACCTGTTAGGCACTAGATATAGAAACAAAAAGAAATATAGGTGACCTCGTCACTAGTAATGGTGAGGGTGGTGGGGTAGTGGAGATAATGGAAAATGAAGATATTGCGAAATAGCAAGTTTAAGTACCCCACAAAAGAGGAACGAACTTCCCTGCAGTCATGAACTAACAGGGGAAGACCACAGTGTGGACAGGTGCAGAGCATCACACTGGGGGAGGGCCCCGGAGTGAATGTGGCGAGAAGCTCTGCCTCTCAGGACAGTCTCACCTGACATAGCACTGAGACGGAAAGATCACCTTATGGTGTCAGGACAGGGACAGCTACACACATGGGACCCAGTGACCCTGGCAGGAGCAAGCCCAGGGAGTTTATTCTCTGCCTCTAAAGAAACTCTGTGTACAGCAGGACTCGGTTCCTGAATGCCTGGAATCGAGGAACTCTCCATCATCCCTGTCCCAGGAATTCCATGGAGCCACGGGTCCCCATCAAACCGCACAGGGCTGCGGTTTAGGGGATTAGGGGAGTTTACGGGGGTCAAGCATGTGTAACAGTGCCTGGCACGCAACAAATGCTTTGTACAATTATAATACTGAGCTACTGCCATAATGTCTCCTGCTGCTCTGCCCTGGTGCTAGCACTGCTAGCCTGGAAAAGTTAATCTCTTTGAGCCTGTTTGTTCATCTTTAAAATGAGGACAATTTCACACCAATAGGTGATGTGAGTGTCAAATCAGATAATACATGTAAAGTGCTTGTACAGTGCTAGTAAACAGAAAACACTCAATACAACGGCAGCCACTGACATCTCAGTGGGCCCTGTGCAGAGGGAAGAATGTGTCTCTTAAATGCTGTTGGATTACTGGGTGGGAACTTCCTAGTCACCACAGTTAGCTTGCCAGGCACATAATAAACAGTGGCTAATAGAACAGAAAAAAAAGCGGAAGAAATTAGTCCATCACTACTAACACACTGAACCTTTCTGAAAACAAAATTGTAATAATGGCCCTTACTGTATGTAAGTTCACAACATCCCCAGTATGTGCCAGTATTGCCTCCGCTTTAGAGATGAGGGAAACAGACACATAAAGAGGCGACATAACATTCTTGAGGCCAGAAAGCTAGTAAGCAGGACACAGAATTGAGATGCTCTGGCTCCAGAGGCCAAGCTCTTAACTACTAAGCTATGCTCTGAAAACAGGTGATAGTGTAAGTTGCTTTTATTCAGGCAATGTCTGGAAACATTCACCTGAAAGCTAGAGAGAACTGGGACCAATTCATGGGCGGTAGCAGATTATTTCCGCAGGCAGAGGTATATACCCCGAGGAATCGGGAAGTGCCTGCACAACTCTGGCCTGTGTGGGTTCCCAGCCCTGGCACACAGGCAAGCACTCAAGGAGAATGTATGCATCGAGACTGACCTCTAAGTGTCATGCTCTTCAATGCCCTCTAACACTACCAGTTCCCTCACCTCATTTCTCCCTCGGTGCTTCCAAAGACCATTTCTTCCTCTATAAAACCGAACTTCTAACTTCAACACGACCATATATACAAAACATATTCTGAAACACATCACCCATGTATTTCTCTTTTCATTTGCATCTCCTTTCTCGTTTTTTTCCTCAGACTCAGGTAAAGAAAGTAAAAACAATGGGAACAGAGAGAACTTCAGGGCAGGTACTGAATTCAACCAGGCTCCCTGTCCCCTGGGGCTTTGTTTGGGCCACAAATGTGCTTACCCAACGTATGAACAACACTGCGTTAGGACTGGGGATTCAGCAGTAAGTAACACACACTGCTCTCTAATTGGAAAAAGCTTACATTATAGTAGGAGAGACAAGTACACAGAAAAACGATTTCAGGAGGAAAAGGTATAGTAACTGTTACCCCAAAGAGAGAGAGAGACAGAAAGGGAGGGGGAAGAGAGACAGAGAGGAGAGCAAAATGGGTAGTTGGGAGGCTTAGAAAAGACTTCACGAAAGAGGTGGCAATAAAGTTGAAATGTGAAGAATGAACAGAGTTTGGACTGGTGGAAATGTAGGGAGCCTTGTGGACAAAAGGAAACTTTGAACAGAAGTCCTGAAGGGCAGAGTGTAGGGCTAAAGTGAGGGACAAGTAATCACCTGACTAGAGCAGCTGGAAAGAACATGCAAAGAAAGGGAGAAAGGTTCAAAGAGCATGGGAGTTACATCTCTGCATAAAGCAGAGCTTTGACAGCCAACCCATGCTGCTGGGCATGTCTTCAGTCAGCAACTGGGAACCCCTGAGGCGGGAAACAAGAATGGTGTCTTGGAAAAATAAAACTGTCTATCACTCCTTCTTGACCTTTTACCCTATCCTGGTTGTAATGTCTTCCTTGTCATCTCTGAGTCACCCAGGCTAGGACCAGCACCTTTTGTATCCCACACTATAATACATATACCATAATCATCAACTTCATAAAACTTCATAATTATGGGTTCATGTTAAAAATTAAATACCTGAAGCTAAGGGGTATATCATTAATTTTATTATTCCCAGCACTTAGCATATATAACCTAGTTTATCTCAAAGTCTACACGTTAAAATCATCCAGGAAGCTTTAAGAAAAAAAAAAAAATGATGCCCGAACACTGCCTCAGACCAATTATGTCAGATTCTCTGGAAGGTGGGACCCAAGGACTGGTATGTTTTAAAAGTTTACCCATGATTCTAACATGCAACCAGGATGAGAACCGATGGTTTAAATTATAGCAGGTTCTCAACAAATGTTTACTGGGGCCCAGCCAGTATGGCTCAGTGGTTGAGCATCGACCCATGAACCAAGAGGTCGCCAGTTTGATTCCAGGTTAGGGCACATGCCCAGGTTGTGGGCTCAATCTCCAGTAGGGGACGTGCAGGAGGCAGCTGATTAATGTTTCCCTCTCACCAATGTTTCTATCTCTCTATCCCTTTCTCTCTCTAAAATCAATAAAAACATTTTTTTAAAGAAATGTTAATGGATGGATGGATAGATGGATGAATGGCTAATGATGAAGGAACAAAGTAGGAGGAAGTAACAGGGCTATTTTTAAAAGGTACTAGGAGTCTGCTGTAGGATCATATCAAAGGGGATGAGGCAGAAATTTTGATCTCGACTTCTCTACCAACTAATAAACTGTAATTTCTGACTTCACAAATTAAAAAAAAAAATTAGAGGAACACAATGACAGCAATCACAGAGACAGCAATCTTTCCTTTGCTTAGGGACTTGATCATCCTCCCTCCCTCCCTTGCACCACAGCACACCAGCATGCGTGGGTGTCTGTGGGCTCCCAGGCAAATGCAGATAATTGCTTTTATTTCTTTACTTTCCCAAAGTATGTACAATACCTGTCATCCAGTTCAATCCTTTTCATACTATGAAGGTGCAAAACAGCTAATATTATTGCTACGAGAAATATTACTGCACAGCAAACCCCTACGCTGATATAAAACACACGCGTAGAAGTGGTGGGAGCTGCATGTACAGGATCATCTGAAACAAAAATGAAAAGCACATCAAGCTTTTTAAATAAATTCACCAATTGCTTTGTGACCTAGTATACACTATAAGTATCCTGTTCTTTGTAAAAAAAAAAAAAAGGTTTTCGTTTCATGTGTCCATTCTCTGATAAGATCAGTTACCGGGAGTGTGTTGATGTAAGCTCACACAAATTTTTTAAATGTTTTGTTGTAGCTTTTTAGAAAGGAGCTTTAAATAGAACTTTTGGTTAATAAGTATACAAGTCACAGTGGCTCCATATAATAAACCACCTATGGTGATGGAAATGTTCTAAGTGAGCTGGCCAATACAGCAGCCACTGGCCACCTGTGACTACTAAGCACTTGAAATGTAGCTAGTGCAACTGAGGAACTGAAGAATTACTTTTATTTCATTATAATTAAAGTTAAATAACTGCATGTGGCTAGGAGTTATCATATTGGACAGCACAGATCTCTAGATCCTCATACTTCCTCAGCAGTGATGCTGAAGTAGGCAGATCAGCCAACCACACTGCTCCCAGGAGAAGGAATATATAACACAGCAACCCATATGTTCAAAAACAACAACAATAAGCATTTAACCTTTTTCTCTTTTGAGAGTAACAAATTATTTTGCTTATCTGTTTTTAAAGATAAAAGCAGAAAAATAAGACTATTCATGAAGTAAGATAATATTCAGAGTTATATTATTCAAAAAAGAGAGAGAAAGGAAGCCTCAGCGATAGAGAAAATAACTCAGAAGACAGAGACACACACACAGAAGCAAACTGAGAAAGAGACACAGAAAACTGAGGAACAGAGTGGAAGACGGAGAACAGAACTGGCGTGATTGGAGATTTAAGTAAGTTTTGATGAGTACTTACATGGTAATTCTACTGAATAAAACCTGAGGAATTTGGGTTTTATCCCAAGTGAGATGGGAAATCATTGCAAGGTTTAAGCAAAAGAATGACACTCATTATCACAGTAGAAGAAAAAACAAAGACGACTGACTGCACGCTGTGTAGAGAATGCTGTGGGGGCAACAGAGCAGATGCAGGGAGAGAGTGAGAGGTCCAAGAAAGAGACAGCAGTGGATGGAGCAAGAGTGTGGAGTGGAGAGAGAAGTGAATGGATTGGGAAGCAGATTAACAGGCCTTGCTCGTAGACTATACTGAAGTGGAAAGAAACAGAGGAATCAAAGCTTTGGCTTAAAGAATCAGATGAAAAATGGCACCTTTACAAAGACAAGGAGGAAGCAGGCCAGAGGAGGAGAATCCAGAGCTTTGTTCTGTCCGAGAATACTTCGTGCACATCTTTGTGGAGATGTCAAGTGTGGGGATAAGTTGGGACAAAAGGTAAAAGTTAGAGCTTTCAAGCCCTTGGGGAAAAGACTGCTTTCTAAAACTTAAACTTGGAGTCCACAAACAAGAAATCAGAACAGATTAATGCAGAGAGACCGAATGGCTTCTTGGTCCTCCAGACCTGACTGCACAAGTACAATCTAGTAACCTTTTAAGGTACTGCTATTAAAACTACCTCAGGGAGAGTGTCTCAATGATGTGTCCATGTCAGAAAAGGAAAACGGAAGTTACTATCTAAATACAACCATTACCATAAAAACAAAAATCTACTTTGAGTTTCTGCTCTGTAGGTTTAAATAACATGGCATCTGTCTTTAAGCTGACACATTCACCTGGAAGAAATTAGCTGAGGGTTAGGTCCAGGTCACAAATCAGATTTTCTAACCTGCTCAAGAGATGAAGATCTTACATGATTTCACGTTCACACTTTAATTATAACCATTTGAAATGTGATATGAATTCTTGCTTAATAGTTTTTCTAGATCACTTGTTATGAAATACTAGAGGCTTGGTGCACGAATTCGTACACCAGTGGGGTCCCTTGGCCTGGCCTGCGGGATCAGGCTAAAACCAGCTCTCTGACATCCCCCGAGGGGTCCCGGATTTCGAGAAGGTGCAGACCAGGCTGAGGGGCCCCACTGGTGCACGTTCGGGGCCAGGGAGGGACGCGGAAGGTTGGCCAGCTGGGGAGGAATCATGGGAGGGCTCCAGGGTGTGTCCATCCCGATCAGCAAGACCCCAGCAGCAAGCTAACCTACCAGTTGGAGCATCTGCCCCCTAGTGGTCAGTGCATGTCATGGCGAGCAGTTGAGTGGCCTTAGCATATCATTAGCATATTATGCTTTGATTGGTTGAACGGCCAACCAGACGACTGAACACTTAGCATATTAGGCTTTTATTATATAGGATATGAATTTTACTTCAGGAAATGTTTAGTATTCTAGTAGTTTCATCTGACTATACCAATCTACAAAACAGCAAATTAAACAGCATGGTGTTTATCTTTTGACAAACTGGAAACCACAAGGCCTCCAAGCTTCATGTAATCATGTTCATTTCCAATCACCATTTTTCATCCCTAATGAAGGAGAAGGATAATACAGAAACACTTACAAATAGTTCTGCTAGTGTTTTTGTCCAATGCTGAAGTTTTTACTTCTTCAAGTTCTGAATTAAAAAGGAGAAAGAAAATGCTTTAGAAATTATTTTCCGTGAAAATCCTTAAATATTATAATTACATTTTCTAAATTTTCTCTAACATAGTTTTAGGTTATAGCAGAACACTACCTGAACTAAGATATTTGTTGCAAGATAATAAATGATAGATTATTATTCTGATAATCATCACTATAATCATCAATAACCAAAGGGTGTTCCTTATAGATAGATGTTCAATGAAAAAGGGTTTCTGTGCCCAGCTGGTGTGGCTCAGTGGCTGAGTGTCAACCCATGAACAAGGAGGACATGGTTCGATTCCCAGTCAGGGCACATACCTGGGTTGCAGGCTATATCCCCAGTAAGGGGCGCGCAGGAGGCAGCCAATCAATGATTCTCTCTCAGCATTGATGTTTCTATCTCTCTCTCTCCCTCTCCTTTCCTCTCTATGAAATCAATAATATACTTTTTAAAAATAATAAAATAAAATAAAATAAAATAAATGGGTTTAATGCTGTAAAGTACTTGGAACATTGTAAGCATAATAATTTGAGTAACAAATTATTCAAAAGCAAAAATACCTAATATTTAAGTACCCACAAATAGTATTCTAAACTTTAGGCTAGATTCGATCTAAAACAAATAAAACACACCTCTGAAACAGGTTATTATGCCCAATTTTCAGATTTAAAAACCCCTGAGATTTGGATTAAGTAATTTGTCCCAAACTTCTGCCAAGAGCAGAGCCATAATTCTAACCCAGGTCTATCTGACCTCAGGCAATGCTTCTGTACAGTAGTAACTTTGTAAGAGAAATACAGTAAACACTCCTTTACTCAGGGCCCCTGTCAGAATCACCTGATTTCTTTAAGTCTTCAACTATTACAGTACTACTTCACATTCCTAATATAAAATTCCCTAGAAATTATGACAAAAGATTTGAGAAAGCAGGGGCTGGTTCCTGGCTATAAGATGACCTGGCGATTTTCTGGGAATTTCATTCAGCAGTGCTCTTTCTTTCTCCATTTACAATTATAATCGAGATTTGGTTACAAATCTGTAAAAAACACTACAAAATCTATTTTTGACCTTCTTACAATCTATATAGAATACATAAATTGGTAAACAAATTCCTTACTTTTGTAGCACATTTTCCTTCGTTTAAAATTTAAGACTGTAAAGTTTTTTGAAGAGGTTACTGTCAAGTTGAGCTGCATTAGAATCATAACCTCAGAATCTACTTTGCCAGTACAGGAAAGCTCAACCCGGAACACTGTTTAAAACAAAAAAAAAAAAAGTTTATTTTAATTTTCTAAAATTCAACACTAAAGCCCATTAAATATCTTTAAATTACCTGATTTTTGTTTTAATAAAACTAAAAATACATTTACATAAAATTCTAAGCAGAAATTTTCCGAAGACTTATCTTCAGACTATACAGCTTGAGACATTATTTCATTTATTACAGATGTAAAAGTTAGTGTTAAAGAACTAACCAAGAAATTATTTTCAACTTTTGCTCATGATATTAGTATTTGTTGCAAGATAATAAATTCTGATAATCACTTTGTCTCATATGTTCTCTTACTGTGATATAGTTAAGCTACAGAAACATAAAGCAAACCCTGCCACCTTACCAGCCACATCAACAATAATAAACATTACTTGATAAAAAGGAAAGAATTCACCACCTGAATGCAATATGTACTGCTCTTAATGAAGAAATTAAATATAAAGCTGTGTGACCTGGCCAGTGTGGTTCAGTGGTTGAGTATCGACCCATGAACCAGGAGGTCACGGTTCAATTCCCAGTCAGGGCACATGTCTGGGTTGCGGGCTCGATCCCCGGTGAGGGGCGTGCAGGAGGCAGCCAATCAATGATTCTCCCCCATCACTGATGTTTCTATCTCTGTCTCCCTCTCCTGTTCTCTCTCTGAAATCAATAAAAACATATAACAGTGAATAAGACTGCCAGGAAGACTTCCTCAACACCGCTGTGGCTTATACTTCCAAGTTTAAATAATTTCCATTTTCTTAAAATTTCACATCTTCAGGAACCTTTCTCAAAAGGCTGGTCCAAAAGTAATTAAACTGTTGTAAATATGACACTTCAATCATTTACTTAGACAAGCCCTGAGTGCCTATCCCAGGCCAGGTGCTATGCTAGGTGCCAACGGTAGAGAATTGAAAAAGACAGCACCTGCCCTTGGGTGGCCACAGGCTAGGAGGGAGAGAAAAAAACAAAAACAAAAAAACAACAACAAAGAATTACAAGATAATGTATATCTGTTCAAAAATAGTGAAATAAAGATTCTATGGGGAAGAAAGAAGAGAAGAAAGGGTTAACGATTGGAGGGAGAGGAGGAGGCAGGAAAAGAACAGTGCAGATTTTGAGACTTGTAGACTATTACATGTGAATGGGAGTTCACAAGAGGAAAAGATGGTTCCAAATACAGAGACCAGCACATGCAAAGACATGGATATGAGAACTGCATGTATGTGGAGCTGCTGGAACACTGGGGCAAGTGCAGCAACAAGGCCAGACAGGCAGGGGCAGTCAACCTACAGCACACTGGCTGGAGCGTCTGGGATGCATTCAGTTGATGGAGGAGGGGGGACACGATGTGGGAATTACTCCCAGAGGAACAAGACCCAAACACGGGGACCCATACAGAGGCCAATGCCAGCAAGGCAGAAAAGAAGATAAGGAAGAGCTGAGCACAGATAGTTCTGGAGGCGATGGAAAAGAGGGAATGGTTTAAAACTCAGTACAAATCATCAATATTTATAAAAGTTACTTTTCAAAGTACTTATATATCTTATGCCTATCAAGTAAGATGTACTACACAGCAGTATGGAATATAACTTGTTCTTTTTGGGATATGGGAGACACAGTTGTAATCAGTAGGTTAAACACTGTCTTTGAGACTCACCTGATAAAGTGCGTGGAACTTCCCCCTGAGCAGAAATGTTGACCTGGGGCATGTCCATTGCCACAAAGTTGTCTACTTGGAATCCCAGCTTATATTCAACCTGTAAAATGGAGAAATAAACAAACTGGACCTATGATAACAGAAAGGACACTGATAACCTGATTTCACTGATTTGGCTCATTAATGAATATGTGCACCTTTCAGATGTACAATTTAGCTATTAAAAAATGCTAATAGAGATAGTCCTAGGAATTTTCAACTGGACAAAAATTCAGCCCAGTAAGCCACTGTCTACTTCATATCCACCACACTCCTGTAAAATCTGCCATGTAGATTTCAGAAATTCTACTGAGTCTAGAAAATTAATACTTTAGAAAATTGTAAGGCTAAAAGCAAGACACCCATGAAAAACACACAAGGTGTCAAAACAAGCCAGAGGAAAATCATTTGGGCAAAAAATGAAATAGGATCCCAAGTCAAATTTATAGAAAATACTCCTTTATTAACTTTTGGTCGAGAATATGTTTGTATATTTTCAGAAAACAACTCCGAGACCATGTGGATTCCAGCAACAGAAAGGAATCGACAGGACTACTCCAGCCATGAAGACAGAAAAGAAGCAGTCCAGAGATGGAAGACGCTGACGTGGTCTTCTCATACTAGCAGTTAGCAGCTATGCATCACTGCAGGTTGCCCAGGACCAAACCAGAGAGAGTCGGACCTGCATTACCACCATTTGTCCACCATCCAGAACTGTAATGTCAGTGCTGACATGTACACATAAGGAACTGTTGGACATTGTAATTGGGTCTCAAAAGAACTGTTGGCCCAGAAAGAAACTCACTACAGACTGATTCATTTCCTGTCACCATAACCATTATTGCTTGTCTCATTTTCGGTTCTTATAAGTGTATTTCTAATAGCACATGATCTCACTCATCTAGTGGAAATAATGAACAACATAGACTGATGAACAAGAACAGACCCAGAAACAAGGAGGCATGGATCAGACTGTTGGGCCTCAGAGGGAGGGGAGGGGAGGGTGGGGGTAAAGGGGAGAGATCAACCAAAGGACTTGTGTGCAAGCATATGCGCCTAACCAGCGGTTGGGGACAACAGGGGTGTGGGGGCATGTGTGGGGAGGGGTGTGGGATGGGAATGGAGGGATGAGGACAAATATGTGATACCTTAACCAATAAAGAAATTTTTAAAAAATACAAACAAACAAACAAAACAAAAAAAGAAAAGAAATTCTACTGAGAACTACACAGCCATTGAAAAAGAAGCCCTGGAGAGCCACTGAGATGCGTAATTCACAGACCAAGATTAGCCAGCAATGCCTTCTCTAGCTGATAAAAGCCAAGCTCTGATGGGCTACATGTGGCTGGCAGACCCACTCCCACAAGCAGATTCCAAGGCAGGAATTTCTAATAGAATATCTAAAACACGTTCTCTAATCCAACTTTCACCATTAAGCAAATTCATGGTTGGATGCCCATCTAACTTCTGAATCTGTTTCTCAAGTGAGTCAGAATCCAAAAGGGAAAAGAGGTGACTAAGAAGATATCTCTGGAATACCAATATTTATCTATCAAATACCTGCCCTACACAGTATGACTTAAAAGAACCAACCAGCATCAATAAATAAATAGTCTTGCTGCTTAAAAAGATGTTCATGGAAGAAACAGCTCAAACTGCAAAGCAATAGTTGAAATTCAGAATGGCTGCCACCTTCAATAAGGCCTCATATCTCTCATTATTCTTTGTTCTGCCCATGGGGCCTTTTCTTCTTTTCTTTTTTTTTTTTTTTAACATATTTTATTGATTTTTTACAGAGAGGAAGAGAGAGGGACAGAGAGAAACATCGATGAGAGAGGAACATCGATCAGCTGCCTCTTGCACACCCCCTACTGGGGATGTGCCCGCAACCAAGGTACATGCCCTTGACCAGAATCGAACCTGGGACCCTTGAGTCTGCAGGCCGACTCTCTATCCACTGAGCCAAACCGGTTTCGGCCTTTTCTTCTTTTTTTAATCCTCACCCAAGGACATTTTTTTCATTGAATCCAGAGAGTGAGGAAAAGGAGAGGGAGGGGGGGGGAGGGAAAGGGGGAGAGGGGAGAGGGGAGAGGGAGAGGGGGAGGGGAGAGGGAGAGGAACAGGGAGAGAGGGAGAGAGGAAGAGGGAGGGGGAGGGGAGGGGGGGAGAGAGGGAGAGGGAGAGTGAAAGAGGGAGAGAGAGGGAGAGAGAGAGAGGGAGAGGGAGAGAGAGAGGGAGGGGGAAAGAGAAAGAGGGAGGGGGAGGGAGAGAGGGAGGGAAGGGGAGGGGGAGGGGGAGAGGGAGGAAAAGGGGGAGGGGAGAGGGAGGGAGAGGGGAAGAAGGAGAGAGGGAGAACCATCAATTGGCTGTTTCCCATTGGGGTTCGAACCCGCAACCTCAGTATGTGCCCCAACTGGGAATCGAACCCATGATCCTTTGGTGTGTGGGCCACGCCCTCACCATGAGCCACAATGGCCAGGGCCCATGGGGTCTTGATAAGACTAGTACCTGCTTCCATTCAGGGGTCACAAGAGCAGCTTTGGTGGAAGGCTAGGATAGGTGGAAGCCAAGGGGCAGTGGGTTGGGAAAAGAGTAGCAGGAAAGAGGTTCGAGAACCCATTCTTAAAAAATTATTTTTTCAGTTATAGTTAACATACAATATTATACTCGTTTCAGGTGTACAACATAGTGATTAGACATTTGTGTAACTTACCAAGTGGTCACCCCAATAAGTCTAGTACCCATCTGAAATCATACATAGTTATTATGATATTAATGACTACATTCCCTATACTGTACTTTATAATTGGCAATTTGCAAATCTTCTTTAAGAAACAACAAGAATTGGAACCAGATAGTGGGGGTGCGGGGGGGGGGGTGTGGAATCCCAAAGCTTTTCAGTCTTCTTTTATCAATGGGAGGTATTCACATGTATATGCTAATGAAAAAGCCAATGAAATGGGACATCATAAAGATGAAAGGAAACTGGGAAAGAGTATCATCCCATATGTAAGACGGTGAGGAACCTTTTTTCTGCCAAGGGCCATTTGGATATTTATAACACCATTCAAGAACTATACAAAATTATCAACTTAAAAATTAGCCTGCTATATTAGGTCAAACATTTAATGAACTCACCCCTAATGCCTTGGCAGGCCAGACCAAATGATTTTGCAGACCTTATATGGCCCGCTGGCCTGGTGATGTTCCCTACTCCTGCTGTAAGAGAAAGGGCTGGCCTTTGGTATGGCTCCAGGGAAGGGGATGTCTACCCATGGATAAGAAAAGGAACTCAATCCAACGAATTTAACTCTCCTTTCACACTCTATCTGACCTGAATGCTGTAGGGAGATGCAAACGTTAAACTACTGCTTTGCAGTTACAATAGGAAACAAATCACTGTGAATGGCTGTATTTGATAAGTGCAACTGTTCCTAAAGGAAATGTTCTTGCTGCTGCACGTCAGTAAGTGACTTAGTGGTGCCTTGGCTAGGAAGTGTTCACTCTCACCTCAGCACATGGTCACTGCCACCAGGAGGTGCTAGCAGGCTTTTCAACAATTCTCAGTGACCAACAGTGAGAGAATGCACTCACTGTATTCCTGTATCCACGCTATCCCTGAACAGGACCATACATGGAGAGCAAGTGCACAAATTGGCAGTCAGCAAGAACTGGGTTTGGAACTGTTAGACTATGTGATCCTTAGGAAAATTATTAACTTTTCCAAGTTTCAGTTGTTGTAAAATGAAGATAAGGGAACCCGTTATGAGGATCAAACAGGACAATAACGCAGCACATCTGTCAGTGTGGCACAGGTTCCCCCGGATGAATGAAGAGTCCAGTGGCATCAGTAGTTATTCCAGAGTAGCTACCCTATTGTCCCACTGCACGTCCCGTAAGCACCAGCCTACTCCTGACCCTAGAGATCCTGACACAGCCTTCCTGTGCTCTGCCAACATCCCTGCTGCAGCCCTTCTGTTTTGTCCGCCACCCTGAGAACCCCACTATTCTAAACAGCCCTCACACTCTTGGCCTCTTCACAAATGTCTTCCCCACCTTGTCCCCCAACATGGCTTTCCTCAGAAGTTGTGTCCTCCCCTGTTTATCATTCAATTCCTACAACACTTGACCCTCAGGGGCCAGGCAGTAGGGGCAGCATTCTTTTAGAATCATTAGGTTCTTTCTGGACATCCCTTCCTCATGCAAAACCACCTACATTCTGAAGCTCGCAAGTTCTACTCCCAACAGCTACTTCTCACACCATCAACATAAACAACAGACACAGGTCTTTGCAGAGGCCTTGGCCCTTGGCTCACTTTATCTCCTGCCATCTTCCTGGTGGCTTCAATATTCAATATTCCTACCTACTAAAGAGCTTGCTCCATAACCAAACAATGCAAAAATCCACTCTATCAAAGATCCCATCACTACCTCTGATTCCCACATAACTAGTTCTTTCTCTCTACTCTAATTCAGCCAACATTTATGAAGCACATTTATAAGCAAAGGCTGTGCTCTCACAGCTGAGATGTAATAGCCAATTATTTCCCTCCTTTCCAGCCCAGCCAGTGACCTGGTTTCACTTTCCCACACCAATGAAGACAATGTTACTGACACTCACATCAACACCCTAGGTTCACTCCCTGCAACCCATCCTTTGCACCCCAGCTCCTGATGCCCCAGCTCCTGATGCCCCTCTACTCCTGCTACCCAGCACTGCCAGAGGCGATCACATCCCAGGAGGGAAAGGTGCTCTCACACAACGTTGACTCCAGGCTCAGGGTAGGCCCTTAATCCTGCTCAGCTATCCTTCCTCACCAACCCTTTCTCCCTAGTTTTCTCATTCCAAACCTCACAGGACCCCATGCTTCACCACCTGCTGCTCTGCCTGCTTCCTCACTCAACAACGTTCTTATCCCTTTTGGTGAGCACAGAGCAGCCCCCTTTCTGCCTTTCTTTTCAGCACCAGGAACATCTGTTAGAGCACCCATCCTTTGCACCCAGTCCCAAGGAAAGATCTATTCTCCTCTCCAAATGACAAACCCTTCTATCTAGCACACTAGGTTCTAGCCCAGGGGGATCTCGTATTACCAACCAGTCTGCCTCACTCTCCTCTATCTTCAATCTCTCCCATGTGCCCAATTACCTACTAAACATATCTACCTAACAACCTTACAGCCCTCAAATTTAACAGATTCAAAGCCAAACTTATGTTTCCCCACACGCACTGTCTCCTTTACTGTAGGACTGTTATTATAACAGAGGCACAGCTAACCAGGGACCAGAACCCCTAGGGAAGCAGAGAACAGCACCCGGGGCCAGGGCTCTAACGGCAGCGCCCAGGACAGGAGTGGGGAGAAGGGCAAGAGGCAGGGAAGTGAGCTTGTGAGTGGAGCAGGGTAGAGTGAGGGGCATGAGGAGAGGTGGTGAAGGGGCTCAGTAGCAGGTTTGAGAAGGACTGCCCTGTTACCAGAACCGCAGCCTGGCAGAGTAAGTCTGGAGGTGTGGAAGCCTGCCTGTTGCTGGCTCTCCTTTTGAGGGTCCCTCAAAACATGTGCGGCATTCACTAGGCAGTTCTCTTCTCCCTCTGGAATCCTAAGATACAAAGTTTAAAACTGCTGTTTCTGGGGTCAGGGAAGAAACTGTCCATTGCTACATCCCATTTTCTGTACTTTGGCATGTACTGATGATCTATACGGAATCGCACTTGCCAACAATCCTTTGAAGAAACCGATCTATTCTACAGCTAACATTCATAATCTATGGCAACAAAGGAAATCTGAACAGCAGTTGTTTGTCAGAAAAAAAGAATGAACCAAAAGACTTCAGAAAAGAAACTAGGGAAAAAAATAAATATTTGAATAAGCTAAAAAATAAACATTTTTGGTAATCTTCCCTTACTTGGAAATGAATGGCTACTGCAAATAGGCAACCGATGAGTAAAGCCATTTCCTTCTGAAACACAGTACAGATTTAAAGTGAATGAATACATTTGCCTACAGCCTAATAGCCTTTTAATTCCTCTGAATTTCTCACAGAAAAGCCCCACTCTGCTGGGGACACCGCAGACTGCTCCCTGGGGCTGCTGCTGGAACGCTGGACGAGTTCCCTCAAACCCTCTTGACAATGATGAAAAATTCCCGAAACCAGAGAACAGCTATGGGGTGGGCATGTGTAGGGGAAGTATTCTGCTACCCTTTCATGTATTTTTGCATTTCAGCTATCTAAAATATAGACACTTATCAAATGCAGGGTTTTTTTCTGGACAAAGGAGAATGTTCCGGAATACAGAAGAAACTTAATTATTTGTTAAAACAACCCAGTAGCTTTTGCTTTTTTTAAAAGTGTGTGGCCTTGTGAAAGAGAAGCAATATCAGAGTTCTCATCCCATCTGGAAATGCAATTAGCCAATGGTATTTATCCACCACTCACTACGGCAATGTGACACATATCGAAAATAAGATTCATCTCCAGCCTCTGAGGAGACCAGTCTGTTTGGCAAGACAAAACAGAGTTGTGTAAACACTGAAGAACAGCACTATGAGCAAAAGCTTTGATGTGTGAAAACGAATGTTAAAATTTCTACAATGTGAACTGACATACCAACGAGCCCAGGGATCTTTGGAAGCAAATACTGCATCTTCTGGCACAGTCTTAAAAGGCAAGAACCAAGAGTTTCTGATAAAGTGTCAGAGCTTGGGAGCCACTGCCCTCCTTGTGAAAGCTCATGGCTGCATCCCAGGGCCAACGTGACCAAGTGAAGAGCCTTCTCTATGTCCCTCCTGCCTACTTGCATGACTTTCCCATTTCAAGTCAACTCTACTTCCGGCTTCCTCCCAAGTCTTAGTTTCCTCTTATAATAACGGATCAATAAACCAAAGTACAACTGTATAATTGTATCTGATATAGTCATCTAGAGTGGGGGGGAAATTCAACTCTATAAGCAATGAGACACTTTACCAGGATACATTGGAAAATATGCAGTATATTACTTGTTCAAAAATGCACACACACACACATACACACCTTATCCATGCACAGATCATCTCTAGAAGGGGAGGCTAGAATCAGGTAACAGTGGTTGCCACGGGGAAGGGGACTAGGTGGCTGGATGGCTTGGAGTGGTACTAAGAAGGAGTAAGGGACTTATTTTTCACTATATACCCCTTCTGCCTCTTGAATTTTGTACTATGAGCATATATCGAATATTTAAAAGATTAATTTTGAAAATAAAAAACTTCAATTAATCAACTGTGCTAAAATCTTCAATTAATCAACTGTGCTAAAATCTTCAATTAATCAACTGTGCTAAAATCTTCAATTAATCAACTGTGCTAAAACTGGAATTATGAGCTGCAATGGTGGCCAAAGCCTGAAACGAGATTCACACACACACATTACTTAGTGTGGTTGTTTTTTATTATAAAATGTTTTAAGATACAAGATGGTTACTTTTCTCTAAATTCTTATACCTGTTACACGTGAACTTGTGAAATTAGTTTAGCTATATAGTCAAGCTATGAATTCCATTCATTTATTCACATTTACAACTTTATTCAGAGTAAAACACCTGAAAAAGCCCATGTGTGCAACTGGTGTCAAATGTACCCAGGCTATGTTCTCATGCTCCTAGAAACAGGAAATTCACAGCTCCTAAAGGAGCACACTATATTCTAAAAAGCTCTACTGCTCACAAGTTCCCTGTCTGACGAGCTGTGCCCTGTGGCTTGTACCCCCAGCATCTCTTCTGCAGTCAGTTAAGGAGCACCTGTAACTAAGTATCAGGTGTCACACCAGGCACAGAGGACACAGAGAAATATGAAAGGGATTCCCACCTTGGGGTGCTGAGCATCGAGGAGGAACGCAGAAAAGAAATCACTACTACAACACGCTTAGAACATGATGAGGGCTATGGGGGAGGAAAGAGCACCGTATTGTGGGTACAGAAAAGGGCACTGACACCGCCAAGGAAAGGTGACACCAAGTCTTATGGTTTTATGAGATAAGTGGGAGTTAATGAGATAAAGAATGAAGAAAGCACATTTCTAGCAGAGCCAATAGCAGCAATGTAACAGAGCACAGGGCATTCAAGAAATTGCCGAATAGACAAAATGGCACTAACCAATTAGCTGGAGAGGACACAGAAGAGAAAGGCAGGGACGAGATCATGAAGGCTTCCTAAGAAACCAGAACTTGATTCTGGTGGCAACTGAGAACCTGGAGCAGCTTTGTGCTGGGTGCACCAAAAGGCCATCCAGAGGCAAGACCACAACCGAAGGACTTGTATGCATGCATATAAGCCTAACCAATGGACGCAAAACACTGGGGGGTGAGGGCATGCATGGGAGTGGGGTGGGGGTGGGCCAATGGTAAGATATGTACACATATAATACCTTAATAAAAAATAAAATAAACTTTAAAAAAAAAGACCATTCACAAGACCATTTGCATATGTAGGTAAGAAATAAATTAAGGTCCAAACTAAGGATGAGGCATTAGGTCCCGACATAGGGAGGAAATTAATTTAAGGTGTAATTATGAGAAAGAAGCAACTAGATGATAGTATTTAATATCTGCCACAGAAGTAGTTTAGAAATTATGCTGTACATGATAATGTGAAGAAAATGGATGTAAAATAGAGCTATGCAGCATGTACCCCAGGCCAACACTGCTTCCCATTCAAACGTGTTCATCTGAGCCCCTTCTTCTATCTACGCTCCTCCACTCCAAGTTCCTCCCATGATAAGCTCCTAAAAACTCTTCATGCACCCTCTAAGAGTGATGTCAGATCCCTGAAACTAATTCCAAATAAAATCATCAGTGTGTGTGTGTGTATAAATCTTTATTGTTGAAAGTATTAAATATGTTCCCCCTCCTCCCCCCATAGTTTAGTTTAGTTCAACTGTAACTGTGACATCCCACGTTGTCTTTTTAGCTACAGGTTCCCCCATACACTTGCCCAGGAAACATTCTCATGATACATCAGCACTCTTTTTTCCTAAGTGGGCCCAGAAATAGTCACCTTGTTCAAGGTTAGTAGAGTACCTAGAATAGAATCTCTACTACTTCATTAGATTTTTCTCTATTTTAAAAATCCATCTATTACTTGTTTTTATGTTCATCAACATTAAAGGTAGAAAAGGTAACAAAGGATTGATTACCTATCCGTTTTTTTTTTGAGAACACAGAAGCTTCTCTGCCTGAAAGCTGTTCACAGAAAGTGGATCTCAGAGTTGCAGGGAAACTTAAAATTCAAGACCCGCCACTCCACTAATGCCTGAATTCCTTCTTCAACAGTTCTACCACGTGGCTGCCCAGTGCAGATCTGACTGCTTCCCCTGAGAGGGAACACACTACTCTCCATGACAGCACTGGCTGGAAAGTGAAACTATTTTTAGCAGATATGCAAAAGCTAGTGGTTGAAAGTGTGGTAAGGAATGGGATTTTTTAAATACAATTTCAAATTCTCTCTCCACAATTACTTATCCATCACAAAGAAGAAAACTGCAGTGTGAAAAACCTGGTGAACTGGGTGATCAGAGCTAACAGCACCAGCGATGGAACAAGCTGGCAGAGTGTGCACTGTGAAGAACAGCACTTCTGTGGTGTTTACAGCCAGAGACGTTCCTGAATCGAATCAAGAGGAAACCTCAGACAACTCAAAATGAAGGACTTTCTACAAAGTACCTGGCCTGTATGCTTCCAAAGTGTCAAAGTCAAGAAACAAACAAAGGCCACAGATATATCCAGTTTAAGATGGGACTAAAGGGACATCAACTAATTGCATGCATGATCCTAAATTGGGTGAAAAAAAGAGCTATAAAGATTGGGATAACTGACAAAATGTGAGTCCTGTGGTAAAATAATATTATTGGTATCAGTGTTAAGTTTCCTGACTTTGACCATGTTATGTAAAGAATGTCCTTGTTCTTAGAAAATATACACTGATGTATTTAGGTTAAAGGGACGTGATGCTTGTAATTCCCTTCCACATAGTTCAAGGAGGAAAAAGTGTGTCACATGAGAGTGGGGAGAAAGAAAGATAGAATGAATGATAAAGTAAGTAAATGGAACAAACCAGTAACAACTAGTGAATCTGGGTAAAGAATATATGAGAATTCTTTTTAATATACTTATAATTTTTCTTTATGTTTGAAATAGTCAAAATTAAGTTTACCAGCCCCCTCCAAATAAGGTCACATAATTTTTATGCAAGAATACTAAAAAATGTGTAAGCCCGGTTTCCTTGAAGAATTCAGGTGTACACTCATTGAAACAGACACATTTCAGATTAAAATGTCTCAAGTGACATTATAGAAACATAATTAAATGTCTTATGTTTCTATAGTCATCAATAACAAGGTAGAAACAGCAACTACCAGTTGTTTTCATCATCCTGTTACCATGGATTCTGCCAGCCAAATGAAGTGAAGGAAACTATTTGTAGGAGTGAAAGGAAGCACTGTTTGAAATAGTAAAATGCTATTAAAAATCCATGTGTCAATGAGGCACTTAAATAACTATAAATCATACTTCCTTACAATATCATATTACAAAGCCACTAAAGAGAATGAGTTAAATCTATAAGTAGAGAAATGGAAAAATGCCAAGATATAGTATTAGGTAGGGGGAAAATACTGTACAACACATGTGTCATAAAATCCCCTTTTTGTTTAAAAAGAGGGGAAAAAAATGAGCCTTGAAGTATACCAAACTATAAACAATTATTACTTCTGGGTACAGATCTACAAAGTTTTAAAAGTTCTTAAAACAATTCTATAATATTTGAATTTTCCCAAAAACCATTATTTCTTTACAAGTAGAAATAAAAATCTATATTAAAGTGGTCAAATTTAAAAGACTTTGCAAAAATACAGAACAGCCACCACTTTACAATACTTAAAAAAAAAAAAAAACCACTCCAGCCCGACTGGCGTGGCTCAGCGGTTGAGCGCTGGCCTATGAACCAGGAGGTCAGGGTTCAATTCCCAGTCAGGGCATGTGTCCAGATTTCAGCTCGATCCCCAGTGGGGGGTGTGCAGGAAGCAGCCGATCAATGATTCTCTCTCATCATTGATTGATGTTTCTCTCTCTCCCCCCCCCCCCCCACACACACCCCATACCCCCTTTCTCTTTCTCCCTATCCTTACTCTCTGAAATCAATAAAAAATATATTTTTTAAAAAAACACACTCTGACAATAGGTATTCTTATTTGTTTTTTAGTAGCAAAATTATTTTTATTTCCCAAATAAAATCCTACTCAGAAGCCTATTTATAAAGCTGAACAGAGGAGGTGGGCTCCACACTGAGCCTCCCACTCTTTGACTTTTGAGAGAATTTGTATTCAAGGAGTCTGAGGAAATGTGAAGAATTCAGCAAACCAAGCAAGATGTGCCTTACGGTTAAGGGAGCTTAGCCACAGCACACATGGGTGCCTGAATCAGCTGCATCTCACTTTCACCGTTTCTCCATAGATGGAAGAACTATATCCATTATATCAAACATGACAAAAACACCTATCTCACCAATTCTCCCACCCCCCACTCATACTGCTTCACCGTAACTGCACAGTCATTAGCAGGTGCAAATGCCCCTTCAAACTAGACCTTCATCCCGGCTTGAAAAGCCTGAAGGGATGTACGTGTTCTGTCATAAGCTAGGCACATACATGATGGCTACCTCATTTTAAAAGACTTAAGGAAGCCTAGAGGAATAGGCTAAAGATTTTTAAAAAAAAAATCTGAAAGGACCTAGTACGGCTACAGCCCTCCACCCACTGACCCTTTGTGCAGATGGCAGCCCACCCCTCAGATGTAGCCCTTGCCTCAGCCTCTGGGCCTAGGTGGGGCTAGGTTGGCGTCTTTGGTTGATCACGCTCTTACCTTGGACTTTGCATGCCAAGTGAAGTGCAGGAAATTTGTCTCACTGGGTACTAATAGGTTAAAGGACAGAGCGTAGTGACTAACAAGGTCATTTCTCACATAATAAAGTTCTGCATCGAGACCTAGAAAAAAAATAAAGAAAAAATAATTAAACTCCTAAAATACTCTCAAAATCATTAACCATTGGTATTTCAAGTACAAATAACAGAGTGAAAATAAAAATCATGCACAAACGCACATTGCAAATGTCTCCCATAGTGCTGCCTTATGAAGCAGGAAGGACACTGGGCTTCATCAACACCCACAAAGGTGAAGAAACTGGGGTTCAAAACAATTAAGCATTATCTGGCTGAACACAGGGTGCTGGAACCAGAACTCTGGTAACCATCCCGTCTTCTGCGGGCCAACGTGACACTCTTCCTTTTGGACACAGTGCTTCTCAGAGTAACGCCCACAAACAACAGCCCCTCTCCCCGCAGAACTGATGTGGATTTAGGAAGAGAGAGTTAAATGGAAGGAAGAAAGGCACCTGGGTGAGAACACTAGTGTGAGCCAAGGCCTCAAGCCCCCCAGCCAGAGAGGACCTCGGCCTGCAGCCTGCCCCACAGGCATGACGCCTGGCGGCTCTGGCAGCACTGACCACAGCACACGCACAACAGTTGCACAAACATACATCCTCCCCCCTACCTGGACTATAAGGTGGAGCAAACCATGTTTCTCCTTGTATTCTCACACAGTTTTCTGCACAAAGTAGATGTTCAACAAGTACTTGTTCAACAACAAGTTAGTACTGCAGATAAAGGAGAAATAATTGGGACGCCTGAGAAATGCTGGGGGAGTCACTCAAATTTCACTCATTCCCACACCACATTCTTAACCAGGGCCACATCCAACTTCCAACACATACCACATTCTCCAATTTTGTCATACTCCTTCATCCTTCATGCATTTAATATTTTTCTTTAAAAGTGATTAAATTTTTAAAAGAAAAAAATTTAAGGCCTAAGTTTATCACTTTCTTGAATAAAAAATCAGTAATAACTATGAAAAAACACAAGGTAACCCCCCAAAAATCAATTAAAAAAATAAAACAATATTACTAATTTCTAGCTAAATACTAGTGTCCATCAAAGAAGTGAGCTTGAGTCCTTACAAAAAGGGTGTGTGGGGGGGGGAGGGTGGGATTAACAAGTGTTTAAGAGAGGTAAAGAATCAAATAGAGACTTTTCCATGATAATCCAAAATAACTGAAAGAATAAGAGCAGGGAGTAACTTTCAGTTGATTTATTGTTATTTAAAGTTGTGTTCAGGTGACCCCTCTAGTAATGCATGACATATGTATTTTACACATTGGAGGGAAAAGATACAGATAAACCAAATGAAATGTAAACTTCATATGTACTGAGCCTATTCATGGGTCTCATACCTCTAGGTGTGAAACCCATGAATCAAATACCATGATAAAGAAATTAACCATAAGATAGAATAAAGCCAAATACAGTTCCTCATGTTGTGGTGACCCCCAACCATAAAATTGTTTTCGTTGCTACTTCATAACTGTAATTTTGATACTGTTATGAATTGTAATGTAAATATCTGTGTTTTTCGATGGTCTTAGGCGACCCTGCTAGCGGTTCTCAACCTGTGGGCGGTTCTCAACCTGTGGGTCGCAACAGGTTGAGAACCGCTAGCAGGGTCGCCTAAGACCATCGGAAAACACAGATATTCAAAATTACAGTTATGAAGTAGCAACGAAAATAATTTTATGGTTGGGGGTCACCACAACATGAGGAACTGTATTAAAGGGTTGCGGCATTAGAAAGGTTGAGAACCACTGCTATAGATGGTACCGAAGGCAATGGGAGAAGGTTAGAGGTCTTCAGCAAAAGGCTCTGCCTGCTGGCAGGACAGGAAGTGCCAGCAAACATCTGGAGGGAGGATTGGAGGTGCTAGAGAAAGGGAGAAAAGGAGGAGAAAGAGGGTAATAAGATGGGAGAAAGGAGGAAAAGCAACAAGAAAGCTGGGAACAAAGAAAACAGTAGCTATCACAATCATTGCAAATAGCATATTTTTGATAGGTTAAAAAATAGAAGAAAAGCAAAGAAGTAGATGAGGCACTATTAATAAACACGAGACAAACTAGAACTTAAGGTAAAAGACTTTACATCAATAAATCTATTAATATCAAATTTATTAATAAGAAAATTATCTCATTACTAAAAAACATAAGATATAGTAGTACAACTAACAAAAGAGTTTCAAATAGAGAAAGCAAAAACCGATATAAAAAAAATCAAGAAGAAACAGACAAATAAATTCACAATAATAGTTGGAAACTAACAAGCTCTCAGAATACAACAGATCAAAACAGATAAAAATTTAGTGTGAATATATGATTTGAACAATACAATGTGGAACAAGAAACAATGGGGGTTAATGAATTAGACCATACACATTAAAAACAATGGATTCTAACTAGAAATAACACAGGTTACCTTCTCTGATCAAATACCATGATAAAGAAATTAACCATAAGATAGAATAAAGCCAAAAGATGATTATTTGAAAAGATCAATTAAATAGTTAAAACCTTTGCAAGACTGATTAAGAAAAAAAAGAAAATACAAATTACCAATATTAGGAATGAAGAGGGAATATAATTACAAATCCTACAGATGTTAAAAAGATTTTAAAAAATTATAAAGTTTATGACAATAAATTCAATAACATATAAAATAGAAAAATCTTTGAAAAACAATATTTACCAGAACTGACAAAGAATTAAAAATCCAAATAATTAAAAAGCTCTAGGTCCAGATAAATTATATCAAACATTTCAAAAAGATATAATACCAATTTTACATAAACTCTTTCAGAAAACAGTTGAAGAAAATACTTCCTAATTCATTTTATGAGGTCAGCATCACACTAATATTAAGACCTAACAAAAACCTAAGAAAATTATAGACAGGCATCTCTAATGAACATAGGTACAAACATTCTCCATAAAATATAAGCAAACTGAATCCAGCAATATATAAAAATTACTAGAGGCCTGGTGCATGAAATTCATGCACGGAGGGGGGAGTTCCCTCAGCCTAGCCTGCACCCTCTCCAATTGGGGACCTCTTGGGGGATGTCCAACTGCCGGTTTAGGCCCTGTGGGATCGGGCCTAAACCGGCGGTCGGACATCCCTCTCACAATCTGGGACTTCTGGGTCCTAATTGCTCATCTGCCTGCCTGCCCTATTGCCCCTAACTGCCTCTACCTGATAGCCTGATCACATCTAACTGTCCTCCCCTGCCGGCCTGGTTGCCCTTAACTGCCTCTGCCTGCCTGCCTGATTGCCCCTAACTGCCCTCCCCTGCCAGCTGGTTGCCCCCAACTGCCCTCCCCTGCAGGCCTGATCTCGCCCACAACTGCCTTCCTCTGCTGGCCAATTTGATTCTGATTGGTCAGTTGCTATGCCAGTCAGCATCAGAAGCTCCACCTCCTAGGCAGCCATTGGCTCCCTACAGCATCCACATTTGGTTCTGATTGGTCAGTGTCTATGCCAGTCAGTGTCAGAAGCTCTGCCTCCTAGGCATCCATTGGTTCTTCACAGCACCCACATTTCGTTCTGATTGGTCAGTTCCTATGCCAGTCAGTGTCTCTGGGCCTATCAACGGGGCCTGATCAGAAAGGCGGGGCTGATCAGCAGCCCTGATGGAGGCCTGGAGAGAAATGAAGGCGCAGCTGCTGGACAGACTGGGAGAGAAAGAGAGGCAAGTGCTGATCAAAAGCTACCTCAGAGGCAACGGATCAGTCCTGCTTCTCTCTTCAGGCCTCTCTCTGGCCCTGATTGGCAGCACCCTCAGCAGTCAGTGCTGGGGCACCACGCCTGCAGCGGAAGCAGTCAGCGTTGGGTTGCCATAGCGCTGACTGCAGGACTGACTTCAGGTTTGTCGAGCCTGGGTTGTTACTGGTCGTTACGACCCAGGGTTTTTATATATTAGGATAAAACATCATGACCAAGTGTATATGAAAGGTTAACCTTTACAAATCAACATAATTGATTTATTAAATTCTTATTTCTAAGATCAGAAACAAGGCAAGGATGTCCACTTCATCCTTTCTATTCAACCTTGTATTGGAGGTCCTAGCCAATGTATTAAGACAAGACAAAAAGCATAAAGTTAAACAATACAACTATTCTATGACCCAGTAATTCCACTCCTAGGTAGTTATCCAAAAGAAATGAAAACATATGTCCACATAAAATACTTGTACATGAATGTTTACAGCACTTTTATTCAGAATAGCCAAAACTGGAAACAATACAAATGTCCATGTTGGATAACCAATTTTGGTATATTTGTACAATGGAATACCATTCTGCTAAGAAAATTAACTATTGAGGATTTGTAACAAAAGGGGTAAATCTCAAAGACTCTATGAGTGAAGAAAGAAGCTATACCCAAGTGTATATACTATATAATTCTATTTATATAAAGTTCTAGAACAGGCAAAACTAATTTATTCTGATAGAAGTCAGAAAAGTGTGACTACCTGGGAAACGGGGTGGGAGGAAGACTGGTGAACTGATTGCAAAGGGGCACCAGGGAACTTTCTGGGATCATGGAAATGCTCTATTTCTAATTGGGGTAGTGTATGCATTTTCCAAAACTCAAACAACTATACTTATTAAATATGAGCATTTCATTACATATAAAGTTTACCAAAAATTTTTAAAAGAGGGGGGGGGGGAAAGAGTCAACAATAGATTTTACCTCTTTGTTCTAATCTTAAAAAGCTTACATACCACAGAATGTTACTAGCACTAACATAAAAGTTTTAGGAAAACTAATTAACCTTACATAATCAACAACTTCCGAATTTACACTTCAAACATCTTTTACAGGGAAAAAAGAACTCTGGTCCTAATAAATAGCAGTTATAGTTATTACTGGTAATAATAACAACAATGTGTAAATATTTAAGTTTCCCAGACACAGTTCAAAATATCAAGAACATATAGGAGTTCTGTAAATCCAACTGCCTTAAATAGCTAGGTTAAAAAGAGCTGTAAGTAGAAAAGAAATAAAGAACAAAAGGAGAACACATCCTCAAGCCATTCACTCAGTCATTTAATAATTTGTGGTTTATGTCCTACTTGAAATTCTCTAAATTCTTACTCTCGTGAAACTGAGGGATACAGCCAATTCCCTTTCCAACATCCTGGGGACATCTGTTCTCCCAAATTGCTCAAGGTCTCTCCTGTTCTACCAACTCAAATTCTGGATAGAAACCATGGTTCCTAACTCGTAAACATTCTTTGGAATACCTCTGAGCAACTTCACACCATTCTAATTGACGGCTGGGCAAAGATTGGAGTCAGTAACTTCCTTAACCTTCTAAAACCTATCTGGACTTCAACTTTTGCTGGCATGCTTACTGCCTGGTCATCCATCCATGATCCCTTCTTGTCAACGACCCTTCTGTATACTGTCCTCCCCTAATGCCACTGTGACTTCCACAATCACCTAACCTTCTTGAAGCATCACTGGCCCTGTAGAGACCGAATGACCCATTCTCCTACCCTTAGCGGGCACTGCCCCGGATCCCTATGACCTCCTCAGATGATTATTTGAGCACCCTTATTAAAAGTCCTGTTTCCATTTAGGCACATGCCATCAAACCATGCCACCTTCTATCCTCCCATTATCTTAGCTACCTTGTTCACTAAGGACTCTGGAACCAATTTATAAGGTTTCTACACATCCTTCTCCTGTGACTTATTATGACAGACTCCAATGTCCCTGAGACCAACTCACTCTCAACCTGTCCTTCAATGGTCCTTTTATTCTTCAATTCCCAACAACTTTTATCCAAACCAAAGCAATCCATTTCTATGAACAGTAACAATATGTAAATTGCTCCACCTCCAAAATCTTGAGCTGTATATCTCAATAGCTAGTAGCTCTTTAGCTCCTTCCCTTTATTGTTGTGACACTAGCTGTTCTCTAGGCTCATTTCTCAAGTGTCTATAATCCTCGTTTCTCCCATTCTATTATACCAATAATTTCTCATTTTCTTCTTACCGGCCTCAATACCAATACTTCAGTTACTTATCAGTACTTTCAACTTTTCCCCACCAGCCTATGTCAGATAAGCATATGCCACCATAAAAACACCCAATTTTGAACTGACTTGATTCCCCTACTTGGTGTTTTCTCTGGTGGTATACTAGTAATTGAATGTTGCATAATCCTGGATGAAGCCATTCCCACAAATGAGTCACTACAAAACCATAACTACTATCCTCAACAAATAAATTAATATTCATAAGCTGCTGACAGTTTGGAGCCCTGTGACCCACCAAAATATATTGAAAATTTGAAATTCATTGAAATTGTAATGCCATCGCTAAACAAGTTGCTGTTTTCTGACTACAGATTTTGAGGACACTGTTTTGAAATAAACATTCTTTATTAACTAAGGTAGTTAACTCCTAGTTGGAAAGGGTTTGTATTTAAGAAACCATTAAAATGAGATGCAAAGTTTTGCCTATCAAATTAGCAAATACAGTCTGTTCTGTCATAAGAACACCAATTAGCTTATAAGTGGTTAGTAAATAAAATAACAATTGCCCATATAACATAGAAATTGTGTGGGTTACCATTTGAATTTTCCCAGGCCAAGGAAACTGCAAAAGCTGGTAAAGAATTACAATTTTCAGTGGGAAAGGAAAAGACCCTTACTCGGCTCAGATACTAGCAGGCAGGAGCCCCCTCAGCCCTATTTTAAGAAAACTAAAAATGAGCACCTGAACTCAGAGCTCCCCCTCAGAGGAGCACTGCCGGCCTGAGCATGGATCCCGGATCCCAGCAAGCTGTACTTCCTCTTGTGCCATCTCTATGGCAGCCCCATCAGCTTAGAAAGGTACCCTCAGCGGCACGATTCCAAGGCGATGCAAGCCAGCGATTTCCATCCTGTTATGTATTAACTAGAGGCCCAGTGCACGAAATTCGTGCACAGGGTGGGGAGTGTCCCTCAGCCCAGCCTGCACCCTCTCCAATCTGGGACCCCTCGAAAGATGTCCGACTCTCACAATCCAGGACTGCTGGCTCCCAACTGCTCGCCTGCTTGCCTTCCTGATTGCCCCTAACCGCTTCTGCCTGCCAGCCTGATCACCCCCTAACTACTCCCCTGCCAGCCTGATTGATGCCTAACTGCTCCCCTGCCAGCCTGTTTGCCCCTAACTGCCCTCCCCTGCAGGCTTGGTCCCCTCCAACTGCTCTCTCTTGCAGGCCTGGGTCCCCCCCCCCCAACTGCCCTTCCCTGCAGGCCCAGTTGCCCCCAACTTCTCTCCTCTGCTAGCCTGGTCCCTCCCAAATGCCCTCCCCTGCTGGCCTGATCTCCCCCAACTGCCTTCCCTTGCAGGCCTGGTCCCTCCCAACTGCCCTCCCCTGCTGGCCATCTTGTGTCCACATGGGGGCAGGATCTTTGACCACATAGGGGCAGCCATCTTGTGTGTTGGAGTGACAGTCAATTTGCATATTACTCTTTTATTAGGTAGGATATCTTTAACTCTCCTCTGAGGCAGTCTCAGCCATTATAAGTGGCTTGACTGGGCTATCCAAGTTATCTCATAAGGTACCAATTATGCTTTTGTTAGTACTTGTTTGAAAATTGCAGAGGTCTTGAGTGGTTTACCCTTAACCTTATTTTTCCCATAAAGCCTGTTATTTTTAATGAATAAGTAATCTTAAAGGTGTGTTTTTTTAAGGAATGTATGTGATGTAGTAACAGAAACACTTATATTCTTTAAATATAATATTAAATGTTAGGCAGGGTATAGTTAAGTAAGCAATTTGTCAATATATATCACAGTTCTATAAATATTTATACTCTTTGATCCAGTAACTCCACTTCTAAAAATCAATCCTAATGAAACCAAATATAGATACAAATTCTTATGTAAAAAGATGTTAATCAAAGAAATATTTAAAATTGAAGAAAAGAAAGAATATATATCTGGCATTAGAGCATTGATTAATAAACTATAATGCATCCATAACAGAGAACAATAGTTTTCACAGTTTCTCTTCTTTGGAGGAGAAGAGATGGTACCCCAAGCCAGTATATCCCTTCAATCAAATCTCTCCCTGTTCATCTATGTGACATATTGAGCTTCCTCTACAAAGACAGGCTTTAAGGACCAAAAAATACTGAAAAAGACCAGGAAGCCATGAACAGCACTATTGTAATAAATTTTAATGAACTGGGTTTTGCTTAGAGTGTAATGTTAAATAAAAACAGGTAAGATACAAACTGCATACAGCAAATTTTTAATAATGTCTGACCTAGAATAGTTCTTACACATAGCAGGTAATAATAAATGTCCAGTGGATTAAAGTTTAAAGTATATGTATATGTATAATGTGTGTGCTCCATTTCTCAAAAAAGAAAGGAAACACCAAAATAATATTAACAGTGGTTAATGATGAATGGTGAATTATGGGTTACTTTTATTGCATGCTTTAGTTTTTTTTCTTCTCTTAGCTTTCATGTTTTTCTATGAAAGCTAACTGAAAAAAAAATAGTTTTCAAAAAAGTTTAAAGAAATACACATACAGCTGCAGCAATTAACTAAACAAAAATCCAATTACTGCCTAAAATAATATAGAAAGGCCAGTGGGAGGTAGAGAAAGCCCTCAAATAACAAAACACAACTGAAAAAAATCACACCATTACTTTGGTAATGGTAACATCTCTGATATATCAAGATTAACACTAGTAATAATAAGTTATTAAAACTTTCCTCTGACTTTCCCTTAAAGTACCCAAATATACTAAAAGTTAAATTTGAACTGAAGGAGAACATGAAAGCTCAGAATTTCCACACTAAACATTGACAACAAGATTGAGAAGAAAATTCTTAGACTACCCATGCTCACTATTTTAAGTGAGAATAACACGGGAAAGACATAATTATGGAGACAGGCCATCTTCATGTATTGGAAGACTTACTATTTATTGTTAAGGTGGCAATACTACCCAAAGAGATCTATCAGTACAATCCCTATCAAAATTCTAACCATCTTTTTTTTTTTTTTGCAGAAATGGAAAAGCAGATTCTCAAATTAATATGGAATTGCAAGTGGCCACCAAGAGCCAAAGAATCTTGAAAAATGAGAACACAATTGAAGAATTCACACTTCCCCATTTCAAAACTCACCACAAACCCACAGAAACCAAAATATTGTGGTACCGACATAACGAGGACATGCACACCAAGCCCAGAAATAAGCCTATATATTTCTAGTCAGTTGATTTTTGGCAAGGATGCCATGACCATTTAATGGGGAAAGAATAGCTTCTTCAACAAATGGTGCTGGGAGAAGATATTCACAGGCAAAATAATGAATTCAGACCATTACCAAATACCATAAATAAAAACTAATGAAAATAGATCAACAACCTAAATATAAGATATTATGCCATAACACTCTTAGAAGAAAACACAGGGCTTCAGGACTTTGGATGTGGCAATGGATCTGCAGATACGACATTAAAAGCACGAGCAGAAGTAGTAAATTGGACTTCATAAAAATGAAAAGCTTCTGTGCATCAACATTATCAAGAAGGTGAGAACAACCTAAAGAATGGAGGAAAATGTTTGCAAATTATCCTATCCTATATAACAAGAGAGAAATATGCAAATTAGGCCGGGACATCACGACCAGCTCAGGAGGCTGCGTCATGACCAGCTCAGAGCCCGCCCCCAGCCCCAGCAGACACACACCACACACCAGGGCTGGGGGCGGGCTCCGAGCCGCGCCACGGCTGCTCAGAGCCCGCCCCCAGCCCTGGCGCCACCAGTTCCCAGGCCACTCCCGCCAGGGGTTCACGGGCAGGCACAGCACGCCGCCTGCCCTGGGAGCAAGGCCCCCAGCGGACCCAAGGACCCGCTCAGGGAGGCGTGCTTCAAGCCACACTGCGGCCAGGACCAAGGCCCCCAGCGGACCCGCCCAGGGGGACGTACTCCGAGCTGCCGTGGCCAGACTGTGGCTTAGGCCCCCTCCCCATGCGGAGCGGGCCTAAGCTGTCAATAGGACATCCCCTGAGGGCTCCCAGACTGTGAGAAGGGGCAGGCTGGGCTGAGGGACAACCACCCAGTGCACCAATTTCGTGCACCGGGCCTCTAGTGTATCTGATGAAGGCCCAGTATCCATAATATATAAAGAACTCATGCCAAAACCGGTTTGGCTCAGTGGATAGAGCGTCGGTCTGCGGACTGGGGGGTCCCGGGTTCAATTCCGGTCAAGGGCATGTACATTGGTTGCGGGCACATCCCCGGTGGGGGGTGTGCAGGAGGCAGCTGGTCGATGTTTCTCTCTCATCGATGTTTCTAGCTCTCTGTCCCTCTCCTTTCCTCTCTGTAAAAAGTCAATAAAATAAAAAAATAAAAAAAAGAACTCATAACTCAACAACAAAAAGACAACTCAGCCTGGCCAGCATGGCTCAGTGGTTGAGCATCGGCCTATGAACCAGGAGGTCACGGTTCCATTCAGGGCACATGCCTGGGTTGCGGGCTCAATCCCTAGTAAGCGGCGTGCAGGAGGCAGCCAATCAATGATTCCCTCTCATCACTGATGTTTCTCTCTCCCTCTCCCTCTCCCTTCCTCTCTGAAATTAATAAAAATATTAAAAAGACAACTCAATTATGGGCAAGGGACTTGAATAGACGTTTTTCCAAAGATACACAAATGGCCAACAAACATATGAAAAGATGCTCAACATCATTAATCATTAGGGAAATGCATATCAAAACCATAATGAGGTATCATTTCACACCCACTAGGATCATGTTAATTAAAAAAATAAAACAGCAAGTGTAAGCGAGGATGTAGAGAAATTAGAACTTTTGTACACTGCTGGTGGGAATGCAAAATGACTCAGCCACTGTGAAAAACAGTTCAGTGGTTCTTCAAAAGTTAAACAAGGAATTACCATATGACCCACAATTCCACTCCTAGATACTAGTATACATCCAAAATTGAAAACAGGTACTCAATCAAGTATATTTATACATGTGCTCATGACAGCATTATTCATAATAGTGAAAATGTGGAGCTAGTCCTAATGTCCACTGACAGATAAATGAATAAACAAATTATGGTATATATATATGTAGAATGAAATATTATTCAGCCATAGAAAGGAATGAAATACTGATACATGCTACAATGTGGATGAACTTCTAAAACATTATGCTGAATAAAAGCCAGACACAAAAGGTCTCATACCGTATGATTCCATTTATATGAAATATACAGAATAGATAAAACCATAGATATAGAATGCAAATTGGTCATTGCCAGAGGCTAGGGGGAAAGGGGAGTGAGAAGAAACTGCTTAATGGGTAAGGAGTTTTACTTTGAGCATTGGAAATGTTTTTAAACTAGATAGAGTTGGTGGTTGTACAACTACACATATACATACTAAATGTTATTGAATTGTTCACTTTAAAGTGATTAATTTTATGTTATGCAAATTTGACTTAAAAAATTATTGTTTTTTTAAAAGAAAAGAAAAAGAGTTGACCCCTGACCCATAAATGAGGAGGGAGTGTAATAAAACCGGCTTCCAGAGACGTGAAAGGATTATGAGGAAACTATCACTTACGAGAGAAAATCAGGTTTCAGTTCAACTGGAGAGATAAAGCAGCACTATGAAAAGAGTCAGAGGAGACCTCCAAACAAAACTGGAGCTCCGAGATAACAGTGAGAGACCAGCAGGAAAGAGGACTGAGCAGGTGAAGCAGAGTGGGTAGAGGGAGGAAAAGGCCTCTGCAGGAAGGCAGACAGCAACAGGAGTGGACAGCTGTGGATTGAAGAGGTAGCATTTTATTAGAAAGCACAGAACTTTTCTCTTCTAACCTAGTTGTTCAATTACCATCACCAGGCTGCCAATTCCAGCAAAGTAGGAATGTTGCTCTCTTGTTAGAAAATATGACTTTTGTTCATAACTTCAAACATCCAAAATCCAAGCTGAAAAACCAAAGTTATTCCTGCAAAACTCAACACCCATTAAGAAAAATTCTTTTTTCCCCAGACAATCTTAAGTTCAAACTTAATTCAGGCATGTATTTATTCTGCATGACCTGGCCAGTCTAGCTCAAGTTCAAATCATGTAATAGTTCAAAATTTCTTCCAAATGATCTTAAAAGTTAACTACTTATTTCCCAAAGCTACAACATTGGTTGTTTAGTGTCACTGAGCAAGCCATCTCCCTTTATAAAAAGAGCTACCTTTACAGCACTTGACGAAATACATTCCAGGGAATTACTCACATGTCTGTCTTCCCCAATACCTCACAAGCAGGGTTCAATCTTAGAACTGGTAGCTACTCAAATGTAAAACCCATGAATGGCTGGCTGTTGGTAAAAGTCAACTGCATCAAAGATGGATTCTGATGAATTGAATGAAATGGGTTTTCTGTGTGTGTTCTTTAAATTCAGAAATCAGTTAAGGCAAGAAGATAAAAGTGATGCCATAGAAAGAGAACTAAAGCAGAGTTTTGTTAATCAGTAGCTGAGTGACTTTTGGCAATCAATTATTTAACCACCTTCTCCAGGCATCAATTTTTCTCAACTCTAAAACAAGGGAGGTAAACCAGATGATGTTAATGTCCCTCCCCAGCCACAAAATCCTATTATTCTATGATATCATCCACGGTTTCCAAATGTCAGCCAAAACTCCATTATTCTATGATATCATCCATGGTTTCCAAATGCTAGTCAAACTCAAGTAAAAAAAAATGTATTTAGTCAAAATGATCTAGGTTCTGAGGACAGTATGGTATATGAGCCAGGTGGAAAAAAGCCAAAATCACTCAATACGTATGAAATCATTACATATAGTTTAACCGACACTAAAAGATAATAAATATGGAGCTCTTATTTCAAATGTTTCTAGTTTATAGAAACTAACAAGCTGAAATAGATATAATAAAATAATTTGTCCATCAGAATCCAATAAATCTATAGTCAAATTATACCAAGAAAATTAGCTGAGACCTAATATTTAACTAGAAAGGGCATTTCTTCATAACTAAAAAAGAAAAGGCACATAAACCTTCAATCGCTATAGCTGTTTAAACAATAATCTCATAGATTAAATACAATTTTTCATGTAATCCTCTGTCCATTCAGCATTGGCCTCCTATCCTCAGGTGACCTAAAGTGCCTTGGCAGAGCTGGGTTGAGGTGTGTACAAGTACACACAGAGAGTATAAAGAAGAACTAAAGTGAGTTTCTAAGAGAACGAAGATATGCAGGACCAACAACAGAAGACAAGGTAAATGTGCCACCACCCTCCATGCCCTTCCTCCAGGATGCCTCCCCATCTCCTGCCCGAGACTGGACTAGCCTCCTCCAAGGAAAGGCAAGAGGACCCACCCCCGTTTAGACCCTGAGAGGTAAATAAGGAGTCAGCTTCAAGGAAGAGAATCTCCTGATCCTCCCAAAAAGCCAGGTATCTGCAGTCTCTGAGCACCTTTCCGCACTTGGCCACTTCAGGAAGAAAACATGCTATGAAAACATTGCTTAAAAACAATCCATCGGAGTGGCTCTTAGTTACCACTGCATTAAGAAACCAAGCTACAGGGTGCAAAGGTCCACTTAGTAAGCATCTCGGCCTCTGCCCTCCCCTTTTCCAGAGATTACATTTCAGATCCCCCAAAGCTGTCCACCTCCCTAATACCTGTGATAATGTCATCTTTGGAAGAAGTTATGTGAAATCAGAGGGAAAGCAAGGTCACTTGTGATTTCAAATGGATGACCTGGATGATGCACTGTCACCTCCCTATGGGAAAATACTACGGCAGTTGGAGAAGAAATTACAGAGAGAGCTAGACACTAAAATACAGGATCAGGGAACAAGATTTCACCTCCAATTAATATATGTCATTTTTTTAAAAAACCATAAAAGAATTCCCCCAAAGATGTGATTTGTACCACAACTGCACCGATGTTAAAGGTGATTCCCAAATCCTATCCAAGGATAAAAAGGAATAAAAACATAACCCAGATCTCAAGCACTATAACGTAAAATATGAAGCATGCCCAGCCATAGTGCCAGAATGTTTCACTATCTGGTAAAAAGATACTGGGAAAACCCTGGCTGGTTTGGCTCAGTGCATAGAGCGTTGGCCTGCAGACTGAAGGGTCCCAGGTTCAGTTCCGATCAGGGGCACAAGCCCATGTTGAGGGTACAATCCCCAGTAAGGAGCATGCAGGAGGCAGCCAATCAATGATTCTCTCTCATCATTGATGTTTCTCTCTCTCTCTCCTTCTCCCTTTCTCTCTGAAATCAATAAAAATATATATATATTTTTTAAAGATACTGGGAAATAATTTGTCATTGGTTCCTGCCCTATAAGAGATGCAGCAATTTGCACATAGTTTGACATAATCACCATTCAACTTCTTTCACAGGCAACTCCTAACAGGAGCATGCTCCACAGTCAGCTGTGGAGGCCATTAGTAACTTAGTTTGCTGTTATGTTCATGGTCTCAAAGCACAATGGAAAACTCACAAACACATTTCTCCCTGCCAGCAACAGGAAGCACTGCAAAGTGCTAACTTGGAGTCCAGATCCAAAGCTACCTGAATTATTTTCTCAGGCAAGTCACTTAGTGCTCTGCTAGAAGTCAGTTCCATGAAGGCAAAGATCTTCGTTTTATTCACCAGAATATGTCCCATACCCCCCAAATACAGCCTAGTATATACTCAATAAATAATTGTTCAGTGAGTGAGTGATAAATGTTGCTACTAAAGGCAATCAATCAACCATGTGATATCTAAATGACCTCTCTTTTTAACATTCTATGATTCTAGTTTTCATCCAAAAACACGCAAATCCCCCACCAATCACTAAAATAAATTGCTTTGAGATTTATGTAGCATTTTCATATACATCATAGCAACTATGGTAATACACATCCTATTGCTGGTTGAAAAGCATCTTAATATGAAGAAACCCACCTACACTCAGAAACATTAATTACTTGCCTACACAGATAGCAGGAGAATTAAAACTCAATATGCTGACTCCAAGTCCAATATTGTCCCACACCATGTTATCTACTATATATCTACACTTATGTACCCATGCATGCATACATACAAAGCCTTGGAATCTTTTTCTTTAAATTGGACTAAATTCTCTCCTTTAACAAATAATTAAAGGAGTTAAACAACTGTGGGAAAGATGCAAACAATAAAAAAGATAATCCTTGGTTATTTCTAATTCTGGACCAGATAGAATAACAGGACCAGATTAACTCTCTCATTTGTAATAACGAAAAAATATATATATATAAGAATTCATAAAGAAAAAGACAGCTATAATATGTAGAACAAAGAATCAGAGAGGAGAGAACTTGCAAGATTGCAGAGGGTTACCCTCCAGCCTTCAGCTGAGTACTGATCAGAGCAAGCACAGAAAAAGGATAAAAGGTAAGTGTCTAGCACCTACATAGGATCTGAAACATTGCCTATTCCCACCAGCCAGACTGGAAAGCCTCATGATTCCCAGTCACTGGAGAAAGGACACAGAATAGACTTGACTAGGTAGTGGGAATAATTAGCCCTACACTGAGCACTGCTCCTGTGCTACCTAACAAGTCTTAAAAGCAAGACCTGAAAGCATCAAACTTTTTACAAGTAACTTAACTGAGTCCTAGAACAAAAACCAAGAATATTTAGCCGGCTGGAGTGGCTCAGTAGTTGAACGTCGACCTACGAACCAGGGGCTCATGGTTCGATTCCCAGTCAGGACACATCCCCAGGTTGTGGGCTTGACCCTCAGTAGGGAGCGTGCAGGAGGCAGATCCCCAGTAGGGGGTGTGCAGGAGGCAGCTGATCAATGATTCTCTCTCATCATTGATGTTTCTCTCATTATCCCTTCCTCTCTGAAATCAATAAAAAAAAGTTATTTTTTAAAAAGCCAAGAATATTTATATAAATACAAAAATATCCAGCACCCACCAGGAAAAACTCACAATGTGTCACATCCAGTCAAAAACTACCAGGCATGGGAGATAGATAGATAGATACATAGATCAATTGAAACCAACCTAGAACTGGCACAGATGTTAGAATGAGCAGACAAGGACATTTAAACAATTTGAAACAACTATTATAACTGTAACCCATCCAGATGATCAAAAGTTAAGTAGAGACATGGAAGATATAAAAAGACCCAAATCAAAGTTATGAGATGTTATGAGATGAAAAAATACACTGGATAGAATTAACAGCAGGTTATGCATTTCAGATGAAAAGATTAGAAATTATATTTCCCAGCTTTTAATTATTGGAAAAAAACCAGAATCTCTCTTTAATATTTCACACCCTTTAACTGGAGTGTGTACTAAGAGTCTCCTGAGACACTGCTATGTGCCAAGATAGGAGGTGGCCTTAGTGCAGTAGAGGAAAGACAATGTGATGGGTACAGTGACAGGGATTTGTTTGTAGAGAATTACGGAAGCCAAGATGGGGAGCACCTTACCCAGGGAGTCGGGTACAAGGGACAGAGACTTGGGGAAATTAAGCAACTTCAAAGAAAATAAGCTATTAAAAACTAATTTATTTAAACTTCCATTCATAAGTATAAGTTCAGTCCAATTCCCCTTTTGAGACTTATCAGACAATGAGAAAAGATCAAGAGAATGATGGCCTCAGTAAGGTACAAGATAGTGAAAAAAAAAGGTAGGATTCATTCACTGATCTTTTACTGAGCATCTAATACATACTAAGTTTTAGGTGCTAGGGATATAGAGTAGAAATATAAATAAGGTCTCTACTCAAAGAAAATAAACTTTCCTATGGGAGGGATGGGGTATAGAAACAACAAAAGTATTAATTGCTTAAAATAAAACAGAGGTGAGAGAACAGAATGGCACAAACCTAGAAAGGCAAGGCTCTGAGAAAGTGGCATGTTCAATTAAGATCAAGAAGGCTCTAACCATGTAAAGATCTGGGAAAGTATGTGAGGCAGACCCCAGGGTAAGAAGGAGCATGGCACCAGATAACTAAACACATGGCAGGGTTAGGAGAGGAAACCAGTGTCAGGCAAGAGTCTCAATATAAACATCCTTACTAATAAAAGCCTAAGTGGTCACCACGCCGTGATGCCCTCACGCCGTCACAAGATGGCTGTGCACACAGCAGGCACGTGCAGGTGGGCAGGGCTGGGCTTGACACTGCATGTGCAGCACGGAGCCTGCCTGGGAGTCCTGCCTGGGAGTCCGGCGAGGCCTGCCTGGGGGTCCCCCAGCTCCGCGAGGCAAGGCTGCCTGGGGTCCCTGGCTCTGCACAGTGAGGCCTGCATGGGAGTCCCGCCTCCACGCAGTGAGTCCTGCCTGGGGGTCCTGGGGGTCCCGCCTGTGGGCACAGAGGCGGGACCCCCGGCTCCGGCCTACCTCTTTGGGGCAATCCATCGAGGAGCCCTGGATGGGTGGGCGGGGCCTACCTCTTTGGGGTGATTGATTGTGGGGCTCTAGCACTGTGACAGGGCACAGGCCAGGCTGGGGGACCCCCCTCCCCCGAGTGCATGAATTTCATGCACCAGGCCTCTAGTTCATTTATAAACCAGGAAGATCTGCACAGCCTAGATGTTTGATATGTACCAATTATTATTTATTTCTTAGGTATAATGATAATTATTATAAATTTTTAAAGAGTCTCTATCTTTTAGAGATACATAATAAAAAGTTTTACAAAATTGTATGTCTGGGTTTGCTTCAAAATAATTGAAGTGAAGAATGGGGAAGTGAGGGTAAGGGAGTGGAGTGGTATAGACAAAACAAAACTGGCCATGAGTTATTGTCTGAGATTTTCCATAATGAATATGTTTTTAAAAAAGCAAAATTATTTAAAATATCAGGGGAGTATTTATAAATATAAATGCCCCCTACTCACGGGGTTTTTTTAGGGTAGAAAAACTATTCTGTATGATAATCTGGTGGATACATGGCACTGTACATTTGTCAAAACCCATCAAACATTAAGAACCTCAAAGAATGCAAAATTTTTAAAATTCTACAGGACAAGCATGTCAAACTAAAGGCTAACACGGGCCAAATAAACAAGGTTTAATTAAGTTTATGTGGGCCGCAAAAAAACAAAAGCTTCAATTTTCATAGAAACATAGGTTTATTTCAATAGAGACATGCTGAATACAAAGGGCTGAAATAAATGAGTAATCGTTAACATAAAATAATAGAACATTTTAATAAAAATTAATATTGTTTCTTGAACTTACCAGACAATGAATAACTGCACATATTAATAAGCGCAACACAAATAAACTTATTTTTCTTGTTCTCCAAAAGCGAAATATTTCCTGTTGTGCACACCAAGCAAGTCATACAAGACTAATGACATGGCAATTGGTGCTAAAATATTTGCTGCTAGTATTAGTGGAGAGAAACAGTGTGCCTGTGCATAAGAGGCGTAAGGGAAATGAATGCAACAGGATTATTGTAATTAGTCATTATCGAACGTTGTAGTTCGTTATTAATAATTATGTATAACAGGATTTTGTAAAAATTAAGTTACAAAATTTTTATTAAAATGTTTCTTACGTGCCGTTATATCGGCTGGGCCGCAAAAATATTCCTTGTGGGCCGCATGTGGCCTGAGGGACGCAAGTTTGACATGCTTGCTGTAGGAGGTCAGTGAATCCAGGATGAAATACAGAATGTAACAGATGCCCCTTTCCAGAACCAGCTTTTGTGGGACTCAGATACACCCATAAGCTTTCAACAGGTGTCCCTGCAAGGCCCCCAAAGTCAAAGAATCCCATACACAGTGTACAAAACTTACGTTTTAGGTGCTTATCATGTGGGGTACCCATGCCTCTGTCTAGCAAAAGGCCGTAAGGCTTTCACACAAAAAATGGTTGAGAACCACTGACATTACCCTTGCCAGCAACTTCCTAGCTAAATACTGAACTGCTTTTGCTTTTAAACCTAATGGTAATATCACACTGCAGTCATTTGGATTCCCTGCAAAGACACAGACATTACCATCTATACCAATAAAAGGCTAGGTGACCCTCGCATAATCACAAGATGGCCGCCCACACGTCATCACAAGATGGCCACCCCCAGTCATCACAAGATGGCCACCACAAGATGGCCAGCAGGGGAGGGCAGTGATCAGGCCGGCAGGGTAGGGCAGTTGTGGGCCACCAGGCCTGCAGGAAAGGGCAGTTGGGGGTGACCAGGCCGGCAGGGGAGGGCAGTTGGGGGCCATCAGGCTGGCAGGGGAGCAGTTAGGCGTCAATCAGGCTGGCAGGGGAGCGGTTAGGGGGCAATCAAGCTGGCAGGCAGAAGTGGTTAGGGACAATCAGGCAGGCAGGCAGGCAAGTGGTTAGGAACCAGCAGTCCCTGTGGGATCAGGCCTAAACCGGCAGTCGGACAGATTGCAGTCCCAGATTGGAGAGGGTGCAGGCTGGGCTGAGGGACACCGCCCCCTCCCCCCCCCCCCCCCCGCCTGCCAGTGCATGAATTTTGTGCACCGGGCCTCTAGTAAGCAAATAATAAATACCACCAGTGAATTTCACAACTCTGGAAATTGTAACAGGCACCAAAAAAAAAAAGGGTGGAAAATTATGTGTAAGCTTTCTTTAATCTAAAGAATGAAAAATAAACTGTCAATTAACTGATGACTCTCCACTGACTGTAAAATGGTTCCAATTTCAGAGATGTTCAAATGTAGAAAAACTACACATTTTACAATCAATGAAACATGGCATTCAAAAGGTTCATTAGCTGTGGCCCATCTCGGATCTCCTAAACAACTGCTCAGAGTAGGTCTAGGAGTCTGCGTTTTGTTTACGTCCCTCGGATGATTCTGGCCAGATAAAAGACTAAACTGCTAACCTTCAGAGGCAGCACAACAGAGGAAGCACGTGCTCTGGAGTCACGGAGCCCCAGACATCTCTGTGACCTCCAGGAAATTCTGTAATTCCCCAGAGCCTCAGCTTTATCTGTACAAAAATGTCAATGCCACCTAACTCCTACAGTTGACAAAAGAGAACACACGTGAAGTACTTGTCACCCAGCAAGAGGTGCAACTAAAACAGACATATTTATACAAGAACATATTTATTTATGAACAAGACATAACTTATTTTTCTTACGAATGGGACCTATGAAATTACTTTTCAGAAATATTCTACAATTCACACTGTCCCTCGCTAGGCATAGTAAAAAGAATCCTTCGATAAGTATGTATTATGTAACTCAGCAATACGCATGCATTATTTTTTGGCACATTTAAAGAGGCCCTTCATAAATGAAAGCTGTTTAAAAACATTCTAATTAGAAATATTATAGTTGATGTACATCAATAAGAATAACACCAAAAAAAACATACTTTTAAGTGTGATATAATTTCAGAGTAGCTAATGGCTCTGTTTCATGTCCAAGTTTTTGTGTGCTGTAGTTTTTAGTTTTTGTAGAGCTGGCGAGTTTTTTCAGAACACTGGCATAACTGCATTAAAACCCCAAGAGTAATGCTGTGGAACTCCTCAGTTCATGGTACTCAAAGAATACCTCCATGTTTTCATTTGTTTCTAAAGTGACTCTTAAAATCTGAACAGTATTTTAGGCAGCACCTTCAGAACTGACTAGTCAACTCAGGATGTGACTCACAGGGGACAGGTTTAGCTATAATTGGATAGAGTTCTCCCACATGTGTAGCACGAAGAAGGAAAAAATAACTCAAAACCCACAATTGCACAATGTCTCACTCAGCCTTGCTCTCCCAATGAAGAACACATGGATTCAAACTGATGCTGGCCAATGCCACCAACCCCACCCGGAAGGCCCAGGGTGAAGAGGTTGCGGTAGGGTGCTAGCCCACCTCCACCAGCACCCCGCCTCCTGGGGGTTTCAGCAGTGGTAGGTTATGCCAGACTCAACAGCAGAGAGGACACCCTCATGCCCTCCCACACCAAGCACTTGGCCTGAGGTTGAAGAGGAAAGAAAGAGGCTGGGAGAAGAGGAACACATGGCTCATCTCTTTTTTCTTTCCCTCAGCCACTTCCCAAAAAGAGAGAGTCCTTCCATTCAGCTGCCCAAATCCGAAACCCTGGATTCCTCTCTGACTCCTCCCTTTTCTTTAACCCTCCTGTCTCCACTAAGTCTCCTACAAACTCCCTGTAAATTCCTCACAAATCCGTCCCACCCCTTCAACTGCCCTCGTTGATCCCCTTATCACAAGGCTGGCTTTGTCCCAGTTCCCAGATCCAGTTTTTCAGTCTACAAACCACCATTCTCACTGGGGCCAAAGCTATCTTTTCTATAACTCAGTCCTGACCGTGCACACTCCTTTCCTAAGTTCTTCAACAGCTCCTCATTACCTATAAGATAAATTCCCAATCCAACCTCAACCTACCTCCCAGCTTTATATTCTACCACTCTCTGACTTTGCCAATTTTTCTTCATCTTAACCACATTAGGGGCTTTCTACTCCTTGATTTCACACACCTGATTCCACAGGACTATGGCTTTGGTCTTACTCTTTTCTCTGCCTAGCATGACCTGTTTCTCTTTTCTGCCCATCTAACTCATCCTTCAAGATGACACTCAAATGTCTCCTTTCCTGGAACTCTCTAAGCTTCTCCCCTCCCTCCTTCTATAGTCAAAAGTCATCTACAATAACTTACTTATATCAACCAGCAGTATAACTCTTATCTCAGTGTTATAGTTGTAGATATAAGTCTTCCCTACAAAATTCTAAGTTCCTCAAGAAAAGTTTAATAATTTCGAATCACCATTTTCTACCACAATATGGGCTTCAAAATTCTTCACTGGACTGATTTGGAGAGCAACGACCTCAACTAGCATTGACCTGATTTTAAATAAGATACGAACAATGAATGCTTAACTCTTCCAGGGGAAGCAAGTTGTCCAAAGCGAAATTCTAATTGGTGAGAGGCAGAGTCTATTCTTAGAAGTCCCTCTGACCACTACAGATTCCTTATCACCACCAATACTGCTGCCATGACCAGTTTATACCCTACCCCCCACTCACCAGCATGTTATTCCTAAACCCCAGCACTGACCCAGCCACATGCCACTTTCACAAGCTCTGGACCTCAGGAAACTCACTTAGAGACCACAGGAGGATGCAGATAAGGACCCAGACTACGGCAAACACACATGGCAGCAGGCTTGCAGATTGTACTCTCTGAGTATTTTGGTTACTAGCTCCTCTAGAGTTGACAAAGCGACAGTAGGGATTCAGGACGCAGGCAGGACTTAGTCAAGACCTGCCACTCTCCTGGCTACCCCAAGGGCCCAGAATCAGAGTCCTCAGCAGTAAAAGGAGGAAATGGATGCCTAAAATGCAGCGTGTTAAGAAGAGTAAATGAGAGCAATGAAGCAGGGCCCAGGGGCACATCTGATGAAAAGCTCCTGAGGCTTTGGAGTCTCTGGACCAATGGACTTCCATAGGACTGCATGGCCACTACCAAGGAACTGGGCTGGTCTGGTCAAGGGCACAGCCTCCTCCAAGCTGTTTCCTCATCTGTAAAGCGGAAATAACAGTACATACCTAACACGGTGACTGTCTTAGGACCTGACACAGACGAAAGATTCCACTGGTCAGCAGCTTTCTAAAGAAGGCGTCTTCAAACTACGGCCCGCGGGCCACATGCGGGTGTTTTTGCCGTTTTGTTTTTTTACTTCAAAATAAGATATGTGCAGTGTGCATAGGAATTTGTTCATAGTTTTTTTTTAAACTATAGTCCAGCCCTCCAACGGTCTGAGGGACAGTGAACTGGCCCCCTGTTTAAAAAGTGTAAGGACCCCTGTTCTAAAATGTTAGCTGCTACTTCAGCCACCACTACTAGTTTTAATAGTGTTATTACCAAAAAACTGCTACACGGCACCAGTTAGTTCTTCAATAGTCAAAGCCAACCCTAAGTGCCAGTTACACATTAGGGAATGACCACTAGCCTTTATCCCCGTTTCCTCCCAAAACTCCCCTAAAATGATAGCAATGAAATCATAAAGGCATTAAACCACAAAGACAAACAGAAGGAAAAGGACACAACAGCACATCATACATTTCAACAACTTTTGCAAGAAGTTAAACAGTTGAAGGAATGGTCACTGTCCCTCAGGACTCCTGAGGGGCTCAGCAATGGAGCCACCAAAGGCCTGACAAAGGGGGGGCTTCTGAAGGAGGTATTCAAAGCAGTTGGGCCCCCAGGTCCAGCAGGAGACCTAAAGTTGTTCTGAAAAAACTGAGCCATGTTGGCAGGAGTACTGTAAACAGAAGTCAAAATCTAACCCACACCCAGGCTGCTGGTGTATCGCCAAACATACCAGAGGCAGGAAACTGGAGGTGTCTTCTCTGTAGACACTAGTCCCAAAGAAGACGTGAAAGTGCTGATATGTGGGGTAGATTCCACCTGCACCCCAAGAGTAGTCAAATTAGACCACTAGAGCTCATGCACACACACATGCTTTCTCTTACCTATTCAACTTTTCAGCATCTCGCTCTTAATAACAGACAGCCAAGGGTCACCAGACATTTATGATATAAACAAACTTAAAAAGAACCCTGAAATTAACAGCACACTGGAGGAAGCAGAATATTAAAAATATATTAAATATATAGAAAAATTAAAAACAACATGCACACACACCTCAAAGATAAGGGAAGATAATCCTATACAATAAAAGGGTAATATGCAAATCGACTGGCGGAACGACTGGTCACTATGACGCGCACTAACCACCAGGGGGCAGACGCTCAACGCAGGAGCTGCCCCCTGGTGCTCTGTGCGCTCCCATCAGCCAGAAGCCGGGCTCATGGGTGGTGAGTGCAGTGGCAATGGCAGGAGCCTCTCCCGCCTCCGTGGCAGCGCTAAGCTGTCAGTCAGACATCCCCCGAGGACTCCTGGACTGCGAAAGGGCGCAGGCCGGGCTGAGGAAAGCCCCCCCCCAAGTGCACGAATGTCATGCACTGGGCCTCTAGTACATTTATAAAATAAGAATAAAATGGAAATGGACATATAGAACAAAAAGAGCTTATAAAATTTAAAAACATCATCATTAAAATTTTATTTTATTTTGTTAATTCTCACCTGAGGATATTTTTTCATTGATTTTTAGAGAATGGAAGGGAAGAGGAGAGACAGAGAGAGAGAAATATAAATGTGAGAGAGACACATCGATTGGTTGCCTCCTGCACATGCCCTGGCCAGGGCTGGGGATAGAGACTGTAACCAAGGGCTGTGCCCTTGACCAGAATCTAACCCGGGACCCTTCTATCCGCAGGTCAATGCTCTATCCACTGAGCCAAACCAACTAGGGCCATCATTAAATTTTTAAAAATAAAAACTTGGGAAACAAAATTAAGAAATTCTCCCCTTTTACCACCTCTAATATAAAAATATAAATAAGAGGCAACATAAGTTAAGAAAACCTGAACATCAATTCCAGAAGATTCGATAACCAAGCCAACAGACATCTCAGAAAGAAAGAACAAAAAGTAGAGGGTAGGAAATTACCAAAGAAGTAATCAACATTTTTGAAAACTGAAGGATATGAGTCTCTAGACTGAAAGGGCCCAGACAGACAGACAGAAAGAAGGACCCACACAGAAGCTTATAAATTTCAGAGCACCCGAGAAAAAGATTTAAAGACATAAAGAAAAAGAAAAGGAATCTATTGCTTTGGATTTTCATCAGAAAATCTCTTAAGGCCAAAAAACAGTGTGAAAATGCCACCAAAATTGTGAAGGGGGGGGGGGGGGATAATTATTTTCAATCTAATACACTAAATTCAGCCAAGTTACCTATAAAGCATGAAGACAGATAGACACCTTCAGACATGCAAGGCCTCAAATAATTTACCTCCCATGCACCCCTTCTAAAGCGGGTGCACTTTAACAAAACAAAGCAAACCAAGAGAAAGGAAGACAGGAGACCTCGGAAACAGGCTCTAAGAGAGAAAAGGAACAGAAGTCACAGGAAAAACAATCCTACTGTCCAGATTGGAATAAGAGGATGGGAGGCTCTGGAGGGACAAGTCTGTGAGGGGAAACCAAGTGGAACTGATAAATGATCTGATGTACTACCTGGGGGAAAATCAAAAGGCATTTAACATATTTCTTGGAATATTTGAGGGAATGTAGCCATAGGTACATATAAAAAAAAAATCAAAAAACTTAAAAGGCAATTAATTGCCCTAGCTGGTTTGGCTCAGTGAATCGAGTGTTGGCCTGAAGACTGAAGGGTCCCAGATTAAATTCTGGGTCCAGGGCACACGCCCTAGTTGCAGGCTCGATCCCCGTTAGGGAGCATGCAGGAGGCAGCCGATCCATGATTCTCTCTCATCGCTGATGTTTCTATCTCTCTCTCCCTCTCTGAAATGAATAAAAAATATTTTTAAATTAAAAGGCAATTAATTACTTGCTCCAGGAAAGACCAAAATATATAGGGAAAAAATATATAATCATGGGTCACTATTTAACTCATAAATGAGCAATAAATATATACACAATAATGCAAATACTGACTGCTGGTTTTACCAAAAATCCTATATAATAAAGAGGTAATATGCAAATTAACCCTCACGTCCTCACAAGATGGCTGCCTACAACCAGGCCAGCAGGGGGGTTAGTGAGGGACGACCAAATGACTGAACAGCAGGCTGCATGGGGCAACCAGGCTGGCTGGGGGGGCCGTGAGGAGCAACAGCAGGGGTGACAGTTGGGGGCAACCAGGCCAGCAGGGGGGGCAGTTGGGAGCAACCAGGTTGGGGGGGGGAGTGCAGTTGGGGGTGACCAGGCCAGCAGGGGGGGCAGTTAGGGCGACCAGGCCAGCAGAGGGGGGCAGTTGGGGGCAACCAAGCTGGCAGGGAGGGGGTAGTTTGGGGCGACCAGGCCAGCACGCAGAGGCAGCGAGGGGCAGTGAGGGGCAATCAGGTCGTCAGGGGGCGGGCGAAGGGGGAGGTCAGTTAGGGGCGACCAGGCAGGCAGGCAGGTGAGCAATTAGGAGCCAGCAGTCCAGGATTGTGAGAGGGGTCCCGGATTGGAGAGGGTACAGGCTGGGCTGAGGGGACCCCACCCCCCTGTGCATGAATTTCATACACTGGGCCTCTAGTTGTTATATAACTATATTGGGGGGATTGGGGAAGAGAAGAGGGCAAGTACTCAGTTATGATACTGGAAAGTCAAATGCTTATTATACACTGATTTAGAAATATGAAAGTAAAAAACAGGGGGCAGGGAATAAGCAGAACTAGTTTAAGAGTAGTAGCCCTGTGCACGAATCCGTGCGCCAGTAGCTCTCTGCAGGGCCTGGCCGCAGAACGCTTGCCTCGTCACTGGGGTGACAACGTAAGCGTTCCACGCCCCGGCCTGGCCAGAGGCCCATCTGCGGCCGGGGTGGAATGCTTGCCTCATCGCTGCGACGAAGAAGCAAGCATTCCGCCAGGCCGTTCACGCTTCCCACTCTCAGCGGCCGCCCCCCCGCCCCCGGGACTGGGGGGACTCCGGTGGGGCTGAGAGGACTGGGCGCCGCCATCTTGTGGCTATGGGCACCGCCATGTTTGTGACGGAGTGATGGTTAATTTGCATATTACCCTTTTATTAGATAGGATAGTAGCTTCCACTGGAGTAGAGCCTGGGGGATTAAAAGGCCAAAGGTAGGAAGGAGACTGCTGTTTTTCACTTTGAACATTTTAGCGCTATTTGATTATTTTATAAATTATGTGCATGTAGTAACTGACTAAAACAACAACTTAGTCTCATATCCAGGCAATCAGTTCAACTTATAATGTTGTCACTATCAACTTCATTTATAAGTTTCCTACTCGGAATTCCAAGCTCATTGTCTTAGAAATATAAAATGATGGTTAGCTTCCCAAGTCAGCTTTCTGAAGGCATTTAACCCATAAGGATACAAAAATATGGCACAAAGTATTATTTCAAGTAGTCGTAAATGCCATAAGATTTTCCATGGGAAAATGCATTCTAAGAACTCAGGATGCCTGGTATACACCCCAGTCCTACCCACTAGCTCTTCTGCACCCAGGTGCATCCAAGGAATACTTTAAAGGTAGAATGTATAAGGGACATGGGAAGGGGCCTGGAAGGAGAGGACCTGGATCTGGCAGGGTGTATAGTCAAGAGACCCACTGTAACAGGTCAACTCTGTTTGCATTAGAGAAAATACTGCTGGAGACCCCTCTGGCCCAAAGGTGGACGAGGTTAATCAGCAAGGCAAACCTCCCTCTTTGCTCCCAACAGCCCATTCTGCTCATCAACTGGGTAACAAATACATCATTTCAAGTATTCATTAGCAATCATTATTTTTCCACCATGCCATAATCAAGCTGCTATAGAATAAACAATATCTTCTTCATTCAATTAAAACTTTGCAGCTTATATTAAACACTATATTTGCAGCTTATGTCAAACACTATATTAAGCACTATATTCGATTTTTTAAAAAGGTAATAAACTGTGTGATTTTGAGCAAGTTACTTAAAGCCTTACTTTATTCATCTCTAAAATGGGAATAGTAATACCTATCTCACTGGGTCACAAGAAAAGTCGAGGAAATGATGTATATAAAACAAGTAGGGGCAGGTATATGGCACAGGCACTCAATCAATGTCAGCCTCTAGTTGTCCCATCCTCCACCCAGACTGGTTTCTGACATGTAAACAAAGCACAAATAATATGCATGCTTTTAACAACAACAACAAAAAACAACAACTTTACAACACCATGCATAATACATTAAAAAAAATTTTTAATTAATTATATGAGCAGATCTATAAGTATTCATACTTTTTCCTAAACCTTAGTTTTATGTTCCAAGTACTAACCCAATTTGCAGTTTTAGTTCAGCTAAACTAAGTTCAGTTGATTCAGCTAGACTAGAAAGAGGATTAAGAATGCAAGACATTATAAAAACACAGCATTCTTCTTTGGTTAAAGACTGCAAACCCTTCTATGTAACAATATCTAAACAGTCTGCTAAAAGCAATTCCTTAAAAGACCTCAAGGTCTTACAACTTTAAAAAAAAAAATGAAACTGACCAATAATCGATCCCTCAGATGCACCACAAACCTGAGATGAAATAACACACAAAAGAAAGTAATTGTCTAAGTATCTGCAACTATCAAAAACGTCCCATTTGGGGCCATTTCTATCAGACCTTCCTCGGAGGGGTCATTTCCAAAATCCACCAAGTCCCAACATGAGAACACCATTATTATTTTTTTAATTAATTCCCAAACGACAAAGCTAACTAATTAAGTAGAATAGAACCAACTGACCCAAAGCCAAGTTCTCCTTTCCCTACAAAGTATTCAAAGTAGGACAGTGGCCCAGGAATAAGGATCAGTCAAACTCCAGCACATCCCAGCTAAGAAGCTCAAAGGTGCAGGCTACCTGGAGACCCATTCACTATTTAAAAGTATGCCTCTCGGTCGCAAGATTTGGAGACTGCCATGAGCATGCAATGCCCCTATGACCTCTCTCTCGCATATTTTTTTTTAAAGCGTGATAACCAGAAAATATGAGCTCAGTAGTGTGGCCTCTACTGGGGCATCAAAACCACCCGCCAAGGGTTTACAGGGTTCGTCTACATAAAAAGTGGATTTCGGGATATCCAAAATCCAGGGCCCTAGAGTGACACGCATAGAAAGGGTCAAAGAAACTTGGTGCGGCGGGGAAGACAAGCTGGAAGGGTGCTTGACTCTAGGGAATGGGGTGAAGGGCTGAAGAGGCTATGTGGAGGAGGGAATGGGGTGCAACCCGGGTATTTCGCGGCGGCCAAGGCATCCCCAGGTCCTTCAGTGGCGGAGCAGCCAGGGCGCAGGGGAGAAGCCAGAAGGCTGACCCGGGGCGCTGGGGCGAGGCAGGGACCACACCTCCCAGCCAGCACGGCAGGCAGAGACCGGGCCCCGGAGGCGACCCCGGGTGCTGGGACGGGATAGGGAGCACCAGGGGACCCGGCGGGGACCGGCCCACGGTCCACCGCGCGCGGACTGGGCCGCCGACGGCCGGAAGCAGCCCGGGCCGGGCCCGACCTGCCCGCCCCGGCGCAGGCGGCCCCACTCACCGATGAGCCGGCGCACCTCGTCCTCGCTCAGGTAGAGGCTCACGCTGGGCCCCGCGGCCGCGGGCAGCAGCGCCGGGGGCCGCGGGGCCGGGGCGGCGGCAGCGCCGGGCGCGGGCTGCAGCGGCAGCAGCGCAATCAGGAGCAGCAGCGGCGGCGGCGGGACCCTCAGGCCGCGGGCCCCCAGGAGGCGGCCCCGGCACGGCGGCCCCGGCCGCGCCGTCCCGCGCATGGCCACCGCCGCCGCCGCCAGGAAAGAGCGCTGGCCGCCCGCCGCCGCGCCGCCGCCGCCCACCCCCGGCCCCGAGCCCCTCACAGCCCCGAGCCGGGGGCGGCCGCCCAGCTCATCGCGCCGCCGGCCCGTGGCAGCCGGCCGCCGCTTCAGACCGCCGGAGCGCGCCGCCGCCGCCGCCTCCTCCTCGGCGGCATCGTCCACTGCGGGGGGCTGGCCGCGGGGGCGCGCCCGTGCGCGTCGCCGCCGCTCCGGGAGCGCGCGCGCAGGCATCGTCCGCTCCGTGCGGGGCCGGGCCGGGCGCGGAGCGCTTTGATTTTTAAAGTGCAGTCGCCCGCGAAGGGCTCTCTGGTCACCCTCGAAAGGAGCCCGCCCCTACCCCACGTTGTCACCAGCCTGATGTTTGCTTGTCTATTGTCTGCAACACCCTCACCGCGGCGGGGAGTGCGGCCAGGCCGGCCGGGGCCGCGCCTGCAGCCTAGGGGGCTCCCCAGGTCCAAGGAAATGCCTGGATGCGGCCGCTCTGGTTGCAAAAGAAAAAGTTACTTTTTTGTTTAGTGAGAAAATGGAGAAAAATTTCAATCACCTTGTATCCCACCATCAGAGGTCCACGTTAACATTCCTGTGTTTGTTCTCATGCATATATACTCTATACATTTATTCTCCAAAAAGAGCTGCTTAGGAAACTTCAGTCGCCTGTTGTTAAATGTTACAAATTTTTATTTATTTTTATTTTTAAAAAATATATTTTATTGATTTTTTTTACAGAGAGGAAGGGAGAGGGATAGAGACTTAGAAACATCGATGAGAGAGAAACATCCATCGGCTGCCTCCTGCACACTCCCTACTGGGGAGGTGCCCACAACCAAGGTACATGCCTTGACCAGAATCGAACCTGGGACCCTTGAGTCCGCAGGCCGATGCTCTATCCACTGAGCCAAACCAGTTAGGGCCAAATTTTTATTTTTTATAGTTGTTCTGTGTCCCTATTACCAACCCGCATCTGGGGTTGTTAACCTGTGGTCCAGCCAGGCTTTGACAGCCCCCTCTCCCAAGAATGTAACATTGTGTGCAAAAGTGTGTTTGTATCTCTGCGTGTGTCGGTGTACAACATCTATGTCTTTGTATGCTTGAGCACACACAGAGAAGTGGTATGTACATCTCAACGTTTGTTGTAGGGGGTCCCTGTACCCCAAGGAGGTTAAGAATCACGGATACATGGTCTTTTTCAGAGGCAGCCAGCGAAGCCACGGAGTATCTCCAGGCCTCCTGATGAATGCGAGCCACCCATCGTCGCGGTCCAATTCGCTCCAGGGCTCCCTCTCTCCGTGAGGCCTCTAAGCGCCCCTGCCTGGCCCGGGTCACCTCGCCCCTTAGGGGCAGGTCCTGGGCCTGACCCCCAAGCCTCCTGCTGGCCGGAGCCTGGGGGAGCAGCTGCTCCTGGGCCAGGCCGCTTCCAGGGGCAGTTGCTCCACCACAGTGCGGCCCTCGGAGGCGGCGGCTATTTTTATCCTCTGGGGAGGCTGCGGGAGGAGAGAGGCTGATCCGGCCGGAAGTCTTGGAACTTGATTTTCTTTTTCTGTTTTAGAGGTTAGCTGGCCTCGACTTATTCAAGCTTCAGCCCCCCCCCCCCCCCCCCCCCAGCACAATACTGCACCCAACATCCTGCAGGAGGAGGCTGGGCAGAGCGTGAGGGTTGAGGAAACTGTTCCCCCAGAGACTGATCAAAACCACACAGATCAGCAAAAAATACTTAACGTTGGAAAAGGCACTACCTATTAGGGGACCAGGGTTTTCTATCAAGAATAGCTTGGGGCCTGGGAGTGTGCTATGTGAACAGGGCTCCCCATTCAGACAGGAGGCCTTTTTTTTTTTTTTTAAAGGGTGGCATATTCCCTGAGTTTTTTAATATGGCTCACAGTCCCCAAGTAAGGAAGTTCCTGTGGGCAAGGCAATCTCCTCTTATCAGTGACTCCTTGAGGCAGTCTGTGATATAAACAGAGCAGAGCAGTCAGTCCAGCCTGGCTGGGGTCTGGTACTTGTTAATGGGGTGACCTTGAGAAAATTAAACTCTGCAAGCCTTGGTTTTCTCATTCACGAAATCAGGGTGATGATGCCAGACTCACGGGGCTTTTACAAGATTTCATTGGAGAAGATGTGAGTAAAACACCTAGGCAGACTCTGGACCAGGACTCAGTCACACCCATTGTTATTGCTATCATAATTAATCCCTTCCCTCTGATGGCCACTTTGTGGAAAGTTTCATCACCGGGAACCACCAAACCGTTCAAACCAGGGATCCTCAAGAATGTCATTCGATAGAGCACCATATCTGGCCCAGAGCCAAGCTCAATACACTCGTGCCAGGCATCACGCTTGGCACGGGGACACAGAGGTGAGCAAGGTGCTTTCTCGAGGATGTGCCGTGATAGTGTGATTGTTGCACACTACCATCGGTGCTCTGAAGGGAAAATTAGTGGGCTCTCAAATTGTGGTTGCCAGACAAGCAGAATTCTCACCTGGAACCTTGTGGACATGCAAATTTCTAAGCCTCACCCCGGACTAACAGGAAGTAACTTTTGTTAGCAACACACAGAGAGCTGGCATATGCACTTTATTGTTTGTGCTAAGGAGTCCTTGTACTCCAAAGAGCGTCCTGGGCCCTCCAGGTGATGCTGGCCACTCTGTCACGGAAAACTCAGCCACGCTGTCTCTCCTTTGGGCTGTTGCATTTGTCATCTTTCTGGCCTCCCTGCTTTCCCCTTCTCCTTCAGTCTGTTCTCAACACAGCAGCCAGAGCCATCCTGTCAAACATCAGCCAGATCATGCTGCTCCCTGGCTCGTAGACTGCCAATTGGCTCCCTAACTCCTCTAGGATAAAAGGCAAAGGCCTTACAAGATATCAAGGCATTTAATAAGTCACCAACTAGTTTTTTAAAAGATATCAAGGCAGTGCTCACGCTCTACCTTTTTCCTCTTCCCTTCTGATCTTATCTCCTTCTATTCTCCCCCTACTCACTCAGCTCCAGCCACAATGGCTTCCTTGCTATATTTCCAACACACCAGACACAATCCTGTCTTGGGGCCTTTTGCAGTGCTGTTCCCTGAACTTGGAATGCTCTTCCTCAGACATCTACATGGTCTCACCTCTCACCTCTTCAAATCTATGCTTAAAGGTTAACTTCTAAATAAGATTAAAAGTGTGAACTTCCCAACACTGTAACTCCCCAGAGGAGGAACCGGTTCCATCTCTCCTGACTCTCCAGAGTAACTTGGTTTCACGCAAAGGTCTTCCCACAACCCCTAACCCATCCCTGGAGAAGGAGTCCCCTTTCCCTTCCCAGCCAAAGTGTGGGTGGCAACTTTTGACATTTCCCAATAAGCCTCAGCGTGAAAATGCTGGGAAGCCCTGACCTCAGCCTCCTGAGGTTTCTTTGCCTGGAGGAAATGAAGGCCACACTCACCACCATACTCGATGCCCTGCCCCGGCTCTTGGTTTTGCTTTTCACTGCGGTTGACCTTATTCTGTTCCTCCTGGAGTCAAATTTCAGAAGGACTGGAAAATAGCATCATCAGGACTTGTTTCACTACTGCTTAAGAAAGGACAGCCTTGGGCTTGAGATGCAGCAGGGTGGGTGGGTGGATGGGTGGGAGCACTTGGGAGGCAGGGGCAAGGGAGGCGGGGAGGCATTGCAGGGTGAGGCCTTTGCTATAATAGAAATGACTGGGGTGTTCCATGCATGGAGTCTGATGCCCCGCTTAAAGTCCCAGCTCATGTCCACAAGGATAGACACCCAGCTCAGAAAGCCCTGGGAAAAAATCCCCAACCTGGACTGTGCTCACAGCTGGGGAAGGGATCTAAAAAGGGGTGGCTCTAAGTTCTCAAAACAGCTCCTTCCTTTGCCAAAAGCAGTTGGGGATGCTATTCTGTGTACTAGAGGGCAGTTTACTTTTTACAACTTCCCCCTCCACAAGGAATATATTAACCTGTTGCGCTGTGAAGGAGTCAAGTGGCACAGAAGTACGTAGAGTGAAATATGAACAACCTCCTTGACACAAATCGTCCTGCCTCTCCCCAACCTCCCAGTTTGGTGTATGTTCTTTAGCCTTTTATCTAGACATTTACCTACATATAGATGCATTTAGACATGCCACTATACATGTGTATAGTTTTTTTTTTCAGTTTCATATAAATGGAATCAGACAAAAAAGTAATGGTCTACATAATTTGCTTTTTTCACTGATCAAAATAAGTTGAGGACTTGAGGATACTTGCACGGCAGGGCACACAGAGGCACAGCAACCGTGTTCTTTTGGTTGGGATGGACCATGATAGACTGTGCATCCTTGCACATGCTTCTTTGTGCACATATGTAGATAATCAGGAGGGTAGATTCTCAGAGGTGGAATTGCTGAGTCAAAGGGAGTTACCTTTTCATGTTGATAGATCCTGCTTAATTGCCCTTCCAAAGACTTTGCCAATATACACTACCACCAATGGCATAAATGAAGGAGACAAGGTAACACAGAACATCAGTGTTTTTCATTTTGCATTGGACAGTCTGAGGAAAGAAAAATAACTTCTTGTTCAATCTGTATTTCCCTCACTAATGAGGTTGAGCATCTTCCCATATATATTTATTGCCCACTCAGGTTACTTTGTGCAGTGCCTGTCCACATCTTTTGACAACTTTTCTAGTCGGTTGTTTGTGTCTTATCGATTTGTAGATAATTTCTTTTACTCTATCTTGTCTCCTTTAACTTTGGTTATGATGTCCTTTGCTCAATTTAAATTTTGGATTTTTATTTTAGATAAACCCTCCAATCTTTTCCTTTATGGCTTCTGGACTTTGTGTCTTGCTTAAGAAGGACTTCCCAATTAATAATGTTTTATGTTTTTCTAATGCTTTTGTACTTTTCTCTTTTAAAAAAAAATGAGCTCCTCAGTCCATCTGGAATTTATATTTATGTATGGTATATGACATGATTTTATTTTTTCCATATGGGGAGGCATTTGTTTCACACACTATTTATTGTATTTATTGAATATCCTGCTCTTAGTGGTTGTAACCAACTGTATTAGTCGGGGTTCTCCAGAGAAACAGAAGCTACAGGAGATGGAAGTAGAGGTAGAGGTAAAATGATTTTAAGGAATGGGCTTATGTCATTGTGGGGGCTGGCACGTTTGAAATTTGTACAGCAGGCTGGTAGGCTGGAAATTCAGTTGATGTTGTAGTCTCGAGTCCAAAACCTGCAGGCTAGAAACTCAAGCAGAATTTCTATGTTCTGGAGGCCAAATCTCTTCTTCAGGGAACCTCAGTCTGTGCTCTAACGCCTTCAGCTGATTACATTGGGGTCCACCCACATTGTGGAAGGCAATCAGCCTTATTTCCAATCAACTGATTTAAATGTCGATCGCATCTATAAAGCACTTCCACGGCAGCATGTAGACTGGTGTTTGACCAAACAACTGGGCACAAGTTAACACATAAAGTGAACTATTGCAGCCAGACTTCCTATTCTTTTCCTTTTCACTGTGTATGGTTGTTTATTGTTATTCATGGTTATTGATGTTGAGCAACCAGTGTTCATGACCTGTTGACTCCCGCGCTCAGCCACACAGCACTCCAGGCGTTAGTGCTACCGAACGTAGGGTGTCACGTAGGGTGTCATTTTCACTCAAGTGTCCGAACTGCATGGTTTTCCCAGCCCCACACAGGAAGCTCCCCTGGGAGTAGGATTTCACTGAATTTCCCTTCCCAGGCTTCACTGTTTCACTGAAACTACCTCTAGCTTTTTCCTTTCTTTTACTACAAATATAATCATAACAAATAAGCAATATATTTGTGACAGATGCATTCTTGGAAAACATCTTCTTGTTTCAATGGTGCCTGTTAGGAGTTCCTGCTGTGAATTCATCCGCCAAAGAAAGAGAAGGCATTGTTTCCTCCCTGTTCAAGAGGAACTTTAGCTTATGGTACCCTTAAATGCTTAAGGTCAGCCTGGCTCTCCTCACCCCAAGGAGAGAGTTACCAGATCTGTGCTCTCAGGAGCTCGGTTAAAGAAGCTAAATTGGATGGATTGGAAGTGGGGCTGGGGGCTAGGTTAGGGTTTCCAGGGAAGGAGGGATGTATATCGCTGCCAAGAAAACTTCATGGAGGCTGCGAAGGGGAAGTGTGTCAGGTTCTGTGAGGAGGCTAAGTGCCTGCATTTCCTCAAAGTGCTTTTCTGTAAGGGAAGCCAGAGTCCCCAAACTCTATTCCACAATACACCAGCTTGGTAAGAGGTTAAGAGTTTATCCAGTTTATTTGGGAAACGTGGCACAGCAATGCCTGGTTTGGGAAAATCAAATGCACATGGACGTATTGAAGATCACGAGAAGTCCTGTTAAACTTTTCTTAACTCAGTAATTTCCAGGACACGTTTCTCATGGCACACTTATTGGCATCAACAGTTCCATAGACCAAGTTTGGAACACTGGTGCAGTGGAAGGAGCATGGGGCTTGGAGCGAAGGGAACGTTGTCCTAGTCTACTGAGCCCCTTGCCAGGGCCCCTGTGCTTCTTTGGAGTAACTCATCTAGTTTGCAAAACAGGGTGGATAGACTTGATATTTTTATTTAGACTTGACCACAATTAGAAAATTGAGACCTATGGGAATAGCTGAGAGCTTATCCAAGAGCAAAGAGAGAGCGCTGAATAGCAGTGAGACAGAGCAAGGCTGAGACCCCCAACTCCCTAATCCCCCTCCAGCTCTGTGACCCCAGGCAAGTTAAAGTCCTTCGTTGTAAATGGAGTTAACACCAACTCTGCAGCTGGAATTCAGAGAGGAGGTTAAGAGATTGTGCATACAAGGTACCCAACCTATTGCCTGGCCCATAGGAAATGTAGCTAATATCCTATATAATAAAGATGTAATATGCAAATTGACTGTCACGCCAATACACAAGATGGCCGCCCCCATGTAGTCAAAAATGGCCACCACAAGATGGCCAGCAGGGGAGGGCAATTAGGGGTGACCAGGCTGGCAGAGGAGGGCAGTTGGGGGCAACCAGGCCTGCAAGGGAGGACAGTTGGGGGGGGGGGGAACCAGGCCTGCAGGGGAGGGCAGTTGGGGGGAACCAGGCCTGCAGGGGAGAGCAGTTAGGGGCAACCAGGCTGGCAGCGGAGGGCAGTTAGGGGTGACCAGGCCTGCAGGGGAGGGCAGTTGAGGGGGACCAGGCCTGCAGGGGAGGGCAGTTGGGGGTGACCAGGTGGGCAGGGGCGAGCAGTTAGGGCAATCGGGCCGGCAGGGGAGCAGTTAGGCGTTGATCAGACTGGCAGGGGAGTGGTTAGGGGTGATCAGGCTGGCAGGCAGAAGTGGTTAGGGGCAATCAGGCAGGCAGGCAGGTGAGCGGTTGGGAGCCAGTAGTCCTGGATTGTGAGAGGGATGTCTGACTGCCCATTTAGTCCGACATCCCTTGAGGGGTTCCAGATTGGAGAGGGTGCAGGCTGGGCTGAGGGACACACTCCACCCCCACCCATGCACGAATTTTGTGCACCGGGTCTCTAGTAATATAATCAAAGGCTAATTGCAAGTCGACCGAATGGTAGAACGACCAGTTGCTATGATGTGCACTGACCCTAGGGGGCAGACGCTCAATGCAGGAGCTGCTCCCTGGTGGTCAATGTGCTCCCACAGGAGGGCACTGCTCAGCCAGGAGCCGGGCTCACAGCTGGCAAGCACAGCGGCATTGGTGGGTGCCTCTTCCACTATCGCAGCAGTGCTAAGGATGTGCACCGGGCCTCTAGTTTAAATATGATTGATTTGAAACCCCACCTTTGCTTCCAATTGGTTTACCAGATCCACAAAAAGAAAAAAAAAAAGAAGAAAGCCCTTTTGTTCCTAGGATGTGCATGCTCTAATTTCGTCCTACCCAGAATTCCCAGGGATACCAGGGACACACTCCTCCTCTGCTCTTAGTTTTCTATACAGAGCAGATCCTGACAGAACACAACCCCTTTCCTCCATTTGCAGGATCATATGGGGCAGTGTTTATGTAATAAACTTTATTAAAGATGTCAAGCAAAGGGAAGTAGGGTTGAGGGCAGAATGGGAGGGGTTCTAGACCAGCACAGATGGGTCCAAATCTTGAGAGGACAAGTTAGACACCTCTAATCTCTACATGATAGTCCCACTCCTACCACTGCCCACTTCTCTCCAGCCACCCACTGAGATGGTGAGATGGTATCTCACCCCCCCACCCCTCAAGACTTCACTCAGTTCTCTTCCCTTTCAGGATGCCTTTTAACTCCCCAACTCTGGTTTATGTCCTCTGCAGAGGAGTTTAACTATCTCTTTGTTTTATACTCTCAACTGCTCACCTTCCACATCTACCCAGGTGTTTTGTCAAACAAAGAGCCTTGTGCTCAGGAGGAATGCATGCCTGAGGGGAAGATGCAGCTGCAGTCTGTTATGATTTTAAATATTAGCTTTCCTCCCTCTCTGCTACAATTAGAATTATTGCTTAAATATGCCTAGGAGAGGCATGACAGTCAGACAAGCATGTTAGATGGATCATTTTGGGGAAGATTCAGAGAACGGACTAGAAGTGAAATGGTAAGATCCGAGGCTGGTAAACCAGGCAGCATGACCTCTCCAATAAATCAGGTGAGAGAGGATTGGGACTGCACAGGAGAGGGCAATGGGATGGGAAGGTGGAACCTGATAGGAGGGATGTATATGGGTTAGGATCAATAGGGTTGATGATAGATTGAATAAGATTGGGGGGAGGAGGGGAGGCCAAGGATGAATCCCAAGTGTTTGAAGTAGGACCAGGCGACGGTGGTGCCATTGTGATGGATAGAGAATAACCTTTCAGAGCAGTGGAAGGAAAAAGGAGCAAGGTCGTGGAGGCGATGCCATAGTGTCTAGCTTAGATAGTTCCCAAGTGAAACCAGGAAGGGCTAAAGTAGAATGAGACACTTCTGCTTAAAGATGGCAGATTGAACACAGCTTTTGTCTCTGCAGTCTCCCTGAACCCTACTAAGATGGAAGGAGAGGGATTTTTTTTTAAAGGGCATAAACCCAAGTGACAAAGGGAAATAGGAATAAAGACAATGGTAACTATATTTTGGAAGTTGAAAGCAGATGAACAGTGGTAACTGACTTAGCTAAAACCTAAGTCAGGGATTGAGGCACCAGTATCTCTGAAAGGGGAATGCAGGAAGGGCTAAGAATGGAAGATGGATTGGGTGTCTCTCTGAGAGGCCTAGAGATGCCCAGGTCTTCTCTCCAACCTAAGCACAAAGCTAAAAGTTTATGATCTGGAAAGGCTACAACAGAGGTCTTTAGGCTAGAGGACATCAGGCACTGATGAGAGCCAAGGTACCCTACTAAAATTAGGAGGACACAGTGAACGTCTGAACACTGAATAGAGAAGAACCGCCCACCCTCTTACCTTCAGCTCTCTTCCCACACTCACTTCCCAGGATGCTGGCAGCCAGGCGGGAGACTGGAAGATTTTCTCCAGGGAATCTGATCAGCCCAGAAAAAGATATCTAAAGATACTGACATTTGGTACCCCTTCCACCTTTATTACTCGAGGTAAAGGTTACCCGTGAAGAATCAAATTTTTAGCCTCACGCCTAAAAGTGAAAGGAAAAGCAACAGACATTAAAGGCCACTAGACATTTGAGGTAATTCTTAAACATGAAAGGCAAAGACTTCCCTGGCCAAGTAACTCAGTTGGTTAAAGCATCATATTGATACACCAAAGTTGTGGGTTTGATTCCTGGTCTGGGTACATACAAGAAGCAACCAATGAATACATAAATAAGTGAACCAACAAATCGATGTTTCTCTCTCTCTTTCTCTCTTTCTCTCTCTCTCTCTCTCTCTCTCTCTCAAAAAAAAAAAAAAAAAAAGGGCAGAAACCCAAATAGACAGAAAAAAAAAGGAATTGGTATAAATAGACAATACCAAGAATAGAAGAAAATACTGAAAATTTGATGATATTAATAATAATCCTAGATAAATTAGAGATAATATAAAATTCATGAAATAAAAACAGTCAAAAAACAAAGACGACTTTTAGAAAATAAACTATGATGATAAAAATGTAAAAGCCAATATAAAAGTTGAAATAGAAAGTTAAAGAAATATCCCAGAAAGTAGAACAAAGATATAGAGATAGAAAATAGGAGAGAAAAGAGAATTAATATGAGCTGATAGCTGCGCTGCCGACCAAGAGAGCAACAGCCTACATGGTTAGATAGAAGGATCGAGGAGCAGTCTCCAAGAAGAGGGCAATGATTTAGAGATAAATACATAGAAGATTAAGCAAAGGAGGAAAGGGGCAATTATTAACTCCAAGCAAAAGAAAAAGTTGTTCTGAGAAATGAAAGGCAATTAAAGGATACCACAGGGCTCACCTGTGACTAGGATGTACCTTGCCCAAACAATGCAAACCCTAAATATTGATGGATGAAGGGGAAGGTAGCATGTGGGAATCTTTAAAAAGAGCTAAATTTTCATCTTCCCTACTTTGAAATCAGTAAACAGTGCCTAAAAATCAAGAAGTAGCAGTACAATCCCACTATCTAGCCACATAGAAGAAAATATCAGCTAGAGTGAGACTGGGAGTGGAGGACTGGAGAGGGGACCAGAATACTGCTGTTTTTCTGGTGTTTTAGAGAACTGTTTGACTTTTAAAACTACATGAGTCTACAATTTTGATAAAAATTAAATTAAAAGATTGGAATGGAATATAGAGGGGTCAACTGGAGCACAATCAAGGGGTTCTGCCCGCTGCAGGAATTAGGCAGGCCGGTAGACCTCTTTCCAACTACATTAACTTAGTAAAAAGCCATGTACCGCCCGAGACAGGATCGAACATGAAGTATTACTTTGCAGCAGAATAATAGCCGAGACATCAAATAGCAAGTTCCCTCCCCTCAACCACCGCACAAAGACAGCAACAACAAAAAGGGCAGACTGGTTAGCTTACCATTTCAAAGACGTTCTGTTCTCTGGTGGATGGGAGACAAAACCGTCTGGAAAGTGTGCACCAACTCGGAGAACTGGTTTCTATCATCGTGCGTGTGTGTGTGTGTGTGTGTGTGCGTGTGCGTGTGCGTGTGCGTGTGCGTGTGTGTGTGTGTGTGTGTGTGTATCCCTTCCACCTACATAAAAAGAGCTTTGTGCTGGGAGAGGAGGGAAAAGAGGAGCCAGAACTCTAGAGGAAGAACTCCTCCCCCTCAACATTAGTTCTGATATGAGGAGAAAGGGAAGGGGGGAAAGCATTGCTCTGGGAAGGACAGGGGGATCCAAGACAAAGGAAAGCAAGGGTGATGGGCTCAGTTTCCCAGCTGCAGTCGCTCAGATTGGTTTTGCACCTTCTGACAAGAGAAGCAAGAGGGATGGTGGCATGGTGTATTTAGATATAAGTGGGCTCCAGTTTTTCACAGGCCCAGGTGTAGCTTGGAGGACTTCTATGAGCTCATAGGGAGCCACAGGTTAGCTGGCCTGATTGGGGAATGAGCATGGCCTGCTCCAGGAGGTAAGGGAGGGACAGGCCTGTTCCTTAGAAGTGAGGGAAGGATGAGGTTGAGTTCCTTGAGATGGAACAGAATGTGTCTCTGACCAGAGCTGCCACACTGTCATCTCTAAGAGAGTGCCACAGACCACAGGACATCAGTCGCTGACAAGAACATGGGTCCCAGAAGCTTAGGAGGTCAAAAAGGGACCCACTTCTCCATCTACATGGTGACTATGCTGATGATCAGAGTTCTCAGATTATGCCAGACCAGGGAGGAGGAGAGGAAGTAGAAATGGAACTCTGAGCTCCAATTTGAGACTCATCCCAAATTTGGCCAAGACGTCATGGGGTGGGACGGCATACATCAGGATCAGATTGTCCTCCGGAAGCCAGGACAGTACCATAAAGTCAGAAACGAAGGCCAGCGTAAGAAATGATCAAGGTTCAGGTTTGCACACTTGAGTTTTATGAATGGCCATAACGGGCTATTATTTCTGTTGCACTTGTTAATATCCTTTAACTCAAGAGGCCACAGTGGCCTGAAAACCTACTTCTCATAAGCGTTTAAGAACTGTTGTTACTAAAGGCCAAGTGCTTTATACCTAGAACCTCATTAAACCCTCACCCACCAAGGGATGGAGCCCCCTTACAACCCCCACTTCACAGGTGAAGGAATTGGGATTTAAACAAATGAAGTAACTTGACCAAAATAGGTAGTAAATGGCAGAGCCAGAATTCAGACTCATTCTGTACTGATGCCAAAATCTGTACTGACATTGAAGGATGACAGGTCCAACCCGTGCTTAGCCACAGGGCCTGATTTCTGGTAGATAGTGTCTGGACATCACTTTCTCTTTAGTGGAGAGTTTGTTTTCACTCCAGAAAGGTGTTGTTGCAGCAGGAAGGTGTGGTCCATGGTGTGGAATGGCCGCCAGGTGAGAGCCCAGATGTGCAGGTAGGTGCTCTAACCTGTTAACAGTAGCAGAGGCAAGTATTGAACAAGAACCCTGAAAGTATCCAGCTCAAGGCATGCTCTTTCCTAAAGTGATTTTGAAACAGTTGAGGAATTTCTTAACTTTGGAATGTATTCAATAAATTTCTGTTAAGCGAGGTATTCAATTCAACTTCTTTAAACTTGTGCCAAAGAGCTGTCAACCTAGATCACAAAAGATCATAACATTAAAAGCTCTCTCTTCTGGCAAGATTCATCAAGCCCCATGCATTTCCCTAGTGAACTCTTCCACATCTGTCCTCTCTCTTCTTTCTCAGGTCCCAACCCTGGTTTACACCTTTATCACAGCCAGCCTAGGCCACTGCAACAGCTTCATCCATTCAGCGGGCGTGGATTGGACACTATTCTATGTCAAGAAGCAAACTCAGCACTGGGGACCAGAGATGAAGAAAATGTGGTTCCTGCACCAAGGCACTCCCAGACTCAGGAGATGTGTACAGATTGCCACTGCCCGCCCCAAATCCCCCTCATCCCTAGTGAAAGATGTACTGTTCTCTATGGTTACCCCACTGGACTACGTTTCCCCACCTCCCTCGGGCTTAGGAGAGGTCCTGTGACCAAGTTCCTGACAAAGGCCTGTGCTGGAAGTGCTGAGTGCCACTTCCAGGTCCAGGACACAAGGCCCGCCTCCTCCACTTCTCCTCCACTTTCCAGATTGGCTAGAGCCTGCATCTGATGCTGACCAAGTTTCTATCATGCAGTTGTTGACGTTGCCCAAGGGGATAGCAGAGCAATGACTTAGAAGGACCTGGGTCCTTGAATGACAATGAGGGGCAGGTCTCATCTCATAACTGTTATGTGGGAGGGAAAAATAAACATCCATATAACTTAAGCCATTGTATTTTGGGAACTCTTTGTTATAGACACTTACTTTTACCCTAACCATATCAGGAACATAAAACAAAACAAAACAAAAAAACAGCAGCCAAAGTACTCCTAGTGCTATGACAAAAGTGGAAAAATCGCTTCAGGTAGGGCAGAAAGTAGGCAAATGGAAGAAAGGGGCAGGCATTGGCTATCTGTGCCTGGTAGAGGGCACCCTTGCACTGAATCTTGAAAGATGAGTGTTTTCAACAAATTCTACTCAGAGTTCCTATCTACCCTTCATTCTTTTGGTTTACTATTGTTGTCTATGTGATGTCAGATATATTCTCTCTGTGCTCTACCTATGAAAGCCTACCCAGCCTTCAAGACTCACTTTCTCCAGGAAAACCATCCTTGACCTCCAGAAGTGATTTCTCCTTCCTCCATAACCCTATGATATTTATTCTTTACTATTTATTGATGACCCATTTAATTATCTTCTCTACCAATATCTGAAACTTTTTGGTAGCCTCCCCAGTATCTGGCACCCTGCCTAAACCTGTTCTGGGTTCCTCAAAGGCATAGGTATGCCCTATACATCTATTGCTTTGTAACAACCTACCTCAAAATGTAGTGGATTAAAATAACAATTTATTTGTGTTGATCACAGTTCTAGGGGTTGCCTGAACTCAGCTGGATGGTTCCTTCTTAGGGCCTTGCATGCTGCTGCAGTCCGCTAACAACTGGGGCCAGAGTCAGCTGGAGGCTTGACAGGTCTGGATGTTTGAGATGGCTAGTAGATGTGACACTCAAGAAGAAAGAAGGATTTTACCAATTGGAGTTCATTCCATTCCTCTGGAGGTGCTCTGTTGGGAAAGGGGTTAAATTGATGGGCCATTCCCAGCACTGTTCATTCATCAGGAACATGAGGGAATCGGGGGAGGGAGGGGAATTTCTATAACCAGGCCCATTCCCAGACCTCACATGTCCCAAGGTACTTTTGATTAAACTTCACTCTTTTATTTATTTTTTATTAATGTGCTTTTTAAAGTGTATTTATTTGGCTCAAGGAATTGTAGGAAGTCTTGCATTTCCTACTTGTTGGAAAAACAAATGGCACAGCACTAAAGTAAGTTTCATTTGGGTTAAAGATTTAAATATCAAAAACAAATCATAGCCCTGGCCGGTTTGGCTCAGTGGATAGAGCGTGGGCCTGCAGACTGAGGGGTCCCGGGTTTGATTCCAGTCCAGGGCATGTACCTTGGTTGTGGGCACATCCCCAGTAGGGGGTGTGCAGGAGGCAACTGATGGATGTTTCTCTCTCATCAATGTTTCTAACTCTCTAGACCTCTCCCTTCCTCTCTGTAAAAAAGCAATAAAATATATTTAAACAAACAAACAAACAAAAAATCATAAAAAGACAAACTAGAAGAAAATAGAATCAAGTATTGATCAATTTTCTGGACAGGAAATATATATATTTGTAAGCATTGAAGTGAAAATTAAAAAAAAAAGACAAAAAAGAAGAAGAAACCACAGAGGAAAAGACTGATGAATTTGACTAAATAAAAATGTAAAACTTCTGCACAAATAATGCAAAACTGATGCAAAACTTCTGCAAAAGCAATGAAAATAAAATAATCAAAACAAAAAGTCAAAGAGACCAGAAAGGGGGCGGCAGGGTGGAGGCTCTAAGAGGCAATAACCATGACCAGAAGACTAACATCTTCCTTATAAAAGTATTTATAAAAATTGGTTTAAGAAATTAAGGCTGGAATAAATAATGAATCAACAGCTGTGCTGACAAACCAAAGTGGAAACATTGCCACAAACAAATGTGGCACAAGATTAAAGCCTGTGGTAATCACAGAAGTACAGACTGAAGGAAAAAGAATGACTGTTGCCCATCACAGTGACAAAATTTAAAACGATAATTTCTAATCCTGGTGACATGCAAGAAACTGCTATGACCGTAGATAGTGCTTATCCTCCATGCAAATCCTGGAAAACAATTTGTTGACTTAAGAACCATAAAAAGTACCTTTTTTTTTTTAATCCTTACCCGAGGATATTTTTTTCCATTGATTTTCAGGGAGAGTGGAAAGGAGAGGGAGAGAAACACCGATTTGAGAGAGACACATTGATTGGTTGCCTCCCACATGCCCCAGACCAGGGCCGGGAGCCTGCAACTGAGGTATGTTGCCCTTGACCAGAATTGAATCGGGACCCTCGGTCCACAGGCTGATGCTCTATCCACTGAGCCACACCATCTAGGGCCATAAAAAGTATCTTAATACTTTGACCCACATTTGGGAATTTATCCTAGGGAAATAATCTAAAAGAAAGCGATCTTCTTGGTGATGTCCACTGAGTGTTACTGTCATCTCAAGGGGTCTGGAAGACCTGGCCCTGAGTCTACAATGCTCCTTGTGGGTGGCACTGGAGACACCCTTCTCCACAAGTGTGTGTTTGCATTAGATGATGTACGTGGCAACTTTGGGATTATAGTTTAAGAATGAAGAAAAGTTTCCTTGGGAGGATCAAGATGAGGACCAGGGAGGATGGAAGGGTTTGAGTCTCCACCCTAGGACTGGCTGCCTCGCTGGTGTTAATGCTTCATGGGAAAAGCCAGAAGGAGCAGAATTAATAAAAGGGCCATGAGAGTCCTCATCCAAGCAGTGCAGCTGCAGAGCCTAATGGTTGAGTGCCATGCAGAGCAGCAATAGGAGCATCCCCTCCCCTCTCCACTCTACCACAGAGCAGCAGCAGACTGTCCGGGCAGAGTTCTCAGCAGCATTCCACAGGGTTCCTGGAAGCAGACGTGGTATGGGCCGAGAAGAACAGCATAAACAGAGTATGTGAGGGTGGGGACTACCTCTGTCTCATTTTCTGCTGTATCCTCAGATGTATGTCAGACATAGTATCTCGCATACAACAAGCACTCGGTGCATATTTCTGAATGGGTAAAAGAATTTTAGTGGTCATCACCCACCTGAGGACACTGGGAAGTAGTTGGGGCTGATCTGGGTGGGGATAGGAGCCGAGGCACTACATGAATGGGTGTTGACTCAGCTCTGACAATACAGCAGTATCCATGACAGTGTGGCCCCCCAACTATAAACACAGTGAAACTGGGAAGGGCTAATTATACTTTCAATATTGAAAAATTAGAAATAATCTAAGTGCCTAGCCATAAATTATGGGTTTCATCATTAGTTTAACAAATATTTATTGAGTGTCTACTATGTACCAAGCAGGGTTCTGGTGCGGCTATTCAGCTTGAACAAAATCAAAATACAGAACCGGTCCTCATGGACCATACATTTTAGTGGGGAGACAGAGAGCAAACCAATAACTATGTGTAAGGTGGTATGTTAGGCGAGGACACACGTGATGGAGAAGAAGCAGGGAGAGGTGATAGAAGGTAGGGTGGCTCCCGTTTTTAAAGGGTGGTCAGAGAAGGCCCCACTGAGAAAGTAATACTGAGCAAAAACCTAAAGCAGGAGCTAGCAATGCAGCTATCTGGGAGAAGTGCAAGGAACAACAAGGAAGCCATGTGTATGGCTGGATCCAGAGGTGGAGAAGAGAGTGGCAGGGACGAGACCCAAGAAGTACTGAGGAAGGCAGATCACGGGAAGGACTTTGCTCAGCGACAGGAAGCTCTTGGTGGGTTTTGAGCAAAGGGATGTTATGAGCCACTTTACATTTTAAAAGAAAGACTCTGGTTGCCATGTGGATAGGGTTGCCAGATTTAGTAAATAAAACTTCACACTGTCCAGTTAAACTTGCATTTTATAGAAATGAATATTTTAGTAGAAGGACATCCCATATACTTATGACATATTTATTCTAAAAACTTGTCTTTCATCTGAAATGCAAATTTAACTCAGTATCCTGTATTTTCTTTATATATGGAGAAAGATTTAGAGCATCAAGGTGAAAGCAGGAAGGTCAGCTAGGGGTGTTGCCATAAACCAGGTGAGGGATGAAGGTGGATCAGACCAGGGAGGTGGACGGTAGGTGGCGAGAAGTAGCAGGTTGGATTCTGGGTATATGATGTCCCCTGTGTAATCTCTCTCCCCCCCCCCCCCTTCTCTCTCCCTCTTCCTCCCTCTTCCTCCCTCTCCTTTTATGTGAGCTAGGTTGATTCATTTTGTGCCAAAAACAGAGGGAAAGGGGTGATGGTCACTGGGAGGATATGGCCGGGGGCCTTTTGGTATATGGGTAGGATATGGGTTTTACTACAGTTTTCATACAGTTTTAGAGAACCCAGGAGGATAGAATGAGTCGCTCCAAGGTAGAAAGGAGACAAAGCTCAGGTGGCAGCTCTATAAGAGCGCTGCCCTCCCCGCCCAGGGACCAGGGCATCAGCCTCCGGGGAGATGGCAGAACACTTTGCTATGACACCTCCTCTGTGGTTCCTTCCCCTGCGGCCACCAGGCACCTCCTGGCTGGAGAATGGTTGGGGAAATGGTGACCTGTAACTGGATCTTTCTTTTCAGATCTTTTGTTTGGAGCCAATATGCTGAGGATGTTCTCCGAGGACAGGGTCAACATCTAACAAATTGTTGGCGATGGAGAGAGGGAGGAGAGCCCTCGCAACGTGTCTAAGTGCCTGGTGCGTGACTCACAACAAGCCAGATCCAGATATCTTCACCCTTTTCACGGACGAGGACCTGGCACAGAAAGATATGGCACCCTCCTCACGGTCGTTCTGCAGGACTCACTGATTTCCCATCATCATCACTTGTCTAGTTCACCAGAAATCACTTCAGTGCTGATGAGCTGAGAGGCTGAGAGGAGAAGATAAGGCAGCTGTACCGTTTTTTATTCCGCTAAGAGTTTAAGACCATGTGTTTGGTCAAAAGAGACCCACATAATCCTTACCAGCTGGCGTGCCTCCTTTCCTGCCTCCTGCCTCATTCCTTCAATTGTTCAACAAAAGTACATTGAGCATCTTCTAGATGCCAAGTTCTGTGCCAGGCCCAGGGATGCATGGGAGGACCAAGACCGGACTGTGAAGCTGAGGTTTAAAGGAAAAGAATAGTTAACCAGGTCAAGGGCGAGAGATGGGCAAGGTGTCCCACGGGGAAGGCCTGGGCAGATGCTCTGTGGTGAGAGGGGGTGTGGGTAACATCAGGGCCTGAAAGAAGACTGGAGGGGAGAAATGCAGAGGCGGGAGGCTGTGAGAGCGTCTGGCAGGTCACGCAGAAGGACTTTAATTTTTATCCCAGGAGCCATGGGAGTGCTTTAAATTAAGCAGGACTGCAACTTGATCAGATTTGCATTTTGAGAAGATAAAATCCAAATGTGTGTCATTAAAGGGCTAATTGGATCCATTAGGATATATCCACACAGGGCATTCCAGGCATCTGTTCAAAAGAATAAATATAAACTAATAGCATGATTTCTAAAATTATTTAAAAAAAACATATAAGGTACACAACAGTGGGTATTGTATTCTATCATTTGTGCAGAAACACACACACACACACACAGTTGGTTGTTGTTATTCAGGGTAGTTGTGTTCTATGAAGTTGCCAGGAACACTGAATTAGCAGATACTGAACTATGGCTCCCGGGAGAAATGCAGGGTTGGGTTTCCGTGAGGTTCTGGTCACAGTATTTTCACTAGCCAATCAATGCATATATAACCTTATTTTATGTGTGTTTCTTTTAAAGACTTCTTACTTCACGTATACGGTTGATTCATTAACATTGAACTCATGAGTTACGTGAGCCAGCAGCACGTAACTCATGCCTGAACAAAGCTCACCTAACGCATGTGTTTTCTCGGAAGGCACATCAAAGCTTTCCTGTGTTCTTAGGAACACGAGACAGCACTTTAGCGCTATGATTGGAGGCCATTCTAAACAGCGAAATCAACAAAAAGTACAAAAATGCGAAGAACGTGGCACTAGATAGACTGCAAACAGGACACTTACTTACAGGACCAGAGCTGAACGGGGAAGGCAGAGCATGGCCTCATTTGACCTCGGCTGGGGGGACTCGCATTTTTCGTTGCTCTGCACAAGTTTGCTTACGCCTGACAAAGTGCCCAGAGGATTGATTTGGGGCTGACAAATAAACGTTAGCAGTAGACAAACGTGCAAATATGAAACTGTGAATATGAACATCAGCTTTATAGGGGAAACCATCTCAACCTTAGACATAAACTGCAAAAATAAAAATAGGACATGAATATTCATCAACAACTTACCCAGATTTCACTCGCTTTGCTTTATCAATCATGTAGCCACCCTCCTCCTCCCATGTACAAACACACACACTTGTTCCTGAATATGAGGGTAGGTTATATACATCGTGTGCCTTTACCCCTAAATATGTCAGTGTGCGTTTCCTTTAAAAGCGATTCTCTTTCATAACCACTGTACATTTATCAACCTTGGTACATTTAACATGTATACAATGCTTTTATCTAATCTACCATTCTCCTTAATTCTGGAACAAACACATCCGCCTATCTATCACTCTGTTCTGTGGTATTGACACTTTGTAACCCACACTTTTTTAAAAAATAGAATGTCCCTCAGTTTAAGTTTGTCTGATGATTCCTCACAGTCAGATTCAGGCTATGCATTCTCCCCTGAAATGCTGCCTGGGTGATGACGTGCACTATAACTGCTCTAAGACACATGGCGTCTCTATGAGGGAATCTAAACTGGTGCTGGGATTGTCTTTGGAGAAGAGAGCTGAGACCCTGGCAGAGAGACCTGGGGAGGAGAGTGACTTCCCACTCTCTGCCCTTACAGGCCTTTTGAATGGGGTACGAGGTGCATGTAGTACCCATTCATAAACTAATTTTTTAAAAACAACCATTCATTTTTTAAAAATATATATATATTTTTTATTGACTTCAGAGAGGAAGGGCGAGGGGGAGAGAGAGAGAAACATCAGTGACAAGAGAGAATCACTGATTGGCTGCCTCCTGCATGCCCCCACACTGGGGGATGGAGCCAGCCACCCAGGCATGTGCCCTGATTGGGAATCGAACTGTGACCTCCTGGTTCATAGATGGACGCTCAACGACTAAGCCTCACTAGCCAGATCATAGACTAATTTTTAAAATCCTATAAGTTGGTGAGTCTGGTATTATTACCCCCATTTTCCATATGGAGAAACAGGCTCAATGAGAGTATCAGGAAGGCCTTGGCTCCTGGCCTGTGGACCTATGCCTGCTGTCACTCAAAGTGCTGCCCTGAAATTAGGTGGGTGTGGATTGCGATGAGAGCAGCAGAGGAACCAAGGGGCCTGGGTATATGAGGACCCCTCCCCCCCACCCCCCCACCCCCCACCACACACACACACAACTTCAGTGCGTACAGTAAGGGCCCTCGCTTACCCAGATATCCAGGGAAGGTTTCCTGGGAGGAGATACTTGAGCTGAGTGTGGGAAGGTGAGAAGGTAGCCAGGTGTCCAAGGGTTACAGGAGATGGAGGGAAGGGAGAGAAAGCAGGCAGGAGGGTATTTCAGACAGAAAGTGCCTTGGATACAAGGCAGCAGGCTTGCAAGTGTGCACACCACATCCAGGCTTGCAGAGATTAGGATCTTCCTTGGCAGTCTCACCGTGGTGTGCAGTGGGAAAGCCCGGGCTTGCCCTTTAACAATAGACTGGTCTTTGTACACTGAGCAAGTCTCCTTTCAGTCAAAGTATTCCGTCCATTTGGTGATGAACTCCCTCGTGTGGCTGGTTTCCCACACTTGGAAAACTCACTGTCTTTCTCAGCTCTGTCCCTCTCACTCCCTCTCCCCAAGATGCCATCTGGTTATCGGGTATGTGAGGGCCCTTACTGTACCCACTGAAGTTTCGGGGGGCGGGGGAGCACCCATACACCCAAGGCCCCCTGGTTCCTCTGCTGCTCTCTCTGAGGAGAAGGGAACTGGGCCTGGCTTTTCATACACTAATGGCAGCTAAAGGAATTGAGAGGCTCTAGCTTCCTGGCCTTCAGCACTTTTGTTTTCCCCTTTACTTTGTCAAGGTTTAAACTATTCACATTCTGTTCTGTTTATTATATGTTTTGTCTACAGATTGAGTCTAAGATAGTAAACTGCACATAACATATAATTACCATGTTTGTGTAAATATTATTTGCTGCAGAATCAAGTAGTATGACTTAAGAAGAAAATAACTTTATATTGCTTACTAAACATCTGTAGGTCAAAGGACAATACATACTCCAGACAAAAAAGTCTAAACTAGTATCCATTCATTGTTTTTTTCTATGTTTATATTTCTTTTTACACTCAGCTTTCATTTTTTTTTTTAAAATCTCTTATTCTTTGTTGAATGACTTCGGTAGGACATCTTGAGTGATTTCTTCACATGTAGTGCTTGATTGGTGTATTTTCTGACCCCCTGGATTTCAGAAAATGTCTTTATTTTGCCTTCACTTTGAGTGGTAATTGGGCTGGTGATAGAATTACAGATTCAAGTGAATTTCCTGCAAAATCTGATGTTAGGCTGAATCTCATTTTTTCATATGTAACCTGCTTTTTCTTTTGGTAAACTCACATGATTTTCCCTTTCTGCTTTAACTACTGAAATTCTACCCAAGTGCATTTAAATGTGCTATTTCTTTACTCATTCTCATTGGCCCTCAGTGGGTTCCTTAATAGAACACAAAACCAAAACCAAACATTTCTTTGATTTAATACCAAAATGTATTATGAGGAAAACAAAGATGTCAATAATGTTACCACCCAATAACGTTTTATCCCAATTAAAATTTTTAAAGCATAAAATAATACAATATCATGCAAAGGGTGAAACATGGAAGTATAATTCTTCTTCATCCTCACCTACAATCCCTCTACCCATCTACATTGGCTCATCCATCCATCCATCCATCCAGGAAAAAAAAAAATATACTGGCATATAGCGAAAAGTGAATCTTTATAAAAAGATTATATAGATAATAAAGATATCAAGCTTTCTAAGTATTGCCAATCTAGATAGATGAAAATATTGGTGTTTTCACGTGTATTTCTTTAGCTGAATGTATGGCTTGGTATTGTTTCTTAAGTTTATTGGCCATCTGGATTTCTTTTTCCTGTTCTTGGCCTCAAGGGATCCTTTCTCCAATGACCTGTGTCTTTCTTTGCCTCAGGAAAATGTCCTCTGGTTACTTCCTCAACAGTTCCCTCACCTCTCTCCTCTGCTATAACCCCTGCATCCAGACATCTGGATTTGTCCTCGCGTAGTTTTGTTTTTATCTCACATCTTCCATCTGTTGGTCTTTTCCCTCTGCCTTAAAGGAAATGTTTCTCAACACTACTCTGACATTTCGCTTGCTTTTACAACATTTTTAGATTACTGTGTTTTTTTTTTAAAAAGTCAAAGTAGTGCATGAGAGTTACATTTTAAATAAAGTATGGTTAAATGGTTTACAGATAACACTGTTCTGCAATGTCTTACTCCTGATACCCATTATTAAACTTTTTAGCTTTTTTTTTTTTTTTTGCTGAGAACTTCTGTATTTCTCAACACTAGTCATTATCTTTGACTTCCTTTTATGGGAGATGAAGATTTATCACTAATACTACCTCCTTGCCCCCACTGCCCTTCTCTCCATCCTACTGTCGCAGTTATGTTCCAATTTCCTGTTAAATTATTAGTTATTGGGGGGGGGGGGTTTAATATGTGAGTGTAGTTCATGGCTGAGTCAAAAAGTTCATTATGGCCAGGTAGCTCAGTTGGTTAGAGTATCATACTGATATGCCAAGGTTGTGGGTTCTATCCCTGGTCAGGGCACATATAAGAATCAACCAATGAATCAAAAAGTAAGTAGAACAACAAATTGATGTTCCTTTCTCTCTCTCTTTCTCTCTCTCTATATATATCTCCCCTTTCCTCTCTTTCTAAAATCAATAAATAAAAAATGTTCATTATGATTTTCCTAGAGATTATTATTATTGTTGTTATTACTTAGATTTATATGAGCCTTTAACTAAGGCCTTCTAAACCCTCCCAAAGGAATTTTAAAGGACTTGAATTTGGAAGAGCCCTTTTCCACGGATTGGCCTCTTCCTTTGTTTCTCTCCTTCTTGAGGTTTGAGGACAGAGCCAGGAGAGGCAGGACCAGGGTGTCAGGGAGAGACGAGAGGAAGGAAAAGGCTGGGGCCTGGAAGGGGAGAACAGTCCACGGCAATCGGGGACTGAAACTTTAGGAGTCTGTCGTCTGACCTCAGAATGTCTCCACTGAAGCTTTATTTTTTATGGTGGGTGGTTCCCAGTCCTTCTCTCCCACTGCAGCCCACCCCCAAGCTGAACAGCTATACCGGACTTTGCAGGAGAGTTCTCATACTGTAGCACTGTTATTTTTCAACCTAGCAAGAAAGCAGAAACACTGAGAGCAGAAGGGATGCTGAGGTTCAGAGGCAGGATGTGTCTGAGCCACCAGGGGCCGCTGTTTCCCCATGCTCAACCCAGGAACCTGGCTGCCCTCTAAGAATGCAGTCCCCGCTTGAACCAGAGACCCTAAGCTAGTCCTCCAAATCCTACGTAGCCCTCCCCATCTTCCCAGGGTCCTCAGCACAGTCTTCAGTCTGCGTGCCCCCCAACCTGACAAAAGGGGGCATGGGGAGCTTGGCCATGGCAGATGCCACCGTAGAAATCTGAACTGGGCCATGATTTTTCTGCGCTGTCAGCATTGTTCCTGTTGTAGGGGCCTGCCTGCCTGGTTTTCAGGGGCCTGGCTAACGGCTGGGTCCCCTTCCTGAGAGAGGAAGGCTGGCTTTCGGAGATGTGGGCCCCTGGGGTGGGAGGTTCCAGTTAGGTCAGTGGTCTCCAAATTGGGGTGTGCAAGATGGTCTGTTGGAGGTACAGGAAGAAAACACCAAACTTTTTATTTATGTATTTATATTTTTAATCTAAAAATGCAAATGTGGCTTCATGAATATTTGATATCCAGATTGGTGCTGACTCTTGATTCTTGTATGTGCCCTGACCAAGGATAGAACCCACAACCTTGGCATATCAGTATGATGCTCTAACCAACTGAGCTACCTGGCCATAATGAACTTTTTGACTCAGCCATGCGTGTTGTATGCCCGACAGCCCTGTGTCAGCAAGCGTGTGTGGTGTCCTAAGAGGGGAATGGGGGAGGCTTGCCAACCCAGCACAGTGACGTGCCCTGGTGGACAGGACTTACGCAGCCTATGACATAGTTTAGCTAGAGTAATCCTCACAGCACGGACAGGTAGCTTTTAAGGCAGGGGTCCTCAAACTTTTTAAACAGGGGGCCAGTTCACTGTCCCTCAGACCGTTGGAGGGCCGGACTATAGTTTAAAATAAACTATGAACAAATTCCTATGCACGCTGCACATATCTTATTTTGAAGTAAAAAAACAAAACGGCAAAAACACCCGCATGTGGCCCGCGGGCCGTAGTTTGAGGACGCCTGTTTTAAGGGCTCCTTCGAAGAAACCAAGCTTTGAAGGTAACACCTAGAGTCCTTGCACTTTTGAACCAGGGAAGATAAATGACTGAGCTGTCGCTTCCACTCCTGCATGAACACTTAGCTGCATGCTGACATAAAAACAGATCTGACAAGACATCAGACTCCAAACTCAGGCCTGTCAACACTATTTAAAAGTATATCTATTAACACTTAGGATGGGCCTTACTACAATATCAAAAGTTGCCGTGCCTTGATATCGGCAGCAGTAGCGAGTGAGATAGTTCGACTCTGTGGTATGTCAGGGGTGCAAGCAAAGACCTGTTTGGAGGCTGAGGTGCCGATCGAAAGAGCGTGGAAATCGCTGGGGTGTGTGGCTGACATCAGCGAAATGTCCCTATCCTGACATTTCTTCGAGGTGGCTGTGGGCCACGGGCCTAAGCGTTGGGTTTGTGAAGATTGTAGCTGATGCCGAGACCGGTTTGGCTCAGTGGATAGAGCGTCGGTCTGCGAGCTGGAGGGTCCCAGGTTCGATTCCGGTCAAGGGCATGTACATTGGTTGTGGGCACATCCCCGGTGGGGGGTGTGCAGGAGGCAGCTGGTCGATGTATCTCTCTCATCGATGTTTCTGGCTCTCTATCCCTCTCCCTTTCTCTCTGTGAAAAATCAATAAAATATATTAAAAAAAAAAAAAGATTGTAGCTGATGCTGTTGTAGTGCCAGACATTGGCACTTTGGTCCTTTGGGATTTGGTTCAGATTCCCAAACCTGAACCAAGTTTTGAAATTGGGTGGTTTTCTTTGGTTTTGGTCTGCTTCATGAGTGTCTGATTCCTGTCAAAGAGAAGGAGGAGGAGGAGGAGGAGGAGGAGGAGGAGGAGGAGGAGGAGGAGGAGGAGGAGGAGGAAGAGGAAAAAGGGGCAGCCTTCTGTGGTGTAGCCTTCTACCCTGCTCACTGGAGTATGTCTACTTTGTGGACTCCTGAGGGCCCACCTGGTTCACTGCACATTTTCCCATCCTGCACACGCAGGGCCGCCCTCTCAGCCCCCTTCCCTATGTGTTTGCTTTCAGGTGCAAAAGGTTTAAAAATCTCATGGGATTTGTCCAAAGCTTGACAGAGGCAGAGGTCGTTTAAGTGGACTTACTGAGAACAGATGTAAGGTCATCTGTGTCACTTCTTGCCAAAGTGCCTTCCAAAGACCCAGGGCATCAGGAGTCCTTAGAATAACTTTAAACATGCGGATTCCTGGGCCCCATTTGCAACCTCCTGACTCAGAATCTGTGAGTGGGCCGAGGAAAATGCAGTTTAAACAAACCCTTCTCCCACTGCCCACCAACTGGTCATTCTGAAGCACACTCAGAATCTTAAGAAACATTACTCTGTATAATGATACTGTAAAAAACTATATTTTTTTCAAGAGTTTCTTGCCAAAACCGGTCTGGCTCAGTGGATAGAGCGTCAGCCTGCGGACTGAAAGGTCCCAGGTTCGATTCCGGTCAAGGGCATGTACCTTGGTTGCGGGCACATCCCCAGTAGGAGTTGTGCAAGAGGCAGCTAATCGATGTTTCTCTATCATCGTGTTTCTAACTCTCTATCCCTCTCTCTTCCTCTCTGTAAAAAATCAATAAAAAATATTTTTAAAAAATAAATAAATAAAAAATAAAGAGTTTCTTACCTCAATTTATTTATTTTTTAACATGGGAAAAGTAAGGCCTGACAGCCTTTTATTGGTTTGAAGCACAAGGGTGAACTGAGGCTCGGTGGTGGTGGTATGGGAGAGGGGGGGGGAGGTGGGGGGAGAGGGGCGGCCATTCACCTAAGTGTGTGACAGTGTTAGCAGCAGGCGGGACCTGGCCCTCCCCGCCCAGTCCTCCCCCACATAACTGGACACTCAGGGTTGTGAGTGAGATGATGCTCCACACATCAATGAAGAGGACCCTGGCCTGAAGGAACTCCAGGGGAAGGAGGTGAATTTCTGGGGCCAATTCATCCCTGAAACCAGATCCCACCTGGGCCCAGTAGGAATTAGAATCCCGCTCATCTTCAGAGAACGACTTTAAAACTCACGACTGAAAGGTTAGCCAATCCAGCCACAGGACCAGCAAAACCCACAGAGGTCCTGTAGCCGAAGATCAGCACGATGGCATGTTGGCCTCAGATACTAAAGAGCACAGGGGGGAGTCAGAGCTCCGCCTCCCGCCCCCCACCCGCTGGTCAATCATAGCTCTTTCAGGGGTTCGCTGGAGAACACCCCCTTCCACAGGACCCACTGTGCCCACTCTGTCCCAGGCTGGGCCGGCGCCACTCCCCAGTCCTCCCACTGTCTCTGGGCCTGCCCCTGTCTTGTTACTTACCACTCTGCCTTCCTGATACCGGCCAGGTTGGGTGTCTGCCTCCCTGGACAGTCAGTCTCTTGGAGGTAGGGCCTGGGTTCAGTAAACGTTTGTAAAATGGACAGGCTCATCCCTGGAGCTTCTCTTGGTGTCTAACTTAAGTCATTATCACCTCAAGCGCCCTGGGACCCCGCTGAGACAGAGCCCTGGCAGCCACTTGATGAATGTCAGGGCGGTGAGAAACATCTAGAATGTCCATTTTTCTGTGTCATGGGGAGGAGGCAAACGGGGAGTCAGGGCTGCAACCTCAAACCAGGGCCGCCTGGCCTCTTGCCACCTTGTCACTCTGGACCTACCTCCCGACGTGCACACCTGCCAGGCAGGAAGGGACCGCTGCGTTTTCTTCCTCCTGGAGGCCGAGAAACCCAGCCGGCAAGGTGAACCGGCTATCAAACCCCACCTCCAAGCCAGCTCTCCCGACGCCTCACCTTTTCCTGCAGCCCAGGACGTACGGTACGTGGCCAATGAGAGTCTGGCTTCTGCTTTCCCACCTTTCCTGGCAACATTCACAGCCCTTCCTGATGGTGAGCAATGCAAGTTCCAGGCATGCCTGGTTTCATTATTGGCTTCCCAGGTGTCACTGGAACCACAGGGCGAGTCCTGAACTGCTGTGGGCTGATAAACATGCAAATTCCTATATGCAAACAGCGTTCGGCTGCGGCCTCTTTCCCACTAAGGCTGACACATGGCAACAGGCTCAGAAAACGGGTGGGAGTCCAGGCCTTCCCAGCACTGTCCCACATTCCTGGTGACCAGGCATCTGGGGAGACAAGCTGCCTGTCCCCTCATGCCACAGCAGGTAAACAGTACACACTCCTCTCCTTCAAATCCCTAGAGGGTGGGAAGTGAGTTAAACAGGTACAGCCCAGTCCTGTTAGGGGTTGTCAACATAAGAAATGTCCAAACCTGTAGAGAATTTTTATAAGAGTTTGAGCCAGCCCTAACCGGTTTGGCTCAGTGGGTAGAGCGTCGGCCTGTGGACTGAGAGGTCCCAGGTTCGATTCCGGTCAAGGGCATGTACCCATGGTTGCAGGCACATCCCCAGTAGGGGGTGTGCAGGAGGCAGCTGATGGGTGTTTCTCTCTCATTGATGTTTCTAGCTCTCTATCCCTCTCCCTTCCTCTCTGTAAAAAAATCAATAAAATATATTAAAAAAGAAAAAAAGAGTTTGAGCCAAAACTGATGACATATGCTGCGGAACAATTTCTCAAATGCTCTGGAGAATGACAGTTTTGCAGTGTTTTGTTTTGTTTTTAAACTTTCTTTTTCAATTATAGTTGACATTCAATATTATGATATATTAGTTTCAGGTGTACAGCATAGCGGTTAGATAATTATACAAATTTACTAAGTGATTCCCCCTAATAATTCAAGTACCCACCTGGCACCATGCATAGTCATGACTATATTATTGGCTATATTCCCTGGGCTGTACTTTACAAATCCCTGTGATATATTTTGTGACTATCAATTTGCATTTCTTAATCCCTGCACCTTTGTCACCCAGCTCTCCAACCGCTCTCCCCTCTGACAACCATCCGTCTGGTCTCTGCATTTATGAATGTTTTCTGCTTCCTTTACAGTGTCTTTTATGCATTTGAGATTGAGGGGGGAAGGAATGGAAGATTACTTGAGGGTGGAGAAAGCAAGGCGGGGATTAGAGTACAGGCTAGTTAAAATTATGTGCTCTCTCAAGGGTGCTTATGACTTATTTCAAAGGGTGTTAGCCTAGGTGCACAAACACAATGGACAGTGCTTGCTTAAAGCAATGACACAAACTTTTACTAAAGAATTTGTATGCCTGGGGTGTGACTACCACCATGACCTGCCCGGTTAGGAATTTTGGGTCAGATCACCCTGTGAGGTTATTTTCCATAGAACCCCTTTGTTTGTCCACAGGGTAAGAGTAACTTTTTTTTGCTTCAGTGGTGTTTTGATGCTGGTGCAGTTGTGTGTGTGCATGTGATATGGGGAGTTTCTACACCATCATGGAAAACCTCAGCCTGTGGCTTTCAACTTTCTTTCTTCTCCTTTTTAAAAAATATGTTTTTATTGATTTTTAGAAAGAGAGGAAGGGGGAGAGAGAGAGAGAGAGAGAGAGAGAGAGAGATATGAAACTAGGCAGAAACCTGGACATGTGCCCCTATCAGGAATTGAACCCGCAACCTCTTTGATGCATGGGAGGACGCTCAACCAACTAAGCCACAGTAGCCCAGCGGCTTTCAACTTTCTTGACGTCTCAACTCCCATCAGTAGCTGTGATCCTTGCTATGCGGCAATGGTGCTTTTTCCAGTGGGGACCAAGGACCAGCCCTACTTGGCCCATTTTCCCAATTTTCAACCTAGAGTCCCCGGGACTAGGGATGGGCCACATTTCCTTCCCCTGAGCCTCAGTGGAGTAGGGGGGGGGGTCACCCTGATGGCACAGGGTGAGGCCTGAGGCTCCTGCACCCAGGTCTGTGGGGAGGAGGTGACACTCAAGGGTGGGAGATTCCTGCAGAGGGATCCGCCTGGGAGCAGGCCCAGTGGTGCAGGAGCCTAGAGAGAAGAAGGTCAGGGTCGGCTCCCCGGGTCCCTGAGGGGAAGCCGGTAGAGGAAGTCACTCTGCGATTGGGATTTTTACTCTTAGGGGTCTGGAGGCAATTGGTTTTTACCTGATTTGATTGGCATCAAACAACAACAAAAAAAACAAAGACAACAGTGGAGCGGGGTTGCTGAGATGGAAGCAACAAAAGGAGTCCTAATATAGTGCCCAGAAGTTTCCGGGAAAAGGAACAAGGGGATTTGGGGATCCAAAAGGCGGGCTGGGTGAGGGCGTGGAGAGCCAGGGAGGAGGCGAGGAGGGCGGACCGTGGGAGCGCAGTGGAGGGTGGAGGGCGGAGGGCGCCGGGCCTCCCGCGCCGCCAGGGGGCGCCCTCCCGGGCTCGGGACCTGCCTCCCGGAGGGCGGGCCGGGGCGGGGCCCGGGCTGAGTTCCCGCGGGTCCGAGGAATGCGGCCTTTGGCTCGTCCCCTGTCCACATTCCGGCGGCGCAGGAATGTGAACAGGGTGTTCGCTGCGCGCCCTGGACGCACGAGTTGGGTCCCTCCCGTCAGAGAACGCCGGGCAGCGGCCAGAGCTGGCCCCCTCTGCACCCCCCACAGAGCCCGCTGAGCCTCCCGGTGGAGGTCACGGCCCTGCGGGCTGGCAGGCCAGCGGGGCCTCAGGACCAGGGCCCGGGCAGGGGCACTTTGAGGCCAGGTGTGGTTTAGAAAAGGACGGTAACCAAAAGCAGTCTCCTGAGGCCCCAAGAAGGCCAGCCAAGAGCTGGGAGGGGAGATGGGATCCACGCTCTCCCCCACCAGCTTCAGGGGGCGCGGAGATCAGACCCTGAGAGGTGCCCACCTTCAGGGCGTATTGTGGATGGCAAGGCCTGGAGAGAAGGGAAGAGCAGACAATCCAGTTTGGGATTAGGTGCTTTCTGACCAGCCAGGGAGTGACTGGAAACCCAAGAGTAAGCATTTCGTTCTTTCGACAAATACTGGCCGAGCTTCTGTGCCAGTCCCTGAGCTAAATTCTGGGAGCACGGAGGTGAACAAGGCATCCCCTGGCCTTGAGGAGCTGACCTTCTAGAGACTGTTGCTGAAGCACCCAGAGAAAGCGAGGAAGCCCACCCATGGTATTGGGGCTCAGAGGAACCACTCCGAGTAGGGTGGGGATCTAGGAAGGATTTTCGGGGGAGGCTGTAAAAGGATCTGAAAGGCCAGTTAGGAAGTTAGCCCAAAAGATGGGTGAAGAGTGTTCTAGACACTGAGGGAACCTTGTGTGTGGAGACTGAGGGATGAACATGTGGTCCGAGTGTCCCCAAGCAAAGCCTAGGCTTGCCCCCCGCCTCCTCCCGCTCCACCCCCGACCCCCCCAGACCTGCCAGGTGGCCAGCTGCATCACAGCAGGGACCAGGGTGTCCACCTCAGTCGATTCCATGATCTTGGTTGGTTTATGAAGCCCATTCTGCAGGAGGCACAAGGGCGGGCCTGTGAGGGAGGGTAAGGAGGATGGGGACCTGGCATAATGCTTTGGGGTACCGTGGAGACTGAGAGGTGAGGCACATAAGCATCGGGCATGGCGCCTGGTACCTAACAGTGCTCAGTAAACACTGACTGCTCTCAACATTTGGCCTGATTCTCAGACTTTTTTTAAAAATATTTTTTTATTGATTTCAGAGAGGAAAGAAGAGGGGGAGAGAGAGAGAGATAGAAACATCAATGATGAGAATCATTGATCAGCTGCCTGCACACCCCCTCCCCCCACTAGGGATCGAGCCCGCAACCCAGGCATGTGCCCTTGAACCCGGGACCTTTCAGTCCGCAGGTCGACGCTCTACCCACTGAGCCAAACCAGCTAGGGTGATTCTTGGACTCTTTATCTTCCCCCTTAAAGTAGCCATTTCTACCTCTGAAAAGGGCAGCTGTCCAGTCCTACATCCCTGAGGGGGTGTTTGGGGCGGGTGGAGGTGGACACAGTCATGGAACTTCCTGTTGTTTTGACCCTCCCTGGTTGAGGAGCGGAGCATGCTGGAGATGAAAGTGGTGTGACTGGCTATCGTAAGGTCCTGAATGAATGAAGAAGCAAGGAGGGTCAGGGCCAGGAAGGCTGGAATTGGGCAATCATCCAGGAAAGGAGTGATGAAAGCTGATAAGAGCTGAGGAAGGGAGAAGAGAAAACAGTGTTGGGAGTTAGACACTGAGGCAGCAGATGAGACCAATTTTTTTTAACTGCTTGGATGCTAGGTGGGAGCAGATCCTTACCTGGTGTGGGTGGTATGGATCTGATCACAGGAGGCCACCGAGTGTCCTACACGTCCCCACCTGTGTGCCCCGAATGATCCCGAGTGAAGGGACAGGAATGTTTACATCCAGAAATTCCTTGTCCGGCCCCCTTCTCAGGAATGCACTGGACCTGAATTCTTCTGTGCAGAGGAAAAGTGCAGCCTTGGATGTCCTCTCCAGCATTGTTCCTTGGCAAACACAGGAAGATGGGTTTCCTTTAGATTTGTGGTGCTGACAACTGAATCCGGACCCCTTCCTCCCACCCCACCCCCGCCCCCTTTGGGGTGGAGGTTGAAGGGGGAGGCAGAAGGCCAGGCAGTGGATGGAAAATAAACACCCCCCCGCTCTGCTCCTCTGACTTATTTCATGTTCTTAGAATTTCCTCTCTTGGATGCTGGCTTTGTTAGGTTGAAATTCCACACACTGGCTGGGCTGGGAAAATCCCTGTTGCTGTTGCCGTGGAGAGGCAGCTGTACACTGGGGCACAGGCCCGCTGCCCTGGCCTGGGAGCCTGCAGCCCGGTGTCCAAGTAGCTCCTGAGTCAGCCTGTGTGCGGAAGGCTCTGGGGGCTGGGTGTGTGTGCCTCTGCATGAGCATGTCCGAGTCCCACCCTGGGGACGTGGCAGTGTTTTGGTTTCAGCTGCCTGGGCCAGGGCCAGGGCCAGGCTAGGGTAACGATGGCTCCGTTAGGACGTGGTGGAACCTCCAAAGGGGCCTTCAGTTGGGCCTGCGCAGTGCGTGCATTGAGAGGACACCCAGGCCACCAGGAAGCTGTCCCCTGACCGCCTGGCGGGGCTGCCGCCTTTCTTGAGCTCTGTGTGGCAGACGGGGGCAGGGTGCTTTCCTGTACAAGGTGGCTCCCGCCTCTTGCCCTTCTCTCCTGACACCCACTTCCCCCAAGAACGATCATTGTAGTATTTCTTTACTTCACCGATTCATTCATTAATTCGTTCGTTCGTTCATTCCTGCACTTATTTGATAAATATTTAGCAAGTACGTACCAGGTGTTGGGCACCGTGCTGGAAATCCAGAGACAAATAAACTGGAAAAAAATGGAAACAATCTTAGGATCCTAACAGTTAGTCACATAGCGTATGAACTACTCACATGACACAGGGCTGGGACGAGGGTGAAAGCAAGTGAGGTACTTGCCTAGGATGAAGAATCTAAGGGGTACCAAGAAATTCTGTAATCAAGATAAGTAATATTTTAGGAAATAAAAATCGATCCATGGTGAACAAAACAGCAACATTTTAAATAAAGGCAGGGTCAGTAACAGTTCTCTGCGAGGCCTATTGGGACCTGAAGCAAAGGAAAAATCAGTAATGCTGATCCTATGATCAGAACTGAATACGGCTTTGGGAGAATGTCATCATATAAGCATTAAAATATGTCGTGGGCATTTGCTTGTTGACAGAAACTCATGGCATACATTCGAGTGAGAAATGAGAGAACACCACCATATATAAAGTAAGTTCCTACTGAAAATATATTTGGGTATTAAGAGCATATGCGGAGATGTAAAAGCTCTTTTCTCTCTCTTATTGCCTTTTTCTTGTTTGTGTTTCCTGATTATTTTAACAGTGAACATGTAATGCTTATATAATTTTATCAAAGTTATTTTAAAAAACACACACACAAGAGAAGCGTAGCAGAGCACACTGGTCGGCCTGAACTTTCTGACCTATGAGAGCCCAGAGGACTGTCCAGATCAACCCTTCTCACACTGGCCAGGAGGCAGGGCCAGGATGGCCACCCCCACTTTAGAAATGAGGAGCCAAGGCTCAGCGAGGTGGAGGCACTAGGAGAAGAGTAGCCATCCGGCCTTGGCCCGGTGGCCCAGCTGGTTGGAGCATTGGCCCGGACACTAAAAGGTTGCAGGTTTGATTCCCAGTCAGGGCAAGCACCTAAATTGTGGGTTTGATCCCAGGTTGGGACATGTTTGGGAGGCAACCGATGGATGTTTATCTCTCACATCAATGTTTCTCTCTCTCTCTTTCTCTTTCACACTTTCTCTCTCTAAAATCAATAAACAGACCCCCGGGCTAGGGAAAAAAAAAAAAAAAAGAGTAGCCATCTGGGGCATGGTGGTATGGGCCTGTGCCTGCAGGCCATCCTGCTGGGATCCACATCGCCCAGAGCATGGAATGCTGTCTTTTGCTTCCAGCTTCTTCCCAGCTGAACCTTCGAGGTCTCTCTTCCTCGTGGCCAGCTGTCCTCCCTTGCCCTACCTCTTCCATTTGGTGCTTTTCTCACCTGAGAGCAGAACTATCTGAAGAAAACCTGCAAGAAATATCTGGGCAGATGTGGCTGGCCCCGCTTTGGGCCCTCGGTGGATGACGAGTGGGCTTCTGAGTGACTGAGAAAGTATGTGCCATGTTGTGTTTTTCTCTCTGGCACAGACACACTCCGCAGACTGGCATGAATCATGAGTCATCCCCTAAAGCCCCCATCTGCCTGGAAATGCCTGGCGGTTCTTCCCAGAGTTCAGAAGCCATCAGCCCTGCATGCCAGCAGGCTTAGCTATTCCCCGCCAGCCACAAACCTTAGCCCCTCCGCGGGGAAGACTCCAGGAGAGGGACCCAAGGCAGAGGTGCCACCTCTGGACCTGCGGCTACTGTGGGTTGTACTTCCACAGCCTCAGAGCTGAGACCCTCCTGGGTGCCCTCTCTGTGACTTAGTAGGCCTATGTCTTAAGCCTGATGCCTGTGGGGGACAAAATAGAGGCCTTTTCTCTCCTAAGAGATGGGTTTCCAGGTTCCAGATCGCCCTCAGCAGTGTGTGGTCTCTGCTTGTCTACAGAATGCCACGAAGCAAGTGTGCCCTTGGTGCTAAGCATCGGTGCGGCAGATTGCATATCCCAAAGGCAGCCGCGACAGTATTTTCCTTGCACCTAGCTCTGGCTGGGTAACTGAGTTATGACCAAAGACATGTAAGTAGAATTCTCATGTGGAAATTTCTGTTTAAGTTTCTCTCAAGGAAGGTGGGATGCTCTTCTTGTCCATTTCTTCATCCTGCTGCCTGTAATACAGATGTGATGGCTAGAGCACTGGCAGCCTTCTTGGACCATGAAGACTTGAGGTGGGGGAAAGCTTTAACTAATACCAGAAACCTGGAAGCAATGAAAGAAAAAAATGAACATATTTGAGTAGATTAAACTTTTTATTTTATTTTTATCCTCACTCGAGGATATGTTGTTTTTTAAAATTGATTTTAGAGAGAGAGCAAGGAGAGAGAAAGAGAGAGAGAGAGAGAGAGAGAGAGAGAGAGAGAGAGAGAGAGAGAGAGAGAAACATGGATGTGAGAGACAAACATCTATGGGTTGCCTCCTATACCCGCCCTGCCCTGACCTGGGACTGAACCTGAAATCTAGGTATGTGCCCTGATCAGGAATCAAACCCAAGACCTTTTGGTGAACAGGTTGATACTCCAACCACCTGAGCCACCTGGCCAGGGCAAACTTTTAAAATTTTTGTGGCAAAAGATAACGCAATGACAACAAATCAAGAGATTTGGAAACTGTATTTTAAATCTAAACAAAAGGTGCAAAAAACTTTTTACAAATTGACAGGAAAAAGATTATTTAACCAATAGAAATATTGGTGATTTATGGAAGAGCAGTTTCAAAGAGCCAAAAAATATGAAAAATCACTAGAAGTTAGTGAAAAAAATGAAAAGGATTGGTAATACCTATTGCTAGTGGACACACAGAGAAAGGGATATTCATATACTACATTGTTTATAAAAATGTGCATTTAATAATCTTTAAAAAATCAATCTGGCAACATCAGTTCAAATTATTATATAAAATTAAGTATAACATACACATTACATGTGTATACGTATATTTTGACCACCAACCCATTCCTTATCATCTGTTCTCAAATAGTTGTTCCAAATAATGATATTTATTGTGGCATTTCCATAGTGTCCCAAAAGTTAGAATTGAATGTCCGGTCACAGGTAAATGGCGGTGCAAGTTATGGTGCATCCATATGTAGGACTGCTATACAGTCATGAAAAAGAATGAAATGGAACTACACTAGTGATAAATTTCCCTTAGATAACGATAAGAAAAGTTGATGAGCCTGGTGGGCGTGGCTCAGTGGGGTTGGTTTGGGAACCCTGCCCTCCACCCTGAGCCTCAGTCTGCGGGCCCCTACACACACAGATGCCTCGGCCGTCCTCCCACCCCCACCGGGTCTCTGTTAGGAGAGGAGCCGAGGAGGCCTGTGGAGTGTGGCTCTCGCCCTCCCGGAGGGGAAAGGTGTGCAGACGGTGCTGGTGCGGAAACCTGGCTTCCCCACCAATCGGCCCACCGGAGCGCTCGCCACTTAGTCACTCTCATTATCTCCACTTTTCTAGGGAGGAGGCCTGGCCGCCATGCCCAGGGCAGCACGTGAGTCAGAGATGAGGCTCCCGTCCTACCGGCCCCCACCCTGGAGCCCTGGTTCCCAGGTTGAAGTTCCCAGGCTGCCTGCCACGGAGATGCCCGGGAGCGGGCGTTCAGGCTTTAACACGACCCGGCAGCGGGGCTGAGGAAGTCTGCTGGTATTTATTTCTTTTCGGAATGAGTAAGACATCCATAGACTCTTCAGAGTTCTTGGATTCAAACACAGTGAAATTGTTTCTCACGTTCCTGTCCCACAGCCAGGCGGCTTCTTTCATTAGAGCCAGTTTCCTTAAAGGGGTGTTTTAATGGGAAAACAAAACCAAAAAAAAAAAAAAAAAAAAGGCAGATAAAGGCCCACAGTTCCTTATCTGGAACCTTTGGGGGCAGGTGTGTTTGGGAATTCGGAACTCAACGTGCGTACAAAGGTAGCCCTGCAGGGGAACTTCCATTCCGCAGGTGGTGGTTACTGGGTGATTGTGACAGCAGGACCAGCACAGGGGGGTGGGGCCCACACTCCGCTTTTCTGTGCTCAAACTTTATCTTTCTTTATCTTTCTTACCTTGAAAGCCCTGGGATGCGACAGCACCCTCTACTCCTGGAACAACAAAGGTAGTGTGTGTATCTGTCACACCTCAGCAGGGACTGTGATAACACACGCTAATATTTCTGCACCAGGTAGGGTAAATAAAGCTGTAATCAGCCTTAAGTCAGTTCGGTTAAATTCAGGTTTTGCTACCAAATGTTGTTTGGGGGAAAAAAAAAAGATAATAATTTTTTTTAAACTTCTGTTCTTTTAGAGATTTTTCAATTTCATAATTGTGGATAAGGGAATGTGGACTTGTGTTTATACTACTCCTTATTTAAAAACTTATGGTAGTATTCTGTACACATTGGATCAGTACTAAAGAGCTTTTGTGTGTGTGTGTGTCATTCTATTAGATACAGGCATCGCAATTAATTTAGCCTGTTTATGGACATTTGGATTATTTCCAGTTTTCTCCCCTGTTGCATCAACGCTGTAATGAATAACATTGTAAACTCATTTAACACATGTGCAAACATATCTGTAGGGTAAATTCCTAGCAGTGGAATTGCTGGGTCAATTAATAATGATGATAGTTAACATTTGCATGGCATTTACCAAGGGCTGGGCAGTGTGGTAAGTGCTTTACAATCATTAATGTGTTTTAATCCTTACATGAATCTCCAGAGGTGGGTACTATTATCATCCCATTTTACAGAGGAGAAAAACTGAGGCAGGGAGACGTTAGATGACTTGGACAGCTGAGGTTCCGACCCAGGTGTTCTGGCTCCAGGCCATTCTCTTAACCATTGCATTCTGTTGCCTTTTGAAGATCTGGGGAATTTGTAACTTAGAGGGACATTGCCAAATTGTCCTCCATACAAGTTTCCCCAGTTGCTGTTCCCACCAGCAGCGTGTGAGCGTGCTTGATTCCCCGCCAACGCTGTGCTGAGTCAAACTTTTTGATCTTTGCCAATCTGATAGGTGAACATGGTATCTCTGTGTAGTCTTAACTTGAGTTTTTTTTAAAACTCTGAGTCAGGTTGAGCATCTTTTCATCTAAGGGCCATCTTATTTCCTTTTCCATAGCCCACTCATTTATATCTTTTGCTCACTTTTCTCTTTGGTTACATCTGTGATTTGTGTTGAGCTTTTCATATTTTAGGAAGACGAGTCCTTGGTGATTCAAGTTACACAGATCTTTTCCCAGGTAGTCATCCATATTCTAATTTTGCTTCTGGCGAGTTTGGGACATAGTATTGTGAGGAGGTAAGTGAAGAAAAGGCTTGAGGGTTGGGAAGTGGAGGGAGGGAGAACTCAGAACAGATTCTGGAGAGAGATACCCTCTGCCGAGTGAGGCAAGAGGGAAGGAAGGTGATGGAGAGAGTGCAGGGGACCCCTTACGACTCAAGCACACCAGGTGTGGCCCACTTGAGCTGAGGGTGGGAGGAGGAAGGGCTCCATGGCAGACACAAAGATTTCTCTCCAAGAAAGGACTGTCTGGCTACAAGGCTGCGGTCAGCTGGTAGTCTACAGCTGTTGGCCCCTGGAGGGTATACTCAGCTTTGGAACCACATTTATGCTCTTTTTATTTATTTTTTTAAATCCTCACTTGAGGATATTTTCCCCCATTGCTTTTCTGAGAGAGTGGAAGGGAAGGAGGGAGGGGAAGAGAGAGCGAGAGAAACATTGATGTGAGAGAGACACATGGACTTGCAGCAGAGGTACATGCCCTTGACGGGAAATCAAACCCGCAAGCCTTTGGTGGTCGGGCTGGCGTTCTAACCACTGAGAAACCCTGGCCAGAGCTTGTATGCTCTTGAGGTGGCCTTGGCCAACGACTGAAACAGGTGGTGGTACAAGTCTGTTTTCTCCCTCCTCTTTCCCAGGTGTTACCTCCTTCCCCTTTAAGTCATCTTGCATTCCTATCTCCATCTCAGCATCGGCTTCCTGGTAAACCCAAGCAGCCCAGACTCCTAAAATCTTTTGGTTAAAAATTGACATTCCTCTGTTAAAATTTTTTTTATTGAAATATATTTCATGTTGTTTGAGTCTAAAGATTTGCTTCTTTTTTGTTTGTTTGTTTGTTTGTTCTTCCTATTTGGTGGTGGCTATAAATACCCTTTGGCTTGGACATAAATGGGAAATGTCGCCCTGTGGGTGAAAGCAGCTGAGGCTAGTCCTGCCAACAGCCGGGGGGATTCTGATCTCAGCTCAAATGCTGGGGGAACAGTATGGAGTGGCCGGGCTGGGTCTGGTGGTGACCAGCCAGGCAGGCCAGGACCTCTGGAAGGGTCTCTTGCGTAAGGTGTGTGGGAGCCCCTCCAACGCTGGCCCCAGGCCTGAGAACATACCACACAGGGCATGGGGCTCCGATGCAGCCTCCCTGGTAGCGCAGGTGGACTGACTGTGCCCGCCCTCATCCGCAGCCTCTCTCTGGCCCGGACGTCTCTCCCAGGGCCTGCTGTTGTGCCGACGGGTCTCCCTCCCACCCTTTGTAAGTTGCCAGAGTGATCCCATCACACCACTTCTCCATCCTAAGCTTTGGGTGGTGCCACCTGGAGGCTACCTCCCTCATCTGCGTCCCAGACCTTGCATATACTGGCTCTTGTCTTCCTTTCCGGCCTCTCTTTAATCATCGCCATCCTTTACTTCCTCCCACACTCACTGGCCATTCTGAGGACCCAGGAGGCACTGTGTCCCTTTGCATCCATCATAGCTAGTCTCTCCGCCTGGAACACCTCTCCTGTTTTTCTCCATCCCTCAAGGCCTAGCTGATATGTCTGCATCTGAGATTTGCCACGTTCTAGTTTCCTTAAGAGACTGCAGTAAAACCCTAGCCGGTTGCTCAGTGGTTAGAGCATCAGCCCATGGAACCAAGGGTCGTGGGTTTGATTCCTGGTCAAGGGCATGCACCTCGGTTATGGGTTTGCTCCTCGCCTCCCAGTTGGGATATGTGCAGGAGGCAACCAGTTGAAGTGTCTCTCTCACACTGATGTTTCTCTCTCTTTCTCTGTCTCTCTCTCTCTCTGTCTCTCCCTCTCTCCCTCCCTCTCACTCTCCCTTCCTCCCTTCCTCCCTCCACCCTCCCTTCCACTCTCTCTGAAAAGCAATGGGAAAAATACCCTCAGGTGAGGATTAACAAAAACAAAAAACAAAAAAGAGAGACTGCAGTAAATATTCAAAGTGCTTTTAATTAGTTCACCCCCCTCCCCTGCCCACCACTCCATGGAACGGCTGTGTCTTTGAAGATGTTCTGTGCACAGATGGGCCACGTGAGGGCTGGGTTAGGTGGATCACACATACATTCCTAGAAGATAGCCTAACTGGCATTTCTTGGCCATTCTTCCTGCAGCCATTTCCACCCCATTCCCACCACACATACCTCTATAACCACAATCAATCGCTGATCAACATTAAAAGCACTAATTTGGATCAGACATTCTTTCCACTCACTCACCAAGATTGCCTGAAATGTTGACATGCAGTAGAATGCAAGTCAGCCCCAAAATACTAGTTGAGCATATCAGATGGGCAATGGATGGTGGTAGGTGATAGGTTGGTGGGTTACAAGGAAGCATAATATGCAACAGAGTACCTGGCCCCAGGGAAACAGATTACCCAATTTGTAGACAGCACAAATACTGGTCAACCGAAGGCTATGTGTGGCATGTGACACAAGTCCTAAGTGACAGGGGACTTCAGAGGAAAGTGGTCACTGCAGCTGAGGCAGCCAGGGAGCGCTTCCCTCAGGAGGCAGGAATTGAGATGGGCTTTGAATAAGGACAGGAATTTGGAGAGACTGGAGAGTGAGGCGGGCCTTAGGGAGAAGGTGGCTCCATGAATCACTCAAGAGGCGCCCTACTTATTTCCTTTGATGAAGCTGGGATGCATCAGATAACTCTTTACAGCACTGGTTCTCAACCCTGGCTGAATATTTTAATTACCTGAAAGCTGGCTCCCACCTCCAAAGAGTTTGATCGCATTGGTCTGGGGTGCAGCCTGGGCGTTGGGAGTTTCAGAAGCTTTCTAGGCAGTGTCTGTGGGCTGCCAGGGCTGAGCGCCTCTGCTCACAGGGAGTTAGTTCAGGCAGCGTGAGAGCTGTCGGCCTGTCAGCCGCAGGCACACACACCTGCTGGCCTCTTCCTATACCTCTAAGGCAGGCCTTCCGTTCCCTCCTCCTGGACGGGGGCCTCTCGGGGAGGGGCCTGGCCTCTGGCACATCCCACTCACACACCTGGCATCAGGCTCCCAGGAGGGTTTCTCTCTGCCAGTGTCATGCCAAGCCGTCAGAGGGTGGTCACCCAGGCCACAGGCTGCTGGGCTTTCCCTCCGCCGCCCGCGCCTCTCTCTGGTGTTTCCTGAAGCCCCGAGGGGAGCTGTGGCCATCCAGAAGGCCCGTCTCCCAGGACAGCACCGTTTTCACGGGGCCTTGGGCCGAGCTTCCTGAGGACCTGTGGACACACCAGGGGTCTTCTCTCCCTGCGTTTCCTGGCAATGAGCCGGGGCTGGATAAAGCCCAGCTTGTCCTTTGAGGCCACCTCCACTGAATGGCCTCAGGAATGCAGTTCCTCATTTCAGAGAATTCCGTAGGTGTGGCCGTTGGCCACTGGCCAGTGTGCCCAGTGAGGAACGCGTTTGTCACAGGTCTGACTCAGGAGGCCACGGCTCCCCCTCCTTTCTGCAGCGCAGTGGCTGAACTGCTGCAGGAGAGGGTGCCGAGGGGTGACAGCTAGGACTTTCTGACAGGGAAGATTGCTAAACCCTGGGGTTTACAATCAAGGCAAAAGGTGAAATGCCCTGGCCCCGAGGCCTTTTTCTGTAGTTATTTATTTTAAAATAACTTTATTGATTTTTTAAAAAATGATACAGATTCTCTATTAAAAGAGGAGGAAAAAAATGCAGACAGCAGCATACCCAGAAGAAACTGAGGTCCCGGTGGCCCAAGAAAGCCACCCTCATGCACACTTGGTGAGCCTCTCCCGGGGCGACTCTGCTGGCATGGGTGTGTGCTGGGCATGGGTGCTGTGCTGGGCCGGGGTGCGGAGGACATGACCTTGGCAGGCACTCCCAGTCCTGGGCTTGCATAAGTAACAAGATGACTCTCTCTCCAAATAGCCCCTCTGGAGACTTCCCACCGTCCATCCTGCCTTCTTGGAAAGAACGCCTTGCGCGTCCCACACCAGACCCCCCGGCCAAGGACAGAAGATGCCGAGGCGGTGGCTCATCTTCCTTGGGTCGGGGAGGCCTCAGAGCCGAGCAGGGCCGTCATCTCTGTTGCCTCACAGCCCTCCAGCTATGTGAAGAATGCAAACCATTTCCCACGGGACTGGCAACCGCAAAGCAAATTCTGAACCCAACCTCCCCAAATATCTGCTTTGCAAACAGATAAAACAGAGAAGCATCCTGAAAATGTGGTCCTCGCTGCTTACCTTAGGCGGTTTGCATGTCTGCTTGCCTGCCAGGAGTGTTTCTGCTTCTAGAGTCCATCTTAGAACTGTTGGGGGCGGGGAGGGGGGGGGAGCAGCGCCAGCCTGGCATGTGGCTGTGTCCCCCAAGGGGGCAGAGAACACAGAACTCTCTGGAAGGGGCCTTTCAAGGGAACAGGGCCCAAGCAATGCCCTGGGCCCTTTGCAGGGGTCTGGCTCCTATCCTAGTGCTGGGATCATTGCTGACCAGCTCTGGGGTCATTTGGGTGCCTGGTCTGGGCTTGGAGCTGCCTTCACCAGCAGCAAGAAGGGACCTCAGCCAGCCTTTGGTCTCCCCAGTCTGCACCACCTCTGATTTTATGGCCTGAGGGGATGGGGACAGGGGCAGGGGCAAGGCCATGCCAGACTTGGCAGTGTGTGTGTATGGAGGGGAGGCAGAGGACATGGTTTTCTGAGTAGTTCTCACCTTCCGAGAGATTCCAGGATGCCTTGCTGCACCACTGCAGGCATGGTCAGGCCCCAGTGACCTACATAGCCTTCCAGACGTGGGGCAGGTGGGTGCCCTGACTCATCCCAGGGGAGCCTGACTTGGGAAGGGTGGGGGTGGGGAGGAATTATACTCCTGAGACATTGAAACCACCTAAATATTCAGTGATGGCTCAGTGAATCAGGTTATGTCCACAGACTGGAATATTATGTAAAAGTGATTATTGTAAAGACTATTTAGCAACATTACAAACGCTTATGATATAGCGCTAGGTGAACAAAAGGAAGACACGCACATATTTTGCACACAAATAAGAGAAGAATGAAAGGGGGCTTTAAAAAATAGTTGCTACGCTATACTGGTGTCATTATGAACCTTATTCTTTTAAAAGAAAGCAATGGCTTTCAAGTCAGGTAGAACTGGACTAGTAGCTAAGTTCTCTTTCTTATTAGAAATAACCTGGCAGGTAGCTTCATGTCTCTGAGGCGGGTTCCCAATCTGTAAAATGGGTGCAATAATGTCTGCCTCACAAGATTCTTGTGAAGAGAAATCAGATGATGTATTCCCTCCCTTCTCATCTTCCTTTCTTCCTCCTCTCTCTCCCTCTCCATGCATAGTTTTCACTAACACAGTGCAGTAACTCACAGACTGGCCTGCCACCGAGCCATCCTTGGGTCTGCTTAAATCTCTCTCCCTCTCAGGGAAGAGCATTTGCTTGTTGGTGCTCCAAGCAGAGCTAGAGCCGTATGTTCAGGTGAGGAGGGGTGCTAGCAATTCCAGTCCAGGTCACCAAGGGCAGGGGATGCCTGTCTGGTCTTCCCTTTCAGAGCAGCGATGGAGCTGAGCCCCTCAAGCCCCCAAGCAAAGTCGCAACAGCCATAAAGGTTGAAGCAGGGGTTTGGGGGACCCGCCTGGCTGTCACTACACACTGAGCAGACCCTTCTCCCTTCCCCGCTGCTGGGCTCAGGCCCCCTCATCTCTAGCAGGATTGATGGTTCCCAAAGCCCGAGGCAGGTGCTCCTGGTCGGCAAAGAGGCGGTTTCCTGTGGCAAGTGGACAACACCAAGGAGGCAAGAGAATGACTGAAGCTTGAGGGCCACTGCCCCAGCCTCTTGTGCCCATCTTCTAACTCTGATCCAGCCTCCATCTCTCCCGGTGTGTGCGCCCTGACCCCGTCCTACTATAGCCGGAGAGATCTTCCTAAAAGGAAACCCTTCATTACAAGGCAGTGCCCTTAGGGAGAGGTCTAGACTTCTCTTGGGCAAGGCTTCCACGGCCTTCTAGGGTAGGCCTCTCCCTGTTTGGCAAGGTTCCCCGTCCCCCTTATCTCTTCCCACTTTATTTATTTTAAAAATATATTCTTAATGATTTCAAAGAGGAAGGGAGAGGGAGAGAGTGGTAGGAACATCAATGATGAGAGAGAATCATCGATCGACGGCCTCCTGAACACCCCACCCTGGGGATCAAGCCTACAACCCGAGCATGTGCCCTGACTGGGAATTGAACCATGACCTCCTGGTTCGTAGGTTGATGCTCAACCACTGAGCCACGCCGGCCAGGCTCCTCTTCCCACGTTAAATGCCTATATCCCAGACTTCCAAACCCAGCTTGCTGGCTGGGCCTCTGAGTCTTGACATGTGCTTTCTCTTCTACCTGTGTTGTCCTTTCCCCCTTATCTGTCTTAAGGACTCTTATTCAACCTTCAAAGCCTTTTCAGGGGTTTCTTTCTCCTGTGAATTTGTCTTGATTTCTTTGCAGAGGTTTAATCCTGCCTTCCCCTCTATCACTTTTTTAAAAACTATTTTATTGGTTTCAGAGAGGGAGAGGGAGATAGAAACATCAATGATGAGAGAGAATCATTGATTGGCTGCCTCTTGCACACCCCACACTGGGGTGCCCTGACCGGGAATCAAACCGTGACCTGGTTCCATAGGTCGACACTCAACCACTGAGTCACTCCGGCTGGGCTTTTTTTTTTTTTTTTCCTTCCCCTTTATCTTGACCCCCATTTTATCCTCTGTTACCCAAAGCTTCCAGTTTCCTTGACTATCTGCTCGATGAGATGATCTCTGAGGGCCTGGAGCATTTAGATCAGGGTCCTGGAACTTTGTATGGTAATATATGACAGGTGCTCAACACTAATGAAAATGCAATCATTACAGCTATTGTTAGTGAAGTGTCCTCTGTGCATTATCTCATTTAATCCTCACAGCCTCCTGAAGAGAAAGAAACGATCGACACACCCATTTCGGACACGAAGAAACTGAGGCTCAGGGACATCACTCATCTGCGGCACAGCCGATAAATGAAGGCGCCAGGAATGGGACCCAGGCTGCCTGGCTTTTGTGTGAGGCCTTAGGTAGCCACTTCCTAGCCTCCTGCAGTTCAGAGTTGCCCCTCCGTGGGTACACTTGGGTCAGGGGACTCCTTCCAGCCACCAGGTATGGCCCCAGACGCAGGCCTGGCTGCAGAGCACAGGTTCCTGGCAGCTCTTCCAAGGTCACAGGGTAGGGATGGTTAGCAAGAGGAAGAGAGAGAATAGAGTTGAGTCAGAGGCCTTGTGGAATTTCTGGCCCTTTGTGAATTCTGGGAAGAGAGAGAGAGAAAAAAAAATGGCCTTACTTATTCTAAGTATGTCAGGATAATAAGGGGCTCTTTACTGTTCACACGCAAAAATCCCAGGCAGCCAGCACCTGCAAGCAACAGCCGGGAATCTGAGACCCAGAGGCCCTGAGCTGGGGCCCCGGGCTCTGGAGGGGGAGCGGCTGGCTGAGATGGGGAGACGCAAGAAGGAAAGGAGTCCTTGCAGCCCCAGCATTTCCTGCAGGAAGAATTTGGTCCCCATTCCTGGAATGTGGGTGGACCCCTCCTGTGTGGAAAGGGAAGTGAACTGCTGACCTCCCTCCGAGCCTCTGACACCCCGCCTCCACTCCTCAGCACCCTTTTTCTTCGGGGGCATCCGGCTGTCTGGCAGAGCCTCATTCCTCAGCAACCCTCTCACTGGAGGAGAGGCCCTGCCCGCTGGGAGCACTGCAGAAACACACGGGGTTGTGAAAGGCCCTCTGCTCTCAAAGGCCCTCTTCCTGCACCCTCCAAGCATAAGGGCCCACTGTGCTCCCTTCAGTGAGGGCAGGTCAGGTGGAAGCCAGTGCAGGGAAGAGCCCCAGATAAGAGGAGTGGCCCATGCATTTGGGTGGAGGAGGGGAACAGCAGGCAGCACCCTGGCCTCTCAGCCTCTGGAAAACTATGTATTTACAGGATTCTAAGCATCTGAGTTGAAAATGGAAACGGGCAATTGATTAGCCATCTTCAAGCACTTATACATCCATGAACTTAATCAACACCCATTTATGCATTCATTCTGTGTGTGCCCTGGGGCTGGGTATGATGCCAGGGGCTGAGGATTTGGGAGGCATGTCCAGATTTATGTTTCTCACCTGGCAGTGGGTTTGTGTGAGATTCACATACTCAGGCTGGGCCCCGCCCAGCCTGGGAACCAGGGCTTTTGGGGAGGGATCTGGATATGAGGACTTTGAAAAACAACCCAAGTGATATGGGCATGAATCTCTGGTCCGGTTACAATGGCCAGATTGAAAACATATGTGTCCAGAAGGATCCACAGTTCTCTCTCTGGGAAGGTATGGGCACAATGTCTGGCTTGGATTCATTCATTCATTCGTTCATACATTCATTCCGCTAGTGTTTGGTATTTATTGAGCTCTTGTCAGGTGCCATGCCCTAGGCATGAGGCTGCAGACTGACCCTGACCTCCTGGGACTCTCACAGGTGCCTCTCCCCTGCTCTCCGTGCTCCCCGTTTCATCCTCATGAAAGCCAAAGTCCTTAAGTGAGCCAGTGACCAGTGACCTCTTCCCTGTAGTTCCCCAACCTGCTCTCCCACTGCCCTCCCATTTGCTCCCTCTGCTCCAGCCACCTGGCCTCCTGCCTCTTCCTTCCACAGGCCTTCACTCTAGCTGCCCTGTCCACCAGCGTGCTCCTCCCCTTTGCCCCCTTTGCTAACTACCGTAGGCTACAACTTGTCCCCACCCCCAGCATCACTTACCTGCTCTTCTGTTTTCCCCAGCACTATCCCCTTCTAAGATTGTTGCCATATTCTTATTTATTATGACAACTAGTAGCCCTGTGGATGAATCCGTGTGCCAGTAGCTCTCTGTGGGGCCTGGCCGGTCTGCACTTGCTGCCCAGAGGCTCTCCGCGGCCCAGAGGCCCATCTGCGGCTGGGCGCAGAACGCTCACGCTGCCCGCTCTCAGCGGCCACCCCACCCCCGACCCCCTGAGACTGGGGGACTCCAGCGGGGCTGAGAGGACTGGCACCGCCATCTTTGTGATGGAGTGACAGTTAATTCGCATATTACCCTTTTATTAGATAGGATCATTTACTGCTGTTGGTCTCTCCCTCTCCTCCCATGGACTCTAAGTGCCCAGAGGGCAGCTTGGTTGCTTTGTCGCTGAGGTAGCCCAGGCATCTAGAATAGTACCTGGCATATAGTGTGCGCTCAGTAAATATTTGTTGAGCGAATTAGCAAATAGTAACACAGATAAGTGTAAAATTACTAACGTGGCAGTGCTGATAGAAGAGAATGAGGAAATTTACCTCCGAGCTCCTCCCAACTCTATACGTTTACCTTTGTTTTTCCTTGAAACATCTCCCGGTATTTGCAGTTATCCTGTGTGGTCAAGATCATTCCTTTCTGTTTTTGTTATCGTGCTGTTTTCCCATGGCCCCGGCCTCAGGGAGGGAAAGTATGTTGGAGACCCAGCCGCGTCTGCCCCAGAGCTCTCTGTCACATCCCTGTGAGCGAGGGTAGCAGGTGACCTCTTGGTGTCCAGTCAGGTATTCAGCCACAATGAGTCACTGAGCCTGTTGGGAAAGCTGAGATAATGGGATTTTTATGACAATTGTAAAAATGCCTAACATGCCAGCAGGGAATCAATCTGCGGATTCCGGAGGTTAAGGCTTCTGCCCCTTCGTGGAAGCTTAGGGAAAGAGAATTCCACAAAACAGTGGTCTGGAGTGTCAGGCATTTTGTGGGTGTGTCTGTGCATGCACCCACATACCAGGGTGCTTGTGTAAAAGGAACTGACCCCCAGCCCCAGGAACCCAGCGTTGTTCAGAAAAGCCACCTCTCTGAGGCAGAAGGACAACCACATGGAAGGACTAACTCATCGAAGAAAGAAAGGACAGAACGGACGCGTCAGAGCCCTGGAGGCAGCCCTCTCTGCCCAGAGGGCAGAGGGGACACCAGCTTTAGCCCAGCCATCTGCATCCTTCATTGTGCCAAAGATGGGGTGGGGGCAGCAGGTTAGCGAAGCCTGATGCTCTCAGTCAGGCCCTATTTTCTGTCTCCACTTCCCCTCCCCTGGTGGCTTTTGACATCTGCCTATTGTGAGTGAGACAAGTGTCCAGAGTCCTGGTCATGGTGACTGTGAGGGCTGTCTTTGGCCTGGTTGATGTGCCCCCTTCCCAGAAAGCCAGGGATGGGCTCCAGGGAAGCTGGGATGGAGAGCAGACTGGGTCAAGGAGAGAGTGCCATTCTGTGTTGTCTGGAGCAGGGTGGCCACCACAGGCATTTTTCTGATGTCCAGCCATGACTTGGTGCCCCCAAATCACTGCCTGCCTTTCTTTCTTTTCCTTCCTTCCTTCCTTCCTTCCTTCCTTCCTTCCTTCCTTCCTTCCTTCCTTCCTTCCTCCCTTTCTTTCATTTTTAATTTTTAGTTTTAAATATATTTTTATTGATTTCAGAGAGGCAGGGAGAGGGAGAAAAAGATGGAAACATCAATGATATGAGAGAATCATTGCCTCCTCCATGCCCCACACTGGGGATCAAACCCAAAACTGGGGCGTGTGCCCTGATAGGGAATCGAACCATGACCTCTGGTTCATAGATGGATGCTCAACCACTGAGCCACGCCAGCCGGGCCCACTGCCCTTCTTTAAATGGGCTGGAGGCAGTGCCTGGTGAGTCTAGAGATGGTGGGTGTCGATGGTTCAGCTGAGGCGTCTGCAGTGAGGGGAGGAACCTGGAAAGAGCCCACTGCAAGGTTCTCAGCGAGGCCAGCCTGGGCTGTGTGCACGGGCCCCAGGGGAGCCATGGAGATGGAGACGCCAGGCCAAGGAGGCTGCAAGGAGAAGGGCCAACGCAAGAGGTGGCATGGGCTGGGTCAGAGCTGGCCACTCCAGCAGGGGTGAGACAGGAGGTCACAGGCAGTGACTGAGGTCGCATGGTAGGGGGTGGGGTTAGGTCCTGGGAGCTCACAAGGAGGAAGGAAGGCTGGGAATCTCTTCTGCTGGAAATGAATCCAGACTGGAATTGTTTGTGGATTGAGCAAATCACCCTGGTCTCAAGCACATTTTATGTTCTGATGACCCGGATACAAGTCCCAGTCCCTCATGGACAGCCTTCAAAGCTTCCACCAACAGCACCAGCTCCCTCTCCTGGCCTCTCCCGGCCTCAGGCCCGATGGCCCCCAGGCTCCCTTTGTGCCTTTGCTCTCCCTCACGATAAAATGCCACCTCTTCCTGAAAGCCTTCCCGAAACATGCTGGTCCCTTGGTGACCCGGAATGACTCTGTTGTCAGGGCGTGTCCCCACAAGCACATCTGCACAGGTGAGCCAAGGCAGCCGGCAATGTGCACGGTCTCCACTCTTGTGCAGGTAGCCACTCTCACATGCTCCTCTACCCGGGCTCCTGTAAAATCCGCAATGAACCGACTCTACCAAGTGCAGGGCCAGCACTAAGGCGAGCACACACAACGCATAAGGCAGGGAGGCTCCCAGAGTCTAGTCTCTGATTCGACTGCCCGGACCAGCCAGACCCAGAGTGGGCTCCCACCTCCCCCTGCCAGCTTAATGCACTGCTGAATGGGTCCAGATGTCACACCCTTGACTAAGTCACTGAGGATTCCATAGTAACAGCCTCCCAACAATTCCCTTCTCAGCCTGCAGAGTGCTACAGGGTGCTTACCCATCTGATATCAAGGCCCACACTGCTCCAGCACTTTCTGGCTCCAAACCCACGGGGAAACTAGGCCACCTCTTTATACCCTCACATTTTAAAATTCCAAGGGAGAATGCTGATTGACTCAATGTAAGTCAGTGGCCCATCCTTGGACCGACCACTATGAAGAGGGTATCAAAGAAGATGGACCCTAGCTGGTTTTGCTCAGTGAATAGAGCATCGGCCTGCGGACTGAAATGTTCTGGGTTCGATTCCGGTAGGGGCACATGCCTAGGTTGTGGGCTTGGTCCCCAATGGGGAGCAGGCAGAAGGCAGCCAATCAACGATTCTCTCTCATCATTGATGTTTCTATCTCTATCTCCCTCTCTCTTCCTCTCTGAAATCAATAAAAATATACTTTAAAAAAGAAGAAGATGGCAGTTTCCATTCAAAGCTCGTGGTTTGGGCAGACAAAATAACGTTAAACATTGCACGGGGGAATGAATGGATAAATGAATGAGCCAAGAACAACACACATCCTTCAGACGATGGTACAGCTTCTGCAGTGTTTGCAAGTCATTCTAATGGGCTCTTACAAAAGCCTCATGAGCCCACGTTTTACAGATGAGGAAACAGGCTTGAAGTCACATGGTGAATAAGTGCAGCCAGGATTCCACCTCCGTATGGCATATGAGATGTGTGCCTGGGGAGGCTTTCCTCCCACATAGATAGGGGCATCTAGACCTCTCCTGGGGAGTCACTGGAGAAAAGGGCAAGTGTTTGCCTGTGAGGGAGGGAAGAGGGACTCTGCCAAAGGTCAACTCCAAGACCATTTCTGCAGCAACTCTCTTGTTTGAAGATCTCCACTTGCCTCCGTCCGCATTGTACATGAGGACATGACTGCTTCTTTGGGGATTTGAGATCATGCCATCCTTGCTTTAGGGTTAGACTATGATTCACAGCAATGACTATCTGAGCTTGTGACTGGAGACATAAGGGAATGGGGGTCATTATCCAGAACCAGGCAAAGATGAGGTGGCCCTTGACCTGGGACTTAAAGGGCAAGTGGCTGCTCAGTTTTCACCTCCTACTGTTGCCGCCCTCCCCCTCCCCCCACCCGCCACACACACACACACACCAGGAAATGCACTGCTGCTTTCTTCTGTGCCTTTAACACACAGCACTTTCTTCAGTTACTACACTTGCTTCTTAATGCCAAGGCCTGCATCCGTTCATCTTAGCCTCCCAGAACTTGAAGCCTGTGGTAGATTGCTTGCAAACCATTAAATATCAGCAACTATAACAAAGTAAACAGAAGACAAGAAAAGTTACCCATCACTTCACCTTTATCTTCCAGAAACAGCCACAGCCACCATTGGTTTGTAAATCCTTAGTCTCTTTATGCATTCAGATGTTGATATACTATATGCACTGTTTTGTGTCCCATGTTTTTTACTTAGTAATACGTCATGGACTTTTTCTGTGCCAATAACTACAAGTCTATTTGCTCAGCAAATATTTTTTGAATACCCACTACGTGTCAAACCTTTCACAGAATTCTAGGATGCAATGATGAAAAGAGTGCATTCACAGTCCCTGTTCTTGTGAAGTGTATCGCCCGCCCGGCTGGGGACACAGGCATCAAGATAATAATTACACCGATACTTTCTTGATTTTCTGTTTTGAGACCATTTCAGACTTACAGAAGAGTTGCAAATATGATTTAGAGTTCTCATGTGCCTTTCGCCCAGCTTCCCCTGAGAGTAACATCTTCCACAACTATGTTACAATTCTGAAAACCCAGAAATCAACATCAGTGCAAGACTGTCCAGTACAGACGCTTTTTTTCTACTTGTATATATATTTTTCTGTTCCAAGCTTTAGTCCAGTGTCTCATATTACATTTAGCTGTCATGCTTTCTCAGTTTCCTCCGATATGTGACAGTTCTTCAGTCTTTTACCACCTTGAGACGTTTTAAGAATGCTGGTCAGTTACTTTGTAGAACGTCCCTTAATTTGGGTTTGTCTGATGTTTCCTCACGATTAGATTGCGGTTATGCATGATCGGAAAGGACACCACAGAGGTGGCATGCCCTTCTCCGTGCAGGCTATCAGGTGGTACATGATGTCTCTATGTCTTATTATTTGAAATGTTAAGCTTGGTCTCTCAGGTAAGGTTAAATCTGCTGGGTTTCTCCACGCTAAAGTCACCACATTCCCCTTTGTCATTAATAAAGATTTATCTTGGGCCCTGGCCGGTGTGGCTCAGGTGGCTGGGCGTCATCCCATGCACCGAAAGGTTGCCAGTTCCATTCCGGGTCAGGGCACATGCCTGGGTTTCAGGCTTGATCCCCCGTGGGGGGCGTGCAGGGGGCAACCAATCACACTCACATTGATGTTTCTCTCTCTCTCCCTCTCTCTCTAAAATACAATAAAATAAAGATTTGTCCTGGGAAGAATATTTTGAAACTATGCAAATATCTCATTTAACATTATGTCATGTAACCCCTAAGTGTAATATCCATGGGTGGGTCTTGCCTTATAGAGATCTGGTGTTCTAATGGTGATTTTATAGTTCCTCATTCCTTCTATATTTATTAAGTGGAATTCCTTTGTAAGGGAGAGTTGTAAAAAATACTCATGTGACAACAGTGAAGAGTTTTATGAGCTTGCCAGGAGAACATAAAACAGAGTGAGCGCACTCAGCCTGGGGAAGTCAGGGAAGTCTTCCCTGAAGAGATGACATTTAAGATAATTCCCGCAGAATCAAAAGGAATGAGCAGGGCAAAGGGTTGAGGGTTCCAGACACAGGGCATAGCATGAACAGGAGATCTACACCCTGAGCCCATGGAGATTATATGAAACTGCACGATGAACTTTGACCTGGTAGAAACCTTGGCCACCTGTAGGGGCTTCCTCCTTTGCAGGAAACATCCAGCCAGGTGGCCATGAGGGCGGAGAAGCTGGACATCTTGATTTCATTTTCCATAAAACTTCTCAATCTTTTTTTCTTGTTTTTTTTTTTTAAATATATTTTATTGATTTTTTACAGAGAGGAAGGGAGAGGGATAGAGAGTTAGAAACATCGATGAGAGAGAAACATCGATCAGCTGCCTCCTGCACACTCCCCACTGCGAATGTGCCCGCAACCAAGGTACATGCCCTTGACCGGAATTGAACCTGGGACCCTTCAGTCTGCAGGCCAACGCTCTATCCACTGAGCCAAACCGGTTTTGGCTTCTCAATCTTTTTTACGATGACAAATAATCCCATTCTTCTTAAAAGCCAAACAAAACCTGTGAGCTATCAGGGTTTTCTTTTTTTGTTTGTTTTCTTAGTTTTTAGACTTTATTATTTTAGAGCAGGGTCAGGTTCACAGCAAGATTGAGAGGAAGGTACAGAAATTTCCCATGTATGCCCTGCCCCCACCCACGCACAGCCTCCCCGCTACCCCATCCCCCACCAGAGCGGTACATTTGTGACCAAGGATGAACCTATGTTGACACATGATAATCACCTTAAGCCCATAGTTTACATTAGGGATTCACCTGGGTGCTGCACATTCTGTGGGTTTTGACAAATGTATCATGACATTATCATATCCTACAGAGTAGTTTCCTTGCCCTAAAAACCCTCTGTGCTCTGCCTATTCCCCTCTTGCCTCCTACGCCCAGCTGTCAGTCTTTTACTTGTATATGGCTGAACCACAATATATTTATCAATTTCCTGCGGCTGGACCTTGAACTGACTTTCAATTGTTCACTGGTATGGACAGTGCTGTAATGAACATCCTTGCACAGACAACCTTGAGATCTTCTTTAGCTGTGAGAGTTTGCTCCGAATTGTGGCTTTTCCAGACCCGGCTCTCCTTCACCCTCCCCACCCACCCCCACATTCCCCTGAGGCCTCAGTTCTGCCTCTACTGTTCTTCTCCCATTTACTTCAAGGTCTGTCAACTCTGGCTGAGGCCACGCTGGGATGCATGCCATCAGGAGAGCCTGTGAGGTGACCCCCAGAAGGTGCTCAGCGTTCCCCTGAGTCGGTGGGGCCCAGCTGGCCCCTGTTTTGGGGGTATTTCAGGTCAGAGCCTCTGCTGATCGGCTTCCTGGAAGGGACGGGCCCAAGGCCAGCTGGGCAAGCACTCTGGTTGCTCAAAGGGCAACAAATACATTCTTGCTGGATTCACTGAATTGCTCTGATAGGACTGGTATGGAGGAGATAAGGAGCCAGGCCTGATGCCAGAATCCAACGAGGAATTCCCACCACACGCAGGGGAAGAACCTGGGATCCACTCTTAGCGCTGGCAGGCAGGGCTCACTCCAGTACTCTGGCCAAGCCCAGCTTCCTTCCAATGGTGCTCTCCTGTCCCGCTGCCTTTGTGACTGGGCTGTTTTTACCATGAGGGTCAAAAGCCAGCCTGGCATGAGGTGGGGGGTGGGAGGGAATAGGGGGGTGAAAGGAAGGGCAGCTTTCCCTGCCCCTAAAGCCTCTACTCGGGGAGACAAGAGAAACTTTCTTTCCTGCTTGGCCTAAAGGAGCCTTCATCTGTGGCCAGGTAGAGGGTGAGGGTGGACCTTGATGGTGGCTTTTGGCGGGGGTGGAGGGGTACCTCATCCTCTCTGTGTCTTGGATCGGTCCAAGTGGGATCTACTGAGGGATTTTTAAAAAATATTTTTTTTATTGATTTCAGAGAGGAAGGGAGAGGGGGAGATAGAAACATCAATGATGAGAGAGAATCATTGATAGGCTGCTTCCTGCCAGCCCGCCCCCGGGGATCGAACCCACAACCCAGCCCTGACAGGGAATTGAACCATGACCTCCTGCCTCATAGGTGGATGCTCAACCACTGAGCCATGCTGGCCGGGCTCTACCGAGGGATTTTTTTTAAAAAATATATTTTATTGATTTTCCACAGAGAGGAAGGAAGAGGGATAGAGAGCTAGAAACATCGATGAGAGAGAAACATCGACCAGCTGCCTCCTGCACACCCCCCACCGGGGATGTGCCCGCAATCAATGTACATGCCCTTGACCGGAATCGAACCTGGGACCCTTCAGTCTGCAGACCGACGCTCTATCCACTGAGCCAAACCGGTCTCGGCTCTACCGAGGGATTTTTAAAGTTATGAACAAAAGGAAGCTACAAGAGAGCCTGGATGTCAGTAGACTTCCTTCTAGAATAATTAATAAAATAATAAAATTTACCATAAAAGTAATAATGTCCCCATTTCCTGAACACTTACTCTATGCCCAGCATCATGCTAAGGATGCCTCATACATTGTCTCATTTAACCGCCATGCCAGGCCTGGCCTTAATACAACTTCTGAGCAGCTTTTTAAGCTTGTCCTGAAACCAGAGCTATTCATCTGAACTGCAGGCCCCTCCGTGGGGACAGGCCTGGCTGCCACAGCGTCCAGAAATCCCCACTTGGACCACAGCAGACAAGACCTTCTGTCTACTACACAACTACTCATCTTCCAGATTGGAAAGGAAGAAGTGAAACTATCTTTATTTGTAGATGACATAACCTTGTATATAGAGAAATTCTAAGGAATCCACTAAAAAAATGATTAGGATTAATACAAAAGTTCATCAAAGTGGCAAGACACAAAAATCAAAATACAAAAATCAATTTTAGCAATCAGTAGTCCTAAAATGAACTCAAGAAAACAATGATATTTATATGAAAGTCTCAAAACAATACAATGCATAGGAATAAATTTAACAAAATAAATGCAGCTGAGAGCCACATCCTAGTGGGAACAGTTGAAAAAATGGAGGGACATTAGCTTGACCAGGCCACATTCCCGGGGAGGAGCAGGCAGACCCAGCCAGACCTTCCTGCACAGCCTCAGCAACGCATGCCAGTTTGCAGAGCCCGGAACTCCATGACCTTCCACCTGGCTCTGCCTGCCTTCAGTGTCCTTCACTCCATTTGGTGTCCCTTGGCCTTGGCCATAACAGCCCTGCATTTCAAATGGTGCAGGTGATGGGAACTCAGCGGTATGAGGTCTAACATGGCCCCTCATTTTGAGGAAGGCAGTGAGGCACCTGCAGAAGCCCTGCCCCTGTAGACCTTGGGCACTGGCTGCACCTTGGAATGTAAGTTATCTGTTGCCTCAGGCTTCTGGCAAAAAACACAACATTTTTAAAATTAACTTTTTATTTTAGGACAGTTTTAGATTTGCAGAATTATTTTGAAGATAATACAAAGAGTTCCTGTGTACCTTGCGCCCAGTTTTTCCCATGATCAACATCTTAATGAATACGGCACATTTGCCACAATTAAGGAACCAATATTGATACACTGTCATACATCATACTTAATTCAGAGAGCCTCAGTTTTCCCCTGATGCCCTTTTTCTGTTCTAGGAACCCATCTAAGATACCATAGCACATTTAGTTGTCTTTCTTGTGATGGTTTAAGATGCAAGTTTTAGCTTCGACATGGGGATGTAGAAAGAGTGAGACAGGCCTTGACACAAATCCTACTTCTGCCCTTATTCACTGGGGACCTGGAGTAATTTATTTATTTTAATTCTATCAAATTTATTGGGGTGACATTGATTAACAAAATTATATAGGTTTCAAGTGTACAATTCTATAATACATCATGTGTATATTGCAATGTGTTCACCATTCAAAGTCAAGTCTCCTCTGTCACCATATATTTAATCCTCTTTGCCGTCTTCTGCCTTCCACCACCTCCCTTTCCCTCTGATAAGCACCATACTGTGTCTGTGTTTATGAGTTTTTGTTTGTCTTATTTATTCGATTGTTGCTTTCTGTTTTTATATCCCACATATGGTTCTTGACTTCTTTCATCTGACTTATTTTGCTTTACATGGTAGTCTCAAGATCCATCCACATTGTCACCAATGGCAGTATGTCATCCTTCCTTATGACTGAGTAGTATTCCATTGTATACATTTACCACCTCTCCTTTATCCAGTCACCTATCGAGAGACACTCGGTTGTCTCCATGTCTTGGCCACGTGACTGATGCTGCAATGAACATAGGAGTACATCACATATCTTTAAGAATAAATATTTTCAAAATTTTCAGGTAGATACCCAGAAGTGGAATTGCTGGGTCACATGGTAGCTCTATTCTTGATCTTTTGAGAAACCTCCATACTGTTTTCCATAGGGACTGTACCAATTTACATTCCCCTAGCAGAGTATGAGGATTCCTTTTTCTCCACAACCTCTCCAACCCTGGTTATTTCTTGTCTTGCTGATGATAGCTGTCCTAACATGTAGGAGGTGGCATCTCATTGTGGTTTTGGTTTGCAATTCCATAATAGCTAGTGAAATTGGGCACCTTTTCATGTAGCTGTTGGCCATTTGTATGTCTTCTTGGGAGAACTGTCTGTTCAAGTCCTCTCCCCATTTTTTAATTAGATTTTTATTGTTGTTGAGTTATATGAGTTCATTATATGTTTTTATATTAATACCTTCTTGGAGGTATTGTTTGCAAATATCTTCTCCCATTCAGTTAGTGGAGTAGTTTATTGAAACATTCTGAGCCTTAGTTTCCTCAACTGTCAAATGGAGGCAATCCTATCTGACTTACAGGGCTGTATCCTGCAAGATAATGCACAAGAAACACCCAGTACAATGCCAGCACCCACCTGTGCTCAACAATAGTAATATCAGTGATGTGTTCGCTTGTCTCTCCATCTTTCCCATGCTGAGCCCCTGCGAAGCCATTGCCCACTCTCTCTCTATACGCCGCACCTATTAAGAGCACTTTCCCCTGACTCATGCACCCCCATGCTGCATAGACCTCATCAAAGGGCTGGATTAAAAGGCAACACCTATTTAATAACTGCTGCCCCATGAGCCCTTGGTTTTCCCCAAGTCTTTTCCAGCACTTCTCATCTGAATGACCTATTTGTCGGGAATGCACAGGCTGTCTGCTCCTGGACTTGAGTCAGCACCCAGGAACTCTGACATCCTCTGGCCCAAACCTGACCCCACCTCAGCCTTGTCCTCTGGAAGGCCTAGTGGTGAGGGCACCAGCCTGCTGCTTGCTCCTTTGGGGCTATATTAGAGAGGGCCACCTGGATGCATGAGCAAACTTTGTCCCATCTGTCTGTCTGCCACTAACTGCGGATGCTGGGTGTTTGCTCCTACTAGAAACTCTCTTGGAGGGAGAGTGAGCCTATGTGCAGCAAGCATGTGTGTGTTTCCGGGGGCTATGTGTTTGGTGTGAATGTGGGCCTGCAAGAGTGTGTGTATGTGCGTGTGTGTATGTATGCATGTGTTTAAAAAATATGCATACCCATTTTAGTGTACCTGAGGTTTCTGGTGGATTTTTGTGGACAGGTGTGCATGAGACCAAGTCCCTGAGTGCATTTCTGGGTGTTTGATGGGAAGGCATGTGTATGTAATGGGTTGTGCATTTACAAGTATGAAAGTGTGCTCAGTAAGGGAAAGGAATTGCCACATGTTCATGGTGCCTCATAGCCTGGGTTCAAATGCAGGAACAAGTCAGACGGATGGGACCTTCCTTACAGATGTGGCCCTCACCTACGTGGACACAAGCCTTCTGGGCAAGAAGCACCTCGTCTGTTCACATCTGGAGGCAGATGCACTGAGAATGCCAAACAAAGTGTTTTGCCAAGGGAATGGCCTTTGTTTGGTGTTCTGTGCGACCCTTGTATTGGGCATAGAGAACTGGCTGGTGAAGGAAGATGGTTCTGAAAGGAGGGAGGAGACCAGATACAAGGATCTCAGTGGTTCCAGGGAGGCCCCACCTGGGCTTGAGATGCTGCATGGAGCTCTGAGGGGCTGTGGATCACCGCAGGCCCACCCAGGGGGCAGGAGCCACCCCAGGTTGCTGCAGGCTGTGCAGGATTCAGGGGGGTCATCCTTGGGTCACCCCAGCACAGGGATCCTCATGTCATCCACCCTTACAAAGCCCCTTCACTTCCTGCCTCCTGCCCCTCAACCCTCAAGAAGACTTCAACCAGCCAAAGTCCAAATTTGTAAAACTCCTTTTATTAAAGCTTCTATCTGGAATGTACCTTCCTCAGTTATGCGTGTGGCTCACTCCTTCAGCTCCTTCCAGTCTTTGCTCAAATGTCACCTCACTCACCACCCTTTTAAAAGTGCAACTCTTTCCCCGGCCTATCACCTTGCTGTAAATTTCTCATCTCCCTTGTCCTCCTTTGCTTCCCCGCAAAGCTCTTACCACCTTCTCACACAGCGTGGACCAGTGTGTCCCCCATGAAAGGACAGGAGCACAGATATTGAGAGTCAACAATCGAAACTATAGATACGCTAGAATCTACAGCAATGTGACATTGCCAAGAAATCCAAATACAGATCAGAACAAAGATGAACTGGCTTTTCAGCAGCGAGGGTTCAAGAACCACTGTTCTAATACAATGTATTCAGTTTTCTGTCTGTCTTCCCCCAACCCGCGGCTACCTGAAGGCAAACTCCAAGGACAGGATTTTTGTCTGCTTTGTTCCCCTACGATCCCCCCAGCACCCACAATAGTGTCTGGCATCCAGTGGGTGCTTCGTGGACAGTTGTGGAAGGAGCGAATGTGGAGGAGGGGACACGGTATGGGAAGGCAGCAAACGCTCCCTGTCCCCCATCCCTGCCTGGCTATGAATGAGCACGGTGCTCTGGGTCTGAACCCCTATGAGTTTTGCTTGGGACTCAAGTACCATAAAGCATAGCTGGGAACTGCTGCCCTGGTGAAAAGTGTTCCACCCTGCTCCTGCGCCTGGTCTATGCCCGGAGGGAGCCCAGGGCTGGCAGGGCCACGCAGGAGTGGCTCTCTTGGGGGTGGAGGGAGTTTAGCTCCACCAGCCATTCCCACGGTTAGGGCTGGCTGGGGCCCACGTGGCCTGCTGTGTCTAGGCCTGCTTCATGGGCCAGCCATCCAGCCGGGCTGGTTCTGGCCTCACACACCAGCCATTCCTCTCCACCTCGACCCAAGCCCTCAGGCTCAGCTTCTCCTTTTCTGACCTCAAGACTACTCACAGAATCTCTTTTGTTCTCTTTTACTGCCAATTAACCCTGGGGGTCTGGCCAAGGAGGAGGGGCATGGGCGCTCTGGCCAGAATAACCTAAGAAGTTACTGTCCTGACAGTTGTGACCCCGGCACAGGGACAAGGGGTAACCTTTGTGTAATTGAAAAGGTGAGTTAATAGCCTTTCCTGCTCTCTCTCAATCATGCAGAGCCACAGACTACTGTCTGTTAACGAAGGTTCTCTCCATCGGCAAGTCTCACCTCTCCTCCCTCTCATGGTCTTGGGGAACATAAAGGAGAGGGGAGGCTGCCAGGAGGAAGTGATGTTCGAACTGAATTTTGATGGATGCGTTTTGAGTTAAAACTCAAAAGAAAGGAGAAAAGAAAGGAGAAAGGCATTGCAGAGAAAAGGAATGGCATGCGCAAAGGCCAGGAGGTAAGAGAGACCACAGTGCACTTAGAACCACCCATCTCTGTGTGAATGGCTGGATGTGCCTGGGAAGGTGATGGAATCCAGAGCCAGAAAAGTAGACGAGGGGCCAGCTCTTGTCAAGAATACTCATTTAGCCAACACTTGTGAAAACTTTATGATAGGAACATAAAGATGCCTTATTCATCATTATACCTTTAGTACCTGCCGCAGTGCGGGGACCATGGCAGGAACTCAATAGGTAACGTGAATGAATGAATGAATGAATGATGATAGGCCACTTACAGAGAAGTTAGTCTCGGTGGGGCAGAGAACCCAAACCTTAGAGAAAAGTGTCTGGGAAGGGGAACTGTTTCTCTTTGTTTTAAGTTAAAGAAGGTTATTCAGTTTTCAGGGCAAACCTTAGCTTGTGGCTTATGCAGTTAGTCACTCTATGGGTGAGATTTTGGCGTTTTGGCTGCTGATGCAACATGCTGTGAGGATTTCTACAGTGCATTGTGTTGAGCAAGCAAAGGCTGCAGAGGAGAGACTGGGCAGGGCCTCCTGGAGCTAGAGAAAGAAGGCCAGACTGATGCAAGGAGAGGCAAATCCATGCAGGGAACTGTCCCCAGTGTTGCCCAAGCACACCTGGAATGTGCCCCAGGTAGGAGCCTTTGGACCCGCATGAGGCCTTTATCTGAGGAAGAGTTCGTGACTTTTGGCCGGCTCGGAATCAAAAGCTGACAGACATTCAGAGGAGGGGAGAATGTGTCCCTGCCACAGTCGAGTGGCGTGGCTCTCCAGGACACCCAGAGAGTCAACTGTGAGATGTCCCCTCCCCACTCCAACCCCCCAAACTCTGTCTGGGGCTGGAGATTTGCTTGGTGGTGAGAGCAGGGTGCAGACATGCACTGGCCACAGATCTGGTCCTTGGCTGGCTGGCCAGCCCAGCTGTCCAGGCTCTGTGGTGTTGTCTGCCCCTCTCCCCCCCGGACTCCAGGGCCCTTTGTGGGCGCCTGAGCCTCAGGGGAGAGGGCTTTAATGGGGACCCAGAAGCAGTGTTTCCATCAGCTCCAGATGGAGAAAAACTGCTTTATTGACCTCCAGCTCCAAGCCTCCACCTGGGAGAGACGGGATGGGCCCGAGTGCTGGGCACCTCCCAGAGCTTCATTCCTTTGGGGAGACACAGTGCCCATCCCCAGACGCAGACATACTGTCAGTTAATAAAGCTTACGCCTCGAGCTGCGGGCCTGAACAAGCCCCTTCAGAGACCTAATTTTGTATTTGCCATTTTGCAATCTTTTTCTTAAAGAGGGTCCCACAAAACTGAACCCGCCCCTGCTAATGCTCCTTGAGTTTGGAAAACCTTGAGCAGACAGTGGGTGCCTGGGGGTGGGGGGTCAGGGCTCACCCTCCTTCCTGAACCTCCGGCCAGGACCTCTGCCTGGCAGCTTGGGGGCAGATGGTGGAGGGCTCAGAGGAGAACTGCTGGGGCTGGTGTGCTGGGCTAGGGGGAAGGAAACTGTCAGCTATAGAAAGGTCAAAGGGCATCTTTGAGGGGGCCAACAAGTGGGAATGCACCACTTATAACTGTGTCTATATGGCTCGCTGGCGGGGCATCTGGTGATCACCCACGATCAGCCACGGGCTTAACATGGACGTTGTGACAAAGTACCACTAAACTGTACATTTTAAAAGGGTGGATTTAAATATTTTTTAAATTCATGTTTAGAGAGAGAGAGGAAAGGAGAGGGAGAGGAAGGGAGAGGGAGAGAGAGGAACAGCGAAGGAGAGAGATCTGTTGCCTCCCACACACACCCCTACTGGGATCAAATTCACAACCTGGGCATGTGTCATGACCGGGAATTGAACCCGGGACCTTTCAGTGCAGGGGATGACACCTAACAATAGAGCCACACCGACCAGGGCTGAAAGGGTGGATTTAATGGTGAGAGAATGGTATATCAACATTTAGAAAAGGATGCTGAGAGCTTGGTTGCTGTGGTGCTTTCCTTGTGTATTTGATCCGGATGTGGTGGGTTCATAGAGACACTAGTTGGTGCTGGAGTTTCCAGGCATCCGTCACACACAGCAAGGGCTGTTCAGGGACCACTGTATCCTGGCTGGGCCCTCACGGAGCTAGGAGTCAGGATGGTGACATTTCGAACAAGCTTCCTGTCCAGCTGGAGTCCCTGGAGGCAGTGGGTAGCCTCAGCCATTTCTGGGAGACGGGGCCTCCATTTGCTGCCCTTATCTTGGCGCTTTTCGCCAAGCCCTCTGAGCTAACAGATGTTTGAGCCAGGGGCAGAGTTAATGACTAACCAGGAGGAGAGAGAGAGGAGAGAGCTTGGACACACTCACAGGTAGCCTTCTGGCCTCTGGAGCACTTGGGGCCTCTTCTGAGCCACACCCCCAGCCCTGGTGAAGGCAGGGCAGGCAGGGCCGGGCTGTCCCTGGCAGAGAAATTTGGCCTCCAAAGGGCCCAGCAGCACCACCTGTGAGACCCAGGGACTGGTCCCTCATCACCCAGGCCCCCTCATCACAGGTGCCCAAGCACAACACTCTCCTACCCAGGGCCCGCCCAACCCCACCAGGGCCTACAGCTCCACCTGTTTCTCCACCGGTTCCGGAGCTTTGTTAGGCTAACGTACAAAGTGCTCTGGGAAGTGGCTCCTCAGACCCACCTGTGACCATGAGGCTGCAAGGGCACCAGCCAGAAGATTTGGGCGCCCCCCACATCTTTTACTGTGACACGCTCAGGCACACATGTGCACAGACGCATAAACACACATACGCATGTTGGGCAGGCCGGGTTGGTTTCTTCACTCCCCGGGTCTGTGCCAAGGAAATAGTAAAGTGAATCCTGAGAGACTAGCTCTTGCAAAAGGCACAGATGCTTCGGAAGTCCTTGGCCAAAGGTGAGGGTGGGTGGCGCTGTTGGGGCTTCCTGCCCCTGGTCTGAGCTGCCCCCCCGCCCCCCGGGGCTCTTTAAGGGGGCAGGTGGAGGTGAACAGGAACTTCTCTGCTAAGCTGGTTTTTAAAACGCCACGGGCACTACCATTTTGTCTGGACACCACAGTGTGGCCGAGGGCTGGTGCGGCCAAAGGAAGCGCAGCGGGAGCAGAGTTCCACCATCCAGGCCACCTAGTGCATCCTGGGAAGGCAACCTAGCCACACGGCCAGACCCGATCCAGGGCCTGGTAGGAGTAAGGTGGGCATGGATGCTGCCAGGTGAAGACAGCTTGGAGAGGGCTGGGGTGACCAGGGGGTGGAGTTTGTGGCCTCTGATTGTGCTGGGCGGGGAATCCTGCATGGAGAGCTCCCCGTTCCATAGGCCCCATTACCATTTGCAAAGTTGCTAAAAAAAAAAGTCCTTGGAGGTTTCCAATACTTCGCTCTGACTCCAATTTCTTGTGGGCAGAGAGGCCGGCTCAGGAAGACATATTCTTAGGGTCCTACTAATCACTCACCAACATGACTGCTGAGTCCCCACACCTGCCCTGAAAGTGCTCCGCCCAGAGCTGCTCAGTGCTGTGCCCTGCCTGGCTACCTGCCAGCCCACATCCTGATAGGGAACCTTGGTGTCAACGGGCCCATGGAGGTAGGTACTGTTTCTGATACAGCACCTGAGACCGAGAGTGTTTTTCTCTTCTCTGGATTGAAGTGACATGCTTTCCTGAGCTTAGGCAAGAGTGGTGAAGCCACAGCAAGGGAGAGAGGCAGTGCCCACGAACATGCCATACACACCCTCTGCCCACATCCAGGCAGAGGGCAAGCACAGTGCCCAGTCTCTCAGAGGGTCCCAGAGCACTTTCTGTGATGGGTGGGGGTGAAGAGAAGACAGGAGTGTGAGTGGACGAGAAATCCACCTCTGGGCACCCTCTCCTACTGTGGTCATCAGTGTGTGGTCACACAAAGCCGGTTGGACAAAGCCACCTGGAGAGGCTGCCCATCTGTCAGACCCTCTCAGGCTGAAGTGTTCTCTGTGAAAGTGCAAAGAATGCCAACATCCTGCCCGACCGGCATGCCTAGTGGTTGAGCGTTGATCTATGAACCAGGAGGTCAGGGTTCGATTCCTGGTCAGGTTGCAGGCTCGATCCCCAGGGGGAGACGTGATTCTCTCTCATCATTGATGTTTCTCTCTCTCTCCCTTCCTCTCTGAAATCAATAAGTATATATATATTTTTTTAAAAAGCCAACATCCTCACTCCAATTCGCTCCTTAATGCAGCTTCACAAAATTCCAGACACGGATGGATCCTTGAAGAGGTTATACCGTGTACCATCCTAGCCCTTCAAATGAAGATGGATCACCCAGCTGGAAAATGGAAACTGGCACCCTTCACTCAACACGAGGAATGGCAGTGACCCTGAGCCGGCCGTGTATGGATATGCTCTGGCCAACATTAAAGAACCAAGGCACACAGGAGCACAGAGGCGGGGTGTGGGGGTACAGTTCAGGGCTGAGTGGTCAGACACTATGACATGGGTGGCTCCCTCCCAGTCCCCATCCCCTTTGCTTTCCTTCTTTCTCAGTGCAGTCTCACCTGTACAGACACCACTTTTAATTCTTATTTTTTATTAAAATACTGTAATACCCAGTGGAATGCAGCAGCAATCCTGGTACAGGGTGGCATAACAAAACAGCCATGTTTACATTTTAAATATTTACGATAACTTAAACATACAGACACACATCATGGTCTTTGGCAGAAAATGTTCACAGCACAAAAAAATACTTTAAAAGAAATACCAAATATTAATCCAAAATATATTAAGTTGTGTTTTTTTTTCCTTTCACAATACTTTTTTACCTTTTTTTCCTCCTTTTTTTTTCTTTTTGCTTTGTAAACAATGCACATGAACCAAATGTATTTTTCAGCTTTAAGAGGACAAGGGGGTTTTAAAAAAATATGCAATTGTCCAGCAAATGCAAATGTCCAAAAAGGAACCATGGGAATAAAATAACACATACAGAACTTAAAAACAGGAAAGGAAAAAATGAAGATTCAAGAACTAAAAATAGTCAAGACAAACTGCTCAAGCCCACCAATCGCTCCCGGGGCTGAGCTGGGGCAGGGGGGTGGACGTTCTTTAAGACCAGAAGTCTAAGTCAGTGCTGCCGGCAGGCTGCCACGGGGATGCTTTGCTCTAATTCCAAGCACTGGCCCTGCTTCCGGGCGCCGGGCACGGGTAGCTAGAGGAGCCAGCCTCACAGGTGCCATTCTGTGATGGGGGCTCCCTTCAAAGAATTGTCACGTCCTCATTGACTAGTTTTCACCAGCATTGCTCCCTCTCTCAATCCTTCCAGGTGGGAACAAAGACTCTGATGAGAACAAGGCAATGTCTTGTTTTCTTCGAGAACTGGGTGCAAGGAAGACCACCGTGGCAGATGTCTGCGTGTGGTGGCTCACTTCATCTGGCTCAGGGTTCACAACCAGACCGACAGGCTGTCCCAGGGACAGGAGCTGTGGAGCCATTGCAAGAGGCTGGTGATGGCGAGGGTCCCATGGGCATTTAAAACGGCTCAAGGTGGGAGGAAAAGACAGCGGAATATTCCGTGGATCAACCGGTATCAAAATCCACGGGCCAAGAACTTGAGAACTAACTGGGAGGCTGGTCAGAAGTTCCAGGAACCGTGGCAGCAGGGATGAGAGCACGGAAGGAGGGACAAGTCCGAAGCAGCACGCTTCAATCTTCTGTTCCACAAGCAAGGGAGTTATGTACAAACTGCCCAGCAGATCCCAGTCCACTAACCAGCCCCTGCCCACTCCCAGTGAAGGGGTGATGCCGTGGCTTCTGTAGGACTAACACCTTCAAACGGTCCCCCACAGGAGCAAGTCTTAGTGGTCCCAAGGAGGCAGTGAGTAGCTGAGGAGCAAATGAGGTTGGCTGGGACCACTCTTAGCCAGAGGGGAACACCATGGCCAACTCCATTACCGAACCAGACTACCTATTGTCCATGGGCAGCCATCCTTGGAAGTCAGCCCCTAAACCAAAATATCCCCTCCCTTCCTCCCTGTCAACTGGGGATGCACAGGGTGTCTCAGCTCTCTTCTAGGCCTTCAGTCGATACCCCAGCAGCAAGGCTTGGGCAGCAGGTAAAGGCTGAATCCTCATCCTGCATGAGCCTGGGAAGAATGTGGGGCTAAGAAGCAGGGTCTTCTTGGGCACAGGCACATCCCTCTCTCCCTGTAGCATCCTTCCTAAGCTCCTGGGGCCAGATGGTCAACGGGAATGAGTGCCCGGCTGGCGAAGTGGGGAAGCAGCAGTTGGAGGGGCTGCTGGAATGGCCGCGAGTGGCAGAGGAGAGCAGGGAACGGTTCGGAGTCCCCATGCCATCCACTCCTTCAGATCAGTATCTCCACCATGTCTGACAAGTCCTGGACTCTCGATGCAGCAACAGAGTCTACAGGAACAAGAGCACAGGCACACACATTAGCAAGTGTTTCCAGACCACTATGTTCAACTCTGGTACATTCTGAAGATAGGATCTTTCTTCACCAACTTTCCCTACCTCAGCTCCCAGGGACCCGGGTTCCCATAACTTGGCCAACCAGGCACAATGCTCTGCTCCCTCTCAGCTCTCCACCCAGACTCCCAACCTCCTGCGCGGAAGACACATTTGTTTATAACTTTGAACTCCTTGGAGGGCCCTGAGGGAGGCAGGCTGCTGCATTCTTTTCATGCCTGTGGTTTTCTGAGCCGTGAGGCACAAGCAAATATGCAAAGGCTAATGTGAAAGGGAGCAAAAAATTTTAAATGGCATCTTCTCAACTTTCTCCTTCCTGGACTCTTTCGAAACCAAGTCTTCCAACTCGAGAGTGCCATCGGGATAATTAGCCAATCTCCACAGTCTTAGATATTTAGACCGGCAATTAAATGTGTAAGGAAAACTAGGAAAGAGGAGATAAAGTGTCTCCCATGGGGTGGCTTTCTTTCTGAACCCTGGATCTGTCTGTAATCAGGGCTTTCTGTTCCTCTATTCACGCACCCAAGCAGCCCTCAAGTCCACACTGAGGTGGGCCATATGCCCTGCTGGCCAGGCACGTGCAGGGCCCCCCTGGAGTGGAGGCAATGAACATAAGGGGTCTGGGAAGGAGTGTGGTACTGAATGCAGTTCGCACCCCAATGTGTCCTCAGCCTTGCTAGGCACAGCAGCCAGGAAGTGGGGACTTACCCAGTGAGGCTGTCCTCTGGCCACTGCTGCACCCCAGAAGGCTGTCGGGCTCCAGTCCCAGGCAGGCCGGGGTGCTGTCCGGGAGGCCGTCAGTCTGGGTGCTGCCATCTCTGCTCCCGTGTTTGGCATGGGCAGGAAGGGGAGCTGTGGCCACTGGCTCCTCCACAGGAGCCTTGTCTGCTGGGAAAGCAGAGGGTGATAGTTATTGCCTCGTCCATAAGATGTGGCCCCCATGAAGAAGGACACCCCAAGTTAACTGCACCTATGGTGAGCAAAAGGTGCTTCAGGTTGCTCTTGGTTGGCAAGACCTTCAATTAGGACCAAATATTTCTGTTTCCAAATGGGAATAACTATCAGGCTTGATTGGTTCCCAAAGGTTTTGAGTGATAGAACCCTTCTTTGTAGATTAAATCTTAAAATCAACAGGGATTCTAGAATTTCTAGGGCTCCTGCTTAGAAGGAGTGAGGGTAGGGAGCTTGCCTCCAAGGTGCATTTGCACAGAGAGCTTTATTTTTACTTAGAGGCTAAGTGGCTGGGCACAGAGGGTGACGAAATGTAGGGAGAGGGGGGCTGCAGCCCCCCGCTTCACACTGGCGAAGACAGCTGTGGGAGGCAGGATCGTTGGAGTCAGAGTATAAGCTGGCTCCCAGGTAAGGGGTCAGGAAGCCCTGGTTCCTCTGAGCTTCAGTTCTGGGAGGAAAGGCCTCAGAGCCACCTTCCCTTCTACCTATGCGACCCACCAGCCCCCGCTCACCTGCAGCCAACCAGGCAGGGGCATCCATTTGCCGCTCACTGGAGGAGAGCGCCTGCCAGCCCTGGCTCGCTGTTGCTGCAGCCGCGAAGACAGATGGCACGGACTTGGCGGGCCGCAGGGAGCCCTGGGGGGCCTTGCTAGGGTCTTTCCTGGAGCGCTGCTGCAGGACCTTGATCACCGCATCCTTCTCCAGGATCTGGGCATGGAGCACCTTTAACCTGAGGGGAGAGGTCATGCCCACATCGTTAGACCCAGAGACCCAGCAGCGCTCACCTTTCCCACCTGGTAAATGCTAGAGGGAAAGCCCTCCCTACAGCCAGGCTGGACCCAAGTGCCCTTGCAGCAGGGCCAGGAGGGGGCCTTTGGAAAGGTCATCAGGGGCGGGTTCTGGACTCATCTGATGAGAGCAACAGCACAACCCTCGCCCTGGGGTGCAACCCCTGAGCTGAAATCATCAAATGGGCTCAGTCAATGTGCTTGTGCCTCTGAGTCAAACACAGGACAAATGAAATCGAGGGGCCTCTGGCATTAATTTTGGAGAGAAAATGCTAGCTAACCCCAAGCCAGGGACCCAGTCCACATTCCTTCGGAGTGGGACATGGTGTGGCCTCAGTTGGAGAGTCTCTGATTTACATGGTGGAAGGGGAGCAGGTAGAGGCCCTGAGCCTTCCGGCATCCAGCACCTCCATAGCCAGGGTGTCTCCTGGGCAGGTCCAGGGCTCAGTTGCTATCTCTGGGAAAGTACATGCATACAACGCCTGGTGTGCCCAACACACAGGGCCAGCTCAGAAGTAGGAGGGCCTGCTGAGCCATGTGGGGAGAGGGGACTGTTCATCAGAAATTAAGGGCTGGACACTGATACCTCCCACCCCACCTCGGGGGCCCTGGCCTGGCCTGCCATGCCGAACCTGCTTTCCATCTCCTGATGCCTGTGGCCGCCGGCGAGGAGGCCCTCATTGAAGCTGCTGCTGGGTGAGGGCTGGGGGGAGTGTCGGATGAGAGTGGTGTCGCGCTGGGCAGCGGCCGTGGCAGCTGCGTCCATGGCAAACTGCCTCATGGCACATTCCTCCAAATACTTCTGCTCCCACTTGGTCATGTCAGCCTCCAGCGCCAGGATCTGCTCCTCCTTCTCCCGCAGTTGCTCTGATAGTCGCAGGGCACTCAGTTCTGGGGACCCACCACTGCCACCACCACTGGGGGTGCTGACCTGTCTCTGCAAAGCAAGGAGTACTGTGGTCAAGGATGGAGGCTGGGGTGTGCCGGCCACTGGTGCTCACCCCCAAAGGACTCTGGCTTATGCCTGTGTTCGTTCAGCCATTCGCAGCACACTCTTCTCCCATCCCGCGTCCACCCAGAGACAAAGGAGGTGGCAAGGTCCCCACATCCCTGCCCCAAATCCTGTGGCCAAGGGTGTGGGAAAGACCAGGCCTGCCTCTGCACAGGTGACCACACACATTATCCTCTAAACGGGGAAAGGAGCGCTCTTCATAATGACCCTTGGTAACGGGTGTCAACTAAACACATCCCAGGAGACTTGGTCATCCTACCTCTGTGGAGACAGAACTCTCTCTGGTTCGTAAATACCAGAGTTATTTACACCGTCCAAAGTGAGGGCAAAGACTTAGGATCTGTGTGTCCATCTCCCTTGATCTTGGGGAGACATATATAAGAGTGGCTGGTCTTCTATATCAAAGATCCGGAACCGCTTTTTTCTAGAGACCAAGAACACCAACCCCGGCTGCTCCTGAGGACAGAAGCCCAAGTCTCGAGTGCCCAGGATCGGCACATGGCCGAGTGGCAGAGCCTCTGCTGGGACTGGAGGTTTGGAGGAGTCTTGCAGCCAGGGTAGAGCAGAGATCACCCTGGCTTTCCAAGGGGGCCTCGCCTGCTCTGTGCAGGGGTTCCCCAGGACTTTGAAACTGTCCTCCCCAGGGGCTGCCCTAGCGCTGCCACCTCCACAGGGCTCCCCAGCTCACCTGCTGTGCACGCAGGGCCTTGAGTTCCTGCTCCAGGCGCGTGCGCAGACGTAGCTCCAGCTGCTCCCGCTTCTCACATGCCACCTGCAGCTGCCCGAGTGCCTGCTGCAGCCGCTCCACCTTCTCCACGTAGGCCTGCTTCTTGCGCAGCTCCTCCTCGGCGCGCGCCGCCCGGCCCTGGGCATTGCTCAGAGCCTGCTCCAGCAGCTCGGCGCGCCGCCGCTGGTCCTCGATGGCACCACGCAGCAGTGCGATCTCCCGTTCCAGCTTCTCCTGCTCCTGCTGCTGCTCATAGCCTGCAGGGAGAGAGGGGGGCTCGGTCAGTGACAGCGGCCACCCTGGCAGGCCCTACTGGGCGCCCACTGAGGGCCAGGCTCCATGCTGACTGCTGGGGGAGCATACTTGCATCTTATCCACTCAACAACCCTAAGAGTTGGGTACCATCATTAACCCCGTTATGGGTGAGGAAACTGGGGCTCGGGTTAAGTTGGGAGTCAATGGCCATGCAGGACCAGGGCCCTTGCAGTTGTCTCTCTAGGTTACACTGTCTCTCTGCTGGGATATGGCCAAGGAACAGCCCCAAACACTGTCCACAGGTGTCATGGTTTCTAAAATATATTCACAATTTCCCCTGAGCCTCCTAAGGACACGAGAGACTGGCCAGATAGGAACTGTGATGCCCATTTACAGATGAGAAAACAGAGGCTCAGGTGGACTGTGACATGGACATCGCTCAAGTGGGAGGATGAAGGAACAGGGACGAGCACCACCATTAGCTACCCTACAAGCTAGGCACCTGCACTTCCTATTCTGCTGAAGCCTCCAATAACCGCCCCTTCGAGGTAGGATTTGTGACCTCCAACTGACAGGGGAGGAAACATAAGAAGTGAAGGGTACTGCCAGATGGGAACACATGTCAGCCTGGCTCCCCAAACCAGGCTGCTTCTGGCTTTGGTATAAAACCCTGCACCCAGGGCCTCCCAAAGTGGACTCCAGGGCTCATTCTACAGACCCAGCATCCCCCACCCCCACCCCAGCCATTACTTTCCATGGCCTGGAGACACTACTGAGATATGGGCAACCGGGCTCATAAAGAAATGCAAACTTTGGAGCACAATGAAAAAGACGATGGTCCGAAGATTTGTGCCTGAGGTTCCAGCTATCCTGACTTTTACATCATCTTGTTCACTGTCCAGGAGAGCTCAGTTCACAGACGGCTCCATTAGCAGGGCCAAGCAAGACTTGAGCCAGACCACGGAATCCTTCAGCCGATGCTCTAGGCTTAAACCCACCTCCCAGGCTTGCCGCCCCCGGGCAAGCGTGTCCACTGCCTGCCTTGCTGGAGGGCAGAAGGGGGTTTGGGCCCAGGGCCTGCCTGCTGCACTCAGAGGCACTGGAGTAGCACAGTCACAGCACAGTGGAGTTTTCGGCTGTAACGAGGCTGCCCTATCCTGCGCCAGTCAGTGCAGGAGCCACTTGGCATGTGCGGCCAGTGAGCACTTGAAATGGAGCCGGTTGGAGGGAGACACTAAATTTTTCATTTTAATCTTTGGGTCACGTGTGGCTAAGTACTGTTGTAAAGGACAGTACGGGTTCTGGGACAGAAGACTGGACACTTGGGATCTGGGCAGACAGAAAGGAGGATTCAATTACTCGGGGCCCTGGGAGAGGAGGGAGGTCACAGACGACTCAGGTCAGCTCTGGTTCCCTCTGGATTCCTGAAGGCTGGGCCCAAAGCCGGCCTCATTCCTTGGTGTGGGGGGAAAAGATGGGGAAGCTCAACATGATTGAAAATTGCGTTGCTCCTATTGGGCCCGCTTAACATTCAGTGAGTGGGGTGGAGCGGGTAGGCAAGGCCAGCAGACTGAGAGTTTGGACCTAGAGACAAGGACCCTCTCCTGTGTGGGTTCGACAGCTTACAGTTTGCAGGAGGCCTGTATCTCATCCCAGTCATCTAACTGTCCTCCTGTCTTCAAGAACTGCCGAGGGGGATAGGGCTAGGAGAACCAGGCGGCAGGGCTCTCGGCCAGATCCCCAGAAAGGGCAGGGCACGACCAGAGCAGGCAGAGCTGGGGTCTGTAGAGCTGGGGTCTGTGCGGCTGGCCTGGTAGGAGAGGCAGTGGCACTGGCGATAGGGATCACACTTCCCCCTACTAGTGGGGCGTGGAGGAGAGGCTGAGGTCAACCAGAGACATTCTCCCTGAGAGTTCTGTGTTTCCCCATGGCTATTAAGGAGCAAGAAGGAGTTGTTTAGGTCTCCTCAGCCTTTGGGGGAGGAGTGGGAAGTCTTAGCCTTCTGCTTCCAGTAGCTTCCTGCCGCCTAGCACAATCTCTAGGGCCCTAGCAGGGGTTGGGAGTTCTCAGGCCTTGGACATCCCCAGCCATGGGCCTGCCTGTCTGGGAGGGAATTTTCTGGGTGGAGGAAGCCTGCGGGGGGAGGGGGGGGGAGGAGGGGGGGGAGGGGAGGCAGAACCAGCTGTGGAGGGAGCAGGGGGATGCCCTTTCGCCTTGAGAAATAGAGCCCCTCCCACCCCCACCTGCACACTCCAGTCGGCCTTTGTGTCCACTCTCTCTCCTCCCAAAGCAGCAGCGGGCGGGGAAGGGCCAGGTGAAGGGGGCAGGGCTGTGCAGCGAGGAAGCAGAGGGGGGACGGCCCAGAGTAGAACAGCCCAGCGGCTCTGGAATGCCAGGCATCCAGGTCACCCGCGGCTGCGAGATTACTGGCTCCAGCGAGGAGCCAAGAACAGCCTGGCGCTCGCTCCCCAGGGAGCGGAAATGCCTCCAGGCCGGTTCCCCCACGCCCCTCCTCTGCTGGCTCCCAGAAACTCGCAGTGACTTCCTTTGTTTGGCAGATCCAGGGCCCAGAAGTGGGCCTTCCTCCCGGACACCCCTATTCTGCCGCCTCCCAGCAACTGGTCCTCTCCAGACACCCAAGGGCTGCAGCCTCCCCTTACTCCCTCATCCTAGAGACACGAGCCATTGCCACCTCGCCCCACCCTGCCAGTACAGCCCAGCCTACCTCCTGCCCCACCCCACCCCACCCCCTTCAGTGCTGTTCACCCATTCCAGGCCCTGAACTCTCCTTGAGGAAGAAGGACGTGCTGCCAGTCAGAGCTCATTCCTCCAGCGGCTCCACCATTTCTGGTCACCCCCTACTCGCCGTGCCAACCACAGGCTTCCTGAAGGTTCCTTCCTCAAGGCCACCCTCACCCAGACACCAAACACCCCCATTCCTCTTCTCTGCACAGCCCCCCGCAAATATCACTATAAAACCAAGTAGGATCATACAGTAGGAGCTCAATAAATGCCTCTTTGATTGCTACAGCTCCCTGCTGCTGAGCTTAGTGCTTCCTCTGCCCCCACCCCACCCCCACGCACCTCTCCTTGAACCTTCTAGATGTTTCTTCACCTGTGGCCCACTCTTCATCCCTGCCATTCCCACAGAGCCTCTCCCTCTGGCCACTGGGGACCCCCTAGTCATTGGTCTCCAGGGCCAGGGTACCCTGTTCCCATGAATCTGTGTCTCTTTACTCTGCTCCTTCCTCAAGCTTAGCCCCTCTCTCCTCACCTCCCTGCCACAGCACCTTCCCGGGCCTGTTCTCACCCTCTGCGCAACACCTGCCAGGTGCTTGCTCAGCACAGTGCAGCTGAGGAACCAAGGAAAGACTGAATGGAATAGCCAATAATCAACTCATCTCTTCAAGGCGGCTTCCACCAACCCCTTGAGGGAAGCCTCCCAGCCCCTTTTGTAGACTGCACCTGTTGGTTAAGCTCCAGGAACCCATTTTTGCTGTCTTCAGGTGCCACCATGCTCCGCAGCTTCTCACCTGCACACTGGGCACCCCCAACCCTTCTGTTGCCTGAAACTTGGGGAAACTCACTCTTCCTCTCTTTCCTCTCACCATCTCCAGGGCGATCCTGCCTCCTCCACTGCCCTCTACACCTCTGCTTCCAAAGGACACTGCCCTGATGGTCAGCACCACAGCTCGCCAGCTGTCCCTTCTTGTATCCACTGATCTCCCCAATAAAGAGAGAACCAAATATTATTCTTCTTCGGAAGGCACCCCTCGCCCCCAGTCCAGTCCAGTGCTCGGCGCATAGTAGGCATTCAGTAAACCTGTGCTCAAAGGACTGTTTGACAAGGGCAAGATCCAGTCCTTACTGTCCAGAGGGGCTTCCATGGTCCCACCACCCATCCATCTGGCCAGGCTTCTGAGTGGGACCCCTACTCACTCTGAGCAAGCAGCTTGGCCACCATGTCCTGACTGCCGGCCTGGGCCTCCTGCATCTTGCTCGCCAGGCGGCGGTTTGCAGATTCCAATCTCTCTGTTTGAAATAAAGGAAAGATGCTTGAGTATCCAATGAAGCTGCCTACCCAGGTGTCCCCTGGAATCCTATCTATGGGGCTGTATCCTCCAAGGTAGGGATGGACTCATAGGGGAGCCCCTGGAGCAGTTCAGGGCCTGAGGAGGAGGGAGCAGCTAAGGCCACATAAACGAGAGTTCCACGGGGGGCTCCAAGGTCCAGAACTCAGAACGAGCATCTCCACCAAGGTGGCCCCCGAGGGGTCTCAACCTGGCCCTCTATGAGTCAACTTACACTCCTTTTTGCAGAGGACAGATCCAGCTGGGTGACCGGCTCTCACCTCTAAGATCCCGGTTGAAGTCCTGCAGCCTCCTCATCTCACTGTCCATCTTATTCCGCATGGTCTTCTCCAGGGCCTCCCGCTTGGAAGAGGCTCTCGTCAGGCTCTCGTGGGCCTCAGAGAGCCGCTGGACTTCGCTTTCCAGCTGCAAGAGGCAGACAGCAGAGCTGAAGGGGAGAGCTCCCGGGGTGTGTGTGGCTTCAAAGCCCCCTCCTCCACAGGCCCAGGCTGATCAGCTCTCCATCAGAGGAGGTGAGAGGAGAGGATAAAAAAACGAGAGCAAAAAATCCAGGTGGCGATAGTGGGAGGGTCAGAAGCTTGCAGCCTTGGGCCGTGGACCAGACTGCTGGGACCAGCAAGCCAGGGTCCCATCAACCTTCCTAAGGTCCAGATGCCTAATGAACCCAGGACTAAGTACCTCCAGGGGTGATTAAACACAGCTTTTCAACCTGAGCCCAGTGGGCCAGCAGTGGGCACAAAAAGATTCCAGCCATGTTCTGAGGTTGAACCTATTTTAGACACCACAGGACAGCCACGGGAGGTTTGAGGCCACCTGCTAAAGTTGAACACACAGCAGGAGACCTTCACTAAAGAATGGGGCACTGGACCCCTGTCTGAGTCGCCTCTGCCCGGACTATTTGCTCCTCTGGCCATCGCCATCCACTGTAGAGGGCCAGCCCGGCCCAGCTGCCCCTCCCACTTGGCTGCTGGCAGGTTCCACACGTGCTCCTAGTTGGCCTGTGATTCCAATAAGTCGCTCGTTTTTTTCCAAGAGGAGGGGCTTTCTCTTTGGCCAGAATTGGCCTAGAACAGACTTGCTGTTGTGTGGGGGACACAAAGGGCTCTCTGTGGGAGGTGTCCGCGGGACAGGAAGGGTGCGAGTATGCAGGGAGCTGGTGAATGAGCTCTTTCTAATCACCCCTGGCCAGCAACTGCTCATGCTCCAGACCTGCTCTGCTGCCCTCGCGGCTGCTCCCCAGCTGTCTGGAGTCAGCCAGGAAGGGTGCATGAGGGATTAGGGGGTGGGGGGCAGAGGGACGGGTAGAAAGCCCAGCCAGACAAGGTTTCAGACTCCGCTGCCTCCCCTTCGACTGCCCACTCCCCAGTCAGCCGTCGGGTCCCGTCCTCCCCCTGCCCCTGAGGCCCCAGCAGGGCCTACCTTCTCCATTCGGCCAGCCTTCTCCGCTGAGCTCTCCAGCTCTCTTTGTAGTCTCTCATTGTCCCTCTGTAGCCTGGCATTCTCCCTCAGCACAGCCTCCATCTGGGCCAGTTGGGCACTGCCCGACGTGGCCGAGGAAGCCTGGGTGTTTGCTGGCCCCTCCACCCCAGGTGGACTGAGGGACCCTAGTGGGCCGTGGCCAAGAGCAGCTGGGTGTGGGGGTGGAAGGTGCTCCTGGGGTTGCTGCAGGTACTGGTACTGCTGCTGCTGGAGGAATACAGGAGGCACCTGGGCCTGCAGGATCCTGGGGAACAGAAAAGATGATGCTCAGAGACTGCACAGACCTCCCCCGGAGCAGCCCTGGGTCGGCCCAGCCCTCCTGGGCACACTAGAAAGACAAGTCCACTCAGCCTCCCCACAGTGGGAAAGGCCTTTTCCACAAGGTGTCTGCCAAAGACCCTCAAGGGCCAGGAGAGCAGGGCTAGAGGGGATTCGGGCCAGAAGGCTTGTTTCTCTCCCAGCTCCACTGTGGCCAGGGCCTTAGGGATTAGCCTGGGCAGTCCTGGGCTTCCTCAACAACCAGTGCTTAAAGAAGGCATCTTTAAAAATACACACTGGAACCTTTGAATCAAAGGCAGGTTCTTTTTGGGTCTGGAGGCCACATCCATCCTGACTGAGCACACCGCCTTCCAAGGCCCCTGGACCACTTGGTGGCTGAGCCCCAGCAGCTACCTGTGTGTCTGTTAGGGGCCTCTAGTGTCAGGCGTGACGTTAGCACCTGCCAGCGGGGCACACACCTTTCTCCCTCCTAGTTCGGGTCCCTGGCAGAAACATTTTTAGATGACTGTGACTAAGGTGAGAGTGGCGAGACAGAGGTCAGAACGAGTCTGAGCGCCAGTCTGACAAAGTAGGCATTTGCATTCCCCAAGGTGCCAGCTTGGCTCTGCTAAATCTGAGGGTAGGCTTCTCTCGCTTCAAGGGGGTTCACCAGGGCCATACAGGCCTGGCAGAGTGCTGGGCCTCAGGCAGGTGCTACCATAACGGTGGCCCATCCTCTACCTCTCCTAGTGGGGACCGCAACTTACTCTCTGTTTAAAGAGTAAGTGTGACCCAGACACTGCATTTTCTTAGCTGGAGGGGCTGCCTCTGGGCTACCACCATAGCCCGAGTTTAGGGACAATGCTTGACTGGCTTCTAGCACTGGTGGATCACAAGCCTCAGGGTCTTGTGTTGAGGGAGGGAGCAAAGAGCAAGGGGCCTGTGACGCCAAGAGTAAAACAACAGACTGTCTCAGTTTTACCAGGAATTGTTCAAGTCCCAGAAACCCCACGAAAAATGTAATTCCACTTCTGGGTCCATCATCTCAGTCCTCATGCCCGCCCTCCCCTCACCCCTTCCCCTGCAGCCTTGCTCCCTTGTTCTTCTCAGGACCCTAGGCTAAAAGACCCTGCCTTCGGTTCCCAACACACAGTCCTCATCTGATCGGCTAAGGCAGAGCTTCCAGTGAGCGCTGAGCAGAGGGTCCCACTGAAATGCCCAGCCCCCCTGCACTGCCTAATGCGGCCTTCTCGGGGTTCCTTCACGGAACTTGCTCCCCCTGCACCGGGCCTGGCAGACCCAACTGGCATTCTTTGGGGATGACTTAGCTCCCAGAAAGAATAGAGTCTCCTTTCCCTTCACACTTGCTCTCCCTTCCCTGCCCCCTCCCTCTCTTTTTTTTGTTCTCCTGCAAACAGTCTACTTCCTTTCCGCGATATTATCTTTTCCTGACAGGGTCCAATAAGGCTGGTCCCAAAGAAGAAACCACGACTCAGCTTCCGACACTTTCCCCAACCCAGCCCTGAGAAGGGAGATAAGGTAGGGGGCCTGGGAGGTAACGGCTGGGGAGAACCCACAAGGCTCTCTGGTTCCTCCAATACCAACATCCTCGCGTCACTCATTTCTCGAGAGCAAGGAAAGGCCAAAAGGTGGGAAGTGGGTGACTAAATGAAGAATCAGCGCGCATGAAGAGAAGCAGACTTTGACCTTGAGTCATCAGAGGAATGGAGCGTGCGGGTCCTCAGTCCCCTCTGGGAAGGGGGATCCGGGACCCCCGTGGGGTGATTCAGGGTGTGTGAAATGAAGAGTGTGTCAGCTTCATTTCTAGGAACCCGTATTTCTGCAAACTCTCTGGGCTCCCTGTCCCCATGCTTGTCCCTTAGCGGCCACTCTCTACAGGCAGCCAGGGAGGCCATTTTACAAAGGTAAGCCCAGCACATCCTCCAAAGGCTTTCCTTCACTTAGAATGAAACTCCAAGTCCCCCCGCAGCCTCTCAGAGCCTCCACAGAAAGGGGCTCATCTGGACCCTGAATGCTCTCCCCCTCCAGGCTGCAGACACAGGGATCACGGGGGTAAACATGAAAGGAAATGGACAGTAGAGACAGGGCAACTCTGCCCTGGTGCAGAACGGGGAGAGGTCTCTAAGGAGGCCAGTTGGTCCTTCCTGCCTCCAGGTAGGCCCGCCTCCCAGTACTCAGAGAAAGCACGGTCCACTTGTTAAAAATCTCCAGAGAAGGAGGTCCCCTTCTTCCCACTTAACTTAGAGTTTGGCAATGATTCCCAACCCTGCCTTTAGCAAGTTCTTTCTGAAACCTAACCTTTAACCCGCTGCTGTAACTCATACCCCCCCCCCCCCCGGGAACTCTAGTTAGTTGACTGCTATAGGTAGTTAGACATGGTGTCCATGTCCGAATCAAAGCAAGGGATGTCACTAAGTTCTCTCTGACCTTGGCTAAGTCGCTCTCTGGGCATTAGCTCCTCAGTCTTGGGAAGGAGCCGTGACACAAAGGGGCTCTGGAGGCTCTCTATCCTGGGAGAACGACACTGACAGGAAGTCAAGGGCTCGAAAGGGCAAGGTGGGCAGTTACCTGACTTCAGCATGCTGGAGGTGTGGGCTGCCGCGGGCGCGGTACCGCGGGTCGGTGACAGCAGTGGTGGTCTCGTGAGCTAGCACAACGTGTGGGTACTGAGGTGGAGGTCCTCGGGGCTCCGGGCCCTCGGCATGGGGGCCCCTGGGTGGGGGGCCCTGCTGATTGCGGGCCAGCTGTGGGAAGCTGTGGGAGGAGCTCATGTGGCTGGGGGCCCGGGCACCGTTCCTCTCCAGGGACAGCTGCAGGAGCCGCTCACTCAGGGAGCGCACATGGCCATGCCTCAGCTCCCGCAGGGCCTCATCTTGCCTCCGATTGCCTCCAGGGCCCCCTCGGGGATCTTGGTCACCAACATGTGGCCGGGGCCCTGCCTGCTGGGCCGCATAGTACTGCAAATGGGCTTTCGCCTCCTCGTAGGTGGGCAGCTCCTCACCCTTGCTGGGCTGTGGGCACAGCCGGTAGAGGGTATTCTCTGCCAGGTGGGTCTCACCGCCCTGGTGCTCCTGGCCCTGGGGCTCCTGCCTTGTGGCCTGCTGCACCTGGCTGTCCTCGGGTGCTAAAATCTCCAGGGAGGCTTGGGGGCTCCCTGTGCCCCCAGCTCCAGCCCCACCCCGCAGGGCCTGCTGCTGGATGGCCAGCAGCGTGCGTGTCTCAGTCAGGTTGCCATAGCGCAGCTGCTCCTGGATGAGGCGGTGCAGGACTGTTCCAGAGGAGTCTTCCAGCGTCCTCATGCTTCCTTAGCTTGCACACACCCACCCAGACAATGGCCAGAGGCACGTGGCTCCAGGGCACCTGGGAAGAAAGAAAGGAAGAACAATGAGTGGGGGCACATGGGAAAGGGACGAACTTTCCATTAGGTCCAAAGTATAATGGTCAACCGCCAGTGCTGCCCCTACTGATTAATGCAAGTTATCTAACCTCTGAGCCTCAGTTTCTCCAATAGAAAAAAACGGAAAGAATAACGCTTGCTGCATGAAGTTGCAAATTAAAAGAGACAATGGCTGTTGAGTTCTGGTGCACTATAATCTTTGGCAAAGGAATGCCATTTTAACTATATTTATGGGGACTTACTATGCCTTAGAGAAAGACACCAGTACCTAGAAGGTAATCAACCAGAAACCATAGCCTCCTGCAGTCAGCCACCCATCAAAGAGCCTGATGAGAGATTCCAGGACAGGCCTAGGTCAAAACAAACCACTTAGCTGTCCAGTCTAGGGGTGCACAGGACCACACTTTATTGACAGGTGATAAAGAATGAGTCCAAATCCAGTAGAAGCCCTGGGCAAACAGCCCCCAGCACCCTCTAGAATGAGGCACACCAAGCTTCAGCTAACTGACCACCCTTTACCCTGCGGAGCCCTCCCTGTCACAGGAGGACCTTGGCATCCACTCTGCAAGGGAAATAGAAAGAAGGAGAAGTGATTCTGGATTGGTGAATAAGGGATGAAAGAAGACACACTACAATAGGGCAATGGTTCTGTGAGATGAGGCAAAAGGTGCGACCCATCAAGGTCTGTGGGTCAGTCACAGAGCCTGTGTGTGTTGACAGCATCGGTATGGGTGCTCCAGGGAAAAAGAAAGAATGGACAATGTCTTTGAGTTTACAATTACCATCAGCCGCCGCCACCACACACACACTACTACTACTACTACTACTACTACTACTACTATTACTACTACTATTTGGAAAAGCCCCCTATGGTCCTCTAGCCACATAGCAGATGGGCACTCAGCATCTGGACACCAGTAACACCCAGTTGAGCCAAATGGAGGAGTAAGTGAAAGGAGGGGGTCCTTGGTTGCAGGGACCTGGAGCTGGAGGCTGGGGGCTGCGAGTGCAGGGAGATTACGTCCTGAGGAAGGTGTTCCCTTTGGAGCTTGGGCTCCCAGTGGCTCATGCCTGGAAGGCGGCCTTCCTACCAGGCTTCCTTTCCACAGCCTCCTCCAACACAAACCTCCAAACTGGGATTCAGGGAAAGCCAAACAAAACCCACACCTCCACAGGTCCTGTGTGCATGGGAGGAGGGGAATGGGAGGAATGTGGCCCTTCCGCTGCCACAAAACTAGATCCAGTGGCTGCTGCATTGGGCTTGGCAGGTTGTCAGAGCAGCCATTCCTAGGCCACTCCCTCCTCCCTGGCTGCCCACAGCGGAGGAGCAAGAGATAAGTGTGGAGGACATCTCTGTCCCCATCCTTCCCGGCACCCAAGCATGCTGTCCCCTCCCCCCACACTCTCCTGGAGTGGAGATGCGAGACTTCAGGGCTACCAGAGGCAACACAAACAAGAATCAGTTCGCCCTAGAGCAGCGATTTTCAACCGCTGTGCTGCAGAGAGGCACACTGGTGTGCCACAGGAATTTTTAAAACATGCAATACCTGACTATTTAGTCAGGGGCACTGACCTCTTTTCCCTTAGATTGCCAAATTAAAAAAAAAAAAAAAAGACAACAGCCAACGCAACAATAGCCCTCCAGTGAGAATGAATAAAACCTATCTATTTTTTATCAGATCGGCAAAAATATATATATATATATATTTTGGTGTGCCGCAGAATTTTAGTAATTAATTTATGTGTGCCAATCAATGAAAAAGGTTGAAAATCGTTGCCCTAGACTTTCACCCGCCAGGCATTTCCTAAGTCCCTCACTGTCCGCCTGACAGGGGACAGATCCCCGACCTCCTTCCCCCAACAATGTGCCTGGGAGCAGGGAACACCTCCTCCGGGCCTCTTCATCCCGAGTTTGTGCTCGTCAAGACCCTCAGGTGCACATCTCTGTAGCTGAGCCGTTACTAAAATCTGCGTCCCCCCGCACCCCACCTCCGCGGTTCTCACCGGCTGCAACAGCGCGCCGGGGTCTCTGAAACCCCTCCTTTCTAAGCCAGCACGCACCTCCGGCCTTGGCCCGGGCTCACGCGCGCCTAAGGAAAGAGTGAGGGTCTCTCCAACCGCACCGCAGCCGGGGAGCCCGCCCTACCCGCACGCCCAGACGACTACAAGCACCCGGGGGGCTGTCCGTGCGCCTAGAGCCGGCGGGCGAAGGTAGCCAGTGGCCCGGGGAGGTCTTTTAAGCGTCGCGGGCCCGCCTCCTTCCCTCCCTCGCCAGCCCTCTTTGTTTTCCGAATGCTCCAGCGCTGACGTCACCGGGCTGGACGGCTGGCTGCATTCTTTCTAAGTGAGAGCCAAAATCGTGGCTCCAAAGAGGATTTTCCAAGGAAGACAAAGAGGCATTCTTGGGCTAGCTGGGGGCAAAGGCACCTGTAACCCCCCCACCTACTCAAATCAGCCCCAGGGCCCTGAGACTTAAATGCGAAACGGCGCCTCTAGTTCTGTTCCGCGCCCCTCTCTCCTCGACCCGCGACCCAAACACGAACCCCGCTCTCCCCAGAGGCTGCCCCGTTCCCCAGCTCCCGGGGACCCGCGCGCCTTCGAGAACTCCCCCCACTCCGGGCGCACGGCGCGGCACCCTGGGGGCGGGAGGCCCTTGCCCACCTTTGTCACTGCCTACGAAGGGCTCCCTTGCGCCCTGAGGATGCTGGGTCCGCCGGGCTCCTGCTCTCGGAAAAGACCGAGCCGCGCCAGGGCACGGGATTCGACGGGGGCGCGTCCCTGCTGGCCCCGCGCGCTGCCTGAAGCGCCGACCGGCCTTCCTTACCGCTGAGGCCCGCGGGTGCCCAGCGCCGTCAGACCCGACGACCTAGCCCGGCTCTTCTCGGCTCAGCTCGGCGGCGGAGGTGTGCACTCGGCGGTGGCGCCGATGCTCTGGCCGCTCGGGCCCCAGCGCGCAGCCTCAGGGTCGGCCCGCGCTGGAGGCGGCTGCTATGCCAGGAATGTGAGAGTTTCAGGTTCCCCCTAGGGATCAAAGCGAACCACAAATAACCTCTCAGCGCGCCGCCCTCCTCCGCCCTCCGCCTCCTCCCGCTCCCTCCTCCCGGCCCCCACTGTCCTCCGGGGAGGCGGCGCTGCGGGCCTGGCGCGGGGCTGGCCCCCAAGCCCAGTTCTCGGGCTGCTCTGGACTCTCCAGGACGCACTGCGCCTCTCCCCGTCCCGCTCCCGCCTCCCCCTTCGATATGTGCTTTGCCTTCGGAACTGCTAGGGGCAAATTAACCCAACTCAGTCCAATACCTCCCCCAACCCCGTCCCCGCCTTCCTATCACCCCTTCACCCCACGGGCGGGATGACACAGAGGGACGTACATCGCGTGTCCCTGAAGGATTCTAGGTGTCGTTGCGGGAGAGGACTGGGCAAGGGGGGTGGGGGGCTCATTGTGTGTGTGTGTGTGTGTGTGTGTGTGTGTGTGTGTGTGTGTGTGTACATACAGGGGGGAGGAAGGCTGTAAAGTCACATCTGCCTGGTTGAACCGTGCACCACCCTTGGGAAGAGAAGACTTTGCTTCCTGCCCGGAGCCTTTTCCTAACCCCCACTGCTTTCACCGCTCGCGGCGACCTTTGAATTGCACTTTTATTGTTTACAAACACCTTTGCCAGCTCTTTTAGGATCTGTCTCCGCAGGAAGTGTGAATCTGGGTTGGAAAATGTACCAGTTAACGTGATCCACCGAACCAATGAATCACCTGCCGCCAGGCGCTTTGTCCAACTCTAACCGAAGAAGGCAGTCATGGGCAACTCTTGACGCAGAGCGCCCGATGTGCCGCCACCCGCTCTTCTAGTCATCCCACTCGGCCCTCCCAGTCATCCTGCCAGGGAGTTCTGTTACCATCCTTATGTTATAAATGACACCAAGTCTCTCTGAGAGGTTAATTAGATTGCCCCAGGTCACACAGGGAGTAAGTGATGAAGCCAGGTAACCACTGGGCTGCTTAGTTTCTCATTCTCAAAACCCTTCCATGGCCACCATAATCCAGGCTCCCTAGAGGGCCAGGCCAGGCTCTGGGAGCCCACCTCTCCCCATCTGCCCTCTCTCTGGCCCAGTGTCTTCTTTATTTCCCCTTATACCCCTGCCAGCCACCAACACCCCCCATGCCCCGCTCCCTCCATGTCCACTTCTGTTTCTCCTCTGGGTGCAATTCTCTCCTCTGCCCTCAGGACCCTCCCTCCCTCACCCACCTTCCTACCAAGCTGGTCCATTTGAGCTGATGGAAACCCTTTCTTCAGAAAGCCTGCCCTGACACACCCTCCCCACCTGCCTTTCCCTTCCCCCACAGCTCTGTTTGGCATTCCTGAACCTTAACCACACTGGGCCTCCTAACACATATTTGGGGCGGGGGGGGGGGGGGGTCTGTCAGTGCTGTCTACCAGGAGAACCAGGGCTAACTTCCACATGTGTCTGGGTCATCTCCTCCCCTCCCCACGAAGTTTGCAATTCCAAGATCTGCTGGAGGGGGACCAGGAACAAGAAAACTTTGTAAGTTTAAAGAGCTATTTACCGTCCAGGGACATTGTTAATTTTTAATAAAACCCTCCCAAAATATTTGTGTGTGTGTGTGTGTGTGTGTGTGTGTGTGTGTGTGTGTGTGTGTGATTTACTTGGAAGCCAAATATTGCATTTGGCTTCCCTCTGCAAACAGTGATCAGCTCTGAGACAAATGAGAAAATAAGTCATTTGTGCCAAGCTGAGGGATATTTGGCTATCCAAGGACCACCTCACAAAGAGAAACTACGGCCAATATGCCCCTGTCTCAACTAGGTACACTAGGTAGAAATTTGAGAAATGAGAAGGAAGAGAGAAGAGGTCCCCAGGTGGCCTTACCCTGTGGACAGCATTCTTCTTGGAAACCCTTGGTGGAGGTGTGAGAGTGGGTGTGGACCTGTGCACTCCGGGGTTGCAAAATCAGGGGAAAGGTCACATGGTACAGTTTCTGTCTTTGGGGCATTGGGGGACACCTGACAAAAGGCTTGGCAAACATTCTTGAGATGGTTGCAGAGAGGGGCGGGCCCAAGGGAGCTAGAGTCCAGGAGGTACATCTTGCAGTGGGAAAGCATGCTGCAGCCGTAAACCAGCCCTGGTGACTACTCACCTCCATGTCCCAGAGCAACAGAAAGGGGAGAGGGACCCCGCAACCTGAATGGGAAATTTACACACAGTTTTATTTTCTCCTCTTCTCTGCAAAGATGGAGGGCAGGGCCTTCCAGGCAGGGCAGGGCCAGCGGCCTCAGTGGAGCTGGCTGAGCTGGCAGCCACACCTGGCTCCGCAGGGTGATTGGGTGAGAGGGTCACCACAGCTCAGATGTGCCAGAAGCAGGTGTGCACAGGTGGGCCCTGGGCAGGCCGGCCTGGTGGCACATACATCTTCTTTGCTTACAGCAGAGGAGGAGAGGCTTGCCTAGGGAGCCAGTGCCTTCTTCTTCCCAGCCTTGTCCCTCTCTGCCTTTCTCTCTTAGCCCCTTCTCCCTGCAGGCAATGACTCTTCCCAGATGTCAGTGTGACTGCCTGGGCCTGGAATCCTGCCCAGGAAAGATGCGGAGGTGACCCAGTTCTCAGAGTAAACCAGGCTTGATGCGTTTGCTCTGGAGAGTGCAGCTCCCAGGGGTGTGACTGCACCCTAGGTGTGTACAGGCCTTAGCAAGGGATCCAGGCACCCACACCCTCCCCCCTCTTTAGCCTGGGCCGGGGCTGTGTCCCACAGCACCCACCAGGAATATGAAGGTGAGTTGTGAGCTAGACCTAGCAGCCCCCTCCCATGGAGCTGGGAAAGGAATGGTCTCCTATTTCCCAAACGGTTCATTGGTGGAGGAGGGGCTCCAGGGCCCAGATGGCAACATCAAAGGAAGACCCTGCTAGTTGTGAAATTCTCCCTTCCAGCCTCTCCTGGACACTTCCTTTGACAGGGTATGGGGGACAGAAAGCTCACCAGGATCTGGAACAGGTAGCAAATTCCCAGCAAAAGCCTGGGCATTTGAGATGGAAGTTCCAGGGCTTCAGTTTTAAGGGCCAAGCGAGGGCCCTTCTTCTCTTTCTCCTTCTGTAAGACCCCGTGTCCATCAATCACCTCCTTTTAAGCCCAGCCCTGGGAAATCCTGTCCCAGGTTTCCTCCCCCAAACCCTCTCCTTCCACCACCACCACCTCCTTTCACTCCAGGCAGCAGGCCCAGAATCTCCATCAGCACAGGCTGCCTCACAGGGTCTGTGTCTTTGGGGGATTCATTCCTCCAGAGTTGAAGCATTTTTGAAATTAGGCCCTACAGTGGTTGAGGTAAGAGTGTGCTCTCCTAAAAATTCAAGGAGTTCTGACTTTCCAAACTGCACGCACCCCTTTGGTCCCTGGCCTTCCTCTGTGCCCTTGGCTTCAGATGTTCCTACAGGCCCAGGGGTGGGATGATTCCTGCAGGCGGTGAGGTCCCATACTGGAGAGGGAGTTCTGAACACTGCTCTGGGGTCTGTGACTGCCCTGAACCTCCAAGATCCCCAGTCCTGCATGTGCCTAGGAATAGTGTCTGATGGATATTGGTGAATAAATTGACAATCTATAGGAGTGTCAATCTTATAGATTCATCTCTGGGCAGCCATCAGGCAGGGGATGAGGAACTAAGAATTGGCACATTCGAGGTAGTGAGGAAGGGACGATCGCTTTGCAATATCAATGTGACTCCAGACACCTGCCTTCTCTGCACAGCTCCCTTGTACAGAGAACTGATTTGGTGGACATGCGACCGCGGCTTGGAGAGACCAGACCCTCTGCTCTTGGCAAGAGGCTGCAGGGAATGTGGGGAGGCCCTGAGTTTGCAGGGTTCCTTGTAGAAAAGAACCCAGGGTTTTGTGGCTGCTGGAGCAGGGCCAGTGTGATAAAAGACTGCCCCCTAGCGAGCCTAAGCCCACTGCTGGGTCAGCTCCCAGGGCTCCCAAGGTGGATCTTGGGTCTCTGAGAAGGGCGGTGGAGGGATGTTTGGGACAGGGTTTTATCCAGGGGACCGTTGTCTACCAAGCCCCTCCAAGAATGGGCTAATGGCTACAGTTGTGTTTCTGACTTTCCTCCCACTTCAGCCGCTCTTGGACTTTCACATGGTCTTTAAAGAGATGCATATGATCTTTAACACAAACAACCTTAAATCATTGACACCAGGAAATACCTTGCACTTACTCACCTATTCACCCTTCCATGCATCTCTTCTGTCTTATATTGCATGTATTCGTTAAAAAAATATTTCCTGAGCATGCACTTGGAGCCGGGCCCTATGAATCCAAGGGAGTTTCCATCCTTGCGGAGTTCACAGTCACTGGGTGCTGAGAAGAAAGAGGCACGTTCACAATACAGCAGGGATATTTTCATATCAGAGGATGAGAGTATGGACTCAGGGAGGCAGTCATGGCAGGCTTCCTGGACGTGATGCTTCTCAAGCTGAATGCTAAGGCCAAGATGGACTGCAAGGTGTCTTCCCAGGCTGGCATCTGGAGAACCTACACTAGAAGCACAGACACCCTCCCACCCCCCACCCCATTCACCAGTTCAGAAGCAGGAACTGTTGAGCCATTCATGGGTGGTTACTGACCTGCAGCCCCATATGTCCCTCTACAGGAGTAATTGTGGGAGGGATTACAGAGGGACACTTTGTGGAGTACATATGCTAAAACACCTAATAGTGTACTTTAAATAAGAGTAGTTTTTATAAGTTAATTATACCTCACTAAAAAGAAGATTTAAAAAGTCAAGCAGTACTACAATGTAAAAAGGCAGTGTCTTATTCCACTCTTCTCCCCACAAAGTTCCATTCACAAGAGACAACCACTTTCAAGTCTTTGGCATGTTCTGTTATTGACACCTAAGTTTCTGAAAAATAGTCTTCTTCTATTTCATGGTGTTTCTGCTTTAGATAGTATCAACCTATTTCCTACTATGAAGTATTAGGATAGTGCTCTCTTACACACCAAAGACACTTATACACATATACTAGTACTTCTCTTCATCCAGCCTCTTGATATGGCTACATGGCATTTTTTTGCATAAATTACTATTCAATGTTTATATGGTTGTGAATATCTAAGTATTGTTAATAGCTGAATCACATACTTTGCCATGATTATACACTTTCTTATACAACTTTTATTTTTATTGGAGTTAAATGTTTGCCTCATTTTTTCATTTTCCTGGCATGCTATATAGTTAGCATCAGCTTGGGCCCAAATGGACTCTAAAATTCAACTCACTGAGTGTAGACCCACTAGTGTTTAAGCCGGTCCATTTTAGTCTTGGTGGCATCCCTCCTGGGGAGTTGGGACAGGTTACTCTCTGGTCCCATCAAACAGCTTTCATCTTGAGATCTCCCTTCATATCCGTGAAGGCCCTCCCCCAACTTCTGTTCTGTTTGATTTACTGTCTCCCAGACTCCTTGTTTTCATCTTCTAGTAGCTTCTTAAGAATGGATATGTAGGAGGCAAATTTAAAAAATAATTGTGTCTTAAAAGTCTCTTAATTCTACTCTTATACACTACTAATAGTTGTCTGGGTATTAAATTTTAGATTAGAAATAATTTTCCTTCCATATTTTGAAAGTTGCTTCATTGTCTTCTTGCTTTTAGTGTTGCCCATTGGGGAAAATGATGTGATTCTGACTGATGGTCCCTGGATATAAATTATTTCCTCTCTCTCTGGAAGTTTTCAGGATTTTCTCTGCATGTCTGACGCCCTGAAATTCCTGAGTGCTGTGCCTTGATATGTTTTTGTCCTTTGTTTTGGGCTCTTGGTGGACCCTTCCATTTGGCACCTCGTATCTCTAAGTGCTAGAGAATTTTCTCATATGATTTTGAGATCACTTTTCTACAATTCAACTGTTCTCTTTGTTGGAACTCCAACTATTTGGATGTTAGAACTCCCAAAATGATTCTCTAATTTTTAAGTGATTCTTTTCCTATTATCTTTCATTTTGGGGGGAAATTTCCACCTCGTTTTAGTTCAACCCTTCTATACTTGTGCTATCATTTTTAATTTTCAAGAGCTGTTTTTTATTTAATATTTCCTTTCATAACACAATCTTCTTGTTTCATGAATTATCTTCTCTTCTCCCTTTGGGAGAAGTAATTATAATGAAAATTGTTTTCTTATTTCAATCTCCACATTATCTCTGTTTCCTTGGAGTTCCTTTTTTTGCTGTTTATTTGTTTTGCTCTCTGTTTTTCGTAGTTAAGGCTTCCCTCAAATGACATTGGTTCTTGGCTCTCTAGTCCTATGTAAGAGGGAGGCATTTCATAGCTGAGGAAAGCCCCATATGGGTGCAGAGTTCCCCTTGGTGGGTCTCACAGTAACAGGATAGGATAGGGTTCTGGTGCTGATGTTGGAGTCCGGAAGCCTGGCTGCCAGTGTGTTCAAACAGAAGGGGGCTGGGGGAGTGGGCTCTGCCTGACCCACCACTACCATCGTTACATTCAGATGGTAACTCTCCAGCTTGGCAGAGGGTCGGAGGGAGGGGTGTGATAAGGAGTAAGGTGCTGATCTTCTTTTCATGTGGTGAAGGGGCGGGGGGAATCTCAGAGTATGCTCCTCTTTATAAGGTTTACAACCAACTCACCTGGCTCCACTTGCAAAAGATTGTGTGAGGCTCTGCCAAGCTTGCTTCTTCCCCTCCCCAGACATTCAGCGCTGGGGAGAAAGTTACAACCTCATCTGTCTGCTCTCTGTTTTCCAGAATTTTATTGACATCACTTTCCTGCTCTCTTCTCTCCTGCCTTCTTTCATTGATGAGTTAGGCTTTTTCCTTTTATCTCTTTCCTACCCAGTAGGCAGGTTGGGGTGGAGCCAGGGTGGAGGCTTTGTTCTCTCCTCCTCCTTTAGCCAGACTCAGCCTCCTCTTAGTTTTTCTCACTGAGGTGGCTCATTCCAGACCTTGTCAAGACTGGTGTGGGCACTTGGACAGGAAGCTGGCAAAGTCAGGGTTGCTCAGCTGGTCCTACAACTTCAGGGCTTGCTTTCTCTGCAGTGGGCTGGGCTCCCATACATCCGCCAAGGATAAGGCCAGGGTGGGGATGCTTCTGTGCTGGTATTACTGTGGATGACACATGGTGCTTGGGACTCCAGGACTCCGGGGCTGCAGTAATGGCCTTGGAAAGGAAGACTGGAGGCTTGGGTTTTAGAGGCCCAGGGGCTGAGCCCACAGTTGAAGGAGGTGCAAGACACCTTCAGAAACCACCTTGTCTTCACAAAACCTGGGTATCCAGGGAAACACTGGCTTTGGCTTCAGGTCTCACCTCTTTCCTCTTTACGCATTCACAGGAGAGAGTGGAGGGGAGGACACCGTCTCTCCCAGGCTCACCTTTTGCTGCCTTCTGAGGGCAGAGCATCTGGCCTTTCAGCCCCGTTGGAAAGGTTCTGCTATTTGACTGGGCAGGGCCTGGAGAGTCAGTTGGGAGACATGATCATGTGCGGATCGTTTTGTGCCGAGGCTCTCAGATGTGTCCTGTGGCATGCTCCACAGTACCTGTGCTCAAATGTGCCAGGGAGACTCCATAAATGGGATTCTTATCTTAGAGATCCACAATAGCATCCACCTGTGAAGAATCCAAAAAGTTCGGCAGAAAGGAAGCCATACATTTTGTTTAAGGCACCCGCAGAAGTGAGTGTCCCGGGCTCCTTTGATCTTTCTGCTTCTGCATCCATTGGCCACAGCTTCTAGGCTCAGCCTCCTGCTTGTGAGTTGATCACTGCCATTCCCGCTATCAAGTCAGCCTTCCAAGTAGTAAGAGGGTTAAAACCCAAGGGGAGCTGTGCAAAAGGGTGGATGCCCTCTCGGTCAATGTTCCTATAAAAATATCCAACCTGATAACCTTTGATTTTTATTGGAACATTTAGCCTATTTATATTTAATGAAATTACTAATATATTTAGGTTTAAATCCACCTAAATCTCACTATTTGTCTATTTGTTTCACTTATTTTATGTTCATTTCCCCCCTTCTTTCTTGCTTTCTAAGTACTTTTTATTATTCCATTCCATTTCCCTTATTAATTATACATTACTTTATTATTTTTTAGTGGTCACCTGAGAGTTTGCAAGATATACCCTTGACATTAAAGTTTAATGTAAATTTATACTTTTGCCAGGTCCAGGACAACGATAAAGATTTTAGAACACGTTAACTCCATTTAATCCCCTCCCATCTTTTGTGTTCTTGTTGTCATGTATGTTAATTCCATATGTACTTTCAGCCTTATAAGACATTATTACTATTTTCCTATACATTATCAATATTCATTTAGTCTACTCATCTGTTTACCCTTTTCATTGCTCTCTATTCCTTCCTTCCTTCATCTCCATGCTTCCACTTAGGGTCATCTTTCTCTTCCAGCAGAGGATAATAGCTCCTCATTTTTATTGAATGGAAAATGTCTTTACTTTCTCCTTCCTCCCTGTGTGTGCAGAAGCAGAGCATGCTTGGCTGCCAAGGTCAGGCCCGTATTGAGCCGGGCTGTCCTTCCGGAGCTCACGGGCTAGATGGAAAGTTCACAGCCTCTTTCCTGGGTGTGAGAGGCATCACGTAAAGTCAGTGTTTGACAGAAGTCAGAGGCGCTTATTCAACTCTGACTTGGGCCAAAGGATCAGATCTGGCTCTGGTCCAATTTCGAAAGGAAAGCTACTCCTGGCACGTCCTCTCACAATCCTTCTTCTCCACTGGGCAGCTACGGAGTCCAGGCCTCAGTGTCCAGCCTCCCTCTGGGCAGGGGGTGAGGGGAAGGAGAATCTCTGAGTCCACCCAAATCTCCAGGTTTGCACACAGTAGAATAACTTCATCAGGCCTCCTTTCGTCACAGAGCAATTCAAAAAACATTTTGTAAACTGCTCTCCCCTTGAACTCCTCAGATAAGTGTTAGCCCTGTAAGGATGGAAGTGAGTGGTCATCAGTGCCCACGTACCAACCAATTCTCAGCTGTCAGCCGCTGTAGCAGGATTCTTTTTTTTACCCTGAGAGGGTCTGGCCCAATGTGAATTGGTGGCCTTGAGGATCCCAGAGTGAATCAGGCAGTTCAAGTCTTCTCCAGATGGCATGCCTCTGGCCTGGGATCCCAGCTGCCCAATGCCTACATCCTATACTCTGCAGCAAGCAGGAAAGCCACACCACGGCAGAAGGCGAGATGAAGGGACATTGGGCAACTTCCTTCCTCCCCCCCAAATCACAGAAGCCCCACCTGCCAAGGTGAGTAACTGCCTACATCGAGGACACAGGAAATAAACAAAACAGAAACAAGCTTGCCTCTGTCTGGACTCCGAGCTCTCTCTGGGAGCAGGAGGAAAGTTGGAATGCATTTCTGGTGGGCTGCCTGCATTTAGTTATTTTTCTACAGGCCAAAGAGAGAACCTGGGAGCCTTTCCTTCTCTAAATTTTATTTTACTGAGCAAAACAAAAACTCATTCTAGACTGTTTCCTCTGTCCGGAACACTCTTCCCCTAGATAGCCGATGGTTCGTGCGCTTCTTTGCAGGTCTCTGCTCAAATACCACCTTCTCGGGAGGCCTTTCCAAACACCCCATGTAAAGTTACAACCACTGTCACCCCCACCTCACCACCCACCCAAGCCCCGGCAATTCCCCATTCTCTTCACTGCTTTATTTTTCTCTGTCACCACACTTTATTTACCATCTGCCTACCTTCACTAGACTGTCAGCTACATGAGGGCAATGATATGTGTATGTTTTATCTTCTGCAGTGTCCCAGAGCCAAGAACAGTGCCTGGCACACAGTTGATGTATGAGTTATTTATTGCTTCATGACAAATTGTACCTAAAACATAGTGCCTTAAAACAACATTTAGTTGAGGGCAGCTTGTCTGGGTCTTCTGGCTTAGCGTACATCAAAGTGTTGGCTGCAGCTGCAGCCTCATCCGAATACTCAAATGGGGAGGATCTGCTTCAAGCTCACGTGGTTGTTGGCAGGATTCAGTGTCTCACGGGCTATTGGACTGAGGGGCTCAGTGCCTCACTGGCTGGCTGTTGGCCAGAATCTGCCCTCTGTTTCTTGCCACGTGGGCTTCTCCACAGGGCAGCTCACCACTTGGCAGCTGACCTCATCAGAGTGAGTAAACAAGAGGAATCACAGAGAGAGTGTGAGCAAGAAGAATGCTATCGTCTTTTAGAAACTGATGTTGGATGTAATGTCCATCACTTTTACTGTATTCTCTTCACTAGAAGCAAGGTAATAGGGTCAATGCACACGTAGGGGGAGGGGATTGCACAAGTATGCATTAGTACCAGGAAACCAGGCCTTTGGAAGTCATTTTGGAAACTGCCAACCACATCAGCCTTTCAATTAGTGTTTGTTGAATGGGTGAATGAATGAGTTTATCCAAACTATTTATCCAAATAGAGGGGGAGGATATATCCAGGTAGGGGTATACCGCTGTTAAGACATGGTTTCCTCAACACACTGGAAAGCCAGGAGACATGGGCATCAAAGAGTTTGCCACTTTCCACTTGTCACATGCTTCCTTTTCAAGATGGGTTGATTTCTACTCTGACTCTATCCTCCTTGCTCCCCCGAAAACACATGTGTGCCTATGACATATAAATGGGAGGGTAATTCATTCTTTGGAGAAATGAAGAAACTGGTGAGCTTACATACGGTCTCAGAGGTTAGTGAATTGCTGTCAGAGGAAAGGCTTAGGAAATTTGTTAATTTTGGGGAAAGCACATTTTTTCCCACTTGCACAACTCAAATAAGGCTGAGCACTCCCATACTGGAATTTTCCAAACCATTTCAATTTCTCAGATAGAGAGGAGGAAATTTGGGCAAAGGCTTATTTGTAAGGAAGAAATGAGCTATATAAGTGGTATATGTACCTTTTGTATGCTCAGCATGAGAGCTTGCGTCTCAGGGACACAGAAGAAGTTAAAGACACAGGAGGAACACCCAAGGCAGCTGGAGGGGCCAGACGCACAATAGGGAGATAGCAGTGAAACAGTTATGAGGCTCAGATGTGGTGTGATGCTGGAGATCAAGAAAAGGGGATTCATGGGGCTGCCGTGGGCAGGGAGGGGCTGGAAATTGGTAGGTTAGAGCTTTACTTTTTTTTTTTTTTAAGGGAAACTTAGATTTTATTAAGTCCATTTATGCCCTGTGATTTTCATTGCTACTTCTTTTTTTAAAAAATATAGTTTTACTGATTTAAGAGAGGAAGAGAGAGGGAAAGAAAGGTAGGAACATTAATGATGAGAGATAATCATCCATGGGCTGTCTCCTGCACGCCCCACACTGGGGGGGTCAAGCCCGCAACTCAGGCATGTGCCCTCCTGGTTCATAGGTCGACGCTCAACCACTGAGCCATGCCAGTTGGCTAGAGCTTCACTTTTGAGTATGAAAAGTATTTGAATAGGAGGAGGGCATTCTAGGTGAGGAGCAGCATAGGAGAAAGGGCACAGAAATGGAAATTTGTGCCGCATGATTACGGGCAGAGAAAAAGGCCTGAATAAATAAATGGAAGGTGTGGGGAATGACTCGGAAGAGAATGAGAGGCTGAAGGGCAGGACCTTTGTAAGTTTAGGAGGGACTGAACTCCTAAGCAGGACTAGTTCTTGCAGAAGAGAGGTGGAAAGTACTCAGTTCTTGGGGTCGGTTACTCATCACTGGGCCCAAGGATGAGCAGCCCCAGCAACAGCCTGTGATGGGCCGTGGTGGGACGGCTGCCAAGAAGCCTGCCTCCTGTCGGGGAGATGCTGCCGAAAAGCTGAGTGGGTCTTGGATACAGCTGCCAGGCGACCAACAAAGTTCACCCTGATTCTTTGGGGTCTGTTAAGATGAGGGGGAAACCATCACAGGAGAGAAGAGGGCAGGGTCACACTAGAACTTCTATGCGACGCCATCCCCTTCCACCCCCAGTCCTGCCCACAACCCCATCCTTCCCCCTGTCCCCAGTCTCTGTTCTATTTTTCTCCACGACACCGACAGCCTCCTGACCCACGGTGCGCTTATTTATTTGTCTTGCACATGGTCTGTTTCCTCCACTGGCACGTAAGCTCCTTAGGGCAAGGGTGGGGGATTCCCAGAGACTCCAAGAGGGCCTGGCACATAGTACTAGTAAATGCTTATTATCTGTTGACTGGAAGGAGCGAATCACACAAGTGAGGCCTTGGTACAAAGTGACGAAGTCTACTAATCGAGAGTTTGATCTGGTTAGGAGGATCAGGGTGGCTGATTTGCTACCTTGCCCACAGCCAGGGCAGCTGCATAGTGTGATAGTGTGTGTGTGTGTGTGTGTGTGTGTGTGTGTGTGTGTGTGTGTGTCTTTAAATACAGAGAAGAGCTTGCCCTTGTTGGGAACAGCCCCCACCTCAGTCTGGGCACCAGAGAAAGCTGCAGGTGACACAGCCTCCCTTAGGGTCACATCGCCTCCTGCCCCCAACAGACTAATTTCCCACATTTCTGAGTTTGGGGTTTCTGCCAGCCTGGAGCTCTGTACCAGCCTGCACCTCCGCACCCTCCCCTTGGGAGCCTGTAGGAGTTTCATCTCCTCTTCCATCCCCTCCTGCAGCCGCATGAGTGTTGGTCTCTCTCTGCCTGAGAAAGACCGGCAGACTGGGGTTTTCCTCTTCCCCAGCCCCAGCCCCAGCCCCAGCCCCAGCCCCAGCCCCAGCACGCAGCCAGGAAAAGGGCTGCTGGTGGTGTTTCAGAGGTTCCATGACCCCATAAAGTATGCTTCATTTTTTCTCAGAAAATAAGCCATTTTTTCTCTTATGTTTTCATATGGTGCCCAGAAGTCCCTGGATTTCCTGGAATTTATATGAAGAATTCCAACTATTCCAGCTGTAGTTTGCACATACATAGCTCCTGCCAACAGAGAGATGCTGGCCATCTGGGTGCAGCCTGTGGGGGCGGAATGAGCTCTGCTCTCAAGCCCTGGACCAAGGCATGGGCTCCTCTGCTGACCCCTGCATGGTCTCAGGTACTTTTTAAAAACAATGTTATTGCGGTGTCATTGGCATATAATAAAGTACACTGAACAACACGTTACGTTTTGATTTAATATATGCACCCATGAAATGGTCACCACAATCAAGATAGTGAACATAGCCACCATCTCCAAATTTTGCTCGTGTCCCTTTATAATCCTGCTCTTCAACCACCTTCCAGACCTGTTTTCTATTCCGGTAGATCAGTTTGTCTTTTAAAAACTTTTGTATAAATGGGATCATCCAGGATGTATTCTTTTTTTCCTTTGGTCTGACTTCTTTTACTTAGCACCCACGCTGCTGTGTGTCTCGGCAGTTCATTTTCTTTGGTTGTTAGGTAGTATTCCATTGTATGCATATAACATAACATGTGTATCTAGTCATCTCTTGAGGGACATTTGTTTTTTTCTCCCCCAGCTTTTGACTATTACACATAAAGTTGCTATGAACATTCATGCACAAGCGTTTGTATGGACATGTGTTTTACTTTCTCTTGCAAGGTTACCTAGGAGAGGAACGGTTGATTAATGTGGAAGGCATATATCTAACTTTTAAAGAAACTGCCACTGTTTTCCTGTGGTTGTACTATTTTGCATTCTTACAATGTTTGAGAGTCTAACTTTCTCCACATACTCACCAATATTGGTATGGCCAGTCTTTTTAATTTTAGCCATTCTAATAGATGTGCAGTGGTGTCTCATTGTGCTTTTAATTTGAATTCTCCTAATGACTACTATTGTTGAGCATCTTTTCATGTGTTTATTTGCCAATTGTATATCTTCTTGTGAAGCATGTTCTGCCCTCTTTTTAAAAATTAGGTTGTTTTCTTATTGTTGAGTTTGAGAATTCTTTATATATTCTGGATACAAGTCCTTTATCAGACATATGCTTTGCCAATGTTTCTTCTGGTCTGTAGCTTTGTTTTCTGCTGTTTTTTAAAAGTAAATTTATTGGGGTGACATCGGTTAATAAAATTATATAGGCTTCAGGTGTGCAATTCTATAATACAGCACCTGTATATTGTGTGTTCACCACCCAAAGTCAAGCCTCCTTCCATCACCATTTTCCCTCCTATACCCTCTTCTACCTCCCCTCCCCCCTCTTACCCTCTGGTAACTACCATACTGTTGTCTGTGTCTATGAGGTGTTTTTATTTTCTTTTATTATTCTTAATCCCTTCACCTTTCTCACCCAGCCCTGCAATGCCCCCTCTCCCTGACAACTGTCAGTCTGTTCTCTATCTGAGTCTGTTTCTATTTTTTTTGTTAGTTTATTTTGTTCATTAGATTCCACATATGAGTAAAATCACATAGTACTTGTCTTTCTCTGACTGGTTTATTTCACTTAGCATAATGCTCTCCAGGTCCATCCATACTGTTGCAAAGGGTAAGATTTCCTTTTACCTCTGAGTAGTATTCCATTGTGTAAATGTACCACAGCTTTTTTACCTACTCATCTACTGATGGGCACTTGGGCTGCTTCCAAAACTAGGTTATTATAAATAATGCTGCAATGAACATAAGGCTTCATATGTTCTTCTAAATTAGTGTTTTGGCTTTCTTAAAATATTCTTTTCTTGCTCTTAATTGTGTCTTTTGAAGAGCAAAAGTTCTTAATTATGATGAAGTCCAATATATTCACTTAAATTTTATGGATTGTGCTGTTGATGTCATATCTAAGAAACCAATAACTAACACAAGGTTATGAAGATTTACTCCTATGCTTTCTTCTAAGAGTTACATAGTTTCAGCTCTTACATTATGGTCTATGATACATTTTGAGCTAATTTTTATTAATGGTGCGAAGTGACTCTAAGACCTTTCCATCTCCCCCTCTTCTTTTCCTCTCCCTCTGCCTCCTCCTTCATAATCTTCATTTGCATATACATATCCAATTATTTCAGCACCATTTATTGAAAAGACTATCCTTTCCCCACTGCATTACTTTTGTGCCTGTGTAAAAAAAAAAATCAGTTATTCATATACACATAGGTTTATTTCTGGATTTTCTATTCTGTTTCACTAATTTATTTATCTTTGCACCAATACTATGCTGTCTTTACTACTGTGGGTTTTATAATCATTTCTGAAATCAGGTGTTAGTCCTTCAACTATTTTCCAAGATTATTTTGAGTATTCTAGTGTTGTTGTTTTTTTGTATTTCCATATGAATTTTAGAATCAGCTTGTCAATTTATTTTTTAAAATGCCCATTGAGCTTTTGATTGAGATTGTTTTGAAGCTATAGCACTTAGATATTTTTTACTCGCTCCCTGAGGTTCAATTTCCTCCCCTGTAACGTGGAGATGATAATTTTCTCCTTGCAAGGCAATTGGGCTGGTAATATAAAACTTCTGACACAGTGCCTAGAGCATAATAGAGACTGAAAAATGTCAGTTCTTTTATTCCTTGTCATATGACATATATATTTCTTTTTAAAACATATATATTTTTTTATTGATTTTAGAGAGGAAGGGAGAGGGAGAGAAAGATAGACACATCAATGATGAGAGAGAATCATTGATAGGCTGCCTCCTGCACGCCCCCTACTGGTGTGGGGATCAAGCGGGCAACCCTGGGACCCTTCAGTCCGCAGTCCAGCACTCTATCCACTGAGCCAAACCAGCTAGGACTAAAAACCTTGTATCTTTTTTTAAAAATATTTTTTTATTGATTTCAGAGAGGAAGGGAGAGGGAGCGAGAGATAGAAACATCAATGATGAAAGAGAATCATTGATTGGCTGCCTCCTGCACGCCCCACACTGGGGATTGAGCCTGCAACCCAGGCATGTGCCCTTGACTGGAATCGAACCCTGGACCCTTGAGTCTGCAGGTCGACGAGCTATCCACTGAGCCAAACCAGCTAGGGCAAAAAACCTTGTATCTTTTATCTCTAAACTTTCCTATAGAATTCCCTCTGTCGTTATTAGAAATTCCATAATCCCATCCTCATTAACAGTGAGTGCATGAATGCGACCTGTTCATTTTTTCCCCCTTCTCTCTTTTAAGGGGTCTCAAAAGCAATGTCTTCAGGATCTGTTTATTTTCAATCACCACAACAAAATCTGGGCTTACCTCCCAGTTATTACCTCGCTGGTCTTCTACAGTCACAGCTTTCTGACTCAATTCTTCTTCTCTAGGTTTGACTCTCTCCAAACTTGTCTGAGCCTCACTCTATTATTGCAATGTGTTCAATTGCAAGTAACAGTGAATTTAGCTAATGATGGCTTCAACAAATAGGGGTTTATTTGCCAGGACTTCAGACCATTTAACACTTGAAGGCAGGAAGAAGGATATGGGAGGAGCACAGGCTTTCTCAGAATGCTTGTCCCACAGAGGACTCTGCTTTTTTTTGCATTCTCCAGAATAGGCTCACATGGTCACCCCTAGCTGCAAGGGAGTCTGGGAATACAGGGAATAGAATTTTTCAGATATATCATGGAGAGCTGGATCCATTCTCACCCTATACAAAACCTAGGTTCTATTAGTAAAGAGGATGTGGAGAATGGACATTAAGTAGTGTCTTTTACACTTAGTTCTTTTACCTGAATATGGAGATAATAATGAGGCTGTTGTGGGATTAAATTAGGTGATTAGGCATATATATATATATATATATATATATATATATATATATATATATATATACATATATTTCACAGCACCTTGTCTGGCTCATGTTATGTGTTGAATAAATGGTATGTATCATTTTTATTATAATTAATATACTCCTTGACAAGGTCCAAAAAATTCCTTCATTGCTCAGAAAGCCTATTTGGTCCCCAGTGAAATTAGCTCCTCACTCTGGGCATGAAAACTTCTCAACTCTCTCTTCTTTTTTTTTTTTTTTTTTTTTGACCACAAAGCATGCTACACCAGATATTTGAAAGCACTCAGTGTATTCTCGATAGTGGTGTTATATAAACAAGTCATAAACAAACAAACAAATAGGAGATCACAGTTAGTCCTGAGTGGCATGCAGGAGATAAATAGGGGGAGGACGCCTCTTAGAAAGGGCAGCCTGGGAAGGCCTCTCTGAGGACACACTATTTGAACTGAGTCTTGAAGGATGACTCCTAGGGAAGTGTATTTCAGGCCAAGAAAACAGCAACTGCAAAGGCCTGGAGGTAAGAAGAGGGATGGCATACTTGAGGAGGGAAGGGGGTCAGACTTTCCAGAGCTCAAGGACTGTGGAGAAAGAGAAGGTATGAGATGCTACAAGCAAGGGCCAGCAGAGACAAGCTTCATAGGCCATGGTGAGGAGTTTAGATTTTGCTTTAAGTGCATTGTGGAGCCATTGAAAGCGTTTTAGCATAGGAGAGATGTGATCAGTCTGGCTGTTCACTCACTCACTTACTCACTCACTCACTCATTCATTCATTCATTCAGCCACTCTTTATTGAGTACCAGGTAATGTACTAAGTACCAGGAGTAGAAATAGAGAGTGAACAAAACAGAGAAAAATACCTACCCTTGTGGGTGACCTACCATCTCAGTTTTCCAGGGATTTCCTGGGACATGGTAATTTTAGTGCTGAAATAGAGATAATCCTGGGAAAACTGGGATGGCCAGCACACATGGAGCATACATTATCCCCACTAGCGATGGAAAATAAACCAAACAAACAAGTAAATTGTATCATTGGTTTTACAGTGACAAGAATGGGGATCTGAAAGTTTGGGTAAGAGGTGATCTGGATATAGTGGCTAGGGGAAGTTTTCCTGGGAAGGTAAAGCAAGATCACTAGCAGTGTGGAAGTTTTGGGGAAGAACTTTCCAGGTAGAGGAAAAAGCAAATGTAAAGACCCTAGGCCAGTGTGTGCCTGATGTTTGCAGAGCAGTAAGAAGGGCAGGGTGACTGGAACAGGATATGTGAGGACCAGGTATTAGGGAGAGAAGCTGGAGAGGTGGAGGAGTGAGGGCAGGTTTGTAGGACTTTGTGGAGCCTTATAATGACTTTACTTTTCTCTGAGATGGGAGCCATCGGAGGTTAGGAGAGGGGAGTGACATAATCTGATCTATAGCTTATGAGTATCGCTCTGTTGCTGGGTTCAGAAAAGACTGAAGGGAGCAGAGGCAAAGTAGGGCAAGTAGTTATGAAGTTGTGCTCATCCAGGTGAGAGACGCTGAAGGTTTGGACCAGGGAGAGGCACATTTTGAGGCAGCATCATATGAATGAGTTGAATGTGGTGGGAGGTGGTAAGGGAGGAAAATGGGTGCAAGGAGAGGATAAGGTCTGCTCCGTGTATGGTGGCCATCCCAGTTTGCCCAGGATTGTCTTTATTTCTGCCCCTTGTTTGAGCAAGAGGGTAGAAGGAGAGACCACTGCTGAAGTCAGTTTTGGGGTAGAGACAGGGAACCGTGAATGACTAGGAGAAGTGTCTGAGATATGCAAGTGGAGATATTAGAGGGAAAGGAGGTTGTAGGAACTCAGAGGTGTTTGGAACTTAGGGGACAGCTGTGGCTTGGAATGTAAGTTAGGGAATCCTTAGCAAATGCCTGGCATTTAAGGCTGTGGGGATGGGTGTTACTAGGAAGGGAATGTAGAGAGAAGTGATTGAAATATTACCTCCAATTCTTTACTCCATGGTAATACATACCTTTGCCAGTATTTCAGCGTAGGTAGAATGAATATCATCCCCCTTGACTTTGCATTGGGCTGTGTGGCTTATTTTGGCCTATAAGATGTTAGCAGCTATTATGTTTGCAAAGTTTGGCTTGCTACCTCATTCTTCTGTCATTGTCAGAATAATGTAACCTAGGTAGCTGACCCCACAGCACCTCCAGAATGGGACCCATGGAACAGAACTGCCCCAGACACCCCACAAATCTACAGCCTCAAGCAGAGCAGCTACTGGCCTGCAGATGCTGAGCAAGAAAGAAATCCTCCTTGTCCTACACATTTTGTGCCAGCATAACCTGGCTGGCACACTTCCCTTCAGCCTCCTGTGCCCATGTTTTCTGAACTCCAGCTAGCCTCCACATTGCAACAGCCTACAATCTCCCAGCTGCCCAATCGTCCCTTTTCTCATCCGAAGTCCTCAGTACCTATCCCCTCAGACCTTGCTAGACAAGGTGAGGGGAATGAGAACAGTGTTTTGTGTCTAAAGTGATAGCTTCGAGCACACAGCCCTTTGGGGTCCTGGAACACTTTCTACACAGCCTCATTCGGTCCTAACAACCCCATGTAGCATGTTGTCTTCCTGAGGAGGCAGCCAAGGTTCAGCGAGAAGGATCTCGCACCGGGTCCCACAGCTGGAGGCAAGACAGAAGCCCAGTGATGGGATGGAAGCCTAGGCCTCCTTCTGGCCAAGCAGGAACAGAAAAGCAAACACTGGCATTCTGGGAACAGGGTGGAAGGGAGACTTGTTTTTCAGCGAATAACCATTTGTTCCTTTTGAATTCTGTACCGTGTGCATGTGTTACCTACACACACACACACACACACACACACACACACACACACACACACGTGGACAAACACACAGCCCAGGAATAATCAGTAATACTAACACACTTAAAGAAGGAAGCCATCTGTGAATTGAAGGGGATGGGAAAGAGATTCAGAGAAGCATTATTTTTTTTTCTCCTGTTTTCAGTTCTGCCCAAGAGAGGGGACCTGTGGTGCAAAGTTTCAGCAAGGCTTCTCCATTCTCTGGTCTGAGTACACCCCACCAGGGCTTCCTTTGGATGGAGAATTATGGGCTGCAAGCACTGAACTTTCTAGAGGAGAGCCCTGCTCTGCATAGGATTCTGGGTGAGTGTGCTTCCTGAGGACTGCAATCTCTGGGGTTCCAGCACTCCCCTATCCTGGCAGCAGGGTTCAGAACAGATACCTACCTAGAGAGGCCCGACCTAAGAGATCAACCCCCACCCTCCTCCATGGAGCCCTGACACCCCTCTTTGCATGGATCTGCCTGCTAGTGATAGCTGCCCTAATTGAGGGTGGGTGCCTTTTTAAATTCGGAGAGATAAAGTCCACCTCTGTACACGGCTCCTCCTGCCTGGTACAGAGGTGATGTGCTTGTGTGGGGGAGACAGTGGGGTGAGGACAGGGTCAGCTGTCCAAGCCGGGGCTGGGGAGGTGCCTAGGAGGGAGGATGGATTAGAATCTTTGCAGGCCAAGAGTGGTAGTCTGAAAAAGGATGTCCTGACCACAATGACCATAGCTTTGTTTTGTTTTGGTATGTTTGTTTTCTTTCTGGTCACGACATAGCAAAGCATTTGAAACTTCCAGTAACATTAAAGGAAGATGTGAGATAGTCAACAAATGTGGGCGAAGAAAAGACTGCTGGGGCAGCAGGCTGGCGGGCGGGATGGGAAAGGCCTGCATTGGCAGTTACAGAAAAGGGACTTCTTTCAACCCCGTGTCCCAAGAGGCCAGGACAATTGGGGCGAACTCAGGATCCAGGGACAGACAAAACCAGCACCTGCACTTGTAACGGGCTCCCAGGGTCTGCCCCTGACGGGTCCCTCCAGCCAGATAACACCCAGAAAGCCCAAGTAGGAGGCTGGCCTCAGATTGTGGACCCCGGGTCACCGGGCCCAGGAGGGGGCTCCCAAAGAAACCCTGCACCCTAAGCCGGAGGGCTTGGCTCTTTTGCTCAAGGTCACCTCCAAATGGGATTGGGAATAAGCCCTCCTTGTTTGCCTCTCGCCCAGCTCAAGGCTCGGGTCCCCTTGGGTGCCGTCCAGGACGCCAGGCGCCGCTGCTTACAATGGCTTTCAGACGACAGATGGCGGGCAGGGAGGGGGTGGGAGGGGCGGCGGCAGGTGCGCGGCTGCCCGGCTGGCTGCGCTGTGAATAGATCGCAGCCCGCCGGCTGCAGGCGACGGCCGCCCAGCCCCACGAACAATGACCAAATTCTCCGAAACCCCCGGGGCTGGGCCACGCGCCAGCTGGGTGAGCGGGCCATTGTCCTGCGGAGGCCCAGCTCGCCCATCCATCCCTGAGCCCCCGGAGCCCCCAGAGATCTCAGTCCTTCCTGTGTGCGGGGCCAGAGCCACTGGATGCGGCCAAGTGGGTGGGCTGAGCACCTTTCCAGAGCGCTCGCTTCAACACCTGCTCCAGCCCGCACCTTCCTTACTCTGCTCCCTCCCCTGTGCTTTGTGCTCCTTCTTCAACAATGGGAACCTGAACCAGGCCAGGAAGGCAGTGACCCACAGGCACCCCTTCCTGTCCGTCCCCTCAGGCCCGAAGCTTTCCTGAGTCCAGGCAGGCACTTTTGTGAGCCTCCTCGGTGGAGTGCAGTCCTTAGGGGAGTCACCCTAACCTTCGGGAAGACACTGACAATTGGGCAAGTCCCTTGTACATGGAGATAGGACCCAGCTAGGACCCCTTTGTTGTGGAAGAGCTAATGGCAGCCAGGTGACCGGGGCCTGGGGCAGTGAATGTAACTCTGAGATGGGTGTGTGCGCCTCTAAGAGTGACCTTCCCTCCCCCACTCCTCACACCCACATGGACTGCAATAAATGCTACACAACAAAAGAAATATGTGAAGCTCTTATTTTGGAAAAAATTCCTCTCTGTAGTAAAGGCTGATTGGGCTTCAAGTCCTCTCTAGACCAAACCCCTCTATGCAGGGGGTGCCTTGTGAGAGGAAGTGCCTTAGAATGGTCACACTCCTGTCCTGTCCTGCCCTTCTCTAACAACCCCAGGGGTCTGTGTCCTTGCTGCTATCACCCAGCTGAATTATAACTAAAACATTATAATTCCTGCCTCCTTGCTTTCTTTAATTATCTGTCTCCATTTTGAGGTCTGTCTACAGATATGCCATATATATGATACACGTGTGTCATACATACATGGTCTACATACTGGTATGGCCGGTCTGACCATGCAGAAGTCATTTCACTGGTTTAATCTTGATTGTGATCTCCCCCCCTTTAAAACAACACATAACACCCTGTTAGAAGAACATTCCAGTAATTCTGCTATGCAGAGTAATAACACAGTAGCGTTGGAAAGGAAATTCAGCATTTTTCTAGTGAAGTGTTTCTCAGGCTTTGTCATTCACACGCTGTTACCAGAGAATCTCCCGAGTTGGAGGGAGCTCTCCCCTCTTCGGCTCTGGTCGCACTAGTGAGATAGAATTCAGACGAGTGACAGAAAGCAGTGTTGAGGCAAAGCAAGGGAATTTTTTTAAGGAAGCAAAGCAAGGGAGTTTATTAAGGAAGCAAAATAAGCAAATTTATTAAGAATACACTTGGCATAAAGTACAAGCAGGCAACTCAGCTAGTCTGAGCCCCCCGACCTGGTGGGGGTTAAAGGGTTTTATACTCCCCCCGCCCCTGCCCCCTACCCCCTTGCCATAGGTTTCAAGGTTCCTCTGCCAGGTAGACTAGATTTCTTTTTTTTTTTTTTTTAAATATATTTTATTGATTTTTTACAGAGAGGAAGGGAGAGGGATAGAGAGTTAGAAACATCGATGAGAGAGAAACATCGATCAGCTGCCTCTTGCACACCCCCCCTACTGGGGATGTGCCCGCAACCAAGGTACATGCCCTTGACCGGAATCGAACCTGGGACCTTTCAGTCCGCAGACCGACGCTCTATCCACTGAGCCAAACCGGTTTCGGCATAGACTAGATTTCATTGTCCTCCTTTTACACTGTTGTAGCTTTCCCCAGAATTTATGAGAACATCTGGCAAATTTTATGTTGGCAAGTCCCAAGACTGCTGACTTCTTCGGTCAATGGGTGAGATAAACTCTCCCACCGTCCCACCCCCCACACCCCCGCTTCTGCCCTAGCAGCTATCTGTCCTGCCTAACATTCCCCCCTCAAGTGATCCCATCCAAATCCTTTTGGGGATTTTGTTATTTGTCCACCTGACTTTCTCTATCATTGGGTTTAGCTGGCACAAATGGCATTAATTGGGTCTCTGTTCTCTATTTTCCCAGGCTAGAGTGATTTAAGCTATGTTTTCTCTGGTTAGAGAGGAGAGGTATAAACCATTTGCTCTCAAGTGTCCTTGCTTGGGGAAAGGAAAGTCTTGCGATTCGCAAGCTGGCTGCAAGCTGCCCTAACTGTTTGGCCTTGTTTAATTTTCTTGTCTCAGTTTCCCATTCCACTTGTCTAGGAATTTCCCCTGCTTCTTACTATCCTATCACTACACACCATTATGATTTATCTTATCATGTATCACCTGTAATATTATTTCCTCAGTATGTTTGTGTAACTCCTCTTGCTTTTTTAAACTTAAATTTATTTTAAAAGGGTATTTTATAGGTGATTCTGGGAACATGGTAACCTGAATGTGGTTCTCTTTCTATTCATTACCAAATGAGTCTCTCTCTCTCTCTCTCTCTCTCTCTCTCTCTCTCTCTCTCTCGTAAGAGAAAGCAAACAGAGTTGTTCTCACGCATCAGTTCAGAAAATACTGGGGAGCCTTGAAACAAGGTTTCAGAAAAAGTGGAGCCCGGGCAGAGGTTGGGTGCCAGAGATCTGTGGACTCCAGGAAAAAGTTGACACTGAGCCAGATGATATTCTTCAATAAAAAATTTAAATGTATACTAGAAAATTAAATACAAGTCTAGACAGCCCACAGACCTATGAGCAAGAAATAAATTGTTTGTTATTGAAGGTCACTGAATTTTTTAAACAGCTTGCTAAAAGGTAAGTGTCATAAGATCAGGGATTTTGTGTTTTGTTCATTGCCGGGGATCAAAACAATGCCTGCAACACAGAAAGCTATCTATAAGTATTTATTACTAACAGATAAATAAATAAAGTAGCAAAATATCAAAAGAATAATAATAATATATTTTGACCAAGTAGAATTTTTTCCCAGGAATAAATATCAGGAATTCCATTCAACATAATTTATTACATCATCATGTAAAGGAGAAAAATCATGGGATCATATTAATAGATATTGCAAAGACTTGGTAAAATTCAACAGCTATTCCGAAAAATATTTGTATAGTAAACTTAAAATAAAAATAAGCTGCTTAAACTTTTAAACAGACTATTTGCCAAAATCCAATAGGAAATGTTATTCTAAATAGTTAAACACTGAAATAATTCAATTAAAATTAGGAATTTGACAGGGATGCCTGCTATCATCATTGCTACCCAACATTGCTTTGGAGGTTCTAGCTGATGTCATAAATGAGTTAAATAATTACTATAAATATTGGAAAAGGATAAATAAAAGTATTATTTTTCCTCCTTTGGTCATGCTACAGTTCTCTGAGAAAATCCAAAAGACTTTCAGAAAAGAACCTGCTGGAAATAATAAGATAATTTTGAAGATGTAGAGATAAATTATATATGTCAAAATAGCTTTTCCTTATTGTAGGAAATAAAAAACACCTAGATATAGAAGTAGGAAAAATTTTCAGTGCAGGGGTGGCAAAAAACCTATGGTATGCTAGAATAAATTTAGCAAGAAAAGCACAAGGCTTTTTTGTAGAAAATTCTGAAATCTTATTGAAATACAATTCTTATTTGAAAAGGCAAATCTATCATAAACTGTCAAGTCTTCCAAAATTAATATATAAATTTAAAACTTTCAATGTATACAGGATTTTTTTGAGTTGGATACAATTACTGTAATGATCATAAAGAATAATATAATGCCTGCGAATTGGCCAAAGTGTTAATATCTATAATATGATAAAACTCTGACAGATGGATAAGTAAAAGATGAGTCAACTTAAAAAATGAGCAGAAGGTATGAAAAGGAAAGTTTAGAATGGCCAAGAAACAAAAGCAAAGATGCTAAAAAGACCAGTCATCGAGGAAATGCAAATTAAACTAAAAATGAAATAACACTTTTTTGTTGCTCATTTGACAATAAAAATTAAAAAGGTATATAGCATTGATTGCTGGAGGAGATTCAGGAAAGAGGTACTATCATATAGCCCTGGAGGAAATGTGGGTTTGGGGAATATAATCTATGAATATCTATTAAAAATACTGCTCCTCTTCAAGTAGCGATCTCACTCCTAAGGGGTCTATCCCTTAGATATTAAACCATGTGTGTGTAATATATGCATGAGGATGTTTACAGCAGCATTGTTTACAAAGGGCAAGACTCAGGATCAGTGTGAATGTTCATCAGTGGAGGTATATACATAATACGTATAGCTTCTAAAAAATGAACTAGAACTATAGCAGTGGCCTTGGAGGAATTTCCCAGAGGTATTTTTGAATAAATAAAGCAAAATGCAGGACAGTGTATACATAATAATTCCTTTTGTGTATGTATGTGTGTAACAAATAGTGCCAAGTCCTCATATAGAGTCCTTTTAATATATATTTTTGTATGTATTTATTGATTTCAGAGAGGAAGAGAGAGAGGTAGAAACATCAATGATGAGAGAGAATCATTGATCGGCTGTCTCCTCCATGCCCCACGCTGGGGATCAAGCCTGCAACCCAGGCATGCACCCCAATGGGAATCAAATCGTGACCTCCTTTGTCTTAGGTCGATGCTCAACCACTGAGCCACGCCGGTTAGAGCAGTCCTTTTTTTTTTTTTAAAGGAAAGAAAACCATCATCATTTTTCACATAAACAAGAGAAAAACCAAACCAAACAAAACCCTCTGATTCCCTGGTGTTTATCTGCACTTTGTTTATTTATGCTCCATTTCTGGGTAGATAACAAGGTAATATAAGTCAGAGTTTATTTGCAGGGTGCATGCTCAAATTTATCATCTTTAACTCAATTTGCCAATGCCTTCGATTTCCTTGGTCTCTTCCAATATCTGGAAAGATTAAACCTGTCAGGTTTACTTAAGGCACATTCCTTCCCCAACCCCTGCTTGCCTCCCCCCATCCCCAATGAGAAGCCCCTTTTAATGAAAAACTACAAATTAAAAAGCAAGCTATATTTCTACCGTAAGTAGAAAATTAGATATAGCTAAAATAAATGGGAAGTATAAAAAAATAAAAAAAAAAGTCAAAATGAAGTTACTGAATTCCAGATGCTATTGCCAGCAGATGGCTTTGAACTCTGGGCTGCTCGATCTGTTCTAAAGGGAGATTTAAGTCATTAGAGAGATGCTAAAGGCGCACCAGCCCCAAACTGAGACTCTCCTATAGCATGAAAAGACAAGGAAAGAATTCGTTCAGTGCTTGCTTCCAAGTCCTCTGACGTTCTGCTCTTGTCCCACCCCAGCCCCCCGGTGTCACATGGAGCAAATGCTGATTTATCATGGAAAACCAGCCCCTGGAAAGATTGGTGCCTCCTGCCAGGCCAAACATCTGGATGGGAGCGTGTCCTTCCTGCCACACCAGGCTGGCTCTTCCTGAAAAAGCAGAATTCCCTCGAGACGTTTTAAAAAAGAAACAAAATCCGGAGATGACGGTCAATTCTATTCTTTGCTGGTCATGGAATATAAATTCTTCCTCCTCTCCTTTCAGTCGCTTCGAGACATAATCTCATTTCTATGAAAATTAAAATAGACGTTCAATGGGGTAGCATGCAATATATAAAGGTCCTTGGAGGACAAAAATGTTCGTCAAGAAACCATTTGAAGTGCTTTGTCTTGTTTCTCAGGGCAGGGAAGGAATTTAAGAATAGAACTCACGGAAGCAAGGGCTCCAGGTGGAAAAGAGCCCTGGCAGGTAATTATGATGTGATGGGCAATTATGGTTCCCTCAGGAAGTGTCTAAATTATAGGGCAAGTGTCATTTCCATGCTGCTTCCTCCTGAGAAAAATAATACAGGCCCGGGAAGTCAAAGTCTGGCTGGTGGGCATTTGACGCTGCCTAGTGGGGCCCCCGGTCAAGGCAAGGCAGCTTTGGTTTAGGGTCTCACCACCTGCTCCTCTCTTTTCCTTTAGCCCCTTGGGTCCGTGACTTCCTGGCCTGCCCTGATCACGCTGTACAGGGAAGGTGGCACTGTTCACTCGTCTCCTCCCAGCCTCCTCTCCAGCTCCGAGAGAGATGAAATGGTGAGAGAGTCAACATTGATGAGGTCATGGAGAACGGGCAGCCGTGAAATAGCGGATTTGCTTCCCCCGCTCCTCTGTACAAAGACAACCTTTCATTCCCTTGGAAAAATCCACCCCGGGCCCTCGGGAAGAAATGGTCTTCCCCAGGACTCCTGTTTACTCGGCTCTCGCCTGGGAGGCCAGGGCTGGCTGACACAAATGCCACCCTTTTTAAGCCGCACTGACCTCAAATTGGCAGAGTGGAGGGGTAAGCGTCTGTGTGAGGGACTCCCGCAGGGAAGGCCCATGGAATTTTCCTGCAGCCATTTTCACGGCGGCGGTAGCAGCTGCTTCCCGCACAGTTGTGTTGAGGCAGGAACATTTCGACTCAGCCGAAAGCCCAGCCATTAAACGTTAGGCTTAAGGGAAATAAAAATCCCTTTGCTATTCCTGAGCCTCGCCCCCGTAGGAGGGTGAGAGTAAGCGATGGAGTAAGGGTTATAAGAGTGTTGTGCAAGACCTTGATTGAGGACTTTCAGAAAGGGTTGGGGAAGGTCCTTCATTAGTTCTGCTTGGGGTTTCAGAGGGACAGCTTACTTTGCCCGGCTGGTGTGGCTCAGTGGTTGAGCATCGCCCTCTGAAACAGGAGATCACCATTCGCTTCCCGGTCAGGGCACATGCACATGCCTGGGTTGTGGGCTCAATCCCCAGTAGGGAGTGTGCAGGAGGCAGCCAATCAATGATTTTTCTCTCATCATTGATGTTTCTATCTCTCTCTCTCCCTCTCCCTTCCTCTCTGATACAAAAACAACAAAAAAAAGTTTTTCCTTAAATGGAGAGAAGAGTCTAAAACAATCTTCCTTGTATGGCAAAGTCTCCCTTTCGCCCTTCTGTTCCTTCTAGAACCCCCATCTCAAGCCCCGCCTCTGAGGCAGGCACCTACAATTTACCTCTGAGCAAGGCTGGGTCCTTCCACCGGAGGCTGCGTGGGGGTGAAGAGAGAGAGGCCCCACCCTCAGGGAGTTCGCAGGGAGACCTCGTTTCAGGTCCAGCACAGCCTTTTATCACCAGTATGACCCAGGCCTCAGTTTCCCCATTTGTAAAACGAGGGGACTGACCTAGATCAGCTTTCTCCCAAGTGTTAATGCACATACAGCGGTTCCATGGGATGCACTGGGGACAACAGTACTGACTCCTCTAGGAGCATCCTGGGACAGCCTGTGGGTGAAAGGTCCGTTGTGCTACATGGCATCCAGCCCGGGCTGCCCACCCGGCTGGGGCACAGAGCCCTTTCCTGCCAGGTGCCTGCAGGCAGCTTTCTGGGAAAAGTCAGCTGCGGGTTTCTAAAGGCCTTTCCCGGTCAGAGAGGCCTGGGGTACGAGAACACCATCCTGGGGATGTGAGGGTCTGAGCACCCTCTCCGGCCTGTGGCTTGTGGTCACGTCCCGCCTCCGCTGAGCTGCTCCAGCTGCAGTGGGGCCCGACTTCTTCGCAGGCTGGTGGTTACGTGGGCAGACCCGTCGGGCGCACAGCGACTGCGGGTCCGGCCATGGCCATGAGCAAGCAGGCGTCTCACTGCCTGCTGACTGCCTGCCGCCTCAGACAGGCTGCCTCATTCCGGTCTTTCTAAGATTCCCTGGGGCAAGTGAGACTCACCAGGAAGCTCAGACTATGCTAAGAAGGGGCATGTCTGCCTTGCCTAGTGGGGCCCCCTGTTGAGTCCCCAACAGGGACATCTTGCCAGGCTTCTAGAAAGAGAAGAGGCGACAGAACTGTCAGAGTGAGTCTTTGATTCCCTTCCCTCTCCAGGCTAGAGTTGCCTCCTTCTAAAAAGAGGTGACAAATGAACACTTTTTGGTGAAGCAGAGAAAGGACGCTGTACCCCCCACACCCCCCTGTAACTGAGACAGTGAAGGTCGAGGAGATGGTGACCCCAGCCTTGGCATGTGCAGGGTCAGGGCCCGGGAGCCCAGCCGGCACAGCCAGCAGGAGACAGCAGGAAGTCTGGCTGCAGTTGTAGACTGAGTCATTTTGGGACGGCGGAGTCCAGGGTAGTCACCCCGTGAGGGAGGACGCCGTCACTGATGTGTCTGGAAAGTGAGTCAAGGGCCCACAGAGTAGAGGTAGATCTCTGCGTTCCTGGGAATGGCTTCCTCTAGTGCCTTGTTCTGATATGTTTTCTCCCCTGAGTGACCTCAAAGGAATGGCAGCTTTGCAACTGACGTTTCTTTAGCGAAATGAGCAAGTGTGCATCAGAGCTCGGAAGGGTGGAACCTGTGGGATTTCAGAGGCTGAGAACTCTTCTTCCCTCCCTCCCTTCTTCCCTCCCTCCCTCTCTTCCTTCCTCTTATCACATCTATATTCATATTTCAAATACTTATTAAACAGTTACCTTGTGCCTGGAGGCACAGAGATGAAGGAGGCACAGATAGTCCCTGCTCTCACACACCCTGTCGTCTAGGGCGGGAAAAAAGACACTAAGTAAACCTCGTTCTCTGGTCTCTGAATGCATCTAACAGAGGCCTTGGCAGGACCTGGAGGGGCAGGAGGCCTTCCTTGAGGACAGTACACATAGGATGAGCCAGGAAGAATGGGAAGTTCACCAGAGAAGACTATTCCAAACAGAGGGGACAGAGGAAGCAGAGAGCTTGTGACTGAGAAACAGCGTGATCAGTGTGGACTAAGAGCGGGGCGGGGCGGGGGGGGGGGGGGGGGGTGGGGGTGAAAAGGGAGGGGCAGGATTCAGGTCAGGCAGAGCCTGGGAGGCCACTCCAAGGAACCCTGGCTTTATCTTAAAGACAGTTCTTAGGCAGGGGAGCAGGGAGGACTGGATCCCTGGAGGGATGGGGTGGGGGCTTGCAGGGGAGCTGTGAGATTCTGGGTGGAGTGTTCTGATGCCCCATCCTCAGTCACACCCGCATGAGGGTGAGAGCCCATGAGTCAGAGAGAAGCTCAGGACTAGAAGCTCTAGGAGGCCGACTTCCAGGTGTCATTCTGCCCAGACCCACTGCGGGTGACGGGGCAGGGGGTGGGGGAGCAGGTGCTTCTGTTCCCCTTACTATAAAATGGGTTGATTAAGCCTTGGATCAGTGTGCCGATGTTTCAAGGATGAAAAATAGTAGTGGCTAGTGGGGAGCCTCATGGACAAACCCAGATGGAGGCTGTTGACTGGCCCCCATCCAGGCCAGCAAACCCTGGGGTCATAGAAACATAGCAGCCTCTTCAGCATGAGCTGGCACCTTACTCAAGGAATTGGAAAAATCCCAAGGAAGTAATCAAGTAGTTCACAGACACTTTGATATGATGGAAGGAGTCCAGGTTTTGGAACCAAAAAGACTTGGACTTGCATCCTGATCTGCCACTAGCTGTGTGGCCTTGGGCAAGTCCCTTAACTTCTCTGAACCTCATGTCATCAGCTGTAACTAGGGGGTAATTGTAATAAGCTGCCCTTACCCAATTGTTTCAAGGATTACAGATGGTGTTTGTAAGATGTTGACCATAGCAGAGGGCAAGTATTTGGTAAAGCAGGAAAATATTCAGTATTTGGTAAAGCAGGAAAATATTCCAGCCATATGAGAGAGGTGGCTTTTCCCTTGCACTCCAAGAAAGGAGAAACCCCATCGGCCATGAGTGCCTTACACTAGATACAAGGCCGCTAGGAAGTCTTGCCTTGTATCTCTCTGCATGTTAGCTGAGGCCATCTCCCTACGTGAGCCTGGCAGCCTCTGGGCACTGTCACTGGAGAGAGGTGCCTAGACCCCTGGCCACCTACAGGATGTCTTCCCCAGTTCCCACCAAAGAGCTCACAGAAGGCATGGGACACTGGTCCTGCTGAAACAGCAGCTGAGCTGCCTGGAGTCAATCATGTCACATGTAGGCACAGGCATCCTCTTCTCCCACCACTGTCTTGGGCCATACACCAAGACCTATAGCTGTGGGCACTAAACCTTCCCAGGACCAGGGCAGGGGAGACGGACTCTGAGGTGAGCAAGGGGCCAGGATGAGGGGTCTCCAGGGCCATGAACACACACACACACACACACACACACACACACACACGAACATGGACACACATGAGAAAACATGATTATGTAACACACACAAACCCAGAGACCCCCCCAGACACTTGAGTACATGATCATGTCATTTAACTTCTCCTCTCTGTGCATGGATGATGGTGAATGGAAATGTTGGTAGGATTACACAGAATGTACGTAGACCACTAATGGCCCAGAGCAGGCGCTGTTTTTGTTAGCTCTGATGTATTATGCTGGACACCCTCAGAGGACAGAGACATGGGAACACACTACGCCCAGACCAGCAGGACCAGATCACACACAGACCCCGAGTCCGACCACAGACACATGTGCAGGTGCCCAGCCAAGAGAAGCCCCACAGTGGCAGTGGAGTAGGGACACGTGGTTTGGCCTTGTCCGAATTGGGCCTGGTCTCTTTCAGCTGGACCGCAGCAAAGAAAATGAAATTGTTCTGTAAATTCAAATGAGCAGAGCTATGAGATGGAGCATGGAGGGAGCCCAGGGAGGGAGGCAAGGTGGGAGGAGAGTCAGAAAGCTGGGGCCAGAGGTCAAAGCCTCTTTAAGAGGTCAGATGGTCTCTTTTAAGCTATTGGCTGGACCTCTTCAATGGAAGGTATATTGCTAGCAGCACCTGCCATGACAGGTGTGTGGAGGTGAACAAAGAGAGGGGGATGTGTTGTCTGAGTTTGGCCACATTTCAGAGACAAAAGACAGGAGATGTGGAATTCAGTGGGAGCAGGAAATGAGAGCAGGCTGACCAGGAGAAAGGGAAGAGGCCTGAGGCCACCCGAGGATTATTACAATGGGCCGTTACAATGGCTGGAGGGTGCAGACCATCCAGGTGGCCAACTTTTGGATTCTAAACAGAGCAGAAATAGGAGCAGGTATGTCCAATTCTCTCTAAAGCAATATCCCCACCTGCCAAGGGAGGTTGGTGGGAGGGAGTGGGAATGGTGTGGGTTTAGTAAGTGAAGGCTCTGTGCAAAGTGTGTGGGGAGCAGAGGAAAAGCCGCGCTGTGGTTCAACTTGAAATCAGTAGGGCCACTTGGTAATGTTTTGAGGAAGGTCCTCAGGAACTTTCTCTGAAATTTATCAGGTTTCCTGCGATCCCACACTGGTTACATTTAAGAGGAGCCTGTGAGTGGCCCTCCGATAATTAGTCCCTATCACCTTTCTTTCAAGGATGAAGCCACCCCACAGCTCAGTGATTAACGCACACTGACTCTGCATGTCAGGCGGGATTAAGGAGGGGATCCGGCGCGTTTGAAGAAAAGGTGGCCATCTGGAGGTGCAGGTGCAAGGTGACTGCACTGGAAGGTGCCAGATGGTTTGGTTCTTTGAAGACAAATTAGGGAAACCCAGACGATGACAGATGGGCAGATGTTGGGTTATTGTAAAAGGGGTTTGCCCAGGTGAATTTTTTTTTTTTTTTTTGTATTTAAAGTTGGGCTTAGCACAAGGATTTCATCACTATTTATTAACTGCCTTTCAAACTTTGCCCACAAACGCCATAGGAATATCTTTATGGCAGATTAGTCTGGGAAATAACTCCGGCAATAAAAAGAAGAGAAAGGCCAGGCCAGGCAGACCCACCATCCCTTATCTGCAATTCCAACAGGTAAAACAGCTTTGAAAGCTGCACATTTTCAAAGAACTCACTTGGCAGCACAACGTGACCTGAATCGACCTGAAACCCTTTGTCACCTCTATCCCACAGAGTGTGAACGTTGGTGCAGAAACATTGATACATTTGATTATTGAGTACGGCACCAGACCCCACTGGGAATTTACATAATTCAGGGAATAGGCACTATATTAACTTTCTAAAATCCAAAAAGTTCTGGATTCTGAAACACATTCAGCCCCCACGGTTTGTGGACAGGTCCCACCCACCTCCAGGGGCAGCTGAGGATGAATGCTTGGCAGTCTGCCTGGTGGTGGGTCTCAGCATGGGATGTTGAGGTGTAAGAGGGGGGAAGAGGTTCCAAGGAGACGCTGCAGCTCTTGGGGTGTGTGTAAAAGCACTTGGGGAGTGGGGGTAAGGGCACATTTGGGGAGGAGGGAGCAGGAGTAAACTCCCAGACTGGTTCCACCAGACTGGAAGTGGGAAATTAACAAAGAGGGAAAAACCCTTAGGAAAGTCATCCTCCAGGAAGAAATGATAATTCACTTTAAAATTGTGCTAATAATGAACACATATAATTCAGTATATTTATATTTATTGGGACTTGTTTCATGGCCCAGAATATGGTCCTTCTGGGTGCATGTCCCATGTGTACTTGGAAAGAATGTGTCCTGCTGTTTTTGTGGCGTGTCCTATAAATGTCAGTCAGACCAAGTTGGGTGATTATTATTCAAATCTCCTCTATATAAGCTGGTTTTCTGTGTACTCATTCTATAAATTGAGAGGCATATTGAAATATCCACTCTGATTGTAAATACAGTCTGTTTCTCTTTTCAGTCCTGTTTTTGTTTCATGCATTTTGAAGTTTTATTGTTAGGTACATAAATAAGTAGGATTGTTATGTCCTCTTGGTGAATGGACCCTTTTATCATCATGAAATGTCCATCTTTATCTTTGGTAAAGTAGTCTTCTAGCTAAAGTCCACTTCATCTAATATTAATATACCTATTTTAGTTTTCTTATAATTAGAGTTAACATGGTATATCTTTTTCTATAAAAGGTTTTTGTTACCTTTACCTTTTCTGTAAAATTATTTTTAAAGTGGGATTTTTATGGACAACATATAATTGGGTCTGTTTTTTTTAAATCCAATTATTTCATTTTATCTCCACTTTTAGTTACATTTCTTTATTTTTTAATATTTACAATAGGATATACAATGTATATCTTTAATTTATCACAGTGTATATTTAAATAATATTATGCTGCTTTAGGTATATTATAATATAACTTCACAATATACTTTAAGGCCCCTATCCTTCGTACTATTGTTATTATACATTTTACTCTATTATAAATCCCACAGTATATTATTATTATTTTTCTTTGAACAATCAATTATCTTTTAAATACACTTTAAAATGAGGGGGGGAAAGGATGTGAGTATTTTTTAAACATTATTGGCTTCTTTTTGAAGCAGAGAACCCACTATGAGATGGACCAGGGCCTTTTCCCCTAAGAATTGGGCCTCAATCTTGACTACATATTGAAATCATCAAGGGAGCTTTTACAAATCCTGATGCTCAGGCTGTACTGGAAAAATAAGTTAGTCTCTGGGGTGGGCCCAGGCTTCTGTATTTGTTAAAGCTCCTTAGGTAATTCCAGCGTGTCACCGAGACTGAGAACCACTGTTCCGCGATGCTCCGCAGCCAGCATGGGGGCTGTGGGTCTTTCTCCCTGGGGAGCTGTATCAGGTGCTCTCACTGTACCATGGTATCAGGTTTGTATCTCACCTACTTACCACTCTCTTCCTTTACTTTCCGGAGCATCTTCTCACCTTGCCCTTGTTCTTCTCTGAAGGAGGCCCAGGTGATGAGACAGTGGAGATGGCCAGGCAGGATGTGTTGCAGTGGGGCAGAGGGGAATGTGGATCCAGGGAGGGGAAGGAAGGTGGAGGCAAAGCAGAGGCTGCAGAGGTGGAGGGGGGGGGGGGTGTCCCCATTGCCCCATCCCTTCCTCCTGCTCTCACCTTCCTTCCTCTTCTCCAGGCCCAAATAAGTCTGGAGCTAGCCAGCCGGGTTGGCGACTGTCCAAGGTCTTCTGCCCACACTGCCTGGCCATAATCCCGCTTAAGTGTGATGAAAAGGCATCGGAAGTTCCTTCCTATTTACCGAGGAAGCGTGGGCTTGTCTCCCGGGAACAGAGTCCACAGACTTTCTGTGATGGAAAGCACCATGGGTCAGAGCTCCTGCCCTGCCTACCTGGACTCCGAGTCACTGGGTCAGTTGCTTCTCCTCTATGCACCTCAGTGTTCCTACCTGTAAAATTAGGGGACCAAGTTGCATGGTTTCCCTGGTCCTCCATCTCTGACATGTGTAGGCAGCCTTGTGTCCCTTTGGGACGGCTCCATAACTCGGCTTTGGGGACCCCTTTCTCCTCAATGGTATGTGACATGTGTGGAGTGTTGGCTCTGAAGTCCCTCCTGAGCATGCCAGCTCTGAGGGACAGGTTGGAAATCTTTGGCAGCTGAGACGATGGCAGCTGGGTTGTTGGATGTGTACCAGAGCATGTGGTGGAATTGGACCTTCACATGGACTTTCTTTTCTTTTCCTTTAAAACTTAGGAAAATGACTGTGTTGTAAGGGTCATGTTGGGGACACTATTTTGAAAGAGACCACTCAGCACTCACACTAGTAGTTCAAGATGGGAAAGACTTGCTCCCTCTGGGTTGAGCATGTGCCATGGAGATTCCTGGGGCCTGGGTGGACAACCAGATGGAGGATGCCACAAGAGAACCCTGGCCTTGGAAGATGTCTGGGAGCTGAGAGAAGCCAGCATAACAAGGGACTCTAGAAGAGCTGAGCCGGCGGTTCTCCAAGGAGATGCTTGGAGCAGTGGTGGAGAGGAATTTCAGTGCATGGAGTAAGGGGCCGATGGGAGAGCCAGGTCTCCAGGCTGGGCCTCACAGTGGTGCTGTAGCAGGATGCAGCCCAGCAACCCACAGAGAGTTGCTCTCACATGGACATTGGGCAGAAGAGGCAGCAGTGCTGGGGCTGAGGATGAGTGAGAAGCATGTCTGAAACCTGGTAGAGACACAAAGGATGGCACCTGGGAACCCTCTGTAAACATTAGGTGAGCACGAGCTGCAGAGAGCCCAGATTCCCTGATTTGGGAGCATAAGGTCTGGGGCAGAACTAGAAGTGATCCTTCCTTTACAACTAGGGGCTGCAGAGACCTGGAGTGTGAGGACTGCTCCTTAGCACTTAACCATCAGCACATAGAGATATGGCCCAGAACAGGGAGGAGAGCTGACTATCAGAGCAAAATGTGTAGGTCCCAATGCCTGTGGGTGTGTTTACGGAACGGCTGCCGGGATTATCATCATTGCGAATGATCCATCATGGGAATGTTTTCATGAACTGTGACCCAATTTACATGGATCCTTTTGTTGACTTTTGCTTGGTAACCAGAGGACCGCTGTCCCAGGCCTGTCCCTCACATTTGTGGAGCCCAGGTCAAGAGTGCAAATGGAGGCCTACATATTTAAGTTTAGCTAACCACCAAATGTAATAGCAATGTGAATTCTTTAATATTGCAAAATGTTCCTTAGCCATCACATACATACAGCTGCTGTGAAGGCAGCGCTAATTAATGAGAACCTCCAGAGCCACACGAAGAGAAGCGAGAAAGTGAATGCTCAGCACTACTGAGAAATTATTTTCTCTTACACAAGAATCTATTGCAATCTTGCTCTCTGAGAGAAAGGATTGGGTAAGTTAATTTGTCTTTTCTTGATCTAAGCACAGTGCCCATCTCCAGTGCCACACCTTCACAGCACTCAGACAGTCGCCTTTGTCTTGAGGATTCAGAGCAAAAGGTCTGTTTCTTCACCCTCTCACTTCATCACCGAGCAATCCTTTCTTCCTGAGTTTCTGCCCCTGTGCCGGAGATGACATTGCTGAATTCAAATTTGTTTTTTGTTTTTTATTCCTTATAGGAAGCCTGTTTCCCCATCCCTGCACGTGGACTTTCCCAAGAGGCTAAAGCAGCTCTCTCTGTGTTGGCCAACCTGTTTAGGGTGCTCTGAGATTACTCCTAACTCAGGAAAGCCTGTGAGATGACATTCCAAAGAGGACTCCTCCCATCTTCTTTCCTTTAAATAATGACAGGTGTGTTCCTCCCAAGGCCCTGAAAGAAGTTCCCCATGGGACAAAGGCCCGTGGAGGTGACCCAGGCTCCGCTTTGGTCATGTGCCCTCAGACTTTCAAGGCCATCCTCTACCAATTGTCTCAGGCACTGAGGATGCTAGCAGGTAGAGTTCTGGGGAAAGTCCTGTGTTCCTTTCCTCCTTGGTCACCTCAGGACACGAAGCCAATTGAAGGGCAAGTTGCCAGAGACTCTTCAGCAAGAGTCTCTTTCTACCTGAGTCTCACTCACTTGCTCTGTTTTCCAGAAAACATTATATTACAGAAGAGGAAATTTCTCCAAGATCAAAGTGGGAAAGATTATGTTAATTTAATCATTTATTTATTCAACAAATGTTCATGACGTGTGTACCAGGTGCCAGCAATTGTTCCAAAAGCTGAGGACGTGAACAAAACGGAGAAGCTCTCTCCTCTCACAGAGCTGATGCTTTCATGGAGAGGAGAGACCATAAACAAAAGGAAAATAAATGAGCAAGACAATGTCCAATAGTAATGAGTTCCAGGAAGACAAACATGATGTGATGGAGAAAATGGGCTCTTTCTGAGCTGGAGCACTTGTTGTGGACAGAGTTGCTCATTTGGGTTGGTGGCCAGGAAAAGACTCACTAAGGAGGTGCCATCTGAGCTCATACCTGAATAATCCCAAGAAGCCAGGCATACAAAGACCTAGAGGTAGCACTTCCTGGGTAGATGGAAGAGCAAGGGCCAAGGTGCTAAGATGGGAATAAGGGAGGTGTGTTTGAGGAATTAAAAGAAAGTTTAAGTAGCTGAAGTGCAATGAACTAGGGGGAGGGGAAGAGGCCAGAGATATAGATTATGTGGTAAAAATAACCAACCCACCACACTAAGGAAAACTTCAACTAGTCCATGCCCTTCTCAGTCTCTAGGCACCTAACACGAGGTGCCTATTGTTGCAGAGGTCACTGATTTGTAATAGGATATGAGACCTGAGCTGACTTTGGTCACTTCCGCAGTCACACTTATTTGCAGGTGTATGTAGAATCCTTCATCCCCACAAAGCTTCTAGATGGTCTCTAACACATTTTACTCTCATCTTAGCCAAGTCAACAGAAAACTCAGCATTCCAAACCATTTAAGTAATTTGTGCTATATCAGAGGGAAGTGGTTGGCTCTGTATGCTTTCCAGAGATGCCTCTGACTTCCACGTTAACTCTTTTGCTAGGCAGCATCAGGCTACACACCAAATCCGATTCAAAGAATTAACACCAAAGCTTCTCACTGATCAAGTCAGGGCTTCGAAGAGTTTTGCGGCACCTCCACTAATTCCCCCTAGTGATTGTCTCTTCTCCTACTTTCCGTTGACTGTTTCGTTAGTGTCTTGCGAGCATTTGCGATTCATGCTCCCCACCCACTAAAGGAATCTCAGAGCCACCCATCCTTGTCAGGCAGCCATCCATCCTTGACTGGAGTGTTCCTCTGTCTGAAGGAATTGGTCCCTTTGCTGGACAAGTTTAGTAATTAGAAAACTCACCTACCTCTTGAATGGACATTTCTCTTCCAATAACATTCATCTCTTTCTCTTTGCAAAATCAGAACCAGAATCCAGTTTTAATTTTAACTTAACATTATGTCACCAGCACTTTCTCATGTTATCAAATATTCTTGGGAAACACAGGGATTGTAATAGCTGCATGTTACTCTATCATGGAAACGCAGAATAATTCATCGAATCCTCCTCCTATTGTTGGCAAAGAATTGCTTCAAGTCTGAGAAACACATGAAAGATCATTCCATTTGAGTTTCTTATTTTCCAGATGAGAAGACTGCATTCCCTGAAGCTAGTCATTTGTCTAAGCCTGGCCAGCTGGTCAGAGGCTCAGCTAGGACCTGGCACTCCCAGGCTCAGCCTCTGCTCTTGCTGTCGTCACATGCTGCCTCCTGGGCCTCTGCGAGGCACTTTTTGGAACCTAACTGTAGGGCACTGCCTACATTCTTTCTAAATTACATTTTGTAATTTGGGGCCCATTATTCCTGCCTGTCAAGATCATTTTTATCTTCTGTCATATAACCATTAGCTAATGAGGGACACTGTAGCCAACATCAGAAACTGTGGCTTGTTCCTCTATCAAGATGTGCTTCCTAAATCACCTCTGTGCCCACGAAAGGGAATTATTGTCAAAGCTTTTATCAGATAATTCCAATAGTCACCAGCAATTATAGAGGAGGGTGCTAATTAGCATACTTCAGTCCGTGTTTCTCAGGGATCCCCTGGCTTCTGACATTCTGTGATCAGCATTCCGGCAGATGCCTGGGCTCTGCCTAAGGCCCAGTGCTCATGAGATGGAAGAGGAATAATTATTGGGTAGGGAAAAGAGGAGAGGGGTAACTAACATTTGTGACCAACTCTGCCCAGCTCTGGGTGCCCAGGTGTGGATAACAGAAGCATTACAGGAAGGGTCTTGGAGGATGGGCTTGGTATTTTTTGGGGAAAGCATGTGATCAAGGGTAGATCTCTTTTACTCAGATTCACCCTGAGGCTGTATTATCATACTCTACATGGAAGAATTCACCATGGTACAAATGCTCACGCCTAGGAGGCTGGAGTTACCTCTGCTTTTTCCTTCACATTTTATGGAACACATCTTACCCGAATTTTACCATTATCTAAAATGAATCTTTGACATCAGTGTCTATCATCACTAGAACCACTTTCTGAGTCACCTAACATCCTTTTTACCAGAATGCCATGTTCACTCCCATCTAAGTCATTTGAGATGCAACCCCTTTAAAACCTGTCTTTGGAAATGGTGTGGCTTGGGTTTATTTTGCATGAACATTTTTCATGTATTGCTTTTCAGAACACGCTTAATTTATATGAATGCCATTGGCAGGCACCAGAGAATGTAATGGTTTCTATTTATGGTTAATGTTAATCCATTGACCATATGGTAGTTTCAATTTCTGGTACAAATTCCTTTTGCATGCTGTTATTGCTCATTCTTGGACTGCTATAATTGTGTAATTTATCAATGTGAAAAATGGACTATGAAATGTAATAGTCCAGAGCTAATATGGACAGCAGCAAGGGAATTTAGTGTGCTCAGAGAAGAGCTGTTTCCATGGAAACTAAATCCTTTGAGCAAGACCTCGGGATCCCTGGGCTGCAGTGTGTGTCCAGGTGTTAGGCCCTAGTTTCCAGGCTCATCTCTGACATGAGTTGCCAGGTGCCATGGGCAAGTCCCTTAACCTCTTTGGGACTTAACATTATTATCCCTTTCAAGAAGAAGTCAGTCTCATTCCGTGTTTACTAGACTTTGGAATATTAGTGACCAATTATATGTTTCTTGAAGTTGATATTTTGGAGCAATTTTAGATTGACGAAGAAGTTGCAAAGATAGGACAGCTCTTGTACATACCTTTCACCCAGCTTCCCCCAACGTTAGCATCTTACATAACACAGCACATTCGTCAAAATTAAGAAATTGACATAGGTGTAACACTGTGATCTACAGACTTTATTTCCCAGTTTTTTTCATGAATATCCTTTACCTGCTCCAGGATCCAACCTGGGATACCACGCTGTCGTTAGTTTTCGTGTCTCCTTAGTCTCCTACAATCTGTGACCATTTATCAATCTTTCTTTATCATGACCTTGTTAGTGTTAAGGAATACTGGCTAAGTATGTTGTAGAATGTCCCAACTAGTAATATTTTTTAAGAAGCAAAACAATATTGGATGACTAGTGTAGGGCTGGAAAAGTTAGACAAGTGACTATATGAGTGAGGTCTCTGTGTGGCAAGTGTCCTATCAAACAGGGAGTTTATTGGCTCATGTAACTAAAAAGGCCAAGGGCATGTGTGGCTTCAGAATGACACTCGTATCCAGTTCTGCCCTGTCTCTTGGATTGGTTCTTCTCTCCTCTGAGCTGTCAATCATTCTCAGATATGTTCTCACCACATAGTTACAAGATGACTGCCAGCAGCCCACATGGCTATCTGCATCCGGTGCGCGTGTTTGTGCGTCCCACCTTCCCAACTAAGCTCTCAATAGTTCTGGTTCTGCCATCTGCCCATCCTTGAACCAGAAGGAAAAGACAATCTCTTTTCTGCTTCTGATGTGAGGTTGTGTTGGCCAGCGTTGTGGCCACCATCTTGGGACCTTGAGGGGAGCAAGATGATCGCTGAGGAAGGCACAAGAGCCTTTAAGATGAACAAGCACCTGGGTTCTGGGTGATGCTGTTTAGTTGTGGAATTAATCAATCCTGGTTTGGGTTGGTTAGAGAAATAAGTGCTTTATTGCTAAGCTTCTGTTAGTTGAGTTTCATATTACTTGCAACCTGAAGCCTCCTAAATGAGATTGCAGGTTTCCTTGTGGATATAGGACATTACCTGGATACAGTTTGCTTGTTGGGCTTCTATATTTGACAATAAGTACAAACTCAAGCTCAACATATGCTGGCTCATTAGATTTAATGTTGGAAAATCCTGTTTCACACAGGCATTTTGACCAAAAAAAACACACCAAGTTATGCTCTTCAGTTTCGCATAACATATGTAGAACATCTGAGTAATAGCTCCAATGTTCCTGGTCGCTTCTTTCCATGAAGTCTAGAAGCAAGTTATGGGGACAGGGGACAGGAAGGGTCTGAGCTCTCACTTTGAGCACATCCAGTACTTAGACTTCTGCTTATCCAAAGGGGACGGTCTGGAGTTGGTCAGAAAGGGACACCTCGCCTGGAGGACACTTTCTCATGACAAACATTTGGGTCCCCTGAGCTGAGACGACCTCGTCTAAGGCCCTTTCCACCGGGTCAGGCGAGTACTGTGTGATGTAATGGCCTGGAGACCACCATGCCAACCGCAGGGGGCCTTTCCCTCAGTGTAATCATTATCACCGGGATCATGGAAACCTGAGTGATTGAGATTTTTTAAATAAAGGTTTTTACGAAAAGATAAAAAGGCTTTTCACCTTTTAAAAAATCACCGAGATTAAAAACAACAACAACAACAACACAAAACAGTGTAATTATTACTGCGGAAAACAAACACCAGCCCAAGGTTTCCCTTGAAAGAGTAATCTTTTCAAGGGCTAAAGGAATGACCATTTGGAAAGGCGCTGGCTTCTCCCAGCGTCATGCCCTACACCTCACTCACCTCACTTCTTTAATGATGGGTATGAATCGTTTTTGCTTGCCCTTCTAGTTTTTTTTTTTAAATGAAAACAGTTCCTGCTCCTTCCTTCCTTCCCTCCCACACACACTTTCTCACGAGCAGATACATACTTACATGCATACTCTCAGACCTCTTGTGGATCCACATATTTCGGGCATGTATATAAAGCCATTTATAGGGGTTTAATCCATGAATCATAAACACAAGATTCTCATTAGGAATGGGCAGTGGCCTCTTGAAGCTCGCGTAGTACTTAACTATTTGAAGATGGACAGCTCTCAGCATTTTATGAGAGGCTCACAGGTTCCAAGGCGACTTTGCATTTTAATATTAAAAACTCAGATATGGTATGAAGCCGAAGAGGCAATCACAATCGGATATGATCACAGGGCCTGGCATAGCGTAAACTGTCAAAAACATTTGCTGAGAAAGTGAGTAGCACTTCCCCCCATTTTTAACTTCTGAATAAGGGAAATAAGGGCTTTCAGGATAAAAAGTTACTGAGCAGAGCTTTAGGGAAAATCAGTGACTTCAAGATAAACAGCAAGTATTTCTGGATTAAGTGCTGAAACAATTTTTAAGTTTCTCTGTAGACGTCAACAGGGCTGTGGACAGTCTCCTGCAGATTTGTTATTTTCTCGGTGAATGGAATGTCATCTTTAGCATAAAACTGGCTGTTTCTTGTGTCCATTTTGGGGGGTGGTAGTTGTTTTCAGCATCCCACCCAAAGCCTCCAGGCCTGGGTACTCCCTCCACTGCTGAGGCGTACACTTTCCCTCCTTGCTCTCAAATTAGTTTGACTGAAACCCTATCTTTATGTGGGTCAGGGCTTCCTTTTTCCTTAAAAACTTTTTTTCTCACTTGAAAAAACAAACAAAAAAACACCCTCCTATTTCCAGAAATTCCTTGGACTTATTTCCTGTTGGCTGATTCAGGGGCATTTTTTGCTAATGAAGTTTCAAGATGATTTCTTGAAGAGGTTATAAAGTTATGTAACTTTGCTCATTTAAAACGATCTTCTTTGCTAAATTCTTAACTGTTGAGAGTCTCTCTCTTTTCACAACAGAGGCTCCTTCTCAACTACTGATGGTTATAACCATGGGACTGGAGTGGATTTTACACCATATTAATCTCAGTTTCTAAGAATGGCAATCCATTATGCATTTCCTCCGCATTTTCTGATCCCCGGGTTAACAATTTTATTACTTATTTTACCACTGCCCATTTATACAATTTCACCTGAACCCATTTGTGGACTTCAAGGGTCTACTACGGGCTCGTTTCAGGCCCCTGGGACACACTGTCAAGAAAAGAACCTTGCCTGGCCAGTGTGGCTCAGTGGTTGAGCGTCCACCCATCAACCAGGTGGTCAAGGTTGGATTCCCTGTCAGGGCACCTGCCTGGGTTGTGGGCTTGATTCCCAGTAGGGGGCGTGCAGAAGGCAGCCAATCAATGATTCTCTCTCATCATTGATGTTTCTCTCTCTCTCCCTCTCTCTGAAATCAACTTAAAAATGTTAAAAAGAAAAAGGAAAAATGAAAAAGAGCCTTGTATCAGGAGCCAGGACATGAATCCAGTCCTCTACTCTGCCTTGGTTTCCTCATCTGCAAAGCAAAGAGCCTGCAGCAGATGTCTTGATGGTTCCTTCAGCGGTGACTCTGGCCAGGAATGATGCCTGCCATTCTCTTTGGAAAGGCCTCAGGAAAGAAAGTTCTAGAGATCATAGCTTCTTTTGTAAACATTTTCTGCCTAGTATCGGCAACATTTTTTCCTCTCTCACATATATCTTTTCTCATTCAATGAAGGCCCGCTTTTCTTCAGCCGCATGAATGGCTGGCATCTGCACACTGATGGAGTAGAATCGAGAATCCAGAATCTGGCTCCAGGTGACTCCGTTGGGGTGCTGGGCCGGGGTCCTTTATTCTGAACACTGCCGATCCCTCCTGTGCCTCCCCCGACCCTCGGGGTTCAAAGCAACAACAACAAAAAACTTTCCTGAACTTTCCCGTTCCTCTGCCTCTGAGGCCTGGCTGCGAACGCTGAAATTCCATCCCGTGTTTGTTGTCACCCCGCGGGCCCGTTTCCATGGTTACCCAGATTCCAGGCGCTGGCCCAGGGCCCTCCACAACCCATCCCTCAAAGTCTCCTTGGCAGAGGAGTGACATTCCTCCTCCCTGCGGAGCCGCATAGAGAAGGGGGCGCTCTCCTCCCGCTGCCCCCCGAACCGGGCCCTGTGCGCCTGCTGTTCTACGTGGTTCTGTCCCTCATCAGTTTGGGGGGGTAAGCACAATCGAACCATTTTCTTCATTGCTCTTTTCCTCATTTAAGCTGAGGAATTACTTTCTTGTACTAAAAACATTACACCCTTGGCAAGCACTCCAGATGGTTCTCATTAAAATTCCAATTCCTTCTCTTTTTTTTTTTCTTTTTCTTTTTCTAATCTCGACCCTGCTGCCTCCCCCATTATCCACAAACCGCTATCTCAGAACTGAATGAGGCTTCCTGAGTATCCCAATCCCAACGAGTGGGATCTTTTCAGAGTCCCCTGTTGTGGCCATGAAGGAGCCCCCAGCTCCTCTTCTTTCCAATGGCCACCTGTCCCTCCATGGGCTGGTTGAAATAGACACCTGGGTGGGGCCTAGTTGATGTTAAAGGTGCCCTTAGCCATGGCCCTCCCCCTCTGTAGGGAGAGGAGAGGAGAGACAGCTAGGTCCTTGCTCCCCAACAGGCCCTGGTCCTGACTGTGCCCCCAGAGGGACTGGGGAGAGGGCTGCTGCCCACCCCAGTCAGGCCACAGGGGCATCTGCAGGCTCCTCAAGTTGCAGGCCCGGGGAGTGAGAGATACTTGCTCTAAGAAACGGTTGAGAAAGATTGGCAATGCCTTTTGGCCATAATTGCAGCTGAGTGAGCCACGGGCTTTGCTTCCAACATCTGGAAAAATCTGCTTGCACAGGAAAAGTGTGTGTGTATCCAAGGATGTGTATTTGAGGTGTTTTTATTTCCATCGTTATATTATGAAAAATGTTAAAAATACAGAAATGTTGAGAGACTAGTACAATGAATACCCATATTCTTCCACTAGATTCATTTTGTCATTCTTTCTCTCTTTCAGATATGATGGATCCAACAAGCAATCTCTAGCTTTTGCTTTGACATTTGAAAGTTGAAATCTTGCCCATATAATGTTTTATAACCTTTACATTTATGTGTTAATGTAATGATATTAAACATAACATTCTTCTCGTAAAATATTCAAATGTTGAAACAGAATAGAAGTTAGAAAATAGCAGCAAAAGTCCTGCACAGGCCCCTCCTCAGCTTGCCTCCCCCACTCTGCAAGGGTAGCTTGGTTTGTGCCCTTCCTGCCTTTGTCTGGGTTTCTGCAGACATATACGTGTTTAAATAGAAACATATACTTTCATTGTATGTGTTTTAAGACATAAATGAGATCACACTATACATGTTGTTTTGCAATTCAGTCTTCACTTGGAAATATGTCCAATGCCTTTCCATATTAGTCCTTGTAGCCCTGCCTCACTCTTTGCCGACTGCAGAGTATTCCAAAGAACAGTTGTACAGTGATTTTCGAAACTATTCCCTCTTGATGGACATTTCTATTTATTGTTGTTTTTCCATTTCTTACAATGGTGCGACTACTGCCCATGGCAACTGTTTCCTTCAGGGCATGTGGCGGTATTTCTCCTTGACAGATGTCTAGAGGTGGAGTCTATGCACATTTTACACTTGGATGGATACTGCCAAACTGCTCTTCAAAACGCCTGCTCCAACCTACACAACCTCCAAGAGAAAGCCCATCTCCCCTCGCCCTCACCAACATTGAATTTTATTAGTCTTTTTAAGTGTTCACATTCTGAAATGAGAAATGACTTCATTGTTGGTTTAATTTGTATTTCTTTGATTATTAGGTTGACCACTGTGTCAGAATTTAGCAACGGATGACAAATAGTTTACATGGAAAGACAGATAGAAGCAGGGGAGGGAAACGGCATGACTTAGTATAGGACACGGGGTGCTTACAATTTTGTCCGTTCGGGTGGAAGAGCGGGTTCTCTGTTGAGCTTCCAGGACTGACTCCCAGAACTCCAGTGCAGAACCGATCCATCCGAGGAAGCTCCCCTTCTGCCATGACGAGGAAACGGGGGGTTCCAGAAGCTGTGCCCCAGCTGCTGATGTGGCAACTTGAAAACGAGGAAGCACCAGCCACACCTGATTCCAGGATTGCACAGCTCCAGCTGCGCGATGGATGCCCGGCATCCCGTCTACAACACTCAGGAAGCATCTAGACACTGAGATCTTCATATTGATGCAGGAAGAACCAAACCAAACCAAGACACAAAACAGGACCCCGAAGCCCCACCAGAGTCGGTAGGTCTCTGGAGGGTACATCTGCCCAGGGGAAGCCAGGTCACAGGCAGAAGCTCAGCCCCAAGGGGTCCTGGCAGTTGGCTTTAGCTTTTCAAGCTCCAGCAAGGCAAGCTACCTAGAAGGGAGGTCACACATTTGATTTGGCTACAAAAGCAGAAAACTTGTGTGGATATCTATGCCAGCAGCTTCTTTATGACCTTGTAATGATCTGTTTACGATGCTTCTCTCACCTACTGGTATTTCTCAATGTGGTCCCTGTTAGTAATTTGGATAGAACAATTCTTTATTGCAGTCTATTTAAAATCCAACCTACCACTAAATGCAGCAGTATTCTCTGACACCCACCTCCTTCTCCCCTTCCCCACAAATATAATCCCACACGTTTCCAGACACACCAGCCCCACCCCTGAGTTGGAAGGATGAGAGAGAGGGAGGGGAAAACTGATACTGAATTAGAAATGACAGGATTTCACCAAAAGGCACCTTCCCAGCTCACTTGCTAATCTCTAGATGTTCAAGTCAAGCTTGTCTTCCAACGGCTATCTTTTCACAATGTCTCCATCCATCCGTTTGTCCATTTTCCCAGTATTTATTGAGCACTTATAGTGCATGAGGCACACTGGCCACTTTGTTCTTAGAGTGTGGCTCTTTGCATAAGTGTTTTATCTGGTCCAGCACATTATAATCTCAGGTATAATGCATGTCTGATCCTCCGTTGCATCTCCGAGTGGTTCCCACAGAGCTGGTGCTCCTGCTGAATGTTAGTAGGACAAAAATTGCTGAATGCTGACACGTTTTAACATACATCCAAATCTTTATTCAAAGGCCGTGAGAATATTTTTCAAAACAATGCTGTTCTTATTTTTGCAATATCTGCATTGTTATTTTTGAAAATTTCCCATAACCCCACCACTTTTTCAGAAGGAAATGAAGATGTGACAATTTTCCTTCCTCAGCCAGTTTAACCTTATCCTTGGAGGCAATGATTGCCAATAGTTTGTTGTCTTTTCTTCTTTCAGACTTTTCAAAACATTTTAATGCAAATTCACATGTAGATATGCCTATGTGTTCATTTATTATGTTTAAATTAGCACATATATGAAGAGAGCTATATGAAACATGAACTTGAGAACAAATTATGAATTTACAAAGTAAATCCTATATAATAAAGAGGTAATATGCAAATTGACCATCATGTCCTTGCACAAGATGGCCGTCCCCATGTGGTCACAAGATGGCCACCACAAGATGGTCAGCAGGAGAGGGCAGTTGTGGATGATCAGGCCTGCAGGGGCAAGGCAGTTAGGGGCGACCAGGCCAGCAGGGGAGGGCAGTTGGGGGCAATTGGGCCAGTAGGGGAGGGCAGTTGGGGGCAATCGGGTCGGCAGGGGAGTGGTTAGGGGGTGATCAGGCTGGCAGGCAGGTGAGCAGTTGGGAACCAGCAGTCCCAGATTGTGAGAGGGATGTCCGACTGCCGGTTTAGGCTCGATCCCACAGGGGCCTAAACTGATAGTCAGACATCCCCCGAGGGGTCCCTGATTGGGAGAGGGTGCAGGCTGGGCTGAGGGACACGCCCCCCCCCCCCCCCCGTGCATGAATTTCGTGCACTGGGCCTCTAGTATATTATGATGTTTAACTTAAGTGTATGTAGTTCTTTATATCTACAAAACCGTTTGGAATACATTGTACTCATTTTAGTCCCCAGCCCTGTGATGTAGGCTCAGAGAAGTTGACAGGCAGACTTCTGGTCACACAGCTGGTACATGGTGGAGCTAAAACTTGAACTTAGATCTTCTGCCTCCTAATTCATTCTGTTTCTACTATGCAAAATAATCCCTGAGGGTTATTTGGGAATGATTATTTACATAATTAAATTATTCTTTGTTTGACTTCAGAGCATCAATGTGGAACTCATTTGAAAGCTTATTTTATTATATTGAAAACAGACAACAGCTGATATTTATCAGGTGCTAACCATGTGCCAGAAACTGTTCTAAGCATTTCACTTGCATTGTCCCTTTTAGCCTCCAATAAACCTATCATGTAAGTGGCTTTATCAACTCTATTTCCAATGAGGAAACTGAGGTTCAGGAAGGTCAGTAACTGGTTGGGGGGATGCTGGAGCATGACCTCCTCCAGCCCCCTCCACCTCCCTCTCCCCACCCCAGGCCTTCAGCACTCTATTGTTTGTGTCCATGGGTTATGCATATATGCATACAAGGTCTTCGGTTGATTACCTCACCCACCCACCCTCCCCTGCCTTCCGTCCGAGATTCTGCACTCTGTTCCATGCTTCCACGTCTCTGGATCCACTCCGTTCATCAGTTTGTTACTTTGGATCCACATGAGTGTAATCATGTGATACTTGTCTTTCTCTGACTGACTTATTTCACTTACCATGATACTCTCCGGGTCCCTCCATGCTGTCTCAAAGGGTAAGAGATTCTTCTTTTTTATTGCCCCATAGTATTCCATGGTATAAATGTACCACAGCTTTTTCATACACTTATCTACTGATACACTGGGTTTTGAACCTAGGCCCTTCTGTCTCCAAAGTCTGTACTCTTAGCCATTATGCTTTGCAAGTAGCCTATGTACGTTTTGTTTACACATAATTTCAAATAAGTAACTAATAACCTATATAATAAAAGGCTAGTATGCAAATTGTCCCCACAGACGGGAGTTTGACTGACCGGGAGTTAGATGTGCGCTGACCACCAGGGGGTGGCGTGGAACATGGCGATGTGGCGCTGTTAGCAGGTGGCAGTGGAGGCACTGCCGGCCCTGATGGGCCCGGATGAGAGAGGGACCTCGGCAGGATGGTGGAGCAGGTGAGTGGGCGGCGCCAGGCCAAGGCAGGTGCAAGCGGGGGCCCGATCACCCCACTGGTCGCCCCACAGATCGGCCCTGATCGCCGGCCAGGCCTAGGGCCTCTGGTATAAAATAAAACAGGGTGCAAACTGATGTAAGTTGTACTTTTTAATATAAAAGGAGGTAAGTCTAGTGCATAGAGTAAGGTATTTAGATAAATGCTTGAATACGAGGAAGAAAAACATCAAGAAAGGATGAAGTAGGAACACACACAGATAAAGATTGATTGCTTGGTTGATTGAGAGGAAAAGAGAAACTGGGCAAAGAAGTTGGAAGCAGTCAGTGGGAGGCGTGGGGACCAGAGCTGCAGCCCTTCTCACTCCTGCCAAGAGTCCAGTCCATCTGGGACTCTCCAACCCAGCCGGATGCTCATTTTTTCTGGTACTCTCAAAGCCAATGTTGCCTGTCCTCCTGGACTAAGAACTGGGACACATGAGCACCTAACCTTCCCCCTCCCGCCCCCCCCCCCCCCCCCCCGAGGGCAGCCCTGGGTGAGCAGGAGCTGTGAGTGAAGAGGAAGGCATGTCTCAACATCTGTACTGCCCCCAGAGAGGCTGGGAGGAGAGCAGTGGGGAGCACAAGAGCCTGGAAGATGGGACGGGGGAGAAGTGCCTCACCAGACTGGCCCATGGTCCTTTCTGTCCGGGCTGAGCCAGGGGTGGCCATGTGGGTCTTAGCTGACAGATGTTAGGGCAGTCCTACTGGCAAAGGGATAGGGATGCTGCCACCTCACTCTGCCTCAGGAAGTGCTGCACAGTTAGGTTCTATGCCAGTTAGCGTGACTACCCACATGTGAGCATGGGGTGGGGGCAGGGAACCGCTGGAGACTGAGATGAGGGTGGGAGGGAGCATGGCAGAGATGCCAAGAGAGTGGAGGCAAGATCGTGACATGGGTGGAGGAAAACCCCTTTTGTACTTGGGTGGTGGCACCATGATAAAAGGGATCTGAGTCACCAGGGAAGGCATGGAATAACTGGGATGGGTTTATACACCCAACTCCCTCACTTCCTTTGGAGTCATTTGGTTATTTTCAAATTCTCCACCCGTTGCCGGCTCCCCATCTCTACCCGTCAAATCTGTTCTTGTGTGTGTGTGTGTATATGTGCTCAGCTGGCTCTAGGTAAGAATAAAATGAGCTCAAAACATAGAAAATGGTGACTGACAATTTTTGATCTATAAAAACGTTTTGATTTTTTTCCATATGGTTCAACATGAAAGGGTAAATTAAGTATCCAGGTAGAAACCCTTCATAAATGAATGAGTTGATCGTTGCTCCAGCTCTGTAATTGTGCTTCTGGCAATTAATTTCAGTCAGAGGCTCTGTTTTGAGACAACTTCATTGCTATACCCAGGGCGACAGAGGATTCAAGACAGTGGGTCAAGTTAGTCGCCGTCCCACAGATGGCTACCATAGATTTAAGGACCAGCTACGTAACTTATTGGGCCTGGTACAAAATGAAAACATGGGTCCCTTGATGAAAAACTAACTGAATGTGGGACCTTGTGTGACTGCACAGGTTGCATGGCCAACAAGGTCAAGATTACCCATTTGCTTTTCCGATCCAGCCCCTAACCCCTCTACCCCCCAATTGCTTTCCTCAGGATCTGACTGATGGCATATGGAATGGCAAGGAACTAGGGAAAGAATTTAACTGTGGGTAAAGCAGGGCCAAATCAAGAAAGCAAGCTTTGGCCTGGCCAGTGTGGCTCAGTGGTTGTCAGCTCATGAACCAACTGCTCGATTCCTGGTCAGGGCACATGCCTGGGTTGTGGGCTCGATCCCCAGTAGGGGGTGTGCAGGAGGCAGGCAATCGATGTTTCTCTCTCATTGAGGTTTCTATCTCTCTATTCCTCTCCTTTCCCCCTCTCTAAAAATCAATAAAAAAACATATTAAAATCTATTAAAAAACATATCGAGTGAGGATTAAAAAAGTTAGAAGGTTTTAAAAAGTCATTCCATAATGATGCCTAAATAGTTTAAATGATTTAACACCAAAACGTGGGGAAACGCTTAATGAGTGTCCCCAGGCCTGACGAAGAGTTGGGGTCACAGGTGAGCAAAGTTCTGAACTGCCCTCACCTTCTAGGTGCCCTCACTTGGCCTCCTATGAAGCACCAGTGAGGAGCCCACTAGGTGAGCTGCCCAGCCCAAGGGTGGGTGGCCAGAATCCCAGGGTTTCACATATGCAGAATCACTTCCAAGCAAAACACATTTATTCAGTACCGTACCTTCAGTTTCAAGTTTACTGACAGATCTGCCAGAGATTGACTTTCTTATAGGAATTGACGCCCCCTGCTGGCATGCTACTAACTAGCATGGGTACTAAATTGTTCACTCTCAATGTACCCAAATTGGAAAATACACACTTGGGATTTAACCTTGAATAAAAACCAGTGAAAACAGCATGACTCATGCTGCTATGAGTTATATATGGATTCGGTAATAGGTTGAATTTTTAAATGTTTCATGACTCCCAGGCTCCTAATAAAAATTATTCTTTCAGTTCTTTAGCTCAATTATAGAAACAAGGTTAACATTTTGAAATTCTGAATGTCCTGATGGAATATTCCTCCCATTTCAGAATGGAGTGGTCACAGTAGGCTTTACAGGGAGGTCACGTGGTCCAGGGAGAGGATCCAGGTTTGGGGATCAGACAGCCTACGTTGGAATTCATTTACAATTTGAGTGACTTGGAGTAAGTCTTTTAACTTGGAACATGTCATTTAAGTTGCCACCTCCTGATCAAGGAGGGTAAAAATATCCACCTTCAAAGTGGACACCAGGGCTAAAGATCATGTGTCCGAAGCACATGGAAGCATTCAGCTAACCATTGTTTTTGTTACTATATTATTCAGAAGTGGGTCTAACTTGGGCTTCAAGGGATGGGGCTCCTGGACCCAGATTCTATGTTCCCAGAGGACAGAGGCTGCATCTGGAGTCCTGTGTCTGATTCAGAGAATTCACCCCTGGGTCACAAGGGCAGGGTTCACATTGGGCACTTGAGTCTCTTTCGAACCACACAAACATGATCTAGGTGCTGTCGTCATGCAACATGCCTCTCGCTGGGCATATCTGGATAATTCTACCTCTAAAAGGTATTCCAAGTTCCTTTATTTCCACCTCCATCCTGTTAGCCCAAGCCATCATCATCTCTCACCTGAACCAAGCAAAGCTCTCGTCTTTCCACTTCTACTCCTGCCTGCTCAAAACCAGAGGGACTTATATTAAAAAAGATAAAATATAATCTAATCAGGCCACCCCACCTCCTCCTGCCTGCCCCCCACCTTGCTTGTAATGCCAGTCCCACCTCCCAGCTCAATGCAATTTGTTTTCTCTGCAATCACTCCTTATGCCCTCTTCTTCCTCTGGCTACTCCTACCCATCCTCCAGGTGTTGGCTCACACACTCAAGGAGGGTACAGGAAATACCCCATTTCCTTCAAGTCTTTTTGGCCTCACTGTACAGTGCTGAAGCTGTAGTCATGGAGTGTTTCTTTCTTTTTTTTAACTTAAACTTCTTTTTTAAAAATATATATATTTTATTGATATTTTTACAGAGAGGGAGAGAGATAGTTAGAAATATCGATGAGAGAGAAACATCGATCAGCTGCCTCCTGCACACCTCCTACTGGGGATGTGCCCGCAACCAAGGTACATGCCCTTGACCAGAATCGAACCTGGGACCCTTCAGTCCACAGGCTGACGCTCTATCCACTGAGCCAAACCGGTTTCGGCTGGAGTGTTTCTTTCCTTCTCTTAGGGTCTCACCAGCATTTAGGATGCTCACAAATGACCTGGAACATGAGTGAGGACCTCTACTGTCTACCTGGGTCACTGCTCCTGTCCTCACTGCCAACGCTGAGGGGCCCTTGGAGGAGGTGACTCCAATGCTGCAGGATCTTGGCTGGAAGACTCAGAATTGAGCTTCAGGTCTCCTTTGGGGCACCCCAAACCATGAATCGCTGAAGTCCACCATGTCACTGGATACCACCAGTGACTGGGCACAGCTTTCTACTCCTCCTAAGAGGCTCCTTCTCTCCTTCCCTGCTTCCCAAACAAGGGGTAGGCTTGTTTTGGGGCATGTCTACTTTCTGCTATGGACAGGAAGCATAAGGGGCCTGGCCACTTCCTTGGAGAGTGAGAAACTTTCAGAAACACAATTAAACTTCAAATTACTGCTATAAAAGCGACTTATCATAAGATCTACCCATAATGGCCCAATCTGAATCGGGTCCCCCCAGTCACACCTTATACCCTATAGGACCCAGTAATGGGCCCAGACCTGCTTTCCCTGGTCCGTGTGCCCATTCCCTGGATACTGTTGGCTTCTCAGAGCTGCACTGTTCTCTGGAGAGCCACATCCTCTGACCAACAGGCATACTGCTAAAAGGCCTAGCCTCTGGTCTCAAAGTGGGACAACTCTTGATGCCACCACTTTCATAGCTGCTGTGGGGTTTGCCTTAGGCTAGACTTCAGCTGAAGTCACACCTTTGCTCATCTTTCCCCTTACCCTACCCTGCTGCTCCGGAGCACAGCAGCCTCTAGAAATCCTTTGCAGAGAAACTCTGCCTCAGGCTTTGCACCCAAGTGACATCCAATTTTTCTTCCTAGAATGTCACAATTTGAAATTATAGGTTTGTATGACTTGGTTCAATGCTTGTTTACCCTACTAAACAAAGTCAGAGGCCATATTTATTTTGCTCACTATTGTATTCCCAGTGAGAAGCCAGTGCCTCCCACACAGAACACACACATGCTTTCACCTGTTTGGATCACAGGAGAGTTGTTACACAAGGTTTCTATTGAAACCCCCCAAATCAGCTCACTTGTTTGTGATTTACTTCTTCCTCCTAAGAGCTAGGTAAACAGAAAGACCCAGTAAAAACAGGATGAGAAGAGATTTCAGTTACTCAGTGTTTTCACTTTTTCAATGATGGATACAGAAGTATAAGCCAGGGCTTCTTCCCAGAGTTTATAATCTAGACAGAGAACAAAGCAGATACCACTTAATGGAGGCAAATAATTCCAAGGAGATAAATATAAGTGTTTTGCAAAATATAAGTTTTCATACAAGTTATAACTAAATACTGACTCCATGGTGTTTCAGTTATACCTCAAAGGGCTCTGAGAAAGTAAATCACCTTACTAGATATAACCAGTGGTTCATCTAGCCGAAGATCCTTTCCAGAGGCATCAAAAGTGGTGGGGAGAGCAGAGGGAATGTCAGATACTGTTTAATTTAGAAATGTACCCAAGGTTTGAAAACATCATGGGGAATCTCAGGCATCCCAGCAGTCAGTGAATGGGCTTCTGAATGTCTAGTACATCTCCACACCCACTCAGACTGCTTCTCCAAGTGGGATACATGGGAAGTTAGTCATTCTCCTTAGCCTAGCTTCCTCTCTTAGCCTTTTTCTCTCCTATCTTCAACCACCTGTCACAGGACACACACAAGCAGATGGGAAGTGTTAGACTCGGACAGTAAAGCAAAATTAAAGGCAAATGTTTAACCAAACATGTTTAAACACAAGCTAACACATGAAGAACTTCAGGTTCAAAGAGCCAAATATTCTGCATTCCTGAGAAATCTCAACCCATTTCCCATTCTGGTATTTCCACATTGCACTTTGCTGCCACAAATTAAGTGGGTGTACATTTTTGAGTGTTGGATCTATCACTAAAAGATTTCAATTAGGAGACTAAAAGAAAACATTTTGTATCTCTATTAAAAAAAAATCTGTCCATGAGAAGGGAGCTAGGTGTCAGTTCCCTACGGGGGGGACATTCTCGTGCAGGTACTGTAAGGCCAAGTCGGTCCACTTCATCTCTTGTTCTTTAACTGATTCCGTGGTGCCACCGTTGTCCTGCTCAGGTTCAGGAAGCTCATTCTGAAAAGGTACAGTGGATATTCAGGACGACAGTAAATGTACATTAACAAACCCCTTAAAACTCAAGAGCACATAGGATTAAACCGAGTTCCTAGAAACAGGTAGCATAATTGGCAGAAATGTATCCTAAAGAAATAGCTGAATAAAAAGGTGTAAGGAAGTATCATTCAGGTCCTCTCCAGAAGGAATGATGGTCTTATGGCTCTAGCATTTGTGCAGGAGGCCAAGGGCACAGCTTCTGGAAGCTACCAGGATCCAAGCCCACCACCCCACCTTGGGTTACTCAGGCAAGGTATTCAAACCCTTGGAGCCTTTGTTTCCTCTCTGAAAATGAGAAATGTAGATATCACCTCCTGGGACTGCCGTGAGACTAAATACTGTGATTTAGATCAAGTGCTTAGTACTATGTAGGACATCCATGTTCAAGGAATATTTGCTATTATTAATGGCTGGGAAAACTGAAAAGAGTCTTTTTTAAAATTCTATTAAGGGGCTGCCTTAATAGAATATCACATTTGCTGGCATATTCCTTAAGCACAAGAAATGTATTAAGAAACTACCCTGCACACAGCATGCCTAGATTATAATGGAGCTAAGTGGGGAGCAGTGAAAATGTAGCATAATATGAGACTACCCCCTAGTGGTGGAGCCAGGCAACATAAAACTTGGCAAATGACCAATGCATATCCTGCCAGCATTTTCTTAAAATGGTTAAGCCATAGGCCACACTTAGTGTAGAATCTAAAATAATTTCCATATATATATATATTCATATTCCCCAGATTTATTGAGGTTTATTTTACATATAACATTCTGCAAGTTTAAGGTGTACAACATGATTTGATACACATATAGTGTGATACAATTAGCACAATAAGGCTAGTTAGCACATCCATTACCTCATTTTTGTATGTAGTGAGAACTTTTAAGAAAGTTTCCTTATATTTAAATGTAAATGTATTACTACCAGGACTCTGCTTTGTATCAGTGTTCACTGATACCAACATATTTCTTTTTAATTATCTGAATTTATGTTTCTTTTAGGGTTAGCAAACTGTTACTATCCAGACTTATGATTTTCCAGTGACTCAAATTTTCAGTATATGAATATAATGTTCTTCTCCTTTAGAATTATGTTCAGTATATATAAAATGATTTTTTTATAATATGACATGTATATGGGGATCAGATAAATCTTGCTCTATAAATGTTAAGAATGAAATTCAAACATACTGGTACAAACTGAAAGGGACTATCACTTATTGTAAAGTAATAATACACTTAAAGTTTGGTTCCAATAATTAGTTATAGCTGACAAAGCATAAAAAAGTCCTTGCTTAATGAATTATTTAATTCAGAAGTAGGCAACTTTGCTTAATTTCATCCCATCTGTGGTATGTATTCTAAAATGATGTCGTTCATTTGGTCACAATTGTCCCTTGGCAATGAATGCCAACATATAAAATTGCATATGAGCTTGGAAAACAAACACAAAGTATCATAAATGCAACCATCTATTATGGTACACTGTAAGAATGACCACAATTCTTTGCAGCTACTCTATGAAAAGGCAGTGTATTTTCCCATCCCTCACTCTCTTTCGAAGACTTTAAAGCTCTGAGCCTCTGCACAGTCCCCACTGCTGGAGTGCCCTTGTCCACCCCCACTAAACTGCTGGTCCTCCCTTATGACCAGCTTAAACATTACTTCTCTCTGTGGCTTCTCCTGCTGCCCAGCAGGCAGCGAGCCACTTCCTATACTACGGTGGCTGTTCATGACCCCCCTTAAAACCCTTATTATAATAATTACTTATTTTTGTGTGTTACCTCCCTAGACCCGCAGGGGCAGAAACTGTATCTTATGTTTATATAATCTGGCACATAGAAGGCTTCCAAAGACATGCTTGTGGAATGAAAGAAATCGAAGTTCACGGGACAGGATCTGGAGCCTCACAGACCCAGGTGTGAAGTCCAACTTATCAGCTACCCAACCCTGGGCAGGTTCTCCTCTCTGATCCTATTCCTTTCCTGTAAAATGGGGATAACAGCACCATTTTGCAAGGCTGTTTCAAGATTAGAGATAATGTATGTCCAATTTCAACCTCCGTCCATGGCATAAACCTGGTTTTCACTAAATGGCAGCTATAATTCTCATGACCCTCCCTTTTGACTATTATTCTAAAGTTGAACTAAGCTGTGATTTATTATGTGATATGTGTATTACTCATTGAACATATTATCATCTTATTTTTAAATGAAAACATTGGTGAGTTAGATTTTCTTTCTCTGTAATAGCAGCAGCATTCTATCTGTAAGCTCTATCTTATTAACAGCTCTTCTCAGGATAGTTGGCATACTTGTAAGAAAAGCATTCCTTTATGACATAAATAGGATATTTAATAAGCACTTATACAAGCCAAGCTTTTAGATCATTTATTACTTAAGGTTTAACAAACTCTTTGCAGGGCAATTTCATAGAGAGCAGACAAGTGTATTCCAGGAGCCTATTGATCCAAAGGCAAAAGAAGAAAAGCCAGATTTTTTTAAAAATTATTTTCCAGGGAACTTAGGATAGGTGTATGTTCTAAGAATGTGAGTTTTTAATAATGTCAATAAGCCAGCGATAGGGAAGAAATACCATATAGCTTATATGCCACTGCTTCGTATTCTTCCCCATCTTATGCATTAAACCCCATTACCTGGCTTACTGGCTTTGGTGTAATTGACAGAAAATGGCTCAGAAGGCCTGGGTTCCAGTCCTGAAATGACCCCTGAGAAGTTCACATCAGCTCTCTGAACCACATTTCTCTTCAAATAAAAAGTCTAGATGCTCTCCGGAAGCTTCTGGTCAGTGGACTCTACAGCTTTGATTTCTTTGCCTTACTAGTTTATCTGACCATTGATATTCTACCTCTACCAGGGCCCTCTAACCCATTCCCCTCGGCACAAATGACAGCCTACCAGCGGTATTGCCACATCCTCGTAGGGCAGCTTATCTTCTCGCCACGCATCATCAATCAAATCCAAGATCCTTCCATCTCTCTGTACTTCACTGTCCATTCTCCTGCAGCTCTGATCTTGTCAAATCTGTCAGTCAAAGAGGTTATTTCCAAAACACAGACTCAGGAGGTGATGTAATCCAGCACTAGGATCCCGGATCCCCCCAGCTTCTTAGCCTCGATGTGTCGTTTGGTATGTCACCCTGGGAAAGACTCGTCTTCTCATCTGGGTCTGGTGACAACTTATTTATATATAATCATAGTCCCTCCTTTCTGTTTCCCCTCCAGCTGATAAATACTTTGTAGCATACACTGAACATAGGACGTGGCCCAGACCAGTGTCATGTGACAGGAAGGCAATATATTTGAGGGCCTCTGTTATAAGGCCACCGCACATCTAGAATGCAGCTTTTCTTTCCTAACTGGCACATTCACCGCTCCCTTTCAGGATGCCTTTGATGAGTCCCTGACTCATAAGCAAGTTTCCTCTCCGGTCGTTTCCTGCACCATTTTGTATAAGAGTCACCACCTGCCTTGCCTCGAATGTTGGCATTCTTAGCCCAAGAAGCTAAATGATAACATTGAAGTGGGTTATACAAAGTGACCAACCACAGACCTGACAGAAATCCTCGGCTGAGCTTGTGAATACATGGCCTCCTATCTTAAGATGATGGTACTCAGGCTGGGCCCCGAAAGCAGCAATAGCGATAGGTCTCCATGCTGCTTGTTGTTCCTTCCCTTTGGGGTGACTCTTAATGCTGCAAGCCCTTCAATGCCTGGTCCAGATACTTACTTCTCATGCTGATTCCCTCTTTTTTACTTTCCCCTAAACAGATATAGCCAGCTTGGAAGGTACCTCTGGGTTCCTTGTTTCCAAGTTTGGGCTATTCTTCATCACAGGTATCACCCTATTGTGCTCCTGCTACAAAACAGCCATCCTGATGGCCTGTGAGTCAATGGCAGCAAAGGTACTCTCAGTCACTCCCACCTTTGAGTATGAAAACTCATACAAGAAACGATCTTTGGGAGAGGAATCCAACTCCTTCATATAGGCCTGTGCTTGTCTCCAACAGTATGACTGCAAGATTGCCCTGATACTTGGATAATAATTATGGAGGCTGGGATGAGGGGAAGGGTTTTTACCCCCATGACAAGGATCCAGACGAAACTGAAGCAAAAGGTGCACCAGTGAACCAGATGTCTTAATGTTTCACACAAGAATTAATCCAGTATTACCCAGTAAGTAACTCAAAACAAGGCCCCCATCTTTAGAAAATTTACACACAGGGGGTCCTTACCCTCAGTTACAGTTATGTTTCTGGAGTCCCTGTCCTACAAAAGCCCTCCCTTTTCCTGCTGCCACACCTTTGTCCTTGATGCCCTGGTCTATGGGATACCCTCCTCCCTATTCCCTGCTGTTCAAAACCTGATTTTCCCGGGCCCACAAAGATTCTACCTTTTTCGTAAATTTTTCTCAACTCACTCCAGCTTCAGCAGCATTCTGCCCTTGAACACTTCCTTCTTGTTCTTATTATCCACTAAACATATTTGGTTGGCTGTGCGACAGATTGCTCAGGGATTATCACCTCCAGTTGTTAACGTGTACATTTTGTATCAATGACTCAACACATCTTTCCCCTATTTGGCCTCAATCTTTTTTCACCTGTCACTCTTTCAAACACCTCTAACCCTATCATACTTTCTGTCCTCTACACTTCAAAGCCTCTATCCCCCATCACTAACCTGTACTTTTCCTTTCAAACTCAACGTGGGCCTAAGATCACCCGGGTCAACACCCCATGCCTAGAGTAAGGTGCTAAGGTGTTTTCCCTCTTAAGGGGCTGGAAAGCACTAAGAGAGGCATTGTCCAGGACGCGGCCACTGGCCCAAGCCCTTGCTACACTGGGCAGAGTTAACCACTACCAGTTTCCTGAACAAACTTACACGTGTGATTTGTCCTGATCCTGAAATGCTCGTTCCTTTCTTTTCCCCCCGAGCTGGTCTAAAAAACTTGGTTCCGGCAGGAGGCCTTCTTCAAGCCCCCGGCTGAGCACAGCAGGCGTCCCCTCCTTCCCCTTCTCCTAACCCCCCGCAGATCCCAGCTTCTAGCTCCCGGTGCGCACAGAGTGGTCCCCCACTGGGAGCTGGTCACACCGCCGGTTCCACACTCTTCCCAGTGCGTGCGTTCGCCGGGGCAGGGGCGCGTTTTATCCATCTCTGAGTTTTATAAATACTTAGAAGGTCAAAGCCAGAAGGTCTTTCCCCTCGCTAGAAATGACCCTCGCAGGCCACCACCATCGGTACGGGTGTGTGAGGCCGCCCACAGCACCCACTTCCGGCTTCAGGCTGGAGAGACCAAACGTGGATGCGGGGGAGGTACAGGTCCCGGCCCACCACGCAAGTCCCTTTCTACCCGACCTGGCCAGCGGCAAGGGCAGTGATGAGGAGGATGGAGTGAAGACATCGGCCTCGGCCGATGGGAGTGGAGGGGAAGTGTGACGCCGAGGAACGAGCTCGTTCCCACTCTCCAAAACCGAGGCTAAGGGGCGCGGGAAACCCTTACCGACCCACGGATGCGCCCGCTGCCGCCGGAGCCCGCCCCTGCACCACGTGGCCGGCACACCTCTTCCTCTGGTCCCCGGATGTGGGTGAGCCCATCTGCTTGCACGGAGGGGAGGCCAGGAAGGAGGTGGTTCCATTAAACGTAGGGGGGGGGGGCAGGGGGCGGAACCAACGTGCGGACGGCGGAGGCTGGACGTCGGGTCGGGCGTGACGCGCGCGCGCGCCCGGCCGCAGGTAACGGCGGGAAGAACTCGGGCGCGCGCGGGCGCGGTGGCCCCCTAACCGCATGTGCGCTCGGAAGATGGGCGAGGGGCGGGCGTGTCCTAGTCCGGAGGCGGCCCTGGCCGCGGCGGAGCCTTCGGCGGCGCGGGTCTATGGCCCCGGGCTGGCCTCCGCGGCAGCCCGCCGGCCGCCGGGCCCGCCTCCGCCGCCCCGGGCTCGCCCCGGCGCCCCGCCCCTCGTCCTCGCCACGTACGGCAAGCGGACCCGCGGAGGCGGACATGGCCTTGCCGGGCGCGCTGTCGGGGCCAGCCAGGTGGTCAGCCCTCCCCCGAGGCCGGGCCGGCGGCGGGCAGCGGGGTGGGCGAGCTGCTCCCGAGCCCTCGGCTCCCCTGGACCGTCGCACTTACCCTTCCTGCCTAGCCTGCCCCGTGTGTTTAGCTAGCTTGCTGCTGGCATTGTTGTGATTCGGCCGGTGATGCCGCTTCAGTTCCCGTGGGAAGTTTGGCAATTTAAAACAAGTGAATTCGTTTAAAAACATAAATGTTAGTACAGGAGGGTCTGAAGTTGGGGAACCCTGAACTATAGATTGCTCCATGCAAATCGTGGATGGGAAGTAAATGATAGAGTGAGGGTGTGAAAGGGATGGTTCCCGGCTTAGGGACACTTTAATAATGGAGATATCGAAGATAGTAAATGTAGGTTTGTGGTTTTTCTCATGTCCCTTACAACATAAGGGAGTGAAGATGAGTGAGAATTCAGTGACTAGTCTTCATTTTAATTGCAGTACACTTTTTTTTTTTTCACAAAGTAGTTTTTCTTGAGCCTTACATCTGATTCCTGAAACTTTAAGTGTTATTCCTTTTAATAAATCAATGTTATAGGGAAGGTACCCTATAGTTTCACATGCTTGCACTTAATTATAAGAAAAGGAAATCCTAAGGATCATCAGCTACAACATGTTACCTGCAAATATTAACGCTTAGTGTATTATTTTATTATTTGGAATGTAGATTTGGAATCATCTTTACATCGACTTTTACCCTGACCTTCTTGTCCTTTGATTATATATTCAGTGATCAATATAATCCTATATAATAAAAGGCTAATATGCAAATCGACCTAATGGTAGAACGACCAGCCGCTGTGATACTCACTGACCACCAGGGGGCAGACGCTCAATGCAGGAGCTTTCTCCTGGTGGTCAGTGCGCTCCCACAGGAGTCCTGAACCAGCCAGAAGTCCTGAACCAGGCTCACGGCCGGTGAGCGCAGTGGCAGTGGCGGGAGCCTCTCCCACCTCCACGCCAGCACTAAGGCCTGTGGGGAGCAGGCCTAAGCCATCAGTTGGAAATCCCCCAAGGGCTCACAGCCTGCAAGAGGGTGCAGGCCGGGCTGAGGGGGGGGGACCCCCCCCCCAGTGCACGAATTTCGTGCACCGGGCCTCTAATGTAGTAATAAAGACAGTGTAAAATGTGTTAAAGATTTATAAACATTGTCACACTCACTGCCCTTTAAAATGTATGTAGATTCAGGTTTTAAATTATAATAATTATTTATGTCTATTGTACTGATTCAATTTTCCTCCCGTTGAAAGGAAGACTGCTTGGTCCTTCCTGTTTTCCGTAGTAGAGGTGGCCTATGTGGTCCACTCTCAAAGCTTCCTACTTTAAAAAAAGGTCCACTTGATTTAAAGTTCAGCTGAAGCCAGCATTGATATTGGTTTCAGACACTGAATTTTTTTATTTTTATGTTATGTTAGGATTGTTTTTTTTCTCTCCAAGAGCTAGGCTTATATTTTTTAGTTTTGCAAAACCACAGTACTGTCATCCACCTATGAAAATAAAAATTCCATAATGTCAGTATTCAGTCTGGGTTCAGATTTCCCTACTGCCCCTTAAATGTCTTTTTATAATTAACTTGTTTGGGTAAAAAATCCCATAGAGATCCACTTGTTGCATTTGACTGATACACCGTTTAAAGCTTTTAAATCTAGCGGTTCCCTTGCCTCCCTTTCCCCTTAACATTCTACATTTAGCTAATTGCAGCTGCATGGTATCTTTTAACTGTTTAACATGTACATCTGTTTCCTTTATTTTCATTAAACTAGTGGATCTAGAATTATACTGTCCACTATAGTATTCACCAGCCAGCTGTGGCTATTTAAATGAGTTAAAATGAAATAAAACAAAAAATTCAGTTCCCTAGTCACATTAGCCACGTTTTAAGGGCCTGTAGTCACAGGTGCCTTGTGGCTACTGTTTGGTGTAGATAGAAAATATTTCCATAATTGCAGAAAGTTCCATTTAACAGCACTGATCTAGAAGCTTGATCAGATTCAACCTTGATTTTTTTTTGGTTGTGGTAGGAAGGGGGGGCATGAGGGAGGAAGCTAGAGGAGCGGGGAGGGGGGGCCCAAGGCCATGTCCTAGATGGTGCAGTATACCTCCTGTTGCATTAATTATTAGAGAGGCACACAACGAATTGTCTCTTTTTGTGATGTTAAGATTGAGCAGCATAGTGGGTTCAAGTGTTGTCAGCCCCATCCATTCATCATGAAATTCCCTGTGAGCCTTTCCCTTAAAAGTGAAGTCTTCATGGATTTAGATTGCCTACATCCATTATTACATTAGGAGTTTAATATGGTGATTTTATAATTGTATCATTCCTTCAGTATTTATTAGCTGGAAATCTTTCATGAAGAAGAACTTTCTCCCATCAGCTATTTGACTACCATCAGTTGTTTGAAATACAATTTGTACAGGAGAGGCAAGAAAAATGCTTAATTCTTTCCCTCTATTTTCAGACTACAGTAATGAGTTGGTGGCCTAACAACCTCCAAAGGTAACCATGAGGGTTTTTGCCTTTTTAAGAAAATCATCATGAACTTAATTGACTTGAATATATTTAAACTGTTTCAACCTATTGCAGTCATTTTTTATTTTTTGGATGCTCAAATTGTCCTGTCTTTGGCCAGTGGTGGCCCCTTTAAGTTGGCTCCTGTAGACTTTGATGTGACTCGTGGTCTCTGATAATTTCCTCATTTTCTGGTAAAACATGTTCCTGGCCCATTTATGCATTTCTGGCCATCAAGAAGCCTGGTTCCTTTGAGTGGGAGATGGTATTGAGAGACCACAGTCTGGGTGCTAGAGGTACTCTTGTTGCTAGGTTGGTCATTAGTTCTAGGTTTGCAATGGCCAGAGTTAGGAAATAAAATTTTTGAAGAGATATATACAGAATTCACACTGATATTTCCAATTTAATTTTAATTTTATAGGTTTTTTTTCTATATTTGATTTTATATTTGTATCTTTTTCTCTTTTGCTAAAAATATTGGTATCTAATGTCATTAACATAATTACTGTTTTCTTATCCTATATTTTATATATAACTGTTTCAAATTAACATCACCGATTTTATTATCAACAATATGATTCCTGAGTAGTGCTCAGGATTTCTTTGCAATTCTTTTTTATCCTTACTATATATCCCATTTTTTTTGATATATACAGTACAATTATTGCATTTTGAAAACATGAAACAATTTGTTATATTGTTAGGTTGTCAACCTGATATCTAGTTGATAGTTGGTTTATTTCATTTTGTTTTCAGTTTTTCAATCTTGCTTTTTCCCCATTTGGATTTGTTTTATTATATGTAAAACATTAACATTGTTTCTATAAAACAAGTACCTGTAAAACAAAGTACATCCCTCTTTTCTCCACCTGACTCCCTTTCTCATAGGTATCATATTTACTAGTTTTGGGTTTATCTGTTCCTAAAAACAAATGCATCACACACACACACACTCCCTTCTTAGATAAAAGATGGTATTCACATATACTGTTTTGTATCTTGCTTTTTTTTTTTCAACCTAATATATACCTTGTAGAGCCCTCCATAGAAGTATGTAGAGATTGTTATCCCTTTTTACAGCTTCATAGTATTTTATTGGTGGATGAATATTCAAATAGTTCCCTGTTGATAGGCATTTGTGTTTTTTCCTACTATTGCAAGTAGTTGTGCAGTGTATATTCTTGTGCATATGTGACTTCGTATTTTTGCCAATGTGTCTTTGGGATAGTTTCCTAGGAGTGGCATGTTTTGATCAAAGGGTAATAAATGCATGTATATCGGTTTTAGGTATTGCCAAAATTTCTATAGTAGTTGTACCTCTTTATATTCCTACATACAATGTACGTGGGTGCTTATCTTCCCATGCTTCATGAGTGTATATTGTCAAACGTTTACTTTTTGGTTACTATAATACAAAAGAAATGCTAATTCAATGTAGTTTAAATTTGGTGAGCAGGGTCAAGCATCTTTTCATATGTTTAAGGTCATTTGTCTTCTGCCCATTTTTCTATAGATTTCTCCCTCTACCCCCATTTTAGGTTCTCTATATATTTGAATAATTAAGCCTTTATGATAAAACTTTCAAATACTGTTGTCATTTGTCCTTTAACTTTGCTTATGGCATTTTTCCCATGTAAAAATGTATTTTTTAAAAACTATATTTTTATTGATTTCAGAGAAGAAGGGAGAGAGAGAGATAGAAGCATCAGTGATGAGAGAGAATCATTGATTGGCTGCCTCCTGCACCCCGCTTACTGAGGACTGAGCCTGCAATCCAGGCATGTGCCCTTGACCAGAATTGAACCTGGGACTCTTCAGTCTGCAGGCTGACACTCTATCCACTGAGCCAAACCGGCCAGGGCAAAATGTATTTTTATTTACTCAGATTTCTCAGTCTTTCCTCTTATTCTTTCTGGATTTTGAATCACAGTGTAAACAGTGTTTTACACTTTTATTTTGGAAAATTTCTTTGATATTTTTGATATTTTATCTGCTGATCTCCCCCTCCTCCCTGCCGCTCCCCCCCACCCCCCCTGAATCCCCACCTTAAGTTTAATAAGTAGGGACCTTTCTGGGCAGTGGTAAATTATAAATTATATTGATTGTCTTTTGGACCAGCCATAATATATCTGACAGAGCCATCTATCTTTATAATCATGGTAACACCAAGGCAGGTAAGGGACAGAGCATTATATTCACCTTTAAATGAGAGTTGATGGGTAGACATGTCCCTTCTATTAGTACACATTTATTTGTAATTCTACCCAGAGTTTTTTTCTTCCTGTGCCCCATTTTGTAAATAATTTTATCTTGGCCATATACTCTAGATATTTTTCCTGATCTGTAAAATGAAGAGGTTAAATTGGAGGTCTCAGATCCTTTCTAGCTCTTAAATTCCCAGAAATATGTTAATGAATTTCAAGGATTTGCCCATTATTAGTTATCCTATTTGGATTATTTCCCCATAAAATTTAAAGTGAAAGCCTGCTTCCCAGTCTTGATGAAAAAGCTTGTATTTCCTTTAATCATGCTATTCCAGATTTCACTGATTTAAAACAGCTTTGATTTCAAAGGATAGTTTTAATTAATAACTTTTGTTTGTTGATGTCTTACTATAAATGTAGAAATGACTAAGATTGCCGTGTAACAACTGTAGAGCTATACAGTTTCCATTGAACCACATTTTATGTTAGTGGCCAGGAGTGGCAGATTACCAAACAGTAATTACTTAAGTTTGTATTTAATATTATGAACAAAGAATAGTTAACTTTACATAATTATCACATGGCACAGGCAAAGTAGAAAGCAAAGTAACATTGTGCATAGAGTTGAATGAGGGTCAGATTGGTTATGAAAGGAAGTAGTGATATAGCTATGAGAAACTGAAATGAGAAAAGTCCACAGAAAATCTAAATCCTTGATGTTTACCTGATCCTAAGGAACGAGAATAGATGGTGTTGACAGCTACTCAAGCAGATTGGTGAGGGTATTGTTAAAGAAACACATTATACGTTAGTAAGATTATTTTACACAAAGAATGCTGCTGCTCCCCCTCACAACCTACCCCCACCTTTAAAAAGAAGGATCTCTTTATCTTAGACCATTATTTTGAATTCTGAAATAGCAATTTTCCTCATTTTCACTATTGTGCTACTGCCACCTGGTGGCCATGGTAATGATGTCATACTTAGTTTATATTTTTTCCTGTATTCAGACTTTTTGATTTGGTTTGATTTGGTTTATTGCCAAGAAGACTCTACTGAACCAAAATAAGATATGAAGGTATTTTAGGATCTGGAATACTGTAAAATATATAATATTATACATTGGCTGAGACTCAGCAGCCACACTACCTATGTTTGAATCCTAGGACTATACTTTGTAGTTTATCATAATCAAGTATTTAGCCCTCCGAGTCTCAGTTTCATCAGAGTAATAGCATCTGTCTTTTATGAGTGTTGTGAAGAATTATATAATATATACAAGGCAAAACAGTTGAGTACTCGTTGACTTTTTGCTTCTATTATAAATATTGCTAATTAAGTAATGTCACCCAGAAAATATATCAATGTATTATATCTAACTAAATGTGTATTATTAATATATATTACTAAGTATATTAATGTTTAAGAATAACATGACCTAATGAAATATAACTTTACTAATGATAATTTTGAATAATAGCACTTTCCTACACACTTAATAAATACCCATGTATAGTTATCAGGAGCAAGCTAATTACCCTGAACATTTAATTGGCTACTAGAATTCCATGGAAAAGCTGGAGGAAACCTTGGCGATTATAGTTCGTAGTCCTCATTTTACAGATGCAAAAACTGAAGTCCAAGGACACAGCTAGTTAGTTGCAGAGCAGGATTGCATCCTGGGTCTCCATCTGCATGGAGCTGGGTGGACCCTGCCCTGCCTCTCAGTTCCCTAGAGTGGACCAAAACAGAATCTGGGCTGTGTGGGAATTGACCATATCATGGTTTAAAAGAAAGTAGAGTAGAACATGAAAACCTTTCTCTTTACGTTTTTATTTTGTCTAATGAAGGACAAACCAACTAGAAAAAAATCCTCTCTGCCGTATTTATGTATGCATAGTTTAACACTCCTGATAGAACTTTAGAATTAGATGCAAATAACACACAGTGGCCATATTTTCCAGTTTTCTCATTTTCCTCTGTGCTTTCAGGAGAATGCCTCTTCTCTACATTTTTATTCTGGGGAGAGAATATTCTTGGTCATTTTTTTTCTTTTTATATAGGACTTTTAATTCCTTGAAAAGGGTCATATCTTTCATCACTATATATCTAGTGGTTAATGCAACACTGAATTCTTTGTTGAATGAAAGAATCCTTAGAGAAATAGAATTTTTAAACAGGGCATTAGGACAAAGAGGCAGAACCTCCACACCACAATACTTGGAAATTAACTAAAAGATTAACTCAGGACTGAGTCTTTGAAGGTTTAAGGAAAAAGCATTATCTCAGGAGTGAGAAGTGATTTGACATGACTAATATTTTGAAGATTTGTGATAATAGGGAGAAACCTACAGTAGGTATTACTACTCATGGGCACTTCTGAAATTAAAGGCGGTCTTTCCTCCTCATCTTTCTTTCTTTATGTTATCTTTCTCTTTCTATGACAGTCTCTTCTGTCTCCCTTCCCTTCTTTCTCTACCTGACCCTTCTCTGTAGCTCTCCAGCTGTGACCACTTTGCATAGGAGGATGGATAAAAGGGAGGGGAACTGTCATAAGTTCATCCTGTTGAAATGCTACACTAAGCTCTGGAGCTGCCGGGATGAATAACATTGGCTTTCTGTCCTTGAGGGATGGACAGTAAGGAAAAGGATGCGTCCCACTGTGAAAGAACCTGTTAAGGACTAGGAAGGATGAAATGTGGAGGAGGGAGGCTTTCAGGGGAGGGCGGGTCTTCTAAGAAGCGTCCAGGGTTTGTCCTCTTGAGGTTGAATAGGCTGTCCTGTGATGGACCAGGGAGTTCAAGCTCAGGGAACTGAACCTGTTTATGATATCTCAAAAAACAACAACCCCCCCCCCAAGCTACACCTTTTCTCTGACGTGTGTGACCCCTAATTTCTTATGTATGGGGGTTTATGTCAGTGTCCCTCTGCTTCTAGCACCCCACCTCTACCCTTGGCCCACCCTTACGTTAGGAAGTAGGCATACAACAATGAAGCATTTGATTTCAGGCATGCAGGAGAGTGTTAACAGCAGGTAGATCCCTTTAAGTAATTTTGTTTTGGTCTGAATGTATTTTGTCCCAATATTTTTGGAAGTTATATGCCCCTACAGTCATCCTAAGAAGCACAGCATTTTCTCATTATTATTTGTATGCGTTCATTCACATTCTTGTTAGTTGGAATGTTAGAACTTAAAAAATGAATTTTCCCCTGACTGATATTTTTCCTTTTCCAGTTGCCAAAACAAAGGGGATTTGGCGATGGAGGCTTTGTTGGAAGGAATACAAAATCGGGGGCATGATGGGTAAGTTTGCTTTTGACTTGAAGCTTCTCACTGAATTTAAACAGCGTATTTGAATGCTGCCTCTGACCATTTTGTGCTTTGGGTACAGAAGCAAAAGTGTTGAACTAAAGCTAAGCTGATTCGTGTTGTTTGTAAAGAGCGTCTCTCTGGGATGTTGGCCTCATCTCAGCAGTGTGAAGCTGGACACTTGCCTTCAGCCCTCTTTACATTTTCTACTCTTAAAAAGCAAAAGTAGAAGTACAGAGGTTTTGTGACACTAAGAGCAACTTTTTTTTTTTTTTTTTTTTTTTTTTTTTTTTTTAATATTTAAGCCTTAGTAGTTGTGGCTCTCTCTGACCATTCTTGGAAGCCTTTTTGCATCCCTTACATCTGTGTCCACTTCTGTCCCTAAGTCTGAAATATCTGGCATCCCCTGAATCTTTGCAGGACATCAGTAAGTTTACAATAATCCGATAGGTTGCAGCAAGTTTCTCATAATAAGGTGGGGAAAAATAATTGAAATAAGTCTGACTCAAGGACGAATTTCTTGAAACAGCTCTTAAAATTGTATTATCATTTTCCCAATAGCCTAGTTGCTTCCAAAACTTTTTATTTTGACTGAGACTGTGACATAAGCTGGCTGGGATTCTTCCTGAAAGCTTCCCTAAAATATTACAAAAGTGCTAGTTATTGGTTGTCAAAGTCTAACTTACAAGCCAGACTCAAAACATCAATTTTGTGTTTGACCCCAAAACTTAGGCTTTAGGTTGGCTGTTAGAGGAAGATAAAATATTTTGTGGGATAAGTCATCACCTTAATATGAACATTAAAAGGAAAGTCCTGTTCTTTGCTTCTGATAATTTATTTATTGGCATTGTTTTCCCCCAGGTAGATTTATGTCTGCTATATTTTTGCATCTGAAAGATGAAAAGCCACTCTGACATGTCTGTTTTAAGGGTCTGTTCTTATTTATAGGGGATTTTTGACATCCTGTGAAGCAGAACTACAGGAGCTCATGAAACAGATTGACATAATGGTGGCTCATAAAAAGTCTGAATGGGAAGGGCAGACACATGCTTTAGAAACGTGCTTGGACATCCGTGAGCAGGAACTTAAGTCTCTTAGGAGTCAGTTGGATATGAAACACAAAGAGGTAAAGCAGTTGATTTACTCTTACTCTTTTTGACAATTTGGCCTTTTACATTAAAAATATTTCTTAAATATTTGTTGAAGAAAGCATTTTTGTGTCTTTAGTTTCTATGTTGTCTTGTAATTCTAGTGGTTTCTTTTAGAAGAAAAATTCATTGTGAAAATGTCCCAAAATATTAATATTTATTTCAATGGTCATGTTACTTTGGTCACGTATAATAAATACATATATAACTTTTTTTTATTGTTTAAAGTATTACATATAGTAGTACATATATCTCCTTTTTTTCCCCCCATTAACCTTCCCCCAGCCTCCCCTACCCTCTGTTACATGCCCTCATCTCACCCGCCACCCCCCCCCCCAGTGTCTTGTGTCCATTGGTGTGCTTATATGCATGCATACAAGTCCTTTGGTTGATCTCTCCCCGCACCCCTCAAGACTCCCCAGCCTTCCCACTGTAATTTGACAGTCTGTTCAGTGCTTTACTGCCTCTGTATCTATCTTTTTGTTCATCAGGTTATAATGTTCTTTATTTTCCATAAATGAGTGAGATCATGTATTTTTCTTTCATTGCCTTGCTTATTTCATTAACATAATGCTCTTCAGGTCCATCCATGCTGCTGCAAATGGTAAGAATTCCTTCTTTTTTATAGCAGCGTAGTATTCCATTGTGTAGATGTACCATAGTTTTCTAATCTACTCATCTGCTGATGGGCATTTAGGCTGTTTCCAAATCTTAGCTATGGTGAATTGTGCTGCTCTGAACATAGGGGTGTATATATATCCTTTCTGATTGGTGTTTCTAGTTTCTTGGGATATATTTCTAGAAGTGGGATTACTGGGTCAAATGGGAGTTCCATTTTTAGTTTTTTGAGGAAACTCCATACCGTTCTCCACATTGGCTGCACCAGTCTGCATTCCCACCAGCAGTGCACGAGGGTTCCTTTTTCTCCGCATCCTTGCCAGCACTTGTCGTTTGTTGATTTGTTGATGATAGCCATTCTGACAGGTGTGAGATGGTACCGCATTGTCGTTTTGATTTGCATCTCTCGGATAATTAGTGACTTTGAGCATGTTTTCATATGTCTCTTGGCCTTCCTTCTGTCTTCTTTTGAAAAGATTCTATTTAGGTCCGTTGTCCATTTACTTATTGGTTCATTTATCTTCCTTTTATTAAGTTGTGTAAGTTCCCTGTAGATTTTGGAGATTAAACCTTTATCAGTGATAACATTTGCAAATATGTTCTCCCATACAGTGGGCTTTCTTGTTTTGTTGATGGTTTCTTTTGCTGTGCAAAAGCTTTTTATTTTGATGTAGTCCCATTTGTTTATTTTCTCTTTGGTTTCCATTGCCCTAGGAGCAGTATCGGTGAAGAAATTGCTTTGGCTTATGTCTGAGATTTCTCTGCCTGTGGATTCCTCTAGTATTTTTATGGTTTCCCATAAAAAAAAAGGACTTATGTTTAAGTCCTTTATCCATTTTGAGTTTATTTTTGTATATGGTGTAAGTTGATGGTCTAGTTTCATTTTTTTGCATGTATCTGTCCAATTTTCCCAACAACATTTATTGAAGAGACTGTCTTGACTCCATTGTATGTTCATGCCTCCTTTGTTAAATATTAATTGAGCATAGTGGTTTGGGTCAATATCTGGGTTCTCTATTCTATTCCATTGGTCTATATATCTGTTCTTGTGCCAGTACCAGGCTGTTTTGAGAACAGTGGCTTTGTAATACAGCTTGAAATCTGGTATTGAGATCCCACCTACTTTGTTCTTCTTTTTCAGGATTGCTGTGGCTATTCGGGGTCTTTTTTTATTCTAGATGAATTTTTGCAGAGTTCTTTCTAGGTCTGTGAAATATGCCATTGGTATTTTCATGGGGAGTGCATTGAATCTATAGATTGCTTTAGGTAGTATGGACATTTTAATGATATTGATTCTACCAATCCATGAACATGGTATGTTCTTCCATTTGTTTACGTCTTCCTCTATCTCTTTTTTCAGTGTCCTGTAGTTTTCCGCGTATAGGTCTTTTACCTCCTTAGCTAAGTTTATTCCTAGGTATCTTAATGTTTTTGGTACCATGGTAAATGGGAATGCGTTTTTAGTCTCTCTTTCAGTAAGTTCACTATTGGTGTATAGAAATGCCATAGATTTCTTGGCGTTAATTTTGTATCCTGCTACATTGCTGAATTCATTTATTAAGTCTAATAGTTTTTTGATGGAGTCTTTTGGGCTTTTTATGTACAATCATGTCATTTGCAAATAAGGACAGCTTTACTTCTTCTTTTCCAATTTGGATTCCTTTTTATTCTTCTTCTTGTCTAATTGCAATGGCTAATGCTTCCAGTACTATGTTGAACAGGAGTGGTGAGAGTGGGCATCCCCGTCTTGTTCCTTTTCTTAGTGGAAATGTTTTAGTTTTTGCCCATTGAGTATGATGTTGGCTGTGGGTTTGTCATATATGGCTTTTATTATGTTGAGGTATGATCCTTCTATTCCCACCTTGCTGAGAGTTTTTTTTTTTTTTTTAATCAAAAAAGGGTGTTGGATTTTGTCAAATGCTTTTTCTGCATCAATTGATATGACTATGTGATTTTTATCTCTCAGTTTGTTTATGTGATGTATCACGTTTATTGATTTGCGGATATTGTACCATCCTTGCATCCCTGGGATAAATCCTACTTGGTCATGGTGTATGATCTTTCTGATGTACTGCTGGATCCGATTTGTTAGAATTTTGTTGAGGATTTTGGCATCTATGTTCACGAGGGATATTGGCCTGTCATTCTCTTTCATTGTGTTGTCTTTATCTGGTTTTGGTATTAGGGTGATGCTGGCTTCATAGAATGAGCTTGGAAGTGTTCCTTCCTCTTGAATTTTTTGGAATAGTCTGAGGAGGATAGGTTTTAGTTCTTCCTTGAATGTTTGGTAAAACTCCCCTGTGAAGCAGTCTGGCCCTGGGCTTTTGTTTGCCGGAAGCTTTCTGATGATTGCTTCAATTTCTCCCATAGTTATTGGCCTATTGAGGTGTTTAGATTCTTCCTGATTGAGTTTTGGAAGGTTGTATTTTTTAACAGTCCTTTGCATTTCGGTGGGATCTGTTGTTATTTCTCCTCTTTCATTTCTGATTTTGTTTATTTGGGTCCTCTCTCTTTGCTTCTTGGTGAGTCTGGCTAGAGGTTCATCAATCTCGTTTATCCTTTCAAAGAACCAACTCTTGGTTTTGTTGATCTTTTGTATTGTTTTTTTGGTCTCTATGTCATTTATCTCCGCTCTGATTTTTAATATTTCCTTCCTTCTGCTTACACTGGGCTTTTCTTGTTGCTCTCTTTCTAACTCTTTGAGTTGTAGGGTTAGGTAATTTATTACCATTGTTTCTTGTTTTTTTGCAGTAGGCTTGTAGAGCTATGAACTTCCCTCTCAAGACTGCTTTCACTGTGTCCCATAGATTTTGGATTGTTGTGTTTTCATTGTCGTTTGTTGCCATGATGTTTTTTATTTCTTCTTTGATCTCTCTGGTAACCCAGTCATTGTTTAATAGCATGCTGTTTAGTCTGCATGTCTTTGATTTTTTTGGATTGTTTTTATTGTAGTTGATTTCCAGTTTTATGCCACTGTGATCTGAGAAGGTGCTTGATATGATTTCTATCTTCTTGAATTTGAAGAGACTTTGCCTGTGACCCAATATATGGTCTGTCTTTGAAAATGACCCATGTGCACTTGAGAAGAATGTATATTCTGTGGCTTTGGGGTGAAATGTTCTGAAGATGTCAATTAATTCCATCTGGTCTAGTGAGTCATTTAGGATTGATGTTTCTTTGCTGATTTTTTGTTTAGAGGATTTGTCCAATGGTGATAGTGGGGTATTAAAGTCTCCTACTATGATTGTATTGCTGTCAATCTCTCCCTTGATATTCTCCAGGAGTTTTTTTATGTATTTGGGTGCTCCTGTATTGGGTGCATATATGTTTACCAGAGTTATTTCTTCTTGTTGGATTGCTCCCTTTAATATTATGAAGTGGCCTTCCTTATCTCTTTTTATGTCCTTCATTTTAAGATCTAATTTGTCAGATATAAGTATTGCTACCCCAGCTTTTTTTTTCATTTCCATTCGCCTGATAAATCTTTTTCCATCCCTTCACCCTCAGTCTGTGTGTGTCATTTTTTCTGAGGTGGGTTTCTTGTAGACAGCAGATATATGGGTCATGTTTTCTTATCCAATCCGTTACCCTATGTCTTTTGATTGGGACATTTAATCCATTTACATTTAAAGTTATTATTGATAGGTACTTGTTTGTTGCCATTTTTATTCTTTACCCCTGTGTTCCTTCTTTGCTTCCTATTTCCGTTTTTTTTTGTTTTTTTTTTACAGCAGATCCTTTATCATTTCTTGCATTGCTGGTTTTGTGGTAATAAACTCCCTTAGTCCTTTTTTGTCTGTGAAGCTCCTGATTTCACCTTCAGTTTTGATTGATAGCCTTGCTGGGTACAGTATTCTTGGATTCAGACCCTTCCTTTGCATGACTTTGTATATTTCATTCCATTTCCTTCTGGCCTGATGTGTTTCTGTTGAGAAATCAGTCACTAGCCTGATGGGGGATCCTGTGTAGGTAACTTTCTGTCTCTCTCTGACCGCTTTTAATATTCTTACTTTGTCATTGGTGTTTTCCAATCCTATCTAATAAAAGAGTAATATGCAAATTAACCACCATTCTGCAACACCCACAAGCCACTCCCACAAGCTACACCCACCAGCCAATCAGGAGTGAATATGCAAATAAACCCAACCTAGATGGTTATGGCCACAGATAGGAGGAGGGAGGCTTGGGTTTCCCCGACAATGGAGGAAGACAAGCTTTCCACCTGCCCTTGCCAGCCTAGGCCTCCACTCAAGGCTACAAAGTTTCAATGATAGAAGATACATAAATCCAAACATAAATGGCCGCAGTCATGGAGCTAGAAAGAGCAGGAGGCTAGGGTTGCCCCCAGCGATGGAGGAAGCCAAGCTTTCCGCACACCCTGGCCGGCCCAGGCCTCCACTTAAGGCTACAAAGTTTCAATTATAGAAGATACATAAATCCCAACAGAAATGGCTGCCACCACGGAGCAAGCAGAAGGCTTGGCTCCGCTCCAGGCTACAAAGTTTCAATTGTAGAAGATAAATAAACCCCAGATACCAGGGCCTCCACTTGGGTCGCCAGGGTGCTTGGCCGGCCTGCAAATGACCACAGACCCCTCGCCCATGCCGCCCCACACCCTAAGGGAACCCCCACCCTGATCTGGGACATCCTTCAGGGCAAACCAGCCAGCCCCCACGCATGCACCAGGCCTCTATCCTATCTAATAAAAGAGTAATATGCAGATTGACCATCACTCCAACACACAAGATGGCTACCCCCATGTGGTCAAAGATCCTGCCTCCATGTGGACACAGGATGGCCACCACAAGATGGCCAGCAGGGGAGGGCAGTTGGGAGGGACCAGGCCTGCAAGGGAGGGCAGTTATGGGCGATCAGGCCAGCAGGGGATGGAAGTTGGGAGGGACCAGGCCTGCAAGGGAGGGCAGTTGGGGGCGATCAAGCCTGCAGGGGAGGGCAGTTAGGGCTGACCAAGCCAGCAGAGGAGGGAAGTTGGGGGTGACCAGGCCTACAGGGGAGGGCAATTAGGGGTGACTAGGCCTGCAGGGGAGGGTAGTTAGGGGCAAACAGGCTCGCAGAGGAGCATTTAGGCATCAATCAGGCTGGCAGGGGAGTGATCAGGCTGGTAGGCAGAAGCAGTTAGGGGCAATCAGGAAGGCAGGCAGGCGAGCAGTTGGGAGCCAGCAGTCCTGGATTGTGAGAGGGATCCCAGATTGGAGAGGGTGCAGGCTGGGCTGAGGGACACTCCCCCGCCCCCATACACGAATTTTGTGCACTGGGCCTCTAGTTTAATTATAATGTGCCTTGGCGTCGGTCTTTTGGGGTTAATTTTGCTTGGGACTTTGTGAGCTTCTTGGATTTGTGTGGGGTTTTTCTTCCCTATATCAGGGAAGTTTTCTTTCATTATTTCTTCAAACAGGTTTTCTATTACTTGCTCAGTTTCCTCTCCTTCTGGCACCCCTCTTATGTGGATGTTGTTTTGTTTCGTGTTGTCCCAAAGTTCCCTTAGGCTCTCCTCCTGCTTTTTAATTTTTTTTTCTAGAAGCTGCTCTATTTGGGTATTTTTTCCTACCTTGTCTTCTATCTCACTGATGCGGTCCTCTGCTTATTCTAGTCTACTCTTGATGCTTTCTATTGAGTTCTTTACAGCAGCGATGTCATTTTTCATTTCTTCTTGGTTCTTCTTCATTTCCTCTTGGTTCTTACACATATTTTCGAATTTGTCTTCCATTCTTTTCATCCACCTCATGACCATTTCTCTGAATTCTTTCTCTGACAGGTTGCTTGCCTCCATTTCGTTTACTTCCTTTTCTGGTGATGCCTGCTTTTCTTTCATATGCAGGCTATTTCTTTGTCTCCCCATGATCTCTCTTCTCTGGGTGTCTGGTTATGTAGCTCTCTCTCTCCTTATCCCGGGCGAAATCTGCCCTTTCTGAGAGGGAGTGTAGAGCTCCTCTGAATCTGCGTGCTTGCGCCACTTGGGGACCGATGTTCTCGGGTTCATAGCTGTTTGGTGGGTGCCATAGTTGTAGATTCCCAGGCTTTTCAGGCTTCCGATAACATCCACTTTCCCCTTCAAGATGGTGTGGTCTCCGCGTTTGAGCTGGGCGCTCCGGGAGGGAACCCAGCAGCAGTGGGGGGGGGGGGGGCTGCCTGGTAAGGGGAGTCCTGTCCAGCAGTCCCCCACCATCTCCTGGAGTATAGCTGTCCCTCAACTCACCAACGAATACTCCCCGTGCAAACACACACTCTCCCTTTGTTTTCTCACTCACTATCTTGCAGTCTGCTTTCCCGTTGGCAGCCATCTTCTTTCCTCTGTCCATATATAACTTCTTTATGAAAATGTGAATTATGTCACATGATCTTTGTATAACCTCCATCCTATATGTCTGTATTAACATTCACTGAATTTAGTGAACATTGTTTTTGGTCTCACTGTATGCCTAGTATGAAAAAGTAAGCCCACAATTCAATAATTTGCCTCTTTTGGTTAGATCTAAAACAAAATTCAGAAAATCCTTTTTTTTTCTTCTAAATTATATTTTCCCTTCTTCAAAATTAGGGGAAAAGAAAGAACAAAGGAAAATAAAAATTACTTGAAATCTCACCACCCACAGTTTCTGGTGATTTGGGGGAAAAGTTTAACATTTGCCTTTAGCTGGTACAATAAAAGTACACTGAATATTGGAAGGGAAGCAGAAAGCAATTATATAAGTGCAAGAATTGCCTCTGAATTTCTGGCATGGATGGCAATCTCAGAAGGATTGGAAGAGTTGTAGGGAAACACTGGTCCCAAGCCCCCCTCTGATGAACTTTACTGTCTGTGGGATCACCACTCATTAGTGCTGCTGTTCAGTTTATTCAGGTTTTTTCAGGTGCACTTCTGTGAGCGGTACACTGAAATTGTGACTCTATTGATGCCACTTACCAAGAGTATTTTAGAATATTTCACTTAGCTAGGAGAGAGCTAGGCTTGATGAAAGTATGTTATACTTGTCAAGTGACTCATTGTTTGGCCATTTGCACTTTAGGTGTAAATTTGGCCATGTCAAATTTAGCCCCTTGCTAGACTGGGATTACTTTAAAATTTGGATAGAACTTGAGAGTATTTTAAAATTACATCTCGTGCAAAGATATAGGTGGTGAAAAAGTACATGGAATCATATTTGTTTTATTGTAATTTAGGTAAGGTCAGTGCTACTTATCTGGTAAGTTGCTTTAACTACCACTTCTTTGTTCTCTTAGAGAAAAACAAAAGTAGTTCCGATTAGTTAAAGTAATAGTGATATCCTAGTTAAGAAAATCTCTCCCTCTCCCTCTCTCTCTCTCTCTCTCTCTCTCTCTCTCTATATATATATATATATATATATATATATATATATATATATATATATATATATATATATATCCAAGCCATTTATTTTGGTATAAACCCATGAAAGAAATTCCTGTGTGTGTGATTATGAGAATATTTAGTCACTTTGAAGCTGTTTGAACTTAATTCTGTAGCTTAGTTTGGATGTCCAGGGCATTATTGCTATTTTTTCATACTGTAAAGAGAAATTATAGGTTCCATGTTAAGAATTTGAAGATTACAGGTTTGTCCTGGCACATAAAAGAAATTTAGAATTGTAGCTGTCTGGTCAATTTGCCGCTTCACTGAATGGGTTGCTGAAAGTAGATTAACTTTCTAGAACTAAAGTGCTTTTACCAAACACTAGTAATGGGAATCTGTTCCATAGAGTTTGTCTGTGAAATTGTGTTGAGCCCTGGCCAGTGGCTCAATTGGTTAGAGTGTTGTCACATACCCAGAAGGCTTCAAGTTGGATTCCTGGTCAGGGCACATACCTAGGTTGCAGATTTGATCCATGGATGAGGCAACAGATAGATGTTTCTCTCATATTGATGTTTCTCTCTCTCTCTCAAAAAAAACCCAAAACCAATAAACATATCCTCAGGTGAGAATTAAAAATAAATTGTGTTGGTAATACCATGTTCATATTCTACTTTGAAGAGTAAATGACATAAGAACTAGAAAATAGGGCTGCAAGTTTTTTTTCATTCGTATTTGTTTGCCAACTGAGAAGCAGTTAGTCCTGTGGTATAAACCAGTGCTGCTCTGGTGATGGGCCCATGATGAGAGCAAAAGCTTGCAGCAGAATGTCAATCAGTGCATTGCATCCTTCACTTCATAGAAGGTTTTGCTATAGAAAAATGTCAGTTGCACTAAACCATGTGTTTCGTGACACAGTTGATTTACATTCTGCCTCAAGCTCCTGGTACCTGCTGGATTGCTGTTGAGACTAGCGCCAGCCCATCTGCAGGTCATATGTGGAGGAGTACTAGTATAAACAGCCCATTTTGATAGTGAATGCTTTATGATTTCTGATTATACTCTTGGGACTGGGTTGTTTTTCACGGACATTTCTGCTGCTGTTACTTTCTCACGCCCCACAGAGCAGGTAGACTTAATGAAATGAGTAAGGAATTTGGAGTCCTGGCTCTGCCTCTTTTCAGCTGATTGGCCTTGAACAAATAATCTAACTTCTCTGAGCCTGTTTCTTCATGTGTAAAATTAGGATGAAAACCCTAAGCCCCAGTGTTGTTGTGAAGAGTTACTGTTTAAGAAAGCACTTTGAAAACTATAATTTGTATCTAGAATCTGTTATTTCAGCTTTTTTGTCACCCACGATGACCGTTTCAAACCTTGGCTCCCATTTCTCTACCTATGCCATCCCTCACTCTCAGCATTTAACCTTTTTTTTCCCCACCTTTTAAGAAACTTAAATATTTTGAGTGCCAACTATGAGCCAGACCCTGGTACATAAATAAACAATATTTTCCATTTAATGTTTATATTTGCCATATTCTACACTAATAAAAGAGTAACATGCTAATTGACCATACCTTCATGATGCCTACCAGCCAATCAGAAGTGAGTATGCAAATTAACCCAACAAAGATGGTGGGTTAATTTGCATATGCAGGTGCCAAACGGCCAGGGGCAGGATGCTTGCATTCCACACCACCCCAGCCACTCCGGGCCTCTGGGCAGTGTGGGAAGGTGGAAAGGTGGCTCCGGCCAGAGCAAAGGTGGTGCCAGCAGCCAGGGAAAGGAAGGCCCATTCTTGCACAAATCTTCGTGCATCGGGCCTCTAGTGTATAATAAATACAAAAAAAAAAAAAAAAGATTCTACAAGGCTTATAGAGGAAAACAGAAATTATCTGCCCAACCCCCTGAACCTAGGATTTCTGCTTCTCTGAAGCAGTCATTTCAATACCTTTAATTCTTTCTTTTGTATTCTCCTCATGTTTCTAAGTAACATTTATACTCACACTAGAGGCCCGGTGCACGAAATTCGTGTACGGGGGTGGGAGTGTCCCTCAGCCCAGCCTGCACCCTCTCCAATTTGGGACCACTTGAGGGATGTCCAACTGCCCATTTAGACTCGATCCCGGTTGGATCGGGCCTAAACAGGCAGTCAGACATCCCTCACACAATCCAGGACTGCTGGCTCCCAACTGCTCCTTTCCTGATTGCCCCTAACCACTTCTGCCTGCCAGCCTGATCACCCCCTAACCACTCCCCTGCCAGCCTGTTTGCCCCCAACTTCCCTCCTCTGCTGGCCTTGTCACCCCTAACTGCCCTCCCCTCCAGGCTTGATCACCCCCAACTGCCCTCCCTTGCAGGCCTGGTCCCTCCTAACTGCCCTCCCCTGCTGGCCATCTTGTGTCCACATGGGGGCAGGATCTTTGACCACATGGGGGCAGCCATCTTGTGTGTTGGAGTGATGGTCAATCTGCATATTACTCTTTTATTAGATAGGATATCCTAGTTTTCAGGTTTAGCTATTTATCTAATGACTTTCTACTATGAAAATTAAGGGTTTTGCTCTCTTCCATGCAATTTTCATTTCCTCATCCTGCCAGGATTGTATGTCTTAATTTTTGGTTAAGTTCAGTATTCAGTATTTATGTCATGAAGATGGTAAATCCTATTCACAGCTGAGTCAGATAGTATAATGATAATTAAACTTCTTCTTGTATATTTTTTGTTTTCCTGGGAATTAATAATTGCCTCATTTTCATTTGCTTTTTAAAAATGTACCTATCATTGATTCTTCCCAAATTCTCTGATACAAATGTAAGTCTTAGTGTTTTCAGGCGTATCAGGTAAAGTATTTCTTTTCTTTTCTTTTTTTTTTTTTTTTGAGCTTGCCATTCTCAAATATGAATAAGTGACTCTCTAGACTAGCAGTATAGCTTCATCTTGGAAACTCTCTTCACTATTATTCTGGAGCTTTTATACATTTATTTCTTCATCTTGGTAGAACATACTTTTATATATCTGAAGATATCATTATTCTCTTTTCACATCTGATTAAAAGTTTGATTGGCTGTAGAATTCTGCTTGAGAAGTAAATTTCACTCGGGATGTTTTTAGTTAAATGTGAATCTTTCAGACTTCAACATTTGATAATGGCAGACTAGGCAGTTTGGGCCAGTTCACCTTCTGAGGACAAATAACGTTAGATTAAAAAAAAATGCTTGAAGTAGAGTGCTCATAAGATAGTGAAGGCCAGGTCTAGGCTGAGCTAGAGGTCCACAGAGGTGAGTTCCAGGATTTGGGGAAATTATTAGCTGAAACTAGAGAAGGCAGTTGAGAGGATAGAGACTGAATCGGTTTTTTAAATAATTTCAAGGGGTTAGGAAAATAAAGGATTTGATGTCTAAGGTGGCTCTGAATTCTTCTGCATTTTCAGTCGGGAACCTGAAAGGAGTAAGGATGGGCCAGATGTGGAACAGGCCCTCTTCAAACTGCTACCAAAGTGCAGACATTTAACTCTGTCCCAGCATCTTCCCATATACCTAGAGGTTGCTGGTTCAATTCCGGGTCAGGACACATACCTGGGTTTTGGATTTGGACCCTGGTTGGAGCACGTATGGAAGGCAACCAATTGATGTTTATCTTTCCCTCTCCATCTCGCCCTTCTTCTTTCTAAGTGTGTCCTCTGGTGAGGGTTAAAAAAAATCTCTGAATTAGTTTAAGATGATCCTAGAGTGCTACTGTCCCCAGGCAGCGCAGAGTGCTAGGGCTTCTAGGAACCTGGAAAAAAACAAACTTACATTTTCTCCAAAGGGAAGGAAAATTATCATTCTGGGTCTTGAATTATTTCTTCAAATAAGTTGCAAATATAATGCTTGATAACCACTGAGATAGTAACCTCAGGCATATAAGGAGACAGGACAACAACAATTTTAAAAAGGAGGGGCAATAAAATATAGAAACAATCCAAGACAAAGTTAGATATGGGCACTGCCATGCTTAGACTTTACAGTAGTTAGAGTTACTGTGTTCAGAGAGACAGAATATTAGAGCAAGCAATTGGAAGAATTGGAAACTATAAAAACAACCAAAATGAATATTGAGAAGTAGAATAATTGAAACCAAGGTCTTAAAGATTGAGGTAATTAGTAAACTGGAAGAAGCACAAGAGAAGATGTTTAGAATAAAGTAGACAAAATGATAGCAAATGTAGAAGAGAAAGTACAAGAAAGAGGATACAGCGAACAGGTCTAGAATGCTTTTGGAATCTCTGAAGGAGAAAAAAGAGCGGGAATGGGCAGAAGCAATATTTGAAGATAAATTGGCTGAGTTTTGCCAAAAGTGAGGAAGACCATGTATTTAAGAAATCCAATCATCTCAAGCAAAATAAATAAATATTTACCTAGATTGAAAACTAAAGACAAAATAGAAATCTGAAAAACAACCAAAGAAAAAAATAAAACCAAAAGTTATCTACCAAGATAAAAAGACATTATTTACAAACAGTTCCTAACAGTTGACTTGTCAGCTAGAACAGTGAAAACCAGAAGACAGTAGAAGGTTCTCTCCAAAGAAATGACTTATTTTCTCTGCCAAACCAGAAATCTATACCCAGAATAAAAATGAAAGGGAGATATTTTCAAATCAACAAAAATTGAGAGAACTTGTCGCTGGCAGACCTGTACCAAGGAAATACTAAAGAATGTTCTTCAGGCAGAGGGAAAGTGACCCCAGGTGGAAGCTTAAGAGATTAAGGAGGAAAGAGAAGGAAATAGTAACTATGTGGGTAAAGCTAAGGGAATATTGACTGATATAACAACAATAACCTTTTCAGTTTAACATGTGTAGGATTATGATGGCGTTTAAGTCATGTTTGGGATAAATGGAATTAAAGTATTTCTATAGTCCTTTGGTTGCCTGGGAATTGGTAAATCTACTAATTAACATTAGATTTGTTCAATCATAGACACATGAGAACCATTAAAAACACATATTAACATGTTAACAGTATACTATATCTTCCAAGCTATAAGAGAAAAATGAAATGATAAGAAGTTTTCCAAAGAAGTCAAGAAAGGAGAGAAAAAGGAACACAGAGTTTATTAAGTACAAATAACACTCAAGATACAGATGTAAATCTGAATAGGTCCATTCAATGTAAATGCACTAAATGGCCCAATAAGAAGATAAAAATTGTCCAACCTGATAAAAATAATTAAACTCCATTATTTGGGGCTTATAAAGGTACAGCAGAGTTGAAAGTAAAATGTAAAATAAAAATATATTTCATGTAAACACTTTGAATAGAAATATTATATAGGTATATTCATATTAGAAAAAGTATACTTGAAGCAGAAGCAATGAACATTACTCAGGTGAAGAGAAATCCTTCATAATTATAAAATACGAAATTTCAGTACATATAACTGTAGCAGACATTCTCTGTGGCCAGTACCACATCTTCTTTGTCTCCCTCCTGATTTCATCTTGGCTATTATGCAGCTCCTGTGCACTGCCAGCATCTCACTACACTATGCTTCTCTCTCTGGAGCCTTGGAAAGCTGCTCAGGTGAACCTTAGAAGTGTGGGGATGTTAACACTCACAGGGCAACTTTTAAGCAGTGGAGGAACTGGAATCGGTGCATAAATTCTCCAGCTTACCATCCTTTAGATAGAGGGACAATTCTGAAACACGTTCTGTCTGGTTCCCTGGTGAGTTCCCAGTGTGATTTAGGCGCAGCTGCTTAACTGCAGAAATCGACTCATTAACACACCGTTTTATTCCTTCCCTGGGTCTCCCTTTCCATTTCCTCACTGTGCTACCTGGGATCACTTCCAATACTTGCTCCGAAGTCTAAGTATCAGGCTATGTTTTGGGGGGAACTCAAACTAAGACAGCTCCCCCCTGCCACTAAGTTTGTAAGTAATAAAATAGTCTTAAAAGAAAGTTCTTTCACTCTCCTTTATCTGTATGCAAAAAGACACAGAACTACAAGGAGAACTAGGATAAGTGACAGTTGTAGCTGGGGATTTTAACCTGCTCTTCTTAGTAACTGATGGAACAAGAGACAAACATCAGTGAGGATATAGACTTGACCTAAGTTATACATACAGAACATTTCACAAGAGGACTGTGGAGTACACGCTCTTTTATAACACAAACAGAACTCTTTCCAAAATTGACCATTTTCTGGGCCAGAAAGTAAATCTCAACACACAGGGTATGGTCTCCGAACATAGTGGAAACAAATTAGAAGAAAATACCTAAAAATTAAAAATCCTTTGAAATATTTTTATAAATGGTTTTCTCAGTTTATTTGCTTTTTAACTTTAATGGGGTTTAAAAAAATAATGAATTTTTACATTTTTACATATTCAAATCTATTCTTTATAGAATTTTTACATTTTTACATAGTCTAATCTATTCTTTTTAAATGACTCAGTTTTAAGCTCAGAAAGTTTCATCCTACTCCAGCAATCCAGTAAATATTCACTTAGATCTTTATTAAAGAGTAGTTTTCTCTTTTCTATTTTATTAACTACATTTAATCATTCTTCCAGTTTGAACTTCAGAATCCCCTTTTCAAGTTAAAAAAAAACTAGAATTTTTCATTGGAATTGCATTAACTTTTTGTTCTTATAAGAATTTTTTTTTTTTTTTTTTTTACACTGAAGTATAATTGAGCTATAACGTTATATTAGTTTCAGGTGTGCAATGCAATGATTCAATATTTGTATAAATTGCAAAATGATCACTGCAATAAGTCTGCTTAATCTCATCATCATACATAGTAACACATTTTTTTTTTTGTAATGAGAACTTTTAGAATTTTAAAAAAAATTACCATTCTATATCGTATTTGAGATTACTCCTGATCCTCATTCTTCCTCTCCCTCCTCACTTAGATGAAATTCTAACTGGAAGAGAGGTCGAGAAACACTGAGGAATATTGATGGGGGTGATGGCTAGGCATGAACTAGTTGTGGCTGGTATCAAATCATTTGAAATGGGTTAGGATAATGTCCTTGCTCTGGTTGGTGGAACTGATTTCTCTGAACTGGGATACATGGGAAAGCAGGTGCAAGTCTCCTACTGTCTTTTCTGTCTGACATTACTATTTTGCATTTTGATTTATAGAACTTATTCTTTTTTTTTTAAAATATATTTTATTGATTTTTTACAGAGAGGAAGAGAGAGGGATAGAGAGTTAGAAACATCGATCAGCTGCCTCTTGCACACCCCCTACTGGGGATGTGCCCGCAACCAAGGTACATGCCCTTGACCGGAATCGAACCTGGGACCCTTGAGTCCGCAGGCCGATGCTCTATCCACTGAGCCAAACCGGTTTCGGCTATAGAACTTATTCTTGATGTCTCAGATTTTTTTCTTGTTCAATATTCTTAGTTTCCAAGGCTCTTATAACTTTGTGTCTTAATTTTTTTATGTATTGTATTTTTTTTTTATGAAAAGGGTTAGGGAGAATAAATCAGACAGTGAGAGCAAGTTTTCATCTAAACCTAGAAATAGAACAGAACAGTTGTTTGTTTTCAATTTTTTTTTTGGCAGTGTTATGGATCATTAAATAATTAGATATTTGACTTAACTGAGAAGTGGGGTAATACTGTATATAATTGAGAATTTGTGTTTACAAATAAGTACAAAGGTTATTTTCTATTTTTATGTTTCAGGGATATTGTTTCAATGCTAATAATGAACAATGCTACCACCTGTCTACTTGTAGGTTGGAATGTTGCGTCAACAGGTAGAAGAACATGAAAAAGTCAAGCATGAGATGGCCATGGACTATAAGCAGGAGTTAAAGAAACTACAAGAAGAAGTGAGATTTGATTCTGTTAGGAGTTGTATCATTTTGTCTTATTAACCTTGAGAATTTTGTTAACAGGCTAGTTTCTACTTTGTATATATTTCATGGGAGTAACAGGGGTGGGAATTGATTTCTATGTTCTTAAGTCCAGGCAAAGAATCTTGCCTAATTACATGTTTGGTACTACCTAGAACAGAGATTCTAAAATGTGTTTCTCAGTTGAGTACCTGAAAGAAATAGAGCTATTTTTGTATAATACTGTGACATATTGATACCAAAACCATACTAAATATTATTTTTGAGTTAAATCAGTTACTATATTTTAAGTATTGGAGGATCCAACAGTTTTAGAAGCATTTTGGGATAAATAAGAGAAGTAAAAAAATTCTGTTAACTCAATTTTATTCTTCAGATTGGAAAAAATTACTTTTACTTAATTCCAAAATACTTCTCTCCTGCTTACTATTAGTGTCTCACAGGAGAATGGCTCAAGAGCCTCAGCCTGGCTGCTTTTATAGGAGGCGGGATGAGTTGTGGGGCTGTTAAGTACAAGGCTTTTGTAATAACAATTAAAGTTTTGTTAAGAAAAATATTTTCCCTTTATTCTATCTTTGACTCAATGTATTCTCTAGTGTTTATGTTTTCTATGTAGATTTGAGTTGTTTTGTATTTTAATTTGCAAAGCAAACATGCTCTTAATCTACTTTCAGTAGTACTACTTAGTGCTATTCTTGCTTTCACAATACCAATTTGTTCCACCACCACTGTTTACAAATTCTTAAATTTTAAGTCTAGAAATAACTGTGTCTACAGTTAGGCAGACTGAAGAGAAGTTATGAAAAACTACAAAAAAAGCAAATAAGGGACTTCAGAGGAAACACCAAAAATCACAGGGAAGATCGATCTGAAATTGAGAGGTTAACCGGAAAAATAGAGGTACGTTCATAGTAATAATTTCTTTTTAGTGATTGTCAGCCTTCTTGGAGTAAAGTGCTGTTTCTAGTAGCATTGGTTTCTGAAATCAATTTTCTACCATTTCCAGGACTGCTGCCAAGCTATTTCAAAGGTCGGGGGTGATCTATACATCCTATCATCATATGGTTCCCTGTGGTTGACGGGGTTACTAGCTACCAGTAATTCTCCACAGGGCAGTACCACCCTTCAAGGGCATTTGGGACTATATGCAGACATTTTTTGGTTGTCAAAATGACTGGGAGTGAAACTGGTATTTAGGGGACAGGGACCAGGGACAATAAACATGCTGGGAGCTGTTCCATACAGGAAGGATTGCCATAACTAAAATGCTAATACTGGGAAACATTGACCACCAGTTACTAGCAGTCTTTGGTGGGCAGTGTCCTCGTCTTTCTTATTGATGGGAGTAGGAGCTTAGTAAATGTTGAAAGCACACGGCTCTTCTGTAGAGAGTACTCTGCATATCAGATTGTTTATCCTCAGTTCCCATTTAGATATAGTAAGCCATTTACTTCCCTCTTTGCTGACTTTATTGTATACTAGTAGCCTTGCACACGAATCCGTGCGCCAATAGCTCTCTGCCGCCCTCCTGTAGCTCTCCGCCCACTGCCCTATCCTCCTATATCTCCCCCCCACCCCATAGCTTGCTCCCCTGCCCCCTCCTGTAGCTTTTCGCAGCCCTCTTGTAATTCGCTGCCCCACCCTCCTGCAGATCCATTAGGCGGTTAGTCATTACGCCTCAAGGCATAATGGATAATTAGCATATTCCTCTCTTATTATATAGGACTAGAGGCCCGGTGCACGAAATTCGTGCACTGTGTGGGGGAGGTGTCCTTCAGCCCAGCCTGCACCCTCTCCAATCTGGGACCCCTTGAGGGATGTCTGACCACCCGTTTAGGTAGGATCGGGCCTAAATGGGCGGTTGGACATCCCTCTCACAATCCAGGACTGCTGGCTCCCAACCGCTTGCCTGCCTGCCTGCCTGCCTGATTGCCCCTAACTGCTTTTGTCTGCCAGCCTGATTACCCCCTAACCACACCCCTGCCAGCCTGATCAATGCCTGTTTCCCTGCTGGCCCGATTGCCCCTAACTGTCCTCCCCTGCCGGCCTGGTTGCCCCTAACTGCCCTCCCCTGCAGGCCTGCCCCCCCTGCAACTGCCTTCCCAGCAGGTCTGGTCCCCCCAACTGCCCTCCCCTGCAGGCCTGGGTCCCCCCCACCCCCCAACTGTCCTCCCCTGCAGGCCTGGTCCCCACACAACTGTCCTCCCCTGCAGGCCTGATCGCCCCCAACTGCCCTCCCCTGCAGGCCTGGTCCCCCCCAACTGCCCTCCCCTGCCGGCCTAGTCCCCCCCCAACTGCCCTCCCCTGTAGGCCTGGTCACCCCCAACTGCCTTCCCCTGCAGGCCTGGTTCCCCCAATCCCCCCAACTGTCCTCCCCTGCAGGCCTGGTGCCCCCAACTTCCCTCCCCTGCAGGCTTGGTTCCCCCCAACCCCCAACTGTCCTCCTTTGTAGACCTGGTTCCCCCAAACTGCTCTCCCCTGCTTTCCTGGTCCCCCCCAACTGCCCTCCCCTGCTTTCCTCATCCCCCTCAACTGCCCTCCCCTGCTGGCCTGGTCTCCCCCAACTGCCCTCATCTACTGGCCTGGTCACCCCTAACTGCCCTCCCTGCTGGCCTGATCACCCACAACTGCCCTCCCCTGCAGGCCTGGTACCCCTCAACTGCCCTCCCCTGAAGGCCTGGTCCCCCCCCAACTGTCCTCCACTGCAGGCCTGGTCCCCCTCCAACTACCCTTCCCTGCAGGCCTGGTTCCCCCCCAACTGCCCTCCCCTGTTGACCTGGTCTCCCCCAATTGCCCTCCTCTGCCAGCCCGGTCACCCCTAACTGCCCTCCCTGCTTGCCTGATCGCCCACAACTGCCTTCCCTTGCAAGCCTGGTCCCCCCCAGTTGCCCTCCCTTGCAGGCCTGGTCCCCCCCAACTGCCCTCCCCTGCAGGCCTGGTCCCCCCAATTGCCCTCCCTTGCAGGCCTGGGTCCCCCCCAACTGCCCTCCCTTGCTGGCCTGGTCACCCCCAACTGCCCACAACTCCCTCCCCTGCCAGCCATCTTGTGTCCTCATGGGGGCAGCCATCTTTGACCACATGGGGCGGCCATCTTGTGTCTTGGAGTGACAGTCAGTTTGCATATTACTCTTTTATTAGATAGGATTGTATGGAGTCCCTGAAGTCCTTAAGGGGTGTGGTGAGCTAACATTGCCAAGAGTAGATGAAGGAGCAGCATGGGGCTGACACTCTTTCCCCTGGAATCTGCCATGCCCCTCCTCTGTCACTGCCATTGGTTCTCTAGTGCACCTAGGAACCACTCAGGGCCCTCTTCAGGCTCCCAGAGATGCTAATCCAGTACTATGGCACAGGACCCAGGAATCTGCATATTATCCAGCTCCCCTAGCTGATTCTAATTTGAGAAACGTTGGTCAACATCTTTGTATGATTACTTACAATGTTTCTACTCAGAGCAACCTGTTAAATGATAATGGCCAATGTATTATTACTACCTAGAATTGCAATTTCTGTTTAATATTCTTCTATATCTCAATATTTTATACATTTGAAGAGCTTAGAATCTGAGGACTACAGAGATACTGCTTCCTCTCTGGCCCTCTGGCAGTGATACCTGGGCTTCCCTCGCCCCCCCTCCAAACGCCTCCCAGATTCCTCATTACTACTTCCTGACCAATCTCTTTTCTTTCTACCTGGAAAACCCCATCTTTGATTTTCATGTCATCAGTCTATATCACCGACCAATGTACATATAACCACAGTAGTCATACAATGAATGCATTGTCTATTGCTCTCACATTGAGTGGGGCTGGGATTTTGTTTGTTTTGTTAGCTATTGTATCCCTAACACCTGGAACTGTACCTGGCATATATGATCGAATGAATGAATGAGCGATGATCTGACAGTTGGTTAACAATAATTAACCCAAGCTAGCATGAGATTTCTGGAGTTGTAGGTTCTGGAGGACAGTAACAGAAAGACTTGAGTTTTCATTCCCTTTGATTTGCCCTGTTTTCATAAATATTGGGCTCATTTTCTTGATCATGCAACTCAAAGTTACTATTGATCTATCACTAACTTTGGCTATCATATCTGTTAAAATTTGGTACAGATTTCCCTTGTTATTCAAGTGTTTGCAGTTGTTCTGTTGAGAAAGTAAAAATTTGCATTTGAAAGGATATTGTGTTATCTGGGTCTATTTGGTTCCTGAGTTTTAGATACTGAGAAATAAGAATTGGGCTACCAAAGGACTTACCCAAAAGTTTATTTGAATCTGTTCAATTCTGGGTTTGGATATCAAGACTTTGGATAGCACCCTGGCTGGGTAGCTCAGTTGGTTGGAACATCATCCCATACACCAAAAGGTTGTGGGTTCAATTCCCAGTCAGGTCACATACTTAAGTTGTGATTCGAACCCAGATAGGGGCGAGTACAGGCGGCAACTGATCAATGTTTCTTTCTCACACCGATGTTTCTCTCTCTCTTTCTCCCTCCCTTCCTCCCTTTCTCTAAAAACCAATAAAAAAATATCCTCAGGTGAGGATTAAAAAAAGAGAATTTGGCTAGCAAGGGATATCTGTAACCATATTTTGAAATTTTAGTTATCTTAGCATCAGTTTTCTGAAAAGTCACTAAAAAATTATAACAGCCTTTAGGTGGCAGCAAATCTATGAACATCTCCATGAACCAGTATTAGCCTCTGGGTTTCATTCTCTTCACTATTAGGGTGTTAAATTTAGAAAGACAGATACCCAGACACACAGTATGTAAGGAATTCAGTATTACTCTACAGTCCTATCAGCTAAGTGAGTAATGGGGCTCCTGCTGTGGGGAAAGGTGCATGTGTACCCAGGGACGTGGGGGAAAATTAAAGGAAAAGTGAATGTGGGAGGTATGACAGCAAGGGGAAGCACTTAGAAGTACTTAATTGCCTCTTCAGGAATTTCGTCAAAAATCACTGGACTGGGAGAAGCAACGTTTGATTTATCAGCAACAGGTATCGTCTCTGGAGGCTCAAAGGAAAGCTCTGGCTGAACAATCAGAGATAATTCAGGTAGGATGTAGGCATTTTAAAAGAATGCGAGGCAGAGAGGTTTTGATTAAATTAGAACTAGCTTGATGTAATTCATGTGTGCTTACCCACATCCACTGTGTCCTCATGCCCACTTGCTCCTTTGCCTTCTTCCCTGACTTCCTTTCCCTCACTCATGCTCTCTCTCTTGCGGTCTCTGTCAACTTCTTGCATTCTCAGTCTCGCTCTATTCTCACATTCATGTTCATTCTCCTAATCTTGGTCTCCACCCCTCTCCCTCCACTTTTCTCTTTCTACCCCTGTTCTCTTTGTGTCTCTGGCTTACTTGTTCTGGCTATTTCTGGCTGTGTCTTGCTCTGACTCTGGTAGCTGGGGTACTTGAGCTGAGGTACCTCAGCTGGGAGCTTCAGCAAGCTGCCTGTTTGGACACAGTGCTAAGTATTCACACTGCATTGGTGTGCACACTAATTACAAGCAGTATCTTTGTGGCAATAGAAACACTTTTTAGAACACTGGTACAAACCGCTTTTTAATGAAGAACTAATGGCTTGAGCAAAACCAAAATATAGCCACCAATTTAGGAATATTTCTTTTTGGGACAATTTCAATTTGTTTGCTTTTTCAATTAAGAACTAAAAATATAACGGGAAACATTAAAGGAAATGAATATTTGTGACCATCTATTATGTGCTAGACACTATCCAATGCCTCTTCTAGATGCAGTTCTCTAGAATATATAGTTATATGTTATCTGTTTTATATGATAATTTGTTGAGATTGGTAATTATCTGTTTTATACAAGGAGGGAATAGACTGAATAAGTTAAGAGAACTGGAAGGAAGCTTTTTAAAACAAAAAACCTGCTTATTCTCTGATTCAAGTCTCAGTAATGTATTTTTTTTTATTGAGGAAGGGAGAGGGAGAGAGAAACATCGATGTGAGAGAGCATTACATCAATTGGCTGCCTTCTGCATGCCTCCTACTGGGGATATTGCCCAAAACCCGGGCATGTGCCCTTGACTGGGATGGGATGAGACTCAACTGGCAACCTCCTGGTGCATGGGACAACGTCCAACTGAGCCATACTGACTAGGGCAGTGGTCGGCAAACGGCGGCTCGTGAGCCACATGCGGCTTTTTGGCCCCTTGAATGTGGCTCTTCCACAAAATACCACGGCCTGGGCGAGTCTATTTTGAAGAAGTGGTGTTAGAAGAAGTTTAAAAAATTTGGCTCTCAAAAAAAAATTTCAATCATTGTACTGTTGATATTTGGCTCTGTTGACTGATGAGTTTGCCGACCACTAGACTAGGGCAATGTATTGGCCTTTGACATCCCCCTGAAGTATCAGCCTGCTGATAAACTACCACTGATGGCTCTGCTGTGAGTGACTCGATTGAGAATGTGGGAGGTAATTTATTTTCAAAGCTGCAGTAAGCTACGTAACCAGAATGAGCCAATAAAATCCTGGATGTCTAGACCTGAGTTTTTTGACATGAACTAAAGTACTAAACAAATACAAATACACATAAGATATCGTTATATTCTAATTGTAGCCTTCAGGTTGGCAAAAAAGAAAATTGAGCTTTTAATAGTTCTCAATTATTCATCTATAGAGTATACTTATTATTGATTGCAGACCCTTTATTTTCAAATTACTATTGTGATTACTCTGCATAATTAAAACTTCATTGTCAGTAAAAATGAGATTTTTATATACTAAAATTCAGCTAGGGCTAGAATAATAGGCCTTTAAAAAGCCAACATTTGTTTTCTCTTCTAAGGGTATTTGAATTATTCTTCATACTTTTATTTAAGTTAAAACATGTTCCTTATATTTCTCTTTCTCCCTTAGCAAACCAACCAAATGAAATCTTTCTGTGATTCATATGTAGCAGAGCTGTATGGTCCTCATTTAAGAAAAACAAACTTTTAAATAAACGTCTGTATACTGTTATCCAGCATTAATAGTTCTCATTTTGCCAGTTTTAAAAATATTGTGGTAAAAAGCACGTTAAAATTTGCCATCTTAACCATTTTAAAGAGTATATAGTACAGAAATGTCAACTACATGCAGATTGTTGAGTAACAGATCTCTAGAACTTTTTCAACTTGCAAAAAACTAAGATTCTGTATCCATTGAACAACTCATTTGCTAATCTTGTTTCAGCCTTTCCTACTTTTTATTTCTGGCTGGAATATTATAAAGTTTGTAATAGACATTGTCTTATTTCCCAACAAAAAGAATAAAAAAAAACCCATGCTTTTAGTATACCAGTATCACATTAGCAGAATAAATAATAACTTCTTATGTAATTTAATATCTGGTGTGTTCAGATTTCCCCAGCTCTCTTTTTACAGTTCTATGCCCAAATTGGAATCCAATAAAAGTTGACAAATTGCATTTTGTTCATTTGTGAGTTGCTTTAAACAGTGAGGTAGAAAATCTGGGAAATTAGATAAGTAGATATCAACATACTTCCCCCCAATTTAAAAAAATTTTTGATGTAAACTTTTTTCTTATGTTTCTTAACATTTAAAAGTGGAGCTCAGAATAACTTCTCACTCTTTGATTTATGTATTTGCTTGAGTTCTTTTCTTTTAGTCAGCTATTAAAATTACATAATACATGATCATTTTAGAAATGTAAGAAAATGTAGATGAAATGAGAATTAAATAAAGTTACCTATGATTTCATCCTTTAGAGATTTACTATGATGATTATTTTGGAGTAAATTTTTCCAACCTTTTCTGTGCTTATATGCAGTGTACATTGCATTCATATACATTTGGTAAAAAAACATGTATATGTATCACAAGGGAGGGATAGTGATAGCAAACTTTAAAATTTACCAAGAATGGCAAAATGGTAATTGTTGAAGATAGGTGATGGAATATATAGGAGTTCATAATTTTATTCTCTCTATATTTGTACTTGGAAATTTTTTTATAAAACAACTTTAAAACATAGAGTGCTTACTCTGTGACAGACTGTATGCTAAGCTCTTTATAATACTGTATTTTATTTTCACAAGTTGAAAAGTTTTCTTCTTTTAAATATGACATATCAATAAATGTGTGGTCAGAATGATTGCATAGAAGTTCAGTCTGCCATTAAATGTACCATAATTTATGTAACCAATTCCTTGTTGCAGAACATTTAGTTTTTTTCTTTTCCACTCTTGTAAATAGTGAGTGTTGGAGAAGATCCTTATATAAACATTTAGGAGTACATGTTTACTTATTTTCTTAGGAAATGGACCTAGAAGTGAAATTGCTGCATCAGAATAGTTGTACATTCTTAAAGATTTTAACATATATTGTCAAAGTGCTTTCCAAAGATGTATTGATCTAGACTTTCACCAGCAATATTTAAGAATGTACATTTTCTCTCACTTTTCAATATTAGGCACTATTACTTCTTTTAATTTCCCCTACCTTTAAGCTTATCTTTGCCAGTCTGTTCGGTGAAAAACCATGGTGTCTGATTATTCATTTTAATTTGTATTTCTTTAATTATGCATGAGGTTGAACATTTTTTCATCTGCTTTTGGCCATTTCCATTCTTTTTTAAATTGTGTCTTTTGCTCATTTTTCTTTTAGGATATATCTGTTGTCTTAGTCTTTACCTATTTATATAAACTTTAGAATCAGTTTGTTGATATCCATAAAGTAACTTGATGGGATTTGATTGACTCCACAGTTCACATTGAGAACTGACATTCAGACAATATTGAGTCTTCCTATCCATGAACATGGCATACCTTCCTATTTACTTATGAATCACATCTTTTTTGATTTCATTCATCAGAGTTTTGTAGTTTTTCTCATATAGACATTGTACATATTTTGTTAAATTTATACTTAATATTTAATTTTTAGGTGTTCATGTAAATGATATGTTTTTAATTCAAATTTCACATGTTCTTAGTTGGTATGTAGGAAAGTGATTGACTTTTGTATGTTAACCTTGTATCTGCAACCTTGCTATAATTGCTTATTAATTTCAGGAATTCTTTTTGTTGATTTTTTCAGATATTCTACATAGATGATCATGTTATCTGTGAACAAAGATAATTATGTCTTCCTTCCCAATCTGCATACCTTTTGTTTCCTTTTTTTGCTTTATTGCATTAGCAAGGACATCAGTGTGATGTTGAAAAGGAGTGGTAACAGGGAACAACCTTGCCTTATACCTGATCTTAATGAGAGAGCTTCAAGTTTCTCCATTAAGTATAATGTTAACTGTACAGTTTTTCTTTATTTGTTTTTTAATTCTCTTTTATTTTTCAATTACAGCTGACCTTCAGTTTTATATTAGTCCCAGGTGTACAACATAGTGGTTAGACATTTATATAATTTACGAAGTAATCCCCCAATAAGCCTACTACCCACCTGACACTATGCATAGTTATTACAATATTATTGGTTTTATTCTCTATGCTGTAGCTGTACAGTTTTTATAGTCTTTATCAAGTCAAGAAAGTTTTTATCATGAGAGGTTTTTTTTGTTTGTTTGTTTGATGGTGCTTTTCTTATATCATGAATGGGATATATTTTTGATGAGCTGATGCTTTATGTTTTTATGAAAGTAAAACTCAGTTTCATTTTAATTTTCCTTATTCATTGATTATTCTTTTATCATTTCACTTTTACCTATTGGTAATCTGTGTTTCTAGGCTCAGCTTGTCAACCGAAAACAGAAATTAGAGTCTGTGGAGCTGTCCCGCCAGTCGGAAATTCAGCACCTGAGCAGTAAGCTGGAGCGGGCCAATGACACCATCTGTGCCAATGAGTTGGAAATAGAGCGCCTTACCATGAGGGTCAACGACTTGGTTGGAACCAATATGACTGTTATACAAGACCAGCGGCAAAAAGAAGAAAAATTGAGGGAATCTGAAAAATTGTTAGAGGTGTGTTTTAAAATTGCTATAATTGGGGAAATGTGTGTATGTATGTTTCGAGAGAGACTAATTAACCTAGAACTATTCCCAAAATCTGTGGTTTCTTCCCTATTCTGTAGCCGATGGATCAGATATTGATAGTCTTATTAATATTATGCCTGTTGAAGAGCTTACAGTCTGATTCCCTGGTTTCCTTTTCTCTTGAAATAGAAAAATTGTAATAACATCTGACTTTTTATCTGAGTATTTTGTAGGTTCTGCAGGAAGAAAAGAGACAGTTGAAGGCAACTCTTCATTCTCAAGAAAATTTCATCCATGAGACAAAAATGCAAAAGGAGACTCTACAAGCAAAATTAAGAGCAACCGACATTCAACACACAGTAGAGGTCATAAGGTATATTTCATCTTATATTTCAGTTTTAATGTTGCATATTTATAAATTTGTGTTTGATTATATTATGAGTTTTCTTAGTTTTAACCTTTTGCACTTGGATGTTGAGATTAAAATTACTCTTTGAATGTATCAATAATTTGAAATATAAAAAATCCAAATAAATAAGTTTGTATGAAAAGAAACTCCAGTTTTTTATTCTACTGCCGCGCTTTGTAAAATCTGGGGTATTTAAAAAATTAAATCCCGAGTAGAATAAAGGAATCGAGAAAAAAGCAAGCGAGTGCAAAGGGTTAATTTCTGAGTTAAATTTTTGTAAAATATTGTGTTGTTAATCTTTTCTGCCTTCAATTTGGGTCCATAACCTAGAGACTCTGATGTTTAGAAAGTTAGGAACCGCTTGGTTAATCTGTACCCATGGCCAAACTCCAAATATGAAAGGAATTATAGGCCTCATCTCTTGGAAGGCCTCCCTTCCTTGGTAGATTAGGTCATGATTATTAGCTGTTTATTATCGATAAGCCAGCTATTGAGATGGCCCTTTGAAATTTTTTCTAAAACTGATTTTATTTCTGAAATGAATTACTGCTGTGATATTTGCATTGGAAAAGATATAGAAGGAGCTGCGCTCATTTGGCTTGATTTAACTCTGGTGTACATTTCTATTCTTGCCAGAACTCTCCAGTAATTTTCTAGTTTCTTTGACTCAAGGTATCAAGTGTCAACAAAGTGATTTTTGTCATTTTTTCTTTTCCCCTTGAAAATCAGGCCAAGTTCCAGTTGGGAAAGGAGTGAACTGTTGCCGACATTTTTGAGAAGCATATCTCTTGCCTCTTTACTCCTCCAGTGTCCTTTTCCTAAAGAGGAAACAAACTGAAGAGTCCCAGAGAGTTTTGTTACCATGAACAGTTGGGAAATGTGAACGTGTTGCGTGTTATTTTTGTTTGCAAAGATAAAAGGCCTTTAATAGTCCTCTTGTATCCCTCCATAGGTCACTGGAGGAGTCTCAGACTGAAAGGCAGTACACCACGCATGAGCAGGACTTAGACAACGTGCTCTCCCAGCTGGATTTGACCCACACCAGTGAGGAGCTTCTGCAGGCAGAGGTGACTCGTCTGGAAAGCAGGTGGATACTCGTATACACATTTCAGAAATGGCCAAGTTGTTAAAAATGGTATTGATCATCATATTGATAAAGTACTAATATAACAGTGAAAACACAATTTTTTTCCCTCTAGCATCCACAAATGGCCTAACTTCTTATTTCTTTGAGAAAACAGAAGCAATTAAAGGAGAACTTCCTAACCTTTCTGCCACCAAATGTACCAGCCTGCCTGCATCTGTGCCCATAATCTGTTGCGGTGGCTTAATTGATGGGTGACATGTCTGCTCCTAAGACTCCACTTGTGTACTGTTCACAGTTTTTTCTCTCCTCTTTGCATCATAAAGTTCTTCTCTGATAAATATTTTTTCCAGTGGTATAAAATATGCTTTAATATTTCCTATCTTGGGGGAAAAATTTAAACTTTCCTTTAGTCTTATATCCCTGTCAAGTTACTTCCATATTTCTCTGCTCTCTTTCAAAACCAAATTCTCAAAAGGGCTGTCCGTGCTGACTGTCAGAACTTCTTCACCTTCCACCTATGTGGAGCCCCTTCCTCTCCTCCAGCCAGCTCGTGGAACTGCCTTGGCGAGGCACACTGGACACGCGTGTTCCTTCTGTCTGTACTGAAATGCTGTTGGTATTTCCCTGGGTGTTAATTTAATCCTGACTTGTGTTATTCCATGCCCAGCTCACTTGTATCATTGTCACACTGGTGAACTCTTTTGTTTGTCATATCTCTAGACTTTTTGACTGGGGAGAGTTTGATATTTTATTTTAAACACGAATCATGGTCATTTGTACACTAACATTTTCTGTATCTAAAAGGTAAAATATATAAACTATTAGCTTTTAGGCAAACAAACGTCAGAAAATTATTGCTTTACCCTTTTAAGTTTATCTTTAAGTAAGACATTTTTTGTTTTTACTTTTATTTCTGTTTTTGGAAACTACCAAGTATTTTCTTTACATATTAAATATACATGCCTACACATATCCATGTAGTTTTTGCTTTATTTCTTTTTCACCCTGGAATACTTAAGACATTGCTGGTTATCATTATTGAGGTGTTTATGTACACTTTAGATTGAATAAAATAAACGAAATCTTCTTCTTTTTGACAGTAGAACTAATTTGACATTTTTACTGTAGCTTTTCCAGTAATTGGCTTCTGAGCAATCTGTTGCATGTATGTGTGTTTTACTCTGCTCTCCTCTTGCTCTGACATGCAGGGTGACCTGGGACACTTAGCCTCTGTAGGCCCTGACTTCCTCACCTGTACAGAGGACAAGGGTGTCTCTGATCTCTCCAACTCAGTGTTTGACATATCAAGTACCAAATAAGTGAGCACTGTAGGATTTTCAGAAATAGGTAAAATTGGAACGAATGGATACAAACACCAGTGTTCAGTGCTCAAACACTGGATTTAAAAAATTCTTTTTTTTTTTTGTATCTAAAGGCAACTAGAAAAAAGAAACCCTTTTAGATAATTTGTGTTGTTCAGTTTGAATAAAATATTACTTAATTGGAGGGACTTAAATAATTGTTTTTGTATTATTGAATTTTAAAGATTGTTTTTTTAAATAACAGCTTATCTAATAAGTTGGCTTTGTTGCTGAAACACTCTAGGTAGTTATTAAGCACTTATTGAACAGTCTGGAACCAAACGATCCAGGCGCTGAGAGGATGGTGGGCAAAGCCAGAAGAAAATAAGAATAAAAAACATTATTTTAATCATAGAATTTGTAGTTCGAGAGACAAAATATACACATTAAAGGACCTGAGAGCAATTTAAAGTAGGTAAATTTTTAAGTCCGATACCCAGTGTTTGGCGTGCAGGAGGTAGCCAATTCTTTTTCATCATTGATGTTTTTATCTCTCTCCTTCCTTCCTCTCTGAAATCAATAAAAATACTGGTTTCCATTTGATGAACACAGGTGAATGGTAGACGGAAAGAGGGATGGAAAACTAAGATGTGTACACATTAAACTCTAACATTTGTATACATTAAAATCTAACATTGGAGATTGCATGTAAACCACCATCAGCATTTTTTTATTAAATATATATTGGACTGTCTCTTGGCCATTTAAAAAAATTTATATATATATATATATATATATATATATATATATATATATATATATATTTGAAAAATAAAGTAGATTTAAGGTAGAAAACTTGCACATTCAAGCTATAAAAATGGAAAATAGACTACATTTAAGGTGATTAGGGAAATGACCAGGAAAACGCTGGTCTGATTCTTGAAAGGATGCTGACCGTCCATTGCCAGGCAGGAGAGGAAGCTACTTCGTGGTCAAGGGGATGTTCTGTGCAGAGACAGGAAGTCAGGTACAGCAAAGGGCACACAGTAGAGAGAAAGCCTGTTGACTCAGAAGGAAAAAGATTTTATTAGTAGAAATGTGCAGTGAGGTAAGAGAGGTATGGTGCCCATGAGGTTCCTATACCTGATAAGGGATTGATTCTTAAGTAAGGGTGACAATTTGGAACTCTAAAGAAGATTTTTCTGATAGCTGTGTGTAGAATAGCATTGTAATTAAGTGTAGAGAGGATTTAGATTATGATGGCAGCTCCTGTACAGCTAGAAAAGGAAAATTAGCTACAATATTTAGCATGTTGTAACCAGTTAAATTTTAAGCAGAAGGAAAGACTATAGGTAAATACAGAAACACAAGTATTTCCAGCCCTGGCAAATTTAGCTCATTGGATAGAGCATGGGCCGGCGGATTGAAGGGTCTGGGGTTTGATTCCTGTCAAGGGCACATACTTCAATTGCAGGCTTGATCCCCGGCCCTGGTTGGGGTGCGCGAATGCAGGAGGCAATCAATTGATGTGTCTCTCTCACATCTATGTTTCTCTGTCTCTCCCCATTCCTTCCAACTCTCTCTCTCTAAAAAAAAAAAATATCTCCAAAAGTTTGAATTGGATTTAGCTGCCTCAGGTGACAAGGAAATTGAAAATGAGTTTTAATTTGGGGTGGGAGGTGGTGTTTACGAACATGTCTTGGATATCAAAAAGGTAATTTAGATACTTCAGTTTGTGGGTTTCGGGGTTTTGTTTTAAATATGTGATCCTATTTTTGTCATACAGCTTGGAATCTGTGAGTATAACATGTAAACAGCTGAGCCAAGAACTAATGGAAAAATATGAAGAATTGAAGAAGATGGAAGTACATAACAATGAGTACAGGGCAGAGATTAAGAAGGTAATTGTACTTATGGATTGAGTTCTGGGTTTCGGAGGTTATAGGAGTTATTTTTAATAGGAGAGAAATGTAGTTCAAGGGGCCACTTGTATTCAGGAGTAGATGGTGGTATGGATATGTCGCTTCTCTGTGCTGACTGTAGTTAATATTCTTGTTAGCTGTTGAGGTGTGCAGAGCTGTTTGTCTCTGCAGTAATGGGCCCTGGCTGTCCTGCTTGTTGACTCAGATTTTTTATTACTTCTTTGAGGTTACTTCTAGCCCTTCTTCTCTTCTTATCTTTCTATTATCGTCTATGGACCAGGAAACCATGTGAGCAAAATTTTTAGATTTGTAGCTAACAAAAGAATGAAGGTCCCAGGTGCTGTCCTCTAAATAATGTGTGCATGGGCTTTGATACTGGTTCTCAGTGTTTGAATAGGAGGGACAGTTGTATCTGTCCAGTTTTGAGATGTAAGTGATTATGGGTATTATGGGTATAATTAGCTGACCTTCAGTATAGATATGCAACTTGGTAAATTGCTAATTTTCTGCAGATTTAATCTAGGAAACTATTCATGTTTTAAGGTAAAAATTATGTTATTTTAACTATTAATGTATTTTTCAATCTATATGCTTTCTCTTAATGTTTTATGTTTTCCTTTCTGTTTCTTTGTAGTTGAAAGAACAGATTTTGCAGGCTGACCAGAGTTACAGTTCTGCACTCGAAGGAATGAAGATGGAAATCTCCCAGTTAACTCGGGAGTTACATCAGCGAGATGTCACTATTGCTTCTGCCAAAAGTTCTTCCTCCGACATGGAAAAGCGACTCAAAGCAGAGATACAAAAGGCAGAGGAAAAAGCAGTTGAGCACAAGGTGATACTCTAACAGAACCTCATTTTACTTGAAGTTTGTTTTTGAAGATTGAATTTATTAAAGTTATAATTTCCATAGTATTTAATTCGGTAAATTTTTATTAGACACCTGCTTTGAGCTGAGACTATGCTGGGTAACGAGCATTCTAGGGAGGACTGGTGGGGAGGTGAGACTAGACACAGACAAGTGAGGAGGCTGTTGCTGTGGGGTGTGGTGAGAGTGTGACATGTTCTCCGTGACAGATTAGAATACAAGTGGGGCAAGTGACAGTGGAAGGGACTGGAAAGCAGGGGCTAGCTCCTGAAGGGTCCCGTCAGTCGTGTTTAAGAGTTGGAGTGTGGCTTCAAGTAGGATAAAAGATCTCTGTGGTCATCATGCGGGGAAGAAGCAAGGAGGCAAAGAGACCACCCAGATGCTGTTCTAACAGTAGAATGGTGGCCTGAGCAGTGGGCAAGGGAGGTAGAGGGAAAGGGATGAATTCTGGAGATATCTATTTTTGTATTTGATTGGATGGGGGTGGGTTGGGGGTGAGTTAAAGAAAGATGTCACTGGATTCCAACTGAGTGGAAAGTGATGCTCTTTAGTGAAATAGAGAAAAGATAGCAAGAAGTTAGGGGGAGGATAATGAATTTGTATGAAAGGTATACAAAACAGGGAAGCTGGTAGAGGGGACATTGGTTTGGCACATTTGGCTTGTGAGGAAGGCTAGACTTTCACATGGAAATTGCTAATAGTCAATTCCACAGAGGGCCTGGAGTTCAAGATTAAAATCAGGATGAGACATTTAGCTGTGGAAGTATTTGCATGAAGTTGGCATTTGAAACATCCTGAGAGACTTAGATTATAATGAGAAAGCATAGAGTATGAAGGGCAGAGACTTGAACCAAACTTAGGACATTACTCATTTAGGGTAAAAATGGTGTTGGCATGAAGCTAAAAAAATAAAAAATAAATAGCAATAAGGAAGGAAAGTTTCACTAAGGAAGCAGGAAGCCAAGGAAGGCAGGACTTTTTGGTCGAGCAGAAGGACAGGAGAATGAGGACTGAAAGTAAGGTATTATTTTTTGAAAAGCGTGCAGTCCACGTGATGTTGGAGGTAGAAGCCCAATCAGAGGAAGCTAACACAGGGAGGGTTAGAGCTCTGCTAGTGAACTGATTCATCTTCTTAGAATAATATTTTAATCACATGTATCTTGATTCATCTTGAAACACCTTTAAAAATATTTTAAGAAAGTATATATTAATGAAGAATATAACTTCACCTAATGAAAATTACACGTGAAAACATTGTGTAAGATGTACTTGATTTGTTATTTCTGTGTATTTGTGTTTTCTGCTTTTTCCTTCTCAGGAGATTTTGGATCAGCTGGAGTCACTCAAGTTAGAAAATCGTCATCTTTCTGAAATGGTGATGAAACTGGAAGTGGGTTTGCATGAGGTACATAAATAGAAACGAGTTTTTCTGCTACCCAAGCCTTTAAAGAAAACACTTTGTAAATATTGATATTGTAAAGAGAGTTAAGATCAAATATGAAATGATCTTTCTGCAGAAACCTTCTCAAATATAGTGATGGAAGTGAGCCAAACTTGATTCTCTCCTCCAGCAACTGGAAGATAACTTTGATATTATGCACGTGTTAAAATACATTTATGTATATAAAGGATTTAGCATAGTGCTTGGCACTTAGTAAGTACACAAAAAGTGTTAGATGCTATTATTATTATAATTATTACGTTCACAATATATTTTCATTATAAAGTATATCATCTTGTTAATAATTTAGTTTTAATTACATTTCTATAAGAAGGAATTAATTTAATCAAATATTCTAAAATCTTTTATGTTCAGATCATTTTGCTAGATGATGACACAAGGATGAGTAAGAGAATTCTTCTCTTTAAGACAGGGGTGGGGAACCTTTTTTCTGCCAAGGGCCATTTGGGTATTTATAACATCATTCATAGGCCATATAAAATTATCAACACAAAAATTAGCCTGCTATATTTGATCAAACATTTAATTACCCCAATGCCTTGGCAGGGCCAGACCAAATGATTTTGTGAGCCCTATACGGCCTGCACGCCGGACCTTCCCCACCAATGCTCGAGATTGAAAATAGTCTAGTAGAGAGATAAGAAATGTGTTCTAGCTCCTATGAAACCAGAGAAAGCATGATTAACTAACAGTGAGCCATAAAGTGTTAATGCTCTTAACTATTTTGTTATAAATTCTTATAACTTGCAAAATGACCCATCTATTCTAACCCATCTTTTTTTTGATGTAGGTCAAATGCTCAAGGACTATAGAAATCCTTTTTTTTTCTGTACTTCCAAGAGAATATATGCCTCCAAAGATGCATGGTTACTCAGTGCCCCTATTTGCTCTCATGTAGTTCTAATTTCACAATTACGGATTATGGGGGCTGGGTGGAAGGAAGTGCAACACACTAGATGACCACTTTATTTCAACTAAAAGAAAATATGGGGAACTATTTTTATAATCTTTTGGGAGGGTAAGATTCTCTTAACATCATGAAACCATAAAGAATTTACAGTGTAAGGAATTTTACAAAATAAAAATGCAAAATTTCTGGGTTGCAAAAGATCCCATAAAAAAAAAAAAGACTAATAGACTGGGAAAAACAATCTATAAACAGACAGATGGTTAACATAAAATACTATATAAGGATTTCATACAAAGATAATAAAAGATAATTCAGTAGAAAAATGATCAAAGGACATAAATAGATAATTCATAGAATAAAAAAATCCAGAAAACAAGGAGAGCTGTTCAACCGCCCTAATAATCAAAAAATAAGTAAATGTTTTATTGCTTATTGGGTTGACACTGATGTTTATAAACTCATTAATATAGCCAGTGTTGGCAAACACACAGGGAAGCAGGCCCTTTCATGCTCTGTTAATGAGAAAGTGAATTGATAAAGCCTTTCTAGGAGGCAATTTAGCAACATCCAACAAACTTGTAAATATATATAGCCTATATGTCAATTGGTTGCCTCCCATATGAGCCCGCACCAGGAATGGGATCCCAAGTCATGTGCCTTTCTGAATTTGATAGTTATTGCTAAATAATTCCCCAGAAAGGTCCTATCAGTTTTCATTCCCAAAGAACCCATCCTATAGGAGCAAATGTGCAGAAATGGTCATTTTATTGTTGTTTGCAATACCCAAAAATGTGAAATAAACTAAATGTTAATTTTTAGAGGGATGGTTAATTTGTGGCTTCCTATACTATGAAATATTATGCTTCCACTATAGGTGGCAGATGAAAATAAGCCTCTAATCTAGCTCCCTCCTCCTAGCCCTCTAAAACTATAATGAAAGGAATTACTTTAAAGCACAATCTTACAAGATAGTAAAAATAGGAAAGGAGACAAGAGCTAAATATCTTGTGAGGGGGAAGATGAAGGGAGGGATAGAAATGACTTTATATGCCCCGATAAAGCCAGTACTAAGTTAGCAGTGGAGAGAGCCAGGAGCTAACTGGTTTATAACACAGAATCTTCAGAAGGCCCAGGAGTTGGCAATAACTGATTGATAGAATCTTCTCTCATGCAGTGAGGACCTGTTCACATATGAGTTGGGAACTCTCAGGGGCGCTTAAGCCTGACCATGACCAGAGATTCTGTTCAGCTCTGTTTCTCCTGAGACCTCCACCGAACAGTAGTAGTACTGCCCTTTCTTTATACAGCCAGGTGTGTGCTTGCTGCAGTTTGTATATTGCCTTTTACATTCACTTATCTGCAATTGTTAGTAAAATAAAATTTGGGAAAACTTAAAAAGATGCCTGGCAAAGGCAAGCATTATCTTAAAAAAAAAAAAAGTATATTTGATGACATCAGGCATCAGACTCAGGCTGGTGAAAATCCTGTCATAGTGTAAATTCCCTCTGGTTTTGAGGTTACATGCAAATATGTGTAATAATAACTATTCTTAATATGTACAACATATTAAGAATAGTTATTACAAATTGTCTTTTTGTATTTTACCACCTAGGAAGGTAGAATTGCTTTTACAAATGAAAGTTTGGGTTAAATAACTATTTTTTAAAGATTTTTTTTATTGAATTTGAGAGAGAGAAACATCTATGGAGAGCAAAACATGAAGCAGCTGCCTCCTGTATACCCCCTACCAGGGATTGAGCCTGCAACCCAGACCAGGAATCAAACTGGCAACCTTTCGGCATGGGATGATGCCCAAGCAACTGAACCACACTGGCCAGGGCCTTTTTTTAATCCTCACCCAAGGATAGATTTTTATTGATTTTAGAGACAGAGGAAGGGAGAGGGAGAGGGAGAAAGATAAAAACATCGATTGGTTGCCTCCGTATGAGCCCGGACCAGGAATCAAAACTGCGACCCTTCTGCGCATGGGCCAATGCTCCAACTAACTGACCACACTGACCAGGGTTAAATGACTATTTTAGTAAATCAGTTACCTTAATGAGAACAATAACTCTGGTAAATAAATTATTTACCACATCTTAAAATAGTTTTAAGTTTCCAGTTTTGACAATAGTATGCAGTTTAAATCCTGTGTTCTGCAGATTCTTTTAGGGGATGGATTTTAACTGGCATTGACAATTTATTGAAAGATTTTGTAACTCATTGTCACTAGTGGTACACAGATAGTTGAAAGGTTGTAAAGTTGATGCTTTTGTTGGGTAAATTCTGTATGTCAAACTACTCGTGACCAGTTTATTTAAAAAAAATTCTTTACAGAAAAGACCAAGCTAAATGTTGTATTAAACTCCAGAGATTACCGTAATTTTTCAGACTGCTAATGGAAATATTTTTTCATCAGAAAAAATAAATAGTCCAGACACCTCCCACCCCCCAGGTACTATGTTACTAGGCAATAACATTTATGATAAAAACTCAGACCAGATCAGAGTAGTAATTCCCAGTTTGTAGTTGAGTGCTGCTTTATCATGTCCAAATATATTTCACATACAAGATTAGGTGCCAATGTTATATAAAAATATCTAAGCCTAAAGAGTATTTATTTAAAAGTTGTCCCTGCTGGCCAGAATTCCTTTTTGGAAACTTCTGTTCAATTTCTTTCTTTCTGTCTGTCTCTTTGTTCTTGATGTTCTTCCACAGGAGTTCCAGGGCTATTCAACCTTCTCTTTCTTTTTTAATATATTTTTATTGATTTCAGAGAGGAAGGGAGGGAGAGATAGGAACATCAGTGATGTGAGAGAGAATCATTGATTGGCTGCCTCCTGCACGACTCTTTTTGGGGATCAAGCCCACAATCCTGGCATGTGCCGTTGACCGGAATCGAATCCAGGACCCTTCAGTTCACAGGCTGACACTATCCAGCCAAACCAGCGAGGGCCAACCTTCTGGTTCTTGAAGAGCCCATGACTGCTATCTTGTTTTCTCTGTTTCTGATTCTCACCTGGAGCTTTCCTCCCGGCTAGCTCTGAGCCTCCTCCACCTGTGCATCGTCCTGACAGCAGGAAGGCCCTGTGTGCTCCACGTGTGCGTCCATTTACTGCAGGAAACAGAACCTTTTCTCTCTTGTCCCAAGAGAGCCAAAAGCAAATCTTCACTTTCCCCAAGTAAAGGTGTAGATGAACTAGTTACAACGAAAAAGAAAGTAATTTTCCACTGGCAGGGATATCACAGATCACAAGTATTCTTATACAAATTAAGTGACTCTAGTATTCTTTTTTATTAGGCAAAAGGGATTTCACTAGCAGACCTCCAGGAGAATTATATTGAGGCATTAAATAAGTTGGTGTCTGAAAATCAGCAACTACAGAAAGATTTGATGGATACCCAATCTAAGCTGGAGATTTCTACTCAGATGTGCCAAAAAAACCATGACACGCTCTTAAAACCGACACACAGCAGAACACCTGGGTTCAAGAATACCGAGTTCAAGTAACATTTCTTCACAGTCTATTAAAAATGTGTATCATTGTGATATAGTTCTCATTTCTTTGAGAATCATTTCTGACTTACCGATATTAGATCTTCAAAGGGCTGTATGTTTAATTCCGAAATACAGCGTACACAGAAAGGCTACTGTCAGGTTAAAACCTGGAGGGGGCTATAGAGCGCTTCCATGGGTATAAACAACATCCTTATTCCCTTGAGCCTTTCATGTTGCCTGCCACCACCTCAGTCCCACTTGCCCCATAAGTTGGTTTTTTTAGAAAAAGCTTGCTTTGTATTTTTGGTTCGTTACAAGCTGTTACCATAAGTCAGCCTTCAATGAAAAACCACCTGGCGTCCGGCCTTTCTACATGGTTTACATATTTTCTTCCTCAAAGCCTTTGCTGACACCTTCATTGCTCTAACCCTCCTTCATCCCAGATAAGGGTAGGTGCCTTCTTTTTTTCAACCCTCACCCGAGGATATGTTTATTTTTTATTTTTTTTTAGAGAGAGAGAGAGGGAGAGAGAAACATCGATGAGAGAGAAAAACATTGATTGGTTGCCTCCTGCACCTGACTTGACTGGGGATCAAACCTGAAACCTAGGTATGTGCCCTGACCAGAAATTAAACCCACGGGATGATGCTCCAACCAACTGAGCCACCCGGCCAAGGCTAGGTGCCCTTCTTATGCGCACAATACCTCCCCTTGTCCTGGCACTAACCACACTAGGTACTCTGGCAACTTGCTTGCCTTCCTTGCTGTGTTGTGTGTAAGGGCAGGGGCCTGGCAGTGGGGATTGGGCATTTGGAACCTGAGTGAGTGAAAAACACCTGGTCTCGGTGGGCTGTTTATTTTACAGCCTTCTCTAATTAGCCTTCTCATTTACTTTTAAGTGAACTGCCTTCAACATTTCTGTTTTAAATGAGAAAAATTGCTCCAATTTTTACTTTTGTTTCCTAATCTGCTATCCAGGCCATCCCATGGCCAGCACAGGCATGATGGAATGAACACTGAGCACTACAAAGCAGGCCTTCATTCTGCACGAGGACAAGCACCGGATAGGGTAGAGTCCGTGGCCAGGGCCCTCAGCTCCCTGAGCTCTCACCTGAGCCCTTCCAGCTCCTGCAGCTCTGTGCCTTCCAACTTTCTGTACAAAGCTCACTCTCTGCCTTCAGTGCTAGATCCAAATGACGTCCTTTTTTCTGACACTATCTCTGAGAGTGTAAATGACCGAGAGGCGTCTATGTGTTCGGTATGGAAACTTCCTGATCTTCTTAGTTTATTAAGGTTGCTTAGTTTGATTTTATCTTTTATATTAAGGGGGAATAGCATGATATGTTTTCATTTTGTTTTGTTTCTTACTGGTTCTCTATCTTAAGTACTAAATACCCTTTATTATTCTCATTTATTTCTGTCTGATGGTTTTGCTTATGAAGACACATTCAGCCATGATTACTTTGCAGAATACATCTTAATTCTGAAATATAACCTAAGTTCTAGATATTCATTTGGTTTTACCCTAATTGGAAATTCCCTTCCTTTCTTTTTTAGAGAGGGTCAATTTGTATTGGAACTGTTGGTAAGGAATGCCTCTGGATGGCAGGATAGTCCTCAGACAGTGAAGCAGGAAAAGGGAACTGTTGGAAAGGGCAAGGGGGTAGGCAGGGGTGGAGGAAGGAATTGCATCTGACGTGTCGGAGCCACACAGTGGTGGCCCTGCCGGCAGAGGCTGCCCTCTGACACTGTGCTGGCCCTTGGTTCCTGTGCAAACGCTGGCATCGTTTTTGCCTTCTGTACTGAAGCACTGGCCTCGGGCCATTCATCCCCATCATCGGTTTCAAAACAAATCCCCAGTTCACCTCTATGTAATTCTAAAGTCCAAAACAGTCCTGAAACCTAACTTTCTTACTGAGTTTGGCAGCAGAACCTACTTGGCACTAAAACCTGACCTGAATTGATGTGATGTGATTTTATTTGTTCCATTAGCATTTGACTTCAACAATATCAGTGTGTTTGATTATAGAATGTTACCTCAGACCACTAGGGAATACAGTCGGTCTCATTAGTCATAGATTTGGTATTTGTGAATTTGCCTCCTTGCTTAAAATATCCATAAACCCCAGTCTATAGAAGTTCTGCCACCTCATTCGTGGACCAGAGCAGAGCTATGACAAATCTGCGTGACCCGACTTGCACATTCCCAGCTGAGGTGGCCACGGCGGCCCTGCCCTCTTGCTTCAGCTCTCCTACAGCGCACTGTAGCAGGAAGCTCGGGCCCAGGGAGCAGGGTTTGAGTCCCAGCTCTGGCATCGTTAGTGGGCTGGCCTCCAGCAAGTCCCTAACCACTTCTGAACTCATTTTGTAAAATGAAAGTAGACTCTACCAGGATCAGTTGCTTTTAGCATGATAATTCATATGAGATATGTGTGTGTGTTTCCCCAGGGGCAGTGATTCTGTATTCGCTAATTCAATTGCTTGAGGTGCTTTATAGAAAACAACTGCAGCCGATGAGGCTCTAGTGCCTGTGGCCTGTGTTTCCTTTCTAAAGTCTGAGGTCTGAACTGTCACTGAGCCCAAGAGTGTCAAAAAGGAATGCAGACAGAAATTTTGGAGGAGGGAAAAATAATTGGTTTTAACCAGTGTCTAATATTTTATAGGTAGACATTCTGTTCTATAAAGTGAAAGTAACATATTCAGAGTTCAAAAGTGGGTTTGAATAACAGGCATTAAGTGTATATTTTCTTTTGGGGTAAAGAGGATGTGCAAGTGTAAAATGAGACATTCTTCAGACCAGTAATTAACATCTTATATAACACTTTACACTTATACAATTTGGGTCAGAACGGAAGAAATCTGTGCTATTTTTTGCAGAACTATTTTTTAGAAATATTCTTGCGTTAGGATAAAAACAAAAACAATCTTAAGAGGAAGAAATATTCTTTTAAAATCACCTCTTAATATTTCTAGTTAGAAAATATCATGCATAACATGTCTTAGAAACAGACCATTCCACTTACGTATGTCAAAATCTGCTTCTCCTCTAGTGTACCACGGCTGTGTCTCCCCTGGGCTCAATAGCTACAAGGTTTTTGGAGGAGGAGGAACTGCGGTCTCATCATATACTCGAGCGTCTGGACGCCCACATTGAGGAACTGAAAAGAGAGAGTGAAAAGACAGTGAGACAGTTCACAACCTTAAAGTAGCTTCTTCAGAAAAACCACAAACTTGGAAATAAAAACAAACACCCAAGAGTTACTGTCATCTGAAGTAGTGGCTCTTTAAACATGGAGATATACAAATCGTAGCGCTGTTATGAAGAAATCTGAAAGACGGATCCTTCTCCAAGGCATTTCTACCGCATGGTCTGTTTGAAGAAACTTTCCCAGCAACTGACTTGTAAGAATAAACCACTTTGCTAGACTTGTTTCTCATCTATGTTTATTATCATAAAGTGATACTTTCTCTTACTGACTTAAATGTGACTAGCTATAGGCTAAAATAAAGATTTTATGGTACGTGTTAAAAATCAAGTAACTACAGGTACGTTTTTGAGGGAAGTAGGCAGGAGTATGGATTCAGTCACACTGATCTCATTGATGTATTGGTTTTGCTGCTTACTAGCCAGTGGGACTGGTAATATGCAGGGTTGGGCTGGAGGAATATAAAAGGGTTAAAGCACTTTGACGGGAAGGCCTCTTGCTCACAGCACAAAGTATGGGAGGTAGAGGGAGGGACGGGTTGGTTCTAGAGAGTGCTGCCCATGGACCATCCCATGGAAATGTCCCATTTCTAAAAGGATCAGGTAGGAAACAAAGATCTCAATGTGCAGCAGGGATTTGAAACCTTGGAGAGTTGATAAGATCCACCTGATAAGATCTACCAAGGAGGGAGTGGAGAGAGTAGCAGAATGCCATGCTTGAGGCCCTGAAGGGTGGCAGCGTGTGAGGATCATAGGAAGAAGATGAGCAGAGAGCTAGGATGTGCAGTTAGAGACAAGGCGACCCGCAGTATACTTGCCAGCTCAAGGACAGGGCGGTTGTGGTCCCCTCTCCAGTGGTGCTTTCCTGTCAGCATATAACCCCCTGTGAGTGTCCTTTCTTTAAAACTCCTCCTGCCTCCCTGTCTCCTGCTCCACATAGTTGCTCCTCTTCACCCACATGTCTGCAGTGACTACTGACACCCCTCACCTCCCACTCTCTTCTTAACCCTCTCCAACTCCACTTCCATCCCCACCAGGACGCTGCTTTCTTGCCCTTGAGGTCACCAGAGCATTATTTCACACAGTGGGCCTCTCCCTCTTCGTCTCCCGGTTTCTATGACCTTACACTCCTGGTTTCCCTCCTACCTCACTGGCCACTCCATCTCATCGTGGTTTTCTGGCTTTTCCTCATCTAAAGTTCCCCCTCTACCCTGGACCAAGACATGGGTGTTCTCACTCAGCATACTCCCCTAGAATATTCCATTCGAGTCTCGAGCTTTGACTACCACCTACAGGCCAGTGACCCTTAACTTTCAAAACTAATGTGGAACTCTCCGCAGAGCTGCTGTCTTAGACGCCTGCTCATGGACTATCTTCACCTGAATGTCGGATGAGCATCTCTGCATTCTCCAACATTCCATGCCAGGACAGTGTCCTGTTTGCCCATTGCTAGGAGTTATCCTTAATCCCTGCCTCACTCACACCTCCATATCCAAACCTTTGGGAGGCCCTGTCAGTGCTGCCTCCAAAAATCTCAGATCAAAACACTGTCTCTTCTCCACCGCCATCACCTGATCCAGGTTAACCTATCTCTCACTTAGATTCTGGCAGGAGCCTTCTAACTGCTATTACTCCTACCCCTGGCCCCAACAATTCATTCTTCTCAGCCTCCAGAGTTATCCCTTAGGAATGGAAATGAGCAGTGTCACTGCCGCCTCCCTTGAAAGGTCCCTTACTGCACTCAGGATAAATCTGAATTGCTTGCCACAGCCCACAAGGCCCCCATCACCCACCACATCGTCCTTCTTTCCTGCTCCAGCCACGCTGGCCTCCTTGCTGTTTCCTGACCACAGCCAGCTTCACCTGTGAGGGCCTCGTGCTTGCTGTTTACCTGGACTCCCTCTCACCTGGCCCGTGATTGGCGTTTTCTCTCAGCTCTGCACTCAGAGGTCCCCTTCCCTGATTGCTGCACATGAGACCTGCTTCGCCCAATTTCTCCAGCTCATTCCCCGAGTTATTTCCTTCTTGTGCTCACCCCTCTCTGAAATCATATTTTTATTTGGTTTCTGTTTTTATCGTTTATTTCTACCTTAGGATTAGGCTCCTTGAGGACAAGGACTTTGTCTCATTTGTAGTAGGGTCCCCATCCCCAGCACCAGCCCAGCACTTGGGCGGAGCTCAAATGGTTTGAATCAGCAGGTAAATGTCCTTTCTCAGATGCATTAAAAAATTTTCCCTTCGTGCCTCTGCACGTGTTGTGGGTCAGTGTCCTCTCTCCACGCACTTTGACGTGTCTCCGTTACCTTGCTTCGGAAAGCTTTCCCACACCCCTGCCCAGGCCCAGGAAGACTCTCTCCTCATTTCTCATGTGTGGGCTGCTCTTTGAATTTTGCCTCTCCCACTTAATAGAACCTCCCTAAAAGCAGGGGCCAGGTCCTGCCCAGATCCTAAGCTTGATGCCTAAGACACAATTATTACTAAGCAAGTACTGGATGGATGAAAATCACTACCCTCCTGGGCTTTCTTGTTCTAACCTATAAAATGGGATCATTACCTCTTGGGGTTGGGAGGGTTTACTGAAAATATAGTTCTGGCCTGACCAGTGTGGCTCAGCCATTGAGCATCAACCCATGAACCAGGAGGTCAGGGTTCGATTCCCGGTCAGGGCACATGCCCAGGTTGCAGGCTCAATCTCTAGTAGGGAGCGTACAGGAGGCAGCAGATCGATGATTCTCATAATTGATGTTTCTATCTCTCCTCCCTTCCTCTCTGAAATCAATAAAAACATATTAATATATATAGTTCTGACTGGGCTTTGCAGACTCAAAAAATACTGTACCCATGTGGGTTGCTATGAGGGGATTTCTGAGTTTCAGACTGTCCCAAACTTCTGCTTAAACTATGCAGGGTCCAATCCCTGCTTCTGAAATTGTCATAGGACACGTTGACGAGGAGACAGTGACAGACTCTCATCATTGGAAATACCTTAAGCATCCTGAGGTCCAATGTACTTCCTTAATGTACACTGTGTTGTTTAAAGTTGAAGCAGTTAACTGGTTGTCTAAGTTTGACAGAGCATTTGACTGTAATCTCTTAGCTTCACTTTTCAGAAAGATGATGCCAAATATTAAAATATGTCAAAACAAAATTTGAGTTCGTTTCTTAATACACATTTTAGAAAGCCTCTCAGTGAGAGGTACCTGCATGAGAAGAGAAGATGGGGAGCTGCAGTCTCCTTTGGCGTTTACAGGTAATGTTTTGTTGGGTGAGTTATGCCTCTTGGCCTGGACGCCTCCTGACGTTTTGTCTGGATTTCTGTGCTGATTTAGCCAAAGAGGACCAAGTTGGGTTCCCATTGTGGGATGGACACCAGCTTTGCATGGAGCCTCATTTAATCTCAAGTCTAGGATGCAGTGGAGGCCATTGTCCCCAGGTGACAGGGAGGATTTAAGTGGCTTGCCCAGAGTCCTAATGCCCAGGGTTGTCCTAGCAGAGCCTAAGGATAGAGTGTTGACTGCAGGCAGAGGACCCAGTTCCTAATCCTAGCTGTGCCATTTACTTGCCTTGTGACCTTGGGTAAATTAATTAACCTCTCCATGCCTCAGTTTTCTTATCTGTAAAGTGGGGGGAAATAAAAAATCATACCCAACTCACAGGGTTTTTGTGAATATTAACACGTGGAAAGCTGTTAGATCAGTGCCCGGCCTAATAAGTGCTATGGAAGTATCTTGAATAGAAAAAATACAACACTGTGTTTCTGTTATGTCTACTTAAAAAAATCCTACCTTCCCTCTTATACGCAGACACACAACACCTTGTAAATTATGGGCGAGGATTATCTGCTTGCAAAACACCCCGAGTCTAGTACCTCAAAGCTGCAGGTGAGAAAAAGAACTATAAAGTAAGCTCTGTCACTGAGAACACATATCAAGCAAACAAACAGTTGTCATGAATTGCATTCAAGCGAAGAATGGCAAGGCTAGAAAAAGAAATGCGTTGACTTGTTCTAGAAGCAGTTTGAGGCAGAAATAGAAAAATGCATCAAATGGGAACAAATGGTGGATTCAGGCCAAAGGGGAAACAAGGGCCGTAAATGTTGATCCGCAGGCGAGCATCAAGTCCTGTCCAGCTGCTGGAGGCAGGCAGAAAAATGACCTCTGAGCTTCTTGAGAGCAAAAGCAAACCATTATGACTTAAAAGCATTATGGCGCCGCCAGATGAAAGCAGACTGTGGGTTCAGGAGAAGCATTTCCCTGCGCGTGTGCTGCACTGGGCTGGGTGTGTGAGCACGGTGTTTCCATAACTGCTAGTAACCGGATGTGGAGAGCGGCCACAGCGTTTGGACAGGTTCAAGCTTCGGACTAATGAGAGGGCACAGTTCTCTCATGGCCACGTGCAAGTCCCGGCTTGGAGGGCAGAGCCCTCCCAGCACAATTAGTGCCAACAGCTGTAGTTGTAAGCTTGAACCTATGGTCCGAACACGTGGCCCCACGTGCCTGAGTGATGTGGGCTTGATAGAGTTCAGGTGCATGTAGTTGAGTAGGATTGAAACCCCCAAGAATGTTGTAAACATCTTGACCACGCCCTTACTTTGCCTCGTGGAATCTGGCTATAAAATAAAGACACGGCTTGTGGGCGCGGTCGCTATCTCTCAGAGAAGCAGCGTCCCACCGAGACCCAGCTTTTATTCTCTTGTCTGTCTTTTCTAAGCCTTTCAGCCACCCCCACTCAGGCTCACCCTTGGCTGTGCCGGCGCAGCACAACCGGAGGGTGTGTGCAGCTGCCTGACAGTTGCTTCAGTACAGGCTGATGGCATAGACTGAGGTGCAGTTTGGAGGAAGCCGTCTTGAGAGGGTTCCGAAGCTCTCGTGTCCTGGCTTGATCAAGGGGGAGGGGGGGCATTTAGAAGAATGGTGGGCTGCAATCTTTTGTAAAGGCCATTTCTCCACAGTGCAATTTTGATACTTCAAATAACACAGTTCACTCTCATCCTCCCCCCACCATGGGAAGCTAGAATAGGAAATTTTATGTTGTCCATTATGGCCACATTCAAATGATTTGACAATCCGATTGGAAGAAGCTTATATTCCTCTTATGAAAAGAAAGAACCTAATCAAAGCGATGTTCGAGTGGTGTTAGGCCCAGGGACTTCCTTATATTAAATGCAATGTATAAATCTGCATATGTGTATTTCTCTGAGGGAGAGAGTCTACAGTTTTCATCAGACTCCAAGATATCTGTGAGCCAAAACAAGATTAAGAACCACAACGTTAGGGACTGGAACTCTCCCAGAATGGTGTTCTGGAGAGAGATGAGATTGCAGGAGCCCAACCAAGTCCATTGAGGCTGAGTTTTAAAGTGAACAGTCACTAAAAGGTGAAGGAATGATCAGTAAGTGCACAGGGTTTCCTGTTGCCATTATGAAAATGTTCAAAAATCAATTGTGACGGTTGCCTAACTCTGACTGGAACACAACTAAAAACTATTCAATTGTACACTTCTAATGGGTGAATTACTAGTATATGGTATGTGAACTATAACTTAATTAAGATCTTACCAAAGAAAGACTCTGATAGGTAGCAATAACTACAAATCCAAGCTTATATTCAGAAATCATCACAGCACACGCAGCACATGCTGTTCTAACATTTCATATTTTCCACTCTGGGCTCACACTCCGGAGTGACGGTGGCAGCCATCTTTGGGGAGTGGCCATCAAGCTCTATCTGAATAAGTGCTGTGGGTGGGGGCTCCTGCACCCTGAGATCAGGTAGGGAGGGGCTTTGCCAGGGCCCACACTCTGCAAGGCCTCTCCCTCTAATAGAGCAGGGTCTTGGGCTGCCTGTGAGGGGAGCAGTTTCTAGGATTACTGAGGGTTCTGGCAGCCAAGCCCCTAATAACCAGCCAGGCCGAGCTTCTGGGCTAAGCACATTGTACGTAGAGGCTGCAGGAATGCTCAGCACCAACCTCAGTGGTGAGACGTGGACTGTTTACACGACGTTTGAGAGAGGGTTATAGACCACTGATGGGAAATGTGATGCGATGGGGGCTGTGCCCTAAGACTGCTTGGCAGGTCCCCCAACATCTCCACAGGCAAGGCTGGGCAAAAGAGAAAGAGAAGCCAGGCGCGTGACATGAGCCCACTCCCGTCTTCAGCTGTGGAAATGAAGCAGCGGCGACACTAGTTTGCCCAGAGCTTTCACAGAACAGCCATCCCTTAGGAGGCACCCAGTGTGGGTGAGCTCACTGCCGGTTCCCAGCGCTGTCCTGATGCCCATGGCACGGGCTTGGGGAAGCAATGGGGCCTCTGGGTGGGCTGTCTTATCTCTGATGAATAGCATGAGCTAAAACCAATCCCTGGACCATCCTGCAATCTAGGAGATGTGTCTCAGATCCTCAGCCTAAAATTAAATGCTACAAACAAGGCAGGAGTGTCTTCTACCGGTTCATCTCTCAGCCATGATTGAGCATAGTCTTTGCTGCCAGCAGGAGCATGGACTGCAAATGTGCAGGTCCCCATGGATCCCCGTAGTGAGCAGTGGCTGGGGCAGGGGTCCAGGGGCTTCCCTAGGGACATCCCTCCTGGTAGAGAGGCCCCTCAGCCCAGCACAGCACCCTGGCAGCAGCCTGTTCATGTGGGAAAAGGATGGGGAAAGTTCTAGATTGCTGGTAGGTTCAACCTGCCACCTTTGGCATGGGCTAACATTTGTAGGCAAGGATCTCTTTATTTGGCTCCAAAAAGGTTTCACACTAACACATTTTTTTAATAACACCAAGCAATTCTGGTATCTTCCCAGGCTAAGTCATTCCTTAAATCCACATTTCTCAAACTGTCTTCCAGAGATCCGAAATTTTTCAACATGTTAATAAGTGTTCCTTAGAAATATGCCAAAGCAGAATGGGAAAGGCTATGCATCGTAAGCCCCAGGGCCCAGGACCAAGTTGGAGCTGGGAGAGCTGCCTCTCTTCCTCCCACAGGCCAGATCCCTCCATCCCTCTCCCTGCTGGCCTCCCGGATTACTTCCCAAGTCCCTGGGAGCTGGTGGCCTGAACTCTAAGTTCAAAACTTAGAGTTTTGAACCTTCCGTGGGCCAGCGACTTCTTTGACAGTGGTGGAGCCTATGGATCCCTGAGAATAATGATTAAGTGCATAACATAATATTAAAAAGAAAACCAATTATATCGGCATTCAGTTATCAAAACCTAAGAAAAACAAATTTGTGATATAATACGTGCCTCTGTTAATTCATTAAATAACATGACCAAGCAGCAGGTCTATCCCCTCCTATGCTTTGAAGCAAGGATGCATGAAAATAATCCTTTGAGGTGTCTGCCACACTGAAATGAAATATGAAAAGATCTGATTTCCATGGGAAGAAAGCCCCAGGTCTGCCAGCACTGCTGTGGCGCATGGCCTGGAATCCTAATGGAATAAAAGCTCAAGTTCAGGGAGAGCTATTGAGCATAAGGATGCCAGTGTTTCCTATCCAAATTCACCGCGTCCTAAAATCTGTCTTTGGACCCTGTAGCAGGGAGTCCGTGGACTCCAGGTGAAGAGGCCTCGAGCTTCCTTGTGCTTTACCTCCTGTCTGGTCAGTCTGGCTGTCTGTGAACATTCACGTGTGTAGAGGGGGCAGTACTTGTGCTTAGTGTCACCTGTCACATTAAGAACGTAGTCTTTAATGGATGGGACCACAAACCGACTCACACACATTCGGGGCACACCTTTGGGCATCTTGGAGAACTGGTGTTGTACATTAGACAAGTCAGAGCATTCCACCTGGGTTACTGGGGAGCCCTGGGGTCTTAGAAGCCCTTCACATTTGGGGCGGCCAGGCCAAGCCCAGGATGGCCAGAGCTTCTGGCTTGGAGCTCCTGGGAGAAAAGCCAGGTTTGGCTAAGCAACCCATAGTCTCTGTACATTACAAACCCAATGAATGACACACGGCATCTTGGGCTTGCTGCGCGTGACTAAGGGGAAGCTGGCCCACGTGTACATCTCCTTTGACACTGTGGACAATGGGCGGGGGCCCCTGGCATATTAGAGGAGCTGGAGCTTTGTGCAATCAAGGGGAAGTTTGCAGTCCCAGTGCAGCTGCCTGGGGACAGTGAGGGAAGGGACAGATGGAGGGTGGTTGGTGTAGGAAGGCCAGGTGGAGTTCCTGTGGGTGCAACTCTCGATAGCATGTCCACATCTGTCACAAAATCACCCAGTGGTCTGAATCTTTCTGGAATCTCAACTCATGTATTTTGGACCCTTGGCCTAAAGATAAATACCACAAACAAGGCCCAAAGTGTTATCCAGCCGTGGCCATTTAATCGCAGCTGTCTGCTGGCGTGCCCTGCTGCCTCTCGCCCCCAGCCAGCTGCAGGGTGACTGCTCCAATAAGAAATTCGTGTTTTGCTTTATTTAACACTAGATCTGAAAATGTTTGATTGGATTTAAAATCTACCCATAATACTACCAGAAACTTCCACAGCAAATTTGTTAGTGTCTGAAGAGGAATTACAATTAGAGTCTTTAAATACAATTTGTATTGATGTAATTTTCAAATTAATGTTGTAATGAAACTTACCACTACTTAGCAAAGTTTCTCATCACAGCAAATTAGGAAGAATTTAAAGACACTGTTCATTAAAAACATCGTGATCAGAAATTGCAACAATTTCAAGCATAAATCCTGATATAAAAAGTTAAGGTCACGAAAGAAAGCTCAGAGTTTTCATTAACGTTTCTTGAAAAGATAATATTGGAAGTTTCATATGAATCCAATGTCTTTCCTAATACTTGCATTTTATTTTTATCATCATAATTAAATACTGCAGAGAGAATGTAATGAAATTTGTTCCATATGGACACCCTTAAATCCTCTTTCGGTTTTCCCCAGAGGGCTGTGTAAATACTATTGTCTGTGCTTTTCAGGGGAGGCCCTCAAATATTCAGCCAGGAGGTGAGAGGACCTCGTGGCGAGGACCTGAGAAGTTGTAGGCCAGCCCTTCCACCTCTTCCTTTCTGCCTCAGCTAAAATATTTCTGCAGTTAAAACCCATTTTGATTAACGGTTAAACATATGTGGGTTACTCAGATGACAATTCATCCATTTATTAATTCATTCATCAAATGTTTAATCAAGCAAACCCCTGATCTTAGAAGACTGAGCTCCTGCTAATTCCCCGAAGAAGCCACACAGACCCCAGCTCCCTTCACGCTCCCAGAACCTCTGACAAGTGCATAAGGTGGACACACCTGCGCTTTTAGCAATTCGCATTACCGATGCTCACAGTCAGCTCAGTGCCAGGGCGGTGGGGCCCAGTGGAATGAGTCTGAGAGCGGAGAGGAATGCCTCAAAGCTGTCTAGCCACTCAGCAGCTGTCTGCCCTTGGGCGGTTCTTCCTATGCAGACAGCGGACTCTGATCCTCCCTCAGCGAGGCTGCTACCCGCCCGGTGAGGCACTGGATGGGGAAGAGAATAAAAAAGCTGTAGATGAGGCCTCGGCGGTAGCATCAGGCATGGAAGAGGGCAGCTGTGGGAAAGCACCCGCTCAGGGTCAGCAGCTGACCTGGCCTCGGTCTGGGAGCCCATCAGAGGGTAAGAAGGGGTCACCTGGATAGTCAAGTCAGTCTGTCCAAAGGTGGCCTGCAGCTTGGTTTTGTTTGGAGGTTTTCACAGGCTTCTTGGGAGATGCTGGCCAGTCAGATTTTAATGCGATTTCCTGATCGGCACTGATTAACCATTTGTACGCCATAAGCGTCTATAGACGCAAGCGGCCGACCGTTTTTAATTAAATTCAAAACATCGTGGCAGTTAACTGGTTAACTTTTTTTTTTTTTTTAAACATTGTGCAGGCTGAACAGCAAAGTTTGCAACCTCTGGCCACACCAGTGTTGGGATAATAAAGATGGGCTCATCACCACAGGCAAGGTCCCCAGGGAAAGGTGTGGGGAGGGCGGCGGGAGGAGAGGCCACTTGCCTTGCCTGCAGGGTTCCCAGGGACACGGATGCCACAAAAGCTGGCCACGCACCACGTGTGCGCTCCATCCTCCAGGGAGGAAGGGCTCATTTTGCAAAGAGTTTGACTTCTAGGAAGAGCGAAGCCCATAAAACTTCTGGAAGAAAACAGGAGACCATCGTGAGCCTGGGTTAGGCAAAGGTTCTTTTTTTTTTAAATGGTGGCGTGGATCATTTCTTTTCCCTTGGGTTTAAGAAATGCCAACACCTCATCATCTATGCTTCAAAGCTTACGTAGAATAAAAGGTTTCTGAAAACTGCTTTGTGGCGCCTTCTAATGCCATACCCTTCCTTCCGTCTCCAGGAGCAAACTCTCCTGGTGACAGTGCTGACCCTTCACAGCCTTTTTGTGTGTGTATGTCGTACACCTGCGCTAAGAATACATAGCACGGTTTCACGCATCGTAACTGTGTTTATATACACTAGAAACAATTAGGTAACGAGCTTGAAATTGATACCACTTACCACATCATAAATACACACCTGATAATACCAAGAAGTATATCTAATAAAAGATATGCAAGACCCCACAGAAATCCACTGCACATCACCGAGAGAAAGTAAGAATTGGCTCCCTCATTCTCCGAGGTGGGAGACGGGAAAGGGAGAATGGGGTTGGAATGGCATCAGATGTCCACACACTGTCCGACGCACCAATATTCATAACGTGGACATCATTATAACCATGGAAATATCAGGATGTAGTGGACTATAATTAATGTGACTTTTTTGTATAACTCTTCCACCATGGAGTTAGCATTTGTTTTGTTCTCTGCATACCGTTCACCAAATAGTCCCCCAAACTCCTTAATGTCACTCCAAAATTCCTCAATAGAGTCACCTGCATCAGGTGCCCAATTTAGGGGTCCCCTTTTATTGTCTCCTAAGGCAGGCTTCCGGGGCGGGTCTGCCCGGCTCCTTTCTAGATGGTTTTGGTCCTTCCTGCTGGCTGCACAGCCAGACACACCCCTGACTGCCCTCCTAGGTCCCCTTGGTCTCTCATTTGGGTAGGATTCCCCAGTCCCAAGCGGACTCTGTTCTTGGTTTACGCCCTCATTGGGTAGCGCTCTCTGCCAGTGAAAGGGCTCATGGGAAGCTCTAATGCCTTTTATGTCCTAGTCTTGAACATCACACACCTTCCTTTCTGCCACATTCTGTTTGTTAGTAGGGAATCGCTAAATACAGCTCCTACTTTAGGTGGATGGGGATTGTGAAGGGGCGGGGGCTATCATAGAATTTGTGGGCATAACGTTAAAGCCCCACATTTTATGATGTTATGAAAACCTGGTCATCTGTAACCAGAGGGTTGCTAGGGGGTCCTGGTTCTTTCACTGGAGTCCTGCTCACAGTACCTGTGGGTCTTTTCTTGGGTTGCTCAGAGAGGACTCTTCCAGTCTTTGCTTGGAGAGTATAAGCCAGGCGGCCAGGTTTGGGGTGTTAAGGTGGATAAAGGCTTGGGGGTGGTCTCACCACTCAGGATGCAAATTGTACCTATTTTTAAACTCTTATCTTTCTTCACGTGGTTTCAGATGTTGGCTTGCAGGCTTTCTTGAGTGGGAGGTTTTCCTCTCTCTGGGATCCCCTTCCCTATATCAAAGTTACAGCTGTTCTACCGGCTCCCAGACCCCAGACTAGAGCTGAGCTTTGTACCGATGGCTCAGGCTTCCTGCTGGGTGGTCCTAGGCTGTAATAGGTAAGATCATGAGCCAGTGGGGCCATTCCATATGAGGGAAGGGCCTTTTGAACAAAGGTGTCCAGTTATGGAACAGCGGCTCGAGGAGTGGTGAGCGCCTGGTCTCCGGGAGGTTCCAGGAGAGGCAGGGTGGCTGGTGTTGGAACAGGGTTTTTTCTTTTGGAGCCTGAAATCAGTGACATCCGTGATTCCATGAGGGGCCCGGGCCTTTGGGTTCTTCAGGGAACAGGATCATCCTCATAGTACGGTGACCACTGTGGTGTGGTGGGGATGACAGCCAGCCAACCCTCCCTGAGCACCTGCTGTGTGTGGGAACTGTTCTGTTCCCGGGGTGGGTGTTAGCTCATTCCATCCCCACAAGAAACTCAGACGGTCAGGCCCTGAGTATCACCCCCTTAGCTGCCAAGGAAGCTAAGACAGGCGGCGGCAGGGCTGGGGTAGCACTCTTCGCGGTGTGCCATCCTGCTGTGTCCCCCAGGGTCTGAGGCCAGCCCCCCAGCCTCAGGACGGCCAGAGCTCTGTGAGGAGGTCTCCAGCTGGCTGCAGGGCTTCCCCAGGCCAATCCATGTTTGCAGAAGGAAAGGGAGCCTTCGATCCCATAGTCGTGGCTCCTGACTGCGCAGGACGGCTTTCAGCCAAACGGGGACCAGCGGCTGAGAGGTCGTCTTTCCAGAGAGAAGCCCATTCGCTTCTTTTCTTTTTCTTTTTTCTAGAATGAATTGGAGTGACACTGGTTAACAAAATTATACCGATGTCAGGTGCCCAGTTCCACAACACATCGTCTGTACGCTGCACTCTGTGTGCACCACCCCAGGTCGGGTCTCCGTCCATCACTGTTTATTCCCTATACCTCCTCCCCCTCCCCCCCTCCATTAGCTTCTTGTAAAATGGTCTTTTAACGCTCTCGCTGAGCTTTAAAAATGTCACGCGAAGCTTTGACTGACAGTGGGCTTCCTCCCATGACCAGGTGACATCTTCTCCTCGTGTTTCTTCTGGGAGACGGGAAGGGGATCCGATGCCAATGAAATGGGTGCCCGTCCTCGCCCCAGACCCGTGGGCGGATGACCACAGAGGAGCTGGGGGGCGGGGCACAGCCTCCCAATGCCTCTGGCATCTCGGCTACGCTAAATTTTTCATAACATCATAAAATGTTAAATTTCAGATCCTCCGGGCGTTCACATACACACAGAGACATACACATCGCCAAGTGTTCACTGGGCAATTTGCGATTCTGCAGTCATTCTGCATTAAATAAACGTTTCCTCACTTCCCCGTATCACGGTTGTTTGTCCGTATGGGAGCTGCCCGGGCCCCTCACTCCTGACATCTGGGCTGCGTTAATGCTGCTGCCCCGTTGTTCCTGGTCACTCACCGAGTGGCTGCCCGCTGCCCTCGCTCCACAGGCCTGCCCACAGAACTCCCTGCCCCCCTAGAGGGGCGCGCCTGGGTGCCCCCCACAGCCATGGTGAGATGATGGCTGATTCCTTGTGTCAGGGAGGCAGTCAGCCGTCCCTTTGATGAAAACAAAGGATGCCAGCGAGCGCTGAAGGCAGAGGGTCCCTGGGAAGAAGGGCGCTCCTCCGATCGATCCGTTGCCCTGATTGCACGCGTGCCCAGCCAGGTGGCCACTTCTTTCTTCCTGGAAACAAACATTTCCCCCGGGGCCGAAGGAGCTCGCTGCCCCACTTTCGCTGCGTTAGTCAGCGGGGATGAAGGAGGAAAGAACTATTTAGCGGTTGTAACTCAACAGTCTTTTTGGTCAACAGCCATGTATATAAGTCCAGTGATGTGGTCATTCCTTTTTGAAACGACCAATTGATGTTCACTTCAAACTTACTGATCACTTATTCTAAAGGCAACGCATTGTTTGATTATGGAGATGAAACAGCAAAGGAGGTTGGCTCGGGCTCGCTCCTCCTGGAGCAAAATGTCTGTGCACGTGTGTGCTAAGGTGGGTACGTTGAGTGGCACCTCCTGGAGCCCAGAAGTGGTCAGGGGGCCTCCAGCGCATCCCTGGACCCACGTTTGCTGGTTGACTGGCTGTCAGTCAGTGGGCTAGGCTAGGTTGCTGGGAAGCCAGTGCTCGCCCACGGATCAGATCGGAACCACCTCCTTTGTTATTTTGGTCTTAGCCTGATTTGGCTGCCTCTAAGTCAGGATTGGCAAATGCATGGCATACCTCACCCTTCAGTGGAGGGGCTGTGGCTCGCTAGCTAATCACAACACTCTTTCCAGCAGAGCTCGATGTGACCTCAGAATCCTTAACCCAGTGCTCCAGGCAACAGCGGCCAAACATCTGGAGAGCTGGTGTCAGGCAAAGGCAAGAAACCCCTGGCAGGCCCTGTCCAGGTGTCCTTCTCATTCTCAAACCCTCGTGACTCGGCTTTGCCACTGGATGTGCCAAGAACCTCGAGGCTCCTGGTCTCTGACACCTTTAGGACCAGCCCTGAGGACAGCCTGGCTCAGAGAAACCCGGCTCTGACTGTTCCCTTGAGCACTGTTTTCTAAGCGAGCAACGCTCCTGGAGACAGTCCCACTTAGGGCGGGAAATGTGTATGCATTTTGCTCTTAAATAACCAAAGATTTGCCACTCCACAGCTCTTTCCTAAGAGAGCGTGTTCCCCTGGGGCTCAGGAGCTTTCTGCAGGAAGGTTTATTTGTTGGGCTCTGTTTGGGTGGGTGTGGGTGGGGCCAGCAGATGCCCTCAGCTCTATCCGTGTGCTTTTCAACAGGAGCACCAAGCTGAGGGTATGGGATCTCATTCAAAAGGGGTTGGGGGTGGGGGAAATCTGGGCAGGAACCCTAACTAGATTGAGAAAAGGAAATGCCATAAAACCATTCATGGCCCCAGGGAGTCCCTGAGCGCCCTCTGCTGCCCACCTTCCTGTGGGTACTCTGACTGACAAAGGGGAAGCCACCTGGCCGTGGTGCTCAGAGCCATCCTACACACTGTCGCCTGAGAGTGAGGACTGCAGCACCTGGCCTCAGAGCCCCCCAAAACGGAGGGGATTCTGGGATGTTTCCTGCCTCCCGATTAAAACCGGTTTTTGTTTGAAGACCTACCTTTTCCATCAGTGCCCGAGGCAAATGAACCCTTCTCCATAGGCGGGTGGCCAACTTCTGCTGGAAGGCTTTCAGGGAAACCCTGTCTTAACACGACCCAGTAGGCCGGGTGTTCACATAAGAGGCGGAGCCATGGGGCAGGTAGGTGGAGGGTTCCTGCTTCATAGGAAGCAGTCACAATCGTGTAACGGAGAGATGAGGGCTTGAGTTGTGGCAAAGGCTGTGCAATGGAGTGGACGTGGAATTACTAGTAGAAGAGTAGGTCAGATATGAGCCACAGCCAGCATAGACCAGATTTCACCATTGGGGGGCGGGGTGGGGAGGCGAGAGGAGAGATGGAGTCACTAGTGGCCACCAGCAGTTTAACTTAGGTACCTGGGGGATGGGGGGGGGGGCATTTACTGCATTGGGGGCCCAGGAGGAGTTGGAGGTAATCTAGGGGAGAAAGGTGACTTTGGTTCAGTATCTTTTGACTCTGGGATGCCTGTGAGACATCTGAGGGCGGACATCTCAGTTGCTGCCTGACTTTTCGCTTTCTTTAGTTCTGCTGGCAAAACCAGAGAGAAGCAACATTGTGTGAGGGGCTGTTGCTTCCCCTTTGGTCCAAGGCTGGGCTCTCTCCAGCCCCTTGCCCTCAGGCGAGAGAGAAGCCAGCAGCACCGTCTGCCGGGGGCTGCAGGGCCGGCCCTCAACGCAGCAGGGCCCTTCAGATGTTCCGCAACTGACAATCCCAGGTCCACCGCCTGCCAGCACCTGTTCTCCGAGACACAGCATCACAGGCGCTCCCGACTGGAAGGAACGTTAGAGGTCACCCATGCCGGCCCCGGGTTGGCATTTTCAGAGTGTTCTAATAATTCAGGAGTTCCTCCTTTTAGTCACGCGAAGACTGTTTCCTCTGACTCCCCTGAAGCTGCTGTCAGAGGCGGGGTCCCCCTGTGGCCTCCTTCCTGAGGAGAAGCATGCTGGGACTCAGGCTCGTGGATCTAGCAGCCAGGGCCACGACGGGGCGGGTTTGGGAAAACAAATTCTTTTTGTCCTTCACCGCACAGCGATGGGAATGGTCTCCATGGTTACGGCAGCTTCCTAGAGGTGTCTATAGATTTTCATTTGCTATATTTCCCTAAATGTCTAATTTATGAATAATCTGTTGAGGAAGCCTGCTGGAAAGTTTCTGCATGTATAGGACTATCAAGACATATATATTTATATATTCAAATAAAAAATACGGAGATAGGCATTTTGGGTAGATTTTTCCCCCCCCCTCTCCCACTAAAAACAGAAATTCGGACTGACTTTAAAAATTTCAAGTTAAACAAGATTCAATGAAAGAAACACTGCCTTCATGTTCTTCAAAGGCATGTGAGCCAGAGAGGGGCGGGAGCTAACCTAATTACGTTTTCTTTAATGTGAAGTAGCTATTTGCCTGACATGCCATTTGCATCTCACCACCACATTCAAATGGCTGGGACATTGATTTTCCCCCTCCCATCCCTAGGGCTTCCTTTGAACATGAAAGTGTTTCTTCCTCTGTGTGTGTGTGTGTGTGTGTTTCCCCTTCTTGTGAGAGCAGTGATAAGAATGGATCGATAATTACATTGTTGGATAAAAATGAATATAAATTTTATTGAAAAACAACACCAGCAACAATGTGGGAAAAGCATACTCAACAGCCACCGGCCCACACAACTCAATGCACGCATAATGAAAAGTAATCACCTCGGAAAGATGTCCAACTAGTCATTCCAAAGGAAAAGAAACGATCGACCTCCGATCGCCCGATGTGGGACACAGATGCACACCGCCTCCGAACAGTGCCCACAGCGAGGGAGGTGGCAGTACCGCTCGCCCTGTGTTTGCGGTAGGTGGTCAAGCGCGTTGCAAGAGGAACTGGTTTGGAGAGCCTGGTCCTCGCAGTTAGCGTGGCTTCTAACACGTTTCCACTTTCCAAGCCCTTTGAGAAGAGGATTTCACCGACTTTCTCGGCAACAACAGGAGGAAACAGTTCTTTATGTCTAGCCTAAATCCTTCATGCTTCAGTTCATCTATTTATTTCCCTTTAATCTCAGCAGGCTGTGTGTGTGGAGTCTGTCCTGGTGGGACAATGTAACATATGGGGAACTCACAAGGATCAGAATCAGACTGAAAACGGAGTCCAGCTGTGCTGGAGCCGCTTCCCAAACAAGCTGAAAAGAAGTTAATTGCCTTCGCGGGTGTAGCCCATTTGCTCCTGCACCCTCCCTCCCTCCCTTCCTCCCTCCCTCCCTTCCGAACCCAGAACCCACCGCACCTTTCCGCCTGTGGCCTGAGGGCTGGCCATCCTGGACTTGCCAGCCAAAGCTCTCTGAGTTTGATCGGCTTCAGTCCTTCACTGGCATAGTAATGAGTGTGGTCAAAGCTGTCCCATCTTGTTCTACGTCCAGTGTTCCTGTTTCAAGACGGGGATTTCCGGGCCAAGCACGCCCAAATCCTGTTATATTCCGTGTCTTCTCCCCAGGCTCGCTTCACAGCTTGTGCGTGGCAAAAATGTGCTCGGTGTGCACACGAGAAAGCACTGAGAAGCCACGAGAGAGCACCAAGTGAATTGAACACAAACATCTCAGCAGCACTTAACAAATTCTACAGAAAAACCCTGGTGAGAGGTTCAGCCTCGCGGAGGTGTGCAGCGAAGAGTTCTGCACGTTGGGCACCAGGGGGCGCCCGTGCCATTCCACCGGCTGCTGGGACTGAGAGCCGGGGAAACAAAAGACGGGGATTTGAATAAAAGACTTCAAAAATGCAACCCCAAATTCCACCCTGAGCAGCATGCGTGTAAAAATTCATGAACGTGGGATTTCATTTCATGTATTTTTACTTCAGTGGAAAAGAAATGCAGGTGATTTTCTGGCTGTGTCTACAGCTGTCTTTACAACGGGGGGGTGCCTGGTTAAATGAGGAGGGAAGGGCACGCGGATGCCCTGCAGGCACTTTGAGAGGCTGGGCCTCCGTCTCTGGGCAGCTCCCGTTTTGCTGGGTGGCATCCTCGGCATGGTCCAGAATATATTGATTGGGAACATTGCTTTTAAAGAGATGCGTGTCCTTCTCAGCAGGAGGCGGCCCGCTCTGGGTCCAGTGAATGACAGGAGTCATGGAAGGCACTTATTATTTTGATGAAACAGCACATTCCTTTCAGCCCATAAAATCAAAGGTGTGAGAAAAGGCTGTTTTCAGGGTGGAAACACCCCTCCTGCTCCCCTGTCGTGGAGCACAGCGGTTCCTTCTCCGGGGCCTTTGTGCATCCTCCAGGCGAGAGACATGGTGCTGAATGCCTGGGTGGCAGAGCCTGCCAGAGGGCACTGGATGCAGGCCAGGGCCGCTCAGCCCCCCCGTGGGGTACTCCCCTCGTGTCCCAGGGCCGCCAGCCTGGTGGGGGATGATGGACTGACGTGTTGGGAGCCCGGAACTTCAGACAGGTCTGGGTGAGGAGGCTGCTGCCACCCACCCTGAGCTCTGGGACGAGGGGCAGGACCCCTTTGTTTCCTGTGTAGCCCCAGCATGTGCCTGATGCTTATGAAATGCCCCCACAAACATGGGTGGAATTTTGCACAAATGTGAGAATGAAGGCAGAGGAGGCTGAGGATCCCTGGCTGACCCTGGCTGTAGCTGAGCCTGGGGGCAATTGGAGCAGCAGTGGGGGGAGGGAGGAAGTGCTGGGCAGTGCTGGCTCTCAGGGGCGGAGGCACTGAGATAGGCAGAGGCCACGGAGCTGGAGAAGCCAGGAGGTCAGCAGGGGCCACCTGGAGAGTCTCTGTGTGTCGGATGGTGTTGCATCAGCCATGCAGGGCATTCTCCATCCTTCCCTCTCCCCTGCCCCCGCAGGAGCCGGCCTTTCCACTGTTGCCATGGCAACGCCTGCCCGAGGTGCTGCTGAGGGCCAGCTGGACAGTCTCGGACCTGAGTAAGCAAGAGACCCTGAACTGTTCCCATGGAAGGTGGGACCCCGAGGGTCTGTCTTGTCAGAGAAAGGGAGGGAGATGGGATAGGGACGAGCACAAAAACTGCTCCCAGGGCAGGCCGAGGCCCCCCCAGCTGTGGCTTTGCTGGTGGGGACTCCTGGGGCCCGCAGAGCCCTAGTATCTGGGAGCCTCCTTGGCATTGCAGAGTCGCATTGCTCCCTCGCCTGGCCTCCCGCCCAGGTCTGTGTTTAGGGTTATCAACAAGGCTCCCCAGGGGCCAGCAGGCCTCTTGAGGCTCCCTGCGCAGGGTGCAGGCTCAGAGGGGGCCTGGAAGGGCACCCCCAACTGACCCAACTGTCCGGCAGGCTCCTCTGGGAGCACAGAGCCGGAGGTGTCGGCCCTCGCCTCAGCACTGAGCTGTGGATGTCAGAGTGGCCTTTGGCAAAGATCTGCCAGGATACCCAGGAGCGGGCACTGGCTCCTCCCTGCTTCAGTCTCCTCATCACATCTCTGTTGCCACATTTCCAGTGTACGCAGGGGGTGTGGGGGCCACCAGCCTCCGGCCAGTTGGGGGAGCTCCCATCCTCCTCACACCTTTCCCCCCAGGGCTCTCGAAGAGCAAGAAGCACCTAAGGAAGAGGCAGCAGGAATGCGGAAGATGCTCAGGTCTGGGGAACACATGATAGTCCGACCTGGGCTCCAGGAGCGGGTGAGACACTGTGAGGCCACTGGGAAGGGGCCGAGGATGGAAGGCCACTCAGCCTTGCAAATCACGTCCCTCTGGGGCCCAACAGAGCATGAATTCTCTCACCATCGCGTGAAGAGCGCTCGGCCTGGCCAACGCCCCTGCTTTCCCACATCAGCCCTACAACAGCGACAACAGCATGGATACGAGAGGGGGCACCTGGGCAGTGGTGCACAGTGTACAAGACCGTGGATTTACATAGCACCTTTTTCTTCCAAGGGGCCTTTGCCTCCGTCCCCTCGGCCATCGCCACAACTGAGCGAAGCCATCGGAGCACAAACATCACAGCTGCGGCAGCAGGGCAGGGAGACGGAGGCAGAGGCCTGGGAGTGATTCCACGCAGACTGCGTGGTGTCCAGGGCTCTCTGCACTTCCCTGGGGCCCCCCCCGGAGGGGTACGGGGCCCGGGCCCTCACTGGTCGTTCACTTTGTATTTCAGGATGTAGGAATAGAAGTTGTGGTTGGCGTTCTCCAGCACCATGACGTAGACTTCCTGGCAGCCGGCCGTGCTGCAGCTGCCCTCCCAGTAGCCCTCGCTGTTCAGGGTCAGGGGCCACGTGTCCTGCCCCTTCACCAGGGCTTTGGCGACCCCGTGCAGCTTCAGCTTGAACGGGACGTTCCGGTTGGCGGGAAGCACCCCCGACAGAGGCTCCAGCAGCTCGTTGTCCTGCCCCCAGTTACCAAAGCTCTCGGGGAACATGGGCCAGTTCACCTTGGTGTTGGAGCAGCACAGGAGATAATTGAAGACAAAGGCATAGTTGCCCGGTTCCTGCCTCTTCTTGACGAAGATCTTGAGGGCAAACTTGCCGGCGTGGGGCAGCTGGACCTTCAGCTCTGTCCGCTTCTCCCGGTGCAGCTGGAAGATGTAGCGCCGCTGCATCTCCTCGGTGATGGGGCCGTCGTCCCCGTGCAGGGAAGCCAGGACGCTGATGCCCTCCTCCACGCCGAAGCTGATGGAGCAGCGCCCATCGCTGGTGTGGATGATGGGGTCAGGGTGGGAGGGCTTCCGGATGCCCATCTGCTCCGAGAACCAGCTGGGACCCACGGGCTGGTGCAGCTCAGATGGCAGCCGGACCCCCGAGTCCACGTAGTTGCACTTGAGCGTGTACTCCAGTACGGAGCTGTAGATGTCAGAGTTGCCTTTGGCAAAGATCTGCAGCTTGTGGGTGCCCATGGTTGGAGGGTAGACATCCAGCTTCATCCCGTTCTTCTGGAGGCTCAGCAGCCCGTGCTCCTGCTTGCCATTGAGCATGAACATGAACAGAGTCGGGGCACAGCTCTCCATGGTGATTGTGGCCTTCCCGTTCACTGTGGAGGGAAAGCCAAGGCCAGGTGAGATGGGTTCAGCCCGTGAGGATGTGCTGGTAAATGTTTAACAACTGGCTCTCTGGATGAAAAACCCTGCCTTGTAGTGTTTGCCCATTTCCGTGGTGTAAATACTTTCACCATGATGGATTTTAAGTGTCCGATGTGATGTCACCAAACATGACAAAAGCCAACTGCAGCACCCCACTGGGAGGGTGCCCCTACCGCCTTTAGGAGGTTCTCTTTGAGGGAGTTGAAAGCTGGGGTCTCAAGAAAAAAATCTGCCCCCAGCCTTATGTGCTCACCTCCCTCATTTGATTCACGTTAGAATGAAAGCGGCATGGAGGCCTCGCCTGATTCCAGAGCAGGGGAGGGGCCCAGGAGCCAGGAGGGCCCGGGCCCTGGCTGCAGAGCCACCTCTGACCATCTCCTCCTCCAAGTCCTGAGCCTTGCTTTCACACCGCTCCCTCCAGCATCTGCTTATCTCAGCGACAACAGCTGTCACGTCAACACATCACCTTAAAAATGGTTTGGAGTGGCTTCACTCCTGGGGACTGTGCTCAAAGGGTGGGGCTGCTTCCCTGCCCCACCCCCCTCCGCCCCATGCTTCTCTCATGGGCGTGGCTAGCCATGTTTGTGGCGTGAAGATCCAGTGGGTGCACGGGAGGGTCTTTGGCATCAACCCTCCCTCTGCCTCTCCCCTTACCCTCTCAGGCACTGCCAACTCCTCACCCACCTTACACCCCCAAACCCCTCCCCACTGCAGGTCCCCTCTACCCATTGGGCTCTGAAATCTGGCCCCTGTCTCCATTCTCCAGTCTTCAGTGGCTTTCTCGGAGAACCCAGGCTGCAGGCCACACCTTCTCCAGCTTGGCCCTCTTTCCATTCCTCTGACTGCCAACGGCTATCATTCCTTCTCTTTCCATCACACTAATTGTGGGGTTCTTTGTGCTTTCTGCTATTTTCTTTTTCTATACGCTTTGTCTACGGCCTTCGGTACCTATGGGACACCGGTCCCAAGGTCACCTCCAAAGAAAGTGACCAAGAACAACAGAGGGTTGAAACCCTCTCCCTTCACTTCCTCTTCTCAGTCAGCTCAGTGGGCAGAGCTGTCTCCGCCCTCAACTGCTCATGGCCCCGTCCTGTTCCACCGAACATCTGAGTTGGTTGTGAGGTGCCCCTGCAATTCACGTTTGATGTGTGGGACACCGGCCGGGGCCTGCACACGGCAGCCTGAGGGCTCCTGGGAAAATATCCTCCCCCCCCCCCCCCCCCGCCTTTCCTGGGCTCACTTCTGCGGCCACCATCAAACTGCAGACCATTGCTGCAGCCTGTCCCCTCCAGCCTGGCCAGCGCCAGGGCCTCCTCCTCAGGGAAACAGGGCGTTCTCTCACATCCTCCAGGCACTGCCCTTCACCCCCAGAACCCTCTCACCTGTTCTTCCCCTCCACAGCATCCCCCAAACATGGGTAAGACCTGACTGCCAAGGAGCCTTCCAGACCCCCCAGATGAGGCTGAGCATCCTGAAGGCCCCTCTCCCGCTGTCTCCCTTTCAGGGAACTTAGCGCTGCTGTCAAGAATTTGTCTTATTTTAAAAAATACTTTTATTGATTTCAGAGAGGAAGGGAGAGAGAGAGAGGGAGATAGGACTATCAATGACAAGAGGGAATCATTGATCGGCTGCCTCCCATACGCCTCCTACCTCGGATCGAGCCCACAACCCGGGCAGGTGCCCTGACGGGGAATGGAAATGATAGTGGAGAAGAGCCCGTAAGAAGAATAGAGCCACAGCTGTTTAAGAATTATTCGTCTTACTAGCTATAGATAAGAAGGTTTCTTACAGGCCTGGGACACTGGAGGACGTGCGGCAAGAAGAAAACAGAGCTGTAAAAAGATAAGAGACACCTGGGGCCCTCGAGTTTGCCTCAGGAATGCTGACCATTCTCTGTCCCAGGAAATGGCAAGCTGTTTTAACACTACTGAAAATTAACTACCTTGTTATCGGACTTCAAGATCCCGGAAGGAGACACACAGACACACAGACCCCAGGCCCTGCAGCCATGTCCTCCCCTCCCCTGCCACCTCCCCTCCTGCTTGCAGCCTTTCTTCCTTATCCCTAGACGATCGCCAGCTCGTAGGAGGTGGGAGAGCAGATTTTCGTGGATGACCTGCTGCTCTCCCAGAGTGCCGGCGTATGTGAGCGTTCCTGGAATAAATGCTCACAGATGATTCAACTCTGTCTCTGCTTAATTGGCTCAGGTGGTAACAGGCAGCCCGGACCCATGGATTGTCAGGTTTCAGAACCGTGACCTCCTGGTTCATAGGTCAACACGCAACCACTGAGCCACACTGGCCAGGCATGAATTCATTCTGTGTAATGTCCGTCCTCCCTGCTGGGTGGGGGTGCTGTGGCCACGGGGCCCTCCTTTCCTGCTTGTCCTAGTGCCACCCGGAGGGTTCTTGGCAAAGGTGAGGGTTATGGCTGGGGAGACACAAATAAAGGGCTGGGGCCGCCTGGGGACGTAGGAGCCTGGGACCACCTTTGTCCCTTTCTCCCCACTCCCCCCCACCTTGGCCCTCTCCAGCTCTCTGCTCTCAGGGGCTTGCCACCCCACTGTCCCGTGTCCTCCTCCTGTCCTGCCTGTGCACCCCGGTTCCCTTCTGCTTCCTCCCCATCCCCACTCCTAACTAGCTCCAACCCAGAGGCAGTCTTTAAATAAGCATCACGAATATGGAATCGCATGCAGATTACTGTCTAAGACAGCAGCCCGCGCTGACATTTCTGGCAAAGGCACGTCCAGCTCGGTGGCACTAGTTAGATGTTGGTGCGCCTGGTGCATCCGTCCCTGTGGCTCCCAGGCCCACCTCAGACGACAGGCTCCCCACCTGCCGAGACCCCGGCAGCCCAGGCCATCCTGCCTCCGCTCAGGAGAGTGGCCTCCCCCTGTTACTTCAGCAGCAGGAGCCCCCAGGTGTTTGTAGTTTTAAAAAGTAAGCCGGGATTCAGCCTGGCGAAGGAAACCCTGGTGAGGCAGAGGGACAAGGCAGCTGGGACTAACACAACTGCCCCATCCCCCTGCTGGGGGCCCACCCTCAGGCCACCCCGTGTGACCACTAGTGTGAGCTCACTAGTGTGAGCACACAGGCCCCTGGGACTGGAGAGGGAGAGCCCTGCAGGCAGTCCTTCGTTGAGGTGTAGGGGAGCACTGACCGGGTGTGCTGAGCCGTGTGGTGTGCCCAGCCATGTGCCCAGCCCAGGGCCTTGGAGATGCATAAGACCCAGTCCTCTGGAGAGAGTCCTGCGAGGCCCATGACACGGTTTTGGGTCCCTGGAGCTGGCCCCCATATGCCTCATCATGTGCAGACGATGCTGCCATGGGGACGTGGGGAGCAAATGTCACGGCAGGCCAGCCATGGAGACCGCTCAGCTTGGGGTCCTGCATGCCCAGCCCCAGGGGAGCTAGCTGGAAAAGGCTGGGTCCTGTCCCAGGGAGGAGGGAGGTGGAGCAGAGGTGAGCAGAGCCAGCAGCATCCTAGGCACAGAGGAGGCTGCGCTGCCCTCTGGAGCCTGGCCTGGGTCTCCAGTCTCCGGTCTCTGGAGCTTGAGCTCAGAGGTTCCCGGAACATGTCCGTCCCCACGTACCAGGACGCCTGCTCTCCTCCAGCTCCCAGGACCCAGCTCAGTGGCCCCCTCCCTAAAAAAGCCTCTCCCCACCTTGGGTCCTGGGGGACCCCTGCCACTCCGGGCTTCTGGTTAGACCATTGACACACAGACACCGATTCAGCTGGGCCAGCCGTGCTCTCTGCCAGGAGTTTGGGAGGAGAACACAGCAGGGCAGTCAGGGCTGAGCTGCCCCCGCTGCTGGGAGCTGAGCGAGGCTCAGCCAGCGTGGGGGACTCAGCCCGTGGGGTAGGAAGGCCCGCAGGCTCCCTCCATGGCCCTTCTTGGTACACACTGGTGTGAGGAGGCTTCTGTCCCTGCACGTGTGACCAGTGGCTGCCTCAGTGCCCCCCCCCCCCCCCGAATGTCCCCACACATACAGCTTACACCGAGCTCACGGGCCTGGAAGGACAGTGCCAGGGGGGCCCAGGCGCCTAGAGGCACTGAGCAGGCTGCCCTGTCCCTGCTGCGGGTGCACCGCCACCTGCCCGGGGTTACCTGTTCTGATCACGGGAGTGTCCGGGTGGGCACTCAGCATCCCCTTGTTGTAGAACTCACTCTTGTGATACATGTTGTTCTCGAACTGCCTCAGCGACTGCGGGGGTTTCAGCAGCTGCCAGTTCTTGTTGTCCGGGAAGTGGTCCTCGATGAACAGGGCGGGATGGGTCAGGAAGTAGAACTCATTGTAGCTGGAGCGGAGGGAAAGCTGGTCAGCAGCCGCATGGGGTGCTCAGGGCCAGCTCTGTGGAGGGGGCGGCGGGGCCTTCCAGGGGGATCTGCGGGGCCTGCTTTGGGCTAACACCCCCTGTCCCCCCAGGAGGGGGCCTGCCTGCTCCCTGAATGGGAAGTGGCACCACCTCCAATCCTGACATGGGCGCTGGAGACGACCCCTCAGTGTCTGCTTCTGGAAACAGGAGCCAAGGCAGGATGTGAGAACCAATCTAAAAGGCCACAACCCACAGCTGTGCCTGGGAGAAGGGCCCCCTGTTCTCAGAGCCAGAGACTTGAAGGGAACAAAAGGCATGGCCTGGGCACCATGGGCGGAAGGTGCTCAGGTGGGCCGGCTCCATCACCCCCTGGTCTCCTTGCCTAAGCAGCTGCGTGGGAGCAGGCCTTCTGCAGTGTCTAGGGTGGACCCCACGTGGCTCTCTGGGGGTCAGCGATGGGCATCAAGAAGAGAATGGGGAGACTCATCTGAGATGGGGAGGCTTTACTTGGTCCAAAGTGAGCAGTGCCCGGAGCTGACAGAGGAGAGGAGGCATGTGAGTGCACAAGTCCTGCATATGTGTGTGTGTGTGTGTGTGTGTGTGTGTGTGTGTGTGTATGCACTCGTGGGCACACGTGCAAGCTCTTGCATTTGTCCCGTATGCGGGGCTGTCAAGATTTAAACTGAAAACATCAGCGAGAGAGACAACGCTCATTTCTCTGATGGATCCGAGCTGCTGATGGACATCACAATCCACAGTGAATGTCAGGGTCTTCGCTGAAGGCCAGGGTTGGCAGAGCCTGCACTCAGTGTGGCTCAGGGACCCTGCACACCAACAGCACCCACTTCCTGCAACACCCTAATCCCTTCCTTGGAGATGAGAAATGGCTGCATTCAGCCCAGAGAGGAGGAGACGACCTGGTGTCCGGGGAGCAGCAGGAGAGGGTGCGGGTATCGGCACCATGACACAGTCAACGGGCCAAAGGCCTGCAGCGACCCACGGGGAGTTACAGAAGGTCCCCAGCCCTGCCTTTCCTCACACGTGGCCCGCGGGCAAAGGCGGGAGGCTTTTAGCTCTTGGGTGGAGGGCATAATAGGGAGCCAGAGGAGTTCTGCCTTGTGCACCCCGTCAGTTCTGGGCCTGATAACTGGCCTGGAGCTGGCTCACTCTGGAGCTGGAGGAAGGGCTCTGGCCCTCCTCCCCTCCGGCCGCCTCCTTCCCCCTGGGATCTCCCCGTATCCCCCTCCCAGGATGGAGACGGGTACTCACAGGAAGGTGAATTTGGAGGTGGTGGTGTCCACCAGGCCACTGCCCCAGGTGCTGTCCAGCAGGTGCCACCTCCCTTCCAGGTACACGGCGTTCCAGGCGTGGTCAAACTCCCCCGAGAAGCTCTGCCCCGTCTGGTAGCCGAAGCCCTTGGAGTAGCCGGGCACCGTCATGCACTGCACTCCAGCGATTCTGGGGGCGACAGCGGGTCTGAGAGGCAGCTCTTCTAGGCTGTCTGCGCCACCCCCCACCCCCCAAGTCTGTCTGTCAGTGGCCCCTGGCCTCCGGTGTGTCTGCTGTCCCTGAGGCCCTGTGCGTCTCTTTTTCCTTACCTCTCACAGAGCCACATATATACAGCCTGCGGGCTTTTCTCTCCGGAGCAGGGGGCCGGACAGTCCTGCTGGTGAACACTGCCTACTGCCTGTCCTGCTGCCTGCTCCTCCCTCGAGACTAAATGTCTCTCCCCAGAGCCTGCCTGGGTGCTCCCCGCAGTGAGAACCGCCTCAAGGGCAAGGAAACCAGAGAAACGGTGGCCTTCTCGAACCAGAGCAGCTCCAAACGTGTGCACGACTGAGGGGCGGGGCCTAGGTGACACGGGGGCGGGGGGGGGGGCGGTGGGTATCAGGAGGTGTGCTGGAAGCCTGGGTGCAGAAGAAAGCTGAGCCCTACGCCGCCTGCTCAAGGACCTCTTTGTGGGAACCCCTGGGGCGGGCAGCCTGAGTGTCCAGCCCTGGCTCCAGGATGGTTCTGGTCCGACTGCCAGGCCACAGCACGCGTTAAGGTCATGACCGCGGTGGCCACAGGTTTGGAGCCCCCCACAGTTGTCCTTGGGGACGTAGAACGCTGATGGTCTTTCCAAGATCTTGGGCCCCTTTGGTGGTGCAGCCCCTGGTGCTCACACCTGAGCTGGAGACACTTTCTGGGGCCTGGACAGCGGGGCCTGGGCGCTGGCCACGTCTGGGAGCCTCAGGGATCACTGGCAAGCGCCAGTGTGGGTGTTTCTAGCTGAAATCCTGAGGCCCAGATCTGAGTGCTGGGGACCACCCCAAGGCCAAGCCAGAACCCGCAGAGTCCTGGGATGGTCGGCTGTCCTTCCTCTTCAGGATCCCAGGCCCCCAGATGGCAGCCGAGGGGGTGGAGTGCTGGTCTGACTGAGGGGACACCTGAGCTAGCCGTCTGGGGCCTTTGTGGGAATTAGAAAATGTTGCCTCTTCTTTGAGACACTTTCCTTTCGCTTGTGGAAGACGGGCCTAACAAATCCACAAACGCACGCTCCCCGGGGGTGCATGTGGCCCTCAGAGGGGGCTCCTTGGAGCATACAGGCTGCCCGCAGCGCTGGCCCAATGGACTGACTCTGCACTCCGGGGTCACCAGGCCTGGTGCAGGGAGGAGGCTCTGGTGGCGGCGTCCATCCATGGCCCAGGTCCACAGCCTCAGTTGCTCTAAGCCCGTGGTCGGCAAACTGCGGCTCGCGAGCCACATACGGCTCTTTGGCCCCTGGAGTGTGGCTCTTCCACAAAATACCACGTGCGGGCGCGCACGTACAGTGCGATTGAAACTTCCTGGCCCATGCGCAGAAGTCGGTTTTGGGCTCTCAAAAGAAATTTCAATCGTTGTACTGTTGATAGTTGGCTCTGTTGACTAATGAGTTTGCTGACCACCGCTCTAAGCAAAAGTGCCACAGAGCCTCTCAGGTACGGGGGTGAAACGGCCACACACTCACCATGAGAAGGGGGAAATTTCCCCTATAAAAATGAATGTTAATGAATAATTAGCAGAATGCTGGATTAAGTATTACTTATCGACAGCTACATATCATTTGTTGGGAGTGAACGAAGCGCGATGAGGAGCCTGCAGGGGACCACATTCCACCCTGTCTGGCGCTTCACCTGCACGGGATGAGCCCTGCCCCCCGCCCTCCCAGCCCAGGGCACAGGCCGCTCTGCCAGGGCTCCTGATGGGCTTGGCTGTCCCGCAGCCCCCGTGTCTGCTGCAGCCTCCCAGGGAACACACCGGCTGGGCCCTGCCGGAGGATTTTGGGAGCACGTGGGGGTCGGGGGCAGAAAGCAAGAGACACTGGATCCTGATGTTTAGATTTCCTGCTGGTAAAGATCAAAACCGACTCTCGGAGGAGCAGCAGGGCGGCTCAGAGGTTGGAGGCCCAGGAGGCAGGGCGGGGTGGGCCCATAGGAGGGGAGAGGGCAGCACGCACACCTGCAGAGCCCCTGCCTCACCTCGCTGCAGAGGAGGGGGCTGTGGGGCCGCGGGCCCAGGGGGCTTGTTCCCAGGATGAGGAGATCTGAACATTTCACAGTCTTAGAGCAAACAGCCAGCAAGAGGGGAGGTCAAAGCAAGGCCAGAGGGGTGGGAAGGAGGTCTGGGTGGGGGTTGGACCTCTACTGGAGGGCTCCACATCCTCTGAGAGTGGGTGAGGAGGAGAAAGCTGTGAAGAACATTTAGTGAGGTAAGGGTTGCTCCTGAAGCAGTGCTAATTGACAGGAGCCCATAAAACTCTGCCCTCAGCACATTGTGCATGAGAATGTGTGTGTGTGTGTGTGTGGTGTGAGTGCCTGTGTGAGGCAGTGTGTGCCCACATTCATGGAGGACGAGAGACAGAGGGGGAGGGCAGAGGGCAGAGAGAGAGAGAGAGAGAGAGAGAGAGAGAGAGAGAGAGAGTGCAAAAGTCACCTGGGATTCTGGGGGATTTAAATTTTCTTCTTTGAACTTCCCTATATTTTCTAAATTTTCAATAATGATTATGTGTTACTTTTGGAATTGGAAAAAATGCATACATCCTACTTGAAATTACTTTCTTCAGTGAGTTATTTTCCTTTCTTGCCCAGATGTCTGTGCATATCGATTTCGAGTACGTGTGGAGGGAGAGGGGAGCTGGCCTGTTTGCAGGGAGGGGCACTGAGTGGAGCTGCACCTCGTATACCTGCCCGCGGATGCGCGTCTGCTCAGAGCTACCTGGACACCTAGAATCAGGAAGGGAGGAGGCTCCACAGTGAAATGGAGCTGGTGCTGATGTGGGCAGCATGGCCGGTTCAAACTTGGCCTGAGGGTCCTCCTGGGTGATGCCGTGTCCCTGGGCTGTGTGCCAGCAGGGACCCTCCCATGGAGGGGCTGAAGTGGAGGTAAGATTTGAGAACCTGGCCAGGCTTGGGGTGCTCCAGGCTAGAGTGGGCAGTCACTGGGCTGAGCCAGGAGACCCCAGCTTTACCCCCAGCTCCCATGGTCACCTCCAGTGTGACCTTGCCAGGCTTATCACGGGCAAAAATAAAAGCTGACATTCAATGATCTCTAGGGATTGATTCTCCTCTGACAGGCCGAGGAGAAGATGGGAGGGCCGTGGGGAATGCCCGGGGCAGAATAAAGATGAAAAAGGAAACTCAGCTCTAAGCTTATGCCATGCTTGACTATGATATGAGGATATTTTATTATCCTGGCAGCAATGTGCATGATGAATTGGACAAAGCAGTCCTAATGTAAAGCATTATTGTTCATATTCCATGATTCTCATGCCAAATTGTGGAACTAGTGATTCCAGCTGCTGGTAGCTAGTCAGGATGACCCATGACCATTTCATGCCATCAAGAGATCACTGATGCATACACTCTGGGCCAAGCACTGCACCAGGCACCAGGGAATTACTATCATATCATATCATATCATATCATATCATATCATATCATATCATATCATATCATATCATATCCTACAATATAGTAAAATGTAATATTCCAAACAGTAAGCTCACTGGCTGCCCTGGAAGTGCTCATTGTTGGAAGTTGGAAGGGGGCAGATAGGTGAACCGTCACTAAAATGCTAGTGATAGACAAAGCCCCGGGAAACCCAAAGGAGGAGGGATTTGCTGGAAGGAGCTGGAAGGGTTTTGAAGAAGGGGCAGAGGCTGAGAAACCTCCTCAAGAGCTCAGGCCAGCTGTCCTAGAGCCCCAAATACCACCCGAGGAGACCTGTCTACTAGCTCAGGCAGGCTGCAGAATCTTGGGTTTTACCTTTGACCGTTTTGAAAATCCCAAAGCCAATGGTATTAGTTGTGGAGGATCCAGACTGACTGTCATTGTGTACAGAGATGGTCCAGGCCCTGCCATCGGAGCCATGTGATGCTGCTTCAGCTCCACATGGCCAGGCCCCCAGCGGGTGCACCCACCAGGCTCTGACCATCAGGAGCTTCCCTGGCTCTGATGCCCTCTTCCGCATGTCTGAACCCCGTGGGAAAAAGGGATGGAGGGCGGGCGGGAAGGATAGTGGTTGCAGGAGAGGCAACAAAGCCTGCTCTTTATTATTTATTTTTTTGGCATCTTGTTGAAAATATTGTGATTTCAAATAGTGAAATTAGGAAATATGGTTTCATTAACTTTAAGCCCAATGCCCACTTTCACTGGGCAAGCGTATGTGATTTAGAAGTCTTAGGGCCTTGCTGTTGCCGAAACGTTGGTTCTCAAGAAGGTTAATATCTTACTTAATAATAGACAAACATGTAAATTGACTGTACCTCCGCCACGCCACCAGCCAATCAGGAGTGATATGCAAATTAACCCAACAAGATGGTGGTTAATTTGCATACACAGGCACTGCTTGTGTCGTTGCCATGGCGATGACGCAGGTGTTCTGCCCCACCCCCGTCTCTCAGGGCCTCTGGGCAGCGTGGGAAGGCGGGGCCGGAGTGGAAAGAGGCAGCTCCGGGGCCTGAGAGGAAAGGGGCTGGGCCGGAGTGGAAAGGCGGTGCCGACAGCCAGGGAAAGGAAAGCCCATTCTAGCATGAATCTTCGTGCATCGGGCTTCTAGTTATTGCAATAAAGGGCAATGCTAAACTAGCCAACACAGATTTTGATTTCCATTCTGCAGCAGGACAACCACAACCATGACTTAAGTTTCACATTTTATGTGGTTGATTGTTGTAAATTTGAAAGTGTCTTTATATTCCTGTATCTGCTTCCCTTCCCCTTTTCTTTTTTTTTTTTTTAAATGTTTTTTAATTGATTTGAGAGAGAGAGGAACATTGATCTGCTGCTGCTGCCTCCTGCATGTCCCCTACAGGACTATGGCCAACCAATCTCTGAGCCACACCAGCCAGGCCCATTTTCCTTTTCTTACATCACCCTTACGGTGAAGTCAGTGAGTGTAATCACAGTAATAACTCTTTCTTGAAGGCCCTGTTTAGAGCCTCATGAGGTGACCTCAGGGGCCTCTTCTCCAACAGGAGAGGAAACAGAGGTTCCAAGAAGGAGGCTGACTCACCTGGGGACACACAGCCAGTCAGTGGCCTGTGCAGCTCCAGCACTTACTTGTCCTAATGCCCAGTTTGGGAGGCTTTGCCTTGCACCAGCCCTTTTGTTCACTAAGTTATGTTTTAATCTATAAATTTAGGGGTGGTATATAGAGCAAAATGAAAGGGTGGTTTGCTCTAGTGATGTAATTCATATTTGATGAATCTGCAAAGGTGGGGGACTTTAGATGTCTCTTTTGGAGGCCTTATAGGACAAAGTCAGATTTGGGGATAATTTAAGGTTACCCTGGTATCTATCTGCCTCTTTAGGAAGCTGAGAAGGCCACTCCCCAGTTTTGAGGCCTTTGGGGACATGAGATGTTTTGGGATCATCCAGGACATCGTGCAAGGCAGAAGCATGTCACTGCGCTTGCTCTCTGTGACAGCTGAAGGATGGATGGATGGAAAACTGACTGACATCTGATTGGTGACAATCAGTCTCTCAGCATCAAAGCCTCAAACTGGTAATAAGCTCCTGGCTTTATCGAAAGCCTCTGGAAAATCTGCTAGCTGGTGCTCGAGCTGTGATAACGGGGCAAGGGAATGTACTGGAGACTTAGGGCCAGGGATCTGGGGAATTAAACTGGGAACTGCAAGGAAATTAAGCAGAATTCATTAAGGCTGTGACAATTGAGGCAAAAGGAAAGACATTAATGCCAGATGATAGAAAGTCAGAAAGAAAGCGGACCAGCAGTTACAAGCAATAGCATCCACAAATAACCTCACCTCGGTTACTTGGGAAAGACGACGAGGAAATGAAGGATGTTGTGAAAATATCTGAATTCCCCACCAAATTACTTTATTAAATCAGTCTTTAATGAGGCCATTGCAGGGCGGCAGAGTGGACTGGCAGCTGTAACGATGCCGCGTGGGCACAGCTCTCAAGAAGAGAACATTCTGACAATGAGGCAGGGATAAATCAGCAACTGTGGATTACCTGTCTTCGGTTATTAAGGAATGAGCTAATGAATTTACCAAACCTTCGACAGTTATTTTAAAGGTAAGGGGAATTAGGGAAGTGATGCATAGATGAGGTTACTGATCTTTAAAGCAAAAGTTAAAAGAATTCAAGGAACTGTGAGCTATTGTTAAACACCCGGGCAACAACGTGAGGAGTCTTGCATGTTGGGGCCTAACTTTAAATGATGGAAAGTGTTGGAATGTGTTTTAATGATCAGCTGCAGGCCAGAACAGGGCCATTGTTAAGCATCTGGCCCAGGCCAAAAGCTGACGGTTTCACTCTGGGCAAGTGTCAGTTTCCTGAGTGGCTGGGAGTCCGCCTGGGTCTGTGGGAGAGGGCCACAGAGCAAAAGCACTTCCGTACTCAAGGGAGACAAGAAAGCTTAAAAACAACAATCCCAGAGCTAGGCCATCCACCCCAAACTGCATGTTCTTGTTGAGTCCTGCAGTCCTGCCAGCAGGCGGCACAGCCCGTGCACAGATGAGGACACTGAGGCGCTGAGGGGGTAAGTGCCCTCCCAAAGGCACGGAACGAACCCGTGGTAAATTAAGGGCTGGTGAACTGAGGACTGGGCGGGGGTGGGGGTGGGGGTGGGGGCTTTCTGGCGTTAAATCTGGCACTACTTCCAGCCTTCCATGCTCGAAAGCTTGTGTTGGATAGAGAAGGACATGTTCTATGACTTAAAAACCCCGAATGTTTTCAAATGAACAAATTCAGGTGAAAAGAATGAAGGTCTGGAAGATGCTACACACAAATAGAGCTGCAGACAGATTGATGGTTATTCCATATTTTAGAAGAGAATAAGGCCCATTTCGTAGAAGTTTGCTGGAATATCCTGTCTTTTCCTGACTTTGGGGGCCTACGGTGTGTAGGATTATGAGATGGGTGGTCACGGGGGGGCGGGGAGGGGTGAGGAAGGGAGGGAGGAATAGAGCGAAAGAGAGAGAGAGAGAGAGAGAGAGAGAGAGAGAGAGAGAGTCAAAGACATATAAGCCCTGTCGACATGTGAGAGGAATGAGAGGAAATGAACACAGGGTAGCACCTCTATGGGAGAACAAAGCCCAGGGAGGCATATGACACAATGTTATCTCTATGTGGTAGGATTCAGAGTAATTTAATTTGCTTCTTCTTGCTTCTGTGCACTTTACACATCACCTACAATTAACAAGTATATTTTTAATTTAGAAAACGTATTCAGTAAAAGCATAAGGCAAGACAGGAGCTTGTGGATGAGGTGTGCTGATGACGTCCTGGCGCGGGGCCTGGAAGGAGCATTAGGGAGCGGGGCGCAGCGAGCTCTGGAGGTGTGGGCGGCCTCAAAGGGCACAGGGCTGGAAGGGTGCTGAGGTCAGATTCTGGAGGACTTTACAGGGCAGCCTTGTTCAGGAACCTGGGGCCAGAGGAGCCTGGGCAGGGGGCTGGAGAGGATCCCAGCTCCTTAAGGGGCCCAAAGGCACGTGGGGGGACGTAGGTCTGGGGTGGGGTGAGAGTGGGAACGTTAGGGGTCATGAGGGCTGCTCTGGCTGAGTGAATGGGGAGTGGAGGGGCTGGTGTCCTCTGCACCGGACCTGCCCTGGTTGCCTCTGTGGTCGCAGGGGTGGGCCTTGAGGCCAGGGAGGGTAGGGGAGGGGCAGGAGGGGCAGGCACATGGCGATGGAGATGGGGGACGTGGGAGGCAAGCACTGGGGGTGAGGCCAGGAATCAGTTGAGTGGATGGATGTCTAGTAGAATAGGACACCTTGCAGCCACCTGCTACACTTGGTTTGATGGCTCGCCCCCTGCAGCCCCGGTGCCTGAGAAAACACACTCCCAGAGGCCTGCAGAGTGGACAGCGGCCCATCCCTCCCCTGTGGAGCAGGGGGGGGGGGGTTCAGTGGCCCCTGGGGCTGGCTGATTGTGTCCTGGGGAACCCAGCAGACCTCAGAGAGCAGGTACAGGAACTGGGGGGATCAGTGGGGCTCCCCAAGCCTTTAGTCTGTCTCAGGTCACCCAGACCTGGCAGTGATGACCCCAAACACAAATGGTTTCCTTACCGGCCACTCAGCCGCTGCCACCCACCCAGGACCCTGGCCAGGTGCTCACTCCCAGAGCAATGAAAACGGAGCCCAAAGGCTCCAAGACAGACGCTGCTTCCTAGTTATTCAGCTCTTCCAACAGACAGCTCCTCAGGTAGGAGGGTTTTCGCTTCCCCTGAGAGGCCCCCAGTGCCAGGCGTGGAGGACAAGCCTCTCTCAATCCCCTTGGCGTCAGCAGCCACTGTCCTCCCCTTCCCAAATCTGCCATTCTTCTAACCTTCAGCTGCACAGAGATGGGAGAAGGTGGAAAAAGGGCCTTTTATAACCAAATTATTTCTGTGCATTCATCTGCCATTATGTTAATGCATCGCGAAGCCTGGCAGATGGTACAAAGTCAATTATGCTGGTGTTAAAACGGGAGAAATTGACCTTTTCAGGACTCACTTGGATTCCCGAGCAGAGTTTGCAAACTCAGGTTTCAGGGCTGGCATGTGGGCGAAGGCACATAGCACTTTGGAAGGGGGAGGGACTCTCTGGTACCTGCACATTTTCTCGAAGAGCCCCGCGTAGCCATCACAGTTGGTCTTCTGGGTCTGCAGGATGTTGCTGGGTTTGAAGGCCTGGCGGTCCTTCTCCTGGGCAGCCTCGATGTCGTACTCTAGAGGGCAGAGTAGGAGGCCGTGAGAGGGGGTCCACAGCCGTGGCACAGCCCCTGCCCTCAGCTGTGTTTTCAGCAGAATTTGGGCTGGGACAAGCATCAGGCGTGGGGGGCTCTGCATACTTATCCCACCTCCACTCAGCTCTGCAGGCTGTTCTAGGGACGCTGCTCCTGTCCCTGCTGCAGCCCCCAAGGCCAAGGCCTCACAATGACCCACAGGGGGCACTGAGCTGCTGTCAAAGCTTGCCCCAAATAGAGAAGACTGTTGCCTACAGCCTGTCACTTCACTAACAAGAGAGCTGGAGGCCTGCGATGGGGCCCCGAGGCACAATGTCCACTGAGGACACGTGTGTGTATGTGTGTGTGTGTGTGTGTGTGTGTGTGTGTGTGTGTGTGCCGTAAAAATGTTCTACCAAATATTCTGTTTCTAATCCTGCCCCTTTAAGGCCCCGGCTGAGCTGCTGGGGTTGGGGGTGGGAGCAGGTGGCCCCTCAGGCCTATGGTCACACCCCCTACCTGTGTCAGGTGAGTTCATCCAAGCTGCCTCTCTACCTGCTGCTCTGGGAAGACAAAGGAAAAGCCCAGGGGCAGCGGGTCAGGAGAGTCCCCTGGTCCTTATGTCACAGGGAAAACACTGAAAGTACACCCACCACCTGGTTCTTCCATCGACTGCAAGGGGCAGCATCTATTATCGTCTTAGCAACCACCTGTGGGGCTTGGCTTGGCCAGGTCAGACTCCCAAGATGGTCCTGTGAAGAGCTGTAGGCGGCTGCACAGGCCCAGGTCCCCCGAGGTGGCTCTGAGAACCTGGACGCTGCGCTGAGAGCAGTGGCTGAAGCTGCTAGTACGGGAACAGGAGCAGGGAGAGGAGAGCCCACCCTTCCGGCACTGTGACTTAAGCAAACTCTGGTCACAATAACTCTTCAAACAGCTATGACTCCTCCCCAACTGATGGCCACCCTTTTGACAAATGCCCCACCCTGGGTTCTCATCTCTCTGGAGCAGTTTTACCAGGAAGCCAGGACTGAAGGAAGAGCCTCAGCTCCGGCCACTGGCTGTGGGCAGAGGACCACGCGGGACCCTCTACCCAATGACCCTTCATGGTGACTTTTATTCTGCTTGGTTAGTCTTAGGTTATTCAACCTAGCCATCTGGGAGCCCCAGTCCTCTGTCTTTCATCTCATTCCACACTCACTGGTGATTGAATGAGTCCCAGAGATACTGCTCTGAGAACAGGGCCTGTCAGGAATGGCACCAAGGGGTCCTAGAACCAGTAACACCACAGGTGTCCTACCTATATGGTGGCAGATCCAGATCCAGATGGCACGGACTCTCTCCAGGTCACTGTGGGCCTCCTGGAGCAGGTCGCTCACCAGCTCGTCCAGCCCACTCTTGACTGTCACCTGGGGGATGGGAGGGGTGTGCTGTGTCAGGGCCTGGACGAGGGCTGTGGGGAGCCCAGCACCCTGCCACCTGCAGCCAGTGCTCCCTTTCCTCCAGGCAAAGAAGGAAGAGGAGAGGCCCAGAGGGACAAAGCCTGGGCTGAGGGCAACTATTGGTGGTGGTGGTGGTGGGGAGTAGCTGAACATGATGAGTAGTGCTGACCAGCTGACTCACTGGCCCTAGAGCCACTACATCTTTTCTTTGTAGATTTTGGGACCAGCTAGGTGAGTATCTGGCTGGCTGTAGCAGCCCCTAGTCATGGCTAATATTACCCAAAGAAATCTACAGAGTTAACAGACTCTATATAAAATTCCAATAGCCTTTTTTTACTTTTTTTCTCCCCCCCCCCCCCGCCCCCGAATCCTCAAATTGATATAGAATTGCAAAGGACTGGGATAGTCAAAACAATTTTGAAAAAAGAACAAAGTTAGAGGACTCACATTTCTGTATTTCAAAACTTACTGCAAAGCTACAGTAATCAAAATGGTGTGGTACTGATATAATGGATCATATGGACCAAGGGAATAGAATTGAGAACCCAGAAAAAAAGTCATAATACATCTATGGCTAACTGATTTTTGATAAGGGTGCCAAGTCCATTCAATAAGGGAAAGAATAGTCTCTTTAACAAACGATGTTGAACAACTGGATATCCATATGCAAAACAATAAAGTAGAACCCCTACCTCACACCATATAAAAAAATTAACTCAAAAAGGACCAATGACCTAAGCATAAGACGTAACCTTTTGCACTCGGATGTCGAGTGTGACTCGACACGGTTAGCATTAGAATAAAGGAATCGAGAAAAAAGCAAGCGAGTGCAAAGGGTTAAAGTATAAAACTTTTAGAAGAAAACATGGGTAAATCATCATGAACTTGGATTTGGCAATGGATTCTTAGATATGATAACAAAAGCATGAGGTGCAAAATAAAAAATAGATTAATTGAGCTTCATAATAATAAAAAAAACTTCTGCGCATCAAAGGTCATTATTAAGAACTTGAAAAGACAAATTACAGAATGGGAGAAAATATTTGCAAATAATATATCTGATGAGGGTTTAATATCCAGAATATATATATCTGATGAGGGTTATATATCCAGAAAGAACTCCTACAACTCAACAACAAAAAGACAACCCACTTTTAAAATGGGCAAAGGACTTGAATTTACATTTTTCCAAAGATATATAAATGGCCAATAAACACATGGAAAGATGCTCAACATCATTAGTCAATAGGGAAATGAAAATCAAAACCACAAAGAGATATCACTTCACACCTACAAGGATGGCTGTAATAAAAAAGACAGACAAGAAGTGTTGGCAAGAATGCTGAGAAATTAGAACCCTGTACATTGCTGGTGGGAATGTAAAATGGTGCAGCTGTTGTGGAAAACAGTTTGTCTGTTCCTCATAAAGTTAAACATAGAACTACCATATGATCCAGTAATTCCACTCCTAGGTACATACACAAAAGAACTGAAGACAGGGATTCAAACAGATAATTGTTCACAAACATTCATTGCAACATTATTCACAATAGCTGAAAGGTAGAATCCACCACTCATGTGTCCATCAGTGATGAATGGATAAATAAAATGCGATAGGTCCAAACCATGAAATATTATTCATCCATTAAAAAGAATGAAGTTCTGATATGTGTTACAACATGAATGAACCTTGAAAACATGATGCTGAGATAAGCCAGCCATAGGAGGACACATATTGTATGATTGCACTTACATGACATATCTAGAATAGGTAAGTTCATAGAGACAGTAAGTAAATCAGAGGTTACCAGGGGCTGCGGGGAGGGAGAATGGGAACTTATTGCTTAATGGGTATAGAGTTTCTGGTTTTGGAAGTAGATAGTGGTGAATGTAATTACTGCCACTTATAAATTATTAAAATGGCAATTTTATGTTAGATATAGTTTACCACAATTAAAAAAAGGAACAAATTAGGTTTTCTCACAGGGGCCCTCAGGAGGAAACAGGGTTGGGGTTGCTGAAAAGGCAGTCCTGACCCTATTCAATCTTTCTAGAGAAGACGGGGCAACTGGAGGCTCAGTTGGGCCACAGTTGCCCACATGTCCCTCAGCCCCCACCCTAGGGCACTCCTTGACCTATTATCTCATGGGACTGCCCCACTGCTCACTGGAACTCCAGGACCCACTCTCTGACCACAAGGAGACCTCTGGGCCCATCTTCTGTCTCCCACTCGCCCGGCTGCTCTCTGCTTCTTTTTCTTCTATGCCCAGCACCAACTCCACGTCCTTGTCTTTGTCCCTCTCACCGGGCCTAGAACACATTGCAGGCCCACACGATGGCCAGGCTGACTCCTGATTTAACCCCAAACTTCAGTCCTGTGGCTTCTGGTCCCCACCCTTGGCCCTCCCTGGCTCTGGTTTTCCACTGCTCCATGGCAGTGTCTGCGGCCTCAGCTAGGCTCCTGGCACTGCCCTCTGAGCCTGGCCAGCAGCCTATAGATGACTTCCTGGCTTGCCAGCCTCAGAGGGCTCATCTGACGTCACAGCAGGTCCAGGTCCTTGGCGCTTCCAATCAGATTATCTGTGGTGAGGGTCCTGCTTGGCTCTCACGACCCCAGTGTGCCCCTAGGGCCTCAGCTCTTGCTCCTTCCCACCCCCATGCCACACGTGTCCAGGCCCAAAGATGTGAGAGCTCAGCAGCCTACACACTCCAGGGATGAGCTTGGCTATGGTCACAGTGGGTGCTGGCCATCTGCATCTATGGTCCTCCCCCACCCTCTTTCTCCCTCCCTTCCTGGGCGGGGGCTGGCATGGCTCAGTAGCAGCAATGCCAAAATGGGCAGGGAGAGGGCAGGACAGGGAGGTCTGCCAATGAAGCGGCTGCAGGGTGTGCAGCCTGGGGTGGAAGCATCAGGATTGTAGTGGGGTCGGGGGGTGGGGGTGGTGGAATGGCCTTTGGTCCTGGGCAGGGGCCTGCTGCCTTGGGCCTTTTGTCCTCCATCCATCACTGTGAAAGGCACTCCGGGCCATCCATCCAAGGGACTCGGGATACATTCAGGAGGGGCCTGGGGAAAGGCTGAGGTACCCTGGCTCGGGGCGCTCTGAGCCACACTGGAGCGCTGTAGGCAGCGGGGCCAGCTCTCCTACCTGTGAGGCATAGGTGTCCAGTTTCTCAAACTGCTGCAGGTCCAGGGGCATGGATTTCAGGCTGGACCGATCCCAGGGGTAGGCTGGAAACACAGGGGGGCTTGGTCAGCTGCTGAGACCTGCTGACGAGGGCTGCCTGGCCGAGGCCTCCCTGTCTTTTTGAGAAGCGGTGCCTGCCTGACTTCTGGCATGATTCGCAGAGCCTGAAACTCTGCTCCCAAGAGCTGTCTCTCTTAGAAAGGTCCCCTGGTCGAGTTGGTTTGGGGTCTTGGAGACACAGGGGAATGAGACAGTGGAGCAGGTTGTACGGTCAGGGTCACTCTGCTCCGGGAGGGTGCAGGTGGGGTCTCTGCAGGTAAGTGTGGGGGGCCGGCCATGAGCCTCAGCGCTCTGTGCATTTGCCCACACGTCCCTCAAGGGCTGTGAGAGCCCACACCTTGGTGCTACAGAGCCCAGAGGTGTGGTGAGAAGGTGAGGATGGGTGTCACGGCCAGCTCCGGTCTGAGCTGCTCCATGACCCTCGCTGGGCCAGCACTGGATGAGAGGCCATGCCAGCTGGTTAGGCAGCTGGTCAAGTTTAGCTGCCAGGAGCAGGCCGCATGGATCCTTCTGCATCTCCCCACCGCTCCTAGGTCCCTATCGTAAAGCTGTGGCCTCGCTCAGCAACTTAGCATTTTCCTGCTTCTTCTGCTTCTTCTACGAGGACTAAGGCATTTCCTGGACCCCACACCCCAAATTCTGCTGTCCTGCACAACCTCACCTTAGAGCTCCCATGAAGCCCAGTACCGTCATGGTTACCGCTCTGGTGCCGGAGCTGGGACTTCTCGTTTGCCATTACTTAGGGCACCATCAGTCCTTACCCTGCATGGTCCGAGTGCAGCCCTGGCCCAGCCAGCCCCTCAGAAGGGCACGGGGACATGGCGGCAGGCCCTCATGACCTCCCCCCCCCCCCCCCATTCCTCAGTGCCCTCTCCCTCCACGAATCTGGCTCCTGCCATTCTCTGACAAGGGCCATGAGGGTGACCTCAGTGGATAAGAAAGGGACTTGCACGTCGAACAATTTCTGCTCAGTACAGCTCTGCAAATGAGGTCTCCCTGCCCCCATTTAGAAGAAAGATGGCATTTCTAAAATGGGACTGAAAACCCTACTACTAGTTTTACCCTTTCTTGGTTCTGTTTTACAATATCTGAACATTAAAATTACCCATAATGATTTATGCCTCATTAAGTTTACCTTCTGAGCAGATTATATAAATCCAAATATGATTTTGCACAAATACATTTAAAATGCCAGTGGCATTAACAAGATTATTCTAATTTTAAAGCAAAACAATGGGACGAAGTGCCAACCTGTACCAAACCTTAGATGCCATCTGGTTTACTGAGGGGGAAACTGAGGCCCAGGAAAGGTGAGGGGGAAACAAAAGCAAGATTCGAACCCAGGCTGTCTCTCATCCCACGCAGGGTTTCTTCCTCTGCCCCACGCTGCTTAATTGCATGCCTCCGACCGTACAGGTGATTGGCATTCTATTTAAAGTTTACACAATTCTGGACTCTTGTTTTAATATGTTTCTCATAATGGGCTGCCTTGTTATTGGTGGGGTTTGTGCTTTAGCTTAGGGCTCCAATCTGGTGTGTGAGCTTTCTACTTCGCCCCCTGTGTCCATGGCAGACATTGCTAATCAATCACAATACTCCTCCCTCCCTGAGCCCAGAGGTGGCCCCTGACTCTCAGCACAGGGGCCCAGGGAGCCATTTTCAATCGATTGGAGACTCCCCCATGAGGCTAAATTAATTCCCGTCTCACAGAACGGCCCAGGAGAAGGTCCTGCAACTTACCGTGAGCATCTTTCCCTCCAGGCTGCCGGGGTCTTGTGTTTCCATTTTTATCACCTTGCAAACCTACAATATCCCAAAGATCAGGGGTAGAGACACTTCAGAGGAAACAGAAAGGCAAGCACAGACGATTCTCTGTGTGGGCCTTGCTTCTGACCCCTCCCCTCCACTCTCCTTCTCAGAGCCTTCTTGCTCCCATCCCCACCTCCGACCAAATTGCTGCTGGAATTGCCCTAGACGCCCTGGTGGGGCAGAAGGAGGCCTGGGAACCAGGGAAGGGTGACAAGAAAGGCACCTGCCGTCTGCGAGCATTTCCTCCGACAGCAACGTTTTGGATTAGTGAGCGGCCCGGCCCGCCTGGGGCCTGCTGCCCCTGCCCTCCTCCACACGCGCCTGCCACCCAGCAGCACAGCCGGGGATGCCGGGAGCACCGGCGCATTCGTGCCAGATACCCCTGGACGAGAACTGACCATGGACAGACATGAAAGTGGGGCGAGAGAAAAGCAGTTTGTGTGGAGCTGAAGCCCAGAGAGCAATTATTAAATTATTCCCTGGGAAGGTTCAAGGGCAACCACATCCTATAAATCCAGGACTGTTAAGGCAGGGTGGTTGGCAACAGTTCTTAGACTCCAAGGGCAACAGGAGAGGAACCCTTCCTGCTGATCTGAAAGCAGGTCAGGAAGATGAGGTTCCTGCTGGGACCTGGAGGACCTGGGGGTGGGGTGCCGAAGCAGCTGTCTCGTGCCCCTGAAGCCCACTGTAGGCTGTAAATATAACAACCGAAGGTTGCAGAGGTATGAAGGCCATTCTAGTAACAGTGGGCCTTTTCTTGCACCTACATTTTCCCCCATCTACCTTCTTTGGTAGAATAATGAGGGTTCAAAATAGAAGCTAGCCTTTATTGTGTACTTAGGATGCCTGGCTTGTGCTTTGTATTGGCACTGTACCTGGTACCTCTCATTCAACTTCACAAGAATCTTATGAGGGATGCTGAATTGCTTTCCTCCTTTTACAGATGAGGAAATTGAGTCCAAGAGGGAGGTCAAGCCACTTGCCCAAGGTCACAGGGCTGAGATCTGAACCCAGCCAGTTGATTCCCAGGGTCTGTTCTCTCTCCATTTGACTGTCCTCCCGAGATCCTGACCGCCGAGGGCTGTAGGGCCAGGCAGACTTGGAGGGTCTGCCTTGGCCCGCTGAGTGGACTCAGAGAGAACCTGAGTCTTGGCTGCTCTGTGGCATCTCTTCCTTGGCTGGCATTTCCCTAGGCCCTTGTTTAGCCACATGATGGACAGATACAGGGGGAAGTCTAAGAAGGGATGGAGGAGACATCGTGGGCCTGGGTCTGGGCCTGTGCGCACTGCACTGAGGCTGGCCACGTAGGGTGGGAAAGAGCATAGGCCTCAGTTGGACCTGGGTTCTGAACCTCTTCCCAGCTGGTCATGTAGCAGTTATTTCACCTTTCTGAGCCTCACTTTACTGATCTAAAAAGTGGATATAGCCCTGACCAGTTTGGCTCAGTGGATAGAGCATCAGCCTGTGGACTCAAGGGTCCCAGGTTCGATTCCGGACAAGGGCATGTACCTTGGTTGCGGGCACATCCCCAGTAGGGGGTGTGCAGGAGGCAGCTGATCGATGTTTCTCTCTCATCAATGTTTCTAACTCTCTATCCCTCTCCCTTCCTCTCTGTAAAAAATCAATAAAATATAATAATAATAAAAAAAGTGGGTATAACACTGGTATATGCCAAAGTTAATGAATGCAAAAAACTTACATGGTACCTTCCAGACAGTCACTAAATGGTATCTAAAAACAGTAACACTCCTGTGATGCAATTCATCTTTAGCTAAAAGCCTTGTTCACCCACACCACACTGCAGACACTCAAGCATAGTGATTACTGGGAATGGAGAAGAAATAGAACCCCAGCACGAAGCTGTCCTACCTCTGCCTCTTACCAGTGTGTAGGTCCAGGCTACCCCTCTCCTTACCCCAGAAGATGCCCAGGCTGGGCTCTGTCCAGTCAGTTGCCCTCAATCCTCCCTGCCAGACCTCCACACACAAGCAGCCCTGTACGTACGTACGTTTATCCAAGGAAAACTTCTTAAGCAGCTCGGGCATGGCGTCTCGAGGGTGCACCTCCACAGTCAGCTGTGTCCCTGGAAAGGAATAGGAGGTGACAGTCTCATCCCCATGATACTAGGAAAGGATGCCGTGTCTCATGACAGAGGTTTGAACAACAAAACACAGTTGGTCTGGGAGCTTTCTTTTGAACATACAGGCAATGCTTGTTTAAAAAGAACGAAGGCAAAACACAAGCCGACAGTTCCCAGGTCCAGGTAAGACGGAGTAAGCCCGTTCCACCTGGCCGCTCCCACCGAAGGCAGCCATAAACCTTGGAAAGAATGCACGGGGCAACCATTTGAGGACGCAGAAGAAAATGATAGAAGGAATACTGAGGAAGAAGATTAGGATTTAAAGCATCACCAGATTGGCAGTGCGGTTACCACTCCCTCTCCCCTGCGGAATTACTTAGGTGGGACTCAGCAGCAGCCCCAAACCCAGAAGGTGCACAGTGGGTGCAGGGAAAAATGCTCCCAGAGGAGCCTTCTCGTCCGGCCTGTGGAGTGAGAGCGAGAATCTCTAAGAGTAAGAGAGTGGGTGAAATACCGTGTTGTACCCCCCCCCCTTTTCTGTTATTTCCCCACTCAGCCCCCAGGAAATTCTATTGGTAGCAGTGCAGAGTGATTTTGGTGGCCAGGTAGGCACATAAAGTCTTGGAGAGAGGGCACGAGAGAAGCTAAAATTCCCAAGCGTGTGGGGCAAATTCTTCTTCTTCTTCTGTTTCTCTCTCTGTTCTCACTGACTGGCTCCAAAAGCAGACACAGTTGTGAGAGGTGCCTGGCAGAGGGGGAACACGAAAGCTCCAGCTTTTTGGCCAGAGGACTGGAAAGCAGGTTGTGAAGAGGAGGGAGCTCAAGAAAACAAACCCATAAAGTTGTGGATGAACTCTTGTAGTTACCCCTGAGTTGTGCGTACTGGGATCTCATCCTAAAATCATTATCACAGTCTTTGAGAACTAAACTATAAACTGACGAACAAAATAGATACAGAGACATGGAAGCATGGAGCTAACTGATGAATCTCAGAGGGAAGGGGGGAGGGGAGTGGGAAGAGATGAGCCAAAGAACTTACATGCATAGCCCATGGACAGACAATAGTGCTGTGAAGGCCTAGGGAGTGGGGGCCACGCATCAGAGCAAGGGAGTCACTGGCGGGAAAAGAGGGGATATCTGTAATACTTCCAACAATAAGGATGAATTTTTAAAAAGTAATAAATAAAATCTAAACTATGGGGTAGACTAAATGCTCAGACAGGCCACCGGGTGGTGCATGTACAGGGCAGAACCGTATAACATTGCAAAGGCTACAATCCAAAATTACTACCCAGCATAGGAAGACCTAGGAAAATCTCAACTTGAAAAGAAAAAGATAATCAACATATGCTAACCCCACAATGACACGGAATTTGGAATTATCAGCAAAATACTTCAAAGCAGCTATGCTCTAAAAGGTGAGGGCAAACAGTCTTGAAATAAATGTAAAAATACAAAGTATAAGAAAAAAAATTAAAGTTATGAAGAAGAAACAAATGAAAATTTGAGAACTGAAAAATATAGTTTAAAAAATTCTCTGGATATGCTCAATAACAGAGATGACAGAAATAAGATGTAATGAACTTGGAGATAGATTCATAGAAACTATACTATATGAATAACAGAGAGAAAAAGTGAACAGAACCTCAGGGACCTGTGGAACAATACCTAAAGCCGAGCTTTCATGTCCTTGAGATACAAGAAAGAGAGGAGAAAAGTGTGGTTCAGAAAAAAAATATTTGAAGAAATTAATGAGAGAATAATCAATGAAACTGAAAGCTGGTTCTTTGAAAATATTAGTAAAATTGATAAACACTTTAACCAGATTTATAAAAAATAAAAATAAAAAAGAGGTTAAGACACAAATCAGAAGCCAAGACACCAATATCAGGAATGAAATGGATGGCATCACTACTGATGATCCTAAAATTTAAATGAAAAGATACAGCAACTAGAATAGCCAAACCAATTTTGGGGAAAAAAAATCGGAGGACTCCAACTATCTTATTTTAAGATATACTATAAAGCAACAGTAATCACAACAGTGTGATAATGGCAAGATAGATACATTGATCAACAGAGTATAATAAATAATTAAGAAATAGAGCCACACGAATATGGCACATTGACTTTTTACAAAAGTGCACAGAACAATCCAACTAGAAAATGGGTAAAAGAACGGATATTTTGCCAAAATAGAAATGGCAAGTAAGCACATAAAGATATTCAACATGGTTAGCCATTAGAATGCAAATTAAAACTATAATGAAATATCACACTTATTTGAAGAGCAATACTAAAAATATAGTGATAATACTATATGCTGACAAGGTTGTGGAGAAACTGACGCTCTCATGCATTTCTGGTGGTATTGCAAAGTGGTACAGCCTCTCTGGGAAAGAGTGTGGCAGCTTCTTAAAAAACAAGACATATACTTAACATATGACCCAACTACTGCACTCTTGGGCTTTTATCCCAGAGATGTGAAAATTTATGTTCACACAAAATCCTATGTACAAATGTTTATAGCAGCTCTATTCATAATCACTCCAAACTGGACATACTCTTCAGCCCTAGCTGGTTTGGCTCAGTGGATAGAGCGTTGGCCTGCGGACCGAAGGGTCCTGGGTTCAATTCCGGTCAAGGGTGTGTACCGGGCTCTGATTGGGGCACATGCAATGTATTTCTTTCACATTGATATTTCTCTCTGTCTTTCCCTCTCTCTTTCACTCTCTAAAAAATCAATGGAAAAATATCTTCAGGTGAGGATTAAAAAAAAAAAAAAAGAAAGAAAGAAATACTCTTCAATAATGCTGAGAAACTCTTAGGAGTGATGGGAAGATGTGATTACAAAGAGTCTTACAAGATAATTTTGGGGTAACAGAACTGCTCTGTAATCTGGTTGTGCTGATGGTTACATAAATCTATGCATATGTTAAAACTCATAATTTAAAATAAAAAAAAATTAAAAACACCCAACCCGATAGAAAAAAGCCCAAGAAGAATTAAAACAAAACAAAAACCTGGATGATAAAGAAAGATACAAAATAGAAATTGAACATCCAAAGTAGGATTATTGTAAACATGTTTTTTGTAATTTGCTTTCTTGCTTAAGTCTTTACAAGTCAGTGAATACAGTCATATGTTTTCATTTTACATGGCTGCATAGCACTCTATTCAATACATGGTTTATAATCCATATAACCAATCCCTTTTCAATGGATAGTTAACTTTTCCCAAATGTTTTGCTAACATAAACAGTGATGTGATGAACATTCTGACACACACCTCTTTACATACTTTTCAAATCAGTTCCTTTGAATAAATTCTTAAACCTGGGTCAGAAGCTGTGAAGATTTTTAAGGCTTTTGCTTGATATTGGCAAGCTTTACCCATGGATGATTTTATCAGTTTATGATCACACCTACAGTGCAAGAGAATGCCCATTTTGCTCATTCTTGCTGTTTGATTGCTAAATTGGCCGCAGTACTTTGTACTTCCTCCTGTCGAGAGGTGTTTTGGTTTGGCCAAATGACTTGGCTTGGCTAATTAACATGTGGCAGAAGTGATGAAGTATAAGCTCTGAGCCTAGGCCTTAAGAGACTTTGCAGCTCCTGCTGTCATTCTTAGGATTCCAGTCACAACTGCCATGTGAATGAGCCCAGGCTAGCCTCCTAGAGGATGGGAGACCACATGGAGCAGAGCACAGCCATCTCAGGTGCGGCCACCCTAGACCAGCAGGTTTCCAGCCAACCCTCCAGCTGCCCACAACACATGAGCAAGCCAGCCGGGACCTGTTCTCAGCTGGGTGTGGCTCAGACAAGAACGCCCAGCCAACCTGTAGATTTGTGAGCTGGTAAATACTTACTGTTTTAAGCCCCTGAGTTTTGGAGTGCTTTATAATGCAAAAATAAATTACGACTATCCTCACTGACATTTGATTTTTACCATTTTTAAAAACATTATTATTTTGTTAATCCTCACCCAGAGATATTTTTTCCATTGATTTTTAGAGAGAATGAAAAGGAGAGGGAGAGACAGAGAGAGAAACATTGATGTGAGAGAGACACATCGACTGGTTGCCTCCCACATGTGCCCTGTACCCTGACTGGGGCTGGGGATTGAGCCTGCAACCGAGCTACGTGCCCTTGATTAGAATTGAATCTGGACCCTTCAGTCCACAGGCTGACGCTCTATCCACTGAGTTAAACCGGCCAGAGTCAACTTTTTATTAATGAACTAGAGGCTCAGTGCATAAAATTCGTGCATGGGGGGGTGTCCCTCAGCCCAGCCTGCACCCTCTCCAATCTGGGACCCCTTGAGGGATGTCCGACAGCCTAAATGGGCAGGCCTGGTCCCCCCCAACTGTCCTTTTCTGCAGGCCTGCCCCCCCCCCAACTTCCTTCCCCTGCCGGCCTCGTCCCCACCAACTGCCCTCCCTTGCAGGCCTGTTCCCCCGGCAACTGCCCTCCTCTGGCCTGGTCACCTCTAACTGCCCTCCCTTACAGGCCTGGTCCCCCCACAACTGCCCTCCCCTGCTGGCCTGGTCTCCCCCAACTGCCCTCCTCTGCCATCCCAGTCACCCCTAACTGCCCTCCTTGCTGGCCTGATCACCCACAAATGCCCTCCCCTGCAGGCCTGGGTCTCCCCCAACTGCCCTCCTCTGCCGGCCTGGTCACCCCTAACTGCCCTCCCTGCTTGCTTCATCGCCCCCAACTGCCCTCCCCTGCAGGCCTGGTCCCCCCCAACTGCCCTCTCCTACAGGTCTGGTTCTCCCAACTGCCCCCACCCCTGCTGGCCCAGTCACCCCTACCTGCCCTCCCCTGCTGGCCTGGTCACCTCTAACTGCCCTCCCCTACAGGCCTGGTACCCCCACAACTGCCCTCCCCTGCAGGCCTGTTCCCCCACATCTGTCCTCCACTGCAGGCCTGGTTCACCCCTCCCCCAACTGCCCTCCAATGAAGGCCTGGTCCCCCTCCAACTGCCCTCCTCTGCAGGCCTTTTCCCCCCCCAACTGCCCTCCTCTGCCGACCTGGTCATCCCCAACTGCCCCCAACTGCCCTCCCCTGCTAACCATCTTGTGGTGGCCATCTTATGTCCACATGGGGGCAGCCATCTTTGACCACATGGGGGTGGCCATCTTGTGTCTTTGAGTGATGGTCAATTTGCATTTTACGCCTTTATTAGATAGGATGATGACATCTAGTGTTTTTGTGCATTTCTTTAATTTTTAGTGTAGTATTTTTCATACATTTATTTGCCACTTTAAATTCTTATTTTGTGGATCGCCCCATTTCCAACTGATTTTTTTCTTACTGATTTTTTAAGAGCTCTTTTTATTAACCCTTTGCCTGCTAAATGTGTTACAGTAATTTTTCACAGAATAACAATACTGGCTTTCTTGTGCAGCTCAAAAACTTGCTCAGCATGCCAAAGAGAGTAATTCTCAAACAACTTTAAAAGCTACAACGTGGCCTCCTGAGGCATTACTTTGAAAGGGTTAACATTCATTTTGAGTGTAGTTTCTAGACTATTCACTTTCAAAGACAATCAGCTATGGCTTTACAATTACGACTTGAAGCATTTCAGAGTTAAAAGCATGCTTCAGATTTGGCCTTAGGAACCGAACCGGTGGCATCGCCATCAGCAGCAAAGACTCCCTGTGTGTCCTCCCGTGCTGGGGGAGGCCTGGGCCTGTTCCCCTTTGCCTCCTCACTTGCCCACCCGAAACACTCTCAGGTGTTTCTCCAAAGGGGGTGCCAAACTTCATTTGACTGCCCGATGCCTTGTGAAAACAAAGATTGAGGAACATGACCACTCTTTCCCCTTTTGCGGGTCCCAGTACACAATGCTCTGAGAAGCCCTGTAGCAGAGAACTCCACTGACTCAGTACTACTTTGTCAAAAACAATTTGGAAATGCTGGACTAGAACAATCTCCAAAAGCTTAAAGAAACTGCAAAACTGAACAACGTGGTTGATGGTTTAGGGCTCAACAACCAACCTCTTCCCCAAACTTCTCCTAATGTCCAGGTACTCCCCACCTCTCCCAATTCAGCCACATCTCTTTGTCAAAGAATGAGCGAGCTGAAAAGGGTGGGTCTGAGGGAGTCACACGCAGAGCGCACCACCATTTCTCATCTCTCGTTCCTGCACTTCCTGTTCTCTCTCCCCTCTTGGCCAGGGGCCGATGTCCAACATTCTCCCGAGTCCCACTTCCTGGCTCTCCCCCAAAGTGGTGCTGCTGACCAGCACCTTCTGAGCGAAACAGCACAGCTCCCCGCCTGCCTCATCTGTGTGGGAGCGAGCCCAGCTCCCGTTTCCGGTCTGTAAGGGCACTTCCGGGAGGCTCTCTGCTCCAGGAACTGAGCCTTGGCCTGGGCTTGTGGCCTCCAGGTGAGCAGCATCCACGGCACAGCCCCTGCTTCCTAAAGGTAGGAAATGGTAAGAGTTTGCAGACTGTAGCATTCCTGCATCAAATAACATTCTTAATTTCAGGAAAAAGATTAATTTGACCAATCTCCAATGATAAGGAGTGGGACATCATTTAGGACAAAATTTAAGGTACGCTCTAAAAACCTAAGTCTAGTCAGATACCGTTACACTAATTTTAACAGTCACCACCAAGCCCAGAGGGACTTTCGGTCACCTGGCTGGCGCTTTCATGACATCCCTCCCCACTTCTACCAGTTGTCACCCAAATTCCATTTCTGAAGCGCAGTTCTGGCTGTCCTAGTGCAAGTGTCTAAATGATTGTTTTCTGCAAGCCTAAGAAGTGGCTCCCATGGGCGTCTCCAGCTGCCGCTGGCTCTGGTCCCTTTCCCTCCCCCTCTCAGGAGCGGAGATGCGGCCGGCAAGCCCAGCAGGTCCACGGGCACGCTGCTCCGGCCTGCCATTCACCCAGCCAGGAGAGTCCTCCCACCCGACAGCTTCCCTCCAGGTCTCGGCAGGTTTGAATCAGGATTTGTCTAAAGGCCTAATTTGCTCAGAATTACTAATGCAGAGATGGCAAACAGATTTCGTGTTGTTCATTAACTCTGATTGGAAGTGGCTGCCTGAAGCATTGATCAGTTAGCAGAGGCTGCGTGTACACACGGGTGTGTGTGGGGAATGAGGGACTCATCTCAGATGGCTGCCTTCATTGACTGAAGGTCTTCATTAACTCTTTCCATAACTGGCTGCCACGTTTGCAACCTGAATTCTTTGCCTTGGGATATTTTCCTGCAGTAGCCGAGCATCAGCAAACCTCAGCTAAAGCGTTTGAAAAAATACCCCTAAAACAGACTCTAGCTAGGTAGGTGGTCAAGAGACTTGCTGTGGTTTCTGCCCCGGAGTGCAGTAGTCAGCATTAGCGCAGGGCGTGGTGAGCTGTGGCACCCAGGAGCAGCCTGCTGGATGGTGATGGGGAGAGCCCGGCTCTGTGGCATGCTCACCGGGGACTGCTGGCCACGCTATGAAAGCCCCACTCAGCAGCTCTAGTTATGAGATGACAACTGAGCATGCCAGAGCTCAGGGAGAGGTCACCGGGGCCCCGGCCGGCGTGTGTGACGAAGGGCGCCTCTGTGGCCCTAACTGACCCGGCTTCCGCTGGGCTCTTGAGAACACAGGGCCACTGACGATTCCTTCTGCAGAGCGGCGCGCCCTAGGGGGGGTCCCAGCTCTGGAAACAGGGTGGTGTGACGCTAGTGCATGCATGATCAAAGAAGGCAGGGGGTCTGCAAGGGGATAAGGGCGGAGGACCTGAAGGACGCACGCCTCAACAGAAAACTAACTCCCAGAGTCATTGTCCAGGCCTGAAGTTCAGGGGCGCAGTAAGCACGCTCTTCTCATTCAACCTCACACCTGTTACAGACTAATCTTCTGAAGCCCCTTCCATGCGAAGATCCACGATTCCAATGGTCCTTTGTCACCTATTGTGTCAAGTCTTCCACTGAATGACAAGGTGAGGAGGAGGGGGAAGCTGGACCCCTCTGAGTAACAGTTCGGACTGAAATTTTGAACTTCTTGTCTGGCGGGAAAGTGGAGGGGGTGCCGCACCCAATCGTCCCCACCAGATTGGTCCCTGCCCTGTATGGAAGGGGGCGTGTGGTGGAGCAGTTATGCCCACTGGCTTTGGAAGCTCCCAGACATGGGTTTAACTTGCGGGCCTGGCCTGTGCCAGCTGTGTAACTTCAGGCAAGTTACTAAAATCTCTCTGGTCTCAGTTTTCCCATCTGTAAAATGGGAGTGATAACCTACACCGAAGGTGGTTGTGGGGTTAAATGAGGTGACCCCTAAAAGGGGCTTAGGTCCCTGACTGGCCCACACCGAGTGTCCCCCTGGGGCCCTGCTGTTACTGTCATAGAAAGAGCTGCCGAGGAAGTTGCACGGGGGCCCACGTGGTTCCCAGAACAGAGCTCACGAGGCTCAAGGCTCACTGGATGAGTAGGAGAGTGGCACACGGAATACTGATGTCCTTGGTCACTCTGATCCAAAATAGCAGGCATGTGGTTGCTTGGCCTTGGCACCAACCTCAACAAGGCCCCGTCTGAATTCTTCATGTTCTTTCCCTAAAAGGCGCCTCCTGCAGCTCCTCCATCTCCATCCTCAGCTCCCACACCTTGACTCCTCTCTTTCTCTTATACCCCAATCCACCCCAGGGAAGCCTCTCTTGCCTGGATCATCATGCTGCCATCTACAGGGTCTTCTGGCACCCACCCTCACGCACTTCTGTTTATTCTCTACTCTTTGGAGGCTACCCTGTTTAAAACCGAGGGGTTTCCAATGGCACTCAGACTAGAAGCCAGCATACTGCGGGTAGCCTCACAGGTCCTGCAGGGTCTGCCCTGTGTCCACCCGCCCCACGCCCCTCAGCCACAGTGACCTGCTCTCCGCTTCCAGAACACACCGGGCCCTCACACCCGGCTCCCTCTGCTGGAAGCTCTTCCCCAGACACCTGCACGGCTTGCTCCCTCACCTCCTCCCTTACTTGAATGTCACCTTCTCAGGGAGGTCTTTTTTCAACTATTCTATTTTAAATTGTCCCCTGTGGTAGGCTCCATAATAGCCCTTAAGGATATCCATGTCCCAATTCCAGGAACCTGTGAATGTCACCTTATGCACCAAAGGGGACTGTGCAGATGTGATTAAGCGAAGGATCTCGGGTTAGGAAGATTATCCTGGAGTATGCAGGTGGGCCCAGTGTAGTCACAGGGTTCTTATAAAACAGAGGCCGAGGAGGATTTAACTACTGATATGGAGAAAAGGCGATGTGACAATGGGAGCAGTGGTTAGAGTGATGCAGCTACAAGTCCAGGGGTGTCATCAGCCTCCAGAAGCTGAAGAGGGGAGGAACAGGTTCTTCCCATGACCTGCCTGACGACACTTGGACTTTAGCTCTTGAGATGGACTTGAAACTTGGGGTCTCTGGAGCGATTTAAGAGATTGAACATGTATTAAGTCACTGACTTTGTGATAATATGTTACAGCAGCTGTAGGAGGCTAATACACACCCATGTGCACATACACCCACCCCCTATTCTCCTTCCTGCTTTATCTTCCCCTCCAGCCTTATCTGACTCCCTTTGTTAGAGTCATCTGTCTCTCTCACTAGGGTGTCAGCTCCATAGGGACAGGAGCCTCTGTCTGTTTCCTTCTCTGATGGATCCCCAGTGCCTGCATCAGGAACCGCTTTTTGTGGAATGAATAGGTTAGAATCAGTGTGAACTCTGGCTAATGGGTCAGTATCAGTGTGAACTCTGCCCCTAAAGACAGGAAGCCCTCCTCTCTCTGTGACCCAGGCCCCCACAGGGCCCTGCCCGGCCCATCCATACCAGTCTACACAGGGCTCCAATCCTCATAGGAGGACACAGCTGCCCTTCTTCTTGTCCCCCTGGAAGCCTTGAATGCTGGGAGGTGGCAGGCGAGTGGCACACATGAGCCAGGGTGCCAGGTGCAGCTCTGGTGACCAGCCCACCCCTGTCTGTGGCACAGGGAAGGCAGTGCAGTGCAGAGGTCTGACCTTAGACCAAGCTCTTGGGATGGCAGCATCCCCAGCCTCAACTTTCTCCTGTGCAAACAGGGATAACACCAGGACCCCATCAAGGGGTGTGGCCAGAACTAAGCGAGACAAATGGTCGCTAATCCATTCTCATTTACGTGAGGTAGTGCTTATTCTTGTGCTGTGGCCAGCTGTGTGCTGCTAGTCCAGAGAAACGGTAAGGCCCAGGCTTGTCCTTGAGGTGCTCAGGGCAGGTGGCAATTCTTAGTGGGCCCACCAAGAGGCCCTGGGTCCTGTCCTGGAGCCGCATTCTCAGGAATTCTGGCCTAAAGGGGTACTGAAACCCGCATGGCCAGGTCCTTCCTGCACAAGTTTCAGGGGACAGTCCCCCGAGGACCCTAATCCTCCCGGGAGCCACCACTGTCCCCTCGATGTCGTTAGATAATCTCCTTACTGGTTAGGACAACGGGGCTAAGAGCACTGGTGATGAGCTCTTAGGGCTGAGCCTATGGGAACGCTCAGACCCAGGCCTTGAGTCTTTAATGCAGAGCAGAAAGCTGAGGCAGGGGTGGGGTCTCTAACCTGGCCTCACCTCCAGCCTCATTGGTGGAGCCCTCCTGCTCCACATGAGCCAGCGGGGGAGACGGGTGTTGGGGTTGCGGGGGGGTGGGGGGGGCGGCTGTGGTGAAAGCAGAGCTTTGAAGGTTAACAGCTCAGGACTTGGTGGTGGTTGGCGGGAGGTCAATTGCCCAGCTCTGAGTCTTGCTGGCCATTTGATCTTGGACAGATGTCAACCTTTCCAAGCCTCAGTTTACTCATCTGTAAAATGAGGATAGTAGGAGTACCAATCAAAAAGGATTGTTGTGAAGCTTAATTTATATGAGAATAATCATGTAAATGGCTTGGCAGGGTGCCTGGCACAAGGTTAGCACTCAGTAAATGACAGCTATAGCGATGGCAATGAGGGTGATGATGATGATGATACCAGTGGGTTCTGTGGCCCAAGGTCTATTTCTCGATCCCATGATACCATGCAGCCTCTCATTGCTTCCCATGGGTTGTAAGAAGAGGGAAAGGGGGCTCCAACATCTGTGGAACAGAGAGGACCTGCTCCCCAGTCTGAGCTCCACACCCGCTGTCTCTGGCACACGGGAGCTGGAGAAGGGGTCATGACGTGGCGAATTCCTTACCTTGGTTGTCGTAGGAAGTGATGACCTGGGTCTGCTGAGGATGCTGCTTCTCTGCCAGGTTTCCTATTTAAGGAAGACAGAGGAACCTGCCGTGACCACTGGGACCACAGTGGAATCTTCCCCGGGCAGAGCGGGGAGCTGCTTGTCTGCAAGAAAGGCAGGCTGCTGGCGGCCCAGGTCATCCCAGGCCTGGCCTGAACACAGGCACACCCGCCTGCACAGCCCCACAGCGTGCACGCGCGGGAATCGGCAGTCACACACCTGAATGCAGAGGCACACGACTGGAAGCCCTGTGCACACACCTCACACCTCCCAGCAGGTGCCAACACAGATTCTTTTTTTTTGTGTGTGTACTTTTACTACTAGCTTCTTTTGATTTTTGGAGTCTGGTTTTTAGTGTTCCTCATACTTTTCAATATACCATATTTTCTGGCTTATAAGATGACTTTTTAACCCAGGAAAATCTTCTATACGCCCAGTCGTCTTATACGCTGGAAAATACGGTATATCCAAACTTTTATACTATTATGGGAATGTAGTTCTTTGGCCTTTTTTTTTGAGGATACTAATGCGATTCTCTTCCTTTAAAAAAGCTTTTATTGAATTTATTGGGGTGACATTGGTTAATAAAATTCTATAGGTCTTGGTGCACAATTCTATAATATGCCATCTATATGTTGTATTGTGTGCTCACCACCCAATAGAGAGTCTTGAAAAGAAACTGGGGATGCCTCCATGGGTTAAGTAACCATGACTTCAGACTTTGGTGTCGCTGGCACGGTCTTCAAAGTGCATGGGGATGCCTGACATTCCCACCGTTTAGCAGAGCAGGCTGAGAGGTTCCTGTCCTGATTTTACAGCTAAGGGACCTGCAGCTTGGACTGGTTAACTTTTGCCAGTCTCTGCAGCCAGGGAGCATCAGACCTAGGGCTTGACCCTAAGCCTCGGGGCTCCTAGCTCAGCCTCTTGCCTCCCTCTGAGAAGAATGGGGCAGCCTGCCTCTTACTCCAGCCCAGGAGTTGGGGTGATTTGCAGTTTGGTTCAGTTGCACAAACACTTGCAAGGCAACCGCTATATGAAAGCGCGCTACGTGTGCTAGTAATGTTTATGTCCCCGGGACACGGAGCTGTCCTCAGGGACTAGTGGGGTCAGGCAGGAGATGGCCCGTTCCTGCTAGAGGCCATGAGGAGGAACCCACAGGCTTCTTGGGGAAGCACCACTTTTCCTACATCTCTCCCTTTACAGATGCTGGGGTGGCCTGGTCTTGCTGAGGTTGCCCTTGAATTTCTGCTTCAGAGAGGTGGGGGAAGGAGCTGGGAAGGCCGGGGTTGTGGCAGCCAGGGAGGTGATGATGATGATACCGGATGAGACCCACTGCTACCACTTGGCCAGCCATCTTCTCGCCTGGCCTCCACTGGTCTGCGGAAAGGCTGTCGGGCCTGCCACTGGAAGTGACCACTGGGACCAGTTTCTGGGTCTGGAAACAAGCCTGACTCTGGGGCACTGGCCTGACCAAGTTCCATTCAGATGCGTCCCTCGTGCACCCACCCAGATCTGCTGCTCAGTGCTCCCACGCCTGGGTCCAGGCAGAAGCCAGTCATGGTGGGTGGTGGGGCCCTGAGCTGGGCTGGGCTTGCGATCCACCTGGCAGGGTCTTGCCCTGGAGAAACCTGCTGGCTCCAGCCTTCTGTAAGCAGGCCAGCCAGGACCCTGAGCCCCCCGGGCCGTGATAGGTTGATCAGCTGAGGGCCAGCTCCAGGCCAGACTCAGGCTAGGGGACAGGGAGGCCACCTCCTACGGGCACAGCTGGCTGTATTTCGGCTGGCCGAGGGAGGAAACAGGATCTGGGAAGGGAATCCTCAAGGAGGCGATTAGCTGGCATAGCTGTTGTGGGGTATTTATAGTCAGGGCTGCACAATTGGTTTCCCTGTAGCTGTGGGGCGTCAGTCCCTGTGCTGCTAGGCAGACTTCAGCCAGGACCAAGGAAAGCAGCCAATCACAGCAGGGGAAGCCCGTTGCTGGGCAAGCTGGGGTGTGGGGGTGGCTTGGCCCTACACACCAGCTGCTTGGAAAAGTTGGAGCCCTCCAAACTCCCCTCACCCTGCCAACACCCCAGCCCAAGGAGTGCGCAGACCAGCAAAAGGGGGCACATGTGCCCTTCTGGATCAGTCCCAGGTTCAGCCACATTTGTGCACACTCCCCCAGCACAAGCCATCAGCTGTTTCCTTCTCAGATGAGCACGCCACCCAGTTTCCAAGGGCTGGGCAGGAGGGCCTGCTGGTACCAGGGCTGGGTGCCTTAAGCACCAGCAAGGCAGATATGTGCTCAGAATCTCACCATCAGAAAACAGAGAAAAGCCATACCTTTAACTTCTGCATGCATGCAAGTGTTTCATTTAAACAATAAAATAAAATTTTACTTTAAATTACATATATTGGTGGAGTGGTCTGGGTTCGAGGCCTCTGTGAAGCCTCTCTTCAGCCCTGCATGTACCTGAAACTCTTCGTTTTTGCAAGAACTACTTTAATCATCCTCTTTTTTGGCTGACACATTCTACTAAGACCTTTTAGAAGAGTCTTGTAGTAGTTACCGTGTCCCTTTGTGTTTTGTTGTATTTTCCCACTAAACTTCCCCCAAATCAGGAACCCCAAAGATGATAAAAAGAGGAGCAATATAATTCAATGCTCTCCTGATGTAATAATGTGCCCGAGAAGCCATAGGATGAATTTCAGACAACCCAGGCAAGGTAAGAGGGCTGCAACAAACCACTGTGGCCCGATTGTCCACTTGCCCGTGGGCACAGCGGCCAGGCACACAGGCCTCCATGGGCTATGTGTTTCTGTGGCCAATAGGTCTCTGGAGGTCTGAGTTTTATCTTAATTCTCACAAGCCTGCAGCATAGTTTTGCTAACTTTGGTGTCTGCTTCAGTAGAGCTGTGGCAGCAGGTGCATCTCCCATCAGATGGCCCCACAGCAAGGTTAAGGAAGCCACCCCACCCACCCATGCCCATCAGCTGGGACTCGGCGGGTGGTCTCTAGAAGTGCATGTCATGAGAATGACTCATCCCCATGCACAGGGCAGAGGACAAAGGCACGCTCTTCACCTCCAGGACATTGAGGCTCAACTGCAGTAAATGGTGTCACGATTACAATCATTTTAATATGGCCTCATGAGGGCAGGGGTTCTTGACTGTATTGTCTACTGTTTCATGAGGACATGAGTGAGTGAATTTACACCCTTCTCTTTTGTTACTGTCAGAAGAATGGCAAAGAAGAGCTGTTTGGTCTTGTTCAATTGGGATTCTGTTTCCCCATTTGTGGAGGGAGGGTCATAGAGGGTGGTTCCTTCACACTGGCATTTGGTCTGTCAGTTATCTGACCTGGGGTCTGACTGAGCCCCCTATTGGAGTTCTGGGTGGCGGTCTGACACTTATTAGAATTCTCACACACCCCAATGCAGTTACACTGATGTTTGTTGCTGGAGGCTGGCCTAATGAATCTCTGAAGGGCTCAGAGTAAGGCTTCGTAGAGTTGGTCCATGCATAGAATTCCCAGGTCCTGAGCTTGCAGGGTGACAGGCACCTGGCACCAGAGAGAGGAGGCTTTGGAAGCTGACTTCTCTCAGATTTTATGGTCGTCTGTGTCCCGGGCCAGCAGGTAGCCACTGGCATCGCCCAGGCCTCAAGGCAGGACGCTGTCCTCTCTATTCAGAAACAGTTTCCAAAGACGGATGCCCTGCAGGACATGAGCAGCCACACCTCTGTGGGAACACACCCACCTCCCATCCCGAATGACACCAGTGGACACGTGGGTACAAAAGCGTATGGCATTGCCCCCATCCAGCCTCCTGGAAATCAGGGGACCTGATGCCAGGGAAAACTTTCCAGGGTCACAGTGGCCCCAGATGCCTGGCTGAGTTACAAGCAGCCACTTCTGAGTGGTTAGGTGACTAGAGCCAGTCTTCAAACAAATGAGACCCAATGTGTCCAGTCATTTCAAAACGTGTTGAATTCCAGAAACTAAAAAGAAAAAAAAAAACCACACAAAAACAACGAAAAGGGAGAATTTACCATACAGGCTGTTTCCTTCTATTTTCTGCCATTTCTGTATTCCGTTTCCGCCACCTTGGAGTCCTGTGAAATAACAAGGACTGGCATGAGGCTCTCTGTGGTGCAGAGACCCAGGCCCAGCAAATGATGTGCTAGTTGTGTACACATCTGGATTGGCGTGGGGCTGGTGGAACGTGGCTCTCCAGGGATCTGAGGGAGGCTGCCCACGGATGAGATACACTTAGGAGCATGAATGCAACCATTCATATTTTAAACATTTAAAAAAAATATTAAAACAGTAGTTTTCAATGGGGGAAGGTTTGATTATCAGAATCATTGCAAATAGAGATGCCCATTTTTAACTCCCACATCTCCACTGCATAAATATGGAAGGATTATTGTCAAAGACATTTGCCATTCATTTTGCCTGCCTATTTCTGTATGTGGTAAATCTCCCACTTTCAGAGTCTTGATGTGGGATGGGAGTGGGCAAACACTGCCTACCCCTATGGGAACTGAAAGTAATAGTAGCCTGCTCTCCCAGCCTCCCTTGCAGCGAGAGCATGGACATGTGTGGCCTCGGCTTAGCCAGTCAGTGGCACCTGTGTCCAATTCCACCTGGGGACCTGGTGAGGCAACAGGAAAGAGAATGGAAGCTTTCTCTACCTCCGGTGACAGTTGGAAGTGGTGGCTGCAAGGTCAAGCTCCTGGCACAGAACTGGCATATGTTCTGGCAGTGGGAATAGCTGCAATAAAATCAAGTTCCTGGTGCGAAAAGAGCACCTAGGGACCCTTGGTGGCAGCGAAGGTCCCCTCACCAGAGCAGCTTATGAGGCTGTTCCTGGAAGTTCAGCCTCAAGCCTGGTTCTCCAGCCCTTTCCACCGCTCCAAGGCTCCCTAGTCCCTCCCTCCTGCAGAGCCCTCCACAGTCAGTGTCTGGGACCTACCACCTGGAAACCTCACCAGCACACCTTTGGAGAGGAATGCATATGTCACATCAGCTTTGGGGATAAAACCTAAAACTTTGAAGCTCTTTCAGTCTTGGTGCAAACAGCTTTAGGCCACCTTGTCCACTGCAGGGCCTCCAGGCATGGTTTTGAGAAGCACTGCTCTAAGGCATGGCCGGGAAAATGCTAGGGCCCTAGAGGAAAGGGGAGAGAGCACCTGTTGGCCTTGCAGCCCAAATTCCTGGTGCCACACTCCTTGCCTCCTGTCCCTTTGACTATTTTTTGCCACAAGGACACAGCTGAAAGCCCCTAAGTCACATCCTCAGTCAGTCCTCTGCATGGTGACAGTATTTGAGCTCAGGCCAACCTTTGCAGAGTGGAGGACCTGGAGCTGGGAGGAGCCAGGAGGAGACTCCTGGAATTGGGCATGGGTGAGTTCTGGGTCTGTGCACCAACAGGAGGCCTTGGAACAAGCTAGACTTGCTCAGCATTTCCCCTCCTTAGGCTGCATGGGCTTGCAAGCCGGCTTAGCCAGGGGTCTCCTGGACAACACCCCTGCCCAGCAGGCCTCGGAGGCTGTGCACGCCCCCTCTCCTCTGCTCCGGTGCAGAGCTGTCTGACTGAATATGAGACACAGGTCTCTCCACTGACATAGGGTCTGGGAGAAACATCTGTTAGGAAAACATTTGGAGAAAAATATCAGCAGAAAGGGCTCACAAGCAGGGTCTTTTTTCCCTGAGCCACAGTCATTGAGTGTTGAGTGCACCGGTCTGGAGTCCTGCAGGGTTGGTGGTAGGCGTTTGACACCTTGCGGAGCAGTCCAGATCCCAGACACTTCTGGGGCTTCACCCTTTCTTTCTAGTGACAGAGCCTTTAGGAGAGACGTGATCAGAGCGGGAGAGGAGCTAGGGACTCATGGGCTGGTCTAGAGATGGGCCTCGTGGGGGCCCTCTGGCTGTGCCACACACGGCGGGAGGCCTTCTGGTGTGTGTAGGAGGAGCAGTCTCCTTTCTCTGAGAAAGCTGACGGCCTCGACCCATTTCCTCATTGCAGATATCCTGGGTGGGCATTTTCCCTTCTTCTAGGAGCAGCTCTGAGAACCAAAGAACCAAGCAACCCAAACAACTGTTGGCCCCCAAATTGCTACTGAGACTAGAGTACCTGTCAACATCCTCAGCTCTCCAGAATCCATTCCCCCGCCCCCCTGCTTGCCTCCCCAAGGGGTCACCAGGAGCTATGGGACAGCTCTAGCCGGTGTGGCTGGTGGGGGCAAAGCCATCCATGGTGTCATTGCTTCAACACGGAAGAAGGTGGCAGATGGACGTTCAATGTGCAAGGGGGCTAGGGGACAGAAGAGCTGGGCAGACTCCAAGGAGCTCTGGAGCTGGAGGGGAGGCGGGAGGCAGAAGCCACTTTGCCGGGGCTCAGGCATCCCTCTCAAAGCACTGGTGCACAGTCAGCCCAGTGCATGCGCACGCCTCTCCGCCAGGGTTCCTGGGGCCTTCCTCCTAGACCTGGGACCCAGAGGTTCCCAGACACCTGAGGGGCTTCGTTAACAATTATGTGTCTGTATCCCCCTTCACGCTGTGTCCTCTCCTCTGGAGAATACAGAGGCACGGACCTGCCTCCCACAATAGCTTTATAAACAGTCACTTTGTTTTACCAGCCTACACTTGGCCAGAAAGTCCGAAGAAAAGGAAAATTAGTAGATAAGGCGGGGACAGCAGATTTCAAGCCTAACCCTATCCAAGCCTGTGTGCCCTTTACACCTCTTATGCCTTCTGTGGAAGAGGGGGAGAGGGCTTAAGAAAGGGAAACCGAGGCTGTGAGTTGTGCAAGGGCTCCAAGGGGGCTTCCCGTCTTCAAGTCTGACTCAGCACCCAGATTTCCCTGGGATCCTTGCTCCCTGCATGTGCCTTATGGGGAGCAGGCTTTGGGCCACCCAGGAGTCAGGCCCGAGGCTCTGGCCCCCTTCTTCCCGGGCATCTTCCAACCCTGAGCTGCACCTTTCAGAGAGTGGTTGGAGGAAACTGGCTGCCTGGGTTGACGGAAGCACCGCAGGCCTGCACAGGAGTCAACTCAGGGCAATCACGGGGCTGCGCGTTGCCAGGGGACGCCAGAGCCACAGCTTGGAGGCGCAGGCAGCCATGGGGAGAGGGTCGTGTCGCTGTGCTCGTTCGGGGGCGTGAGGGGCGTCCCCAAGGCGGGCGGGCCCTGGGGTGAAGAGGCCGAGGTGCTAGGACCCTCTGAGGGTCGGCTGGGCGCGCGTTACCTCCTCTGCGCTGCGGCAGCGCGCCCGGGTCCGCCTGCCGGTCCGAGTGCGTGCCCTGCGCGGCGCGCCGTTTCTCCGAGTGCACGATCAGCAGCATGTCGATGGACACGGTGTTGCTGTCTTTCTTCAGCTCCATGGTGCCACCTCGTTCCCCGCCGGCGCGCCGCGGCCGCTCGTAAGGCTGCCTGCGCTGCAAATGGCCCCGTGCGCGCTGCTGCCCGGCGCGGGAGATGGCGAGGGCGCGGGAGAGGGCGCTCCCCCACCACCTAGCCGCTGCGCGCTTCGTTTCGCTGACTCTGCCAAACACGCCATTAGGCCCGCCCGGGAGGGCGCTCCCCTAATGTAGCGGCTCTAAGTCACCTTTGAAAGGAAATCCCCAGTTGAGCCCAGACCTGCACCGAGGCCACCGGCCCCAGAGCCTCCCGTCCTGCACCCCTGCCCGCCGCTGTAAGCACTTGTCCCTGGCGCCAGGACTGTTTTCTGGGTGGCTGGTGCACCTCATTCCTGCCATCTCGGGGTGGGGGGTTCCCCAGAGGGCCTGAAGCAGACCTTCTCCAAAAGCCATGGCAAATACAGAATCGCACAGTGCTGTCAACAGTGAGTCATTTCAGAGGAAGGAAAAACAGGGCTCCAGATTGCATTGCATGGTGTGGAGAAATTGGCCAACCTCTGGCCTTGGCCCCGCTCCTTCCTGGGGTGGGTTTTGGAGACTGACAGCTCCCTCTCTAAGAAGGAAATGGATGGGGTCTTGGGATCATAAGCTCCCCCTTCCCCCCTCCCCAATTATGGCCCTACCAGAACTTGGAACATGCCCACTGGGCATCAACCCAACAGTTCTCTCTGGCTTGAAAACCTCAACATCTCTGTTCCTTCTGGAAGCCTGGATCCTGCCCGTGGGGAAAGTGGGAAGGGGAGAGGAGGAGGCTGGGCCCAGGGAGCAGCCTGCTGCTGTGGCCAGGGAGCTGGACCTGAGAGCCCTTCTATTTTTAGCGGGGCCTGGCCTGCCCAGGCAACAGCAGCAGGGCCTTTGGCTCCAGGTCCTAGGAGTGTTTACAGCGGCATCTTCCTGATAGCCCTTGGCATGGGCGGCCCACCTCGCCAGAGCCAGTCCCCTAACTTGAGTGTCCACCATGAATACATGCTGAGCATATGGAGGCCTTTCTTTTTGCCTTGGAGCATGGTCCCCTTGGAGGCAGACTGTGCTGCGCAGGCCTGGGTTCCAGTCCCAGCTCCACTCCTCATTGCCTGTGAAACCTTCGGCCGGCTCTCTCCCCTCGATTTTCTCACCATATCACAGGCATAATTCACATTCTCACAGGGCCATTGTGAGAAAGACGTGCACCTGAGATGCCTGGCTCATAAGAAATGGTCTCCAAATGGTAGCTGTCATTCTTAGCTCATTTGAAGGGTGAGGAAAGAGACAGGTAAAGAGGCAAGTCAGTGATGGAGCGGGGTGTCACCCAGCTGTACCCTCAGACTCAGAAGATCTCTCCCCTCTGACTGTGGCTCACACTTTGGCTGCCTGTAAAGGCAGCTGCCTCATTGCATCACCACCACCCCCTCTCCCACTGGGCATCTGGTGAAAAGAGAGGCCACTGGCTTCTGACACTGTTGAACTGGAGTCCTAGAGAGCTGAGCTGAGGACCAGTGGAGGTGGGTGACGCCCTAGGCAGGTTTCCTCATGCAGTGAGTCCTGTCTTCTCTGCGCACGGCTGAGAGGCTGGCTGAGCCTTGCTCAGATGGCTGGGGAAGTAAGATCTATGGATTACGCAAACCCCCTGGGGTCTTGGAGATTGCTCAGGCAGCTCTCTCATCTCAGTGTACCCCATCTCACTGGGACAGTGTGGCCCACCTCCTTCGAGGGTGCAGATCCCAACAGAAGCTCCTTGGCAGCACCTTTCCTTAGGAGGGGGCTGAGTGGGGACAGTGGGGACCCTGAAGCCCCTTTACCTGAAATTTGTGTTCCCACCCCCCACACATACTCCCCTGCTTCAGAGGGTCTCACTTAGGATCTAGCTCCCCATGATGCCCTTCACAGAGCTGCCTCTGGAGGGGTTGCTGAGCAGGGCTTCTCCTCTGTGGCACTGTGGACATTTGGGGACCCAGTAATTCTTTGTTGTAGGGGGATGTCCCATGCATTCCTGAGATCTCATGACTAGAACCCCAAAAAACCACTTCTCTCTTTCGACAACCCAGAATGTCTCCAATCATTGCCAATATTTCTGGGGGACAAAATGCAGTGAGAACACTGCTTTGGAACAAAGCCATGAAATAGGGGTGGTGTTGCCTTAACTGCTCTGGGAGATGCTGCCGCTCCTGGATCCTGATGCTGCCCAGAACCTGGAGCCACTCCCCAGGGCTCCCCCTATGGCCCTCAGCCCAGCTGCTGGCTTCCTGGGTCTGCAGAGCGGCTCCCTGCCAGGAGCCTGGGCAGAGAGATGAGATGCTCGCCTCACTGCCCACCTCCTCCTTTTGACAAAGTGGGCAAAATGGCTGGACTGCTGCCTTTATCCTCCATCGCAGGTGATGATCAGGCATGCCCAGCTGTCACTCACACTGCCCCCACCGCTGTGCTTAAAGGTGGGATTCGTCAGCTGTCTGACTGGTTCTGAGCCACGAGCTGACTCTGCGTCTCGGAGAGGGGCAATGGGCAGCAGGGGGAGGCTTGCTCCTAGTAGATGAGGCCGTCGCCAGGGAAGGGTGTGTTCTGATGCACATTATTGTCTTTCCTCAGAAACAGGAGTTCCTCGGGGGCCATCAGCCATACTCTTTTTCCTCTCCAGAGATTCCCAAGAGGCACTTGGAGAGTGGGGAAGGGCCTACGGTGACCTACCCAAGGTCGTCTCATAGGTAGCAGCTGACACCCTACCTTGCATGATTCCAAAGCTCCTGTGCTGAGCACCCTCCCCCATGACCATCACACGCCTGTGAGCTGAGGCTGCTTAGCGCCCTGGCCCAGGGTAGAGCAGCCGCCAGCCTGCAGGGAGGATGGTCTCAACAGTCCTGATGAACACAGCTTGAGCCAGGGTCTAAGATCTCTGCCGAGACTCTGGGAGAAATTCTTTGAGCTCAAGCCTTTGGGGACAGGTTTCCCAGGCTGTGTGGCCCGAGTGGCAGAGAACTGCTGGCAGTGGCAGTAGTCACAAGTTGTTGGTCAGGCGCAACCAGCTGCCTTCAGGAGCAGTGAGGTAGCCCGGGGATGCAGGGGGAGCTAGAGGTCTGCCATTTTCAGAGCCATGGCAAGGAATTTTGTGCTGCAATAAGCTCCATAGCATGAGGGGTGCTCTCCAATTCTGCTCGGTTTGCTGCCAAGCCCAGGCAGCAGCTTGTTCTTGAGGCCCTATTACGTGCAAGGACATTATGGTGAAGTGGCAGAGTAAGCACAGGGGAGGGGCACCTGTCCTTCCCAACAGGAGGGTCCAGGAAGGCAGGCTACTAGGTGGAGCTGACCTCTGAACAGTGGCCTTGGGGATGAATAGGTGGGAGAGAGCCAGGGAAGAAGGGCGAAGGCTTTCCAGGCAGAGGAGTAGCCTGGGGTGGGGTGGCAGGGCTGGAGGTGAGGGAGAAGATGACATGTTTCATGAAGCGAAAGCAGGGCGGTCTGCTTGATGCTGAAGTACAAGGAGAAGGGGTCAGAGGGGAGCCAGAGAGCTGTCAGAGAACTGCAGTGGGTGGGGCTCCTGCTGCCAACCTGAGCAGTGATGGGGATCTTTGTCATCCGGGACAGGAGAGCAGAGAGCTCACGATGGGGAGGGGCAGGTCTGATGCAAACCATGCCACCAGAGACTGTCCTTCTGGCGAGGGTGCTAGGCAAGGGGGAAGATGGGATGACAAGATAGTCAAACACCACACGAGCTGTGCGAGAAAAAGAGCCTCTGGGAGTGTGGCACGGGTGCCTGGATCACGTGGTGAACGGGGCTCAGAGTGAGAGCACAGGCAGGTGCCAGGTGCTGGTCAGAGCAGGTGGCGAGATGGAGGGCAGACCCAGCTCAGTCCTCAGGCTCAGGTGAGTGGGCCATGCAGCTCCACCGGGGGCCAGTGACACAGGGACTCTATCACACGCATGCAAAAACTATGTAAAGAAGAAAATGAAACTACCTGATCCCACCATCTAGAGATAATCACTTTTAAACATTTCATTATTTAGCATTCCTTCTATTACAACAACTATAATTACTACAACATATACAATAAATGTGTGTTTGTATATGTGTACCTATATGTGTGTGTGTGCATGTGTGTGTGTATGTATATATAGGTGTGTGTATATTTATTTAAAAAATAAAGTTGTGATCACACCATACACAGTTTGGTATCATGATGTTTTTTTCACCCAACATGTGTAATGAATAGTTTATAAAAAAACACTCAAAACCCAATTTATTTTTTTTTTTTTTTTTTTTTAATTTCTTTATTGATTAAGGTGTCACATATTTGTCCTCATCCCCCCATTCCCATCCCACACCCCTCCCCTTGGATGCCCCAACCCTCTGTTGAACTTAAGCATTGGTTAGGCTCATATGCATGCACACAAGACCTTTGGTTGATCTCTCCCCCCTCCCCCCACCCTCCCCTATCCTCCCTCTGAGGCCCGATAGTCCGATCGATGCCTCCTTGTTTCTGGTTCTGTTCTTGTTCATCAGTCTATGTTGTTCATCATTTCCCCTAGATGAGCGAAATCATGTGTCACTATAGATATACTTATAAGAATTGAATGTGCGACGAGCAAAAATAGTTATGCTGACAGGCAAATGAATCAGTCTGTAGTGAGTTTCTTTCTGGACCAACAGTTCTTTTGAGACCCAATATCAATGTCCACCGGTTCCCTATGAGTACATGTCGGCACTGACCCCTCAGCTCTGGATGGTGGACAAATGGTGGTAATGCAGGTCCGACTCCCTCTGGTTTGGTCTCGGCTGGACCCAGGGGCACTGCTTCACCCGGATCCAGGGGCCCACGGCCTCGCCCGGACCCGGGGCCAGGCTCACCCGGCTCCAGGGGCCCGCGGCCTCGCCCGGACCCGGGGCCCAGGGCTCACCCGGCTCCAGGGGCCCGCGGCCTCGCCCGGACCCGGGGCCCAGGGCTCACCCGGCTCCAGGGGCCCGCGGCCTCGCCCGGACCCGGGGCCCAGGGCTCACCCGGCTCCAGGGGCCCGCGGCCTCGCCCCGACCCGGGGCCCAGGGCTCACCCGGCTCCAGGGGCCCGCGGCCTCGCCCGGACCCGGGGCCCAGGGCTCACCCGGCTCCAGGGGCCCGCGGCCTCGCCCCGACCCGGGGCCCAGGGCTCACCCGGCTCCAGGGGCCCGCGGCCTCGCCCGGACCCGGGGCCCAGGGCTCACCCGGCTCCAGGGGCCCGCGGCCTCGCCCCGACCCGGGGCCCAGGGCTCACCCGGCTCCAGGGGCCCGCGGCCTCGCCCGGACCCGGGGCCCAGGGCTCACCCGGCTCCAGGGGCCCGCGGCCTCGCCCCGACCCGGGGCCCAGGGCTCACCCGGCTCCAGGGGCCCGCGGCCTCGCCCGGACCCGGGGCCCAGGGCTCACCCGGCTCCAGGGGCCCGCGGCCTCGCCCCGACCCGGGGCCCAGGGCTCACCCGGCTCCAGGGGCCCGCGGCCTCGCCCGGACCCGGGGCCCAGGGCTCACCCGGCTCCAGGGGCCCGCGGCCTCGCCCCGACCCGGGGCCCAGGGCTCACCCGGCTCCAGGGGCCCGCGGCCTCGCCCGGACCCGGGGCCCAGGGCTCACCCGGCTCCAGGGGCCCGCGGCCTCGCCCGGACCCGGGGCCCAGGGCTCACCCGGCTCCAGGGGCCCGCGGCCTCGCCCCGACCCGGGGCCCAGGGCTCACCCGGCTCCAGGGGCCCGCGGCCTCGCCCGGACCCGGGGCCCAGGGCTCACCCGGCTCCAGGGGCCCGCGGCCTCGCCCCGACCCGGGGCCCAGGGCTCACCCGGCTCCAGGGGCCCGCGGCCTCGCCCGGACCCGGGGCCCAGGGCTCACCCGGCTCCAGGGGCCCGCGGCCTCGCCCGGACCCGGGGCCCAGGGCTCACCCGGCTCCAGGGGCCCGCGGCCTCGCCCCGACCCGGGGCCCAGGGCTCACCCGGCTCCAGGGGCCCGCGGCCTCGCCCCGACCCGGGGCCCAGGGCTCACCCGGCTCCAGGGGCCCGCGGCCTCGCCCGGACCCGGGGCCCAGGGCTCACCCGGCTCCAGGGGCCCGCGGCCTCGCCCCGATCAAAACCCAATTTAAAAGGCTGCTTCATCACCCGTTACATCCATGTGCCAAAATCCATTTTTTTTCCATTTGCTTACTGTTGGATTTTATTTTGTTCTGCATTTTCCATTTTTATAATTAATGTGATGATAAACATCTGTATGTTTATACCTTTGACTACATACTGGTTATTTCTTTAGAGTAGATTCCAGGAAGTGGACTTTCTGAGTCCAAGGTTATACAGCTTGATATATATAGGTATCTACATGTCTCTATATGTCTCTATATATTTCTATCTATCTATGGTCAAGTAACTGTCTGGAAAGATTGTGCCTATTTACAATCTCACTAGCTGTATATGTCACCGCCCCGTATGCCATCACAAGCATTGAATACTGTTGTCACATAAACCTTTGCCAAAATATAATAGTTATATGGCAGCTCTTTCAAATTTTTAAAAATCTCTACTGAGATTGGACAATATTTTTTTTTTACCTAAATTTATGTGTTCGCGCAGGCGCACATGTGCAGTGATTTTTTTGCATTCATATTCTTAGTTCTATTTCCTACTGGAATGTCACAAACACTTAAATGTTAGTTTGAAAAAAGATTACTCTTCCAAACTATTTCGGACCATGTTAAGCTTTTTGAGGGCCAGGTCATGGTCTCCCTCAATCCTATCCTCCCCATTTATCCCTCTCCCCGCACTACACACACACATGGTGCCTTCTATGTGTGTTGCTTAATTAATGTTTGAGTCAAATTGGACAGAATGAATGCTCCCAGCCAGCAAGACGTCTCCCTTTAGCCTGGAGGTGTAACAGCCTTCCGCAGATTTGGAGCGTTTGCTCTTCTGCGTCTTTCTCTCAGGCCTTCAGGGAGTGGAGGAGTCGGAGGTTAAATGAGGACAAGCGGCAATAAAGGCACCTTCCCCCGCTGCTGACAGAACCATCTGGAGCACGAATTTGGGGAGAGCTTGGTTCTGACAGCACTGCTCAGCCCTATGAAGCCACCCCTCACCCCACCCCAATCGGGAGCCATAAGCTGGGACTTTTCTGTTAAACACAATTTCCCTTCTCAACCTTCCCATATGTCTCTCCCCAATCGGCCCGTCAGCCACTCCCTGTTTCAGTATTTCTGCCCATGATGCTTTCATCGACTTCCTCTACTTTCCTGTCCCTAGCTTATTTCACCCCCTCCTCTTGCCTTTAACGATGTGCACATGTGGGCAGCCCTATATTCCAAATTCCAGGTAGTTTGAATTTTGGAGTCTTTATACTCGATGGCCTTTTCCTGTGGATGGAGATGATGAAAATCAATTTGTCTCTCACCACCACTTCCAAAATATCTCAGGCCATGCCAAGAGAGGTATCCAGTGGCACATGAAAGCCCATGGAGAGATTACCTCTTTAGCTTCGCCAAGTGTTTATTGCAGCCATTGAAGTGCCCCTTGCATATTTCTCGATCCGCAGCTCTCTCTCTCATGCAAACAAGGAGTCCTCACACCTAAGGCATGCTCCAGACCTCGTTCCCTGGCAGTCGCTTCCTTCTGTATAGAATTCTGCAATTTCATGCCCATGAACTCACGTAGTCCTCGACATAGCCCAAGGCTGGGCTGTTGCCTTTATGCCCATTTTATTGATAAAGAAAGAGAGGGTCAAGAAATCTATTCACACGGTTTTCCCAGCGAGTCAACCCTGTTTCTTAGATGGGCCCAGTCCTGGCACCAAGCCTAATACACTTGCCATTCTGCATGTTTTAGTGAAAGGGGCACAGATGTCTTTTCCAGGAGTGGGCTGAGACGGGGGTGGGCCACTCGCAGGGCCCAGGGCAGTGCTCTGAGTGACATGTGTCCCCTGGGAGAGAGCCCTCACACCTGGGTGGTGGGAGGTTGTCTAATGAGGTGGTGTGGAGGGCCACAGGAAATGGCTTTGGAGTGTCTGAACCAAAACACAAATGAAGTCAGAACAGCCTTTCTGATCATGACTGTGGACCCCAGGGGACTGTCCTCCGGGGGCTGGTGCTCATGTGCCCTGAGCAGGACAGGCCTGATGGCCTGGATCCCAGGGGGCACAGGGAGCCAGTTTTTCGTGTCTGTGCAGACTCCAGCCTTGCCTGCTCCTGGGGCAGAGCCTTTAATAGGAGCCATGGGTATTTTTAGTCTCACGTGTGCAGGCACAGGACACGGCGAGCTGAACGGGAACAGCTAATAAGCCACGGTCCGCAGGAGGTTGGGAAGGATGAGACGAGGGGAGGGCAGGGAGCCTGGTGGAAACTTTTGCACATGCCTCGTTTGCAGAGAACTCTCTTTCCATAATTCAGAGAGAAAGATTGAGGTCAGGGTGATTAGCACAGCCCCAGTTAGAGAAACCTGAAAGTAGAGCGTGCTCACCTCCCCTGGCCTGCGGGTCCCCTCCCCGCAGCCCGGCTCTGCCCTCCGGGTGAGGAGGTTGGGCAGGAGGGATGTTCAGCTTTAGGGCTTGGATACAAGGCTTCTGGGATGGGGCTGGGGTGGGGGTCCTTCTAAAGGGCCAGATTCAAAGCTGATTTGTGATGTGATCCTCCCAGCCTCAGGGGATAGTTGAGCGGTATCAACTATTACCCTGATTTCACAGGTGCAGAAATGGAGGTTCAGAGAGGTGCAGGCACCTGTCTCAAGTCACACAGGAAGTGGCAGAGCTGGGATTCAAACTTCATGCCTCGGATCAAGGTCGCTCATTGTTTTCTAAGACATTCCACATTCTCCCAAATGATGCTCAGTCATGTCCAAGACTCATCATCCATTTGTTTACCCACAAACATTTTTTCTGGGATTACTCAGTGTCAGGGACTCTGTCACTGAAATGAGGCAGTGAGGATGACACCATTGCTGGTCTCAATAGCTCTGGACTTAGTGAGGGCCACACAGAAGTGACTCCCAGCTGGACCTGAGCGAGGTCAGTGTGAAGTGTGCCCTGTGGGACAGGCAAACTGGGAAGTGAAATTAGCGGGTCTCCAGCCTTTGATGTTGAGGACAGTCAAAACTCTGCTAAGACAGTCCCCCTTCTGGGTAGTATCTTCCGAGGGTGAGACTAGGGCAATGGCCGGGGGGGGGGGGGGGGGGGGGGAGACAAGTGTGCCCTCAGCACTTTCTCCAAGGCTGCTGTGAGCATTGTGATGCTTGAAGCCTGGGCAGGGCTCACTAAGTGAGGGCTTGGCAAAGCTGGAATGAGGATAGGAGTACCAGATCCAGGGTCCTATCCCTGCTGCCATCAGCCACTCCCTCCCACATCCTTATGGTTTGAGAGAAGACAACTGAGTGAAAATATCGGTTTGAGATGTAAGCATTGAAGTGAGTTCATTGCACCTACCTGCCTCAGCCCAAACCCAGCCATGGCATGTGCCTCTGTCCATCTGTTCATCCATCCACCAATCTATCCTTTCACATACGTCCACCCCACCTATCCACACTCTCATCCATTCATCTCACTTAGCCATTTGTTCACTCATCTCTCCTTCTCTACCTGGATATCAGTCCTCAGTCCATCTACCAACCCCATCTGTCTATCCCTTCCATCTAACATGTTCCATCCATCCACTCATTCATCTATTCATCCATTCATCTCCCATCCCCATCAGTTACCAATTCTTTTAGTCCACCTGGAACCAGACACTGTGTTCCAGGCCTATGTCTGGTGTTGTGGAGATGAATGAGTCTCTCTCTTGAAGTCAACCTAGAAAACGTATACAGATCCACTAAGAAGGAAACTGTAGAATCAAAGAGAGTCCTGAGCAGAGCAAGAGAAAGAATACAGATGAAGGACAAGAGAGGGGGCTGAAGGAGGATCAGATATTTGACTCTTCTTCTGGGAAAAACACAATAGAGAGAAAGAACAAAAGAATGAAAGAACGAAAGAAAGAGAGAAAGGAAGAAAGAAAATGTATTGGGTACCCACTCTATGCTGAACCATGTGTTAGGTGCTTTTACTAGTCTTACTTAATTCTCCCAACACCTTCTGAGGTAGTTATCTGCATTGTCGAGATCAGGCACTGGGGCTCAGATAAGGCACCTACTTAATATGAGTAAACATTAGGCACCTACCCTAGGCTGAACATCCTTGCTAATACAGAGCATCAGAATGAGAGCTTGAAGTTAACAGGTCCGGGACAATTGAAAAGCATGCTATTGCCTGTTAATTTCTGGACTCCTTTAAGGTCCGAAGGTGTGTGTGGATAGGAACTGTGGTGGATTGGCTCCTAGGGTGCCCAGTGTGAAGGAGATTGTGGGGGTGTGCACAGCTATTGAAGTTTGATGCCACGTCGTATCTGTTTGACATGGGATTGGAGTACCAGATCCAGGGTCCTCCTGGGAGATTCCTGGCCCTGGACTCTCCCTGCCAGGATGCACCAAGCACCTTCAGGCCAGGTCTGCAGGCATTCGCACAGCCAGGCCAAAGACCAGCTTTACTTTGCTTTCCTGCTCCAAGATTTCCTTCTGGGGGTGGAGGGCTTGGGACGACTCAGTAGAGCCCCAAGGAGAACTCAGCGTCACCTCCCACCTGTTAGGGCTTCAGCAGTGTCTCCCTGAGCCTCAGCCCCGCGCCCCGCTGGCCCCCAGGATGTGCAGTTTTCTGCTGACACATCATTCTTGGCACTTGCTGAATTCACACCCAGTCTCATTGTTCGATGCCATCAAATTGTTCCCTGACTGTTGTGATGACTCTCTAAGGACCACTGATTGACAGCCTGTTTCAAAGTGGAGTGTTCCCAAGTGGTTAGCTCGGTGGCCCAAGCCACCAAGGGCTCTGGTGACAACTCGGGGTGAGGGGCTTGGCTGGGGTGAAGTAGCCCTGCAGCTTACCCAGCAGATGTCTTCTAGCAGCCGCAGAGCATGTGGGGTGGGGGGTGTGATGGAGGCTGGGCAAGGGTGCTATATTAATTAGAGAGTCTGGAATTACATAGGTCTCCTTCACTTGAGCCTGCTGCCTCCTACACACTTGTGGGTCTTCTGTTCTCTGAAGTCAGTCTGCCTGCCACTAAGAAACTATTTGCTCTGCCTTTGCCTACTCTGGAGAGTAGAGTTTGGGGGGAATTGGAATTCAGGTGCCCAGTTATTGGTGTGGGCCCAGTGGATCAGCACGAGCACGCAGGGCCCAGAGTGGCTGTGAAGGGGGTGTGTGGGAGGAGAGTGGCTGTTCTGGGCCTGCGTTACCTCAGCCGTCCTTCCTCCCCAGCTCTCTCCTCGGCATGGCCCGGCCACCCACCTGCCAGCTCAGCTGTCTCCTTGCTCACCATGTAATCCCTGCCAGGAAAAGAGGGGAAACATGAGCCGGGCCTCTCCCACTGCATCCTGCCCTCCCATCAGGAGGGACACAGGGAGGGGGCTGGGGACAGGGAAGGACAGGGCCCAGGCTCAGGGGGCCTCCTGGATGCACCACAAAACAAAAGCGTTCCCTCTGGAGCCCATGTGCCTGCGTGCACGCAGGGACTGTTCTGGTCTCCTCTGGCGACAGGGCACCCGCTAGGCCCCCTCAGACCAGCAGGGCCTCTCCTGCCTCCCATGGGCTATGCCTTGCCCTTCGTGTCCCTGGGTCTGGCGTGGACCCTGGAGTGGGGCGTTTTTCTTTTCATCCTAAAAAGGTCACCTAGGAACGAGTGAGCTCAATCCCAGCGCTGCCAGGCATGTCAGAGCTTCAGTCTCCTCTTGTATAATCCAGGGGCAGCCATGCCTACTGCTCCGGGTGGCAGACCGAGTGGGATGCTGCGAAGTGTGGCCCAGCACATGCCAGCACATGGTTGAGACGGCTCACCTGGCACTGCCTGAGCCTGGGACACAGCCACAGAGCTCACTGTCAGGGGCGCCTCTGGTACACTGCGCGGAGGAGCAAGGGCAAAAGCTGCCCCAGTGGGCACCTTACTGTGGATCTCAAGAACATCGGGTGGTGGCCCCTGTACCTGTGTTTGCCTGTGAGAGCTCTGCTGTCTGGACCTGCCATGTGTCTGTGTTTCCTGGAGCTGCTTGCTACCTGCTCCTTTAAGGCAATGTCATGCATGTGCACCTGTGTGTGCTGTGGGACCTTGGGGGAGTTATGTCACATCTCTGGGCCTTGGTTTTCTCATCTGAACAGTGGGTATGCTGATTCCTGCCTGGTGCAGCTGTTCTGGATGTGGCAGCTGGCCCCCTGCACGGCACAAAGTAAGTCAGGGTCCTGTGACACCTGTCCCCTTCCCCCCATCCAGGGCAGAGGTTTTACTCAGGCTTCCATGGGGTCTGCTCCAGGGTAAAGGGAGGGAATGGTGGGGACAGAGGATTAGCAACACTGATGCTCTCTGAAGACTGAGGCGGGGCGGGGCTGGTTACAGGTCAGCAGCACAAGGCCACTTCTGCCTCCCACTCCCTCTGTAGGTCTAAGAGAAATAAGGCAGAGGGCTTTAGGGTACCCCAACCAGCCTGGCTTCTTCTCTCCTCCCTCTTCAGCTCCCACCATCTTCTGGCCTGGGAGGGCATGAGGGTGAAGGCCTTGACCATGCTTCTCATTGAGAGAGGTCAAGGCTGGTCTGTGTCCATGGAGGACCCCTACCTCCCAGTGCTGCCCCCAGAAAAGATGGAGAAAAGCCCACTGAGTGCAAGGCTCCCCCACCGCTCCTTTGAGGCCAGGCCTCTGGCCCTGCAGCAGGTATTGGGCAAGTTAAGCCAGGAGCTTGGCCTCTCTCAGGGTTACTGGAGGCAGGCTGGGCCCAGGGCTGGGCCAGGCCCTGGATCGAAGTGGTGACAGCAGCCTGTTTGTGGCAGGACAGTTTGCACTTCCCAGGTGGTCGCTGAAAAGCCACCACTGAGGGAAGAGCCTCTGTGATGACATGAGCCTCTGGCCAAGGTCTGACAGCCATCTGCTCCTGGCCTGCAGCCTGGAGGCCTCCAGAGAGGGAGAAGACAGGGAAAGAAGCAGAGAGAAGCAGGGGACAGAGAGCCAGAGCCAGAGAGAGAAAGACACAGAGATGGAGAGGAAAGAGAGACACTCAGATACAGAGACAGAGGGGCAGAGAGAGGAAGAAAGGGCCACAGAAAGACAGAACGAGAGATATATAGGGTGGAGCAAATGTAGGTTTACAATTGCTTGTATGGAAAATAATACAATAATCCTATCTATTAAAGAGGGAATATGCTAATTGACCCTCAGGCAGTCACAAAGTCACTCATTTATGGATAATAAAGAACATTATAAACTTGAAAAAAAGATAGATACAGAGACAGTAAAGCATCAAACAGACTGTCAAATTACAGGGGGAAGGTTAGGGAGAGGTGGGGGAGATAAGAGATCAATCAAAGGACTTGTATGCATGAATATAAGCATAACCAATGGATGCAAAACTCTGGGGGGTGAGGGCATATATGGGAGTGGGTGGGGGGGGGCAATGGTAAGATATGCACACATATAATACCTTAATAAAAAAATTAAAAAAAAAAGAAAATAATACAATAATCCTGTCTATTAAAGAGGGAATATGCTAATTGACCCTCAGGCAGTCACAAAGATGGCGGCATCCATAGCCAATAAGGAGGGAATATGCTAATTGACTGCCCACCCTCAAAGATGGTGGCACCCACAGCCAATAAGTAGAGAATATGCTAATTGACTGCCATGCCCTCAAAGATGGCGGCACCCACAACCACAAGATGGCAGCTCCCAGTCCCCTCAGCCCCGCTGGGGCACCTGCCTCCAGAGTCCCGCAGTCCCCTCCTCCCCCCAGCCACCCAGGGCCGCCCGAGGCTCAGGTAACCAGGGCCATCCGAGGCTTGCACTGCCGGCAGTGACAGCAGCAGAGGTGTGATGGGGATGTCACCTTCCCCTGATCGCCAGGTTGCCTCCCACCCCTGAGGGCTCCCAGACTGTAAGAGGGGGCAGGCCAGGCTGAGGGACCCCTCCTCCAGTGCATGAATTTTCATGCACCAGGCTTCTAGTTAATAAGTAATAATACAAAGATAAACTCTTATTTCTCATACTCACAACTCTAAACCTACTTTTGCCCCATCCTGTATAAGAGGAAAGATAGAGAGAAAGAAGCAGATAGAGAATGAGGGAAATAGAGGAACAAGGAGAAGAGACAGAGAAGAGACATGGGGAGAGAATAAGGGCAGACATCCAGAGAGACAGAAAGAGAGAATCATAGAACAGAAGAGCAAAGAGAACAATTAAGGAACAGAGAGATGAGAGAGAAGGAGGCAGAGGACAGAGACAAAGGCAGGGAGACACTAGAGAATCAGAGAGTTGGGGAAGATGGACGTGGGGAGAGACAGAGAATCAGGGTGAGAGAGACAGACGAGGGGTACGTGCTGAGGTAGCTGGGGCTGTGGAGTTAGACAAAGATACCTCAGCTCAGGCTCCTGGTGGGAGGAGAACCCTCATGAATCAAGGTCCTTTCAGCCTCAGCGCATTCAAGGGGAAGGAGTCACACTTGGCCCTGGGCCCCTTAGTCCAGGCTCCTGACAGTGGTTCTCAGATGTTAGTAGGCAGCAGAACCACTGGGGAGCATAGTCAAGTTCAGGTGCCAGGACCATTCCCAGAGTCGAATATACTGGTCAGGGGGAGGCCAGGAATCTGCATTTCCAGCTCCTAGGAGGTTCTATGGTGGGGTCACCAATCACAGTCAGAGATGCTGCAGCAGGAGAGGCCAGGGTAGGTCCTTCTCTCCTCATCCCTACACTCCCCTCACTTTGGGCCCCTGGGTGGGCAGGGGCCAGGGCTGGGAAGGCTCTGAGGGAACTTTCTCCACAGACCTGGAGGTTTCTACATCTTTTGTTTCATCAGCCAGTGACCCCCAGGAAAAGTTGGGGGCCCTCTGTCAACCCCTGGATGGGCAGACTGGGAGTCGCCTTACATGGGTCATGATTCAGTCCTAGCCACTCTGTGCAGGTGAGGAAGCTCAGTGGCTGGGCCAAGGCAGTAAAGGGAACATGTCATGCTAATTTTTCTCCTGTTCTGGCCCAGGCTCTGCACTGAATATTATTTCACTTCATTCTTTTAAGTAGGGTAGGGGTCATCACTGATTTTACCTTAGGGGTGAAGATATGAGGCCCAGAGACGACGAACAACTTGCCCAAGATCACAATTCAACTCTCTGCTGGTCTCTTACCACTCATTGGTGAAAGTTCACCTCCAAGGCATCAGCTTCCTGCTCTTCTAGGTTGTCCCCTGACTCCTCCGGTTGCTACCCCCACTGTGGTGAGTGTGAGAGAGGCAGTGCCAAGCCCAGCCCTCACCCCTGGGAAGGCAGAGTGGGCTGGAAGTGTTGGGGGATGAAGTGAAGGCACCCTGGGCTCTCCTCTGATCAGATGTGGAGGAAATGAGCCAATAAAATGTACATTAGCATGAGGTTAAGTTCATGTTGGACTTAGAAATAGTCAGGCTTGGGTCTGGGAACACTCACTGTGTTTTCTTATTCTCACACTACAGCCACACCCAGGGGACTCTGACACCAGGTGTGTGGGGGTTCTGCCCCAAGTAATGTTCACACTAACTGTCTAGAGCTAGTGGAGACCCCACAGGTTAAAGGCGCAGCCCCATAAAGACTGTCCCCTACTTCAGGTGCCAATCAAAAGTACTAGGTTGCCAGGTTGCCCACAACTTCCATCTGAGTTGGTTACAAAAAGGTTTCTATTAACCCCTCCGCAGTTTAATAATTGGCTAGAGTGGCTCAGGAACCCATTGACTTATTAGAAAGAGTATTTGGGCGGAGGTGTGTTCAACAACCTCGAAGCTCTGCAGGCCTGGGTGTTGGGATTGTACGGAGGCTTCATCACGCAGCCACGATTGATTATTAACTCAGTTTTCAGCCCTTCTCCCCTTTCTGAAGGTTCTAAGCATCTAATTATGCTTGGTCCTTCTGGTGACCAGCCCCCATCCAGGAGCCCACCAACAGGGCCTCATTAGAACACCTGGCTTTCTACCACCCAGGAAATTATAAGGGTTTTAGGAGCTCTGTGTCAGCAACTGGGCTCAAAGACCAAACATTAGCAGGCACACACACAGGGTGTCCCTAAATAATGTATACACACTTCAAATAATTATTAATTCCACTGGATTAAGTCTGAAAAGGAAGAAACATCAATTGAGCTATTAGCTGTTAAGTGTGTATACATTTTTTTGGGGATACCATCTATACTAATAAAAGAGAAAGATGCAAATTGACCATCACTTTGTGATGCCCACCAGCCAATCAGGAGTGAGTATTTAAATTAACCCAACAAAGATGGCAGGTTAATTTGCATATGCAGGCCCTGAGCGGCTGGGGGTGGGGCGGCCGCTTGCACACGCACCAGCACCAAGCGGCTGGGGGCAGGGCGGGAATGTCCCCCACAGCGAGCGAGCGAGCGAGCAGACAGCAGGGCCCTGCTTGCCCCTGGCCCCAGTGGCAAAGGGCAAGCAAGCCCCCACAGAGAGCAGACACCAGGGCCTGCGGTGGCATCAAGCAGGCAGGTCTGCAGAGAGCAGAGAACCACGGGGAGCAGGCCTAAGCCATCAGTAGGACATCCCCTAAGGGCTTCCAGATTGGAGAGGGTGCAGGTTGGGCTGAGGGACTTCCCCCTCACCCCCCATGCACGAATTTCGTGCACCAGGCTCCTAGTATATATATATATATATATATATATATATATATATATATATATATATATATATAATTATTATGTATAATAAATAATATATATATAATTATTAATACAGCATAGCTTGACAATATGAAAAACCCAGTGGAACATCTGTCTAGTGGCTCATCTGGGAAGGGGATTCCCTGGCTCCAAATGTGGTGGTCAACAGACTTCGTGCTCCAGCCCCCGAGGAAGGACTTGCAGGGAGTTTCCCTACAGCAGAGCACAGGCCTCTGCCCAGACCCTCCCGTGGAAGCACCAGGAATGGGAAGTGTGGGTGGGCCGGGGGCTGCACTGTGAGGCTGCCCTGGAAGGAGACTGGGGCCTGTAAAAACGTGTAAATCCAAGTGTGCACTTTGCAAACTCTTGGGACGCTCTGACCTGCTGTTTCTCATGAGACCCTGGCCAGGACATGGGAGGCAGGAAGCCATGAAGCCCACAACCATGGGCAACCCTGTCCGCCCAGCTGTCAGCTCGGCAGGAGGAGGAAGTCGAGGATTGAGAAAGGCTGTCCAGGTGTGAGCCAGCCAGGAGGGAAGCTGCCAGGTGGCCCTTGGCCCCCAGGAGCTGGGCCCGCCCAGAGCAGGGAGCAGAACTAAGAGGTGGCATTATGAGTTCACTGCCTCCTTGACCTTCAAGACAAGCCAAGAACACATCCCAGAGCTGCTTTTAGCAAAGAGGGCTTTCCACACCTTCTGAATGGCTTTCTGCCTGAGCGGTGTCCAGTTAACTCTCCTGATAAAATCATTTCTGTTTCTTTTTTTAACTGAACTCAATGGCTCTTTAGGTAGACTGCCACTCAAATCTTGTAGATTTCCACTACTCTCTACTTTTTCTATGGAGTAGTTCCTTTGTTATAAAGCACATCTTTATTTTTTAAACTTAAATTTATTTTTAGTAAGGTATAGTTGACATGCAATATTATATTAGTTTCAGGTGTACAACTTAGCATTTTCAACATTTACATACCTATGATGTGATCACCACAATAAGTAATAAAGTATATCTTATTAACACATATCTTTTTTTAAAAAGTTTTTTAAAAAAAACATGTTTTTGTTGATTTTATAGAGAGGTAGGGAGAGGGATAGAGAGATAGAAACATCGATGAGAGAGAAACATTGATCAGCTGCCTCCTTCACGCCCCTTCCTGGGGATTGAGCCTGAAACCCAGGCATGTGCCCTGGGGAATTGAACCAATAACCTCTTGGTTCATAGGTTGACGCTCAACCAATGAACCACACCAGCTGGGCTTGATGCCACATTTCTATCAAGAGGCCATCATTTCCCTTCCATTTTCACCTCCACCTTCCCCACTTCTACCACCTCCACCCCCTCCACCACAATAACCATCTCACCTCCACCACAATCTTCACTTCCATTTTCATCTCTACTCCACAACCTCCACCACCATCACCATCACCATCTCAGCTTCACCACCATCTTCACTTCTGTTTTCACCACCTTCACCATCTCCATATCACCTCCACCTTTACTTCCACTACTACCACCCTCTCTACCATCTCTATTTTTACCACTTCCACTACCTTCACTCTCACCCTCACCACTAAAGGAATGTGTCCTATGTCTCAGAGACACTCTATCTTCAAAGTAGTAGGTAAGGAAAGGGAGTCAGACTGTGCTGTCAGAAGAGTACAGACCACAGATTCAGAGTAGCAGTCTTTTCCCTCCTCTTTGTGAGCCTGTTCTTGGAGTTCTGGCCAGATATCACATTGGAGAAATGTCCTGGCTTCACCATCTACCTACCCCTCCAGCTCTGATGCTTGTGGCCCACATAATGCAAGGGTCTGGTAGTATAGCAGTGAGCGGGGGCTCTGGGTCCAGCTTGCTCTTTAGCCGGTTTGCATGGTATGGCTGCATCAGGCTGTTGACAACTGCTATGCGATCCGATTGATCAGCTCCTCTGTGGTGTGCAGCATTGAGCATTTTGCATAACTCCAATTCTGACCCCGGCCAGCTGTGACTCAGTTCATGTTACTTGCTAATGGGGCTGATGGTGATTTCAGTCATGACAAAGCTCTTTAGTTATTGTTCCATGGTTTCTGGAGGACTAAAATAATTGGGTAATTGGATCAAAGGTCTTAAGTAAAAAATAGAATCAGAGCATGTTAAAAAGGTGGAATTTGGGGACTGGCAAATCATTTCTGAGCACAAGAAAAGGTCTTCAACTATTACCAACTAGATAACTGAAATAAAATATGATTTTTGAGGCACCCTGGCTGAGTGGCTCAGTTGGTTGGACTGGTTGGACTCCTGGTCAGGGCACATACATAAGTTGCAGGTTCAATCTGGTTGGGGCACATACGGGAAGCAACCGATGGATGTTTCTCTGTCACATCGATATATTTTCTCTCTTTTCCCCTTCCTCTCTCTCTAAATCAATAAACACATATCCTCTGTGAGGATTAAGTATATATATTTATCACATATGATATTGAGGCTCTCTGAGCTATTTTCACAGGCAGTTTTGTAAGTTGTTTGCCTCCAATGTGAACACACTCTTTCCCAGCCTCACCAATTGGGGGATATCTAATGAAGCTGAGGTGTGTGTGCTCCATGACCCAGCTCAGATCATGCAAAGGTTGTTCATTACAGCAGTTTGTAATACTTACAGACTGGGAAGTGTCCATGGTTGGGATAGTGGTACCAATCATGGTGTCTTCCCACATTGGAATTCTATCCGGCAGTCACCGCGGATGAACTAGATCTTTATAGAATCATATGGACAAACATTTGCAACATAAACTGAATGAATAAACTAGGATTGAAAGGATATTATAGTATGATATCATTTAGATACAGTTTCAAAACATCCAATATAATGAGATGCATTGTCTACAGACATAGACGTGTGTGGCAAAAAATTTAAAGATGAATAGAATGTGACACTAGGTGAGGATAGTGATTCCTCTGTGGAGAGAGAACTGGAGAGGGATTCATCTGTAATAGTTTACTTGCTTTAAAAAATGATCTGAAGCAAATATAGAAAAACTTTAACCTTTGCTCAACCCCAGTGGTGAGCACATGGGTATTTGTTATATTATCAACTGTACTTTTCTCTGTGTTTGAAATATTTCATCATGGAGATAATAGATGTGAAAAGGAAAAGGAAAATACCAAGTCCTGCATTCATGGGAGTTTTTAAACAGTTTGTACACTGGGTGCAGTGGGGGTGTTGGGAGGTTGCACCAATGCCTTAGAAATCACTTAAAAGGTGTGAGAACTTTGCCCTGACTCACAATACTGGTGGAACACCACACGTGGTGGGGTCATACCTGCAATCAGAGCCAGTTTCCTGATCCATGAAGTGGGGTGCTGTGAGCTGAGGGAGACTGAGTGCATGGATGCTAATGGGGAGCGTGGTGTCATGCACAGTGAGCCTTATGACTTGGGCTGGCGAGAGGAGTCCATTGGAACCTCCAGTGACAGACAGATTGTCCAACTGAGTAATCCTTAAACAAGTGGGCAGGGTTGAGTGTTTAAACAACTTCTGAAAATGATGTTCCTGTCTCTTCAAGGACCATGAAACACCCTCTATATAAAAAGGGTGCACTAATTACATCACTAAAGGTCCAGAAATAAAGCTATATATCTATGGCCAATTGATTTTTGACAAGGGTGTCAAGACAATTACATGGGAAAAGAATAGTCTTTTCAACAGCCTGATACCTGTATGCAAAAGAATGAAGTTGGATACCTGCTTCACACCATAAATGAAAATTAACTAAAAATGCATCATAGCCCTAAATGTAAGAGCTAAAGTATAAAATGCCTAGAAGAAAATATAGTTGTACATCTTTATGACTTTGAGTTTAGTTTTTTAGATAAGACACCAAAAGCATGAGCAATCAAAGAAAAACTATATAAATTATACTTCCTCAAAATTAAAAAAAATGTGTGGGTTGCCAATGACACTATTAAGAAAGTGAAAAGACAATTCAGAGAATTGGAGAAGGCATTTTCAGATCATATATCTTCTAAGGTACTATATCTAGAAAATATAAAGAATTCTTACAACTCCATAATAAAACGATAACTCAATTAAATTATGGGCAAAACGTGTGAATATACATTTTTCCAAAGAATATACGCAATGATCAATAAACACATAAAAAGAGGATCAGCATCATTAGTCACTAGAGAATGTAAATCAAAACTACAATTAGATATCACTTCACACCCACTAGGATGGCTGCAATAAAAGAGATAGATAATAAATGTTGGTGAGGATGTGGAGAAATTGAAACCCTCATACATTGCTGGTGGGGAATTTAAAATGATGCATTCACTTTGGAAAACAGTTTGGCATTTCCTCAAAAACGTAAACATTGAGTGACCATGTGACCCAGCAATTCAATTTCTAAGTATATACCCAAGAGAATTTAAAAACATGCTCACACAAAAACTTATATGTGGATGTTCATAACGGCACTATTCATAATAGTCAAAAAGTGGGAACAAGTCAAGTATACATTAACTGAAAAAATGGATAAACAAGCTGTACTATATCCATACACTGGAATATTATTTTGGCATAAAAAAGAAATGGAGTACAGATACATACTACACCATGGGTAAAAAAGTTATAATGAGTGAAAGGAGCCAGACACAAAAGGCCACATAGTGAGGATTTCATTTACATGCAATGACCAGAAGGAGCAAATACATAGAGAAAGAGAATAAATTAGTGGTTGTAGAGAGAAAGGGGAGTGGCTGCTAATGGGTACAGGGTTTTGGTGGGGTGTGATGGAAATGTTCTGCAATTAGTGGTGATAGCTACACAACCTTGTAAATATAGTTAAAATGACTATGAAGTGTAAATTTTATGATGTTACATCTTAGTTTTTAAAAGACGAATAGAAAAGGCGCATCTGTTGGGGAATGGGGCCGAGGGAGAGGAATTAGGGACCGGAGATGCGGGAGAGAAACCAGATCCCGTGGTACTGCTTGAGCCCTATATCCGGTTGTGCCGGAAGTCAGACTACCTTGGAATGTTTCAGTTCCGTGAGCCAACACATTCTCTGCTTCTAAGGTCAGGGTGGATCAGGTTTTCTGACACTTGCCCCCAAAGGAGCCCAGGCTGGCACACAGGCCCTCTGACCTTCTGGGGGCTGCACTTTGCCCCTCAACTTCTCCACTTCTGCCTCTGTTGGCTCCCGGTTCTTACTTCTTTCCTTTAAAAAATAATTCTCTCCTGACTTCACTTCACACCTGTTTCTCTTCCCCATTTCACTGAAATCTCCCAAAGAGTGGTCCACACCTGCTTTTCTATTTCCTGGCCACCCCTTTCCCTCTTAACCCTCTGCTTCTGTCCCTGCCCCACACTCCAGGGGCACTCTACTGCCCTCCTGTGGCCAATCCCTGCACATCCCGGTCCTGGAGGTCCGGGTCTTCCTTCCCTCCCTCTGGGAGGGCTACTCATCCCTGGACCTTTGTGCCTCCCCTGAATCTAGGCTGGGCCTTTGCTCTGATTCTGCTCCCTTTGCCTGTGCTGCTGCCTCTATGCTCGAGTCCTCACAACCGGACCCCTGCTTGCGCTTCCGACGTGTCCTCCTCTCATCTCTTTCTCTTTGGGAAGCACCCCATTAACCTAGTCACCCACTCCTCTTCCTCAGGTAGTCACCTCACACATCTTACCATGCCCCCTCTTCAGTATTCCTGGGGTCCTTGCTCTTTCTGCATCCCCATCACTATCACCCCCCTAAGCCAGTCGGCTCACGGGTCACTTTGTCCCTAGTGTTCTCCCTTCCACTCCCACCTATTGCCGTGCTCAAGTTTAACACACAAACTTGCTGGGCCACCCCCTGCTCCAGCCCACATGGGATCAAATCCCAGCCTTTGTTTGGGCAGGGCAGGCGGGCCACCAGGTGCTGGCTCCCACCTGGTCTCAGATGCTCTCCTTGTCGTCTCTGCTCCTGCTGAAGCTCCTCCAACCAGGAACTGTAGGTTAGTCACCACGGGGACCCCGATGCCCTGATCTCTTCCCAGGTGATGCCCACCTGACCTCTGACCCCTTCCAATGACGTTCCTACTCTTCCTTTAAGTTTGGGCCAGGTGACACTTCCTTGGAGATGCTTTTCTAGACATGTCTGTATTCTCCCACCCCCATGTGCTCGCTCCAGTTTCCCCAGCTTGTTGGGCTTCTCTCTGTGAGGCTATTTATAAGAAGGTGTTTAAATGGTTTTCCCATCTCCCCATGCTGTGTATTTCTGGAGGGCAGGCTGTGTGTTCCCAGGGTCTGTCAGAGTTCCCAGCGCATACCAGCTGCTCAATCATTGTTTAATGGGGGGGGGGGGGGGGGGGGAGAAAGTGAACCATAATGGCTAATCGTCCCTGGCCACTCAGTATGTGTCAGGCACCCTGTATGACCTCTTTGTATAGCAAATCATTTAAACCCACAACAACCTAATGGGCACCACATTTGTCCTCAGTTACATATGGGGATACTGAGGCACAATGTGGCTCCAAGGTTGTGGAGCTGGATTCAAGCCCAGCTCTAGGAGCTGGCCTACCACGCTTCCAGGGAGCTCTGCCCACACCCATCGCTGACTTCCTTACCAGGTGGAATGCCAGTGCCTGGTCACCATCTCCACTCTGCCCAGGCATTGCCCAGGTCAGGCCCACTTCCACCTCTGCATGAGCCGCGCTCAGCCCACCCAGAGCTCCCTGGCCCCGCAGCGAACGAGCCCTTTCCATGTGCTATTCATCAGAACAAACACCAGAGCTCATGAAGGTCTCTGCACAAGTTGCCTTGCAGCTTCACAAAGAGAGCTGGGGACATGTGGGCCATTAAGTAATACCACTGTTAGCCATGCCTTCGGAAATGCCATCTTTGTGTGGGGGATATGATACTTGACTCAAAAGGAAAAAGAAACATAAGTTTTAATAACTTTCACTTAGTTGATGTAATTACAGTTCACATAAGGCTGCCCATTTATTTTATCTTATTGTATCTTCCCTACTTTCCTATGAAGCGTTCAGGACAGGTTAGCCTCATTTTATTGGAGACAACTGAACGTCAGCAACAATAAGGAACCTGCTCATGGCCCCACAGTTCATTAGGACCCAGGTTTGCTTGTTCTAAACCTGTACTCATCCCTTGCCTGATGTAAACATCCAAACACTATCTGACCAACAAGCTGGCCCAGAATACAATGTCATTCAGCTGGAGGGTGGCAGGAACTCTCTAATTATGTGTCAGTACCGTCCCGGGTTCGGTTCCCACACTGTGCTGCTGGACAGCACTGACCCAGGAGGGTTTCCCATTGTGCTCTTCTATTACCAAGGCAGCTACATTTTCTCTTTTAGAAACATACATACGTTATGGGAGCTGTGTCCTCCACATTCTTATATTGAAGTCCTAATCCCTAATAGCTTAGAATGTGACTAAGCACACGAACGCACACATACATTTTAAGACTGTTTAATTCTGTGACTATTTGTTGATGCTCAGTTCTTCAATAGTCATAGCTTTATCAACAGTGCTAAGTTTCCCAAAACACTGGCTTCATAACTCTCGTTGAAGTCACCTTTTGAGGAGGCTGTGCACCAAACAGCTTACTAAGGGGGCAAGGATTCTGGACAACCATGAGCATGTCCAGCTTGGCCACTCACTCCCGAGGGCACTGAGAAAGCAAGCCGACTTGACTGTTACGGTTTCCTCATCTGCAAAGTGAGCATGTTGAGACGTATGACTCAAGTTCCCTTCCAACTAAAAAATGCCATCATTTCCTGATGGAAGAGCGTGGAAAATTTCCAGCTTAGTGATGCTATGAGATATTCATGTTTCAGGTGGGGAGGGTCTAAGCCCCACTAATCTTCCTTCCTTCCTTCCTTCCTTCCTTTCTTCCTTCCTTCCTTCCTTCCTTCCTTCCTTCCTTCCTTCCTTCCTTCCTTCCTTCCTTCCCTCCCTCCCTCCCTCCCTCCCTCCCTCCCTTCTCTCTCTCTCTCTCTCTCTCTCTCTCTCTCTCTCTCTCTCTCTCTCTCACTGGTTGCCTCCTGCACTCACCCTGACTGGGGTGGGGGTTGAACCTGCAACCCAGGAATCAAAACCACAACCCTTCAGTGTGTGAGCTAATGCTCTAACCACTGAGCTCCACTGGCCAGGGCCCCACCAGTCTCTTCCTACTGAAAGGATTAAATACAAAAGGCCCTTTGGTCCCTTTGCAGGACTGGAGCTGGAGGCTCAACGCGGAGCTTGCTCAAAGCGATCTAAAAGAGCTGGAACTGCCAGCTCACTGAAGACAGCAGGAGTTTCACAAGGACTTCTGCGAGTACCTTTGAAACTTTCTGCTATTCAAGTCTGTTTAGAGCTTGCTTCTGAAGTCTGATATCTTTCAACTCTGGTATCTCAATTTTTCCCTCCTGCCTTGGCAGCTGAACCTAGAGGAGCTTTGCAGGACAGTGGTACTTGTTAGTGAAGCCACAGGACAGGTGGCTCTTGGGATAGGAGCCTGGGAACATGCAGGGGCGGGGCTTGGAGGGGTATGAGGTTCAAGAACGGGGAGAGCAGGAGGGGTTGTTGGGGGGGGGGGGGAGGTGAGCCCTCTGCAGGCTCAGTCCCTGAGAGGGGCCCTTTGATTCGAAGGAGAGAGCCAGGAAAGCACATCTCTGGAGGCAGACACCATGAAGAGAGACCCAAGGAGGAGGGGGATTAGGGGTGAGAACATGTCACTTGGTTCTGTGGCACTTTGTAAACTGTGAGTGAGGAACTGTTACCCTGCGCCTTTCAGGGATGACTTGTGAACACGTGGCCAAGAGGAGCGCCGGCCAAGCACGGATGCCGCTGAAGGTCGAGGAAGGCAGGGGATCTTGAACTCGAGGTACATGTGGCCCCAGAAGCCTCGCCAAGAGGCTTGATGGAGTCTCCGAGCCCTTGGAAATTGCATGCAAATGGGTGGTCACTTCTGCAGGGAGAAGGGCCACAGCTTTCATTAGATTCTCAAGTATGTCTGCTCCTTAGAACGTTACTCTGATTTGGGGGTGAACTATGGTGAATGTTGTGTTTCAGTGGGAGGACTGCCATGAAGTTGTGGCAGGGATGGTGGACCCGGGGGAAGAAGATCAGCATGAAAATGATTTGAAGTTTGCTCAGCACTGTGGAGGGAGAGTGCGTGGACCCGGGGTTGATGCCAACTCTTGGCACAGCAGCCTTCCCCAAGGAGGAAGAGCTTTGGTAACAGCGGCGCTGCACCCTCTGTGGATGCGGCAGGCGTCCTACACGTCTAATCCCAGTCAGTCCAAACCCTTGGCCCACACTCACTGTTCTCTGCCAGCCATTTGGAGGGTTTCTGCCTCCTGGTCAGTTGGCCCAGCTTTGTTCCTGTTCTGTGGCCAGTGAACAGCCCTTGGTGCTCAGTGGGGGAGTCTTCTAGGAGGGCGGTCCCTGGGCATGCCAGGGACTGGGCTCTGGTCTAATCTATGTCCTAATTACACTCAATAAATGGTCTTTCCGAGTCATAAATTGGTTTCACTTAAGAGCAGGTTAGGAGAATTGGTTCCCATATCCTGTCACTTGTGAGTGCCCCAGGGATATGAATTCTGGGGTCAGCTGGTCACGCTGGGCCTCTTTTAGCTAAAACATACATAATTGAGAAATGAGTCTGCAATTGTATTGAGAGCAGTTTGTATTAGATTCTAAGAAGAGCAAATTCACACCGAGTTGCAAATCATCACTAACTTGACATCCTGGGCCCCTTCAGGCAACAGCAAGAGCTCCAGAAAGAAGTGAGGTTGGGGGGAGTTGGGAGTGGGCAGGAGTGGCAGGAAGGGGAACAGCCTGGGTAAATAGTTCCTTCCTAATTCCAACTCTTATGTCTCTAGAACATTATTGTTAACAAGTATTTACTGATCACCTACAGGACATGGAATACTTTTGAGTACTTCATGCTTTAACCCATTTGTTCACCCACCCATCCAAGCAACCACCCATTGGGCACTGAGAAGTCCAATCGGAATGATGATGAAGATGAGAGTGGACCTTGAATCTGTGTTTACTACGTGCTAGGCACTGTTATGAGGGCTCTTCTCCTTCAGTATTCACAACAACACTTGGAGGAAGGTACTGTGATTATCCACATTCCACAGATGAGGAAACTAAGGCACAGAGATATTAATGGAGGCATCTAAGACGCCCAAGCAGGCAGCAATGGGAGAAGGAATGGGAACTGTGGGCAGGTGTCACACTTGGCGTCTGGGTGACAGAGAGTCACTGAAGGGCTTTGAGTAAGGACCCTAGATTCTATGGGCAAAGCAACCACAGTTTTGTTTTTAAGCTTTTCTGAAGATCATTAAGTGTGATGCCTCTCCTACCTCTGATGAAAGTATTTGCGGATTAAAAGGCTGATTGAGATAGACTGGCTGCAGCTACAACTGGGCTTTCCTCATTAGAAGGGGCAGGGGGAGTGGAAGTTTTCAGGCACCAGAAACTAGCAGGTGATACATCCGCCTCATGAGTGTGGTTCCATGCTTTGCTAAAGCAAAGAGGCCTTGCCTGGTCGATTTTCATCATCTGACATTTGATTAAACTTTTGAAAAATTTTATTTTAATATTTTGAATCCACACTCTTGCACAAAATAGTTTTGTATCTAATTCTGAGTGAAGAGGTTGCTAAGAGATTATTCATAGAAGTATACAATTTCAGAGCTGGAAGGGACCTGGGATATTGGGTCCAATGCCTTCGTTTACTAGTAAGTGATGAGGACATATGAGTATGGCTTGTTCAAGGCCAGACAGCAAGAATTCAATGTACATAGGGATAAGCCAGGTCTTTTGTGTAGGACCAACAGCCAAATAATATGAGAGCAGGAAAATTGTGCTTTTCTGAAGTTGAGATGTGTCATCAACCCAAAATCCATCATTTACAGAAATGACAGAAAACTTAAGTGATTAAGAAAACATAGAGAATATAGCATTTACTCATACAAGTGAAAAGTCCATGATACTGGCTTTAGACACGGGACTCAAATGACATAATCAGGACTCAATCCATCTCTTTTACTTTTCTCTTTCCATGTTCACTTCACTTTTAGGCAGGTTGTTTTCATAAACCACCAAAATGGCCTCAGCAGCTTGAAGATGGCTTGTATCCTTATAGGCTTAGCAGATAAAGAACACCCTTCCCCACTTCTCACCACCACCAATTCCATCTCATTCACTTAGATTAGCTAGGTTGGAGTCACCTGCCCACACAGAGGGGGAATGCAGTGCTCTCATTGGCTAGATCCCCTTGGATATGCAATAGGGTCAAACCCACCACCAACCACATTGCTTCAGGGCAAAATGGGGTGCTGTTAACAGACCCACAAGAAATGGATGCAAGGCAGGCAAAACAGCAGATGTGCACAACAAGGTTTCAGGAATGCCATTGCTGTAAGACATTTTTCATTCTCATGGAAGGCAAAGTAGAGCTGACTGAGGCTGTGAGAAGGGCCAAGAACATCTTTTGGATGGAGAGAAAAGTAAAAAGAACTCTCTCTCATATATCAAGGGATAGAAGGGAGCCTCTGGTAGACAATACAAGCTGTCTCTAAGGCTTTAGGTTCAAAGTTGTTCAGAGACCCTAGAAGTGTGCCCACATCCTGGGAATATAAGCTCACACATTGGCTTATAAACATGGAAAGCTGATTGCATGTCCCCTCAGTGCCCTCTCTCACCTGGGCTCACTGTCTGTCCCCTGCTTCCACTCTCCTCCTTCCCCAAATAACGAGGGTCAAGCTGTTCTGGGCTGATTGTATGGTTCCAGCTACAGAGAAATCTCTCTCCACTTTAACCTCCCTTCTCCCTCAGGGGCTGGGGTCCAAGTCAAGCCCTCCTTTTCATTTTTTCCCCATAATTCCCCTGTCAAACAATTTCATGTGGGCAAATGTCTTTATTGCTTAAGCACAGACTCCTTCAATAATCCCTTACCTTCTTCCACAATCTCAACTTTCCCCTCATTATCTCAAGGGAGTCCCTTTCTTTCCATTCATCTCTAAACCTATCTCCTCCAGCACAAGGATGCTTTCCTGCTGCAAATAATTGGAAACTCAGTGTTAATTCAACAAAGGAATTACCATCCTGCAAAACAGGAAGTCCAGAGGCAGGGCTGAGGTGGACAGCGCAGGGAAGCCCAGGCTTGGTTTCCCCAAGATCTCCAGCCCTGCTTTCGTCTGTGCTCCTCTGTTCTCAGCAGGCCTCACTTGTGCTGGCAAGATGGCCACCAGAAGCACCTGGGACAACATGCTCTGTGTTCATGTTCGGCAAGAGAGCAAGGAAACCTCTCTTCCAGCCACAAGATGAAAGAACGTTCTCTCAGTCCAACTGGACCTACGTAGGTCTCATTTCCTTCCCTGAACCAATGACAGTCGCCAGAGAAATGCCAGGTGCTGATTGGATTCCAGAACAAAACACTGGCAAGAGATGTGCTTATCATGCTGGCTCCACCAATCAGGACCCTCACTGGAGCTAAGGTTGGTCTAGGAGCCTTGAGGTCCTGTGGCTTGAATGGAGGAGAGAAGAAAGATTGTATGCTGGTTAGACAGTGTGTTGCCAGTGGAAATAAGATTCTTCCACAGAGAGCAAAGCATTTCCAGGATTCACACATAGGAGGAAGTGAGCAATAGTGACAAGATTTATTGGAGTGAAAACAAAGGACTGCCCCCCAGGTGCCCAGTGTTTCATCCACAAACAGGTGGCTCCGCTCGTCTTGCTGTGGAAGAAACCCAGCCTCTGAGGCCACAGACCCACACTGGCCCTATCAGGCCCAGAAGGACCAGGACCCAGAGGTGCAGAACTTCTGTGTCTCATTTCCCCATCTGTATGGCTCTGCATTTGGGCTCACACTTGGACCCGTGCTTGGGCTCATGAGGCTCCCAGACCCTCAAGGCTGCTATGGAGAGAGAGCCTGTGAATGAATGAGCCCTGGGCCTTGCTTAAGCTTTGATTGATTACATCTCCTTGGGTTTGGGAAGAGGTAACCTTTCTTTCAAACTAACCAATCTTCTTCCTAATTCTTCACAAGGTGTGCTGGGCCCTGCCCCTATTCCATCCTTCTCCTGGATCTTCCAGGGTTTTGTGCCCTTATCCTATCCAGTCTTTTCCCCAGATTCTCCCAGGCTAGACTCCTCCCCTTTATGTCACCATTGTGACTCCTACTGCACATGCCTCAAAGCTCTGCTTTGTCATCAGGCTTCTACTGCACTTGTGCTTACCTCACCCTGCACCATCTTGGTTTCTACTGTGCATGTGCTCAGCAAAGAAATTTCCCCTACTGTTTATTCCCCGCCTCCTGTAAACCGGCTCCTGGCCAGTTGTTCCTGGGGAGATTGGAAAACCAGTTCTTCCTGCTTGCTCAGAGATTAAGTCCCTTTGGAGGATGCAGTTGTCCCCTGGGGAGTCTGGGGAGCTGCCCCTTCCTAGTTGATAAGGCTGAATGTCTGATTCCATTTACTTCCTTCCGTTGTTAATAACTAACTAGCCGCCTAATGTAACAATTGTATGGTGCTTAATTGGGCTGTCCAAATTTAATGTGTTCTGATCTACATTTTTTTTTCATTCCAAGACATAGTATTGTTGACATATTATGGTTTAAATAGACCTTTATGGATTTAAAATGATAGTCTAAACACCATGCCTAAAGTTGTTTATATGGAGAAAATGTATAACCTCATGCCAAGTATCTTATTTACTAGTATAAATGCATTTATGCCAATTTAAACTACGTTGAGATAAAACATTCATAAGCGTAATTAAGGATTTGGGAAACTGTGTCACTCAGACCCTTACAGAGCTGTGGGTGTGCCCTGTGTGACCACAGCATGATAAGTGGGCACATCCACAGGCACGCTGAGGGGCTCTCTCTGGGGACACTCATCACATCACTTGCATGAGCGTTCTCATCTGCTCCTATCCTTTGCCTGCTGTCCCAGCGTCTGCACACAGACATGTGGTCTGTGGCTCTCTGTGTATTGACTAGAGTCTGTGTTTGGAACAAGGTAAATTGGGGTTTCATCTCTGGGGTCCATCTTTAGCCCTTTCTGAAGAATGTTCCGATTTGGGGGCAGAAGAGCTTGCAGAGTCAGAAGCCATAGATTACGCCACCTCCTATCTTAGCTAGTGCTTTCTGCTTCTGTCTGGCTGGAACCCTGAACCCAGGGGTTTACTTCCCTCTAGTCTGTCCTCCATCAGCGTTACCAGGACTTGGGGACCAACCAGGAGGTGAGGCAATGACGAGCATCTGCTCATCAGATCCACTTTACGTTCTAACTGAATGGGCTTCAGTGTTCTCAGACAGTGGGGACACTGCTCTGAAAATATACTTGAATGTCATATATCGAGGGCTTCCTCTGTGCCAGGCTCTGGGCTATCAATATCACCCTCTATTACCTCGTCTAATTCCCCAAAACCGTATGAAGTAGGTTTCATCATCTGTATTTTACAGATGAGAACACTGAGGCTCCAAGAAGTTAATTGACTCGCTCAAGGTCAAACCGTCAGCCTGTGGCAGATCCTGGGCTCCAGCCCCAGGGCCTATGCTCTTCTCAGTCACTCTTCCCACAGGGCTGTGGAGAGGAAGGAACGGGAAAGGCATGGAAGGAGCCTCCTGCAGTGCTGGCACCACTGGGTACTCAGCAAATGGTGCTGGTCGCTGCTGCTGCTGCTGTTATGAAAAGCAAAGGTCTTGGACAGCCCCTTAACTGACAGCCGGCCGTGCAGAATCCTGAGCTGGCCATGGTCTCCCTGAAAACTTGTTTATTGGCCATGTGGTACTCTGAAGAAAGAGTTGTCTGTCCTCTCTCAATTTCTCAGGCCTCAGAAGGTAGGCTCGAGTTACAGAGCACATACACCTGTTGTCCTGGGCCGGGAGGCTCTGGAGAGCTCAGGCGACCAAACACGCGTCTGTCCTGGGGTGGGGTCAGCAGTGTCCCTGGCAGGCTAAGGTGCTGGCTGGCCGAGGGCCTTCCAGCTGGGGGCAGCAGCGGGCTCCTACAGCCGGAGGCAGAACAGGGACAGTGGGGGCTGCTGTGGGCCTTCATGTCCTCCCTCATGCCACCCTGGCCCCTCACCATCTACCCCAGATCTAGTACAGGCTCTTCCCTGAGGCAGCTCCCAACCCAGGGAAGAGTCAGAGAAATGCAAGAAACAGCAGCCACGAAAACAGCAAATGCTGGTAAATGCTGCTAAGGTACCAAGAACTGGGCTCAGTTTTCTCTGCTCACTGTGTTATGTGACCCTCTCAATGTGCTGTGTAAAGTAATATCACGGACATCATTTTAGGGATGCAGAAACTGAGGCTAAGTGAAATGGGGTAACTTGCCTGACTGCACACAGCAGGCACAGTATGACTTGCACTAGATACATCAGCATGGAAGTTCATTTTCTTAACTGTGATGCTGAAGTGCCTCTTCTAAAGCAAAAGATTAGGGCAAAGTCACTCAATTTCCCTTCCCTTCAGTAAACTTCAGCAACCTTTGGAAAAGTGCCAATCGTGCCAATACCATGCAAGTGCTTTTCTCATCGCCAAGCCTCACAATAGTCCTGCCAACTACAGCTCAGAGAGGTCAGGTGACTCAGACCAGGTCACACAGCTCTCTGTGTTTCATCGAACCAACTTTGATCACCCAGGAAAAATGTGCCCTGGAGAAGTTCTCAGAATGTACCAGGACATACATTTCCTGATACCCACCAAGTGTGCCTCCCTATTCAGCAATTTTTTCAAAAGCTACTCTGCCCTTCTCACCACTTTCTATGATCCTCTGGAGAAACCCTCACTTCAACTCAGCTGAGCCTGTAGCAGGTCCTGAGAGGTGAGCTATAGCCTGAATAAATGTGTCGCATGTTCACACAGAGACTTGTACACAAATGTTTGCAGCAACATTTACAGCCAAAAGGTAGAAACAATCCAAATGTCCATCAACTGATGAGTAGATACACAAAATGTGACACCTCAGTTCAATGAAATACAAATACAAGTTGGCTAGGAAAAGGAATCAAGTATGATATATATATATATATATATATATATATATATATATATATATTACTAAAATCAAGTATAATATATATATATATATATATATATATATATATATATATATATATATATAATACTAAAAAGCATTATGTGTATTGTATGATTCCACTTATATGAAATGCCCAGAAAAGGCCAATCTATAGAGACAGAAAGATAGCGGTGGCCTTGCGCATAGGGAATGCCTGCAAATGGGCACAAGGTTCCTTTTTGGGGGGACAGAAAGGTACTAAAATTAGATTAGGGTGATAGTTGCATAACTCCATGAATTGTCTAAAAGCTACTGGATTGTATATTTAAAACAAGTGAATTTTATGGTATATAAACTATGCCTCAATGAAACTATTAAGAGAAAGATTTAGATTCCAAAGAGTCTGAGTGGACTTGTGTGCTGGCACCTTATTTGGCAGGCCCACCAAGAAGATCACAAGAAACTGGAGACAAGGAGGGTGCTGCTCCATCAGCAATGAAAGTGGGAAGAAAAGTTGTTGAGCAGACAGGAAGACAGGAACCTCAGATACCCTCCCACCCACCTCAGGATGGCAGGTGGCTGGGCCCATCAGTTTGGCTTCCTCAAGTGTCAGAGTCCCTGGTCACTGAACTGCACTTCTCTGTAGCTGAGGTCAGGCTCCATGGCAACCTCCCCAACATCGGATCTTCCTGACAGAGGCCTTCTTCTACGAGGGATTGGGTTCTGGCGTGGAGACTTTGGGGACAGTTGCATTAAGGCAGAAGCTCACAAAGGTGTAGTGGTTGGGCATGCCCCAGTTATCTCTAGCCATATAGGAATGTGTACGTGGAATGACCCCTGTGTCTCAACTATTCAGTCCCGTGTCTGTTTCCCTTTCTCTCTCTGCCTCTTTTCTACCCCACAAGCAAGATAATAAGGAAACCTAAACTCGGAGTAAGAAACTGCTATAAGGTAGAGAAAAATCTACAGAAGAGAGGGTACAGATGTCAGCAGGTAGCAGAATGAGAATGGAAGTCACTTCCAGAAGGCAACTGAGTCACATCAATGGTGGGGTCCAAGAGTAGAATTCCCCAAATTCTGTGAAGAACCGTACTACTTTTTTGGGGGGAGAATTTTTATGTGTTTATCTGAACCAAACTGATGACCTATGCTGGGGAGCAAGATCTCAGTGCTCCGGAAAACAACAGTTTTGCCGTTTCTTTTATGCATTTGAAATTAAAGAAGGGACGTATATGGAGGTGGAAGGAAGCAAGGGGGGGGGGGGCGGTTGGAGTACAGGATAGTAGACAAGATTATGTGCTTTCTGGATGATTAATACCCTGTTTAAGGGGCATTACTCCTGTGATTTAAAAGGTGTGTTAACCTGGATGCATAAGAACAATGAACAGGGCTGACTTAAAACCTTTCATTAATGAACTTGTAGGCCTGGGGCAGGACTCCCCAGGTGACCTGTCCAGTTAGGAATTTCTGATCAGACCCCCCTGTGAGGTTGATTTCCACGGAGGCCCCCACCCCCTTTTTTTGCTCACTGTTCTTCTTTTAATTGGATAGTGTGGTCTTGCAGTGCTAGAAAGGCTCATCCCTAGGAAGTCTCAATATCAACTTCATCTTGTTGCCCATTTGGGATGGGACAATACTGTAACCATGGGATCTGAGTGGAGGCCAAATTTTCCTCAAAAGAGAAGAGCAGATATGTGGGAGGCAGTCTATGGCCTTCATTGCAAAAAAAACACTCTGATCATTTCTATTCTGTGAACTATCAATTCTGAATTTAGCCTTTTGTCTCACTTTTCTGTATTTGGCCTCCAGCATAACATTTGCATAAGCCATGAAAAGAGTTTGAACAGTTATCTTACACATGACCAGTAACCATAAACAGTTGGACTGTATAGAAAAACCCAAAGAACAAGCATAGCTATTATTATGACCAATGTCATTAGCAGACAGGTAAACGCAATAAATACAATGGATTCTGAGTTCCATATCAATCCACAGATATACGAGCCCTGCAGATGTCTTTGGGATAGCTCTCTGCCTCTGTGGTTGGTGGGTTCTCAGGGCCATATTACTTGTTAATGAACACGCATTAATGATTTTATGTAAGTTACTAATGAGGAGACCAGAGGTATGGCAAGTTCAAAAGAGAATCCAAAGAAAAGACAAAATTATAAATTAGGGATATTGAAACAAATGAGCAAGTGGAGGCAAAACTGGCCTCTGCCGTGGTGAGGGAGGAAAGCCAGCTGCATGATAGAAGTTTTCCTTGTCTGTAAGCAGAAATGATTCTGCATTGCTACTAGTTATCTCCCATTTACAAAATTGTAAAGCAGTTCAATAAATGGCTAGAATCAGTTGAGCAGGAAGAGCGTGCTCCCGACAATGCATAGTTTTCCTCCGAAGCATAACATTTTCTATGTGTAATACTTTGCCCCACCCCTTCCCTTTGCTTGAATAACCAGCATTTATCTTTTAACATTCATCTCAGGCATGCAAGGACCATATCTGAAACATTTCCAATGCATCCTGGAATACTTTTGTGAAGTACAGCGAAAGTAAATTGCTAAAAAAAAAATAATAATAATAAAACGAAAGAGAGAAAAATAAAATGAAAAAAGAAATACAAGCCCAACTTTTTGCATTATTAGTTTCGGTAGACGTACAGTTACTCCATCAAGTTGCTCTGAATGTTTCTAAAAGCTTCTCTCCATGCCCGTATTTATCTCAGTAGTGACTGCTGGTGAATAGTTGGCAAGCCTGGCCCTGATCCGCGGAGCACATTTCAAGCCGCGCTGGATGAGAATATTTATCCACACGCATTGCTGCTGTGGCTCCCGGAGCTGCTGCCTTCTGATGCCTCCCGGAGCTGTGCCCACGAGGCCCAGCCTTTCTCCTGCTCCTGTCCTTCAATTCCCAGGAGATCCCACACCCTCGCTCCCCACCCCCATGCCATTATTAGTCTAGTCTAGAATAACAGATCTTCACGTCTTGGGTCTCAGGACCGCTTTATATGCTCAGAAAATATTAAGGATGTCAAAAATCTTTTTAAAAAAATAATGTGGGTTAGAACTATCAAGATTTATCATATTAGAAATGAAGGCCAAGGCATTTAAAAATTATTTATGAATTCCTTTTTAAATCATGATAGATAATCATAACCACAATAAATCATTTTCAGTGAAAATGACGCTATTTTTCAAAACAAAAGTAAACAGTGCGAAGAGTGGAATTTTTCCCCATTAAAAAAAACCTCTTTGGCATTTAGTGTCTCTATTTCCTTTCTCTAACAGAATAGAAGGCAGATAACATCTCATTTCTGCTTATGCATCTAATCTGTTGCAATATTGTAAGTTATTATTAACCTCTGGAAAACCTCTTTGTGTACCTGTGAGAGAAAAGAGAGTGAAATAGGCAAAAACACCTTAATTTATTAGAAAAATAGTCTGACTTCAGAGATCCCCTACAAGGGTCTTGAGGGCCTTCGGAGGTCCTTGGTTCTTGCTTGCAAACACCTTGAGAAACCCTGGTCTAGGATATGTTGTCTAATAATACCCCCTTCACACACTTAGGGCGACCAGCTGTCCCTGTTTGCCTTGGACTGTCCTGGCTTTAACACTGAAAGTCCTGTGTCCCTGGCAAACTATGACTGTTGGCCACCCTCACACATGGGCACACACACTTCTGGTCTAGCTAGCCTGGGCACCCCTGCTCCCGGCCTCTGATTACAAGCTCTGTTTCTCTCCCTTCTCGTTCCCCTCTTTCTCATCCTCTTCCTCTCTCTAATTTGTTTCTCAAACACTTCAAAGGAGACTGCGTCCCTCAATGGCTTCATGGAGTTGCTGAAAAAGCCTTGGGTTAATTATTTCCAGATTTCATCTGTAAGAAAAAATAAATAAATAAATACAATAAAATCCCTATTGTGTTTAAGTCACTGTTTTTCAGATGTCTGTTGCCAAACACAATTGTTAAACAATGCAAGGTGTTAATTTCTTTTCTTTATTAGATCAAAAGATTTTTTTATATTGAGTGGCAGGGAGTAGGAAAAAAGTGAGCTAATTTATGGCTGATTTATAGATGCATTTGGGGCTCAGACATTCTCAGGAGGCGGGAGCCTCTGTGGAGAAATGGCTCTATGTCTAGGCTGGATTCACTGGGGGTCTGGTTATTCACAGTCACCAGACCCCCAGGAACCTCACTGCTCAAAAGCTGAAGAACCTGTGTGAAGAGGACCGGCTCCTCTCTTGGGGTGCTGTTGCCTCCTTTGCATGGACACCTGATTTCCTGAAGGCCTGGCAGAGGGTTCTCAGTCCTCGCCTCCTGGCGATGAGACCGGAGCATGTCCCACTGACTGCCACTGGCTGCATATGTCCAGGAGACGGAGACGGGGCTCAGGGCTCTGGGAGCAAGGCAACAACGGCATCTTTGGGGAATGTTGGCAGCCATACCGTGGTCACGTGGACAGTGCTTCTTGCCTAGGCCCAGATGCTGACCTTCTCCCTGGGCCCACTGGCCTCTGGCCCCCACTCCAGGAAGCAAATTCTCTGCTTGCTGTGAAGGGCTGGGGACTCTTGATGTCTTCCTGATGTCATTAGGGCTGGGGTTGGGCTCCATGCAGAATGAAGGCAGCAGCAGTCGCCCGTGCACCATGCTGCATCCCACGCTGCCCTCCTGGTCCAGGAGCAGGCCTGCCAGGTCTGTGTAGTGGCACTCCCCCTCCCCCACCCCCCTAATCCCTAGACCAGCCTCCTCACCTGGCTGCAGAGGACCCTGCTCATTTGAGTTTATATCCTGCTCAGCAAGCCCTCTGTTGTCCTCCAGAGCCTGCCTCAAGTTACGTGAAACAGCACCCAGAGTCTCTGAGCAGAAGCCAGCGACCCTGCTCCTCTTGCTTCCTTCTTCATTCCATTATCAACAGACATTTCCTGAGCGCACACCTGTGCCTGGGCCTGTGCTGGGTGTGAGGGACAGACAGATGTGTGGCTGCCCCAGGGCTCCCAGGCTAGGACAGGAGACAGGCCCTCCTTGATGTGGCCTGCTGCTTCTGCAGCAATACTTCCTGCTGCACCTTCTTCAAGGATTCATTCTTTTTCTTAAAATTCCTCTTTTTACAATTCTCAACAGATGATATGTTCATTGATTTTAAAGAGAAAAAGGCTGCTGGGGAGAGAAAGAGGGAGAGAGAAACACTGATGTGAGAGAGAAACATCGATGGGCTAACACCTCCTGTACCCACCCGACCAGGGATTGAACTTGCAACCTAGGTATGTGCCCTGACCGGGAACCTTTTGGTGTACAGGACGACACTCCAACCAGCTGAGCCACCTGGCCAGGGCAGGACTCATTCTTGAGTGTGGTCTCATTCTACTCTTCTTTTGCGTTTCCAGACCCCACCTCCATTTCTTTCAGTGGCACGCCCCTGGATGCTGCTAACCTGCAACGTAGACAATGAAGAACTTGTTTCTTTCTTATCACGCACGACAGTTAGTACTTCCTTGTGATTGTTTACGGCAGGTAGAGAAGCAAGGGCTCACGGTGCGGGCACATGTATGTGCATGTGTGCTCGTCAGGAGCTCCATCACATTGCGGAGAGGAAAGGAGGCCTAGAGCACAGGCTTGTGGGGCAATGATGTGAGCAGGGACCGTGTAGCAGGTTCTTGCAAAGACGAGTTAGCCAAGCTCCTGACCAGAAAGCACAGGCTCTGAAACACCAAGACACTCCAGGGTCAGCCAGCCAGGACCTGCCGGAGCTGTCGGGGGTGGCACGTGGGAGGTGGGAGAGGAGCACTCTGCTCCAGGTGCCACTGCAAAGTCCAACGCCACTAATGGAAACAACCACCAGGGCATGATTTTTCACGCCCTGATTCCAATCACAGACCTGTCATGCAAGAAGAATATTGAAGGGGAAATTCCATTTCTTTTTAAACCAACTGCTCCCCACAGAAGCCAGAGGCTTGTGGAAAAACAGCCCCCATTGGAAAGACTTGAGCATACATTGTTCTGGCTTCTCCAGTGAGAGGTGGCAACACTCATCATTTATCAAGAGGTGAATTTACCAAGAGAGGGGGGCCTGCCCACACACGGCAGTGACCTTTCTGGCTTTCTTGGGCCAGGCGCTTGACTCACAGGAGGAAGTTGGGCCCACGTGGTCTTTGTAAACAGGCTGCCGTAGATCCTGGTAGATGAGGGCATGCCATGCCTCTGGCTGTGGTGGTGAAGTTGGGATAAGACACTGCCCCACAAGGCACCACAGTGGGGCCCCGTAGAGTCCCCGGGAGAGAAGGGTGCTCACCACTCCCAGAGAAAAGCGCAGAGGCCAGTAAGCCCTCCCGCCTACGTCTGCAGCTCATGCCCACACAGGGGCTTTAGTAAAAGACAGAGAGAAAGCAGGTGGCCGGCCCGATGGCCTGAGCGCTCGACACAGGGTCAGGTGGCCTTGTCTGAACATGCAAACGGTGAACACCGATGGCTGCCAGCTTCTGTTCTAAGTGCAAGCACTTCGGGAACCCCCTCGATAACCAGGGGATGGAGTCCTAGCATGGGCTCCATTGTATGCTGGTGGAAGCTGAGGCTCAGAGAGGTTAAGGCACTTTCCTGAGGTCACATAACCAGTAAGTGCCTCTGAGCTCTTCACTGTCTCCCGGAACTCCACTCAGGCCCCCCAGGCACTGCTTCCCACCTTGTCCTCTAGTAAGACAACCGCCTGGAAGGGCTCTTTTAGAGCCTCGGGGCCACTTACCGCTGAGCCACCCTTAGTGTACGGAAATGGCCTGGCAACGCCTGGTCCCGAGGGGAATATGAGAAAGGCGGGCCTGTTGCTGTGGGACAGTCTCCCGGTGCCAAGACTTCCTTCCTGGCTTCGCAAACACCAGCTTCTCCCGTTCCCTCCCACCTCCTGGCTGCTCCGTCTCTGCCTGCCCTGTCCCTTCCTCTCCTCTCTGCTACATGGCCCCTCCCGTACACTTCACACCCACTCTCTCTGGGCTATCCAGTCCCGACCATGGCTTTAAGCATCATCCTTATGCGGAGACATCCAAATGTCTATCTCCAGCCTGACCGCCCCCGTGAGCGGCAGATTCGTACTGCCCGACAACTCCACTTGGGTCACTAATAGAGGACTCAACCGCGACTTGTCCAATAGAAAACCTCTTTTCCTTTCCGTCCTCCAAAAGCACTGACCCCTATGCTTTTGCCGCTAATATCCCCATCTCAGTAAATAGCACCAGAACCTGCCAATTCCACGGCTGGGACTGCGGTGAGGCCAGGAAGTACCAGGAAGCCCTCCTCTCAGGTGCCCACCTGCACCTGCACGGCCCTTCCTCAGTGGCTTCCCTCCCTTCAGACCTGTATCCTGTGGGCAAGGGCCTCCTCGAAGTCCGGGCCCTGGGCACCTCACTTGCCTCAACCTCTTCCCTAGCCTGTTTGCACCAAGTAGCTCCAGCCAAATGCCTAGAAATTACATTTGATTCCTCTCACTTGTTATTTTACTGCCTCTGTTCAATCCTGCAGGAAGTCTTGTTGACTCCGCCCCCCAAACTTTGCAAATGCATCTGGTTCTCTCTACTTCCATTCCTACCACACCGGCCCCGCCCTCACTGCTTCTTCCCTGGACCACTTAGTGAGTTTCCCTGGCTCGTTCTTGCCCTCCTCCCATCTATTCTCCACATAACAGACAGGACTTCAACTTTTATTTTTATAAAAACAATTCACGGACCTAGTTTAAAAAGACAGATAGTTTTATAAGGCTTGTAATGGAAAACAGCGGGCTCCTGCCCCAGCCCTCCTCTGTCACAATTCACACTTCCCAGAGGTGAGCACTCGCAACTCTTTTGTTAGCGTCCTCCATCCTTATACTGCTGACTTTTGAGTTTTAGGGTTTAGTTATTTTATAGTGAATTCCAAACAGGGAGTAAGACTTATCTCTCTTATCTCGCTCCCCCATCCCTCAGATACTTCCTGATAACAACTTTCCAATTTACTTATATCACACTTTGGATCAAATCTGTAGTTCACGTGCAGTTGCTGTTGGTGCAGGATTAGTTCAGTGTGGGAGTCTCACTGTCTCCTTCCTGACTCTCTTACGTTCAGTCTCTCCCCTCCCCCGCCCCCACCACAAACAACCCATAACCTTCAGTGCCGCCTCTCTCTTTCTCTTTTAAAAAAAAAAATCTTTAAAAACAATTTATTGATGAGAGAGATTTGTTGTTCCACTTATTTACACATTCATTGGTTGATCCTTGTATGTGCCCTGACCAGGGATCAAACCTGCAACCTAGGCAAACTGGAATGATGCTCTAACGAATTTAGCTACCCAGCCAGGTCTCAGCATGTTCTCTCTTAAAGTTCCAGATCTTGCAGTGGGAAGCTAGCTTCCTCAGTGGCTTCCCTCCCTTCAGACCTGTATCCTGCTCTGCCAGCATGGTGTCCCTTGCCCATCTGCTTTCCGTACCCATTTTCTGCTATGTCTTGTCTGCCGTCATCTCCCTCTGGTTCTTTCTGTCTTTATGGTTACTTTTACTTTGTGTGTGTGTGTGTGTGTGTGTGTGTGTGTGTGTGTGTGTGTGTGATTTTGTTGGGAGTTTGGGGAAGGTGTGTGTATTCAATCCACCAGGTCAACTCAAAGCCAAAGTAATGCATTTGTGTCTGACATATAGTGTTCAAAATGTTTTTCTTCTAAAAATTTTTTTTCTTGAATGATTGAATGAAATACTATGGATATAACATGTTCATGTACAAAGATTGATATAATTGATGTCTATCTAGAGAGCATAATATAAAATTTTTAAAATTATTGATACATCCATCAATGTTTATTAAAAACTAGTAGCCCTGCGCACAAATCCATGCGTGAGTAGCTCGCTGCCACTTGCCTCAGCTGGCCACCTGCCCACCACTGCCCATAGCTCGCTGCCACGCCCTTCTGTAGCTCTCCACCACTTGTAGATTGGTTGTGACATTACGGCGTAACAGATAATTAGCATATTCCTCTCTTATTATATAGGTTATGAACTGAGCACTGACTGTGTGCTAAATCCTACTTCAGGTGTTTGGCATAAAGGGAACAAGACAGACAAGATCTATTCTCACAGAGACTCATCCATGTTGAGAGCAGAGGTCAGGTGGTAAACAATTACCAAAAAATAGATAAATTATAGAATGTGTTAGGAGGTGATGAGACCTGTGAAAAAAATGAAAAATAAAGCTAAGTAAGGAGGATCCAGAGTGCCAGGGGTGGGGGCAGTTTTCATTACTCAACAGGACAGACAGGCAGGGCTTCTGAAGAGGGTGGCATTTGAGCAGAGACCTGCAGGAGGAGACGGTCCCAGAGAGGGGGAACCACTGACAAAGGCGCAGGACAGGAGCCCATCTTAGGGGTGTGCTCCAGGTGAAGCCAGAGATCCCTGTGAAGAGTGTTTCAGCCCAGCCCGGCCCATGGGGAGACGTTTTCACATGGTCTCTTTCTCTGGAGTTGGGACGAGAGCACGCCTGTTGTTTGTAGGAGTCTGCTTTCAGTGCGCCTGTCCAGGAGCCAGTCTGCCATCGCGGCCCCTGCGTGCTTTATTTGGACTAGCTGGGCAAGCTGAGACTTGCTCATGGACTGGAACCTGCAAATAGTGGATCCCAGAATGGAAGGGCCACCGCTGGCTGGAGAGGTGGGGCCTGGCAGGAGTTTCTGAGCTCTCCCGAGGGTCCCTCAGAGCCACAGAAGCAGAGTAGAAGCGGCTTGGTTCTCCTCTAACATCCAAGGTCTCCTGCCCAGGGTCCAAGAATCATGGGCACCATGCAATGTCCCCAGCGCCGGCCTTACTTTTCAGAGCGCTTTATAGCTAGTACTTTAGCAAGTACATCTGCAGCCCTGGACAAGCAAACGAAAACCAAACAAAAATAACCTGCCAGAGGCTGGGGCTTTCCCATCCCTCCTGCATCTGTTGTGAAATCTAAATGTGCATGACCTCAGCGCACTCAGGCTTTATTTACAAAACTCCTTTGCTTTCTCTCCGCCTTGGTGAGTGGCTGTTTGGACTCCGACCCTCCTTCCGGGACCTGAGTCCAGAAGCAGGTGGTCGCTCCTCACCTGTACCTGGACTTGACCACCAATGGACATCTCACACTAACCACATGTGGGTGCTTGTCACTCCCCTGCAGGATACAAATTAATGGTGCTAATGGAGATGAACAGGACTAGATGGCTGCTCAGTCCGCCTCTCACCCTTGGCTGGAGCACTGCTGAGGCTTCTCTGTGATGCTGCTGGCGAGGTCAGGGCCTCTTGGCACATGGAAAGGACTGTCCTCAAGGGGGCTGGTAGGGACTCGTCATGGGTTCAAGGTTTTGTACTGTCTGGAATAGCATTTCCTTCCCCCAAGAGCCATGTCAATGTGCAAGCATGTACCTAGGGAGGGAGGGACAGCCACCAATGCTAGGATGGCAGACAAGCAGCACCTACGATACCATTGACCGGAGGGCTCAGGACAGACAACCGGAATTGATCCTGGCACTCTTTGCTGAGCTAAGCTCTGGACAGAGTTCTTCTCACATGAGCACTCTAGGTAGCCTTACTGATCAGTTACGGTTGGCAGCAGAAATGATATCTATTTGCCATCCTTGAATTAATCTTTTATCAGAGATGAATTTGTCCAGTTGGTTGGGAATTTCCAATAAAAGTAAAGCTTTGTCTGGGCGAGGTCAGGGCCCCCAGGGAAAGGTCACAGAAGAGGGGATTTTCATTATCTCCACGGGTCATTGAGGGGATGATGAAGAAGCCTGGACTGAATTCGTCATGGAGAGCCCTGTGAGTCAGGCCCTCTGGGCTTGGAATGGTCCTCGGACTTTTTCTGTCCTGCAGATTCCAGCTGGTTGAGAGTGTGTGCCTTTTACCCCATCACAGCACAAACATGGTTCTGGCAAATATCTCCCATTTTGTACCTCTTATTCCCAGACTATCAGGCTTTATGCCCTATTACATAGCCATCAAGTACTAAGTATTTGTATCCCTTGAAATGTCAGGGCATTGTTCTGAGGCAGCAGAGGTGGTAGGGACATGGCCTCCTGTTCCCTCTACCCCCAAAGGCTGCGGTTTAAGAGTGTTGGACCTTGACCATGGAAGGAAGGCCAGGCAGGGTGATCTAGGGTAACTGGGGGACAGCCGTGCATGTGTGCATATGTGTGAGCGTGCCCGTGTGTATTGGGAGTCAGCGGGCCATGGGCCCTCAGCCATGTCAGTGTGCATCTGAAAGATGAGTGGGGGTGGGGCGAGACTACTTCCATGAGGGATTAGGAGTCTCCTGGGAAGAGGGCCAGGAAGGAGTTAGATTCAGTATAAAAACCTCTGTGCTTAGAGGGACTGTCACTTGGATTTGTCCTCAGCTTACTATGCCATGGACACATAAGACCCAGAGTACAGATGAAAGGAGATTTTTCAGTGGAGACCTTGAAAGACGTTGGGTGCAGGAGCAACCTCCCTTTGGGCACCAGGTGATTTCCCCCGGGAGGGGAGGCAGGAGAAGGGGGACATTCTCTCCCTTCAGGCACAGACTTCGTGTGGCCTCAGCCTTCAGGCTCCAGATGCGATAGCCCCATTTTGGTGGCTTCAGGACTCCAGAGCTTTCTTGATGTGGTGGTGGAAGTGGCACACAGGGAGGGTGGCTGCACTGTGGGCACATGGGTGTTCTTGGGCCCCCACTTAGGTGGCAAGGGGTTGGAGGTCAGAATGAAGCAATGTCACAGCTCGTTACCTGGAATATCCTCGTTTATTAATCAGCCAGCCTTTCAGCTCCAGGTGTTCCCCCTTCTCCTGGTTTCTGGCTAGAATGGGGGTGATTCTGGGATTGCCTGCTCCGTGTAGGATGGACAGGGGCAGGGCCTGCACATTTGCACGTTCAGGGATGGGTGCTGCCAGGAAAGGATGGGAAACAGACAGACCTCTGAGGGCTTTGGCCACCTCAGGGTCCTGGTACTGTATGCGGCAGGGAGCCCTGTGGGGAGGGGTGGGAGAAAGCTCACAACAGGTGCTCTGCAAATGTCCTCTTTACAAAAGTGCCCGTTCCCCAGCCCTCTGATCACGCCAGAGCCCTTTGTTCAAGATCTCTCTTCCCATCACTGGAGATAATCTCAGCAATTTGTCATCATCTTTATATTTAATTAAATTGCTGTCCCCTATTTAAATACTTTCAATTAAGCTCCTAAAACCAGATCTTGCTTATAGATCTAAGTTTTACATTGTAGTTTCTTTCAAAGGCTTTGTTATGGGAGCTTTATTTTATTTTATTACTATTAATCCCCTATAATAAATAACATCAACTCCAATAATGCTATGCTAGATGCTTTCCCCAGATTCCCGTCTCTTTCCACATTTATTATGGACTCAATTTATGGGCTTTTAAATCAGTTTCAGTCTGGGTGACAATACTCTCATTTACTGACTGATCAATTTGAATTTGTTTTATTAGGTTCCATTAATTACTGTGTCCAGTTCTCTTGCAGGATCTGGAACGAGTGCGTCCCTTAGAATTCCTTCCGGCCTCTCTGGCTGTAAATTTCCACAGGTGTCTTCAGTTTAGGGTTGGTGAGCCCTCAGAAGCTCACATTGTCAGGTGTTTTCCGTCTTTTTCTCGGCAAGGAGCAGGTACTGGAGTCCCTTGGTGGCCGGGCACGTCCAGACAGCTTATTTCTCTAGGTCTGGCCTCTTCTCTGGTGAGTCCCCTGAAAACTCTGTAGAAAAGGGGTGCGATGTTTGTGGGAAAGTGTCGAGCTCTGAGCAGGGGCCTGTGGGGATGCGTGCATGGTTTCCTTTGTGCATAGCTGGGATGTCCCAGCTCCGTCCAGTCTGCCATACATGCAGCCCTATCCCTGATATTTTTCCCTTCCTCTGAAACTCCCTCCTGGCACTGCCTTCAGAGTTGTGTGCATCAGCATTCCAACCTCCTCTGCCCCAGCATTGGAAAGACAGTCATTCTGCTGCCTGATCACTTTATACCTTCCAGCTGGTTGGTTACTTACAGGGAGAACATGAGGTTGGGCACCTGAACCTTCTTGGCAACAATTGCCATATCCCATGACAATTCGGGATGTGGGTTACGTGAGTACCACATTTCAAAGGTACTGTCCTCAGACTAGGCTGCCAAATCTGTGTTTCCCCTCCTGGCCACGGAACTTTGGAAAAGAGATGCGATTTAGACTAGTGCTGGCCAATTGTCCGGAGCAAAACGGGAGCTGGTCCAATAGCAGTCCTCTTCCCGGATGTGAGACTGGGACAGTGAAAGGCAAGTCAGTTGGTAGCTGAGTATGAAGATTCGAACATGTGGCCAATGGCCAGCCATGAGTCATGGCAGCGCTGGGTGAGGCTGTGGGACTCTGACTGCGCACGCCCCAGGGCCATCCTGACTGCGGAAGCTCAGCTGCTTTCCAGCTTCTGTGAGGCCTGCTGGCTGGTGTGGTTCCTGTCCCAGATGCCCCCAAGCACTGCCATAGCCTTACAATGTCAGCTCTGAGCCCTTTCCCTTCCTCTCCCTCTCCACACACACACCACCACACATTTCTTGAGTTAGCTCAAGTGATTTTATTTTCTTGCAAAACAAAACACCTCACCTTGAATAAGGGGTGATTTGCTAACGAGTAAAAAGATGATAATGCTCCACTGAAGCTAATGTGTCTTTTGAGAGAGTGTCTTTAATTAGGGCGAAGACCTAAGGCCAAGGCCAGTGACAGAGAGTAACAGGGCTGACTTAAGGGAGAAGACCACGGGAAATAAGTGTGTCCCCAGTGAGGCCTGAAAAATTCTATGCAATGTGAATTAGGCGCAGAAGTAAGTGCCTGAGAGCAAGGCTGAAGATAATGGAGAATCATTGTCCTTACAAGAGAGGCGATCGTCTAAGACCGTGGTCGGCAAACTGCGGCTCTTTGGCCCCTTGAGTGTGGCTCTTCCACAAAATACCACGGCCTGGGCGAGTCTATTTTGAAGAAGTGGCGTTAGAAGAAGTTTAAATTTAAAAAATTTGGCTCTCAAAAGAAATTTCAATCGTTGTACTGTTGATATTTGGCTCTGTTGACTAATGAGTTTGCCGACCACTGGTCTAAGATTTGACTACCATCCACTGCTCCCGACCAGGCAGGGGTGATGGTGGTCATTATGCCTTTGCTCAGATATCTTAAGAGGTGGAGAGTCCTCCTCCTGCTATCTTCCCAAAGGAGCATTTTAAATTTGCAGACAGTTTGTGGAAATCTATTGTTTTCCTGACAAATGTCTATTCTTCTGGAAAGAGCAGCCAGGCTATTTTTTTATTTTTTTATTTTTTTGGTCTATTTGGAGAACCTCTCTTCCTCCAGTCTCAGGCTTGTGGTTTGGGAAAGGCTGCTGCCACCTGTCAGCCAACTCTGGCAAATCATGTTTCACACTATGGCCATAATGCATAATGTTGGTGCAGGAATGGACATGTGACCCAAGCTACCCAATGAAAATCAGCCCTGGGAGTTTTGATGGGACCCTTGGGAAAGAGATGCATTTATTCTCCTGGTTGTTAAACTGATGGAATCTAAGCCTGGCGCTGCTAGTGACCATCTTGCCACCACTGAAGGGTGAAGCCAACATAGAGACAAACAGTGTGGAAAGATGGAGTGCCTGAAATATATTTTTGGACTTTTATGTTATGTGAAAAATACCTCCCCCGCCCAATTTGGCTTAAGCAAATTTGTGTTTGGTTTCTGAGTTCTAAATTATATAAGAAGCTCTTAATCATTAGAATTTTATTACTTTTTTATTTATTGGATTGACTTCCCTACAACCTTCTTTTCTTAATCTTCGTTCTGCCCTCTGGGTCACATAGAAAACATCCATTTCCTTGTTCATGGAATAGCCGTTATTTAAAGACATTATAGCTTTCCTGAATCTTACCTCTGGGTTATAAACCTCACCAATCATTTTATCTATTCTCCTTATGACAAGGTTTGTAATCCCCTCGCCATGCAGGTTACCTTCTTCTAGATAAACTATGGCTTTCCAGTGTTCCTCTTCAATGTGGCTCCCACATCTGGACCAGAGGTGGTGGGATCAGACTGGAGTTCATAAGGCTACCCTTTCCTTACTGGGATGGACCTTCTACTTCTATTAATTCAATTTAAGACCCCATTCAGAGTTTCAGTGGTGGGGGTGGCCTTTTGGTACATTGTGGTCATGGTTGATGATTTTATAACGCCTCTATTTTTTACAATAGTTGATGAGACGCCAGGCCTAATCCATTCTCCACTTAGCTCCTGGTTATGAATTCTGCTGTCACACAAACATGAATCCCAGATGCCCCCATTTAGCAGCTGTCTAGCCCTGAGAAAGCTGTGTAAGTACCTTAGAGCCTTGCTCTTCAAGGTGTGGTACAGGCAGCTTGTTAGAAATGCCAAATCTTAAGCTCCATCCCAGACCTACGAATCAGAATCTGCATTTTAATAAATCCCAAGTCAACTGCATGCCCATTAAAATATGTGAGGCACTTTCCTAGGGTATAGCTTCTTTTCCCCCTCCCACCTGTGCAGTTAATTGTTTTCTCAAAAATAGTTTTATTGAGATATGCTACATATTACATATTTCAGCCATTTAAGTATACAATTCAATATTTTTTAGTATATTCGCAAGGTTGAGTACCCATTACCACCATCTTATTTCAGATAGCTGTTGTCCCCATTAATAAAAAAAATCCCATACCTATTAACAGTCCATTTCCATTTCCCACTTTCCCCCACCCCTGGCCTTAAGCAGTTACTAATCTACTTTCTATGTATCTATTTGCCCATTCTGAACATTTTAAATACATGAAACCATACAGTATGTGGCATTTTGTGTCTGGCTTCTTTCACTTAGCATGTGTTCAAAATTTGTCATGTTTTAGCAGGTATCAGTTTTTCATTCCTTTCTATTGCCAAAGAATATTCCATCGTATGGATGTATCATATTTTGTGTATCCATTCATCGGTTGACAAACATTAGGGTTGTGCCCATATTTTTAAGTTATTATGGAAAATGCTGCTATAAACCTTTTTATATAAATTTTTGTGTGGATGTATGTTTTCATTTCTCTTGGGTATACACTTAGGAGTGGAATTACTGGGTTATGTAGTAACTAACTCTACATTTACCTTGTGAGGAACTGCCAAACTGTTTTCCAAAGTGGTTGCACCATTTTGCATTCCCACCAGCAATGTATGAGGTTTCCATTTTCTTCAATTTCTCACAAATTATCTGTCTTAATAAAACTTACTTCTTAGTGGATGTGTAGTGGTATTTTATTGTAGTTTTGATTGGCATTTCTCTAATGACTAATGATTTTGAGCATCTTTTCATGTACCTATTAGCCATTATACTGTATCTTTTGTGAAGAAATATCTATACAAATTCTTTGCCCAAGTTTAAGTCATGTTGTCTATTTACCGTGGAGTTCTAAGAATTCTTTATTTATTACAGATACATGGCTCATATCAGATATATGACTTGAAAATATTTTCTCCCATCTGTGGGCTTTCCTTTTATGTTCTTGACAGTGTTTTTCAAAGCACAGAATTTTTTGTTCATGAGACTATTCTTTCCCCCAACGAATGGGCTTGGTACCCTTGATAAAAATTAATTGGGCCCTGGCCAGGGGGCTCAGTTGGTTGGAGTGTTGTTTCATATACCAAAAAGGTTGTGGGTTCAATTCCTGGTCAAGGCACATACCTACATTGTGGGTTCAATCCCCGTTTGGGGTATGTTGGGGAGGCACCAACATCGATGTCTCTCTCTTACTTCCTCTCTCTCTAAAAATCAATAAAAACATATCCTTGGGTGAGGATATAAAAAAAATCAATTGGCTAAAAATATGAGTTTATCTGTGGGCTCCAAATTCAATTCATTGATCTATAATATGTCTGTCTTATGCCGGTACCACACAGTATTGATTACTATAGCATTGTAGTAAGTTTTGAAATTGGGAACATTGAAAAAAAAATACTAATTTGATATTTTCACTTGTTATAGGACTATTCTAGATATCTTAAATTATTGCATGAATTTTAGGGTCAGTTCTTTGTTTCTGCAAAAATAGGCAGCTAGGATTTTGATAGGGATTGCATTGAGTCTGTAGATTAATTTGGGGAGTATTACCATCTTAACAATATTAAATTTTCCAAACAATAAACATGGTATGTCTTTCCATTTCCTTAAAACTTCCTAATTTTTTTAAGGCAAGTCTTGCATTCTTTTGTTAAATTTATACCTCAGTATTTATTCTTTTTGATGCTATTGTAAGTGGAATTTTCTTAATTTCCATTTTAAGTAGTTCAATTTTCAGTTGCTAGTATATTTTTGTATATTGATAGTATTTCCTGCCATGTTGCTGAACTTATTTATTAGTTCTAATAGTGTTTCAGTGAATTTCTTAGCATTTCTATAAACAATATCATGCCATCTAAAAATAGAGTTTTACTTCTTTCTTTTCAGTCTTGATGCCTTTTATTTCTTTCTTTTACATAATTGCCCTGACCAGAATCTCCAGTATATGTTAAATAGAAGTGATGAGAATGGACATACTTATCTCATTCCTAATTTCAGGGGAAAAGACTTTTATTTTTTTACCATTTAGTATGTGGTTTTTCATAGATGCTCTTTAGCAGGTTGAGAAAGTTCCCTTCTATTCCTGGTTTGTTTAGTGGTGTTTTTTTGTTTGTTTGTGTGGTTTTTTTTTAATATATTTTGGAAGGGTATTATTTTTTGTCAAATACTTTTTTCTGTATTTATTGAAATGATCTTACGGTTTCTGTCTTTTAGTCCATCAATGTGGTGTATTACATTAATTAATTTTTGATGGTTGAACCAACTTTGCATTTTTGGGACAAACCCCATTTGTTCATGGCATATAATTCTTTTTATATGTTGTTGGCTTTGGTTTGCTAGTATTTTGTTGAAGGTTTTTGCATAAATAGTCCTAAAGGGTATTGTTTGGTGGTTTTTTTTTTCTTGTGATGTCTTTGTCTGGTTTTGCCATCAGGATAATGTTGGTTTCATAAAATGAATTGAAGAGTATTTCTTCCTCTTCTAATTTTCCTAAGAGTTTGTGAAGGATTGGTATTAATTCTTTGAATGGTTGGTAGAATTCACCAGTGATTTCTTCTGGGCCTGGACGGCTAATATTTATGGAAAATTTCAAACATACTAATTTGATCTTTTTACTTGTTATAGTCTTAGTCACATTTTCTATTTCTTCTTAAGAAGTTTTAGTAATTTGTGTCTTTCTAGGAATGTGTCCATTTCACCTACGTTATCTAATTTGTTGGTGAACAGTTGTTTATAGTATTCCTTTTTAACCCTTTTTATTTATGCCAGGTCAATAGTGAGGTTCTCTCATTTCTTATTTTAATGACTTGAGTTTTCTCTCTTTTTTTCTTAGTCAGCCTAGGAAAAGTTTGTCAATATTGTTGATTTTTTAAAGGCCCAACTTTGGTTTTATTGATTTTCTCTATTTTTCTATCCTCTGTGTTATTAATTTCCAGGATAATTTTTTAATTTCTTTCTTTCTGCTTGATTTGGATGTAGTTTGTTCTTCTTTTTCTAAGATATATATTTTTTTAATCTGAAAAAAGAACAACTTTGTTTCAAGGTGTTGTTTCAGAATTAAATAAAATGTGTGCCTAGCATCTAGTAGATGTTCAATTAATGTTAGTTCCCTTTTTAGTTTATTCATCCTTGTTGTTTTGGACCCATAAATCCAGCCTGTTGGTACCAATTTGAATTTTGATATTGTCATCAAAGGGTATTAGTCATGCTACTCAGCTGTGTATCATTTGCAAATCTGATAAAACATGATTCCAATACCTGCATCCAAGATGTGGATGAAAATAGTGGAGCAGGGCAGAGCGGATGGTATGCCACCGCAAGCCTCTTCCAGATGGACATCAATCCTTTCGTCGATGTTCTTTGGGCACAGTGGTTCAGCAATAAATCTACCCAGCTGTCCACATTTGCCCCTGCCAAATGCCCTGCTAAAGCTCTGTCGTCTGTGGCACTCCCCAATTCTCTCATCTCTGCAGTGGGCTGTGGCCTCGCCCACCTGTCATCTCTGCTCCTTCCTAGGTGTAGTAGATTGAATTATTGGTCCCAATTTCCCCCCTCCCTGCATTCACACCCTTGCCATAGCCTTATGAGTGGAGTACAGTGCACACCCTTTATTTTGATTTTGGTTATATGATTTGCTTTGGTCAATGGCATGTGGATGAAAGCCATGGTGTGCCAGTTCCAAGCCTAAGCCTTAAGAGGACTCACATGTTTCTGTTCATTATCTTACCTCTGCCATCACCTTGAGAAGAACATGACTACATAGTTTTCTGGTCCAAAGGGATGAGAAATGTGTGGAATAAACCTAGGCCCACAATCCTACAGTAGGAAGCAGAGCCTCTGTAGCCAACCCAGAGATCCCTGAGAATAAATGATAGCTGTTTTGAGGGTGAATGGTTATATAATATTGGGGCAGTACCTGACCAATACATAGGTAAGACCCATGATAAGGCTGTGCATGTGGTATTTCCCCAGGAGAAGCGATGGGGAGCCACCTTAAAGCTGAGACTCGGCTCTGATCCAGTGGAAGGAGCTTAGGGCTAAGGATAGTCGGGAGGAGTCTAGTCCTGGCCCCAGCAGCCGTGGGCAGTTCTCACTTCTCTCTTCCTGTTACATACGGGCCTTCCACCTGCACAGAAGTCCTCTGCCATTTTTCTGAAGGTGGGACATGTCTGATGGCAATGGCCATGTGTAAGATGCATTTCCTCCACAAGACCCAGATTTGTAAAAACTGCAAAATATAATTTTGAGGAAATAACATCAATAATTGACAAGCACCTTAACAACTAGTGGTACTGCAGTCAAGGGCGTTCACCCTGGCTTATGGCTTGGATCCCAGGGGCTGCAGGTGAGGTGAAAGTTCAGCATCTCTACAGGTTACCAGCCTTTCTCTTCTATTCAAGAATGCGGGGCAGTGAGACTGTTATTATCCACTGGAGGACGATTCACTCGGAAGCGAGTGAAGCTTCCACTTCAGGACCCTCACCCTCCAGACCCCCTCTGAGAACTTGGGAGGGACTTTCACAATGTGTGCATATGGCTCTAGTTTTGTAAAATTTACAAAGGTGAGGGGTTGAGCTGCATTCGTGCAACCACCGTCCCTGTCCATTCTCTCTTCTACTTTGTTAAACTTCTCTTCGTGTCAGGTGGCGCTGACGTGGCCAAGGGCTTTCCCGGTATCTATTAAGGATATTTGAGTTGAGATGCATTTAGTTTGGGTTCAGTGGGATATATTACTGTGTTTTGCATTACACTCACGCTGACCATGCTGGTATAGGAATGGCTTCCTAGAATGTTTATTCTGTGACCTCTCAGCATCATGACATGAATGCACCCATGGCATCAGCTCCTGAAATCTGTGAGTACCAGGTGTACCGGTTAATAATGTGGATTTTTTTCAATAGCTGGAGTTACACATATTTTGACATATCTGCGATTTGATATGTATGCTATTTTGTTGTATTGCTCCTTCAGATTACCACTTGTTCTGATCAATGGCACACACACTTCCTGAGCAGCACTTTAAAATGCACGAAGAAGTGGAAAATTGGGTCTCTGAATAGTCTGCCTCAAAACAAGAAAAGTTCTATAGGGACGGTAACCACAAATTACCTGAAAGATGAGGGAAATGTATAGCTAGTGATGGACATTACTTTGAATAAAGCACTTTCGATGTTTCTCTTGAAATTATTACCAAAATGGTTGCAGGTTTGATTCCTGGTTATGTCACATACCTTGGTTGTAGCTTCAGTTCCCAGTCGGGGTGCATATGGAAGGCAACTGATTGATGTTTCTTTCTCACATCTATGTCTTTCTCTCTCTCTCTCTCTGTAAAAAAAAATCAATTAACATATCCTCAGGTGAGAAATAAAAAACTTGTAAGCAATGGATTCAGTTCTCATCAATGCCTAGTCAAAACAGAAGTTCACTTATGCAAGAATATACTCAATAAGGCAGAACATATTATTATAATTGTACTATATATCCTTTTTTCCTTTTTCAATGGGACTTATGTAACATAGAATTGATTAGAATTTCTATGTGGCAGGCGCTGGCCTATAGCAGAATTTCAAATTTAAGTATAACTCCAGCAGCTTATATATAAAAGAAACTTGGTAAAAGTTTTCCTAAATTTGACAACAAACCTGAAAATGCACAAGACATTACCAATAATGAGGGGTGAAGCTAAAAGAAACTTTTCTAAACTATCAATAATTTAAAGCAAGTTTCAACCAGCTGGTTTGGAGGAAAGACTAAATTTCTATCTATTCTTGCTAGAGAAAATATTACAAAATCATGTTCATATGGGGACTTAAAGAGTATGCAGTCAAAACTACAAGAAAAAAGTATTATAGAGGCATGTCATGCAGTGGAGTATTTTCAAAAATTATATTATTTTTTCTGGATTTGGTGGTGTGTGTGTATTGTCATAACACTGTAATTGTCATCATTGATGTTTATCATCAAATTTATAATTTGATATCATTTCTTATCTCATTTAAAATAAATATTTCTTTTGCATTTAACTTTGCATCTGTAGTTTTGTATTTTTCTTCTTCAAATGTGTCCCCCCTCCCCCAATTGTGTAGGTTTTGGCCCCCAGGAAACCTGCTTCTGACCCGGCCTGCCAGAGGTTCCCCCCACAAATGCCTTGAGGGGCCAGCACTACCTTCACTAGGGAGATGGTGTGCCCACTCAGAGGCCCCAGTGTCACTCAGATAGAGAGCCCTGCTCTCTGCTGAGGGCTGACATTTGGGAGCACCTGTCCTGGGTTTTCCAAGAGGGGCTGATAATATGAATGTTTACATAATCCTCCTGAGTCTTAAAAGTTAACTCATACATACTGTGTGGGCTGCCTTTGTGCACCCTCTCTTGAGGCAACTTTACCCTGCTGGAATTTGCTTTTTAAAAGGTAAACAATGTGTAAGCACCAGAGCTTTATTGTTAACAACAGTGACTTGTCATGGGCCTCATGTTGACACCAGTGGGTCAGGACGCCCCAGCAGGGACTGAGGCCCAGAGAGTTTCCAGGGTCCTGCGGGCTTCAATGCTCCAGTGTTCCTCCAGCAGGCTCCCTGCCACCTGGGCCAGTGCGATGAGGAAAGACCTTGAACTGCGGTGGGTAGCTAGGATGCTCTTCTGGGCTTGGGGCTTGGAGGAGCACAGGCGTGGAGGCTGTGCCATAGAGTCAGGCCTGTGTCCTCTGTGGCCTGGGAGGACCAGAGTCTGTGGAAGGGCAGGGGGCATTGCAAGAGTTAATGCGATAATCTCCGTTGATTATTTTAAGCCACCTGGAGGAAAAAAACAGTATAAATAGTAAGGTACATAACAGATTCAAAGGGTAAAGGTATTGATAGCTTTTTCCTCTTCCTAAGATTTCTGATGTTTCAAAACAAGATTATTTCAGGAGTGCATCTATTTTAACTCCAGGGATTCTTCTTTAAACACGTTCCATGGTGAGAGAGCCCGTCTTCTCCTGTTCTGCCCTGGCTTTTTCCACGGAAAGGCCAAGCTCTGGTTTCACACACCTCATGCCGGCCTCGAGCCTTTGAAAACCGTCCTGGGCACCACTGGCCGCTGTGAATGTTAGCAGAGGCCTGGCTTTGGGTTGGGCTTGACATTTTAATCCCCAGAATCCGCCTTGTTTACCACTTGACAGCAGCAGGTTTCATTTTGAACGAGGTGCTTTGTAACTTCCAGATCCCAAAGTAGTACATGACCACACACACACACACACACACACACACAAAACACACACACACACACACACACACACACACACACACACACACACACACACACACAGTGAGAGAGAGAGACAGAGAGAGAGAGAGAATGTCCCCTGAGATTAGGGGCTGGCTGAGCTGCCACCTGCTCTCTGTCCTGACAGCTCACCAGGCCAGGAGATGCTTAAGGTCTGGAACAGGGCAAAAGCTTGAACCAAATTCAAAAGCTGGTCAACAAAGGGCATTTAGACTTTTCTGGAGCAGGCTCTGGATCCTGCCCACGGCCGGTCCTGGGCCTTGACAAGCTTGTATTTCTTCATTCGCACAACATAACTTTCCTGATTCATAGCCCCGGCCTCCAGCGCCAGATGCTGAAGTCAGGCAGGCAGCTCAGATTCCGGAGGCTCCTGTTGCTCTCACCGGGATTAGCACAGGGAATGGCCAGCCGGAGCACGGGGGTGGCGTGGCCTTCTCCTCTTCCAGCCTGGCTGCGTTTATGTCTTTGCAAGCACTTATTTTTTTAAAAAACTCCCTTTGCTGTTGTGCAGACATGGCTTCCCTATGATCTCTCTCTCACCCTGCCTTCTCCATCTTGCATGCCATGGTCCTCACAGTTGAGGCAGCTTGCTGGGATTCTGATTTCTGCAGAGATTTGAAATTGGATAAAATGGTTTCTACAGAGGAAATGAAGATACTCCATCTTGAAGTTCTACTTAAAACTGAAGCCCATTCTGCAAAACAGGACAGCAAAGGAATCCATTGCTTCCAGCAGAGCAAAGATGCCTTCATGTGATCAGGAGGGTAGGGTAGGAGAGGGCAATAAACCCATTTCCCCCTCTCCACATGAGTGACTGTTTAATGAAGATGAATTTAGATTTAAATGTTAACGTGGTTGAATTATGAGTTTGATTAAGGCGGGCGATCAGTTAGCAAAACACAGGCTGGAGATGAGTTGTTTATGTGCTCAGCAAATGCAAATTGATGATTCTCTCCTCCTGAGGATCTGGGTGACTTTGACAAGGCCTTCGTCATTCACTTGTCCTGAGCACATCGGCTGCACTATTTCATCAAAACCCCGTGGGGTACATGCGAGTGGGCCGACAAAAGGACAAAGGCCACATTTTATTAGTCAACCACATGTGGAGAGCGATAGAGGGCAGGATTCTGAAATGTTATACATACATTTCTTACTGTGGGTCTATCTGTAGACTTCTTCAATAGGAACACCCATATGGCAACTCAAAAATTCTCTGGATATTTATGGGCAAAATGTCTAGGATTTGCCTAAAATATTCCAGAAAAAATTCTTTAAAAAAAATGTTTGCATGTGTGTGTTAGGGAAGACACAGATAAATAGATAAAACAAGATTGTCCAAGTATTTAGAATGGTTGAAGTTGGGAGAAGGAAACTGAGGGTTCATTATCCTCCCTACTCTCATGTCTATTGGCAGTTTTCCACTATATAAGTCTTCTCTAAACCCATAAAAAATTCTCCGAAGACAATCAGGTAAGCTATGAAGCAAGAGAAAACAAAAATTAAAAAGATAAGATATAGAAGAAAAACATGAAGACCCAAATAGGTAGACAGATGAAGTATATGAACAAACCACTGGTTAAAAAATTATGTCTAATAAAATTTGAAAACCCGTTCAACCTCACTAAAACAGTTAAAGAAATTTAAATGAAAGCAATGGGATGCCATTTCTCTTCCCAAGGAATAAGTGAAGATTTAAGGAGTAGAGTTCCTAATTTCAGTGAGCACCAGTGCCTGGCCTCCCTCAAGCAGCTGCTCAGAGTGCATGTTGGGACAACTTTTTGGAAGCCAAATTAGCAATGTGATTTCAGCAACCTTAAATTTGTTCCTATCCATTCAGCCAGTAATTCCACTTCTAGGAATTGTGCCTAAGGAAACAAGTAAAGATGTGCATGGTGATTTGTGATTCATGTGCATGAATGACTGTGCTAGTATTATAGAGAGGAGTGAAAACAATTGAAAATGACCCAAACACCCAACAATAAATAACACCTTAGGTAATTTTTGGATAATTAATTTGTGCATTTATTCAATAGATATTTACCTGGATCCCTTACAAGCCACACACAGGAGACACAAAAATAAATAAGACACAGTCCCTTTCTTCAGGGAGTTGATAGGGCCACGGGGACACAAGAAAACAGTGACAAAGGCCGTTTATATAATAGAGTGTGCTGCAGATATTAAAAACACCAGTTGCAAGGAATGGCTTTGCTTTAAGGTAAATGCAGGATTAAATTGTATATATTGCCTGTGTAAAAATATTTGCATAAAGTATAAAGATTGATAAGCAATATGCAAAATGTTAACACATTTACTTCTAAGTGCTGAGATAATGGGCGATTATTTTTTCCCCCTATACTTTTCTCTAAATTGCAAAATATTCTCTAAATTTCTCTAAATTGCAAAATCAAAATATATAACTTTAGAATTAGAAGAAATAAACATATAAAGGGAAGGGTGCTACATTTAATGAACACCTATTTTTTTTTCTTTTAGATTTTTACTGAATTTATTGGGGTTACATTGGTTAATAAAATTATATAGGTTTCAAGTGTACAATTCTGTAATACATCATCTGTATATTGTATCGTGTGTTCACCACACAAAGTCAAGTTTCCTTCTTTTACCCTCTTCTACCTGCCCCCACTCCCCTTTCTGTATGGTAATCACCATTCTGTTGTCTGTGTCTATGAGTTTTTTTTGTGTGTGTTTTTTGCTTAATTCCTTTACCTATTTCACCCAGCCCCCCCACACCTCTCTCCTCTGATAGCTGTCAGTTTGTTCTCTGCACCTATGAATCTGTTTCTATTTTGTTAGTTTATTTTGTTCATTAGATTCCACATATAAAAGAAATCATATGGTATTTATCTTTCGCTGACTGGCTTATTTCACTTAGCATAATTCCCTCTAGGTCCATCCATGCTGTTGCAATAATAAACACCTATTATATGCCATGTAGATTTCTGAGTACTACACACAGCCCACCCTCCCACTTACTATACATACAATGCATGCATATGTAGTCTCATTTAACTCGCAACTTTTAGAGTTAGACTATATTTTTAATTTTTAAAATGTTCAACTTTTAATTTTTATTTTTGAACAATTTATAGTCTATTCATGTGGCTCCCAAACTAAAACAACATGAAATTATATATAGCGGAATATCTCATTCCCACGCATGCCCTGAACACTAACCCCTATCCTCACACCGGATTTAACCACTTTTATTAAGTTCTGTGTGTTGTCTATGTAAAATAGGCAAATAAAAATGTTTTGTATTCCTCCTCTTTTATACAAAACGTAACATGTTATACATGCTATTTCTCATCTTGCGTTTCTCACTAAAATAATGTGTACCTCTTACAGTGGTGAGGATTAAAAAACTTCCTCATGTTTTAAAAATATGTTTTTATTGATTTCAGAGAGGAAGGGAGATAGAGAGAGAAATAGAAACATCAATGATGAGAGAGAATCATTGACTGACTGCCGCCTGCATGTCCTTTACTGGTGATTGGGCCCTCAACCCGGGCTTGTGCCCTAATTGGGAATCAAACTGTGATCTCTTGGTTCATAGGTCGATGCTCAACCACTGAGCAACACTGGCCAGGCAGAACTTTCTCATTTTTAATGCCCATGTAATATTCCACTGGTGGATATATCAGAATCTGGTAATTGATCTCTAGTTCTGCTGCAAATGAAGTTTACAATGTTTTCCTATTAATCTGTATGGCTTATAAAAGGATCAGATCTAGTTCAAATGTGGATTTTGCACATTTTCCCCACCAGTCATCTGAGTTGTCTCCAATAGAATAAGGTCTGGTTCAAAGAAGTCACTTGTACTAGTCGCATTTTACAGATGAGGGATGGAATTCTCAGAGTTCACTGAATTGGCCAAAGTCATAAGCTAGTAAATGATGGATCTAGGTCTCCAACTCAAGCTGGTCAGGGTCAGAGCCCATGCTTTCTCAGTCAGAGCTGGACTAAGAGATAATCATCACAGGTGTAGTGGAAGAATATACAGAGGACTTAAGAGTTATGTACAAAATGCTCAATCATTGGCTTTTTCTAATTAGGCACAGAAGAGGAAAAAAGGCGACCTCTGAGTAACTGTGAGCAGGAAAACTCATGGGTGAGGATTGGGGAAGGGGTGGTCAAAAGATCCAGGAGGACTTTGCTGTGGTTTTGAGGTATCCATTCCCATTGGAATCAAGAGGCTTGTTGTTTTTGAGCAAGGGAACCACTGTTGAGCAGTCTTTTCTTGGGGAGAAGAAAAGCTTGGCCTTGCTCCTTCATGTGGGTTTTCCTGGTCTGTTCCAGCTTCTGAGATTTGACTTTGACTTTGGCAGAAGGTGTGTGTACGTGTGTGTGTGTGTGTGTGTGTGTGTGTGTGTGTGTGTGTGTGTGTTGTTGGCAAGGGGCCAGATGGGAGTTCTAGGATTTCATTAGTCTGAAAACTAATGGCAATAGTGTCCTTATTTCCTAGATTAAATGCTAATGAGGACCCTGGGAGAGTGTTAGCATGAAAGAGACAATGAGTCTTGATGTCCAAACAGAGAGCACACATTTTCTAACCTGTTTCGGCTCCATTCAGCATAAAGTATACAGTTCCTCTCACAAGGAAGGGCACCTGGCCTCCCTCTACTCCCCAGTGTAACGAATGGACGAGACTGACCCACTCAGTAGGGTGGCCAGATAAAATACAGTACACCTAGTTCTATTTGAATCTCAGATCAAAAACATGCAAAATTTAAAATACAATATATTCTATGAAATATTTTTATTTGCTAAGTCTGGTCATCTTGTTATAAGCTGGGGGGCTCAGCTCAGTCATTCCTGCCAGCATCCATTTTTCTCCTGCAGGTATTTACTCACCACAGGTGAAAATATTTGGGGCAGGAGGAGATTCTGCCTGCAGACCACTTCCATTTTGTGACTGTTGGAAGTCAAACTGGTTATAACAACACCACCAGTTCCATATAAATAGTTATTTATCATTTATATATTAAACTCCCTTGAAAAAATTTTCATATTATAAAAGTAATCTATGTTCATTGTAGGAAAAATAGATATAAGTAAATACGTGTGTAATTTTACTTAGACTTAACAGAAGTAAATATTAGGGTTAACTGATAGAATTACCAAACTCTAGAAAAATTTTTATTTATTTTATTTTTTGCAGCAACTCAGTTCATTCAGAAAACAATTCTGAACTTAAATAATAGTCAGAGCAAGGTAAATATAAAACACAAAATAACATGAGAAATTATCTACACAAATATATCTAAAATCACAATATAAATGTACCAAACTCTCTAGTTAAAAGATAGAATTACCAGATGAAATTTCAAAATCTATACATACTCTGCTTGCAAGAGCCACGTAAAGCAGGAAGACATAAAAAGGCTGAAAATAAAAAGATGGAAAATACATATTTGCCAGATAAAAGAACCAAAACAATGTAGATACACCTATATTAATATCAGATTTAAAAAAAAATAAAGAGGGCCAAGATATAATAATGAAATCTTTAATTCATTTGGAAGAGATAATCATTATAAATGTAAATATGCTCTCTAACACAGTCTCAAGGTATATAAAGCAAAATTTGACAGACCAACAAGGATAAATTGACAATTGCACATCACACTGGGAAATTTTTGACATACCTCTCTCAGTAATGAATAGCTCAAAGAGATAACAAATCTTTCAGGATATTTGAAAAAATATGATTAACAAAGTTGATTCAATGAAAATATAGAAAAGAACCCTGTAGCAAGATATTGGCGCATATTTATTCTTCTCAGGCGCATAAGGATCATGTGCAAAAACTACCCCAAAAGTAGGGCATTAATTAGATCTCTGCACATTTCAAAGAATGAGTAACATAGAGACCATATATTTGATCCCAATGCAATTAAGTGAGAAACAAATACCATATAAAATTAATTTTAAAACTCCACATATTTTGAAATTTAAAAACATACTTATAAGTAACTCATGGATCCAATATGACTAGAGTCCTTATAAGAAGAGAAGAGACACAGACACAGATGCTGGGGTTCTTGTTCCGGCATTAAGAAGGGTTCAGCAATCTGGAGAAAGGCTGTGTGTAACTTAATTAAGAGTCCAGAGACAAAAGATAATTTTGAAAGGCATTGGGGGTCAGAGGAGCCTAGCTAAAGAAACTAAGTTATTTTTGTCTCAGGACCCCTTGATTTTTATTAACACAAATTGTCCTAAGGCAAGATGGAGATATACACTTCAAAGGGTAGGGTTTCTGTACAGAAGCATTGTCTGATTGGGGAATTGCCTTCGGCTGTTCAAGTGTTGGGCCAATAGGAGGCAGTAACATGTAGATTAAGATGCCCTGGGCTGTCTGGCAGCAAACAATCAATCTTTTTCAGGTTTGGGGAAATGCTTTTAGCCATTCCCAGCATATGTGACTCAGCCCTTGTTGAGTCCCCAAGTTCCATCAACCTTTTGATGAAACTCTTGCAATTATGACATGCTGGAACTGGCTTCTGGCAATGGGAGGGAAAGACAACATGTGACAGTTGAGGCAGAGATTGGAGTGCTGCAGCCACAAGCCAAGGAATGCCAAGGTCACTAACAAACAGCCAGAGATAGGAAGAGGCAATGAAGGATGCTCCCCTACAGGTTACAGAGGAAGCATGGCTTTGCTGACCCTTCCATTTCAGGCTTCTAGCCTCCAGAACAAATTCTGTCCCAGTTTGTGGTACTTTCTATGGCAGCCTTCCATTGCAGGGGGACAAGACAAATACTCTGAGGAAGGTGGGGGACAGTGAGCAAGCAGTCCCTGGAGAGTGTGTGTGTGAGGGAGGGGTATGTGGGTGGGGGGGCAAAGATGGAGTCCCAGAGGAGTACAGGCTGGCGCGTGGCCTGGTGAGCTCGATGTGCCCCTCCCACGACAACCGGCTCTGATCTGGATGGGAGAGTGACGCATGTGGAACTTAAAAATGTGTTTCTGATTCTGAGGGCCTGCTGACAACACTCTGAACCCCCGCTGGAAACTGGGTCCAAATTTTAGACAAAGATGATTGTCAAAAAGCAAAGAGATAAGGATCTTACTAGAAAGATCTTCATTACGTATCCACTCTTTAATGAGTTTCTGCATGTGTTTTTCTAATGTAGATTCTTCTCCATTACCAAAACAGAATACTAGTCCCCTCATCTTTTTTAAAAAGAGAAACAGCTTTATTGAAGTAGAATGACATACAATAAAATGGCATAAAGTATACAATTTGAAAATTTTTGACATGTGTATATGCCTGTGAAATCAGCTCCACAATTAAGATTGTGAACATATCCATCATCTGAAACTGTTTCCTAATGGTCCTTGGTAACCTGTCCCTCCATCCCCTACCCTCCACCCCTGCCTCCCACTGCTGCCTGGAAACTTTCTCTGAGCATTAAACTGGGGCAATCATAAGGCTCACCTCATTTGTTTCCTGTCTCTCAAGGACAACCCTTCCTTTTGCCCAATGCCCAATGGCTTGCACCCCACTGTTTCGGATATTTTGTCTGGACTTTTAGTTGTTTCAGGTCAGAAGGTAAATCTGGTCTCTGATACTCCATCTTGAATGGAAAAGCAATGCCAACCCACTCATCTTGAATGATTCCCTGCAACTTGATCAGAAAACAGTGCACTCTCTCCTTCCACTCGCAAAGTCGGAGTAGTGCTGTGGTTGATTGTCTTGAATATTCATTATGCAGGAGTTTCCTTCATCCACCCAGTCATTCAACAAATATTGTTGAGGATGTCCCCTGTGCAGAGCTCTCTCTTTGGCACTGGGGATTCAGTGATGAGCAAGACAGACACTGTCTCTGCCCTCCAGGACATCCCTGCCAAGTGGAGGACATAGACAACTAAACAGGTGATCTCAGTCCAGAGGAACGGGGCCACAGGAGGGGTAGTTGCAGGGTTCTATGGGGGGAGGGGGGTGTGTTCAGACTGGAGCAGTTGCTTTCAGGGCCCCACTTCCCATCCCCTTGGCCCTCGTCTGATTTCCGCTGCAGCTGCGGTGGCAGGCTCCTCCTGACCTCAGCCCCACCTTGGACCTTGCACCTTTCTGTTTCTCTGCCTCGGGCCTTCTCTGGAGCTTCAGAAATCCAGGCATCTGCAAACAAAAGCTCCTCAGAAGTCAAGTCAGAAAGAGGGAGGGTGGAGTGAATGGCCACATCAGCCCTTGCCCAATGGGAGATGGCAGCTGAGATAAAGGACCTCAATTTCCTGGGCTTTGGAGGGACAGTCCTAGGGGGGAATTCTGTATGCTTCTCAGAAGTCCTGGCATGATGGAGACCCCCATTACTGATAGCAACAGTTACAGTGGTATTTCCGCTTTCCTGACTTGGTCCCCCAAATCTCTCCTCCTATCTCTGGGATCACTTCCTAAATAAATCACCTGCATCCAAGGAGTTGTCTCAGGCTCTGCTTACAGGGGGACTCATAGGATGACATAAACTTATCTAAATTTAGTACAATAATCCCATTTTACAGGTGAGAAAATTGAGTCCTAGAGCCTGTACTGAAATAACAAGTCTAGAAAGTGGGACATAGGATACAAACACAGGTCATTGGACTCCAAATCTCTTGTTTTTTTTCCACACTCTGGATGCCCCCGGAAGCTATTATCAAGGGTGTAGGTCCAGGAGCTGCAGGGAACTTCCCGTGCATTGTCTAGGGGCCCAACAACCTCCCTGTAGTAATAGTAAACCCGATAGCAAATGAAACAACCATGCGGGTGTGTCCTGGAAACTTGTGATAACTCAGGGGACCATGCTTAAGTCACGGCTTTGAAGCAGGTGCTGCATATGTGCAGGGTGTTGGATCCATAAGTGCGAACACATGGCCCTGCCCTCCAGGAGTTCATAGTCTAGGGAGAGAATAAGCAACAGACTGACATTAAGTGCAGTAGGGATTAGGCCAGCTAGGGCTCAAGAGGGCACCCCAAGAGGGAGAGGGAGGAACTAGTGTGCTCTGGATGGGGAGGGAAAGACACCCAGCAGGAGGGAACAGGACACGGAGGCCTGGAACAGCCCTGCTCAGGGCCCCATTGGCAGGTGGGGAGAATTGATGCAAGGTGCGTTGGAGGGGGTTGATGGGAAGTGGTGGGGAGGAGATGGTGGGGAGAAGAGAGGCAGAAAGTAGGTCCCAGGGGTTCTGCCAGGGAATCTGGGCCTGGCAGTGGGAGCCACTAAAGGCTTTTAAGTAGGTCAGTGATTTTCAACTTTAGCAGGCATCACAATCACTTGGAGAGTTTGCTAAAACACACATTGTTGGGCCGGGCTCTGGAGTTGCTGCATCTGTAGGTCTAGGATGTGTCCTGAGAATTTGCATTTTTCACCAGTTCCCAGGGGCTGCCGATGCTGCTGGTCTGGGAACCGCGCTTAGAACCACTGAAGCGGGGCCTGAGGTGCTCCGGGGCTCTCGGGTGGACTGGAGAGGGCCTAGCGGGGACAGAATGGGTGAGAAGGCTGCCGCAGTGGTCCCGGGACAGCCGAAGGGCCTGAACCGGGAGCGTGGGCATGGAGAGAGGGGAATGGGAAGGAGAGGCAACAGGACTTCAGTGGTTTGGGGAAAGGATAATAAAATAATCCGAGTGGATCTTATCCGCATCTCAGAATCTCTAGACCAGGAGTCAGTGTGTCCAACCAGGTGAACTTCCCTTTATTCCTTCTGCCTCCTTCCCTTCTGGTGAGAAGAGCAGCAGGAATTGTTCGGAGAACAGAAACATGCCACAAAGAAGACAGAGTGGGATGATAAAATGAAATGAGAGGCAAGCAGAGAATTGATCACCAGCTGGAACCCAGAGACCAGGAGAGCCAGGCAGACAGAGGTGGAGTGAGGACAGACAGACAGACAGACAGACCTGACTTTCGAAGCCTGGGCCTCGCTGGTGGAGGGGTGAGTGCCCTGAGACTCTAATGGGTCAAGGTGCCCTGTGGTAGGTTCAAGTCTTCCATTGCTTCCAATCAACAAGGAACTTGAGCTTGGCGTTGGAGGGAAGGGGCACTTGTAAGCAAGGGCTCCAGTCTGCCCACTAACAGTTTACTGTCTCACCTGCTTTACCTACACAGCTGCTCTCCCCAGACCCTTCAGCTTGCAACACCTTAGAGGCTGATCGCCATTCGCATCCCTCGCCAACGTTCCCCAGGGGAGCTCCTCCCAGATCCTTCAAGCACAAGCATTTATCCAAGACCAGGTCAGACATTGGCTAAGGCTGTATGGCATGATGGGAGGGACTCTGGCTGCCGCCTCTGGCCTGCTGCTTTGGCCAGAGCCCTTCCCTCCCTGCTAATCAGTGTCCTGGCCCCTGTAGGCTCCTTCTGAGGTGTGGCCCCACAGAGCCCATCTTCTTGCTCCTGACCCTGTGAACTTCCAAAGCAGGGCTGGCCCTGCAGACCTGAGCCCAGGGCAGCCAGCCCCCGGGCTGTGCCTCTGAGCAGGTCGTGGATGGGGTGGAGATGCCTCCTGCTCTGAGGACCAGATCTCCACAAGGCTGCTCAGAGCCTCTGGGTTGCGGGGGCAGGTCTCAGAGTTGGTGCCTGCACACGCACAGGGAAGCCCCTCTTTCCCAGGGGATATACCTATGACTTGGAATGGCTTACACAGGAATGGACTGTATAATGTTTCGATATTTATCTTTTTGAGGAACCTTACTTTTAGTTCAGCTGTTTTCATGCCTGAGCCTGACCCTGCTAGAGCTCCCAGGACCACGACTGGCCAGGTGGCTCCCAGGTTGTAGTTCAGGTAGCTGGGTCAGTGGGTGGATAGGGATGCTGTCACTATGGGGAGCACACTGGGGTTGGGAGATACGTTCCATTGGACTTGAAGTTGCATGGCCACATGGACTTGCCTGGGGGAGGGGCTGGGCGTGCTCACCTGCAGCCACTGGGAAAGGTGTGGACTGGAGCCTGCAGTGGGTCCCATCAGTGGCTCGGGTCATCATATGTGTCTACACTCACTGAGCACTTACCATTTTCTTGCTCTAAGCACTTTGCACTATCAAACCGTCCTGGCACCCCCTAAGGTTCTACGAGGACCCTCATTTATCCACATGAGGAGAGAAGTGCTGGGCTCCCTCAGCACCCCTTAACTCCCACCCCAGAGCTCACTGATGTCAGTGTTGCTTTGCTTCTGGCTGCGATGCTGGAAGCCTGAGCTGCTTGGGGGCAGGGACTGGTCTTTCCTATTCCTCCCTGGGCCTGGAGCAGAGGCTGGCGCGCTTGTCCAGGGGGGCCTGAGGGTGAATGGACTTCCTGAGTTAGGGCTTTAAAGTAAGAGGAGAGAAGAGGGACAGCAGTGGCGCCTGGGGAACCCCAACAATTAAGGGCAGGAGGAAAAGAGTAATCAAGAAAAGAGACCAAGAAAAACGGAGTCGGAAGGGGAGGTGTTTTAAAGTGAGTCGACCCGTCCCAAGAATGCTTTGCATGTGGACGTCTGGGTGCAAGTTGCTAGGGCGGAGGTCGTGTCAGATGTGACCGTCACTGCAACCAGCCCAGCGCCTGCGGTAAGTGTCCAGCGCAGGCGGGCTGTGAGCAGGTGCCCTGACTGACGTTCTCCATCAGGGGGAGGGGCGGCTGAAGGAGGACCACGGCGATGGAAGGCAGCCAGCTCCTGTCCTGGAGAATGACCGGGGCGGAGGTGGGGGGTGGGGTGGGGGAGATGGCATATAACCAGGTATGGGGACCGCACATTCCTTTCTCCCCCTTGGAAAGAATTAATCTCAATCATAAAAAGAAGACAGAAAGAATCCCTGCCACACTCCCTCACAGGCTGGGCAAAGCCAGGTCAGGGGAGAGGTGCAGCCTCCAGGGCTGGAATCAGAGAAGAAAAGCCCCTTCTCCAGGGAGAAAATGGCAGGAGGCCTCATTAATGCCATTAAAATGCAGGGCTGACAAGTGGAGGTCCTTGGTGATTGCGGGGGCGCAGGGGGGCTGAGCTGTCTGGAGCGCCGTCTCCTCCTCCTCGTCCTGCCCCAGCTTGCAGTGACCTGTGCTGCCCCTCCCGCGCCCCCTCTGGCTTCGCCGCTGCCCAGGCACGGCGAGCGTCTGGCGGCCAGTGGCCTGGCAGAAACTCAGCTGCTGGGAGGGAAGGGCCTTTGGGGAGTCCAGGCACGAAGTGGGCAGGAAGGTCACAGGCAGACGGGCTGTGTGTTTCCATCCTTTGTTCTCCGTCCGCAGCTGTGGGGGTCTGTGCAGGTGTGATCCGCCCAGCGGGCCTTCTCTCTGTCCATCAGTAGGTGTCTGGCTGGCTGTCTCCATGTGGCCTTCCGAAACTGCTCTCTCTAGACAGGCCCCCCTGCTCGTTCCCCTCTGCATCTGTCACCGCTCTATTTACAGTTCCATTTCTCTATATTTATCCCAGCTCTCCGTCCCCTCATTGTCTCCTTGCGGTCAGTGCCTCCCTCTGCGGGGACTTGTCGTTAACTCCTGGGTCTTCCTGGCAAGCAGCACGCAGGCTGAAACTCCATCCCCTCCGGAAGGTCGGCCGGCTGCAGGTGTCCGGACACTGGCTGAGGCCCCTCATTCTCACCGGAGCCGGGAGACTGGCCCAAAGGCAGCGATGGCTTCCTGGGCCATGGCCCACCACTTTGAGAGTAAGCCGGTGCCTCCTGGCTTCCTAAGCTCCCCACTTCCTGAGTCCTGGGTGTCCACACAAATGGCCAGGACGGGTCCCAGGCTGGGGCTCTGCAGGCTAGTTTCCCATTCCGTCCTCATAATGAACCTTGGAGGTAGATGGTCCGGACACCCGCACTTTTACAAATGAGAAAGCAAGGGCTCAGAGGTGGGTAACTGTCTGGTGCGTCCACACACCAGACAGCTTTGCAATGTTGCCTCAGGGCTCTGTCCTGTGAGCCCATATGTGTCTAAGCCACATGCTGGTATGTGTATGCATTTCTTTTTTAATGTTTTCATTGATTTTTAGTAAGAGAGGAAGGGAGAGTGATAGAGAGAAAGAAACATCAACGATGAAAGAGGAGCATTGATCTGCTGCCTCCTGCACACCCCCTCCTGGGATTAGAGCCTGAAACCCAGGCATGTGCCATGACCGGGAATTGAACCGTGACCTCTTGATTCATGGGTCAATGTTCAACTACTGAGCCACACCGCCAGGCTGTATGTGTATTTCATTGTGAGTGGCTGTGAGGTTTGGATGTGCACATGTATGGGGTTGTTTGTATGTGTGCTGCTCGTGTGTGTTAAGATCTGGTTCCTCTTTTTAGGGGACACTTTAGGACAACACAAAATGCCCCTTTCAGTCTGTACTGAAAATGTGACAAACAGTGTCTCTAAGCTCAAAGGACTTGCCAGGAGCAGGGGCTCTCCCCCCAGGGCTGGAGCACACCCTGCCTGCCTTGGTGCCCTGCACCCACACGCGTGGTGATGGGGGCTGGGCCACGAAGGCAAGGCTGAGTCTTAGCCTCGAGGGCTCCCTGGGGCCTGGTCCTCTGCTGCCCTGAGGTTGACTCGGGCGCGGGCTGTGACCGCCATGGGAGCAGCAGGGCTCCCGCTCAGAGACCCTGGGACGTCCATTATACCCACCAGGAGCCTACTCAGAAGGCCAGCGTTTTCTTCCAGGGTTTTGGCGGATGACACAGCTCATCTTGTCAACAGAAGGGCTGCCCCTGCTTCCTCACCCCTTCCCTTTATCCCGCGGTGGCTCAGTCTCCCACGGGCACTGGTCTGGGGCTGCCTGGGCTTATGGCCATGCCCCAAAGGCCTCAGGATGCCTAGCCTGTGATTTTCAAACTGTATTTTGAGACCCTCCCCTCTTCCCCCCCCCCCCCAGCCTATCCAAGAGGTGCTTCAGGGGGATGGAGAGGGTAGGTGGTTACAAGATACTCTGAGGGTGGGAGTCAGTTTATCCTCCTCTGACCAGGGCTGCCCTGATTTTGTGTTCTACAAATCGGGCTTTTTCCCCCTAAGAGCTTGGCTAGGTCAGCACCATGACAGATGCCACATTTTTATTTGTCTTCTTTAAAAAAATATATCTATATCTATATCTATATCTATATCTATATCTATATCTATATCTATATCTATATCTATATATCTATATATCTATATCTATCTATCTATCTATCATCTATTTTGATTTTTAGAGAGAGAGGAAGGGAGGGGGACAGAGAGAGAGAAACATGGATGTGAGAGTGGGACATTGACTGGCTGTCTCCTGCACACCCCCACTGGGGAATAGAACCCATAATCTAGGCATGTGCCCTGACCAGGAATCAAACCAGCAACCTTTCAATGCACAGACAACACTCAACCAACTGAGCCATACCAGCCAGGGCTTTTATTTGTCTCTTTAAAAAGGGCTCCAGCGCCCCCTTTTCTATCCCCCTTGACTCTTAGCTAGGGACAGGCAAACTCTCAGCCCCTCCTACCCTCCCTGCCCGTGGCTCTAAGAGAAGCAGAGGAGGAGAGGGCTGGGAGCTGGAAGGGACGTTCAGGGCTGCAGGGCACCTCTGACACGCCTCTCTGATCTTGTTGCACCTGGGCTCCCTCTTCACCGCGGGTGTTTTAGCCAGGACTCTTGAGGTCTCTTGGGCAGCTGGCTAGGAGTCAGAGAAAGGGAGCTGAGCCATGTGCCTCCGAGAGCTGATTTATGGAGGAGGGAGCAGATACAAAGGGGTGTGTGTGTGAGAGGAGCACCTCATCCTCCACTCTGGGAGCTCCTTTCCAGAGCCTGGAGCCTGAGTTCTGGAGGCCCTGGGAGCTCCCAGGAGTGGGAGAGCCTTGCCCTCACCCAGAGCTGCCCTCTAGTGGAGAGTCTGTGAATGGCGACCGAGTCCTCAGGTGGTTAGTAGCATCTCTCAGCTCCCAGAGGGCTTCTAAGGTCCCCTGTTCAGTAATTCATACATCCAACAATTTCTTTTGTAACGAGTTGAATAGCGGCCTCCAAAAAGAGAGGGGGGGGTGGTGTCCTCATTCTTACTACCTGTGACTTTATTTGAAAAAGAAAAGTTTTTGTAGATACAATCAAGTTAAAGCTCTTGAGATGACATCACCCTGGATTAACCAGGTGAACCCTAAATCCAACGACAAGTTGGATTTAGGGTTCACCTCGCTTTTTCCTTATAAAACACAGAAGAGGAGAAGACCCAGGGAGAGAAGGGGAAGGCCATGCGGAGATGGCATCAGAGACTGGCATGATGCTGCCACAGCCAAGACACACATGAGCTGGAAGAGGCGAAGAAACAGAGTCTCCCCTCAGACTTCCAGAAGGAATATAGCCGCGCTGACACCTCGCTTTTCGACTTCTGACCTCCAGAACCGAACCGTAAGAGAATAAATTTGTGTTATTTTAAGCCCCTAAGTGTGTGGTCATGGGAAATGAATACAGTCTCTGACCAAACGGGCCTTTCTTACCTGTTATAAGAGGAGCCCTTCCCTGCTGGGGCCCATGACCTCTTAGGAATCAGGGCCTTGCTTGCCAGCTCATTAGAGTTTCTGCATGAACCGGCCCCGTACAGAGGACATACCTCCGCCTCGGGCGTCATCACCCACTGGATTTTCCTGGCAAGCGAAACCTCCCTCTCCCCTTCTGCAGCCTCCCAACCACAGAATTAATCCAAAGGAGCAAGGAGCAGGCAGGCCCTGGCTCGGACTTACTGCACCTGGATTTTAAAGCTGGAACCCAGCGGTGCCTGACTTGTGGGGCTGTGGCATGGAAAGAACCCTGCTAAGTGCTGGTGACATGGGAGGAGGAGGAGCCAAGTCACTTTCCCCAAGTTTGGGTTTTTAGATAAGGGGCATGGGTCACGGGGAGTGATGTGTGAGCGTGGAAAACTTCTGGGACAAGCAACCCCAACAGGAAATACAGCCACAATTATGGCAAGCACTACTGTTGATAACAATGAGGACAGTCGCTGTAATGATAAGAGAAGGAGACTACCCAGTATTTACAACGTGCCAGGCACTTAGCACATACCTTTTCATCTTCGCAACAGCCTACAAGATGTTAGCCTCTGTTATCCCTTATTTGCAGTTGGAAAACTGGAGCACAGGGAGGTTAAACAATTGCCTGAAACAGTCGAAACCCTCGATTAGTCTGACTCTAGGGAATGTGCTGTTGCAGCAAATGTAAAAATATTAATTTGCCTCCTCACAGGTCCCAAAGTGCTTTCCCGTTCAGGGTTTTCTTTTGGTGCCCAGAGCAGCAGGCAGGAATCCTTGTCTCCATTCTTCAGATGAGGAGGTTGAGGTCAAGCGGCTGGTCTGAAGGAAAATCAGCAGGACCATCCCTGCTCAGTGTCAGGGACATGCAGAGCCTGGCACCACCCAGTGTTGTGGGGGAACCCATAGCATCATTAACAGGGTTAGCATTGATCGGGCAATTACCATTCGCCTGCTGGGAATGGTGCCATTGCACCATCCTGGGCTCATTCAGTCTTCACAACAACGTCGTGGAATGGAGACCAGAGAGGTGAAGGTTTTTGTTTGAGGTCACACAGCTATGATAGCCAGTGGCCAAGCCAAAGCTAGAAATGTTCATGTGCTCTATTTTGGCAGGAGAGGAGCTCAGGGTTTAGGGCAAATAGCTTCCTCTCCTCAGCTTCACTCGCTGATCTCCACAGGAGGCGTGTCCGGGGCCTCCCTGGGTGGGAGGGCGCTTCTGCAAGGTGCCAGGGGTTTCCCCTTGCCCAGTGCCTCCGTGCACCACAGAGCGCTTTCCCCATCACTCCCCCGAATTCCAGGCCAGGACCCTTTCAAGTATTTGGATTTAAATTCTTTGACTAAACATGTTGCTCAAAATGTAACCAGACAATCAGTGGGTCCTCGCTGCCTGTCACTACTTGAGCCAATTCAGCAGAGACAGGGTTGAATCATACAAGAGTGTTTATTCCAAACCTGCCAGCAGCATGGGAGAGCAGCAGGTCATCCACAAAAATCTGCTCTGCACCCCACCATAAGCCAGCTGCTTATACTGGGTAGAAGGACAAAGATTACCTGGGGAAGTGGGCAAAAGGGTGTGCCAAATGGGCAGCTTACAGGTAATGGGGGCTGGAGATTTGCAAAGGCCTGCAGGTATGCAAAAGCTGGTGATGAGCAAAGGGCTGGGGGTCTTCAAAGAGCTGGCTGGCTCTGGTTTCTGCAATAACAAGGTTGTTAACCTTTCCGTGATAACAGGCAGCTCCCAGATGGAGAGGATGGGCCGCTTTCCCCGGTGAGCTCCCAGGTCCCAGCCAGGTTAGAATGTGCCTTCTTTACTCAGAACAAAACAATTACGGTTAACAGGAGGTGATTAATATTTCTTACAGTTACCGCTGGTCCCCAAATCCTATTCCTGCCCCTATCAAAAAGACAGTTATAAGAGAGAAAAAATAAAAAGGCTGACGTGCCTTTTTGTTCTTCAGGGAAAACCTTCCAAGGCAGAAGTACTTGTGTCTGAGGAAGAGCCTGGAGCCAGCTTCCACTGTCACTGGGGCGGTTCCTCTGCCCGTCCACTGTGCTCTCCATGTAAAGGCTCAGGCTGCCCCACCCCCAACCTGCAAGGCTCCCTTGGCTGCCCACCAAGCTCTGCCCATTTGCTCTCCCAACACGGCCCCATAATTACATCTTCTGGGCTTTTAATTTTCACAAACATGAATATAGAAAATGAGGGAGGCTGGGCGAGGCCCTGGTGTGGAAGGCCCTCTGCAGCTCAGGCAGGAAGGTCAGGCCTGGGACGCCCTCTTGCTAGGCAATATGCTCCTGCTCTGATCCCCCGCTCCCGCCCCCCCCCACCTCCCCGCCCCACACACACACCCTGAACATCCCCTCGGCGTTGTGCTGCCCTGGGCTGAACCTTCAGAGAGAAGGCAGCTCTGAGGAGTAGCCCCTGGATTCACATTAAAACTGAATCAAGAAAAGTTCATTTTGTCCAAAATGGCAAGGGGGAAACAATGCTTTGGCTGGCACTGCCCCACTCTGGGCATGGAGCAGGTGGGAGGTCCCAGCTGGGATCTGGCAGGTTTCTGGGCAATCTTCGCACTGGGCCCTCATACCCATGCTTCAGATTTGCCTGAGAGATTCAGGACAGAATTTGTAAAGATGTAACTCTTCCTCTCTCCTTTCCCCTCTTTGTGTGTGTATAAGTCCTCACCTGACTTGAGTGATCTCTGCTCTTTGTAGCTCTTTGACCATCAGGGGGACCCCTGTCACTGGTCCTGTGCCTTGGCCGGCTTGGTTCTGCCCAGAGGCTGTCCTGCCACGTGGATGCCCATCCCACCAGGTGGACTGTGCTATGCTTTGGAGAAGAATTTGATGGGCATCCCGGCCCTCCCATTCAGCTCCATTTCCCTCCCCAGAGCTCTCCGGGCCCAACTGTGGGAAGAGGCTGCTGTGGGCATTGGTGTCACTTGGCCTTTTCAACCTCTACGTCAAGGTCACGGCTTCCAGGTCTTTGCTATGGACACAGACATGCGTTGTCCTACATGGCCAGGGTTGGAACGCAGGGGTCCTCTTCCTTTAGTCAAAGGAAGAGGCCTCAACTGAAGGCTGAATTACATTCCCCCTTCAACTAAAAGATTATTTCAATCGTTTAACTTCTTAAACATTTAAAATTAGTCGGAGGGGTTTTGGGAAGTGGAACATTAGTGCTCCGGCCCTCCTGGCTCCACACTCTAGCCCACGTCAAAATTCCAGACGGGCGGGCCTGACGGACAATTGCACGGGACTCCGCACTCAGAAACATCCCACGCCCGGCTCAAGGCTCTGTCACCTTCAGATGCGTAATGACTGCTTAACAAAGGGCTCTGCGTTTTATTTTGCAACGGGCCCTGTAGGTGAAGAAGCAATTCTTGCACACAAGGCCCTATTCTGGCCCTTTCCTGACTCCCACACGGGTTATTCCAGTGCAAGGTCAGACGCACACATTCAGGTCTCATAATTCTACGTTTGTGCCAAAGGTGTGGTTCTTGTTGCTTGTATGCAAACATTTTTTGAGTGCCCATGCTGTGCTAGGCACCATGCACTGTTCAGGGAGCTCTTCATCTGGGGGAGGAGATAGAAGCATAACTGAGTGACCAACCCTCCCAGCCACCTCATGCAGCCTAGCCATGGAGAGAAGAGCCTTCCTAAAGGGGCATATACTTGAGCTGAGTGATGGGTGACTCAAGATTAGTCAGAGACTAGGGGAAATGGTATTCTACATGGAGTCAACCAGAGCAGAGATCTAGAGGTGTGGGATGTCACAATGGGATCTTGAGGCACTTAGGCAAGACACAGTGTGAGGCCAAGCGTGAGGAAGCTGGAGGAACCCACAGGGGAAGGAGGAGGGGGAGAGGGAGGAGAAGAGATAGGGGGAGGGAAAGGCGCAGGCTCCCCAGAGGGAGAGTGCCCTGGGTCCTCTATCCTACGGCCTTTAAGGCTGGAGATTTTAGGAGAGGTCCCAGGGGAAGATCTCAATAGAATATTCAGCAGCTTTCCAGGGGTGTCCTTTCAGGGTGGTGGTCTCCACTGATTGTCCTGCACCAGGGCAGTGGGTCATTATCCAATGCAGCTGGTCCTGAGTTCAGTCCTGGCTGGCTTTGTTGCTTATCTGGGCCTGGAGCTGAAATTCAACTGAGGCCTAGATGTTATCGCTGGGGAGGAAAGATCAGGGGGTCCAAACCTCGTGGCCAGGGGAGGAAACGTCACCTTGGGGGAAAGGTCCCACCCTACCATTGTCCTTTGCTGTGCACCTGGGGCTTTCCACCCTGGTGACCTTCTGTACCTGGCCCATCATCCTTGCTCTCCTCAAGTCTGTCTAATTGCCTACAACAGATGGATGGTTAAAAATATACTCTGATGTACATGGTTGCTCTACCAGAGGACCACCCAAAGCCTGACCGTAAGAGCCCTGATGAGCTGGGGGGGCGGGGGGGCGTGGTTTGGCCTTTTAGAAGATGACAGCCAAGCCTTGATCCTGGTTGTCATTCTCCCCTCTGAGCACTTTCCTGACCTTTAGTCTGGCCTGCTTGTGTTTGTCCAAAAGGGGCAGAGATGAGACACAAGCGTGGAATGAGAGCTGAAAGTTATTTCTATTCCGTCTTACATCATGTCCTCAGCCCCAGGATATGGGACATTTCTGAGACATGCCAGCCCCTCTATCTTGCCTCAAGAGTGTCTTCCTGCCATTTCACTGGTGTGCAGAGCCAGCCTGTCAAGGCTACATTTTTTTTTTTTTCTCATGGAGATGTTGTCTCCATTAAGGTAAGCTGCCAGCAAGTGTGTGGTGAGTCCTTGTCTTTGCAGTCCAAATAGCCAGCCTTCGAACTCCAGATCACAGTTCTCAAATCTGGCTGCATGTCGAAACTGCCTGGAAAGACAGGTGACAATTAATACTGCTAGTTCCCATCCAGACCCGCTAAGTCAGGGTGTTCGACGGCAGAACTTTCAAATCTGTACTTTTAATAGAATCCCCAAGAGATTCTGACATAGCCAATCTATATGAGATTAACCTAAAGATAAAAGCCCTTTCAAAGTGAGAGACAACAAGCATTTATTTGAGATAAAAAAGAATAGCTATTTGGGAAGCATTGATTCAGCAGGAACCTAAATAATGTTCCGATTAGGAGACGAAGGCAAGGGGTATTTATGAGAAAGAGAAGGGGAGCAATTATATCAATAGAAGGAAGGCATTTCTGCTGGTGTCAAGTGATGCTAAATCTAAACAACGTTTTACATTTTCTAGCTGGTAGTCATCAGTCCTGTAGTCATATCTGCTTCCTTTCTTTGTTAAAAATATATATTTTTTATTGATTTCAGAGAGGAAGGGAGAGGGAGAGAGAGATAGAAACATCAATGATGCCAGAGAATCCTGATTGGCTGGGGGATCGAGCCCGAAACCTGGGCATGTGCCATGACCGGGAATTGAACCGTGACCTCCTGGATCATAGGCCAACCACTGAGCCAAGCCAGCTGGGCCATCCATATCTGTTACCTTTGTAAACAGTTCTTTGAGACACAGACACTGCTTTAGGCCCAGTCCAAAGGTTATTTTGCCCTGTTTTCTTTTTTACATTCCAAAGGTTTGAGGCATAAGATGTAGGTGCAAGGCTGTCCTTGTGGGATGGCAACTCTGACTCTTTCAAACTGGCCCCATTTATATTATTAGAACCCCCAAGAGATTCTGATGTCGTCAATCTATGAGATTTTGGGAATCACTGCATTCAAACATGCTGTTTTCACAAAGTTATGCTCTTTCTAGAAAAATGAAGTATGTCTTGAAGTTGTTAAATGTAAGCTGGCTTTAGAAAAAAGATTGCACTAACTAATCTGCATTATTCGTAGTAAGAACTAAAGAACTGCAAATACTTCAGAACAATTGCAATTCTTTCTACTTATCTTCCCTTTCTTTTCCACTAATCTGTTTCTGTTATCAGGAGTTAGTTGTACTTATCCTAATCTCCATTTTCAGATGTTAACAATCTTCCCCTTGTGATTTTGAGGCATTAAGCTAGTTTGCCATCAAACACCATCCAAGATGCTTTTAGTTTTTTCCCTTCCCAGCCCGGTCATCAGTTAACTGTATCATAGTGGACTACGGTGTGGGGTGATGGAATTTATCTCCCCACCCATAGGATCTTTGCCATTCTCTCTCTTAGTGTCCACCTCTTCTTGGCAAAGGAAAACTGTAAGTCGTGAAGTTTTAGGCCCACTCCTGAGCTCTCTTCTGGTGTCTGTTCTGTCTTAATCACTAGTACACGGGCTAATTAGCTTTCAAAGTCTTTCAAAGTTACAGCTTGTGTTGACACTAGTTTGGAAAACAATGATAAGATTTACACACCACTCTTCCCCGGATTCCCTTAGCAACCATCGCCAAATCTGATACAAAATTGTCAATCCCTGTTGGCCAGAAGGTAACTTTAAAAATACATTGGGGCAGATGCTCAACCAGGGAGTCAACATCCTAGCTTCCATTCTTGGGCGCTGAGACTCTTAGTGGGACAACCCAGCCTCCCGCTTCCAACCCATGAACCCCGCTGGCTTCCTGAATCCAGCAGAGAGAGAGAACCTTCGCTGTCCCTTGTTCAGGGTGAGTGGAGGAGGACAGACAGAAGGGCTAGCAAAGAGCTATCCATGCCCATCTCCACTCTCAGAGATCCCAGAGCCAGGAGACTTCATCTTCTCTTCTAGTTGCTGTCCACTGACCCGGGAGGAATCCAGAATATTCGTAAAGGATATTCTTTAAGCTATATGCATTCGGATCCCTGACTTAGAGGAAACACTGCAGGGAGGAGGGGCTGTTTGCAGATGTGCCGGTGGGATCAAGTTGCAGACATCCTCATGCTGGAAAGTGGATCCAGCCCTCCAGGGTGGGTGGGGTGGGAACAGAGACAGGCGCTCTGAGCACAGGCATCCCAGCCAGGCCCCGCTGAAAGGTCAGCCTTGGCCGCCCTGCTGCCTTCTCCCTGGGAGGCACTGTGGGCATTGTGCTTTTTTGGTGCCAGGAGAGGAGCTGGATGGGAGAAACCTGACCCTTTAATGCCAGACACCCGGTGCAGCTGATGCGTGGCTGGGTCCTCTTGCCAGACCTGGCCGGCCTCCCTCTCTGTTCGAGGCAGCATTAAGAAGATTGATTTCTGCTAGCCAGCCATAATGGGAGACTGTAATGGCTGCGAGGGAGACACTTGGCTTGTGGACACTTTGAACCGGTGCCAGTCGCTTCGGGGGAGAGCACTTGACGGAGAGCCAGGCAAGGGTTCTCTTAAGCTCCTTGCTTTTCTGTTTTCTCTTCTCTCGCCATCCATCCCCTCCCCTTTCCCTCTTATCCTTCATTTTCTTCTCCCTTTCCATTCCCCATTTTCTCCCTGGTGGTCTGGAGTTACTCCACGTGGAAGGGCTCAGAGCCACTCTTGGCTAGAGTCTCCTCCTTGTGCCCCGTTAAGGGTGCCGCACCCCAGGGCATGGCTTCATTGCTTCCCCATGACATTCCCCGAGGGCCTTGGACTCTGCAGAGTGCAAGCATTTCCTTACGGGCTTTGACTGCTCCCAAGAGAGAGCAGAGGGCTTGGTCATCCCAGGAGCTGAAGGATGGTTCCCCGCTTGGCTGTGACTCACTGTATGCTCCTTGTAGCCTTTTGGGGTGAGGAGAAGGGGATTTGGCTTCCCCTGGATGGAGACAGCTATCCTGGCTGGTGCTCTCAGGGTCTGTGGTCAGCGAACCTCTCGGGGGAAGGGGTCTCCAGGTCCCAAAACTTGGGCAGCATTCTGGCCTCTTCTTTCCCATTCCCATTCCCAGGGGCTGCCCCGAGGGGCTCAGAGCCCAGTGGAGAGGGCTTGTAGCCCCAGCCCCCCACCTCTGCCCCTGTGCTCACAGACACAGCAGGGAACAGGGCGACTCAGGCTGGCCCGGTGGAGAGCAACTGCAGCCACTTCCTCGCTCTTTCCCATCCTCGGCTTCCAGGTCCTGCTTCTGTTTGCAGGTGGGGCCAAAGCCTCCGTGAAGACGGGAGACCCAGCCATCACTCACAGGTGGGCAGTCTGGTGGGCTCCCTCCTCTTGGAGATGGTGGAGCCTGCTCTAGCTGGCATGGCTGGGAGGGACCTTTGGAGGCAGAAAAGGCACCCAGGGAGGCCAAATCTGTTTTGATAATTAAGTCCCAGGTACTGCTGTTACTAGTAGGTAGGGGTGGGGGAAAGTTCAAGTACACCCTACCATGCCCCCCACCCCCGCCCCGCTCCCTGGTGTATCCCTCAGCAAACCATCTCCGTGAACATTGTACTTAAAATCATAACTCAGAACAAAGTGGGCTCCACATCGGTGAACCCTGCTCATCTTTCCAAACGTATGTCCTACATTTCCAGCCATTTGCTCTTCACTTACTAGGCTTCAGCCCACTGCTCCTTTTTTTTCTTTTTTCCCCGTGTCGTTTCTGTTTACTTCCCATGATTAAATGTTATGTACTCACAGATGGCCTCCCAATGGCCCTGGATCAGGTTCTACATCTCTTGTACCACCAGCAGTCACCCTGTGTCAGTCAGTGTTTTACTTTCTCTATTTGCTTCTCTGATTGTATTTGCTTAGTTTTTGGGGGAGGGTCTGTCTCTTCTATAATTTAACATCCATGAGAACAAGGACTTCCTGTCTTGCTCATCACTGTTCCCCCAGTGCCCAGCCTGTTCCCAGCAAGCCACAGGTGCTCAGAAAATCCTGCTGAATAAGTTACTGACTGACAGCAGGAACAGACAGCCTTGCCTGGCCACTGCAGAGGCTTCCTGGGGGTGGTGAGCACCGACCTCTGGGTGCCAGAGGGAAGGAAACAGTTCCCATTGGCATCCTCTGTGGCATCATTTCCTAATGGATACCCTCCCCCCAGGTGGCTGTGCTGGTTCACAAACTGGCCCCTGTACATGAAGGGCAAGGAGAGACAGACCATGCCAGCTTGGTAGTTGACACTATTAACAAGCAAGGGGACTTCCCTACAAGGCTTGTCTTGGGCAGCTGCAAGGCGAAGAGATCTCAGCCCCAGCCCACCAGAGTCTTAGAAGCCGATATAGAGACCTGAACGGGGTTCAATCACATATACCATCCTGATGTTCTCAACCCCACATTGCTCTCTCAGGCTGCATCCTAGAAATGGCTCCCGCTGTGGGAGTGGTGGGCATGATGTACATTCCAAGGACAGGGCAGGGGGTGAGGAGCTTCCTATTGCCCAGGGCCAGCTCGACAATCAACCAGTGGCCCTGCCCCCTTGATGACCTCTCCCCTTGATGTCTGCTTCTTCATCTTAAAAAAAAAAATCCTATATAATAAAAGCCTAATATGTTAAGTGTCCGGTCACCTGGTTGTCCATTCAACCAATCAAAGTGTAATATGCTAATGATATGTTAAGGCTGCTCAACCACTCGCTATGATGTGCACTGACCACCAGGGGGCAGATGCTCTGACCGGTAGGTTAGCTTGCGCTGAAGTCTGCCCTGGAGTCCTCCCATGGCCCCTCCCGGGCTGGCCAACCTCCCGTGTCCCTCCACTGCACCGGTGGGGTCCCTCAGCCTGGCCTGAGCCCTCTCGCAATCCGGGACTCCTCAGGGGATGTTGGAGAGCCAGTTTTGGGCCAATCCTGCAGTTCAGGCTGAGGGACCCCACTGGTGCATGAATTCTGAGAGATAATCATCGATCAGCTGCCTCCTCCATGCCTCCTACTGGGGATCGAGCCTGCAATCCGAGCATGCACCGTGACCGGGAATCAAACCAAGACCTCCTGTTTCATAGGTTGATGCTCAACCACTGAGCCACATAGGCTGGGCAGGCTTCCTCATCTTCACCTCTCATTCTCTTTCACAGGGTCTCTGAGCGATGTTGGTATCTGCATGCCTGCTCCTTCCCTGTGCTAAGCCACTCAGCCAAGAAATGACACAATAAAGACTCTACTCTCCAATTTAGCACACAAACTTAAAGCTTAATTCTTAACTCAAATGTAACTTAATGGCATGCCATGACACTAATGTAAACGAGAGGAAAATTGCTTTGTTAACCCATAAACACCTCCTAAGGAGAGTGAGTCCTGTCACACGAGAGACCCGTTTGTTCCACTGATGGACGCTTGTCCACATGGGCAACTGGAGCTGAGGCAGCAGCGGAGGTTCCTGGGGGCAGCTGGGGGACTGTGAAGAGCGGGGATGTGTAATGTTATCTCTGAGGCTGTTTGTATTTCTGAAAAGTAAATACCTCCTTCATCATGCCGAATCCTCGGTAAAGTTTACCCCACACCAATACTGCGTGAAAGTGGGGAGTGTGTGTGTGAGAACAGAGAGTAGGGGCCAAACGTGTTTGGGTCAGGTTGGTGCCTAGTAGCGATGTTGTGGAGGTCCATGCATTGAACTCACGAAGCAGAAACAGAAGTTTTGGGCTGGAATCGAAAACCCTTCTGTCCTGCCCATATTCCCTCTGCTCTAGCACTTCAGCGACCATGGCCTGAATTCTACCTGCCAGCTTTTGGGCCCAGGGGCTTCCTCTGAGTCCTTGCAGGCCTGCTAGTCCATCCTCACGTACCTGGCAGTGCTGTGGACTTGGTGCTTCCCACCCAGCAGCCCGAGCCAATGTCTGGTGGGAATCGGTGTGCAACTACCCCAGTGTCTTTGCCCCTTGAGAGGGATGGTTCCTAGGTGTGTGCTCTAGAGTTTCCCCACCGAGTCTCCAGTCATCCATGGTGGGACCTGGTTTGATAATACACTGTTGTTGGCTGCTTCTCCTTCATGGTCTTGCTGCCCACTCACCTGTCCATGCTTCCTTGCTGTCCTGTCTTAGTGAGATGCCTAGAAGCAGAGCCTGAGACAGAGTTTTGTTTGAGTGACCTAGTTGTGGTGGTAAGAGGAAGAGGAGAGAGGGTTGTAGGAGGGGGCTGGGAAGGAGCTGAGCAAAGCTGTGGTCTCTGCTGGAGATGGGCTTTGGCCTGATCTCTGGGGGAGCTCTGGAGCACAAATAGTACTGCAGGGTTGCCCCCTCTCCCCCGCGAAGTCACGGGGAGGCCACTTCAGTTAAGACATTTTGTGAGGATTGACTTGGAGAGTGGGAGCGGGTTGTTGTATCTTCCTAACTGATGGAAGGGCAGTACCCATCTGGCCAAAGGGAATGCTCCAGAAAAAGGCTTGCTATGAGCTGTTAGCAGCCAGCACTGGAAGCTGGAGGATGGGTGCACTGGCTGGTAAAGGGGGTCTCGGTGAGCCCCGAGCATCCAGTGAGCCTCCGTGTAGACTGGGATTCTAATCTTGGTCTCAGGGTCTGGTTCTGGGATGTGGCATGAGAGACAGAGCTCCAGGATATGAAAGACCTCGACTCTCTTGATAGTATACTTAAGTTCTCGTTTTGGTTCTAGAGGTTATTTTAGGTCATTGGAGTAATTCCCTAGTGACCCCTTCTCTCTCCATCATTCTGTCTGTGTGGGATGGTACCCCTCCTCTTAGAGTGGCCTGGCCTCTCTTTTCCAGCTTTCTCAGTCTTGCTTTCACTCAGCTGTGGATGTGGGCCTTTCTACCTGCCCCAACCCCTTTTCTTCTCTGCATCAGGTCTGCGCAGCGAACACTAACAGCTGAAATGGCAAAAATGGCAGGTATTACCAACATGACCAGCTGCTTCCTCAGCAAGCCACCTCCCCACCATCAGTCTGTGGACAGAGAATCTGTGGTGTTGTAGGGGCGGGTCTCAGACTCACCTCCCCTGCTGAGATGCTTTGCACAACAACTGACCACTGTGGGGTCTCCACAACCACCCAATTCCTGCCAAGCCCTGGCCCCAGAGAGCCAGATTCTGTTTCCCGTAGTTCCAGTCAGCAGCTGGTTGGGGTAGAAAATTATAATGCAAGCTATATATTTTCTAGGAACCACATTACAATGTTAAAAAAAAAAACCAGGTGAAATTCATTTAAATGTAAGTTAACTCAATAGATTAAACTATCACTTCAACATGTAAGCAATATTAAAATTATCAATGAGATATTTTACATTTTTACACTACTAGTAAATCCATGAAGTCTGCAACAAATTTCCATGTATTTTATACCAGAAGTATATTCCATTTTGGACTAGCCACATAGTAAGGGCTCAGTAGTCACATGAGGCTAAGAGTTACCATATTGGAGCTCAGTTCTAGTCTCTGGTAGTAAACCCGGCTTCGTTGAAATGGCCTGGCCATGGGGGTTAGACTAGACTATGAGGTAAGTGAAGCGAAGTGTATCTGATATTCTTGATGATGTGGGGAAGTAGAGTTGGGGTTGAGAACTGAGGTTCATGCGGAAGCTAAAGGGTAATGATGAGGAGGGAGGGGGTGCTGGAAGCCTGGGGAGGTCTGGGTCCACCAGGGGAATTTCCAGAGTTGGAGATCATGGTGGTTAAGATAGGGACCACTGGCCTGAGGTACTGGAGGAACTTGCAGGCCAGTGTTTGAAGGCCTTTGAAACCATCCAGAATACTAGTAGGGAGAGGGTAGCTGGACAATCCTTGACCATGATGCTGATGCTGTTAGGGAAGCAGGACTGCCTTATTCAGATGAAGTAGGACCAGACCAACCTTGTGGATCTGAGGTTCATCTATTAATCATTAGAAAAGCCAACTGTTCTTAACTCTAACTTTTCAAAAGGAATATTTCAAAAGGCAATTAAGTGACAAACACAAATTTAACCAGCATGCGTTCTACTGCATTTTCGAGTCCTTGGTGTAGGTGTTAAAAAAGGCACACATTTTGCATTGACCTCCTTGAATAGTACTTGTGAATTTTACCATTAATAAGTCCCCTTCAGTTCTCACCCTCCAATTAGTTGTGTGATCATCTAACAGTATTTTGATCTGGACTGGATTTCTTGTTATAATGATTACAATTCATACCTTAGACTCTTTGTGAAGAACAAGATGAATTGCCTTCAATTCTTCTCCTTCATCAACCACACATAGGACCTCATAAAGAGAATGATCAGATTTTACACTCTCAGTGCCTGTTAACTGACTTTGGAGCAGGATATACACACACCTTGTTTTTCAGATGGGTAAGCCAAAGCTTTGACCAATTACTGGACTTGTCCAATTGGCTCACTTAAAAAAAATGTAAAACCCATCGAGTTTGCTTAATGAAAATACATGGAAATGGTTAGTAGTGTGGTTTCTAAATTTCACTTTTCGGGTAATTTAATCCTTCAAATAATTGTATTTTGTAAAGTAGGGACTTTTTGTAATTAACTGCTATATACACATTGGATGCACTCAATATTTTTGAATGAAAGGATGAGTTACATCCTTTTATTTAGATGGTCAAGGCTCTTTTATTGATTTAAAAACATTTTTAAGCTTAATATTTTAAAACAATAGTTCCTCACATAGGCTTTTGTTTGTTAAACAGCAAATTCCTTTTGGAGATAATTCAGAACAAATAAAAAATATACAACACCCCTACCTATGGGAAATATTATACTGTTTTCTCTCAGTTGTTCTGCAATTTGCCTTGTCACACTGGGTCTTAAAGATGGATTCACGTTAAGTACAAATAGTTCCCCTCTTTTGAGTCTTGCATGATATTTACTAGTAGAGCTGGGGCATAGTGTAGGTAGTTATTTCCTTCATTAGTAGCATTTAGGTTATTCCCATTTTTTTTTTTCTATTTTAAAATTTGCTTCACTGAACATCTTTATACTTGCCTCCTTATGTGCCTCCATAGTTGCTTCTCTAGGTTAGTGCTGAGCAGAGATACTGCAATTCATAGAATGCCCAACTGAATTAGATACTGCCAAAATGCCCTACAGAATAAAACTTCAATTTATACTTTTACTGTCCATCTGTCCACATCCCTGCCTACATTTAATATTAATAAACATTTGTTCTTACTAGCCTGTTGGGTGAAAAGTTATATTTAGTTCATTTTGAGGAGGTGGCTTTGTTATTGTAAGATATACAAAATAATAAATATAAGGTATATATATATATATATATATATATATATATATATATATATATGCATATATATACAATTTAAGGATTAATACCTACTGCTCAAATGAATATTCATATTGCCTTAGGAGCAATCTTCCCAATTGTGCAGCAATAATTCACTCATTTTTGCTCCCGTATACGTATAAATATGCCACTATTTCTTTTTCTGTTAGACATTTGGGCTGTTTCCTGTTGTTTTTTGTTTGTTTGTTTGTTTTCCTGTTGTGAATTATGTGTCTAAGAATTGTGTATGTCTTCTGGTGCCTACATGCAGGAGCTGTGAAATTGCTGAATCCTAGAGTCTAGTGGAGATTGCTAGTTGTCCATTCAAATCCATTCTCTCCATCTTCACATATGGTGTCCAGCTGGACACCTTTCCACACTCCCTTTAGTTAGATGGGGCTATGTGACTATGCTCCACCAATGGGATCTAAGCAGCTTTCCATTCTGCTGCTTTGGGATCAGAGCCTTAAAGCAACGGGTACACCTCCTCCATGCTGTCTTTTCTCTTTCCACAAGCCAAAACTCAAATGTGGTGGCACCCCAACTTCCACTTTCCAGAAAATGACTACAGTCCTAGATGATGGGAGAGCAATGACTTCAAAAGAACCCAGTGCCTGGATGACCATGAGGATCAAAGTTGTCCCATTGATCAAGACAATAAACTTTGAGACTGGTCATTTTTTCGTTGGTGTTTTATTGTTAGTATCTTTATAATGGCAGCTTATACTTACTCTAATTAATACAGAAGGAAGCATATATTAAACGTCTCTGAATGATGCCATACTCATATGCAAAATGTTTGACCCAACTGACACTACCACTAGCAATGGATGAAAACTCCTGTTGCTCCATGTCCTGTCAACCCTAACTATTGTCTGATGTTTTCATTTTTGCCTTGGTGGGTGAGAAGTATTATCTCGTGGTTTTTTAAATTTTTTCACTTGCAAATGAGGTTGTGAATCTTTTCAAATATTGTTAGGTCATTCATATTTCTTTTTACCTGACATGTCTATTTGAATCTTTTGCCCTCTTTAATATTGGGTGATTTTTTTTCCTATTGTGGTCAAATATATATAATGTAAAATGTGCTTTTTTACCATTTTAAGTGTATAACTCAGTAGCTTTAATTACATTTACAATGTTGCCTAATCTTTCCAAAACTCTTTCATCACTCCAAACAGAAACTCTACCTATTAAGCAATACTTCCCCATACTCTCTTCCTGAAGACCCTAGTGACCTCTAATCTGTTAGCCGTCTTTATGGATTTGCCTATTCTAAATATTTCATGAGTAGAATTATATATTTGTATTTTTGAAATATGAAACATTTCATGAATTTGTGTGTCATCTTTGTGTAGGGGCCATGCTAATTTCTGTATCATCCCATTAAAAGATATAAATTTTCTTTTAAACATTACTTTAGCTGCAAGTCAAAATTCTCAGAGGTCAAGTTTCAATTAGAAATTCTTTAAAATTTCTCATTATTTCTTATTTAAAGGCTTTTAAAGTATATTTAAACTTTGTTTTGTTATTGATTTATAATTGAACTAGTAGCCCTGCGCAAGAATCAGTGCACCAGTAAGTCGTTGCTGCCCTCCTGTAGCTCCCCCACCCATTTTGCCCCTCCCCCCCAATAGCTTGCTGCCCTGCCCCCTCCTGTAGATCTCTGCTGCCCACTTGTAGTTTGCTGCCCCACCCTCCTGCAGATCCGTGATCTGGTTGTTATGTGGTTGGTCATTATGCCTCAGGGCATAATGGATAATTAGCATATTCCTCTCTTATTATATAGGATTGCTTTGAGGTCAGATAATGTGATTTGTATGATAAATTATTTGGTCTTTTTTGAGACTTACTTTTACAATTGTTGTATATGTATTTGAGAAAAAGGTGCAATCATTAGTGATTGGATAGGGCTTTCTATACATCTACTAAATTAAGTTGGGTAGCTATGTTGTTCTAACCTTGTATTTACTTACCAATTTTCATCTGTTTGATCTATAAGTAACCAAATGAGGTATGTTAAAATCTCTCTTTACAATGATAGACTTGTCAATTTCTCCTTGAAATTCTGCATTTTTCTTTATGTAATTTGAAGTCATGACTTAGGTACATAGAAATTCAGAATTCATAGGTCTTCTTTAAAAATTATTCCTCTTATTATTGTGTAGTGCTTCTTTTATTACTGACAATGCTTTTTTTTTCTTATTTTGTTGTTATCGTTTATCTATACCAGATTTTTGAAGTTATTTTTCTGATATAGTTTTTCTTATCCATTTACTTTGCATATATGTGAATCTTTATGTTTTGAGTGTGTTTCTTCTAACAGTATATAATTGGAATTTCTTCTTAACCAATCTGATGTTTGTCTTTTTAAGTGATGAATTTATTTCATTTCTATTTATTGTGATGGCTGATACATTTATTGTGATTGCTAGTATATTTGCATATATTTTCATCTTATTTTGTGCTTATGCTATGCTTTTCTTTAATTATTTTTCTCCTTTTTTTCTTTCCAATGTATTAATTTTCTTTATTCCCCTTTGCCCCCACTGCTTATCTAAAAGAGGCTAAACTTAACATTTTAAAACATTGTTGACTTGACAACATCTAAAAATATTTAATATCTCTGCCTGCCTCCATAATGATAATAGGGTTTTTGAAAGCTTTTGTCTTTTTAACTCCCTTCTTAGATGCTATTCTTATTCAGTATTTTAGTGTCATCTTTCTTTTATAAACCCCAAAGATCTATGCACAATGTTTACCAGTTCCTTTAATCATGATTGCTTCTTTCATCCTACTTTGCTCTTTTGGGTTTAATGCCTTTATTTTATTTCCTTGGTAGATCTCAGAGATAGTATCTTTGTGGTAATCTCCCTCAGTTTTGCTTGCAAATGTCTTTATTTCGCTCTCAGTCTTGAATAAAAATTTAGCTGGATATAGGATTTTAGGTTATATAAACTTTTAAGTTGATGGGTTTTTTTTCCGCACTTATTATTTTGCTGCTGAGAAGACTAGTCATCATTTCTTACAAGTAACTTGTCATTTCTCTCGAATTGTTTTTTAGATTCTTTCCTATATTTAGTGTCCTGAAGTTTCATGAAAATTTTTGTTTATTACGTTCAGGGCTTCCTTAGTCTGTGCTTCCTGAATCTAAATAATTCATTCTTTCATCAGTTCTGGAAATTTACCTGCTATTTTCTCTTAATGCCCCTCCCTCATTTCTTCTATTGTTTCCTCTTAAGTATTTTTAAAATACTTCTCTTTGTTTCAGCCATATTTCTCAACCTCATTTACTGTTTTACATCTCTTAACTATAATGCAACACAGAAAAGTAAATTTTCTCAGATTGAACTTGAAGTTCTGTAAACTTCGCCAGTATATTTAATCTCTTAAACATATCCATTTATTTTTTTAAATTTCAATGTCTATTTAATATTTTTCCTATTCTGTGTGGTTCTCAAATATATTGATTCTTTTTTGTTGTTTCATTATTTTAAATATTGTTATGTAAAAGTCTTTCTCTTATAGGTCTATAACCCTGTTTGTTTTGTCTGCAGAATGTCACTCATGGTAGATTTATTTATATGTTCTGTGATTTTAGATTGTGAGTTCATATTTGGCAAGGCTTTATTTGTGGGAATCTTATGGAGGGTGTATCCTTCTTGCATGTCCTTCTACCTATGCATTTACACCTATTGTTTTTCAATTGCGTTCTTGGCTTGGGAGATCTGAGATCAAGTAGTAGAAATATGAACTCCAAACCTATGTAAATGAAGGCTTATGATAAGAATTCTAGGGGAGATTATTTTCTTTCATACCCTGAGCCCAGGCAGAGAGGTAAACTTTCTTGTTCTTCCCTAGGACAGTGGGTAAACTTTCTCCTGGTCCATTCTTTCAAGGAAGACATTGCAATTTGAAGCCTCAGCTTATGCAGTGCTCTCATTTCCAACTGCTGTCTTGCATTCATTCAAAGCCTTGTTTCTAATTGATGTATATTAAAATTCAAATCATTAGACTTCCCAGACCTGGGACTAATTGCCACCCACACTGCAGGGTAAGCTCCCACATTTATCATTCAGTATTTTAGTACTTCTTTGTTTCCAGGCTCTTGGAGATACTTCTTATGGGCTCTGCAATATATTGAAAAGAAGCTATTTTACATATTATTGAGTTCTTTTAGATGTATTTCACAAGAATGTTGTGGGTTACCCTATAATACCACAAGTAAATGTTATTTTTACTATTTATTTTCCCCCTTTTAATGTAAAATATGCAATGATGTTATTTTTGTTTCGCTAAAGATACATTTTAATCAATGTTCAATTCATTTATATTTGTTATTGAAAGTAATTTTTGTCATTTCTTATGAATTCTTATTTTTTAACAATTACTTCTTTTATTTAATTTTTTCCAAATTTTTTTAAAACATAGGGGCTATATATATATTTTTAATCTTCTCCAGTATTTTCAAAGGCATATATGCTTCTTTAAAGTATATTAAAATGGTTGTTAAGCCAACCTTATTTTAAACCAATTTCAGAATTTATAAGATTTAAGCTTTTAAAAAAAGCTTCTGAATTCCTTCCCTGTGAACAAGGAATTTAACAAAGCTTTGCTCTCCTTCCTTACATTCCCCTTCTTGTTGGTCTTAATTAATATAATTTGAGCTATTAGGTTTATGTCTTTGTAATTAGAATTTTAAATATATATATATTTAATTGAGATTACTTTTTGACACTTCAATTGAGTTTAAAAGCAGTTGGCAAACATTTAGACTTGTATTTTAATTTATTTTATTGCTTGCCACCAAACTTCATCTCTTTGTCAAGTGGAATATAGTATTTTCAAGCAATTTTTAAACTGTTGCAAATTTTCTGAGACCTGAAAATGTCTGTTGGTTTATGCCTGCTGGAAATAATTTTTTTGTGGGTCACAAATTTTCCCTCATAAAAGCCCTAAATTGTTACTATTCTTACATGAGCCATTTTCTCGCTTCATTTTCTTTTGGAATTCAGTATTATGAAGTTAATGATATTAATTCCACTGTAGATCCCTAGCCCCTTGTAAAAAACGGACAGATTTTATATATGTTGGTTCTCCATTTTGTCTTTCACGTTTTGTACTTTCTCTTGCAGTTTTTCCTTTTCTCTCCATTTTACATGCATTCTTGGAAAGATCCTCCAACTTGTCTTCCACATCATCCACTCAATGTTCAGCAGCAACAAATATGCTCTCTCCTTCCATACCCTTCTCTGTTTTCTTCCCTTCGTTCATTCTGTTGCCTTTTCTGCTGAACTTGTTTTCTAGTAAGCTTGCTTCTGCTTCGTGCCAAGAAGCTTCCTGAAATGTCTCTCCTCTGTGCAGAGCATCATTTTCAAAGGGGCGCTGTCCCTCTGGGTCTTAGAGGTGCTATTCCTGCTCTTTATTCTGCAGTGTTCTACTAGGCCCTGGATCTGTCTTGACCCCTCTTGACTCCTTCTTGAGCACAGAGGGACTCATTAGTTCTTGCTGGTTTTTTGTTAGGCAGGAGGAGCAAGTTGGTCCTGGGCCCTCCATCTCCCTACTTGTTTGATGGTCGAACCACCTTTTTAGATCTATGTTGGAGGGCCAGCCTGTGTTTAATTGCCAATTCCCAATGGGCTTCATCCAGTGTATATCTGCTCTACTGTTATATCTACCTCTAACCACCATTCCGATCCTATGGGGCTCTGACTTGATGAGTCATGTGAAAACTACACTCAGCAGGCTGAACAACGCCCACAGGTAGTACTGCACTTGCTCCAGCCTCTTGACCATTCTTTACCTCCAGAATGCATTGCGTCTTCATCAGCTCATCTGTGTGTCCAGTAGTCTTGCTCATTTTCAGGCTCTTTCTGGGTGTAAGAAGACCTTGGGGGAAGGGATGAGGATGACAAGGGGGAACTGTTCTTTGGTTTAAAGCTGAAGCAGCTAGCAGCAATGGTGTTGGATATTTACTCCGTCCTCTGGTTAGTGGAAGTCCTGGGTGTCTGAGTCAGGTATTGACAGAGAGGTAATTACAGCATATCTTCCTATCCATTTCTTTAAAGCAGGTTTTCTTTATAGAAGAGAACTTGGCATATGTCATACATGTGCCTGATAGGTTTTTCTCCATCCAGCTTCATCTACCTTATAAGTATTGTCAGTTCCTTCTACTTTCTGGCAATTAGGTTGTCTGTCAGTGTTCATTCACCTTGTTAGTGTGAGCCTTCATATTTGTCTTTATTCACTGGGGTATTTTCCTGGGAAACAATAAGGAGAGGCTGCTTGGAAGCCTCTAGCCAGAGGCTGTTTTGTACAGTGTCCCACAATGCATTTCAATACCTGTCTTCCTAGAGAGACCATGAAATCCTTACAGGAAGGGGCTGGGTCACAGTCATCACCGGGTCCCCAATACCTCATAGTCACCTGGCAAAAAATTGCTGTTCAGTAAATGTTGAAAGAACAAAAGAGGGAGAGAGAGCTCTTTGTTATTAGTCTATTATCCATTGTTAAAATGTTTTAAAACACTCAGCCAGAGTCAGGTCCTCTCCAAAAGGAATTGATGAAAATGTGTCTTGCAGCTTAAGAACCTAATTAAAGGTGGCTTGGGTCATGCAGTGTATAACTAAACCTTTCATTTATTCAGTTAGGTAATATTTAAAAAGGAAAAGATGGGATGAGGGAGCAACTTAGTATCTTCTCATGGACAAGAGACCCATATGATCATCTTCAGGATGCTATTTGTCTGTGCTCTGTACAAAGTAGAAGGAAGAAAACAGGCTTACACTGCAACCAAAGGAGTGTAGGTTAGAGGCAAGCAGGAATTTTCTAATAGAAAAGCTTCATAATGTGTAGAATTCTCAAGGGAAGTTGTGCAATTGCTTTCTCTAGAAATGCTTTTCAACATTTTAGACACAAAACCATTTAGAGGTGGGGTGAACAGGTTGGCTGCCCCACAAACCTTCCAGCCAGGCGGGCCTCTGAGTCCTAGCAAAAGGGTCAAGTCACCCTTGGGTGCCTGAGAGCCCTCAGCTGCTGGCTTGCAGGCAAGCATCTGTTGCTTTGAAGGAGTGATTTAGTGATATCAAATAGCTGGGTGATTAATCAAGAAAACAAGCGAGCATTTGACATCAGAGAGAAAAATAGAGCCAAGGAGATGCTTTGGGGAAAACAGGCACCCAGGCTTAGAGTCCCAAACCAATGGTGCTTTCAGGGATATTTACAAATCATAACCCATTGCAAGAGAAAGATCAATCTGCTGTACAGCTAAATTAATATTTAACTTGCTCAAGAAAAGTCAATCCCTGGGTTATTAGGAAAATTAATAAAAGCCCTAAACTGATGCTGTTCTTACACGAGCCATCAGCATGTTCTAAAAGTCATCAATGTTGTCTTCCTCATACCCTTCTGATGTGCCTCATCCCCACCCAATCCAACCTTCTCCTCTAACCCCTCTTTCTTCCTCCTTCTCTTCTTGCCACAGAACCCTTCCTTCAAACAAAACCTGATATAGATGTCTAGTAAAAAGAGCTGCCAGAATGGAGGGGACTTCAGAAGCCCCATCTCCTGACCACTCCCATACTACCCCCCCTCCCCCCAATGTCCCCTGAGAAGGCCTCAGAGCACAGCTTTAAATTCTTAGGCAAAGAACAGTGACTCCCAAGCTTAATTGTAGAGCAGAATCAATGGGGGGTGGGGGCATACAATCACATTTGTGGGCCTACCTCATCCCCACTGACTTAAAATCCCTGGGGTGAAGCCCGGGGATCAGATGTTAAGCTGGTGATTCTTGTATAATTTTCCTGCAGAGATTGAAAGACCTTGGTGGGATTGTCCTCGAATCTCTGTACTTTGGTCTCCCCTGGTCCTCCCAGGAGTGATGTTGTGTGGCTGATTGATGTCAGTTCCGTTTTCAGCCAGGTCTGGAAGAGCCACTCAGAACCCACGCAGAGATGAAGCATGAAACTATGGATGGGAGGAACCAGCGGAGGGACACCAAGGCTTCCTGAGAGAGGAAGCTTTGGGTAGAAGTAGAGGGCAGGAAATTCAATTCATTTCAGTTCAGTTTTTGCATGTAAATGTCCAGTGCAGTGCATTTCAGGAATTTGGATGCCACCTAGAGTGGTTGGTCTTTCTTTAGCAGACAGTGAGGAGCTACTGGCTTTCTGTATGCAGAAGGTGCTCAATAAACAGAATCATTCTCTTCATAATTAACTACCTACAATCGCTCTTTGGCTGTTAACTTGCTTTATTCTCTAGTCCTTCTCACTACCAGACATACTATGCCTCTTGTTATCCTCCACTACACTTCAAGTTCCCTCTGAGCAAGGCCTATGTCCCCACAGCCTAGAGCAGGGCCTGCCTGGCTCCTAATAAGTAAGTGCGTGAGTGCATGACCAGCTGGGTGGAAGGAAAGGAGAGCCTGGGTATGGATGTAGATGTGAGGATGGTGAGGGGATCAAGCTGGCTGAGCAGCCCAGTCCCAGAGGGAGGCTGGCATGGCAGAGTCGGGGCTGAGAAGGCAGCCTGTGGATGCTATGCCAGAGTGGTTGGTCTTTCTTTAGGCAGACAATGAGGAGCCACTAGCTTTGTGTGCTGGGAAGAGATAAGATCAAGCTTGGCTTGAGAATGATTAGTTTGGCAGAAGTGCAGAGGATTAGAAAGGGGAGGGGATGGAGACTGGGTGACCATTCTGAGACTCTCCAGTTGTCCAGGGGAAGGCAGCGTGGGCTGGAACTGGGACAGGCTCATGGCCTTGAGACAAGGGCATGGGGAGGAGGATGTGGCAGAAGGGACTTTGCCCAACATGCCCCTCAAAAAACTGTGGTACACTGAAGGAGAGGAGTCTGAGACTCATTCATCCATCCATCCGCCGTCCATCTATGAGGGGAGTGCTGGAGGCAGAAGAGCAGGGGGAGCTGCCAAATAATTGTTTATGGGCCCGGGGAGCAGAAGTTCCAAGGACAAAGCTTGAGGGAAACCCCTTTTGAGAGTTGAAGAGGGAATGGAGGGGACACTAAGAAGTAGAATGACAGGGAGGAGGAGAACCAGGGCTGTGGAAACTGAGGCAAGAGCCCAGGGGAACTGATATCAGAAGGTGCTGAGGGTCCAGGACGATAACTGGAAGTAACTGGAAGTAAAGTGGGTCATCCCAGGGTGATGGCCCCAGAGATGTCAGGACACAGTTGCTGTGTGTGGCGGGGCAGAGGGCAGCTGGCATGACATGGAGGATGATAAGAGAGTGGAGGCCAATAGGATCTTCCCTTCAGGTGCTGAGGCAGGGAGGAATGAAGGGAGGGGGAGAAGGAGGCAGCCAGAGTCACATTAGGGGAAGCAAAGCAGTGTCAGGATGGGGAGTCTGGCTGTGACTGAGGGGGGTGCGGTCCCAGCAAACTAGACACTACACAGGCAGGGCAGGGTGGGAAACAGATTTAGCAAAACTCAAAAAGGAGGGTGGGGAGTCTTGTCGGGGCCATCGCATCTGTCCACTGTTAGCTCATTAACAACTCTGGGAAAGGCTTGGCGGGAAGACAGCTGCCTCCACTGTAAGACCAGACCATCTTCAGGTCTGGGGTGGGGGTGATGGGGTGAGGTCGGGTCTCCAGTATAGCATTCCACCCTCAAGGTGGGTCCTTGGTCTAGAACACTGGCTGTCTCCAGAGACAGGAAAAGAAAGCAGAGTTGAGGGAGCTGAGAGAGTCACTCTCACCTCCAATGCCCTATCTGTTGCTGCCTAGGTGCACCCTTCCAACCCACGTTCAAGGTCTCACCCACAGTAATGGTGCCTTCCCCTTGGCCTCCCCAGGCATAACCCTCTGCTGGCCCTATTGCATTCTCCATTTTTTAGTAGCCTGGGTGGCTACTGGTCTCTCCCACCAAATCCGTCTTCTGGGGTCAGGGCCCTCTGTGGAAGCTCACAGAATGCTTTCAGAAGTCAAATTTAAGGCAGCTGGAGACTTCCGGAGAACGAGAGCAGCATTCGGACAGGAAGCGTTTCCAGTTGCTGCACACACTGGTGCGGCAGTGTCTGAACCCAAAGATTCTCTGAACCTTGGCCATTCATTCAACAACTATACTTCATCACCTTCTGCGGGCCAGACACTGTTCTAGGCATTGGGGATTCTGTAGTGAACAAAACACACCAATCAAGAATGAAGACCCCATTCTAATGGGAAAGGGGGGGGGGGTGTTGCAATGAATATAACAGAAAGTGAAGTATATGGAAAGGAGGGCCAGGGTGTGCCACGGGGTTGCACTAAATAGGGTAGTCAGGGAAAGTGAAATAAGATAAATTTGATTATTTAAAGCTCACCCAGAACTGGTGGGCTATAAAGGGTAAGGCCTCCTTCGCTAGACCTTTCGGGGGGCTTGGGGAGCTGGGGCCGGCCGGTGCGGTTCTCCGAGAGTACCACGAGGGGGAGCCCGGACCCCTCCTAGCGCCTTCCCAGCCCTCTCTTGCGAGCAAAAGTTTTTCTTAAACTAACAATGCCAGTGTAAGGAGGTGCTCGCGCCTGATTGGACGAGAGATTTTTGCAGGTTTGATTCCTTGATTGGACAGGAGGTGTTAGGGGTGGGGAGAGAGCTGATGGTGGGGGATCCCGCTCCCTCCCGCGTCAGTCTGGCCGGCTCCGTCCTCACGTAGGCTCCGCTGTAGCTCGCAATGTGACAGCAGGACGCATACGCACTCTCGCGCTCTCCCCAGCTCGCACTCCTTCGCCCTCTCTCTTTCACACACGCACGCACACACCCACCTCTCCCATAAACACACACACACACATGCACACCCACACCCACGCGCGCCCGCACCGCCCCACGCGCGCACACTCCCGCCCACGCCCACGCCGCGCTCGGGTTAGTCCGGTCCCGGCGAGAGCGCGAAAGGATACGGAGAAGCCCCCGGCGGGGAGCGCAGCGGCGCCCCGGGACGCGGCGCCCTCCCCGCGCGGCCGCTTCGGCTCGGGCTCGGCCTGGGGGCCGCCGGCCGGCGATGGCCCCGGATTGCCTGCTGCTGCTCCTCCTGGCATCGGCAGCGGCCGCGATGGAAGGTAACGTACCCTCCGCGGAGCAAGTTGGCTGCTGGCGGCTGTATCCCAGGGCTTCTCCGGCAGCTTCGGGGTCGCTCGCATCCCGCTACCCGAGGGCAGGCTGTTCCGGAGCCTCGGCAGCGGCCGAGAGCGGGGCTGGGGCGGCACCCACCGGCGCGTCCCCGGGCGGCTTTCGGAGTCCCTTCGCTCCCGCGCCTGGCGCTCCCGGGCGGCCACGGTCTCCCGCAGCCTCGGCTAGGAGAGCGCGGAGTCGCTGCATTGCGGTGCAGGCTCCTTAGTTCCGGGCAGAGCGGGGCGTTGGAGAAGAAGGGGCCCCCCGCCTGGGACCATCGGCCCCTGGAGTGCGGGCATGGGTCCGCTCCCTTCTTATCCCGGGGGGCACGGATGCGCTTAGGCGGCCGCGAGCCACCTCTCCGTGTACTCCCCTCGGCGTCCGCGGGCTCCCGGACTCTGGGCTCGGCGGGCTAGCGCTGCCCCGTACCCCGAAAGTGGCCCCGTACCCTCGGGGACAGCCTGGTGGTCCGGGAGCCTGCCGGGCTTCATCTTTCTTGTGCCAGTCTGGGAGAGGTGGACACCTTTGTCGTCTCTCGAGCCTGGGAACTGGGGTGGGGTGGGTGCCCGGTCCTCCGAAACTCGCCCGGCGTCCCCTCCGCCCAGGTAAGGGGACTCAGCGGCTGGGAGCCGACGGGCAGCGACACTTTCCCCGCCACCGGAGCCTCGGCTGTGCTCCGGCGGTGGAGGGAAGCGCGCTCCGCGGCACCTCGCCGGGCGCTGCCGGAGCACCCGCGCGCCGCGGCATCTGCGAATCCCCGTGGGAAATCCCTGCCCCGCTCCCCGCCCCCGCCCCGTCTCCCTCCCCTTCCTCTCAGCGGGGAGGCAGCTGTAGCTCCTTCCAGGGAACCCAGCTCGGCCTTTGCGCGGAGTTGAGTTGCCAGGGTTGGGGGTGAGGCGGCGCGGAAGCCCAGCTCACAGCCGCACTTCCCGGGGGCGGACACCGGGTGGAACTCCAGGGGACTCGGTGCTGAAGGGGCGCAGCTCCAGGCGCCCCAAGCCTCCTCCCAAGTTGGGAGCTCCTTCCCATACCGGTTGCCCAGTAGAACCCTTCAAATGCCCACAGTGGTTCGGCGCCCCTGGCCCTTCCAGAAAGCACTGCCCTTCTCGAAGCAAAACTGGGCATTCAGGGACCCAAGAGGGGCCGGGGTCCCTTTGCCTTCCTGTGAAGACCCCATATCCCGCCTTCGTGTGGCGGCGGCAGGGGGGGGGGGTGCTGCGATTAAAGCCTAGAAAGCTCTCACTTGCGTTTTGCAGGTGGCTTTTTGTCTGCCCTCCGCCTACCACTGCTCTTCCTGGCTGTTCTGTGAGGAGGGGATCGCTTTTTGGATAGGGCGGGGACTGGAGCAGTGTGGAGCAGGGTGCTTGGGTTTGACTTACTGGGGCCCGTGCGGGAGCAGTTGAGACAGGACAAGCAAGACGATGTACACTTCCAAAACGGTCCGACAGCCCTGGGTCAGTGAGCATTTGCAAGGGGCAAAAAGCTCTGGGGCCATGCGACCTGCCTGCCTCTCCGCGCCTCTGAGAGCAGATAGGTGCGGGCTTTGGGAGCTTGGTCTTGATAGGTGCCGGCTTTGGGAGCTTGGTCTTGGCATTGATTCTCCATCAGTGAAGGAGGGCACATGCCCGGGAACGAAATTGTTTGGAGAGCAAACGTGTGGGAGCACCCCAGGTGTCTGGCAGTGTGTGGTTTCCTCCTTAGACCCCTCTTCTTGGGTAGCCAGAGCTCCCTGTCTGCTGTGGCTCTGTTCTGTGTGAGGGAGGGTGCCATTGTGCCTGCCTCGCTCTGTGTACAGCCCCTGTCCTCCAGGTCATCTGGAGCAGCCCACGCTGTAGGGGCTGTGGCCCTTCTCTTGGAACAGCCCAGAAACTTTGCCGGTAGCCTGGCAGGAAGGAGCCTCTCTGGGCTGAAAATCTCCCCAGCAAAGGGTTAAAAGAAACACCACATTCAGCAGAATATTAAAGCAGCCCCATGGTCCCTGCCCAGTGCACAGGGATAGTACACACCATTCACTCCTGCCTCTCCTCAGATGAACATAGGCAGGTTCATTTTCTACTCTCCTCACACAGAGCCGCCTTCCCGCCTGCCTGGCTGGGCTGGGGCCAGCGTCATTCGTTTGTGATGAGTGAGGAATAATTATCAGAAAAGTGAATCAATGAGCTGCTTACACAGACAGCAGAGCCTACCCAAACTCTGCTGTGGCCAGGGGGGTCCTCTCCTTGCTGGGTCAGCCATGTATATGACTGTCTGTCTGTTTTCTTTCCCCTGAGGGTCTTGGGTGGAATTTTAGTGGGGCCTTGTCACCCAGGGCAAGCAGTTCAAAGACTAGCCAGATCCTTAGCCCAGGCTAGGGCAGGGACAAAGGGACAGGGCAGCCGTGGGACCAGGTGGAGAGAGGTGGCCAGAGGCAGGCAGGGCCCTATGAGATCCCCCACCCCCACCTGGGTGGAAGGAAAGAAGGCAGGGGCTAGTTTCCCTGGGGTGTGGGAAACTCACACTGAAAGAGAGCACCCATCTCTCCTCTTCCAGCCCCTTCCCCGTTTCCAGTTGATGGTGTGGCTCTGTTCTGTTGGGAGAGAGAGAGAGAGAGATGGCACTGCAGGAAAAAGGCTCTCTGGGGGATTTTTAAGTCTCTTTGCAGAGGGGAGCAGGGCAGGTTGTGGAGGCAGGGATGCTGACATCCACTAGCCACATAGCCAGGCCTCCATCCTCAGCCTCTGGACAGACAACCGTCTCCTTCCAGCCCTTGTCTTTTCACTCTGTGTCCGAGAGCCTGTTGAGAATGGGCTGCTGGTTATCTACGGAGGGAAGGCAATTGCCTGCATTCTCAGAGCTGCCCTTCAGGAACGGGGGTACTCCTACCCCTGGCTTCTCTCGAGGTACTTCTGCAGCAGCAGGGACACGTTGGACTGGCAGCAGACACTCCTTCCTCAATGGGAGCTTCTCTGGACCAAGCATGTTGGCCCTTCTGGAAGGCGCCAATCCGCAACCACTGACCACTAATGCTAATAGCCTTCTCCCAGCCTCACCCCCTGTGCCCATGACTGATCATGCACCTGCAGGTGGCCTCAGTGTTTGGACACTGGCTGCCCAGAATACTCCCAGGAAATCTGCTCTTTGGTGCGTCTAGAGTGAAGTCCTGGGCTTGGCACCCTTGGATGTGCACACGTGCTTGATTTGGTGGTAAATCTCTAGGGCTTGGCAGATAGTGAGTTCTCAGAAGGAACTGCTGACCCATGAATGTATACTCCGGAGTTACTGTACCCGCTTTGTAGCATACCCCACCTTGAAATGCAAGGGCACTGAATTCCATTGTACACAGTTAAGTCTCCATTACATCGTGGTGAAAACAGCCGGTGTGTCTACCACAGGCCACCAGGCTAGACAGTGATTGGTTATTTCTGCATTTTTCTGTTAATATTTGTTTGCTGAGTGTGCATCTATTTTGGGTGTCCATGAGCGTGCGTGCCTGAGCTGGCAAGTAGTAGCAGGCGCCAAAGGTTTAAAAAAATGTCTGGGAGAAGAAAGCAAATTTGAGAAAACCCTATCCATTATCTGATTTTATTTTCTGTGCATTGTGAAAAGGTCGCTATTACTCAGGGACACCCCTCCAGCCAGTGAGTGGAATGCTGGTGAGGTATGGCAGCACAGCTCTGGGCCATTGCTTGAGAAAAGGCTTGGCGATTTAAACGGTTGCAGAGGTCTGGACCCGGCAGCCGTCCAAACCTTCTGGGTTGGCAGTGCAGAGCTGCCAGCGGCTGGGGATGCCCAGGAGCAGAGGGAGGACCTACCGGGCCCCATGGGATTCTGCCCCAGCCCCTTCTGCCTTTTGTTGACCTGTGCAGACTCAGACTCACATCTCAGAGTCCCTACCTTGGCCCCTCACAGGGATGGGTCCTAATTGCCAAGATGTGCTTTGGGAAAAGCCCATGAGGCAGAAACATGGGATGGCACCTTTTTACATTCTGTCCACCAAGAAATAATCCTATATCATAAAAGCCGAATATGCTAAGTGTCCGGTCGTCTGGTCAGCCGTTCAACCAATCAAAGCGTAATATGTTAATGATATGCTAAGGCTGCTCAACCCCTCGCTATGATGTACACTGACCACCAGGGGGAAGACAGTTGACTGGTCAACCAGTCGCTATGATGTGCACTGACCACCAGGGGGCAGTCGCTCTGACTGGTAGGTTAGCTTGCTGCTGGGGTATCAGGGGATATACGAGGGCACCATGACCTCTTCCTCCGTATCTAGTGCATGGACCCGCCCATTTCCTGGAAACTACTGATCCTATGGCTGGTTGACTGGATTTCATGAACGTGGGGCAGTGGAAGGAGTTGCAGGGTCAGGATTGGGATCTGACCATGAGGATTGGGGCTAATCCCTACGAGTTCTTAGTAACACTAAGGTTCAGGGGCATAGTATTTTTCCAGCACGGGCAAAGGGTGGAGGCAATTTTGAAAGGCAGAAGAGGGGAACATCATCTCAGGCAGTGGGTCTCTGGCTTCAAGAAGTCTGTATGTCACCTGGACAATTTACTACCGACTCGTGGGCTCTAACCCCAAAGTTCAGTAGGTCTGAGTGGACCCTGAAATAGGTCCTCTGGCCTCCAGAAGATTCTGATGCAGGTGCTTACTGGAAACACTGCGCAGGGGAATGATTCTAAACGAGGCTGCGCTCAGAAATCCTGGGCAGGTCTTGCCCTGCTTCGCATTTCCTGAGTTGGAATGGCCTGGGTACCTGCCTTTTAAACAAAGGGCCCCAGTGATTCAGGTATAGGCAGCCTGGCACCAGTTTGGTGGTTTTTGTTTGTTTTAACTACTGATAATAGCGAACACTTAACACTAGGTGCTGTTCTAGGTGTTTCACATAAATGGATTCACTTCCTCCTTATATCCTTATCAGGTAAGTATTATTACTATCCACCCCCTTCTCCTAATTTTCAGATGAGATGACTGAGATACAGAGTAGGTGAGTGGTTTGGTAAGGTCACACAGCTAGTAAGCAGCCTGCATTAGAACCCAGGCAGTCAGGTTCTGGAGTCTATCTATGTTCTTAACCCCTCCTCCCCACTCCCCTTACTGTGCCACTTTTGTAGGCTTTGCCCAAAGAAAGGTTCAGACCAGCCTGAATCCATGGTAGGAAGAATTCTGATGCCAACGCGGCCACTGGCCATTGGTACCCCATTGATTACTGGGAACTCCAGGTTTCCGTGGTCTTGAAGAAGAGAGGAGAGAAATGTTCAGATGATCCCAACACTGCAGCTCAAGCACCAGTTTCCTGCTCTCTTCCTTCCCCCTCCTCCCACCTCCCACCCTATTGCCACCCCACACTCATGCAGATGCAGGGCTGGAGACCTGCACCACAGCATGGCTCCTGGTGGGGGATCCAGTAGAAGGACTGGGAGCATTTTGGCTCTGGCCAGCTCTCCCAAGGAAGACATGATCACAGACAAGTGTCCCCAAAGGAGCTGGGCCTGAGTGCCCTATGCATTGTGGAGCGGCACACACAGCACCCTTCCTGTCCGCACCTGCCTGTCTAAGCACATCCTTGCACCTGGCTTCCAGGAGTCGGCTTCCTTGGAAGAGCTCACTTTATGTTTCCCTCTTCTGCACTTGCCACTTAAGCAACCTGAATATTTCTACCAGATTTCCATGACTCCACGGGTGCTGGGGACACAGAGCAAGGATGCCTGCCCTTCTGAGGAAATGACTATAGTATTCAAGTAATGCCCTGGGAGAGATTTCATATTAAATATCAAATTTTTGCATGAGAAATTCCTCAGCCTCTTCCTGGGAGGGGATTCCATTTCAGTTGATAGTCGGGTCCCTCTGGTCAGTGTTTGGCTGTGTGCTTAGAGGGGGTGCATTGAGTGGCCAGGTCAGGGCTACCTGCTCCACCAAAGACCCCCGACGCCTGATGTCTGAGCCACCTTGCTGGCTTTTGTTGGTCACTCCTCTGGGGTTGGAGAGGTGGGAACACACTTTCCTGGGAGGCCGGGATGGTGGGTTGGTTTTTCTTAGCTAATGGATAACTGCTTTCCATCTGACCTAAGACACAGGAAGCAAGCAGGTGTACAAGGAGCTCTCTCCCTCCCTGTGCCTGTTTTCTGACTGCTGACCAGACGGGGGAGGGTTCATTATGGTGGAGAGGGCAGCAGGGGCTTGGGTGGGGGGCACCCCCAGAGTACAAGCAGTGGGAGGTTGACAATTTTGATAGAGCAAAATCTGGAACATGGTGACCTCCTGGCTAATTGTGGGGGAGTCATGGGTCCCCATAGGCTGGTGGGGGTTCTGTAGGGACCAGGCCCCAATTGTGGGACATCAGAGGTGAGTAACAGTGAGGTTGGCGACAACAAGAAGGGCCTTAGCCTGGTGCCCTCCTGCTGGTCAGCAGCAGGCCCAGGACTGTGTAGGTGGGTACAGGTAGCATTGGGGCCAGAGTCCCCACTGGTCCCAGGTAGAATGATCTGCCTCTCAGTGCAAGTGACTTGTAGGTTTGCCTCTAACTTTCTGAGAAAAAAGCATCTTATTCACCTGCTCACTCACGCCCCAGCCAACAGGGAGTGTTAATCCGGCTCTGTGGGAAGATGCCTGGAGCAAAGATGGGGTGGGTGGGTCTTCACTCTAATGACCCTGCTGATAATTGGGGCTTCAGGATGGTCCATTTGCTAAAAAAAGGAGGGGGGGGGGAAGGTGATGCAGAAGGTGGCTCTGTTTTCCCCTCTGTCCCAGTAGAGGTGTCCCTTCAGGTCAGGCGAAATCCCAGACAACACCATTAGAGGCTGCTTCAGGAGGCTGCTCTGTCCCCTCCTGGAAAGCCCCAGAGTTCTCTGGAGCAGAACTGGGCCCCCGTGGAAACGTAGAGGAAATTTCCTGAGAATTACCAGGACTCATTTCTGCCCGCAGATTGCACCTGAGGCTCTGCGTCCCACCTCTCTCCCCTCCAGCTTCCTGGCAGCAAGTGACAAAATGACTGATTTGAATTTAACTTCCTTACCCTGCTTCTCCATCCCCCAGTGGAGGTGATAATGAGCAGAGAGATGGGCAGAGGCAGGTGGCCAGGAGGGGCGGGGACAGGCCAGGGCGCTGGGCCATGGCTGTAGCCTGGCACCAGCTTCTGAGTCTCTGAGACTGATTCTGGGGCTGCTTGAGCTCCAGGGGACAAGGGTCAGGCTCCTTCCCTTGGCTCTGACATGTCAGGAACAGCACTGGAGACAAGTTTCAGGGAAGGGAAGAAACTTTCCAGAAATCTTATAGGCTGGCAGCGTTAGAGCCAGGGCTAGACTAAGCTCCCATCTGCCCATTGAGTATTTACTATATGCTGATCCCTTTAATAGTATATGTATTGATCACCATCCCTTCATATCCAAGCATTTATTTCCCCATTTTACAGGTGAGGAAGCTGAGGTTTTGAGCCGTTAACTTACTGATGCAAGATTCAAACTGAGGTTTTGACAAATTGGATGACGCCCCGGCTCTTTGCCTCCCAGCTCAGCACTTTTTCTATTTAACATGGCTTATTCATGAAGTAAATCAGGGGGCACCTATTAAGCACCAGCTGTTTATGCACCATTCTGCCAGGTTCTGTCAAAGGTAACACACTGTCCTGTTCTGGTCTGCTCGCTGGGTCCCTGTGGCCAGGCTCTCCCAGGCTCTTTGGAATGACCCCCACCTGCGCCCCCAGCTGGAAGAACCTTATTTTCCTTCTCGGTTTGCATTTTCCTGTATGGACATGGCCTTTGCCATGTGCCTCCACCGCTCAGAGCCCCACTGTGGTCATTATTTGTTTTCTTTCCGCTGCATGTCCATCTGGCTCTTGTCTTTGATGAGCTGTGTTGCTTAGATGGTTGCAATTTGGCATCTGTGTCTGGATCTTAGTGGTGGGGGGCGTGTAGGGAGCAGGGTTGGTGTGGGTCTCCTGGAGCTCCTTCCACAAGTCCACGTTCCAGAGGAAGGGCCAACTGCAATGTTCACCTTTGGGGGTGTCCCCAGCTTCTTTCCGGTGGACCCTGCCCTGCTTGGGTCCTTGTTGCTTCTTGAGCTCTGCTTGCTTCTGCCCATTTGGCCAGATGCAGATGCCATGACATCAGAGGAGGACATTGGGGTTGAGTATCAGCTTTGAGTGTGGAAGGACATGTGGGAGGAGGGGGAAGAGAGAGGCCCCTCAGCATCCTAGTCTTACTGGACACTGGTCGGTCCCCTTGGGGCTGTGCCTGTGGAAAGGGCTGAACAGGAGGGCCAGGATAATTGCGGGTAGCTTCATTGACATGGTGGCGAAAAAATGCCTTATCTGTGAGAGGCAGCTGGGCCCTGCAGTTAATTGTTCTGTTGTTTTCCGCTTGCTATTTTTCCAGCGCATCGAGTTAGGACCTTTGCCCTTGGCTTTCTCATGGATGCTGAGTCTGGAGTTGGGTAGTGAACTTGGAGGGGGACAGAGATAGGGGAGGAGCCTCACCAGGAACTGATGGAGTAAGCGCCCATCCAAGGATGCTCCCGCCCCTTTGGCAATGCATCCAAATGGCTGAGTGGTGGAGCACAGGCTGTAAGCTTTGCGCAAGGAAGCAGGTCTCAGGATCTTCAGAAATCCACTGCGTTTTGGGCTGGTGCCCAGGGACCTGTGCTGAGACCACGCCAGACCATACTTTGGATGTCAGCCTATACCTTGGCGTTTTACCCAGTCACTACATGTGTGAATGTCTTCCAGCACCTTCAGGATGCAAGACCCCTTACAACCTGGGTCTCCTTTCCTCCCCTGCTCCGTGCAGGCACGGGTACACACACACACCACACAGGTCCGCACACCCTGATCGTTTTTTCTTTTTCCGATTTCACTGCTGCCATGTACCTCTGGGTCTGCACCTGTTTGTTCTTCCTGTTGACTTTTTCACTGACCTTATCTTGGCCAACACTAACATTTTCTTTAGAATCCACCATGGTGGTCATCTCCTTCCTCCCAGCCCCGGGCTAGATTAGATGGCTCACTGGTCCCCACCACAGCTGCCTCTGCCTTCTTCCATAGGAGCACGTTGCACACTGGTCTATAGTTGTACGTTAACGTCACTGAGAGTAGCCTATACCTCTGTGAGCCGCCAAAGGGTGGGCTCTGTCTTAATTGTCATGGTATCCCCAGCATGTGGCCCACAGTGGTGTCAATAAGTGTGTGTTGTATTAATGAATAAAAAGGAAGAAAAAAAATCAACAGAGCACCTTAAAAACCTGAAATCATGTCCCATATGATAATTTAAAACATGTCTATAGATTTAAAAATCTTTTTGTCAGTTGGGCAAAAAATGTTTTTTTTCTTTTTTTATTGAATTTATTGGGGATGGCATTGGTGACTAAAATTATATAGCTTTCAGGTGTACAGTTATATAATACATCATCTGTATATTGTATAGTGTGTCAAATCTTCTTCCATCACCATTTGTCTGCAATTTATTTGATATTCTTATTTGATAGTCAAAGCATGAAGCCTCATTCTTCTCCCCTTAAAGATGGGTTGGCTCTCTACCTGACTCTAATGAACAGAATGTGGCAGAAGTGATCCTGCATCACTACGGAGCTGAGATCATAGAAGATGCTAGCTACAGCTTCTACAAGGCTCTCTCTCTTTCCTGGGATGCTTGCCTTTGAGACCCAGTCGCCATATTGTGAGGAAGCCCAAGTGACATGGAGAGGCCATGTGTACAAGTTCCAGCCAGAGTCCCACCTCAAATCACAGCCCACAGCCAGCATCAAATGTCAGACATATGAGTGAGCGGGTCTTCAGTTGGTTGCAGCCCATCCCTGCTGACTCTTAAGTGGTAGGAGACAGGCTTTCTTCCCTGAGCCCGTTCTAAGTTGCAGATTCATAAACAAAGTAAATGTTGTCTGTGTTTAAAACTAGTAAGTTTTGGGTTGGTCTGCTATTGATAACTAAAATATCCTAAAATTAGTAGCAGAAAAGTGGTTAGCGTTCTAGTGTGGAAGGGGACACACATTAAGAAAACAAATAATGTAGAATATAATTTCAGGAAGGTGCTATAAAGGGAGGGAAGAGGGTGATGTGACTGAGAATGATGGGTGCAGGCTTGGGCAACTTAAAATGAAGGAAGAAGGTGGGGAAGGCAAGGCCCCTCTGTGAATACTTGAAGGGTGTTCTTACCATGCAGCCTAGCTCTATTCTGCATGGGAGATAGATATTGGCTTGGTTATGAAATTATTTCTAGCCAAGCTAAACCAAGATGGAATAGGCTGCCTTGAGGGATGATAGAGTCCCACCTTGGGGTGACCAAGTGAGGGCTGAGCCACTCCCAGACTTGAGAGCCCAAATTCTACAAGAGACAAATGGGATGTGGGAACAGAGAGATAGGACTGGCAGCTTTGCTTAGAAGCCATCAGTTTCATGAATACACCTACAGAGCACAATTATTGAGCTTCCATGTGAGAAGCATTGCATTTGAAACTGAAAACACAAAGGTAAAGAAGACACAGACTTTCCTTCAAGAAGCTTACCTCTTAACAGACTGGTGGGGGAGACAGAGCCATGCAAACTACAAGCTGTAACAGGACATATGATGGAGCCTGATAGATGTGGTGTAGCAGTTACACATCAGCTGCTAGGAGAAGCCAAGTGAGGGGGTCATACTTCCAATGGGAAGGATTTGAGGAAGGAGTGTGTGTGTGTGTATGTGAGCGTGTATAAGAGAGAGAGAAAGAGAGGCAGAGAAACAGGGACAGAGACACACGGTGAAGCTCCATGGAGGATGGGTAGAACTTTGTCGGATAGAGATGGCAGTGGGCAGGAATGGGAAATGAGGACTGATAGTATTCTACGCTCTGTGCCATGAAGGTGGACATCCAGAGCTCTCATCAAGGGCTTTACCTATTTTATTAGCCATCTTTTTGGTTGAAGAGACAGATGTTTACCTCAAACGGGAGGAAAACAAAGGGTAGGGGTAATTACTGGTATTTGTTATTACTGGATAATTTGGGAATGAAGCTATGATTGTATCTGCGGACACAGTGGCTATCTCAGGACTCGGTCTCCCTTTTTTATTCCTTAGTTCTGTGTTGGTGTCAGCTAAGGTGCTGGCAGAGAACAGACGGCACTCTCAAAGGGTTAATTAAGAGGAGTTTAATAAAGAGACTCTTTACAGGGGTATGAAGAGGGGTAGATACAATCATAGCTTCATTCCCTATAAAGATGCGGATGCATACAGGGACTGGCAATATTGGGAAGCCACGACTCCCAAGGCTAGAAGGGGCAAGTGGAGAGAAGGGCGCCATCCATCACCAGGCAAGAGCTGCAGCACAGGAGAGGGCTCCTTGACACAGGCTGTAGACATAGAGTAATGCAGCTGCTGCCCAAACCATGCCTAAGTGGGGTGGGGCATCATATTCCCTAAACGCTTTCTCCACTTTCTCATCTCCTGCTAGCACCTCCCATTGGATGAACTCAACAAGAAGGCAGAGGGCATGGAAGCCTGGTTCTTAGGGGTCAGTCTCTTGCGGCACAGAAGAGGGCAGAGGAAGGTAAGAGAGTGGATCTGGAGGGACAGTGGAGAGTAATCAGCACAGGGTCCTTTGTGTTGACTTCATCCTCGGGCAGGATCTCCATGAGATGGTCATGTGGCAGCCGGCAGCCCAAACTCACATCCTCTTGAAACTTCAGCAGAAAGATAAATTCTCACTCCCAGTTACTCTAGCATAAGCCCTGGAAGTTTCATCTGCTTTGTTCTTTTTGGGTTCTAAGCCTTTCTTTGAACCAGTATGACGGAACACACTCATTGGCTAGGTTGGGGGCATATGACTACCCATCCCTGGATACTGGGGGGGAGAAGTTATCCTAAACTTACCTGAGCCACCTGGTCTGAGATGGGGGAGGGCTGGCTTCCCACAAAAATGTCAGGGCCCTGTTTCCAGAAGAAACAGGAGTGGGTGCTGGACAAGCAACAGTCTACCATCCCCATTCAACCTTCCTGCATAACTGAATCATGGAACCTAATGGAGAGCTAGAGTGTGCAGCAAAGGAGAGAACATGGACTCTGGAGGCACAAGGAGGGGGCTATGGCTGTGATGATCCTCGTTGGAGATATGGGAAAAGCCAGGGAAAATGAAGATGATAGGAAAGTAAAAACCCAGGGAGGGAGAACTGGAGATAGCTGGGCAGACAGCTTCTTTCTTGATAAGGATGTTCCCTATGTTCCTGATCATGGTGATCAAACTCAAAGTGATGAATAGACAGGCGGCAGAGTGTTGGCCGAAGGCAAAGTGATTTTAAGACTAGCGCATCTCATGGTTGTCAGATGGGCGGAGGGGTAGGGATTTGGATAAAAAAGGTGAAGAGTTTAAGAAGTACAAATGGGCAGTTACCATAGTCATGAGATGTAAAGTACAGCATAGGGATTATTACATGCTGTAATAACCATGTATGGTACCAGGTGAGTACTAGACGTACAAGGTGATCGGGAGATAGAAATATCTCACCAATACCCTGTATACCTGAAACTAATATAATATTGAGGGTCGGCTGTAATTAAAGAAAAAGACTGGCATATCTTAACTAAATTCAAGGAAGAGGGTTTCCATTTAGGGCAAAGCGGAAAAACATTGGTTAAAGAGCCGTACTGGTCATTGCAATTCTCTGGGTTCCAACACAGACACCGGAACACCTTAACCTAACCATTGCATTTGCGTTGGCTGTCCATTAGAGAGCAAGAATGAAAGAAATGCAAAGTCTTAGGTGCAATGAGATATCTCATTTCCCCTCATTTTCACCATATCAGTCATGGCTTAGTCTCGCCTGGAATTTCCATTTTGCGTCAGTAGAATGATTATTCACAGTTTTCTGTGTAGTTTTTGTCTAGGTTTTGAGACTTGTATAACGATGGCAGATCCTCAAAGTCCTTTGCAGATGTCTCCTTATACCTTAGATATCTGTTTCTCATTTGAGAGAGCAGCATCTAAAATCTGCTTAGAATTCATCAGAGGAAGACTGCATTTGCCCTTCTAAGTTCTCTGCTCTTGAATCCAACTTTCTTTCCTCTACTTCCAACTGAGAACATGCCCCCATCCCCCCAGTAGCACAAAGCCACTGCTCTGCATGAAAACCCATGGTTTCCTTTTTCCAATCAGAAGAAAGTAATTTTCCTTTCACTCACCTGACTACCTTGTTCAGAGCATCCCCTACCCACCCTTTTCTGATATCTTGCTGCTAAGTATTTGCCAATTCATTTGCATCTCAATGGTTCCTTAGCAACTATCAAACCCTCAGGATTAGGTACAGAGCTGCTCTCTGACACAGACTGCCAGGGCTACATTGCCCTCTTTCATGGCGCCTTAGTTACACCAAGCCCTGCCCAGACACCCTCACTCACAACATCATGAGGGTTCAGAATTACAATGCAGTTCTTCCATACCTTATCTGAACTTGAAGGCTTCGAAGCGACCCCTGCACTAAATGCCCCAAATAACCCATTGGTTCCTGAAAACCGACCTCTGAGAGATGTTTTCAGAGAAAGACTCACAGGTCTCAGCATAGTAAGAGTCCTGTCTGTTGGCAGGCAGTGAATTAGGTCCATTTTATGGACCTGGCAGCTGAGGCTCAGAGAGGTGAAATGACTTCCCCAGTGTTCCAGGCATCTGGAACATTCCAAGGAGAGAGGAGAGCCCAGGGCACTGCTGCTTCCTAATCCTTGGTCCACTCTCACATACATTCTAAAAAAAGTGACTCCCATTTGCCAACTATTGTGAGCTTTCAGAATAAAAAAATTTTTGAACAGGTATGACTCTAGTCAACTGAGGTCCTAGGAAATTTCACTTCTCACCTAGCCAGGAATAATTGCCCAAATGCATAGGCCAAATATGTATATCCCCGGGTTTCTCTAGTCTGGGCACTTGATATTCTTCCCCTTCATGGGCTTGTAGTGTGGGTAGCACAGGAGGAGGGAGGGAGAGCGCAGTGTGTCAGTGTGTGTGCTTGCGTGTGCACTTATACAGATGCTATAGACAGACAGGGGCATCGGACCATTTAGCAAATTAGAATGTTCTGCCCTGAGTAGGTGGTGCTGCTTTGCAACAGTATGGGGCCTCCACCATCAAGGCTCACTGGCATGGAACAGCCAGGCAAATGCAAGAGCTATTCAGAAAAGGACAATAAGAACAAAGCTCATTCTGCAGTAAGGCTAACCTGTGCGACAACGTTGTTATTAAATACCTGGAAAAGACTGAAGGAACAATTACAGTATTGTCATAATGTATAACCGCACAAAGCAAGCCGTTCCCAAGGAGGCTCTGCTGGACAAAGCAGGGACTCAGCGGCAGTGCGTAATTCCGTCTCATCTGGAGTGCTCTTCCTTCCTCAGCCCCGGCAGAAGACCACACCTGTGCTGTGTGAGTTCTGCCCCCATGGGCTCCAGAAAGCTAAGATGGCAGGGAGGAAAGGGGTGGAAGTGCCTGGGTTTCTACTCCTCTACCTGTAGACCTGAAGGCAGAGTCCCAGTTGTAGCCTTCTTGATAGCCTGGGCTTAGCTGGGTGCTGGTCCCGGCGTCCTGGTGAGAGTTTGCTGAGTTGAGTTGGTTGAAAGGGTCTCATAAGGTGGAAACTGAGTGACTAGCTTTCCCATGAGGGGCTGCTGATAAAGAAGGATCACAAGGCTCATGTGGTCACTCCCTGCTTTACACATCCTTCCAGCTAGCTATGCCACCCAACTGTGCCAATGATGGGACCCACCACATAGGTAAACCCATCAGGTGGGAATTCCATACTCGGGCTTAGGGGATGGCCTTATGGTGTCATGGCTCTCTCTGTCACAGAGTTCTGCATCTAAACCAGTGTTTCTCAACCTTATTTTCATTGTTGCTCCTCCAAGGGACATTTTCCCTCCTTACCACCCCATTACCTGTGAAATGTTAATACCACAGATATACTCTATATCTGATTCTGTGCTGAGGTCCTTCCAAGGACCACAAACTATTATAATATATATAATAATCTTAGATCTTTTGCTTCCCCATGTTTCCAAGAATAATTATTGCCTCTGTTCAGAATACACAATCTAAATGAAATAATTCTGGCAGCTAATAAGGCGCCCTTGTCTGAGTGACGGCACAGCTTCGCACCATCTATTTTTCCGTATAACTTTTACCCAGTGTGTCATGGAGCAGTTGGAAAGGGTGTCCACCTTAGCGGGTCCAGGAGAGCCCCTGCTTTAGATGTTGGGTCCTGGAGTGGTCCCAGGGCTCAGTGAAGGCCTGGGGCACAAGGGTAACTGGGAGACTCAGGCTTAGTGATTTTACCAGTAAGTGTGGAAGTATTTTAGTATCTTAATGATTATGGTTTTGTCAGCCTGTACTTACTGTCATTAGATTTGAAAATAGTTTCTTGAGCTTGGGTCGATTTTCTAATAAATAAGTTTTCTTTATGTATAATTTACATGCAATATAATTTATCAATTTTAAGTGAACAATTCCATGAGACTTGACAAATGAATGTAGTCGTGTAGCCACTATATTCTCATGATATATAGAACATTTTCATTACTCTCACATCCCTCTCCTGTCATTCGCCTCCCTCTACCATTATTCTGACTTCTGGCTCTATAGATTTGCCTATTCTAGAAGTTTCTATAAATGGAATTATAGAGTATGCCATCTATTTTTGCTTGGCTTCTTTCACTTAGCATTATGTGTTTGAGATTCATCCATGTTGTTGCAAGTATGAATGGTTCATTCTTTTTCCTTGCTCAGTAGTATTCTATTGCATAGATATATCAGTTGGTTTACTCATTGAACAGTTGAGGGACATTTGCTTCTAGTTTCTAGTTTTTTGTTTTTATGAATAAAACTACTGTGAACATCTGAGTACATGTCTCTGTGTAGAGACAAAATGAAAAATAAGTCTTCATTTCTCTTGGGTAAATACTCAAGAGTGCAATTGCTGGATGACTTGGTAAGTGTAAATTGATAAGAGGCTGCCAATTTGTTTTCCAAAGTTGCTGTACCAGGTTGCATTCCTGCCAACAGTGGATGAGAGCCCCAGTTGCTCCACATCCTCACCGACAGTTGGTGTTATCAATCTGTTTAATTTGAGACATTCCGATGGGTATATAATGTCATTTCATTGTGGTTTTCATTTGCTTTTCTCTAATGACTAATGATGTTCTTCTTATGTGCTTCTTAGCCATTCATATATATTTTCTTGGATGAAATGGGTGTCCCGATCTTTTATCTATTTTTGTTGTTGTTGGGTTGTCTGTTCTGGGTTCATTTCTAACTTGTGTGGTTGTTTGGAGGTAAGTGAGGAACTCCACCCCTGCTACTGCTGGACTGTTTGGGTTGCTGTGTTGTTCTGAGAAAACCATAGTTGTTACCTGCTGTGTCTCATTCCTGGATGTGGAGAAGGGATGGGCCCGGATCTTCTCAACAAGGATGGCTGTCAGTTGTCAGGGAAGAAGTGCATCCCCAGACAGAGGCCAGGACCTTGGAAAGTGGGCTCTCGCTATGGGAGTGTGTGAGCCTCTGTAGGAAACCATAATTAGGTCACAAGGGACTCTGTTCCCCTGTGTTTATCTCCCATGTGCCTTTGCTAAGTTCTAGCCTCCTATTCACCATACTCCTGGGCATGAAGAAATGGCCTGTGCCCCCTGGTGGTGGTGGCAGCAGAAATGGCCAAACGTCCTGCTTTTCCAGGTGTTCCTATTATTGGTGTATTTAGGTTTTATTTTGTTTAGTGTTTTTTGTCTCTAATTTATGGAAAAAGGTAAGATTTCTCTGCACAGGATGCCCTGTGAAAGGTGATCTGAATCTGCCCAGGGAAGCACACGCAGGCTCAGCCCGCCTCTCAGGGCTGGGCCAATGCGATGGGGTGCTGAGTGCCCCAGGCTGTTCGACTCTGACTCCTGGGAGCTTTCCCAGCCCCTCCGGTGTTCATGACTCTGGTTCATGTCTGAACTTCAGATGACAGACTCGGGATTCCACAGGCTTTTCAGCACCTGGGTGTTGTAGGTGCTTCTGCCATGTTTGCTGCGATTTGCATGATGAAAATCAGTGATCACAGTAATCACGGGGGTGGTGACACATGACAAGCCTGTGGAGGCCTGCCCTGGTTGTCATCAAGAATCCGTGTGCTCAGCTGAGCCTGGCGTCACTTCTCACAAGCACCACTGTGCCCACGAGCAAAGATGCAGCTGATACTGTGTCACGTCTGGCTCTGGGCAGGGCAGGCTGTCTAAGTCCCCAGAATCCAGCCCAGGGCCTGGCACAGAGTAGGCACTTGGTAAATGTGATGGATAGATGGGCTGATGAGCTGTTTCCCTACCTCACTGCACAGGGTCACTCAGGGAGAGGCTGATGCTGATGCCACATTACATAAAACCAGGAACTCCAATCAAACAGAAGCAGCAGCAGCATAGGAAACCCAGTGGCCTGAAGATGGTTCAGACAAGGAACCGCCATTGGAAGGACCTGTTTCTAGGGAAAACGGAGGGGTCAACTCTGTGCCTTGAGCATGTGGAGATAGAGAGTGGTGGGGTGTGCATCATGGGAGAAACAGCAGAAGCAGGGGCACAGCAGTGGGAAAGGAAAGGTGAGTACCTGGAATAGCAGTGACAGTCAAGTGAGTGCTCGTGGTACAGCCAGATGGCCGGCGCCCTGGGAAGTTAGAGGACAGATTGTAGTGGGCTAGGGTAACCAGGATGGCTTCCTGAAGGAGGGGGTACTCTTTGATGGACATAGAGACTTCGTGCTGATAGAAGAGGCAGGGTATAAGATTCCCTTCCAGCCAGGCCTGCCCTGCCCTCAGCCAAAATCATCTGGAATGGGGAACCTGCAGAGTGGCATGTATCGGTGACATGTGACCCTGGTCTTGGACCTCCTGGCTCCAGAAAGCCAAGGATGTGACCCTGGGAGGGAGGCCTCAGCATCATGGCTGTGTCCTGAGTCCCAGGGCCCAGCTGACATTGCCATCAGGGGTTCACTGAGAGGAAAGCAAGGTGCTCCTTGTCATGGTCTGGCCTAGCTCTTCATAGCTGTCTGCTCTGTCTCACCACTCAGTGTGAGGTCTGTAAACCAGGGCGTAGGCTTCCCCTGGGAGCTGTCAGACATGCAGAGTCTCAGGCCCTGCCTCATGATGACCAAATCCTTGACTAAGAGTCCCAGGCTCTAACCTTCCGCAGTGGGGAAGTGTCCTTTTTAACACCTGAACAAACCATTTTTGGAACATTTTTTTTTTTAAAGGAACCATTTCAGATTTAAAAAGACAAAAAAGACATGTGGAGTAAATATAACACATGATCCTTTACTGGGGAAAAATTGCTCTAAAGGACTTAGTTAGACAATTGAAAGTTAACCTGGGCTCCCAAAATTAATGGAGAGGATCTCATTAGATGAAAGTATAAAAATATTAAATGTTCCAAATTTGATAAATGTGTTGTGGTCAAGGAAGAGAATAACTTTGTTTTCTTGGTGTGTGTACCCTACTCTCAGAGGGCTCAGGGAGGAAAAGGAACAAACAAATAAATGTGTGTGTATATACATAATAAAGGCATATATAATATAAAAATGTATAAATAATCCTATCTAATAAAAGAGTAATATGCAAATTGACCATCACTCCAACACACAAGATGGCTGCCCCCATGTGGTCAAAGTTGGCTGCCCCCATGTGGACACAAGATGGCCACCACAAGATGGCCAGCAGGGGAGGGCAGTTGGGAGGGACCAGGCCTGCAAGGGAGGGCAATTGGGGGCGATCAAGCCTGCAGGGGAGGGCAGTTGGGGAGGACCAGGCCGGCAAAGGAGGGAAGTTGGAGGCGACTGGGCCTACAGGGAAGGGCAGTTGCGGGGGACCCAGGCCTGCAGGGGAAAGCAGTTGAGGGGGACCAGGCCTGCAGGGGAGGGCAGTTAGGGGTGACCAGGCCTGCAGCGGAGGGCAGTTAGGGGCAAACAGGCTGGCAGGAGAGCAGTTAGGCATCAATCAGGCTGGCAGGGGAGTGGTTAGGGGGTGATCAAGCTGGCAGGCAGAAGTGGTTAGGGGCAATCAGGAAGGCAGGCAGGTGAGCGATTGGGAGCCAGCAGTCCTGGATTGTGAGAGGGATGTCCAACTGCCTAAATGGGAACAGGCCTAAACGGGCAGTCGGACATCCCTCAAGGGGTCCCAGATTGGAGAGGGTGCAGGCTGGGCTGAGGGACACCCCCCAACCCCCGTGCACGAATTTCATGCACCCGGCCTCTAGTATATTATATTCTATACTACAAAATATATGTGTAAGAAAGAGAGAATGAACAAGCAAATGCGGCAAAATATTAAGAGTTGGTGAATCAGGGTGAAAGGTTTGTGGGGTTCTCTGTTTTATTCATGCAGCTTTCCTGTGGCATCACTGTTATTTTAAAAATGAAAAGTTTTTAAAAAGTATGTTGTGTTGAAAAGTTTGATGGATGTTGCAAGTTCCACTCCCAAAAGGCTGAACCAATTTGTATTCTCACAATGCTCTGAGAGGGTTGGTGCAGCTGTTTGATGTAGCTATTTTTATTCAGCTATTTTGATGCCAGGGACTTTTTTTTTGATGGGGTCATATATCAGTTTTGACCTGGAGACATTTTGGTTTTTTTCCCCAATTTATTATGAATATTTCTAAAAGTACTGAAAGTCATAGCACAATGAACACCCATAGTCCATCGCCCATATTTGACAATTGTTAATGTCTTACCCTATTTATTTATCAGTACACAGTTTTGGGGGAGGTTGGGAATTGCGAGTCAGCAAAACTGAATAACTGCCAAAGGTAAGTGATGGGGCCAGACACCGTCTCCTCTGCCCCTTGACCTTCATCTTCTGTCTCCCATATTTTCCAAATTGCCTCCTGAACAGATAGAAATCACTTTTTTTTTTCTGAAGCAGTTTTGTAGAGTGTTGGAGTTGGACAGACTGAATTCGAATTCCATCACTGATCTTGGGCAAATTGCTTCACCTCTCCTTGCCTCGGTTTAGTCATCTGATAAGTGGGGATGGTGCCACTTACCTCTTAAGATTTGTTGTCAGAGAGAAATAGGATAACTTGCCTTAAGCCCACGATCACCATTATTTTTCTCATTTCTTCTCTATCTCTCTTTTCATTTAAAACATCTCCAGGCCACCTCCTCCAGGAAGCTGGGTCACTAAATATTTATCCTGCCTGCCAGTCTTTTGTCTGGTCCATACAGTGCCGATGCGTCGTTCTGTCTTGCCTACTCCAATAGATCCAAGTCCAGCACCCCACAGCCCAGCCCAGAGTGGGAAGGTGCACATCCAGTGAGGTTCACAGCCCCTCTCCAAGTCCCAGGTCTGTGCTCCCACCACCTACTCCTCAATCAGGTGGCTCCCCAAAGCCCCCTCCCTGCCCCACTTCTGGTTCACCTAAGACTCATGGGGCTGTCTGTTTCCCTGACTCTCCTAAGAGCCACATGGAAAGGGAAGGCATAACCAAGTACCAATATGGCCCCTGGGTGAGTATCTCACACTCCTGGTGATTACAAGGCCATGGCTGTAGACTTGCTTCCGCCTCCCTTTGGTCCTTCACTCCACAGGAAGTGAAACTTGTGGCCGGCTCTTGAGTTAGGAGACTGGAAGTCCTTGGCTCCCAGTTTAAGAACCTGGCAGGCAGACAGCCGGGTGGGGGGTGAGGGCTCCTTGGTTTGTGATGTGCGACCTGGCCATGGCATGTCCATGCTGCTGGGGCAGTAGTATGGTCCCTGGAGAACCTTTCGGGCACCTGGCCTCTCCTCCCACAGGACTGTGTTTTAGGGTCAATAGGGGGCTGATCAGAGGCCGAGGAGCAAAAGGGAACAGGCAGCCTGACTGAGAACGGGGTGGAGGTGGCAGGTGGGGCCAGATTTAATCTTTACGATGCAGTGGGACACTTAGTGACCGTTTTGAGTGGAGGGGGCTGTATGAGCAGGGCAGCACAGGTTAAACAGGTCTCAGACGGGAGAGTGCTTTGCAGGTGGGGTTTTTACTGTTCACAGAGGTGAATTCCTAATTGAACGGAGAAATGGAATTTGGGGAGGCATCAGCACACCTCTCTCTTACCATTTCCGTAACAAATTGGGGTTTTCTGTTTGGTGTGCATCTCTTCTTCTCCTTGGGCCTCGAAGGTTGGGAGCCTCCTACTTGTGCCTGGGTGCCTTGCGCAGGCAGCAGGATGTGCCCTGCTGGTGAGTCCCATTTCCCACCAGGCAGGTAGAACGGTACTCTTCGGGTGGTCTCAGAGGCCAGCTGCCATCCTCATTTGGCCACTCTTGAGGTGTGGGCCTTGGACTGTCACCTTTTCCTCTGTAAAATGGGAATGGATGACCCCCACCCCCTTATAGGGGCTTTGGTAGTCAATGAGTGTGATGACATAAAGCCAGTGCCTGCCACTGTGCTGAGTATGTAGTAGGCACTCAATAATTGCTTCCTCTCTTCTTCCTCGTGCCTCTTCTTTCCCTTCTCTTTCAAGGCAGTAGTGTGGGGGTGTTGCTCGGAGAAGCTGGGTCTCCACCTTGCACTCCGCCCTGCCTCCTGCAGGCTGCTGAGACACTGCCCTTGCAGTTTCTCCTCCGGGGCAAGGTGGCTGACCTCTAAGGAGAGTTCCTGCAGTCCGGCATTTCTCATCTCCGCCCCTCTGGAAGGCTTCCCTGTGTCAGGTGGCCAGGAGCACTGGTGCTGCCTCCTCTAGCCCGGCCTTGCCGCCCCCACCTCCTGCTCTGCACCTTGCTGGGTGGGCCCAGCTCAGAGGACGGGTCGACACCCCTGGTGTCAGCTAACAGTTACAACAACTGACTCCAAATCGGTTATTCAACAAGATAAACGTTTATTTCTTCTTCACATCACAGCCCAGTGAGGCCAGTGGCGGGGCTCTGTTCCACCCCATCACTCAGGGACCCATGCTGAGGGAGGAGACAGCACACCTCCTCTTAACCTGAGCCCAGAGGTGATACATCATTTCCTCTCCTCTCACGGCCCCACCCAGACAGGAGCTGAGAAGTGGAGTGAGCTTCCTGCTGCAACACCACAGCCTCTCTGCAGTCCAGGGGCGATCCACCAGGGGGGCTCAGAAAATTCCTCCCTCCCTCCATCCCGCTCTCGTGTCTTTTCTTTCCGTTTCTTCCTTTCCTTCTTCCTTCCAGCAATTCTGTCTCCTGGGGTCAGAAACTAGCCGCCTTTCATGAAGAGGAGGAAGAGATGCTCAGGGGTAACTTTTCAGATCCTGGAGGCTGGGCGCTCTGGGCGCTCTGATCGAAGGCAGAAGTCATCCGGATTATTCCATGCCTGCAGAGGCAGGCAACGGGGATAATTGGGGCCCAAGTGCTTTGGCAACAGCAAGTTCTTGGTGGTTGTTTTTTATTTATTTACGTTTGTCTGGGCTGCCTGCGGTATAGCCCCCACACTGTTTGCCTTCTCTGTTCCCGGCACTCCCCACACTTCCTCCTGCCTCGGAACATTTGCACCTGCTGTTCCCGCTGCTGGGTAAAAGGAACAAAAATCAGATGCTCTTTCAACTGTAGAATGGATTTTAAAAATTAAGAAAATAAATGCTAGAATTAAGAACATGCAGAAACTTACAAATAACAAAATGGTAAAAACCAGGGAATTAAGCTGCTTCAAGGAATTAGTGAATGGTGAAAAGGGTTCGAATAAAGATAAAAGGTAAGAATGAAAAATAATGGTGAAAAAAATATAAACCTACATGGACAAGATAAAATGTGAAATCCAGAAACTTTAAATACTCGAAGGCTAGGTTGTAGAACAGCAGGAGACGAAAGTCAGAGAAAACAGACATTCCCAAACCATGGGTGATGAGGGGGAGCGGTCTGGTTCTGTGATTGTCCTGGGAGGACACCTGTCTCTTTCTCTGGGGACTCTTGGCCGTGAAAATTTCCAGCACAAAGTGAGCCACCTTTCTCTTTAGGAGAAAGAAGCTCTGGGTGGGTGGGGTGGTAACCCTGGGAGGCCCTGCACTTTGTCATCTCCCAGAGGTCGTTCTTCTCGCCTTGCGTTTGGGGCAGTTGTAGGGGGCAAGGAAGTTGGGCAGTCAGAATTGGGTGCCACCCACTAAGAACAGGATGGGCCCTCCCGCACAGTGTATCCAGGAGAACACTAGTTAAGTGGAGAGTGAAAGACCGTGTTGAAGGGGGCAGGTGGGAGGAAGGGAGGTCACCAGAGGCTTGAGCTGTCTGGGAGCTACTATAGGAACTGGGAGGTCTCCCTGCTCCCGGACTTGGGGAATGTATCTGAGTGTAAAGGAATGCTTCAGCTGGCAGACACACCCCTTCCCCTTTTACTCCCCTCCTGTCTGGAACCCTACCGCTAGGTCCCACAGCTCCTGGTTTCCGCTGCCCTTGCCACCACACCACAGGCTTCAGGTCTGTGCCCCAGACACAGGCAGACTCCACAGACATCCTCTAGCCTAGGCTTCCTGGGTCCCTGGCGTTTCTCAGTCTCTGACACTGGCCACCTTCACTAAGACCTGGATGGCAGGTGAGCTGGAATATTATGGGCTGATGGTATGTGCCGAGTGCTGGGGACACTAACCAACACGTATGTATTCCTCTCTTATTCCCATTGCAAAAGGATGTGCTCCCTAAATGCCCACGATTCTTACTGTAAGTTGGAGGATATTACCACTTGTGGGCAAGACACTCTACCCTCTCCCTGCCCTGCCCTGCCCTAATGACGCATCCTGCACCAGGATACGTTTCTTTCCTATTTTGCCTCATTTTGAAGAGAAACAGATCTAAGTGACATCAGGAGCACTTTCGTTTTTAAATAGCATATTTTTGCTATTTAAATTTGTTTGCAATCACCTTGGGAGAGATTTGTCCATCTCTGAATTGCTGGAATGGTTCATGGAACCACAGTAGTAGACTGTTTGGGTTGCATAAATGAACCCAGACTGTCCACCAGGGATCTGATTCAGCAAGACCTGTGCCCCAGCCTCATATGTGGCCCGGAGGGAAGCAGAAGTGCCCTTGACTGGGTCATCCTTCATCCCCACCAGAACCACCCAACTTACTATTTCCCTGCACCCTCCAGGCACCCAGTGCTGGGCTGAAAGCTCCACTAGCTTGCCTCTGGGCACACAGCCTCTCAGATAATTGCTTTTGCTTGAAAGGCTTTCCATCTCAGGAGGTGTGAACAGGTGTAAATGACTCACCTGCCTCCTTAATGGAGGAAGTGAATTCAGGGAGAGGCTCCCGGGGAAGGGCTTATAGGCCAAGCTCTTCAGAAGGGAAGTGTCGTCTATGAGCAGTGGGTTTGATGAATGATGTGGGGCAGAGCTGAGTTTGCACAGGGAGAAGGGAAGGGGTGGCAGGGGTCACTCTGGACTTGAGAATTGGAAGGAGCAAGATGTCCCCAGGGGAGACCAGTACACTCTCATGGCGGTCTCCTGGATGGGGATTTGACTCTTGGCTGGAAGGAGGCCCCTGTGCAATTCTCAGACAGAGCTTGCCCATAGCATTCAGAGCTGCTGGGGTATTCATGGATGGGGCCGCTCAGGCTAAAAGGTGGGTGCTCTGAGAGGTTAAAGAGACATCTTTTTGGACTAATGGAGTGTCAGGCCCTGGATGGTGGAGTGTGGGAAGAAAAGGAGAAGCAAGGAGGGGGGGGGGGGGAAGAAAGGAAGTAGAGAGGAAGGTGGAGGGAGGGTGGGGCTGAGTATAACTCTCTCCTGCTTCACTTGGCCCTTTCTGAGCAGAATCACCTGGCAGAACCCAGGAGCAGTAGAGTGAGGACAGAGAAGGGGAAAAGAGAGGGAGGGGACAGTGAGGGATAGTGCGGTTGATGCCATCATGGTCCTTTCAGTAGCTCAGAAGTTCCAGCTGTCATCCCCATCCCCTAATGGCTACATAATTCCTGCTAAAACAGCCACACAAGCTCTCTGTCAGGGCTCTGGGGTCTTGGAAGAAGAGAAGACTGTAAGACATGCTTGCCTTGTCTCAGGCTCTGTAACATGGAGCTCTCATATACTCCTCAATTAACCCCAAAGCATAGCATTCTCGTTTCCATGTTACAGTTAGGGAAGCTAAGGCCCAGCTTGGCCAAAGTAATGCCGGGCTTCTTTCTACTATTCCCATGAGGCAATCAGTGATATGGAATCCTGTAAATACTCAGGAAACGGGCACATTTCCCATGGAACATCATACATGTGGATGATGTCCCTAGGAAATAGTAAATACAAAGAAATGTTATTGCCTGAAGTCAGAAGTCAATGATAGCATCAATTTCCATGGCAACAGGCTATGATGTCACAGACAGATGCCTGCAACAGCAGAGAGACAAGCAAGCAGGACAATGGGGAGCCAGAGTGGGGAAAGGTTATAAGACATGATCTATTAGCATATATCTGAAGGTGTTCCATTCACCCTTTGCCGGCATCTGTTGCTGATTTTAAGAGAGGACAGACTGACATTTGGAACCAATATATGGGCTTTACGAACCATTGACTGCTTCAGCTTGCAAACTCATAGAATAACCAAAAACAAATTCGATTTTCTTATACTTTTTCTTTGAATATTTTCAAAAAGGACAATACCTTTTTTTTTCAATCCTGGGATTTTGCAGTTGATTAAGTGGCAGTTGGTTCCCCATGTGCCCAGCATGATGAGGCTATTCATTCCTGTTGACGTGGCATGCCAGCGTGGAGGTGACAATGAGACAGGGCCAGTTTGGGGTCAAGTACTGAGAGGCAAGTGAGTTTTGGGAAGGAGACCAGATGGGGTAGACCAGATGCTGAATGTGTGGGGGCAGAGTGCCAGTTGGTGCACACTGGGCTTAAAGGGCCTAGGTCTGAGCTCCCAGGGTGTGACACACAGCAATGCCGTGTGCTCTTGCCAATTGGAATCCTCAGCACTGTGCTCCATGTTGTTAAAAGCTGTGGCCAATTATATTGTTCAAAGATAGCTACAACAATATCGCCCATCCCACAGGCTTTTTGGCAGTGGGACTGTGCCACCTAAGAGTCTAATTATCCTCTCCTTGAATCTGAACTGATCTTGGTAACTTGCTTGACCAATAAAATGTGGCAGAAGTGATGGAACTTCCAAAGCTAGGTCATATGCAGACTCACAGCTCCTACCTGGATCTCTGGGAACTCTAGCAATTGGAATGCTCACTCTGGGACCCCAGTTGCCATGTTGTAAGATGCTCAAGCCACATGGAGAGCCCACATGTGGGCTTTCAGTTGATGGCAACCGGGTGAGCTCCCAGTGCCTCTCAGCACCAATCGCCAACAGTGTGAATGGGCCATTTGGGCATTGAGCTTAGTAGAGGTTTTGGGTGACTGCACCCCCTGCCAACATCTAACTGCAACCTTCTTAGTGACTCCAGGTGAGAACTACCCAACCGAGCCCAGCCAACCTGCAGAATCGTGAGACATAATAAAACAGTGTCTTAATCCACCAATTTCCAAGGTGATTTGTTCTACACAAAATCACAAGCAATCACTGGAAATTGTCATGTGAGACAAAACCCAGACAGGCCCCAGTTGTGGCTTGTGACTATTCCTCTGGTGGGCCTAAGGTGCAAGACCTTCGATCTTCAAAACCAGAAGGAGAGGGGCAGTGGCATGCCTGTTGCTAAATGCTGATCCAAGGAGAGCATGCTGGAGGTGCAGGGATTATGTCAGTCAACTCCAGAAGTTTGGTGGTTGGTCTTCGGTTTGACAACATAAATGCCCATCAGGCCAGATCTCGTCTAGCTCTGATGGGATGGTTTTGAACCTAAACGTGCCGGACTGTTCATTTCATGTGCTTGGTTTTGGCTGAGGATCCCAGCAGCTGAGTTTGGATGAATGTCCCTTGCAGGGTTTCATCCAAACGGTTGATAAAAATGCCAAGGAAGGAGCCTGTGAAATCTCACAGGAGAAGCTGCTTCCATAGGGCCCTCTCTGGGTTCTGTTATCCTGCCAGCTGTGAATCCACCAATTTGTACTTGTCCTGGCCTACAGTTCGCCATCTGATCCACCATTTATGTAGTGCTTTACTGGAATCTGGCCACAGCATGATCTAGTGGCCTAGGAAAACTTTCAGGAAGAATGAGAGGTAGGTTTGGTAGTTCTTACCCAATCCATGATGTTTCTAGGAGATCGCCGTTTCCTCTGCATATAAATATACTGCAGTCTCACCATGGTTTGGGCACAGCAGATAGTGTTCACTGCCTACTTTTTTCTTCCTTAGAGAAATATTATATTTGTTTTCTGATTTCTACCATTATTTTCATTCTCTCTTTCCTTGAAGATGCCTTTCTTTGACCATACCTGCATTGCCTTTTTATATTATATTTTCCCTCAGATAGTATCACCATAAAAGGTGATGGAAAACATTTTTTAGATGCTGAGCTTAGAACAAATATAAATTTAGGAACTACTTCCTATTATCATCTCTTTGTCCAGCCTAGATTAGTCCAGTTGCATTGTCGCCTCTTTCCCATTTATTTTTCCCCCTCATCACGGAGCGGGAAGAGATGGGCCCCTCCTCAGCAGTACTGCTTTGCATGTAAGTGATCATTCTTGCTGTGCCCTTCATCTGCCTTCTTGGTTCTGGATAAATAACCCCTGGTTCCTTGTGCATTTCTTCCCCATCCCTGCTTTTCAGGGCCCTAATCAGTTTTATTTCATTCTCCACTATAAATGAATTTAAAGCCCCTTGGAAATATAAAGGTTGTCTAAATAATAAATCATCATTTCGGCAAATGATACTGAGACATTTAGAGAGATAAAATTAATCACCCCCTTATAGCTATATAGCCGCTTTTCCATAGGGAGTACAAAGTAGTTTGTAGAGCTCATCGTTAATTCTCGACCCATTCCTGAGAAAAGGGGTAGCGGCCATTTATCTATTTTATAGGGGGAAAGGCCATGGAGGAGCGGTGACTTCTTTTTGCGCACCCCTTGGCCAAAACAGTCCATGGTGTGAAAGAAGCTTCAGCTCTCTACTCAGCATCCAGCGCTGTACCCATGGGAGTGGTGCCTCCTGTCCACCTGCAGAGCATCAGGCATTGGGCTCCCCGGGGGGCATCATTCCCTTGGTCTATCCTGTACGCTGCCCAGGCTAATGGACATAAAGCACATTTTCCTTAGAGTGAATTCTCTATCCAGAGTGCCATAGGGTCTCCCATGGCACCAAGTACGAGTACTATAGATTCAACCAGTATTCAAGGAGCCTGCCCTTTCACATATACTAGTATTAGCTCGTCAAATGTTATGCCCATTTTGTAGGTGAGGAAACTGAGGCTTATAGAACCTAAGTGGCTTATTCAGACTCACACAGCTACAATGTGGTAGTGCTGAGATCTGAGGCCAGGTTGATCTAACACCTTTCTTTCTAACAGCGTAAGGCTATGTCCATTAATTTGATTTTGAGTGACAGTAAGCAAAATCAAGACATAGGCACACATCTGTGCATACCTTACTGGTTCATGTAATGGAAATTACAGGGTGAAGCTGGTTTCAGGCATGGCTGGATTCAGGATGCTTTGGCCCCACTACTTTGGGTTAGCCTCATGTTGTCCCATCACGGTCACCAGCTCCATTGTTCTGACTACATAAGAAACTGGAAGATTCACTTTTTGGTAGTTCCTGCAGAGTCCTGGGAGACACTCTGATTGGTCCCAGTCTAGGTCACATGCTCATCCCTGAACCAGTCACCATGCCTAGGGTTTGGAATTCACTGATTGTCCCTGATTACTCCTTACCCTGGGGAGCATAGGGTGGGAGCCACTCTAAAGAGAGGGTGAACTTGCAAAAAAGAATATGGAGCAGTTCTGACAAGTAGTTCAAATGAGTGCTGGCTGACAGAAAACAGCCCAGCCCTCCCTTGGGACCCCACCCTGAGTCCTCATGCTCTGGATGGGCTGCTCCTTGGGTGAGCATCTCCCTGCTCCACTAACATCTCTTTGCTTATGTTTTTTTTCTGCCCATGTTTTTCACCCTTCCCACCTGAATCCCCCTGGACCCTTTGGCCTATTTCACACTTCCTTGGACTGAGGAAGCCTTCCTTGCTACCTGATCCCTGGAAACTTCCTCTCTTGAAGTCCTATAATCTGAATTGCGATTCTCCTTATTTGGTATCCATTTGAGGAAAGACATGGGTTGGGCACTTTGGACAGTTTTCAGGGGAAGAGATTATGCTCAAGTTGGACTAAATGCACAAAATTCACACCCAGTGGTACTTGGAGCTTTTGGTGAGTAGATGATGAAAACCACTGCAGCAAAGGATGGAGGCAACACCCACTGTGTATGAGTAGGAATGAAGAAGATCATGGGGTCTTAATAGAACCATGACAAATATGACTCGGACTATACTGACATAATGAGAAGTCTGGTGTGGTCCTCCAAGCTCCCCAAAGTGAGATCAAACTTACGGGGCATTTTGGGCTGGAAGATTGTCTTCTTGCTCTGTTGCTGGTCAGTTAGAACCTTCTTGGAGCCTAGCTCTCAGCTGGGCCACAGTACCTGAAAATGTGCTAATTTCCAGCATCTGATTCAATCTGATCATTTTTACAGATCAGGAGGCAGAGATCCTGAGAGGTTGAATTAATTCCCCAGGGTCATGCAGTGAGTTAGAGGCATAGCTGTAAGAGCAAATCCTATCTGGTGCCCTCTCCAATCTCTGTGGCTGTCCAGGGGGACCCAGCAGGGCATTTAAGGCTGGAGAATGGCTTTGTGAGGGAGGCTTGGGGACTGCAGGCTGGCCCCAGCCAGAAAGAGGCTGAGGGCCATGGACAGGGTATGATGGTGCTTTCTGGAGACCGGTCAGCACAATCCTGGGCATGTGTGGACACTGAACCAGTGCATAGACACCCGGATTGGTTTGATGATGATTCTCTAGAACCGATGTTTCTAGTTAGGAAGATGCCACCTGATTCCTTCTATACTGAGAAGAATGGGACTGAAGGGGTGATAGAATGCTTGCGTGGGCCATGCGGGTTGGCCGCTGAGTCCTGTCTCTAGAGGCGTTAAAGGGTGAGGTCTGAGTGGCTCAGACATGAGCTGCCTGAGGCTGGCAGGGGGGGGTGGGCCCTCCATCATATACTCTGTTTGGAGAGCACCTACTACCTCCTGGCGTCCCTTCCCCCTCCCAGCTAATGAAGTATTGCTATAGAAATGTGCTATTTCTCAGACATAATTTGAATAAAAGGAAAACTCTCAGATGGAGTGTGCTATTTTTAAGAGATACTAGTTAAGGAATGAAATTCTGTGAAACACACAATTATTTAGCTGTCTTTGTTTAGCAACATTCTTCTAATTAACCACCGTTAGCATCTATTGAGATGCTGGGCAAGTATGCCCTGCCACAGGCTTGTTTTGAGGGAAAAAAATTAATTTGTGTTCTTGAGCCAAATCCTGACTGTCTCTTCTCCAAGAAGCTGGGTCCATCACCTTCAGGGCGGGGAATAGGAGGCCCTCTTTGCCCTTGGGGAACAGGAAATTGGGGAAGTCACCACCCCGAGGTACTTCTCAACAGCTGCCTTTTCGGTGGGCTTTTAGGAGCCTGCAGCTCTATAGGATTCCCAAATAGTCCTCCTTGCATACCCTCCCTTCAATCATTATAGCACTTTCCCATTTATTTTTTAAAATTAATTTTGAAATAATTTCAGACTTTCAGAAATTTTTAAATATAGTACAAAGAATTCTTTTTGAGGAGCCTGAAATTATTTTTTAATTAATTTTTTATTATTGACAGTATTACAGATGTCCCCCATTTCTCCCTCCTTTGCCCCCCTTCACCCATCCCTTGCCCCCATCCCAGGCCTTCATCGCACTATTGTCTGTATCCATGGGCTATGCATATATGCATATAAATTCTTCGGTTAATTTCTTCCTGTTTCCTCAGTCTCCTCCCCTCTGAGATCCTTCAGTCTGTTCCATGCATTCATGCCTCTGGACCTATTTTGTTCATCAGTTTATTTCATTCAGTAGATTCCACATATAAGTGAGGTCATGTGATATTTGTCTTTCTCTAACTGGTTTATTTCACTTAGCATACTAATCTTCAGGTACAGCCATACTGTCACAAAGGGTATGAGATCTTTCTTTTTTTACAGCCTCATAGTATTCCATTATGTAAATGTACCACAGCTTTTTTATCCACTCATCTACTGATGGGCACTTGGGCAGTTTTTTACCTTAGCTATTATAAATAACACTGCTATGAACATAGGGGTGCACATATTATTTTTGATAGGCGTTTCAGATTCTTAAAATATATTCCCAGAAGTGGGATTGCTGGGTCAAATGGTAGTTCATTTTTAATTTTTTGAGGAAACTTCCATAGTGGCTGCACCAGTGTGAGTTCCTACAAGCAGTGTACTGGCGTTCCCTTTTCTCTACATCCTTGCCAGCAACTTGTTGTTTATTGATTTATTGATGCTAGCTATCTGGTAGGTGTGAAGTGATGCCTCATTGTAGTTTTAAATTGCTTCTCTCTGATGATTACTGAAGTTGAGCATTAATTCATGTCTCTTGGCCATCTGTATGTCCTCTTTGGAGAAATGTCTATTCAGGTCCTTTGCCCATTTTTTAATTGGATTGTTTGTCTTCCTTTTGTTGAGTTGTATGAGTTCTTTATATATTTTGGAAATTAATCCCTTACCGGATGTGTCACTGGCAAATATATTCTCCCATACAGTGGGCTCCCTTTTCATTTTGAGAATGCTTTCTTTTGCTGGGCAGAAGCTCTATTTGTTTATTTTCTCCTTTGTTTCTCTTGCCCTCGGAGATGGATTGGTGGAAATTCTGCTACATGAAATTTTACTGCCTATGCTTTCTTCTAGGATTTTTATGGTTTTGCAACTTACATTTAAGTCTTTTATCCATTTTTGAGGTTACTCTAGTGTATGGTGTAAGTTAGTGGTCTAGTTGCATTGTTTTTTTTTTATGTACCTGTCCAATTTTCCCAGTACCATTTATTGGAGAGTGTCTTTACTCCATTGTAGGCTCTTACCTCCTTTTTCAAAATTTTTTCCTTGAAGTTTTCTTTTTAAAAAAATTATCTTTGTTGTTGAAAGTTTGTTTGTTAAATATTAATTGGCCATAATGGTGTGGGCTGATTTCTGGGGCCTCTATTCTGTTCCATTGATCTTCGTCCCTGTTCTTGTGCCAGTACCAATCACAGTGGCTTTATAGTATAGTTTGATATCCGTATTGTGATTCCTCCAGTTTTGTTCTTCTTTTTCAAGATTGCTATAACTATTTGGGGTCTTTTTTGGGTTTCATATAAGTTTTTGGAATATTTGTTCTAGATTTGTGAAATATGCCAATGGTATTTTAATAGCGATTGCATTGAGTCTGTGGTTGGCTTTGGGTAGCATAGACATTTTAATAATGTTAATTCTTCCAGTCCATGAACACAGTATATACTTCTACTTGTTTGTAACTTCCTCTGTTTCTTTTGAATGTCCTGTAGTTTTCCAAGTATAGGTCTTTTACCTCCTTGTTTAAGTTTATTCCTAGGTATCTTTTTTTTTTTTCTTGCAATGGTAAATGAGATTGTTTTTTAGTTTCTCCTTTTTCTGCTCTAATTGAGTGCTCTTTTTCTACCTTGTCTTCTGATTCAATCCTCTGCTTCTTCAAACCTGTGAATTCCTTCTACAGTATTCTTTATTTCAGCTATGTCATTCTTCATTTCCAACTGTTTTTTTTTAATGCCTTCTACTACCTATTTCCTGCTGTTGAGCATTTTAAAAACCATTATTTTATAACTCTGTTTCTGATAAATTGTCTGTTTCCATTTCACTTAGCTCTTTTTCTGGAGATTTCCTCCTGTTCTTTCATTTGGGGCCTGTTTCTTTGTTTCCCCATTTTTGCTGTTTCTTTGTGTTTGTTTCTGTGTATTGGATATGACTATTGTGCCTCCCAATCTTGGTGGGGTGGCCTTCCTGTGGCACCCAGTGATGTATTCTTGATCTTCTGAGCTGGGTGCTCTAGTAATGTCCCTTGTGTGGGTTATGGGGGCCCTCCTATTGATTACTGCTGTCTTGTTTGTCAGTGGGCTCAGCCTTCAGGCTTCTTGCTGACTGTGAGTCTCAATCTCAACCACGTCATGCCAACTGTTATACAGGGGCTTTGGATCTGCTATTTATGGAGCTTGCTGGCTTTTGCTTTAGTGTTGTTGAATCTGACCCCTTAGTGTGTCAGTCCTGGGCATCCTGGGAGGTTCTCTGGTGCAAGCCAGCATGTGTCACTGTCTCTGCCTGGCCCTGGGCAACCTGACTGAAGCACAGCAGGGCAGAGTCCCAAGTAGTCTGGCAGGAGAGGTGTCTGTAGCCCAGAGGTAGTAAAAAGGCTTTCATTTACCTTTACTGTGGGTTGAATTGTGTCCCCTCAACAAGATATATTGAAGTCCTAACCTCCTGTACCTCAGAGTGTGACCTTATTTGGAAATAGGGAGTTGTAAATGTAATTAGTTAAATTAAGATCCCACTTTCTTTTCCAAGTTTCTGATGCCCTTATTCCTGAGACATTTGTAATTAAATATTTATAGCATTATTTGTTTATATGCCACTAGTTGCTCAAAATGAAGCCTTTGTTTAGTCTGTTTCAGGTTTGGATGATGCCTTTTTTTTGTGTATTTTTATTCCCCTAGAGCAGTGGTCGGCAAACCTTGGCTTGCGAGCCACATGCGGCTCTTTGGCCCCTTGGGTGTGGCTCTTCCACAAAATACCACGTGCGGGCACGCACGTACAGTGTGATTGAAACTTCGTGGCCCATGCGCAGAAGTCGGTTTTCGGCCTGGGCGAGTCTATTTTGAAGAAGTGGCGTTAGAACACTCAAGGGGCCAAAGAGCCGCATGTGGCTCACGAGCCGCCGTTTGCCGACCACTGCCCTTGAGTTTTAGATTGCTTTATTTTTTTCTTATAATTTATGCCAATATCATCTCCCCAAGTTCCACTCCCAGAGTGTTTCTCCCAAAATGTTTCCAAACACTCCCTCACTGAATATATCCTAGCTTGAACTCTCACTTTTCAAACAGAGACTTCCTTCCTGGAGTTCTCCATCCTTATGCTTCCATCTGGGCTGGTTTTAGACTTTATGTTCCTGATCCCCCCTGGGTTGAATACACTGCATTCTGGCCCCTTGTTTTTCTCTTTTGCAATTTATTTCCTTGTTTGACTGCATTACAACCACATATAACTTCTAAGAAAGGTTGCATGGAAAATAAACTTTGCCTTAGCTGCCCGTACCTAGGAGTTAAATGCCTGGAGTGATGCTCCATGACCTTTACCTCTTCTTCTTATTTCCTGTACTGGGTTGGGAGAGTTCTTTGGCTTGATCCTATAACCATTGTTTGAGATTTATAATTTCAACAATCACTTTCAAAATTTTATAAGATTAGTTTTATCTCTATTTGCTCTTTTTATATACTATCCTGTTCTTTTTGTTTGGATACAAGGTCTTGTTTCTTTCTGGGGGTACTGATTAGAGAAGTTTTAAATGGGAGTGAATATGAAGAAAGACTGAGACAACCATCCTGAATTGACCACATTTTCCTGTTTACCTCTTGTGCTGCAAGATTCCTCAAAGATCTAGTGACTCATATTCAAAATATGACAGCAAAGCTGACTTCTTTTCTAGATTGTTTCTTAGCTGCAACTCCCTCTCTGTGTACTTGTCTATGGTTTCCCCATTTTGCTTTAAAAGGAAGCACCTGTCCCTCAGGAATTGCAAAGTTTTTTCTCTACTTTATTCTCTCAGTGCTCCGGGTTTCTGCTCTCCTTACCTAAAGGAGAAGAGAAGATGCTGTATGTTCATCCTGCTGTTGTTTTCTTAAGGCTGTGGTTTAGGCTTGGTACGTGGACTCACAGCTGTTATTGGTCCTGTTCCTTAGTGTAAACAGATCCTTTTTCTGGGTTAACACAGTAGGTGGGTGTGGAAACACCTGAGAACATGGTGGAGAAGGTGCTGTCAACACAGGAGGCATTTCTATCCTGAGGCCTCAGGACTAGAGGTTTGGGGACTTCCCATTTGCTCCCATTTCATCCATGACTCTCTGTAAGCAACTCTAAGAATAGAGCCCTCCCACCCTCCTCCCCCAAAAGCTAAAATGACATATCTATAAAGAAAGTAGGTGTGAAGGGGGACTCTTATAAGGACAGCATTTAGAGCCCCAGCCCCTAGTCAATCCCTGAAGAGTTCAACAATGTTCACCAGCTTCTCTTTTAAAATCCATCCATTTCCTGTGGTTTCCCTATCTGTGCAGGATAAGTGTGATGTTTTGTACTTGATTATGATCATTCTTGGCCAGATTAGGCATGCTGAGTTCTTGAAAGGGAAATTGGGGTGTCCTGATGAAAGGGGGAGATTTGGAGCAACAGCAGGCCAGGATTTTGAGGAATTTTGACCTGTCTGGAGTTTTTTTCTGGGCAGGGAATACCTATGTCGTCTGTCCGCCCCAGGAGGGAAACACATGAAGGGAGGGTCCTGGCAGTCTCTGGCAGATTGGTGGTTGCAAGATCATGCTTAGGGAACCCCCTTCTGGGCCTCAGGCCCCTGACACAACCCTGCTGTCCCAGCTGGTTTGATAGTGTTAGTGGACCACAGGATTCTGACATACCTTTTATCTGGAGAGCCTAGGGGGTCATTGATCAGTTCCTGGGTGCCTCACTTTCCCCACCAAGGACAAGGAAGTACTGGCTGGTGGATGGGTGCTCCACACTGGGTGAAGAAAGGAGAACATGAGGACAATGCTAAGTAGAGAAGTCAGCAAGGACTTTGTGAGGAGGTGGGAGGCATTAGACTCCTCATAGCTTTCATCAGCTCTGCATCCATTCCTGAAATGGACAGTGTTTTTTTCCTGCTCTCATGGAAATTGTCATGGCATTACCCATCCAACAAGAGATTACTACTAAACTCTTCTAATAAAGAAATTCTAGAGTGGTCTCTGGGGAGGAGAGGGATCATAAGACAGCCTCTCAATGGCATAATTGAGATCCAGTGTCCTGTCCAGGCAAATTGCTTCCTAGAGCTCTGAAAACATGTGCAGGCATGGTCTTCAATCTCCATGTAGCTTGGAATGTGGCTGGAAGACCAGAGGTGGGCCCACAAGTTCCAAGGGTGGCTCTGGCCTGTTGAGCTGGACCCTGTCCCCACAGTTCTAGACCAGCTACCTGACCCTATACCTGGGCAGATTCAGGATCCAGCCAATGCCCTGACACCATGTCTTCCCACCCTCATTTTCTCCAGATTTTCTTCCCCAAGTTTACAGACTTGCTCAAGTCCCTTCAAAACTAGCAATAGACATTTGCTTCTGGCCTATTCTTTCCCTTTGATGTTTTCTCCTTCCCTTCAAACATCTCTACAAGCTGCTTCCTTGAAGACATTTTCCCGATAGTTGGGTTGATTCTTTACCTCTTGCTTTTCTAAAGGTTGCCTCCATGCAATGGAAAAATCATCTTTTACCTTCTCTGCCTTCAGGCCATTGTGGTTTGGCCCAGTGCCTTTTTCCCATTGTATAACATTTACTGCTGTCCCCTGTTACAAAGGAAATGCACGCTTTTGAGATTTTCTAAATTTCCAGAGAGGAGAGTGTCTATTCTCCCTTGGTCCTATTGCATTGAGAGAGAACCTACTTCTTTGGATGTTTGTATGATATGCTAGAGAGAGTTTGAGGCTGTTAACTCAAAAAAAGAAAAATATCAACTAATCTTCTGAAATTGTTTGAACGTGACAACATATGTGAGCAGCATTGGTCAGAGTCATAGCCAGGTATGGTTGCCAGATAAAATGCAGGATGCTCAGTTAGATTTAGATTCCAGATAAACAATCCATCATTTTTAATGTAAGTATGTGCAAAATATTACGGGACATACACTGACATATTGCATGCGACATTGGGGACTTACTTATACTAAAATTTTTTTTTTTGTTTGTTATTTATCTTGAATTCAAATTTATCTGGGCAGCCTGTTGTTTGTTGGTTTGCTCAATCTGGCAGCCTGGCAGGAGCATGCGGGACAAAGCAAGGTAGGCTGTGGAGGGCCTTCATCCGAGGTAAACCAGGGCATCTGTGAGCATAACCAAAGGCCTCGCAGAACGGAGCCAAGGCCAGGCTGGGGGCAAAGCAATGACAGAAGGGAGCTTTAAAGAAATCTGGGACAGGTCGTGAGACAACTGAACTGCCAGACCTTCGAGTGAAGTGTCTGAGTCATGTTACTGCCTGGAGAATTTGCCCTGTTAATCTGGGACCCTCTTCTGCCCCCATCCTCAGCCATCTGAATGTCACTGCCAAGGTTCCCTTATCTCTGTACCACCTGTGCTAGTGTATTTGTCCTTAAATGAATTCACTTAACACCTTGAATAAATGTATTTCAAAAGAAAACTTGATTTCCCCACTCTCGGTGGAAAAACAATCTCACGTCCCACAAATTGCAGGTGACTGTGAACATAAGGACAATGAAATTGATGTTATTGAACTCTAACTTTTGACTCCGAGTCTGAAACCCACTCTGGAATTCCTTAAAAAGTGAAATTGGTAAGTGATGGAGAGGTGCTAACGGTTCCTATTGAAACTTTCTTGTACATAATCAGAGGGACCAAAGAAGAATTGCAAAGGCTACAACCTTCTAACCCCGCAAGTCAGCACATTTAATGCTGTCTTCCTGCAGTTAAAGCGACTCTCACTTCTAGGAAGTGCTGGTATTTGGTGTGTCTTAGCAATGACCAATAATGCTGCTGCTGTTTTTTAAGTCCTTTATAAATGAATTGATTTTCTCTGTGGAGAACAAGAGGTGTGAATGTTTGCAGGTAAGAGTCTGAGTATCTACAGTATCTGCCCAGGGTGACCTGCTCCCAAATCTTACGTGCTCAACCTCAGAGATAATGTCCTGGGGCCATGAGCTCACATCTGGTAGAAACCATGGCAGGGTCTTTGGGACTCTCATTCCCCCATGAGTGAGGCCACAGGGGCAAACCAACTAGACTCTCCAGCTTTGATGTGCTGGTGGTCCCACACTGACCCTGTGATCCCCACACCCCCATGCCAGGCCCTCCAGTTTGACAGGAAGGACAGCACAGGATGGAATGTGATGGGTGAGCTGATATAACTGTCCTTGGGACTGAGAGTGGGTGAGACCTGTCCCCGACAGACCAGGCAGAACTTGGATCACAATTTTTCCATGGAAACAAGGTACTGAAGGCTGGTTAGGTTTTATGGTGGGATTGGTTCAGGATAGTAAACTTTCACTGAACACCTAATATGTTCCACACACTGTGCTAGCACTACAAAACGCATAAAGCACTGTTTCGGCCTAAATGGAGTTTAGTCTTGTGGGAGAGAAGGGCAGAGAGCAAATGAGCGGGCAGTGGCCACTTAGCGTGGTGGGTGCCAGGACTGAGGAGGCTGTGTGTGCCATGAGGTCCCAGCAGAGGAGCCAGCCAAGCCTGAGGCATCTGGAAGAGCTGCCCTGGGATCCTCAAGTGTTTTATTCAGGCATATCTCAAATGCCTGGAATAAAGTCTGATAAATAGTAAGTGAGAAATAAGTATGTGTTGAGTGAGAGGTTCACAATGAGAGGAGATTTAGGGGGTCCAGCTTGGTGAAGAGGAAATGGACATTTGATATTTCAATATGGAGTCTTCACTGTCCCCTACAGTTGACCTCCAGAACCAAGAGCTCAAGATCTCTCTCCCTCCCTCCCTCTCTTTCTCTCAGTCACTCTCTCTTACTCTCTTTCCTTCTCTCCCTCTCTTTCTCTCAGTCTCTCTCTCTCTTACTCTCTCTCCCTCCCTCCCCCGTCTCTGTCTGTCTGTCTGTCTGTCTGTCTCTCACGCACCAAATGCCTGGCTTATGGATGGTCTTTTGGGATGTGAATGCTGGTTGTTTGGGACTATCTGTGTGTCGTCATCCCTGGGGCCACTCTTGGGTCTCTTCTCCTGGACTCTAGTTGGCCAGCCCAAGTCCCTCTTTTTGGTGCTTTGCCGTTTTTTAATGCTTAGAATATGTCACCTTCTAGCTTCTTCTTAGGGATGGCCCTACCCTTTAAACCTTTTTCCATGTACACAGCAAGTGGTCTTTTCAGATACTTCTCATTGGAGGTTGCCTTATACTCTGTGAGCTCAGGACAATCAGGCGAAGGTTTACTGGCCATCAGGGCAGTTTTGGATGTCACCCAGTGGAGGAACATGAGCAGCCACGCCATCAAAATCTGTGATTAATAGACAAAATCTCCGCCAGAGCATTAATTTTGGGCATAATCAAAGGCTGCTGAATTACTTCAGTGTCAGACCTTGACAGAGAAGTCAGCCTGGGATTAGCATTTTGATTTAAAGTTCGGTGGGTGGTATTTATCTTTATTTCTGTCACATACGCGTGATTGACTGTCTGTCCTGGAAAATAAAAGCAAATGCTACTTCCCCAGTCAAGTGAACAGGGGGTAATTTAGAGGTGCTCTCACGGTTGGCTGGACACATGTGTAATGGGTTGGCAGCCTCTCTTGGCCTCCACAAGGTGTCTGGGATTCAGAGGCCAGGTGACTGTGGGAGACCACTGCACAGGTAGCTCCTTAGCCAAGCCATTGCCTGATATGAGAGATGCTGAAGTGTGTTGTTGGAGGTGGTAGGGACTCTGGAGAAACCAGGTCCATCCCAGTGGGACTGGGTTAAGAACACTGGAGACCCCTTCCCTTCTCCAGGCTGAACATCATTTAATGGTGGTAGATTCCAGATTCCACCTGTGATTGCTCCTTCCAGCCCGGTGGAGGGGTTGATAATGAGAACACACTAATATATGTGTGAAGATGACATTTATTGATGCTGACAGGCACTGTTCTGGTGTCCTTACCTGCATTGTCTTGAATCTAGACCACAACTCACTATAGATAAGGACCCAGAAAGGCAAGGTGACGTGCTCAAGTGTTGGCAGCAGCCAAGAGTCCAGCCCAGGACACAGCCTGTGTCTTTCCCTTCCAGCACCTGATTCATCCAGCCAGGTGGGACAGACTCTGGGGCTGGGGGTGAGAGGATAGGCCACTGGGCCTCGAGGGTGGCTCAGTAGAGGGAAGGTCCTGACTGGGGAGCAGGAAGGCTGGGCAGGTGGGCAGGAAAGGGGTGTCACGGTTTTTCCTGGGCTCCATCCATTCTTGGCCCCACATCATCAACCCCTTCCTCAGAACCTCAGGACTCCTGTCTCCCTGTCCTGCAGGCTGCTTTGGGTTGGAGGCTGCAGTGTGGGAGCTGTTTTGGTTCAAACTCTGAAATGACAGGTGCTCCGCTAAGAGTCAGCAAGCTTCTTTATAAATAAGGTTTTAGTGAAAGGTTGTGTCACAGTCAGCAGTTTGTATCGTCTGTGGACATTTCATTGGAAGGCAAAACTTGATGCGAAGGTTGTCTGAAAATGGGGAGGGGATGGGTCCTCTCTCTGGGAGAGCTGTTCACTGGGCACCTGTCCAGTGTAGCCATCCAGTCTCTTCTGGCCACACTGGGTACGTGGAGCACCCCCTAAAGCCCAGTCAGTCTCCATTTGTTCTCAGGTTGATTGACAGCAGCAGTCACTGCAAGACATGATTGCAACACCTATTAGAGTTGGTTTTTTCAATCAGAAAGTAAATCTTAATAATGGATTTTAGCTCCTTGTGTTTCTTAAATCAGATGCATTTTTTTAAAAAAGGTGCATTATAAAGAATCACTTCCTTTGTCTAGTTTTAATTTTGCTTCTGAAAATGTAGTAATTGTTTAGAAATTTAATTTATTAACAATTTGAAGCAGATAGTTGTACATTAAGAGGCCAAACATCTCCAATCTAACAGATATGATAGCTATTGGGTGAATTTAAAAAAAGTTATACTTCATTAGGCAAATAAAGTATAATAGAAATAATAAACATTCAAACTATTTTGTTTGGTTAAAACTATTTCTCTATTATGAATATTTACATCCAACTAAAGTACATTTTAACAAAAACCTACACATACATTGTTAATATTTTAGTTATAAATATGAAATGTGGGCTTTAAAAATAACAGTAAATATGAATCAGCCTACATTTAATCAAGATGAGAAACTTAATGCCTTTCATTATGCAGCTACTTGGATATTTACCTTCCCCTTCCTGTTAATTCATTGACCGGAAAAGAAATAGGAGCCCTCCTGCTTGTCCAATTGCCAAGGGACTAATCTTGAATAAATTTGTCTAAAGAAAGAAGACATTGTTTCTCCATCTGTAGAAGAGGCTACTGCTATTAAAAGCTTGGTTTATCATTTTAACAATCTGATAAGTTTAGGTTGAATTTACTCATCAGCAAATATCTACCTCCTAACATGTGCACCTTTAGCTTTGACTCTGATATTGGAAAAGGATGAGAGTCCGTGGTCATGTGGCTGGATGCCACGATGCCCTAGCTTTTAGTTCCCTCACAGCTTTCCTGGGCTTACTTCAGCTCTTGGGGACCTCTGTGTCTTCGCCACAGAGCCTCCTAGCAGTTCATGCTAAAATGTTGTTATCCTACTGGTCCGTCAGTTCTTCCTAGTATAGTAGTTCTCCCTTTCCAGCAGGGGATACATTCTAAGATCCCCAGTGGATGCCTGAAACTGCAGCTAGTACTGAACCCCATAGATACTATGTTTTTTCCTATACATACATACCTGTGATAAAGTTTATTTTATAAACTAGTTGCAGTAAGAGATTAACAACAATGACTAATCATAAAATAGAACAATTACAACAATATGCTATAATGAAAGTTATGTGAATGTGGTCTTTCTTAGCAAGCTAGCATGAATTTCCTTTTCTTCACAATTTCATGGACGCAAGGTTCGTTCTTACCATAGATCTTAGCAACCTCAGCATATGGTTTTTTTTTCTTTATTAAGTTGAGAATTTTCACCTTTTCACTTAGAGGAAGCATTTTTATGGCTTCTCTTTGGCATATCTGAATTGCCATCATCACTACTTTTGTGCTTTGTGGCCATTATTAAGTAAAATAAGGGTTACTTGAACACAAGCACTACAATACTGCTATAGGCTATTTAATAACCCAGAAAGCTACTATATGACCAGTGGGCAGGTCTCGTGTACAGTGTGGAGTGGGACGGCAGGATATTTCATCTCACTACTCAGAAGGGCACACAATTTAAAACTTATGAATTAATTATTTTGGGAATTTTTCATTTAATAATTCAAGTTGCAGTTATCAAGAATAACTAAAACCCTGAAAAGCAACATCGCAAATAAGGGGAGACTACTGTATTTGTCATTTATTTTGTCCAAATTAAAAACCTTATCCTCTCATGCTATACTCGAAAGTCATGGGAGGATAATTGCTTAGCATTCTCCTCTAAAACAAATCCTTCACTTAATAGGACCCTCTAATTAATCACATGTAGCCTTACTTGGTCTTTGAAAATTAATATTTGGAAAATTCATGGTTGTAGTTGTACTAAGAACATACCCTGTGTCTTCCAGCTTGATGATGAGACCAAAGGAGCCACTGCCACCTGGTGACCGTGTACCCTAATTACAAAAGAAGTTCACCAAAAGGAAGGCAGCTTTTTTTTTTTTTTTAAATATATTTTATTGATTTATTACAGTGAGGAAGAGAGAGGGATAGAGAGTTAGAAACATCGATGAGAGAGTAATATCGACCAGCTGCCTCTTGCACACCCCTTACTGGGGATGTGCCCACAACCAAGGTACATGCCCTTGACCGGAATCGAACCTGGGACCTTTCAGTCCACAGGCCGACGCTCTATCCACTGAGCCAAACCGGTTTCGGCATGAAGGCAGCTTTTTTGCATGCAACTTTAAAACTAGAAAATAAAGGTGAACATTCCCTCCCTCCCCCTCCAGGCAGATTCTAATAAAAACAAAGAAGGAAATAATTAGAAGCAGTCTGAAACACATTCAAGTAAATTATTTCTTTTTTACTATATATTCATCCATTAATCATCAATTAATGTTCAGGTGAAAGAAGTAATATCTATATAGTGCCTAATATAGGCCAGGCACTGTACTAAGCATTTTACATATGGTACCTCATTTGATTCTTAATATACAACCCCAAAATATTATTTCTATTTTACAGATGCAGAGAGGTTAGCAGGCAGAGCCACACAAGCTGGGAGTCATGTTTAGGATGTGAACTTGATTGATTATTCAGGCCCAAGACTGCCCTTGTCTTTCTCGCATCACTGCCTGCTGATTCTGCAGGGTCCTGTGTGTTCATAGATCCGTGCTCAGCAGGCGCATCCCTGCCCTCACCCTGCTTGCTATTGGCTGGTGGCTCTTTCCATGTCATTGGTAGAATTACCCATCTGAGTTTCATCTGGACTTCTAGGGTCTGTTCCCTTGTTGGCTGTTGTGGCTGGATTACCAACCCCCACCTGATAGGAGTCCTGGGGAAGGGACTGTGACAGGAACTAAGCTGTTTTAGGTTATAAGGCAAAGGGGCAGAGCGTGTCTTGAAAATACCTCTGGCTTTAGACACTGAGGAAGCCCTGCTGTGCCAGACCTCAGGCACAAGGCCAAGGGTGCCGAATCCCAGGCCTCTGACTGGGTTGTGACCTCATTCCAGACAGCGCCTGAGGAGCATGACCCAGGAGAGAGGCTGTGGCCTGGGATGGGGTCTAGCATAGGGCAGGGTAGCAGTAAGTAATGGGGGATGGACCTCCGATTCACCTGGCAAGTGTTTTTTTTTATGTCTCCACACCAGACAACTCCCCAAAGAGGGAGCCCAACTTCCTAGATGGTGGAACACCTTTCTGTGTGGGGTGAAGAAGCTACAGGCAATGCTGCCGTCTGCCCTGGGGCACCCTTTGTTGATAAGCAGGTGAAAGGTTGAATGTGCTTCTGCTTTGTTGAGGGTTAGCTAGAATGGGCTAGGACTGACACCTTATTAGGGACCCTGGGGCATCCTGCTAGGTGGAGGTCCTGGAGTAGGAGCAAAGAGTGGCATTTCTTTAATGGGGCCACATCACACCTCTGTCTTATCTCCACTTGGTGCCTCCGTGATTGCCTAAATCTCATTCCTCTTTGAACCAGTTATTTATGCGAATCTGTCTGTCTGTCTCCCCAGGCAGCATGAGTCACTAGGGTTCAGGGACCAGATGTTACTTTGTGTCTCCGTGGTGCCTGGCACAGGGCTTTGCCTGTAGTAGATGACACTGTTCATGTTCGTGGTTCCTCTAAAGCAGGAGCCCCAAATCCAGATGGGGACTCATAGGTTTCATAGCCAGGTAAGGTTGCCTTGGTAGAGGCCATGGGAACAGATGAGCGGTATGGGCATCTAGCTATATGGGCACTTCCTCATCTTCTAGATTTTCGTGGGGATAATTCCCCATTTTTACAAGTTGACAAGACCACATTTTTTCTTTTCTTTTTTTTCTCTTTGCATTGTGATGCAGGCCAAATAAAATCAATCTGGCTCTCAGATGCACGAAAGCCTCTAAATTAAAGCACCACAAATAGCCTATATATGCCCTAGTCCTTTAACACAATAGTTTTTTAGTGCTCTGCCTAATTAAATAGGCCTTGGCAATTGAACTTCTGTCTTCCCAATGAGTGAGTGTGCGAGGGCACCTACTTCATAAGGAGCAAAATTTTTATGAAGTAGTTTGAGTCAGAACCATAACAATACCAATAAAATGCGTTTTATGAAGTTGGTGAGAAAGTTGTAATGGGGATGTTGTTTTACAGTGTGCAGAACTGGAACACGTTGTAAATGCCAGTTCCCTGACTGCCCCCCTCGGCCTCTCCTTGCGTTAAGAGGCCCCCGTGAAGTTTCCAGCACAGGGGTGGGCTTTAGTGGCTCACGGCCCTCTGGCTCACTTCCAAGTTGGCTCATTATGGTAGCGACAGTCTCCAGCCAAGGATCTCAGGTGTAATTAGGAAGGGTGGGCTGTGAGCCACAATGCGCTGTTCCCTCCCTGGTCTCTCACCCTCTCAGAAGCCCCCTGATCTAGCTGCATCTCCTTGCACCCCACCTCCCCAGGAGAGGCTGTGTGCACCATGAAGGGGCAGAGCTCACTGGTGCTGCGTCGTAGCGGGTGCTCCTGCCCCTCCAGGGGAGTTTCCTGGTTTCCAGGAAGAGCTGTGATCTGGGCAGCAAGCAGTGGCTAGGATGTCCCCAGAATGCCTTTAGGTGCTCCGCTTGCCCCAGCCACAATCAGACCCACAAGATTGTGGCTGAGAGCCTTGGAAGAGTGGGGCTTCCTGCCCAGCAGCCTCCTTCTACTTGCTGCTTGTGCTGCTGGTCCCTTGGGGCTGCCTTGTGGTGGTGGCTGTGTTTCCTGAAATGGTGTCTGTTAATCTGCAGGAGGGGTGGGTGGGCGGTGCCAAGGTTACTCACCATTGAGCATGTTGAGCGCAGGTATTTTGCTTTCTGGAAACCTTGATAGGGATGGGGGCAGTGGGATGAGAGATTCCTGAAAGAATCAACTGTAGTTTAAAGAGTTCTCCTCCACTTATTTCACCCATTTGTTTGATTGAAAAACTGATTCTTTGGAGGGGGCACCGTCTCACCCCAAATCACCGACTGAAGCTGTGAGAAGAGCATGGGAGTTGAATTAGGCACACATGCATCCGAATCCTGCTTTGCCCCATACTCTGTGTGACCTTAGGCCACTGTGTCCTCAGTCTCCTCTATGAAATGGGTTTGATGAAATCTCTCTTTCAGGCTTCACTGAGGGAATTTGAGGTGCTTCTCAGCGTGTCTGTCATTGTGTATGAATTGGTTTACGTTCTTTTTTTCCCTTATTCATTTGGATGGTCCACTCTTTGGTATCGTTCTCATTGCTTTATACCTTGCTGCGTGTATTTGCAGGGACTTTGAGAGCTGGGGAGAGAATGAATATAGGAGGATGTCATAGATATCACACATATCATTACAGTAGGCTCCTAAAAGACCTCCCTAATATGAGCCTCACTGTTCCATGCCGTGTCATCCAGAGCCCATGCCGTCGTCACAGTACTTAATCTATCCACAACCTGAACCACTTTGGTACCTATATCCAGAAGACCCTAAGCTATTGATTAGACAAATCAGTTCTCCCAATTTTATATATATGTATGTATATATATATATGACATTTTATATCCTATATAATAAAGAGGTAATGTGCAAATTAACTCTCAAGTCCTCACAAGATGGCTGCCTATGACCAGGCCAGCAGGGGGGTTAGTGAGGGATGACCAAAGGACTGAACAAGCAGGCTGCGTGGGGTGACCAGGGTGGCAGGGGGGTTAGTGAGGGACAACCAAACGACTGAACAGCAGGCTGCGTGGGGCGACCAGACTAGTGGGGGGGGGGGCAGTTAGGGGCGACCAGGCCAGCAGAGGGGGCAGTAAGGGGTGACCAGGCCATGGGGGGCGGGCAGTTAGGAGCGACCAGGCCGGCAGGGAAGGGGCAGTTGGGGGTGACCTGGCTGGCAGCGGGTGGCAGTTAGGGGCAATCAGGCCGGCACACAGAGGCAGTGAGGGGCAATCAGGCTGGCAAGGGGGGGCAGTTAGGGGTGACCAGGCAGGCAGGCAGGTGAGCGGTTAGGAGCCAGCGGCCCAGGATTGTGAGAGGGATGTCCAACTGCCGGTTTAGGCCCGATCCCCAGGATCGGGCCTAAACCGGCAGTTGGACAGCCCCCGAGAGGTCCGGGATTGGAGAGGGTGTAGGTTAGGCTAAGCCCCCCTCCCCCCCCCCCATGCATGAAATTTGTGCACCAGGCCTCTAGTGTGTGTGTGTGTGTGTGTGTGTGTGTGTGTGTGTGTGTGTGTGTATGCCTTCCAGTTGGGAAAAACAAGAAACAAGTCCTGTTTTGATTGTGGAAAAACAAATCCTGTTTCCTTAGCCTGGATTTTCCTCTGCCTCTTTACATGCAGCTGACTCTTTGAACTTTAGGTTCTAGGCCCACAAGTCAGACAACTTGCTCTTCCTCAAATACGACTTTCCTGTCTGCACAGGAAATTTGGCTATTTAGTTCTCTCTGCCTGGAGTACCTTTTCCACCTTGTCCATCTCTTAATATCACATACATCCTTAATAGCCCGGTTGAAATGGTGTCCTGATCCTTTCCTTAATGCTATTAATGTATATTTATACATATTATAAACTCAACAATACAGTGTTATAATTATTACATTATATAATGTAATGCTTTTTAAAATATATATTTTTATTGATTTCAGAGAGGGAGAGGGAGAGAGAGATAGAAACCTCAATGATGAGAGAGAACCATTGATCAGCTGCCTCCTGCAAGCCCCCTAGTGGGGATCAAGCCCACAACCCAGGCATGTGTCCTTGACTGGAATCGAACCTGGGACCTTTCAGTCTGCAGGCCAATGCTCTATCCACTGAGCCAAACCGGCTAGGGCTATAATGTAATGCTTTTTAAAGATATAAAAGAAGACAGGAGGAAAAATATATTTTCAGAATCTTTTATATAACCCACATATTTACCATTTCCAATACTTTTAATTTCTTCCTATGTTTTCAAGTTACCTTCTGGTGCCATTTTCTTCCATCATGAATAACATACTTTGCTATTTCTCATAAAGCAGATTTGCTAGCAATGAGTTCTTTCTATCTTTGTTTATCTGGGGATGTCTTTATTTTGCCTTTGTGGGGTTGTTTTTTTTTTGAAGGGTAGTTTTGCTGGATATAGTATTGTATAGTTTTGGTTTTAGCACTTTGAATATTATTTCATGCCTTTGGGCCAACATTTCAGAAAAGAGGTCAGGTATTAATCATATCAATGGTCAATTGTATGTTAATCATTTTTCTCTTGCTGCATTCAAAATCTCCTCTGTCTTTTAAAAGTTTGACTATTATATATTGACACGTGAGTTTCCTTGTACTTATCCTACTTTGAGTTCATTGAGCTTCTTGAATGTGTGTAGATCAATGTTTTTAAATCAAATTTGAAAAGTTTTAAGCCATTATTTTTCAAAAAATCTTGTCTTTTTCTATCTCATCAAATGTGTATTGGTATGTTTGATATTATCCTATAGGTTTTGGGGGCTCTATAGCTTTTTACTTTAATTTCTTTTTGTGTTTAGCAGTTATAATTTCCATTGATTTAGCTTTAAGTTCACTGTTTTTTTCCCATCTTGAATCTTCTATTGAGTTCCTCTAGTAAGTTTTTCATTTCAGTTATTATACTGTTCAACCTAAGAATTTCCATGTGTTTATTTCTTGGTTCTTTCTTTATAATTTCCGTCTTCTTATGAATATCTATATTTGTTGATTTATTGTTATCACACTTCCCTAATTCTTTAAACATGGTTTCATTTAGTTTTTGAACATGTTTATAATAGCTACTTGGAACTATTTATCAGCTGAATCCAACATCTGGGGACTCAGACAGTTTTTACAGACAGTTTTTTTTTTTTCTTGAGTATGGATCACATTTTTCTATTTCCTTGGATGTGTTATAATTCTTATTGAAAACTGGAAATTTTAAATAATGTATTATAGCAAATCTGGGTTCTCATTTTCCCCATGAAGGCTGCTGTTGTTACTGTGTTGTTTGTTTAGCAACTGGCCTGGGCTAAATCTGTGAAATATGTCTCCCCTGAAGTGTGTGGCCACTGATGTGTTGGTTCAGTTTTAATTTTTTAATATTTTATGTTTAAGTTTTGCTTCTGTCTCCCTTGTCGCTTAGTGGCCTGTCAATGATAATGATAAGACAGAAGCTGTGCTCGAACACTTCGAGCCAGTAACGCTTCTATTCTCTGCCAATGGATCTATGTATGATTAGGGAAGCACATTCAAAGTTCAGCTCCTTTGAAATCTACGTAGGCCATTTTTCTTCTCCTATGAGTAACAACAGCCTCAGGGCTGACCAGGAGTAGGTGGATAACTTGGCTCCTCTCTGGTCTTTGTTGCGTACATGCACAGCCTTAGCTAGGAATTTGCTTGCCTCAGCAATGACCACATCCTTGCCTACTGAGATCCTCACTTCCGCTGACAATGCTGCTGGATGTGAGCATAACCAGCCACTCCAAATCAAGTGAGTCCTTTTTGATGCCACAGCTCTGTTATTTTCATGTCATTTCCTTCCCGGGTAGAAATTCCATGTCAGCAGAGGCAGGGGTAGAAGGGGAGTAGGGAGCAGGCCTAGGCAAGAATGCCACAGCTTCCCACTGTTCTTTCCCAAAGTTCAGCCTTAGAAACATACACATTTCTCATATTGTCTTATCAGAGTTCTGAGATGGTTGTTTTTTTCATGTTTGCCCAGCTTTTTGTTATTTCTTTTTAAAGATTTGCCAACCACCTCCCTCTGCTCTAGCCTCTAGCTATGAATCTCCACCAGGTTGTGTATTTGTTGATAGGATCCACTTTTTCCTGGCTGTGGAAGCACTAGAGAGCTTGGTTTTCTTCCCCTACTTACCCAAGAGCACCATTTGAACCTACTTTGGATTTGTCTTTGAATCCTCAATGTGTAGCATCATGCCTGGTGCACAGCAGGTGCCCAACAAATGTTTGTTGCACTTACGATCTGAAAGATGGCTGACAGATGGTGTGATCCATTTCCACACGGGATGTGGTCTCATACAGACCTTGCTTTGGGTCTCAAGTACAATGCTTTCCCTTATTGAGCCTTAGTTTCTTGGCTGTGAAATGTCAAAAATAAAACTCACTTCTTGGCATAGTTGTGCAAATTAAGTAAAATAAGGTATAGAAGTCATCTAGAACAATACCCAACATGCAGTAGTACTTTGTAACTATCAACTTATTCTTATAAGTGTGGGATTGTTGAAGATAATAGGCCTTGATTAATCTGGCTTATCCATTCATAGTGACATTGGGGTGTGCATGACCCTGTGGTATGGCTTTGAGGGTCTCTGGTCAGGGACAGGGAGCCAGGGGTGGATAGAGACAAGACCACCTAGCCACGTTCTTTATCCCATAGAACCCCAAGGTCTAGTCTCATCTAGGGAGATAACCCAGCAGACCTGAGATAGTAGCGGTCATATAATACTCACACTGCCTCTCTAGTAGGTACTTAGCAGGTATTTTTCCTGCTAAGACCTGGGTCATTTCTATCCATTATTTTACCGCAAAGCATTCACATGTTACTGTTTTTTTCAGTGAAGTCCAGGAGGACCTGGCAAGCTTTCTCTCTCTTTTCCCCCACAGATGAGGTATCCTTGCTTCTGTTAGGTGAGTAGCACTAACCTCTCCCCCTCCCCGCCACACACACACACACACACACACACACACACACACACTCCTCTTCGGAGGTGGTGGCTTTTATGCCAGGTCAGAGGGAAGAAGCGGGCCATACATCCTTGGGGAACTGGGGCTGCCAACCTGTGCCCAGAGTTGAGTTCCCTTCTCTGTTTCAGGGGTTGCCTCTTCTCAGGAGCCCAAGAGACAGGAGGGCAAGAAGTAGGCACAGGTTGTCCCTGGGTCTGTTCACCAGGCATCATGGCCTCTGCCACGTGTTAAGCCAGCAACGATTTTCCTTTGCAAACACAGACCCATTTTAGAAGCTGAGTGCTCCGTGTTGTGTCTGTTCGTACATAAGCCCATTACGAAGTGGTTCATTGATTGCACATTTGGACCTGGGAGGGCCTGACTCCGGGCCTCAGTCAGGGGAAGGTTAGTGCAGCCCAGTGCAGCCCAGGTTGCCCATAACGGTGCCTCCCAAGCCCCACATTGTTCCCTCCACGCACATTGTTGGGAGCGTCGGCCGGTGTTCTGCTGGCCCTGGGAACTTTATAGCCCATATTTACTATTCATTATTGTTTCCAAAGTACATCTTGTGTCAGGCCTGTTCAGTGGTAAAATAGCTTTCCCCCTCTTCTCCATGGAGGTACTTCCAAACTGCTCCCAGCTGAGGGAGGGGGCTGATCTTTACTGAAGCCCGTGTGGAGAGGATGGAGGCGCACAGAAGCCTGGCCCACCTTGGCGGGCGGGTGGGCGGTGTTTGGTACAGGAAAGGCTGAGGGCAGACAGGGCAGGCCGGCCGAGAGCTCTGGTGGGCCGATCCCTGGGTCCCTGGTCGGTTTTGAAAGTAGAAACTGAAACCTCTGGGTATTTACACAGCCAAGTCACCTGGATGAGGAATGGGCTGGAGGGTCATGTGATGGGAGTCAAGGCGAACACAAAAGAATCCATTTATTATCCTGGCAGGAAATTTGTTCTTTTGGATTCTGTAGCTGCAGACATAATGATTTCATTTCCTTCAGTGGAGGGAGATTAATGGCCCTTCCCCGTGGGCCTGTGTGGATTGCCGTTTCCTCCACGTCCCTAAGTGTTGTCAACTCCGGTGTGCCTTCCTTTCCGAGGGGTCAGAGGGTGCACGCCCGTTCACGCTGATGACCAGCGAGTGGCCTTCCCTGTGGACGGCTCCAGGATACCCGGAGGTGACCCAGGTGAAACCGCACACAACATGGAAAAAACCCGTCCCCGCGGAGGCTGTCTGCAGAGCCTCTGAAGGCCTCCAACAGGAGTAGCACAAGGCGTGGTTCCCTCCTGCCTTGAATGTGGGCCAGACTGCCACCAGCACTGTCCCCGGGCCCTTGGCTGTGTGACTTGGAGAAAGGTACCTAACCTCCCCAAGCCTCTGTGTCCCCTGTATAATGTGGAGGTGACACCTTTTCACCAGGTTTTGGAGAGGATTCAGTGAGATCTGTGCCCAGTGCTTTCCAACCCAAGTCCTGTCCTACCCATGAGGGGTGGCTTCTCCTGGCCCTTCTCATGCCATTTCAAACGGCAGCATCCGAGCCCTTGGTGGCCGCAGGGAGGACAACTGGTGTAGAATCAGCCTCGTTTAAAGATCGAGCTAAGGTGGGTAGACTGCCTGTTGGTGTGCCCTGAGATGAGAAGCCAGGAAGAAGGCAGGAGGAGGAACCAGGAGGCCCTTGGCCAGGGCCCTCCACTCCCAAGTGGCCATGATGATCCGAGGGGGCCACTGCCACCTGCCTCCAGTGTTTTGGATTGTGTAGAGCAGACATCCCATGTGGGGAGACAAATTCTGTGTCTGGGTAAGGATCAGTGTTGTGTTTTTGTAAAAAAACCAGACTTAAACAGCTTTCCCACTGTGGCCTCAAGACATCGTGTGTCCTGGTGCCCCTGCCTAGAAGCGGGCTCTGGACTGTGAGGGGCTGTGGCTTCCTCCCACGAAGCTTTGCTCATAATGGATACTCTTTGCTCATTAGGTACCGTTAAACACAACTTTTGTGTTCCAGAGAGATGCAAAAGTGATTTATTTGGAGAAATTTTTGTGTTTTCCTATGCCTGTGTTTCTCATCTGTGTCTCCCCTGGACCCCAGGCACACGTTCACAATGGAGAACCGTGAAGGTCTTATGCTCTGTATAGAGAGAGGTCAGGTTGGGTGAGATGAAGCTACGCTGAGTTAAACGGACAGAGCTGTTGAACCCAGGACCGTGGGACAGGATGAGGGGCTGTGGGTTCCCTGGGGACCTCAGGGACAGGATGCGGCTCTCCGCAGAGGTTGGTTTCAGGCAAGTCTTCCAGGAGGCAGGGGTGTGTTTCCATGACGCATTGCTAAAAATAAGTTAAATATGGATAATAGAGCAATTTTTATAAACATTTTACTTTTAATATGTTTATAGTGTTGTTAATTATCTCTCTAAGTGGAGAAAATAGAAATTGTAGCACATTAAACAAAGATTGCTGATTAGGATAATAATATGGAAATTTTAATCAGGACGATAACTTTAAGTCAGAGGAGGTTTTCTCCTCGGCGGCTGGAGCTTTCGTCTTTATTAAACACCCCATTTATCATCACCACTCCATTCATCACCAGCATTAGATTAATATTGACAATTGGAACTAGGAATAACTTTTTCTTGCCATTATGGTAAGAATGATCAGGGTGCCGGGGACTTTGAGGGAAGCCATCACAGGCTGTCACACTCGCTGCCCTGCTGCAGTTAGCTGCCATTCTCCAGCCCGAACCTCAAGGCACCAGCCACTCAGGAGGGAAGCCCCTCCGTGACCGGATGCCCACCAAATCCCGAGTGCTCTTCACTGAGAAAGCACAAGCCCTTTGGTTGCTTGAGGTTGTCTCTTCACGGTGGACATGTGCCCAGAAGCCATAGGCCTCTATTTTCCAATCTGGTGCAGGAGGTATGTGTTGAGTATCTGCAAGATACCAAGAGAGGCAAGCCCTGCCCTACTAGGCACGAGTAGCTTTCGGGTAGAATCCGAAAAAACTGAATTTTGAACAAGTTCCCAGCTGATGCTGATGATCACGCGTTGAGAAACACTGAGTCAGACTGAGGAAAGGCTGCCAAGAACACAGCCCGGGGGGGGGCTTCATGGAGAAGGGTCCTTGGGCCTTTGTAGGAGGAGCAGAACTTCAGCAAGTCGTGACAAGGAGAAGTCCCCTGGAAGGCGATAGGGCCAGAGTCAGGAATGGAGGAGGGCAGCAGGCTCCAGGGGGAAGGTGTTTGGATTAAAAGCCTTGGCAGTTGACATGGAGGTGGACCTGGGAGTTGGAAATGGGGAACTTTATCTCCATCTCTGGAGAGGGGTGAGTGGCACATGGAAGCTGTTGCTGCTGCTATGGGAACACAGGAGAGCCCTGAGGGCAGAGCGAGGATCAGGGGTCAGAGCCATTCACACCAGCTGGACAGCTGCCTCCTGAGATAGGGCCCAGTCCAGGCCACACCAGGAAGACCTGTGGTTTGGGGACCAGCACACCAAGCCTGCTATTTGTGTTCATTGCTTTTTCCCTACATCACTGCCTTTGCTGGACTGGGGGAGAGGGGGGGAAGGATGTGTCTCCTGGCACCCCTACTGTGGGGAAAAGGACCACCACCTTGGGAAGAGGACCACCACCTGCCCCATGTTAAGTCTGCTGGGCCCAGCTTTGGGGGTCAGCCAGCAGCAGGATGGCCTCGGCCCTCTGGGTGCCTCTCCAAGGAGTCCCTCAGTGGTGTTGGGAGGCTGCTCCTGATGGGCTGTTATTGGGGTGCTGGGGAGGGGACAGGTGGTAAGACTCCAGCATGGTGCTGCTCCTCTTTGGAGCCCCTTCATTCTTTCACCTTCCCCAATCCTCTGGGGCTTCTTAAATGTGCGACTTGTCATGCCTTAAAAGGCCTCTTTCTGTGCCTTGATCATAAAATTGCCAAGGAACAATGGCTGTCATTTAAAACAGCAGCATTAGAGCTCTTTCCCACCCGTTACTGCCATTGTCATTGCTGCTCCACATCAAAGCATCCCAGAGCCCCCGGAGAGGAGAGAGGGGAGAGGAGAGAGGGGAGAAAAGAGCCTGGCCTCCCTGCTCCCTGGGTCATGGGGAGCCAGCCTGCTGGCTGAGACCATGACAAAGAGGGTGTGTGTTCCCCACCTTGACCCCTGCAGAGATTGCCTGGGACTGGGGCTGAGAGAGAGGAGCTGGGAGGCCTACAGGGGTAGGGCACCCCTCGGTTTTCTTGGGGCTACACTGGACTCGCCCTGACTGACTGCTCTCATGGGTAGGAAATGGAGGAGTGTGGGGCAGGAAGAGGCCTGTGTCCTAGGCACAGAGGTGAGAGGGCCCCTGGCCTGGGCCTGACGTGGGGTCCTGGAGCCAGCTCCTCACGCTGGCCCTGGAGGGCTTGGGGCATTGTGCCTGAGCAAGGAGGGGCAGCCTGCATTGCTGTGCCCACTCTGGCTAGGGTTCTTGATTCAGGTAATGGCAGTGAGGGTGACTCCCTGTGCCCTGTGGGGGTGAGGGAAGTGCCGGCAGCATCTCCGTGGAGCAGCGTCAGCAGATCCTCTGGCTGGTTGGTGCCGAGCCAGGAGGGCGTTTGTCCCCTGCCCCTTGGGGACAACCCTGCAGAAGCAGCTGGAAGGGAAATGACGTCACAATGGAAGGATGGGTCCTGGCCTCCTGGCCGGACCAGGAACTGCCTTTCTCCCCTCTTTCTGTGGGACCATTGTCCTGTTTCCTCCTGGGTTGAAGGTACGAGTGTGTTTGGGAGGAAAGGTGCTGGTTCTGTGTCCCTCCAGGGTCTGCATGGGTTCAGCGAAGAGAGAAAGGGGGCGGGGGCCCCCAGGGGCCGGGCAGGCCTTGTCCGGAGGGAATGATGCAGGTTGCAGGAGGCAGCCAAGCTATGCCAGCTCCTCAGTGACAGGTCTCCAGGGGCAGTTAAGATCTCTGGAGAGACTCCTTTCAAGTGCATCCTTTGGCGTCTTCACTGTCCAGTCCTCACAGCCTCTTCGCCAAGGGGGTCCCCAGTAGGCTGCCTTCCAGCTCCTTCTCTCCTCTCTCCTCCCTGCTTCCTCTCCCCACTCCCCCTCTTCTGAGCTTCCTCCCTCCCCTGCATTGGTTATTTTCTCTTTTTCTTCTCTTCTCCCTTCCCCTTCTTTCAGTCCCCCTTCGCTCCCTCCGTTTTCCCGGATCACTCCTCTCCCCCTCCCCCTCCTGTAAGTTCCCTTCCGTCTGTCCATAGTCACACTCTTCCTGACAACAGGCCCCACTCCCTGGTGGGTGCACACCGTGAACTTGGTGTATTGGTTTGCACTGCGAGGTTCACGCGGGCTGTCTTGGCTTCCGCAGTCCTGATCCTTGGACCACTGCCCGCTCATCATGGGAGCAAGACCATGCTCATTGTCCTCGGTGCCCTGCCCCATGGGCACTGTGGCCACGCTTCACAGCCTGACGGCATAGTTTACTTCAGATCTGAGGTTTGTTCACATGCAAGGCCTTATAAGGGAAGGTATAAATATTAAATCCCCTTGGTTACATGTTTAATGAATTGTGTTGGCTGAAAAATCATAAAGTGGTATAAAATCTTGACAATCTAGAAAAAAAAAAGTGTAGCTTTCCCTCCTTTTTGTAGCTCTATCCATGCTCAGAGCTGAGCCACGTCGGGGGGCCTGACGTGCTTTCCAGGACCTGAGGATGAGCACAGGATCTTAATGCACCTGTCTTTGCTCTGTATGTGCTTTGAAACTCTGCCGAAAGGTTGGTTTTCAATAGGACCCCAGGGCTATGGGATCTGTCCAAGTTCAGATAATGTTTCCCGCCCCATCCCATGCAGCTGGCTGTGCACTTAACCCACCTCGGGGTGTTTTCCTACCTGTTTAAAGTGATCACAACAGGACTGCGCACTGACCGCCATCTGGTGTCATCTGCCTGCCCCTACCTCCAACCTCTGTCCTCCTCAATGCTCCCCTCCCTTCAGCTGCCCCACCCCTCTGGAAGTGTGCCTGGACCGAAGTCTGCAGCCACAGTGCACCCTGCCACGCCCATCCTGGCGAGCAGCATTTTCACAGATGGCTCCCTCAAATCTGGATGGTTCTGAAGGTGTTATTTGATTTCTGCATCCCTCTTGTGCCAAGACCATACGGGGCTACAGGAGAGAAGGGCAGAGGGTCAGGCATGTCACCCTCTCCCCTCCCCTCACCCTGTATCTTCTCTGGGGACCTTCTTCATGGTGTTTTACTAAATCCTTCATGGTGAAGTGATAGGATTTTTGAAGAGGGCTTTTGCAGGTGCATCTAACTGTAGCAGAATGTATCAGCCTCCCCAAGAGGAGACCGGAAGGTCTGAAAAGCCACACAGTAATATTTGGAGAGGGTGAAACCACTCTCCTTTGAGATTTGTGTGCAGGGACAAAGGAAATCAGTGAAATAGATCTGAGTGCTGGGCTGGGGTTGGGATCTCCCCAGGGCTGACCCTGCTGCCAAGCGCTGTGGGAATGGGGGTGCATGGCGTTACACTCTTAGCCTCACGTTTCCCATCCATAAAGTCGGAGGGCAGGTGAGGTCACTCCCCACTCTGAGTTTGTATGACTCTCATATCTGAAGAGAGGGGAGTGCGGCTAGGGATGGGGAGGGGGGGCGGTGCAGAGAGAGAAAGAAAAGAAATAGCCAAGGCCAAGGAGTGAAAGAGAAAGAAGCAGAATCAGAGATGGATACAGAGATGAGAAAGAAAAGGGAAGAGAAAGAAAAGGGGGAATGCTTACCTAGGAGATGGTGCTGCTAGAGGAGGAGACAGGAGGGAAGCACATCGCGGAACTCGGGGAGGTGGTATGTGCTCCCAGCCCTGTGGGACTTCTGGCCCCCACCCTCCGTGGGCTAGCCCGGAGAAAGCTAGAGGAGATTGTGGGTGCCCCTGAGGACTCCCCTAGTTCATGTGGTGGGTTTGGGTAGCCTCTCACAATAGACTGGAAAGGAATGGCAGACATATTTTGGGGGTAAAAACAGATTTTAGTGATGGGTTGGCTGTGGGAAGCAGGGGAGAGGGAGTCCTCAAAGATGACATGCAGGTTTCTGGCATTTACAGTCAATGGATGGTGGTGCCACTTGTAGAAGACTACCATGTCGGGGGGACTAGAATGTTCTGACTTTGAGATGCCTATGAGCCTTGCAAGTGAATATCAGGAAGCGGGTGGGGATGTAGATCTGGGGCTCAGAGGGGAGGTCTGTGGTTGGGGTCGATGAGAAGTTGGTAGCCATGGAGTCGATGGGAAGTTGGTAGCCATAGAGATGGTGGGTTCCCCACCAGAAGCACCGTGGCCCAGCAATATTTTCAGCCTCTTCTCATTGGGATGGAGACAAGAGAAGGAGTTGGGGAGAAAGAGAGGCTTTGGGACCCCCACCCAGAGCTGAAGCAAGGGTAGAAAACATTAGACACGGGTTCCATACAGGAGAACATCACATCTCTGCAGAGTTCATTCTCCTCAACCAGGACCCAGAGTCCATCCATCACGAAGTCCTTCCCATGAGCCCGTCCTCGGCCTCAGAAGCCCTTACCCCAGCCAGCTACTACCCACTGTTCACCCTGTTGGTGTGCAAGCAAGCGCTCATGTTCCTCTCCTGCCCTGGAGATTAATGCAGAGAAATGGTGTTTGGCTGCAAGCGCTGAGATGATGCCGGGTGGGGTTGGCTTGGGGTTCTGGATGTTATGATGGATAAGGGGTTATTGGCAGTAATTGTGCAATAGGTGTGCCCAGTAGGTACTCAATGAATGTGTGTGGAATGAACACAAGTCTCGATGAGTCAGCGGTTGGGGGCAGAGGCATGAGCATTCTGCCTGATGACCTAGGGGACTGAGCTGAGCACCGAAGGAGCCATGCTGAAGGAGCAGGCTCCCTGAAAGGTGATCTATCCTCATCTTGATTCTCTAACATCTCCCTCTGGATTAAGTCAGATCCACGGTGAACCCGGCCTCATGGTTTCTGCTCCTCAAGGGATTGCGTTGGCTGCGCTTTAGCAAGAGGCCATCAGCCTGCACTGGGGTGATAGAAGAACAGGCCCTGGTGCTACTCCCAGTGGTGTTTATTGTGAGGTGTCGTTTACAACAGTCATGGCATTACGGTGTCCTCTGTGGGGACCCATGGGAGGCATTTGCTTCAGGCTTCCATATCAAGAACAGCCGGGCTTTTCTGAGCAATCATTTTGTTTATGTCCTATGGACCCCGTGACCCGTGTAACTGATCAGGGTTTCCTCATTCATCCACTGTTAGAAAATCCAGCTCCAGGCCATAGAAAATCTTTGTTTTCGCCTCTCTGTGGGCTCCTGTTTATGTCTTTACTCTGGGCTTGGCTTTTTCTTTCTCACCTGTTTTTCTTTAGCGTTTCTTTATTGCTTTTTTCCCCTTATTACAAAACAAATACAGATGTTGAACAAAAAGTTAATATATAAAAGTGTAAAGAAAACTGAGGTCAGTAATAATTCCCACACCCTCCTTGTCACATTTTGTGTTCAGCTTATCTGTCTCGTTCCTCTCCATGCATGAGCACACAACACACGGGTGTGCACACACACGGACGTGCACATACTAACAATCTTCACAGTTTCACCACGTTACACACAGTGTATGGTAACTTTAATAATAGCAATATATAATGTTTACTTCGTTATTTATATATCTTGCAGTATTTTATGTAATTTTGGTAAGCCACCTTAAATCTTCTAAAATAGAGTGGGCTGTAAATAAAAGATTTAAGGAAGAGACTTCTGAGGGAGCTTTGGACCCAGAGTGAGGCAAGGCCTGCAGCAAAATCCAGAGAAGGGCCCAGCCCAGAGGGCCTCCGGGAAGCCAAGGCTCTGGCCTGGGGTGAGAGGAAGCTGCCATGAAGTTGCCCTGGGAGATTTGCCTCAGATCCTTGAGGGCATTTCGAACACATTGGAAGAAGTTCAAAGGTGCTCATTGGATCCCATAGTCAGACTGGAAGAAGCTCACCTGTTGCACCTGTAAACAGAACATTGGGGCAACTAGGAAGTGTTAGGAACGAGGGGAAGTGCACCCTATGAACTACCTACCACTCATCTGAGCAAAGAGCTCATAAGTCACCTTAAAGCAACAAGATGGCTCCTGGTTACAGACTGGGCTGTCACCTGATTGAGTGGAGATGATGATGTAGAAATATCTCCTGATATCTTTCCCCCTGTTTATAGGCTGGTCTAATTCCCTGTAGCTCTTAACACCAGTGATGCCCAGGGCAGAGGGCGGTGTGATACACTGCAGAGCAAGGGAAGAGGAGGCTAGCACCTAGAGAAGTTTCTGATCCACTGGAAGAGCTCATGCTATTCAGCCTTGACCTGGTATTTTCTCTGTTCATTCAATCTACCAAGCAACACTATGAGATGGTAGTATTAGGATTATACCCATTTTATAGATGACATAGAGGAGGAGAGGAGTCACGTAATGTATTAAAGGTCATATGGTGACTAATAGTTGGAACCAAAATCCAAAGTCAAGTGGCCTGACTATAGACAGCAGTCTTAGCCCGTGAGGCTCCGGAGCCCACTCAGAAATACAAAGAACAAAGCCCACCTGGTTCCTGGAGGAAGTAAACAGCAAGAGAGGAAGGCAAGGGGGGAATGGAGGGCTAGTGCCCCACTCCAGGGCTGGAGGGAGGTGGTGGGGTTCCATGGGTACGGAGACTCTCCTAGGCAGGTTTTAGGAGTAGATGTGTGGAGAGAACCAGCAGATGCAATCAGGCCTGGAGTGGGGCTGCACCAGGAGCAGAAATGACCCTGTGTGGACACCCAGGGCCTCCAATGCCCTGTGAGCAGTCCAATCTCCCCTCAGAGGGCAGCCTGGCACCCAGGGTGGGGGGGACAGGCGCAGACAGCCACATCTCATGTCTCCACCCAGTGAGGATAGCTCAGCTTCCTTGTACCCCACTCCCTCTTGGGGTTGGGAGAGGGAGGGCATGTGAGCATGAGTGTCTTTGAAAAAGAGAGTCTTTTAAACTGGAACAAATGGAGTTTTCTGTAGCTTTACGGTTTAATTTTGTCTGTCGTCAATAGAACGTGGGGCTGAGAGCAAGATATCAAATGTTAGACCTGTTTTGTCCAAATCATGTGGCTGTTGAGCAGTTGAAATGTGACTTAGTCCTGAGATGTGGAAGAATTAGTCAGAAATTTTTTAAAAATATTGATTAGATGTTTCAATGGTAATGTTTTGGACATCTTAGGATAAATAAAATAACTTATTAAAATGAATTTTACCCTATTCTTTTAATAATGTGATTGAAAAATTTAAAATCACATATGTGACATGAGTAATATTTCTGTTGGACAGCACTGTTTAAACAAGAACGGAGTTTGAAAATAAAAGGAAGGGTTGTGCTTTGGCACATCTCACTGAACTGTGTGAGTTTCAGTTGCATAAATGCATCTAAAGATTAATGCATCACTTAAAGAAGGGGGTCGTGTTGAGTCAGGTTCTTTTAGTTGTGGGAATTGACACCCTTTCAAATGAAGGGCAGGGTGTTGTGTTGAAGACCTGATGCCAGGAAACCTGGGGAAGCTGAATGAGCTTCCCCGAGGGCAGGGGTGGTGAGCGCCACCAGGGCGGGCTCCTGCGGATCAGGGCTGCGCCCCAGCTGTCATGCTCCTCAGTGTCCTCCTGCCTGCCCCCCTCTATCTGCTCCCGCTGGTATATGCTCTCCCTCTTCTCTGGATCTTTTCCCTCCCTCTGAGTCCCTGCTTCCTCCCAGGTTGCCTGGCCCTGCCCCCTGTATTCCTAGCAGCCCAGGCTCCTCCTAGCTGCCTCATCCTTGCAGCTCATGCCTCCTACTTCTCTACAGGCATACTGGTTGGCGAGGTTCACTTTCTTACACCAGGCCATGTAATGGCCAATGATTGGCTGAGGATGTCCACCCCAGGATCCGTGCTGGCCTCTTGGATGCCAGCTTGGCATGTGTCCCTGAGCAGAGGGCAGGGAAGTTGGGCCTCATGGGCACTATGATAATAGGGGTGAAGAGTTAGTATGAGAAGAGAAACAAAGACTGGCAGTGTCCAACCCAGCATCATGCTGGGGGCAGTGCCTGCTCCAAGCACCTGTCTAGGAGTGGTGCTTGGTATATCCCCAGGGTGGCGGTGAAGGCAGAGCCTGCTGGAATCTGATGCTGCTAATAATTAAGTTCTAGCATCAATTCCCCTGTACTTGGATAATGTGACTGTCTCTAGGGGGAGGGAGTGGGCTGGTGAGCCCACATAGGTATTCTGGTTACCTGGATGAGGTACTAATTTCATTTGAAAGCAACACATTGGCATCCTGACGATGCATCACTCTTTGTGAATGTGGTTAGCATGAATCAGCCCCTCTGTTATCACAGTTGTGGGTCTGACCTGGTCTGCGGTGATTTCCTGAAAGATGGTACCCCTTTGTCAGGCTTCCTGGAAGCCATCCGGGGACCTTTGCTTATGCCTTCCCCCCACCTAACTTTTGCAGAACTGCTTCAGGCTGACAGCTTTCTCCCGCTCTTAATAGCAAGCAATATGGTCCCATCAACGTCGTCATCATCATTGTTGTCATCTCCAAAATGTCACTGTAGATTGGAGTGATATGAACTCCTTGCTGGAAGTTAATAGGTCCCAGAATCCTGTCCTGTTACGATCTAACTTTCCATTTGGTCCACTAACTGGTCAGAATCAAGGGCGATACTTCCAGTGTGTTTATGTGAGCACTGGAAGTGGCACGTGGAAGGACATCTGGGGCTACCGCAGTCGACTAATTAAACAGGCAGAGAACGTATCTGATGTCCAGGTAATTACCGCTGAACATCTGCTAACGATGGAGTTTCATTGATGGCTGGCGTTGTTAGGCACAAAAGTGATGGTGTGTTTGCACTCAACATGGCAAGGGATGATTTAAAATCTGTTCCCATCAGCAGCCCCAACATGAATTAAGAAGCCTGGAGCTTATGTAACCTGACCCCAAATTCACTTCCCCAATGGGGCACAGGAAAGCTCCTCCGCTCGGCAAGGGCTGCTAGAAATAACTGCACGAAATGATAGACTTTTGGTTTAAAAGGACCCCTGAGAGCTGGCCAAGTCCACTCATCTGACTTATGGAAACTGAGGCTGCACAGGGAGAGGAAGTGATCATGGAGGTCAGCAACAGAGCCAGAGTCAGGACCAGCCAGGACATTTCCCAGTGGGTCCCCAGAGCCCAGCCTGCCCCGGGCAGATCCCTTGGAGGCACTTAATGACAACAAGGGGCCCTTCCCACTGCGTAAGCGGGAGTCCTCGGGCAGCTCCAGCCATTCTGTTGCACAGCCACGTGTGGGGCCAGCTGCTTACCCGCCGTCCTGCCCACCTGTATGGCCACATGAGCTGAGACCCATGGAGGAAGAGGAGGAGGAATTTGGGGACGTTTCACCTTCGGTTTGGAGGGCTTTTTGTTTCTGTCTGCTTCTGAGGAGCAGAAAGACAGCCTGGACTTCTCCCCATTTTTTGTCAGTGTCTCTTAGTGAACCCGTTTTAGGCTCTGGCCTAGGGGCGTGTGGAGTAATACCTTCTCTCCTCCCTGCTTCTCCAATTGTTTCTCCTTAGGTCTCACTGGTTATCAGTCAGCAAATTCTCAAATGGCCTTAGGGTGCTGGGAACCAGGAGGCATAAGGGCAACAGGCCTTGGGCAACACCCTCCCTCCTAGCCACCCTGCTGGAAGTTCACTGGGCCCTCATTGGGCCCCAGTTGTCCCACACTGGAGATCTGGAGAGGGTCCTTGAAGCCTGACGCCCCCACCCTGGTGGCTGAGACCCCATTGAGCCTTCTGCTGGTGCCATAGTGGCCAATCACAGGTTTCAGAGAATCTTTTCTCTGATTCTCAAGACCCTGACTTCTGTCCCCATGGAGCTGCCAGCTACACCATTAGGACTTCGAATTTCCCTACCTAAGAACAGTCATTCTATTTCATTAACAAGCATTATTTGCAAACTTTTCCCTTGCTAAAATAATTATTTATGTTACAAAATCACTGAGTTCATTTTTTTGGGGGGAGGTGATTCATCTTCCAATCTGTGTCCAGGTGCATACACATTTACTGTTAACATTTCCCTTGCTTTACTTAATCTCCATAATTCTCATTTTTCAATGGCTTTGCTATAGTCCACCAAGTGTCCGTCTAATATTTAACCATTCCCCTGTTTTGTGAAACTGGGAGTAAGTATATTGTGTATTTCGCTTTTATTATTACTGCTTTTTTCTTTCTTTTGGTAAACTCTGAAGAGTGGATTATTTTTGAAAAAATTTTATAGCTGATGAAAGTGGGTGGTGGGCTCATGGACAAAACCAGCGAGTGTCTGGCACTGGGCTGATGCCTGGAACACACCTGGCTCTCTGGGAAAGGGGTAGTTGGTGCAGGGTTGGCAGTGGAGGGCAGCAGGGAGGGAGGAGTATGAGTTAGGCCCAAAGGTGTGTGCTCCATGGATGTCCTTAGTCTGTCTCCCGAGAGCCCTGAAATGGACTTACACCTTAAACACAGTTCTTCCCCCGGGGATACTGGCTTATTTGGTTATGGATTTATTTTTCTGGATAAGCTATTATTCTTTCCTTTGTTCAAACTTTGTGAGCTAAGAAAAAAAGACACCCAATTAGAATAAAAGTTTAATTAAATTGAAACGCCAATTAAAATATATCATCAATTAAAATAGAGCACTAATTAAAGTGCTCCCAATAAGCATTAGCTAATAAGGCCCAATAGCCTGGAAGCACCGGCCTCAGTCACTGGGAGGCTGGGGGGCCAGCGGGACCTGCTGCTGTGGCTGCTGGGGTTTGGAGATCAAGAAGCTGAGGGCTGGCTTGGGCCCTGGGAACAGGACATCCCTCTTGCTGAGTCCTTCATCCCCGCGGCACAGTTGGTGACCCTCTTGCTCCTCCTCCTGGAGACAAAGGGGCTCACAGCACAGCAGGTACTAGCTGCAGATAGGTCAGGGGGAGGCTGTCTTTGTGGGGCTCAGTGTAGGAAGGGCTGCAGGTCACACACGGGGCTTCACACACACCATACCTGACGGTCACCTTGACTCAAAGCCACAGGTGCATTTGTGGGTGCTGTTTCCCTTCCCCTTGGGATGGGAGGGCTGTTCTTGGTGGTGTGGCTTTAAAGAACCACTGTGTATGTGGCTTCACTGCAGGGGTCTCTGGACGGCAGCTGGGGTGGGTCCTAGGCTCTCTCTGACCTACTGTCCTGATATCCATGGCCTCGTGTCACCTGGGCCCTCCTCCCTGCCTTCCCTTGTCTTCTACCGTGTCTGTCTGTCCAAAGGCCCTTGGTTCAGCCTCTCCAGTCTCCCAGGAAACGGCTAAATTACTGGAAGTAATAAGATGTCTAAGATGTTTCTCTAAAGCTGTCCCTGGCCAGCCCCTCCCCAAGGCCCAGGTAGACGTGTCTTCTTGCTGCTCCTCTGACTGTTGGCCTTGATCGGCCTGTTTCAGATTTTATTGCAATTACTTATGGACACAGCCATCTCAGTTCCTTGGTAGAAGTCAAGGGATATAAGTGAATAAATAGCATCAAGTTACATCTTTCCCGTAGACTGCATGCTTTTTAACCTTTACTTATCTGTTTATCATCCACGAATGTTTATAATTACTCATCAGTGCTTAAACGTTAAGGATTTTATATTTCACCCTTCTATGGAAGAGCGCCAGTTCGACAGGGACGAAGTGTCAATGTGTGAAAGAGCGCCCCCCCCCCCTTTCATACACTGACACCTGCAGAGGTGGGGCCCCCAGGCCACCACCCAGACCCCCACCTTTCTACATGAGCTCACTTCAAGAGCAGGCGGTTCTTAGGAGAAAATCAATAACCTCATGTGTGCTTGTCTTTTAAACCCAATGCTCTCAAGTGACAGCAAGCTCTACCAGGAACAAAAGAAGGAAGAAATTAGGTAAAAGGAGAATCAATATTGGTGTTGGGTTTTAAAGACTTAACAGTCTTTTACTAGACGAGGTTCCGGGGGACAGTACTATTATCCCAGGCCCCTGCAGCCGGCCTCGGCAAAGAAACTACGTACATTTTGAATTTACTCTTTCACCCCAGAGGCTGGAAATAGAACTAGGTGTGGCCTCCCCTGCAAAGCATTGTTCCTTCTTTCTAACGCTGTATCTTCTTACAGCCTCACATTTACAGCGGAGACCAGAACAGGGAGGGCTCCAGGGTGACATCCTGCGTGTCAGTGCCCTGCACCCCATCTGTGTTCCCACCCCGACCCAGGGAACGACAGCAGATGAGAAAAGTGGACTGAGTGTTTGCATTGTATTTCACAGCCACATTCGTTTCATTCAGGAGGCAGGTGGGAAGGAAGCAGGAATTGGGGACAGTGTTGTGGGGAGTCAGATCTTTCTGGTGTCAGGACGAAGGCTGTCTCACTGGGAATATGCTTTTAGGAAAGTGCACGTCCTGTCCTCTGTTTTTCTCAAGAACAGTGAAGGTGATGGCTGCGACCCAGAGCCCCAGCTCAAGGGCCCTTTTTTGTGAATTTGCCAAGGACCTGCCCCTCTTCTGGACCCCCTGCAGTTTGTAGCTTTTGTGTGAGATTCCCTTCACCTCCTTTCTTTTAGTCCCCTGTTCTGTGGGATCTGAACCGCAGTGTCAGGAGAAGGACCCAGAGACCTGGGCCGTTCAGGCTGCTTGGAAGGATTCTTGACTCCAGAAACCGGGCTGGGGCTGGCTGTTTGCTTCCTGAGCGCCCAGCTCACCTCTTCTCTGCTTGGATACCTGTGCACACAGGCTCCTGTCCCAGTGTCCCTGCCCCCTCCTCCTCTCCTTGACCTTTCTAACCTTGTCTTCGGTCCAGGTTGATGGTATCTCTCATTCTAGTTTGCCCTGTCTCTCTCTCCCTCCTCCTCCCTTCCCACCCCAATCTCTCTCTCTCTCTCTCTCTCTCTCTCTCTCTCTCTCTCTCTCTCTCTCTCTCTCTCTCTCTCTTATCAGTTCTATTTCTCTACGGAGCCACAGGCTCAGAGTAAAAAAGAAATCACTGACCCCAAGGAGAGAAATTAATTACTCTATCTCTCTGAAACCTTTTCCTGCCCTTTGCTTGGTTTTCATAAGAACCAAAGCATCAGGTGGGGGCCAGTTTCACCATGGCTGAGGAAAAGAGGGAGCAGTAGAAGTCGCGTGGAGGTACTACGTCGGGGTGGGGGATAAACTGGTTTGTGCATTTCTTCGGCACAGCAGCTATTTCTGGACTGCCACTTCCTGCCAGCCGGGCTGGCCAAGGGGGAGGGAAGACAACCCCAGGCCTGTCCTCCAGCGCCCACAGCCATTGCCCGGCAGGCTGCAGACCTGGGTCCTTGCATGGGCCTCCCCGAGTCAGGGAATAGCCGCTCTGTTTATCGGTGCATCTTTCAGGAAGTTTCTAGTTTTCCTCAGATTCTTGAAAAGATTGAAGATCTAAGACTGGCTTTCAAAACATTTTGACCATAACCTGGAGTAAAAAATACATATCTTGACCTTGTCACACATATGTGTGTGGGTATTTTCTGGGTAAACCTATCTATATCTATATCTATATCTATATCTATATCTATATCTATATCTATATCTATATCTATACCTATACCTATACCTATATCTATATATCTATATCTCTGAAACAAAAGTTCTCTAAACACTACTTACCATTCCTACATGCAAATCAATGTGATGTTTCCTATTTTATTTTTCTTGATTCTATTATAAGCTATCCTATTTCATGAAAATTACTGATTACAACCCCCAAAGCTGTTTTCATGGCCCAGCAATGAGTCACAACCTGCAGTTTGGAAACACTGACCTAAAGGAAAATGTTAAGAATCACTGATCCGGGAACTCTCAGCCATCCCTAGTGGGAGTGTAAGTCAGCACATTCGTAAGGAGGGCCTTTTGGCAATATCTACCAAACTTACAAATCGGTATACCCATTGACCCTGAAGCTCCATTTCTGGGAATTTATCTCACAGATATACTTGTGCAAAATGATGTTCAGGATAATTCTTTGCTCTGTTGCTTATAATAGTAAAAGATTGGAAACAACTCAAATGTCCATCGTTTTGGGATGGGAGGCAGGTCTGATGGAACATCCGCACAATGGAAGAATACTCTGCAGTTTTTTTTTTGTTTGTTTTTTTTTAAGGACAGGGTGCTCTCAATAACCTGAGCTGGAAAGATTGCCAAGATATATTAAGTCAAGCAAGCAAGATGCAAAACAGGGTGTTCAATATGTTACCTTTTGAATAAAGAAATGGGTAATTAGACTCTATATTTATACACACATTGGATTGAACCATATGAAATTGCCATTTTATAGGTCAACATGGTTGAATATTGGCATTTTCACATGGTTCAACATCACATGCACAAAGAAAGGATAAGGTAACAAACAAAGTTACCTGGAGAAGGCTGGGAGGAGACTTCACTGGGACCTGTTAAAAATAAGGACTCTGAGGTAGTTAATAGGAAAGGAATGGGTCACTCTGACCAAGGGCAGAACCAAGGGCAGCCCCATGCCCGAGTGGAAGGTGAACAGTGGCTGCCTGCCCCTGTCTTCACACGTGAGTCTCAGTCAAGACCAGCCCCAGACAGTGAACAAGAGGCTGGGACAGAGAGAACAAGCAGCTGGAGAACGTTTGTCCCCCTCCTTTATCTTTTCCTCTGTCTAGATATCATGTTTGGCTGGTATGGTGGGAACGAGTTAGAAATTGAATTTTTTCAAAGTTTTAAGTTTTGAACGCAATCACATGTGCTAAAGAAAGCATCACCCAAGGAGAGTCGACCGCTGAAGGCTGGACCAGGTGGGGGATCTTTACTCCTCAGGCTGCACTGCAGAGGGCCCAGGACCCAGGAGAGCTGCCCACATGCAGGAGCCACTTCTCATGCCCAGGACCAGCGCTGCCTGCTGCCCGGCCTGATGGTCAAGCTCTGTGAGGTTCCTAAGATACTAGGGTCATCTGGGCAGATGTCTTGAGGAGTTGGCTGCTGCTGGGTGGAGGTGGGGGTAGAGCTGAGGATAGAGGTGTGGCCTGGTCTGTTCACTCTAAAGCCCAAGCACATTTGATTTCAGGTTTCCAGTGCTAATGAGGATCCCTGGGCAGCTGGCAGGGTATTCAGCAAGGTCATCACAGGGCAACATTTACCCAGGCACTTCATCACCATGAGGAGCTCTATGTTAGTGCTGTAGACTTGGAAATTTGTTTTCATCAGCTCATAGAGGACAGATCTATCTCTTCAGGGCAGAACCGCACACTCCAGGTTCCTGGACCCTCATATGTGGACACAGCCCCATGTGTTTCTTACCCTGGGAATAGAACTGCCAGGCCCTCTGGCCGGTCCACCCTCTCCCTTCGGCACCTCCAAAGGGTCAGAAAACTAGTCTCAGAAGGCCTTTGGCGGGCAGGAATCTGAGCTATGCAGGCCAGCCTGGGGCTATGGAACATGAGTCCTGATGTATCACGGGTTACCCGGGGCTGATTTCTTCCACTGAGAATGGGAAATGTATGTTTGCCTTTCCGGTGGGGGGCAATGCTGGGAGCACTGAGCTTAATTGCTTCTGAGAAATTTCTTATAGTTCTCTGGGTGTGACCTATCCCCCAGTGGGGCACCTTCTTTTATTAACCTTTAATCCAATTATAGTTGATTCTAGCTGGACAGAGATCTTTTGTCTCCCTCTGAAAACACCATGTGTTGATGTCTTTCCAAGTTGCATATTTATTTAGTTACTAGAGGCTCAGTGCACGAAATTCGTGCACAGATAGGGTCCCTAGCGGCTGTCAGCTGCTGGCCTGGGCATCCCTTCCCTGGCTGCCGGCTGGGGCCTTCCTTTGTTCCACGCTGCCCCCTGGTGGTCAGTGCACGTCATAGTGAGCAATAGAACCAGTCAGTAGAACTCCTGAGGGGACATTTTGCATATTAGGCTTTTATATAGAGAGATTTTGGCAGTTGAGGATCATACTCTCCCTTTCCTTTTCTGCCTTTGTTTTACCCAACACCCCACTGCTCAGATAACAGAATCGCACTGGAGAGTGGTCAGTGTAGAGAATCCTGTGATCTCAGTGGGGCTCTGTGAAATTAATCAGGAAGTGCTGGGCAGACCCTATGGAGTGAGCAGGAGCTGGGTGGGGGCCAGGTGGGAAGCTCTGTAGCAGCTCCAGTGAGCAGCCCATGCCTGGGCTGGGGGAGCAGGTGAAAGGGAGTAAGAGGTGCCAGTGGCCTTGGGAAGGAGGGAACCACAGGCTTCAGAAGCTGACTCAATGTCAGAGGTAAGAAAATAGACAGGACTCCAGCTTTAAGTCTGGTGGTGGGAAGTCTGGGGAAAAGATACTTAATTAGTTCCCGATTGGACATTCGAATTGGACGTGGTGATGGGGATGGAGAATCCCACTCTCCATCTCCCTCAGCTCCAATCCTTTTCCCCGGGAGTTAATCTCAAACTTGGGACAGAGTTCAATAATTTGGCTTAAACTTCACAGAAACAAAAGATGGGAGTGAGTCACTCACATGAAGGGATGAATGGAGTCATATAAGAAGAAATACAGAAGAAGTAGGTGATCCGAGACCAAAGCATCTTGGGGACTGCTCGATTGGGGAGTGTAGTACCCTGTCACTTCTCATTGAGAGTGACAAGATGAGGTAGGGTGGAGACTAGGCTGGTCTCCCAGGGCTTTTGAGCATGCGTGTTGGTGTCCCCTTCTCATGGGCTCTGGCACCTACAGTCCCTGCAGCCTATAGTGAAAAAGAGCTGGGGGAATTGGAGGAGAATGGGAACCCGGAGGGCGGTAGGTAAAGACTTCATTTCTAAGCATGGAGTTCAGGGTGATGGGAAGGAGGGTTTCCACTGCGGCCAGGGTAGAAGACTAGGGTTAGAGGAGTCATAGATTGATGAGTTAAGGTTTAATGAAAAGATACCAAATTGTACTTAAGTGCTTATCTTTCTTTGCCGCTTGATCTTAAATTATGTATCAGATTTTAAAATGTGGACATGATTAATGCTGCTTAGGATCTCCAGCTTGGCAGTTTAAACGAGGAGTTATATTTTAACTTAAAAAGCATAACTGAGAGGAGACACCATTTTTCATTAATTAATCACCGGTGCGTGAAGTTCTGCTGTTTGGACCCCAAGGCGGCATGCAAAGGTGCCACTGCCCACTGGGTGGTAATTTACCCTCATCACGGGCAGAGTGCTTTGGAGAAAATAAACTGCTCCCGAGGGCTGCAAGAGTAATGCGGCATGAGGGTTACAGGGAATATGGAGGTTCTTATGTTTCACCAAGAAGGGGAATGGATCTAGAGAGTAAGATGGGGGAGAGGAAGTGCAATGTTGATGCCACTGAAGGGCTAGTCTTAACCTCTAGACACATCACAGAGAGAGTCTGTCTTTGAAGGGAGAAGGTAGTTTGGGGGGCTTGAGAAGTAAAATACAGAGTATGGGCCTGAATTGCACAGTTGAGTTCAGGAGACATTTGTTGAACACCTACTATGTGTCAGGTGGCTTAAGCCATCAGGGAATTTACTGACCTTCCTAGTGGACCAGGCAGGTCAAACAGTGCGTGGATCTGGTCTCTCCCCCCCTTGGTGGCTACTCCCTCTGGGTTGACGCCGTTCTCAAGTCTCTCAATGTGATGAGAGTGTGACCTCATCAGGATGGCTATGAGCAGCTCTTGGGACTACATCCTTTTAGGATGAATTCATTGGGAAATAAAGGCTTTGTTTCTGGACTCCTAAGAAGACCCCCTGGGTAGACTTGGGTGGGGGGTTTGAGCCCATGCCTAATCCTGAAGCATTTGCTGAAGTTGTCCGAGTGCTTGGAGGCAGCGCCCCCCCCCCCCCCCCCCCCGTTCTTGCCATCTGAAATGCATCCTCTATGATGGCCATGTCTGATGTCTGGCCTCTTTTAATGCAGCGAAAACTTTGAGACTCTTAAGCAGTTTGAGTGCAAAACCTGCTGGGTTTTGAGTGATATTTTGTTTCTGATCTTTTAGCTTTGTCTTACCCTGTCCAAATTTTTTAAAGCAGCTTGTGTTTGTTGTGTCTTGTCAAAGCATTCAACTTAGTGTCATGGAAGCAACAGCTCTTTTGCTTCATATTCTTACTTCATTGGTTTATTAATATTTCATTAAATTACGTATAATAACTGGCAAACAGGGGTGGGGACAAGCACAGCAGACTCTGGGTAAGCTTTCTAGTTAACTCGCCGAGGCACAAGTGCAAGGGTCTCCCTGAATTGCCACAGGGTTGTGGGCATTTGACAGAGCGAATAGAAAATGTAGGTAAAGCAGGCACGTCAGATGAGGTCCTTAAAGAGCGTTCCACTGCCCAAGTTTGCTCGGTGATGAGTGGCCTGGATGGGCAGTTGCAGTGGGTCTTGAGAGAGTGAACTGGACCTGTATGGGATGGGCAGGAGAGAAGGGGAGCTCGGCCTCCCTGAGGAGAGCCAACAGTCCAGAGAGAAGCATAGTGACTTCAGTCCACATCCAGACTGATGGCCAAACTCTGTGGGCACTGACCTGAGCTAGGACGATACCCAGGCAGAGCTCATGGGCACAGAGTGGGGATGCCAGGAAAGCCTGCCCACTCTCTTGTATTTCATCAGGGCATGTGTGGGAAAGAGAAGAGGATGCTGCCCCCTGTCCCCAGGTGGCAGAGCAAAGCAGGGGGTTGCCCTGGCTCACACATAGGAGTGCTCCCTTGGGTCACTTGGGCAGTATATTCAGAAGGGGCTGCCTACCTAGGAAAGCCAAGAGGACACTGACCTCTTTGCCCAAGGACCCAGGTAGGCACAAACATTTTTGAATGCCACTGGATTCAAAATCTCGGGCAGAGATTGGCACCATCTAATGTTCTAGGGACTGCCTGACATCAGCTGCAGTGTACTGGGACAGCCCAACCCTCCTCAGAGCAGGTCTCAGGAGCCTCATTAAGAAATAGGGACAGGGATACCTACCTCACAGACTGTTGTGAGGGTTAAAGGAAGTGAGACTCTCCCAGTTCCCAGTACAGAGTAAGTGTCGGCTCCCTGGGTCACATCTCTGTCTCCGTAGCTTCAGCTCTGCAAACTGAAACAGAAGCTTCAGCAGTTCGCCTTGTGCATATGGTGCAATGGTGGCAGAGCAGGTTCCGGAGCTCTGACTTTTCCACCCAGCCCGACCTTGGTCCACACCCAGGTCTGCTTTTCCCCAAGCTCGGGCCCCCCTGCCCCTGGGATGGGTGGCCTCGGACCCTTCAGCGTGGGTTACTGCATGGTGAGAAAGGCCTCAGCTTAATAATGAAGCAGCGATCAGACAAGCGAAGGCCACAGGCATACCTGTTTACTAAAACAATATCAGATAACGATTTTAAACCAGCTGCAGCTCAGGGAGCCAGTGGAGCCGCGGAAATGACTACAGCTCAGGGCCTAACTGGGAGGCCATCACTTATTTATAACATTGCCGCTTTCTTGCTGTTACTGCACACGTGCCCCTGGGTCTAGGCAGGTGGATACCTTCCATAATCTGAGCAACAAATGAGTGGATTTGTCCAGTTCTCTGAGCTGGGGGATTGGCTGGGGTGCGAGAGTGAGGAATTCAGGAGTTGGGGTCCCCAGACACTGGCACTTGGGTGAGGGACGAGGGGCTAAGCTCCGGAGTCCTGAGTCCTTTGTTTAAAGTGGATTCAGTTGCCAGGGACCGATCATGCAGATGTGGGGGTGTTGACCCGCCACCTCACCGTAGCCATTATTTATGATTTATGATCACTGTTATTGTTGCTTTTATTTATTGTGTGCACTGCACTTCATATTCCAGGGCTCCCTGGGTGATCTCAAGCAATTTCAGGACTTTAAATTTCTAGACACTGACAGCCCCCTAACTTATTTCCAGCCCAATTTCTGCACTTCGTACAAACACATACTCGTCCTTTGGCCCTGGATCTCTCCACTGGGATGTCGGACAGGCTCCTGAGTGACAGCATGTGCAAACAGAGCCAGTCCTCTGATAGTCTTTGCACCACAGGAAATGGCGTTATGATCTACCTGGTCCATCTTTAATCCTCCCAATCCCTCATGGCCTCATCCAGTCTTCCCACAGACCCTGCTGGCTCTTCTTCCAAAGCACCTCCTGTATCCGTCCACTCCTCTCCACCACCTGGTTCTACTCCCCAATCATCTTTGCCTCTTCACCAACAAACACCACTGCTTCCAGGTTCTTTCTCATCCATCCTAACTCTAAGTCAGATGACCTCCTTCCAATCCAAAGCCTCCCCATGCCTTCTCATTACACTTGCATGACCTACTTTGTGCCATGACCCTCAGGTCTCCCCATGCTCTGACCCTTGCCCACCTCTGTAGCCTCGCCTCCTCCACCTCCATGCTGCACTGACCACCCTGGCCCTTTCACAGAGCACACTTGTTCCAGGTTCAAGGCCTTTGCAGCTGCTGTTCCCTCTGCCTGGAATCATTTCCCTCTGGGCTTCCCAGGACTGACTCCTCATCAGTCATGTTCCACTAAATGCCTATACATCATCTTCGAGGAGAGCCTACCTTAGTTAAATAACACCCCCTTGCTGCTCCTTATCATAGCATCATGTTTAATCCTGTATAGCAGTTGCAGTTATCTGAAATTATCTTATTTGTTTACACCCACTAGGGCGTAGACTTTACCGGAGCAGGAACCATTTGGTGTGTGGGTTTGGCTCTGAACAGGGCCATTCACAGTGCCAGGGACATAGTAGGCTCTCCATAAATATTTATTGAGTGAATTCATGAGCAAATGTGTTTCTAATTTTAATAATAACCTACCAAAGTAGGTTTCATTTGCAGGAAGTTGATGATGGAAGATGTCATGCATCTTGCTTAAGGGTCATGCAAGCATCTAAGTGGCAGAAATGAAGTTCAAACCCAATTTTGTCTTACTCCAACACTCTCCTCCAAAACCATGCTACCTTTCCCAGACACAACTACCTGGGAGCTGCCTCCAGAAGACAGAGTGGGGAGATTCCTTGGGAAAGTGTTCCTGGCTCAGACAAGCAGAGGGTTACTGTGTCTGGACCCTGGGGTCAGTAATGACCAGCATCATCATCCCAGCACCTGTGGGTGAGGGAGCAAGTGTGACTGGGAGGGGGCAGGGGGTTTTGGGGAGATGCAATGAGTAGTGGCTGCTCTAAAGCTCTGGGTTATCCTCACTAGGACTACATCAGTGTGACCCGGTGATGACCAGCAGGCAGCCTGCTTAGGAGAGCTAATACAGTTAATTGCACCAAGCAACCATGGGCAATGTCTGAGAAAAGAGAAGTGCAGAGGCACTAGAATGGAGCCATGTGGGTACCTTATTTGGTAGCAAGAACTGGATGCTGTCTTTCCATGAGGTGACACGGGGGCTGCCAATATGCCCTTCCATCCACCTCTGAGACCTGCATCTGCTCTTGTTCCTCATGTGGAGGGGACCACTTATGCTGTAAAACCCTTGCCTTTCTGGTCCTGTCCTACCCCTCCGTTTTCCCTCGGGTGCACTCTGTCCTGAGTCTCATCTGACACCTGAGAAGAAAGGATGACCTCTCACAACAGTTGACAAAGGATGGGGGTTTAGGTTACAGCTTTGCCTTTCTAGGACCCGTGATCCCGCCCATTCAGAAAGCTCTGGGATGCCTCATAACGTAGCCTTGACATAGTTTACCGTGGTCCTTGTGAGCGCATTGGAGAGATAATTTCCATTCAGGGAGAGGCCTTTTGCTAACAGTGTCTTCGTTTTCTCTCCCATGCCTCTTCCATTCCTTATAATTTGGATCTGTTGCAATTAATCAAGCTGTAAAGGAGTCAGGAACATTAAACAGAATTTGCCATTTTCATGCAAAGCTGAAAGACATGGCTATTTCACATGTAGCGATTAGACATTTTTATGACCAACCTATCACATTACACACCACAGATTTCCAATAAATAAAGCAAAGCTAGAATGGGGGCTGCCAGTTGTATATAACAATCCAACTAAACCATATTGTGGACAGAACAGTGCTGTCTTGACATCTAATTTACTCAATTACATGAGTGATCATGTCACTCCCTGCTTAAGCCCCTTCAGTGTCTTACCATAAATTAGAATGACAGGTGAATACCTTAGTGCTCCCCTCCATCATGGCACTTAGACACAGCACGGAGAGAATATCCCATGTGCCTCCCTCGCTTGACTGGGTGTCCCATGAGGCAGGGGCCACACTGTTTTTCTTGGTATCCCTTAACTAGCACAGGGCGTGGCATCCTGAGAGAACCTAGCAGAGGTTTGCTGAGTGGATGAATAACTGAATGATCAACTCAAGATACTGTGAACAGGGATAGGGATGACCTGGGAGACATCTCACAGACCTAACATGGCTCACGTTTGAGCCAGTCCATAAAGTGACATTTCTAGATATTTGACACCTCACTTGGAATTGTCTATCTCAGCATAGACCCTTAAACTTGAGCCATTAAGTTAAAATTGTGCCAACCTAACTACCCATGCCATGATAGAGATTGAGAACACGAGCAAACTCTTAGGTAAGGGACAAAAGAGAAGGGAGGGAGAGAGGAGAGGGGAGGGAGAGTGAGGTGTAATAGAGCCTGCTCCAGAGTGAGTGGGGACAGGCAGTGATTTCTTCTCTCCTCTGGTTCCCTCAAGCTCCTTTAGCCCAAATATCTTGCTGCTCTTATAGGATCTGTAATTTAGACTGCCCGTAAAACCTAATTTACCCAGGCTTACCCCAAGTAAGAGAAAATGGTTCGTGTGTATTCGCTACATCTGAGCCACCCAGATGGTTTGGGGATTCATACTGAATTGATCTGTGTTCTAATAGCCAACCACAGTCATTGTTTTTTTGATCTGTCTGCATCTCAGCAATAATAGTGTATACATTCATTGAGGAAATATGGCAGTGAGGATTCGTTACAGGCTGCTGTCAGTTCACAGGGTTCTGCTTGGAGCTACTTGTCATGCAACCAAGAGATGGTCCTTCCCCTTAATTCAGTTGAAACCCACCCTCCCCCCTTGCACCCTCCCTCCCCTCCCAACACCCACCCGTCCGCCTCCCCCTCACTCCCACTTGCCACCTGGAGAAGCCAGACCATCACAGTATTGCCTGTTACTGGTGACCCCATCCTGCATTCTGGACCAGCAGTGTCCTGTGACAGCTCTGAGGAGGGGTGGTTGGGTGGGTTTAAGGGCAATGGGGAACTTCCAGTTTGGGTTGAAGAACAGAAATAAACAGGAACAAGGAGGTGGTCTCTCTCCCTTCAGGCTCAGATTCCCATTTGGCAGGATAGCTACTATTAGAAGGTCATTGGGCAGTGGTTTGTCACTCAGGTTAGCCTGAGAACTTTCAAGGAGAGACTGAGGAAGGAGAAGGGGGAGTTTTCCTCTCCAGAAAAACTTTGATAGAAGCAGAAAGCCAGCTGCCTGTGCGGGCTGGTTCTGGGGTGGAAACTTGCATCCACAGAGCTGGGCAGGGGATGCCCACAGGGAGGCTCAGGAAGATAGCTTCAGCCCTGCCACTCACCTCCAGCAGGGCGGGCACAGCCAGATCTTATGATATTCCTGAATGTAATCCAGAAATTTGGATTTTTTTAATGTGAAATCTTCACTTTTTAAATATTAGCAACAGATTCTTGATACATGACACACTGCTCTTCCTGCTCTCCTAAAAAAATGTCTGTGGGCAGCATTGGAATCACAAGTTCCTTGGTTCCTGGAGGCAGCAGGGTGGTCTGAATGACCTGGTGAGACTTCTGTGTTGAATACCATGTGTACCTTCTGGGCACGCTGTGATTTTCCACTCCTCACCTGAAAGCACAGGAATGTGACACTTTCCACTTTCCTCTTACTGGAGAATGTTCATGAGAAACCCCAATAACATGTGGGCTGTGTTCATTATAGTATTTACCCGATGGCCTATTTATAGAGCGCGGGTGCCCCCTCTGCAGTCATGGCCAAGCCCCTCCTCTGCTTGTCTGTGTAGCAGACTGAGCTTGCATTGCTGTGCCCTCTCCCAGGCTCAGGGTCTCTGATCCTGTCTGAGGAAGATCATCCACTTCCCTCCTTTTCCTCACCTTTGTCTGACTCGGAGGTGGGGACAGCAGGCAAGGCTTTTGCATCAATTCTGGGGTGCTGCCCAGAGCTTGGCTCCCGGCATCCTTAGGAACTCATCTCCCAAAGGTATGTTCTCCCGTGGTGCTTGCTGGCACCTGGACAGAGCCATGGGTTATGCAAGGCAAGGAAGCAGGGCAGCTTGGCGCAGACTCCGGCATGTGGCTCTGTTGGCTCCTGGGGAGAAGCTGAATGTTGTCCCTGATCCCTTTCCATTTGAATCAGCCAGGAACAGCTGACCTGCCCGCCTGGTATCTCACCAGGGCTTTTTGTTGGCTGGCAGAGGGGAACAGAAGGCCAGCCAACAGGGAGGGGGAGTTTGGGCAGATGGAGGCACTTCCGGCCATGGAGATGGGTGCATGTGGGCAGCGGGGAGAGGACTCGGCCCCCGGTTTTCCTGTGGATCCACAGGGCGAGGGGCTGATGGCCTTCAGGGGACCTCAGGGAGCCTGGCCAGCCTGGCATTAGAGACCTGTTTTCCCCATTGGTGCTGCCACAGCCACAGGAAGTTACTCAGCCCTTCTGAGCTTTTGATTCCACATTGATAAAATGTGGGTAATAACCACCTCTCAACGTGGTGATGAGCTGATGTTTGTGAATGGGCTTGAAACACCATAGATCGCTATACCTGTGAGATGATTATTATGTTTACCTAGTTTTCTTCTATTGCCCAAGTACTTATTTTTCGTTCAGGTCTTTAAAGTAAAAATATTAAACACATCCAAAATGGAACAGGTCAGGGAAGTGGCCACGGGGCCTCTTTGAGCCTTGTCATCTCCTGCTGGTCCCGAGACTGTTGCCTCCGCCCCTGCCTAGCCTCCCAGCACTCAGCCTGGCCTCCCCTGTGCCGCCCTCCACACGGCCTGCAGAGGAAGCTTTCCAAAACAGCACACCTGGCCTTGTCATCTTGCTTCACAGCCTTCAATTCATAATCCAGCTTCCACATAAAGAGATGTGCACTAGGCTCTATTCTAGGCATGGGGCTGGGAAAGAGATGGCCGACGGGGCATAGTCCTGTCCCCGGGCATGTGGGCTAGGGCTCCTCAGTCCTTACAGGATACAAGTCGGGCCCCTAAGTCCCCTGGCGCTATCTCCTGCCCACCTCTCCAGCCCATCCTCCTCTGCTCCCTCCTCACCAACCTCCAGGATAAGCTCCTAGCGCTGGCTGGCCAGGGCTGTTCTCAGACCCCACCCAGGCTGGTGCTGGGCTCCCTGTCTGTGCCTGCATATCTCCAAGTGCCCTGCTTCTTCCTCCATCCCTTTTTATTTGCGAGTTTCCTACCCAGCCACCACGACTCAGCCTTTGTAGGGTTGCAAGTGATGGGAATCCAATGCAAAATAGATGAAAGGAAAGAGAATGTATTGATTCATAAAACTGAGAAGAAACCTGCTTTCTGGATCCAGGTGCTAAGGCAACACCAGGATCTGGTCTCTCCCATCTCATGGCTCTGCTGTCCTCCTCTCTGTCAGCTTCATCCTTAGGCACTCTCCCCCCGCCACCCCGACCCCCCGCCTCCAGTTCAGGCTCCAAATGCAGACAGTGTGCATCTCCATAGCAGTGCCAGCAAAAGGGCCTAGGCAGAGGCTTAATAGGCTGGTTTGGGTCATGAGACCAACCAGTCATTGTGGCTGGGCACAGTGATGGGCTAGGATGGGGCAGATATTTGGGGCAGCATGGGGAGGGTCTGAGCCTGGCTGAAAGTAGGAGGGAGTATTTTACCAGCGTAGAGTCAGTTGCTCTTACTAAACACAGGAGCCGTATAAATGCTGGGCTGGCAAGCAGAGCAGATTCCAGCAGACTTCTCTGGCTGCTCCACCACCTCTAGGGAGTTACATGCTCCCACGTGCCTCGCTGCTCTTATCAGAGTGAAATGAATGTTTGCTCACCCACCTGTTTCTTCCACTGCACTGTGAGCTCCCCGAGGCCTGGTGTGTATTCCATTCAGCTTTGACTCCTCACCATCTGACCCCCCTGGCCTGCATGGGGCTTGGTACCATGGGGTTTGGTACCATGGGGCTTGGTACCCGTGAGCCCACTGATTGAGGCCCAGCCTCTGGTTCATGCACAAGTGGAGCCACCCTGAGAAGACAGCAGTGTCAGATGGCAGATCTGGGGTCATGGTCCTGGCAATGACTGTGGACTCTTGCTAGGCTCACTGGTCCAAATCCTGCAGGTCAGGTGGTCTGGTAAGATCCGCCATCTGGGCCACTCCTGTGTGGCTGAGAATGTCATGTCATGGACAGGATACCTGGAAAACCTTAGCTTCAGGTGGGAATGCTGCCCAGCTAGGATAGTGGTTTATGGCTCAGTGTCAGAGGGGCAGGTCCTTTCCCTATGGGGCAGCAATCAACACAGTAACTGGCACCATGAACCCCAAGGAGCAGGGCCAGCCCCCGAGCTGTGTTCCTTCCTTTGTGAGCACCTCTCATCTTTCTCTGACCCTCAGGCCTCCACATTCTGCCAGCCCCCCTTGGCTGTTACGTAAGTGCACTTCATGCCAACCTTACTGAAGGCATTGACTCCAGAAACAGGGGCACCATCATTCTGGAGCTAGACCATAAGAAAATTGCTACTATTGGCAAAAGACCCATGTTTGTGAATAATTTACTTCTTTAAATATTATTTTTTATTGATTTCAGAGAGAAAGGGAGAGGGAGGGAGAGATAGAAACATCAATGATGAGAGAGCATTAATGATTGGCTGCCTCCTGCACGCCCTCTACTGGGGATCGAGCCCACAACCCAGGCATGTGCCCTTGACCAGAATAGAATCTGGGATCCTTCAGTCCACAGGCTGACACTCTATCCACTGAGCAAAACCAGCTAGGGCAATGATTTACTTCTTTAACAGATTATAGGGGTTCAGGCTATTCTCTATGACAACTCCTCCATCGCTCATGTGTACTTTCCTGGGTGGGAGAGGAGAGAGTGGCTCCTTGGTAGGGGCCTGGGGACTGGGGTACCTGCAGCCTCTCATTCCCACTGTGCAGCCCCATTACCGGGGGGCCCTGGGGAGGCTGTGCTGGGTCTGACATTATCACCCATTGAGGTAGGGTGTCAGGTAAGATCTGTTGCTCTAGACCTTCCTCCTTCCCTTCAGCAATAGGTGTTCTCCCCACGGAGCCACTAGATAAAGTTGAGGTGAATCACACGCAGTCCCCAGCGGGGTGGCTGAGGGAAGGCCAGCCCCTCTTCTCTGCCTCTGGGTGGAGGTTACTGGCAGCCTTCAGCAGTGGCGATGGCGGGCACTGAGCAGAGTTCCCCACGCCCAGTGGAGGATGCCCTGGGTGCCCTGGGAACTTCCTGGAGAAACTTCTGGCCCTGTCCCACTGATCTTCCTGAGGGTTATTTGTATACCATGAATTAAAAACAAGCTTCGGGCTGCTCTTCAAGCAATTTCTTACGAAAATGGCTCAGGTGAAATTAGCTATTCTGAATAATTCATTTTCCTTCTTCCAAACTTAAATTTGCTATTCCCTTAAAGGAGAATCAGCTAGATGTAGGGCAGGAAGAGTTGGCAGCTTTTCTTCAGATTATTAAAGCAGAAAGTGAGGCTGGGACCCCTGTGCGTTAAAAATCATTGTGTTGCTGGAGAGAGCTGACCCGAGGGGTTGGCATCATCATTAGCCACTAGCGAGGTGAGCTCCTCCCCGGGCGCCCGGGGCGCAAGGTGAGCCAGCAGGGCTGGGCCTGAGCTCCCGGGCATAGGGCTCTCTCTGCTGTGACTTCTTCTGGCTCCCAGACAGCTGTGGGAAGGGAGGACTTGGCCTCTTCGTGACAATGGTGAGGATAGGGACAGGCAGTGATCCTACTCAGGAGCCCGGTGCTGAGGGCGGAAGGGACCTCCAGTGCCACATAGCCCAGCGGTTTTTGAACTCCTGTCATTCACATACCAACGACCTTGATGAATTTTTGCCATGTGGGCTTATTCTCTGTACCTTGTTGACTCACTTTTTAAAAACGTAGGTGCATTCCTTGGTAAATGAAAGTTTAATCTAGTACAACGATTTTCAACCTTTTTTCATCTCACGGCACACATAAACTAATTACTAAAATTCTGTGGCACACCAAAAAAACGTATTTTTTTTACTGACCTGACAAAAAATAAGTATAATTTTTATTCACTCACACCAGATGGCTATTGTGTTGGCTATTGTCATTTTTTTATTTGACAATCTAAGGGACTAAACAGTCAAGTACTGCATGCTTTAAAATTTTTTGTGGCACACCAGTGTGCCTGCCATGGCACAGTGGTTGAGAATCGGTGACCTAGTACATGGAAAATTGGGCGGATGCAATAAGTAGAAGACACGGTCAAAATGAATGAAATGAAAAAAGTGTTATTCAGCTTCAGCAAAAACCTAAAGCCTGTTTTCTTGATTTTGAGTATTAAATGTTCAAGAGGCATTAAAGAAATCCCACACCCAAACCGAGACTTTCTCCCTTAAGATAATTAGAAGGATCAAAAGGGAGTTGAAAGGGGTGTGTGTTTCTCCCTGTCATTCAGAACAACTTAGTGTGGTGGCTGGCAGCAAGTGGTAGGCATAGAACCAAAGGTGACGAGGACATTGCTGATCTCCCGCCTGGCTAGGAAGGACTGACTAGGAAACGTGAGGGTGAGGTGCTGACAGATTTGGGCTGCGCTGTGCTGCTCAGGGACTTCTGTGGAATTTTGTTTTTTCAAGACACTTTGGTGATGTTTTAGGATCGCAAACAGGCTCCCAGGCCAATGAGGGGCTTTGGTGAGGCTGCCTTCAGGGCTGGTTTGTCCACTCTGCAGAGGGCACCTGCTGGGTGCTGCCCACGGAAGGCTGCTTCTGCTCTTTCCCCTTTGTGCATCCTTCTCACCGCTGGCCCGAGAGGTTCCCATGGCAGGCCTGCTGGTGGCGGCTGCCTGGTGTACAGCCAAGCAGGAGTCACTTCCTGGAGACTGAGGAGCTCTCCACATGGCCCAGTCATTTCGGAAGGTGTGGCATTGAGGACCTATCACCAGGGACCACAAGGCCAGACAGGTAGGCCCAGATCACTGCTGAGCCAAGATTCATTTTCTTGGGCCACCCTCAGTCACCCTCAGGGCTTGGGCAAAGCGAGACCGCAGTGTATAAGCTGCTTGGCTGTGGAGCCCAGCCATGGGGCTGGGGGCCTGCAGCCCTTCCACTTGCACCACCGAGCATGGATGAGAATCCCAGGTGTGTCTCCACTGGAAGGTCAGGCAGCTTGGAACTGGGCTCCGGCTGCTTCCGTCAAGAGGGAGAGATGTTGTTGCTTTATCTGTGGGAGAATTTCATGGCCAAGGTTCTGGGATTTGGGAATGCAGTGACGAGGGATAAAGTTGTTCCTCACTGGAGAAATGCCAATTCCATACTCACTTTAGCAGATAAGGGTAGCAGAGGAGTTATGGCTAAAACAGTTTGGGCACTCTGCTCTCCTGGGGATGCTGGGTAGCTGAGCCTTTGCTGGTTGTGGAGGATCTTTGGTTGACAGTGGCTTAGAGCCTCTGAACCATTATCCCTAAAGCAGGAAATAGCATCTCTCAGGGAGACAGAGGTCCCAGATGTTCCATGAGAAGAGATGTGTGTTTGTGTGTGTGTGTTTCACATGTAGATGGGTATATTGGGTATGTAGCATGTACATAGCAGCATGTTGTATGTAGATGTGTGTGCAGTGGGACAGGCATGTAAGTGTATGTACAGGCAGATGGGGACAGGGTATTATCAGAAAGGAGGACCTACAAAAAAGCAAAATGCAGACCCCAGGATGACTTGAAATAAAGGTGCCTCGCTTGATGATAGATGAGACAAACCCCATTTCAGAGCAGCTTCACCTGGGGCCCCACCTGCCTCAGACTTATGGGGCCACTGGAGAGACCTGCAGGCAGAGGCTGAGTGCTGGCCATCTGTGGAGCCGGCTCAGAGGGGATGCTGTTCTGAAGGGACCTCTCTTTATAAATGAGGCGAGACTTACAGGGGAAAGGAGACAAGGGACACTAATTGGCTTACACCCATCAGCAGAGCTGCCTCAACAGAATGGCAAATAAATGAATTGTTAAAAGGGAGGAAGAACCTCTTAGACAAATCAGCCCCTCAGCACAGGCATAGATCTTATTTTTAATCCCTAGAATTCTGACTTTTTAAAAAGAACTCCACTTGGCAGGCAGTAGAAGAAAACGTGGGAGTGAATGCTGCAATGTCTGACCATAGCTTGGTGCAGCTTCTAATCAAAGATGACTGAGCAAATGAAAATAAGGATCCACCGAGGGTTAATAAAGCTTTATTGCAAAAACCAAACAAAGAATTCATGGAATGAAATGATAATGGGGAGCTGTCCAACAATATTCTTTGGGATGCATCCAAGACTGTAATCAGAGGCAAGCTAATTCAGTACTAATTTCAGGAAAAAAGATGGGGGGAAATGGATAATTAGAAAAGAAAATGGAAACACTAGAGGAATCATATAAACATAAATTAGGTCCCAAAATATGAACACAATTAATCACAGCCAGGGGTGAATCAAACCTAATCCTTTCAAGAAGAACTGAATATTTCATCAAGTATACAAAAGAAGTATGAACCGAGAGGCATATAATCAGCCGTAACTAAAAAAACACTTGTCAGAAATTAACAGCCAACATGTAAGAGGGAAATAACATCTTCATTAACCAGTGTGGATGAAAAATGGACTCAGAAAAGACAACAAATGCTCGTGTTCCTCAAAGCCCAATCTCCTTCTATTGAAATTACAGCCATAACTTTCAAAAATCTTTTTTATTTTCTTCTCTCAGGAACAGAATGATTCATTGTATATAAAAAAGAAAAGAGAACAGAGGAAATAATTAAAGCTATAAAAAAAATTCCCAATTACGAAGCATCAGAGTCCAGATGGCTATAACACAGACTTGTCATGAAGAATCAATGTGCGCGAGTGTGTGAGTGCCTGCGTGTGTGTGTGTGTGTGTGTGTGTGTGTGTGTGTGTGTGTGTGTGTGTGGTGGGGTGGAGGGGAATGTCTACTCTAAAATGATGGAGTGGAAGATCTGGCAAAGGAAATGCTGTAAGAACGTTTCTCCCCTCCTGCAATTCAGATTCCTTAGGCCTGGCAAGGAATACCGGTATACCGGGTCCCCTAATTTGCCCATCTCAACATGTTGACACTCCACGTTAGAAAAGGAGGAACAAGGCATGGTCTGTTCTGAGGAGCAGAAACTGGAATCCCGTCCTAAGAAGAACCATTGAAGCAATGGGGGCCGGCTGGCGAGGAAACGTCTCCGAAGCAGACAGGAGCCTCGCTGCGAGGAAGAGAGCTCTCATGCAGATTTCACACCCAGTCTCTGCTTTGGGCCCTGGCTGTCTTAAACAGAAATGTCCCACCATGAGGTTAGTGAGTGATCCATCCCAAGCAGAGGTTATACAACCTGCTGGTGGAAATGTGAAGAGGACTCAAGTATAGACTCTGAAAGGTCCCGTTGAATCCTTGTGTTTTCTAATTCTGAGATAGCAAGCCAGACCAACCAACCTTTAACTCCCCAGAATGATCAGGTGATGCATTTAAGATTTCTGGAGGAGGAGAGGGTTCCTTAGCTAGCTTTACACAGCTGATCGTGAACCCTGAGTTAGCCATCAGAAAATTAAGGACATTGCTTCACCCAGAAAGAAGAATTAGGGTGGGGGTTAGACAAGAAGATTGCTGCCTGTTCTGAGTTTGGACCTTCCTGAGTAACCTTGGAGCCTTGTAGCAACTCCCTGCAGGCTGAGATGCTCAGAGGGCAGGTATTGTCCTGCCTTGGAGGTGGCGAGTGATTAGAGAGAGTAGCCCTTCCTGGTGCTAGGCACTGTGCTCAATGCATTTCATACACCATCTCATAGCAACTCTGCGTCCAAAACCATTGCCCCTGGTTTAAGAGGTGAAGATATGTACCCAGGATGAATTTAAATGATTTGTGCAAGGCCACACTGCTGGTAGGTGGTGGGGAGATGGGATTTGAACGCAGGTCCCTCCATTCTAGAGCCGGGTGCACTGCCCTCTGCTGCCTCCCCCCTCTGACCTGTATGCATCAGGCCCTGTGTCTGTGGCTGCCCCGCTGGGTCAGTGATGTCCACACGTCCAGTGTGAGTGGCTGTTGGCTGAGTCCCATGTGTCAGAGGCAGTGATGGTGTGGAGATGTGGGATTTGAATGCTCCTTGTGGGGAAGTGCACAGCTGGCAGGATTCTGAGCCCACGAGTGATCACAATTTTATTACTTCATGAAGCCTCAAAAAAAGCCTTTTTGTATGCATATGCTTATTATAAATAAATGAGCGTAAGCTTTCTTTTCACTCTTTGAAAGTACGTGCTTGAAGCCAGAGCTGCTCAGATGCTGTTCCTGGGGTTTCAGAAGTTCATTTGATCAGAAGGTGGTCTGTTCTTGCTTGAGAGTACGGCGGATTCTAATTAGTTGGGGTTCAAAGACTGAGCGAGAATTGGCCAAGGTTCTGTTAGTTAAACCAAATATCAAAAATCAGCATAAACAAGCAGTAGGATATGAGTTTATAATACCATTTCCTTTCAAAAGACCTGAATGACCCAGACCACTTTTCCTTTGGCTGATTTGAATCTTTGCATTTTAAGAGGCCTAGGTACTAGGGTATGGAATATTGTCAAGAAACCTCGCAGTTTCCTTCGCTGTGTAGGTTGAGCTGTGCTGTACCCGTATCTGACACATATGGACACAAGGGAAGTGCTGGACCAATGAACAGGAATTGAGCAATCCGTCTATATAGACCTGGTCTTAGGAACTGCAGTCAATCCACCAGCAAGCATGTATTGAACTCATATGTAAATACAGGCAGGCTGGAATTGACATCAGCCCTGGGAGGAAACACAAAGATTGCATGCAACGATTCCCATACTGCAGGTCTGAAAGAGTGGCTTTGTTTTGAATTCCCTGAGTAATTGAAATAAAAAGTTTTAGATTCTATTGATGTAGCGAGTCCTCTCTGCTTTTTGAGAAGGTAGAGGAATGCATGAGCACGATAAGGAGAGACATAGAAGATATAAAAAGAGACTTAAATTGAACATTGGAGCTGAGAAATGCCGTGGATTGGATTGAAGGTAGAGGAGGCATTGCAGAACTCAAATACATAGCAATAGAAATAGTCCAGAATGAAACGGAGAAGGCTAAAAGATTGAAGAAATTGGGCAGAACATCAGTGAACTGTAGGCATTAGAAAACAACAACCTGGGTTGGCTCTGTAATTAACCCTATGTTATAGGGGAGGAAATGAGGCAGAGATGGGTTTAAGTTATTTACTCTGTCCATGGTTAATGATTGGTAGAGTCTGAGGAGGCATCATGACTTCTAAGACCAGAGGCTTAGAAGTTAACAAAGTGATTCAAAGCCAGTGTGATGCTACTTTCCCAATGGTGAGTTCACCAGAGAGGAAATTGAGAAATAGGAAAAGAAATCAGAGATACAGAATCACGGGGCTACAGACAGGGCAGCGATAATCCATTGCTACAGCAAAGCACCTCAAAATGTAATGGCTTAAAACACCATCAGTTTATTATTTTTCACGATTCTGCCAGGTTGATTTCAAAGGCCTGTGTGAATGTTGGGGAGTGGAGTGAAGCACTCTGGCAGGATGTGGGTGTTAGAATTCTCCTTTCAGCTTCAATATTCACACTAAGAACCAGTCCTCACGATTATTTGGGTTTTCAAATGTGTTACAGACCTTCAGTCTTCTAGAGATTATCTTCTCCCTAGTCTTCTAAAAAATATTTTTCTTGATTTCAGGGTGGAAGGGAGAGGGAGAGAAAGAAACATTAATGATGAGAGAGAATCATTGATTGGATACCTTTTGTATGTCCCCTGCTAGGGATCGAGCCTGCAACCAAGGCATGTGCCCTGACCAGGCATCCAGTTGTCCACTGTGCAACACTGGCTAGGCTCTTCTCTCTAGTCTTGTCATGTAGTAGGATGGCACCTCAGATAGGATGGGCCTGATCAGATTCTTTGAGTCTGACACAGTCTCCTATTATAGCTCATATTCTTCTTTCTTTAGTCAGACTTTTCCCCTTCTAAGTGGGTTTTGGAGAGCTGTGGTGTAACTCTCATTGCCTAAGTAGATAGATCCTCTCCCAACACTCTTCCTGCTCTGTGTCCTCCTTCAGTAGAAGTACTTCCCAGTTTTCCAAGCAGGTTTTTATTCAGAGTTGACTGTAAAGGAGATGTTTGGATTTAGGAGTGTAGTTTTCCACCTAAAGTATGTTTAACTGGTTCTTGAAGGACTTCCTCATCCTGGCCTTAATGCCCATTTACTGCCAATTGTCTCTACCAGGGGTGTGGGTGTGGCGATTCCAACCATGGCTGCTGACATTCTGGTAATAGGGACCTGGGCTGTGTTTCATGCTGGGTCGCACCCCAGATGCCCATCTTTCTGATCTCCCTTCAAAAGAGAAATTGCTTCTGGAAGATTCTAATGCTGGGGGGCTTACTTGTACCAGGGGTTCTAGGAACAGGTTAACACAGTATTTAAGATGAGGTCCCCCTGTCTATTTGCATGAGAAAAGAGAACTCGGTGCATTTACACAGGAGAAAGTAACTGCCTATCAATCACTCCCTAGGTGACCCCTCTGGAGAACAAAGGGCAGTTGCTTTTTGAAGTCAAGGGTTTCTAAGTTAGGGGTTACCAGCAAATGGGCTCTCTCTTGGTAGGATGCTTTTCTTTTCCTTCCTGATGGACAAATTAGGCTGCATTTTTTATTTCTTTTTTACTCCAGGCATCTCTGTGGGTCTCTATTCTCTGCCTTTCCCTACCCCCTGCCTTTTTATTCTCACTTTTCCCAATTGGCGACCACTCCGCTCTCCCCTCCCTCCCTCCATCCTATCTCTTGGTGTGTAATTTGTTTGCAGTCAGGTTGTCTCTTTGATTTACTGGGCCTCTTCTCTGCAGAATTATAATAAATGGATTGCTTTGCTGAGCCCCAGCTAGTTCAACACCATTTGCTCAGCCTGGGTCAAGCCCCTTGCAAACAGAGAATGCATACACACCGCACAGAGGCACATGCTCACACACACAATATCAACCCTCTCTATCTTTTTCCAGCCAAATATAATGAAAAATCTCAAGTCATCCATCTGAGAACCAATTAAGTTACAAGAACACAGGAAAAGATGTCCCCAGGATGGTCCGCCTCCCCACAGTGCAGTCCTGGGTGCTGATGGTCTCAGGAGGCCTAGAGATTGTCCTGATTGCAGACTTAATTAGTTGTATAATTAGCAAGTGCAGGCCTATAAAACCTTTGTTGTTTGCATCTAGAATGTGTATAAAGAGCGTAAATCTCAACTGCGTTAACTGAAATGAGGAATGAACAAATCTGTTCATGGGCTGCTCTGCCTCAGACACTTCAGTGGTTTCCCTTTGCACTGACAATAAAGTAGAAAAACAAGCAAACAAACCATAAATCCAAACAAAGAACATTTTAATGTGGCCTATGAGGCCCAGCCTGTTTGGTCTTCTTCCTCCCCAACTATCTCCAGTGCAAGAGCACATTACCCCCTACACACACACATACATATGCGCGCGCACACACACACACACACACACACACACACACAGCACAGAGATAACCACAGGATTTCACTTGCTCAGAGGTGCTGGGCTTGCCTCTGCCTGATGAGTCCTACCTGGCACCTGCCCTTCTCCTTCATCAGGACCCTTCTACTCATTCCTTTAATCTCAGCCTCAAAGCTGCTATTTCCAGGAAACGTTACATCCTTTGCGTCGAGCTAGGTTCTGTTACTGACTCCACCACCCACTATCATCCTCCTCTGTCACTGAGTGCAGTGGAGACATGAGTATTTGGGCAACTCCCTGCAGGATGTCTCTCTCTGTGTCCCTTTAGAATCCAGGGGTGGGGAACGTCAGGCCTGAGGGCCATATAAGGCCCAGGAAATCATTTGGTCTGGCTCTGCAAAGGCATTAGGGGTGAGTTAATTAAATGTTTGACCAAATATAGCAGAGACAAGGGTGGGTCCAAAAATAGCAGGCTAATTTTATTTTAAATTTTATTTTATTGTTTAAAGTATTACAAATAGTAGTACATATGTCTCCTTCTTTTCCCCACTTACCTTTCCCTGGCCTCCCCTACCCCCCAGCAAGTAGGCTAATTTTAAAAAAATCTTTATTGTTGAGATTATTTCAGATGTGCTTCTCCCCTCCCTCATTGCCCCCCTTCACTTGGTTCCCACCCCACCCCAGGCCTTCGCCACCCTATTGTCTGTGTTCATAGGTAATGCATATATGCATATAAGATCTTTGTTTAATCTCTTCCTTTCCCCCCTCCCCCTTCCCTCTGAGAATCATCATCAGTCTGTTCCATTTCCATGCCTCTGATTCTATTTTATTCATCAGCTTATTCTATTCATTAAATTTCTTATTCGTTTATTTTGATTTTTAGATTCAATTGTCAATAGGTATGTATTTGTTGTTATTTTGTTGTTCATAGTTTTGATCTCCTCCTTTTTCTTCTTCTTCCTCTTCTTAAAGAATACCCTTCAACATGTCATATAATACTGGTTTGGTGGTGATGAACTCCTTTAGCTTTTTCTTAGTTCTTTATCTGACCTTCAATTCTAAATGATAGCTTTGCTGGGTAGAGTATCTTGATTGTAGGTCCTTACTATTCATCACTTTGAATATTTCTTGCCACTCCCTTCTGGCTTGCATAGTTTCTATTGAGAAATCAGCTGACAGTTGTATGGGCACACCCTTGTAAATAACTAACTGCTTTTCTCTTGTTGCTTTTAAGATTCTTTCTTTGTTTTTAGCCCTTGGCATTTTAATTATGATGTGTCTTGGTGTGGTCCTCTCTGGGTTCCTCCTGTTTGGGACTCTCTGTGCTTCTTGGACTTGTAATTCTATTTCTTTCACTAGGTGGGGGAAGTTTTCTGTCATTATTTCTTCAAATAGGTTTTCAATATCTTGCTCTCTCTCTTTTTCTGGCACCCCCATAATGCAAATGTTGGTACGCTTGAAGTTGTCCCAGAGGCTTATTACACTATCTCCATATTTTTTATTTTTGCTCTTCTGGTTGGGTGTTTTTTGCTTCCTCATATTTCAAGTCATTGATTTGATTCTCGGAATCCTCTACTCTACTGTTGCATCCCTGTATATTATTCTTTATTTCAGTCAGTGTATGCTTAATTTCTGACTAGTCCTTTTCCATTTTTTTGGCATTCTCAATAAGCTCCTTGAAAGTCTCACTAAGTCCCTTGGAGGTTTCTAGAAGATTCTTGATTAACCTTATAACCATGGTTTTGAACTCTGTATCCAGTAGTTTGCTTTCTTCCATTTCTTTCATTTGTGACATGTTTCTTTGTCTCCACATTTTGGCTGCTTCCCTGTGTTTGTTTTTATGTATTTGGGTAGAGCTGCTATATCTCCTTGGATTAGTAGAATGGCCTTGTGTAGTAGGTGTCCCTTAGGGCCCAGTGGCTAAGCCTCCCCAGTCACCTGAGCTGGGAACTCTAGGTGCATCCTTTTGTGGGCTGTGTGCACAGTCTTGTTGTAGTTGAGAATTGATTGCTATTGGTGTCACTGGGAGGAATTTACCTCCAGGCCAACTGGCTGTGAGGACCAGCTGCGACTACAGTGGGAGAGCTGCTGTGCAGGAGACACCCCTATGGAGCAGGCCTTGGTTCAGTGGGGCCTTGGTGCTCACTGAGTTGGCGTGTCTCTTATGGTTGTATAGAGTTGTAATCTGGTATGATCTGACACTGGGTACACTGGCTCTTGGGTCTCCAGGGAGGTGCAAAGTCAGCCACTGCCTGGGGCCACCTGGCAGGAACTACACAGAGATCTGCAGATTCCTCCTCTTTGTATCAGGATTGGAAGTGCCCAGACGAGGCCCAGCTATGAAGCAAGGCAGGCTGGTACTGGTGCCAGGTCTTGGGCCTTTTATTGATAGATTTGGGGCTCCCTGACCCAGCTGTAGCTTGTTGAGAGATTTTAGCCTGAGCAAGGACTGGCCATTCATCTGCAAAAGCTGCTGCATACAGCTTGCATGGGGTTATAAATTGGATGAGGCAGGGTCTTAGGGAATCACCAGGGCAGAGCAAACAGAGATAGCTGCCAGTCAGCCCTGCTACCAGGGAGGTCCCAGCAAAGGAACAATGATTCCTGTGAGCACCTCCATCTGGAAAAAAAGCTGCCCCAAGTTCCTGCCCTCATGCCAGACCTCCTCGTATGTGTCTGTGTTCCCCAGACCCTCGCTCTGTTGCTGGAGCTCAGAGGAAGTGGGACCTTGTAAGTTTAGTTCATGGTGCCTGCCTTTTAAGAGGACCCTGGGCTGGACTTCTGGTGTGGGGCTGGGAGCCCTTGCTCCTCCTGGCCTCCTCCACAGAGACGATCTCCCTTCTGATTAAAAAAGTGGCACATGTGGGTGCCGGCCCAGCCTGTTCTGAGCCTCTGTACCTCCTACCAGTCTCAGTGTGCTTTCTTCTCTACTTCCCTAGTTGTAGGGTTCCATTCAGCCAGCTTTCCGGCTGTTGCAGATGATGGTCATTCTGTATTTTAGTTGTAATGTTGATGTGGTTGTGGGAGGCGGCAAGTACAGGTTACCTAGGCCACCATCTTGGTTCTTCGGATGCATTCAGTTTTCTAGCAGGATAATGTTTAAGTTGATAATTTTGTATGGCCCATGAATGATGTTATAAATATCCAAATAGCCTTTGGCAGAGAAAAGGTTCCCCACCCCTGCTTTAGACCGTATGCTGCCTGGGGGCGGGGTGGGGTGGGCTCCTTCCTGTTTGTTCTGGGATGTATCTGAAGAGCAGGTGCTCCCTAAGTACCTGTGAGCAGAACTGAGCAAAGGAAGGACTGCAGAAGAGTAGCAGGTCTTTCTTCATTCAGCTGTTGCGAGATATTTGCATTGAAGTATGACATTGCTGTTTTATTTGCTTTTTCTGTTTTTACCCTCATGCCACCTTCTTTACTCCTGTGCAATGTGACTGCTCGAGTTGAGCCAGACTGGTTTCTGTCCACTGGAGGGAAGTCTTAGAGAACAGGGCTCAGCTTCTCCAGCTTGGCACGCCCACGGTCCAGAGTATGTGGACTCACTTCACATGTGTTGGTGACTTCCTCCTGAGGTGTCCCTGCCCTGGGTCTCCCCTTGCCACCATGTCCAAGTTCAGCATGGTGAGGCTTGTGGAAGGAGGAGTGGACTGGTGGCAAGGCCTCAGTTTCAGGTGGACCGGCTCCCTGTGCTACCTTGAGACCACCACTCTAGGTCTCACTTTCCTTTCATGGGCTTCAGGTTTTCTCACCGGAGGTCCTTTCTAATAATACCATTAGACCTTTCCAAAGCAGAAATGCAAAAGCTGAATCTTCCCAGCCTAGACACCTTCCAAAAGGTCATCTAAACCACCCCTAACCTTCAGGACAGGTAGCACCTGGTCTGTCCATTCCTTCTCTGGAATGGACCTTCTCCCTGTCTGGCTGTGTTTATGAAGCCTGGGATTGTTGGTTTGGTTCTTTCCTTGGGGTTCTGGCAAATGAAAGAAGGTTCTAGAAGAACGATGGGGAGTTCTGTTCGGAGCAAGCGCTCTGATGTGGTAGACCACCCAGCCACAGCCCCTACAGTCTCTGCAGTGTGCTTTTTAAGATTCGCTCCTTAGTTCAGAATTTCGTGAATGCACCAGTCATGGCAGGTACGTTTCTCGTCTCCTCCTGTGGCCACTTCTGATCCACGAGGTCTGTTAAAGAGCCCAGTGTTTCGTTTTTAGAAAATGTACCCTTCTGATGGTTTTGTTTCCCTGACTGGTATTTTTCTCTCTAGTTTTTCATTCTCTGTGTCTCTGGGAACCAGGAACTGTGGCTGTGATGTTAGGGCCTCTCCTTTTCTTGTTTGAGTCTGTAAATCTCCAGCATCTGAGGAGTGACAGCCTCCAGCCTTGGGCTTCTGCGAGGAAATGGGCTTTGCCCCCCTCAATGCATGGGCAGATTTTCTGCTTTAATAATCACCGCCCCCCCCCTTTTCTGGAGATTTACCATTTAAAAGGTGCTATTTAAAAGAAATTAATGCAAAATAGGGATCTGCATTGGAGAAGCCCATACTCCTTCCCTGTGGCCCTGTGTGTGTAAAAGGACTGCCTTGCTTTTTTTTTTTTTTTCAGCCAAGCTGGGTCCCAGGGTCAAAACCCACAGAGGTCAAAAAGGACCTCGATCTTGTCTTCTCACCCTGCGTTGCTGGCTTGCTGGATGAGCAGTGAATTAAACATTTTGCCCAGTGACAGAGAATCAGGAGGGCGCAGATGGACACAGGAGGGGTCGTGGTGCCCAGTGCAGAAGGGGTGTGTTGGAGAGTGAGTGCCTGTTCTTCCGTCCTCATGCACAGGGAGAGGGTGAGCTCGGGAGAATAATCTCTAACTGTTACCAATGCATTTTCCCCACAAAGAAACGAAGAAAGCCAGAGCTTTGAAGTGGAAATTGTTTAGGCTCAGAAGAAGCTGAAAAGTAAAATATGGTGCTAGGACCTTTTGTGTGCAGACACAGAATCTGAAAACATGCACTTTCCCCATTAAACATGCTCAAATATCTGTCTAGTCTGCATGTAAGCAAAAGTGAATTCGCGTATAAGCTCAAAGAGGAGAAGCCAACCGAATGTTAAGAAGGGCAGCTTAAGGGTCTATTCAAGTGTAAACTGCTAGAGAAGGTGGGCTGATAATAGAAAAGCGTGTCAGGTTTACCTTCTGCATTTTGAACCGGGTGGGCAGGGGAGGGGAAGTGGGTACAGTGCAGGTGCAAATTCTGGGAATATATCAAAAGAAACCCGAAACACTAATTCGAAAGAATATATGCACCCCTATGTTCACTGCAGTGTTATTTACAATAACCAAGATTTGGAAGCAGCCTGTCACTAGATGAGTGGGTAAAAAAGTTGTGGTACATTTATGAAATGGAGTACTACTCAGCCATCAAAAAAGAAGGAAATCTCACCTTTTGCAACAACAGCATGGATGGACCTGGAAAGTATTATGCTAAGGGAAATAAGCCAGTCAGAGAAAGACAAGTACCATATGATTTCACTCATATGTGGAATCTGATGAACAAAATAAACTAACAAAGTGGAGACAGACTCTGTGAATACAGAGAACAGACTGATAGCTGTCAGAGGGGAGGGTGTTGGGGCCTGGGTGAGAAGGATGAAGGGAGTAAGCAAAGAGAGAAAAGAAAGACTCATGGACACAGACAACAGTATGGTGATTGCCAGAGGGAAGGGATGGTAGGGGATGACATAACAAGGTAAATGGGGAGGGAAAAATGGTGATGGAAGGAGACTTGACTTGGAGTGGTGAACACAATGCAATATACAGGTGATGCATTATAGAACTGTCTACCTGAAACCTGTATAATTTTAATAACAAATGTCACCTCAATAAATTGAATTTCAAAAAAAGGAAAGGCTCATGGGTCCCTCCCTAAGGCTTCCCTCTACTTTTCTCTTTTAGTCCCAATTTCTGCAGTCTTTGCCAAACATCTTCGGAAAAGACAAACTAGGCTTGAGGATGAGGTGTAGGGGTTGGGGACTGACTCCTCTGGATTTCTCCCTCCCATATAGCACATATCAGAAAGTTGTAGCCTTCCTGGATCACTGGGAGATATGGACATAAAATAATGTTAATGGTTCATCAGGTCAGGTACATGGCATGTTGATGCTGAGAAAAGGAGCTCTGAGATGTCAGACATCTCAGACCTTCCGGCTGCTCACCGTCCCAAAAGGTCCTCCGTGAGAAGCCGAGTCTGTGTTTGCTTTGCGTCTGCTGAAGGCTGAGCGTATCCAACCAGTTTTCTTCAGCCTGGGTGCCCTCGCTCCCATGACCTGGTACACTGGGTGTGAGTTACCTCTTCAATAAAGGGAGACAATCACAGAACCGGCCTCACAGGGTCATTGAGAACTAACAGACCATGCCTGGCCTGTCGTAAACACCCGATAATAGTTGACGTTGTTTGTGGTGGATATTACTATTATTATTATGACAATCATTATTTCCACCCCGCTGGCCTGTCACTGCTCACTTTTCTTCTTGCTGAATGGCTCGATGGTCTCCTCCTGTCAAATGCCTGCTCCTGTGCAGGCTGGTCTCCGGGCAAATCTTCCTGGAGCTGGCCTCCTCCAGCCCAGTCCGCCCTGAGGTCTTCTGGGTGCTTTGTCCATCGGGAGTAGTTCGCTGGGGTGTCAGGCTCAGAGGGCAGCCCCACCCATGCAGACCTGCTGGAAAACGCGGCAGTTGGGTGTTGACCAAGGTGGCCATCTGAGTGCAGAGCTGGCGGCTGCAGCCCTCAGTGCTCGGGGCCCACCAGAGCCCTCTGCTGATTGAGATACAAAGGGGTGAGGTTGATGCAGGGTCAGCAGGTGGCCCAGCCTCATAATGGGGAGAAGAAACTCCATGGGGAGTTCCCTCCTGGTGAATGTCATTCTCCTTGCGTGGTCCCTGTCTCGTCACCAGCAGAGCTGTGTGAGAGACTGTGTGAGAGTGGGGACACCATGCCACACAGGGTGGTGGGAGGGGGACCCCGTCCCTTCTTTTTAAAAAAATATATTTTATTGATTTTTTTACAGACAGGAAGGGAGAGGGATAGAGAGTTAGAAACATCGATGAGAGAGAAGCATCGATCAGCTGCCTCCTGCACACTCCCTACCGGGTATGTGCCCGCAACCAAGGTATATGCCCTTGACCGGAATCGAACCTGGGACTCTTGAGTTCGCAGGCTGACGCTCTATCCACTGAGCCAAACCGGTTAAGGCCTCTGTCCCTTCTTGAAAAGATGAAGGCAAAGGTACTCTGATTCTTTCTCACAACCAGGTTTAAGTTGGGGGATCCAGGGCACAGCCCGGCCCCCTCACCATATTTATTCCAAAAATAATTTTTCTCCTTGGTCAGCTCATCATCCTTAGGAGTTTGGAAGATTCCAGCCTCTCTTTGGGCTTGAGAGCATGAGGAGCCACAGCATTGTTTTTTTTTTTTTTTTTTTTTAGGCCTTTTTACTCTTTTTTTTTTTTTTTTTAAATTTCTTTATTGATTAAGGTGTCACATATTTGTCCTCATCCCCCCATTCCCATCCCACACCCCTCCCCATGGATGCCCCAACCCCCTGTTGAACTTAACCATTGGTTAGGCTCTTATGCATGCACATAAGACCTTTGGTTGATCTCTCCCTTCTCCCCCCACCCTCCCCTATCCTCCCTCTGAGGCCCGATAGTCCGATCGGTGCCTCCTTGTTTCTGGTTCTGTTCTTGTTCATCAGTCCATGTTGTTCATCATTTCCCCTAGATGAGCGAACTCATGTGTCACTAGAGATATACTTATAAGAATTGAATGTGCGACGAGCAATAATAGTTATGCTGACAGGCAAATGAATCAGTCTGTAGTGAGTTTCTTTCTGGACCCACAGTTCTTTTGAGACCCAATATCAATGTCCACCAGTTCCTTATGAGTACATGTCGGCACTGACCCCTCAGCTCTGGATGGTGGACAAATGGTGGTAATGCAGGTCCGACTCCCTCTGGTTTGGTCTCGGCCGGACCCAGGGGCACGGCTTCACCCGGATCCAGGGGCCCACGGCCTCACCCGGACCTGGGGGCACGGCTTCACCCGGATCCAGGGGCCCGCGGCCTCACCCGGACCCGGGACCCAGGCTCATCCGGATCCAGGGGCCCGCGGCCTCGCCCGGACCCGGGGCCCAGGCTCACCCGGCTCCAGGGGCCCGCGGCCTCGCCCGGACCCGGGGCCCAGGCTCACCCGGCTCCAGGGGCCCGCGGCCTCGCCCGGACCCGGGGCCCAGGCTCACCCGGCTCCAGGGGCCCGCGGCCTCGCCCGGACCCGGGGCCCAGGCTCACCCGGCTCCAGGGGCCCGCGGCCTCGCCCGGACCCGGGGCCCAGGCTCACCCGGCTCCAGGGGCCCGCGGCCTCGCCCGGACCCGGGGCCCAGGCTCACCCGGCTCCAGGGGCCCGCGGCCTCGCCCGGACCCGGGGCCCAGGCTCACCCGGCTCCAGGGGCCCGCGGCCTCGCCCGGACCCGGGGCCCAGGCTCACCCGGCTCCAGGGGCCCGCGGCCTCGCCCGGACCCGGGGCCCAGGCTCACCCGGATCCAGGGGCCCGCGGCCTCGCCCGGACCCGGGACCCAGACTCACCCTGACCCAGTTCCCAGCCTCACCCGGACCCAGGGGCGCGCAGCCTCACCCGGATCCGGGACCCAGCGGGGTTTCGTCTTCTTGATCCCATTTCCTGTTGGTCAATTCCATCTCAGTAATTCCTTCGGCCATTTTCTCAGAGCTCCAGGGCAGCCGCCGCAGAACTCACTGGGCGGCGGGGTCGGCAAAGCTCCGGTGTGCCCGGTGCGCGGCAGCGGGCTGGTCCGGGGTGGCTGCGTCGGCCCTTGGGTCTGCAGCGGTGGCCAGTCACCGAGCGTGCGCACCTGGCCGCTTCCGGGGCGTTGAGATTCTTGAAGGACTCGGAGGTCAGCAAGCGCGGAGTCTCCCACCCCATGTCTCCCAGGGGCTCGTCTGTCCGTGCTCGGCAGCGAGTGGGGCCTTCCCCTCAACCGGAGACCGCCGGGGGAACTGCGCCGAGCACGTTCCAGGCCGCCACTGTGTCGTCTGAGCCGTAGTTCTTAAAGTGTGATCTTTGGGTCACCGGCATCAGCATCATCCCGAGTACCCCTCTCTTTTATTCTAGTTGTAGAGCATCTGCTCAGTCAGCCCTCCGGTGGTTCTGGATGGTGTCTGCTCTGCTCTCCCGTCGTAGACTCAAAATTGTTGTGGTAGGCAGCAATCAGGCTTCTGCCCTATGCCTCCATCTTGGTCTTCCTTTGTATAGTTAAGTCTTGATTGTTGTTGGTGTCGCTGGGAGGAATTGTCCTCCAGGCCAATTGGCCGTGCAGATCCTCTGTGTCTATAAAGGAAGAGTTGCTGTGTAGGAGACAGATTTTTGGGCCGGGTCTTGGTGCAGCAAGGCTTTGGCGCTCACTGAGTTTGCCTCTGGAATGTGTCCTTTATGCGAGTGGTTGAAATCTGGTGTCATCTCACACCGACCACTAGATGCCCTCGTTTCTGGGTCTCCAATGGTGTGTAGGTCAGCTACTACCTGAGACCACTCAGCAGGACTTACGGCAAAAACTGCAGTTTCCTCCTCCTGTCTGAGCGTCCCTAGAGCAGTCCGACTAGTACCGCAGTTTATCTGGTCAAGCTGCCATAGGGCAGGCCACCCACATGCAAAAGCCGTTGCTTGGAGCCCAGGTGTGCCTGCAAGACGTGCGGGGCGGACCTGCAAAACGAGCGGGGCGGGTCCCAGGGCGGAGCGAGTCTCAGGGCGGGGCGGGGCCTCAGGGCGCCACCAGGCCATGGCGTGGCGAACCGCACTGGCTGCAAGTCTGCTGTTTCTGCTTTCCACGTTTCCAAGCCCCCTCATTCCGCACTCCAGCGCAGCAAACACTGATTGCTGGGCGCACCTCCGCAAGGAAGTCACTCCCACTCTCCGACAGGAAGGCCGAGAGTCCAGCCTCTTCCCGCAGGCGTCTGGGGAGCTAATCTCCCCTAGGGTTGGAACAAAAGCCACAAGTCCCTTCCCCCGACCCACGCGCCTCCGCACCTCAGCTCCTCCAGAGTTCGCTCTTTCCTCTTCTCTCTTAGCTGTAAATCCACCATTCAGCCAGCTCTCCTGTGGTTCTGGGTGGCAGACGCTCTGTGCGCAGCGAAGTTCCTTTGTTTAACTTTGAAATTGCTGTGCGCGAAGTTCCTTTGTTTGACTTCGCTGCCTTCTTAGTTCTCCTCTCTCAAAATGGCTAGAGGACTTGAGTGTAAGACAGGAAGTCTTAAGAATCCTCTAAGTCGGTGTTGGCGGTCTCCGGGGCCCCGAGGATCTCAGTGGGGAGCTGGGCCAGGTCGGTGACGCGGGTGGGCCCGTCTCGCAGAAAGATGGTCTCTTCCTTCACCGAGAGCCGCTGTGCCGAGTCCGCGGTCGCCGCCACAGCAGCTGCCGCGGCGCCCACGAGCTCATGGCCCCGGCTTTGGTGCTGGCTGAGAGTAGCAGCCGCCCGGCCTGGGGAGACGCGAGCAGGAGTCGCCGCGCTCACCAGTCCATCTTTTAGTTGTTTTTCCGAAACTGCCATGCGAGGCAACAGATCAGCCGTTCACCTCCGCCGCCATCTTGGCTTCCCGACCACAGCATTGTTAAGGGAGGGACGCTGACCGGGGGCTGAGGGCCAGATCAGCAGCATCCCTGCAGGAGAGAGCGAGAGACCGCAGGGAGTGCAGGCCAGTAAAACAGGGTGGTGGGGTCACCCACAGGCCCCCTCAGGTGGTCCTCAACCACGGGAGTGTCTGATCTTCAGGATCTTCGGCATCGTTGGCTTCCTCTCCCCATAGTGCCTTTCCCGCCGGTCTCTTCAGGGCTGCAACTTACCAGAACACAGAGGGGCATCTCCTCTGGGCGGCCTTCCCGGACCACCGGCTCTCAAGGAGCCAGGTCCCACACTTCCCTTGCACTGTTGGCTGGCACACTGGAGGGTGATGGATGAATGGTCACTTCTCACTCTGGGGCCTTTATTACTCACCACAGACCATTTTTCCATTTTGGCTTAGAAACCTTGGAATTGGCTGTGAAAGACGAGTGTGTTTGGGGCACCAGCCAGAGTGAGCTTGCATCTGATCTCCCTCCATGGGGGCGGGGGGCTTCTTTCTGCTTGGCAGCCGGGTCTCTCAGTGTCCGGATAAAGGGAGGGGCTTTAGAGCCCCTTCTACATGCAGTGTCTCTTCTTCTCTGAGGGCCCACATTGTCCGTGGACCATGGTCCCAGACCAGGACACTCCCTGCGTTTCACCATTAGACATTCCTGAAGGATTCAGGGCCTCACTGATTGATCCTGAGAAGGCAAATCGATGTTATCTGCTGTGCCAGCTGGCATCGATTGGAGTGTCCTTGGGGTGGGCTGCGGTGAGGAGGGTGACTTGGTGGATGGATGTGCCTGGGTCCACTGCCAAGGTCTGTCCTGGAGAGGAGGAGGGGTGTGGCTGCACACGGGCCGGGCATTTTGTCATCCCAGTTTATCAATTTCATGCCCAAGCTCCTAGAAGTTACAGGTTTGCTGTCATTGTCTCAGGACTCCTAAGTATCATCCCTGTTAAGGGGCTTCATTAACAGCCCATTTCACATGGAAAATGAGTTGATCTTGGTGGTCTAAGTGCTGATGGTAGGACTGGGGGAAGAAGCTGGGTTGGATTTCCAGCCCAGCCTCCACTGGCTCCTCCTTCCTGCTGACTCATCATCTAAAAATTGACACCTGCCCTAGCTGGTTTGGCTCAGTGGATAGAGTGTCTGCCTATGGACTGAAGGGTCCCCGGTTCGATTCCAGTCAAGGGCACATGCCCGGGTTGTGGGCTCGATCCCCAGTAAGGGGCATGCATTGCAGCCGATCAATGATTCTCTCTCATCATTGATGTTTTTTTTTTTTTCTCTCTCTCTCTCTTCCTCTCCCTTCCTCTCTGAAATCAATAAAAATGTATTTTAAAAAAATTGACACCCACTGAATGACACTGACTGGGCTTCTCTCTGTAGTTGGTCGCAGATCAGCCCCGAGTCCCAGGAGACTCCAGGCAAGCGACAGCATAGTCTGCATGCTAGCAGGTGATCCAGGCTTCAGCACAATCTGTAGTTTGGAAGCGGTTTTGTGTTTCCCAGGCACCATCTGTGGAGCAGAGCAGTGTCTGTGTGGGCTCTCTTTGCTTATTGAAGAAACAACTCCTGCTCAGGAGTGGAAATGTCTGCCCTCTTGCGTGTGTCATTTCATTTCCAAGCTGACAAGTTCTAGGGCTTCTCAGGAGGTGGGAGCTCTGCCTCCAGGCCCTGGGGACACCGGGGTGTTTCTCTTTGTCGTCGGAAGGCAATGTGTGCAGTGCTGGGGATGCCACGTACCGGCAGGGGGCCCAGTCCTGCAGTGCACAGAATCCTGATTCTGGCCAGGCCCCCGAGGGAATGGAGGTGGAGGGCTCTGTGTGGGGCAGCATGGTCTGGCGGGTATCATATGCCCATTCTTGATTATCTCCCAAAAGATGAGGAAGACGCCCTATTTAGCAGTTCCAAATATCTTAATTTCTCAGTGTGCTGGTCAGTGGGGCAAAGGACAAGAGGAGGGACATGGGTTCTTCATTGCCATCTGAGGTGCCTGGACCCCTGACACGTGAAGTTCTTCCCCTCCTCCTTCTCCTCCTCCTCCTCCTCTTCTTTCTCAGTCATGGGGACCCAGGGATTATGGAACATTTTTGCTGGATGTTCTAGGCAGAGAGTGAGACTGCTCCCGAGGCTTGCCTGGGATATTTATTCACTCTTGTCAGTGTCTCCTAGATCTTACACTGGGCAGCTTGCTGGTCCTCAAAGCACCCTGCTCTTGCATGCTACAGTACTTTCGTCCTTGCTGTTCCCTCTGCCTAGAATGCCCTTCCCTGCTTCTTTGCCTAGTACACTCCTAGTCAAGTGCTAAGCCCCAGCTTAAGCACCCCTTCCATCAGACAGAACAAATATCTTTCCAAGGATAGTGTTTATCACATCCTAAAGTTGATCTCTTTTTGTTTTCAAGTACCAAGCACATACTAGACTTTAAGCTTAATTGAGGGGAGGGACTTTCTAGGGGCAATGGCAGGGAGTCCTGACTACTTCTGTTGGCTTTGCAAAGTGATAGGGAGATGAATGAACCCAGAGCTTTGTTTCATGCCAGGACATAGGCTGTGTGGGTCATGGTTGTGGTCATTGGTATCTAGGCTGATAAAACCATCTTAGGAGAATGGATTTGGAGGTTAGAAAAGACCTTGGTTGGACTCTGGGTGCAACTTAATGTCTCTGAAGCTTTATCTTTCTCTAGAAATGTGATAATAGAGCCTATCCCATAGACTCCTTTGGGAATCATGTAAGGTGGTGCAGGTAAAGCGCATAGTAGGTACTCAGACATGGTGGCTGTAATTGAGACCATCCTGGCTTAGAAGCCAAGGCCTTTGGGAGCAGGGATCTTACTATTTACATCTTTAGATCTGCTGGTAGGCTTAGCACAGCCAGCCCATGTGCTTGCTGGCTGCTCATTTACTTATAAACTAGTGATCCGGTGCACGGATTCATGCACATTGAAAGGAAATTAATTAGAAGGTGGGTGGTGGGGCAGGACTGGGCAAGATGAACCAGACATGCCCTGGAGCCAACCTTTCATGGTCCCTCCCCGCGCGCCTGTGGAGGTCCCTCAGCAGGTGCGGTCCCTCAGCCTGGCCTGTAGGGATTGGGTCGAAACTGGCTCTCAGACATCCCCTGAGGGGTCCCAGAGTGCAAGAGGGCACTCTGCAAAGTTGCTGTCGTACAGGGTGTGGAATGCAAACGCAAGTGTGTAGTAAACCAGATATAGGGCTGACAGTGTCCCAGCAACAACATAACCCACAGCTGAAGGTGGAATCGTGTGGCCCCATGAGGAATCGGGGTCCCTCCTCTCTAGTTTCGGGGAGCGTCACCTGAGAAACGCCACTGCCAAGTCACTGCAGCTTGGCAGCTCCTGCGTTGAGCATCTGCCCCCTGGTGGTCTGTGAGCATCATAGCGACCAGTCGGATGGTCAGACACTTAGCCTTTCAGCCTTTTATATATATAGATAGTTGAGTGGAGATAATATTCTAAGAAGAATTTTGAGCCAGAAAGAGTCAGTGTGAAAGTGGTAGCTAAGGAAGGAGACTTTGGCAGTGGCATGTGAATAGGGTGGATTATAGGGAACAGGGTTTGTGGAGTGGAGAAGAAGAGCCTTGAGCCTGAGAATCAGGAATTTCAAGCATACTCTGAAATGACTTGGAATGGGGGCTTTTGGGATGTATTGGAGCCTCTTCCTCCTCCTTAGGTTCATGGAGCCCAGTGGGAGGTAGACTTGGGCAGAGAGGTGGGAAGAATATGTGGGAACATGAGGGCAAGCATATACATTGGCTGTGTTCGGGTGGGGCTACAGGTGCTTTCAGGTGTGTAGGTGTTGAGGGGATAGAGTGTGTGTGTGTGTGTGTGTGTGTGTGTGTGTGTGTGTGTGTGTCTGTCTGTCTGAAGGACCCAACACTGATCAAAAGACACATTTCTGGCCTCACAAAGCTTACAGTTTTATAGTTGCACAGGAAGAATGGCATTAATCAAATTGTTAACTTTAATGTATGGTGACTGATCTGATGGGAAATTTGGGGGATCTTTGAGAGTTTGTACAAGTACCCTATTCATACTTGGGAGCTTGGGGAAGACAACTAATTTGTGAAAATGCTTCTATATTTCTATTTTATTTATCATAATTTTGATAAACATGAAATATTTTAAATAGATAAGTATGTCCATATTTCATTCTTAAACATAACCATAACACCATTATCATATCTAAAAAGATTATCACTCATTCCTTAGTATTATCAACTATCCAGGCAGTGTTCACATTTCCCTGTACTACTATGTAAAGTGTTGACAGTTGGTTTATTCAAATCAAGATCCAAACAAGATCCACACATCACATTTGGCTGGCTTGTCTCTTAAGTCTCCTCTAATCCATAGGTTTCCCTGCCCCTCTTATTTTTTCATATGATTTATTTGTTGAATAAACCAGATTATGTGTCCTGTACAGTTTCCCAGTCGGGATTTTGCTGATCATATCCCCTTGGTGTCAGTTAGCATGTTTCTCAGTTGCCTGGATGTCCTGTAAACTGAGAGTTAGAACTAGAGGCCTCAATAGATTTGATTTGGTTTCTCCACAGGCTTTGGACCTGCTGGTTTGGCACTCATCAGTGGCTGTGGCCTAGACTTCTCATTCATTGCAGCTTCTAAGCTAAAGGCAGCTGGGTGAGAAAAGTCATTCAGAAGAAGGGAAGGTAGGGGCGGAGAGGAATGGGAACCGTGAATTAAGCTTGGGAGTAAGAGAGGACACGTCAGCATTGAGAACATTTCTGATGAGCTAGAAGGTCGGTATAAGGTTGGCACCACATAGAAGAGGGCTGGTGTGGGAAGCAGAAGCAGGAACTTGGATGGTTTCATAACTTCATTAGTCCTCATCTGTAGAGTGAACATGCCTGTGATTACATTTCAGAGGGATTGTGGAAATCAAAAAGAGATAGTGGATGCAAAACTTTTAGTGTCAGTGTCTGGCATCGAAAGGGTTCAATAGATGTTGGTGAAGATAATGACAATGATGAAGATGATGACAATGACAGTGGGGAGGAGGAAGGGAAGGGAGCTTGGACTTTTCCTGAGATCCATTGGAAGTTATTGAAAGCTTTGATCAGAAGAGATATGATCAGATTTACATTTTAAGAAGCCTGACCCACCTACAAGATGGAGAATGGATTGGAGAGGCACAAGAAAGGAGGTGAAGAGCATCGACCTACAGACTGAAGGGTCCCGGGTTCAGTTCCTGTCAAGGGCACATACCTCGGTTGCAGGCTTGATCCCCAGCCCCAGTTGGGGCACCTGTGGGAGGCAACCAATTGATGTGTCTGACATCGACGTTTCGCTTTCTCTGTCTCTCTTCCTCCCTTCTACTCTCTCTAAAAATCAATGGAAAACTATCCTTGGGTGAGGATTAATAAAAAAGAAAAAAAGAAAAGAAAGGGTGTGAGGAGAAGATAGCCGTTGGGGGCTGATGCAGTTGTCCAGCAGAGAGAGAGCTGGCCTGAGTGGGGTGGCGGCCGTGAGGAAGGAGGTAAATGGACTTACTGGGAGGTCTTGAGAGAGTAGACGCAGAGAAGAGGCTGTAGACAAAGCAGTGAGACGGGGGAGACAGGAGTCCAGGGTTTTGACTTGAGTCTCCGGCAGGAGGTTGGTGCCACCTATTGAGATGGGGTGGGGGTCGGGATCCCAGACCAAGCACGTACCCCACCTAGTACTTATATATTTATGTTTTTAGTGAAGGTGACTGCTACTGTACTATTATAGTCTGTGCATTTTAATATATGCCACAAAATAAAATTATTAAAAAATCAGATAAGGATGAAATAAACACAATTTTAAAATATCTTGCTGTGATTAAAGTAGCTTTTTAATCTCATTAGCTGGTACAGCAAGGCAAAATACACACCGAGAGAGAGGTTCATCATTAATGATAGTGGATATATATCCATATTTCAAATAGACTTCTTGATTATTTGATGGTTTTGGCCCATTTCTTGCCAGATCTGATTAGATTGTCGTGGCTCTCAGCTCTGTGCATCTGATCAAGAGCTGTCACCAGGGGTAAGGCAGGTGTCAGCAACCTCAGGCCCCCGGGCTTTGTTTACACATGCAGTGTTGGAATGGCTCATCTTGCACGTTTTTTTCGGGGATCTTTTTTTTTTCCCCCCAAATATATTTTTATTGATTCCAGAGAGGAAGGGAGAGGGAGAGAGAGATAGAAACATCAATGATGAGAGAGAATCATTGATTGGCTGCCTCCTGCACCACCTCCCCTCCACTGGGAATTGAGCCCACAACCCGGGCATGTGCCCAGGGCTGGGAATCAAACAGTGACCTCCTGGTTCATAGGTCGGCACTCAGCTCCTGACCTTTTCAGAGATCTTTTAAAACCACTCATCCAGTTTTGTAAGGGTTCGCTTGGTCTAAACCAGATAATATAACCCGCAACTTCTCTTCACCTGGTACCTATAAACTGCCATATGTCACGGTGAAAATGAACAGTCTCAGGGGCACTCTGGCCACACCTGCATGCTGGCCTCCCATGCTTCTCCCAGGACACCTCGGAAGCTGTACCTGACACTTGACCCCCAGCCATAGCCCAAGGATGGCACCAGGGGCTATCTGTATATTTGGTATGACTAAAGCTTAGTTTTTCTTTTATCTTTAGCATGGTTTAAGAAGAATTGGAATCGAAGTGCAGGCACTCTGCTGGGAGCTCTGGGTTGCTCTGTGTTGGGGTGACAGCATGCCTTGTGGGAGGTGCTTAAAGCAGGTGAGGCTCTGAGCAGCCTGCTCCGGGCTTCATCATGGGCTCCTGCATTCCAGGTGCCCCTGCAGCTCCTGAGTCTGGTTGTTGAGGTGGGTCCAGTTGGTGAGTGTGTGGAGGAGGGAAGGGGCAGGGAGGAGCCATCCGACCTCCCTGTGGACCTCATGTCCATCGTCTCTGGCTCTTTGGCGGTCTGGCCAGGGGAGAGTCCTGGCTTTCCCAAAGCCCTGGCGTGTGTCGGCATGCACAACGAACACTGGCACATTTAGCAGCCTCCCTGGTGATTGAAAATGAATTTGCATAGGATTCTTTTTGCCCTTTCTGAGAATCACCTCGCAGAAGGTCCTGAGGGCTAGAGGCTCGGGGTCCTCTCATTGCCTGCTCTTCAATACTCCCCTGCCACCCAGCCTGGGCTGTGTGCACCTGTATCAGGTTTATTTCCAGGGAGGAGGGTGGTGAGGCCTCTGCAAAGGGAGGGGTCTGGGCACCCACCAGAGATGGGAATTGGATAATAGATTAACCAGGCAGAGTTGGCAGAAGAGAGATTTGTGTGGTTGTTTAAAATTGGTCGCTGCCCTAAAGCTGGTTATTATTTTGTGGCTGCTGATCCTGGGTCCTGATGAGCCCACAGGAGACACATGGGCTCCCATGTTGCTCCCATGCCAGCTATCCCACTGAGACCCCATTGTAGCCAAATCTGCCCACGAAGGAGGAAGACTGGAGGATTATGGGCCCTAATTGGTTGTTGCTGTAACATTTTAAGCGAGCAGAGGCAGTCCAGCCGCTGTTCCTGCTCTGGGAGCCAGCACAGTTCTCAAGAGAGGGCGGTCACCGGGGCATTTTTCAGAGGGTGCAGCCAGCTGTGATGGGCCTGGCTGCAGGTGGAAGGAGCCAGAGAGAGCTCCTAGCCCATTTGGGGTTCCCGTCCTAGAAAGGGAGCAACTCTGGGTGTGATAATAGCAAGAGTGAGTGTTCCTGACCAATTAGGAGCCCACACCGTTGGCGCCTTCCTCCCCCGAGTGATCATTTTCTTCTGCGGCTGGATTCTGCCCTCTGATTATCGCAAAGCATCGCCTGTTTGGTTTTCTTTCACCACTTAACTCCCACACTCATTTTATGCATGAATGAGTACAATGAAACCAGCTTAATTTGCTGTTAATTCTCTGTTCAAAATATTCTCTTCTGTTTAAGGGACACAGTCCCTTTCGTCTTTCTGACAAGCCAGCTTGGGAAAGAAGGCAGCTACTGGGTGTGGAAGGGATGGCGAGGGCGGGAGTCTGGGGGCGATGACATGGGTGACACCACAGGGTAGGGTGGGGCATCCCCCAGAGCCTGCTGGGAAGAGGGGCTATGTGTCCGGACTATACATTTGTGAAGCTAGGGCGTCAGTTTGGACTCCCTTCGTGGGAAAAAATTCATGATTGGGAGAAATACCTGCCAGCGGAGGGGCTAGGGGCTATGGCAGGGATTCGAGGCCACAAACCCAAGCTAGGCTCTGTGCATCCCAAGCCTGGAGTGAGGGAGGCAGTTCTACGCCCCTTCCCAGTGGTGAGGTAGTCAGGGAAGACATCACAAGGAATTTAGAGAACACAAACTTCAAGAAGTGCTTGAAAGCATCTAAATATAGTGTTTGTACAGTTTGCTTAAGCTTAGCTGTCCTGAAAGCAATTTATTTTTGACCAAAAAGTTGCTTGTTTTGGTCACCTGTGCCTAGCTCTTCCACTTCTCTGCTTTGATCTGGGCCTTGGCGGGGGGAGGGCTTTGTACCTGGTGGCAGATGCCCAAACCTCAATTGCAGGGCTGCACTTTGAGGGGCGGATAATCTCCGTAGGAGCTGGATTTGCCCAACAAAGGTAATGATGCAGCACTGGTTGCCAGGGAGTCCCTCCGGCCACGTGGAGGTGGAGGCTGCTGGGTGGTTGGTGGGTGAGACCCAGGGTGTACTTCATCCTCCCCAAACCGCCAAAGTCCCCATCCTTTGAGAGGGTCCTGTTTCTAATGCTCCTGTAAATTGGGGAGGAGGTTGAGAATCCGAAGGGAGTGAGTTTCCCTTTTTGGGGCCATGAAAAGTGCTGGCCAGGAGCCTTTCTGGGAAGCCAGTGCTTTGTATCTCCTTGAGTTTGCAGATTCTGCTCCATCAGACCAATAGTGCGTCCTGCCCACTGCAGCCACGGCCTCCCCCTGCCCTCCCCAGTCGCCCTTCATGGTGCCAAGCATCCTTGTTGTCACTCTAGGCATTCTTGATTGCCCAGCCAATGACAGCCTAGGTTGGAGGGCAAAGTTCTGCTTTGGGGAAAACACACATGCTTTATCCATCAGCTCATTACATCTGTCGAGCATGCCTGCTGGGTAAAGATGCATAGGTGGGTGCAAAGGACAGGGAGAAGAGCAGAGGCAGCCTGTGGTGGGCGGTTTATAGGGCCAGTCATATGGCCGTGGGCTTACCACACTGTGTACTGCCTGGAGGACTGCCCTGGCTAGGAATGGGGAGAGAATTCCAGAGACCCAGGATGCTGGAAGCAGGGATCTTTGGAGGATGGGGGTGAGCTGGGCTGGGCAGCACTCAGGGACTGGTGAAGGGGCTTGCCCCAGGCAAGGGGTTGCCTCCTACCCCTTCCACTTCCTGCTGCCCCCTCTTGAAATGGGCACAGTTTGGGGAGCTGGGCAGGGATTTCTACCAAGGAGCGAGCAGAGAATGTACCAAATTAGGATGGATGGACTGTTTAGGGCCCGAGAGTCATACCAAAGTTGAACATTGTCATTAAGCTCATCTTAAAGGATAGAGAAAGTAAACACAGTCTGTGCCCTGTCATTTTGCCTTCTTTTCTTATTAGGAAATTTTCCACCTTGCCAGAGAAGACACGGCAATACTTGTGTTTTTGTGGGAGGGTCCTTCGCCCCCTGGCATTTAACTAGATATGACTCCACCACAGGCCTGGGCACCCTCCCATCTGGCTTCACACTAGCTCCTGAACCACGTGGGTGGAAGGCTGAGAAATGGTGAGGCTAGCCCTGTGTTCTGCAGCCGACACCAGCCTGGCTCTGCAGTGGCCATACTTTCTACGGTCCTCTCTCTTTCCCTCTCTTTGGCACCCAGAGTACTTGTCCAGTGGCAGCTACTGAGGATTACATTTGTTTCTGGAGCCCCACTTAGCAGCTCACCCCTTCACCCCCACTCTGAAGAACCTTGCAGGAAGGACATTGGTTTAACATTCCTAACCAATGTGCCTACACAACCTATTTTCCCCTTGAGACACATATTCTCTTTCCCCAGTTCCACAGATTACCCTTTGGGAAACATTGCTCCAAACCTTCCATCTTTTCATTTCTCCTCCCACTGAAATTCTTTGTATAATCCAAGCTGTGCCTGTAGTCTGCCTCCAGCAGGAAGTCTTCCCTGACCACTCCAGGCACCTGCTCCTCTCTCCTCCCCAGGGCCCTGGTAGTCTGTACCAGTTAGTTTTAAAGCTTCTTTTGGAGATTGAGGTGATGAGGGGCATTTCTCAGGACAGCCACCAGCCCCAGGGTCATGGCTTTCCAAGAATCTGGTCACTACTCTCAATTGACCCTCCAATCTCTGCTGTCATTTGCCATACTTCCTCACTCCACTGCCCCAATGCCCCTGAACTCAGGACCTCCTATGCGAGGACAGAGATCTCCATAGCTTTCAGGCGAGAGCCTTGGCCATCTGTCCACCCACCCCTGTCCCAGCCTGAGGTCCAGGGACCACCCATCACCAGCTCAGGGCCTCAGGCAGCCCTGCCCATCCATGTACCAAGCAGGTGCATTTTTATGATATGCCTGGGGCTGAGGACATAGGCATGGACAAGACAGACCATGCCCTTGGGATCAGGGAAGTGATATGCCATTCCATGCTGGGTTAGCTTCCTATGACTGCTGTAAATAATTGCCACAATCCAGGGACTTAAAACATAGAAATCCATTCCTTCACCATTCTAGAGGCCACAGGAGTCTGAAATAAATCTGTTGGCAGAGTTAGTTCCTTCTGGAAGCGCTGAGGGAGAATCCATTCAATGACTGTCTCCTAACTTTTGGTACTTGAGACAATCCTTGCTGTTCTTTGGTGGTAGCCTCATAAATTTACTCTCTGCCTATCTTCACATGGCCTTTCCTGTGTATCTCTGTGCATCCAAGCTCTCTTTTCTCTTACAAGGACACCAGTCATTGGATATAAGACCCACCCTGGATCCAGGATGATCTCATCTTAAAATCCTTAACCTAATCACATCACTAAAGACCCTACTTTGAAATAAAGTTACATTCACTGGTCCTGGGGACTAGGACTTAGATATATCTTTTGGAGGACACATTCAATCCAGTACACAGGCCCTTGCTTCTCCTCATTGGAGGTGTAATGAGGGTCCCTGCTTCCTCACCCAGGAATCCCACCTGTCACTTCATTATGGCCTATACTCTCAGCCATTCACTGTAATGTAATCCGGGCATGGAGAGGACTCATCCTTGGGCCTTAACCTCTCTCTGGCTATTGTCTGACCTTTGTGGACCCATGAGTTTCCCCTTCACCGCAGGAGGGTATAGGATATAGCAGTGGGGGGAAAATGGTCACCCTGCTAGTTAGAGTTGCTATTTACTCTGGAGGCTCCGAGGAGAGACCATGTTGATGCCAGTTCTCTCTTGCTTCTGAGGTCTGGACCAGTCTGGACTGACCCTCTGCTTATATTTTTTTTGTGGTGAGAGGGGCCTTGCTTTGTCCATTTCCCCCCAACTGCCCTCTAGGCTGTGGAAAGTGGGCAGAGCCTTGCCATTTCCCCAAGATTCCTGGACGTGCCTTGACCTGTTGTGATTGAACATCATGCTGTCGGCTTCCTTTCTGAAGCCCCCTTTGCCCATCTGCTAGCTTCTCTCCCTCTGCCAGCTGGTTTTGTTGTGCTATATTTTTTCTCAACTGATCTCCTTCATGCCTCTGATTTAGGTCTTATCAGGTTAAAGGGGATGTTCCTTGAGCCCAGGGCCTATGGCCCTGTAAGTGCTCCTGTGACCATTGAGGTGCCAAGTCTATAGCACCTAGCTGACAAATACACTAATTATACATGTTCTTCTGTAAGTTTATTAGCGGTGAATGAAACTAGTGCTCCCCACGCATATTTCTCCTGTTTACCTTCAGATCCTCTAGGAAGGACTTAAATTCCCTCCCAAATCTGGTAAAAACTAGCTAGCCTAAGAGGATGGCGTCATAGACCAAAATCTGGCCTGTCATCTTCCATAGGTACCCTTTGCCTAGATTTCCTGTGAATATAAACCTTACTTAATTTTGTTTTTGTTCACTAATTATTCCCAGGTTCCCAGCTGGTGTCTTTCTGATGTGTTGTGAAGGTCACACAGGTTTCTGTGAAAGTTAGTAGGTGTGTTGATAACTGATTGGGTACTTCACTATTGTATGCTAAAATAACGAATTAGTTGATCAAAAATTACAAGAATAAATTTAAATATCACTGGTCAAATTCTTTAAGCACATTTGTCTACCTGCAGCCTGTGTTCATCCTGAAATGGCAATGATAGACTTGAATAGCTGCAACAGAGACCTTAGGGCCCATAAAGCCTAAAATATTTACTCCCTGGCCCTTGACAGAAAGTTTGCTGACCACCAGTGTAGACCATCATAATGCACATCAGAGCAGCCCAGCTTCTGAGGGCCATGGTAAATTAAGGCCACTTGGGAGGGTGTGCTCCTGGGCAGATGGGAGGACTCTCCTAAAGCTGTGTTCCTTCCCAGCCAAGATGGCTGTCACCTTGTAGACATCAAGAAAATGTAAGCCAAGACCCATTCAGTTGATCGTATTATGTCCAGTTGTGTAATAAGATCTCAAACAGTAGGGCACATGTCTGTCTCTTAGTAGTCTTGTGAATATGTTATAATATCTATGAAAGCATTTTATAAACTCTTAAGGGCTAATTATAAAAACCATATGTTAACATCCTTTGTCAAAATGAAATATTTCCATATAAATAGAACAAAATATGTACAAGATCTACATGAAGAAAATTATAAAACTTTGATGAACGAACTTAAAAATCCCCTCAATAAATGGAGAGATATTCCATGTTCATGGATAGGAAGAGTCAATATTGTTAAGATGTCAGTTCTTCCCAACTTGATCTGTGGATTTAATGCAATCCCAATCAAAATCCCAGCAAGTTATTTTATGGATGTAGACACACTGATTCTAAAGTTTATGTGGAAAGACAAAGGACCCAGAATAGCCAACACAATATTGAAGGAGAAGAATAAAGTTGGAAGACTGACACTACCTGATTTCAAAACTTACTATAATGCTACAGTAATCATGGCAGTGTAGTGTTGGCAAAAGAATAGACAAATAAGATTCATGAAGCAGAAGAGAGAGCCCAGAAATGGGCTCACATAATTATACTCAACTGACTTTTGACAAAGGAGCAAAGGGCAATGCAATGAAGCAAAGATAGTCTCTTAAATAAATGGTCCTGGAACAACTGGGCATCCACATGACAAAAATGAATCTCTAGACACAGACCTTAGGCTCTTCATAACGAGCATATGTCTTAAATTTTCATCCAACTGTTTAGAAATAATAATAAATAACATTGATGAGTGGTTATTGTGGGTCAAATACAGTAATAGACACTTTGCAAATAGCATTTCACTTGGTCTTTATGTTACCTTGAGAAACATGTATATTACACACATGTTACTGATGAGGAATCTGGGGCTCAGAGAGGTTGTGTGGGTTCTCCAGGGCCACACTGCAATTATCCACACAATCTAGATTAGAACTTATGTCTTTTTTATTTCAACTCCAGTGCTCTTTCAGCTGGACCATGGCTGGCTAGGTAGGAGTCCTTCTAGAGGAGGAAGGTGTGTACTTTCCTCTGCTGGAAGGAAGAGCTTTGCATCATTTTTCTGAAGGAAGGGCAGATGGGCCCAAGGATCTTGGTGAAACATAAAGAAAATACAGCTCAGTTGTCTCTGGCAATTCCCAGATTTAACACTGAGTTTTGGCTGTTGTACAGTGAAGTCTTGCTGAGATGTGAACTTGAATCATAGCACCAAGGGGGCTTTCAGGAGGGACACAGTTGCTTTGCTATTTGCCATTTGTCATCATTACAATATGTTACATACATTAGAGTAACTTACAAAGTGGGGAAAAGGTGACCCCCTCCCTCCCTAGAAAGCCAGCCAGTGGTACTAGTGATGGAAATCAAGAGAAGGTAAAGAGAATAGACATCCTTCAAGAAAGAGTGTACACTTGGTTGTATTACTCACTCTAAAAAGTAATAGAAGTTTTGGGACACATCCACATTTAGATATCACCAATTGAGTCTACCTTGGAAGCGAAGAATAACTGCCCATACACATGCTTGCCTCACGTGCACGTTCCCCTCCAGTATGCCAGAACCAGGCCTCCCATCTCCGGGTCTCTAACATGTTGCTGCCCTAAAATTCAGGGTCTCCTAGTATAGATTTAGGGACCAGTGCATTCCAGATAAGCTTCCTCCGTGAGATGCTGTAGGTGAGGGCAGGTGGCCCCACTAGGGTCTCATTCCCTCACTGATTCAGTCATTGACCCATTCACCCATCCTCACAGGGGATGTGTACAGGCCAGTGCTCTGTGTCTGACCCTCACCTGGGCACCGTTAGAGAGCCCGTAGTGCACTTCTTCTCCATTGCAAGCCCTCTCCTCTCAGATTCTAAACACAAGATGTGGGGCTTTCTGCATATGCACCTAGAGGCCTCAGGGTGTCAGGGATGGAGGTGCTCGTATTCCCCGTGAATGTGTGGAGTAGGGGCCTTGCCAGGCCTGTCAATCTGCACTTGTGTGAAGGGAAACGGGGCTTTTGTGAGTTTTCAAGAGAATCTGCTGGCCCATTGTCTGGGCCCAGCTCTCCACAGAACTCCGTTAGGACAGGGGTGGGCTGGGAAAGGCCGGATGTATTCTCAGCCAGGGCTGAAAACACTATTCATCCCAGAAACACCCTGTTAAGCATCAACAAGAGTACGAGGAGGGAGGAGGCAGACAGAGGAGGTGTGAGGGGTGAGGAAGGAAGAGTGAGCAGGACTAGGAAGAGGCAGGTGAGGGCCAGAAGGAAGAGCACCCACTGCAGGTAAAGGGAGCTGCTTCTTGGGAACCTTCAGGTCCTGGGGATGGAGCCAGAGCTCTGAGGAGCCATACTTCTCCTAGGGACACCCTGGCATGCTCAGTTGGATTAATAAAGGGAATTGATAGGGAGATCAGAGAGAAATAGGATGTGCCCACCAAGGGGCGGGGGGAAACAGGCCCCTGCCCTCACCTGTGCTGCTCAGACCATGCAGACATGAACTTAGTGGCAGATGCTGCCTGATCAGAAAACAGCACAGATAAGATGGTGGGGGCTGGAAGAAGAGCTGATGGAACCAGGAGTTTAGGAACTGGGAGAGAAAAAACTCAGAAGGGCCTGCCCTCCTCATAATCTGAAGGGCTATCATGGAGGAAGGCAAACAGTTGGTTTTGTGGGGGCCCTTTCAGGAGGAGCACAAGAGCCAAAGAAAGGGAATCCCAAGAAGCCAGGTTTCTGACAGTTGGGTCCATCTGATAAGAAAACAGCCCGCTGGGAAAGGTGGTGAGCGCCTCACCTTTGGTGGTATGCATGGAGAAACAAATGACTAACTGGTGAGGGTGCTATATCAGAGGCCCAAGCTTGGGGTGGAGGAGTCTACAAAACCTCTGGAGCTTTTTAAACCTTGAAGGTTCTGAATCGAAAATGGTGCTTGGATTTGGGGCTTACTACCCTGCTGCATTTTGATAGGAAGGGATGTGAGTGGGCAGAGGGCATCTGGATCAGTCATCATTTCAACCTGGAAGGCAGATCTTGAAGCCAATGAACTAGATCTTTTCTTAGTTCAGAAGGAAGAGAATTGCAGATGTCATTTTCTCCCTAAAGCCTGTTCTTTTGGCCAGAAAATCAAAATAGGGAGTCGAGAGGTTCCAATCTCTCAAGGTAGCCTTTGCCCCAACCCAGCAGGGAGAAACCAAGGCCAGGTTAATGGACAACTCTGCCCTTCAGCTCTCAGTGTTGAGAGGAGGAGGTGACATCCAGGTGTCCCAACTACCCAATGTTAGGAGACCCGGAGCTGATTTCAGCGTCCACCCAGGCAATAGCTTCAGTCCAGAAAGGCTGAGAGTGGTCAGTCCAACTGCATTCCTCTGTCCATTGGGGAGACTGGGCAGAGAGAGGTCCCAGCTCACATCACACATTGATGGCCCAGCGAGGCCTAGACCCCAAGCCAGCTGTCTCCTGTCTATTCCCTCTGACAGGGCCTCCCTTCTCCACATATCACCTTAGCTGCTTGTTAGGTGGGAATAGTTTTATATAATGTCTCCTCTGAAGCTAAGAGTGCTGAACTAAGGCCCGCGGCATCCAGGTTGTGGTGGAGAATTCATCTAGTCCCCAAAGCTGCCAACTCAGGGCCCTGGTAGCTGTGGGAAGTCTTGGGCCCCAGACTTCCCCCTGCTGCCATCATGCAGCAGGGGGCAGATCAGATGCTCACAGCCAGAGAAGGAGGGCAGCGCGAGTCTGGCCACCAGGCCTGCTTGCCCTCAGCTGTGGCAACCCAGCGGGACCCCTTTCAGGCCAAGAAGGGAGTTTTGCCTGGACCTTTGAATCCCTCTGGAGACATTTCTGCACAAAGCACGCACTGTGAGAGTTTGCGAGGCTCAGGGAAGACAGTTATGGCATCGAGAGTATTTGGGATCTCAGGGAATGCTAGATGGCAGGAGCCGGTCAATGCTATTGATTGGGAAACACAAATAGAAGTCTTCCCAGGCTCTCACCAGATGTCTTGGCCATGATAGAGAGGCTTCAGGAGCATGAGTGACAGGCAGGCTGTCTAGGTTTTCCCTGCCAAGGAGATGATGAGTGGCAGAAGGTCCATTCTTGGAGGCAGGAGGCATCGTGGAGTTAGGGGGGCAGCTCTGGAGGGGCCTTGGGCATCACCCCATTAACTCTCCCCTACAGCCTCACAGGTTGGGGAGGCCAGAACTACGCTCTCACAGCCAAGCATGAACCATTCCCCTAGTAGACTCCTCTCATGCCTGCTCCTGGTGGTCCATTACTCCCATCACCACCTGCCTCCCTTCGACCCTCTGTAGAGTTAACAATGGTCATGTGGTGCAATAGGACAGGGTTAGGACCCAGGATAGACAGGCCATTGCAAGCAGAATCAACCCTACAGAACGGGGGCAGAATGAGAAAAAGCAGAGTGCTTGAGACCTGCGCTGAGCAGTGACTGAAGTCATTGGGGAGGCCTCCTGGAGGAAGAGTGACTGGGCCTCTGCCTTGCAGCCTGCAGCCTCTGAGCCCCCAGGCCTGCTTCACACAGCAGGGCCGGGCCCATCACCAGCTCCCCAGCAGTGGCTGTGCATCATCGCATATGAGGTGCCCATGGAGGAGTGACATCACTGGCATGGCTTTCGCAAAGCCTACAGGCCGCTGGGCCAGGAAACCAGAGGCGATACACAGAACGCAGGCCCTACAGAACTGGGGTGCCAGAGGGGATGGGCTACATCTTCAGGGGCAGGAGGAGAGTAAGGCTGATCGGTCAGGTGGGCTTTCAGAGGGTCCAGAGGGACCATGCTGGGCCTGAGAAAACTGGAGCGGTTGGGTGGGATGAAGACAGGTTCTCTCTGGGGGACCTGGGCGGTGAGTCTTAGGGGCAGCAGTAGGCCAGCCTGGCTCTCCGGAGAGGGAAGGGTGGATTTCTAAGTGGGGGGTATCATGGGCAGGGAGGCAGGGCAAGAGGGTCTTATGCAGGGAGAGCAATGCCATGGGGGGTGGGCAGCCACTTGGAAGAGGGTGTCAGCACAGAGGGTTAACACCTGGTGGGAGGTACACTGGTGGCTCTCAGAGTCACTCAGCACTGGTGGCCCCTGGGGACTCAGCAGCCCCAGTCTGGTCCAGGATGTGTCCAGCTGATCACAAGAGCCTGCCTGGCCAACCCCCACTCCTTCCTTCTCTGACTGGTTGCTCCTCACCTGGCACATCCCCCAATCCCCTCCCACAGCCATCCCCCCAGGGGCCGCTGGCTTTCTCTGGCTGCTGGCAGTGCATGCAGGGCCTCTGGGGGCACAGCCCAGTGCCAGTGACATCTGAGAGTTACTATGCCACAGATCAATCTGGGATGAGGGTGCAGGAGGGCCGGGAAGGGGAGGCAGACGGCAGCATGTTCTTCTGATTAACGAGCTTGGGCCACCATCCATCGCCAGCCTTCATTAGGGCTGCAGACAGTCATTTTGCATGGGCGTGCGGGCTCTCCTCCCCGCTCTTCTCCAGGGTGATTGATGCCCCCCTGGGTGCCCACATCTCTCAGAAAGTGAGAGGCCCTCTCTCCTTGTGCCCATGAGGAGCAGCAGGCAGCAGCTTATTATACATGGTTCTTACCCATGTGTCATTGGCACCAACTCATGGGTCTGTCAGAGTGGCCGGGGCAAACAGATTTAATCTTCCTTAGAATCCCTGGTCCTGGAACACTGGAAAATGCCAGGCTCCTAAATTTTAATAGGTCTTTGACTCTCCCCACGAAAATGCAAATAGGTAACGCTGAGCAGCCACGGGCTCCTGGCCAGGTCTACGTCATCAGTGTTGGGGTATTGATTTAAATGATGTCCCTGAACCACTGCATCCCTGTGTGGTTCTCTCTTCTCTCTTCTCTTTCTGTCCCTTAGACGTCTCTCACTTTGCTGCTGGATGAGGTAGAAAGGTATGTCCTGCCTTGTTGTCGAGGAGGCATCTGGGTGAGGAGGAGGTGAGGCGCTTGGCTGCAGGTCTGGTTGAAGGCCTGGGAGTGGGTGGGACTGGCAGCAGTCACGCCTGGGTTTGAGGGCGGCCTCAGAGGTCTGCTCTGCTGTGCCCACCGACACCATCTGGCCAGTTGGCTTCTGCCTGCAGATGTTTTGATGCTGGAGCCGTCTGGAGATCCCCAGCCAGGGGTGGTGAGATGACTTTCTTGTTGGTTTTCTGGCTGTGGCATATCTTCAGACTTAGGAGGAATACACGTGGATCTGAAGGGGTGTCTGGCCATGGTAAAGGATGAGAGAGTACAGATATCAGAATGGGAAAGGGAACTGAGACTGAAGGGAAAGAAGAAATCTGGAAAAAGAAAGACTGTTTGGGGCTTGTACCCAAATGGAAGGCTTTTGGTCTTCCCTTCTCCCTGTTCCTGTGTTTAGTCTTGTGTTCAGGGCTTCTCTTTTGTTGGAAAGCATCTCCCAGACCTTGCATCACCTGGTGCCTGTCTCAATCAATGACCTAGATGGAGATGAGAGGTTGTGCTAAAGGTGGGGAGGCCGAGCTGAGGGGGCCCCAGGCCACCCTAGGGGTGGGAAGCCCGCAGAAGAATAGTCTCCTGAGGGCAGGGCCCAGCCCTGAGCTTCCCCTCAGCTTAGGCAAGAACACTATTGAAATCATTTCTCTGTAAAGAAAACCCACCAGGATTGATACAGCAGGAATATTAGTAGCAGGTCAACTAGAAGGATAACAGGACAGACACTGTGACCACCCTGCCTTTGTTCTGGAGTGCTACCCTGACCTTGGCCTCTTGGGAAAACTCAAAGGGTAGTGGAACTGCTTGCTGACCACTTCCCAAGGGCTATAGATGCAAGGAGAGACTTGTCTGAAGTTCCTGTGGCCTCACCAGAGGGAATACTCTCTGGTGGCACATGGACAGTAGATAGGAGAGGAACCCACTGCTCAGTGCCTGAAAGGGCTGGGGTTCAGAAGGGGGAAGTACTGGGAGCAGTGGCTTTGGGATGTGGCATTCATCAGAGCAGAGCCAGTGGATGGAGCCCCTTAAACTCCAGCCTGTACCCCTGCCTGAGCTCCAGGACACCGTGAGGAGCACCGGGCCCAGGAAAAGTGCAGCGCTGCTTCTGGGGCCTCAGTGTGTGTCTGGGAGCGGGGGAGCCACTTGGCTCTCTGGGCTCCTCCTTGTTGGCCTTCCCCATAGCTTCAGACCTGGATGAGCCATCCATACAAGGTCCAGCTAGTCTTCAGGAGCAGCTCGCAGGACAGGCATTTAGTGCCCTTTGCTGAGGCCGTGGGCCATCCCGATCCCCTGTACACAGCAGGGAGAAGGAAGCTACAAGTGTCTCTGTCTGGGTCGGGCAGGGGTGGCCGAGGGGAAACTGGAGTGTGGCAGGAGGACTAAGTGTGGCTTCTCAATCACCTGAGGCTGCCAGGGCTGGTGGAGCCAACACTCATCCTTCAAAGTGGGCCTTAGGCTTGGATACTCACAGGTTATAGCTGAGGACGTCAGGCCATGAGAGACTGCCAGGTCCCAACATGGAATGTAACCATGACTACTATCTGAGGACCAACTACGGCGTGTCAGAGGCTGCAGGAGGGGCTTGGTGAATAGTATCTCATTGGCTCCCCACAAGCGTCTGTGACATTGAGGCTATTATCCTCATTCGATGGCTGGCTGGACATCAGCCTTAAGGGTCTAAGTGACTTTCTCAAGGTCGTACGACTGGATAGCGGTGGAGTTGGACCGAAAAAATCAGGTCTGTCTGATTCAAGTTCAGTGTGATCAGGACTGGCCACCCTGGCAGGTGGCTGCCTCCTTACAGGGAGTGCTGCTGGACATGATGGGGACAGGTACAGGAGACGTGGGGCTGGCCACCATGAGCTACTAACGTAAGCCTGAGCATCAGCAGGGGCCCGACACAGGGCACAGTCGGAAGAGGTGATTGAGGGGATATTAATGAAGGCACTGTTTACAAAAGTTTGTAAAGAGGTAAACAAAAAAGGCAACGAGGATGATAACATACTTAAGGACTAGCCGTGTGTGGGTGGGGGTTAACCACCCTAGGCCTGAAGGACAAGGGTTGGCTCCGTGTTACCAGAAATGGCTGTAGGAAAGAGCCAGCCCCCTCTGCAGCTCAGCAGGGAGCAGCCAGGATATACCCCCAGCTCCTCACTGCCCACACCGTCCGGCTCCCATGGTGAGGGGCCCAGTCACTGTGGTCTACAAGGTCTGCCTCCTGGGACAGAGTGGAGTAGAAAAGGGTGGCGAATGGATCTGAAGGAGCAAGTGAAGACTGCCCCTTACCTGCTGGACTGAGTGTCTCTGAAGGAGGCACCTGGCCTTCTGTGCCTGTATTTCCCACGCGTCTAGCACAGGGCCTGAGTACGCGTTGGAAAAAACCCAACATCCTCCTTTCCTGGCAGTCTATCCTCCTGCTATGGGTTGAATTGTGTCCATCCCAAAAAGGATTCGCCGAAGCCCTAACCTCACAATGTGACCTTATTTGGAAATAGGGTCATTGTGGATTCAGTTAGTGAAGATGAGGTCATACTGAAATAGGGTGCTGTCCTGGTAAGATGGGCCATGTAAGGACAGACACACAGAGAGAATGCTGTGTGATGACAGCAGCAGAGCCTGCAGTGATGCAACTGCAAACCAAGAATTGTGGGCAGACCACCAGAAGCCAGGAAGACTCAAGGAAGGATTCTCCCCTACAGGTTAGAGAGGGAACATGGCCCTGCTAACACCTTGAATTTGGACTTTTAACCTCCAGAGCAGCGAGACAGTACATTTCTGTTGTTTTAAGCCACCTAGATTGTGGTTCTTTGTTATAGCAGAATTTCCATCTTTTGTGAGTGAAAAGCATTTTCAGGGTACAAATGTATAAACTGTGAAGTCACCATAGGACCAAGGCAGGCCTGGGGATTCAGGAGGCAGAGGGTCCGCCCCGGTTTCTTGCCTTCTTTCTTTCTTTTTTAAAATATATTTTTATTGATTTCAGAGAGGAAGGGAGAGGGAGAGAGAGAGAAACATCAATGATGAGAGAGAATCATCGATCGACTGCCCCCTGCACGCCCCCTACTGGGGATCGAGCCCACAACCCAGGCATGTACCCTTGACCAGAATCGAACCTGGGACCCTTCAGTCCGCAGGCCAACGCTCCATCCACTGAGCCAAGCCAGCTAGGGCTCTTGCCATGTTTCTGAGAGACCAGTCTAAGAACAGGAGCCAGAGTGACCCTCTGAGACCACAGAGGAGAGAGACCCTCACAAGCCACATAACGAAGCCTGAGACTGAGCCGGGTGGAGAAGGCAGCCCTTCTGAGGCTGATCCCCCGCCCTTTCCAGCTCCCAGAGGAAGAGGTCATGTCCTGACCCCATGCTCTGGTCAGCTTCGCTGGGAGGGAGAGGCATCAGAACTGTGCCCCTGGGTCTTCCCACTGGTTCATGGGCTGTGCCCCCTGTGAACCAAGACCAGATCTAGAGCCGACCCAGTCCTTAAGACACGTTTCTATGCTATGACCCACCCAAACTGCAGCTTCCTTCTATTTACGATAATTAATTGCACCTTGGAAAATAAAAGAAACAGAAGGAGAAGGGTGTGGCGGGGAAGACTGCGTTGATCTGTGTGTTCTTTAAAAGAGCAAATTTCACAGTTTGTATTTATAATCCAAGTGCCTGTTCCGTCTCATTCAGTCAGTCAGCCATTCAGCAGATGGGTTGGCCGGGCTCATTCAGTTTACTCAGGCTTGCTTCTCTTCCCCACCGGCCACTATTACACATCAATCAGTGGAGACATCTACTAGGAGCTCTCTTCGCCTAGCATTTTACACTTGGCAAAGACAGTAAATACATGTTAGTGCAGGGAGTGTTTTCAAGAACGTACAGCGCATCTTTCTGGGCATGGTCGCTCATGGCTGCAGGAGGGAAGGCCTCTCTCTCCCTGAGATCAGGCTTGGACACTCAGACACAGCTTGATTTGCTCATCAGCCGTGGAGCTGGGACTTGAACCCAGGTCTCTGGAGTTGATCGAGCATTTATGCTGTATGGGGACTCCCTAGAAAGGTGGGTGAAGGGCCTCACCGTGGTCAGGGGTGTGCCCAGCACCAGCACAGTCTAGATTGGGAGTGGGAGACTATCTTACACATATTTTATTCCTGCCAGTATGGACTCAGTCCTAGGGCAGGTGTGTGTGTGTGAGAGAGAGAGAGAGAAAGGGGTGGTTTCAGTGCCAACCAGGGGCTGGGAAGGAAGGAGGAAGTACCAGCTGCATGCCAGGCTCTGTACACCTGTCATTTTATTCAGCGTTCACAACTGTCCCTGGGATCCCCCCTTCCTGCCGTTCACTGAGGCTGTAATTGTAGATTTATCTGTATGGTTATTTGATTAAGTTCTGCTTCCCCGCTTGCCTGCAAGCTCCCTGAGGGCTGGATGTCTGTCTGTTCTCTGTCTCCGTGCCTGCACAGTGTTCGCTCCGCCTGAGGCAGCTGCTCAGACAGCCTGTGGTGAATGGATAGCAGAGCCCCTTTATGCCCCGTCTTTCAGCCCCTCTTCCATGGATCCCGGCCCTTTGGGAAGGCCAGTGTGGCTTGCAGGCTTCAGAGTTCCGCGGCCACGAGGGCAGCGCAGGGCGATGCTGGTAGGGCTGCGCTGGTCCTTCCCCTCTGGGAAGTCCCTGGACTCGCCTTGTCAAATACACGCGAGGCACTGCTCCAAGAGCTCTGGAACCCACGTTCCATTTGTATATGTTGTTGTAGATTGTTACCACGACAGAAGGATGTTGTAAATATTTTCGGCTGACTGTCTGAATAATGCCTCTCCAAAAAGAATGGCAGAGCTGTAAGGAGAAGGTTTATTTTTCTCTTTCACCGTGATGGGTATCTAATTCATCCCAAATGTCAATACATCCCAAGGTGCCAATCCAGACAGAAAAAGGAAGCGCCTGCAGACCCAGGTGGCAGCTGCCTCCTCCTTCTCTTGGACCCAGCCCCACCACCCGGAGCCCAGGCAGTGTCCCCTACCCCCACCCCCCGCCCCCTGGTTGGAGGGGATATCCTGAGGTTTCCTATATCAAACCCAATGTAGGGAAATGGCTCCCTGGGAAATGGGGTCTCTCTGCCAGGCTTCTTATGCACCCCATCCTTCTCAGGTTCTTGCTCCCTTCTTTCTCCCCTTGCGACCTCCCGTCCTCTCCTGCTTGTGGGCTCCTGCTTCATCCTGTCCACCTGTCTCTGTCCTTCCCTTGTTGTCTCTGTCACCTCTTTCCCAAGAGCCAAAGGAGCTCTCTATGGTACCCTCCCCACCACTGCACACCTCTGAGCCGGGAGCCCCAGCGTCTCCCTTTGCCTGCACACAGCGTGATGCTCCCTGTTGGACGGGCCCACGTGTTCCCCTCAGGCAGAAGAACCCTTTCCCTTCCCGTGAGTTTTCCAGTTCCCTTCTCATGGGCTCAGCCAGAATAGGATGCCAAGTGTGACTTGGCTTCTTGGCTTCTTGTGTCCCCCCGCCCGCCCCTCCCTCCCTCAGGCCTCAATGGTGAGTCCCTCTAGGGCACCCACCGCTCTGAACCACAGCTATATCCTCAGTGTATGATACTCCCTGGTCTTTACAACAATGTAAGGAAGACGGTAAACGAGATATCATTAGATACCTAATGTCACTGATTTGTATAGGTATCTTATAAGTATCTCACAGATACCATCATTAGCTTCTTTTCATAGTTAAGGAAACTGAAGTTTGGAGTGATTAAGTCATAGTAATGATTGCATATGGTTTGCATTGCCTTGTCTCACACCCCCCGCCCCCCCCAGTCCTGTGTAGTAGCTAGCGCTAGCCCTACTCTAAAGATGAGAAGGGAGGGAAGGGGAGAGGGAGAGGGCGAGAGAGAAGGGGAGGGAGAGGACAGAGAGATTGTCCCAAAATAGTGGAAGTGGGGCCTGCACCCAGTCCACCCGCATGAGTGGCCTCTCTCCATTCGGTGTGAGTGCCCTGCCCAGCTCTCCTCCGGTGGGCAGTGAGTGCATCTCCCAGAGGGAGAAGCCAGGCTGTGGGCGTGGGTCCCAGAGTCCTGTCCCCTGTAGACATCAGATCTGACAGCAGCACATGCACCTCCAGCTGGTTTGGTCTCCACGCCCCTGTTTGAGAGCAGAAGTGATGGTAAATATTTAATTGTGCTTCCACCATAACTTTCTGCCAGAACTCTCAATATGCTTTATAAATGCAAATGAGCGCGCGCTTCCTCTCCGGGGAGATGTAAACCTCCTCAAATCACTTTTATGCAGCCCCCACCAGAGTGTAATGCCATCATCAGGCGCTATCTGTGCCAGGAAAGAAACGGCCCTTAATCATATCGAGTGGATGGTTTACGGTTTCGTGGTCTCTGTCTCCACGGCGGGCGGGATGCGGAGACACAGATACCTCTCGCCGCAACTTCGGTCCACCAACGTGGCTGGAAAGCATTATTGAGAAACAGATCCAATTACAGCCCTTGAGCAGGTGACTATGAATATAATGAAATCTTAGATTGTATTCATGGGCTTCGCAGAACAAACGCGTCTTTGGAAGGTTAGGAGTGAAGGCTGATTCTTGGTTTTGATCTGGACTCTCTTTTTCTTGCTGCCCATGTCGTGTCCTCCACCTGTTCACAGCTACTTCCACACGATCCTGAGGTTGAGGGGGTGCATTATTCTGGGGGCTTTTTGTGGCATTTTGGCTTCATGAGGAAGCCCCCCCAAACCTCAGGGTCACGGCAGAGGTTCTGGAAGCCCAGGTCTGCCTATGGGCGCAGGGTGGGGGGCTCTGAGACCCTGTAGAAGGCACGGCGCATTTCCGTGCCCTGGTCCCTGACGCTGCCACGTGGGTTTGGTGGCTCCTGCCTCAGGCCCACCTGGCAGAGGCATTTTAATCACGGAGATGAATTTCTTCGGAGCCTCATGGAGTGTCTTCTGAGAAGTGTATTATGTAAATTCGGTGTGTCATTATGATCATTATTAGTGCTGTGAAGTGGAGATGAGGGGGAGAGGGAGGGCTGCTCCATGCAGGGATCGGCCTCCCCAGCTGTCAAAGAATCAGAGGAGAAAACACACTCGAGGAGTCTGTGCCACTTCTGGCCTCCCTCAGATGTTCACGGGTCTGACTCTCAATCAAAACCCAAACTCAAGTGGGCAAGAAAGGCAGCCTGCTTTACCTACCTTACTCCCTTCGGTTTGCAGTTAGAAAACTGGTTCCAGGGGGTGGCAGAAATATAATCTAGGCCACACGTAGGGTATGTACTTGTGGAGGCGGGTGCCTCGCTGGCCCTGTTGGCTCCTGCCCACATGGGCCCCTGTTGAGATACCCTGTACCCTATCTGACCCTTGCTCACTGTCCATGCAGGTCACCCCTGGGACATTCCGGGCCCCCTTCATTAGACCCTGTTCAGATCCTAAGTCTCCATCTGTGTCATGTCAGCTTGGTGGGGTCACTCGCTGCTGCGTCACCACATTGGGGTGTTGGATGTCCATGCCCCTTTCACCTCGAAAGATTCCTACCATTATCTCTTCTCTGGGATTGAGCACTGGGAGGCGAGAGCAAAGGGAACCCTCTTCTCCACACAGCTCCTCATTCATCACTTCTGCTTTCATTCCCTTGGTCTTGCCCATGGGTTTGTTCCCAAACCTTTGATTTATGCCAGGCGTCCTTCCCTTTCCTAAGGAGCCAAGATTTTATAGCCCTGCATTCTTCATTCCTATCTCCCATCTCCCACCTGAAGCAGTGAGCAGAGTCTGGCTGGTCATGTGAGGTGGAGGGAGGGCTGTTCAGGAGCAAACGGGAACAGGGGAAGGAAAAACCCAAACCTCCGCATGTTGTATATTCTCATTTGCTGAGCGGGTAGGACGTGCTGTGCAGGTTCCTTGGATACATGCCCCGGGAAATCCAGGTGGATAGGACACCTCCACCAGCCCATAGAGCACCACTGTGTGAATTTAAAAGGTGACCCTCTGAACAACTAGATATCCACATGAAAAAACACAATTGTATATTTGATTCATACCTTCCGCCTTATGCGAAAATGAACTCGGAAGAGATCATAGACCTAGGTAAGAGAAAGATCTTTGTCACCTTGGGTTAGGCAAAGGTTTCTCAGATATGACACCAAACCATAAAAGACAAAATTGATAAATTAGACTTCATCAAAATTTAAAACTTCTGTTTGTTGAAAGATGTGGATAAAAGAATGCCACAGAGTAGGAGAAAATATTTGCAAAGCATATATCTGATAAAGGACTTGTATGCAGAATATATAAAGAACTCACCAAACTCAGTAAAAAGAAAACAAACCACCCAATTTAAAAATGGAAAAAGACTGAATAGACCCTTCATCCCCAAAATATACAAATGGCAAATAAGCATGTGAAAAGATGTTTATTATTACACATCATTAAGGACATAGAAATTAAAACCACAATGAGGTACCACCACACACCTATTAAAATGGCCAGAATTTAAAATGACTGGCCATGCCAGTGTGGTGAGGATGTGGAGGACTGGGACTCTCCTACTCTCTCATGTACTAGCCCTGTACTGGAAACAGCAGGTAACTGGGGAGACAAATTGCAGTATGCCTATACAATGGGATACTACTCAGCAATAAAACAAATGAACTATTGATAAAAAGCCAGAAAGAATATATATACACTAGAGGCCCGGTGCACGAAATTCGTGCACGGGGGTGGGGGGGGTCCCTCAGCCCGACCTGCACCCTCTCCAATCTGGGAGCCCTCAGGGAATGTACTACTGACGGCTTAGGCCCACTCCACATGGTTCTCTGCTCTCTGCAGGGCCTGCCTGCTCCACACCATGGCGATGGGCAAGCAGGCCCTGCTGGGTGCTGTCTGTGGGCTGTGCTTGCCTGCTCCTGGGTCACTGCAGCGACGGCCAAGCAGGCCCTGCTGGGTGCTGCCTGCGGGCCGCACTTGCCTGCTCACAGGTCGCTGCAGCTACGGCCAAGCAGGTCCTGCTGTCTGCTGTCAAGCTGCGCAGCCGCCCTCTCCTCCTGGGGCCAGCAATGGTCCCGGGAGCCTGCGGGCTTGGCGCCTGTACCCAGGACCCAGGCTGCTTGGCGCCACCCTGACCCTGGCCACTTGGCACCTGTGTATGCAAATTAACCTGCCATGTTTGTTGGGTTAATTTGCATACTCACGCCTGATTGGCTGGTGGGTGTTGCGGGGGTATGGTCAATTTGCACCTTTCTCTTTTATTAGTAGATACTATTGCATTTCTATTTATGTAAAATTCTAGAAAATGCCAATTAATCGATGGTGACAGCAAGCAGATCTGTCATTTCTTGGAGACAGTGAGAGGGTGGGGCAGGGACAGGAGGGAAGGAGGGATTACCAAGGGATAAGGAAACTTCTGGAAATGATGGATATATTTATCATTCTGATTGTGGTGATGGTTTCATGGTGTAAATATATGTCAGAACTTCTCAAAATTGTACGCCTTGATTATGTGCTGTTTATTGTATGTCATTTCTACCTTAATAAAGCTGTTAAAGAAACAAAGAGGCTGTGGGTTTGCTGATCAGGAGCTGGTGGGCCGCTTTTGGGGAGCAGTCTCTATTAAGAGGTGGCGGGGGGGTCAATAATAGACTGAAGAGGAAGAAAGAAAAACATGCCCTGTTCTCAGGACACATTACTGCTTCCTTTCAGAAATCTGTTGTAATAAACAGCAGCACTGTGGTCACTACATGGCACCTGGTGATCTTGGCGTGTGTACTGTAGTGACCCTGATGGCCCAGGAGTCAGGGTGTCTGTCCTTCACTTAATGGCCAGAGGAAGTGGTAACCAGGAAGCAGACCGCTGGGGTCTGACATGTGCATTTGTGTTCTGAGTGAGCCCCCAATAGAGTCTTGGGAAAGGGGGTCAACATGTATCTGGGTTCAGGGGACAAATGGACCTGCAGGAGGGCCAAGTCTTGGGAGAGTGATTGGGTCTAGAGGAGGGAAGTCACCTAAGGGTGTCAACACGGATGCCTGAAGGGAGGCAGAGGAGAGGAGGGCAGGATGGACAGGTGCGGTTGAGGAGCAGCCCAGTGGGGAGGAAGAGTGCAGAAAGAGGTGGCTACTGGGCCTGCGTGACCCTGGAAGAGCCTCTAGGGCAGTGGTTCTCAACCTTTCTAATGCCGCGACCCTTTAATACAGTTCCTCATGTTGTGGTGACCCCAACCATAAAATTATTTTCATTGCTATTTCATATCTGTAATTTTGCTACTGTTATGAATTGTGATGTAAATACCTGTGTTTCCCGATGGTCTTAGGCTCTACAGCAGCGGTTCTCAACCTGTGGGTCGCTAGCAGCGTCGCCTAAGACCATCGGAAAACACAGATATTTACATCACGATTCATAACAGTAGCAAAATTACAGTTATGAAGTAGCAACGAAAATAATTTTATGGTTGGGGGTCACCACAACATGAGGAACTGTATTAAAGGGTTGCGGCATTAGAAAGGTTGAGAACCACTGGGCTAGGGAAAGTACTGAGGGAAGAAGCCATGTCTTGGGGGTAAGGTGGTGGGTGGATAGATGACTTCATCCCACACAGGTGGATTGAGGTCAATGGGGGTAAGAGCTGCGGACCTAGCATCGGGAGACTGGAGGTCTGCCTAGCTCTGTACTGAGCTGCACGGTCCTGGCAGACCTCTCCCCTTCTCTGCTTCACAGAGGCGCCCAAGGCTCCTGGCACTGACATTACGCTCATAAGTAACTTCATGGACATACAGGCCACTATCCAGCAATCCTTCCGACTGACCAGATTTTCTCTTTTTGATCCACAGAAACGTTGATGGACACCAGAACGGCTACCGCAGAGCTGGGCTGGACAGCCAATCCCACATCTGGGGTGAGTGTCAGACCCTCCATCCTTCAATCCTCTGGTGGTCCTGGGCCTATAGGATGGCTGAGGGGGGTGGAGGGCGGGGGCAGAGGGGGAAGTAGCACCTGCCTATAGCAGTACCTTTGTGGGTTGGCATGTAGGTATGAATGGCTGTGTCCACTGCACCCTACAGAGAGACAAGCCAGAGCTCTCAGACTGACCATCTCGTAACAAAATGACAAAGTCCTGGCTCCTAGGTGGCTGGGCCATGCCTATGTGAGAATGGTGGCAGTGGCTGCCAGTGATCTGGGCAGATCAGAGCTCTGAGATGCCCATGGGGCTGCCAGGAGGGTAAGGGCATAAGGAGAAGCTGGTGTTCAGAAAGGCCATGCTCTCTTCGCCTGGAGAGAGCCTTAGAGCAGTGGTCGGCAAACCACGGCTCGTGAGCCACATGCGGCTCTTTGGCCCCTTGAATGTGGCTCTTCCACAAAATACCACAGCCTGGGCGAGTCTATTTTGAAGAAGTGGCGTTAGGAGAAGTTTAAGTTTAAAAAATTTGGCTCTCAAAAGAAATTTCAATCATTGTACTGTTGATATTTGGCTCTGTTGACTAATGAGTTTGCCGACCACTGCCTTAGAGAAATGCTCTTCATTCATTAGCTCAGTGTTCTTGCACCTGGCCAGACCCCATAGCTACAAAAATGGACCATCCTTGAGAAGATCCTGGCCTCCTGGGGGACCACCAGGTTCACAAAGAAGCTGGAGTACATCTCTTATTTGTGGCAGTAGAGATATTAACAGGCAGGTGTGGACACAGAGCTGGGAGTGAGAGACTTCGGAGGGAGACAAGGAGCCTTTACGAGCTGGGTCGTAGAGAATGAGTCTGATAGGTGGTGAATGGGGAGTCTGCAGAGATATTCAGAGTAGGAGGAATAGTTGATCAAAGGGATGGAGTCATGAAAAGACAGGAGAGAAGAGTTTGCTCATCTGGGGCATGGCAGGACCAGGTGTAGGTTGGAAGATGGCAGGTAGAGCAGGGCTGTGACTGCCACTGGATTTATCCTGTAGGCAATGAAGAGGTCCTGGGCAGGAGAACAAAATAGTCACACTTGCTGATAAGATTGGGAGAACAGTTGAGATAAAAGCATTTAAGAGACTCTTTCAGCTGTCTTGCCTGGGTCAGAAAAGTCTAAATTAAAACGGTACTCAGAGGGCAGGTCGAGTGAAGCGAAGGAGAAAACATTGGCAGCATCTCAGCATCTGGCAATGGATGGACTGTCAGGCTAGAGGGAGGAGTTGGAGATGAAGTGCCAGTGCCTGACCTGGGGGACTGGCTAGCTGCAGGGCTTCATCACAAAGGGAGAGGATGGAGGGGTGAGTGGGCTCTTCATCCCAGCAAAGGGGTGAACCAGCTGCGGCAGGGTGGCCTAGGCTTTGACATCTGTCCCGAACCTCCTGTCTCTTTCCCTGTCTTTGGTAACCTCTAGTCAGGGCCAAGGATTGCTTTGCACCCCGTGGTGCACATCCTGTCCCAACAGGACCAGTTCTGCTGTAGGGACCATTCTAACTGGGCCATTCAGGTAGCAGGGCAGTCCTGACCTCACCTGTGCCTACTCCCCGGGCTCTTGCCTTTACTGGGTCCCGGTCCCCAGCATTTAGAGAAACGCACTGCTCCAGGTGGAAGCATCATGCCTTGGGGTGGGAGGGCAAGGACTAGGATGAGCTGGTATTTCCCTAAGGGGTGGGGTAGGGCAGGGCAAGGGAAATCCTGCTGGGAACACTGGGCAATTAGGGAGCCCTTCCCATTTCTACTGGGGACTTTATGCAAAGCCGATGAGGTGGCAACTTTTCAAGTTGCCTGGGTATTAAGAACTTGCCACTCTTACAAATTATTTTGTTGTTTGAAGGTTTGTATGTTTTCACAAGGCATTGGCATGATTTATGGTTATTAATTTACCCCTTGATTTAAAGAAGACACACCACCTGTCTTCTTTAAACTTCTGATCTCCCTTCCCAAGAAAGATTGTCCTTTAGGAAAGCATTCAAAGTCAAGCAATGCCCTTTAGAGACAGCAGCTGGCTGAACTGCTCTCTGCTTGCTCTCCTCCCCCTCCCCCCACCCCCTCCTTCCACCCCCACTGGTTAGCAGTCACTGCTCAGCTGCAGTTCCCTGAGGTCCTCCCTCTTCTCTCAGGGACATACAGCCAGACAGTTTTCCTCCCGGTGTCCTGAGCAGCTTCAGAACCTCTTTGGCATATAGTGAGCAGCAGGGGGGGCAGGCTGGCCCTCATCCTGGGTCGAAAGGAAGGATCAAGGACAGTGCTTCCATTCCAAGCCCTCTCCCCATCTCCCTCTGGACAGATGCCTTCGATTTTGTGAACACACCAGTGGCTCCCAAGTGTGTATCCCTGACCCAGGCTCATGTATCCAACTGCCGCATCTTCACTGGCTGCTCACAGGCATGTCACCCTCAACATGGCCCAAAGCAGAATTCACTCTCCTCTCCTTCCCTGCTTTCCCCCCACATGGGCTCCATCTGAGCACATTGGAAAGGCCAGAAACTGAAGCCACTCTTGCCTTCTCCATTGTCTTCAGGCCTCATCTCACTCAGGCCGTCCTCAAGAATGCCTTTGCTGCACCCCTGACCGCATTGGGTCTCCCATCACAGGCCCTCTGCATAGCACTTTTCACAGTTGCTAGTTCACATCTCTATGTGTTAGTATGGGACTCATTTCTTTCCTCCCCCCGCCCCCGCATTTCTTACTCCCCAGCTATACTGTAACCTCCACGGTGTCCAGGACTCTCTCTGTTTGTTCACTGTTGGAAACTGGCACTAGTTCACTACCTGACAATGTATATTTGTTGAAAGTTTCTGACTTGGGCAAGTGGGGTGCGGATGGTGCCATTCTTGAAGATGGGGAATCCACAAAGAGGAACACGCTTGGGTGGGAAGAGGCTGATTTCAGTATTGGACCTGTTGAGTTTGAGGTGACTTTGGGGCACCCACAGAGAGCAGTGCTGTCGCATCTGACTCACCGGCAATGGGGCTAGAAGGCACCCCCACAACAAAGGGAGGAGGACCTGTGACTGCATTCTCCCAGGGAGAGTGTATGGAGGGAGAGCAGGTGACAGCTTTGGATGGATAGTCTGCATTCAAGTGTCACATAGAGCAAGAGGAGCCTGAAAGGGGGACTAAGAAGGTATGGCTCAGAGGCAGGAGAAAACCAAGAGGTGGGCCCTCATAGAAGGCAAGGGAAAAGAGTGTCAAAGAGGAAGAGGGGACAGAAGAGGAAAATGTAGTTGGCACTAGATGTCTCCACTGGGCTTGGTCCAGAAAGGGGCAAAGACCTCAGGTTGTCCTCTGCAGTCAGGATCCCATACATGCATGCTTAGGATGGAGGAGGGTGGGCGTGCATTGTTCTGGTAGCCTGGGGATTCCCAGGGAACTGAGTTTGCCTCATCCATAGTTCTGCCAAGGGGCCCCGCTGACATTGCAATGAACCCTACCCACAGGGCAGAGCCTGAGAAGGGGGCTCCCCAGGGAGAGAGAGGCCAGGGGCTTTTCCTTCTATGAGGCTCATTGGGTGTCGTCATTGCTGTACTTGAGAACTGCCCGATATGGGCAGGGGGGTTGGACTGCCCACCCACACATCGCCCACAAACTGTTTTCAGTTATATTGCTGCAAAGTGGATCATAACGTTACCGGTGAGAAACAGAAAGGATTTATGCTCAAATGTAAAACGTTGCTTTATAGTCTAATTGCAGTTCTAATTTAAAGCCTTTTGGTTTAACCTGAATCAGAGGCCACTGGTGAGCAAAGGGGCAAAGCAATGAATACATGTATAATGTATGTATTAAATGCCAGGGAGGGGCTCAGCTCCCACCAAAAGGCACCCTGGGGACCCTTACTGGTGGCCCTGGTGACTCCTCCCTTGGGCTGGCTTCCGTTACTTCTCCCAAACCTTTGCGGTCAGCCCTGCTGTAGAATGTTCCCTGACCTTCACATTTCAGGAGCTCTGGGCAGTGGGGGACTTCAGTGAGGTTCCATGGTAAACAGTGCCATGCCCAGGCACGGGCAGCACTTGGTAAGAGCTGTACAGTCCCCTCTCAACAGTCTGCCCCAGTTTCAAGGCACTGCCTGGCCCCCTCCAATCTTCCTTTTCCCTGACCCTCTCTCCCTCCCTGCACCACTCTCTGTTCCCTCAGGTGTCAGCTCTGTTCTCATCTCCTGGGGAGCCCTCCTGGAGGCTACTCCCCACCAGGTGCCCTCTTCCTAACACACTGTTCAGCTCTCATGTGTTGATGGGTGGTCTCTCCCACTGGCCAGAGAATGCAGCATCCCTGTGTCCCCAGTGCCCAGTCCAGCACTGGCCCAGCAAGGGACAGGTCCCAGTAAAAGTATGTTGGCCAAATACATGAGGAAGGTCCAGAGCATTCTTGAGCATTCTCTGCATTTCCAATGCACGGGTCTGAATTTAGGAGATGCTCAATTTAGATTTATTGTAGCCCTCTCAACACCCATGTGGTTATGGATATCTTTTTAAAGAGCTTAATTATGTAAATAGAGCCACCTTTCCTGAGATCAGCATGACGAAGGAGACCAGGACACCACCAGAAAATCCCAGTTACTTGCTGTGATGGATTAGAAAGGCAAGCCTAGGTCCCTCTGATAGTGAGGTTTATTCTACTTGCTTATTGGAAATCCAAACCCAAAGTTCTTTTATTTTCCAAGAGTTTTGCCAGGGCTCACTGGCTTTTGCCACCTGGGCGACCGATGGTCTCTGTGTGTGTTGGTTCCTGTGTCTGTGGGACATGTGACTTAAGTGTAAACATCGCCCTGAGTTGTCTTCAAAGAGCTCTCCACGGGCTCGCAGACGCCAGTGCTGTCTGTGCTGCCCTTTGGAACCACCTTCCCGGCCTGTGACAGAGGCTGTTCACTGCTGTATCACTGGCAAGTCTTCCTCAGGGGAAGTGGGATTCAACAGAGGAAAAATGGAAAGGAATCCAGAGCCATGCCTGATGGGCCTTCAGGATGAGCAAGCCGGGTGTGCGTGTCTGTGCTCTCTGTGTGTGTCTCTGTATGTGTATATGTGTGTGTGTACATATATGGGTTTGTGTATATGTATATGTGTGTGTGTGTGTGTGTGAAGTTAAATGAGCTGATTTTACCATATGCCTCTGTAGGCAGTTCTTAGAGTTCTAGAAATAACTTAAATGATGGGAAGGTATTGGACTAAGTGGAGAACTTCCAGGGGAGGCCACTGTGAAGGGAATACCCCATTTGAATGTCAGTGTTTGGTACATTAACTTCCAACACAGATATGTGCCCATGGAAGTAGGCACACTGGGGCCTTACGGAATATCCATGTGTGGACCCCTGGCCACTTGGCCGCCATGCCTGGGTGTCTCCTCTCTCCCTGTCTGTCAGACCCTCCAAGCACCCTCGCCAGCTGCCCACACCATGGGAATAAGGAAGCACGTTCAGGAGAGAAATCCACTCTGATAACACCCCAGTCGTTCCAAGGCCAAGCAAAATCAATTGGAATTTATTATCTGGTCTGATGGGTGAGAAGTGGATGGAGGAGCAGTGAAGGCTCCAGGCCATGTATCACATAAACCAGGGCCCATCCCAGCTCTGTAGGTCCCTGGCTGTGTGACCGTGGGCCAGTCTTCTAGACTCTTTCAGGCCAGTTTCCTCCTCTGCTCAATGGGGTAGGGATGGTGACTATTCCGTACATGAAACAACGTTGGTAAAAAGTTCTCCTCAGCAAACACTGGAGCTAACCCTCGGGAAGGCTGGAATTTCTCTTTTCTTCCTTTGATGACTCAATCATGCTAAGTAAGACAGCAAAGCCTGAGCTAAATTAGGCACATCCAAGAGAAATTTAGGTCTGGGCAAAGCGATTGGGTGAATGGGGTTTTACGGTATTTGAATTTCAGGCTGCGCCAAGGGCAGGCAGGCAAAGGGGACCCTGTTGGTCATCCTCTCTCGGGCTGGTACTACCACCTGGGACTGGGGAGCCTTTGTCCTGGTGGCTGGTTGCTGGAAGCTACACTTTTGTATCAGTCAGGGCTTTCTGGTGGTCAGTGACAGAAACGCACAACTCACAACCTTCAAGGAAGTAAGTATCTTGGCTTCTGCAACTGAATGGTCCAGGGCTGAGGGGGCTGCATGTGTTGGCTGGTCTAGATCCTTAGGATCCATCTCTCTTCCTCCATCCCTACTCCTTTCTCTCGCTCTCTTTTCTCCATCCCCTTTCTCCTCTCTACTCCCATGGTGTTGGCTCCAGGGTGAGCCTCCTCTTGGTCAGAAGAAATCTGCAGCAGCTCCAGCCCTCACAACCATATCCCCTGGGGAAGAACAAACACCTCCTCCTGGTCCCCCCAGCAGAAGCCCTGGGATTAGCTCTGAGTGGACCTGGCTGGCTTGGCTGGAATCCCATGCCCTCAGGACCGGTCCCTGCAGCCAGGAAAAACAAGGTGCTGGTCGCTCCTCTCAGGTCCTTTGCTGTGCGGAGCCTACCAGCACCCTGGGGGCTGAGGGGGGGCGGGGGAAGGAGCAATTTCCCGGAAGGAATCAGGGTATAGGTGCCAGAAAGATGAATAGATGGCAGGTAGGGAAAGTGAAAATCTAATTTTGTATCCCGGGCCCTAAGTGCTTTACAGGTACGCATGCATTCATCCTTACAACAGTCCCACTTTCCAGGTGAGGAAACCAGAGGTTGAGAGTTGTGCTTTTCTGTCACTGACCACCAGAAAGCCCTGACTGATACCAAAGGGTAGCTTCCAGGCACAGAGCAGCTGTTACATTATCTGCGGTGACAAGGCTGGAATGTGCCAGCGCTGGCATTTAACCTCCTGCAGGCTGCTCTCCTGTTGACAACCCTGCTGTCCCACGTGTCCCAGTAAAACCCTGCTCTCCACGGTGCCTGCAGGGGGTGGCTCCACAAGGAGCTCCCAGGTTGAGTTGCTCAGGGCTCCTTAGCTTCAGACTCAGTATCTAAAAGATTTGTTCTCCTGGTAGGAGACATGGCTGGTATCCTTTTCCTGAGCTGTTTCCCAGGAATTAGTACAGAAGCCCTGCCTCCCAGGGGGTGGGCCTCTGACCTCCCTGCCAGTCTTGCCTCCCTTCCCTCCCCTGCCCTCTTCAGGTAAACCACGGAGATAAGTCAGGGCTCCCCACCCTGGGCCTCCCGCCCACTCTTTATCTTGTTCTCTCACTTCCCAAAGGCCTGTAATTAGGAGACATTAGCAGGCTCAAAACAGCTTTCATACCTGAAACATCCTCTGTAATTGCACTCAGCAGTGCTCTTCCCTGGCTATTAATGTCACTTTTATGAAGCAAGGAGGAACAAAACACCCCTAGGCACTTAAAACATTTTTTTATATAATACTTGTCTTTTACGAATGGAAGTGTAAAATCACCTGCCTGACGGAGACAGTGACAGACAAACTCACGGGATGCTCAGGATGAGAGCCGTGGAGGCGGGGACCTGGGGTGATGGGAGGTGGTCCCTGAGATTGGAGCTCTGGGAAGACTGTGATGGCCTTGGGGTGGGTTGAATGAGGCTGGGTGGATCCCTAGGGGTAGAGAGGTGGGCCAGGTGAGCAGCTAGGGTACCGTTCTGCCTGGCCTCACCATCTGTGCTTGCTGTCTCAGGGGGCTATTATATGAGAACTTTTTGTGGGCACCTGTGTGCCTTTAATAGAGAGGTGAATAGAATGTTACAGATGACCAGTGTCATTGAGTAGTGTGTTAATTGTTATGTTGGCTGCAGAAATACATTGGATATGACTGTGTATATGTGTGGATGTGTTGGGGGAGGTATGGGTGGAAGGGAGACTGAAAGCTGCTTCTTCAGCTGCTGTATTAACGAATTTTGGGAGTTGTGGTAGTTCACCAGTCTTACTGTCTGGCAGAGTTATTTTCTTGCTCTTGGAAATGGCTCTGACTCATCAGCAGAACAGGAGATCTTTCTGTCCATAGAGTCCGGGAGGGAACCCCAGGGGTCACCCAGCCTCCTTCCCCCTCTCTGAGGCAGGCTTAACCCTCATTTGCCTGGACAGACAGGTGCTTTTCCTCTTCTCTAAAACTTTCCCAGACCACATCCTTTAGCACAACCCTGGAAACCTTTTTCCCACTGGGAGTGAGCCTGAGGACAGCTCTTCTCACATTGAAGCTGGGAGTGGCTGCCAGGACCCAGAAGAAAGCAGGGCTCCTGACACAGGAACCAGGATGGATCCGAGGAGGGTCAGCAGGGCCCATTGCCCTGACAGCCTGAACTCCTAGCTCCCTCACACTGGTTGCCTTGGTGAAGGAGAGAGGTGTATTAGTGGGGAAGACAAAGCATTAGAAGGAAGGTAAGGCGGAGTTAAGAGGCCTAGAGAGGAGGGACAGGAGGAAAACAGGTGAAGAAGAGGGCATCAAGGTGGGCAGAAGCCATACTGGGCAGAAGACATATGGGGAGCCTGAGCCTGGGTCAGAGGGACAAGCCTGGCCTTGGATGATGCCTTTGGCCTTTCCTCCAGTTACAAAGTGTGGGAATAATTTGGCCTAACCCTCACTGCACATTGGTAGCATAAAAGAGCAAGCCCAGGGTTTAGAATCTAATATCCTGGGTATGTTTCCATTTTCCTCTAAGTTCTTTTAACTTCTCTGAGCCCATTTTCTGCTTCTATCACAAGGGTAACATAGACCTTATTTTTAGAGTGGTTGGCAGGATTAAAGTGTGTTTACCTTCTTCGAAAACTTTAAAGCTCAGTCAGTACTGCTTGTCCTGCCTGGCTGGTTTTGCTCAGTGGTTGAGGGTCAACCTAGGAACCAAGAGGCCAAGGTTCAATTCCCAGTCAGGGCACATGCCTGGGCTGCGGGCTTGATCCCCAGTAGGGGCCGTGCAGGAGGTAGCCGATCAATGATGTTTCTCTCTCATTGATATTTCCATCTCTCCCTCTCCCTATAAAAGTCAATACAAACTTTTTAAAAAACAACAACAACAACAACAACAACAAAAAACACACCCTGCTTGCCCTGACTAGGCCTCAGGGTTGCAATGACCCATGTTTGAAGGACTTCACTTGCATGGGATGAAGATGGGGACTGATTGAGGGGGGCCCTGAGATACAAAATCAGTATTCTAGTGATTCTGTTAGGTTGTGGCTCTTGCATGAATATCCTCAGAGGTGCGCCCTGTGACTAATAACAGTGTTATTAATAATGGTGATAACTATTGCTACTACTGGTTACCAATAATGAAGTGCTCACTGTGTACCAGGCACTGAATGTTACTTGTGTTAACCCCCTGAGTTCTCACCAGGCCCCTTGCCAGCCAGGTGGTACTTCTCCCAGTTTACAGAGCAGACACTGAGAGTTTGGATAATGATCCAAAAATCACAGGACTGCTCAGGGGTTCCACTGAGACTGTCCCCGGACCTGTCTGACCACAAAGCTCACTCTGTATCTCTGCCCCCGAAGAAGTGTAAGGAAGGCATGTCACATACATCATCCAGAAACCAGAGGCTGGGGCAAGGAGAAGCACTTTTCTCAGTTTCTAGAAAGGGAGCGGGTGAGTTTGAAGCCAGGTGTCAGTGAGTAGTACCGGTGATAAGCACCCCATGAATTGTGTTTTGAAGCAAGCTATACTGGGAGAGGCAGAGTGGGTGCTTTGTGATGTGTGGGATTTGGGGACAGAGAATAGCAGGTCCTTGAGGAGCCTGGAGGGGGAGGCCCCACTCCCAGAGCAGCTGAGGCCTAGCCAGGGATCCAGAGAAGGACACAGAGGGTACCTGGGGATAGCCGGCTCCAGGCAGTGATGGAAGAGCCTCTGGTCAGCTCCCGTCCCCAGGCCTTGGCAAATGTTTAGGAAGTGAAAACTCCTGGGAAGGAAGAGACATGAAGTGGCCTCAACAAGCGGCTTTGTCCCATTCAATGGCCTCAGCATCAGGTCTGCTCAACCAGCCTGTCCTCCATTTGAGATGCTCCTCTGTTGATAAATGGAGGGTTTTAGTCCTGGTAAAGCCTCATCTCCGTGTGCACTGTCCCGTTCACCACTCTTTCTGGTGGAGACAATCACGTCCAACACATTTTCCCATGTCACAAAGGACATGAAAGAGGTTGGAGTCAAGATTCAAACTAATCTTGCTGATTGAGAACTCTGCCTTCAAACTAACACGGTAAGGGTCTGCATTTGCAATTAGGTGCAAGCAGTGTATTGTGCAGCAAGGAGCCAAGGTTGAGCCAGGTGAGCAGTGCCTCAGGTAGTGGGGACTTTCGTGTGCTGGCCACTCATGGGGACTGACCAGAGAATGCAGGTGCAGGAAAGGCCAGACTGAGCTGGTGGCCCCATTGTGTGCTCTGCTGGCTTGAGCACATCTGCCAGGATGGGCTTATTCTGGGAGCTGGGTTTTAAAAGGGAGATTGGAAAACCTGAAGTGTTCCCAGTGGGGAGTGACCACTGATCATGTCATTCAAAGAATGTCTGTGGACCAGGGAACCTCAGCCCAGAGATAATCCGCAGCAAAGTCCAGGAGGCAAAGGGGTGAGATCAAAGTGCTCCCCAGGCTTCCCAGGACCAAGCGAGCTCCAGCAGCTGCAGTGCCAGGAAAAGGTCCCCTGACTGGGTCATGCACAGTGGCCACATTGCCACAATTGGGGAGGAGGGTAGACAGGATAGAGGGATGTGTGTCTTCTTCTAGGCCAGATTTGATGGTTGTGCACCCTGATGGAGGATTCTCCCCAATCCTGAGAATGGAATGAAGCTAAGAGCTCCTCTAGCAAGGCCAGCCTCTTTCTCCCCTCATGGCCCGCTCTTGTCTCCAGGACCTCTCCAACTGCCCCAGACAGCTTGGCCCACGTGCAGTCAAAACTCTGCATTCATGGAACCAGGAGCCCATTTCCCCAGCCTCCAGTGCAGTGTGGTGGCCCAGCTTCAGCCAGCCCCTGCTCTGCGTTCTGTGCAGAGATACCTCCAAGCTGAAGGGATGTGTCATCAGTCTCTCTCCCAGGGGTAGCTCTGCTCCTAGTCACTGGAGCCCAGGCCTGGGCAGAACAGAATCAGGAGGTGGGGGCCTGGGGCCCGCAGCTCCCGCCCCTGCCTTGTACGACAAGGCCTTGTTGGGCAGCAGTGAGGACCACATTCAATCCACAGCTTAAGATAATCGCATGTGTGAGGCCCTGGGATAATGACAGCTGAATACCCTGCCACTGTTGCCATAGTGACCAGCTAAGCACTGATTCCCTCCTTTTTTTTTTCTTTCTTATTTTCTGGGTCTCCTTGTTATAGGGCTAGCTGGTGGGGTGAGGGGGGGGTGAATTTGGGAAATGGGAAAGTGGAGGAAAGGGGGAGGGGGGACCCAGAGGGGCAGCCCATTATACTCTCCTTAAATACCCCAGCTGGGGGTGTTTTAAATCTCAACAGAGACTGAGAGAAACAGTGTCTTAATCCCCAGCTCCCTGTGAATTATTTAAAGGGATCTTGTCAGAAGGATGAATTTGTCACTGTTGCAGTGTCAACAGCGGCAGCAGCTGTCATAAGGCTGAAGACCCCACTCCAGGCAGGGCCTGGCACAAACCGCTGCTTCCTGGTGGAAGTGACAGTGGCCTGGGGCTGTGGACAAGGAGCCCCTCCTGAGGCACAAGCCTGCAGTGTTTGCCTGGCGAGCTGGCAGAGACCTGGGTGTGAAATGTACCAGGATGTAGAGAGATGTGCACCATCTGGACTCCAGGCCTGGCTGGCCTCGCCCTCGATTAACAGGACTCCCACAGCCCAGGGCCCTGGGATCTCTGAGCAGTGAGGGGTGCTCACCCTGGCCAGGAGTGGACAGAGCTGACCAGTGGGCAGAGCATATGCAGCATTTGATGGGTGGGGTCACAGGCCCCACCTGGGCCAGAGCCAGCACTCGCACCTACACACACACACACACACACACACACACACACACACACACACACTAGTACACACACATGCACATGTGCACACATCGCAAATGATGCACAGGTACAGACAACCAGGCAGACAGGAGCGAGTCACAGATCACACATCATGGAAGGAGAGCCGCCGAGGGAAAGTGACCGTGCCGAGAGACAGGCTAAGTAAGCATGTGCTTCTGGAGGGCCGATACCCATAATGACTGAGTCACAGGGGTCTCTTACTCAGGTCTAGCACTTTCCATGGATTTTCACATGTAACCCTCACAGCCACCCTCTGAGAGGGGAGGTACGTAATATTAGAGGAGGAAACTGAGGCTCCAGAGGTTTAAAGACTCGCCCTGGTCAAATAGCTGGGTCAGGCTGACTCCAGAGTCTGTGGCTGGGACTCCTGTGCTAAGCCAGGGGTCATCCTGACCTCCAGTGTTCAGGGGTAGGCCGGGTGACAGCAGTGCTTCTTAATCCCAGCCCTTCCATAACCTCCTTCCCAGCAATCCAGACATACTCTACATGGGGCCCTTTCTCCCACGCCCACCTCAATAAGGCATTTCTTGCATTTTCCCACCATCTAAGTTTCCAAAAGGATTTTGTGGAGACTCTTGGAGACTTTGCACTGGGAAACAATGAATATGTGTTTTCTATATTCTAGTTATTTCCATATTCTCAGTGTGTTGCTCACCCCCATCCTGGGGAGTGAGTGAGGAAATAGTTAGGGAATCATTGCTTTGTGCCTCGGCAACAAGCATGTCAAACTCAAAGGCTAACACCGGCCAAATAAACGAGGCATGTGGCCCGCGGGACCCGAGTTTGACATGCTTGCTCTGCAGTGTGGTTGCCCTTTCAAGGCTCTGGGCTTTCCAAAGCAGTGTCCTGGCCCAAGTCTGAGCCCAGCTCTTTGGCACACTACATGGGGCCATGGTAACGAATGGGGGGCAGGAGCATTCGTGTCCTCCTAGCCCGGTACATCTGGGAGGTAAATTTAGCATATTAGGGGGTGAGCTGGTGCTCAGAGTCCTCAGGGGAGTTATTGAGTAAATGCTGCCTTGGTTGGTTGGTATACTAAATGGTAGATCCCTCTGGACTTGTAGGAATTTATGCCCACAGACCACATTTCACATTTTAATTAGCCCTCTAGCTTGTCTAATATCCCGGTTCTTTCAGGCTCAGGCAGATGTCTGCACGGCAGCTGCATCCTCAGCGGGCTGATAAGTCCAGCCCAAGGCACCTGCAGCAGGCTCGGTGGAGTTGCGTGCTGCTTGGGCCTCAGTGGGCTTCTTGTTCCGAGAGGCAGCCCTCTCCACCGGGGGACCTGAACCTGGTCTCTGGGTTTCCCCTGATTGGGCAGTGCCAGGGAAGTTCCTTTATGGTCCCACTGGGCAAGGACTGTTTGCGACACAGCAGGTTCCCTCACACAGCAGCTTCTGCCCCAATGCAGACTGCTGAAGGGGACCAAAGCCTGTGAGCTGTGTCCCGTTTTGTCTCCTTGTGGTCCGAGCTGGTGGCTGATGGTGGCCCTCAGACTGCCTGATTGGGAGAAGAGAGTCCACCCTGAAGCCCGCCCAGAGGGAGCTGGCATTCCGAGAGGAGCTGGGAGGGGGCTGCTGGCTCCCTCTGGGTCTGTAAGGAGACAGTGTGTGGCCCTTTCCTCAAGGTGTTCTGCTGACCAAAGGGCGGGGTTATTTATCTAAGATAAAGCAGGTGATTTCTACACCCTGGTGCGTCAGCCAGAGGTGGATCCCCAGGTTAACATAACAGTGATGATGCTGAGCGTAGTGGTGATAATTGGTACTTAGTGAGTGGTAGTTACCTGCAGGCACCACACTAGGTGAGTTACTTTCCTGGTCCTCAGTCCCCGTGATACCCTGCAAGGTAAATAGTATTTTGTAGACAAATGAAGCTCAGAAAGATGTGGTCACAGAGCTATAACCGGTAGAGGTGCAGATCCACCTGCCCAGCAACTCTCTCGCCTCACCCCCTCCCACGTTCCCCTTGCTCTGTGCAGTCAGGCAGCCACGCTGGCCTCACGGCTTTCTTAGTAAGATGTCAGGCACACTCTTGCTCAGGAGAGTTTGTTCCTGTTGTTCTCTGAGCCTGGAATGGTCCTCCCTCTTGTACCCTCTTGGCTGGTGGTTCCTGCATGTCATGTAGATCTCTGCTCCAAAGAGACCTTCCCTGGTGGCCCCACTTCTGGCTGTCACTCACTATCTCCTTACCTGCTCCTCATAGTATTTAACACCATCCCACTTTATTTTATTCGTTTGCTTGTTCATCCTCTGGTTCACTCTATTAGAATAGAAGGCCCATGGGGGCAGGGACATTGTCTCTTAATTACTACGGTGTCACCAACACCTAGAACACTGTTTGGGGATGTAAATAGATACTTGATTCTTGATTTCAAAATGAATTAGAGCTGGATTTGAAATAAAACATAATAGTGGGATCTTGTTGGGCTAATAGAAGCCAAAAAGACAATTTCAATGATTTCTGTCATCATGTTAAATAGCAATGTTTCTTCCTGGCCAGGCCTTGTAGAAAAGGCTTACTCCTGGTGGTTATTATGATGCATCATCATGGTAGTTATTGGGTGTTCTGTGAGGGGGCAGGGTCGGCTGGGGAGGCCGCAGCCATCCAGGAAGGGGCCAACTATCCCAAATCTTTCCAGACCCATGCTTGGAACTGTCTTCAGAGGCATAGAGTGAAATCAGCCCACTTCTCTTAACCTCATTTCATTGTGGCTCTTCATTTTTTTAAAATATATTTTATTGATTTTTTACAGAGAGGAAGGGAGAGGGACAGAGAGTTAGAAACATCGATGAGAGGGAAACATCCATCAGCTGCCTCCTGCACACCCCCTACTGGGGATGTGCCCGCAACCAAGGTACATGCCCTTGACTGGAATAGAACTTGGGACCCTTTAGTCCGCAGGCCAATGCTCTATCCACTGAGCCAAACTGGTTAGGGCGGCTCTTCATTTTTGAACAAGAAATATTATGTATTAGCTGGCTTATTCACTGACTCATTGGATTTAGCTCCAGGTGACCTTTGCCTGTTTCCAAAATTCAGATCCACCCTTGGAGGACAGAGAATGGGTGAGAGTCTCTGAAGGTTGTCCTAGAAGGCAGTGTGGATGGAGTTTATGGCAGTGATTTTGAATGCGAACAGCATGTTTTAGACACACATACACACACAATCAGCCAGACCGCAAATAGTCAATAGCATTGTCCAAATGTAAATGGCAATCTGGGTCACTCCTGAGCAACAGCCCACCAAGCTCTGACTTCCAACAAGCAAATCAAACAAGCCTAGGTCCAGAGGAACCTTGAGGTGTCTTTCTCAGACATCCAAGTGCCTGTCTGAAAGCCTGAGCAAGTGCTTTCCAATGGGTGTTATTGTTTTCATTCTTATGCCTATCTCAGGGGCAGGTGGTCCATTTGCATCACGAATAGTGCCTTTTCAAAGGCTCTTAATATCCTGCTGGTTGTGCGAGACTTCTTCTAGGAACAAGTGAACCTGGTGGCACCTGCATATGTCCCCAGTGAAGGACGAGGGGTTGTGGAGGCAGAAAAGTTGAGGAACAGACCAGGGCCTTGCTCATCCCCTCAACCTGCCAGTATTTATGGAAGGCTAGGCATGGGAATATGGAGAGGTCCCCATCACAGTCTTGCCCTCGAGGGGCAAATTCCCCTGGAGGGTTGATTTGTGAGCCTGCAGCTGTACTGAAGAAAACAAGGTGATTGTCAGGAACTATCCAAGAGGCAGCTGGATAAACAAGTGTGGGGCATTAAGGGGAGGTCAGTGATGTACCCCGTGGTGGCTGCAGCCTTGTGTGTGGATGAGATCACGCAGGATGAAAAGTGAGAGAAGACATGAGTGAGGGTAGTGCCCCGAGAAACCTGTGGATTTCACTGGTCCCAGACATTGCAGAGTAAACATGCCATTGCTGTAATGCCAGTGTTGCAAAGCTAAATGTATGGAATTACTTCGCTTGTTGAAATGAATAAATTAGTCAAAACATAATTCCCTGTCCTCAAGGAGCTCACAGCCTGGTATCACAATCCAGAGTCACACACAGAAAGCAATTAAGGAATAGTTCAGAACAGTGTTATTATCAAATGCTAAATTGTGTGGAATAAGTGCAATTATGCTTAAGGCATTCCGAAAAATGGTTGCTGAATATAAGCTGGGAAGGCATCAGGGAGGAAATGAGACTGGCGCCCCTACCAGGAGGGAGCTGTGAAGAGAGCTTGGCTCAGCCACCCGTCGGCTGCCTGACTTCGGGCCAGTTATTGAATGTCTCTGGGCCTCAGTGTGCCCATTTGTCAACAAAAGTTCCTGGTCAACATGATCTATGGTGGCTTGTAGCCAGATCTGTTATTCTCTGGTTCTGAGTTGAGATGGAATGAGGGTGGAGTAGAAGAAAAGTATTGGGGCCAATGAGAACATCCAGTGACAACATCAAGGGGCAGATGTGAAAGGATATGGCCCGTGTTTGAGCCCCTGCCATCTCCTGCTTGGTCTGTTGTCATTAATTTTTTACCAAACAGCAGGCCAGAGCGTGAGCCCAGGCAGAAAGTAATGCCAACACATGGCCATGGGAATGTGAGCGAGAGGCCAGGTAGGAGGAATATTCTTCTGGAAGAAATGGCAAATTGTGGTAATAAATCTGGTGTGTTGGATATGGAAGGCATTTTTGGCCTGATTCCTGCCTGGCTCCAGGTTGGAAAATCAAGTGGTTTTTTTGAGTGGGGTCCTGGACCCGAGATTCTGATCCTGTCTTTGAACCACTCTCCTGATTCTCCCTAGACCCCCAGCATCAGTGACAGGGATGCTTCCTTGGCTACCTGTGCCTGCTCTAGATGCAACCTTTGCCCCAACTTAGGTATCAGGTGTTCATCTACAAACAAACTAGATGGAGCCAATATTTGTCACTTAGGATACAGGGATTAAAGGGGTGAGAAGGGCATCCCTGGCTCAGTGGATGGGATGGGTAGGGGCATGAAGTTGCTGAAGGCAGGCTTTCGTGGAGGATGGAAGCCACACCAGCATGTTGGGGTGTCAAGGTATAGGCTGAAGAAACTTAGATAACAGATATATTGAGCTATTACTTACATGTTATAATATCTATGCATTTTAAGTGTACAATTTAACAGTTTTCAGTAAGTTCACCTTCCCCCCCTCCAAAAAAAAAAGATTCTTCATGCCCATTTTTAGTCACTCCCCCTTCCTATATCCAGTGCTAGGAAAAATTAGTACTTTTCCATCTATAGATTTGCCTTTTCTGCATATTTCATGTATATGGACTCATATAATATGTGGTTTCTTGAGTCAGGCTTCTTTCATTTAACATAATGTTTTAGAGGTTTATCCATGGTATTGCATGTGTCAGTAGTTCATTCTTTCATTTATTTCCGAATAGTATTCCATTATATGCCTACATTATATTTCACTTATGCATTCACTAATCAATGGACATTAGCAAAGGGTGCCATAGTAAAGTCCAGTTGAGAGCATCAAAAAGGGAAGACTACGTGCCAGGTTGCCATGCAGCATTATCACTCTTACTCCACAAATCAAGACGTCCAAGAAATGTCCTGGGCCTTATTTGCTTTTAGTCAAATTATTTCAGACTCTGAGCTTCCCATCCCCCTGGCTGGTGAGAATTTCAATCTCAGTTCATGGCTTTTCTTTCCACCGTGACTGTGCAAAGCTCCCAGAGGCCCCACTCAGAGCAAAGCTGCCATATTGTCCATAGCCCTGGACCCTCTGAGGCCGGCCACCTCCAGGTGTCCTGGACATGCTTGAAGCTCTGGAGGTGGTGGCTGCCTTGAGTAGTAACTTTGTGCTCCACATTCTTACCAAGACTTGATCTTTTATCTTTTTAAGTTTTTGCCAATCTGATAAGCAAATCATGGTGTTTTGTTGTTTTAATGGGAGGAGATAATTACAGAAAAGAACACAGGAAGCAATGTGTTAAATGTCTGAGAGTGGAGGCTGAGAAACTGCTACTGAATGGAGACCTTTGGGAGACCTTTGGGGCGAGCAGTGGGTGTGTCAGGGGTTTGGGGCTAACACAGACCTTGGTTAAAAGAAACTGGATCCTGAATAGGAAATTGGGAATCTATGGGGTAGACAAAGAGTAATAAAATGTCTCTTTATTAAGAATCTGGGAAGTGGTGTGCCTGGGGACACAGCATAGCTCAAAGCCTGGTTGGGGAAGCAGGATGCAAGAAGGAATGTTAAGGGGACACATAGCTCCTTGGATCTGGTTAACCCAGTCTCGCTCTGTTCCACCTTTAACTACCCCCTCAACTCCCACACACTCAGCTCAGTGAGAACCTGGAGATTCTGCCCCCAAATATCTTTCCAACCTCCACAGCCTGGCCCAACCCATCACCATCTCTTGCCTGGACCACTACAATGACATCCAGCTGCCCTGCTCATGCATTCAAGCTGCCCTCCTGCACAGTCTCCACTTTGCTTCAGAGAAATATTTTAAAACCTCAGCTCTAATCACCTGTATTTTTCCTCCCTGAAACTCACCCATGACTTCTAGTTACCCTCAAGGTGAAACTCAGAAGTTTTCCACCGGACACCTCCCCTTAGTCTTATTCCTGCCACCTGCAGATCTCTGACTCTTCTGTTAGGCAGTCTTCATTCCTCATCGGCACCTTTCCCCATCACAGAGCCTTTGCACATGCTGTTCCCAGGCCCAGCTGCTCGGCCCCTCTCTGCCCCCATAGACACACCTGGCTGACTTCTACCCATCCATTCCCTCTCGGCTCGGAGGGTCTTCCCTGACATTCCTCCATATATCAGGTATACTTCCTCTCCTGGCACCCTGTGCTTTTCGCTCACAGCAGTTAGCACAATTGTAATTATTTAGTTATTTTAATAACCATTTGTCTAATTTCTGTTTCCCTCGCTAGATTATAAGCTTCATGTTGCTGTATCCCCAGTGGCTAATAGAATGCCTGGCATAAAGTTGGCATTCAGTAAATATTTTTTCGTTGATGGATGCATAAGGGATAAAGCAACGAAATTGATGCCAAGTATCACAAACAAATAACAATGTTTGTCCCTCCCCGCTGAGATGCCTTTCCACCCTCATCTCCCTTTACCAAATCTTCTCTTTTTTCAGTGTGCCCAATCCTAATTGCCTCTTGCTTGGAAAAGCATTTATACCTCCTCTAGCCCAATCTGGTCGCTTATCTTTGCAACCCCCGGTAGCACCTGCTGGCAGGAGAAGAATGAAACGGGGAAAGAAATGAATGTGAGACTCTGTGATGGCATTTTTCCAAACAACAGGGAGTTACTCCCTTTCTCTCAATTTCTTTCTACTCCTTCCCTGTGAATATGCGGCTGTATTCCCCCTAATTTGCTTTGATCGCTCCCTTAGGAGTTGTCATGGAATCAATTAGACCGGTAGAATTTTATGACTCGAGGTCACCCAGTATGATTCCTCATTTTACAGATGAGAAAACTGAGGCCCAGAGAGGTTAATGTTTGAAACAATTACCTCTGTTGGGTCTTGTAATACCAATCAGTGTCGTTTTCTAAGATAAATGTTCTCAATATCCCCGCTCCACAAGAGTATAAATCCTCATTCTGTCTATTTAAAACCTACTGGTGGTGACACCCTCAGTGCTAAGGTGAGCCCGAAAGGTGGGCTTCCTGTCTTGTTCTCACACAGCAGAACTGCATTTGTCTTGGGTGGGTCAGGGATTCTGGCTGGGACCGGGCCCCCAGACTAAATGGGGGCCACGGGCTTCACCTGCGCATAGACAGAGTAGCCCCACGTTCCTGCTGAGACCTTATGTAGCACAACTGAAATATGGATCATGAGACCTGCTGTGTTTAAACAATTACAGAGCAGCAAAATAAACCTGCCCTTCCCTCAAAAGTCACGCGGGGTCAACAGGGAGAAAACGATTTCAAAACCGCCGTGAAAAGGGAGAGAAGTCTGAAAAATTTGAACAAAAACAACCGCCAGCTATTTCTTCTCCCTAATGTATTTGCTTTCTGGTTGCAGAAAACCAGGCAAGCAGAACATAAGTTTAGCAAACACATTTAAATAGAACAGAACACACAATCTTAAAGAAGGAATAAACAGTAGTTCCTCGACATCTACGGAGTCAGTAAGAAAGGAAGCAAAGTCCACAAGAGGTTTGGTGGTGTGCAAGGGTCCCCGATGGAGCTCACCAAGGACTGCAGGGTCAGGAGGGAACTGGCCCCCTGAGAGTGCTGGGAGGGGCAGGGGAAGACAGGCCCTGGAGAGACTGCAGCTCAGATGCCTCAGTGGCAGGGGCCAGGCAGCAGGAGTGCTACAAAGTCACTTTACAGGCCGGCTGTTCCGGGCCAGCTCTCTCTGCCTGGTCTTGGGGTAACTAACTGGTGCCCGTTTGAATGACAGCCTTGCCTCTGCCCTCCTGCTCCTACAGGCAGTTAATTCTGTGCAAAAAGCTACTGTAGTATATTTCCCCCCCACACATCATTGGCTTTTAGCTCTTTTAATGAAGAATCCTAGCTTATATGTTTCAACTCCACACTGTATATGATAAGGAATTAACACAATGTTTAAAGAAATAGACATGATTTGGTTTCTTTTATCACCACTGCCGAATAGTCAAGGATCTTAATCTACTTTCTCTTTTCACTTTAGGAAGTTGAATTTCTTCTGCCTCTTATTTATTTATTTTTTAAATGTGAGGCAAGGACAGTCTAGGTGAGGCTCCTTTCTTAACCACCTCTCCCATGGGGAAGGAAGCCCAGCCCCTCTACTCTCAGTTCGTCTGAGGGAATCTTCTACCTCTTATTTCCTTATTTAGCAAACACACTAAAGCTTCCTGAGAATACCCCCAATTCTTGAGATTGGGGTCCTGGGTGACCCCAGCTGCTTCCTTTCCCTGCACAGGAAGAAATAATGGCCCAGCAACTCTTCTTTGGCCCTTGGCCCCAAGTGATTCAGTTAATGAAGCCAGGACCTCATGGACCCCTCACCCTCTTTATTGCTTGTTACTGAAATAAGTTATTTGGAGAATTTCTTTGACCATTCAAATAATTGCTTTCTATCCCTTCTCCTCCCCATCGCTTCTTATGGTCATGTGATCATGGATGAATTATAAGATGTATTTTTGTCTGAAAACGGAGGATAATAGTATCTAGTTCTATTGGGAGCTATTGGGAGGATTGAGAGATATCACTTAATAAATGCATTGTTTTTCTTTTTCCAGTTTACAGGGCGCTAAAATGAGAGCTCTCTTTTCCAACACAAGCCTGGTTGTGTCTTCCTTATAAAGAAGCTTTCCTTACTCCCTAAGTAACACATTCTCTTCCATCACATCTTTGCTTGAAATGTGCACAAAATGAAGCTTAATTTCCTCCATTAAGGAAATTTTCTCTCTCAGCAGCCCCTACTCTTACCAGTTTTATAGTCCATCTAATTATTTCAAAGAGTTGAAGTTATAAAACACAAGTTTATGAGAATCTAAATTTGCTGAGAAATTTGGAAAAGTTTCACGTTCATATTTTTTTTCAGAGATATAAAGAAGCTTCATCACAATAAATTAATTAGGTTCAGAAATGAGGATTTCCAAGGTGGGGGTGTCATGAAGTTATACTCCTAATATACAGAGCGGCCATTGAGAGTAGAGGCTGTGGCTTGGCAGAATGCCCTGGCTGTCATGTGGGGCTACACCTGCAGATTGTCCCCATGAATGTGATAAGCCATAGTCACAGCATGAGAGTTTTGGGTTAGATGAAGGGAGGCTTTCTAGAGTAAAGTCTTTTCTATTTGGGGATGGGCTGCATATTCTGAAGCCCACTTATAAGAGACCTTTATAAGCAGGTTAGGGTTAGATGTGTTCATTTCTGATGTCAAACAGGTGGCCTAGTGAGCTCCTAAGGCCCTCTTCCATTGCCAAGCTTCTCTTCTGACTGCCTTTCTGTGTCTTCTCACTTTCTATTTTCTGTTTTTACATGTGTGTACCTGTGGACTGCTTGGTACAGTGGGAAGAAGTCAGTGGCTACGATGAAAACCTCAACACCATCCGTACCTACCAGGTGTGCAACGTGTTCGAGCCCAACCAGAACAACTGGCTGCTCACCACCTTCATCAACCGGCGGGGGGCCCATCGCATCTACACAGAAATGCGATTCACTGTGAGAGACTGCAGCAGCCTCCCCAACGTCCCAGGCTCCTGCAAAGAGACCTTCAACTTGTATTACTATGAAACTGACTCTGTCATTGCCACCAAGAAGTCAGCCTTCTGGTCTGAGGCCCCCTACCTCAAAGTAGACACCATTGCTGCAGATGAGAGCTTCTCCCAGGTGGACTTCGGGGGAAGGTTGATGAAAGTCAACACAGAAGTCAGGAGCTTTGGGCCTCTTACTCGAAATGGTTTTTACCTCGCTTTTCAGGATTATGGAGCCTGTATGTCTCTCCTTTCTGTCCGTGTCTTCTTTAAAAAGTGTCCCAGCATTGTGCAAAATTTTGCACTGTTTCCAGAGACCATGACAGGGGCAGAGAGCACGTCTCTGGTGATTGCGCGGGGCATGTGCATCCCCAACGCAGAGGAAGTAGATGTACCCATCAAACTCTACTGCAACGGGGACGGGGAGTGGATGGTGCCTATCGGACGCTGTACCTGCAAGCCTGGCTATGAGGCTGAAGACAGCATGGCCTGCAAGGGTAAGGTCTGAGACCCCTTGAGACCTCTGCTTCCTGCCCACCTGGAGCAGGGCCAAGTCTGCAAGGTTTCCCGCCTCGAGCTCTGGATTATACAGGAACAGAATAGCCCGTTGGCTCTTACATTATAAAGCTCTGGGTAACCTTCATCCCCTATGCTAGGCCTGATGATTTTCTAATCGTATCCAACCAGAATGTCCATATTAATGGTAGGGGAAAAGATTGGAAGAATTCTAAATGATGGATAATAACTTAGCCATCAGTGATATCTAGTTTTGGGACATTGACATTCTCTCTCTCTCTCTCTCTCTCTCTCTCTCTCTCTCTCACACACACACACACACACACACACACACACACACCCCTGCATGTCCAGCTCCATTCCCTGAGGCAGAGAGAATTTGGGATTTGGGTTGTCATGGACAGTTCACTCAAGGGTAATTGAGAGGTGATTGAATTTGGAAAATATTTTAGTTTATTTCAGTCCAGCTCCCACAGCACTCAACTTGGTACTGAACCCATGTAGCTCATTCACTCAAAGCCCTTTGGCTTGGCTGTCTTCCTCCAGGGGCTCAGTGCCAGGCCCTGGGGCAGGGATGGGCCTAGTTTTGGTATGTCCTAGAAGGAGATGAAGCTATTGGAATGGGGGTGAGATGCTATCATGAGTTGAATGACCTTTGCTTCTGAATGTTACAGTGTGATGTAAACTTTGCAGTTTGTGGGGGTCATGGTGCTGTGTGCTCACACAGGCTCTGCTCAGTCCAAAGGAGCACATGTCCCATAGGTGGCAATCAGTGTGCTGAGCTGGATCTTGACTCACTCTTCTCTGAGACGAAACAGAAAAGTCTAGAGCAAGCATGTCAGACTCAAAGGCTAACATGGGCCAAATAAATGAGGCATGTGGCCCACGGGCCGCGAGTTTGACATGCTTAGCCTAGAGCAGCGGTCGCCAACCAGTAGTCCGTGGACCACTGGTGGTCCGTGAGGTCTGAAAGGTTGGTGATCGCTGGTCGAGAGTGCACAGCCTAACTGCATGGAAGCTGAACTTGGGGGAGAGAGTTGGGGAAGAGAGAACTGCTTTCCTTTATTAAGTTTCCGTTGTGGCCTTCAAAGTTTCAGACTCTTTCAAGAGCAAGGCCTCCTACATGGACCTCAGAAATGACCATCTTGACCCTAACCCATCACTCAGTGGCCTTAGTCCTTTGGGGCATCTTGGAGGAGGGGTCTGTAGTAGCTCCTCTTTCTTTAACATGAGCCTTGTGCCAGTTGTCTTCCCTGCCATTCTCCCTATCCCATCTGAGCACCTGGCCATCGCTTGTGTTTCTACCTCACTCACCTTGCTCCCCAAGCACCTGCAGGCGAAGTGCCAGGCACAGACAGGATTGCTAATGCCCATCAGCTCTGCGATCCTTTGGACTCAGCTAATTGGCTGGGCCGGGGCCCTCACACAGCCTTTCTGAGGCCTGCTGAGAGAGGAGAGCTGCGCCTTTGTGTCTTTATTGGATTTCTTGGTTATGGTACCCATGATGGATGGTGTGGAAGCAGAGGGGAGAGAATGCCAGATCAAGCGATGAATCAATGCAGACAGTTTTAAAACCAGCCTGGCCTGGTCCCACAGCGCTCCTCTTTGTCCCATTGGTTGGAGGAGGGGCGGGAGGTGCCCTCTTTGGCATTTGTCAGGGTCTGAGTAGGGACCCAGGCACCAGGCTGAATTCTTAAAGGGGCAGGTGCAGCAGCTGCCAGATGCAGCAGCTTGCAACAGTGTGGGTGATGTCTCCAGGCTTCAAAGGGCTGCCACGCCACACTTGCTGGCTGGGGCCTCTTGTTTTTCTGATTATTTCCTGAGCAAAGTGGCAGGAACCTGAGCAAGCATTGATTGGTTCTGATTTAATTGGGACTCTGGGAACAGGCTCATTTCTTTGGGCTAATTGGAACTTTTCTCTTTTGGGGAGTTCTTCTGTCCATGCTGCTTGTCAGTGGTTGTCCTGGGAAGGCCTGGGGAGACAAATATTTAAATCCAAGTGGTTTCTTTCCATTCTCCCTCCCCACCTCCAACCCGCTCTGGACTTTTGGGGGACATTCCTAATCCAAAGCTATTGTGAACCTGGCTTGACTTTACAAACTGCTCCTCGCAAACTCATTGGAGTGTGGAGGAAATAGGGAGCCCAGGGCACCATCCCATGGCCATTTCAGTGGCATAGGCAGTCACATTTTGGTGGCATTTCCAAGAGTGGAGAATGGAATCAGGCAGCATCATGGGTCCTGCTGCCCAGCAGCCTGGCTGAGCTCAGTGACCTAGACCAGCAGAGAGACCCCCTTTTATCCTGTCTCCACCACTTTAAGCTGCATCTTTGCCCTTGGCTGTGCTGGTAACCTTGATGGTTGAGCCAGACCTCTCTTCCCAGGGCTGAGAGCAGGTGCGGAGACAGTGGGCACAGATGGTTATCTTGGGGAGCTCTGCACCCTTTGGTTTGAGATGGGCAGTGCATGGATTTGTGACTGGGGCCATGGTGTGTCTTCAAGGGATGTTCAAGCTGTCAGGTAGGCACCGTGGCCATTCACAGCACTCCTGGGGCCCTACAGGCAATGCTCATGAGCATGGAGCATAATGGATGCCAGGGAACTGTGAGTGAGAATCAGGGAGCCTCCATCAGCTGTCCTGGAGAAAAAGGCAAGTTACTCTCTCCCAACACAGTCCTGAGGACTGATGCCCTGGAGCCAGACGGGCAAAGCCTGGGTGATTCTGTGATTCACAGAAATGTGGATCTGATAAATGGTCTTTTCTGGATATTTGAGTGTGAGCCTTTGCATGGGTTGGTAGAAGTCTACAGGTTGGTAGGAAGAATAGTCTTTATATTATTGTTCTGGCACGACACTTTCATGATGGCAGGGACCCCCTTCTCCTGACTTTCACTTTGCATCTGCTGAACCCCCTCTTGTCAGAGTCATGGTGACCAGTCGCTTAGTTGTGCAGAAGCACCTGGAGACCAGTTAGGCAGCCCAGCCAGGGAAGAGTGGTCCAGGCCCGAGCTGTTTCTGCTGTGAGGCATGAGGAAGGGAAGGGGATGGGGGCAAGCAGAGGAAGCTGTGGGGAGAGGGATGGGGGGCAAGTGGCTCACACATGTTCCTGAGGGCTCCATGGCTTTGCTGGTCCCTAAGGCCTGTTCCTGGCTCACCCTTTCTGCACACACAGGTTGGACCCATCAGGCAGAGAATCCCAGCAGCCAGCTGACCTCGCCAGTGACTCTGACCCCATCACGCATTTGTCTCTATGAAACTGTTAATTACTAGGAAAATGGCCATCTGTCCCCAGTTCAAGTTTCATGCTCATGGCACAGTGGATTAATGAGAAATCCTGGCTTTGTCCTTACCCACTCCTCCTCCCCCCACCTTCCCTGCTCAGGTTGATGGCTAAATTGATTCTCTGTGTGGGTCCCTTTAGCCTAATTGTCTCTGGGCCAGGGAGGCCAAGATATGGTGCTCTGCAAGCCATCTCTGTGCTGTGGAGCCTAAACTATCTCGAGCTGATGTTGGTCTCTGGGATGCTGGAGGGGCTGAGATTGACAGTTGCTAGGGGGAACCTGGGCCAGGCAGGCTCCTTACCTGTCTGTTAGAAACTTAAGGGCTATAGTATCCCATATGGGTGCCCAAGGCCAGGTCGCAGGTTCTGGGACAGTCTCTGGCAGCCAGGTCCTAGCTGGAGCAGTGTGCCCATGGGATTTGGATCTGCTTCTGCCCCTGAGTGCTCCCTGAGGGCATGGCTTGCCCTCCCAGTCACGGAGGGTCTTCTGGAGCTTCCAGAAGGAGCTGCCTCATTAGCCTTCGTCTCTAGCCACTGTTTGGAGCCAGGAGATAACAATACTATACATAACCATCCTCCCTTGCTGTGAAATTCTGGTGGTTTTTAGTTAAGTCCTTTACTGTGGACAGTCCTATCTTCTCTGCCCACCTCTCAGGGTGTGGGAAAACCTAGTAGGATAATGGAGATGAGACGGCTCTGTAAGCCAGGCAATGCCATGTGTTGCCAGGTGCCATTGCCCTTAAGCTCTCCAGCACACCATGGGACTCTGGTTACTAAAGGAATAAGATGCTGAAATGAAGTTGGCATGTGGTATTCCTACCCAGAGACACAGGTCGCAGGAGCCCTGAATGCGAGTCATTACCTACCTGCACCTGCTCAGATCCACCTCCATGACTGTCAAGAGGTGGCCAGTGAAGTCAGCACATAGGTGTGATCCATTGTCTCTCACCAGGTCAGTGGGTCAGTGAACATGCGTTTGAAAGGTGTGGCTCATGAGGCCTGCTTCGAGGCAGGTGGTCTAGGCAGGTGGTCTTTGTGAGCTGGAGGTCTGAGTAGCAAAAGAAGACTCCCCAAGCACAAGAGAGAACATGGTCTTCTGAAGCAGTGATTCTTGATCCCAGAGTGGACTTGAGAACTCACAGGAAAGATTTTATAAATTGACATCTCAGATGCCCCCCTCTGAGACTCTGTTGGGTGGGTCTGGTGAGGGCCCAGGCTGATAACCCCGAGTGTAAGGTCCAGACTAGGACCATCTATGTAGCTGGAGTTAAAAAGAAGGGGGCCCCAAAGGAGGTCACTGTAGGTGTCCTTGGGCTTGTGGGGTGTGTAGAAAGGGTGGACCTGAGCCCCTGAGGGGCCATAGAAGGGGTCTGGGAGCCAGGACTGCAGGGCAGGCTGGAGGCTAGGTAGACTGTTCATGGGGCCTGCAGACCGACAGGGAGAAGATGCTCAGAGCATCCCTGTACCTCGAGTAAGGGGTGGGGGCCGTGAGAGGGCCATGGGACCCTGATGAGGCCAGACATTGTCAACGTGGCACCTCAGCTGCTACGAGCCTAAGAAGGGCTCAGGGCAGAGCAGGCAGGGACAGGAAGCTAAGAATGGACTCAGAAAAGAGCAGCCTTCCCTGCAGCTGGCCTGCACCAGCTGTTCACTCAGGACCGTCTTCAGAACAGCAGGGAGTGGGGGACACCACTGTGCTCAAGGGCACATCAAACCTGCAGGATTCCCATGCTCTGCTCAGGGCCTGCCAAGCAGAGTTGGGGCTGAGGGTCCAGGTTCTGTACCCAGGAGTCCACATGGACTTCCCAGGGGCTCCCAGGTTAGTTAGGACTAACCCAACTCTGGATGTTGGCAGGCCTTGACAACTCTTAAAGCAGAACAGCAGTTCCTGCTTCGCCTATCTCCCTGTGTGTGTGTCTCCCACTCATCATGTATCTGTCACAGCCCCGAGCTGGGCCTGAGTGCTCTGGGTCACTGCCTCCATGGCACTCCTCAGGCCGGACCCTCCCTGCCTTCTCCTCAGAGGTCTCTTCTCCTTCTGCAGCTTCTTCTTCACTCCTCTCCTCTCCCCAAAGGGGACTTTTTCTTTCCTGATAATTTTCCACCTACATGTAAATTCTTTCATGCCTGGAAACCCAAGGGACATTTTGCACCTTCCAACAGTTTTGGTGCCTTTGTCAACTTGAGCAGCCGAGATGAGACAATTTATAAGCCTGCGGGAGTTGAGACGAAAAATCTGCAGGATTCGAAGGTAAAGAAAAATGTGTCTAATTTAGCTCCTCTTGGAAAAAGAAGTTTCTAGGGTCTATTTCGCTCTCCCTTAGGGTTGCTGGTCCCAGTTCTGGTTCTCCACCTGCCTCCTCATCCTAGATTCTGAAAGAGAAGGTGGGACCCTGAGGGAGTGGGGAGTGTGTGTGTGTGTGTGTGTGTGTGCGCGCGCGCGCGCGCTGGGGGGGGGGGGAGCCACTGTACTGGCAGTGTATTCAGGGGTACTGAGGAATGCTTTCTGCTCTCTCTGGTCCTTCTGCAGTTGGCTGGTGAGTGAGAGGAAGGCCACAGCCCAGGCAGCCTCCTCTTAAGCCCCTGGGAGATCAGTTCTGCTCAGGGCCCAGGGCCCTGGGAGGCCAAGGTCATTAACACCACAGCCCTGTAAGATGAGCTTCATAATAGGATTTCCCAACAGGGTACTTCATTTACAAATCCCTGGGGCCTCCTCTGCTCCCCATGGTGGCCCTGCCCAGCTCTCTCCAGAGAAGAATCTGATGTAATTGGCCAGATGTAATGGGCTGTGACATGGCAGGAGCAACAGCAAACAGAGCTGGAAGGATGGCCCTCTGCCATACCGACTCCTGCATGCTGGGCATGGTGACTCAGTCCCAGGCTCTGGTGGTGACAGAGGATGGAAAGGGGGCAAGGAAAGGGGAAGCTCGACACTGCCCCTTCTGCCTTTGAAAGACCGGGGTAGAAGCACCCAGATGCCATTGGTGTTGACTAAACAATCATGATTCACCCCAGCCATTGCTAGATATACTGAGAATAACTTGACAATATTCTGTGCATGGGTGCCCATGACTTAATAAATATGTGTTATCAAAGATGACAATGAAGGCACCCTCTGGTCCAGGGGTCCTCAAACTTTTTAAACAGGGGCCCAGTTCACTGTCCCTCAGACCGTTGGAGGGCCGGACTATAGTTTAAAAAAAAAACTATGAACAAATTCCTATGCACACTGCACATATCTTATTTTGAAGTAAAAAAACAAAACGGCAAAAACACCCGCATGTGGCCCGCGGGCCGTAGTTTGAGGACGCCTGCTCTGGTCATTACTGAGCTGGTGTGGGTAGTAAAAACATCACAGGCTGGCCATGTAGGTAGGGCCCTGGTGCCACCACTTACTGCACCCTCATTGCCCATGAAGAGATATATAGTCTGAAACTGCCCACGCTGGGGTGGGAGTGTGTGGGATGCTGAGAGACCATCTATTCTGACTGTTTATTGTCCGTAGAGTGAAGGTAGCCAGGAAGCATTTCTGGGCAGCAGTCTAGGGAGCCCCAGCTAGTTGACATCACAGCTGGGATTAGAACCCAGGTCTGGGGAAGCCACCATCTGCCTCTGCTTCTGGGACTGGATGTTGTTGAAATTAACTGTCCTTAGAGGCAAAGGTGTATTTTTAGAAATATCAAACTTCTCCCAGCAGTTCTCTCATGAATTCTCTCTGTGTCTGTGCTGTCCCTTATTTTCCTTGGGGTCTAGGTACTCGCTGGAGTCATGCTCTGTGGTTGTAGGTTTCCACACTATGTAACACAGAGCTTGTGTCAACTATTACCATCTTCCTGTGAGCCTCTCCGGGAGAAGTACTCTCTCCAGATGCTCTGAAACGTTGACCTGCCTGTGAGCCATCCAGAGGGTGCACGGTGTCTCGGTGGGTGACCCAAGCTCCCTGAGAAGGATGAGGTCTAAGGCTCTGTGCTTACAGGAAAGGACAGAGGGAAGGTGGCCAGGCTGCGGGCTGGAGGCCTGGCTGTGGCTCTCTAATCCGCATCGAGGACCAGCAAGGGCCCTGAGGGCTGAATCCCAGCTCAGGCAGCGCTGTGGTCAGGCTTGTCCCCAGACTTGTCCCCTTTGCTTTCTTGTCCCTGTCTCTCTCTGGAGCTGGGCAGTTTCCTTCCTCAGAACTCGAGCACAAACATCTATATACACAGACTTTCTCTCCTGGAGGGGGGCGGGGGGGGGCTACCACCTTTAAGTTTGAAGCATGGAGATGAAAAGTTATATTGAATCGGTGCCTGACTGGAGTCGGTCCTTTAGTTCTAGGTCCCAGGGAACTCTGAGGGGATGAGTTGTTTCCACTGCTTGTGGCCATGGACAAGCTGGACTGACAGTGCCCAGTGCTCCTGGACTTCAAGGCAGTGGTGCCAAGAAGACCTAAAAGGGTCCACCCATCTGCAGGGGGCGAAGGAAAGCATCCCAAACTTGGGCACATCGCCAGGAATAAGCCTTATTTTGCCAGCAGGGCTCGGACAGGGACATTGGTAGAGGGGCCGTGTTGGCTTTTCCCTAGGGGAGGGCCTCTGCCTGGAGATGTCCTGTCTGCACTCTCCCTGCTGGCTGAGCTGAGAGCTTGAGTACCAGTTACCTGGGAAGGCAGCTGAGCCCTTCACTTCTGTTGGAGGGCCAATTAATAAGGCAAAGCAGGCAGATCCTGGGGAGATGCAGCTTACTACAGAGGAGTATGTCTGGGTCTGCTCTAGGAGCCATCCCATATGGCAGAGAGCATCCCGCCTTCCTGTGTGCCTACCCAGCCCGCTGCGGGATGAGTCTGCATGCTTACAGGTATGCTGGACTCATCCTCCAGTGCGTGCGCGCTCATGGACAGGGAGATCAGGCAGGAGGAAATCAGCTCAGCCACCTGAGGCCCTGGAGAGGCTGGTGAGAAGAGGGCACTGCGGGGAGCCTCAAAAGGCATCTTGGAACCACAGGACAGAAATGCAGGGGCAGGGAGGGCTCAGCCCAGCCCTCCTGAGGGTTTCCATTGAGGGTAGGACCCAGTTTAGAAGAAGGGCTAGACAAGGACATGGGCACTTTGGTTTCTGGCTTGTTCTTGGCCTTTGTCTGAAATAGCCCCCCAACACTATGGGCACACATTTCTAGTAGGGGCTGGAGTTCCCTGGTCGCCAGGGTGTGACCCTTGGGGGCCTACTCTGGTCATGTCCCTGCAGGCCTGCACAGTTCTGGCTCCAATTCTCCAGGCAGGTTGGGTTCCACTCGGGAGTTCCTGTGCAGTGAGTGGTCCTTGTGCTCACTCTTCAGGTACTTCCTGGGCACCTACTACTGCCAAGCCCTTTATACTATGGACTCAGATTGAACACCCTGACTTCTAAGAATTTGCTACATTCTTAGCTCTTAGAAAGTGCTTGCAATGTCCAGAGGGCAAGGGGACCACAAAGGTCTCTATGCACCTGGGGAACCAATGGAGGATGGCTTCTCCCAGCTAGGTGAGATCTGTGAGGACAGGAAGTCCAGCCCACTGGATGGCACTTCCTTTGCTTTCCCCCAGCTTTTAGACACCTCGAGTGATGGGACAGTCAGACTTCCCGAGGCAGCCTAGTTCATATCTGAACCCTACTTCCTGGGATTGAAATGAATCAGGAGCCCTCTGCTCTAGTCCCTGAGGTGGAACTTTTGTGCACATCTCTCTCACCCCAAGTTACCTTTTGTTGTTATTATTTTAAAAATATTTTGGGTCTTGCAGGTGTGGCTTAGTGTTTGAGTGTCGACCTATGAACCAGGAAGTCTTGGTTTGATTCCCAGTCAGGGCATATGTCTGGGTTGTGAGCTCAATCCCCAGTGTGGGGCAAGCAGGAAGCAACTGATCAATTATTCTCTTTCATCATTGATGTTTCTATCTCTCTCTCTCCCTTCCTCTCTGAAATCAATACAAATATATTTTAAAACATATTTTGAGTAGTTAATACATAGGAAAAGTAAATTTCTCTTCCACTCTGGTCCTCACCAGGGTCCCACACGGTTACAGTTTCTGACAGGCTCTTGCAGAGAGGGTGCAAGTATTTGCACACCCAAAATATAGACATAACTTTCTCCCACCGGCACTGGGGCAGAATGCACAGGGTTTTCACCTAGTTCCCCACCCCCTTTCTCACTCAGCAATGAAGGTTTACAATAATTGGGTTTTATTACATAGAAATCTGTCTCATTCTTTCCAATGATTGTTAGTATTCCATTGGATGGATGCACTTTTATTTAATTGGTCCTTCATTTATATACATTTAGGTTGTTTCCTGTTTCTTTATTTCTAAACAATGTTTCAACAAACATCTGTGTGCATGCATCTTTGCACTTAAGTGTGAGCATATGTGTGAGACAAATTTATTAATTTATTCAATGAATATGTATTGAGGACTTTCTATGTGCCAAGCGCTTTTCTAACAGCTAAGGATGAATAAATTTTTAGAAGTAAAAGTGCTGAATCAGAGTATATAAATATTTAATTTTGATGGATATTCCCAAATGGTCCTCCGACAAAGGCATTTTCTACCAATTTTTGCTCCCACCAACAAGTAAGAGTTCCTATTCCCTGTCCCTTTGCCAAGATAATAAAATATCAATCATTTTTATCTTTGCAAATCTGATAGATGAAAACCAGCATCCCATTGCGGTTTCAATTTGCCTTTGTCTTACTATGAGGGCCACTGAAACATGGCAGAGTTCCATGAGTTGGCCTGCTCAGGAGTTGAGACACAAGCTTTCCTATAAAACACATCATTAAGTCAGGTAATTTGCATGTTGCAGGAAGTTTGGCGTTTTCTCAGTCCTTGATGTAGTCCAGTCTTCACTTGCTTCTCTCCCCATTCCCTCCTGCCCTGCATCCCACCATTTATATGTTCTTTATCCATCTGTCTCACAGGGCATTTTTGGTATATGCCATGCACCTATTTTGGCATTTTTCAGAGTGTGGTAGGTGAAGGGTCCGCAGGTAGGAGAGGATAAGAGCAGGTACTGGTGCTGAAAGGCCATGCCATTCTCGTGGTCCATCAGGAAAGCTGGCCCAGCCTAGTTTGGTGGGAAACACACCTGGCTTACCCATCCTTCCTTTCCTGCCCTAGAGCCTATTCTGGGCTCCCTTCTCTGCCCCTCACATTTCTCAGCTATTTGGCTCAGTCCCACATCTCTCCCTTTAACTCTCCCAGCTTACCTCTGGGGCCTGAGGCCTCAACTCACCCTGGTGACTCCCCCTCAGCCACCCATTCCTGTCACCAGCCCTTAGCCCTCCCTCCCTCCAGCCTCCTCTTCATTTCTTCTGCACCAACATACTCTCACCAGACCTGCCATCCCTTCCCCAGCCTCCCTGAATCAGTGTCAGCCCCATCCTTGACTAGTATGCCCCAGCCGGGAGCACATACCTTCCCCCAGCCCTGCTGAAGCCCCCCGACCCTGCTTCTAAGCGTTGTCTTAGCCCTGGATCGCTGCCCACTGCCTCCATTCTTTTTATTTTTGTCTTCCAACTCTGCAACAATTCGATCTCTCTGGGCCATGGACTTCCTACCTCTCTTACTTGCCTTAGTTTCTCTCTCTCTCTTCTCTCGTCTCTGCTCCTCTCCTGTCCTCTCCCCTCCCTTCCCCTTTCTTCTTTCCTCCCTTCCTTCTTTCCATTAAAGTAAACATATTCAGCTTAAAAAAACACACACAGAATCAACTTAAAGAAAAACAACAAATTAAAACTCTGGTGTGTAGATTTGGCAAAAAAGCAATCAAGATAACATGCAAATGACTGATGTTTGGAGAGAATGCTGACTTGCCCTGTTTACCTGGGCTAAGCAGGTAGTCCCATGTTTCCTTGTCAGATCATGTTGATGGTTATAATGTGGGTATGGAGCGAACGTTCCTGGACTGGCTTCCAGCTTGCGTGGCTGTCATATATGGAGCACTCATTACCTACCAGATGCTCTGCCAAATTCTTTTCCTACACCCTCTCTTAAATCCTCACAATAGCCATATGAGGTACACAAGACTACCATCCCTTTTTTTTAATGGAGGCTACTGAGGCACAGAGAACTTAAGTAACATTGCCAAGGTCATACAACGTAGGACTCTGAGGCCCGGCTGGTAAACACCATGCACCTATTTTGGCATTTTTCAGAGTGTGGTAGGTGAAGGGTCCGCAGATAGGAGAGGACAAGAGCAGGTACTGGTGCTGAAAGGCCATTCTCTACTCCTTCCCAGCTGGAGAAGAGCAGGATTCACTTAGGGCCACATCAGTGACTTGTGATGGGAGCTGAACCTTCAGTATCCCATTTGGGCTGAGATAGAAGCCATTGGAGTTTGATCTGCATTTCCCATTGGCTAGGGATCAGGTAGCCTTGGAGTTCATGGAGTGACCATGCTCATGGTCAAGAATGAATTGAAGGTAGAGTTGAACCACCCCCACCCCCATCTCCACCTCCATCCTCAGCCCAACTCTCGGTCTTATTCTCTCCTCCCCGCTCCTCATAGGTGGGGCCACGCCTGATGCTTCTCTGCATCCCTAATGCCTACTCTGGGCCATCTGTTAAATGAGAACAAAACCAAACACATTCAAAACAAAATTTGTGGAAGCAGGATGTGAGCTGAGCAGGAAGAAAGGCTTTGCATTAGGATGTGTGAGGAAATTTCCCAGCAGCGTTGAGTAGCGTAAACTCCAAAGAAACCAGTCAGGAACCGGGTGTGAGACTGCTGACAGGGCGTGCACTTGCAGAGGTGATGATGGCAGGACCAGATGGAGGAAGTAACCAGTGATGGCAGAGGCCTTGTCTGTCTGTTGTCCCATCGAGTGACACACTGTGCACACACACAGAACAAAACCAACAGAATGGTCGCAAGCCCATGCGTCATGAAACCCTTTCACTAAAGGTTGGTGGTAATGTCTCAGTTTGACAGAGGACATAAGGTCAGTGCCACGTGTGTATTTCAAGTGGAAAAGGACAATCTGCTCTTTGCACAAGATGCATAGAGCTTCTCATTGAAATTGTATGGAATATGCAAGAACCCTGCCAAATCATGGACTTGGCAAAATTTTGCCTGTTCTGGGAATTAGGTGATCTGAGGGTTTCTGTTTGATTTCTGAGTTTGTCACACACATGGCTACATTTGAATGTGGAGACCCTTGTCACATGGGGCTTTTCTTTTCTCACTGGTTCTGTTTGTCTTCCCCTCTGTGTCTTTGGCCAAATTTGTCTCCCCTGTTTTCCTTTCCTCCATTTATTCTGTTATCTTGTCTGTCTTCTCTCTGGACTTGCTTCGAAAAGAGAAAAAAGAGAAAGCACATTCCATGGGTAGGATTTTATGAATGGATGGCTATTTCCATTCATTGTTTTTATTTTCCCCCCCTAGGAAACTGTTTGGATGCAAATTGCAATAAAAATGAATTCTTTCATGTAGTAAAATACAGGAAATCAATGTTTGTCATTGAAATCAGTTGCAAATATTACAAAAGTAATTTTTGTCATCAAAATTAATATATAATCACACATGTTGATAATAAGATCATTTATTAAAAAGAACAATAGCTCCCCCCCAAAAAAAGTATCTCTGTAGAATGCCCTGCTTCTCTGTGCTTATTTCTTAATTTTTCTGAAGCATTCTCTGCTTCTTTCAGCTTCTTCTACCCCATTCTCAGTTATTCTTGGCTTATGAGAATTCTTTCAAGCTTCCTTTTTTCCCCTAACATATTTTAAATCTTTCAATCCAGCTACTAGTTAAGGACCAGTAACCAAAGCTGTTCATTGTTGAATTTAACATACCCAATCAGAGTGACAACACCCTTCTCTTTGAGGCAGTCTCTGCCCACCTGCCTGCCCACTTCCCTAAGAATTTCCTCTCATTAAAACTCAGTTATTTGGGAGCGTGTTTCATCTTTGGGGATTGGCCTTTCCTCTCCCCTCTCCTCTGAACCCCACCACGGTGCGCTTACTGCCTCCTCCTGGGCACCTGGAGAGCCCCCTGTGAACTAACAGTGCCAATGGAGCAGCAGATCCCTTCCGCCCTGAGGGCTTTCTGCAGCCCTAGAGGCAGTGGATTTGCTACCCAGAGAGCTGATAGCATCAGTACACAAGCCAATTGGACATCCATACACCCACTGCTTCTTGACCCAGGAAGAGGAGGCAGAGGTGCCTACCCCTGGACATCCCAGGGGCTGATGGCCTCAGTCCTCTCTCTACCCTGGCTTCATCCCAGGGGCTGATGGCCTCAGTCCTCTCTCTACCCTGGCTTCCCCCAGAGGCCTGTCGTCTCCAGGCCTTTCCCCCGCAGTCTCCTTTCCTGCCTGTAGCTGTGTGCTGGCCCTTCCTTCTGGACCACAAAGGGCTCTGTAGACAGACATTGTGTGTTGTTTGCCAACATGGGGGCCAGGGTACACAGAGGGGGCGAGGGAGAAGCCATCTGCTCTCTCCTTTCACACCGACCTTTGCTTTCTCCCTTTCACTCTCCCCCGATCTCTGTCTTTGAATGTGCATACAAAAATAAAAAAGCAGTTGCTAATTAGAGCAAGAGAATGAGAGTGAGCCTGGAAGAGGGATACAGCAGAGAGGCCCGCTCCCATGCAAATCGGCCAGCTTTTAAGAGCCAGGGAGGGAAGGACAAGGGGGCCCTGAAGGGGCTTGGGGTTTATTTTGACAAAATAAGCAACAAAGCTGCTTCTTCAAAATGGGAAGGACGAGCTTTGTCTTAACCTCCCATCACAGAAGGAGGGGAAACAAGAAATGACAGTTTCCCGTAAACTCCCACGGCTGGCGGCTGGGTCCACCTACTCTACCTTTTCTTATCTTTTTCTCTCTCTCAATAGCCAGTAAACAATAGTCTCTATTTTGGGGGACTTTAAATGTATCCTTTTATTTGTAATTTTGTTCTGCCTGATAGAAAGAGTGGGAAATCATTGGCTTCTCTCCCCAGGCAGGGCTGGCTGGGAGAGGGGAAGCGTCCCCACGCAGGAGCAGCTGAGTCATCAGGAAGCCCCCGCTTGGACAATATCCTCCAACAAATGGAGACTTTCTTTCAGAATTCCCCCCCCCCCCCATTCCATCCTACTCTTGGATCACCCAGCGATTTCTTTTTCTAGCCCTGCATCATTAAGTGTTCCAGGAGCCGTCCTGATGTGTGTGCCGAAGTACTGGCTGCCCAGTGTGTGGCTGGGGGGACAGCAGCCAGTGTTAGGACAGGGCCCTGCTCAGAAGGTTCCACTACAGCCAGGGCCGGGGGCACCCACCTGGCAGTTCTGCCATGGCTTACCCTGGAACTGCCCCCTCATCATTCATTCAGGCTCACTCTGAAGGCCTGGAGGTGCCCAGGTGGACTGCCTTTGAAGAGCTGTCAATCATGGTGAGGGAAGGCTACCTGGTGACCTGGTCCCTTGAGAGATGCAGTTACTCCTGGTATAAGGTGAACAGACTATGTGAAGGTTTTGGCATACCGACCCCGTGCATTGAAAAGATTAGGTTAGTTTCTGATTTCTTGTGAATGTAAACAAATGAAGACAAGACCAGAGGAAGCCTCGTCAAGGGGCACGTTGGTACTAACTAGTCAGGGAGGAAGAGAGGAAAAGGAAATAGAGCCTGGAAAGAAAGGATGATGATTTGTTCATTCTCTTCCACTGGTAGCTGCTGAAGGTGATGGATACACCTGAGAAGAGAGAATGACCCACTGGAATCTATTGGGAAGATCCTCTGATTCTGGGATGAGGTTTCAAAATGAACTTTCTGGGAGTCCATACAGAGGTGTCAGCTCTTGGTATTGTCAGTACTTTTTATTTTAGCCATTTTAATTGGTGTGTCCTAGTATCTCATGGTGGTTTTAATTTGCATTTCTCTAGTGAATAATGATGTTGAATATCTTTCATGTGCTTATTGGCCATCTGTTTATACTCTGTGGTGAAGTGTTTATTCAACATTTTTGCCCGTTTTAATTAGGTTGTTTTCTTACTATGGAGTATTGAGATTTCTTTATGTATTTTGCATACAAGTCTTTTTGTGGAATGTATAATTTGAAAATATTTTCTTCCAGTCTGTGACTTGTCCCTTCTTTCTCTTAACAATGTCTTTTACAAAGCAAACATTTAAAATTTTGATGGAATCCAATTTATCCATTGAAATTTTTTATTAAAAACTTAATTTTAAGAGCAGTTTTAGGCTCACAGCAAAATTAAGAGGGAAGTACAGAAATTTTCCATATACCCTCTGCCCCCACCCATGTGCAACCTCCCCCATCATCAAAATCCCCTACCAGAGTAACACATTGGCACCTATAGCTCATAATTTACATTAGGGTTCACTCTTGGTGTACATTCTGTGGGTTTGGACAAATTCTTAATGACCTGCCCACCATTACAGAGTATTTGCACTGCCCTAAAAATCCTTTGTGCACTGTCCACTCCTTAATCTCTCCCCACCCCTTAACCCCTGACAACCACTGATCTTTTTACTGTCTTCATAATTTTGCCTTTTCCAGAATGTCCAACAGCTGCAATTGTGTGGTATGTAGCCTTTTTAGACTGGCTTCTTTCACTTAGTAATATGCAGTTAAGGTTTCTCCATGTGTTTCTATGGCTTGATGGCTCATTTTTCTTTCTTTTTTTTCATTTTTCTTTAGAGCTGAATTATACTCCATTGTTTGGAGAATTTATTCTTTTTTATTTTTCAGTTTATCCTGGTTATGGAGACTTTTGGTGTCATGTCCAGCAATTCTTTGCCCAATCACAGGTCACAAAGGTTTTCTCCTAATGTTATCTTAAATGTTTTATAGACTTAATATTTCACTACATTTAGGTCTATGATCCATTTTGAGTTAGTTCTTATTGAAGGTATGAGGTTCATTTTATTACAATTTATCCCATGATATCCAGTTGTTCCAATACCAGACAGCTGTGTGGATGACGTCACCTCCTCTAAGCCTTAACTTGAGTGTTACCACCATCTTCACAGCATATACCACCTCAATAGCCCTCCCGTTTCCCCTACCTAGATTTATTTTCTCCATAGCACTCATCATCTCTAACATAGTGCACAGTTTACTTATTGATTGCGTGCACCATTTGTCTCTCTTCCCTAGCAAGTAGTCTGCATGAGGACAGGGATATTTGAGTGTGTGTGCGGTGAGGGTGTGTGCTGAGTGAATGATAAGGATTGGATGTGGGACTCTTCCCCTGGGGTCCCCTGGGGCACATGGCCGCAGAGGGGGAAGCTCCCAGATAGTCACCCTGGATCAGATCAGAAGTGAGCTGCCCTGAGCTGGTGGCCTCCCTGCCTCACAGGTTCATCAGGCCAAACAGGTCCTTCAGAGTTAACCCGGCTCTGGGCTGGGCTGTTCTTTCACCCACCCGCCCACCATATTGTTTGAGACTCTTAAGAACTTAAGTAATTAAACCGTTTTCCCTCTCAGTCTTAAAGTATTTGTTTCTTGAAACTTAAGCTTTATCCTTTTTTCACCCTTATACCCCTTGAAAGACAGAAAGAGCTCTAATGCCTTGGGAAAATTATCTTAAATTCTAATCAGCCCTCAATCCTGGGTGTTAGAAGTGACTCAGAGACGAGCTGGTTGGCAGGGCCAGAGGACAAGCTGTTTAGGGAGGCAATGGCGGCTAGAATGCAGGCCTTCAACTGGCTAATAGCACTTCAGTCCAAGCGATGAGGCTTACCTCATCAAGTGGGAGGCCCTGGGAACCCGAGAAGCAAACCGTGCAAAGATAGGGGGAGATCAGAAGAAAAGAAGGCAGATTAAATAAACTGGGGTGGGGGGCTTAGTGGGTTCTGTGCCCTGTCATGGAGCCCCTCTTCATACAGCCCCTACCCCGAGTTCCAGCATCCTTCTACTCTCGGCCTCACCAGTAGCCTATGGAGTGCATGTAGGACGTTGTGTCTCCCTGGGGTCTCCTCTGGAATTTCTGCATGGGAGGGCCTTGGGCAACAGTGTGGTTGGCTGGATGGGGAGTGGGCTGGTGGGCATTTGAAGGCTGCATTTGCACAGCAAGCACACTGTTCTTACAGTGAATGCTAATTTGGAGTTCGGGTGCACTGATGGGAACAGGATGGGAAGCTGCCACTGCTGCCGCTGTGTCTGTCAGGCCTGGCTGGTGGCAAGCATCTCCAGAAAGAGCTGCCCCTCCCCATCCTTGCTACCCAGGCACAGCCCCCTGGATACCAATCCACCGCCAGTTCCAAGTGCACCCCCGCAGGTCCAGCAGGTCCTGGCATTCTGCCCTCAGCTCAGCTAGCCATGCTCTTTGATGATCTCTCCACTGCTCAGGCTCCTGGCCTGTTTGGAATCTGGTCACATCCTATGTTCGTTCCCAGGAAAGCAAACCCACGTTGTCTCCTGTTTCTGTCTCGTTTCCACCGCTGGATGGACCAATTCAGCTAATTTTCTCTTTTGATAAACTTGCTTCAGTTCGGTAGGAGGAGCTGCTGATTTTGAGTCATCAGAGCTGTGAGGTGGGAGAACCCAACTTGTAATATTTCTTAAATTATACTTTAATGAAGATGCCTATTAACACTTGTAATAATTCACAGAAAAGAAGTCCAAGCAGAGCTGGTTGAAATATCTTCCTTTGCCTTTTTCTTTTTAATTTAAAGTGTTACCACTTTAAATGGGGCTCTTAATTACAGTGCAGAGACGGGAATTAGCAGCGTCTGAGAATCCCTTCTCACCTGTGTCCTTGGCCACACCTCCCTCCATGGCTTCATGGGAAGACCTTCCCCAGGAGAAGCTTCCCCTCCTCCCTGGGCCTCTCCCTGACAGAGCATCCTTGCTATGGACCAATGCTGCATGCAGGGCTTCTTAGCTGGATAGAAAGTGCTTGTGTCTTTGAGTCTTTCTCTGAGAATAAACACACACACACACACACACACACACACACACACACACACACGTGCATATCCTGTATAATAAAAGCCTAATATGCAAATCAACCAAACAGCAAAACAACCGGTCACTATGATGTGCACTGACCACCAGGTGGCAGATGCTCAATGCAGGAAATGCCCCCAGCCCACAGGCCCCAAGCCAGCCAAGGCAGATGCTGGGGGGGGGGGGGGGGGAGGGGCCTGATCACCCCGCTGGTCACCCCACAGATAGGCCCTGATTGCCAGCCAGGCCTAGGGACCCTACCCATGCACGAATTTCGTGCATTAGGCCTCTAGTATATATATATATTCTCAGAGAAAGGCCCAAATACGTATATTTAAAGAGGTAATGTCAAAACTGGATTTCCAAAATTGTGGTATGATTTAAATGTTTGCTTTTAACACAAAAATTGCAAAGACCTATGTCACACTATGAGAAGATACTTGCAGGATTTATGACATGTATCATGTGCAGAGCCCTAGAGGCAGGCTGGTTGGAGATAATGGGACACAGTTTTAAGTTGTGATGGACTTTTTTTTCAGTCCTGTGAGTATATCTCACTGAGCTTGAATTTGAGGCCTTTCCCAGGTGGAGTGAGGGCAGTTGGCCTTCCTGGCTTGCCTGTGACAGCCCTGCTCAGCCTGAGTCTGGGAGGGTGGCAGCTCTGACCGAGGCTCCCTCATGCACCTGTTCATCCCAGGTCAGCTTCAGCCCCATCCCCTGTCCCTGATCTGAATCCTCTTCTTGCTCCCTCTACCGCTTGGTGGATGCTGCATGGACAGAGCAATTTTGAGTCTGATTCAGAAGACACATAAATCTGATACCCGATTGAGCTGGGGGCTGCTTTCCCTCCTTGGGCATGGGAAATGTGTCATCCTGCAAGAGCCCTGCCCCACGGCGCCCCCTGTGGCCTCAGATGCTCATGGGCATCTGTGTGCCCTGACTCCCAGCTCTGCAGCCTGTTCTAAGGCCAGGCAAACAGCAAAGTGACTGCTTTCTCTGGATGTGTTGATTGGCTCCCTTGCCTTCCTGAGCAGGGCGGGGGCGGTGGGGGGGGGGCTGATAGAAAAGCGCAGGGTAGACCAAAGTTCAAAGCACCAGACGAGACCTCACCTCAGCTTAGCCTGATGGAAATGTTCCATGCTTCTTTATTGTGGGGGAGCCAACTATAGGTCAGGCAGTGGGAGGGGAGCTGAGCAGTTCTCCTTGCCTGCATTCTTCTCCTTCAGAAGGAATCCTCTGCAGAAATAAAATGCCTGGGAGTGGCAAAGGTGGGTTGGGGTGGGGAGAAGACAACTCTGGAATATTTAATCCTAGAGGAAAATGCTGCAGCTCAGGCTGCCAGGTCTGAGCAGGAGAGGATGCCTTATCTCTTTAGGGAAGCTGTTTCAAAAGGCATTGACATTGTTCTATTGAGTTAGGAGTGTTGTCTGATGTGGACAAATGCAGAGGAGCATGTCTGTGGGAGGGATGATCCAAAGGCCAGTGGCAAGTGGGTGATGTGGCAGAGTCCTCCCCTAGTACTCCAGGTCCACCCATTTCCAGATTCATTTCCCTCAATCCCAGACTGGGTCAGTCATTGCTATGTGCACCAACTCTTCTAGCTCCTCATTGCTGTAAGAACAGGTTCTCAGGCAAGCATGCCAAGAGTGCCCACATTCACACTAACATCACAGTCCCCGTACCCAGCCTGGTGGACAGTGTAGGTTCTAGAGCCAGACCGCCTGGGTTTGGACTCTGCCATAGCACCTACTGGCTCTATGACCTTAGGTAAATTACTTTACCTCTCTGTGCCTCAGTTTTCTCAGCTGTAAAATGGGCATAATCATCACCTACACTCTAGGGTGGTTGTGAAAAATGGATGAATTCATGCTTACAAAGTACTTAGGACCTTGCTGGCTCTCAGAGAGCATATAAATTAGCCATTTAGTTATTATTCTTCACCTCACACATGGCATCCTGGAACCCCTCCCACTTCAACTCCAACCATTCAAATTTTAAATCATGAATCTTTCAAAAGCCATCCTGACTTCTGTCTCTTCTATAAAGAGGTTTTGTTTTCTTGCTCCAGCTGACAATTGGACATAATCATTGACTTTTCTATTCAAACCATTGCCTATTTGTCGCCTCTCCTCTCTGCCCCTCTGCCCCTCAAATGCCTGAGGCTGACTGTGGGGCCCTGAAGGGTCAGCAGTCCCAGTCTGTATCATCCCCCTGTTTCTTGCAGGGCGAAGGGCTGCCAGTACTTCCTTGCTGGTTGGGCTGCTGCTGCACTTTGTACCTCACTGCCTGTCTTCCTTCTGCCTTTTCTGCTCTCTTTTCCCTGCCCCCCCCCCCCCCCCGCCGTCTCCCTCTGTTTCTCTTCCTGTCTTCCCCTCTCCTCCCTTTTGAGTCTCCTTATTTCTCTGACCTCCCCCACCTCTCTCTTAATGAGAACTTTCACACATCATATTGATTTGGAGTTTTAAAAAGCCAGCATTGATTTTTCTGGGGGACTTTTCATGATCTTATTTTAAAATGTAGGAGGAAAGCTGCTTCGAAAGCTGTTGACTTTGTTCTGTTGTGTTAGGAGTTGATGTTGGAAACTTTTCCAGAGACTCAGAGACCTTAGGGACTCCGATGCCACATCTGATGAGCTGGGGGTCAGGGCTGCCCTCCCTTTCGCAGGTCCAAGGCTTGGGGCAGAGAGCGTTGGGCAGGGGGAGGCCTTGCACAATGGCCTGGATTTGAGGGTGAGGCTAAAGAGCATCGATAGAGAGTTACCAAAGACAAGGAAGACATATGGTAGGCCTTATGGGTGAGGCCCAGGTGGGAGGAGAACAGTGGTGGGAATTTGCTCGTGAGGTCACGGCTCCGGCTGCTCTGGAATCAGAGACAGGTTCCTGAGTCCGTCTCATGTCCTCCCACCTGCAGCACTTATGGACCTAATAACACACATTTGCTGGGTGCCTGGCTCTATGCTGAGGGCTTTGTTAATATCTCATTTCATCCTCCCAGTAACCTCAGGATGCAGGTCATATTATTTATAGTTAATTTTATGAATAAGATGAGATTATAGGAATAAAGTTAGCAAAGGGCAATAGGTTGACAAAACAGCTATCTATAAAGATGGAATAATAGAAGGATCAAAGAGGGCAAAATGAAGGGGGACGATATGTGTTGCCACTGGAAGATCTGTGTTCACACATGTAGGCTACAGTCAATATTTTTTTTGGAATGAGGCTGGATATCCTATCTAATAAAAGAGTAATATGCAAATTAACCATTGCTCCACTACACGCACCAGCCAATCAGGAGCAAGTATGCAAATTAATCCAACTAAGATGGCTGTGACCACAGAGAGAGCAGGAGGGAGGCTTGGGTTTCCCCAGCGATGGAGGAAGCCAAGCTTTCCACACACCCTGGCCGGCCCAGGCCTCCGCTTAAGGCTACAAAGTTTCAATTATAGAAGATAAATAAATCCCAGCAAAAATGGCGGCAGCCACGGAGCTGGAGAGAGCAGGAGGCTAGGGTTGCCCCAGCGATGGAGGAAGCCAAGCTTCTGCAGCCCTGGCCTGCTTTGGCCTCTGCTTAAGGCTACAAAGTTTCAATTATAGAAGATAAATAAATCCCAACAGAAATGGCTGCCACCACATAGCGAGCAGAAGGCTTGGCTCCGCTCCAGGCTACAAAGTTTCAATTGTAGAAAATAAATAAATCCCAGATACCAGGGCCTTCGCTTGGGTCGCCAGGGGGCGTAGCTGGCCTGCAAACCACCACAGGCCCCTCGCCCAGGCCACCCCATGCCCCAGGGGAACTCCCACCCTGATCTGGGACACCCTTCAGGGAAAACCAGCTGGCCCCCACCCATGTACCAGGCCTCTATCCTATCTAATAAAAGAGTAATATGCAGATTGACTATCACTCCAACACACAAGATGGCTGCCCCCATGTGGTCAAAGATCCTGCCCCCATGTGGACACAAGATGGCCGGCGCAAGATGGCCAGCAGGGGAGGACAGTTGGGAGGGACCAGGCCTGCAAGGGAGAGCAGTTGTGGGTGATCCGGTCAGCAGGGGAGGGCAGTTGGGAGGGACCAGGCCTGCAAGGGAGGGCAGTTGGGGGCGATCAAGCCTGCAGGGGAGGTCAGTTAGGGGTGACCAGGCCAGCAGAGGAGGGAAATTGGGGGCAAACGGGCTGGCAGGGGAGCAGTTGGACATCAATCAGGCTGGCAGGGGAGTGGTTAGGGGGTGATCAGGCTGGCAGGCAGAAGCAGTTAGGGGCAATCAGGAAGGCAGGCAAGCGAGCAGTTGCGAGTCAGCAGTCCTGGATTGTGAGAGGGATCCCAGATTGGAGAGGGTGCAGGCTGGGCTGAGGGACACACCCCCCCTCCCTGTGCATGAATTTCGTGCACCAGGCCTCTAGTATATAAATAAACCAATACAATCCAGTGAATGGACGAGGATATTTGATGAAGGGAAAATAAAGGCCAGGAAGTAAGATGCTCTGTAGTTGCCGATCTGACACCTATGGTCAGAGGTTGGTGCTCTGGGTGAACTGGTTGATTGTTGCCAGGTCTGACCTTCCCTGCACCCACTTTGGTTCCTCAGCCAGGAGCAGGACCACCTCTCCCCCACATGAGTTCAAGATGCAACCATTTGTCTGAGCACTACAGCCTGGCAACGTCCTGGCAAATGCAGAGCAGCCTCTTCACCTGGCTCAGCAAAGGCAACGCTGGGTAGAGCCAGTTCACAAGAGACATGAAAGGGGATCAAACCATCCTGAGATGGCATGGACCTTTGGCCTGCTTGCTAATTTTCTGATATTGTCTAGATTTTGTTGCTGAACAATTTTGCCCCCCTTTTCACCTGGCTAACTTCTCATTTTTTTTTGGATTTCGGCTTAAGGGTCCTTACTCAGAAGTCACTCTATCTCCTCCTCTGTGTGCCCATAACACTTGTAATGACCCAGGTATTTCTTCTGTTATGTCACATGCACTTCCCTAAACAACCTCTCTTACAAAATTGCCTTCTACAACAACAGTGCTTCTGGGGAAAAGAAAGGTTAGGGTTTGCTAATCAACACTTGTGGAACTTGATAGCCAAAGCCCTGAAAAAGAAGCAATCCTAATACAAATAAACCTCTCCCAGCCTTTGTACCGAGCCTTCCAGCATGACATACTGAGTATGTAGCCTTGAACCCTGGGGCACTGCCTTCCTCTTGGAAATGTGGGTCCTGGAGGGCATTGACCTGGTGTTGAGACCCAGTGTATCAACATTAAAATCCAAAAGGTCCTTGTGAATGTTTTAACACTGGCAGAAATATCTTCATAGCTTCTCCATCTGCAATCCTGCCTTCATAGCTTAACGGAGTGGAGGAGGAGAGGTGCTTGAAGCTGCTAAACAGCCTCAGCTTCCATTAAGGAAGCACTTGTGTAGACTTTCAGCTGTGCTTCACATGTCACAAGGCCTGGGATGTGGGGGAGACTGCCTCAGAAACCCCCCAGCTCCTGGCCTGTTTTCTTTCAGCAAAGGTGTGCTCTGGGGAGAGACGGGAGGGGGTGACAGGAAATTCATCCTGGGCAGAAGGGACTGCTGCATCCTGCATTCCTTTAATTGTACCTCTGGGGCCCACACCGTGGCGATTCCCCCAAAATACCTATTCCCTCATTTTCAAGCTTTCTCTTAGGGAAGATAGCAAGGCTCAAAATGTTTCTGGCCGACTCCCCTTCAGTGTCTGGGTACCCCCTTGTCCCTTCCCCTCCAACCTCCCCCATCTGTTTCTCACCATCGTTGTAAGCACTTTCAGTTTTCCCAGGGTTACAGTCTACCCTGGGGCCCCCCACTTGGCTCCTGGGGTGAGATATCCAGTTTTATTTTGTTGGGGCGTGCTCCCTACCAGGTTCATTTTCTCTAACCCTCCCTGCAGGCCCTTTGCCCTGCCTTTTAGATGCTTCTGCCTCCCATCCCATCCATCCTGTCGAGATGCCTCTAGCATCCCTTGGGTGACTATGGGAGATATAAGGGGAGAGGCCTGACCCTCACGAACATGAGAAACCATTAGGGCTTGGAACAGAGCTTCAGGCCTCCCCAAGCCAGGCCAGGCCAGCAGGATGGCTCTTCATCTGCGGACGAAAGAATACAAGGTGTCTTCCCCACCCTTTGTTTTTGCTGGGCCCGTCTGGAGGCGCCCCAGACCGTGCCATCCACATCATCCAGGCTGGAAGAGCCTGGCAGCTGTGCCATAGCCACACATCAGCCTGTGGCTGAATTAGCCCCTCTGAGGGGACAGGGAACTGCTTATGGAGCCTCATGAAGTGGAGGTCCCAGCCTTTTCTTTCTCCCCCATAGGGTCCTCCCACAATAGAATGAATCTCCCCCCTTCCCAAGCCCTTGAGTTACCAAATTCTGTCCATTCTACCACTGAAGGTCTCAGGAACCTTGTCTTTGTCTCCATTGCCCCTGCCCTGCTCCAGTTGGGCCCCCTCTGGTCTCACTGGCTCCTGTCCTGACTTCCTCTCCCACACGGCTGCCCTAGGGGTTTTCTCCCAAAGTAAAGCTGGCCCTGGCCGCCTATGAAAGATTCTTCAGTTCTCTCCATTACTGCCAGGATAACGTCTGACTCCCCAACCCCTCAGCCGCAGGGGATTTAGTAATCTGCTCCCGACTACATCTCCAGACCCATCTCCGACAGCCCTACTTCCAGCTTCTGGACAGACGAGGCTCGGGGGTTCTGGAATGGAGTCTGGTCTTCAATGTTGCTGACACACTCTTTCCTTTTCCTGGAATTCCCGTCTCTTTCTGTTCAGTTGGTACAGCTCCAGCTCTGCTGAAAGGGTTCCTCCTGACGAAGCCCCCCTGATGGCCCCCCACAGGGCATGTCAGCAGCTCTGGCATCTCCGTCCCTGTTGTTTTGTGAGCATCGACTCCAGTGGCATCTGTCACACTGTATAGGCAGTGTCCTCTCTCCGGGTCTTCCCACAAGACTGAGCTGTCTGAGGGCAGGAAGACCTCCAGTCACTTCTGGGGCTCCTCACCTGGTCCAGGGCAGGTATTATGAGATCTCATTCCACATCTGTTGAATGAATGAATGAATGAATGAATGAAGGAGAGAGGGCTGTGGGGCTACACACTAATGTGAGAGGTGGTGGACACTGCTGCCGCCTGGCTTCAGAGGAGTAACCTAGAACCAGCCTTCCTGGGTTTCCTCTCCCAGCACACTGTCCCTGGGGAGGGGGAGGCCAGGGACCTTGTTCTTGGCATCCCTATGATAATAGCTGGTCAAAGCCCCACGGAAACAAAATAAAGGTGTTGGAGGATTTTTCTTTAGGGAAAGAAATATTCTCAACTTATATTTAGAATGGTGTTACAGTATCTTCTGTCCTGTGAGTTGACTGATAGCAGAAGTGCATTTCAGCTATTTTTTAACCTGGAATCTTCAGAAGAAATATAGTGATTAGATCTCTGGAAGCTATTGTGTAATTTGAAAATGTTGGTAAAGGAGCATGTTTAAAGGAAGAATGAAAAAGAATAACCAGATGGATGTGTTTCAGTTTTCTCTGTAACTTTAGACGTTTGTTTCAGAGGAATTCACTGTCTTTGGAAGGGGACAACAGGAGTGTGAGCATGTATGTATGCGTGCATGCGTGTGTGTGTGTGTGTGTGTGTGTGTGTGTGTGTGTGCATGTGCGCGCATGTAACTCCTTTCTCCATAAATAGTTTAAGATGACCTTTTTGCCTCACAAAGACATTTTGGGAAGAGCCTCTTTCACTCTGTTGACAGCAACAAGGAGCATGTGTCCAGGACATGGCAGCCTGCACTTTGCCATTTACTTTTCTAACGATTTTGAGGGGACATCATTATTGTGGTCATTATTATTCCCATATTTTAGGGGGGAAAAAAGAAAAGATACAAGTGTTCGAAAGACCAGTCCAAGACCATGTAGTCAGTGCGTGGTTATAGATGGTGTTTGAGCCCAGATCCTCTCTCCCTAAATCATGTGTTTGTTTTCCACTGTTACTTTGATACCCGCATGCAGAAGTTATTTAGTTTATCCTCATATTGCATTGCTGAGACCTTAACTGGTAGATTTGTGTTTTTTTTTTTTTACCTCTTGCTGCATAACAAATCACCTTTTTACTTGACTTCACTCCTCTGACCAAGTCATTAATTTAATAGCAACCATTTTTATTATTCCCACAGATTCTCTGGATCAGGAATTTGGACAGGGCACAACGGGGTTGGGTTGACTCTGCTCCAAAAGGCAGGGGCCTCAGCTGGGAGATTTGAATGTCTCGGAGATAGAAACATCTGGAGCCTTCTTCTCTCACATGTCTGGTATATCTGTGGGCTGGGATCATTAGAAGGCAGAATTCAGCTAAGCATTCTGGAACAGGGAAGCCTTACAGGTATCCCCTGCCCCCAACCATGTGGCTTGGAGCTTCCTCATAGGATGGTGGCCAGAGGGCATGTAATTGTCAGTGCAAGACCCACCAGTTCCCTCTTCCACTGACATGACTTTCAATTACATGAAACAGAACCCTTGCCAATGGGGGGGTTATCACCCATGATGATGATAAACATGTATTTGGTGGATCTTTTCTTAACAATGTCATTGATGGTTAAGCATAACAATGACTATTATTTCAGATTTTTGAACCCTTAAAATAAGCCAGACACTTTGCTAAGAGTTCAACCCTCACTATAGCTTTAGTGGTTGGCTCTATTATGCCCATTTACAAGTGAGTCCATTTAGCCTTGACAGGACGAAGTCACTTGTCCAAGGTCACACAGCTACTAAGCGGGAGCAGTTGAGGCTTAAATTTGGGCTGAGTCCAGGTCCTTACTCTTCATTGGGTACATTACTTATCTTTAAGGCTCATGCATTTTTCCCCCTCTGAATCAGAGACCTGGAAACCACAATCAAAGATTATTCTCTGCAGTTGTACTTAGCACTTAGAAGGCAGGGATCATTTTCAGTGATTTCTGAACATTGATTCCTTTTTGATGAATGAATGAAGTAGAGAAAGAAAGGAAGGGAAGAGAGAATGGAAAAAGGAAAGAGAGAAGGAACAAAGGAGGAGAGAAGGAGGGGCATTGATTCTTTTCACATAGAAGGAAAGATTGATGGCGAGGGGGCATCATGGCTGTGTGCGAAGGCAGGCAAGTGCTCTGATCCCACAGAAAGGTGCTCCGTAAATCAGCAGAGCTTCCCTCAAAACCCGACCCTCAGCTCTGCCCCTCAGTCTACCAGTTCTGTGCCTCAGCGCATCTCATTACCGCTGAAGAGGTTCTTCAGTCTACCACATCTGAACCGACGGCAATTAAATACACAGATGTATTCCTCCTCACTCAGCTGCTGGAAAGGAAATATTTTTGAAAATATGACAACTCGGTATCACAGCTCAGAGAAACTGGAGGAAGAGAGAAAGGGCTACAAAGGAGGCCTTAAACAGAATTTTTAAAGGTCACTCTTTGATTTTGTGTGTTACTTTCTAAAGCGGTATTTTGAGATTAAGGGGGGGAAAAGCCCTGTGAATAGAACAATTATGGCTATGCAGTTAAATAATGGTTTACATCAGGGATCAACAACGGTCGGTGAGGCCTGAACGCATCGGCCTTTTCTGCAGCCGGCCCCGTGTGCCAGGTGCAATTTGTTTTCCACGATTGCTTAGTCTTTATCAAAAGAGCAATCTGCAGTCCCGTGCTGTTCTTATCTGGTGCACAAGCCTTCGACTGTGTCCTATGTGTCGATATAAGGCTTGGGTTAACCTAGATTCCTTTAATGCGGCTTCTTGATGTTTTTAATAAAAAGGCTCCCCTTTGTGTCTTTCAGTCTCCAACCTGGAGGGGCAAATTGCTTTGTTCAGTGTTTACTCCTTCATCAGGGAGTGTGTGTGCACACACGTGTGTGTGTGTGTGTGTGCGCGCATGCCTCTGTATATATGTGTGTGTGCCCTTGCATCAAATATGTACATGTGCCCCTGTGGATGTGTATATGCCCGTGCATGACCACATATATGCTAGTGACTACTCTGTTGGCAACTTTTGTCCTGGAGGTAATGTGTAAGTGCCTAATTGCATTTGTTATTTAGCAATTAACCACTCGCAGGTGCAACTAGTGAGCACAGTTCTGCATGTGTGACTAATTGCAGGTGTAAAAGATTCACCTCTTCAGTTCCCTTCATGGCTCAGTGGGGCTCAATGCTAATTCTCCCTCGCAGTCTGGGTTCAGACTCCTCTTCTGGCCAGAGGATCTCCTTGGGAAGGGGGCCCTGGGGATGGTGGGGTTCGGAGCAAGAAGGGAAGTGGAGGTGCAGGGGAGCAGGACAGTGTTCTTGGGAGACTCTCCATGGAGTCAGAAGCTTAGACAGTGAGCTTCGTCTCCACCATGCTCCCATGCAAATCAGATCATTTGGGTCCTTGGGCTGCAGATCCTCCACCACAGGTGTCTGGCATCTCCTCAGGAACGCCCCCTGGGAAGGACTTTGTTTTTCTGAAGGGCCTGCCATGCGTGGCTGCCTCTCCTGGGTCCCTTTTCCAGGCAGTGACCCAAACCCGAGACAGAGGTATTGGGTGGAAGTCTGGACAAGTATTCAGGAAGCTTGCATCCCTCTGCAGTATTGCTGCCACGCTATGTGGCAGTTACATCCTTGGCCCCAGCAGTTCATCCACAAAGCGACGGTGACGTTCTCCCCACCTTTTTGGAGGGCTCCACAGGTCCGGAGGGTCAGGTAAGTGTGACTTCAGTTGTGGACTTGCCTGGTGGAGAGCAAATGCTGTGCCCTGCAAGGCAGGGGGTGACTCGGTGGCCATAGGGAGTTTCTTACGTGCAATGCGTTCGTGTTCAAAATCTCCAAAGGGGCCAAGGGGATGAACTGGGAGTGGGGGCAAAACTGCTGGGCCTGAGCTTTCCTGGCTATGGCTGAGCCTCTCTCACCGCCAGCTGAACATGAAGGCCTGGGAACAGTCCGACATGACCCTCTTTGGGGCGAGGACCCATCCTCCCAGTGGCCCCCAGCTGTAAGCTCCCCTGCAGCGGGGCTTTCTTCCCCTCCCCAGGAAGGCTCACCAACCTTGTGGACAGATAGCAAACCTGACAGCAGCAGCCTTCACAGAGCCCCTCTCGGCAGCTAAAGCCTAGAGGTGATGGGGTTTTGGGGAGGGGAGAAATGGGAGAAGGTAGAGTCCAAAGGAAGAATGAAGGCCAAGAAGTGGCTGCGGCAACATCACTGCTGAGCAGGCAGCAGAATAGAATATTTGTGCTCCAAGAAGCCTCTTTGGAAGGTCTGGGGGGATCCGCCACTTCCAGGCCCCAGAGAGGGAAGGATCCTCGCCCAGAGCTCCCAGCCCCAGGGCCTGTGCTGAGCCACCTGGCCATGTTGGTGGCCTCACACTGACCCAGGCATGTTTCCTGGGGTGAGGAGGTACTGCGTGTGGTATGTGCTACAAAAGGAAGGTGTGATTGTGGGGGCCTGAGGCCAAAGGAGAAATGAGGCGGCAGAGGGAGGACAGTCATGTCTTCATTCCACCTGTGGGCAGGATGAGGGAGCTTGGGTGACCTTAATGGAGGTCGTGGAACCTGGTGGGACCTCATGGCGTTTGTGATCCCTAAAGTTGACTCCAAGGGGAGGCTGGATTGGTGGAGACCACCACCCTGGTTGTCACAGTGTTAGTTGAGTCCTTTTTGTTACACGACTGAACTTGACTTTCCCATCCTGACCCTTGGGTTCCTACTCTGAGCCACCTTCAGTCGACGACCCTACAAAGACTTACGTTGACCCCTGGGTGGGTTCATTGGAGTTCATCAGGGCAATTAAACGCAGCTGCCTGTTGGCTTTGAGCTAAGCTGGCCTTTTGTTCCTTTTATTTCTCCAGAGATTCGAAAGCTTCTTGAAAATAGGAATGAGGACTTTCCTATATCTACTTCACCACTTCTACTTGTGCCTCAGATTTCTCCTCTATATAATGGGATAATAAAGAACCCATTTAGTAGGGCTATAGGGAGGATTAAATGAGATGAGTAAAATGCTCATCATGTTAACTAGAACGGAGCAAACCCTCACTAAATATCAGCGTTCGAGTTAACTGGTGGAGTTGTTGTCATTCTTACTTTCACCTTGCTGAGGCTCCTTTCTTCCAAGAACACCTACCTTTACCGTAGAAGGCTTAGGGTCAGTGTTACCCGCTGGCTATGGATATCAGAACCCCATCATTCTGAGGTTTGTGTGGTTCAACCCTGAATCATTGGCTCACTCCTTATAGCAGATGGCCTTAGGGACTGCCCAGAAGCCTCTGGTCAGGAGTCACGCCCAATTGCAGCCAAGCAGAAAATGTGTTTGCCCCAGAATGTGGCCATTACACACAGATTTCACTAACAGCTCAAGAATGAGATGCAAATAAGAAGGCTGTATTTTCCCTGTTGCTTTAGATTATAAATTCCTGCTTAACACACCAGGTCAGGATGTGATGATTCAAATGCCAGCCCTTCCGCTTCATCCCACGATCCCGAGGAGTGACTGTTTTCCAGATAATTAAAGAATGTGAGTGCCAGGAGAATCCCTCATGATTACTCCATGAAACCATCCTTTTCATTTGGGAAAAGAGGTGACAGAGTGTTCAGCAAATTCAGCCAGAGTTCAGCCAGCTCGGTTGTTTCATCTCTTAGATGCCTCCTTTTAAGTCATTCCTGTCAAATGCAATGTGGCGTAAAGGAGGCTTTCTTAATTGCCAGTCCCACAGATGCATTGATATGTGGCTCTGTGTATGGCACTGAGCATCCCAGCCTATGTGCAGCTGACTCCAGACTTTAGCGAGAGCATTTGGGAACACCCAGGTGATGCCTTGATTCGACTTACCCACCTGGATAATGGAGGCCTGAGGCAGAGAACTCTGATCCCCAAAATATCAGGTTACTAATATAAGCTTTCCATTAAGGAGACACACACACACACACACACACACACACACACACACACCCCAAAAACTAGAGAGCTGCTTTCCATCATTGGTGCTTTTTTTTTTTTAATGGAAGGTCAGTTTAACACCCAAAATCAGGCAAAGGGAGGGATTCCTTTGTCTTGAATGTAATGTGTATCATCATAGTCTTAGAACTGCCTAACTGTATGTCTCCAAAACTAAAAGGGGAAATGATATAATCTCAGAATTTAGACAGTTAAGAATTCAATCTTTGTAAAAATCTTTGTGAAAACTTAGTCTTTTTGGAACTCTTACTAATCACATTTGTGCCTCTAGTGTTTCTCAATTCTGGCAGATTGAGTTATGGGAAAAGCTGGTCTATAAATGCTCATAAGATGAAGGGCATTCCCTTTCTTACCTTATACAACGCCTCAAAACTTAGTTAATCATGAAATATTGGGCACTCATTATTCTTCAGGCACTAGCCTATTATGACTCAACATTTTGATAACAATACTAATAATGATTGCTAACATTTACTAAGCATGTAGTATGTATGGGCACTGTCCTACCTAAGTACATTACATGTATTAGTGATTTTAACTACCACGACTGTTAGGGACTGAATTGTATTCCCACCAAACTCACATGCAGAAGCTCTAACTCCTGTGTGGCTGTATTTGGAGATAGTACCTTTAAGTAGGTGATTAAGGTTCAATGAAGTCATAGGGGGGGATCAATGACCATATACAAAGAGGAAGAGACACCAGAGCTCTCCCTCCACACACAGACAGAGAAAAGGCCATGGGAGGACACAGTGAGGCCATCTGCAAGCCGAGGAGCGGATCTCACCAGAAACCAACCCGGCTGGCACCTGATCAGAGACTTCCAGCCTCCAGAACTGTGAGAAACACATTTCTGTTGTTTCGGCTACCGGTCTGGTATTTTGCAACGGCAGGCTGAGCAGACTAATGCCAGAGTACTGGGGGTTTGTACTTTCATCAGCTCCATTTTGCCAAGGAGGGCTCAGATCCCCGGAGTTGTGACTAGCTTGTCCGAGGTCGAACAGAAATTGCGGAGCTGGGCCTTGTTCCAGGGTCTGAGCTGGTACCCAGTAAGAAGCCTGCCTTACGCTGAGATTGGAGGGGGGCCCAAGTCCTTGCTCTTCAATCTGAGCCATGGGCTCTGTGTTGTGAAAGGCCTGCCAGCCCAGGGAGCTGTTATGATAGAGAACGAATATAAAGTCCTGGGCTCCGAGCTGGGCACATAGTAGACAAGAGCTGAAGAGATGCCAGTGGGATTTGATGAGCAAATAAGTGAATAGTATGTTGACTATTGGAGATAGTCCTCAGCTTACTGTTTGGTAACCACAGTTCTAGAACCACTTAACTGTATTTTTTTCAAAGAGGAGCAGTTAGCCTACTTAAATGAGTAAACATAAGCAGAACAAATCACTGTCAGGTTCTACAAATTGTATGTTGAAGTGCTAACTGCCCTAACAAGAGCAACCACAGTAAATGAATGCACTGTCAGACTGAAACAGAACTCTCAATACAAGGAGATGCCCCGCGCCCCCTTGCCACGCACGCACCCCCCCTCCCCCTGCTTATGCGAATGGATACTAGCTGCCTGGCCATGACAGATACTCAGTATAATTATTCAGGCATCCACAGCCATGAGGTTTTTCCTTGTATTACTTACTTGGATTTGTGTGTACTGCAATCCCTCCCCAAATACTTATTCTCTTTTTATGAAATTCTGGTATCCTTGGATTTATTTCTGTCTACTTTGAGAATTTCTGTTTCAGGACACCCAGGTTTTGAATCACTGCTGTTGGGGATAATTTCGAGGAACGGGTGGGTGGTAGGAGAAAAGAGAGAATGGGTGGAAGGCAGAGTAGCAGGAGATGGTCCACAGTGTAGTGTGATGGAATGTGAAGGGCACAGTGGGAAGGAAGGAAGGAGAGAAGGAAAGAGGAAAAGGAGAGAAGGGAGGAGGAAGGAAGGGAGAGAGGAAGAGAAGAAGGCAGGGAGGAAGGTGGAAAGGAGGAAGAAGAAGGAGAGAAGGAAGGAAGGAAATAGGAAGGAAAGAAAGAAGGAAGATCTGGGATGCCTTCTATGTCTCAGTCTGTTCTGGGAAGGTGACTGAGATTGGAGTTCCAGATAATTTTCTTCTATGTATCCAGCCATGTTTATAGGGTGCGGTGAGAAATTAGACATTTTACAAAGCTCTTCTGAGTAAACTAAATACAGATTTCTGAAAGTATTTCAAACTTCCTGACTGCTTTGTGTTTCTGGCACCCCAGTGGAAGCAATGAGGCAGGGTCCAAGTAGCAGGTGACATAAATCGAAAAGTCTAGATATTTGATTGGAGGGGATGAGGGGGAAAAAAAGTGAATTAGTGTGTGCATTGACTACACCAGAGCAGGAACATTACAAATGTCTTTTCAGAACTGGAGAGGGAGATTTTGAAAATGTTTGAGCAAATAGAGGCTAGTAAATGGGAATTGTTAACATGGAAGTAAATCATAATAATTACTTTAACTTAAACAATATGTTATTGATATTTTGGTGTAACATCTTTATTTTTTGAAAAGTGACTTTGTTTTTATTAAAATCACACATTTCTATTAACATTTCAGAGAAGCAAACAAAAAAGGTTAATGAGGAAAGTAAATAATGACTCAAAAAATGCAGACACTATCGTGGTTAAATTTAGGTCAACACCACTTTCGATGGATGTGTCTCTATAATCTATCTTCACTATAGTTAGAAAGATAGATGGAAAGTCAGAACTAATTTTAGAAAAATATGATCATGGAAATCCTTAAAACATTAATTTAATTTTGTTTAAATATAACTGAAGAAAAAGAAACCACTATAAAATGGGGGAAATCACTACATTTGATAAATGTTTCTTCACCACAAAATATATTATTTCCTGAAAGATGCTGTTAATATTAAGAAAGAATATTATAAAAACAATGAGATTTGAATCATTATCCTGAACTTCATATTTTAATTTTAAATAGTATCAATTAACCTCTTGCTATGAAAGATAAGGAAATTGGTATATACTTCTGTTTCTTCTATTTCCTTCTATTTCCCTGCCTCCTAATTTTAAATTTTTTTTAAAAAAATTATCTTTTTATTTTTAAGCTTTATAGTAATTTCAGAATGCTTTAGTTTTATTTCCATATTTAAAAAGACTGTAAGGACTCCTAGCCACTTCATCACAATTTCTCTATACTGAAATAATTATTTTGATTGATCTCTTGGTTGATCTAATTTCATTATGAAGTAATTTTCCCCCCTAAAAGGACTCCCCATTATCTGAGGTTCTGCATCCGTGAGACCATCTACCTGTGAATATCACTGTAGCCACGTCTGTGGGTGGCCTGTGCTTCCCTTTAGAGGTGACTTGTGGTTCTGTTTGCTGGCTGAATACTTCTCTATCTTGGAATTTCAGCAACTTCACTAAGCTCTGCCTTTGCCTTTACTAATTAAGCCTTCCTTTTAAGATTGTTATTTTCTACTAGCTCTTTAAAAACTCTTGGTTTTCTTGGCCAGAGCCTCTAATTTAGGGATACCAGTTGTCCTCCACAGATTATATTGAGCCTTTTCTTTCTTAATCATTTATTTTCTACTAGGGGCCCAGTGCACAGATTCATGCACCTTGAAAAGAACTGTGGGCCTAGAGGCTACGGTGGGCACAGGAGCGGGTCTTGGCCCATCCTCCATGCCCCCACCTGGCCCCTCCCATTGCGGCCCCGGTCTCCACTCCTGCCACCACCGCTCCCACATGCTTAGTCAGCCCCGCTTGCACCGCTGACGGCACAGAGCAATTGGGGCCAGTGCTGTCAGCGGGTGCGAGCAGCAGCTGCTGCCCTGATTACCCCTCAGGAGCAGGGGAGGTGGAGAAGCCCTCAGGGGCGATTGGGACTGGCACCAAGTGCTGGCTGCGGGTGTGAGTGGCAGCTCCAGTGCTAGCCCTGAATGCAAGCGGGGCTGGCGTTGGCAGCAGGTGCAAGTGCCAGGTGGGACTGCGGCGCATGGGAGCAAAGAATTTTCAGTAACCACCAGAGGTTCACCCCGATGACAGTGACCGGCACCCCGCCTTGGTCTGGTGTCCCCACTCACCTGCTCCTTCACCCCGCCACGGCCAATGCCCACCATGTTCCAAGCTCTGCCGCCTGCTGCTGATGCCCGCTATGTTCTGTGCGCACCCCCTGGCGGTCAGCACACGTCATAGTGACCGGTTGTTTGGTTGTTCAGTTGTTCCGCTGTTCGGTCTATTTGCATATTAGGGTTTTATATATATAGATGTATTTACTCTGTGTCAGTGGTTTGATCTTAAACTCTATCAATTCTGTAGTCATTTATATTTATTTATTTGTTTTATAATATTGTTATTTTGATCCATAACTTGTTTCTTTAACTGTGTAACCTCCCTTTCTAATTTTATTGTGTTGTTGCATTATCTGGTTTTGAGCTTTTTTGTATTATTGAATTCTTCTGAAAATGAATCCTTATGAATAATTTTCTTCTATTTCTTGGACTGTAATTTCTTCTATACTGACTTCTTTTTCTGTGTGTTTTTTTTCTAATGCTACACTTTTATATTTCTTTTTTTATTTTTTGATAATGGGTTAGCGTGTTTCCCCCGCTGTTCTTTTCTTTTCATATTGTTCACACTGTGACAAGGGCAGCTCCGTGCAAAGCTCCGTTTCACTATATGGAATGGAGGGCTTCCCTTAACTCTCTACCCACTTTGCTGAGACCCTTCTTCACAACTGAGCTATAATTTGAGCACCTTTCTGTACCTGGGGGAGGTGGAAAGCTCAGCTGGGTCCCTGCACATCTTTGATGGAGGCACTGTATTCCCCAGGCCTTGGATTTGTTAATGTTTCCAACAAGAGCTGATCTCCTTGAGTTTGGGGTGGTGGTAGTGGTAAAACCTTGGCCTTGAATTGTTTCCCTGCTTTGGAGTGGAGCCCTGTAGCTTCTCTATCTGTAAGGGTGTTAGCCCTGAAAATAATAAGATTTAAAAAGGACCCTTTCCGCTTGCTCCTTTCCAACCCTCCAGATGAGGGGGTCTAGAGGGATTCCTTAGGACTCTAACTCACCAGTTGGGCTGGACTGGCCCCCAGACTTGCATGGTCTGCCTGCCTCACCCCTGATCCTGCCACAAACCACTTTCCCCCTTGCTGGCCACCCATACTAAGGGCCTGCTTTGGTTGCTTCCCACATTCTCTTCAAACCTGAGACTTTCCCGATATTGATGCTTCTGCCTGGATCTCGCCGTCCTTTCTCCCTCTCATTCCCTACATCGGATCTCAGCCCAGATGTCTGGTCCTTAAGGAGACCTCACAGCACCACACACAGGCCAGCCCTGTCATTCGTGTGTGTGCACTGCTCTCTGTGACACCGAGTCCTGGTGTGTGTGCCATTCAACTTTTTCGGGACTTTCCATTTATGGATATGTTTAGAAGCAGGCTGTTTACTTCCCTTATCCCTTTCACCCCGTGACACTCTCAGCCTCCACTTTTTCTAGCTGTGTTTTGGAAACTTTAATCCTAGGTCACCTGTAAGAGAAAACTGCCTTTCCTTTTTAATTTTTGTGAAGGTTACACTGTCAACAAGCTCAATGTTGGGACCTAAAATTAGACACTGCAGCCATAGAAGCTTATGATATATGGTTCCCAGACACTAGCCCAGCACCTGAGAGGGTGGTCCGGGTAGCCAGTGGGCTGCCCTGGGATGCAGATGGAGGCCTGGGATCTGCTCCCAGAGCCTGGCTCTGTAGGAGGCTCTCATTTCCAGCTGGAAGTTTATGGAAGCTTGGTGATGCCTCTGAGAGAGGCAACCCTGCGTAGCTCTCTGTGAGCAAATGGTACATGCTCCAAACTTCCCTCGGGTCCCAGGACGACACTGCCCAAAGTCTGGTCAGTGTGGTGAAAGCAAGCTTGTTTGTGTTCTTAATTTCCTGAGACAAAAAGGTTACACCAAGACAACATTCCACAAGTATTGGTCGAGCATCTACTAGGTGACAGGCACTGTTGGAATCATTTGAGCACGAGCACAGAATGATCCTGCCACAGTGAAGGGATCTTTCTAGGGCTTGGACTTCCAAGGTCAATGCCCTTAAATCCCTTGGGCCCACAGCCCCAGAAGTTGCTTCCTATAGCAAACAGTAGAGTCAGATGTGGGGAGAGGATAGCCCTGTTACCGTGTTGCAACCCTCCCAGCTGGGAGTTCCCCAGGGCAACACCTGTGTCATTTCTCTCTCCACCCACAGTGAGTCCACAAATGGACCTGGATCTTATAGACCCTCTCTCTCTCTTGCCTGATGGCTCAAATCCGGTCCCTCCTGACCTATCCCACCCTGGCCCTGCTCTTGTGACCTTGGAATAGCACTGACAAGGGCTGTGCTTCCAGCCCTATCTGTGGATTTCCTCCCCTTGTTTCTCACCAGGGTTTGGGGCTGATCCATGGACTCCCCGCTCCACCAGTGCTTGGCCCTGTACTTAGGGGTCACAGCCCTTGTGTCCTTTTCTGAAAGCCTCTCCCTGGTTTCACTTGTTTGTGACCAGCATCTTGAGGTCCAGAATGATGCCTGCCTGGCCAGAGGGGTCCCCCACTGGTAGGTGGACTGTCTACAGTTCTTGCTCTGTCTCTCTCTCTCTCTCTCTCTTTTTAAATATATTTTACTAGAGGCCCGGTGCACGAAATTCGTGCATGGGAGGTGTGTCCCTCAGCCTATCCTGCACCCTCTCCAATCTGGGACATCCCTCTCACAATCCAGGACTGCTTGCTCCTAACTGCTCGCCTGCCTGCCTTCCTGATTGCCCCTAACCGCTTCTGCCTGCCAGCCTGATCACCCCTAACCACTCCCCTGCCAGCCTGATTGATGCCTAACTGCCCTCCCCTGCTGGCCATCTTGTGGTGGCCATCTTGTGTCCACATGGGGCAGCCATCTTTGACCACATGGGGGCAGCCATCTTGTGTGTTGGAGTGATGGTCAATTTGCGTATTACTCTTTTATTAGACAGGATTGATTTTTTACAAAGAGGAAGAGAGAGGGATAGAGAGCTAGAAACATCAATGAGAGAGAAACATCAATCAGCTGCCTCCTGCACACCTCCTACTGGGGATGTGCCCGCAACCAAGGTACATGTCCTTGACCAGAATAGAACCTGGGACCTTTCAGTCCACAGGCCGACACTCTATCCACTGAGCCAAACCAGTTAGGGCTTGCTCTATCTCTTTGGAAGTCACAGCTGTATGGGTTGCCAGCTGCTCTGGAGCATGCCTCGTTTGCTCCCGGGAAGCCATCCAGTCTCATCTGATGCCAGGCGAGCCAGACCCGGGGAAACAGATAGATCTAACCCTGGCCTTGGAGGGGACAGCTAAATTGTCAAGCAGCACACTAATGGGGGCTGCTGACTGCACAGGTATCTCTGGGTTATAAATGCCCAGCTCCAGAGAGTCTCCTAAGTCACACAGAGGACAACTTTATGATCCAGAAAGTAAAGAACTGAAACAAGATCAGCTTGTGACAGGGAGCAATTGATTGGGGATGGGAGAGAGCTTGGCTCAGGAGCTCAGAACTCCATAAACCATCAGAGCTCAGTGCTTCCTGAGGGTATATGCACTGACCACAGGACTGGGAGCCCAGGAAGCTGTATGAGAGCTCTGACGGGATGTAGTATTGACCTGGAGCACAGATGGGGCTGGGGTTCCCTGCATCACCCAGTGTATTTCCCTCACTGCTCTCAGAATCATCATTTTATGGTCCAGTTCTGATCATGAGCCTCTCCCGTGTGGAAAAGACTTCAGTGGCTCTTCCAGCCCCCTCAGAGTCAGTCCATATGTCTTAGCATGGCATTCAGGGTGCTGTAGGATCCTGGGTTTGATGAACTTACCAGCTTCACTCAAGTCTTACCAGGTTTCTGATTCTGCACTCTAGCAACATTTAATGTCTTGGGTTTCCCTAGTTGTGACATACATCCTTACCTCGGCCTTTGTACAAGCTACTGATTCCCTTCACCTTGAAGGCCATCCTTCCCTACCTTCTTCTCATTTAAATTTGTTCACTGGTACTTCAGGTTTTAGCCCAGATGCTACCTCTTCCAGGAAGCCCTTCAGGGTTCAGTGCCCCTTTCTTAGGCAGTCTGTGCATACCCTATTATAGCACTTTTCACAAAATTACGTATTTGCATTTTTCTTTTGACTTGTCTGTCTCCCTGTCAAGGTGTTGGCTGGGGTGGGGTGGGAAATGATATTCTTTTAAGATTATTTTATCTCTAGGGCATGGTGCAGTGTCTGGAACATAGAAGATATTTGTTGAGCAAATGAGTGAATGAATGAATGAATGAATGAGTGAGTGATATGGTAAATGAATGAAGTAATATAGTAGGGGGAAAATTTAGCCTTCCCAGGACACCCCTTCTCCCAGTATGCCCTCCCTCTTGCTCCTCCCCAGCAGGCTTCTGAGGCCTCAGAGATATAGTCATCACAGGATCTTGGGCTGGATCCTCATTGCATGCCAGGAATGCTCTTGTTGTTCTTAGCACCTCCAGACTCCTCAGTCATAATATCCTCCAGGAAGGCCTCCCAGAATCCACAGTGGTGCAAAATGCCCATTGTGCCTTCCCCAACCTCCAATGTTCACATTGCTCTTTTCATAGGTATGTCTTAGCATGTACCTTGTTGCCTTTTCATTATGTATTTTTTTGGCCCACTTTTAACTATTTATTTTGAGATAATTTACCATTATAATTATCTATAAATATCTCAAAATAAATGCAGTTGTAAGAAATAATATAGAAAGACCCATGTGCCCTTCATCCAGCTCCCCACAATGGCAGCATCTTACAGAAGAATAGTAAAGTTGCACAGTGAGGAAATTAATGTTCTTACTTGCTAAGTAGCATTCCATGGTATGGATGTACTGTAGTTTGTTTAACTATTTAACTGTTGAGAGATATTTGGGTGGTTTCCAGTTTTGGGCAATTACAAATAAAGCTGCTGTGAGCATTCACGTACAGGTTTTTATGTGTACACTAGTGGCCCGGTGCATGAAATTCGTGCACTTGTGGGGGGGGGCGTGATCCCCCAGACTGGCCTGTGCCCTGTTACAGTGCGGGGAGCCCCATGATCCGTCGCCCCAAAGAAGTAGGCCCTGCCCACCCATCCGGGGCTTCTCGATGGATTGCCCCAAAGAGGTAGGCCGGGGCCAGGGGAGACCTGTGGATCCCGGGCCGGGCCACGGTGGAGGCCTGCAGACCCCTTGGGGTGGGACCTTCAGTGGAGGCCTCCCTCTATGCACACCTGCCTAACCCCCACTGTGGCCCCGCCCCCATCCCCAACCCTGCAAGGCCCGCCCACCTGCGCCTGCTGTGCATGCCGCCTGCTGAGCAGTCGTGACATTACAGTGTCCCGGGCAATTTGCATATTCCTCTATTATTATATAAGACTAGAGGCCCGGTGCACGAAATTCGTGCCGGGGGTGTGTGTGTCCCTCAACCCAGCCTGCACCCTCTCCAATCTGGGACCCCTCGAGGGATGTCTGACTGCCCTCTCACAATCCAGGACTGCTGGCTCCCAACAGCTCGCCTGCCTGCCTTCCTGATTGCCCCTAACCACTTCTGCCTGCCAGCCTGATCACCCCCTAACTGCTCCCCTGCCAGCCTGATTGATGCCTAACTGCTCCCCTGCCAGCCTGGTTGCCCCTAACTGCTCTCCCCTACAGGCCTGGTCACCCCAGCTGCTCTCCCCTGCAGGCCTGGGTCCCCCCAACTGCTCTTCCCTGCAGGCCCGGTCGCCCCCAACTTCCCTCCTCTGCTGGCCTGGTCACCCCTAACTGCCCTCCCTTGCAGGCCTGGTCCCTCCCAACTGCCCTCCCCTGCTGGCCTGATCGCCCACAACTGCTCTCCCTTGCAGGCCTGGTCTCTCCCTACTGCCCTCCCCTGCTTGGCCATCTTGAGGCAGCCATCTTGTGGTGGCCATCTTGTGTCCACATGGGGGCAGCCATCTTTGACCACATGGGGGCAGCCATCTTGTGTGTTGGAGTGATGGTCAATTTGCATATTACTCTTTTATTAGATAGGATAGTTTTTGTTTTTCTATATATGGCCAATAAGCACATAAAAAGACATTCGACATCATTAGCCATTAGGGACATACCAATTAAAACTACAATAAGATATCACTGCACACCTATCAGAATGGCTAAAATAAAGAAATAGTGATAACACCAGATGCAGGCAAGGATGTAGAGAAACTGGATCACTCATTCATTGACAGAGAGAATGTAAAATGGTATAGCCATTCTGGAAAAAAGTATTACAATTTCTTACAAAAGTAAACATGTGTTTAGCATATATCTCAACAATTGCACCCTTGGGTCTTTTAATTGTATTTTTTAAAAAGTTTAAAAAAATCATTTACAAATGCACATTCATTGTAAAAATAAAAGTAGAAATACAATAAACATGAAGGAAACAACCTCATGTATTCTTGGTAGACATAACTACTGCTTATAGGTGTGTGTGTATTTCTTTTATAAAAAGTAGTGTCCTATACATTCATGACTTTTTTTTTAATACAATATTTTGTTTCTCCCTCCATGTCAATGGGTGTGTCCCTGTTAACAATTCCATGACTTATTTCACTTAACTTAGGCATCTAGGTCATTTCAATTTTTTTCTCTTGCTATTATAAACAATACCTGATCAAGTTTCTTGTTTACATATTTTTGATAACTTAATGGATGATATTCTCAAGATAAATTCCAGTAAGTAAAATTTTTAAATTGAAGTTTTCCCCATTATTGAAGCTTTTGACAAAAATTCCTGACTGCCATTCAGAAATGCTGTACTGATGTACCATTCATATCTTGGGTGCCCAAGAAAGTGACCATTTCCCCCTAATGTTTACAACAATGACCATTGCACTTCTTCTGATTCTAGTCTTATAGCTAAAAAATGCTAAATCTTAGTTATTTTAATTTATATTTTTAAATTTTATTACCAGTTGGACTAAATACTTATTTGTACTTCTCCTGTGGTGAATTCACTGTTTATATCTTTACCCATTTTCTATTGATTTGAAAGATATGAGCCTTTGTCATTTTTTGCTAGTTTTGTAATTTGATTTAATACTGTATTTTTGCCACAAACTTTAACATATTTATGTAGTGTAGGCTATTAGTCTTTTTTCTGTCTGCTTTTCCCTTTGCTTCCTTCTTTGAAAGTTCTTCCTTACTCTAAAGTGTGAGTTTTCAACACCATAATACGTAGACTGAAAAATTGTGAGCACCTTGGGGCTGCTGTTCCCATGTTGAGTCAGGAAGTTTTCTTAATACAGTGTATTCAATCATTCATTTCTCTGCACCTCCCATTTGTTTGCCAGCTTTTTAAAAGAATCATAATTCTTCACTACATCAGTAGCGCCTACCATGCTCTCTGTGCATAGCGTTTAATAGATAGGTTAAACTGGGACATAATTGGCAAGAAACAGAATGGAGAGAGACAGACAGACAGACAGACACTGGGCTTTGAGGGACAAGGCAGCAGCAGGAGGAGGAAGATAAGCCAGCAAGGGACACAAAGAAAAAGAAGTCACAGCCAGAGAGGCAGGGAGAGCGTAGAGCCTGTGAAGGAAGCACAGGATGGGTGGGAGAAGGCTGACCAGGGAAGACTGGTTAGTCATGGTCTTGTTGGCCCAGTGGCTGAGAAGGGTGTTGAGTGAAGCGGATTTGATGCCTGGCCAGCCACTGGTGACCTTCAGTTGTAGAAGCACAATAGAGACAATCCCTTCCCGAGTTGAAAGGCTGAGTGGATTGAGGAAGTGGAAGCAGCCCAGTACATATTTTAAAGAAAAGTAAAGAGACACAAGAGGGCTTGAGGGGAAATCAGCATGCCAGAAGGTTTTTGTTTTGGTTACTGTTGTTGCTGTTGTTGGAAGGGGTAAGATCTGATCCGCTGTATATCCCAAGGGAAGGAGATTGTGACTAGAAACAGCAATTTGCAAGATGGAGAAGGACTATTTGAAAAAACCCAGTCTGACTCTGATCTGAAGAGGATGAAACCAGATAGATGGAGAGAAAGGGTTGGTCTGAGAGCTTCTTGAGGGTGAGGGCTGCCTCTCACTGTGACCTGCAAGGTTCCTGGGCAAGGGAAGAGCAGGGGGCTTGGATGGGGAAAGGAAGACCATAGGCTGCCATGGAGACACTTAAGATGGCCAGGAGTGATGGGGGGGCACTCACTCTTCTCCAGCCTCATAGTAAAGGAGGAGGGTCATCTGCAGGGGAGGGGCTGGGAGGGACCAGGCACAGCTGGGCTTTGTGTGGAAAAGGAAAATGATTAAAGGGTAGCCTGGCATCTCTCTGGCTTAACCTAGGGGTTGGAGAACCCTCTAGACATCATGTTGGATGGCACCACAAGATAAAGCATCTTGCTTCGAGTGACCTTTGGCCCTTTCTAGAAGGCTCAGGGAAGCTTTCAGGAAGTGTCTCTTTTCCTCACCTTTCAGGTGGTGTAGGTACTGCTCCATACTGTCTCCAGAGGTGGTAAGCACGTCAGCTGTGGACAGACAGTGATCTCTATGGAGATGGTCCTTGTCCTCGATCCCCTAATCCCCAGACACCGGGCAGCACTTCTCCTCACCCCCCTGCACCCTCATCTATCCCCTTTCTGGTAGTTGACCTCTCTAAGGACTAACTTTAACCCCTGAACTTGACTGGTTTAGCACTGTCAGCTGAGCAAGAAAACTGGTTGTGAAATACCCAGCTCTGAACTTCTGCCTTCTTGGGTTGGACAACAAGATCTCAATGAACTAATCTATCAGTTATTCAATCAAACATCTTTGAGACCCTTGTGTGTGTGTCAGGTACGGACACCATTGGGGTGATGAGGCCAGCATCCCTGCCCATGGGAGTGTACATATAGCATAGTGAGAAAAAAACTTACCTAACTATAAGCTTTAAGCTAAGGGCAAACATTTATTTGAGGGGTAGACAGTCCATTGGAATGAAAGGCAGAGGGATGGATTAAGTGAGCTCTGGAGTCCCGTCCTGTCCCAACCAAGTAGTTTCATGATAAGACAGGACCTGCCATTTGGCTGTTCCTTTCAGTATTCTTCATCGCCCTTTCAAACAAATAATTAACCAGGCAAAAATAATGCACCGTATTCTAGAACTCAACGCCTAGCACTATTCTCCAGAGTACTTGAACCGTGCCCCCGGGGTTGGCATTGTTACAAGGAACTCTTGATGAGCATAATGCCTGATATTGTGCAATTGTGTGCAGTTGGCCTTCCTCGCATGGTTCTGTGTATGCACATCAATTACACGCATTTGGTATAATTTGTCTTTTTAAAATCACACCTTCTATTTTATCCCAAGAAGATAAATGGATCCTGCCTCGGTCTCAGTTCCATTGATTTTTTTTTTGGTCCTATGGCGAAGCTATTATCAGCACTAATCTCCAACCCTGCTAGGAGCCAGGAAGCCCTTAGAATACAGAGCACCAATTTCTGCAACTTTCACCTTATTTTTCTGTTCCTAGGCTTTTGTTCTGACTCCCTTCCTCATCTCATTTTCAAATATGATTTGATTATCCTCCCATGAGCTCTGTTCCGCTGGCCCTGAGCAGAGACACCTTTCTACATACCTGGCCTGGAGGAGGATGACTGAGGCCTCTCGAGAGGGAGCCTGACCCTCCCTCAGGGCAGGGGGTTTCTGTGACTTTGAAGCCTCACTCGATGGCCTCTCCTTTCTGGGAGACTGAAGCATGAGCAGCCAGGCAGGGTGAGCCCACACCCTTCATCCTGCAGCTCTCTAAATTACTTTTCTGGGGAGAGAGGAAGAAAAGAAACAGGGGCATTGGAATTGAAAGGCGATGGCACATCCAGGAAGCTGTGGACAGCGAGCTCGGTGTTTGAAGATAGGGGCAGCAGCGGTGATATTTGTAGGCTTGAAGGGATAAATGTCAGACCTTTTAGTTTGCTTCATTTTTGCTTTGCGTCTGTTTCCCAGGGCTGCTTGGCATCTCCACCTTCTGCTGGACTCATGATCAAACTCAGGCTCTTTTTTAAAATATATTTTTATTGATTTCAGAGAGGAAGGGAGAGGGAGAGAGAGAGAGAAACATCAACGATGTGAGAGAATCATTGATCAGCTGCCTCCTGCACACCCCCTACTGGGGATCGAGCCTACAATCTGGGCATGGGCCTTGACTGGGAATGGAAAGGGGACCTGGTTCAAATTAGGTCAACACTCAGCCACTGAGCCACGCTGGTCGGGCCAAATTCAGGATCTTTAAGTGTTCATGTGCCCCTTAAAAAACACATGGATTAATTTTTAGAAGGCAAAATATTCAGTTCCTTAAAATATTTTCGACAGTACAAAGGGCATATGGTGAAGAGTAAGTCTTCCCCTACTGCTGACCCTTGGCCCTGGGCCCTCCACACTGCTCTCCCTGGCTCCTGTGAGCTTCCCGAGACAGTCTGCATCGGGCACGCCTACAGATCCTCCTGCCTCCGCACTCCTGTGCTGCTGCTCCTTCCTGCTGTTCCACATAAGAATATATCTTACAGGTGATTCCATGCCAAGGCTCACAAACCTGCCTCACTCTTAAGATTGTGTAGTATTCTAATGTGTGGATGTACAATAACTTACTTTACTAGTGTCCTATTAATAGTTCTCTTGGTTATTTCCAATCTTTTTGCCTTTGAAAAGAGTACTGCACAGAAGAATTGGAAGCAAGGACTCAAATAGGTATTTGTACAAAAATGTTTATAGCAGCATTATTCACAATAGCCAAACGACAGAAACACCCCAAGTGTCTATCAGGAGATGAATGCGTACAAAAATATGGCTTGCACATACAATGGAATATTATTTAGCCATAAAAAGGAATGGCATTGATGCATACTACAACATGGATGGACCTGGAAAACACTGCTAAGTGAAAGAAACCAGACACAGCAGGACACATATTTATGATTCCACTTAAATATGTGGAATGAGTTTCTTATATTGGGCAGATTCATAGAGACAAAAATAGAATAGAGGATACTAGGGGCAAAGGGGAAAGAGGAACTGGGAGTTATCATTTAATGGGTACAGAGTTTTATGTTGGGGATGATGAAAGTATTTTGGGTATAGATAGTGGTGATGATTAGGCAATATTGAGACTGTAGTTAATATCCCCTGAATTATGTGGTTGCAAATATTTAAAATGAACATTATCATGATACATATATTTCAATACAATAAAAAGAAATGATAATGGGAACATAGGAATATGCTGCTGAAGCCTTACATAAAAGAATAATGCTGCAGTGGACATCCTTATGCAATCAAGCGCTCTGCAGGAAGCAAGGACGTCCGTATGATATAGTCCCAGAAAGGGGTTACAGAGGGAAAGAGCATGGGCTTCTTAAATTTTGATATATGATGCCAAATTTTCTTTCAAAAGATTGTGCTATGTAATGCACATATGACCAGCGAGCTATGAGGTTGGCTTGATACCAACCACAGTCTGATATTGAACATTTTCATCTTTGCCCCCTGACAGCTGAACTCTGGTGCCTCTTGCAGGTTGAATTTGCATTCCTCTTAGGTGTTAGGCCTTGTGTACGGTGAGTGTCAGAGACTCCATACATCAGGAGCCACCTCGGTCCTAGGTCAGTACAGAAATAGGTCAGGAGGCACAAGGGAGGGCTGGCTGGCTAGGGTATGAAAGGAGGATTTTTGGACTCAGTTTACCCCTTCCGCAACCTCCCTCTACTTGTTGCCTCAACTTTATCATATGATTCACTAACATGGAATGGCACCTTGGAAGAGGACCTAACACAGTAGGAGTCCTTGGTATGCTCCCTTCCGAGAGCCTCTGTACACAACTAGTGTCAGGAAGCCCACTCCTTACTGATTGTTAGAAAGGTTATGCTCTGTCAAATGCACCTCATGGTCTTCCAACCCCTAATTTTAGACCTTCTGAAGAACCAGACCAAGTGGTCCTTTTAGTAGCCAGTTACTTGCAAAAGTAAAGTCTGAAATAAATGATGGTGAATGGATCCATCAATAAATGAATTACCAGCAAACTCTACTCACCAATGCATTTATTACTCTACGGCTCCTACAGAAATACAGAATTCCTTAGAAGGGACCTCCTGAATTCAGAGGGCAGTGGGATGCCCTTTCTGAGATGCAGGACTCAGTTTTCACCTGGCACACCTAGGTGGTCTTTACATAGTATTCTGCACAGCCCAGGCTTCTTGATTTATAATGTGCACTTGTCCTGTCTAAAGATCACCTTCTCTTGGCTTCAGTCCAGAATTCCAACCCCCATGACCAAGTCTGAGTGAATCTTAATTCACTCCCCAGCATTTTAGCCATTTCGTCCAGCTTTCTGTCACTTTCTGATTTGATATACATTCATTTACACATTTTTTTCTTCACTATATGGATTAACATGTTGATTAGGTCAGGACCTAGGGCGGCCTCAGGTGATGCTATCCCATTTCTCAAGGCTGACGGGTTACAGTTATTTAGCAGAATTATTACTAATGAGGTGCCTAGGGTCTCAGCCAACCATCAGGTCCATGGCACGATCATGAGGCGCTCAGGTACTCCTGCTGAAGTCAGGACGACTGGGACAGTGGGAAGAGGTGGGAAAAAACAGAAAAGATGCTATTAGTGCCTGAGTTCTAACTACTAAGAAAGAAGTAACTGGTGCCAGAGAAGCGAGGCACACTCAGGCAAAGCATTGGCTTGGTGCATGGAACGGAAGGAGAGAGAAGACCAATTGTATTCAGACTGGTAGGTACAATTAGAGAAAAATCATAGCAAACATATTCACATACAGGGAGCTGTCTACATGCCAGACACAATCCTGTCCTCACTTACATATATGTACTCATTTATTCTCACACATCCTGTGAGGCAGGTGTAATTATTAACCCCATTTAACACATGAGGACATTGAGGCACAGAGGAAGCTTTAATGATTTACCTTGAGTCATAATGTTAGCGTTTAAGACCAATCAGGTTGGCTCCAGAGTGTGTGCTCTCAACCACTTCACTCTATGGCCCCGAGAAGCTCAGCCTCCATCATACTATGGGATGAATGACAAAGACTGCATTGGCATTTTCAGCTTCTAGAAAGAGGACTTGGAAAGCCCCAGGGGTTCCAGATTCTAGGGCAATCTCTCCGGGGCCTTGGTCCCTTGTGGAATCTTCTCTCAGAGTGGGAGAGGTGAGAGTGACCGCTAGGAGGAAGTGTTAAGTAATCTATCTCAAAAGGTGTCTCATCGGGTTCTGAATACCTGGTAGCCTTTCCTAGCTGAGTGGGAGAAGGTCTGGGTCAAGGAGGACTTTGCCACCACCTGACACCGTGGTCTTGAGTTGCTTCATCAGAGTGAATAGATGAGGCTGATCTAAAAGACAACTTCAGTGTCGTTAAGCAAAGGTTCAGTATGTCTTGTTGGGGGACCTATCTGGGTGTCAGCAAGATAAGCGCATTCAGTGTGGGCAGGCGCTTCACTGGACAGGTGTGGTCAACAGGGGCATGGACTTGCCTATCTGTCATGCTCTGTTGCAAAGTCACAAGGCCCCCGGCTGCCTGAGGAGAAAGGGAGCTGCAGAAACCCACATCCTTCATTAGATCCAGGAGCAGATGTGAGGGCAGTGGTTCTCAGCCCCAGCCGCAATTAGAACCTGCTGGAAGGTAGGAAGTTTGCCAGTGCCCCAGCTCACTGGCAGTCTGATTCGGTCCTCACACTTTGGTGGGGATCAGGATTATCTGGCGAGCTGCTAAAGCATGTGAGGTCCCCAGGAGCCTTAAAGGATGGTGGGACATGGGTTCTGACATATTTTTAAACAAATATGTTTTTATGGAGTTTTGGGTTTTTTTTAAGAAAGAGAAGAAGGGAGAAAAGGAGGGGGGAGAGGGGGAGGGAGAAGAGGGTAGAGAGAGGGGGAGAGAGAAGAGAGAGAAGAGAGAATCATCGATTGGTTGCCTCCTACGTGCACCTTGACTGGGAATAGAGCCACAACCTGGCTATGTACCCTGACATAGAATCAAACCGGCAACCTTTCAGCATACGGCACAACACTCAACCAACAGAGCCACACCAGCCAGGGCTGGGCTATGACATTTTTACTGTTTTCCCAGGATGATTCTGATAACCATCAAAATGTGAGAACCTGTGGTCTGGGCATGGCTTAAAGCTCTGGGTGTGTTATTGTGCCGCTAAGGGGATACAATCTTCGGCTCTCCTGTGTCCAGCTGTTCTAGGTGCAGAGAGCAGCAGGAGACAGAGAAACGAAGGGAGGCCTCGGTGAGCTCAGTCAGAGTGGCAACCTGGAGGATGGGTCACTCCGAAGCTGCAGACACCAGCCTCGGAGGGCAGAGCCCTGGAGAGATTCAGAGTTAGCAAATTACTGGAGGAGGTTTTTAACAGGAAACATTGCAAGGGTTTTCTAATACCTTGTAATGGGAAAAAGTGTTTAGTGGATCTAGAACAGTTAAGTTTTTAGCAGCTTATCTCCCAATTTGACTTCTTTTAACATCACTGTAATGATTTTTCCTTGAGATTTATAAAATTTAAGTACTAATTAGAACATCATTTAAATCTGTTATTTAAAACGGACTTTTCTGATTATGCTTTTTAAGAACCTCTTTTGTAAAAATCATATAATCTTATTTTTTTAAAAATCAAGTAATATGCAAAAGTACCAAGAAAAAGAAAAAAATCATTTCAAATTTCACCATGGAAAAATTATTAACATTTGGTGACTATCATAGCTCTTTCTCTCTCTCTGATAGAAAGATAGCTAATTAGGTAGATTGAAGCACTTTTACAAAAATAGAATCTTACTGTACACATTTTAAAATTAAAAGCAATTATGTTTAGTTTGAATTGAATTTAATAGACAAAAAATTAAATGAAGCTGCAAAAATTGCTCAAGTTCAGAAATATTTTTCTCCATTACACATTTTTTTAAAATTGTTTACAATAGTTTTCTGTAAAATTATTTTTTAGTTAGTTGGAGGAAGATGAGATTTATTCTCAGATTTAACATTTCATGGTCTCTATTGATGTCCTGCCACCTCCCTCCACCTCTAGGTGTCTTATGCTACTGTTTTTACATGGACGAGACTTGTAGCTGCTTCATCCATTCCTTGCACCTGCCTGTCCTTTCCCTGGGGCTTCTTTGAGGGCAGTGATCATTCTCAAACCTTCAAGGGCATATGAATCGATAGGGAATTTGGTTAAACTGCAGATGCTGGTGCAGTAGGTCTGAGGTGGGGCCTGAGGGTCTGTTTTTCTAGCAAACTTTCTTATCATGTCAATGCTTTGGCTGCAAGGACCACACTTGATGGAGAGGCTCTCAGCTCTTTTGTTGACTTGGTGTTTTACCTGATTCCATCCTCCCCCACTCTGGCCCATATCGAGTGGGTGCTGTGCTCACTGAACTGTGGCATTCTGGAGCATGCTCAGATCTCCTTGCCTACCCGTGTGCACAGGGTAGGGAACACCCCCCTGGGTTTAAGATACATAGTCACATACATTCCTTTGCTCAGAATCATGGATGTCCTTCTAGCATTGACTTTCGCTGTGGGCAGTTTAGGGTGAGCCTGATGGTTACCTTCTTTAGGTGATTTCCCTTTCCTCATCTGGATGTCCAGAGTATTCCTTCCTTATACTTGAGGCTTAGTGATTCACCAGGATGTGTGTGGATTTGGTCTTAGGATGTATTTGGACTTTCCCAAATGGCAGTTTCAAGCTTCCCATTCAGGACACCTTTCTCCTGGGTGCCTCTGAATGGGCAGTGCTCTACCTCTGGGTCTCTCCTGCAGAGCACTACCAAAGTGTGTGATGGTGTGTGCCTTTTGTCACAGGTGCTATGGGCTGTCACCCCCTGAGACAGTTTCCCTGCCTCCTCCACCCTCTTCTGGAAGTTTCTCTCAGCCAGGAGCCCTCACCCTGGAGGTGCTGGAGCTGGGGGTGGGAGGAGGCAGAGACACAGGTGGAGAGAATACCCACTGAGTTGGTCTACAGGTACCCACACCTTCCCCTGTACCTCGCGGCTCTCATATCACTGGAGGACCATTCAGGACGTAACATTTGCCTTTAGAGAATCCAACTCTTGCCCAAAGTCTGAAGACATTTGTGTCAGCCTTCAATATTCTTCTAAATTCCAGCGCATTTTCTAGTATGTGGCTTGGAGTGGTAGCTGTTTCTTTATTTTCATGAAGCTTGATTTTTTCCCCCTTCTTCCTACAAGAAATAGCCTCTATACTTTGTGCATTTAGTTAGAGATTCATGGGAGGAGATGGGGGGCTTCAGAAATAGCTTTACTTCCTTCTACCTTTCTGTCTTGATTGAGGCCAGGATGTGGCTGAACTTGTTACCCATTTAATTGGCTTATTTCTTCTTCCCTTTTCCCAGTTAACATGGCTGATGGGGGCATACATGACCAGCAGGTGCCTGGCACTCTGTCCCCATTGCCTCGGCTCCTGGTAGGCTCCCCAAAGCCATCTCCCTCTCGTGGGGGGAGATAAACTGCAGCCTAAGCTTCTCAGCTTGTTTCTCTGCAAAGCCTGTTGCATTGGCCAATGGTGAACCAAGAGAAAGCCTAAAACCACTCAACCCTCTGATCCAGCGTCTTGGGTGAAAGTCACACACACCCATTATGACATGTACTGTGCTTGCATAGCTGTGCTTTATGGAAAACAGGGACTGTTGGCTGGAAATACTTCAGGGATGACCCAAACCTCCCTTCTTCAGTACAGTTTCAAGCCATGACATCATCATCGAGGTGGTGCTTGACCATCTCAGAAAGGAGGCCCTGCGACCTCCAAAATAGTCCCCACCTTGACTCATTTAGGATCATGGCAAATAGGAGGGGGCCCATCTCCACTGTGAGAAAGGAAAGTTGAGAGCACAGAAGTGGGAGTTACTGACCCACCTTGTTTCTCCCTAAAGTCATGAATCAGGTGATGGTGACCACACTGTGTCAGACTTTAGTAACAGATATCGAGGGACTAAGGATGGCATAGAGGTTTGGCCTGAGACAAACTCATGTGGTTGTGAACTCATGTGTGGTCTGCCCCTGCAGTGCCAGCAGTGATGCCTGCCTTCGCGTTGGAACAGCTGTGGAATCAGCGCTGCCTATGGGGGGTGGGAAGTGAGCAGATTGCAGCCACCGGAAGGCAGCAGCCCCACACTGTATCACCACTGCATGCTTCAGAGTGCGTACATCAGAGGACACAGCTGGGAGAGTTGGTGACAGATTAGACAGACACTCAGCGAGAGCAGGAGCGGGGGAGGAGGAGGTGTCAGCCCTTAGGCTGAGGATCCTGGAGGGAGCTAAACTCTACGAGGAAAGAACAGTCATTGTCTAGACCCTGCCTCCAGCCAAGATTGCAACCAACCCTCCCTCACATCCAGCCCACATCTGGAAACAACCCAGCTCTCTAAAGGTGCTTGTCTTCTTTCTAAACATCTCCCCCAAGACACAGCTCCAACTTCCCTTAGTAACCGGAGGCTCAAGTTATGACTACAGGAGTATTTCCTCTTGGCTGTGGGTTTAGCACATTGTAAACACTGGATTGCAAAACTGACTCAATTACACATCAAGCAAGAGAACTTATTACTACTTAAATTCATCTTCTTTTTAAAAGTCTGATGGAAAAAAAAATCCATTCTGGAAGTTGAAGATGGGACTCCAAGTTGTAATGGACATATGTCTGGTGGTAGAATGGGGTACTGCCCACAATCTGAACACTTTTCTCTGCTTGAAGTATGGAGGGGGGTGTCCACCTGTAGAGTGTCAGGTAAACTGAAGGGCCTGGTGGTCCTTCTGCTCACCTCGTGGAGCTTGGGCATGGGCATGCAACCTCAGCCCAGCTACCTAGATGCTCCTGACTGAGGTTTTGACTTTTGAAGGAGCAACTTAAAGATTCGAGAGAGTTGGGACATTTGCTGTATCTACATTGTGTACTTGGAGGGAGGGAGGGCACAGGGGCCATTGGGAATGTGTAGCCAGGTCCAGACCCTCCCTGAGATGCAGCCCGGGATCTGGGGCCCAGCCTGCCTGGTCTCCTGACTTCCCAGTGATTCTGAGCACTGCTCCCGAGCTTTCCAACAGGCAGTCTTCCTCTTCTCTTTTGTTTGTTGTTTTCATTTAATCACAGTCCATTTCTGTGGATTCCTTGCTTGCATCCAGGAATCCTCCCTGATCCAGGAGTGGTGCTGGGTTTTGGGTTAGCCAGGTGTTTCTTAGGGGGAAGGCTGCTTTTAGCAGGAAGACCCTACCTATTGAGTGGATCAAGAAGTGTCCATTCATAGCTCAGTAAATGGCTATTGAGTGGGTGGTGGTGGCAGGCACTGTGCTAAACACTGGGAGACGTGTGCCCTCATGGAGTTTATGCACTGGTGGAGGAGACGTGCCTGTCCAGCTTCCAGATCACGGTTCCTCATGGCTCCCACTGTGAAGGCTGCCTGCCTGATGGGAGCATGTGCCTTTCATTCATAGAGCAGGTGCTGCCAGGCCTTTGTGGAGTGTCAGGCAAGGCCCTGGCATTCAACAAAGGCAGCTCACCTAGAGCCCAGCTTTCATGGAGGCACAAATCACCCACTCTTATATGGGTTGTTACAGCTACTTCTCTTAGTTTTTGTTTTCTGGTTTTATTTTTCTTCTTATTTAATAGTCCTCAAGAAGGAGAGATTGCTGATCACCGCCAATTATAGATTTATCCCTTGTCTTTACTGGCAAAAGGGCATTGGCTGCCAGCTTCTGCAAACATATCTTTGCAAACTAATGATTGCAAATGTGTTTGGGGTGTTAGGAGCCCACATGTGGCACCCAGACTCAGGTCCTGACTCCTGCTTTGCATGGCCCTCCCATGTTGACCTGGAGCCTGACAGTACCCCTTTGCAGGCAGGGCTGTAGCTCCTTTCTCCCAGTTCTGTACTGTTCTTGCTGCCATCCAGTGCCCGCTTCTCCATTCCTAAGTCACTGGGCATCTTAGTGCCCATTAACTGGAGTCTGAGACTCCCCGGTTGCTCACACTGACCCAATGGCCTTTGGCATTCCCCCGAGAGCAGGCAGAGATCTTTCCCAATGAAATGGTAGCACATATCCTTAAAGCACTGATCCAGGGCTTCTTAACCTGGTGAACTTGAGCAAGTCCTGGGGCTTTCAAACACATACTGATGCCAGTCCCCATCCTTCCCTTGCCCTGCTGCCCACATGGGAGCAGGCAGTAGTAGTTAAAGAATCTTCTCAGGTGATTCCCATGAGCTGCCAGGGCTAAGAATAACTGGTCTGAAGGCTGCCTGCCTGGTCGGAGGAAGTGCCTTTCATTCACAGAATGCATTCAGAGAAACGAGGTCCTTTTCTCTTGGGATAACACTTCAAGGGAGATCCAAGAACAGGTTAAGAGGAGGAAGGGCCAGGCCAGAAGGAAAGCATGAGGAAGAAGTGTCGGGCCTGGCTGGTGTTCCTGTGGCTAGAAGGGAGGCAAGTTGAGAGCCCAGAAGTGGAGGCTAGACTCTCAGGCTCGGCCCCCAATATGGCCACAATCTGAATATACACTGAGTGGCCAGATTATTATGACCACCCCATCAGTACTTCATTGGGCCACCTTTTGCCTTCAATACTGTGGCGATTCTTTTTGGCATTGACTCCACGAGATGTTGAAAGGTGATGCGAGGAATCTTGACACCATGCCTGATGACTAGCACTGTCCAGTTCTGTGAGATTTGATGGTTGTGGAACCAGCTGCCTGATGGCTCTTTTAACTTCGTCCCACAAATGCTCAATTGGATTGAGATCTGGTGATTGTGGGGGCCACCTAAGCAAGGTAAAGTCTCCCTCATGTTCTTGAAACCACTCCTGCACAATACGAGCACCGTGGCATGGCGCATTGTCTTGTTGGAAGAAGCCATCTCCATTGGGATATGCCATCAACATGATAGGATGAACTTGATCAGCAACGATACTTAGGTGTGTTATGCTATTCAGACGTTGTTCCACATGAATTAAAGGGCCCAAATCATGCCAGGAAAACATGCCCCAAACCATAACACTGCCCCCACCACCAGCTTGAAGGGTTGTACTCATGCATGTGGGGTGCATGCTTTCATGCTGTTTCCGCGAAATTCTAGACATCTTTGTGCATGATGCAACTGGAAATGTGATTCATCGGACCACGTGACTTTTTTCCAATGCTCGACGTCCAATACTTGTGTTCCTGTGTGAATTGGTAACTGCAGACAGCAAAGGTGTTCAAACAGGCCTTCAGCTTCCATATTCCATACAATGCAGTGTACAGCTAATTTGCCTACAAACATCAGGTGGTCATAATAATCTGGCCACTCAGTGTATGTCTTCAGCAAGAATCACATAAGTGTTTCATGTTGGCTTGCTTTTAATGGATCTGCCCTTTGGCCATGTCCCTGGAGAAAAGAGAAGGAGGAGCAGGCCCTTTTAGTCTCAACTCCACCCCACTACAAAATACCCCTTCTCTGGTGGGGGTAGAGGGCTTCGCAATAAATCAAAAGAATTTCAACCCAAGACAAGGGCTGGAAAGGAATATGGAAGAAAGAGTGCCTGGGACTGGGCCGCTTTATAGGGTTAGTCAGGGGAGGCCTCTCTGAGGAGGTCACACCTGAGCTGAGGGAAGAAAAATTAGAAGCCAAACGTGGGTAGGTTATCTGGGAAGAGCATTCCAGGCAGGGGACCCAGCAAGTACAAAGGCCCTGAGGTTGGAAGATCTTGTCCAGGTCCAGGACCAGCACAGGGTGGCTCTAGCATAGAGTGAACAGAAGAGCCATTGAAATGAAGTCTGAGAAGTAGGCCAGGGCCAGGTGCCCCTTCCCTCTGAGATGGTCAAGTGCCACATCAGTAATGATGTCATAGCTTGAAACTCCACTGAAGAAGGGAAGTTTTGGCCATTCTAAGGTACTTCCAGCCAACAGTCCCTGCTTTCTAATGAAGCACAGCTATGCACACATAGCCCATGGCATAATGGGAGCATGCGGCTTTCCCCCAAGGAACTGGGTCAGTGGGTTTGGTGGTTTCAGACTTTCTCTGGGCTCACCATTTGCCAATAAAACCGCCTTTGCAGAGACACAAACTTGAGCTGAAGCTCATTCCCGCTCCCCGTGAAGGAGGCCACTGGAGAGTTCGGTGGAGGGGAACAAATGATCTGACTTGAGTGAAATAATAACCATGACAACCACCACCCTGGCCAGCGTTTCTGGACAGCTGGTTGCAGTGGAGTCAGAATGGAAGGGGGGGGTCTGTGAGGGGACTGAGGCTGAGAAGGGCCTCTTGTCGTTCCCGTGGCCATTCAGCACATGAGTGACAGGTAGAAGAAGCAAGGCCAGAGTCCTGTCCTGTCCAGGGCCCAAAAAACCAGGCAGAGCAGTGCCCTCCCCGCTCAGGCCCAGGCCCCAAATCCTGGCAGGGTCCTCCTTCCCAGGGCTCAGGCTCCTCCCACTTGCCAGGGAACTCAATAGCCTTTTCCCCCTCTTCTTTCAAGACCAGAATTAGAATTTCACACGATAAGCAGGGCTACACCCCATCTATTGGACCTCTTTCCCTTAAGAATATGTGTTATGTTTACTTCTCATGACTTCGGCCAGAAGTATTTTTTTTTACTGCAGAGATTTCCAGACGGTTCTCCCTGCTGGTCTGGGCTTTAGCTAGTGGTGACTCCTGTCTCTGTTTCCAAGCAGCCATGAAGGCCTCGAGCTGGAGGAGGAGGAGGAGGAGGCAGAATTGGCAGGCTTTTTCTTCAGGCCGGGAAAGATTGTTTAAATTTAGGCCTTACCCTCCCAGAATAAAAATAAGTTATTTTTATGTGAGTATTTGTTATTGAATTAAATATAAGTACGCGGCACTTCTAAGTTATAGCTCCAGCCGGGGAGCTGGGCGGCCTGCGTCATCCGGGTGCCGCCTGCGAGGCCACGCTGGCTTTCTGCTTCTCCCACCCTCCGTGCTCATCCGTCTTGGTTGTCTCTCGCAACTCTGTCAAATGTAATGTGAAAGAAAGGGAAATTAAAAGAAAACAAAAGAGAGATTTTCCAAGAGGGGAAATCAGATTTATCCTGAGGTAATTAAATGTGTGGGAAACCGAGAACAAAGCAGTACAAATAGTGTGTGTGTGTGAGTGAGAGGATAAATCATTATTTCCTAGCAGCCAGAGCCCTCTGATGCATCTTAAATTCGGGTGCCGATGAGGTAGAATGCCAGGGGAAGCGAAATGTGGGCTTTGTGTGGCTGCAGCTCCATGCTCAGGTGTCTCAGGCACCTGCTCAGAACTGCGGTGTCAGCTTCCGGTGGCTCCCCGCAGCACAAGGGGAGTAGGGGTGGGGGGCGGGGGGTGGGGGGCGGGGGGCAAGTGAAGGGAGGAAGCGGGCAACTAGGGAGCCACCCTGCCACAGTTGCAGGCACCACCCTCCACTTCCAGTTTATGCAGCCTTCCACTCTCACCTCCCTGCAGAACTGACTATCCCTGTTTGTGCTCAGGGACCTCAGTGCTTGGCTTTTCTTTTTATTCTCACCTGAGGATATGTTTATTGATTTGACAGAGAGAGAGAGAGAGAGAGAGAGAGAGAGAGTGAGAGAGGTGAGAAACATTGATTGGTTATTTCCCACTAGAGGCCCGATGCACGAAGATTCGTGCAAGAATGGGCCTTCCTTCCCCTGGCTGCCGGCACCGCCCCACCCCCTGCCACTCGGCATCTGCATATGAAAATTAACCCGCCATCTTTGTTGAGTTAATTTGCATACTCACTCCTGATTGGCTGGTGGGCGTCACGAATGTTCAGTCAATTTGCATCTTACTCTTTTATTATTGTAGATATGCACTCCAAATGGTGATAGAACCGCAATCTAGGTATGTGCCCTGACCGGGAATTGAACCTGCAACCTTTTGATGTATGGACGATGCTCCAACCCACTGAAACACCTGGCCAGGGTTGGGCTTTTCTTTTGTCTCTCTTATCTGCTAAAGGCTGAATACTTGGGGTCAAGGACTATGTCGCTTTTTCGTGGCATTCCCAAGTGCCCACCATAGGGCCTGGCCTACTTGAACACTCAGTATGTTTTGGTTAAATGAACACATAAATGAATGGAAATGGGAGAGACCCTCCTGCATTCAGACACATTAAAGTCATCCCACTGCCATCTCTGACAGGTGTATCCACTGTGCCTGGGCTTTGAGGAGAACTCCAGGGAGGACAGGGTGGGGAGGAGAGTGTTGAGGTGGGAGGTGGTGTGGATAGTGGGCCTGGACAGATGGACAGGTTTGTGAAGCTCCCACTGTGAAGGGTGCTTGCACTTGGAAGCTAGCAGCAGTTACCCCCATCCTTCCCACACTCTGCGCATCTGAGACCATGGAGACATAGGTCCTCTGAGAGACAGTGCCAATGAGGGGCCAGCAAGGCCTTTCAGCTATGGTGGTGGGTGTGTTGAGCAAGGACCCACATCCCCGGGAAGCTTCCTGAGGGGCATAGTCTACACAGCCCACCTGACACTCCTCTGTCTGAGGGGACCCTGTTGATGCTGGGATTTCCTTCTATAATGGCCTTCCTCCCTTCTTCAACAACCAGCTCAGATATCGCCTTCCTCCCTGAGCTTATTCTTGAAACATCTGTTTACACGGTGACCACGATCTTCCTGTGTCATGGCCATGGTTACTCCTGATCCACCTTTTTCCTGCCGGTCCCTGAGCTGCACCGGGCATGAATCGCATCTCGTTCAGCTAGCCTGGTAGCTGCTGAATAAATCCAGAGCTTATTTCCTTTACAGACCAATTTCCTAACACTTTCTGAGTGACAGGGATTGTGCTTGGGCTTTAAGGGATGATCTCATTTCCTCATCAACGCTGGACAGGAGTGAATCTTGCCACCTAATGGGGACTGAGGGATGGAGATTTCAGGCCGAGGCTCTGTTTGGAGAGGCTGAGGCCGAGGCGGGCAGAGAACCAGTGTGTTCAGAGTGATCTTGCCTTTCTGCCAAGGCTTAACCATCACAGGCTGCCCAGCCGAGCTCTGTGTGCGGTGCAGCAAAATACCTGGAAGCTGCATAGTGTTCCCTATGCCTCGGCCTTCCGCTCCGGCATGGGAGGGGCCGCCCCACAACAGTGGGTTTGAGGGCCCAATGGGCTCCCACCTCATCCTGAGATTCCACTATAAGATATTTTTTATTGTGGTAAAATACATACACCTATCCTAACCATTATTTAAAAAATATATTGAATTAGAGAGGAAGAGAGAGAGAGAGAGAGAGAGAGAGGAAGAGAGAGAGAGAGAGAGAGAGAGAGAGAGAGAGAGAGAGAGAGAGAGAGAGACATCAATGATGAGAAGGAATCATTGATCAGCTGCCTCCTGCACGCCCCCTGTTGGGGATTGAGCCTGCAGCCGGCATGTACCCTGACCGGGAGTTGAACTGTGGCCTCCTAGTTCATGGGCCTATGTTCAACCACTGAGCAACACTGGCTGGGCTATCTTAACCATTTTAAAGTACAAAAGTTTAGTGGTATTAAGTATACTCATATTGTTATACAACCACTCTCCATCTCCAGAACACTGTTCATCTTGAAAAACTGAAACTCTATACCCAGTAAATAATAACTCCCTATCACTCTCTCCCCCCAGCCTCTGGTAACTACCATTCTCCTCTATTACTATGAACTTGAATTATATATAACATTTTCTTTAAGCATGAGACTTCTTTTCACTGGCTTCTAAAAGTTCTTTAGCCTTTAATGTGTTCTTGTTAGAATAAATACCACTTTGGACAAGAAGACCTTCAGACTTATCAGTGTTGTCAGCTTAATCTTTGAGAAACTCAGCCCCATGAAGATAAGAAGCCCAGAGGAGTTGGAGCGTAGGAGCAGGGGGTCCTTTGCCAGTGCTATGGTCTAAATACTTGTGACCCCCCAAATGCATATGTTGAAATCCTATCCCCTGAGGTGATGGCATTAGGAGGTGGGCCTTTGAGAGATGACTAGGTCATAAGGGCAGAACCCTCATAAATGGGATTAGTGCCCTCAGGAAAGAGGCTCCATTGAGCTCCCATGCCCAGTGGGCCATGTGAGGACACAGTGAGAAGTCTGCAATCCAGAACAGGGCCCTCCCCTGACCATGCTGGTACCCAGATGTCAAACTTTTAGCCTCCAGAACTATGAAAAATAAATTTATGTTGTTTATTAGCCACTCGGCGTGTGGTGTTCTGCACAGATTTAAATAACCAGGCTGGTCGAGCAGGGCAGGGTTGCCCCCAGGAGGGTGGGTGGACCTTTAAAACTGTCTCCAACCCAGAACTCTGGGGCAAGGGACTTGGGGGTATGTGTGCAAAGCAGATGCTAGCTTTTAAAGGAACTGCATTGCAGTTATTCATCTCTTCTGGCCAAAGACTTGTCCGTGGAAGATATTCTAGAAAAAAAACAATCATTTCTTACTGTCCAGTTACAGAAATAAAATACGCCTATTGTAGGAAACAAGGAACATAGGGGAACTATAAGAAAAAAAAAAAGAAAATCACCCAAAATGCCACCATTTAGAGATCATTTCTGCCAACCCTTTGTAGTCTTTCATTTTAGCATTGTGGGTGTATGGATCGTATTGTAAGCAATTTTATATCCTTTACCCATTGCACATTATATTGTGACCATTTTCTCTGTCATTAAATTTATTTGCGAACATCATTTTTAATGGCTGCATAATATTCAGTCTTGTGGCTGATTCAGAATTTAGCCATTTTTCCCTTTTTGAGCATTTATGTTCATTCTAATTTGTGCATATTACAAATATCCACAAATAACGATGCTGGATAACCGACTTCCTCATAGATCCTCGGGCACTCTGCATATGTCTTGGGGACAGATTCCTCGATGTGGAACAAAGAGGTGTGTATTCGGTAGTGGACCTCAATGTTCATTCCCAAGGTGCTTTCCAGCGAGGTCTCTAGATGAAGGGTTTGCCACAGTTGTCGAGAATGTCTTGTCTGCCACCTGCTGCATTGCGCATTACTGTTTCTTAAACCTCTGCTAACTGAATAGAATAAACACTGTTCATTAGTCATTTTTTAGTCATTTATTGTCTATTCATTGATTTTTTTGCCCAATTCTGTAATAGGGTGTCAGTGTTTTACTTATTATTTTAGGTGTTCCTTATGTATCAAGATTATTAATATTTACCCAAATAGGTTACACTTAATTCTCCCCGTTGGTTATTTGCCATTACATTTTTAATAACAGCTTTATTGAGGTATAATTCACATAATGTACAGTTCACTCCATTAAACTGTACAGGTTCAGCGGCTTTTAGAATATTCATAGAATTTTGTAACTATCACCACAATCAATTTTAGAACATTTTTATCATCCTAAAAAGAAACCTCATGGTCAGCACTGGTCCCTCCCCACTTCACCTCAAGTCCTTACTTCCCCTGCTACACTCATCTGCTTTCTGTCTCTCTGGATTTGCCTATTTGGGACATTTCCTATAAATGGAATCATACAATATATAGTCTTTTATAACTGGCTCCTTTCACTTAGCAGAACGATTTCAAGGTTGTAGCATACTTCAGTACCTCAGTTTGCCATTACATTTTGCTTATGATTTTTAATAGTAGAATTTTTGCATTGTTATGTGCTGAATGTTTGGAGCTTTCCTTTTGTGATCGGCCGCTCTCTCCCCAGAGCTGTTATGCATACAGTGTCCTTCAGGTATATTTACAGCTATATATTTTGTCAGTTTTTTTTAACTGCTTCATTAAAACGTTAAAATAAATCCCCAAGTAATATATGGGTTTAGTCCTGTTGTAAATGGCTTTAGTTTATATATCAACTCTTCAACCTACCTGTCATGTATTTTAGTGAGTAGTAATAGGATGAGGTCTGATTTTTCTTCCAGTAACCAGTTGTCCTAGTGGATTTCTACCCTATTGTGCTGTTTCCTTTGCCATTTATTAATTTTGTAAATGTACTTGGGTCCTATTTCAAGACTTTTGTTACAATGCCCTGTTTATCGATGATTACACCAGTGCCATGCTTTCTTTCTTTCTTTCTTTTTTTATAAATCTTTATTGTTGAAAGTATTACATATGTCCCTTTTCCCCCCATTGTCCCCTTCTAGCCCAACCCCAGACCTTAACCACCCTATTATCTGTGTCTATGGGTTATGCATATATGTATACAAGTTCTTTGGTGCTTTCTAATAGTTATAAAATAGGTTAGGGTCTGGTTACATTTCTTTATTCTTCTTTGTACAGGCTTTCTTAATTCTTTTGACCATTCATTGAACCAGAAGACCTTAGATTTTTTTTTTTGGTTGAATTTCATTCTCTTTAATAATACCTTTTCCCTACCACCAAACAACCACTGGTAATTTCACTGATCATGTTTTAAATTTATATATTATTTTGGGAATTGATTGCATTCAAGCTTCCATCCAGAAACATGTCTTTGCATTGCTTCAAATCTTATTTTATATGTCTTAGTAATGTTTTTAATTTTCTTCATTTTTGTGCCACAGTTTGGGACTATTTTGATGTCTTTGATTGCTTTTGATATACAGTATTTTTTTATTGCTGTTGTGAGTAGATTTTAAAAACTGGTTATTCACCCTCTCCCCTCTTTATAATGGTCTACTTTCTTGAAACATCTTTTCTAATTATAAGATATTTTTCAGTTATTCCCTTTCCAATTTCTATGCCTCTCATCATACTGTCTGAAGCAGTGATTATTTCTTTCTGCCTTTCTAATAGTTATATTTCTAATTTCTGTTTCATTTCTTATTGCCTTGACCTGATCTTCCAGAAAAGTATAAAGCATTAGTGAGAGGGAACAAGCTAATTTTCTTCCTAATTTTAATGGAAATGTCCTTGGTTGTTTCATTACTAAGAACTAGAGGCCTGGTGCACAAATTTGTGCACAGGTGGTGTTCCTCGGCCTGGCTGGCGATCAGCCCTGATTAGAGCCAATCAGAGCAGCCAGCCGGCTGTGGGGAGAGACCATGGGACATTGCCTGGCCGCGGGAGGTTGGCTGTGGGAGTGCACTGACCACCGGGGGGCAGCTCCTGCCCCCTGGTGGTCAATGCGTCATCATAGCAACCAGTCAACCAGTCATAATGGTCGCTTAGGCTTTTATATATATAGATAGTGTAGTTTTAAAGTAGAAAACTAGGAAGAAAAATAATGTATATGTACTTGAAAGAATAATAAAGAAGGATATATTTAGTATGTTTTGAGATAAGTATATTTTTCTTTTTGTCAGTTGACATAAGGTTTTGATTAATATTTATAAAAATATAAAAGTATATATTTTAGGATAAACCTTTGCTGACCATGGTGCTCACATCTGTATTCATATGCAAATTTCCCTTTTTGTTTTATAGTTACATTGGCACATTGGGTATAAAGTTTTACTACATAAAATGACCTAGAGTGTATTTTCTATATTTTCATGAGCCCAATATAGTATGCAGTTATCTGTTTCTTAAAAGTTTGAAAGAACCCCTTGTTTTGGTAGTTTTCTTTTTTCTACACTCATAATTGATCATTTAAGGTTTTTATTTTTTCCTGTGTCACACTTCAATAATTTACATTTTCCAGGAAGACTGTTCAATTTGTTGAGATATTTTTCAACTCATTAGCACAGTGCTGTGCAGGGAGATTCTTTGTGAACTGGAAGAAAATTCCGTTTCTGTGCTCCATCCCCTTTCTTATTACTTACATTATTTGTTTTCCCTCATTCTCATTACATACAATAATAATATAGAGGACTTTACATTTAAATGGGTTTTATCGCTCACCTCCAGCTTTCCTATTCTTCAATTCTTCATTTTGACTCATCACTCAGTCCCTGGGAGTGTGTGTTCAAATAGTATTTTCTTTTTCGAAGGATACATGTTATAAGTTTTAGAGTTCACACATAGCTTGAAATGTCCTTGTTGCTCCACGTTTAGACAGTGTATGGATTGAGCATAAAATTGCAGGCCACACCATTTCCTGCGAAACTCAATGGGCGGTGTTGTGTGGAGTGTTCTGTTCTTGTCTTTGTTGTGGAGGGGATCTGAGGTGAGCCCTTCACTGGCACTTGCTTTTTGTTTCGTTGTGTTTTGCTCTTTCTCTTGCCTGTATATCTGTAGCTTTTATTTTGTCTTATTTTTATTCATTTATTTTTATTGAATTTATTGGGGCAACATTGGTTAACAAAATCAGCAAATTATATAACACAGACACAACAGTATGGTGACAGCCAGAGGGAAAGGGGGGTGGTGGGATGTGGGAGAGGGCAAAGGGGGGCATAAATGGGTACAGAGTGAATAGTTGTAGATTTTATGAAGTTCCTTTAGATAACAATATTAAGGCCTTCAAACCTAATGTATTCAGGTGCATTAAGAGTGTTTTGTGTGTGTGTGTGTGTGTGTGTGTGTGTGCGCGCGCGCGCGCGCGCGCGCGCGCGCACATGTGCATGCATGGGTTAGTGAAAGAGATTCAGTATCATGGGGAAATGGAGACTTCATGACCTTAACATGTATCTCCACACAGTATAGCAGTTTTTTCATCCTTGAAACCACTGACATTTTAGTCCAGATGATTCCTTGTTGTGGGGAACCATCCTGTGCCTTGTAGGATGTTTAGCCGCATCCCTGGCCTCCACCCACTGGATGCCAGGAACATGCTCTGCTCTCAATCTCTGACAGCCCCAAACGTCTCCAGACATTGTGAAAAGCCTTCCCTCTCCCCCGCCATCCAGGGAGAAGGTCTGCAGCAGAGGGTGACCTGCACTTGTGTTTTGAACTCAGGTGCAGGCACAGAGCATCTTCCCTATCTTAATCCAATTGGGCTCGAGTTCCAGCAGAAAAAGTCGGTGTTTTCCAGTTCTCTCCCGTGGCTTTAGAATCGGTGGCAGTCCCTCCAGGTGTTAGCACTGTGTCAAATTGTAGTTCATGTAGTGGCTTTTGAGTTTTTCCTTGTCTAGTGTTTAGGGCTTTCTCAATGGAATCTGGGAGAAACTGTCAGGCGTTGCTGGCCAGCTGCTATTTTACACCATTCTCCTTCCTTGTGAATATTCTCACTCCGTGCATCTTTCTATTCAGACGCTTTAAAAAATTATTCTTGTTTCGTAGGGGAATTGTTTTTAATATGTATGTTGGTGTTTCGGGTGACTCTATCAGTGGCTCAGGCTGTAATTTGGGGTGCCCAATGAAGTCGTCTATTCTGGGACATGCTGAAAAATGGCCCGTCTGCAGCCTTAACTACATGGTCAGCTGGTCAGCTCTTCCAGAACCTGCCCACACTTCGCTCAGGCCCCTCGCAGTAATGACGGCTGAGCCCAGCTATCCGTTTGCAGGCTCCACCAGGCAGTGCTGAAAATCCCCTCTAAATGCAAAAACGTGCGAGTCTCAGTCGAGGCATGGTGTGAAAACAGTTTGGCTGCGTACCCTTTGCCCAACTTCATCTCGAGAGACGGGAAAAACACAGAAACACCTCCTTCCCGGTATTGTTTATTTTCATGTCACAAACTGTGCGGTGGAATGAAAACAGGGCCCTGGTGTGGCTCTAGTTGTGAAAATTCGGCTTTTACTTCTTCTATTTTAGTCCCAGAGAGGGAGAGTTCCAACTAATCTGCTAAAGCCACCTTCTTTAAAACCTTTCAGCTTCGCGGGTTAGAAGCAAGAACCAAGGTGTGTGTCAGTTCCCAGCCATGGCAGGGTATTGGGCCGGGGGGCGAGGGGGGGGCCTTTTCCTTTGACCTCCAGCCATCCAACACCAGGGGGTGGACTCCCATGTGGGAGTGGGCCCACTTGTAGGAATGACAGTCAATTAATTTTCATTTTGTCAATTAATTTTCATTTTTATCAAAGTAATAGATTAAAAAATTCAATTACTACCAAAATGAAAAAAAAAAAATCAGTCGCCTGCCCACCTCCCCCACCCCATCCTGTGCCTTAACACTTGGATCTGTTTCTTATATATATTGTTTTTTTAAGTTATATGCTTATAATTGATATCAATTTATTTATTAATATCGGTTTAGACACTTTTCTGAATTCCTCTTATGGTTGCTGAGCACTTTTTTCTCTTATTTTGTCCCTCTCCACATGCTCCCTCTTCTCTTATTTTGTTAATATCAATTGCTGTATCTCCTGTATATCTGTAATGCCTTAGTTGTGTTTTTTTTATATGACTTGGGTATATCTACATGTGTGAAATATAGGATATATATAGACATATTTACTTAATTTAGTTAATTTGTATTTATAACGTTTTGGTTAAATCCACATCATTTACACTATTATAGTTATGCTACTATTTTTCAATGTTGAGATGAGTAGTTATATGGTTATTTTCTTTCTTGTATACTTTTTTAAAAATTTGGGATTAATGATTTCCTCATTTCTTTACTTATTTAATTTTCTATGTATTATCTGTGTTTTTTTCTATAGACTTAGATCTAGCCAGTAGTGGCCAATATTATTTTCCAGATGTTTAGCTCTTCTCACTTCTTCCTGAAATCCCATCGTTTCCACCTCAAATCTTGCTCTCCAATTCTGTTGCATAGTCACTGTCTCAGGACTTTCCTTTACTACTTTAAAACATTGCTTCCTCTGCTTCCTGAGTTTGTCTTCATTAATTTTTTTCTTTTAATTTTTCAATTACAGTAGATATACAATATTATGTCAGTTTCAGGTATACAGCATAGTAATTAGAGATGTATATAACTTACAAAGTGATCAACTTGACACGTCTATTGTCCATCTAATTATGCCTTCACTTTTATTGGTTTACTCTCTGTTTAGCTTGAGTGCATCCTTCAGAGATTTTCTCTAAAAAGCGTGTGCTTTGGAGGAAAATGTTTTTATTCTCGCCATGCTGGAAAAGATTACTTGACTCTTGTACTTGACTGATCTGCTGGTATGAATTCTAGGTTAAAAACCATTGGAAGACACTGATTTGCCTCAACTTGTCAGTGCTGCTATTGTGATGTTTAAGGATATTCTGATTTTTCTTATTTTGTGTTTTGTTTGGAGTGGCTTCCTTCACTGGAAGCATTTAGGATTGTCTATTTATCCAAGGAGTTCGTGTTTTTTATTTTTAACACTTCACAGGCAGCACTCATCGTCTGGCCACTACCATGGGCATTTCAATTTGGATGTTCTTTGTTCTGGTAAAATTTATTCCAGTGCTTTTTTGGGGATCATTTCTTTCTCTTTTCTTTTATCAGTCATCTCTTTCTGAAACTCTCAGTAGTCAAATATGAGACCTCCTACCTCCTGAATGGGTCCCCCTTCTTTTGTTGAGCAATTTTCTTCCCATTTTCCATCTCTATTTCTTTCTTCTTTACAGGTGACTTCCTCAATTTTGCCATACACACATTTCACTGATTTTGGGAGGGGGGACTTTATTTGTTATTGCCTAAGACCTGTTTCTTTTCTTAGGGTTCTGTTCCTTTGTTCATAATGTAGCATCTTCTCATCTCTCTGAGGGTATTTATTTTAATGTTCCACTTTGCTTCTTTTTCTTCTGGACTCCCTTTCTGTTTGTAAGTTTTGCTATCTCACGTTGGATGCTTAAAAAACGTATCTGTGCATCCAGGCCATCTGTTCAGCTTGTAGCATGTGGCACTGAACGATGATAAAGATGTTCCATGAGCGTAGCTGGGCTTGTTGACGGATACTTGTCGCTCTTGGGTAGTCAGATGGCAAGGGGGCCGATTCACTGGGTCAGTATCCAGTTTCTTCAGTCACCTGGCATTTTACTTCTCTGTTTATTTGGAGCAGAGGCATCTCTGCCATCATGCCCAACCGCTACCCTCGGAGAACTGTGCCTCTGAGGACTTTCAGTGACCAACCAGCTCACGTGGCCCCTCTGGAGGTCATGACATTGTGTCCATTCCTCTAAGTCAGTGTTCCCTCCTCCCTCCAAAAATGTCTGTGGACCTTTGTGTGCTGTGTTTCCTTCCCCATGCTCCTTGTCCTCAGGGAGTTTGGGCTTTTTCTGTAGTTTATTGTCATCTAGTGGAGCTGCAGGACGTAACAAGGAGAAGCACATGTTTGCGTCTGAGATGTGAATGTAATAACATTAGTGGCAAGAGTCCCTGTTCCTGGAGACTGTGACCAGCACAATGGGGCAGGGAAGAGGAATAAGAGCATCACTGGATTTCGATGCAGGATTCCGTTTGTGTCGGGACAGGGCACTGCAGGGGGATTCCTTTCCTGCATAGCGACAGTCAGAGTAGATTCTGCAATCCTGTACTGCTGGTTTGGCCCAAAGGCAGGGGCCAGACTCAGAGAACTCAAGGCCAAAGCTCATTTTGAAGTCAGGGTACCATCTTGAGGGAAAGGTCAGCTCCCCTTGGGACCTCCCATGGTTATAGCCACTAGAGTCCCCACAATCAACCTCCATCTAACCCTGCAGGAAACTGACAGGACAGCTGCTCTCTCTGATATATTGATTCCCTAGGCCTCAACCTTCCTCACTATACAGTGGGGAGATTGTGGCTGTGAAAAACACAAGGGTTTGGAGGCTCTAGGGAAGGAACCCCCATTGATGCAGAACTAAATCCTTATTCACAATGGGCTTTAATATCCTCCCCGGAAGATGGGAGATAGCCAAGGTGGTATCCTTAAAACAACAACAAGAAGAAACTACTTTTTACAAATAAATTGTCTGCAAATAGGTTGAGAGAGTATCAGGAAGTGAAGAAGAATAAATCACCAGCTCTTTCTGCTGCATCTGGAAGGTTCCATCCAAGTCCAGTGTGTTCTGCCCTGGTCCCCGAGTGCTCAGTAATATGTCACCGACTCAGAGAATTCAGGCACGTGGCAGGGGCTTGAAAGGTTCTAGCAAAATGCCTCCCTTTGTAGATCTTGCTGCAGAGGAGCTATTGTGCTGCACGCTCTCCCTCACACCATTAGTGTCAAACCTTCGTCAATATTTAAACATTCATTATTCAGAATTTTCATTCCTCTGCTCGTCTTCCTCTACTTTTTTTTTTTAACTGGGAGAAGGAAAGAAAAACAAGGTTAGCAACTGTATCCTGTATTTCTGCAGGAAAGAAATGAGCCCCTTCAAAGCTGCACTGATTTACAGGATAAATATATATTTAGGCATTTGGGGACTCTAAGTGTATATGATTTACCAGAGGAATCGGTGGGCGGGGGGGGGGGAGCGGCATCCTTCAGAATCCACTATGCAAAGATATATTGACACAATTTCTACTGTATAGTTATGTCTCTGATAAATCAGCCTGCCTCCTTCAGACCTTCATGGTCCATTGGAGATAAAATATGCACCTCCCGTCTGGGGAGGGCAAGGGGCAGGAGGGCTGGGAAGTACAGGCAGGTATGCCTGGAAGGATCTCACAGGGGAAGCTGCTGTGCTGATCAAGGCTCAATCCTGGCTTCCTGTGGGAGGACTGCAGACTCCCGACTGTGCGTCCTGTCACCAGGTTCAGAAGGCTGTGAGAGGAGGTGCTCTCTGTCTGGGGAGGACTGGAGGCTGAAACCCCATGCAGGAACCTCGGAGGTGGATTGTGGTGAAGTGATAGCTTGAGTACCTAGACAATGTTCTGCCCCACATCATAGCCACAGGGACCCTGAACAGGTCTTGCCACGTGGCTTAGTCCAGGGAGTCCCTGCATGCAAGCTCTAGTGATCCTGTCAAAGCAACGGCTGTGGCTCCTGGCAGCAAGTAATTTTTAAGGTCACTAGACGGGGGCTTGTGAATAGGCAAGCAGTTGGGTGTGTATGGGCAGATCGCTCTAGCCCTGTAGCTGGATTGTCCGTGCAATATCTCATCATCTGGGTGCCTGAAAATTTCTCCTGCAGGTGACCCTAAGGGATGGACCTGAGTGGGACATAGGGCCAAAAGGCAGGAGGACAGCTGACAGGGAGGCTGCTGAGTGGAGCTGAAGAAGATCAGAGAATCCCTGAATATCGAAGGTCAGGAAGGAGGCCGAGTGCTCACACACCATTCAGGCTAGAGATATCTTCCCAGGGGCCCTGCCCCGCCAGCTGCCAACTCACAGCCTTTTCCATGGCCACATTCTGAGCTCATTCTTCTAACCCCACAAGGGCCTGGAGCCACGTGGCCTGAGCCTCAGGGTTCTGCTGCTCACATAGAGCTGGCATGAGTTGCACTAAGCAACCCCTCTCCCTTCCCCTGCCCTCCTGCCTCTACCTGTCCTTGGGGAGGCTGCAGAGAAACCTGCTGTCGCCCTTGTTTCAGAGTGATCTGCCGCACTGAAAACCCTCTACTCAGGTCTGTGGTTTCTCTGATCCACAAGGCTTTGTCTGTTGCCTTTTTCCATGGAGAGAGACTAACTTCTTACCCACGGAATTGGACTTTTTGCTGCCTAAATCCACAGAAGTTAAGCTAGCATTGCCTGGGGGGAAAAGAAAATTCTCTTATTCCAAACCAGTATTTACAATAATTACAAGCAATGGTAAATGGAATTGGAGAAAATGAATTACCTGTAATTAGGGGGTCCTTAATTATTAAAGTACCCCATAAGGAGCACATCCTTGGGTAATTAGAGAAGGAGGTTGAAATCCAGCAGGTTCTGTATTTGGGCATGGTCTCCCACTCCGGACCCTTCCGCTCACCAGCACAGCCACTCTCATACCCATTGGGATGGATCTGGCTCCTGTTGCTGGGGAAGGCTGGGCTGGCTGGAAACCCAGTGTCCATTGGCCTTGGGATACTGTTTTCGCATCTCCTGCCACCACAGGCATTCTTTCATGATGCATGTGTCACAGACCATTCTATGGTGGCATATGGACTGGTGGCAGGGGTCAGATGGCTAGTCCACATGAAGACCTGTCTATAACATGCCAGTACTCTGCTGTCTGTGCCACCAAGAAGGGGGAGGTTGGCTCATGGGACTTGTCAAAGTATCTAGTCTGGCCAGGTCCACAGGTTTGAAGGAAGGAGGAGCATGAGTGCATGGAAATACTCTTAGGAGCTAACATTCATTTTATCTGTCTCTCCATCCATCTTCCTTTCCATCCACCCATCTCTCCATCCATGCACTGATGCCATATAACATCCATGCAACACTCTCTGGTAGTTGCCAGCCTCTGGGTTAAATGCTGAAGACACAAATGAGAAGCTACTCCTAACCCCCACAGTTGGATGGGGAAGACTGAAAAGCATCAACATAAATCGCTTGGCAGGGCTGATGGGGCCCTACGCCTGAAGGACCGGACCCTCAGATCCATATTATACCTGAAGAGTAGGTGGATAGTGCCAGGGAGGGCCGGGGCCAATACGACCACGCTGCCAGGGCGGGCTTAAATCGGACAGGGGGTAATTAATCAAGGATGTGGTGGAGCTGGGACACACCTGTCACACTGCTTTAGCTTCTGTGCCATCTCTACCATGTCAGTACTCTGTGCCCTGAGCCTGAGAGAGATGTGTGCCCTGAAGGCTGGCACCTCTCAAGTGCTACTACCTCCACCATTAGATCCACTCTTCAGACCTATGGAGGGGGCTCCTAATTCAGCCACCATGACAGTGGAACTGGAGGGTGTCCTGGCCCTCGCCTTTCACTGAAGAGCTGCTTGAACTTGGAATAGGTACCTTAACCCCTCTGGTTAGTGGAGTCCTTGTGCTTAGTTAGGAAACTTCAAGAATAGCAGGTTGTGTTGACAACAGGCAACCACATCAGGAAATCCAAATGTGGAAGCCATAGTTGGGACCTTCAGAAAGGCATAGCAATGGTCCAAAGTGGCTGGGATCCAGGGCTGCAGTCGTTTGTATAAGTGGGCAGCAGGCCCTGACTAGCAGTCATGATGTGACCATTCAGCCAGCCTTGTGCTCCCCTGATTGACTGATTCAGACAGCGGAATGCTGGACCACGTGGCCCAGACTGGAGTTCTGGGATGGTAAAGGGCCTATGGAGAAGATAGATGGACTATTGTTCTGGAATCAGACATTCTGAAGGCATGGGGAGCATCCTGACCTGGGACACTGCCACCCTCATACTGTTCAGTAACGAGAGAATTAGCAATTCTAGAGTAATTGCTAGAGTAATGGCTCAGGCCCTGGAAGCAAAGTAGAGGGTACAGCAAATCACTCTGAAACTCAATCTCCTTACCCCAAGATGCACATGGAAAATGAAAAGTCTGCTCTGAGTCTCTAATCTCCGTGAGACAGGAGGAACAGTGGGATGGGGCTCTGACCTCTAGGGAGGATTTGATAGAATTCTCCATAGTCTTGGCCTTGAAAACTGGTGAAGGTTCAAACCCTCAGGGTAATATTCCTTTAGGATAAGTGTTTTGTGCAGAAAAGCATTTGTTAGCTATGTAAGGGAGGAAATGAATGGTTTTGCATGAATCTGACTTTTAAAGGTCATTAGCGCTAGTTCCCAGCATTAAAATGTTGGAAGGGGTTTAGCAATCATAGAGCGAGTCCATGTTACACAAGGGGAAACTGAAACTGAGATCCGGAGAGTTTAGGGGACTTGCCTATGGCTATGGACAACAACTATTTCTCATTCATTCCCCAACCCTCATCAATGCTGATTTTGTAGAGTGGGTGTTTTGTACTCGTGGGTTGAAAAGGAATGAATAAACCAGCTAAATGTTGCATTGCATCTCAGATCCATTTTGGAAAAAGGTCTCCTTACTGAGCAAGCCAAGAGGTACAAGGTTCAAATGTGGATTTCGTATTTCCTGGAGGTTCTGTGATGTCTGCATGGAGTGGGTACTAATTAATGTGTCGCTTGAATGGTAGGTTTCATTGGGCCACATTTGCTCTGCCTCCTTGGCCTTTAACTGTTTAGATGATTTATGAAGAACAGTTACAGGATTATGCGTCAGGGTTGGAACACTTTGTTGGGGTGCCCCTTATCAGGCCCTACCCCTTTTTTGATCATGATCATTGTTTACACCCACCAGATCCCCCAGACCAGTGGTCGGCAAGCTCATTAGTCAACAGAGCCAAATATCAACAGTACAACGATTGAAATTTCTTTTGAGAGCCAAATTTTTTAAACTTAAACTTCTTCTAATGCCACTTCTTCAAAATAGACTCGCCCAGGCCGTGGTATTTTGTGGAAGAGCCACACTCAAGGGGCCAAAGAGCCGCATGTGGCTCGCGAGCCGCAGTTTGCCGACCACAGCCCCAGACGAAGAGCCCCAGGAACGTGTGGCCCTGTCACAGAGCTCTGGGTGTCCCCTGCCTGCCAGCTTCTCCCCCCAGAATGAGGCAGGAGGGGCAAGTTGGTGATTTGTTGTTAAAGAGGGGTAGACTGGTCAAGTCCTGGCTTCTGTCACATCTGTGGGTTTCCTTATCACCTGTGACGGAAGAGAGATGATAGCAAATTCTTTTCCATTCATCGCATGGAGAGATGGTACCCATTTTCCTCCCTTTGCATCTGGACTGGCATGTGATTACTTTGACCAGTAGAGTGTGGCGAAGTAACACATGGCCTCTGCCCAGCCTTGCCTTTAAGAACATGTGCCGCTTCTTTCTTGGTTTCTTGGCTTCCTGAGCTTAGGCAGGAAAGTCCAGTTACCATGCTAGAGAGAGTACATAGAGAAACCGTGAGACTGCAGGGCCCAGCTGAGCCCTGCCTGCCAGCTGGTCCTGCCAAGGTGCCAGGCAGGTGAGAGAGGCCATCTTGGATTTCCAGTCTAGTACAGCCACCAAATGAAAAGCATTGAGGGACCCTGGTCAATGTCACATGGAACAGAATTTTCCTGCCAAGCTCTATCTGAATTCCTGACCCACAAAATCTTTATAGATCATAAAAACTTCCTGGCTCGGAATCCCAGCTCTGCCACTTTCTGGCTGTGTGACCTCAGGCAAATGCTGATCTGCTCTGAACCTTAGTTCCAACATCTATAAACTGTGGTAACACTACTTTCCTATCAGAGAATTATGAAGCATGCACCATAGTGTGGTACAAATGCCCTGGCATACAGTAGGTGTGCAATACATCCAAGCTGTTCTTGGAATATTTTTCTCAGGAAGCCAGGATTCCCTCAGGCAGAGGTATCTTGGGATGAGTTGCCTTGGGACTAGCTCCCCCACCTGCAGCATGATGTCCTGAGAGCTGCCCAGCTCCTTCTCGTGGGGATCTGTGGTGTTGGTAGGGAAGGGTCACCTACACATGCTGAGCCCTAGGTCTGAGGGGCATTCAGTGAGCTGGAGGCCCATGTCCCCACTGGCCAAGGGTGCAGGGACAGCACTGGGTTTATGGAGGAGACACATCAGCATCTACAGGCACACGCGTGCGCCCAGCACACTTGTGTGCGAGTGTCAAAGGGAAGGAGAAAGAGTGAGGCCAACGATGTTCAGCCCAGTGAACTTGGCTGTGAGGAGCTGTGAAGCAGGAGCTGTGAAGGCTCAGGGAATCATGTCACTGCACAGGTCACTGCACTGCCCAGCCTCCCAGATAATGCTCAGGAAAGCTCTTTCAAAACTGTAAAGCATTCTATATGTGCGAGGCCTTATTCTTAATAGCATGACACGGAGGAGGAGGAGATAGAGGAGGTGGACAATGAGAAATCCGCCTGAATCCTCCTGATAACAATTTTACATCCCTAATTCCTTCCCCTTCTGAGGGCATTGGAATTTTATGGGGATTAGTGAGTGTCCAGCTGCAGCAGGCCCGGGCCCCTTAGGAAAGGCTCAGCTGAGACTTCACTTAATGAACCCCCTTAGAGGGGATTTCTTTTGTGGTGAAATAGTCCCTCTTGGTAAGGGATGTATCCCACTGCCCAGGGTCCCTTCCTGGGTTTTTGTAAGCGAGGAGGGCAGGGATGCACCCCTTTTTCAGTGGGTAGTGGTGGGTGTGCTGGCCGAACTACCTAAAAGTCTATAGATGTCATTCTCATTTCTTTCCTCCTTGTCTATGCCCTGGAGAGAATAGTTTCTGGTGCTCTCATTCCCCATCCCTCCCCCAGGGCACAGTGCATTACTCCTGGAGTTTATCTATGTGGCCCAGAACCCCTGGATGTTGAGAAGCAAGAAATGCCTGGGAGGCCTTCTGAGGCCAGGGAAACTGGAGCTGTGATTCTGGAGTCTTTGTCTGTGAATGGAGCAGCCCTGCCGGGAGGACTGCCTCCTGCGGGGGAGGGAGTGTCTTGCTCACTGAGCTGAGTTTTGGTGCATTTATTGGGTCTGGAAGGCAGCTTCACTGGACTGCTTTCTCCCGAGGAACTCACTTGCACCAAGGTTGGCGGCCCCAGGTAGGCAAGGTGCTGCCTTATTATCTGGTCTATGCAAACAGCAAGCACATTCTTCACCTGAGCTGGAGAAGCCTCAGGACTCATCCCCTAATGCCCCTCCTTCAAGCCTATAAACAGCTCCCCACACCAAGGAGCAAATGCTAGACTGTTGAATTGGAGTGAAAGAAGTTAACTCCTAGATTTATTTTCTTGTTTACATCCTACTCACATAGCATAAAGAATATGGAATATCTGAACCTCTAAATAGAGTTGGGTACTTTTCTCTCTAATCTTTGAACTGTTAGGCTCAGGCTTCATCAAGGGCAGAATGGGACTCTCATGCCCAAATATCCATCTCAGAGCGGAAACCTCCCTGAGGTGATCTATGAGTCTGGGCCTCCCTGGGACCAAAGCCTGGAGTGGGGGGAGACTCTCCCAGTGTTAGCTTCCTTCTCCTCCCCCGGCCCCTCCACACAGTCTCCAGGGGAGGCATCTGTCCCCACGTCTAGTTTGAGATGCCCTGAGGACTCCCTGCCCTCTCCCTGGGAAGGTCCTGCTCCATTTCCATACCAGATATTCCCAAGATGCATTCCTTTGGAGGAAGTCTTTTACAACCAGAGAAATCCAGCTGCCTTCAGGATGGATGATGCCTTGAGGCTGTTGGGTCTCAAACTGTGCTCCTCAGGTCCTTTCCTGAGTTGGGGCCTGAGGAGAAAAAAGGGGGAGACGCCCAGACAGTGTGGCTCAGTGGTTGAGCATCGACCTATGAACCAGGAGGTCACGGTTCAATTCCCGGTCAGGGTTGTGGGCTCGGTCCTCAGTAGGGGGTGTGCAGGAGGCAGTTGATCAGTGTTTCTCTCTCATCATTGATGTTTCCATCATTCTCTCCCTCTCCCTTCCTCTTTGAAATCAATAAAAATATATTTAAAAAGAAGAAGGGGGAGACCAGCTGACCTGCACATTGCCCAGATCCTGGGGTAGGAGGAGGACAGGGAGGCAGTGCACTGAGGACAGGGCATGTTGGCTTCCAGCCCTGCCCAGAGAGTCTCCCTGGGCCTCCACTCTTCTCAGGCTCACTCTCAGGGTAGGGACTCGCCCTGAGACTGAGAGGGACAGTCGTGGATTGGCAGGTAGGTTTTGTATAATGAATGTTCCAAGCAGTGAGTTTATCAGGGAATGGATTTTAACTAAAACCGAATTTGTCTCACTTTCAAACCACTAATAAAAAAAAAAAAAAAAGGAAGAAAAAGAAAAAGGAGGTATATGTATATTTATTGCAGCTCCCCAGGATGTCAGTGGGCAGACATTTCTATATATGTTACAAGTATGGTGGTAGTGGTGGTTGGGGAAGGGGTGCTGATAGTTTGTGGGGAGTTTGGTGCTGTAACAGATGCAGGGAATGGGAGTCATTGGGAGGCAAGACCAACTCCTGAGGGGTTGCAAGTGTGGCAGAGCCATGGTTTCCTGGAGGAGAGCAGCGATGCCTGCATCTGCCCTGAGGGACCAGTCCCCATGGATGCAGGCCAGCATCTCGCCCTCGGCAAGCGGCAGAGTGAGTAACATAGCTCAGCCTGTGAGGCCAGCTGCGCCCAAGGTGCTGCAAGCAGAGAGGTTGAGAGTGCCGGCCTCCTGCTCAGACAGAACAAGTTTGTAATTGCAGTTCTACTGCAGTTTAATACGGGGCACATTACTTCACCTCTCTGCGTCTTAGTTTCCTGGCCTAAAACTGGAGGTAATTATATTTGTTTCATAGAGTTGTTGGAAAGATCAAACAAATTAACGTAGGCAAAGGTCTGAGCACAATGCCAGTGCCTTAGTAAATGTTGAATAAATGCTGCTGATTATTATTAGAAAACATATTAATTAGGTCTGTAATGTCTTAACACATTTTGTGTTTTTTTAAGTGCCTTTTAAGCTAAATTAAGCTACGTGCTTTAATTCAAGCTATATTCTTAGCCCATGCATTTCAGTGTAGACTATATCTTTTCTGAAATGTTTTCCCCCTAGATTTTCACCTTTTGTGTTCTTTCCTTCATGTGTTTGATCTCCTGAGGAACTTCAGAAGCAAGGCTGAGTAGGAACATGAAATGTGATGTTACTGTAGCCCAGAGGTTCCCAAAGTGTGTCCCATGGATCCCTAGGGGTCCTTTAGGGAGTCTTCAATGTTAGAATTATTTAAAAATGAAACTTCCATGCCATTTGCTTATTTCACTGTGTTGATATTTGCATGGAGGGTAGGTAACATTTGTATCTACCTGACTCTGAAGCCAATATTCCTGATTCTTGTGTGTACTAGTGGTCATTCTGTCCTTTACAACAGTCTCCAAAAACAGAACAAAACAAAACAAAAATACAATGCCAGTTTCACTTAAGAATGTCCTTGACCAGCAGTAAAAGTTAGTTATTTTTTTTTAACTATTGATCCTCCTTGAGTACACGTTCTTTTAACATTCGGTGTGATGAGAAACTAAGTGCCGCATACTGAAGTATCATGGTTGCTCCGGGAAAAGCATTCATGTGATTATTTGAGCTAGAAGCTGAACTAGCTACTTTTCTCATGGAACATAATTTTTTTTTTTACCTGAAAGAACAACAGATTCACAGATTAAGGATATTCAGACTTAGATATTTGGCAGATATTTTCTGGAAAATAAAAAAAGTGAGACTATCATTCCAAGGAAACAACTGAAACTATTGGTTGCTAATGATAGCTTTGAGCTTTCAAGTGAAAATGAGAGTTTTGGGAAACTTGACAGCTTCCTGAAACTTGTATGAAAATAGTTTCTGATGCTGTACGATGTAATGTGTCAGCATTTGGAAGATCCATATAACCCAGTGTTCTAATATTTGCCAAATGACCAATATTAGACATGATCAAATCAAGCATTAGTAAAAGTCCCATGAAAAATTCAAAACAGATGAACGTATTTTAATGCAACTTGATTGCAAAATTTTTATTGGTTCAGTTTAAGGCTCCACATTGCAACTACATTTATTGAGTTTTATTGTGGTATTAAAGAACAATGTCCCCAATTATCTGAAAAAGCCAACGCAATGCCTTTCCATTTCCAACTTCAAATCTGTGTGACATGGGGTTTCTTCGTGTGCTTCAACTAAGATAACATATTACATCAGATTTAATGGAGAAGCAGAGGGTGGATCCAGCTGTCTTCTATTGAGCTGAACATAGAGATTTGCAAAACCAAAAACAATGCCAGCTATTTTTCATAAAAAGATGTTATTTGTGTTAACATGTAAGGAGTTTATTATGGAGGTTATCAATTTTTAAGAATGTAAAGGGACCCTAAGGCCAAAAAAATATTTGAGAACTGCCGCTCTAGCAAATGCCTTGTTTTTTTCTGAACTATAACTCTACCTACATTTTATTATAATTATTGGGGGGTGCGCCTCTCTCTCTTGCTGGACATGTAAGCTCACGGAGGACAGCTTCTTATTTTTATTTGTCTCCCCAGCAACTAGGACATGTCAGGATCGGTGGCAAATTTTGGTAAATATTTAATGAATGGGACAATGAATGTTAGATTGTCTCATTATCTTTAAAAATCAGATCTGTTGTTCCAGAGTTAACTGAAATGATGTCAGATTATGACCTCAGACTCTACCATCCGAGGGACCATCTGTATCTGCCCCCTTAGCATCTGTGTGTTTTTAGTAAGTTACTTGATTTCTAGTCTAAGGCATTAATCCTCCAATTGAAAACATCTGCTGAAGGTTTACTGCTCCTACCTTAGTGAGGAACAGCACACAATAGTTCATGAACTCCAAAAAAGGCCCCCATGGAGGGAGAGAGAGGAAGCAAAGTGACAGCTTAGAGAGAGGTCAAGAGAGGAGAAATGCTGGGCAAATTAGAGCAAGTAACCTGTGCAGATGGCATCTGGGGAAACAGAAGGTGAGAGACTGTCATTCCAAATTGCACCTTGACAAAGAGAATGAATCAGCGCCTTGGCAGAGAGGTGCCTGAGCTTCCTGTGCCACACGCTTCGGCCTGGCTTATCAGAGGCCCCATTCCTGTGACCCTATTAAAGGTCCATTGGCATCTGCAAGTCTTCTTGTTAATTGGAAATGCATCGAACTGCACAGGCAGCAAAAGCCTACGGAGGATTCAGGGCCTCAGTAGGAGTGGCTGACCCATTAACTGCTTCTCTGCCTGTAGCCCTCAGCTCAATCGACCCAGAGCTCCCTGGGGGCTGTATGCTTCCGGCCGGTGTGTGTGTGTGTGTGTGTGTGTGTGTGTGTGTGTGTGTGTGGTGCTTTGATTCATTCACTCCATTCATCATTCATTCATTCATTTACCTGTTCATTTCTTCTTCCTTTAACAAACATTTATCCACACCCTTGTGGCAGCCTCTTTTTTCTCTAGACAGTGGTTCTCAAATGGGCAATTCCCCCCCACACACACACCTCCCCTGGAGAAAGTTTATCTTTTGGTTGTCAAAACTGGAGGATATATGGGCAAATATGCCCTCAAGTTTTGACAACTGGGTAGAGATGACACTGTTAAGCATCCTGTAATGCACAGGACTACCTCCCACAAAAAGGAATTATTAAGCCCCAAATGTCAATAGTGCCCAGGTCCAGACCCTGCTCTAGATGGAAGATGGATATTCCAGGATTGCTGAGGAAGGGAGTAGGCAATGGAGACAGCAGATATCAACCTAGTTGAGAACTGGACATTGGAGTGATCCCCCTAAGAAGCAGCATTTGGAAAGTGAAGATTGCTCTCTTTAAGGGTTGGTGGAGAGCAAGGGCAAGGGTGCTAGAGAGGGTGGGGATGATGCAGATTGAGGTCTCAGAGAGGAGGGAAGAGAAGCCTCCTTGAGTCTATCCTTTGAGTCTTCTCAAGTCTTAGAAAAATCTCTCCGCTTGCCCTTAAGGGCCCATGACCTTCCGTTTAAAGCAGGTGTCATGGAATAGAAGGGGGCCACTTCATCACCACACCCTCCACTCCATGCACACACATGCTGGAATGTAGTCATATTTGGCAGGTAGTGGGCCCTGTGTTCCTGGGTCTGTAGCTTCCACACCAGGTGTAAGGGGCCCTTGACTATGGGGCCACTGTGGCTTTGGCTTCATCCAGCTTTGTTCTTCCTCACATGAGTGTCTGTCTCAGAAGGTGATGGAATAGCCTAAGTGCCTACCAGTAGTGAGTTCACTCCTGCTTTCTTCCTCTGTGGGCTTGGTTACAAGCACAGATTTTTGAAAGGGGAGCTGTAGAGCTGGAGTTCTAGCCCTTGTGGTTGCTTCCTTACAGGCTCAGAAGTTGGCTATCTTCTGTTATCCTGGAGAAGGTAGCTCTGGCCGTCAAGGTTCACTAGCTCTTTTGGAATCTAAATGGAACAACCTGGTCTACAAGTATTGTCTTTTGGTTCCTCTTACCCCACCTCTGGGTTGCTGAGTTAGAGAGGAGCCTGCTCATTGAGATCTTTGCCTATCTTGAAAAGCGTCTTTCTGTTTGAATTTTTGACTCTGTTTACATCTTTAAGCCACTTAATATGCTTTGTCTATTGTGTAACAAATGTATAGATTAAAATGCACAACAATCATTTCACTACTATTTCTCACAGTTCTAGCAGTTTGCTGGGCTCAGCTAGGCATATCTTGCTCACTTTCTCTTGCCCAGCTATGCTCAGGTGATGCTGGGCTGGGACCACTGGAAAGGCTTCTGCACCTGTAGGTCTGGTAGTTTATGGTAGCTATCAACTGAGAGAACTCAGCTGAGGTTGGGGTCCAGAAAACATCTTTCCTCTTCATGAGCCCTGTGTGTCCTCTATCATGGGGTCTGGGTTCCATGCAGGAGCATCCCAAGAGACAGGAATTGAAAGGTGTCAGGATTTTCATTGTCCTACCAGTTTTCATTATATTGCACTTATCAAACAGCCACAGAGCTCAGATTTAAGTGAGGAGACATAGACCCTACCTCTTGATGAGAAGAGTGTCAGATACTTGGAGGCCATGTTTTAAAACCCCTCACAACATGTGATCAGAGAAGAGTGAACATTTGGCCATTCATTCATTCATTCATTCATTCATCAAACAGTTCTGAGCACCCACTTTGTGCTGGTTCTATGCGGGAACAGAGGCAAGCCATGCCTCCTGCCTGTCCTCACGGACTAACTTCTGGATCTTTGAATTCTGTGCTCTGAGTGCCCTTCCTGGTTGAAAGCCTGAGATGGGACAAAGTTGGCTGGCCGCTGAGTCCACAGTGTTGTTCTCTGAGCTCCCAATGGTAACCCAGGACATGCAACCCAAGCGGCTCACCTTAAAAGTGAAGGCTTCATTCCCCTCCCCTTTTAGCCTTCATAGCCAATGCATTCCCTTTAAAGTTCAAGTTCACGTGCAGTGGGTTTTCTGTTACCTGCATTCAAACTGATACAGGGATGCATGCAAGCCATTATGTGAATGGCTAATAGAGAGGTTTTCTAGGATTAGACTATAAGGCTTTTATCTTATGTGCTGACTTGCCAGCTTAACCTTTGAGTTAGATGTGACTTCCCTATGAGGCCACTGAAAATATAATGACCATCTATAGCCACTATTCATTCTGTAAAAGAGATGACACCTTAGCCTCTATCCCCCTTAGTGGCAAGGACATAATAATAAAGGCCAGTTCTTTCAATTAAAATGAAACGTTGCATTTATTGAAACATTGCATTTTTCATACATTTGTCATTACACTGCAGACTAATAATCAATGTTGTGGTCACTGTCTCCTGGGGACCATTTTTTCCACGTGGGAGGGTGAGTGGCCTTTGGTTACTAGGGCATAGTGTTTGCTTCTTGCAGCTTTGGGCCTTACCTCATTCATGAATATTTTCCTCAGAGCCTCTGATCCACTCATACTTGCTGATGGAATGATTCAGATGTCCAACCAGCAGTCAGATCTAGAGTCTTCCTATCCTTGGTTTTCCGGGACTCCGTTATCTTAACTTTGAGAATGGTCAAATAAAAGGGAAATAAGAACTCCAACAAGATAGATTGGAGGGTAATTTTATTCGACCTACTTATACTCCTGGCTTGCGTCCTACCCACCTTCACTTATCTCCAAAGTTTATTTTTTCTTTGAAAACCTGAAACACGACAAAGGCACCAAAGTAGTTATTCCCTACTAATACCCCTCCCCCAACCCTGCTCCTATTACTCTGTTAATGACTTAGTCCCTTGCAGGTTTTCTCTTGAAATTTAGAAATGGTTCAAGCAGCTGTCATCTTTCTGAATGGTTTCTTATCATAGTTTCAAGATTGATTAGTGCCTGCTCTCCTCTTTCTCCCCACCTGCAGGCATCTTTGAGAGCAACATGCTAAAAAGATGACAATAGTAGGGACCTACGTAATTCATAAATGGCTTTGACTTCGTGGGTTTTGATGAGGCAATATGGAAAATGATTGCATTAAGCATTGCTATTTATTTACTTGACTTTGCACAGGACAATCAATTTGTTCACGTTCTGTGCCTCCTGTCAGGAAGTTAAATGGCAGAGAAGGCAGGCTGGATGCATTACCTCATTGCTCTAAGAGATGCTGTCACTTCTCAAATAGCTTTAGATTGTTTTTAATAACAGCATCTTTCATTCCTGTCCACCGAGTGAGTGGAAGTCCTCTCTCCCTAGAGAATAGGACACCGAGGAAGGTGAGGTCTGACTAGGAAAAGATGAGCTCATTTTTTTCCTTGAACCATGTGAAAATGCTGTTTCTGAGGTTAAAATATCAACAGTTTCATATGGATCAACCTACTGGTTTAACACATGCCTTTGCCAGAATAGAGTTAATCTGCTTTGGGCAGGCAGGGATTGGTCCTATTTGAGTATTTAGGAAAGAATTCCATATCCTTGCAGAAAAAAATCAGGTCAATATTCCACCCTGGTCACAGCAGACATCACACTGGGGTTATGTAAGAAGATGGCGGTCAGCGGCTGAACCAGACTCACGGACAGGGCTTGATGGGACCGTGCGTGTATCTCTGATGTGTGTTGATTGAATATTTTTGGATATTCTGGAAATTTTATCATAATGATAGATGGCTCCTTCAGGATTATCTTTGAGTTTGAATAAGCTCTGGAAATCATGCTTCTGGGTTCAAGGAAAAGGCTGGCAAAAGAAAGAGAAAAAGAAAACTGTTTGCTTTTTACTTAAGAGGTGAAGAGCGAAAGAGGAAAATTGCTTAGATACAGGGTTGAGTTTGAGGTTAGGCTCTGCCAGCTCTGTAACCAAGTCATGGTGTCTCCAAGGATTGGCTTTCTTTCTCCTCCATAAATGTAGATTAGTGTAAATGGTTAACTTATGATGTCAACTTGGCTAGGCCATGGGCTCCAGATATTTGGTCAAACATTATTCTGGATGTTTTCTGAGAAGGTATTTTAAAGATGAGATGAACATTTAAACCAATAGACTCTAAGTAAACAAATTTTCCTACATAATGTGGATGGGCCTCATCCAATCAGCTGAAGACCTTCATTAAAAGAAAAGACTGACATACCTGAGGAAAGAAAATTTTGCCAGTAGACTCAGGTTTTGGTCTTGCCAGCCTACAGAACTGTGTGAACCAATTCCTTAAAATTTTTCTTTCTCTCTCTCTCTCTACACACACATACACACACACACACCACCCAGGCCTGTTTCTCTGGATAACCCTGACTAATACAGTGGATAACATTTTTTTTACATTATTCCACTCACTCATTCAAAGCCTGAGTGAGTCCTCCTCTGGGTCTGACCTGGCACAAGGTGCCTTGACATTAATTGAACCTCTGGGAGACCACACCTCTCTTATTCACTGCTAGGCCCCCAATTCTCTATGCAGCACCCAGCACACAATTTGTTCCTATTAAATGATCTTTTATTTTCCTTTTTAAGCCCTTAAATTCTGGATCTGTTCCAGAGGAGTGGGGCTTGGCTTTGAACTGGAACAGAATGAGAGTGGAACAAAAGATGGGATGCAAGGTCTACGGAGAGCTGGAGAGCCAAGTGCAGAGAGGAGAGTTCAGAGAGCTCTGGGTAGATGCCAGAAAGGGTCAGGATGGCCATGATGTAGGCTGAGCATCTTGCTTCCCTCTGTCTTGGAGAGCGTCACATGGCATCACACACAAGGTGAAGGAGGGTGGCTGCCTTAGAACAGGACCAGAAAACCCGCCATAGTTGTATTGAGAACTCTGACCATCCATGGGGGGCAGGGGAGAGTGCTCAGATTTCTCACAGTGCTAGCTAGCACTGCTGTTAGCTCAACAGGTCTTCACAGATTTATTATAAAAGATTTACATTGAATAAATATTTATTGCTCTTTTTTTCCAGATGTAACACAATTTCCCCAATGCATATTTATTCCTCAAACACTCAGTTTTGTTATAGAATCAGTTTTCTTTTTCTCTGCATGGGTTTCATCCTTTCATTTCTGAGAATTTCCCTGGTTTTAGTTAGAGGTGCTTCTTCCAAAGGCATCATTTGTCCTTATGCAGCCTGTTCCCTTATACCTCCTTATGCCTTACATTCTATATAATATCTCTCTGGCTCTCATTTTTCAAATTTTGTCCAAGTAAATTCAGCATTTTATTATATCACTAACAGATGTCTACTGTGTCAAAGATTGGAAAAGTTAAGTAGGACCTATAATTTTGTTACTATTGGCTTTGGTATGTTAACTTGTAGCCTAATCATCTATTTTATTATCATTGTGTACCCTAAAAATCTAGTCTAAGCATTTTGACACAAAAAATCATGAACCTTCTTTTTAATGGATGTCCATTTGGCTGTCTACCTTTGGGTATAATATCATATACCAAACAATTTCTGTAATGTTGGACAGTTGGTTTGTATCTGCTTTTCATGAAATGATGATGCATAACACTTCAGAGAACATATTGTGCGTAACTCTCTGTCTGCCTGTGGGGGTACATTTTTAGAAAAGACTCCATCATAATGCTGGCTCCCGACCATCAAGTGCTCCGTGGGCAGCTCCTGTGCCGAGCACTGCCGGGCTGTTTCTGAAGCCGCCTTACAGAATTGGTACCAGGACTCCCATTTTTTAAAGATGAGAACACTGATGTATAAGGAGCTTAGGGGGCTGGGACTTGTTCAAGATGTCCACCCAGCTAGCAAGTGACTGAGCCCGACTTTGAGGGCGAATGGGATTATGCAGGCAAGGCCTGGCATCAGCCTCGCACTTAGCAGGTGCCCTCGGGGATGGCTGCCATCGTTTCTGTGGTGAGGACTCCACAGCTCAGGGATCAGGATGGGCCTTATTCTTTCCAGCCAGTAGGGAGGCTCCTACTCTCTCCATCTGTGCATCTTCATGTCCTGTGGCCCTGAGGACAGGAGGAAGGAAACATAGCACTTCCCTGGGGCTACTCCCCCTGGGGGGTTTCCTCACACCAGCTCCTGGCCTGTCCCACAGCTCTTCCCTGTCTGCTCTGTCTTAGCACCAACAGCCCACCCATCAGATGCTTACTGCCCAGAGAAGTTCTGTCCACTTCTGAGCCCAGGCCACCAATGCCAAGTGATGTGGCACCAGGAAACCTGCTCATCAGCGTGGAGCATCAGGCTGCTCACAGCAGAGCTGGACCCCACTGCCTCCATAGCCCCCGCAAGGCTGGTACCCACCACTGCACACCGCAGGGGTGAGGCTACCTCTTGGGGGCCGGTGCCTCAGGAGGAACTGCTCAACCCCTTGGGCCACCTCTGCCTCCCAGGCGTCTGAGGCTCTGCAGACACCACATCCCTCTTCCCCTTTAGACGGAGCAGGTCTGCTGGGCTCTTCCCACAATGTACCCTCCTAGGCAGGTGTTTGAACTTTCTAGAGCCTCTGGAAGGGCCTGTCGTAGGCAGAGCCGATGTGATGCTGTCTCTTACCCCTGAGGCAGCAGATTTCCCCAGAAGGGCCAGGCTAGCTCAGGTGTGCTGACAGTGCCCTGGGGCGTTTCTGAGCAAAGGCAGGCACGCAATGAACATCAAATCCAGAACTTGGGAGAAAGAAGTTAAATTCTGTCTTTCTCTTCTACTCTGGTCTCATTAGATTTCCAACAGAGTTCATGCTTCCAAATGCATTTGCCACACACAGCGGCTCGGAGCTTCTTGGAGCCCTCCTAGCCAGACAGGCGGGAGTGCGGAGTGACTGTGTGGGAGGAGCTGGGCTCCGGGAGCAGGGAGGCTTGTAAGCAGGGAGCCTGAGGAGCAGGGGAGGCAAAGAGGATGTGAGCCCACAAGCTGTCCTGCTGGGAAAAGATTCTTCCCAAAGTGCCTGTTGCTCCGGGAGCCCTGCCCCTTCCTAGCTCTGCTCGATGCTCACCCATGTAGACTGAGAGGACATCCACTTATGCAGAGTGGTGAAACTGAGAGTCGCCTCTAGGCCTGCTCAGTGACACGCGCCCCCCTCTATACAGCAGTTACTGGGTACCTTAGAGAAGCCATCAGACCATAGGCCATGCCCTTCCTGCTGCCTCTGATCCCAGGAGCAGGTGAGGCAGGCGCTGGGGAAGAAGTCAACAGGTTCAAAGGCTTCCTGATTTCACAAGTGCCATATACAGCCCATGATATATTTTGTTGTTGTTGTTAATCCTCACCCATGGATATTTTTTCCACTGATTTTTTTAGAGAAAGTGAAGGGGGCAGGGAGAGAAAGAAAAAGAGAGAGATGTGAGAAAGACACATCAATTAATTGCCTCCTGCATGTACCCCTACCGGGGCTGTGGCTTGAACCTGCAACCCAGGTATGTGCTCTGGTCAGGGAATCAAACCTGAGACCCTGCGGTGCACAGGCTGATGCTCCAACCCCTGAGCAACACAGGCCAGGGCCGCCCAGCATATCTTTGAAGAGTGTCATTCCCCTTAGGAGTCCCTAGATAAGGAAGGTTTATAGGAGAGGGGACCAAAGAGCAAGCGGTCACAGGCCAGAAGGACTTGGGGGCAGATGAAAGGGATGAAGGGCAGGCTGCATGGGAGGAGTCTGTGAGCTCTTAGAGTCCAATACTGAGGCCAGCCGTGACATTCCACCTTCTCTGGGGACAGCACCACTTGTCTCCCCTCTTCTTTCTCTGCTTCATCTTTCTTCCCTCACTATTATTCTCTTCTCCTTTGGGGAGGTTCCGGGGTGCCCTATCAATAGGTTTATTGAGTCCCCCAGCCCCATACAGGCCTTAAACCACCCTCCTGGACCTGCGGAGGACCCAGGTCTCTGCTGTGTCATTCCATCTGTGATCCTTGCTGGCACCCTCCTGCCTCTTTCTCTCCACAGGACTGGGCAGTCTGAGCACTGGCTTTCAGGGGGGGCTGTCTCCCCAACTCCCAGGGCTTTGGTCACTCTGTCTTCCTTGCAGGTTCTGAGGGTAGTGACCCCATTTTCCAATCTCAGAATCAGATTCCTTGACCTAGTGCACATGTCATATGTATACATGTCTGTGCATATATATGTACTGTATACACACACACACACACACACACACACACACACACACACATGTTTACACAAAATCGTGTCCTTGCTCACATGTTTACACAAAATCGTGTCCTTGCTGCCTTTACTGAAAGCCCCAGGTAACCTAGGCTGCTGGGCTGAGCCCCACCTGCTCGGGCTTTGTCTTTTACGTTAGTTCCATGTTAGCTCCCTTCTTTTAGTGAGTTTATTTTTCTCTCTCAACTGGAAAATCACATTTGATCAGCTGTAGAGAGCAATCAGATACCGAAACATTGGGATTTCGCCCAGGAGGGGCCCCTCCAAAGCTGGAATGGGTTCTCTGGGGCAAGACGGGGCTCCTGGGGGGCCACATCCAAGCCCTGGGAGCAGGGAGTCAGGCAGACGGTGCACAGGCACAGATGGGGAGAGAGGAGTGAGCCAGCTGCATCAGAGGCTGGAAAAAAGCCACACTGAGCTGGTGCGTTGTCTGCCTGGCTGCTCCCTCATTCCTCTACTCTTAATCTCACTTGATGAACCAGGCAAAAGGTGAACGAAGGTCACAGCACTGATGTCCAGCTCCCCTGCTGTTGGGTGTGCTGTGAATGGGAATGGGGGCATGCCTGGCGGGGCAGTGCACTCTGCCCGCCTCTCCTCCCTCCCCACTGCAAAGGGAAGCTCTGGAGAAGGGAAGGGCTCAGTCACAATAGGGGTGTCCTTGCTAGCTTGTCTCTACCCCCATTCTGAATCCCCTAAACTTATTTGACTACCTCTCTGTCACCAAAAGCTTTTCTGCTTAGAATACCTAATGACATCCCACAGAACTCAGTTTGGGGAAATGGTTTGGGAGAAGCAATTTATTTTATTTTAATCCTCACCTGAGCATATGTTCATTGATTTTAGAGAGGGGAAGGAAGAGAGAGAAACAGCGATGTGAGAGAGAAACACCTATCGGTTGCCTCCCATACACGTCCCAAATGGGGACCGAATCCGCAACCTTGGTATGTGCCCTGACCTGGAATCACACCCCCAGCCCTTTTGGTGTATGGAACGATGCTCCAACCAACTGAGCCACCTTGCCAGGGCAGAAGCAGTTTATTTTTAAACTAGACTCCTCACTCAGATTCATGGAAGTGATCCTTACAAATATTATCAAACAAATGTGCCTTCTGTGTGCAGTGTATCAGCTTGGTCCCCATGGCAGCAGATTCTTCTGTCCAATTGCCACTCTGTGATAAAACTGGGAACTTAGATTCAGTTTCTCTACAAGTTTTACTTCTGTGGTAGGAAAAATTTTATTACAGAAGGAGCCCTCTCTGAGTGAACACAATCAATTACTGCTTCACAGCTACTAAGCTGACATTTAGAATCCAGGTGTCACCCAGAGTGCCCGAAGTACTGTGTTATCTGGGATATTATGACTTGGGTCACTTTTCTCCTGAAGGGTGATCCCTGGCAGCTCACCCCATTACTGGGAGGTCTCCCAATTTGCAATTACATGAGGAGTGAGCTCCCACCTGTTTGAAACAACTCAAAAGAAAGGAGGGGGACAGAGGAGGAAAGGAGGAGGATAGGGGAGAGGAAAGTGAGCATATGAGGTGCCTGCAACTTGTGAGGAGGTGGGGGTGGGGTGGGGGGGGAAGTTGCCCAGCCTCCAGCTTCACTGCCAGTGTCTGTTGCCGTGACTGTTTAAGATACGATGGGTGTTTGCTTCCTATTGGGAGTGGATGTGGGTGGTCATGTGGACATAAAAAAACACACACTAAAGTGCATGTTTTATTCCCAATAGCATCCCAAGGCTTTAAATTCCTAGAGACGCTGAATAGCCTTTTAGGGGTTCTGAGGTGTGGGGACATGGGCCCTCGTTTCTAGCTCTGCCACTGCTAACGTGTGACTTAGGGCAAGTCCCCATGGCCTGTTTGGACCTCAGTGTGTTCATACATAAGATGAGAAGCAGGCTGGGTCACAATTCTCAGATGCAGTGTCTATGAGGGTCAAACCAGGGAAAGTGATGAGGAAGGTTGGGAGTGCCAGTGTGCATATTCATATTCATTCTCACTCTCTTTCTGTCTCAATATTTAGTATAGTTCACCTACCATAAAATTCACCCTTTAAAGTGTTTTTTGTATGTTCACAAAGTTGTGCAACTATCATCATTATCTTTTTCCAGAACATTTTTATCCCCCAACAAAGAAATCCATACCCATTAGCTGTCACCATTTCTTGCTCCCCCTAAGCCACTGACAACTACTAATCTACTTTCTCTATTTGCCTACTCTGGACATCCTACCTTATAATAGACAAATATGCAAATTGACCGCACCTTCTCTATGCCCAAGCCACGCCCACCAACCAATCAGGACGAGTATGCAAATTACCCCAACAAAGATGGCGGCTAATTTGCATATCAAGACAGCGTAGAAAGAAGCCAAGAGATGCTGAAGGGAGCAAAGCTGCGGAGAAGCAAGCAAGCCGGGGGGAGGAGAAGGGAGGAGCGGAGGCGGGGCCGGGGGAGAAGGAAGGAGAGCGGGGCGGGCTGGCGGGTGGGCTGGCGGAGAAGGCGGGCCGGGGGACAAGGGAGGAGTGGAGGCGGGGTGGGGTAGAGTGCAGCAGGAAACCCTATTGCAGGATTTTTCCTGCAACGGGAACGCTAGTCCTATATAATAAAAGCCCAATATGCTAAGTGTCCGGTCTGCAGGTCAGTCGTTCAACCAAGCAAAGTGTAACATGCTAAGGCTGCTCAACCGCTTGCTATGACATGCACTCACTACCAGGGGGCAGACAGTCCACTGGTGGGCCAGTCACCATGATTTGCACTGACCACCAGAGGGCAGACACTCCAACTGGTAGGTTAGCTTGCAGCTGGGGTCCAGCTGATGGGGACTGAGTGAGATGGGCCAGACACATCCTGGAGCCCTCCTGCAGTCTCTCCCTGGCTAGCCAACCTCCCACATCTCTCCCCCTCCCCGATCTGTGGGGTCCCTCAGCCTGTGCCCTCTTGCAATCCGGGAGCCTTTGGGGATGTTGGAGAGCCGGTTTTGGCCCAATCCCACAGGGGGAGCACTGCTTAGCCAGAAGCCAGGCTCCCGCCTCCGAGGCAGTGCTAAGGATGTCTGACTGCTGGTTTAGGCCCGTTCCCCCTGGGGAGCAGGCCTAAGCATCAGTTGGACATTCCCTGAGGACTCCCGGACTGTGAGAGGGCGCAGGCTGGGCTGAGTGATCCCCCCGAGTGCATGAATTTTGTGCACCGGGTCTCTAGTTTCATATAAATGGAAGCATACAATACATCATCTTTTGTGACCGGCTCTTTCACTTAGCATAATGTTTTCCAGGTTCATCTACATTACAGCATGTAATAGGACTTCATTCCTTTTTATGACTGAATAACAGTCTGTTGGATGGTTATGCCACAGTTGTTTACCTATTCATCAGTCAATGAACATTGGGTTGTTTCTACTCTTTAGCTGAATAATAATAAACAGTTGTGCAGAAGTTTTTCATGTACATATTTTTTAATTCTCTTAGGTTTGGAATCAGAATTTCTGGGTCATATGCTAACTCTATGTTTGACTTTTTTAAAAACTGTTTTCCAAAGTGGCTCTACCATTTTATATTCACACCAGCATTGTGTGACAGTTTCAGTTTTCCCATATCCTCACCAGCACTTAATATTGTCCATCTTTTTATTATAGTCATCCTAGTGGGTATGAAATGATATCTCATTGTAGTTTTAATTTGCATTTTCCTAATGACTAATGTTGTTGATCATCTTTTCATATGCCTGTTGGGGCTGTTGGTACATAGATAAATGTCTGTCCAACTTCTTTGCCCATTTTATTATTGAGTTATAATTCTTTATATATTCTGAATACTAGCCCCTTTTCATAAATATGATTTATAAATGTTTTCTACCATTCTGTGGATTCTCTTTTAACTTTCTTGATGGTATAAATCACAAAAGTTCTTAATTTTGATGAAATCCAATTTACCTATTACTTCTTTGTATTGCTTTTGCTTTTGGTGTCATAGCTAAGAACCACCCATTACCTAAATCCAAGATCATAAAGATTTATACCTGTTTTCTTCTAAGTAACTTCTAGTTTTAGCTCTTTAGACATTTTATCCATTGGAGTTCATTTTTGTAGCTCAATCTTTTAAGAAAATCATTGCAATTAAAAAACAAAGCCTAACCTCAGAGTTGGGCCAAGCCAAACCCTTTTGTGTGTCACCAGGGGTGTTCTGAGCAGGGGTTCTCCAAGGCCTCTCTGCTACCTCTCTGTCACCAAAACATCGTCTACCTTTTGTGAGTCAAGGAAGAATAACCTAGAACTCAAGGGAAGACAGTTTGGAGCAGGACCACCAGCTGTAGTAGAGGCCAATCAACGGAGGCTGTCCTGGGGCAGAAAGTGGGATGGGTCTTCTGATGAAGAAAGCCAGGTGGGCATGGATGTGTTGGTGAGTGGGTCAGAGCTGGGTGAGGCCCGCTGCCCGGTTAGATTGAGACTGACCCAAGGTTCTGTGGGCTCAGGTCTGGTGTGCTTGCACATAATGTGTCCTCCCAAAGCCTGAGTGCTGGCCTGCTGTCCAGAGACCTGGGTTCCCTTGCTAGTTCTGCTCTAACCAGCTGTATGGCCCTAGGCCACTTACAGAACCACTTTGAGCCTCCAGTTCTTGCTCTGAAATATGACATTGGCGAACTTGTATTAAGGAGTCTGATGATTGCTTGAGTCCCACTGACATGTTCCCAAAGAACTTAGAATGGTTTGATTGTGGAGATGTTCAGTGGAATTTCCTCAAGTGCATAGCATAGAAATGGGGGAGATAATGGCTGTGTGATCAAGTGACTGAGAAACATTAAATCAAACACGAATGGGTCTCTGCGCTACAGTACTTTGCAGAGCCTTGCTGGGAGCCCACAGTGTGAGTCTGTAGGAGAGGGATGCGCTGTGCAGCATTTCCAAGGTTAGTTTAACTACGAAAGAGCTACTATAAAAAGCGAAGGCTGCCAGTTTCAGTGTGAATGAAATGACAGTCATGGAACTGGACTTCAATCTGTGGATGCTGCAGTGTGGGTCAGGCGCCAACCTGGTGCATGGAGTTATGCCTCCAGAGTAAGCTTTGCATTCTGGTATGCCTTCCTTCAAGCTGGCCCTGGTTATGGAGATTAACTCTGGTCAGCCTGTAAGATTTTCTGATCTTCACTCTCGACTGGTCTGACATCCAGGGCTGCCTGCATTCTTCTGTTGGGCTGCAGTGAAAGGCCACTATGTTAAGGAACCCCAGGACGCACCTGACCTGTTCCACACCAGTGGGGTTTTGATCTTTGATTGTGTCAGAGGTGGAAAGCTGGGTGTCTCTGGGCTCACCCACCACCCTTGCTGGCGGTAGAACTGGCCAGATGACCAGGAGGCTGAGCCCAGTGGTTTGAAAAAGAGTCCCTAGCCTAGGCGGGTAAGGAAGGAACTGGCAAGGTCACTGTGCAAGGTGATCCTCTTCTTTTTATCAGCCCAGGTCATTTGCTTATTATTGTGAAGAGTTTAGAATGGAATGGGTGGAGATGGTAATGAAGGGGAAAATTATACACAATGACTAATTAACTAATTAATAATTTATTCAATAATAACTTTATAATATATCCTATTTGCATTCTAGCTATCTCCTTTTTTTCAGTTTTAGGCAAATGTATGCAATTATTTTGCATTCCTATGCTATGGATTGAGAGTTGCACATTTATGATGGGAAATTTCAAAGATGAACAAAAGTAGAGAGCTTCAACAATTATTAGCACACGGCTAATCTGTATTGAAGACAATTCAAGACATCATATTATTTTACCTGTAAACATTTCAGTGTGTATCTCTAAAAGTTGAGGATTCTTTAGAAAAAATAGCCACAATACCATTATCATGTCTAAACAAACTTACAGTAATTCCTTAATAGTATCAAATATCCAGTGAATTTTAAATGTTCCCTGAATATCTTACTTTTTTTACTTTTGTTGTTTGAGTCAGACTCTAATGGATGTCTTTAAATTGCAATTGTTTATGTCTTTTTAGCCTCTTTTAATTTATTATTCTCATTCCAACTCTCTTGCTTTATTCTTGAAATCCATTTGTTGAAGAAACAGGTACTTTGTACTGTGGAGTGTCCCATAATCTAGGTTTGCTAATTGCATTCCAATGGTGTCATTGAACTTGTTTCTCTGTCCCCGGCATTTCATGTATGTTGGACTTAAGAGGCTTGATTACGATTCAGGTTTGTTTCTTTGGAAAGAATATGTCTGTCTCCTATTCTTCCATCAGGAAAAACGTTGTTTTTGGTTGTCTCTCTGATGTTAGAGGTGCTGATTATCATTGCCACGATCCAGTATTTCATTAGAGCTTACATGTTTTAATTCTATCATTCCTTTTGCATATATTAGCTGGAATTCTTTTATAAGGAGAAACTTACTCTCATTAATTATTTGGTTACCCTGAGATATAGTTTGTATAGGAAAAGCAGATAAGTGCTTGACTTTTTCTCCTTAGCAGTTTTCAGAATAATGAGTTGGTCCTTACATCGTCCAAAGTTGGCCAGTGGGGATTTTTACTTTAAGTTCCACCATGAGCTGATAGATTTAAACATAGATGATGCATTTCAGTCAAAAGATATTTGTTAAATGAATGAATGAATGAATGAATGAGCAAATGCAAGTTTAGAACTTTCTATAGACTTTCAGTTTCCTTTCCAAACTTTATAATCCCAGATTTTATATGCAGAATCATTGGATGATTTTCTTTTACGGTTAAATCTTTTTACTATTTACATGGTACTCTCTGGTTTAATAAATACAACAGAGGTCCTGCTTTTAGAGATACTTTTATCCTTTTGCTACTGAACAAAACATGTTCAGTTAGATCTTGAATCACTTCATTATCAAAGCTCACTGATGCAATTCCCACCTGGGAAGGTGCTATTCATTGGCCCTAAGGCAGTGTCACTGTCACAGGCCTTGTCCAGGCTCCTATGCTGTGGGCCTTGGCCAATCACCTCCCCCCTGGGCCTCAGTTTCCCCATTTGAACTTGTAGGAAGGGCACCAAGTTATCACCAAGGCTCTTTCCAAACCTCCTCCCTAAGCATGTGCCCTCTTGGTAAAATCCATGTAAAGAATCTCAGAGCTAGTGAGCAAGGCAGTGGAGTGGGCTGGGGAGGGAGGAGTGGGACCCACAGGCCAGGAGGGAAAGCCCTTCATATATGTATATTTCAGCCAGCTGCTCAAGAGAAGCCAGGGCTGGAATCCATTTGCTATTCTGTGTGCTGTGTTCTTGAAAAGCTTTCTGGAGTCGGATGGGAGCAGTGGGGGCAAGCAGCAGGTGCCTACCAGGTTAGGAAAGATTTCTGGGAGAGTTTCGTGGTCTCTGCAGGAAGAAAGACTAGGCATTGGATTCAGGAAGCAGTTTTCAGAGTTTCTGGCGATCTGACGCCTGGGCCAATCCCTACTGACCCTGCCCATCCTGCCTGGGCTGCTCCCACACCTTCAGTGCACCTCCCACCTGTCCCCACAGCCCTCCCTGGAGGCAGAGGTAGCCTTGCCAGCCTCCCTGGCAGCATTGCCCGTCTGGGAATTCAGACAATTAGAGTGCCAGCGAGTCTTGTGGCATTTTCCTTTGTTTGCCACAGGGTTAGATTGCATGGGAATCGATAGCCTGCATTCTGTGAGCTTTCTGATGAGCAGCCCTGCTGCTGAGCTGTTGTCCGTGTTCTCACTCTCCAATCACAGGGCCCATATTCCCCATCGCTGTCAGTATGCGGCTCAAGCCCCCAGAGATCAAATGTGTTTATCTGAAGCTCACATGCACCTGAGGAGGTAGCTAGCGATGATGGAATGTCTCTTTCTTTGGCTTCCTGGCACTAGCTGCCAATAGCTTGGGGCTGGTGACGCCTTTTATTAGTCAAGGATAGGGGCTTGGCCAGTCATGGAGTGTGGTGGCTTATATAGCATCATTCACAGCTCCTCTCATCCCTGTTGTGGTAGGAAGGGACAGGCAGCTGTCAGGAGGTCACCCTCACAGTTCTTCTCTATCATTGCTATCTTCCCACAGTATAGACAGTGGACAGCTCACTCTTAAGAGGGAGGAAGTATGCTATGTACCCTGCAAGGGACCTGCTTGGTGAGGAGCTGGACCTTGGGACCTTTCTCCTTAGCATCTTGTAGGCGGTGTTAGACCTTTCTCCAACTGAAGCCTCTGGGAATGAATGGTTGGTCAGAATCACATTGATGGTTATAAAGCATTTCAAGAGGTGGATTCCTGGTGTTCATTTAGAAAGAAGGGACAATGGTGGGACAGTTGTGTGTGTGTGTACACACACACACACTGAGTGGCCAGATTATTATCTCTGAATGCATAATAATCTGGCCACTCAGTGTATATCCTATATAATAAAAGGCTAATATGCAAATTGACACACGCGCGCGTGCGCGCGCGATGAGTGGCCAGATTATTATGCATTCAAAGATCATAATTATCTGGCCACTCAGTGTATATATGTGTGTGTGTGTGTGTGTGTGTATACATATACATATACATATACATATACATATACATATACATGCAAAAGAAACATAATTAGACCCTTACCTCACACCATACACAAACATTAACTCTAAAATGGATCATAGACCTAAATGGAAAAACCAAAGCTATAAAACTTGTAGGGGGAAAAAAAATTGTGACCCTAGGGCAAAGATTTCTTAACTATGACTCCAAAAGCCCAATTGGATTTCATTGAAGTTAAATCTTTTGTTCCTAAGAAATACTTTTAAGAAAATTAGAGTCAGAGAAAAATAAATATAATATGATCTCACTCATTTGTGGAATATAATAAACAACATAAACTGATGAACAAAAAACAGATCCAGAGACAGAGAAGCATCGATCAGACCATCAAACCTCAGAGGGAAGGTAGGGGAGGGTGGGAGTAAGGGGGAGAGATCAACCAAAGGATTGTATGCATGCATATAAGCCTAACCAATGGACACAGTCACCAAGGGTGTGAGGGCATGAGTGGGGGATGGGAGAGGCAATGGAGGGATAAGTACACATATGTAATACCTTAATCAATAAAGAAAAATAAATCTCTAGGCCCAAACTATCTATGCTGTCAGAAGTCTGGATAGTGGTTGAACAGTGGGGAGAGGCAGGGAGGAGGAGACACTAAAAGGGAGCCTGATGCATGCCTTTGGGGTACTTGTGACATTCTGATTCTTGAGCTGGTGGTGGTTACACAGGTACCTTCAGTTTGTAAAAATTTGTTGCAATGTATACTTACAGCCTGACCACATTTCTACATGCATAATATACTTCAATAAAAAGTTAAACACAAAAAAATAAGAAAGAAAATTAGAAGACCTGGAACAGACTGGGAGAAAAGAATTGTATATCCTATATCATATAAGGAACTTAAATTTAGAATATATAAAGCTCTTAAAAATCAATAGTAAGAAGTCAGACAACTCAATTAAAAAGTGAGGGAAAGATCTGAATAGACATTTCAACAGAGAATATATACAAATAACTAATATGTTCATGAAAAGATGCTCAACATTAGTCAGCAGGGAAATGAAAATCAAAAACACAAAGAGATACCACTTCACACCCACTAACATGGCTATAATTCTAAATTTTAAAGACTGGATCCCTTGTATATTACAGGTGGGAATGTAAAATTACACAGCCACTTTGGAAAACAATTTGGCAGTTTCTTAAGTTAAGCATAAATTTACCGTATGACCCAGCAATTCAACTCCTAGGTTTCTACCCAAGAGAATGAAAACATATGTCCACACAATGGCTTACATGCAAATGTTCACAGCAGCATTATTCATAATAGCCAAAAAGTGAAAATTATGCAAATATCTGTTACCTAGTGGATGAATAAACAAAATGTGGTCTGTTCCTACAATGGAACATTATTCATCAATAAAAAGGAGTGAAGTACTAATATATGCTACAATATGGATGAATCTCAAAAACATTATGCTAAGTGGAAGAAGCCAGATACAAAAAAAAATATGGAATGAGTCCATGAACTATCCAGGAAAGGCAAATCTATAGAAACAGAAAGTAGATTAGTGGTTGCCTGGGATTGGGGTTGGGAGCAGTTATTGACCGCAAATGGGCATGAGAGAATGCTTGGGGGTGATGGAAGTGATCTAAAATTGGATTGTGATGATGGTTGCACAACGTGAATTTACTAAAAATAATTGAACTGTACACTTACAGTGAATTTTATGGTATGTTAAGTATACCTCCATAACGTTGTTTAGAAAAAAAGAAGGAAGAGAAGTAGATTCTAGAATGTGCTTTGGCAACAGGAACACTTTGGAGAGGGTCAGAAAGAAAGAGTGGGTGCAGAACCTCTTGGGGCAAATCTCAGCCTCCAGGGAGGATGCATACCCCCTGCCTCCACTGAGCTGAGTCCCAAGGACCATCTACTTCCCCCTGTAGGCAATTCTGCAGTTCAACTCTGAAGCCTCAGCTCACCATGACCTTCTCCCAAATTTGTCCTCTTCCTCCCTCAGATTGTATGGGTGCCCTCTGCTCTCTGCACCTCCTCAGCCACTGTGCCTCTAACTTCCCATCACAATCCTGCTCCCTGTCTCAGCTCTGGTGTCAGCCATCCCTCCACCCTCTACATTGTCCCAGAACACAGTTCCTCTGGCAGGCATGTCCTGCTTTCTGGTGTACATCACTGGGCCATGAGATGGCAGGGAGTTGACTTGTTGGGAAATGGTCTCAGCCTAGGGAAGGGGGACACATAGTGGAAGGATAGACTGGATTGAGAGTAGAGTAGGGAGAACTAAAGGAACAGCATGTGGGACGTGGGACATGGGATGAGCAACATGGAGAAACATTAAAGACCCTCAGACACATGGCATTTGTCTGGCACAGTAGGGGCTGAGGCAGCCCATGGAGGCCCATCTTAGTGCCACAACCCAGCACCAAGAAGTAGGATGCCCAGGAGCAGCTAAAGCTTTCTGGGGTTGACTTTGCTGAATTTTAAGAATTGGAAGGTCAGCCTGGAAGGTCAACCGTTACCATTGGTTTAGTCATTTATGTCTGAGTATGAACCAGCCCCTCAGAACTTTGAGCCCAGTTTTAGAGCCCTTATTACACAGTAGACTATAGAAAGCATGTAATAGACATCAATTCATTCCATCCTTATAAAACTCTTTGAAGTAGGTCTATTATTACCACTCCATCTTGCAAATAATCGAACTGAGGTCCAGAGGATAAAGCAAGTTAGACAAAGTTTGAAGAACCATCAGCAACAGAGCCTGGATTAGAGCCCAAATAGACATCTCTAGTTCCTGAGTCCCCCAGGTCCTGCCAACAATGGGTTTGATGGTGTAAGAAGCCAGAAGCCAGACTCTTACAGGCCCAGTATGAGAAGGCAGAAGGCCTTGAAGACAAGCTCTCCTAAGGGGAGGAGAGAGAAGAGGAGGAAGGAAAGGAGTAGGAGAGGCTGGCATAATCTGGGACAGAGGGGAGGCATGGGTCCTCCCAGGCAGGTGCCCTGGGAGACCAAAGGATCTGAGGCTGACTGTCTCCTGGAGAGATAGGAGCTGGTCGGGCAAGGCATCTCTAACTCATCTCCCCGCCCTCACACTGAACTCCTGCATGTGTAATGTGTGCACAGGTAGAAACCTGGGCCGGCATCTCTGTCCCTCTTGCACCCTGTGCTTTGGGCACTGCAAAGCCAGCACCTTCTTTGGCCACGGCCAGCTGGGTGGGGTCTTCTGAAAGAGAAGTCTGTAAGGCCAGTGTGCTGATGGGCAAATGGAAAGAGAAGGCACCACCTGTATAAGAGGGAAGCAGAGGGAGGTTGTGCCCAGAGAAATCTGATCATTCATCTTTCTTGGGGAGGATGGGTGCTCACCGTGCAGCAAGGGGGCTAAGCTTAAAAGAATCCAGTGACAGCAGATTCTTGAAATTCAGGAGAATTTTGCCTTCTCCTCCTGTGGCTTCAGATTCAACCTGCAGTTTTTTTAAAAAAATATATTTTATTGAGTTTTTACAGAGAGGAAGGGAGAGGGGTAGAAAGTTAGAAACATCGATGAGAGAGAAACATTGATCAGCTGCCTTCTGCACACCCCCTACTGGGGATGTGCCCGCAACCAAGGTACATGCCCTTGACCGGAATCGAACCTAGGACCCTTCAGTCCGCAGGCTGACGTCCTATCCACTGAGCCAAACCGGTTAGGGCCAACCTACACTTTTTGACTATGTAGTATGTACTTGGCTTCCAGGACAGAGGCCTTCTCATAGATCTGGGCAGGCTCACTTTCTTCTCTGGGTCCCCCTTTTATTTCCTTAGATTTCTGCAAACACAGCATCCTCTAGATAAGGTCCTTGGGATGAGAGTAATTGTGAGCAGGCACTACAGATCTCCAGCATCCAACACCAAAATGCTGAGCCCAAAATAGTGCCTGGGTGGCTAGGAGTGGGTGGGGAGTTGTGGACATAAGTTTAAAAATAAACCCACCAACCACTAAAGAGTTACCCACCATAATATCTTCTTGAATTGATGCTGCTCTTGGGCTTAGAGGCTAGAATGAGTTGACCATAGAGCTCTGAGCCTGCCGAACAATGGTAATCTGCCAATGGGCCCACACCTCCATGCAAATTGGCACCATGAACCCATTCAATTGGTGCTGTGTGAGGAGACTTCTGCCCGCTGCTGCCACAAATTCCCTGACACAGTTAGAGCAAGTACTCGGAAAGGCTCTGCTCCCAAACCTCATGGGAGAGGCCCCAATCTGCTTCCTGTGTCCTGGAGACCAGCCATTTATTTAGATAGTGATGGTGGAGAACTGGGCAGGCAGGCCCTTGCAGAGCAGTGCTGAGCTCCCTCAGGGCTGTTCTTCTTCCCTTTCCCTTCATCTTGATTGTTATTCCAAAGGCCTCGTTATGGAAATTGCAAAATAATGGTTCTGCAATTTGTGCATGTGAGGCTGTGTGTACCCTAATTATGGGTCCCGTATACCATTTCTCAGAGTCAGTGTGGTGGAAACCAAGACTGGCTCACTCGTCACTGCAGCGTTGCTTCCTTCTTCTACTGTCACCATCACCCCAGGTAACTCCATTCTCAAAGATGTGGGGGTGAAATGGAACATCTGAGTAAAAATAGTCACTCACAAGCCCATCTTCATATATCCACAGGTGCCCAGGGCATAAAAGGGACTTAGAGATGTCCCATGGCTGGAAGAGGAGTGTGGCTCTATCTATGAAGCACATGTACTGATTTATAACAGAAATCCTGGGGTGTTTTTTTTGGGGGGGGTATTTTGGGGGAGCTGTTGGGATTAATGAGGCACATTGCCTCTTGGTACTGTCACTGTGGCAACCCTGACTCCCTGGCTGGCACTGTCCACCCAAATTGGGGAGTTATTTGCAAAATTGGGAAAGGGAAGGATGGGGAGAAAGGAGGCTCATGGGAGAGGTGGTGTTACTGCAAATCCTGATTCAGATCTGAAGCCTTGAGAAGGACAAAATCTTGGACGACAGGGAGGCTTCAAGGTGGATGTGGAGCGACCCTGAGCTAGGTTTCAGAAAGGGGATCTGGGGCCAAGGGAGAAAGCAAAAAGGCCAGGAGGAGAGATTGGACACCCTTCCTGTCCCCCACAATCCTGTCACTAAAGTGCAAGGGTAATCAGATTCTTTCTAAAGGAAATTGTTGGGGTCGGGGGAGCTAAGCTTTCTTTGCAAAAAAAAACAGGTAAATTGCTTTAATCAAATTATCCCTGGAGATGCTTAGGGTGGGTCAAAAGCAGAACCTTCAGAAGCCCATGTTTGGACAGTCTGAGGATTGCGGTTTTGGCGACATGTAGGGTACAGGAGTGAGAAGGACTCGGAGAGGTGGGTGCTAGCAGTGGGGCTATGTGGCATCTTTAAGACTTGAGTGCCAGTGAAAATGGCTGTAGGTCATGGTCTGAAACTTCAAACCTCACCTTCATTAAACTTTGATCAGGCTCAGGAGCAATACAGACTTGGGTTGAATTTTGATTCTTCCACTTATACCTGTAGGACGTGGGACGAACTAATCAACCCCTCTATATCTTGGTTTCTCCATCTATTAAAAGGTAAACTCAGCACCTATTTTGTAGGTTGGTGGAAGAATTGAACATGACAGTGTAGCTCCATCCTTGGCACAGTACTTAGCCAGAGTGAGTGCTTACACTCGATGGCTTTTTGCTATTGTTATTGTGCATGGTTATTGCATTGCTCTGAGAAGTAATATGATCATATAATTTCTAGCACAGTGCCTGGCATGTAACCACTGTGTATTCAGTGTCGACTGTTGCTTTTACACCCAACATCTTCCAGTTCAGACAGGCATCTTCTATTACAAATCTCCACCCCATCTCCCTCTAGAGAAATGAGAAGAACCAGGTGGAGGAGGGAAGGGGAAGTGGAGGAGGGACTAGGGTTCCACCTGATCCTCTGCTCTATCATCAACAAAGCACATGAAGTCTTTGAGGAATTTAATATTCTTGGTACCTTTGAATGTGTTCCTCACAAGTTCTTAGAATATGTGGCATAAAAGGAGGTCGTTGGGAAAGAATATTTTAACCTATTTTAAAAAATGCTGTGTAGGGGAGGTAAGTGATTGATATAGATAGATCCAAGGTTATTTCAAGTAAAATCAGATTTGACATAGGAATTTAGGTGTTTAAAAACTCTTGAAAGGGGGCGAGGAAACAGAGGCCAGGCTGGGCCACTCTCAGGTTGGCCACCAACTCTCAGGGAGCCAGTCACCAGAAGATTTTGCTGGTCATGGTCACAGCCGCCTCTAACAGTGAGGCTGGTGCATAGAAACAACTGGAAGTCACTGCAAAAGTTCACATCTCCCAACTTTCCTACCCCTGCCCAAGAGCCACATCAAAGCTTCTGCCTCCTTTCTGCCTTCCATATCTGTGGGAGGGCCTCTCATTGGTGGGCTCTTATCCCTCCAGGATAGCATTCTGGGAAATGTAGTTCTCATGCTTCCAGCCCTTGTGAGCCTGAGGCTCCACTGAGGTGGGGATCTGACCCCCTGAAGATGCACAAGGCAGCAGTTGTGAATATAAAGGGCCAACATCAGGATGGCAGGAGGGCACAGAAGGCACCGCCTTTTTGCTTGGCAGGGAACTCAGAGCTGCTCAGCTCCCAGGAGAGAGAGGGGAAGGAGATGAGGAACCTCACAGGTTCCTCCCTGTGAGGCAGATGGAACAGCAGCAGGAGTGGAGAGATCCCAGCAGAAGGGCCAGGCTGGGAGGCATTAAACTTAGGCTCTCCCTGGCATGGATGACTGGCAGTGTAGGCGGGACTCAGAGTTGCAGGAAATCATGTATTGCCCAAAGGACCCCTAAAACTGGGTCAGGGCCAGGAGCAGAGCCTGGGGAAGCCAAGGGTTCAGTGGGAGGACTGTGGGATATCCATGGACAGACATGAGAGCCAAAGAGCCGACATGAATATAAGGACAGCCTTATAGTGAATTCAATTCAACAAGGACTTGAAGTTGCCACCTGAGTTGGGCAGGACCGTGGACACAGAAGGGTTCTAAGATAACCTGGATACAGCCTGTGCTCTCAGAAATGCACAGTTTAGTGAGAGAGACCAAATGATGATGATGAACTAACATTGACTGCTTATTGTACACATCCTTTACATGGATTAATGTGTTTAATCTCCAACAATACAGGCAGGTACTATTATTATTATATACTACTAGAGGCCTGGTGCACGAATTCGTGCACATTGATAGGAGATTAATTAGAAGAAATATTTTAGAGGCCGGGGAGGAACCGCTGGATGTTGGCTTCAGGGTGTGTCCAGCCATCTTGCCCAGTCCTGATCGGGGCTGATGGGGCGGGAGGGACCTTGGTAGGGCTGCAAGGCATGTCTGGCCCATCTCGCCCAGTCTAGATTTGCAGGACCCCAGCATCAAGCTAACCTACTGGTCAGAGTTTCTGCCCCTTGGTGGTCAATGCACATCATAGCGACTGGTTGAACAGTCGAACTAACTGTCTGACACTTAGCATATTAGGCTTTTATTATATAGGATCATTGTGTACTATTATTATAATTAACTTGAGCCATGGGCACAGGTAGGAAATATTATTCCTAGTCACAAATGGGGAGCCTGAGGCTGAGGGAGCTTAGGGACAACATGTAGGAGGTGGAGCAAGATGTATCTCTAGGCTCCCCACTCCCTATCCTGCACTGTGATATGAGACAGTACTGGTGATGACAGGATACAAATGCTAAGGGGGGCAATCTGTGAGGAGACGTTCATCCCAACTGGGAAATGAGGGCCACTGTTGTGGATAGCGTGAAATGTGAGCTAAGCCAAAGGGAAGGGTACATTCCAGGTTCAGAGATGGGTGAGAAGAACACCCAGATGGTGGGATCCGCGTTAGCCACATCCTGGACTGTCGTAATGGTCATATACTGGGGAAAAGAAAAAAGTCTGAGCTCTTAAAAGTTTGCCTTTCTTTTACCCATATTTTTGCTCATTCATTGTGAGTATGACCGCTGTTTAGATGCTGGAAGGCAGATATACCTGGGGTACTGGGAGGAGCTTGGCAGGGAGGCAGGCAGGCAAGCAGCCAGGCATACCCAGTGTGGGAAGCTTGGTGGGTAGGACATGGGAGTCTAGAACTGGTGCAGAGGACACAGTGCTGCTTTGAGCAGTTCTGACACATGGGTGGGCCGGGCAGGGAGAGGCTGATGGAGAGGCGGGAAGGGTGATAGGGCCATTGACCCTGAGGGGCCTGGGACAGCCAGGTCCAAACACCAGGCTTCTTTACCATGGCAGGGGAGCACTTGCGTGATTTTAGGCAGGAAGGTGGCACCATCAAATTTGTGTTATGGGAAGACCTCTCTGGCAGGTGTACAGAGGAGGCAAGTGGCAGTCAGGGACATCAGGGAGCTAGCGACGAGACAAGGGCTTGAAGCAAGGCAGGGACAGAAATCAGATTTGACAGCAGCTCAGAATGCAGAGATGATAGGATGTGGTGACAATTGGATAAAAGGGAGGGGAGGGAGGAGTGTTAGGGAAGCAACAGGTTGTGGGGTGTTTGCTATGGGTTGTCCACAGGGAACAGCCTATAGACAGAGGTTGAAAATATAGAAGAGAGGATGAAAGCATGAAAGCATTGGGTAGAGGCTCTGATCCCAGCAGAAATAGCATAAAATGGGGCTGAGAGAGAGAGTGAGTGGGGTGAAGTGGAGTTCATTCCTATCACAAGGAGACCTTCGCACGAGCTTGGAGGAGGGAGGATGGGCAGGTGGGAGGCGAGGAGGCTCCCACCTGCTCTTCTCCTATTTCTCTAACCGGATCTTTTAACAGTAGGCAGGAGTTAGTGCCTGTGGCTCAAGTTAATTAAAGTCTACTCATTAAAAATAACAATGAGCATAAAAACCAAGTGAGTGCATTGCATGTCTGTCCATCTCGCTCCATCCCCTGGCCTCCCAGGAAGCCTGGCGCAGTCCTGGAGGCCCTGGTCTGAATGGGGGCTCCCTCACTTCTCAGGAGCAGGTGATGATGGCACCTCAAGAAGCACCTACCAAGGGGTGTGTTTGTGGTGGCAGAACAGAAAGAGAGAGAGAGAGAGTTATCTAGGCAGTAGGTAGAATCTTTACTGGATATGGTCCTTTCTCTCCCTTTTCAGGTCTCTCTCTCTCTCTCTCTCTCTCTCTCTCTCTCTCTCTCTCTCTCTCTCTCTCTCAGCTTAGAGATATGCCAAGAAAAATAAAAGTAAAGGAGAGAGAGGTGTCTTTAATTTGAATAGGTTTTTCCCATGTGAAAAAGCGACAGTTCGTTGCAAAATATTTATCTTCATTACGGGTGGTATCATTATTGATGGAGAAGCCCTGCAGACTAATGGGAAAATCTCTATAGGAGGCCTGAATCCAGATGAGCTGAGTCTCCACCTTGCCTTCCACATGCTGGGTGAGCATGGCCCTTAATTTCAGGGTGTCCCAGGTGACTCATCAGCACAGCCCGGAAAGGACAGTGCTCATGTTGGATTAGGCTCACAGCGCTGGGGGAGGCCTTCCAGATCAGGCGTGAGCTCCCTGTGGCGTAGATGGCTTTTGTTTGCCTTCGAATCATACATGGCCTTTGCTTAATGAAGGTGTGTGCTGTGGCCGAATGATGGATGAATGACCGTGAGAGTGAGCGTGCGTTAAAGGGAAAGGCGGATCAATGAATCCCGTTTAGCCATTCATTTCACCGAAGGGGTCAGGGAGGTCCAGAGAGGGGGGACTCACACCCAAGAGCCAGCTGGAGGTTCAGCTCCTTCCTTCCTAGGGGCCTCTCTCTCCCTGTTCCTTCTGCTGAGAGATGTTGTCAAACGTGGATGAGAATGTGCTCTAGCAGTTATTTTTGTTATTCAGGATAGAAGGAGTTTACAAAAATCAAAGCATCATTTCTCCTGGTGGATTTGGAGAGGCTCAGATTAGCAGCCTTCAGAGCTGTAATTCACATTCACATCAAGCCGCCTGTGTGTTCAACAATTAACTGCAAAGGTGAGGGAGGAGCTGCTTTTTACTCCCCGTGTTCCCATTTCACAGATGAGTCCACCGTGTCTCAGCGAGGCTACAGTGGGACTTGCCCATGACCTCACAGGTAGCAAGGGTTTAGGAACTGGTTCTGCAACCCAGGTGTTGGAAGTCAACACTCTGGGTAAATGTTGCTACCCCATTGCCGCCTCTGGTGACATCATAAGCAGGCGGTCCAGGGCTCACTGTGTTCGTGTAACACACGAGGTCCTGAGAACAGCCCTGACTTTGAGGAATTCCTCGAGAGGAGCTGAGTATGTCTTCCCAAGCTCATTACCTGGTCTCAGAACTATGACCACACCTCGTAAATTGGTACAGTGTGACATTTGGCTGTTGGCTTGGAAGAGACATCAGGGTGATTTAGAGCCTCAGGCATGCGGGTTTCCGGTCTGCGTCAGGCGTGGAAGCTTGTGGAGGACGGAGGCCTCTGGGAGTTGTTTGCTTCCTTTGCACTCAACCACCATCGGGCCCGGGTTTACTGCTCTGAGCTCATAGAGATCCAAGAAAGGGAGACAGGGCTGGTTTTTCCTGTGCCTGCCTCAGATGGCATCTGCTTGTGTGGACAAAGATAGCATCACAAATGTCTGTTGCGGGGGCTCATCTTGTCCTGAGAGCGTCATCCATTGCTCCCAGCAGACACTCACCCCTCCCAGCAGCAGCAACAAGGAGAGCCTTGCCCGCCCTGCCTCTGTCTCCCCTCTACCACGCGTCCATCTCAGCATATTACCGACACCTCCTTCTGTCTCAAACTGCTTCCCTTCCCCCAGAGAGCGCTGTGGGTTTGAAATGATGGTCTTTAATCATTTCTTAAGTGACCAGCCCAGAAATCATTTCTTAGTGCCACACACACAAATTAAATCATAAATCCGCACCGGGCCCTGCATGGGAAGGCCTGAAGTGCAGCCCTGATTCAGAGCAGAGCGGAGGCCTCCCCAGGAGCAGGGGGTCAGCATACGCCTGGAGGAAAGGCCAGGGCCTCGGAGAGAAGGAAGACACATCCCTACTGTCTGAGCTCCGGCCGCTATAACAAAATAGCACAGATCGAGGCATTTAAACAACAGACATTTACTCCTCACAGATCTGGAGGCTGGGAAGTCCGAGATCAAGATGCAGCAGATTAGTGTCTGGTGAGGACCTGCATCCTGGTTTGCAGGATGACTTCTCATTACGTCCTCACATGCCCTTTCTTTGGTGCTTGCCCTCAGAGAGAGCGATCTCATGGCGCTTTCTCTTTTTATAAGACCATTAATCCCATCATGGGACCCTATCCTCATGACCTAGACCCGTGGTCAGCAAACTGCGGCTCTTGAGCCACATGCGGCTCTTTGGCCCCTTGAGTGTGGCTCTTCCACAAAATACCACGGCCTGGGCAAGTCTATTTTGAAGAAGTGGCGTTAGAAGAAGTTTAACTTTAAAAAAATGGTCTCTCAAAAGAAATTTCAATCGTACTGTTGATATTTGGCTCTGTTGACTAATGAGTTTGCCGACCACTGCCCTAGACTAACCCAAATCACTCCCAAAGGCACCACCTCCAAATACCATCACATTGGGGGTTATGGCTTCAGTATATGAATGGGGGGGGGCATAAACATTCATTCCATTGCATGTATTAACTCCCTTCCTCAGAAGGGCCCCTTTGTACTTCTGCTCTGGACAAAACAGGTCCTAGAAAATGCAGACAGGTGAATTCAGAGCATTAGTAAGGTGCTTATCTCAGGGCTGGGAAGTCTGGGAAGTCCCATGCAGGGCTGAGCCATCCATACCCTGCTATCCAGAATCAGCCAGACCCAAGAGGCTCTTTGATAACCTCTGAGAGGTCAGAAGGAGGAGGGCAGGATTCCCCGGGAGAGTGAGGAACTGGCAGCACTCTTCAAGAGAGACTCAGTATTGGGGGATGGGACTGATCATGAAATATATGTATGATTCCTACCTCTTTCAAGACTCAGTTTAACATTCCGCCCCACTCCAAGACTAATTCTAGCTTATTTAGAACACCCGATACCTGTTCTCATGAAGACCACAATTTCTTCTGAGCACCGTTTATTTTCCACCACCAAGACCAAAATTTCTTCTGAGCACCGTTTATTTTCCACCACCATGATTTTGCACATGACATTTCCTTGGCCTGGAATTCCTTCCTTCATTTTATCTACTTAGTAAACTCCTATTCATGCTTCAAAACCCAAATCAGTTGTCATGCCCTCCAAGGGACTTACTCTCTTTCCCAACTAATAGAGAGAGAGGACTGCCTTTTTTTCTCCCCACTCATACATGCTGCTCTTCTCACATTAATCATGCTATCTTATCATTACTTTTAACATTTAGTTCTCCCATTAGGCTTGTGCTCATTAAGAATACTCTGCTCGGCCTCTCCAGCAGCCGGGTCAGGGCCTGCATCCAAGGAGTGATGTTTCTGAAGCTATGTAGTCACATGATTGGAGCCCCAGAGTGAAAGAGCTACTACATATCTTTCCTTTGCCTCCCACATACTTCGTTCATGTAAGTCTCTCAGCTTCTGAGCTGAGAACTTGAGTTTCTTCCTCTGCAAAATGGGAAAAGTAAAACAAGGATCTTCATTATTTCAGAAGCCCACAAAGAAGATGAATCTGATCGTGGGTTGGTAGGGGGAATGTGTCAAAACCCTTTCGTTCCTTGAAAAATTCCATTAGAAAGTCAAGGTGTTGGTATTGCAATTATTATTTGATTCCCACATGGTGAGGGCACTTCCAGGAATGTGCTTTGCTTGATGAGCCAATACATTTTCAGTCCCCACTGATGAATTTGGGAATCGAATACCTGTCATCTTGAAATAATTGACACATCTTGGTGAAGCGCTTGCATTCTTCTGATGAAATCCTGGATTCTTATTGAGAGCGAGGAGAAAGGCGTGTTACAGGGGAGCAATATTGTTTTATGGGCCTTCATCTTGGTTATTAACAAATGAGCGTTACATGTAGAAATGGTACAGGGGGAATTCAGTAATGAAGTTTCATAGGATTATAACGATTATTAGCCTGATGACAGTGGAATCCAGACTTCAGTGCTCTCGGTTTCCTTGGCACTCACTGTTCTGTGTTCTCTAATGCTGACGGACAGCAGGCTGGCTATTTCTGTCCCTATACCCCATCCTGAAGTTATCTGGGGAGTGAGCATAAAGGTGATAGGCTCCTTTAGCATATTTGGCATGGGGTGTCAGTAAACAGCAATAATTATAGGTGCCCTTATGCCATGTAAATAGCAAACATCTCATATTCTAGGAAGCTGGCACCCACTAGAAGTAGGAACAGTTAGCATCAGTGAACCCTCACCTCCCGACACCCCTCCATCCCTGCTTCTGAGCTGCCCAAGCATCCTCTAGTCCTCTGGAAATACAGCCAGTCCCACTATTTACACTCTCTCTATTTCCCTCTGCCCACCAGAAGCCACTGGGAAGATGAATTTGCCTTTCAGAGAAGGCCTCTGCACAATACCCAGCGCCCACATCCATACATCACCTTTTTACATCTGGCCAGGAATTCAGGCAGGCAGGGACTCAGGGGCTCAGAGCCAGCATGTGACATAGACCATAGTTGTTGGTTTTTCCCCTCCCTTTGGAGGCAGGGAAAGTAGGGCAAGATGTCTTCAGTGTGCAGAAAAGAAACACATCTTGTCCCTTTTCCGAGTCTCTCATCTGACCTCACGTGCACTTGAACGTGTGTGTTCTCCATCCTCAGTGCACGTACTCATAAATACAGAGTGCCCCACCCCCATGAATAGTCTACCTCAGTAAATAACTGGAAATAGCATCCCCTTTGAAGTGAGGCCCACCTGGTTTTGAGTTCTGGCACAGACTAGCTGCAGAATGTCCTTTACCTCTCTGAGCCTCAGTGTCATTGCCAGCAAAATGGGAATTACACTATCTCGCTTACATCGTTTCATTGAAAAAAAATGGTATGTTAGGATTACATTTGTCTATGAGAAGTAGAAAAATGTAAGATAATTTGTTTTAAAAAATACAGGATTTTTTTATGTTATGTAAAATAAATCTAGGCTGGTAGGGCACTTATGGTATGGTATTGGAGACCCAAGTATATTCTAAGTTGCTCTGACATCCTTAGCACACAATTTCTACCTTATAGTCCAAGATGGCTGCTTGAGTTCCAGCCATCAAGTCTACTTTCCAGCCAGTGAGAATAAAGAAAGGAGGAAAAGAGCTAGCTTTCTCTCTGGATGGTCACTGCTCAGAAGTCACATATACTTTTGCTTATATCCCTAGATTTTAGCAATTCAAGGCAATGGCCATGCATTATCAAGCCTTGAAGGGAATGTTCAATGCGATGGAATGAATGTTGACTTTTAAAAATATAACACAATAGCAAGGTGATGACACATGATCTATAGTGAACACATTATAATTTTATAATAGAATAATATAACAGCTACTTTTAATCGAGGAGTTATTACATGTTTTGGTGTCCACCAAACATTGCATATTTATTATCTCATTCAATCAAAACACTGGTATGAGATAGGGACTATTGTTATTCCATTTTTACAGACAAAAAAACAGACTAAAAAAGATTATAGAACTCACTTCCTATGGCTATAAGTAGTGGAAGTTATAATTCAGAAATTGATACTCTTTTCCCCAAGAAGTCATGTTGGCATGGTTTATATTTAACATGATGCACACTGGTTTTGTTGGTTCCAAGCAAATTTACTTGATTTTAAAAGACCCCAACCAGTGAGCTATCAAGTCTCTGGATTCAGGCAGCCCATGTTCCATTCCCAGCTTCACCACTCACTGGCTTTAGGACCTCCTACAAGCTGCTGACCTTATTTGAGCCTCAGTTTTCTAATGTGCAAAATGGGAATAATTGTAGTACATGTCTCTTAGGGGTGTTATGAGGATGAAATGAGGTCATGCTGAGTACCCGTGTACCTGGCCCACAATAAATGCTTATTTAACTACTGGTCATTCTTATAATTAATAACATTATTATTGTTAATGTTGACATAACTTTATGAACAATTCTAGCAGCTTGGCAACCCACAGACCTTGCCTTAGAAGGGTGCTGAGGGTGGGAGGGGGCTGGCTCAACATCCTACCCTATCCTGTGCTCTATAGGACATGCTAGAGGCCTTCACTGGCCTGTCCCAAAGTCCTGGGGGGCTGGGGGGTAAGGAAAGGGGGGCAGGACGAGCCGGTCCCTTCCTCTGCAGCAGGGGATCGAGCACAGTGGCCTCCTGTCCTAGACTCCTGTCATCCCTTCAGCCCTGGACTTGTATCCTTTGGGGAAATTCTTTGCCAAGCTGCTCAGTAGGGCCTGCCCATTCTCCCCATCTTCCCTCCTGGCCCTGCCTTGTGTCTGCACCCTCTGCTCATTTCCTAGGCCTAGGCCAGAGCCTTCAGTTGAATGGCTTCCTGTAAGTTCATGCTGAAATTTAAGTGCTAAGTGCACCCTTAACACCTCTGATCTTTGCTGCAAGCTTCTCCTTTAATCATGTTTAACTGACAAACCTGAAGGCAGTTGGTGATGCTAATGTTTATCCAAGAACTGCAAATAGGGTGGGCACTCTGGAAATTACCTCTGGGCACTTGGGAATAAATGGTCACTGGAGAGAACACAGGATTCCTCCCCTTTCCGCCTCCCCGCAGCAGAGCCCTCTTTCAGCTGCTCTGATTTGCAACACCCTCCGGTCCATGCAAGTACACCACAGAAGGGGGAAATCTTCTGTGGGGCCTTCGTGCCTAAGGTTGACCCTGCCCAGCTGCTCAAAGGGCATCCTCCCTATTCCAGAACCCGGGAGCCCCATTTCTCTGTTCAGCGGCTCCTCAGAGTTGCTGAGGTTCCTGAGCGAAAGTAGCAGATTCTGCCAGCCTTGCCTGCCTTCTGCCTTTTGGATACTAGTAAAGGTCATGCAAACGTCTGCCTTGTCACGTTCACTCCCACTTGGGGAATTTTGGGGATGAGTATAACCTTATTATTTCAATATTGATTATTTCTCATGGTTATTTCACTTTTTCAGAGTTGACTCTGAGACTTGCCAAGCGCTACATCCACTGTCACTGAAATTTAGGAGCTGAGACAGGCCCAGCAGCCCTCCTGGCAAGGGTGTGGCAGAGCCATTGGATCTGACTTTGGCTCCTATGTGACCTTGGACAGGCCCCTTTTTGTTCTGGCATTCAGGGGGAGGGCAAGCCACACTCCTTGGGCCCACAGGCCAGGCCAGCGTAGTACAGGGGGAGAATTCCTACCCCTCATCTGTCAAGACATCTCTGGTCATACAGCTTGACAATTTAAGCTTCAAAGCTTTTGCTCCGTCATTACCAAAAAATAAAAATCGTTTCTTTTGCTCACTTGTCCCACTCGAATGCTGTGTAATATCGTTACAGATTGATATGTTTATGACTTTGTGACCCGGGGGAAGCTGGCAATTCCACTGTGCCCATTTCTACTCCTGGGTTTCTGGAAAGGTCACAACAAAATTATTTTATCAAGTACACCACAGAAGGGGGAAATCTTCATCTTATATTATACATATGCAGCACTTGACCTTCTCTTGAGATACGGCACCTCTTAGCTACACTTACTTAAACATAATGCAGCTCTTTCCCGGATGCACACAGAGAGAATAATTAGGTGCCCTGGCCTCCCAGCCGGAGAGGAGGTTGTGCTGTGGGGCTGACCTCCAAGATGAGAAGGAAAGAGAGTTGGGGCAGCCGGGGGCAGGGCAGGGGTGAGTCCACAGAGCTGATGAGTGGCAGGCTCATCCTGAGGATGGGGCCACCTGGGAAGGTGAAGCGGACACTGTGGCTTGTTCCCGTCCCCCTGCTGATTATGCACCTCTGCCAGGCCCCTCATTGCCTTCTCTGGGTCTTGCTTTCCCCATCATGCTCCGGGATGTGCCACTTTGATCCATGGATAGCACCTACCTGGGTCATTGAGTTAAAGATCCTGAGCTCTGGTCTGGGAATGGGTGCCGTGATTGATTCGTGATGTCTGCCCTGGCCAGCATGTGGGAGTGGTAATAGCAGCTGTGCAGGGTACTTGCTAACCCTGTTCTAGGGTATTTCTAAGGTCCTTTCCTACTCTGGCTACCTATGATCCGGGGACTCTCCAAAGCCCTGGGGTGAGGCAGTTTGGAAAGGGAGAAACAGTAACCTTCCCTAAGAGAAGAGTACTGTTTGCCTTGTCAGGTTTTGGAGGGGAAATGCGATTTGTGGTTCGTGTTCTGTTTCTGGGTTTTTGTTTGTGTTTGTTTTTCATACTGGCTTTGTGAACAGCAGAGAGAGCAGGGAAAGCAGTGCAGGTTCTGGGTGTGATGACCCCAAGGCCTGGCTGTCTGTGTGGCAGGTGGCCAGCCCATGCCCCCTGGCCCACGGGAAAGAGCAGCAGCCCTGGTGGCTTCTCACCACCCTCCTGCATGAGAAACACAGTGAAAAGTCACCTTCGCTTTTCTTAAGAACTTGCTTATAAATTATTTTTAACGGGAATTCATCAAGGTCTGTGTCAGGGGAAAACCTTAAAAATAAGATTTTTCTCGAAGGGTAAACACTTCAGTTTGAAAATATGGGCAGCAGCTTGACTGCCAGCATATGTCCCCCTCGCCCGCTGCCCAGAGCTACCAGATTGATGATGTTTTTAGAACGTTGGCAGCCAGGCTCTGACTCAGGTGGAGACAGGGCCTGGGGAGGAGACATTTGGGGATTCTCCACCCCTTCTGCACCCTGGCATAGCAGTGGGTGCTGAGGCCTGGAGCTGGTGGCCCAGTGGGTCCAATCAGGATAGAGGACCTTGGGTTCCTAGGAGTGGCCACAGTGATCTGGCCCTTACCTTCCAAGAAGCATCTCCCTGGTAGTGGAAACAGGTAGGGCTCCCTTCAAAGAGCCTGGCTGGCTGCTGGCAGGGTGCTTCTGCCCTCTTCTGAAGGACAAATCCTTTGCCCCTGCCCCCAGTAAAGGCTCACCCACCTCCTTGACCACCTGGCTGTGACCTCATCTCTTCTTTAGGAGGCCTTGCCCTGCTTCTGGAGCCCAGTGCCTTGAGAATTCCATCACCATTTGGCCATTTGCTGCCTCTGGATTAGGGGCTCCCCTGGGGTCCCCTTTCATTTCTGATTCCCTGCACGTCTACCTTCACTCCTCAACATTAGCCCTCTTCTTTCACAATGGTAAGAAGGTGACTCTCTCATACCTAACTCAGGGCATATAGAAGTGATTTCCAAATGCATGTTGAATGAATGAGAGATGCATGTAAAAGAGAAGGGCCCTGTTGGGCTAAAGCTTAGGACGTTGCCTCACGGGGCTCTCAGTACCTACTGGCTGACCAGTTGGCCTGTTGGGAGAGGCTCAGGTAATGCCACACCTTCAGGGGCCAGTGAAATAGAGTCGACGTGGTGGCTGGGTCTCCAGCTAGAGGACACCTCTGGGGGTCCCATTCCAAAATCCTGAAGGCTTTGGCTGCTCTGAGGATTCCTGAATCTAAAGGCTGTGCACCCTTCTTGGTGCAGGGGCTCCTCTAGCGCTGTATGCAGGCAGCCGGTAGGGGACAGACTTGGGGAGTAGACACAGCCAGAGGCACCAAGTCAGTTCTGGTTTCTGAGTGAACCCTCAGCCCCACTTCTCTGCTCTGGGCCCTTTCCTCATGTCACTCCCCAAGCCCTCAAAGTCGTATGGACAGTGAACCCACTGCCAGGGTGCTGGATTTTTAAAGAGAACCCCAGGAAGAGGGAAAGGCCTAACTTAAGTGGATGAAACATGGAGGATGAGCAGGGACACAAGCCAGACAACAGGTCCTCCTCTCTGCCTCCTAGCACCCAGCCCAGTGCCCGGCACCCCGTAGGAGCTCAGTGCATATTTGTTGAATGGCAGTGATTCCTAATCAATCACCAGGTCTTCTTCTTCTAAATGACTCTTGAATCCATCTATGTCTCTCCATACCTACTACCCTGTGGTGTTTCCTTAATTGTCTCCACTGTAATTCATTCTCTTCCCAGCAGCCAGTGTGAACTTTCAGAAACAAACAAACAAAAACACCCAATTGTGTTTCTTTCCAGTTTTAATCCCATCAGTGACTTCTTTGGACCTTGGGGCCTTGATGCCAGGAGCTCAGCTACCAATCCAGACTCAGCCTCCTCACCAACTGATTTACTCCTGCCCACCCCACACGCACTCGGCCTGAGCCTCTGGCACTTACTCTACACCTGGACCAGGGACACACTGCTCAGTCTCTTCATTGAGACATATTCTTTCTCCTTGGGCCTTTGCACATGTTACTCTCTCCAGGTGGAAGGTTCTCTACCTCCACTCACTAACCCACCCACTCTGCCAACTTGTATGGCTTTTATTTATTCTTTATGTCTTAACTTAGATGTCCCTTGCCCGAGACCCTCCTAGAGTGGGCCAGATCCCTGCTCTGTCCTCTTCACACTGATCCCATCTGTTGGAATTGACAGTTGGAGTCTGTCTTCCTCCACGAGGATGCCAGCTCTGTGGGAGATGGGTTGGGGGGGAGTCTTTGTGTGTTTCACCCATTTGTGTATCCCAGTGCCTAGCACAGTTCCAAGTATATAGTAAGTTGTCATTTAAAATCCTTTACAATGAATAATTGATGAAAACATTCAGCTTGGCTTCTTGCAAACAACATCTGCTATTTATTGAGGAGATGCCACATTCCAAAAAGTTTACCTGCACATACTGATCTTCGAAAGCTAGCACCTTTTTTTTACAGATGGGAGAGCTGAGGTTCAGAGGGTTAAGTAACTTGCTTAAGGTCACGCAACCAGTGAGTGGCAGTTTTCTCAGCCCCCAAAGCCATGATGCTTCTGCTCTCCCTGGTGGTCTAGGGCTGTGGCTTTCACTCAGAAGCTGCATCAGGATCACCTGGAGGCCTTGCTGCCACTGGCTGCTGGCCCCAGCATGGTTTCTGCTTCAGTAGGTGTGGAGTGTCATCTGGGATTCTGTATTTCTCCAAGTTCTCAGGAGCTGCTGCTGGGCTGGGGAGACCACAGATTGAGAATCACTGGCCTCGATCACTAGGAAACACCTGAGCTTGCTTTACGCTACCCCACTCTCCAACCACAAAGGTCTTGGGTCAAGATGGCAGGCTGCATCCCTGAAGTTCCTCCACTAGGCTTTGCCGCCCAGCCCAGCGTAGCCTCCCACACCTGGACATGGTGTTGGCTGTGCTGTGCCTGGCTGCTCTCTGAGGACAGGGAGCCATTGGTGACAAGAACCTAAGTGTCTGCCCTCCCCCTTGAAATATTGCTCTTCTGTTTGTCCCCCTCCAGTCCTGACCAGTGATCTCTCCATTCCACCAGGGCTCGGTGCCCCCATCCTGACCCCACCTCTTTAACAACGTCTGTGCTGATGGATGCATTCCAGACTCACTGTAGCTCCTGCTTCCTGGAAGTTACAGTCCTGTCTGTGTCATGGTGCTGACAGCATTCATCAATTTCAGCAAGTGTCACCAAGAGTGATAGGAATGTATGACACAGCTAAGTGTCCCCTCTGCACAGGACATTACAGCTGGGACCAGGCCCAGGGAGACAGGACCTGGAGACCCATTTGGCTTCATGTGTGCAGGTCCACCTAGAAGTAAAAGTGTCCCAGCCCACCTCCTACCATGTCCTCCATAAATGCTTTGTGCTCCTGACAACTTCTGCAACTACCCAAAGGTTCCACAGGCAAGCTAGGGCTCTCTCTGAATCTTGGACACACTTTTCCCATTGCCCTCCCCTCCCATTCCTGCATCAACACTTACCCATCCTTCAAGGCTTATGCATGTGCCACTTTCTCCAGGCAGCCTTCCTAGCTTCTCTTTCCTCTCCCTTTCTTCCAAATATCTCTTGCACAGGCATCTCCAACTCTTTGGAGCTTTTTTTCAGTAAACAGCCTAGTCTTACCTGTGCTGCTCAGAGCCTTGGGGTCAGAGGATGCCATCCATACTTTGTGTCCTCCCAAAATTTAAAAATGTAGTGATTGAGATTTTTCTTTGATTACTCAAATCTTATATCTACAATACAAAACATAGGGAATTACATAAAAACACTAAATAATCATTACCAGTAATGCTGCTATTCCCAGCTATCATTTTAATGAGTATGATATATATATATATATATATGTGTGTGTGTGTGTGTGTGTATATATATATATGCATCTATGTATGTAGAATGAAGTTTATACTCTCTATATAGTTTTAAACCGACTTTTAAAATATTTTTCCATGGTATACTTTTAATGACTGTGTAGTATTCCATTACTTAGTCAATACCCAATTATTTGACTTTTTAAGTTTTCTTTTATTCCTCCTCCCTTTCTTCTTTCCATATTTTGAATAACACTGGCATAAACATCCATTAGCATGAATCTTTTTCCACATCATGATTTTTTATCAGAATGAGTCTTTAGAAGTAGAATTGTTGAATCAAAGCTCTGAACATTTTGACAATCTTAATACAGAACAGCTTTAAGAATCCACACTTTGCGGGGGAGTGCCCATCATCTCATACCCTCTAATACGAAGATCATATTATTGTTGTTGTCGTTTTTATCACAGCTTTTATCTTGGGTCTCATCACAGTTTTCGGCAAGCATTCAGTTCAACCAGTCACAGACTGCGCATGCCTGGTATGAGCTCATGCTAAGCTCTGGTGTGTGGGACATGCAGAGATGACAAGACCTGGTATCACCCTCCAGAGAAGTTCTGAGCCAGGATAGTAGTGGGATGAGTGGATGCATGCATGCCTGGGAGCTACATCTCTGCTCTCACTTTTCTCAACACATTGCCGAGAATATAAGGGGAAGCAGGAGCATCATGAGGCCGTGGGTCCTTGGGGTTGTTCAGGGGCACCCATTCGTGGGAAGAGCAAAGACCACTGTTGACAGTAGACAAGGAAATTCCAGCCCAGAGGCCCAGTGCCACCGCCTTCCAGAGAGCCTGGAATTCCAGAGCCAAATACCCATGGTGTCAGCCATCAATAATGCGAAAGTGATGGGGACATTGGGCCACAGGAGTGAGTCTAAATATTGGGCTCAGCATGAGGCCACAAGACCTAAGAAAGACCTGTGTACATGTCTTGCAGGACCCTCTTGCCTCCCCACTGGGCCACCACCACACCTATCGCAGTGCTGCTGAGCTGCCGAGCTGCCCAAGCTCTTCTGCCTCTACAGAGCTTGGGCAAGTGTGGAGAGGAAGGGGGCGTTCTAGGTCCAAGGGGCTCAGGGCTCCAAACCTCTTAATCCCTGGCCAGGAGCAGGTGCCTTGTCTCTCTCACTGTCACTAAGAGAGGTAGGCAGAGACCTCCAAGCCAGCTGCTGAGATGCACCTGCCTTGAGAAAAAGGCACCGGTTCTTAAACAGGGGATGAATATTCATTGGCATGAACCTTTGCAAACTCATTTGGGGGAGAAAAATTAGAGCAGGAGAAATAATCAGATTATTAAAAAAGAAAGAGCAAGGACAGAAGGCGGTAGTGGAGGGAAGACTCACATTTAAAATGCAAGGAGAGATTTCCTTCCTGCAGAGTAGCTGTGACCCCCTGGATCATGCGCTGGGAATAGCTAAAGCTCTCCCACATTTCTCCTGCATAAAAATGTTGCTCTCTGAGGCCACGGTTGAGGGGGGAGGGGCAGAGGCATTGTACACCCTCCACATATGAAAATTATACAATAATGTTTTGAGGTTTTCATTTTATCTCCCTTCGATATCAAGAAAATTTGTGAGAGCTAAAGAGGCCCTGGTGAGTGCTGAGTGACAGGTTAAAGGGCTCCAATATAGATTAGATGGTCCAGTATCTCCTGAGGAAATTGCATAAAAGTGGTTATTCCCTCTCACTTCTATTAATTTCCTCTTCCTGGCTGCTTGGAAATGCTTCATAACTTGATGCTGCAGATGGGGACGAGAGGCGCTTTCCATTATCTCAATCACTGCACTGTTTATGAGACACTTAATCTGTTTCTTTATAAAGTAATAGTACTGTAGGTGATGGATTTAGTGTCACTGGAAGTCTGCGTGCAGGGACGAGAGGGGGCGGTTCTCGAGAGCATTGTAAGCACTGGGTAATTTGTTACCTCATTGAGGCTCTGAGAAGTTGGGTGGGCGTTCCAAGGTGACCTTGTGGATATCAGCTAGAGATCGCGAGTACCGTCCCTTGTCACTTAAAGGGGGAGGGAAGTGCTGTGTGTTTTGCCTGGGGAACGGAAAATAACACGTGCTTAAAGGCTCTTGTCTTTCCTCTCAGTCAACGGCGGCGGGCAGGGGAAGAGGTGTACGTGGAGGGAATGCCACGCCCAAGCTCCATTCATCACCTGTCTGCACTGTGATCACTTGCAGTGGAGGAAAGAAACCCCCTTTTCTTAAGGAAACAAAGCAATCGTGGGCTGCACTGGTGTCGGAAACGGACAGCCCTCCTAGTTGCAGGTGCCCCACTGGCCAGGGTCCCGTGTGAATGCACAGGAGGGCGCAGGAGCTTCTTCTCTGCCCAGCCACCTGCTGGAGTAACAGTGAAGCCGTCTCTGCTGAGATCCTGGGCTGGGCCCTCTCTGACCCCATTTCCCTTCCTGCCTCTCCTGTTCTCCCACCTCTTCCCTTCATACTTGGTCTTTGCCCCTCCTTCTGAATCTCACCCCCTCCTCACCACAGGAAAACGTTTCTAATGGTCTTCATCTCATAACAAGGGATCCCCCAAATGGTGCACATCCTCCCCGACCGGTCTCCCCATGCCGTGCACACACAAGCACAAGCACAGATCACACGATATCAGAATCAGCCTTTCATTTTCCGCCTCCCCCACGAGGAAGGGCGCTTCCTAAAGTCTGCCCCCATCCTCACTCTGGGCTATGTTTCTAGCCTGGGGCCTGGCTCGTGGTAGATCTTCAATAAACATTTGGTGAATGAGGGGCTCCTAACTGTAGTGATAGTGCTGACCATCATCCTGTATCGAGAGAAAGGCAACCCTTGAGTTTTAAAATGATATTAAAGCGAAGAATTGTGTTATGAACCTTAAAATGCTTTAAGTGTGAGTATGTGTTTGGCTAGACTATCACAGCTTATCATTAGCATTTTCTGAGAGTGTAGAGCCCTTAGGTAGGTGTGTGGTCTCCAGGCTGCCAGAGTCCCCACTGTACTCTACTGTGTTACTCCCAGGTGCTTTGCACATTCAGGTGACTCACCTGGGCCATTTGCTTTCTCTTTCCCTTTCCCTTTCCCTTTCCCTTTCCCTTTCCCTTTCCCTTTTCCTTTCCCTTTCCCTTTCCCTTTCCCTTTCCCTTTCCCTTTCTCTTTCTCTTTCTCTTTCTCTTCCCAGAAGCTCCATTTATCACCTCTAACAATTAAAGTGGCTTTTCCCCCAGGGCAGCAGAGTTTTCTTATTTATTTTTCTGTGTTAAATTTCTAGTTAAATAACTCTATTCTTAACTTCTATTTCTTAGTACTGGTGTCTGATACAAGATGAGTTAAAAAGGCTTTGTGGCCCAGCCGGTGTGGTTCAGTGATTGAGCATCAATCTATGAACCAGAAGGTCGAGGTTCAAATCCTAGTCGGGGCACATGCCGGGGTTGTGGGCTCGGTCCCCAATGGGGGGCATGCAGGAGGTAGCCCAAAAATGATTCTCTCTCATCATTGATGTTTCTCTCCCTCTCCCTTCCTCTCTGAAATTAATTAAGGTATATATTTTTAAAAAGGTTTTGTGGACTAGCCAGGTGCTTTAAACTTTTGCACTCGGATGTCGAGTGTGACTCGACACGGTTAGCATCGGTAGCAGGAATCGAAAAAGAAGCAAGCAAGTGCAAATTAACCATTACTTAACGCATTAATTCTATGAGAAAATATAGCACACATGTGCTTATACTAGTAAGTTACAATCTAAAGTTTAATAAATGAACCTAGGAATGCTGATTCTTTACAAATTAGAGAATGCATAGACACAGATTTAACAAAATATTAACTTACGAAATTTAAATATTAACGAGATTCATTCATTGTACTTAATTACAGGTAAATATGTATTTTGTAGGTATATCGATTTGCTTATTATACAAGACAAATACTATGTGGAGAAACAATTCTTCCATTTGGCACCAGAATTCATTTACCTGCTTTAGGACTCAAAACTTATAATCTGATCCTGAACTCTAAAAGTTTTTGCAAAGAAAACTGCTTTTTCAAAAGTGGATGAGTAGGTTGGAGTGGAGAGGAAGTAGCCTTACTTAGCACATTTTAATGTTTGAGGTTATTAAATTATGATATAATCTGCGGCAGTTGTGAGAAATGTGAGTTTATTTTTCATTGATCATTTACACAGATGAGCTAGTTGAGGTGCTGAGGGATTACATGGCTTGCCAGCGATCACCCATCTAGGCACCAGCAAAGCCAGGAATCAGACCCAGGTTGTCTGACCCCTGCCTGGTGCTCCCTCCCCGGAAAGGATGGAATCCCAGGACTTCTCTTCCCTGTCTTTCGTGGAATGTCTTTCTTTAAAGTCCAGCCTGGACCAGTTCTTCTCCATTTCCTCCTCTGGTGGCTGCCTTAGAGCCCAGGGGCTTGGGGCCACCCAGTTCTGCCTCCTTCATAAGAAGTTTCAGGAAGGCATTTCCCAGTCCCTTCTCCACTCGTGGATATTGATATGATTTTTATGCTGTTAACTTTTTAATGTGAAGCAAGGAGGCTTTTAAGTGCTGGAAAGACGGTGAAGACACGTTGTTCCTCTTGGACTGATACATTAGGAAAATTGTAGTGTGGAGGGGACCAGATGCATGCATGCAAGGCACGGTTTTCCCCTCCCCCACTTGGCAGGGAAAGAGCTTCTGCTGTGTTTGAGCAGCTCAGGCCTGGGGTTTCCCTGTGTTCTTCAGCCCCAGAACTGAGTGGGGCCCAGCAATGCTGGGTGATTTACAGTGGAAAGGACCAAGTGCTTCTCACGGGGTACGGGGAGAGATGTAAGAAGAGGAGGAAACAAACAAAGGGAGAACCCATCCTGAGTGGCCTCAGACAGATAGATCAGCAATTAAAATTCCAGGGTACGTTGCTATATCATTCAGTTGGTGTATTATTTGTTGAGTCTTTAGTAGAGATTTAAGTTGAGTTTCTTTACTTTCTACAGAGAAGTTTCTTTTGAATCTGCTAAGATGGGTCAGAAAGTGACCCCATTTTCACATGGGTCACAACAAATTTCAATGCCCTTATTGGATCATCTCAATAACATTGTCCCCAGTGCATTTCATGGGACTTGAATCCCAGGTGATGCTTGATGAAATAGAGCTTTCTGGTGAGGAAACATAGCATTCTATATCCCATTTGGAAGTTCTGAAAATTCTGTAATAAAAAAATGAGATTAATTTTTTGAATCCACATTTTTAAAAATATCTTGCCTCAGGACCCTTTTATAAGTAACAGATGCTAACAACCCTAAGAAGGTGGACTCCATGGAACATTCTTGGGTTCTGCCATTCCAGAACATTCCAATTCAGAAGTTGCCTCCCATCTAAGCTGTGCTCCCACCCAGTGCACTTTCAGAGTAACTGAAACACTGTACCTCACTTCAGGCGAGCAAAGGAGTGAGAAAAAATTCCCAGCATCGGAACCAGTCTTTCCTTCTTGTCTTAGTAGAAAAGTTGTGGATATTTTCCAAAGAGTTCATGTGTATATTATTACTATCATTTCTCCCACAGTGTCATTCTGGGCAACTTTTTGAACCCCTTCATGTCTCAATTTCCTCATTTGCAAAATGATGATAATAATAGTGACCCCATAGAGAAATGCATGTAACACATTTAACAAGAATGTTAACAGATGGTGGCTACTACTCTTATTAAAGAATACTCTTCCCTTGCCAGGAGGGAACTATATATTTTGGAAGATGAGCTTTGTATCAGTAGAAGCCATTATAATGGTACTTCTGTTCCAGCAAAGATCACATCTCTAATAATAAAAGCATAATATGCTAATTAGACTGGACGTCCTTCTGGACGACCCTCTGGACGAAGCCAGGGCTGTGAGAGAAGCCCGGGTCCCGGGTGCCTGCCAGCGGCCAGAGGGAAGCCCAGGTCCGGGGTGCCAGAGGGAAGCTGGTGCCGGCAGCTGGGGGAAGGAAGGCCTTCTCTTGCACGAATTTTGTGCATCGGGCCTCTAGTTGTATTATAATTATATGAGGACTGGATCAAGAGCTTCTTTTTTTATTCTTTATTGTTTAAAATATTATATATAGTATTACACATGTCTCCTTTTTCCTCCATTGACCCCTCCCCGGCCACTTCCTTCCCGCCCCCTGCACTTGCCCTCACACCGCCCCCCCGCCAGTGTCTGTGTCCATTGGTCATGCTTATATGCATGCATACAAGTCCTTTGGTGGATCTCTTAAACCCCCCCTCCCCTCTCTTCCCTCTGAAGTTTGATAGTCTGTTTGATGCTTCTGATTCTTCTCTGCCTCTGGATTGATTAATGTTCATCAGCTTATGTTGTTTATTATAGTCCACAAATGAGTGAGATCATATGATATTTATCTTTCTCCAAATGGCTTATTTCGCTTAGCATAATGCTCATAATGTCCATCCATGCTGTTGCAAATGGTAAGAATTCCTTCTTTTTTACAGCAGTGTAGTATTCCATTTTGTAGATGTACCAGAGTTTTTTAATCCATTCATCTGCTGATGGGCACTTAGGCTGTTTCCAAATCTTAGCTATTGTAAATTGTGCTACTATGAACATTAGGGTAGATATGTCCTTTCCGATTGGTGTTTCTGGTTTCTTGCGATATAGTCCTAGAAGTGGAATTACTGGGCCAAATGGGAGTTCCATTTTTAGTTTTTTGAAGAAACTCCATACTGTTCTCCACAGTGGCTGCACCAGTCTGCATTCCCATCAGCAGTGCACGAGGGTTCCTTTTTCTCCACATTCTCACCAGCACTTGTCATTGGTTGATTTGTTGATGATAGCCATTTTGACATGTGTGAGATGGTATCTCATTCTTGAAAGCAGGCTGTGTTCTCTAAATTCCCTTTATCAGGTCCTCAGAAGGGTTACAGTAAGTATTTGTGGAATGAATTTGTGAGGTATGTAAGAAAGCCACATGAGTTGACCCATGAAGAAAGTTTACCTGGTCTCAGAGGAGGATGAACCAGAGTATAATCCTGGGGACAGGAAGAGTAAGAGCTGAGATAGTGAGAAAGGGTCTCAGAGAAGTGGAGCAGGCAACAGGAATATTTGCGGAATCAGCAAGGAGGAGACCAGAAATCTAGAGTAGAGGGTCTCTGTAGGTGAGGCATGGTGAAAGCCCAAGGACTAGGCTGGATGGAGTCAGACATTTTTGGGCATATCTCTTTAAAGGTGATCACACAGGGAATTAAGAGGAAGCAACTCATATCTGAGGGCACCTCTAGTTGGCGTCAGGCTGTGCCAGGCTTTCCCAATATTCCCCGCAGCCATGTACATGATAGATGACACCAAATGCATGACACATTCCCTGGTTCACTGCCTGCAAAGCCATCCTTTTCTTGCCTCACCCTCCAAAGCATTTAAAAATGCAATTAACAGAAAATGATGTTGTTAAGCCAGTAACCTTGAAATCACTTTAATTTCTCTTTAAAGAATCACTCATGAAATACAGTCCCTTACTATCATTCATAACAAGTGCTTGTTAGCCCAGTACACAGTGTCCCTCATGGTTGTTGCAACATGGCATTTAAGAACCATGGGTCTGGTCCATTGGTCAACCAGGACCCCTTTCCATGGAAGGACATTAGGCAAGATTCCTTCAGTGAGTGGCTCAGGGTAAGGCCCTGGCTATTAACCAGGTAGAACAGGGAGGGAATAACCATTTAAAGAGCACTTAGGTCCCAGACGCTGAGCTACACATTAGATTCATTTTCTCAATTAAATCTCTCAACATGCGTGAAAGGGAAGGATCATTATTCATATTGCTCAAGTGAGAGAGGCCATTGGTACCAGGAAGGTATTTTTCACTAAGGATGTTTGAAGAATTGGAAGTGTTAAATAGGGGTTTTCTAAATCTGAAATGCTCATTTTGTGCATGGGTATCTCCATATCCTTTTTAGTGGGGGTGGGGGGGGGGCAGAATCTTTTGCTTTTCAGTTCCAGGGAAAGGCTTCTCACTCTGCTATTCCACTAATTCTCAGATGGTCTCTTTGTGTTCCAGCCTGCCCTGCAGGGATGTTCAAGGCCAGCCAGGAAGCTGAGGGCTGCTCACACTGCCCCTCCAACAGCAGATCCCCCTCAGAGGCATCTTCCATCTGCACCTGCCGGACTGGCTATTACCGAGCGGATTTTGACCCCCCAGAAGTGGCATGCACTAGTAAGTGTCTTGTAAGGGCTCTGGGCTGGGGAGTTTGGTGTAAGTGGTGGGCCTGTGGCAGGGGAGACTAAGACAATATTCTGCAATTGCTGCACTGGCTGCAGTGCTGAAATGCTGGCTGCGGTGCTGAAGTGGACAGCTCCTTACTGGCCATGCAGGGTCCCTTTCTCTTCTTAGTATCACAGGGTGGAGATTAGGTTCTTTCTTACCTCCTCCTCCCAGATGGGAGCGTTCTTTGAGTACAAATTCAAGATCCGCTAGGAGATTGCAATGGTTCCTAGTAACTCTTCCAGTCACCTCCTCTAAGAAGTCCCTTGGCTCTGTATTTCTGTGACCAGCTCTTCTCAGACATTCATTTTATTAATTGTTGAGTTATTCTGTGTTTGCCTTCTCAGTTACCAGATGAAGGTCTTGTATCCTTTGCAGTGCCTAGTATAGTTCAGCATCTCTACCCTCACCAAATGACAAGACCAGAGGCCTGGCCACAGGACCCACCTATGTGACAGATTTTCTAGGGGCTGGGCTAATGCATCAGCTCCACCACTCTCTCATTCTCTCTTTATAGAGGAGGGCAGTCATCCTGACAAAAGTGTGTGTGAGTTATTGGGGGATGACTCCACTTCCTGTGTAAAGATGGGGAAAGGGAGAAATTCCTCACAATCTTCTCCCCCATAATCGTGTGAGGCAGGAAGCACTATTCTCTCTACTCCCCTAAGTGTTGTAGCACCAAAACACAGGTTGTTTTTCTTTCTGCTATTCCCATTGCCCTCTCCAGTGGAGCCTCTAATGATGCTAAAGTTTTCTTCTGCACTGGAAACTGTTGCCTGGCTTCCTCTGCGACTTTCCCCTCACCTCCTTGGATCAAATTTCTTCCACCCCAGCATAGAAGGGTTCAGAGGGAATGTTTCATACATACTTGCAGTTTGGTGGGCAAAAAAAAAAAGTCCTGAGCCCCCAGTAGAAGAGTTTCTTGATTCTGGCTTTGCAATGTATGTAACCTTTTCTGGGTGAAGAAGAGGAATGAAAGTGTCTTCTAGATCAAGGTCCTGAGGTCGATCAATGTTTATAGATTTGAACTGAAAAAAAATAAAAATGAAAAGCTCATCCTCTTATAAACTGATTTTCCCCAGGCCCCCCTCTCTGGTGGGGTGAGAGGAACAGAAATGATTCTATTTCTGCTGAATAGAGTCCCTGTCTTTCTGTTGCAGTATCTTCTCTACTGTTTTCTGAGGTTCCCATGGGTCTCTGTGACCTTGACCCATTGTTTAATGTACTTCTTTAGAAGCCACTTAGGGGTGAGGAATCACCACTGCCTGGATGTCCAGAAAAAGGACCGGCCTCGATGGCTGCCAAAGCACATAGCCAGGGTCTCACAGCTCCCCTCCTGAAAAACACATTCCCTTCCATTTCTGCCCGTGAGCCCTCTCTCCTCTGCAGATTAACTCATGCACATAGAGAGCTGGGCCTCCTAGCTTCCCACTTAGGAGGCCCACCCTGTAAATCCATCCGGCCCTTGGATAAGGCCACCTGGAGGGAAAGTAGGCAATGACCAGATGCTCAGAAAGCTAATGTGGAGCTATCCTCCTTGCCATATTGCACCCCTTCTACCTTTCAAGGCTTATCTTCCGACCAACTAACCTGATGTGCTTGAACCAATAGGATGATTCCTAGAATAAATAGAAATATCCCAAAGCCTCCAGTCCACACACTTAGACTCTCATTCTACTCTGCCTACCCATAACCTGCGTCCACCTCATTGAAATCAGACCTCACTGGCTTTTCTCTCCTTCTCTGGCCCAGCTATCTCTGGAGTTAGACACACCTTTCTCACCCCCTGTGATCCTACTACAATCGCCCCACCTTGCCCAGAGTAGGGGTGAATGCTAGACTTGCCTGTGTGCAGCACCGCACCCTTTGCTCTTGTGCCACAGATATAGAGTGCTAGGGTCAGACTAGAGGTCACCAAATCAAAGCCACACTTATCTGTGATGGCCAGGCCCGAGAGCAACTCACAGATGCATTGTCCAGCCTCGGCCTGCAGGGGCAAGCACTTAGTGAGGGTCCCAGAGGCCCGGCTGGGCTGCCGCACAATGCTAGGCAAAACAAATGTAAATAAACCTATTATTTCATTGAGCCTCATTATATATTTGATTTATTGTGTGCTCGTGAAGTACTGTATGAAAAAGTCAATTTGTTGGCTTTTATAATCTCATTAGGGTTTCCTTTTAAAGCTTTCTAATTGGAGGTGCCATCTGTTCTCTTAAAGAGGCATCACACATCACCATAGTAAATAATTTTTCAGATACCAGGAACATAGCTGGAGTGTTTGAGGCCAGGCACAGCCCTGCACCCATGGCCTTGGGGACCCGGCTGGTTACCCAAGTGGAGCAAGACAGCCGGACAGAAGCCCAGCTCAGCCTGAGAGAGGATGTTTGGGGTGGCGAGGGGACAGGTGCCTATTCACTTTGTAAGTGCCCTCCTCCATCCCTCCAACCAGGGAGCAGTTATGGATGAGCAGGGCAGTGGGAGGACCCAGGGAAAGGAAAGCTCTGTCTTTCTAAAATGTACAGGACCTGGGCATCTATATTGTCCAGGTCCTGTGGGCATTGGGGAGAGGAGACAGTGTCAGGAGTGTCCAAGAGCCCTGGCCTCAAAGTTTGGAAGGACCTCGGGTGGGCCTGTTGCCGTCATCTTTAAATGAGCTGATGTCAACAGTGACAACAATGAAAATGTATAAAGAATCCCGTGATTTAAAATGCACTCTTTTATAAGGCTAAAATACCTATAGTGCGCTGAAAATTAGTATTTTTAATGAATTCCATTAATCTCTCAAGACCAGCAAATATATGTTTGTTATTTTTTATAGTGTTTGCTTATTCTAAATTAACCGAAACATTTAGAATGCACAGTAACTTTTATGGCTCTACGTAGGCATTTCCTCATTTTCTTCTTACTCTTTTGGGAGAGCCTGGGATCCCCTTGACCTCTGAGAGGCCCTGGCAGTCCTGTGTGTCCAGCCTTGTCCTTGACAAAGTTTGCAGACCCAGCATGGACTTGGGCACTCCCCAAGGCAGTGTCAAAGGGCCTGGTGTGGGCGCCAGTGCAGTCAGAGGAGGGGTGCTGTGTCTGAGTGAGAGGAAGTCATTGTTGCCGGTCTAGAGACATCCAGCCCTTCTTCCTCCTTCTTCATCCTCCTGGCCCCTCTGCCTGGAGTTCCAGATCTGCTGCATGAATACGTGGCTGACCGCTGCCTTGCCCGGTCCAATACCTGCTCATATTCTAGAGGAGGCCTTGCTTCCCTCAGGCTCTGAAAGGAGGCAAGAGGAGACTGAGAAGGCTGTGAAAGGGTTTAGGCCACACACTGCAGCATGTCAGGGCAGCCCTCAAACATGGAAGGGATAGCCTAAGCCATGGTGGGGTGAGGTGAGAGCTTGGGATGGCTCAAGTCAGGTCTCAGGTGGCCCTCACCCCTCCCTGCTAAAGAAGCCTCTGAATGAAGCCAGGCTATGTGGACAGTGCAGGGGTCAGGGCAAGAGGTCAGGGGAAAGGGGCAGCCCACCAATGGGAAGGGGCGTGAAGGCTGTGGGCTAAGGAGCAGGCTGTGATCTCGGGCTCCCTGAGCTGCAGCTGAGGATGTAGTCACTTTCCTCCTCTGCTGCCATCCTAGACCCCCGCCCCATGGCCCTGGGGCCCCCTAGGGAGTCCTGGCATCCCACTTCCCCGATCATGGGTGGGTTCTGGGGAAGCTTATTAAATCATCCTTTGTAAATAGCAGGTGGGCTATGGCACTTCACAGACAAAAGTTTGAAGCTTGACTCTGTCTCTTACTTTCTCTGCAACCTTGGGCTAATTTCTGAACTTCCTTCCATTCTGCCACTTTATCTTCATGACCTTCTAAGAATGCATGCCTTTCTGGGTTGGTATGAGCAATAAGCAAAGTAGTATTATAGAGTCTTTGGCACAGTGCCTGGCTCATAGCAAACTCTCGATCAGTGTTCAACTTGCTTTGGTTACATCCCTGGAAAGTGTGAGGACGGTCGCAGATACGGAAGCTCCCAGCATGCCTGGATGCTGGAGATCTAAAAATAAAAGGGATGTCCTCAGGGAGAGACCAGGTTAAGGCCATCCCTGAGCATCACAGCAGGATCCGTCCTTTATCCCCAGACTGCACAGTCACCTTGGCCTAAAGATCCTGGGGAAAACAATGAGGAGGCCATGGCCACTTGACCAGATGTGCTGTGGGAGAGAGGGGAGACAGGGACCCAGTACCTGAGACCTGTAGCTGCTGCCGAGCCCTCTCCTCGGGGACCGAGAGGACTGACACTGGGCAGCCCCATGGCAGACAAGGGGGTTCTCAGGAACAGGGGCTCCATGACCCCTCAGGGTCAGACACACTTCTTTCCACAGGAGGGTCTATGGCACAGGAGGTGTGACAGGGTCAGCGGAGAGCGGGTGCAGCCAAGAACGCATGGCGAAGTGTGCGGCTATGTGAAACCACGCACCGAAATGCGCCTCTTCCTTTTTCAATAATTCCTAGTTTACTGGGAACGGAATGGAAAGGAGGAATTTATGAAGCAGGTGAAAAGAGATAATTATGCCTTATAAAATTGCTTTCTGTGAAAGACTATGCAGAAAGACTAGTGTAAAAATAATTACCTTGTTACATTTCTGACCACACAAAAAACAAAACCCTTTTCTGTCAACCACGTGGGAGAAACTTTGATGGATCACAGAGACAAGTCTGTGCTTGTCTTATTTCCTTATTTCTGCTCCGAAAGGCATGGATTTCCCTCTGCAGTTCTGGTCATAGAAACGGGATGGAGGAGGGGATCCAGAGGTCATTGTCTTGTCCACTGGACCTTCCTGCCATCCCCTCACGTGAGGAGCACAATGCTGGCCAGACCTCTGGGGTCCCCACAGAGACCACCCCTGACCTCCCTCGTGCCTTACCCAGAAAGGCCGGGAAACTGAGTGGCCAGGTGGGGACTTTGGGTATGGATCCTGGTGGTGTGACCTGAGCACATGATGGCCGCTGTGAATAGGAGCATCTCATCGGCAGAACTAGGCATGGAGGAACTCAGGTTGGGAGAAAGGGAGAATGAAGTGGCAGCATGTGAAAACTCAGGTCTGTCTACCTCCCATGCATCCACCTCATGCACAGTGGGAGCTCAGCTTTGGTACCTCCCAGGAGGATGGTGCAGACAATGATGCTGATTTGCTGTTACTCTCACTCTCAAATCTGCCTCCCACAGAGAAGGATGTGAACCCATTCTTCCCTCTCCCTTCGCTGCACGCTCCAGTTATCTCCTTTAAGCTTATGTCTCATCCTTTAGGGGCTAGCAGCTGGCCCCCTTTTTCATCACAACCATCCCAGGGCAGCACAGCCCTTCTTCATCCTCCTGGCCCCTCTGCTTGGAGTTCCGGATCTGCTGCATGAATCCCTGTGGCACATGGGTCATGTTCCTTGGATGGACTGCCCAGGAGAATGGTGGCATTGCCCAGAAAGGGGAAGAGGCACGAAGGCCCAGAGGATGGAAAGGGACTTGGGATGGCAGGAAAAGAATGAAGTCCTCTGCGGCCAGGCCTGATGGCCTTCAGGGTGCCGTGAACAGCCTGTAATGACATCAGCTCATCAACTTCTGCCACCGGTCTTGGTTCCTGCTGGGTCATGCTCATCAAGATTGCTAGGGATTTTTTTCTTTATAGCAGTGGTTTCTAAATACAGTCCCTGTTTTTACAAGCAGCCTCAACATCACAGGGAACTTGAAAATACCAATTCTCAGCCCCTCCCTAGACCTGCTGAATGAGATGCTCTCGGGATGGCGGGTGAGGCAGCAATCTGAGTTTTCACAAGCCCTCCAGGTGATTCTGAAGCACGCTAAAATTTGAGAACATTGCTTTAGAGCTATAGGTCATATTTCTCTGTCCTCTGCTTTATGATTCCTAGGGAGAGAGGCCATTGAATGAATTCCTGTAGACTGGAGCCACAGGGCCTGTCCTTCCCATCAATGTCTTGTGTGCCTGGCTTGGCCAGGGTGGGGGGTGGGGTGGAGGGAAGGAGGTAGGGAGGAAGGGAGAGAGAGAGATTGGAGGAGAGGTGGGTGTGATGTGAGTCTCACTAGTTTTCAGAACAACTCCCACCTACTCTGGCTTGGTTCCAGTTCATTCTCACTTTTGGGAGGTTGGGGCAGTGTGGAGACCTCCAATGTACAGCATCAGCAAGGGGCGGGAGTAGTGATGGGGGAGAAGAGTGGAGATCAGGTAGCATGACCTAGCTGGGAAGGGCTCGGGAAGGACTGAGGGAGAAACTGAGGCAGAAGCAAACTGACTGATTAGAAGGAGGATCAGGTGGGAAGGGACTAGTAAGTGGGTGATGGTCCTTACCCCTCACATGGTCTTTTACCCCACCTGGTAGTAAACAGGCCAGGAGGAAACTCTGGTGCTGCCATTTAGGGGAGGGTTTTTCAGGCCAATTGGGCAAGAATGTCCCCCAAGGTGACAAACACCCCAAATTGAAGACTATACTGCACTTTGGAAAGGTAGACCTTTTCAAAAGCATTTGCCTCTATTAATCTAGGAGTTGCAACATCTTGAAAGTGGGCTACGCTGCTCACAGTTAGCTTTACCCATTGCTGACCAGGGCTTTAGTAAAAGATACACCGTGTGCTCCATTCTATAGATAGAAGAGCTGCTTGATTTTACCCTGCTCCGTGATCCATGTTACACATACAACTATGTCATTTGTGCTTCTGAGGGGGAGGTAATGTGTGTTTTCCTTGAGGTGGAATTCAGACCAGGGTCATAGATGAACAAGAGTCATAGGGCAAGCTGTTTCTCGGATGCCTGGATTTGGATGGTTTATGCACCTGGATGCAGAATTGAGGGAGTGCGACTGTAAGCTGAAAGCTATTTGTAACTGTCACTGCTGTTTCAAGAAAGGTCATTGTTGCCTGTGTACACACGCTTTCACACTTCTATAATCTACAATTTCTTTTCACAGTAGTTTGACCCAAGTGGGTACAACCCTTAGGAGGCATCCTATAGCTCTCAGTTTTGAGCTAATAGCCGGGCACGTGCGCTGACATTTCTGTTTCAGCATTTCATCATAAGGGCATTGGGAGTCACAGACTGTTAACATTCAGAGCAGCCTGCCACCCAAACTCCTTCCCAACGTCCTCCTTCTCTCTCTAACAACCCTGAGAGGTGGCCATTCCACTTTTATTTTTCTGAGTATTTGTGATGACAGACAGCTGGTATATTTTTCAGGGCAGCTCTATTCCATTGCTAGGCAGCCATCACCCATTGGTGTAGGAGAGGTCTTCTGGACCTTGGCTTGGGCACTGCTTTCCTCCCCTCCTCACCTGTGGTCCACCATTGAGGGCCAGTGTTCCGGAGGTCAGCAGTTCCAGGGTTTGAGGATGACTTTCTTATCCATCCTTAATCACCTACTTTAGGCTAAACATCTCTTGTGTTATCTATTCCTCAAAGCCATTGATTTCCTGAACCCCACTGACCAGGCTGACAGTTTCTGAATCTCCCACATTGATCAATGTAGCTCTCAAAATATGGTAGCCAGAATGAAACATGACCCTCATCCCAGAGCAGGGTTCAGTGGAAATATGATGGATTTTCTCCTGTGACTGGGATACGTCATTGTTCACTTTGGTTGCAGCCCTCACAGATGGGCTCCTACCAGAATTTTTGGACACGAAACATCCAATGTTTTTGTTTGTCCCTTTAGGAAATTATGCCCATTTGGGTATCTCTGCCCTTATAACTTTGCATTGTAGATTTAGGCATAGTGTTTATTCAAGTGTAGAGCATTTTGAGTACCTGTTTTTATCATCTCTCAAATGAGAATTATTAGCGTAATTTTTAGGAGTGTGGGCTCTGGCATCTGTAGATGGGTTCAGTCCTGCCCTGCCACTTGCCAACTGTGTGATGTGGGGCAACTGTCATGGCTTCTCTGTGTCTCAATTTCTTCATCCATAAAATGAGTAGAGTATGTGTGTCTGCCTCACTATATTGTCAAGAGTGTTAAATGTAGTAATACTGTTTAGAATAGCGTTTGGCATTTTGGAAAGCATTCAATGTAAGTAAGCTATGTTATTTTATTACTGTTATTGGAGTTGCCTATCCTACATTAATGTTATTTCAGAGCTGCTAAGATCCAAGCACTGGCATTGTCATTTAGCTACCATTTCTTCCTTTGGTACATACGTCTATCTATGTAGTTGTTGTTGTTTTTTTCAGTTACCATTGCTGAAACTAGGTATGCTATGTATATACCCTTTTTCTCTGCAGGCTCATACACTTTTAGAAAAAGAAACAATGTTACTTGGGTGTGACAAAGACCAGTGGTCCCAGGTGCCTTTGACTCTCATCAGAGATTTTTAGAAGGCAGCTACTTTCAACTTTGTGTAAGTGTAGATTCTGCACTGTTCAAGAGAGCAAAAGCTGCCTGAGTAATTTGTGAAATCCCAACTGAGTGTGTGCAAAGAGGTGGTGGAGATGCCCACCAAGAGAACTTCTGAATTGTGTGGGAATTTGGTGAAGTGGACAGAAATGGGTATTACACTTTGGACATGTCCATGCTGTCTGAATTATGTGTGGCAGAGGACCAGGATGCCAGCATTTTGTAGTGATTTATTTTTGAAACTGTGTGTCTAGTCTTCTGAGGAACTCTCTACACAATTGGCTGTAAAGTGCTCAGTCAGAGCCAGACACCTGATATGGTGTTGGCTGTGGGCTTAATGGACTCCCCAGTGGATAAATGATCATGGATGACTTTGTAAAAAAAAAAAAAAAAGCAGGCTGCAGTTCTGAAGTCACCCTTTGGCACGGCCAGGATTCCCTCCAGCCTGTGCCAGAGACCACCTCTGCCCACTCCATCAAGAGTGCTCTGACTGAAGCCACAAGAAGAGTGTTTGTCTCACAGAGACTGAGGGATAGAGGGCCACACGCCACTTGGACACACAGGTCTCTCTGTCTTCATTATGTAGAGAGAAGGTCAGGGCAGTGGTGGTAATGGTGTATCCCCCACCCCACCCTGTGGCTGTGGGCTTAGACTTGCAGGTGGCCTGTTGAGCAGCTCCTTTAGGTAACCTCTGAGCTCTGCTCACCTTGGACATGGCGGTAAAAGATGCTCAACAGTGTGGAGTGGAGTGAGGCCTGCATGGCAGCTGTGGAGTGAGATAAAGCTTGGTGCAGACTGGCTTTGCTGAGCGAGACATGCATAGGAGGTGAGTGGTTAAAGGAGCAACAGGTGGCAGTGGGATGCCATGGTCACCACCAAGCCCTGCCAGTGCTTAGTGAGGGAGACAGAAAGCCATTTAATTCCCCAAGAGGATGCTGTCTGTTGGCCAGCAAAGAGGAACTTGCATGTGAGGTGAGAATTCTCTGTCTCAGTGGGTGAAGGGCAGGCTTTGTGCCCATGCCCACTAAAAGGGCCTGTGTGCAGCTCTCATGAGGTTAGCCATGCCCATGCCTGCATGGGTTTGGGATGGTTCAGGGTCTGAGTTTTCAGCAATTGAAAATGACATACCGGAATAAGTTGCTCTGCAGGAGGCCCTGCCCCAGTAGGAGCAACCCTTCCATTGTAGCAATGACTGAAGTGTGTCCTAAGGTCATTTGACTTCAAGGAGACTGGACAGACTCATCATCTCTAATGAAAGCAAACACCTTGGAGCCTGCTCTGGGAGGGAGGGTGTGGCCCAACGTAGGATCTTTCAGTTGAAAGACCTATGGAGATCTTTTCTCTGAGACATTACCTGGATTGGAGATGACAGGAGCAGGAGCTGGGAATGTATAGCCTTCCCCGGTCTAGGGCAGGAGTCCTGTGTACAGCTGTGGAAGATTCACAGAGGAGGTCTGCATGAGGCCTTCGGGGCCTTGGGGGCCTTAGGCATGAAGATGTTCTTCCTGCTTCCGAAGACCCTCAGGTCAAATGTCCTGGGCAGTGCCTTCTATTCATCTAGTGGCCCCTGGTCAATCTTTCTCTTCTAGAAGCTGAAGAGGTGGACAGGGGTTTCTGGGTTTTATACAAGACAGTCCTTTATGCATGTAGAGTGCACCCGGACACCCTGAAAGCTTCATCACATAGTCTGCCATTTGATTCTCTCATGGATATGAGGAGAGTAGTGTTCCCTCCTCATCCCTGTCCAGGCCCAGGTGCTACATCTTCACCAGCTTCCTCAGTCAGTGTTTGTGTGGCTGTTGCTCAGGAGCCCACCTCCAGTGCAGATGTTGAGTTCCTCAGGGTAGATGTCCATGAACTTTTCATACCATAACCTCACATGCAGCCCATAGCACACAATAGGTTCTCAGGAAAAAAACGTATGGATTGATCAGTCAAGAATCAATGAATGATCAAGCTCAGAGACTGCAAGTGACCTGCCTGAGGTCACCCTGCAGCAAAGCTGGTACTCAGCCCGGTTTTCTCTGTGAGGGTCCTGTGCATCTTTCACTGCTCCAGAAGGAAAGAGGTCTTGAAGGCCATGTCTTTAAGCGACATGTCCTATAACTCTCCTTGACTCAGAGTGTTCCTAGGGGGACTGCAAGGAGGAATAATGTCAAAGCATACCTCTCTCTGGCCTCATCTCAGGTCACAAATAGAAGATTCCATCTTTGATCCCTCCCCCACTCAGGCAGTGATGTGAGACTGGCTGTAGACACATTCCAACTGACAGATGCTCTGGGTGCAGGGGCCTCAGCTGTCCTCCAAGGGCTTCTGCAGCACCATAGAAACCTAGACGCCCAGGCTTCAGCTAGGGCCAGATACAGGGGCTGTCTCTTTTCCAGAAAGTCAAAGCTACCCTTTTTCTCCCAGACAATTAACTCCATGCAAGCAGGAGAAACAGGGAGTACTTTCTACAAACATTTGTGTTTGGTGAAATGTGTAACACTAGGTTCTTTGATGTTCCCCAAATCCCTCTCCGCAGGGTCCCTCCTTGTTTTGATTAATCACTTCTTCTTATGAACTGTTATGATTAGGAGAATTGCCTGAGTACAGGCCCAGTGGTTCCAAGACCCTAATGAGCAACACGTGCAGACATGCTCAGCACGATCCTAGAATCACGGCTGCTCTGTTTTTACAGGGAAGCTACTGAAATGGTTTAGGAATAAGAGCTTCCTGCTTCCATGAGAAACCTACCTGTCATCCTCCATCACCCAGCTGCGTTTGCATCACACCTGCACCTTACACACCTAATGCCTCCGCCCTGGGCAGGAGAGTTAGGGTGAGCTTGGCATGGACCAGGCCTGCACTTAAGTCCTAATTTCACCACTCACCAGCTATGTGACATGAACAAGTTACTTAATATCTCTGAGCTATAGTTTCTTCAAATGTAATATAGGGATAATAGTTCCTACCTCATAGTGTGTTGGGAAGATTAGATTTTATTAAGTAATGTACCAAGATGGCTAAGACAGTACTTTGGATATGGGGCATATCATCAAAACAAAATTCTAAATTCCATAAAGAACTCCATTGAAATGGAAACAAAAGCCATCTATGTGTGTGTGTTTTTGCAAATGTTCCTTGTAGAAATCTACTGCAGGCAAACTACTGACATGAATCACTCACTCAGTGGCATGAAACAAACAAGCTTAGCTAAATCAAAGCCTTGTCCTTCTGAAGTCCATGCAGGTGGCACAGGTTTCTGTCTACAGGAAACCTATGGCCCTGGGGCTAATTTAAAACTGATTCCAAAGTTGGCATAAAATTGGAATGTTGGGATTCCAGGGCTGTTAGGAAAAGTAAAGCAACATGATTTCCCCAGGTTTCAACATCCTCTCTTCCTTGCCCAGGGGGAACCTCCTACATTTTAAAAAGAGGAACCAAGTGTCACTCAGCTTTCCAGCCCCAGCTGCCTCAGGCCCCCAGCACAACTCCCTTTTATGAGGGGACACCTCAGAACTTCAGACACCATCTTCACATTAAGGAAAATAGTGCTCCAAATATCTGGTGCTCATCACGCATAACTTGTAGACAGTCCTTGGTCTGTTTCTTCCCCAAACCCCAAGCCTCTCTACGGTTCTACTATTGAGAGGAGAATGCTTCAATAATCTGTTCATTTTGATGCCACTACTTTCTACATGTCCCTGATAATTCACTCCTGGTTTTCTGATATAGCCTCAAGCCCCTCCACCCCCACCCTCACACTCCCACATTGATAAGACCTGACAACCCCTGCTGCCATGATCCCTATAGCTGTGTTGTTTTTGGTGACTGACATAGAAACTTTAGGAGCTCCTCCACTGCCATCAAGAAGCTACCCCACGTGCCCCTCTCCAAGGTCCTGAACCGGCACAGTACATCACATCACAACCCTTTTCTCTAGGACAGGGGTAGGAAACCTTTTTTCTGCCAAGGGCCATTTGGATATTTATAACACAATTTGCGGGCCACACAGAGTTATCAACTTAAAAATCAGCCTGATATATTTGGTCAAACATTTAATTAACTCACCCTTACTGCATTGACAGGGCCAGACCAAATGATTTCCCGGGCCTTATAAGACCCGTAGGCCAGATATTTCCCATCCTTGCCCTAGAACAGTGGCCGGCAAACTCATTAGTCAACAGAGCGGCAAACCGCAGCTCGCGAGCTGCGGTTTGCCGACCACTGCCCTAGGACAATGGTCATTCTTCTCCAGTCTTCCAGGAATTCTTTACTTAGGGAATAATGAAAGAGGAACTAGTGTCTCAGGAGGGAAGGAGAAAGGGAAAGAAGCTGCCGAACATAGGTTGGGAAGTGTCATAGCTACACTTTCAAGGCAGCTTGAAAAAAGAGAGGTTTATTTGTTTGCTTTTTTATATAGTTTTCAAGTAACCAGTTACCAAAGAACAAACCAAACAGAAGTTAAGTTCATGTTTATTTTATGACTCTACTACACTTCTAAAAGTTGCAAACTTTGCCTCTTTTGGCGTGTGTTATCCTCTAACCCATTCTGCTTTCAGCTCTGTATGCTGTATTGAGGGCAAAGACATAACCACCTCGACTTGGTTTTCATACTTTGCCTCCATAGAAGACCTTTTCAGGTTTCTACAGCCCCCACTTCCTGTCTGTCTCTGCTCCTGGACTCTTATCTCTCTGTAAGATCTTAAAGACTTACCCCTTCTTTAGGAAGCCTTCCAATCATTCAGACATGGTTTCTTTGAGTAACTATTTTACAATGAGCAATGGATAGAAAGTTGGAACTACAATTTTTGATGATCAACCCTCTTTCCATGTCTTCTTGGCTTCGTGTACCAAACTTTTTAAATGATTCCTGACCCTTTTTTCTGGTCTCCTTCTCTATGCCTTCTTAACTCAGTCCACATTGAAGTATGCAGTCATTTTTCCAAACTACAGTGTTGACTCTCTTCAGCCATGAGAACATTACCTCTTTGCACTTTTGACTCACAATATTCAGGAGTTTTGAATATCAAATGTCCTTCCTAGTTCATCCCCAGACCATAGCTCACATCTTCTGCCTAATGAGAGATTGAGTAGAAAAAACAGTTTATTGTAGGAGTAAAGAAGGGGTTTTCTTGCCCACAGGCAGAGGAAGAACAAGCAAGGCCAAATACCATGTCAAAGCCAGATCACTTCTCATATGCCAGGAAGCATATGTACAGGCACACCTTATTTTATTGCACTTCATTTTATTACATTTTGAAGATACTGCTTTTTTTTTTACACTAATGGTTTTGTTTTTTTTACAAGGTTTCTGGTCATCTTGAAATGAGCAAGACTATCGGCACCATTTTTCTAACAGCATTTGCTCACTTCTTATGTCTGTGTCACATTTTGGTAATCCTTACACTATTTCAAACTTTTTCATTATATGTGTTATGGTGATCTGTGATCAGAGATATTTGATGTTACTATTGTAATTGTTTTGTGGCACTATAAGCCACATCTGTATGAGAATGTCAACTTAAATGATTGTGTTCTAACCGTTCCACCAACTGGCCATTACCTCATATCTTTCCCTCTGCTCAGGCCTTCCTATTCCTAGAAACACAACAATATTGAAAATAGGCTAATTAGTAACCATACAAAGGCCTTTAAGTGTTTTAAGTGAAAGGAAGAGTTGCGCATCTCTCACTTTAAATCAAAAGCTAGGCACATTTATGCTTAGTGAGGAAGGCATGTCAAAAGTGAGTCTCGCTGAAAGCTAAGCCTCTTGTACCAAATAGCCAATCTGTGAATGCAAAGGGAAAGTTCTTCAAGGAAATTAAAAGTGCTACTCCAGTGAACACACAAATGATAAGAAAGCAAAACAGCCTTATTGCTGATATGAAGAAAGTTTCAGTGGTCTGGATAGAAGATCAAACCAGTTACAACATTCCTTTAAACCGAAACCTAACACAGTCTAGGATCCTGACTCTCTTTAATTATATGAAAGTTTAGAGGTAAGGAAGCTGCAGAAGAAATGTGGAAATGTTTGAAGCTAACAGAAATTGGTTCATGAGGTTTAAAGAAAGAAGCTGTCTCTAGAACATAAAAATGTAAGGTGAAGCAGCAGATGCTGATGTAGAAGCTGCAGTAAGTTATCCAGAAGATCTAGCTAAGATAATTAGTGAAGATGGCTACACTAAACAACAGGTTTTCAATGTAGACAATACAACCTTATATTAGAAGAAGATGCAATCTAAAACTTTCATAGCTAGAGAATGCAAGCCAATGCCAGGCTTCAAAGGATAGGCTGACTCTCTTGTTGGGGGATAATGCAGCTGTGACTTTAAGGTGAAACTGATGCTCAATTACCATTCTGAAAATCCTAGGGTCCCTAAGAATTATGCCAAATCTACTCTGCCCATGGAGCAAAAAAGCCAGGATTATGGCACATCTGTTTACAACATGGGTTACTATATATTTTAAGCCCACTGTTGAGACCTACTGCTCAGAAAGGAAAAATTTCTTTCAAAATACTGCTAGTTATTGACACTGCACTTGGTTACCCAAGAGCTCTGATGGAGATATACAATGAGATCAATGTTGTTTTCATGGTTACTAATATAACATCCATTCTGCAGCCCATGGATCGAGGAGCAATTTTGACTTTCAAGTGTTATTACTTAAGAAATAGATTTCATCAGGCTATAGCTGCCATAGAGAGTGGTTCCTTTGATGGATCTGGGCAAAGTAAATTAAAAACCTTCTGGAAAGGATTCAGCATTCTAGATGCCATTAGGAACATTTGTAATTCATGGGAACTTGGAGGCACTTGGTTACAAGCCTTATGGATGACTTTGAGGGGGTTCAAAACTTCAGTGGAGGAAATACTGCAGAGGAAGTGGAAATAATAAAAGAGCTAGAATTAGAAGTGGAGCCTGAAGATGTAAAATTGCTGCAATCTCATGATAAAACTTGAACGGGTAAGGAGTTACTTCTTATGGATGAGCAAAGAGAGTGGTTTTGTGAGATGGAATTCACACCTGTTGAAGATGCTGTAAAGATTGTTGTAAAGACAATAAAGGATTTAGAATACTACATAAACTTAATTGATAAAGCAATGGCAGAGTTTGAGAAGATTGACTCCAATTTTGAAAGAGGCTCTCCTGTGGGTAAAATGCTGTCAAACAGCATCTTATGCTACAGAGAAATAGTCCATAAAAAGAAGAGTCAATAGATGTGGCAAACTTCATTGTTGTCTCATTTTAAGAAATTGCCACAGCCACCCCAACCTCAGCAACCACCACCCTGATCAGTCCGCAGTCAACATTGAGTCAAAACCCTCCACCAGGAAAAAAGTTATGACTTCTCTGAAGACTCAAATGATGGTTAACATTTTTTTAGCAATGAAGTATTTATTAATTAAGGTACAAATGTGTGTTTTTTTTACATAATGCTCTTGCATATTTAATACACTAAAGTATACGGAAAGCACAACTTTTATATGCATTGGGAAACCAAAATTTTTTTGTGATTCACTTGATTGCAGTATTCATTTTATTGCAGTTGTCTAGAACTGAACGCATAATATTGCCGAGGTATGCTTGCCTGTACAGGTGCACACGGAGGCCATGAACCCAAAAGAATTGGACCCATTCTAGGTACACAACACAATGCCCAACACTAAGGTTCTATCTCTTCCTGAGTGCAAGGGGTAGGTGGCCTAGAGGATATAGACTGGGGCAGACAGCCTCCAAGGTACTTCCCCCAAATATAGCTCCAGCCTTGTGGACAAGACCCCCAGACACAATCTCTGACTATTTTGTTCTGCATTGATCTTACCTTTTCTGAAATAGCTATAATTCTTTGTGTCTGTAACACTTACTTTCACCCTTAATCATATGTATTCACAATTTCTAGCACTCCATGTATGGGGTGTTGCCTCACTAATAAGCATCTGGGTTCTCCAATCTCATGGGCTGTAACCTCTATACATTCACAGCTTTCACCGTGCTCAGCACAGTTCTGGGTATGGGGTCTCTGCTTAAGGAATAAATGGCAGAATTAGATTCGTCTTACTTAGATGAATGGTCAGGATTCCAGATCATCTAGGAGTAACCATACTACTACTAACAATAGCAGCTGACATTTACTGAGTTCCTCTGTGTACCAGCCACACAGCTAAACTCCTTGGGCATATCACCTCATTAAATCCTCAAAACTACCATGTCTCAGATGAGAAAATTAAGGCTTAGAAGTTCACCTTTTCAAGGTTTTCCAACAAGGGAATATTTTAAAAAGTGGTTGCTGTGAACTTGTAGGGGGTTCATTGAGGGTCTCTGAAAAGTTATGTATGTCTTTGATCACACATTCATTTTTCTCAGGAAAAGCTTTGTTACTTTCATCAGATTCTCCAAGGGGTTGTTCACACTGTGGGGAGGACCCTATCTCTGGCCCATGCAGAGCAGCTCATTTTCAGCCTGCAAAGGGGTCTCCCAGGAGGACATTGCCTCACCATGGCTGTCACCCTTTCCAGCTTCCCGTGAAGAAGGGTCCAAGGACACAGACCCTAACTGTAGAAAGGCACAGTTAGCTGGACACTGCCTGCTGGGCATCTTGGACTGACCTGAAATTCACATTTAAATTCTCAGACTAGGAGATTGGCCTTATTCAGATCCCAGGTAACTGGCTTAGGGGCTTACCTGTCTTCAGCAGATTTTCCCTTTGGTTATTCAGGCATACTCTTATTTCTAGCTTAATGCCTATAAACAAACTCACCACTCTCTCCCACTGACTCTGACTCCATTTTTTAAAAAGAATCATCTGTCCCAAATCATGTTAAAAAGTGGGAGAGTCTATCACAATGTGGCAATACTTGGGCTAACCCAGTGGCTGAAGAAGGATCTTTTCTGTGTAACTTTTTGTGGTCCTGATGCTAACCATGCTCCATGCAGTATGAGCCAACCTCTCAGGAACATGTTGGAATACACAGAGCCCTATCCCCATAACTCAGGACCCACCATATTCCCTCTACCCAGAGAACCATAGCTCAGTGGTTTCCCATGCTTTAAAAGGACTGAGTATTCCTAGCCTTTTTAACAGGAAGCTTCCTTCAGTAGTCACTGTGGCAACAGATCAGAGAGGCTTCAGAAAGCCTGTCTGTACATAATTAAGGAAAACAAGGATGTGGACTGAAGACCCTGGCTCTGAGCCCTGCCGCTGCACTTCCTGAGGACTTTGCAGAAGATGAAGATTTTCTTCCCCCTCTGGCCTCCCTCTCTAATCCTCTTAAACATTTTTGTCTGGTCTCAATGGGCCCCCTTCCTGAGGATGCTGCTCGGGGCCCTGGTTCTGGCAAAATGCTTCCTGTAGGGGTAGGGCCCCAGTCCAGGGAGTGCAGCCTGAATATGTAGGAAGTGGTCCTGGTGCCTCCCTCAAAGGAGATTCATTCAGAGGCCAAGCCTGCTCTAGTCAGGCTCTTCATTCAGGCATGCAAGAGGCCGGTTAGCCTACTTACAGGAGTGTGCTCTCACCATTGGGATGGAGCACAGGCCTGGGAGCATCGTCACCGTAGCCACCCAGACACTGGGCCTGGCTCGCGGCCTAGAACAGGCCTCCTGGGAAAAGGTACAGGAGCTATAATCATTGGTAGGAGGCAATCTGAGCCTGGGACTGTTTTATTTCCTAGCACTTATTCTTACCTGAAATCATCTCCTTTATCTCCGTGTTTCCTTCTTTCTTGTCAGTTTTTCTCCCCAGAATGTAAGCTCCATGGGAGCAGAAACCTGCCTGTCATGGGTTTCCTATCTCCCAGGTGCCTAGAACAGTGCAGGGAGTATTTGTTAAGAAGTGAGTGAGTGAATGAATGAATGAATGAATGAATAATGAATGGGATCCCAGGCGTCGTTTGTGGTCCAGACTGTCACCTCCACAGGTATGCACTGCAAGCCCAGGCTTGTGCTGGGTGGGGAGGAGGTGTGTGGTGAGGGACACACAGCAGGGCATGCTCAGGTTTTCCTAGCTCTCCCAGTCCACTCACCAAGGGAAGGCCATCCCTGTCTATTCCTGCTCGTTGGAAGGAAAGGGTGCAGATGTATGCAGTCCTGGACTCACCAACCACAGCTCCCCTAGACCCTCATTCATGCTCCACAGACACATTTGCTCTTGAATGGAGCCATGGATGAGAAGTGGTTGTTTCAAATGAAGGCTGTTTCTTAATAAACATGAAAATCCATCCTGGAAACTCACTGCTTTTCTTCCTGAGTTAGGAGCAAATGAGCAGTGTCTGGTGTCCCCAGCACCACGGACACCATCGGATCAGGGGCAGCTCCTCACTTGCCACTTTATCTCTACCAAAGCCTCTACCACTCAGAGTCACAAGCCGTGGGGCCTCACTGCTGCCCCTGCTGCACCCCCCCTCACCCATTAGCACCCCAGCAGGACAGCTTGTCTTGGCGATGGAGAGCATTGCACACATGTGACCTGAAGCCTTGCACACCAAGTGGACGGGAGCTCCCCTGGGTAAAATGTTAGGCATGGAAATGACGAGCCAGCCCCAGCCCACCAGGGGGCCGCATTGTGGTGAGGACAACACAAAGGAAGAGACCATCACAATGCAATGATCTGGGTTAGGTGCTAACAGTGGGCTTTGGAGGCCCAGAGGGGGATGTATGACTGTGGGCATGCACTGAGGGGGAAGCCTCCTGATGGAATGGGTGCTGGACATTAAAGGGTGAGCAGGAGATGCCCAAGTGGAGAGGAGGGAAAAATTCCAGACAGAGGAGAAATCCCTGTGCAGAGGCTCAGGAATATGGAGAGTTTAGTGCTCACAGGCAATCATGGGGATCTTCCTGTTAGCCACACCAGGAAGAGCGAGGGTCAGGTGGCCAGAGATGAGGTCAAGAGCAGCAAGATACACAGGAATTCGAAAGATGTGGACAGGAGGGTAAACTCCTGGGTAATTGGAATTTGAGCAGAGGAACTCTACGACTCTATGTACGTTTTGGAACTCACACTCTGGCAGATGAGAATGGATGAGAGAGCTACAAAGTGATGTTGGAGAATTCATTAGGAGACTTTTGTAATAGAGCAGGGGAATTGACCAAGCCCTTTGTTATGAGGGGGAGGAGGATATAAAGGAAGGGAAAGATCTGAGGAGAAGGAGATGGAGCTGACAGACCATGTGTCGTGGGATACAGAAGATGTGACTCCCAGGGCCTGGCTAGTGACAACACAGGGTGTCGAGGGAGTTAAGGACTGAATTGTTTCCTAGACTTGTCAAGCAGGAGGCCAAAAGGAAAAGCAGGCATGATGGCTGAGTGGGGAAGTAACCAGGCGGTAGCTGGCGGGAGCAGGGAGAGAGGAGAGTCACCAAGTGTAACTCCGCTTTGGAAAAGCTTGGCTGGAAAGTGGAGAGGAGAGGACCTGCCATTGCAGAGATGCCAGGGGACGGTGTTTTAGTTTTAAAATGGTAATGACATATGCAGGTTTAAGTGGAGAAGCTGGTGTCGGGAAGAGGGTGAAGTTGAAGGTCAGTGGAGCAAGGAGATAATTGAAAGTTGGGGGGTTAAAGGGTGGGAGAGATGGGCAGTCACTCTCTTGGACATCCTTGTCTCTGCCACTCTGCCCCTCTGCCCAAGGCTGCTTTCTGAGTGACAGCTCAGGATGGCCTGAGGATGCAATAAAATAACTGTGAAAGAATTTGCCCCACACCTAGCAGAGCAAGCATTCAGTGAATGCATTTATTACAACTAGGAAAACCAGTGTTCTGTGGCCGAGGCTGGGCTGCCTGCTGTGAAAGGGAGAGGCAGCAATGATATTGACCACTGGGTGCTTGTGGTCTGAGTCTCATCAGTCTGAGCAAACAGATGTGTCCCAGACAGGCACTGGCCAATACAGATGTTAACGAGGAGTGCAGTGTGAGGAGAGAGGCTGGCCAGGCCCGGTACTGACTGCCCTCCCAGTGCTAGCTGTGTGCTGATTCCTAAAGAGATGGATGTCTATCCCTGCGCAGATGGGTGGGGAATTCTTAAATGCTATTTGCAAGACTTCAGTAGAAATGCTTCATGAATCCTGCCCTGTCACAAGTGTGCATGCAAGTTGTGCTTTAGCTCAGGCCTAATGGGCTTTATATAGTACAGTACTGATTTTCTTTCATGTTTTAATAGAATTCGATTTAATATTTGCTTTCTGCTCTAGCTGCTGGCTGTTGACTGATTCAACACAGAATCCTTCCCTGGTGCCCCCCGACCTTGTTGTTATTCCCTCATTTTGTGTGTTGGCATTTGATTCCTGTCTCCAGCATGAACCACTTTACACATGTCTCCGTTCAGCTGGCGACAGTCACGTGCATGAATTCTGAATGCATTACTACCCGAGCGGCTGCTCCAGCAGACCTGGCATTCGGAAGGGGGGCTTCCGGGCAGGATTCATTTCCATCAGTTAGACGTTGGGGAGATGCAGAGCTCAGCTTGAGAACCTGAGACTGTGATCTGTTCTGTTCTTTGGCAGAGGATTCTCCAACTTAATCTCAAAATGCCCAACACTGTGGCCATTAATCCAGCAACATTTTGCCCTTCTGTGAAGTACCAGGCTTCCTAGCGTTTTCACCAAGGCATTTCCACCTTGGCCAGAGTGAGAACAACAGCCGTAGACAGAGCTGGCCAGAGGGAAGAGGCTGCCCTTCTAGAGTCCCAGGGAGCCTGGCTGGTTTACAGGAGAGTCTGTTCAAATTTCACATTATCCGACCACTGACATTTGGAGTTCCCTCTCTGTATAAGTTTGGGCTTGGAGATAGCTTTTCCCTCAGTAGAAAAAGGTAGCCAGTTTCACTAGCAGGCAGCACAGGGCATTGGTTAATAACGTAAGCTTTGAAATCAGGCAGGTATGCATGTTCATACTGGCTCCTGTTCTTATAGACCTCAAGGTCTATAGCCAGTCCCCATTCTTAGCTTTAGTTTCCCTTTCCATAAAGTTGACTTAATGGTTGCATCTTCCCAGTAAGTCTTATAGGGGATTAAATGGATGCAAAGCAGCTAGCAGAGTGTCTAGGACAATCTCTATGCTCTTCTTGTGTCATGGGGTTAAGTGCGGTGGCTGCGTGAATCTCCTACCAACTTTGCTTCTTGTCTTTATGGACCAAAGCCTGTGCAACGTGAATATTCATCTAGGTGTTCTGGCTGGCAGATGCGGCTTGGTCCTAAGAACAAAAAGACTTGAACCCCGGCACAAGTGATTGAAAGGAGAGCCCCAGTGGGCATGACTGAAAAGGGATTTGGGGACAGGTTCTCATTTAGGTTCAGCACTTTTTCTCAGAATAGATTGAAGCATGGAGATTAGAGTTGAAGGAGGGGAGGAGATGCATGCGTGAGATGAGGGTGGAGACACACTGACGGTAGATGGAGAGATGCTGGACAAGGAAGCTTCTGCCCAGCCTCACTGAGCCTTTCTTTGTCTCCTTACAGGCGTCCCATCAGGTCCCCGAAATGTCATCTCAATCGTCAATGAGACGTCCATCATTCTGGAGTGGCACCCTCCAAGGGAGACAGGTGGGCGGGATGATGTGACCTACAACATCATCTGTAAAAAGTGCCGGGCAGACCGCCGGAGCTGCTCCCGTTGTGATGACAATGTGGAGTTTGTGCCAAAGCAGCTGGGCCTGACCGAGTGCCGAGTCTCCATCAGCAGTCTGTGGGCCCACACCCCCTACACCTTCGACATCCAGGCCGTCAATGGAGTCTCCAGCAAGAGCCCCTTCCCCCCACAACATGTCTCCGTCAACATTACCACAAACCAAGCTGGTAAGTCTGGAGACCTCGCTGCTCTTCTTTGTCTTTGTGGTTGACTCTTTGTCCATCTCGGTGTAGGAACAAAGCTTCAGTCACACCCATCCCGTTATCTGCCCTCAGGCCTCCTCCCCCTCCTCCTGAGGAGTACAGGTGACTAGTGATGGGCATTTGTGGATATGGAGGACATGGGTGTAATTCTTCACCTCTGACAGGGAGCTGAATTCTGAGGGGTTTTCTTGTGCCTGGCACAAAAGCAAAGATATATATCCAAGCCACGGTAGGGCCCAGTCATCTGCATCCAGCTGGGGCTCAACAAATGCCCTTAGGAAGACAGATGGATGGACAGTAGGATGGGTGGTGAATAAACAAATAGATGGACAGATGATGGATGTGGAAATGGATGGATGGAAACCCTGCATGGTCTTGAGTAGACCAGTGCTATTCTGTTAGAAAACCCAATGAAAGAAACTTCCCAATAATCATGTGATAAAGTCACTATTGCTTCATAGATTACCTTTCAATCAAACCCATGTAATTCAAGAGTGCATTCTCCTTTATAGCTTGCTCAGATGAATGCTACACTGTTATAGAGACCTCAGATAGTTGGCAGTAGATCACTCCTGATAGCCAGACCTCCCTATGGCATGCACAGCTCAAAACATATTTTCTTATCCTTTTTTATATCTTCTACTCTTCTGACCTTTTCTCTTTATTACTTTTCACAATCAATTTCTTTTTATATCCATTTAACCAGTTCATTCATGCACTTACTCATTTATGTATTCACTCATTACTACAAGACAGTGATGAGTATCTACTGTATGTGGATTAGACACTCTGAGGGATACAGTGATACTGGGACACAATCGTTTCTTCCATGAAACTCATTAACTGAAGAATTTGCAGGACATAGACACAAAGTACAAGCTGCAAGGCTGGTATCTTCTAAGCACCGCATCCTATACACACACAGGAAATACCAAGGGAGTTCAGAGAGAAATGAGCACTCTCTCCCCAGGGGTCATGGTACATGACGGAAGAGGGGGAAGTGAACATCATGTCTTTAGGCAATGATGGGGGTCATGAACAGTGGACCATGATCTTTTTTGGAATTAGGAATTTTTCTCAATCAACAATTCTGAAAGGACCATTTGTTAGTGGAATAGCAGGATTCAAGCCTATCTCTTTGCTCTGTCTCCCTCCATGTAGCTCTCCCTTCCTGACATCCTCTTTCCTACTCCATCCTCTTCTACTCCTCACCTCCTCATCCTCAGCTCATTCTGCCTCTTTTAATACCAGGCATCTTTGACGGCAGATGATTCTTGGGTTTAAGCTGTCAGAACTGAGAAGGAAGAAGGTGTCGCAGGCAAGCATGGCTGTCCAGATGGCTGCATTGTTTCTGGGAGCATGTGTGTGTTCATGTGTGCATGTTTGTATGTATGTGTATGGTCATGTGTTTACATGCGGATGTGTGTAGTGAGAAAATAAGAGGGGAAGTGTGGGAGCCTCCAGCTGGTGACCACAGCCCTGGTGCCATGGAGACAAAGGTTGTGACAGTCTGTCTTACCCAAAGAAAAGGGAATGGTAATTTTAACATCATGTTGAGCATGTAACACGGGCAGCCTTTGTTAGCTGCATTTCCCTTGCAGAGTTTAAGGCAGAAAACTGGCTGAAATATTTTAGTGTCCCAGCTTCTGGGCATAAACATCCTGCCAGGCTGTCATGTTACACTGGGCTTGGCTGTCTTTTCTCTCTCTTTAAGCATGTGCGAACAAACCTGCCACTTATATCGGGTTGCTTTGATTTCTGCCCCTCCCTTCCCTTCTCCTGCTATTCCCAAACCTGCCCATCTGCTTGTCTTGCCATCTGCACCTTCCCAGGCTGCAGTGGAGCTGAGGGACCAGGGCTCCTGCAAGGGGTTCTGCATTACCAACATTCAAAATGTTTATTCTGATTCTCACCCATTCTTGTGCCCTTTGTACCTTCCCCTTGTATTCTTAACCTTCCCTGATGTTGTCTCAGTCCGAGTGTCACCTTCCAAACTATAATTTCTCTTTGGGAATTTCTGAATTTGGGTGTTTGAAAGTTTATAATCAGTGACAGAAGTGTGCAGCTGCTTCATGGTTATCCTTCTTATTATATATAACTAGAGGCCCAGTGCACGAAATTCATGCACGGGGGTGTGTGTCCCTCAGCCCAGCCTGCATCCTCTCCAATCTGGGACCCCTCGAGGGATGTCTGACTGCCCATTTAGGCCCAATCCCAGTAGGATCAGTCGGACATCCCTCTCACAATCCAGGACTGCTGGCTCCCAACTGCTCGCCTGCCTGCCTTCCTGATTGCCCCTAACTGCTTCTGCCTGCCAGCCTGATCACCCCCTAACCACTCCCCTGCCAGCCTGATTGATGCCTAACTGCTCCCCTGCCAGCCCGATTGCCCCTAACTGCCCTCCCCTGCCGGTCTGGTCACCCCCCCAACTGCCCTCCCCTGTAGGCCTGGTCCTCCCCCCACAACTGTCCTCCTCTGCAGGCCTGGTTCCCCCAATTGCCCTCCCCTGCCGACCCAGTCACCCCTAATTGCCCTCCCCTGCCAGCCTCATCACCCCTAACTGCTCTCCCCTGCTGGTCTGGTCCCTCCCCCCCAACTGCCCTCCCCTGCAGGCCTGGTCCTCCCCAGTTGCCCTCCCCTGCCGACCCGGTGACCCCTAACTGCCCTCCCCTGCCAGCCTCATCGCCCCTAACTGCTCTCCCCTGCTGATCTGGTTCCCCCCCACAACTGCCCTCCCCTGCAGGCTTGATCGCCCCCAACTGCCCTCCCTTGCAGACCTGGGTCCCCCTCAACTTCCCTCCCCTGCTAGCCTGGTCACTCACAACTGCCCTCCCTTGCAGACCTGGTCCCTCCCAACTGCCCTCCCCTGCTGGCCATCTTGTGGCAGCCATCTTGTGTCCACATGGGGGTAGCCATCTTTGACCACACGGGGCAACCATCTTGTGTGTTGGAGTGACAGTCAATTTTCATATTACTCTTTTATTAGATAGGATAGAGGCCTGGTGCACGGGTGGGGGCCAGCTGGTTTACCCTGAAGTGTGTCCCGGATCAAAGTGGGGGTTCCCTTGGGGTGTGGGGTGGCCTGGGCAAGGGGCCTGTGGTGGTTTGCAGGCCGGCCACGCCCCCCGGTGACCCAAGCATAGGCCAGGGCCAGCTGGAAGCAGGTGTCTGGGATTTATTTATCTTCTATAATTGAAACTTTGTAGCCTTGAGCGGAGGCCAGGGCAGGCCAGGTCAGGTGGGAAGCTTGGCTTCCTCCATTGCCGGGGGCAACCCAAGCCTCCCAGCTGGCTCCAGTTCTGTGGCTGCCGCCATCTTTGTTGGGATTTATTTATCTTCTATAATTGAAACTTTGTAGCCTTGAGCAGAGGCCAGGGCCAGTCAGGGTGGGTGGGAAACTTGGCTTCCTCCATCGCCCGGGGGGCAACCCAAGCCTCCTGCTCACTCCAGCTCCGTGGCAGCCGCCATCTTAGTTGGGTTAGTTTGCATACTCACTCTGATTGGCTGGTGGGCGTAGGGGAGTGATGGTCAATTTGCATGTTTCTCTTTTATTAGTGTAGATAAAAGGCTAATATGCAAATTGTTCCCTCCAGAGTTTGACTGGGAGACTGGGAGTTCGAGCATACACTATGACATGTGATGACCACCAGGGGCAGTGCGGAACTTGGCGGGCGACCAGCAGCTTTGAATGGGTGCTGAGGGAGTGAGGGAAGGAGGAGGCAGGAAGGCTGGGAGGCGGGGAACCTGATTGGCCCTCATCACTGGCCAGGCCTAGGGACCTCTAGTTATAAAATAAATAGGCCTCTAGTTATAAAATAAATGTCAAGTTGATCAGTGGTTCCTAATCTGTGGGTGGTGGGGCTCTGCGGAACGTGGTGCTATCACACTGCTTTGATGAATTGACATGTGAATAGAAATTATTTTCAACCACAGATAATTTTTTTCTAAAAAAAATGAGAAACTTTAAAATAAGCACTTGAGCCTGTACCTCTGCAGGAGCAGTTTAGAAACATGAATTGAAGCTACATTTTATAAGAGATGAAAGAGAGATGAAATAACAGACTTCACAATAAACCGTAATGACTCAGTTCCATGAAGGGTTGGGGTGGATGGACCTAGGCGCAACAGTAAGTCATTCTCACCTCTTCCCAGGGCACCCTGAGCTCTTCCATGCTGGGTGAGATCCAGGTCGGCCTCTCTATCCTGACTTCATGGTATAGTGTGACCACCCTGTCATTGCCTATGGCCACCACTGTGCTACTGTTTGGGTCATGAGTAGGAGTTGACAGGTAAAGAATTTGACCAAGAGCAGTCCTGGAATCAATCATGAAGCTACCTGATGTGTTTATTAGTACCTATTGTGTGTCTGAAACTGAAAATAGCTGGGGACCATTTAGTGAGCCCTGATTAAGGAGCAGGTAAAACTTATTATAGTTAGCACATCACGGTGGTGTTTTTTTGTGTGTTCACAGAGAATTATGGAATATGTGGACTCACTGGATCTCACAATTACCCTATGACTTGGGCATCATTGTTCCCATTTTCCTATAAGAAAACAGAGACTCAAATGCATTTGAGGAATCTGGTATTAGAGGAGGGCCAGCAGGACACCAGCTCAGTTTCTGCATTCCTGTTTCCTGCCCTCAAGGTGGACAGTCCCTCTGGGCTCCCATTTCATAGCCTCTGAGCAGGGTGGGGGGGTGCTTTTCAGAGCCAGCCAATGCCATCCTGCTGAGAGAAGGGGACTTCACTGTGTAGTCCCTGTTACACATCCACAATTTTCTCTGTGACACTAAATCATAAAAGGTTGTCCCCAGTCTCTGGATTGAGATGGGACATGTATGTGTGTTTGTTGAGGGACACAAGTTGTTCCCACAGTGAACTGGATCCGGACAATGGATGGAAGGGTCACAGGAGAGAAGAGTTGGGACAAGTTGGCTGCTAAGTGGTATTGCACTTGATCTGTAGCCTTATGCTCATGAGTATCTACCCTCTTCTAGGCGCTGCTTGCTGCTCTGGGCGGATACTCCTTTGTTTGGGAGCATGGACCACATCTGTGGCTGGGTGGGCAGTTTTAACACAGGATTTTCATCTGTTCTTTCTCAGGGCTTCCCATACATGCGACACTGATGCTGCACCATGTTGCTCTCACGATCCCTACCAATAAAGGCAGGAAACTCATCTTAGCTGAGTTAGGTATCCAATGAAAACAGTTTGGTTTGGTCTCAGTCCATCAGAGAAAGTCATCAATAGGTTTTTACTGACCACATGGGTTGGGATCTATGAGACCACAGGAGATTTGTATTCATCTTTTGGTCCATTGGGCACACAGTAGGTACAGTTCTTCCTGAGAGGCATGCATGACTGGGAAATACCAAAGGGTCTTTTGAATCCTGAGACCCAGAGTTACTCCCTCCCTGATGACCCCAGTCATGTACATGGTCAGACTACTCAGGATCTTGCATCACTTGGAGACTTTCAGGATAGGATCCTTTCCTAGCCCATAAGTAGTAGCCGAGAACTACCACTTTTTAGCACCTCCAATATGCCAAGCCCCTACCATGTTCTTTCTCTACAAAGATGAGGTGGGCCAGATGAAGAAACTGGAGTCAGAGTGCTTTTGGAATTTGCTCAGCATCTCACAGCCCACAAATGATGTTTCTGGGTTTCAAACTCGGGTTTGTGGCTATTTTATCCTCTAACTGATCAAAAATCGCTTTATGGTGAGCCGTGTAAGTTGTAAGGTCTCTCTAAGCTATTGCCACATAGCTGGGCCACTTTAGCTGTCAAAAAAATGTCCATCATCTTTGGTCAGGGTTGGTCATGAATTATGCAAGCTCAGATTTATTTGAGGTCTTCAGGGATGCAGCCTTGCTCTCAATACAGCTGCCTTGAGTTTAAAATAGACCCGATCAGGTGGAACTCTCTCTGTTTCAGTGGCCAAGGGATCTGCAGAGAGATTGTTATCTCCACTAACTCTCACAGTCACTCTCTGGCACCTGGCCCCAGATTCAGACTGATGGCCGGATCATCTGGCTGTCAGAGAGAATTAAAGTGAATGACAAACTTTGCTTCTCTTTTCTGCCAGTTAGACTCAGAGTGTCAGAGTTGGGGAAAGGGACCTCAGAGGAAATCTTAGAAAAAAATAAGACAAATCAGACCAGCACATCTATGAAGTCAACTTGTGGCAAAATATAAAGTCAGTGAATTTAGGACCATCAAAGCCAGAGAGAACAAACTCAAAGTCCCATGAGGCCAGGCAGGCAAAGAAAAGGAGCAAAGTAGAGCCAAGTATCAGGCAATGGGGAGGGGTGGGGACTGTAGGGAACTGAAGATAACAGGGGCAGCCTCTACTCAGCTCCAGCATGTGGTGCCAGGTCTTAAAAGCTGAAAATCTAAATTTAAATTGTTGACAGCTAATTAGAAAAATTTAAAGCATAGGAGAGCCAAACAAATCCAATTCTGGGTTTGGCCTATTGGCTGATTCAGAGGGCTAATCTGATTTACCCAAGCCCGAAAGGTGGGCATGCTGTGTTGTTCTATTTTCATTCCACTGTGGGACAGTCACCTTCCTCACTTCTTGGGCTCATGGTGGCAGAGGCATAGCCGGAGTGTCCTGGGGTTGGTTTCTCTCTCCGCTCCTCATGTGACTCATGCAAATTCATTGACCTACCTTGGTCCCGCCTTTCTCAACTGTAAAATAGGAGTAATGACACCTGCTTTCTAGTGCTGCTGTGACAATCAAATGAGACAGGGGATAGAAAACCATGTTGTAAACTGTGCTGTAGACTAGGAATGAGCATCATTTCTGAGAACATGTCCTGAGCCAGACCGCAATTTGGGTTTTTTTCTTCCTAGGCTGTTTCTTTCCAAGGCCTCTCCGTGTCTTTGTTTGGGACTAATGCCATCCATATCAGATAAATGAAAGGTACTGGTTTGTCCATTCTTTGAGGAAGAAGTGGGCACCAGCAAGGAGGACAGTGAAGTCTGCATCCCAGTGAGTTAATGATGAGGACATGAGGACTGGAGTGGAGCCGGAACCTGTGCACCTGGCACAGGCTGCTCCTGCTTGCTCCGAGGAGCCTGTCTGTCTTTCCTCATCATATGTTTATAGAAGCAACACTTTCCCCCTTACATTCCTGATGCCATCAGCAGTTTTATATCTGACATTTATATTCCACACAGCTCATGTATGGTCTGCTGTGCCGATTGCATGAGGAATACTAACATAGCCACCATGCCCACAATGCAGACACAATCCGTTACTGAACTGAGTTTAAAAAATAAACATGTTACTTCTGTTAATAGTCACAAGCCCCTCTAGTTTGTTCATTTTTAAGGCATTTATTTTGCTTTTTAGACAACTTTATTGAGGTATAATTTATACACCATAAAATCCATCTCTTTTAAGTATGCAGTTCTAAGATTTTAGTGCAATTTTTTTACTTAAAATTTTTTAATTACAGTTGACATGCAATATTATATTTGTTTCAGATGTACAACCCAGTGATTAGTCATTATATAACTTACTAAGTGATCACCCTGATAAATCTCGTACCCATCTGATACCATACATAATTACTACAATATTATTGACTATATTCCCCCATAACTACCAATTTGTACTTCTTAATCCCTTCAGCTTTTTCACACATTCCTCCAGGCCCCTCCCATCTGACAACCCTCAAAATGTTTTCTGTTTCTATGAGTCTGTTTCTGTTCTGCTAGCTTGTTTCTTTTAGTTCTTTAAATTCAATTGTTGATAGATACGTATTTATTGCCATTTTATTATTCATATTTTGATCTTTTCTCCTTAAAGAAGACTCTTTAATACTGGTTTGGTGGTGATGAACTCCTTGAACTTTTTCCTGTCTGGGAACTCTTTATATATTCTTTACTTCTAAATGATAGCTTTGCTAGGTAGAGTAATTAATCTTGATTGTAGGTCCTTGCTTTTCATCACTTTGAATATTTCTTGCCACTCCCATTTGGCCTGAAAAGTTTCTATTGAGAAATCTATTGGAGCTCCCTTGTAGGTAACTAACTGCTTTTCTCTTGCTGCTCTTAAGGTTCTCCCTTTGTCTTTATCCTTTGGCATTTTAAATAATTGTGGTGTTCTTGGTGTGGACCTCCTTGTATTCATCTTATTTTGGACTCTGTGCTTCCTGGACTTGTATGTCTATTTCCTTTATCAGTTTAGGGAAGTTTTTCACCATTATTATTATTATTTTTTTTTTTACAGAAGTTTTCAATTCCTTGCTCTCACTCTTCTCTTTCTGGCATGCCCAAGATGTGAATGTTGATATGATTTAAGTTGTCCCGGAGGCTCCTTATACTGTCCTCATTTTTTTAAAATTATTTTTTCTCTTTCCTGTTCTGATTGGCTGTTTTCTGCTTCCTTAGCTTCCAAATCCCTAATTTGATCCTCTGCTTCATCTAATCCTTGTTGATTTTCTGTAATGTATTCTTCATTACAGTTAATGTGTTCTTCATTTCTGACTGATTCTTTTTGATGTTTTCTGTTTCTTATCTCTTTGTTGAAGTTCTCACTAAGTTCTTCTACTCTTCCTCTAAGTTCATTGAGCATGCTTATAACCAGTGTTTTGAACTCTGCATCTAGTAGGTTGATTATCTCCATTTTGTTTCGTGCTTCCTCTGGAGTTTTGTTCTATTCTTTCATTTGGGACACATTTCTTTGTCGTCTCATTTTAGAAGCTTCCCTGTGTTGGTTTATATGTATTAGGTACAGCTGCTATGTCTCTCAGGCTTGGAAGAGTGGCCTTACATAGTAGGTGTCCTGTAGGGTCTAATGACACAGCCCCCCTGTTCACTTGAGCTGGGCACTCCAAGTTCACCCCCCCAATATGGGCTTGGTACACCCTCCTGTTGTAGTTGAGCCTTGATTGCTGTTGGCACATCAATGGGAGGGATATACCCAGGCCAATCAGCTGCAAGCACTGGCTGAGACTTCCATAGAAGATCAGCTATGAAGGTGCCAACTCCACCGAGCAGGTCTTACTTCAGCAGGGCTCTTCTGTCTGCTGAGTCATCCCCTTAATTGTGTCTTTGTGGAGGTGGTTGGATGATGCTTTGATGTGGTCTGAAGCTGTCCACTGGGTACACTGGCTCTGGGGTCTTTAGGAGGCTCAGGCCAAGGTCAGCCACCAGCTGTGTTCTGCCATCCATGGGCCACCCAGCATGAGGTACAAAGCTATATGCAAATGGCTGCTACTTGTGTTGGGCTTGGAGGTGCCCAGGAGTGGCCATGCTGTGAACCAAGGCTGGCTGCTGCTAGTGCCAGGCCTGGGACCACTTAGTGAGAGAGGTGTGGACACACCAAGGCCAGATGCTGCTTGTTTGAGACATTTTAGGATAGTCTAAAGTATGAGCCAAGACAGGCCATTCCTACAGAAAAGCCACTGGAAATAGCTTGGGTGGACTCATGAGTTGGGTGGGGTGGGGTCACAGGGAATCACCAGGACAGGGTGAACAGTGATAGCCAGGTTGATGGAAACTAAGATATAGCATCCACCTGCCAGCTCTGTATGTGGGGGGAGACCCAGAAAAGGAACACTCTGTCTGGGAGAAACCTGCCCCTTCAACTCTCACCCCTAAGCCAAACAATTCAATTCCTCCCATTATGTCTCTGGTGCCTTCCAAGCTGTTGCCCTAGTGCTGGAGCTCAGAGGGAGTGAGTTCCAGTAAGTCTGTGCAGGCCCTTAAGAGGAACTTCTGGGACTCCAACAGCCCACCATCTCACTCAGCCACAATTCCTGCTGATTTTTACAAGCAGAAGTTATGAGGACTTCTCTTCCTGGCACTGGAACCTTGGGCTGCGGGGCCTGAGGCTGGAATTCCTTGACCCTCAGCGGGGACCTCCACAGCCAAAATGTTGCTCCTGATATTTATCCACTACACGTAGGTGTGGGACCAGCCCATTCAGACTGGTATGCCCCTCATACCAGTCTCAGTGTGGCTTCTTCTTTATATCCTTAGTTGTAGAACTTCTGTTCAGCTAGACTTCTGGTGGTTCTGAATGGTAGTGGTTCTGTAGTTTAGTTGTAATTTTTATGTGGTTGTGGAAGGATGCAGGTACCACATTTACCTACACTGCCATCTTGACCAGAAGCCAAGGCATTTTTGAAGTTCCTAGACAATTAAAATTAGTCAGAGATACTACTTTTCCTACAAAAGAATTATCTAGCCCACCAATTTCTCTGAATACATCACCTAATTTGCATTATTCCTTAGTTAAATATAGTATTTGCATGCATAAAGAATAATCTTTGAATATGAAAGGAATTTTATGATATTGCAATATATTGAGCTCTTTGGAGGAAAGATATTATGTAAATCTCAAAATTAAATATTAAAACAATATTACACTGCTGCCTGTAAAAATTTAGAGTGTTAAGATCCATATGCTAAAACTAGTTCATTTTTAAGGGCTGGTCTCATTGGAAATTAGCAGGCAAACGTTGCTCTGGAGCAGAGAAAAGATTGAGTTATAACTTTAAAAAGACTGGAATGACTTTAAAGAAAACTTTTATTGAAGTTAATGAAGAAAAGTTTACAAACCCTAAGTAAATGAAATTTTCACTCCGGTTAATTCAATTTCATTGCTTTCTTCTCATTGTTAATTCTAAAATGATTGTTTCTATTGTTTCTTAAGCCCTGGCATTGACAAGGAACTTCCGAGTGGCCTCAGAAAGGTCCTGGCCATTTGCAGATGATGTTGTGTTTCCTGCTGAGCTGAGTAGGTCAGCACATAGCACTGCCCATGACCAAAGTTGTGGCTGGGCCCTAGGGCTCTCCGCTACATGGTGAGCTCTGCAGAGAAGCAGATTTTACCACATGCTTCAGGCTCATGAGAGAGCGACCACACAGCACTAGGCACTGAGACCCTTGATAAATATTTGCCAGTTTCCTTTAGCTCCCACATATGAGTTAATATATATGTTTGGCTGATGTGTGGGAATCAGAATATGTCCTCGTGGCCCACAGTCATTAGATGATCCCTCCAGGTCAGCCAGGTGACTAGGTATCTTCCTCCTTTGTGGCTCCTCGAAGAAAAACTTGAGGGAATGATTTTATTCATTTTTTTAAAATATGTTTTATTTATTTTAGAGAGAAGAAGGGAGAGAGATATAGAAATAGCAGTGGGAGAGCAACATTAATTGGCTGCCTCCTGCATGCCCCCTATTGAAGACTGAACCTGCAATCCTGGCATGTGCCTTGACCAGGAATCAAACCAGTGACCTCTTGGTGCATGGGATAATGCTCAATCCACTGAGCCACACCAGCCAGATGAGGGGATGATTTTAGAATGATGCCAGGAGCCCTGATCCACTCAGAAGAACACAGTGACATTCAACCACACTCAAAGGGGTTTGTTTGTTTGTTTGTTTAAGCACTTTAACTTTGGAACTGTATTCATTCATTTAACACAGTCTTTGTGACTACTTTCCACATGCTGACTCACTGGTTTCTGTTCCCGTTCATTCACTTACTCAACAAATATTTTTGTAGGCCTTCTGTGCGTCATGCACTGCTCCAGGCACTGGGAACACAGTAGCAAACAACACACAAAAGCCCATGCCTTGTGAAGCTCACATGCTAGTCCACAGCACTCATGGAGACTAGGATAAGAGACCCAGAAAAGTCACATGAGAGGTGACTAGGTGGGGACTCCAGGGGGCCCTCCGCTAGGCTCTTGGTTTCTTAAGCTGCAGTGGTGCCAGCTCTCACTTTCAAAAACTTAAGATGTAACCACATGTGGTTGCTAGAGAGCATTTCAATCTGTGGTGGTTGTTGCTATACGGTGACAGTGTTGGGTGGGATATTTTATTGTTCACTGACCAATTTGAACTCAGGTGGACGAATACGCAGTGGTTAAGTGTGGGAATTCTCCCTGTTCCAGGTCCTGAGCAGTGGTGGTTAGTTATGCTGCTAACAGCTAGAGGACAGCTGAGAATGCCCACCCTGCATCCTTACGAGGATGATTAGAGGGCACCTGTTTTCTTATTTCACCTCATCTTGCACCAGGCACTCCAGCTACATGGCTTGTTGAGTGAAAATGGGACGGCTGGCCAAGAGACTGTCATAAGCTCCTTACTCTCCTCAAAGGGCAAATGAGATTGTTAGAACCATCATGGCAAAGGCCACCTACAGTTGGATTAGGAGATGGTTGCTGTTTGCCTCTATCATGGCACAGGTCATCTACAATTGGATTAGGACGGTGGTCGGCAAACTCATTAGTCAACAGAGCCAAATATCAACAGTAAAATGATTGAAATTTCTCTTGAGAGCCACATTTTTTAAACTTAAACTTCTTCTAACGCCACTTCTTCAAAATAGACTCGCCCAGTCTGTGGTATTTTGTGGAAGAGCCACACTCAAGGGGCCAAAGAGCTGCATGTGGCTCGCGAGCTGTGGTTTGCCAACCACTGGATTAGGAGATAGCTGCTGTTGGCCCTGGCGACAAGGGGAGGAAGGAGGAGGTGTCAACTCCATGAGCCGACTGTAATCTCCAGGAGAGCAGGTCCTGTATCCATTGTATTAGCTTGTTCCCCAGAGTCTAGCTAGGTGCCTGAAATAATAGCACTTAATAAGTATTGATTGAATAAATTAATCAATTATCATGTAATGTATGTCTTTCTTAAATCTGAGGCATCAAGAAATGGTGCAGCTTGAGTTCTCTCTGTGATCTTTCCTTCCTCAAGCACTTTTGGGCGGGTGCTCTGATTGGAGTTAAGCCCCTGCATTCTCCCAGATGTTGGTGAGATTTGGGATGTCCTAGGTGCACTATCCCCTAAAAACATGGCCCTGTGAGAAGCACCTGCTATGCCCTGTCCTGCCTGCCCCACTCCCCCACAGGCAGGGATCCAGCTGCTGGAGCAAGCCCTGTTGCGGGTAGCTGGGATGGCATTCCAAAGCTGTTGTCTGTCCACCTGCATGCCAGCTCCGTGCCTATCATTTTCACAGCACCATCCATGTTAAACAGGCAGGAGCACCAGGGGTTTTTGAATACAGCAATTAACAAAACAGTAATCAAGCTAAGTGTTTAATTTCAGAAAATTAACATCTTCTCTGAGCGGATGTGAGAGATGGGGGGAAAAGGCACATTAAATGCTCTGGGTAAATAAAGGCAGTGCTAGACCACAAATATTTTCCAGTGAAAGGAAGACTGCCAGCCCCCAGGCCTTGGGTTCAGTTTCCTTATGAGAGCTGAGCTATAGAATTGAGCCCTTTAAATGTGTGTCTTCCTTCCTTCCTTCCTTCCTTCCTTCCTTCCTTCCTTCCTTCCTTCCTCCCTTCCTCCCTTCCTCCCTTCCTCCCTTCCTCCCTTCCTTCTTCCCTCCCTTCCCTTCCCTTCCCTTCCCTTCCCTTCCCTTCCCTTCCCTTCCCTTCCCTTCCCTTCCCTTCCCTTCCCTTCCCTTCCCTTCCCTTCCCTTCCCTTCCCTCTTCTCTCCCTCTCCCCTCCCTCTCCCCCCCCTCCAGGCAGAGCAAAGGCTTCACCTCTCCAGAACTCAGGATGTTCATTTGTGCCCCTCTGAGCCAGTCTGCACCATAGAAAATCCTGACATGTGTTGTCCTGTGAACTGTACTGTTACAAGGATGACACAATGAGTTGTTGACTGTGCATTAGTTCCTTATGTGTGTAAGCCATATTTCTTCTGATAGAGCAGGTCTCACTCCTCCAGTAACCCCTGCACCTCAGCATGGTATCCTCTATTCCAGGATATCCAGTTTTGGCCTTATATAATGGTCACAGTCTGATGGTGCCTCCTAAACCAGCTGGCTGGCATTTGTTTGCAGGACCAGGTTTGCATGTGGGAAGGGAAGCTTGTGAGGAGGTGGCTGTGTGAGCAGCTGGGTGGAGACAGGACCTCTGGTATCTATTGGCTCATGTGATGCCCTGGAATGGAGTGAGGGCACAGGGCAAGGACTGGGAGGGCAAGGAAGGTAGCTTTGCAGGGGGAACATACTGAGGTTTGAGCACGACAGGAAGCCTTGAGGCTCAGTGACGAGGTGCCCCAGCTAAGCAGGGAGGCAGGGAAGGCTGTTGGGTTGGGTGGAGTGGGGCACTGCCTGAGGGAGTATAGGGGAACTGTGTTCTCACAGGGCCATTGATCCTCAGGTAGGGGACTGGTAATCTGGCTCAGTGAGCAGCTTTCCTATGGAGGGCTCGCAGGCACTGACATGGAGAACAAAGAAACCAAAGCTACAGAATGAAAGGATGCTTTGCAAATACTTGGGAGACATGTCAGGGGCTCCCAGAATTGTTTAGGGAAGGCGTCAAGGGAAGAAGCCTTCAGTTCTGTGCATGTGTGATTTGAGGAGATTTGGGGTACCCAAGTTGCAGTATTATTTATGCAGTTGGATATTCAGGCTTCTGTTTTCTCTGTGAGGTAGTAGGTAAGCTTGGTTGCTGAATGAAGGGAAAGATTGGGATTGAATGATTGAGGAGAATGGATAAAGGTTAGCAGTGTCATTAAAGAGAATGGGAGATGGGCTTGACCAGAGAGATTCAATGTTTCCAGAAATGTTGAGGGTCATTTGAAGTTGATCATGTATTTACAAAGCTTACCATAATCTCTGTTACCTGACTTTCTCAGCAGTGTGTGGCTGCTGGAGAGCAGACCCTCCAGGAAGTTGATTGACCGTGGGTCTCTCTTGGGTTAAATTTTGCTGGTTGTATCCTATGAAAAGATAAAGGCAACCCATGCCTGAGGGTAAGGGGAGTATTGTCAGTTATGTTATTGCAAAGGTGGAACTTAAGCTGGTTAATGAGGGATATGAATGAAGGAGAGGCTGATGAATTGGGTAGAAGTCGAGACTGAGAGAGCCAGATGAGGCCAACAGAGTGGGCTCATCAGAGGTAATGGTCAAGAAGCAGAATAGTTGAATTTGTGGCTTTGAAAATGGAGCGACTTCAGGTGGGGCCAAATCTAAGTGTGCAAAGGGAATGGGCAGACATGGAAAAGTTGAGGGGGTCAGGGAACAGAGAGTATGCTAAAGTCATCCCCAGGAGGGCCACGCTGGGGATGGAGACAAAGACAGAGCTGGAAGCCCAAGTCTTCAACAAGTTGGGGAGTGGTGGTGGGAGGCAGCATACAGTGGTCTCAAGCTGGGATAGTGGCAACCCAGCCAATGGCATTTTTAGAGGGTGTAGGAGATGGTGAGCAATGGGGTGGAAGAGATGACAGGGAACAGTACACAGCCCAGTTCCTGACCTTGAGGTGTGCCCAGTGTAAAATCATAAACTGCCACACTTGAGAGGGCTGGGGAGCAGAGGTATTCTGGGGAGTCAGGGTCAAGGGGACCCTTGAGGGGATGGTGGTGTGCAGAGTGGGGCTCAAAGCTGGACATTGCAGAATGGAAACTTGCCTGCAGGAGGAAGGGCTCCTTAAGGCCAAGACACTTAGACCTCAGGCCCAGGAGGACAGTCACAGGTCCAGCTCCCCTGCCCACTGCTGGTGGCAGTGATGTCAGCCTTAGGATGGTGGTGGTGGGTCCCCCAGCTATAATGCGTGCTCTGCTAAACATGGGTGCATGAGAGCCAGGGAGTAAGGGGCACACAACCTCTCTCCTGAGGCTGCCCCAGTGCCAGTGTTTCCAGTGAACTGCCTTCTGTGATTAAACAGTCAACACACCAGAGCTTCCCCTGCTCTGGTCCCACATCAGGGAAGGCTGGCAGGCCAGCAGGAGGTGGAGCTAAGCGCTCCCCAGCTGCCACATGAGCCCTGATGGGTCTGTCTTCAGCGGCCCTCATAGCCACCTGGGGTGCCTGCTTAGGACAGGCATCACCTGACAGTTACCTCTATACACCCACTCATCTCTTCACAGCCTCCTGCCTCCACAGGGCTGCGGGGTTTTTGTTTGCTGTCCTTTCCTGGTATACCTCTGGTTACCCCAGCAGGAAGGAGGAGCCAGGAGCGGGGATCTAGGAGGCAGGAGGGACCTCAGGACCCCACTAGGCAGGATGCCTCCTCCTCTGGCATAGGGCTGTGCACACTTCTACCTCTGTGGGGACCTCTGACCTCCCTGAGGGACCAGGCAGCATTTATCCATGAGTGATGTGATCCTGGCTCCCTTCCCCTGTGCTGAGCATCCTCAAGGGGCTCTGAAAAGGCTGGGTGTGTGAGTGTAGGGGAGGGAAGAGAGGGCCCACACTGGGCCAGGAGGCTATTTCTGGCTCTGCCCTAGACTGCTGAGGACTTAGGAGAGCCATTTTCCCTCTCTCACCCTCAGTGCTCTAATCCATACATTGTTAGAGTTGACAGAAAACTAAATGACCTCAGATGTTTTTTCAAAATGGAACATTCTGATTTTCAGATTTCTAGACAAACAGTTCTCACACTGGCGCCTGCATCAGGGTCCCCTAGAGGGCTCGTTAAAACACAGATTGCTGAGCCCCACTCCCTGAGTTTCTGATTCAGTAAACCTGGGTGGAGCTCCAGATCCCACCTTTTCTACCAGTTCCCAGATGATGCTGATCGGAGACCACATTTTGGGAGCCAGCAGGGACAGGTGGATGATCCCAATAAATACACCTCCCCTACCCCGAGTCAGAAGCAGTATCAGAAACAAAGGCCTCTGCTATAAACCTACATCCCTACAGCAGCCCCCAACCCCCAGTTGTCACACTTCCTTGGCTTAGAACCAAACACATGAAGGAGGCCCCTGTCTGGGGTGAGGGGCTGACTCAGTCACTCAGGCCTGAATCCTCATTTTCTCTCCCTTCCCCACATCATTGAACTCATGACGAGACTCAGCCAATATTCTACAACTAGAGGCCTGGTGCACAAAATTCGTGCAGGGGGGTGTCCCTCAGCCCAGCCTGCACCCTCTCCAATCTGGGACATCCCTCTCACAATCCAGGACTGCTGGCTCCCAACTGCTCGCCTGCCTGCCTGCCTGATTGCCCCTAACCACTCCCCTGCCAGCCTGATTGATGCCTAACTGCTCCCCTGCCAGCCCAATTGCACCTAACTACCCTCCCCTGCTGGCCTGGTCACCCCCAACTGCCCTCCCCTGCAGGCCTGGTCCCCCCCAACTGTCCTCCCCTCCAGGCCTGGTCGCCCCCAGCTGCCCTCCTCTGCCAGCCTGGTCACCCCTAACTGCCCTCCCCTGCAGGCCTGGTCACCCCTAACTGCCCTCCCCTGCAGGCCTGAGCACCCCTAACAGCCCTCCCTTGCAAGCCTGATCACCCACAACTGCTCTCCCCTGCCAGCCATCTTGTGGCGACCATCTTGTGTCCACATGGGGGCAGCCATCTTTGACCACATGGGAGCTGCCATCTTGTGTGTTAGAGTGATGGTCAATTTGCATATTACTCTTTTATTAGATAGGATGGTGTCAAACAGATGCCACCTGCCCACAGCAGTCCTCTGTTCCAAGGTAACTCCAAGGTAGAGTGGGATATTGGAAGGGGTGTCAGGGTCATCTCAAGACACAGCCCACAGCAAAAGCCAAGAAGCCAGTGTCCACAGTAGGGAATAACAATTAGAAAAATAATTACTTCTGCTTTCATATTCATACCCAGTCTCCAAACTAATTGCTTATTTGTTTAATCTACTTTGACCACAAGTGTTACTGCACCAAAAATATTTAATGAGTCAGGCCTCCTAATGTAAAATTCCAGCATATTTGTGCAATGAAATGAATTTTCATCAACAGAGGGAGGACCTGTTATCTAAGTACCTTCTCAACAGAGTTATCTCCTAAAATAGAAATGTCAGAGGAAGCAACTGATCTATGCACAATTCATCACACGATTCATCTTTTGCAGTTTATTTGTGTGTAAACTGTTCTTCTTTGTCATCAGTACTAGTGAGCCTGCAGTCTTTAGCTAACATTTAAATGTAGGTATTTTTTTCTAAGAATGTGTGTCAGCCCTAGCTGGTTTGGCACAGCAGTTAGAGTGTCGGCCTGCAGACTGAAGGTTCGGTTTGAGGGTTTGATTCTGATCAAGGGCATGTACCTGGGTTGCAGGCTTGATCCCTGGCCCAGTCAGGTGTGTGTGGGAGGCAACCAGTCAATGTGTCTGTCTTGCATTGATGTTTCTCTCTCCCTCTCTGACTCTTTTCCTCCTTTCCATTCTCTCTCTCTCAAAAAAAAAAAAAATCAATGGAAAAAATATCCTCAGGTGAAGATTAACATCATCAATAACAACAACAACAAAAAACAAAGAATGTTTCATATAATCCACCACTCCCAACTTTTCGCTCCAAACCTCATCACCCATACCTTTTAGGCATTCACAGCATTTAATCAGAGGCCTCAGGGGAATTCTGAAGGCTGCCCGGCATTTTTGGGTCTCTCTGTGGACCTTTCAGATTCTGGGTTGGGGAGATAGAAAATGGACTGGTTTCAGGGCTCTGGGGCTCCCACTTCTGATACACCCAGAGAAGCCCTGAATTATTCTGTTTTTTGCACTAGGCTTCAAGGAAAATTTTGTTGGGAGAAGGGATTCCACAGCTCAAAAAGAAGAAAAGTGAGAAAACTACCAACATTAGGGTAACATTTCGCTGAAACATCCCAGTGAGATGGGGCTAGCCTGCCCCAGCCTCTCGGTTTCTGCCTGTCCCCCCCTTCCCCAGTACTGCCAGGTTTAGACCCACGGAGCTTCCTCCCCAGGAACCCACTGCAAAAGCACAACCTGCCATCCCCCACCCACCCGCCACCACATCTTTCTCCTTTAGAGGCCAATATTCATGTTAAGTGCAGCTACGTGATTCTCTGATCCCTTTTACTTCTGATGTTTTTAGAGGAGATGCTGCAATCATTCCAGTGAAGGTAAACTTTTAGAGGCTAACGCAGTGGGAAGAGGCTGGGACCATGACATCTGCCCTAAGGAATTGATTCCAGTGATGGAGAACACTGGAAAGCTAGATCAACATGCACTGTGTCCCAAGGCAGCAATTTCAGGCCATTGAGTTATTAAAGTAAGGGCTTTGAGTGTGAGGAGGGAAGGGTTGGTCTGGTGAGCCTGCTGGGGCAGGGCTAAGCCAAGGCATGGTGAGGCCTGATTTGGGTCTGTCAGGGCTGGGTGGGGTTAAGCAGAGAGGTGGCCAGAGGGCTGGTCAACAGGCAGAGATCCCAAAAGCTGAGTTCTGCTGCGACGTGGCGAGTAGAGAAGTTAAATGAGAGCAATGGCTTCCTGAGAGAGAACAGAGGGAGGAGGTCTGGATGGGCCAGTGGCCGTCACATTTTCAAATTGAGAGAGGGAGTTGGGACTTTTCCCCATGGGGAGCCATTGAAGGTTCTTAAGCATCAGAAGAAGGTGGGTAAATTTAACTTTAGAATGAGTAACTGGCTGCAGTCAGTTTGAAGTGAAGAGGTAGACAGGGAGTTGGGACAGGACATTAGGTGTAAGGAGATACTGGTGGCAAGTCCAGGAGAAAGGTGGGGCTGAGCCAATAGAGCCTTGTTGACTCCTGGGCCTGAGCCCTAGCATAGGAAGGATGGGCAGTGGCACATCCCCTCCCCCTGAGTCACAAAATCTTGTCCTCAAGGACAGGGCACCCCATTGTTTACTTTCTAGATGTTACTTTCCAGAAAAACTCAGCTGTGACCTCAGCTCCTAGGGCAGGTGAGAGGTGGCCTCAGAACAAGGCTGTCCCTGGAATGATTTTCACCCACAGAAGTACCATTTTTTCCCCTTTAGATGAGATTTGCTGAACTCTGAAATTTGTTTCATATTTTTATAACCCTTCAAACATTTTACTCCAATAGATCAACTTGATTTTGAATGTATGTTTTGCTCTTATTTTTATTTAAAACATAAATTGATGCCTTAAATAAAATAATTTAACATAATAAACTGTTATATGATTTATTATATCCCAAATGGATTATGGTTAAAACTGTATAAAGAATTACTTTGACACAAAAATCAATTAAGACATTAGGAAATAATTTTAATAAGCAAAGGTAATACATTAGAATTTAGCAATTGTCCTGGGGGGAAACACCACTAACTTATTCTCACATTTTGAAATCTGAGATGCTTAATTGTTAAGGGGAAGTGCCCCTATCAAATAAGGAAAATGAAATGAGGAAGAAGAAAACTTTGAATGTGACCAAGTCACTAAATTAAAAGGTCAAGAAATGTTATAAACATAAAATTATGGGTCAGGTGAACCTAAGATATGACTTCAAGACTTCTGCACAATACGATTCAGGGTCCAGCCAGGCCAGCGTGGCTCAGTGGTTGAGCATCAACCTATGAGCCAGGAGGTCACGGTTCGATTCCCAGTCAGGGCACATGCCCAGGTTGCAGACTCGATCCCCAGTGTGGACTGTGCAGGAGGCAGCCAACCAGTGATTTTCTCTCACATTGATGTTTCTATCTATCTCTTCCTCTCCCTCTCTGAAATCAATAAAAATTAACTTCTAAGATATATTCACGCCACCATTTCAGACCCAGGATTGCAGGCTCTAGGATCTCTTCTGGTGCCTTTCTTAAAATCGGAGGGCTGGCTGATGGTCAGTCAGACCCCATCCCTGATGCCACTGACAGTGACCAGTTTGGGCCAACACTTGTCCCCTGTCACCAGTGAGTTCTTTCCTAACTTGCAGCCTGGGCCATCCTGTCCCTACAATTTATCCACATCTCATTTGTCAGTCTAGGCGAGAACATTCTGCGCCCTTTCTCTGCTGTAAGTGATATACTATCTTGGATCTGTCTGCTTCAAAAGCAGTTCGGAAGTGAGAGCTCCCCAAAGTCCTCCTGGGCAAAAACAGAGACAAGGACTCACTCACTCAGCCTGCCTTTGTGTTGTCTTCATCCCTGAGCCCCTTGAACAATGAGATTTGAAGTTGGAGTGTCTTTCTGCTTCAGACACATGAAAGGGCATCTTCTATTGGCTCTCTCCTCAGACACTCCTGGTTCTGATTCTGCTCAAACCCTAGTTGATTTTTCCTCGGTGGCAGGCAGGCCACTCTTCATTGTTTCCCACTCTCCTCTTTGGATCCCAGCTTCCTGCTGGGCCAGCCTCTTTACCTGGTGAAGAAAGAGTGCAGGGCAATTTTGATTCTGTTTGGGGTTTTTTTCTAGTATCTCCTCTTAAGGCCAAACACATCTTTCTTGAGCCTTCCATACCTTTTTCCAATTAGCCCCCAAACTAATTTTTTTCTTTTTCTTTTTCCTACAAAAAGGTCCATATTTGCTTCTTTGCTAAATTTTAATAATTTTGTGAACTCTTTCTTTTCATTTCTTTTTTCTCAGTAGAATGCTTAATTTAATCAAAAACATTCTGTGTGCTTGTGAGGGAGAGACTCTTTCAAGCATTAGACGAAACTGTCCCTTCATCTGAGGATGCAAGTTTATGGAGAAAAGACAACTGGCCGGAACTTCCGGTTGGAACCGGCATTATCTGTGGGTCACAGGGCTGCTTCTCTGAACTAAACTTCCCATCCCTCCTTAGCCTGCCTTGGTTTTGCTAGGAGCAGTTGGTGTTTAAATGGATCCCTGAGCTCATTTTAATTTTCTCTTTTGTCTGAAGGGTTCATAGCATGTAAAACAGCATATCTAAAGGTGGCATTGCATTTGGAGAAGGAAAATAATAACAAATGTATCACTGTAGTTGATCACCAATGGCAGAGCACCAAATGTAAGCTGCCCCTGATTTTCAGGCAGCAGGAATAATGCTTTTTCACGTTCTCCCATGTGCTAAGTCCCATCTCAATTAAAATGTAAGGCCTTTAGAATGACCTGTGTGAGGATAAAGTCTGCCGTGGGGTCTGTGAGCATCGTGTCATCTCCATAAATTTAAGAAATGCAGGCAGCGGGGAACTTCACCCTCTGGCAGCTTTTCCTGGATGTGGCCACTGGGAGGTCCTTGCCATCTGTGTAACAGGGTCATTTCTCTCAGTGGGTTTGCCTATTGATTGCCTCTGGATCACCCTGCCCTGTGGTTGCCTCTTTACCATCTGACCCCATCTAGAGTCCAAGGTCCTTCAAGACAGAGCTGTGATTTTCCTCTTTGTCCTTCTAGCCCCAACAATTAGATCAGGGGCCTGGCACAATGTTTGGCAAATATATTGAGTTTTGAATGATGGCTTTCCAGGGATTAGAGGCAAAGAAAAGGACTAAGCCCATCAAAATCCTCAGGTCGTTAGGGTTAATCTTTCCAATTTTTAATACATGGTGCCTCAGCTCTCCAGGCAGTAGGACCCTGAAAAGCTGTATGGCACTGACGTGATTAACAACATGGAAACCGTGTTTCACATGGATCTGAAATGATGCCTGCCCTGCACAGCAAGTGTGGAAGGGGGAGCAGGTTCATGGGGAGCCATGCTTGTCCATCTTGGTGGGCCCATCAGGATGCCGCAATGGTCTTACTGACTCTGGAAACTTCCTCACCTTCCCTGAAGTGCCTTCATGCTCTCCACATCTCTGCGCATGCACAGAGGTCTTGGAAAAGATGATCATGAGCCATCCACATGGTTAACCATCCAGCCTGTTGCTAAATCCATGCTCAGTCCCTAGTTTCAGTTTACGGGACTTAGCAGCTGGGTTCACACATTCTCTCCTCTGGGGAACGCTGATTGCCACTTGGTTTCTAGGTGATGACATCTTCTCTTTCCTTTTACCTCGTTGGCCTGTTTTACTCGGGCCCCTTGGCTGTTTTCTCCTCATTCCCTGAATCTTCGAATATATTTCTGTTTTACTCATTCTCTTGGGGATCTCTGTCAGTCTTGCTGTTTTCAGTATCTTTGAAATACTGATGACGCTAAATTTCTCTCTCCAGACTGGACCTCTTATACATGCTTTTGCCTTCCCAGCATCTACTCTGGGCCATCTTGGGCATCTTCCACCCATTGGAGCACTTGCTCTTTCCTCCCAAAATGCTTCTGCCTGATCTCAGTTCATGGCAGCCCCACTCTTCAGTTGCTCAGGCCAAGACCTTGGAGTCATTTTGACTCTTCTGTTTCTTCTACCTCCCACATCCATTGAGAGACTTTATATGTATTAGGTCTTTCAGCTTTGCACACGGTCTCTGCATTCTGTCTCAACACAGCATAGGGTGATACTGTTAACATGCAGGTCAGAGTATGTCACTCCCATGTTTATGACCCTCCCGTGGCTCCCCACCTCACTCAGAATAGAATCCAAAATCCTCCTAGTGTCCCTCAGGGTCCTACCCTTTGTGGCCTTGTTTCTGTTCCAGCCCCAATGGCTCTGTTATTCTCCTGAAACACCAGGCTGCTCCCAGATCAGAAGCTTCGCCCTGGACTCTTTCTCTCAAATAGTCTTCTCTCAGGTATTCTCCTGGCTCCCACCTCCCATCCTTTAACCTTATGTTCCTGCATCTACTGCTCAGCAAGGCCTTGCTGACCACATGGTTTAGAATTGCAGCCTTCTCCTGGCCAGTCTCTGACACTTTGCCATTCTGTATTCCTCCTCTTCTCCATTTTTTCCCTGTTGTGCTTAATATTTTTAACATAGCTTATGACTGATTGATTTATTATATCTAGTCTCTGAATTCTTCCACTAGAAAATAAGTTCTGCGAGGGCAGAAAATTTTATTTAATTCACTACGGAATCCCTAGAACTTAGAATGGTGACTGGCACATGGTTGATGCTCAATAAACATTTGTTTCATTCATTAATTAATGAATTGATCCATGATACTAAGTTGGGTGGAAGATATGATGCATCTTGATGTTTCCATCAGGATAAAAATTTATTCCAACTTACTAGATTAATAGGCCAAATTTAACACTTTAAAGGTAAAGAGATCCATGTAAGTCCTTGTAATCAAAAGCCAACTCTAGACAGAAGATGAGGACCACACCGTGGGAAAACCTACAGGTGATATTTGCCTACGATTTCAGAACTGAATAGCAGGGACTTGTCCCCAATCCAAAGGCTAATGGTCACATTCATAGACATACAGTACACAGATCTCGGTAGATATTAGTTTAGCACTAATGTTTGCTGCTCAAACAGCAGTGGGAGAATTGGGTTCACCTCTGGGCCTCATGCCTAACGAGAGATTTAGATAACATGAGCCCCATTTGGAAAACAGCCACCTCAAGTGGCAGCATATCCTGGGAGAAATGTTTATAACATCCGGCCATTCTTTTCAGCAGAAAAGACTCGGGGGAGACCTAACTAGTTTCTGAAGCTATCTGACAAGCCATTCTGCGGAAAGGGAACATTGTATATTATTTCAGTTGGCAGAACTGAGACCAGCGGGAAGAAGACAGATTTCAGATAAGGATAAGGAAGACTGCAAATTGGTGAGAGTTACCCAAGTTTGGAGCAACAGCTCTAGGGGCAGTGAGCCTCCCATTGCTGGGGACAGAGCAGGGCTGAGTGGAGACTACTTGATAGGGAAACCGCAGGGGGATTCAGGACTGCATGACCTCAGGCCCTCCAAACACCAAGGTGGGATGGATGTGCCAGAGATTGGGAAAATGGGTTGGAAGACAGAGGAGGCTGGACTGAAAGTCTGATCCTTCTGAAGAAGAGAGGAAAGGAAGATTGCGAAGGAAGAGCCTTGGACTGTGTTTGTGTTATAAGGAAGCATTGGAAAGGTCAAAGGGGAGTTTCTGAGTGAAAGTTGCCCATCCAAAGAGTCAGGAATAGGACTATTTTAGCATCCCGGCCACACTCAGTCATTGGCTGGGAGCAACCTGTGGGAAGCAGGGCTCTCTGGGAATGTGGTGATGGATTGCAGACCTAGCAGCTGGGGCCATTAGTCAATTATGATCCCAGCAGTAGAAGCTCTGAGGGGCACATTTTCATGGCCACCACAAGGTCTCTAGTGGGAACTGTGCAAAGTCCCAGGTAGACACTCTGATTTTAATGTCTCATCACAACACTCTCACACTGTGCTCTCTTTATGGATCCCTGGACTGTGAGCATCTCAGAGCAAGTGCTCTGCATTGCCACCCTCTGCCCAGGGCCCATCACATACAGGGGCTCACTGAGGGTTCAGCAAGTGGTGGAGAATACATCCCCACCCCTCACCCCTCAGCATCTGTGACCTGGTAGCCGTGCTCCGTAATTTCAGGTCTTAGAGGGGAATCTGTTAACTTAAATCAAGGGTAGTAAATGTCGGTCAGCCACAGTCCCCAGGGAAAGCCTGTAAAGTGGAGTTTGTATGAGGAAACGACCTTCCTCGCTACAGAAGTACCAGGACTAAACGGAACAGCCCCGGAGTGGAGCGCAGACTGAAGCCTCATCCATTACCCGCCTCTTCCCCTAGAAAGACAGCCCTCATTTGTTATTTCCAGACTGCTTTTATTTCACTTGCAACGTGTGGAAAATGTTGAATGGGGAAATAAATAACATTATTTCCAAACAGAGATTTCAGAATCACTTCACAGATTTTGGAATTATTATCCTGTTTCCAAATGTTTGGTTTGTGTATTGTTTCCTCATTTATATGTGCGAGCTCTTTATTGCAAATGTCCTCATTTGGAAAACTCCGACAGAAGTCTGAGAGAACTCTGTTGTTGGTCTGTTGAGAGATGCCTCCTCTCTTTCTTTAGAAATGCAGCGAAATCGTACATGTAGTCCCAGAAAAACGTTTGCTAGAACGTTCGTTTTGACTGCACAGCAATTCTGCACTGACCAGTTGTACTCCCTCACTATCCTCCCTTGCCTCCAGGTCCTCTTCCCTGCAATCACTCAGCTCATTACCGCAAGACTGAGTTTCCTTCAGCACCTTCTGCTCAAAAGCATTCCATTGCTCCTCTTGTCCTACTGTCTGAAGCCTAGGTGTGTCCTTGTTGTCATGCCTTCCCGAATTGGCTTCAGCTTCCTCAGGCCACACTGTTTTTCCATGATTCCTCTGACCACCTCTTGTTTTGGTCAAGCCTTTCTCCCCCTTACCTGGAAGACACCACGTCCATTCCACCCCCTGCCCTCACACATGTTATCCTACCCTAAATTATTCCTTTCATTCCTTTGTTATCAAACTCCATTCATTCTGCAGCACACACAGGAAGTTCTTCAGATCCAGTTCATCTGATGGGAAGGAAAGAGCAGGGTTCAAACCCAATGACATTTCTCTTCCTTCTTATCTATGAAAGATGGCACTTCTCATGTAATTCAGGGTATGTTTATCTGCTCTGTCTCTTCCTCTCTCCATAGCCCCTTCCACTGTTCCCATCATGCACCAGGTCAGTGCCACCATGAGGAGCATCACCTTGTCATGGCCACAACCAGAGCAACCCAATGGCATCATCCTGGACTATGAAATCCGGTACTATGAGAAGGTGAGTCAGCTCTGTCTGCAGGCTTGCGAGACCCAGGGCCAGCCCCTGCTCCATGGGGTGCACAAGGAAACGGGTTGGAGGAAGTCCTAAGGTAGGTAGCAATCTGGTGATAGAGGCCAGAGGCTCCCTGGGAGAGTTCCCAGGTCTTCTCTGGCAAAAGCCTCCAAAATCCAGGCACTTTCTGTACCAACTCAAGAGAGAACCTTCCAACCCACCACCCTGCTGTCTGGACAGCTCACTGGGCTGGTATGGGCAGGACTGATCCCATTCCCCCCAGTCATGTGCAGATACTACAAAACTGCGGGTATCCTGAACTTTTTGAAGATTTTGTGGTTTTGTAGACTAATTGTGTTGGGTTTTTTTTCAAAGTTTTTGATCAGGTACCTCAATATAAGATTGCTTACTTATAAATCATATGCATATACTACTGTACTTATATACTTATGAAGGTTTAAATATTTCAATGGAAATTTAAAAGAATGAGATAGAAATTAATAGGAATAGAAACTTATACAGTATCTTCCTTGACTGCTCTTTAGCAGCAGCTGCTGGGGGCTACAGCAGGGCCTGTGCTGCCAAGACAGGAAAATGGTGCCCTGTGGAGTTGTCCCTGGCCTATCTGTGGGAGAAGCAAGGACTTGCTCCCACCATCGTGAACTGCAGCATTTGCAAACTCCCAGGAAAATTCAGTGCTTTCTATAGTGACCTAATAGCACATCATTTGTAAAATCACCAAATTCATTTATTTATTTGTTCAGCAATTTTTTTATTGAGGGTCTGCTATTTGAAAGGTACTATTATAGGCTATATTAGTGATCAAAACAAAGATTCCTCTCCTCAAGAGTCTTACTTTCCAATAACTGAGATAGACAATGAACAATGGATAATAACAAATGAAATCTGATAGTATGTTAGAAAATGAGTATTGTAAAAGAAAAAAAACAAGTGGGGTAAATGGGATTAGTCGGATCAGGTTTGGGGGTGGTATCAGTTGCAGAAATAAATGGATGGTAAATGTAGTCCTCTTGGAGAAGGTAAGTTCTAAGTGAAGACCTGAAGGAAGTAAGAGTGTTGTGAAGCAGATATCTGGGGGATAGAGAGCTTGTGCAAAGGCCCTGAGGCAATATCATGACTGGTGATTCAAGGAGCAAGGAGACCAGCATGACTGGAGTGATTCGAGCAATGGAGAAATAGTAGACAGGAGAGAGGTAATCGGGGGAGGTGATAATCGTGGGCCTTAAGAATTTGAGCTTTCCCACTGAATTAGATGGGGATCCATAGCAGGGTTAGGAGCAGAGGAAAGACAAAATCTGAAAGGATCATTTAGGTTCTTCTGTTGAAAATAAGCCTGCTAGATTGCATTCATCTAAGACAAGGATGATGTTGGATTGAATCAGAGTGGAAGCAGAAAGCTGATAAAACATAGCCAATTTTCAGATACACGAACTAAAGACAGAGCCAACAAGATTTCCAACAGGTTGGATTTTGGATATGGGAGCTTTTAGCCTGACCCACTGGAAGGATGTAACCACCAGTGACTGAGAAAGGGATCGCTGTGGGTAGAGCATGTTTGGGGTGAGGGAAGGGACAGAAGTTCAGCTCGATGTCTAAAATGCCTCTGGGATAGTCAAGTGGAGATGAGGAGTAGGCAGCTAGATGTACAGATCTGGAGTTCAGAAGAGAGGACCAGGTTAGAGATGTCCATTTGGACATTGACCGTATGTAGATGTATGAAAGCCTGGAGCCTGAGTGAGATTATCCAGTGGGTGAATGGAAACAAGATGGAGACCTGCAGCCCTCCAACATGGAGGCAGTGTTGGACAGAGGGGCACAGCAGCACTGGGAAGCAGGAGGCCTAGCTTCCAGTGCCTTCCCTAACCAACCAGCCATGCAGCTGCAGTCAAATTATTTAACCACCCTAGGTCACAGTTTTCACATTTGTAAAATGCTAGCAATTTACCTCCCTGAAAGTGGACGGCCAGATGGATCACCAATCTAGACTGTGAGGAGGGAGGCACTTCAGCCATTAGAGCCGAGCTTGCAAAGCAAGGTGGGGATCAGGCAGCATTTTATTCATTTAGAGAATGTTGGCCTATGTAGACAGTTCATTCAGAAAATTCAGTGAATTGGGTATAAGTTAAATCTAGATTTATAAGCAACTGTTATATCCATTCAGCTTTGAATTTGGGGTCCTTATTTGCTAGATATTTTTTAAATCAGTTAATAAATTAAATGTTGACTTTCCAAAATGTTTTGGACCAATCTGTTTGGACCAGTCAACCACATGACCTCATTTTGTCATCAAAGTTGACCTAACAGTTCAACAGAGTATCTTGTGAGGCCAGTATATGGTATGATGTCAGAGTCACCAGTAAGGTTCCACCCAACCCCACACACATGAACTTGAGCCTTGTAGTTTATATGGGGGAGGGGGAGGAATTCCTCCTTAGTGTGCCCTTTTGGGTGCTAGGGGCTTCATTAACATTATATCCTTTGTCCCTCACAACTCAATGTAGTAAATATTAGCATCATTGATATGAGTAAAAAAAACAAACAAACAATTGTACAGAGAAGTTTTTAAAACCAAAAGCAAACAAAACTCATCCACAGTCACACAGCTGGGAAGTGAGCCCACAGCCTAGGTCCTTTGCCTTGAAGCCAGTGGTGGTGCTGGGAAGGGGCTGAATGCGTGGGAGACCACCTGCCCCCTTTCTCATCTGCTGTGCCAAGGGCAGTGACCCTTGGGGAAAGGGAGGGGGGAGGGCCTAACGACAGGCTCAGAACCGAAACCATCCTGCCTGTGTCCCTTGGCTCCCCATTCCCCACCCATGTCTAGGCTCCTCCACTGCCATTCCCTTCACATGCTACTTGCTCCCTTGAAAAACAGTAATTAACCTCCACTTCTGATGTTTTGAAGGAAGCTTTTTCTCCCATTTCAGGCCACGTCCCTACTTCTCAGTAATTTATACTAATTATTAACAGACACACATGCACAGCAGCTCAATGCCTGAGGCAGCTTCCACACCTCATTGAAGCATATTATTGTCCACACTCCAGAGGATAGAATGCTTTTCTTGGGAACACAGAAGATTCTTTGCCAAAGCATTGATTACCATAGAACTTACAAAGTGCTTGACTATAAAATTGTTACATTGCCTTGACCATTCCTAATATGACTTAAGAAAATACATTACCTTGCAAGGGTATTTTCAAATAGCCACAATGACAATAATTCATCTTTATTGAGTGCCTATTATATGTCAGATTTTCACAGATGTATTAGTTCTGACCCTTAAAAGAAAGATTCTTGAATGCCAGGTGTAGTCCATTTATAGATGCACAGAACTAAGTCACAGAAAGGTTAAATGACTTACCCATGAACACATAGGTCACAGCTCGGGAGTCACAGAACCAGAACTATAGACATTTTTATTATATTTCAATGTATTCTAAGCTCAGCATAGAACTGGATGTAATCATGTTGATGCTGAGGATCTCATAATTTGTGTGGCTCCTGAAATAAACGATTATATCTTAATTTTAAATCCAAATGCTTGTAATCAAAATTAGTTGCCTACCTGCTCCACAAGGCCATGGAATCCTGGTCTTCAGAAGACACAAACACAAATAGAACTCAAACCTGAATTCAGTAGATGTCCTGAATTCAGTCCCAAAACAACAAAACCCATCATTTTTTCATCCTATGCCACTTCTTCTAAACTAGGAGTCAGCAAAATTTTTCTGCAAAGGACCCGGTAGTAAATATTTTAGGCTTATGGGACATAGAGTCTCTCTCCCAACTACTCAACTCTGCCTTTGTAAAGCAAGAAAGCAGCCACAGGGAATATGTCAATAGATGGGCGTGGTTGGATTGTAATAAAACTTTATTTATCAGACCAGATAGCATAAAACTATGAGCTGTAGTTTTCCAGCCCCTGAAAACCCTCCCTGGTTCTCCTGCCCCACATTACACTCTTGGCTTGTGCTTGCGACACCTTCCAGTCTCAGCTCTGTGAATGGAATCAGTGAGGCTTTCGCCTCTTCCAACAGCTCATTAATAGAGAGCTCAGAAGCCATCGAGCTGATGACACTCCCAGAGGCTCTCCCATGTTCATCTCTGTCTCCATTTTAATATATTTCCATTCATCATTCTCTCTTGTTTACTGTCTTGTAGCGCTTTTCACTCCTGGTGTCAGCGCTTGTAGGCAAACCATCGGAGAAGTATCTTCGTCTGCTCTCGGCTGTCTCAATGATGAAGCATTTAGACGTTTACTCACATTTCCTACTAACTGTCTAGGCCAGAACGGGGTGGACCAGTCCTTGGGAGTTTCTGCCCTGCAAATTTTAGGATCGTTTTCTCATAGAAACTCTTTCAGGCCTTGGCAATATCTTGTGCTCAATCGATTATTTCAAATAACTGGCCTCAAGTATGCTATTTATTCATTTAGCACTGAATGGTTGAGCACCCGGGGGTGCCAGCCCTGTGCTACGTGTTAGGGATGGAGAAATAAGGGAGACATGGTCTTTGCCCCCAATAGCTGCAGCCTCTATCTCCCACATACTTATAAAACCAGTCATAAGCGACAAAAAAAAGCAACCTTGCCCTTCACTCTAATTCATTTGCCTGAAGTTGATTAATGATTTTGAAGGGAACGAGGATGATACTCAATTTAACTACTGAATGTATGGACTATAAAATGATAATAGGTTAATGTTTTGTCCTCAAAATTCAAATGCCAATACACTACAACACATTTTTTTTCCAGCAAAAGAGCTGCCTGGTCAATGCTTATTTCAAGCAGCACATACTTCCATAGTTTCCAGTAAAACCAGAGAATTAGGAAGCCACCTGGATTGATAGCAATGGGAGTTTGCCTTAACATGAAAGGTGATGTGACTTTCATAGTTTCAGATTTCAGCTCTCTAGTGTATCAATAGACAGTAATGACCAAAGATCTAGACATCCCTTCTGCAGTGGACAGCCTTCTTTCTGCTGGATCTCTAGTTATTGGAAGTGGTGGTGGTGGTGGTGGTGGTGGTGGTGGAGGAGGAGGAGAAGGAGAATCCACCTGCTTTTTAAAGTAGATCAAATGGCAGATGGATAGTCCTTCCCCAAGCAGTCTCTCCCAGGCTCCAACGGATAACTCTTCTTTTAGGGTACACATGGGCCTCTGTAACTTTCAACTGTGTCGGTCCCTTACAACTGCATCCAAAGCATTCATCACCATCCTCAGGCCACCTACACTCCAGATATGCCCCAGTCACTTGCAGGCTCCTGAACTCCTTTAAGCTTAGTTTTTGTATGTCTTATTCTATTCTCATGGGATATTCTATTCAGTACTCCCTCCCCACATTAATCCATGTGGCTAATTTCTTTTACCCTTCAGAACTCAACTCATGTCACCCTGCTCTGACTGAGCCTCTCCCAACCTTCTTATCAGTCTGGACTAAGTGACACTCTGCTGTTCCCCCATAACTCCCTAAGTTGCCCTCTGCCAAGGTACTCGGTCAACACTGTTGTCATCATCTGTTTGCTTTCTGGTCCAGCCCCACAAGAGGTTGTCTTCCCAGAGGAGAGGACCATGCCTTGGTACCTGCAGCCCACATATGGCACCCAGCATATGATAGTGGATCATAATTGTGACTGCCTGGCCAAATGAATGAACACACATCAGGCCACCTTTGACTTTGTGAAGTAGACTTTTACAAATTTCAAGATAATGGTAATTTCTTATCATTGTATTGTATTCTTCTGTCCGGGCTCAGTTCCCCAAGTTTTGTCTGTCATTAGACTGAGGATGTGGCTTACAGGTCTCTCGTCATTAACATTCCCCTCATTTGTCACCATGCCTTTAGAACTGCTGTACCTAGAACTCGTCACAGAACCCCAGGCCTGCACATGGGACTTGGATTCTCCTCCCAGGAACCCAAGCTCTTCATTTTCACTGATGTCCCATTTTGCTCTAAGATTAATGGTGCAGACAGGGTCAGGCTCAGACTTCAAATTCTTGCTCCTGTGCACTTAGAGTGAAGCCATAGTCTCCATCATATTCATCTGGAAATGATCAGAAAGCAGGCTGGTGTTTCCAAAGTACTGAGGGCGATGTAAAATGATGAAAAACAGCAATGAGGAAGGTTTGTGGGCTAGAGTAGTGAGGGAAGCCTTCCTAGAATAGGAGGCTTTGGCGGGTGGAGGCCTAAGGCCGTGGTCGGCAAACTGCGGCTCGCGAGCCACATGCGGCTCTTTGGCCCCTTGAGTGTGGCTCTTCCACAAAATACCACAGCCTGGGCGAGTCTATTTTGAAGAAGTGGCGTTAGAAGAAGTTTAAGTTTAAAAAATATGGCTCTCAAAAGATATTTCAATCGTTGTACTGTTGATATTTGGCTCTGTTGACTAATGAGTTTGCCAACCACTGGCCTAAGGGATCTGGAGGACACGGGGCAGCCCTGCACAGAGGCATTGCAGACTGGGAAAACAGCATAAGCAAAGGCCTGGTGGCCAGGGTGTGGTCCTTGTAGGGGCAGCAAGGTGTCAATTTAGGGGCATATGAGAGATTGGAATTTATTATGAGGGGCTTATAAACCTAGATTTAGGAGTTTTGTTTTTATCTGATAATGGTTTTAGGGAAGGTAAGAGATCTTTAGGAAAGAAGTTTGGATTTGATGGGAAGGATTTGGCAGAAAAGATGAGAAGCTACAAAATCCAGGCACAAATCAAATGTTACATAAGATCAGCCGCAAAGAGAGGAAGCAACTCTTTTAGGGCACTCATAATGGGCAGAGAAGCCAGAGGATGAGAAACACAAGCAACATCTGTGCAAGCCAGAGGGTACATGTACAGATAACAGGAACTGTGAAGGACAGGGCAGAAGGAGTTGGAGAAAGGGACAGACAAGAGGGCGGGGCTAACCCCTAATGAGGACACAGGGGCTGCTCTCTGTGGAAAAGGGACATGCCTTCCTTGGAAGATGGTGGAGAGGGAACTAGAGGATAGGGACCCAGACAGACACAGGTCAAGGTCAATGCAGAAGCAAGTGTGGAAGCTACTCCAGCCTGGTCTCAACCTCTTCAGCAGAGTGGAAGTACTTGAGGGAACTTACACAGTGATCTTGTGCAGCCATTGTGAGGAGTGATCAGGGAGATCCTGAGTGAGGAGAGAAAAGAAAACATCTCAGCAGAAGCAAAGCAAAGAGAGGCAGGCATAGGGCAGCCCAGTGTGTCCAATGAGCTCCTGCTGAGGTAGAGACTAGCTAGGGTTTCACAAAGATGGTTGTGCTGTGTTTTTCTATCTCTGAACCCTGGAGAGGGGAGGAGTAGAAAATGACCCTGAGCCCCAAGCCAGGCCCTGAGAGCTCAGCATTTGCTCTGTAGCTACTCCATGGTCCAGAGCCAATTCTTTATTCCCTCAATCCAGGACAGCCTGTCCCCATTCAGAGGGATGGCCTGGGGCTGGTGACAATTTCTAGCAGATCAGCAAAACCAAGAGCTGGTGGAGCCTTGGTGCTCCAGTTTGGAGTGGGCTGGGGGTGCTGCACTCAGGAACAGGCCACTGACCATTACCCTTGCTCTTTTTCAGGAACACAATGAGTTCAACTCTTCCATGGCCAGGAGCCAAACCAACACAGCTCGGATCGACGGTCTGCGGCCGGGCATGGTGTATGTGGTGCAGGTGCGCGCCCGCACCGTGGCTGGCTACGGCAAGTTCAGTGGCAAGATGTGCTTCCAGACTCTGACGGACGGTAAGGGGTGGGCCAGTGACCTGGCACAGGGGGAGCAGTTCAGGGAGGAGAAGAAGCCCCACCTCAAAGAAGCTGCACTCGCAGCCAAGAGGCCAACCTCTACCTGCATTGCAGAGGAATTCCCTTGGAAGGATTTGCCTCCCAATACGCTGTATAGGGAGACATCTGTCTGAAATCCAGCCCATTTCTCTCCAACATCTGATGACTTGCCTTTGAAGGGTCTCTGAACAACATGGTCACTGCATGTGGTCCCACAGCAGTGAGACCCACACCTGTCAGTGTGCCCTCCGGCCTTTGGATCAGGGCCCAGATGCCTGTCACTCCCACTTCACTCTGTTCTTGGGGGCTGGGAATTGAGCTCACAGCCTCATGTCATGAGCCCAGGTCTGCAGGAAGGGAATGGGGAGACAAAATGTGAGGTGTGGCAGTCCTATGAACCCAGCATCTCAGAATATGTGAGGCAACTTCATAGGTGGCCCCAGTAGGTCCTGCTCAGGCATCTGCGCACTGTTTTCCAAACTGTCCCAAAGCCAGAAAGCCTGTCACCAAAAATACTTCCACTTTTCGGTTTTAATCATTCCCTATTATAATGATTTCCCCCACTCCTCTGAGACCACCCCCTTTAACACTTAGGTAAAGGAGATTTCCCCGTGGCCTGAACATTGAGCCTGGGTGTGTCTGCTTGGTTGTTCACTCACTGTTTTCTTAGCTAGCCATTTACCATCGTGTAAGTCGTTTATCTATATTATCTACATATCTATCTACATTTATTTATTCATTTATGAGCTATTTCTGATAGTTTTCCAAATGTCAGTCTATTCCCAACCTCCCAAACTGAAAGCCTTTCATTTTTCCTTTATTACTTAAATTATATAGAAAGCAGGCTGCCCTTACATAACATTTTATTTTAGGCCAGTACTCTTCAGCTAGGCACTTGACAGGGCTTGAGGCTTTCTAATGACACATTATATTTTTGACAATTTAAACATTCACCAGGAAGATTTAAAAATCAGATGACCTCATATAAAAATCGTAATATTCATTTTCTTGGGAACAGTTGTAAGGGAAGCCAGTGCTGGTGGGTGTTCCCGTGTGAGGCACTGCTGCCCCATAGGTGCCCGCCACTTCCCAGTCATGTCTTCCTGGGTGCTCTAGTGGGAGCTCTCTGGCGCCTGTAGGATTGGGAGTTTGCAACCCATTTTGGAGTTTATTTTAGATGAATTTTGAGTCATATTTTAAGGATGGTGAGATGGGGTGGGAAGGCAAGCCAGTTCATTCGGATTAATGATGCGGCCGGATTGAAAAGCACGCAGGCTGTCTTCTTTTCCTTTAGGACTCTGTCCCCCTTTTGCACCTCACTTACCATCTAGATTTATGGGCACTTTGGCATCAGGAGGTACACGGGATTAAAAGCCCAAAACTCAAAATGATCTGAGCACCGGTCTCTTGGCAATCCTGCTAGACAAATCAAGAAGTAACAGATTTCTCCCAAGAAGGCTATTCCTTTTACATTGGCAGTTAAGTTTTGTAAACCCAAGAGGGGCTAGATATAAGAGAGTTCTGGTAAGTGGCCAAATTCGAGAGTATTAATCTTAATGACTGAGGTTCACACGTCCGTAGTAATTACGCTCATGGCAGCTTTGGGCCCCAAAGGCAGCGCAAAGGTGAGTCTGAAGGTTGATCGAAGATGGGTCATTGGGGCAGGAGGACCTGTGGGAAGGTCACTTTGCTTTATGATGTTTTTAATGTATAAAGATGTTGTTATGGACTCCTCACTATGGTTTCTTGCTTTTTTTTTTTTTTTTTTTTTTTTTTTGCCAAATTAACTTTTTAAAAGCATGCATGTTACAGAAAGCTCTCAACAGAGGGAAACGGAAACTCTACCTTCAGTATTTAACATTGATTTTTAGAGAGTGGGAGGTTTTGACTCTGTCTTTAGCAGTCTCTGTCTCCACCACAGACTGGTTCTCAAACATTGTTGGGGAACATCGGAATCACCCAGGGTGTTCGGTAAACATGCAGATACCCGCTCTTCACCCAGTGGTTCTGATTTCGGAGATCTGAGTAGGGGCCCAGAAATAGTCATGTTTAACAATTGGGCTTAAGATATTCTGATGCAGGGCATGGAGAACCTCAGTTCAAAAGGTATTGTCATTAGGGTTGCCCATTAAAACCGAGAACGGGCAGTTAAATAAGCGGCCAGTCAAATAAGCAATGAATAATGTTTGGGGCATACTTAAATACTTACTTTTCATACACACACACACACACACACACACACACACACACACACACACGTATATATTGTGTCTTTGGATCATACATTGAGTACCAGCTGTGTGCAAAGGGCACATAGGAAGATTCTAATGCCTCTTTCTTACCTAGCTGATTACAAGTCTGAGCTGAGGGAGCAGCTGCCCCTGATTGCTGGCTCGGCGGCGGCCGGGGTTGTGTTTGTCGTGTCCTTGGTGGCCATCTCCATCGTCTGTAGCAGGTAGGCCCTCCGCTCCTGACCGCTCTCCTTGGACCCAGGAAGCCCCACATTCAGACCCCTCCCAGGTCATGCAGACTGGACAGGGCCTGACCACTCAACAGACACAGCTCCGCTCTCCCAATCATCACTCCATGTCAATCCACAGGCAGCCTAGAACTCCAGATTGTTATCTCTGTGCCTGGGATAAAATCCTCTGTAAGAGCTGGGCAAAGCTATGAATCAACCCATCCATCCTCAAGCTTCATTTTAGACAAGACTCTTAGCACCCCTTGCACAAGACAGTTTTTCGGAGTGACAGTTACAAAATTGCATTTGACCCACTGGAGCATCCCAGCGTGTGCCTCAGCCCATCCTCTGGTTAAAGAGCCAAAGGCCTTGGCGGAGCGCATAAGGCAGCAGGCAGGAAGGGAGCCGAGGAGGAAAAGAGGAACTCCAAGTTCTGCAGAAGGGCTGGCCCTGAAGGCCTTGTGAATTTTTAATACTGTTGCTACTGCCTTCGGTGGTTAGCCCAGATTCTGCTGGGCGAAGGCCTATAGTGCCGCAGTGCAGCCAGAGCACTAACAGGCATCCTCAGGAGTCTGCCTAGGCTCTGGAGGGGACCCACGGCTCTGCCTGGCCTGTAGACTTGAAAGCAGACCCATCTGCCCACAGTGGGGGGTCAAGCTAGAGCTCTGACCATGACAAGAACTACACCTAAACTGAGAGAAGCAGTTCCCCATCCCAGGAGATGCCTGTGTGAGCCCCCACTGGGACAGGAGGCCTGGGAGGAGGTCCCTGGAGCAGAGAGGCTCAGAGAGCTCCTCTTCCTTGTGTCCACAGGAAACGGGCTTACAGCAAAGAGGCTGTGTACAGTGACAAGCTGCAGCATTACAGCACGGGCCGAGGTGAGTAGAAAGCAGACCTCCACTGATCCCTGGAGAACCACTGAGAGGAGCAGGCAAGTGCTTGGAGAGCTCCTTATAGCCAGACTGGCTGGTCCCCACCACAGCCCCTCCCAGCGCCCAGTGGCCCAGCACCGCCTCTCTTTGCAGGTCCTCAGGGACCACAGGCTGCCGCCCAGTCTGCTATCTGCCCATTGTGGGCACTCATTGGATGCCTGGCAAGCAGATTATCTTTTGCATTGATAAGCCCGTATAGGACAAGGAGTGCAGGGAAAGATTGGGTTTAGCAAGTCAATGAATCCTGAAGTCAGACACAGTGGCGAAAGATGGAGGGTTCCCTATTAACATCTTCCCCCTTATCTAATCCAGCTGAGCGGCTGGGGAATGAGTTAACCAAATTCACAGATAAGCCAGAGAACATGAATGTAGGGAATTAAAAGATAGCAGAGCCCAAGAGGCCAAAGTGTTGGGATATCTCCCAAGTATTTTCTTTTTAAAAGTACCTTAAAAGTTTTCTTCACTCATTATCTTACTCTTTTATATATATGATTTTTATAACTAAAACTGTTTCTCAGAAATGTGCAACATGAAGTCTTTTGTCAGAATTATTCTTTTATCTGTGTAATTACAACATTGCAGAGTCTGAAAATGTCCCAATGGGTCAGCTGGGCCACCTTCCTTCCTCCAGAAAACAGTACCCTTAATCCTTACAGTGGACACATTCTGTTTCTAAATAACCCCTTTTACATTCCACGGATGCCCTCCGCAATTTGCCCCAGCACTTTGTGCTGCGCTGCCCAGGTTGCTTCTGTAAGCCTCCTCTCACCTAACACCCTCTGTTGAAGTATAAGCCCTTTTCTCCCTGTTCACACAGCAGTGAACATGGAAAACAGGCCTTATCTACACACACACACACACACACACACACACACACACACTCCGAGCATGCCTTCAATGGGCAGTTCTGGGAGCAAAAATGGGCTCAAAGGCAAAAGTTCTCAGGGACCAAACTCATCTCTTCACCAAGGTTACGTCTCCAGGACAACCACACAGCAGCTTCGCCACGAAGGAGCTCATGTTCGAGCATGGCCAGTGCTGGCTCGGGTTGTACAGTGGCTACTCGGTAGATGCGATCTCGTTTTCCAGGGGCTTTCAACCTAAGACTATGAAATTGCCAAGGACCAAGCCCCAGGCAGCTGGGCTGCTGTTCAGATAGTCATGGTTGGGAGGGAGGCATGGGCTCGGCTGGCTCAGAGGCACTGTGGTTCCACAGTGGTCCAGGCAGCCCCACATCAACAGTATAAACCAGGGGAGGGGATTCGATAGAGTGGCCTCTCTCTAAACACACACACTGCTCCTGAAAAACTCAGAGTCCTGTTTACCACCACCCTCCCTTTTCCCCCTTCCAGGCTACCTTGGGCCTCCATTCTAACCAAATGTCTCCGGTTTTAGAGGGGGAAATCCCTATTGTGCTCTCTCCTTTCCTGCAGCCTGACTCTCTGCCTCACTGCAAAATCTGCAGATGCTTTTACTCATATTAACCTGTGCATTAACTGCTGACAGTGATTGTATCTATGATTCCCAAGTGAAGGTACCCCCTCTAGGGTGCATCAGAATTACCTGCCCGCCTCCTGGCCTCTGCCTCAGGGTTCTGACATGCCCCCACCCAATGCGCTCTGCTCTTTGTTGCATTGAGAGTTACTGTAAAGTCCACTTCAGATTTAGCACCCTGCTAACTCTCCGAATGATACACGTAGAGATGGCCATGGGGGCACAAAATTGGGAATATCATTTTGAAGACTAGAGATGGCCAAAGGTGAGAATAGGTTGCCCTAGGAGGGAGCTTCCACTTTAAAGAGCTTCCATTTTAAAGGCATGCAAGTTAAGCCTTGTTATTGCTCCTTGGGTGGGGTATAGAGGGTCCCCAATCACCAAGTTGAGGTACTGCTTGGTGCCTTTTGGGGCACTTCAACCTGAGATCTGGCCATTCTCCTGCTGTGGAGGGACCAGCTCTGGTGGGCCACCACGTGGTGCCGAAATGCACAAAGGTGCTCCCCAAGCGCTCACAGCCCTCCTCTGGGGGATTGTGTCCCATCTAATGCCCACAGCTTCCATGGTTCTCAGCGTCCACAGAAAATTCAAATCCAGTCTGCAGTAATCGTGGCCCTGCTGCACCCAGTGGGCACAGCCGAAGACACAGTGTTGACAAGCTGCACAGTCGCCATCCCGGGGACTCGGGGTGGACGCAGCGTTCTTCGTGGACCAGAGTCCACGTCCTCAGCTGCCTTAGAAGTCTGTCTTCTTTTTAATTCAGTTCACCTTTTTATAAATGTCCTTCCCCTCTATTCATAACTTTTCTCTTTTTATCCAGTCCCTCCAACCTGGCTCTTCTGAGCCCAGTTCTCTAAACTCAAATAGTCTCATACACTGAGTTGCATTAGTGCATTTTCTCCTGTGGGCCTCGGTCCCTCTGACTGAAGCTGTTACTGTTGGAGCATCAAAGTGTGAGGGCTGTAGAGCTGAGGGAAGACTCAGCACGTGTATAACAGAAGAGGAAACAAGTCTAGAGGGAGGATGGGCCTGGCCCAAGACCGGGCAGGGGTAGGAATGATTAGTTATGGAAAGCCTGCTCTGCTCCTTTATTCTGGTTGCTCACATCGACCCCTCTAACCCTGACAACCACTCCATGACTTAGGCACTAATCTAGGGAGGTAAGCCACTTACCCAGGTCACAGGGCCCATAGGTGGCAGAGGTGGACTGCACACCCTCTACGTCTGGCTGCAGAGCCCAAGATCTTCCCATGTTGCAATGGCTCAAGGTGCCAGGTAGTCAGGAGCATGTGACAGTAGGATGAGGACTAATTCATGGTGTCCTGGTTGGTGGTTTGTTACATCCTCCTCCCAGTGTAGGAGGCAGAGAGGTTCATAAAGCGTGATGTGAATGTGCCTGTACCTGGACCATCCATGTGCCCGTGCCTCCCTGTGCGATGTGACAGCAACCTCCAGGAGCACCCAGCCTCATTCATCGGTGCCCAAGAGGGCCCTGCCTCTTTTCCCAGCAGGCAGGACACGTGGCACCATAGCCCTGCCCTCCCAGACCTGCCTTCCAGGACGATGGGAAAGCTGAGGGAGACACCATCTAAACGTCTGCAAGTGGAATACCTTCTCTAGCGCAATGCGATGTGGCAGATCTGGTCAATTTGAGAACACAGTGCTCTCTGGGACACTGGTTTATGTCCATCCTCTGATAGACATGACAGGCATATGAAAGGGGGATTTGGATTTGGGTGAAAGAGACTACAGGGAAGGCAAAGAGGAGCCAGGTTGCAGGGACTGGACAAAAAGAGAATAGTTATGAATAGAGGGGAAAGGCATTTATAAAAGGTGAACTGAATTACAAAGAAGACAGACTTCTAAGGCAGCCGAGGGAAGGGAAAGTGTGCTGGATATGGTTCTGATTGCTTGGATGGTAGTGCCTAGGAGCCCGAGGTTCGTGTTTAAGGATGGGTGGGTGGGGCTGTGGGTTTCTCATGTCCAGGAAGAGGCAGACACATGGTGTGCCCTCATGGTTTATTTATATGGGCCATTCCCAGTAGGTGTTCGCTAATTAAAAATTGCCTGGACAGGATGACCCAGGTGGCCAAGGTGGGCTTGGGAACCCATCTTAAAAAAATGTTTGTTGATTCTACATTTGGAAAACATTACTAGATACTTATGGGGCTTAGGTAACTACACACTTGATAGTGGTTGACACCTCGCTGATTTCTGAGTTGGATGGAGTGTGTAAGGTTGGGAAAGAGGAATGAATATAAAGGCTTGGTAAGGGGTTAAGGGCTTTCCAAAAGCAGTCCTAACAGAACCACCTCTTGTGTTGTAGGCAACAGCAGATAAAATCACAGAGCTAATATCATTAAGCTTTGAGGGAAACAGAAACAAATAGGGTATATGCCCAAAGGCTGTAGACTGGCCAACACTCACATTGTCACATGGAGCAAGAGGGCAGAGCACTAAGACCACAGAACAGAAGGGCGAGCTTGATCCCTGCCAAATCTTGAAGAGGCTGGAGCAGATGGGCTCTGGGCATTAAAAACTGAATTCTGTGATCATCAGGAACCATCACAGGATTATTAAGAAAAAATAATGGGGCCCTCATGTCACTTACTGGGGTTACACAGTTAGTAAATTCAAGAGAAATGGCAATTTATTTTGGCAAAAATATTTGATAATCTCTAAGGGAAAGCATTGTAAAGTGGGTACAGAGCTTGTCTTCATGTCGAAAGAAAGTGGGTTAGTGACTCTGTCAGCCAGGCAGGAAGTCACCGGTTTTATTCTAGTCCTTGTCCAATTCAATCTCTTGTTTGTTTGAGTGTTTTTTAAATTCATGAGTCAGGTGCAGGCCTAGGGATTCTTATCAAGTTTGTAGGTAACAGTTGGAGAGCAGAGCTAACACCATAGAAGACAGAATAAAAATTCAGAACTATCCATCAGCAATGAATGTTAATTCGAAATCTGCAAGATGAAATGTTGGAGGGATAAATCTAGAGTCTAGTGTTTGGGTTAAAACAAAAAGGAAGTGGTGTGAAAAAGGAGGAGACCTGGCTTGCTATTTGTGTGGGGAAAAATGTAGGTATTTAGTTGACCACATGATTAATATGAGTGATATGTAGCTGATTTAAAAAGAAGACAAGTGCTGTTACTGATGCGGAATAATACTGTTCTCTAATTTTTTAATTGATTTTATTTTAATTTATTTTTCTCTCTCTCTTTTTTTTTTTTTTCAGAGAGAGAGGGAGGGTGGGAGAGAGAGAGAGGTAGCCTCCCGCACACACGCATCCCCAACTGGGGATCAAACCCATAATCTGGGAATGTGCCTTGACTAGGAATTGAACCCTGCCACCTTTTGGTGGATGATGCTCCAACCAACTGAGGCTCACAGTCCAGGGCCTCTTCTCCAACTTCGAGCACTTACTGTAATAAGTACTTTACATCTTAGCTAATTTAAGCTTCGTAACTGCACCGTGAGGTGCATTTTGCATGTGAAGAAACAGAGCCTCTGGACAAGTAACCTGTCCAGAGTCTTAGAATTAGTGCTTTATAAAGCAAGGTTTTAAACTCAGGTCTGTCCGGCTCTGCAGTCCCTATGGAAGTTCCGATCAGAGGGGGGGTGATGCACAGACCTGCTGTCCTCTGTGCTGGTAAGAACACATCTGGGGTGATGTTCTGGGTTCTGGGGACCATTTCAGGAAGGACGTTGTTAGCAAAGCAGCTATTCAGGAGAGAGCAGCCTGCCTGTGGGGGGTGGGGGGGTGCCAAGTCCTAATCTGTTACCTCCGAGACTTGGAAACACCAGTTTGGTGTAGAAGAAAGGCAGGCAGGGACCTGGGGAGTCATCATCAAGCATCACACATTATGGCCAAGGAAAGGACATGCTGTTTTGCGGCTTGAGATTAAATGGAACCACTGAGTGAAAGATCAAAGAAGGCAGATGTGATTCAGTGTAAGAACATCCTCTACCCCCACACTGGAGCTGTCCAACACAGAGGCAGGCTGCTCAGTGGGAAGGTGAGCTTCCTATTCTTGGAAGCATTCAAGCAGAGATAGTTCTCAGTCAAGAATGTTGTAGAGCAGATTCCTGCTTTAGATGGGACATGGGACTAGATTAGACCTAGCAAAACATCTAAATCCAAGGTTCTACATCTGGCTTTCTTGACCCTGGGTAAAATGTGTGTTTCAGAACTGTAGAGGACATACCATCTAGCTCACTGGAAATCACCTTGAGTACCAGAGTGAAGGTCAGGTCTATCCCCTAGAGGAGGGAGACAGACTGTGGACATTTTGGCTGCTTGTTCTGGAGGTAACAGGAGTATCTGTAGCTGAGTATGAGTAAATGAGGGCCTTTGGGGAAAGAAGGAAAGGCCCCAAAGTACAAAAGGTGGCTGTTTTCAGTGGGTGCTTATTAAATGTCAAATAAATTGAATGAGCTAGATTCATCCATGTGTCCACTGCTGGCTCTAAGCCAGGGCCTCTGGCAACCATGTTAACTTAGTCTTGAGCTCATTGGCTGTGGCCCTCATGTTCCTGGCATGATTTCAATGGCCTAGAACCAGTGAGTCTTGCCTGGAAGGACCTATATTCCCTGTTCATTGATACCAAAGAAGCAGGAAGATGTTAACCCTTTGCACTCGCTTGCTTTTTTCTCGATTTCTTTATTCTACTCGGGATTTAGTTTTTTATTTTTTATTTTTTTACATTTTTTGCTGATATAAGACTGGAACTTTTATTTATTTTTTTTCAATTTTTTTATTAAGGTATTATATGTGTACATATCTTACCATTGCCTCCCCCCCCCCCCCCGGGATTTAGTTTTTTAAATACCCCAGATTTTACAAAGCGCGGCAGTAGAATAAAAAACTGGAGTTTCTTTTCATACAAACTTAATTATTTTGATTTTTTTATATTTCAAATTATTGATACATTCAATACAATTCGACATACGAGTTGCTACTGATGCTAACCATGTTGAGTCACACTCAACATCCGAGTGCAAAAGGTTAAACTCTTTTTCCTGGAATACCTTCCTCAATAGCAAGTAGACTGGTCCACTTTCCTTCCCCCAGAGACACATATTAGTCAATAACTTGTTTTAAGTACAAAGTGTGACAATGTGGTAAACCTCCAAACAGAAGATGGTCCTCAGATCAACTGCTCTTTAAGCTCGTTGCCCACCCTGGGGCTCCCCTCTTGTATTCTTCCCCGAGCCCTGGCTGAACACCCAGGACCTCTGCTCTTTCATGGAGAAAGACAACCACCCATTGTCCTGGGCTCAGGCCTCAGAAGCAGGCAGAGAAAACTGTTTCTAGTGCCCATTGACCTTTCCTGGCAGGTTCAATCCAAGAAACTGCTGGATCTTCAGCCCTTCACCTCTACAGCTTCAACTGCCACCCATGTGCCAGTCAAATCTAAACTCCAGGCTCAGTCTTCCAGCTCTGTTTCCATTCTGTTTTCTGACTATCTTCTGAGCACTGGTATTTCATCTGTGCATTCAGATTCCAAAACCACATGTGCCAACTTCCTGAACAATAGGGTTTCTTGCCCATAGTCCATGACCTGGTTCACAGTACCACTTCATTCTAGATGACTGGCATTGATTTGAATTCTTCTTGTCCCTCCCTCATTCCCCATCTTTAGTTGCTCACCAAGTGTGTGACTTCTTCCTTTAAAATTTCTCTTGGCTCTTCTTCCATTCTCATGGTTGAATCCTGTTATCTCCTACCTGCATGATTGCAACAACCTCATGGTTGTTTTCTCGGCCTCCAGCTCCTCCCTGACAATGCATGTGAATGCTGCAGCCTACCAGCAAAATGTCCTCCCCGATGCCTTGCTCAGTACATCCCTCCCCTGCTGATGGAACAGCTGTCACCTCTGTGTGTCCGACAGCAGCGTTCCTAATGCCTTTGTTTGGTAATCAAGGTCCTCTTGTGCTAGTACATCAGCGCTGTTCCACTTCAGACTCCCCTTCTCTCCACATTCAAGCTGGTCACAGTCTCCTCACTCCAGAAAATGGCAGCCCTCTCTCTGAGCTGTGTCTCATGCCACTCCAAGCTTCTCCCTCTCCAGTGCATGACCATGTGACTTGTCCTGCTAAGCCTCTGACCTTGAAGACTGGCATTCGCAGCCTCCTGCCTTCCCTGCTTTCATCAGCATTCACAGCTTATTTCCAAGTGTGACTCTTACTCTAGACTCTCCAGCACCGTACCCCAATTCGTTCATGTCTCAATTGCCTAGAGAACTTCATGAGCTGTATTTTCCCTGTAACTCCCACAGTCCTTAGAGCAATGCTCTTTGGGTGTCTAGTCAGTGCTGAGAAAAATGAGGGGTGCTCAATGTATTGAGACAGAGGATTGGATAAAGTCTCTTCTAGGGTCTGAATTTTATATGCAGTTCCCTAAACTATTTCTCTCTTGTGCTTAGATATCTGGACCAGATTTAGGTGAGTCATGAAGATGACTAAGTCTGGCCTGGATTCAGAGTAGGAAACATGGAAACACGCTTCCCCGTTTTTCCATGACTCTGTGAAACCTATTGGGACACAGGTATCAATGACTGAAAATAACCTAACTCACTGCCTCTCTAGAACCATACTGGTATCGGGCTCTTCCTGGCACCCCTGATGCCTCCTAGACAGCCATGCTGTCCATGGACCTAAAAGATGTCCATGGTTCTGATTTTGAACTTTCTGAATGCACACGAGGGCCAAAGAGGAGCAGTCTTCTCCTTCCGCTTGTCATCCCTAAATGTCACCTACCATTTGGAACTGGCCCTTTCCCAGCCTGCTTCTGTTCTGCCCTGAAAACCTGGCACTTGTAAATTTGACAAGTGACCTTTTAGAATCACCCCACACACCTGCCAGCATCCCCAGAATTTGTCCCAGCATCGTCACTTTCGACAGCACCCTGATCTAATGAGGCGGGGTGTCTGACAATGGCCAGGAATTCCCTCTGCTTCAAGGACTTCTCCATGCCATGTAAGAATGCTCTGGATCATGGCTGAGTTATTTCTCCCCAAACTGAGTATATTTAAAGCCGTGGTTCATGTTTAAGATTTGGCAAATCTCCCAGAACTATGGTCCTTTAAAGCTTCAGGCAGTCCAGGCTGTGACCCCAGCAATAGCATAAATGGGTTTTGAGGTCAGAGAACAAACATCTACAAATTAGATCTTTAATAGAAACTGCTAAACTAGAAGATCATAAAATTTAAGGTATTTTCCTCTTTCAAGGCACTAACAATCAGAAGTTTAGATCCATACATACCAGTTTTGTGCCAAAGGTACGTACCCTGTGTTTAAAAATAACCAGAAACTGTAAAATGTTATAAATATAGAATATTAACAATAATAATGTGAAGCATTGGACAGAGCATTATAAAATGCCTTATATGATCTCTCTAGACTACATTCGATATTATGATTAGTGCCACTAATAATATTTCCCCAACACTCACAATCTGAGAGCATTTTCTGAGCCCCATCTCCAAACATTTGGCGCTGCCTGACTCGGCAGCTGACTTGAATTCCTTGTTCACTGTCTGGTGATTCATTGCACTAAATACCACTTTCCTGATAATTAAAAACTGCTCACTGGCAAGTGGGAGCAGGAACAGGCTGATGCAGGATTTATGCAGAAACGCAAAATGAGCCGAAAGACAAATGACCTGTTCTGCCCAGCTCAAGGCATTCTTTTCTCTCATCATCATCTGGGGCTTGAGAAAGGCTGGCTGTAATGTGGGAGAGAGGCCTGGAGAGAAGTGTCACCCGGAGGAGACAAGGCGAGGCGATGCAGGGGGAGCCATTAAGTGTGGTGCTCAGCCACATCACTCTTCTGATTTAGGACAGCCGATCACCGCCCCCCAGCCAGAGGGCGTAGGCCAGGACCATTTCCTAGGTCAGCCCTATCAGACCCTATCAGAAGAAAAGCACCCAGTTTGAGCCTTTGTTAGACTTTGGATGTCAGTTTCTTTTCCTCAAAGTAGCAATGGGATCCTCACTTTCAGGTAAACAAGGACTGATCCCTACTGTTGCCTAGAGGCCAGGCATTCTAATTAACACCACATCACCACTCCTAGGCTCCTTGCAACCTCTCTGCCTCTTGTGAAATAATCAAAACCCCTGGCCCCAGAATAGCATTTGTGACATGGCATGTGTGTGTGCAGGTACACACACACACACACACACACACACACACACACACACACACACACACTCACACTACATAATTCTACACACCATCAAGGTAGCGAACCTCTCTGCGAGTAAACTGCACCCGTCATTACAGTGTCAACTTTCTCCCATTTAGGTGCACTTAGTTGCCTCTTACTGGCCTAAAAGAATCCTGGCACCATCAAGACATGAACCATTCCCTTCTGGGAATAGCTCCTTCCCAGAACTCATTGGGGCCAGTATCTGTAAAGCTCATTAACTGAGAATCCTTTCTCATTCATCCTTATATATGTCTTTACTTGCTAACCATTCATTACAGCACATTCTAGATTGTTTAATTAGGTTCCATGGAAGAGATCCTGTAGGACAGCTTAACATACATCGTTTCAAAGCCCTTGATCTAAAATAACAATGTAGTCATTTTTAAAGTAACTCATATAATCCTAAGTGGCTTATGTCCCTCACTGCCCACCCCACTTCTCTTTCCCTTCCTACCTCACCAAACACTTCCTAGAACAATTTACTGGTAATCATCTCGAGTATATCAGTTTGTGAGCCCTCTCTGTACATCAGGCACTGTGCTAGGCATGTCACTTGCAATATGGTCTTATCATCATCACCACCCCAGAGGGAGGTGTTATTGCCTCCATTGGCAGAGGAGAAAGTTGTTAAAAGAGATGGATATGGACTTGTTGCATTATACTGGGTTAGTAAGAGTCTTTGGGGTTCTGACCTCACCTCTGGGCCTCAGCATCTGGGCTCTCAACCTCCTCTCAGCACAGAATTTGGGAAAAGTCACAGGTTGTTGACACTGGCTGTGGTCCCTTTTGCATTTTGCGTGGGTCTGTTGTTGCCTCGTCTCATGCCCTCACCCTTCCATTGCACACGGGCTGACTTCCACCTGCAGCATCTGTTTTTGTTGTGTGTTTTAATTCATTTATTGAGGTAACATTCATTAATAACACTTAGAAATTTTAGATGTATAACAATTCACTATCTGTATACTCTATGGGGTGTTCACCACCCAAAATCTAGTTTCCTTCTGTTACCCTATATTTGACCCCCTTCACCCAATTGACCTAAATGCTCTCTCTGGCCATGGAGCCTCCCCACCCACCTGCACAGCAGGCCAAGCAGCTCTAGCCAATGACTGATGGGAAGTGTGTGGTAATAACACAGCTCCCTCCTCTACACGGTGGGCCAATTCTGAAGCATATGGTGATTTACTTCCAGGAGTCCCCAGAGCTTCCCTGGGGCTGAAGCCTGCTTCAGTTCCCCACAGTGGTAGTGGCTTGAGAGCACACTCTGGAGGCTGTCTTCCTTTCCCTCTTACTCCCCCACTCACTCACAGGGACTTCTTAGGATCAGGGCCCAGATAAGCCACTTGCCTCCAAAATCTTGCCTCAAGTGTTGCTTCTGGAGCTGCTTGTCTGGCTTCATTAGACACTTTCAACCTGTCTTCAATCCTTCTTCCTCTTCACTTGTTATCCCTACCAAATGAGAAAGAGATTAACCACCTCCCTCTTTCCCCTTCTATACTGTTATTAAAGTAGAATCTCTCCCTCTACTTCTCCCTCTCCCTCTCCCTCTGCCCCTCTCTCTCCTGCATCCCCCAGGTATTAGAACATTCTAGTATAAAGGTGAGGATCTATTTGCTGTGTCCAAATTTCAGTCAACAGATTCCAAAGTCCATGTTGTCATCCCTGGGTTTCCAAAGAGCATACTAGGATGGTGTTGATCATCCTAAAGCAGGCCTTCCAGCATGCTACCAGTGATTTTATTTAACGATTGGGAATAACCCATCTTTCAGAAAAAGCAGTTCTTCTGAGCAGGGCACCTGGCTTTCTCTGGCTTTAAAGAAATATCCCTTTCAATTCTTTCCTCTATTTTCCTTCTCCCTCTGGATTATACTCTGGCACTTTGATCCTTGAATGAATTGCTGCCCAAGCCAACACTAATTTGAGGAAGCTGTAGAGCAATCTTCAGAAGATTTTTGGATGAAAATGTCAAAACTAGACCATGTGTGAAGGGCTGGGAGTCAGTGGGGGATAAACTGGAGAGAGGGATGCAGTCCTGAGGGGGCAGAGCTCAGGGAACCTGAGGTCCAGGCTGCACCTTGGGCCCCAGCTGAGGGCATAGAGCACTGTGCGTTTCCAGATCTCCTCGGCTGCTAACCTGACTCTTACATGACCTTGACGACCTCAGTGAGCAGGGAAAATACCTCCTCACGGGACGCTAGACCGTGTTGGTTAGCTTTCGAAGCCTACCCTCCTACTACACACCACCACCATGAAAGCAATCTCCATACTTTGCCTAATGACACAGCTAACATGTTGAAGGATTACATTGTGAATGAATCCATTTGTTTTTGGGGTTCCATTTCCTGTTTTTGTCCCCTCTCTTCCACTTTTTGAATCCATTTTTTCTGCAGTGACAATTCTCTATTTTGTCCCCATGCACACCTATTTATCTTGCCACTGTAAACGTCAGTGACAAAGTCTATATTCCTTTATATGTTTCTCGTTCACCATTTTATTTGTTTTTCATACTTCAGTGTGTCTGAAGGCAGGGGGGTTCGATTACCATTTTTCTTTCATTCCACCTCATTTTTTTTTTTTTTATGTAGACACTGCTCTTTTCTCTATCAGTATTTTCTGTGCTTCCCTCTTCGGATTTTCTCTTCTAGTATACTGTCTTGGTATTTATATCTTGAGGTTTTTCCAATAGCGAATTCTTCTTTTTTTTTAAATCCATCCTCATCCCTCTTCCAGCCCTGGACAGAGCCGTCAGTAATAACCTTAACGGCGGCCTCCACTCAGGAAAGTTGTCAAGTTGATAAATATTGATATCTGCCCTACCATTTTACCACCACTTTTCCGCTAATGCATTGGGTTGGCATCAATCAGCTTCCTTGCCTTCTGTGAGCTCCCGGTAAGGGAACTGGTCCTGATCTGTCACTTATAAGTAATCTGTTCCACTTTTCATCAAGAGCTCAAATTCAGAAGAGAATATGGAAGAGAAGGAGAAGTAGAGGACAGAGAACCAGGCTAGTGTTTCCCAGAGGGAAGGGAGATGGTGAGGCCCAGCAAGGCAAGGAGAGGCAGCCTGATGTGCAGGAGAGACCCCCCAGCCACACCCTCACTGCTGGGGACAGCAGCCTATGCTTAATGACTACCGTTCCTCTTCGGGATGTTAACCCTGCTTATCTCCTCCAACAAGGCTCCCCAGGGATGAAGATCTACATTGACCCCTTCACTTATGAGGACCCCAACGAAGCTGTCCGGGAGTTTGCCAAGGAGATTGATGTATCTTTTGTGAAAATTGAAGAGGTCATCGGAGCAGGTATGGCTCTCCTTTCCCTCGTTTCTGTTCTCTTGGTGTCCAAAAATCTTCTGCCCACCACTCTAGGTGTTCTCTACCATCTTTCTCCCTAGAAGATGAGTTTGACCATCTGCAGTGTGTTTCTAGGGACCTTTGGGGGACCTTGAGCATGGTGGCCATATTTGGTGTTGCAGAGAAGTCAGCTGTAGTTTTAAAAGATTCAGAAATAGCTCTGGAAATGGACGACCAAATTCAGATAAGGGAAAAGATGTAGAGCGCTCAATTGAGAAGACTTTGAAAGAAATAGACATTTTTAGAAAGCTGGACCTAGTATCCCACTCACTGACAATGACATCTCCATGCCTTTGGGCCAAGATTTCTTCCCATGCGTTCAGTTTTCCTTTCCTACATGAATGCATTTAGAAACAGACCATGATGAATTGAAGAGGAAGCCCTGGACCCAGAAGAAAACTCACCCATAACCATATTTTCTACAGAACATCTATGATATGAATGGTAACACATGACAAGTTTCACTCCCAAGAAACACGTGTGCTCTCATCCATCTTACTGCTGGGAATAGAAACCCAGCCTGACAGAACTAACTGCCTGAGATACTCTCAGGAAATCGTACCTAAAGACTGGTCCAGAATTTTCATCTTCCTTTAATGGATCAGTAGTTGGGTCAATTTGACAGTGAACCCAGCCCTATTAATGTAAATGAACAAAATATCCCAAAATATCATTACTTTATAAGTAATCTCTTTATTGTCTCCTCTGCTGCTACTTTTGAGTATTCTTAAAGATGTGTTTGCTTCGTGTCTTCTTTCCTACTTTTATTTTCTTCTACAACATTCTGTGTCTTTTCTTCTTTAATTCGTGTTAGCCACTGTTTAAGCTCTCACCACACATATATGCTACAGTCTTTTTAGCTCCGATGTCTTTATTCATATATTTGAAGAGCCATAGAGTTGCCTCTTCCCATAATATTTTATATTTTAACTCCATGAAATATGTCTAGTCAAAGTCATACAGACAGCCACTTCATATATTATCTTTAGGGGAAAGTTACTGTTCTTCCATTCGCTGCCTCCCTTAATGCACTGAGGGGTCAAAAAGCCATCTGTGAAATTGGAAGTCGCATTTGAAAGCTTGCCCCATTAGGCCACCATTTTCATGCTCTGGTTTTCCTCTTAAAGAGCTTCAACCTCATGGCATCACACGTGGTGGGTGCTCTCTCAGGGCATGCCACTCTCTTCCCACCAGCCCCTCAGGAGTTCCAGCTGGCTAGCCATGATCTGATCTACATGAGTCTATACATACTAGAATTTCCCATTGACTTTCATTAAATATGTTACTGAACCACGACTTTCACTTCTGTGCAGATAATTTTCTCTTCCTCCTTAGACACTGACATACTTAAGGATCCTGCCTTGGAAGGCTGGATAACAGATAAATTGGAGTACTCTTAGGGGCTCAGATTTCTCCAGTAAACTTGAAGGAATGTTGGCGAGGTGGATGTTCAGTCCTGCACCCTGTTTCCCCTGCATTATTAATTGTGGTTGTGTCATGTGGTAATGGTGCTAGTGATTTTAATGTTGTTATTTATGTCATGTGCTTAGAACAATGTGTCCTGGGCTGCATTTCATCCCAGAGAGCACACATCAGCCCCATTCCACCTTTGTTGGGGGAGGAGTAAAAAGCCTTCTCACTTATGATTCTGCCAGGGAATTATAATGTTGGGTGAGCTCACCAACTACTAGATGCCTATAAAGGGGCAATTGATGGCCCTGCTTCATCCTTCACCTTCAATTTCTGTGTAGCCTTCGATGATGTTTGTGTATTCTGCACAGAGAAGCTCAGTCTTCTTTGTGGCTCACATGGTACTGGGGAAGGATTGATACATTTAGGAGTTTATAAGATTTCCAGCAGCTTGGGACAAAGACCTTTGCCTGGTTGCTGTTGACCACCTTCGGCCAGACACCCTTCTCTTTGAGATTATGAAATCCCAGAGCTAATCCCTGTGGATAGTAATCCACTCTGCATGATTGGTGCCATTTTAACAGTAGACACTCTAGGTTGGAACCAATCTTTCTCCATTCTCCAGTTCTTTTTCTCCTTTGTACCCACTCTGGCTTCTCCCACACCCTGCCTCACTGAGACTGGCTTCACTTTGTGCTAAAAGAGCTGGTATGAAGGCCAAGTTAAAAAAAATTTTTTTGTAAGGCAAGATTTATACAGTGTAATTGGCAATATTTCTCTTAACCACCTGCCAGATTTTGGAGCAGGGGGCAAAAACTGGGTTGCAATATGGTAACGAAACATGAAAAGAAGAATCATAAGTCATTTGTCCTTCCTTCACTTATTTCTTCATCAGGCTCTTTCTGAACATGTCTTGCATGCTGGACGTGTAATTCCAGAGGTGAACAAACTGCTCTCCCTCTCATAGGTCTGACAGTCTTAGTGGCAAACAGACCAGTAATAACATGCTCAGTATTTTATGTTATTTCCAACTCAGGTTTGTACAAAGTGTTGGGCCAACCCAGCAATGTTCAGAATTATTCAAGGAGTGGGTGGGGGATCAAAAATATTTCACAAAGGAGATAATCTTTGGCCTGAGCTTTCACACAAGTAGAAAAAGTAAGTTTTTTGAAACTCATGAGATAATGAGACAGAAGAGGAAAAATTAAGATATAAAGAAGAAAATTCACATGATTTTCCAGCAGTGGTGTGCTGGAGCGAGCTTCATTACCTCGCAAAAGCCAATTTGTGCTGTCTTCTTCGAGAGATAGATGTCTGGTTGAGGGTGGTCAGCAGCAACCAGGCGGAGGTCTTTGTTTCAGGCTGCTGGGAATCTTACAAATCTTTCCAGCCCCATGTCAAGCTACCAACATGATATCACTGAACATTAGCCAGGGTAGGAGTATTTACACCATGAGAATTGGCAAATGCTACAAATCAAGGGTATTTGTGTCTTTGTTTTATGGAGAGCTGGTGGTAGCTTAACACTTCCAGACTGTGTAAGGTTATTTCAAAAAATTTGCAAAGGAACCAGCCCATGCCTGTTGAATTGGAGCCAGAGGAAAGGGTCATGTTTGTTGCAGGAGAGATTAAGTTGAGAGTGCAAGATCCTTATTTATTAAACATTGAATCTGTGCCTGCAACTGTAGTGGATCCCAGAAAATACACTGAATGCCTAGCAATGCTGTCCTGCAGGGGTTATTGTCTGGCATAGACACACAGGAGGATATGTGATTGAGAGCTAAGAGGAGGGGCTCAGAGAACACATAGGTGGAGGTGGGAGGAGAGGCTTGGTGGCAGGGAAGGAGCCAGGGAAGAGGGACTTGGGAGGCTTTGGATGGGATGAAACTCTCTGTAGCACATCCTGAAAACAAGGGGGCGGAGGGGCGGGAGAAGGATTTGTTGAGGATAAATATTGAGCATTGAGGCTAGAGAATCAGGCTGAGGCCTAGAGACCCAGAGACTGCGGTATGGGTTTTATTCTATAGAAAATGGTGAACTCCTGGAGGTTTCTGAGCAGGGTGAGTGACAGGACTAAGGTTGGGAGATGAAATCGATATATGCTTTGTTTGGAGTGGACTAGCAAGGGGTGATGGGAAAGGGTCAGTACAACCTTGGAGGCATGGATGCCAGTTATGGGGCTTTGCCTGGAGAGGGTTTAAGATGGCAGATGCTGGGATCCAGGGTGGTAAGGAAGGCTGCACAAAAATAACTAAACTGGTCTAAACCAGACTGTATCCAATCATGTTGAATGGAGTGACTCTTGGGCTTGGTGACTGGAAACGTGGCATGAAGAAATGCCATGGCCAGAAATAAGGGATATCAGATTAAACATCTTGAAAGGAGAGGAAGGCTGCCTGGCCCCGAGGGTGTGGGAAGTGGTAGTTGTGCAAGCAAGTGAAGGCCAATAGAGTAAAATCTAGAAATTATGAGGTTGAAGAACTATATCAACTGCCTAAGAGTCTTCTAAAGTGTGGAAGATATTGGACACAGGAATAAAAAAGTAATTATGAGCCAGGTGTGATACCATTCAAGAAAACTGAATTATAATGACTCATTGTCATTATGTAATTATTTGTTCAGTGCCCATCTTTCATCACCGGGCTCAACATTCTGTGGGGACAAGGAGACATGAGTGGTTTTGTTAGTCTCATGCCTAGCCTAGTGTGCTCAATTAAGTCTTTGTTGTATATGGTTGAATGAAAGTAGACCTTCAGGGAAAAATCATTACAGGGATAAGAGCTGGGTAGACTTTGGGAGACTGGGGAGAGACTTGAGAAAGGTGGAATGAGCTCATGGGTGCTCTGAAAGTGGCCCAGTGGAATGAAGGAAGGACAGTCTTTCCTGTAATCCCTGAAGATAATGGAAAAAATTGATGTTTCTATTGAAAGAGGGCAGTAGGCCATCTGGTCTTTGGAGAATATCGGCTCTTTGTAACCAGGAATCTGACTAATAGGAGTCATCTCACAGGTGAATCCCAAAGCACTGGTTAATTCTGGCCATTTTGCTCAGTAGACTCACCCAGCGCATAAACCAGGCCTGCCATGTATGATTGGGCCCTGCAGCATGAATGGCAATCCTGCAGGGTGTAACCTATGTAACTATATGCAGCAGCCCTGAGTGTGACTGTCAAATGCATGGAAATGTAGGTAGAGGTGTCACCAGGAGGTGTCATCCAAGGGAAGACATGCCAATTGTATTTTAATTAATAAACACATCCTCCTCTGACTGCGGCAGCTGCTGACTCAGCATTTCCACGGATGGCTTATGGTGAGGGAGAAGGAGGCTTGTGGTGAGAGGGCTGGGTGAAGAGATTTGGGGAAAGGGAATGTGTACAGATGGGAAGGGGCCAGCAAGGCCTGTCACCTCTCTCTTTGAAGAAGAGGATAGATTTCTTGGGGATGATTTGATAGAAAGGCCACCTGCCAGCCGTACTTTCTTGGGCTCATTCACAGTAAGGGGGGGCAACATGAGGGTAGCCTCCGATTGGGTAAGAGTCACAGAAGGCAGTTTTAGAAGAGGAAAGCAAATAGATGTCTTCAGTAATTATAATTAATATAGTTGGCATGTACTGAGTACTCATCATGTGCGTGACACTGGTCTATAAACTTTATAAACATTATTTAACCTTCATAATAGCCGTGTGTGTGTGTGTGTGTGTGTGTGTGTGTGTGTGTGTGTATGTTTAAACTGATGAGGAAATTAACATTTAGAGGATAACTTGCTTAAGGTCAGGCTGTTAGTTGAGTTGATGGTAGAGTAAGAATTAAAACCCAAAAAGGGCTGATCTGGGACTGGTGAACATAACCCCATACCACCTACCACTTTGGTTATTGTTCTGGAAAACAGCAACCAAGTATACCAAGACATTGCTGCTGATGGTAAATTCTACCCAGCAGTTTGGAATGCCAAAGCCTGTTTGCTGAGAATGAGGATCTGATCCTGGAATTCACTATGCCCATGTCGTATGCTACAAAGACTGTCCCATGTTTCCTGAGGACAGCATGTTCTTCCTGGAATACCCTGGTCCCACCATCAGGTCCACCTCTTCTAATAGGATCAATTTTGTGCCTTAAGAAGGACAACGAGACCCAATATGTTTAGCATTTTTAATTATCTCTGCTTGCTTATGTTAGGAAAATAAGTGGTATGTAGGTATGCAGTTGTCTAACAACCACAAAAAGCTACCAGAAAAGAGAAAACTAGTTTGCTCTCACCATCTCAGTATTAGCTATTATGAACACAATGGCTGTTCCATCTCATTCACCAACTCCAGAAGCCTGGTAATGGGTACCTGGGGGACTCGGCCAAGAAGGAGGAATAGGGTTGTAATCAATTAGTAATGCCTGCCCCGAGTGCAGGGTCAGGAGGTAGGGGAAAGCCTGCCATGGTTTTACTATCCCTGGTTCAGCAATAACCTACTTATCTTGCACAGGCTCGTGTAATAAAACTTGCTGGAAATTCGAACCTAGTTTAAATTTATTCTTTAAAAGTCACTTTTCTGGTGGAAGTTTGAATTAGTAACTAGAAGCTCTGCTTTCCCTTTTTCCTTCCCCCTAAGGCAGTTTGTGACTTCAAAATGCTGCTAAAAAAAAAAAAAAAAAGTGAAATTGTGTGTAGATTCGTGCTACACACAGCCAACAGCTACTGCTTGAAATACCTGCTGGCAGGTTGGATGTTTCATTTTCAAAAATTGAAAATTCTTTCCTTCTGATTTTATATTTAATAGCTGAGGTATTTAATGCTGCTGCACCTCTTTTTCCTCTTTTCCTCATTTTGTCAAGGAAGGTAGGAAAGGGGAACTGGCAAGCAGCTGGAACTTGTAGGGAATAATTTCAGCGTCTGTCTGGGAGGACAATCACAGGAACCGGCTCAATGACTCTCAGCTGACAGCCTTGAGGGTCATAGTTCTCAAATTTGAGCCAGGCATCAGAACCCCCCGGGGGCATGTTAAACCCAAGTCAAAGGGCCTCACCTACTGAGCTCTGATCCGGTAGGTCTAGGTGGGGTCCAGGAATCTGCATTGTCTAATAAGGTCCCAGGTGACGCTGCTGCTGCTGGGCAGGAACCACACTTTAAGAGCCCCTGCTGAGAGCCACTGGCCACCAGACTGGCCTGAAGCTAGAGCTGAGTCCTGGCCATGGGGAGGTTTTGCTGTAGGAGAGGCTCCAAGGTCTGCTGCAAAGACATGTGCCAATCAAAGTCCAGCCAGTCCAAAATTAGGCTGACTGCAATGACTGTCCGTAAAGGCTCCGCATGGAGAGAATCATCCACGATCACTACCCAATCGTTCCGTATAAGCATCTATTTTAAATATAATGGTAATGCTTGATTTGTTGAAAATATTTTTTTTAAGTATGATGAATTATTTAAAAAATGAAAATCGTATGGCCATGATTCGGAAGCTCTTTATAACTCAGATTGTGGCAAATCAAAAAGCACCACAGACCTCAAGTTCTGGCCCTCATTATAGGGAAGGTGTCCAAAAAGCAAAAAATTGTTTTTTTTAAGAATAGTATATGAACCTGAGGTCAAAGATCATAGGTGACAGCAGTTTGTTGGATTGTCAGCCACACAAGGCCTTGGTTTTCTGTTCGTTACTAATAACAACAATATGCCCATTGACTCCCCCTCCTTATGAGACTATGGAGATGCTAGAGGGTCAGAGCCCCCAGACTTTAGCTCCTTAGGCTTCTATGCCCAGACACGGCAGCTAGACTTCCCCACTCCCCTGGCAAAAAGTCCTGCTGTGTCTCAGATAAACCTCCTCCAATTCCCATTAGGCTGCAGAAACCTACTTTTCCTTCCATTTCTCTTCCACCTCCATCCCCACTCCCTCCCCACATGTGTCTCCAACAGTTTGTAGTTTACAAAGCATGTTCTCACACACTCCACACCCTGTTAGGAAGAGCTGCCAGTCCACATCATTTCTTTTTTATTGTGTAGAGCCGAGCAAGCTAAGGCTGGGGAAGTGATGAGCCCAAAGTTGGGTATGGGGCTTGGCACAGACTTCTTCCTCTACTCCCAGCCAAAGCTTCCCCCTACTGGGCTGGGGGTGGGGGTGGGGGGTACTTCATTACAGGGTGGAGCACAGCCTCTGAGTGAGGCCAATGAATTAAGTGACTTTTTTTGCAGTTGGTGCTTTGAAAACCTCTGGGCTTGGAGAACATGAAGTTATTTCTTTGCCAGACAGGAAAGGAGCTATTTTTACAGAATCACCATTCTTTAAGCCACTGCTTTCCAGTGATTGCAGAGCACATTTCTGAGAGCAGTAATGACCACCACCATTGTGAACAACCTCAGAGTCCATCTCCTCCTGTCCAAGGAGAGCTTTCTTTTTAGGTCTTTTTTTTTTTTTCAGAGCAGTTTTAGGTTCACAGCAAAATTAATGGAAAGAAACAGAGATTTCCCATATGCTCCCTGTTCCTGCACACTCACGGCCTCTCCCGTTATCAACATCCGTCACTGATGAACCTACATGGACACATTATTTTCACCCAAAGTCCATAGTTTACATTAGGGGTCACGCTTGGTGTTGTTCATTCTATAGGTTTGGACAAACGTATAAGGACTTGTAGCCACCATTGTAGAATCACACAGAGTAGGTTCACTGCCCCAGAAAGCCTCTCAGGAGAGCATGTTTTCATATTACCAATTTTAACCTTTTGCACTCGGATGTCGAGTGTGACTCGACACGGTTAGCATTAAATCCCGAGTAGAATAAAGGAATCGAGAAAAAAGCAAGCTAGTGCAAAGGGTTAAAAACTATATGATGAGACACCCACACAGGATGTAATTTAAAGCTGAAGTATTAGAAGCACTTAAAGATACATCAGCCACAAAGACTAAACAATGGGATAACATTTTCCAATTAGGAAAGTCATGTGATCCACACCATTCCATGCAGACAGAACTCTCCAAAGCCACACACTCGTTGGTTTCTTCCTTCTTTCCTTCCTTCTCACCACTCATGTCTATCATGCCCGTCCTCTGCATCAGCCCTTGCAGTGAGAGGCAGCCCATGTGCAAGCACTGCTTTCAGAGGAACTCAAAAGGTGCAGAAATAAATTCCAGGTATTGCAGGGCCTTTGGCAGTTTACTAACTAATCTATTTGAAAGATCCTTGGCTGGTTCTCAACCTTGGCTGCACTTTAGAACCACCTGGGCAGCCAGGCCTGGCTTTAGGGGCCTGTGGCCAGTGCAGTCATGCCGGGCCCCATGCTCAGAAGGGCTTGCAGGTAGTTTAGTGCTCTGCTGTCACAGTCTTAAAGTTCTTGGTACTTTTTGAACAAGGACTCCTGCATTTTCATTTTGCAACAGGCCTCACAAATTATGTAGTTAATCCTGTGGGAAGCTTCTCAATACACCCATGCCCAGGCTGCACCCAGACCAACTAATCAGACTCACGGGAGGTGGGACCCAGGTCTCCCAACCAACTTTGGGGACCACAGGTGTAGAATGGAAGTCCTCACCTGGGGTAGTCATGTGTGTGTTGTGGGGAGCATCAGATTCACCTGGAGCACTTTTCCAAACTTCGCACACTGATGTATAAAAATTGGTAAATTGCTTCCTAAATATTCTGGTGCCACCTGGCTAGCCAGGCAGGGACATCTGTCCATGAGATAGTTCCACTGTGTTTGCTGCTCCTGGGATACTGAATTGCTGTGACAGTAACTGCATATAAACTGTTAAACATGAACTGTTGGGGCACGGTGGTCCCTGGATTATAATTTCATATCTACGCAACTCTGTTCCCTGTGGCACTGCTAACCGAGCATCCTTCCGAGAGGCAAAAGAGTGGGTGCAGACAACTCTTGCTCTGACTCACAGCTCTGAGGTTCAGGGCACGTTTTCTTTGTGCCTCAGTTTCCTTATTAGTAAAATGGACATAATAATATTCAACTCATGAAGGTGTTGTGAGGATTAATGAAATAAGACAGGCAAAGAGCCTAGCACAGTGCCTGGCACATAGTAGGTGGTCAATAAATATTGGTGTACTATCTCCTCTAAGAAGAAATGTGAGCATACCTTTCCCCTCAACTCTCAACTATGCCTTTTCACTAAAAGAAAATAGAACTTATTACTATGACAAGAAAGAAATACCAATATTCTTCAATTAGTATACTTATCAAATATGCAATTTGTATTCATTCAGCTCATAGTTATTGAATACCTGCTAGGTCAAGGTGTCAGATGAATTTCATATATACATATATATACACACACACACACATACACACATATAGACACGTAGGTACATATATACACATACACAGATATACATGTATATGGAAACATGTACACATACAAATATACATACATACATATATGATAGTCACTATTATTTAGTACTTTCCTTTAAATTTTACATATTTGAACTACAAAAGGAATGCTTATTGGAACAATTTAAACAACATAGAAGTAACTAAACTAAGTTTACTAACCTATGCTTCCAGACTCTTATTCCCACCATTCTAGGGTAACCATTTAAAAAAATAACTTGAAGCCAAAAATAAATTTGTTTTGAATTTTTAAAAATATTTTTGCATACAAACACTCACCCACCTGGGCACACACTACATATCACATTCTATAACTTGCTCTTCTTCTTTGCTTAACAATGTAGTGTGGACATCTTTTGAAGTCAGTCCCTATCGCTCATCTATTAGTTTTCAGTAGCCCCTTGTACTCTGTGGGATGGCTGTGCCATTTTCTTTTAAAAAAATATATTTTATTGATTTTTTTTTACAGAGAGGAAGGGAGAGGGATAGAGAGTTAGAAACATCAATGAGAGAGAAACATCGATCAGCTGCCTCCTGCACACTCCATACTGTGTATGTGCCTGCAACCAAGGTACATGCCCTTGACCAGAATCGAACCTGGGACCCTTGAGTTCACAGGTTGACGCTTTATCCACTGAGCCAAACCGGTTAGGGCTGGCTGTGCCATTTTCAACCATCCCCTGGGTGATGGTCTGATGGTATTTGACTGTAGAAGATGCTGCAGCAAATTGTCTTGTATAAAAATGTAAATTCTGGCACTTCTACTTCTTTCGGATAGAGCCTCAACAGTTTAGAACCCAAGATTGGATAAAGCAAAAGCCAAAACAATAACAACAAATGATACCCCACCTTTTATCAGCATGCCTACCACCCACCAGGCACTACAGTGGGGTGCATAACAAACGTGAATGGGACCTCAAGCAGTTCGCCAAAGAACATGTGATTAAATGCCCAGACCAATGTTACACACGATATATATCTTAGTATTGCAAGGTCCATGTTGAAATCTTCCTAATGGTGCTTAAACCAACCTCTAATCTAGCTTTAGATTCTCACAAGTTCCATTGACTCTAGAGCAGTTTTGCATGAAAAACCCTTTCATGCAGTTTCCTTCCAATCTTCGTAGCAGAAAACAAAAGGAACTCCCAACTGACTCGCAGCGGAGCCAGTTAACTGGCTTTTCTAATGTGGCCAGTAATTTATCTGATTGCTCACAGTGTGGTCCATCATTTCCTTCCAGAAGCTGAAAGTAAAAAACGACGGTTTTCCCAGCAGAGAGCCATGTGTCTGCTGTCAGGCCTCTGACACACATTTCAGGGATGCACTTACCAGAAGATATTAAACTGCTTCACGGGAAAGAAGTAGAAGTTACAAAACCAAGTTAAAACATAAAATAACTTTTGAAAGTACATTTAACAGGATTCAACAGAATTTTTTTAAGCAGCCGGAAATGGTGTCACCAGACTGCTTTCACCCGTGGTGATTTTACTGCAGACGTGCTCCAGTGCTGTGGCACCGGCAGAGGTCTGCAGCTCCTGTTTGCTTAGAACAGTGGTCGTCAAACTCATTAGTCAACAGAGCCAAATATCAACAGTACAACGATTGAAATTTCTTTTGAGAGCCAAATTTTTTAAACTTAATCTTCTTCTAACGCCACTTCTTCAAAATAGACTCGCCCAGGCCGTGGTATTTTGTGGAAGAGCCACACACAAGGGGCCAAAGAGCCACATGTGGCTCGCGAGCTGCAGTTTGCCGACCACGGGCTTAGAAACACTACGTGCTGTTCAGTGGCCAGGCAGGCAAGTAGCTGCCAGCCTCCAGCTGCAGCGCCTTCAGGATCAGCCCCAGCTCTCCTGCAGAGACCAGCTCTTCCAGGCAGCTCCAGCCCGTGACTGAACCTGGGGGGTGGGGGGGCATGCTAGGGCCTAGAACTTTCTGGACTGGCCAGTCTTTGCTCTGGGATTGGATGAGACTCTCGGGGCCTGCATTGCAGTCTGGGGCTCTCCTTGTCCATAATTGCCTCCTCCTTTTTTTTTTTTTTTTTCCATCTTATTAGGTCTGCTTGGTGATCTGGGACTCTGGCCAGTCCTGCTCCCTCCCCTCTTATCCTGCACAGTGTCTGCTAACTTGCCCTCCTAACTACTCAGGGTCCGAGTTCTGGGAGAACGTTAATGCTATTCATCTCATTCAGAGGACTAAAAACCTGAGCATGTCCCCTAGCCCTTGGACTTTCTCGTGCCAGGCTCTGTAAAAATGAATTATGCCTCTGCCAAAGTGAAACTGACCCTTCCATTTCAATTATTCAGCAGGGACACAAATGAAAAACCAAGTGTGGGGGAAAAAAACCTCATATATATCCTGAAATTCCACTTTAGTTAATCTGAACTATTTCTAAGATCCTAGGTAAGGTTCGTATTTTGGTATTCCTTCTTGTTTGTCAAGAACTGATTAGGGCCAGTCAAGACATCATAGTTACAGTGAGAAAACACTATTTCCATTTCTGCCCCTTTAACCACAATTCCCCTTCCAGCACCAGTGTTCTAGATAAGCTGCCTCCCCTTGTGGTTCCACACACTGAGAAGGAAGCAGGTAACAATTGCATTCTTGTTGCAGGGGAGTTTGGAGAGGTGTACAAGGGGCGTTTGAAACTTCCGGGCAAGAGGGAAATCTATGTGGCCATCAAGACGCTGAAGGCCGGGTACTCGGAGAAGCAGCGTCGGGACTTTCTGAGCGAGGCGAGCATCATGGGCCAGTTTGACCATCCCAACATCATTCGCCTGGAGGGCGTGGTCACCAAGAGTCGGCCGGTCATGATCATCACAGAGTTCATGGAGAATGGCGCCTTGGATTCCTTCCTCAGGGTAAGAGAAGCTCAGGGGCATGGGTGATGCTAGCACTGGTGGCCGCTGGGGAACGATGGCTGGGAGAAGTGTCCACATGAGGATAACCTGTCATTCAGGAATCGCCCAAGGAAATGGGAATCGGTGTTGGAGGTGTTCACGAGGTTAACCAATTTGTTGCTAAAAGAAAAGAACACAGAGCTTGGGACCCCTCAGTAGGAGGATGGCATGTTGTAAGGCCTTCGTAAATGCTTGATGGATGAATGAGAATTAATAGATGGGGACAGAGAATGGCCATCGGCATCTGTACGAATCTTGGAGATTGAAGAGACGTTCAGCTGCTCATAGCCCTGCGTGATGCATGCAGATGCCAGTGGCCCTCTCTGCCTTTTCCCCAGCACAGCTGCTCTTTCCCTGCAGCCAGCTCTCATCATTTGCAGTTCAGAGATAAAACAGATTGCCCTTTTCTGATGCCTGGGCCACCTGCCCTCTGAGGAGGCGCTTCTGGGCAAGAAAGGGGAAGATTGGTTCACCAGCATCCATAGTCTTTTCTGGGGTTGATGAAGAATGTGATTCCCACCCAACCTGCAGCACAGGTGGGCGTACCTGAAGGCCTATGGCTGGGGGATCTGTAAAAGATCCTTGTCAGTGTGCCCAAATGGAGCCACATTGGAACCATTTTCATCTCTATGGGGCATCGCTCAGAGAAGGGGTGGGTGAGAATGGCCATGGGGCTGATGTCTGGGGAGTGAAAGCCAACTAAGCAAAGGCCAAGGAGCAAGGCATCCTTAGACAAAAGCTCAGCGCGGGATTGCAATGGAGGCCTGAGAACAAAGGGTCCAGGGTGCAGGTGAGGGGAGCAGCACCAAAGAACGGGTCAGGGTCTTCTGAGCAAGGTCTTCTGGGTGATACCAAGTAGCCGACTATGCCCATCACCAAGATGTCACACAGTAGATGTAGTTTCAGATCAAAGGACCATTTGCACTCAGTCATTGAAACATTCGTGGGGTGACTGCTCTGGTCACTCTGTGTACTGGGTTCTAGGCCTATAGAGAGGAAAGAGACATTGCTCTAATACTGTGTAACAAATCAGGCCAAGACTTTAGTAGCTTAGCACAACGATTTGCGTTGCTCATGAAAATGCAACTGGGCCAAGTCATCTCTAGTCCATGTGGTGTCAGATGGGGCAGCTCAAGGGCTGAGGCCTGGAGTCATCCAAAGGCTTGTCACTCATGTGTCTTGTGGTTGATACTTGGTGTCAGCTGGCATCTCTCCATGTGACTGGCTTGGACTTCCTCACAGCAAGCTGGGTCCCAAAAATAGCAACCCCAGAGGAAGAGGCAGAAGCTGTATCCATTTTGTAACACAGCATCATTTCAACCATAGCAATGCACCCACCGATGGAAGGGGAGGAAACAGACCCTACATTTTGATCAAGAACAGCAACTTAATATCTTATTATCCATAAGGGGCCGGGGGTCCTGTTATGTCCATCTTAGAGACTACAGTATGCCACCGAAGTCCCTGCCCCTGAGGACCTTAGTGTCCAAAACTTCTAGCATGGAATACAGAGGTATCATAAGCCAAGAACTGAAATCTTGCCGGGAAGCCAGGGAAGGCTCCAGAAAGAATGTATCTGTTATTGGAGAATGAGGAATTTGCAGACAGATCGGGGAGCAGGTAGGTAGGGTGAAACAATGGAACAGTGTGTTTGAAGGCCAAAGTCAGCATTGCCTCTTTGGTAACCTGTCAGCAGCTGTGTGGTGTGGCTCCAAAGCTCAGGAGTAGCGCCTGGGAACTGCAGCATGGACAGGTCGCTAGGGGACTTGTCTAGAAGCTGCGCATGCACAGTATTGAAACTAACTTGCAGGGCGAGCATACACGGTTTGCCTCATATGAGTCATTAAGCAGTAGGCTATTTCTTTTTATGGGGTGAGGGGACAGCAGATGTAGATTGTGAGCCCCATGGACTCTGCCTAGCACAGCCTCCTGGAGGGTATGGGTTATACCTTGTATTTTGCCACCCCAGTACCTAGCATAGTGAGCGCCTGGTAAATACTAGTGGAATGAAAAACACAAATAACTATTTCTGGGACAAAAAAATATTCCAGAGTGACAGGAGAAATGTAGTTATTATTCTGAGTGAGCCTGGTCTCTTGTCTTTGTAGCCAAACCTCTCCTATAAGAGCAGGGTATGGACCATGATTCCCCGGGGGCATTCACTCATGATCAGAGCTCTCATGAAAACAGTCCAATAAAAGTGAGTAGAAGGCAATGTTAGAAGAAAAAGTGTTTTCTGGAACCAGCCTCCATGCCCTTTCAGGAGTCATTTATTTCCTACATGTCACCCGACCGTACTTCACAGAGAGTCTCAACATGATCTGGGACTGTGATCAGACTCTCTCTCCCTGGGCCACGCGGGGCGAGGGAGATTTATTCTCAGGAGACTGCGGGAAATCAAAGCCCCACAGCATTGCTCTGCACAGGCTGTTTCCATTTGGATCCCAGGACATGGGCACATATTGGGCACCAGCATTTTTCATGATGATGAGGCCCCGGCAGTGGGAGAAAAGCTAGGGGCAAGAGAGGAGCCCAGGAAAACCAAAGAGAAAGGTTGGCAAGGATGGGGCAGCCAGAGCAGGCAGAGCCAGGAGGAGAGGGGAAATGAAGCGTTTCTGACTCCTCGCACGGCATGGAGGCAGGTAATCTATAAATCTAATTTCAGCCTTACCACAGACCCTGGAGCATAGCAACATTAATTGATGTATCTGCTGCTTGATACAATCTAAAAGTAGGTCATCAGTTAAGTTCTGTAGGGTCCATCTTCTGGGAAGTAGAATAATTTTAGGATTTCCATTCAGAGAAGAAAGGGAAAGGATTAGTCCTCAATGTGTGCAGCTGTCTCCTCCCTCCAACTGGTCCTTTCATGCTGGACATGGCCCCTTTGGGCAGTGGCTGCAGCTTCTGCCCTGGGTCAGCATCCGAGAGAGATCTTGGGGATCCAATGAGCACAGTTCACTCAGTGCTCTTCTCCCTTTTAGGGACTTAGAGTCCCTCACATTCTGGAGGGATTGGAAATACCATTATTCTTTTAACACACATTCAGTAAGTTCATTATTTTCCATTTTTTCAAATGTCTGTGCCATGGATATTATGTAGCATGCAAATCTATAATTAAATATTTCCTTCTTGGCATTCAAATTCAGGCGCTTTAACCTGGAGGCGCTTCCATAAATTTAGGAACAATCCCTGAACCTCATCAATGTCCCATGCTTGAGTCAACAAGGTCGCCATGCTCTGTGAGGTTTTCGTGCCTACAGGTTGGCCTGGTGGTTGTCGCTGGTTCATTCACAGATGGTCATAACTGAAAGACTCATAGAAGTCACTGAGCAGTGACAAATGGAGACATTTCTCATCAGGGAAGCTCATTCAAGGGCTGAAACTAGACAACAGCAACCCAGATGTCAGGAAGAGAACACCAGATTGGAAGTCCTGAGACCGAAGTTCTGCTTTGGGCTCTGCCATGAGTCACCCTGTGGCCTTGAACAAATCTGTTAACTCAATTTCCCAATCTATAAACTAAAGGCATTGAGTTGGATGATCTTGAAAGGTCTCTTTCAGTTAAAAAAAAAAATCTATGATTCATTCTCTTCAAACAAATCAAATAAGGGTTTCATTTCCTGAAGTGGATTTGTCAATGGAAGTTGAAATACCTAAATCCTTCCTGTCTAATAAAAGGGCCAGCAAGTGGCTTCAGTGAATTTTCAGAAAAGCAATTTCAGCAGAAAGCACTTTATGAAGGGAAGAAAATTTAAATCACTTCACTGAGGCTGTATTTCTTCTATGTGCTGTGTTTTTGCCATGTGCTCAGCATGGCAGAACTTTTCCTGAAGTCACAAAGAAACCTCTTTTTTAATCTTCTTTATCTTTATTGCTGATGTTCATATTCCTGCAAGTTCTTCCTGGGGGGTTATACCAATGAAATGAATACTGAACAGTTGAACATGTCAGAAAATCTTACTACGCTTACATCTTTAAGTTTCATTAAGATTATGAACTCAACAGGCATGACCCAGTCTTATCATGATATGTGTTTACCCTGCAGACCCTAAAGAAAAATGCAGTGGGCTTCACAAAGTCAATATATGCCAATGGAAAAGGCACTGGACAGGAGTTAAAAGAGTCAGATGAGTGTAGCATAATGAGTGTAGTGTAGAAATGTCTCTTCTTTCTATTTCTATGGCCATGGCAGACATTAATCAATCATGGCCTCCCTCCCTGTGAAGCTTATACACAGTCTTCTTCTCCATCCAGCTTTTGAGACAGCCATTACCAATTGATTGGAGATGGAATGTCAGTAGAGATGTAATTGCTGTTCTGGCCTTAGAATCTTGTTATAAGCCAAAACCATACAGAGTGATTGAAGGCTGGTGACTTAAACTTTCTAGACTTAATTTATCTTCTCTATTAAAAAAATATACTATTGCCTGCCTTTCACAGAACCAGTTTTAAGGATTAGAACATATCTGTGAAGTATGACTTGCCATTCAAAAGTCAAGAAACGGAAGAAATCAATGTTTGTTGATTAATTGATCCAAACTTTAGATCCGCATCATTAATTTCTGATCATATGCTACTACAGTTGGGGGGAGGAGCTATTACAGATGTCAACCTGTTGAGTTCAGAATGCTCTGTGAACTATGTTCTCCAAAGGCAATGATCTTAGGATATCACCCCCACACAACCAGAACCCACACCACAGTTCTGGCTCCAGGTGTCCTTAGTCTCTCTCATCATGAATCCCAGGTACATAGAACTGATTTGTGAGACATTGATGGCCCTGCTGATAATACCAGCAATCATTGCTGCTGTCTTAGTATTCACTAGGCACTGAGCTAAGCCCTTTTACATGTGTCATCTCATTTAACCTCATAAAAACCCTATGAAGAATGGACACTGTGTTCTTATTTTACAGGTATGGAAATAACTGCTCTGGAGGTTAAATAACTTGACTAAGAGCATGCAGCCTGTGGGCAGCAGACCCTGGATCCAACCTGGGTGGCTACAAAGCCTGGACTTTTAGCTACTTATTGACCCTTGCTGGCCCCAGAAACTCTAAGAATGACTGATCTAAATTTTAAAACAAATCAAATAAAGCAGGCCAATGAAGACTTAAATGGCTTAACGTAGAAACATAGACATGTTACTGCACATGCTTTCAATATTACTCTCCTCAAAGTTGTTTACAGTCTCCACCAGGGCCAGCCTCAACATTTATATACAAGTTGGCTTCTTTAGGGAGACATTCGTTTTCAAAGGCATTGTTGTCTACACTCATGGAGAGGAAGTAACAACCCAAATTGAAAACATATGACCCTGTGACTTCAGGCTGAGTGAGAATACAGTTTCTAATATACAGAAGTTGCATGAGAGCTTTCTGGGAAGGTAGATCCCCCAGAGACCTACTTAGAGAAAGGGAACGGTACTAGCCTGGCTAACTTCCTGAGGAGGTGTTGACTGAAGTTCATTAGTAAGGAGAATTTGCATCCCTCACTGCACTTCCAGCTCTCATAGATGGGCACCATGTGCTGAGAAATAGTTTCCAAAAGGCAGCTCTGCACTTGCTTTTGGAGTTGGTTAGAAGAAAATATTATGGAGGATGCATTCTGGGGAGGTGATTAAGGTTTGAGTTAGAAACAGCCTGGAATTTGGGGGATGCCAATTTCAATGTGTTGCGGGGTCCTCCTCTGGCAGGGGTCTCAGGAAAGAGTAGAGAGAGTATCAGTTTGTTCCAATCCTTCAGTTGATCAGGGGGTATAACCCTGGTAAACACCATCTTTCATGAGGAATAGTCTTCAACAATTGATGATGGCTCTGTTAGACTTTCTGATTGTTTGGTGTTTAACTCTAATAAACATGGTAGTTTTATAAGGTCCTTTTTATTTTCCCATACTTATTTTTGCATAGAAAATGCTTTTGCAGGAGCCCATGCATGAATGATGTGCCCTACACATATTTAAGTGAGGTAATGCACGTGAGTGCCTTGTGTACCATCTCACATACAGAAAGTACCCAATAATGGAAGCTCCTCACACTGTTTATGCTTCCTGCATTTCACATGAGGACACTGAGGCAGATGGAGTGACTGCCTTGTCCAGGGCTTATGTTCAGGTAACTAGACTGGACCCTAGGTGTCTGCCTCTTCCCACCTCTCCTCCAGTCCAAGCATTTCAGTGCCTGGGCCATGCTGTACTTACGGAACTCAAGTCATAGCCCTTTGGGGAGCAGTTATGGCTGGACAAGATGGGAAAATGTGTTCTTAGCAATGTGGCCCAGGGTTCACTCATTTAACCAATGTGTGCAGAGTCAAGACACAGGGGCTTTGGGGAGGCAGGGGGATGGCATTCACTGAAGAGCCTGTCACTTAACCATTAAGAATGGCATCCACCCAAGAAACTGAGCCCACTGATGGTTGGGAAGAGGGCAGCACTGCAGATTGGCATGAAAAGAAGCAGCAACAGCTCCCATTCTCTAGTAGGGTCCACATGCCAGACAGGTGTGTACACTTCTGCACCACCTATCCCTAGGAGGTCAGTATGGTTATCCCAGTGTCAGCGCTGATCGTACCCAAGGAAGATGCCTTCACATTTAATTCTGGAAACAGGGATATATGTTTCAGTCATTCATTCAGCACAAATTTACTGAGCTTTTTCCACCTACATTAAAGCTCTTGGCACTAGGAATACAGTGGTGACCCCAAGAGGGAGGGTTCTTATGCTCAAATTGCTTAGAGTCAAGTAGCAGAGAGATATACATACACACACAAACTAAAAGTGTTATATGTGCCAAGAAGAAAAATAAGAGCATATGCCGAAAGATATAGTAAGAACGTGCTAAATATATTTGAGGAAGGTTACAGAGACATCCTCTCTGGGGAAACCTGAAAGGCAGGTAGGTGTTGATAGTGAGGAAAAAGCAGGGGGGAATGGTATATGTGAGGCCTCTAAGGCAGGAAGAGCCTGGCATGGAAAAAGACTGGAGGTCAGCAGTCACTGTGGCTTTAGCACAGACATGAGGGATACACTGGCATAAGGTGAGGCACTAGCTGATCCCATGGGGTCTCATGGGCCACGCTAAGGAGTTTGGAGCTTTACCTTAATGCAATGGGAGGCTATTAGAGAGCTTTAAGCCAGAGAGTGACATGCCCTGATTTATGTCTTACAAAGGTGGCTCTAGCTACGCTGTAGAGAATGGATGGGGGGGTGGGCAGTTGCACAGTGGCTGTTAGAGGTGATGGATGACAATGACTTGGTTAGAGTGGTGGCAGTGGAGATGGAGAGGAGTAGATAGGTTTGAGGTGTAATTTGGAGATGAAACTGACAGGCTTGGCAAGGAGAAGAGAACAGAGTGTTCAAGGAGAGGGATGAGGACAAAAGTGGGGAAGGAGAGGCAGTGAGCGGTCAGCCAGCACTGAGAGGCTGACAAGCAGCAGGGCGGTGGCACCTTGGCTTTTGTTTAACCACTGAAGCTCATCTTGATCCTGATGCCCCTTGTGTCTTATTACAGCAAAATGATGGACAGTTCACAGTGATCCAGCTGGTGGGGATGCTCAGGGGCATCGCTGCTGGCATGAAGTACCTGGCTGAGATGAACTACGTGCACCGGGACCTGGCTGCTAGGAACATTCTGGTCAACAGTAACCTGGTCTGCAAGGTGTCCGACTTTGGCCTTTCCCGCTACCTCCAGGATGACACCTCAGACCCCACCTACACTAGCTCCTTGGTAAGTCCTTCTTGGTATTCTCAGGTAAAAGCATGGCATGAATAAAAGGTGGCTACACATGTCTGAGGACCCATGGTAGGGCCATACTCTGAAGGACTGGGACCTGAACTCATCTCTCCACTGGGGAAGCCAGGCGTTGGGAGAACCATCCATCTGGGAGGAATGATAGCAGCTGGCTATCCAGGCAAGCATTTGAGCATAGGCTGTGAGGAAGGGTCGGTATCGACTCTGTAGCCATGGTGTTTCTTGGCCAATGGAAAGAGGGCATTTTGGAACAGATGATTTGGGGGAATCCAAACAGTTGGACAGTAGCGTCAGAGATGTCTGTCAGCAGGGAACAGGCTCCAATGGGAGTAGACTCTGGGTACCCTTCTCTTCTCCCTTCCCACTGCTTCCAGATAGCTGTAAGTACCATCTTCATGATCAGTACTCGTAAATGTTTTTCCTGCTCTGCCTCCCCCTCCACATCCCAGGCAGTTCTAATCATCTATGTCCACTGACTAGTTCACACACGTTATCTTAGAACTTCCGCAGGTCTAAATACAGCCCTTGATTTACTCTCCAGTTTCCCTTCCCCACTCTCTCCATCTCAGTAGCTGCACCACTCAACTAATGACTGAAACCTAGGACGCAGCCTTGGTTTTTTCTGTATGCCTCACCATGCATGCCCAATCCCTCAGCAACTCCGATAGGTTCTTATAAAATCTGTTCCTTCTTTTCACCTCTCGGCCCCCACCCTATCCCAAAGTACCATTCTCTTTCACCTAGCCTGGCACCGTAGCTTCCAACTAGTCTCCTCTTCTTATGTCCATTGTGGCATCCACAGTGACTGATCTTTCTATCTGCCTGTCTAGCTATGTTCTTTAAACGTGCAAAGTATTCATCATTATGAAAATGAAAACAATTCAGAGAAAGAAGAGGAAAAGGATAACTAAGAATCTACATTTCCCTGAAGCCGGGGTCAGTAACGAAAAGGCCAGGAAGTAAATATTTTAAGCTTTGCTGGCCGAGAGGCAAAATGAGGCTATTATGTAGAAAATTACTTAACCATTTAAAATGTAACCCTTTAAAAAGGTATAAACTCCATTCTTGGCTCATGGGCCACAGAGAGCCAGGTGACCAGCCAGGTTTGGCACTCGGGGCATAGTGTGTTAACCAACCCCTGTCCTGAAGCACCTATTTCAACAGTTCGATGCCTCTTTTCACAGTTTTCTCTTTGCTCAAAAATTTGAAAATGTTGATATTATAAAGGTGGAATCAGACTCTGCCTATTGTTCTGTGGCTTGTGTGCCTCTCGGGCATTCTTACTGCCAAGTTGCTGTTCTGAAAGTTGTAAACATTCACGCTCCACCAGGAGTGTTTGGTGCCGTTCTTCCAGCCTCTCCACCAGCACTGGAGGTGATCAGTCTTTAAAAATGTGCCGATCCAAAGATGAAAAATGATACCTCATTTTGTTTTCATTTGCATTTGCATTCGACTTAGAGATATTCACACAGCTACGGGGACTTCTGTTTCCTCTTCTGTTAATTATCTATACCTATCTATACCTATTCTTCTATCGGGTTATTTGCTGGTTTTATTAGAAATTTATAAGAAGTCCTTTTCTAGTAGGGATGGTAACCCTTTGTCTGCACATATCATACAATCAGCCCCTCCCCCCAATACGTTGTTTGTTTGATACTGTTTATGATACCCTTTGGCTTCCCAAGCTGGTCAATACTCATGTAGTCAAAAATACCTATTTTTTCCCCTCTATGTTTTTCTTGGATTTCCTGCTTTGTTTTAAAAGTTCTCTTCGCTCCAAGGTTATAAAATGCCTTTTTTAAGTTTCCTGTACTATTTTATTGGGGTGTTTTTGTTCTATATTTAAATATTTACTATTCCTGGAACTCATTTATTTTTCCTGAGATTGTATTTTGAAAAATTTCAAGTATGCAGAACACTTGATAGAATTTTACAGAGGACAGCCATGTACCCACCAGCCAGATTCATAATTACCAGTTGAGATAAGAACCACTGTGTTGTGTGAGAGTGTGAATAAAACTATAAATAACAAAATAGTCTCTCTGTATCTAGTGGCATTAAGGAAAGCTTCCAGAGGCAAAGGTGGTGCTCCCGCAGAGATTTGAAAAACACGTTACCTAAGTGAATGGGGCCAGTTAGATCACTAAGAGACATAAGCAGCATATACAAAGGACCCGTGGCAAGAAGGAAGATGGACTTTTAGAAGAGCTGAGAGAAAACTTTGTTACTTGGCATTTGGAGAAAGAGGGGGAAAGTGACCAAGGAGCTCAGCAGCAGTTACATCATGCAGGGCCTCCTGGATCCTTGTGATGAAATTTACAGCCTTAGAGCAATGGGAAGCCATTCAAAGGCTGTGTGTGTGTGTGTGTGTGTGTGTGTGTGTGTGTGTGTGTATGCGCGCACGCGCACACATGCATGCATACACACACAACCCAAAGGTGATGGATTTTCATTTTAGAAAAATAACTTTCTCTTGCCTTTCCCTTCCAAGCTCTTCTTCTCCCTTCTTTAAAAACAAAACAAAAATACTTTCTTGGCTTTCTTCCTTTTCTCTTTCACCAAAAAGAGATTTAGCAGGTCCAATCAAAGTAGAAATCTGAGCAAGGGAGGCAAGTATTAGCAGGGATTGAGAACTGTGTGTGAGGGTGCGGGCAGTTTAGCAAAATTGGAAAATTAGCTCTACACAGGGTCATTGATAAACATTTTGGAGATAATGTACAAATATGGAAAGCATGAAAGCTGGAATGAATTGTGTGGTGCTGAACTGGAATTGGAAGTATTGGTAAGAACTTGTGATTTTCAACATATAAAATAAAAGAGAAATAAATGTAGGATGTGACTGCCTCAAAGCAATGACACCTGGGTAGCGAAGAGTACACCTGCACTCGGGTCTTGGATTCTGTACACTATTTTACACTAAAAGCAACCAAGACTCATTAGAGAAATGGCCCCTTCTAGGGACTGGCAGAGAAAGTACAAGATAACCTGGCGCATCTTTTTGTTCCAGAGAGTAAGAAAGTACTCAAATAATGATGGGGACTTACCAAAAGAACAATACCCAGCTTGAAGGGCCTCTCAATGTCCAAATATGGGATAATTTGAGTCTCAAAATAGATAATGATACTAGCAATTTATAACCCATTGAGTACGATAGGAGCTGTGGAGTCCATACTGATATGAATATACATGAATAAATAAATGAAAAGAAGAGGAAGCTTTTCCCAATACTGAAAAGAATGATATTATTAGAAAATCACTAGTTGGTGACCATCAGATTCAGAAATACCAATGCATACTAAAACTTAGGGTAAAAGTTGAGAGGCAAATAGGATTTTACATAGCCTCAAAGTATTTTCCCAAAAAGTATGTATTACAAAGGGAGAAAGTAACTTTACAGAGAAGTTTGGCAGCACCATCTGAGTTAACTAATTGAAGTTCACCCCAGCAATAACAAGACAGCAGACATTGAGTGGCACTTGATAGGATGCAATGAAAAGAAAATATAACATAACATACTCTGTTCAAAATGTTATAACCTAGGTCTCATCATGAAGAAATATCAGGTTAACTAAAATTGAGGTATATTCTATTAAACACCTGGCCTATGGCCTTTAAAAATTCCAAGGTCATGAAGTTCAAGGAGACTGAGCATCTATTGCATATTGAAGGGTATTAGAGAGGTATGATAACGCATAACCAACCAGGTATTAAAAGCATTTCTGGGATAACTGTTGAGAGTTGGAATGGGGTATCTGGGTGAAGAGTGTAGACATTCTTTGTCGCATTCTTGCAACTTTTCTAGAGATTTAAAATTGTCACTATATATATATATATATATATATATATATATATATATATATATATATATATATTTCTTAAATGTAAACATTTATCCTGGCTGCATTGTGGATGATGGGTGGGAAAGGCAACAGTAGAAGCAATAAGAGGTCAGGCATTGGGGGAAAAATGAAGCTCAGAGGGATCGGGGAGTAACATGAAAATGAGTTGATAGTAAATGATGCTTAGAGGTGAAGGCGACAGAGGTCCAAGGATCATATCCTGTTTCTGACCTGTGCCTCTACGTGGATAAGGGTGCCTTAGATCTGGAAACTGCTTGGAGGAATAGAAGGGTTGGGAGTAGATTGTAGCTTTAGTTTTGAACAGTGTTTCTCAAATTTCGGTGAGTCTCAGACTTGCCTGGAAAGCTAATAAGGAGCACATAGACTCATTGAAGTAGAGTAGGGTCTGGGCCCTTGCATTGTTACTACAATTTCCCAGGCAATTTTGATACCTACAAATTTTTTAAAGACACTTGTTTAGAGCATTTTGATTTTTTTTTAAAATCCTCACCATTGATCTTTAGAGATGTTAGAGAGAGAGTGGAAGAGAGGGAGTAGAGGGAGGGAGGGAGGGGGAGAGAGAGAGAGAGACAGAGACAGAGACAGAGACAGAGACATTGACTGGTTACCTCCAGCACCCACCCTGACCAGGGCCTGGGATCGAACCTGGCAATCGAGCTGTGTCCTTGACCAGAAATGGAACCCGAGACCCTTTGGTCTGCAAGGTGATGCTCTATCCACTGAGCAAAACAGCTAATGTGAGAGCCTTTTAATTTTTATGTGCTGGTAGGATTCCCTTTTCCTTGCTCTCTTGTTTTCAGGGATTCTTCCCCAACTCTTCAGCAGCCCCGGTTATCCTGTACTTCTTCCCTTGGTCCCTCCAGCCAGAAAGAAGATGGGTGTGTTTTTTTAATTAGAGTTTTAGTCATGGGGCAGACTTAGTGAAATGATTCCTTTGGGAACAACTGCAAAAGGTAAAATTCATCCCTTGCTATTCAGTTTCTGGAATCCTCGGGTAGTTTATTCTTTATTTTCTTTCCTCTTCTTTTCTTTTCTTTTTCCTCTTCTTTTGTATTTTGTTATTTGCTGGCGAATTTGCTTGTTAGAAGCACACTCCTACAGCCCAAAGTGGAACCTTTAGATTATTATCCTCAATCAACAGTCATAAAACAGTCCTTAAGTCTCCTCCACAGCATGCAGTATTTTTTATCATCATCTTCTATTACTTCTTGGGGTTTTTTTTTAATATATTTTTTATTGGTTTCAGAGAAGAAGGGAGAGTGAGAGGGAGAGAGAGATAGAAACATCAGTGATGAGAGAGAATCATTGATTTGCTGCCTTTTGCACACCCACACTGGGGCTCAATCCCACAACCTAGGCATATGCCCTGACCTGGAATAGAACCGTGACCTGCTGGTTCATAGGTTGATGCTCAACCACTGAGCCACACTGACCGGGCATATCTTATTTTACTTAATAAGTGAAGACATCATCCACACCTATTTAAGTTTCCTAGTCTTTCCTAGTAGGCCTCGGACTTCATCTCTCATTCTGTTTTCATTCTCTGCCATCCTTTTGCCGACATCTCTTTTCTCTGTTTTAAATTGCGATTTCTAGCTCCAGGAGCATTTTCTTCCCACCAGGCTCCTGGAACAATGAACAGAAAAAAATTCCTTCCTTTGTGCTTTCTTGTGATTGGAATAAACCCACTAGGCGAGGGAGGCGGTCTGAACTGCTCCTAATATTCCCATTCTTTTAAGAGGACAGATAAGTGAGCTGGGCTGGGCTCTAACATCTGTACAGTTTACACAATCTTCCTTTTGGCAGGTATATTTCTGCATACCGTTATGGGTGTTCAAGTTAGCCTTCTCGTGTGTCTTAGTTTACTCAGGCAGCTATAACAAAACAACACAGACTGGGCAGCTTAAACAACAGACATTTACTTCTCACAATTATGGAGACTGGAAAGTCCAAGATCCAGATGCTGGCAGATTTAGTTTCTGATGAGAACCTTCTGGCTGGCTTGCAGATGGCCGCTTTCTCCCTGCGTCCTCACGTGGCAGAGAGAGGAAGAGAGCTCAGGTCTGTCTTCCTCTTCCTAAAAGGACACAACTCCATGATGGGGATTTCACCCTCATGACCTCATCTAAACCTAATTATGTACAAAAGGTCCCATGTCCAAATACCATTACAGCGGGGGTTAGGGACTCAGCATAGACATTTTGGGAAGACAGCTGCATTCAGTCCATGACACCATGCTGGAACCACCACAGACCAGTTCTCCACGTTGGACACCATGGGTCACATCTGCTTTTCGCTGGTCCTGTCTCCTGTTATCAAAAGGAAAAAACAGGCATGTACATGCCAGGAAAGGCCCCACATCTTTGATTAACCTCTACAATTGGGGCTCACATACACATTCACAAACTTGGAATTCACCCTTTACCCGGTCACATTGGTGGACAGAGCCCCAACTGGATCCCATAAATCTCCGATGGCAGCTTTCTGCGGGTTCAGTCCAAGCTCCGCTCCAGCATGGTTTGCCTTCTCTCCTGAGCAGTAGGAAGAGGCCCCATCCAGTCCCTCTGTGAGAGAAATCTTCCCTCCTTAGTATTCCGCCAGGTTCCTTCCACTACAGTAGTGCCAACTTCGCTGTCCTTCAGAACCACAGGCTGTCTGAGAAGTCTCCAGCCTCGCTCCATGCCTTCCCCCAGCCCTGCCCCTGCAGGCCTCCCTGTTTCATCAGGAACTTCACTCCATCTTCAAGGCGCCTCTGATCTCCCTCAGCCCCTGCCCCTCTGCTCCTCTCCCTGCTCCTTCCTCTCCTCACCTGCACCCGGCTCCTCCCCTCCTGTGTTTCTGCAGCTTCTGAAGCTCACTTCCTTCCAGCCCCCAGTTCCTCCTGCTTTTCGCTTTCTGTCTCATGATGTCTGCTGACATTGTCTGCCCTGCTCTGCCCACCCCCCTAAACCTCAAACAGCGCTGTTTCTTGGGCATCTGCCCCTCCTGTGGGAGGCAAAAACCATCTCGGGCGATTTGCCGGCTGTGCCCTTGTCCTTCCTTGATCATGGTCCCTTCCCCAGCTCTTCCTCACATACTGCGCTTCCTGTTGCAGCAGGGACAGCTCAGCTGTTCCACTTCCTCTAGAACCTGCCCCATCTGAGACAGACTCATTTCCTGCAATGCTCCCTGGGGCTCTGAGCACAAAGGGTCCATCCTCCCTGTGGGACAAGGGACAGCCTCTCCCCAAGGGCGATCTCTGAGAGCACCTGGCCCCATGGTTCACCCAGAACCTGTTGGGGGAACTCAGGCCTGTCCCACATGTGCTCCACAGAGGCCCTGTCCCCCTGTGATGAAGTTTGGTCATCCCAGGTCACCATGGAGGCAGGACCCTTGTTCCATCCTCCCTCATTATTCCCATGAATTGTCTCAGCTGTAGCCTCCATCCTCAGTGTGTTCCCAGGAGAGAGCATCCAGTGTAGCCAAGATCATTCATGCTGACGTCTCTCAGGCCCTTTCTTTCACACAAAAATTTTTGACCTTTTATTCCATGATATTATGCCGCCCATTTGAGCTCTGTCTTCATCCCGGTGGGCTAGGAAGGAGGCGAAAAGACCTCTCTAGAACCTTTCACACTCTGGTGTGGCAAGGTGGTTCTTTGAACAGGGCAGGAAGAATGCGGGACTTGGACTCAAACTATGCTCTATAAACTTGGCCTCCAGTCTCCTCACCCATAAAATGGGACTTGTGAGAAGGTGTAAACCCCGTGTGATAAAGTGGGAACAGCCCCAGTGTAAGTCCTGCCCTGGCTGTGGCTCACGTGATCGCTGTGGATGCTGCCACGTGTGCTTTCCAGGTTCTCAGAATCCATACCCCACGGCAAGACACACTCAGGTGTGCATTTTCAAGGCTAACTGATAAAAAAGATCCTGTAACTTTGCCTATTCCTGGTCAGCCCAAAACAGAAAGCACTAAAGCAGAGAGCCTCCTGAAGCCCAGGACAAGCTGACATTCACAAAGGAAAGTGGAGGACCCTCATGACAGAGTCATCACGGAATAATTTTGAAGAAAACTTCTCAGGAGAAAGCCGGGGGAAAGGCAACTCAGATGGCTGGGTCCATTGAAACCGTGGTTCTCACACTTCACTATGCTCAGTTCCCCCTAAAGGGCTGTGAAAGTGCTGATTTCTGGGCCCCACCCCCCGAGTTTCTGATCTATAGATCTGAGGTGGGGCCCAGGAATGTGCATTTCACACACATACCCAGATAATGCTGAAAGGTCTAGTCCTGGACCACGCTCAAGAACCACTGCATTGAAACTACAGGTGGGGGCATATATTTATTTCACAAGCTTGCATTGCAAGAAAATATCAATTACCTCATTTTTCAAAGTGCAGTGTACATACATAGATACACAAAGCACAGTCAGGGACACACACACACACACACACACACACACACACACACACACAGGCTACCCAGACATAGACACACGCAGACACAAACCTTGAGTCAGTAACTGCTGAGCTTCTTCCTTTCATTACCACTGAGAAGTGAATGCAACTGCTGTGGAACTGTCTTAGTTTGTTTTGTTTTGTTTTTTTTTTCTTATAATGTACTTAATACTTAAAAGGTGCAAAGAAAGCAGGAAATTTTCTCAAAGACAATCCTTCCTGCAAGCTTCGGGACAAGCCCCCTCAGTCTGCACCTGCAGGTCCACAGAAGTTGCTGCTGCCCTGGCCCATATGGCTCAGTTGGTTGGGCGTCATCCCCTGGATGGAAAGGTTGCTCATTTGATTCCCGCTCAGAAGGCATGCAGGAGGCAGCCAATCAATGTTCTGCTCTCACATCAATATTTCCCTCCCCTCTTCCTCCTCCTCCTTATCCTCCTCCTCTCTACCTAAAAATATCAATAAAATATATTTTTTTAAAGTTGCTGCTAAGTAGGTTGATCCCTCTGCCTGAGAGGTTATAGCTCAGGCTAGGAGCTTCAGCCGTCAGAATGAGCAAGGTTTGCTAGCTTTCCGTCCAGCAACCCCAGGTCCAGCTTTATGTCTCCCCACAGTCCCTGGTGGTTTTTATATATAAATCATACTCCCCCTCCCTTTCTCATTCATGGCTTCCTTCATGAGGCCATTTTCAAATTATGATTTCTCTTCTTTCAGTCATTGAACTTGGGTAACAGGCTATCTCTTGGGTGGATGGGAAAGTGGAGAAGAATGAAGACAAGCAAGGAAAAGAGAGGGGCACTTTCATTGCAGCCAGCATATGAGTCCTGGTCCCCTGGAAATTCTTCTGTAGCATTAATTAAGATGAGAGAGGAATAATTCAAATCTACCACATGCTCTGCCATTCAAATAACTCTTCGGTTAGTTCTGCCTCCTCCTTCCTCAACTGTCTCTCCCCGGGTCACTTTGTCACCAGATGCTCAATTAGGGATATCAGGCCCTGACTGAAATGCCCTTTTGAAAAAGACTCAGCATAATTATTATTAGTAAGGCCAGTGTATTATTAGCAAGAGAGAGATCAGGATGGGATTTCAGAGTCTGAGCCAGCTCGTGCCCTGAGGATTGGAGCAAAGTGTGACTCAGGTTTCTCAGAGAGGCCTTCTCTCTGCTCTGAGTCTGATGTGCGGGGTCAGATGGGCAAACCCTTCTCCCCATATGCCTGTCATCAGGTAGGAGGGACTGACCACCTGAGGGAAGGTCCATGCCATGCCTCTTCTAGCTGTCTCCAAGCCAACACATATTTATTGAGTACCTAGTATGTGCAAAGCACAGCAGGTAACAATACAGATGGTTAAGTTGTATGAGTTCCCTGTACATTTTGGAGATTAAACCCTTATCGGTGATAACATTGGCAAATATGTTCCTTATGCGGTGGGCTTTCTTGTTTTGTTGATGGTTTCTTTTGCTCTACAGAAGCTTTTTATTTTGATGTAGCCCCATTTGTTTATTTTCTCTTTAGTTTCCATTGCCCTAGGTCCTAGGAGCTATATCAGTGAAGATATTGCTTCAGCATATGTCTGAGATTTTGCTGCCTGTGGATTCCTCTAATATTTTTGTGGTTTCCCATCTTACGTTTAAGTCGAACCATTTTGAGTTCATTTTTGTGTATGGTGTAAGTTGGTGGTCTAGTTTCATTTTTTTTTGCACGTATCTGTCCAATTTTCCCAACACCATTTATTGAAGAGACTGTCTTGACTCCATTGTATGGTATTGCCTCCTTGTCAAATATTAATTGAGCATAGTAGTTTGGGTCGATTTCTGGGTTTTCTACTCTATTCCATTGGTCTATATGTCTGTTCTTGTGCCAGTACCAGGCAGTTTTGAGAACAGTGGCTTTGCAATACAGCTTGATATCTGGTATTGAGATCCCTCCTACTTCTTCTTTCTTAGGATTGCTGTGGCTATTAGGGGTCTTTTTTTTTTATTCCAGATGAATTTTTGGAGAGTTCATTCTAGGTCTGTGAAATATGCTGTTGGTATTTTAATGGGAAGTGCATTGAATCTATAGATTGCTTTGGGTAGTATGGACATCTTAATTTTTTTTGGTGCGATGGCAAATGGGATTGTTTTTAAATCTCTCTTTCTTTAAGTTCACTATTGGTGTATAAAAATGCCATAAATTTCTTGGCATTAATTTTATATCCTGCTACATTGCCAAATTCATTGATTAAGTCTAATAATTTTTTAATGAGTCTTTAGGGTTTTCTATGTACAGTATCATGTCATAAGTGAATAATGACAGTTTTACATCTTCTTTTACAATTTGGATACCTTTTATTTCTTCTTCTTGTCTATTTGCTATGGCTAGCACTTCCAGTACTATTCTCGAACAGGAGTGGTGAAAGTGGGCATCCCTGTTTCATTCCTGTTCTTAGGTGAAATGGTTTTAGTTTTTGCCCATTGAGTATGTTGTTGGTTGTAGGTTTGTCATATAAGGCTTTTTATTATGTTGAGGTATGACCCCTCTATTCCCATTTTGCTGAGGGTTTTTATCAAGAAAGGGTGTTGGATTTTGTCAAATGCTTTTTCTGTATCAATTGATATGACTGTGATTTTTATCTCTCAGTTTGTTTATGTGATGTATCACGTTTATTGATTTGCGGATATTGTGCCATTCTTGCATTCCTGGGTTAAATCCTACTTGGTCATGGTGTATGATCTTTCTGATGTACTGCTGGATCCGATTTGCTAGAATTTTGTTGAGGAGTTTGGCTTCTATGTTCATGAGGGATACTGGCCTGTAATTCTCTTTTATTGTGTTGTCTTTATCTGGTTTTGGTATTTAAAAAAAGTTAAAACAAAAAATACTTTATAATCCCTGTTGGTTGAGTTCATTGAGATGTCCTCTTTACTGGAGCATTGCGTTCAAAGAGTATGACCACAAGAAGTTAAATAAAAGGACTGATCAGGTTTTGAAAGCCCTGACCAGCCTTGAGGTTCTGGGAGTCTTTGCAAATCTCCCTCTAGTTCTGTGGGACTCCTGTGCATTGTTAGAGAAGTTGATACAGGGGGTGGAGGTGTTTGCCCATGTACCCAGCCTCGTAGGGCCTCCGGGAGGGCTTAGCCTGGGAGCCCGTCATGCAACAGAGAGCCTCCTCACAAAAAGAGGTCATGGGCCCAGAGAATCTCTAGAAGGCAAAGTGTTTATCTCAGAAAGGGGAACCAGGCCCTTCAATCCAGCCCTCCCAGAGCACACAGAAGCAAGTGCAATTTTCTAAAAACTCCAGAAGCTCTAAACCAGCTCCATCAAGGCCGAGCGCTTCCTCTGGGAGAGCTGGATTCAAAGATCTGAGGGCAGCGAAGAAACTCTCATCCAGTACAGTTTACCCACCCAAAGGGAAGAGAAAGAGGGAGTCAGACAGTGTAAGAGAGAGAGAGAGAGAGCCCAGGGAGGGAGGAAGGGAAAGACCAGGAGGATAACTGATCAAAGGCCACGCTGCTAGGGGCTCACTCTGCGGATACTCTAGCTGCAGGGGGAATATGCGGGGAGGATTTTGGAGGTGAGGATTTCATTTTAATCTTACCACAGAAGCATTCAACTAAACCATTTCCTTGTGAGAAAGTGAGAGAGCAAAATACAGGAAAAGAAGAATCTCAGTGAAAAGATCCATGTAGACATCCGCTAATATTGCTCACTTAGAGAATACATGCCATCTGGGTGTTTGAAGACAAGAAAAAGAGGCGTAAAGTAAAGTTCAAGGCCATGGATTCGGCGTATGAGTTGCAAGCTGCTCGCCTCTCCTATGGCCAGCTCTTTCTCTTGTTGGAGAAGGGTATTTCTTTTTCTTGGTTGGCAACAACTGTCAGGTCTTCATTCTTTTATTCTCTTGTGGCCAAGGAGCTGAGCCATAGGGAGAGGGGAGGGGAGGGACCCAGGTGACAAGAGCAAGATTGACCTTGATTCAGTAATCATCTGAAAATTTCCTATTAAAATTCAGAGCCACAACCCAGTGTGCCCAGGGCTGACCCAGCAGCTTCACATCTTGCTACTTGATGCCAGGTGGGACAAGGATACCTGCTGTTGTCCAGGCACATTTTCATCCTTACTCTCTAATAGGTGTGTATGGTTTGGGCACATATACCTGGGCCCTGGCCCAACACTTAGCCAGGAGTAGTCATGAACCCTGACTTTAGGCCCCATCATTTCTGAGAACTTTTCCTTTGGAAAATAATTTGGCCCACTCGTAGGCGCACAGAGAATGGCAGATGGGGGTGTAGACGGGGGTCAGATATGGGGCTGGGGTATCCACAGGCATGCACACAACACACTTCCCTGCGCTGGAGTAAGAGGAGAAGGAAACGGGCCAGGAGCCTGGGTTCCACTTGCACTCTTGCCCCAGACCCTACACATGTTCAGGGTGCGCCCATCCAGGGTTATAGGTTGGAGTCAGAATCCTCCTTGCCCTCCAAACTTTATCACCCCTTTGCCTTCATGGAACAATCCCATATTCTTGTGGTTCACTTCATCCATCTCTGTCGCCACAATTTCAAGGTCCAGTGAAAAATGAAAAATTCCTTGTTCAAAAAAACGAGGAAAATTCAGGGAGATTCCACCCCAAATTGCCAAGCAGTGTGAGTTCATGTGCTATTAAACCAACAGTATCAATACAATGCTATGAAATAGCTTGGTAGTTGCATTTTCTACCCCAAGAATTTGGCTAGGAAAGGGAGGAGGATAGGTAAGAGGGTGGCTGATTCCTTACTATCACTTTATGATCAGTTATGTTCCTCCTAAATTACTTTTTCCTATTGCCATGTCATGGTTCTATTATCCAAAATAATGATTAGCATTCCACAATAGTTCTCAGTATTAGAAAATTATTTTAGTAAGTAAATAAAACACCATCATTTAAAACCCATTATTCAATTTTTTGGGTTGTTTATTTGTATATGCTTCTAATACCCATTATCCTACAAGTAATCATTATCTTTCATAACAAACACTCTAAACTCATTCTTTCCTTGCTTTATTTTTCAGTGTTTTTATCACATTTCAAATCATGTAGCATAACTCGGTTCAATAGCTATAATGACAGATTCAATACACAGGCCTTCAAAGTAGATAATTTCGAAGGTGATTCCCCCAGCAATTATAAGGACAAGGCTGAATTTTGAGCCAGAAAACATGGTTTGAATCCTAACTCTACCAATTCTTAACATGGATAAGTTACTTTACCTTTCTGAGGCTCAGTTCCATTATCTGTTGGATGGGATAGTATATAATACTTGATCTGTATCACATTATTATTGTTACCAAAGGAAAAATTGTCTTGAAAGTACTTTAACGAACTTCTCAAGTCCTATAAAAATGTAACAAAATTAAAGTTACTATAAAATCTGATGAATTAGAATAAATTATTCCAGCTCTTAGCAAATTATTTTACCTTATTCTGGAGGGGGAAAATCTGTTCCAACAATACATGACATACTAGATGTAATTAGCAATGAGTGGGACAAGTTCCCTTTAGTTACTAATGCAAGGGGAAGGATCCTAATATGAAATCTAAGCAATAGAATGTAAAGAGCACAAACTTGGATGGGAACTAGACAACAGCTAAACCCTAGTTCTGCTAACTAACACATTTTGTGACCTGATGAGGTATTTTTTTCATGAGCCTCACTTTTCTAAGTTCCCAGCAGAGAAGTTGGTGCCCAGTGGGCACGTGATAGATGTCCGATTGCTGTCTCCTCCCCTGCGGTTCCTCAGAAGAATGGGAATGGAGATATAGCCTGTTCTGTGACAGTACCTGTTTCTTCAAGGCAGACTCACTAGATACATGATTGTTAATGGGGGATGATGTCAGTATATTGTGGAAGTCCTGTGGTTCTCATGTAATCTTTCCCCAAGATATGTATGTTTTGAAGCAATCGGGGCAAGCTTTCTTACAATTAAAGAGAAAGCCTTAGCATAATGAGAAGACCTTGAGAAAAAAGTTGAACATTGACAGAAAGGCCTTTCTTTAATACAAATAGTAGCTGGTTTAGTGGCTTCCAAAACCACTATATTTTCCACTCTGTTATCTGGTAAAGATGAGGAAACCATGAAAAAAAATTTCCTTTATGTTAAATTTTAATTTTTTTCACAAAGAAGTCTATACTCTGGATCAGATTTTTAATTTTGATGAAACTAAGCTCTAAGTGGTGTGAATGGCCCCCAGGGCCTGCGGGATTTAGGCTGCAAAGGATCTGAAGCACTGGTGCAAATGCAGGTTGTAATTTACCTGTGCTGCTCATTTTATTAGGATTGTTGTGGTTTTGTTACATTTGGAATGATCTTCTCCAAATGTAAGTTTCCCCCATAGGTTTTGATATTTAATTGTGCAATTTTGCAGAATATGAGGTTGTTTGAAATGTGTGTACAACATTATAGCAGAAATGCCTCTGTTAAGAAATTAGAGCTCATTGAGTCACCGCCAGGAAGCATACACTCCATTTAGGCATAATGAAGAGTTGCACCATCAGTAGTAGGACTAACCATTTGAGACAAAAATAAAAAGTACAATAATCAGCCCTAGCCAGGTTTGACTCAGTGGATAGGGCGTCGGCCTGTGGACTGAAGGGTCCCAGGTTTGATTCTGGTCAAGGGCACATGCCTGGTTGCCGGCTCAATCCCCAGTCGGGGTGGGGGTTGGGGAGAAGGTGTGTGCAGGAGGCAACCAATCAATGATTCTCTCTCATCATTGATGTTTCTATCTCTCTCTTCCTCTCCCTTGCTTTCTGAAATCAGTAATATATATTAAAAGTACAACAATCATGTTAGAACATATATGTGACTCAAGGCAAAGAAAAAATGCGGGTTCAGCCCTCATATGTGAGTCTCTAGCATGTGAGCACCCCTTGTAGGTCTCTGCTTTCCATATCCTGGAGTTAGTAGGAATTGGGTCAGGGGCACTGCTCGGGTGATGGGGGTACTTCGCTGGGCTCCAGGCCACCACCCTGCTTCAGCCACAGCCTCTCCTCTATTTTAAATATTGAGCTTTTCCCAAGGTTTCTTTCCAAACAAGGGTTTTGCCATGTCAGGTGCAGTATTTGAAAAGTAGGGGCCACCAAATGCAATGACAGAAGGTCATTTTATGTGTCAATATTTCTGTCCACAATCATAGTTTTTCTAGACCTCTAAGAGATTGTACAAACGTCGCCCAATATTGGTCTTTAAAAAAGATTCCAGGGAAATTTTGTTACATTTTAGGAGCTCCAAAGGTCTGCATGATAGGAATGTCTGTGGGCTCTCCTCACTGGCTTCTCTTTAAGAGCAATGCTATTGTTTGGTTGGAGAACTTCTTGAGTTGAAAAGGGGATGTTCAAGAACTCTTTTTTTATTTGGATTAATTTTTTTAAAATGGATATGATTTTTAATTTTGTTGAAATTAAAAATCCAGGACCTGCTGGATAGGATCAGGTATTACATCTAGTTGTCATGTCTCCTCAGTCTCCTTCAATCTGGAACATTTCCACTGTCTTTCTTTGTCTTTTATGACATTGACATTTTTAAAGAATATAGCCACCTTGTTTATTAATAGAACATTCCTCCTTTTGGGCTTTTCTGGTCTTCCTTATAATTAGATTCAGGTTCTACATTCTTGGCCATAATCCTACATCAGTGATGGTGTGTCTTGCCTAGGATATCATATCTCAGGACACGTGATGTCCATCTGCCCCTCATTAGTGTTATTAATTTTGATCACCTGGTCAAGGTTTTGTCCACTTCTTCAATGTATAGTTACATACGGTACATATTACATATCTTTTTCTCTTACAACTGATAAGCAATCTGTGGGAAAATAGGCCGTGTAATACCCTGCTCTTCATCAAAATTCCCCCCCCCTCCCCCTAGTTTTAGCAGCCGTCAATGACTCTTGTCTGAACTGGTCTGTATTATCATGGCTGCAAGATGATGTTTTCCAACTCCAGCCACTGTGTCAACACTTGTCATTGACAAGGGGATATTTCAGATGGTTCTGTAACCCAATAAAATGTTTCTTTGCCCTGCTTGGAAACTCAACCTAATAACATTCTGAAGATCACATTCTCTTTGATTTTTGCCTGGGATGTTTTGGAATGACCTTTGGACAAAAAACATTAAGATTCTCATCTGTTCCAAGCTTGCCATTCCCTGTATTAGGCTATGACTCTTCAGATCTGGTCTCATTCCATCACTATCTACTCTGCCCACACCTGTGAGTTACACAGTCTGTAATTTACCTGAAGGGGAGAGGAGAGCATGACCAGGGGAAAGCGGACAAGCTCTTTTCTGCCCCACAAATATGCTAGTTTTTAAATTTCTGCTTCTCTTACCTCATGCCTGTTCTGCTCAGAGCTAGGATGCCCTGTCCTCTGCCTTCCTCATCTCACCTGTCCTTGGGCACCGGGAGTAAAATACAACCTGGAGAGGCCAGAAAGGCAAAAATCCTATAGAACTTGGGATATACTGAAATGTTCCTATAGGAGATAGAAACTTCAGGATCAGCAAGCCAGATGGCTTACCATGTGCACAGGCCACAGATCTCAAGAACATCTCAGGGCATCTCTTGACTTGTGATTGAGGATTATCTCCAGAGCCTTTTGGGTTCCTAGGAAACAGTGATTATGGGTTCCCAGGCCTTGGGAAGCCATGACTGGTAGAAAGGGGAATTGTGGGGTGTTTTTTTTTTAGAGGTGGGGAGGAACTTACAGTTTACCAGTCCCAGATAAAATGGGTTCTGGATCCTCTGAAAAGAGGGAGTCTTTGGACTTCAGCAGGAGATGTTCCAGAAAATTCTGAAAACACAGGCCCCACAGCTCTAGGCAGAGTTTCAAGGCTGTGGCAAGATTAGGAAGGCCCCATGTCTAGTGAGTAGGTGAGGTGTCTCTTTCTCCCATGGTTAAGAATCCGGCTGCCTTTGAGACACCCATATAGTAATCCATCCCTGGGCTCCCATGGGCCCAAGAGGGCCAGGCAGGGAGGCAAGGACCAGGGATCTAGACCCACCAGGTTGGGGGAAAGTTAGGGCTGGGAATGTGGGAGTAACTCCAGGACCTGTTTTTCTAAGAAATGACAAAATGTATAAATCCCAAAGTATGTCAGGAAAGATATCCACGGGGAAAGGAAAAATAAGATGCAAGCAGCATTGGCTAAAGTCTAAATCAAGCCAGGTCTCCCAGCACACCCCAAGACAGGGTTCTGTTGTGCAGGACTAGGCAGGCCAGCAGAATCCTAGACCAGAAGCATGAGAGATTGGGAACAACCACAGGCATCTGGGCCCGTGACCCAGCCTCCACCATGCTCTCATCACCCTGGTTTCACGTCAGTGCCCTCCTCCAGCCTGCTCAGATGCTCTGCAAAGCCTCTGCCACCTCCTCGTGTTCTTACCCAGCCCTGCAGCTGGCTGGGCTTCCTCTTTTATCACAGTATCCCTGAGCCTCCATGTGCCGCTCGGTAACTGTTTGTGGGGTGAATAAGAAATTAATTAATGCGTGACAAACATGTCCCTGGAGATCTGAGATACCGAGGAAGAGAGCAGTCGGTGTAGAATGGAGCAGGAGCCCGGGTACCCGGGAAGCACTGTCACCATCCCAAGGCAGCTGGGTTCTCCACAGCGGGAGGAAGAGACCCTCAGTTTCTGTTCTTCCAACCCAGACCTGACCCTTTCCCTGTGGCTCTTAATGCCTGTTGTCACCAGCTCCACTCACCAGACTGTGGCCACTGTAACCTCCCATGCCTTCCCCCACACTTGATCCCAGAGCAGGCAAAGAGAGTGGGGCCTATTGGTCCAACCTGGAGGGGCAGCCCATCTGAAGAAAGGGATCTAAAGAAGTTTCTAGAATGCTACATGTAAAAAAATGTTATTATGGTTTTATTTATAAAAGCAATGCTCCTTTGCTATATATCAAGCATATATTTGATATCAAAATATGAAAGTGTGTTAATGTAAGAAATGAAACATACTCTGCCTACCCAAATCCCAGACATCACTATCATTAATAGTTTCATAGGTTTCCTTCCCAACTTTATTGTGTACTAGCGTTCCCGTTGCAGGAAAATCCTGCAATAGGGTTTCCTGCTGCACTCTACCCCGCCCTGCCTGCTCTCCTGCCTTCTCCCCCACCCCGCCTTCTCTACCAGCCCGCCTGCTTTTCTCCCTTCTCCCCCGGCCCCGCCTCCGCTCCTCCCTTCTCCTCCCCCCAGCTTGCTTGCTTCTCTGCAGCTTTGGTCCCTTCTGCAGCTCTTGGCTTCTTTCTATGCTGTCTTGATATGCAAATTAGCCGCCATCTTTGTTGGGGTAATTTGCATACTCGTCCTGATTGGTTGGTGGGCATGGCTTGGGCATAGCGAAGGTGCGGTCAATTTGCATATTTGTCTATTATTAGGTAGGATTGTGTGTGTGTGTGTGTGTGTGTGTGTGTGTGTGTGTGTGTGTGTGTGTGTGATTTTTATATAATTTTTATGGTCTCATACTATATATACGGATCTGTTCATCGACTTGCTCTGTTACTTAATGATGTACCAAGAATATGACCTTTTCCCTTCTCAGTACCTTACCTCATGCCTTTGGAGACCTTTTGTTTCTGCCTGTAGGTTTTCTCAGGCTCTTTCTCAGGCATCCTTTGTACAGATGAACTGTAGAAACTGTTTAACAAGCTCTTTGGGGATGGCCATCTAGGTGCTTCTGATGTATTATTTCAAACAGTGCATTAGTGAATATTCTTATATAGAGATGTTTCTGTACACTTGTATAGAGTATTTCTGTAAAAGAAATCTAAGAAGAGAATTTGCTGAATCAAAGAATTTGCACATTTTCAATTTCTAAAAACAATTTCAAACAAAGAAAAGTTTCAAGAATAAGAATAATACAAATAACATCCATATAACATTTGCCCAGATTCTTTACCTATTGTAATTTTACCCCATTTCTTTATTATTTGCCTGCTCCCCCCACCCCAGGTATTCTTTTTCTAAATTCTTGGAAGGTATGTTGCATACATCATGGACCTCTATCCCCATATACTCTGCGTGTTTCTGTGTGTCCTACGTATAGGGATATTCTCTTGCATAACTACAATATAGCTATCATTGTCAGTGATTTAAAAGGGATAAAATAGTTTCTCTAATCTTCTGTCTCTATTCTAATTGATCCCAAAATGTCTTTTAGAGCAGTTCTTCCTTCTAGTACAGATTTACTCTAGGATCAGATATTGTGTTTCACTGTCATGTTAATTTAGTCCCATTTAATTTAGGACATTTCTACAGCCTTTTTTGTTTGTTTTATCCTATTAACATTTTTAAAGAATACTGTCCCTTTTTTTCATAGAACCTTCCTCATTTGGGGTTTGTATGATCTCGCCTCGTGATCAGACCCAGGATATGAATTGTACATTGCATAAATGACTGTGTGTCCTTCTCAGGGGATCACATCTGGAGGCACCTGATATTCATCTGCTCCTTGTGGTGATGTTAAGAATTACATATTTTAAATTTTGGGAGAGAAAGTTTATTTCCCCAAACTTTTTGCCAATTTACACTCCTCATCACCCCCCCGCCACACACACACACACACACACACACACACACACACACACACACACAGTAGCATAGGTCTTCTTCACTTACCCCTTCACGTACACTGTGCTTGTTGATGCTTTATTTTATCAAGAAACCAATGAATGTTTTTTTCTCATTTCACCTGGAGGCACACCTGAATATTCTTCTCTCACAATAAATGTCCCCCACACATAAAAAATGTAGCAGACTCAGGTGGCTTTTTGTACCCTAAAACTCACTGGGATGTGGACAGTCTGGGGGTGGTGACGGCATGGGTGGAAGGGGACCCTTGCCTGAGAGTTTGGAGCTTCGTGCTCTGTAAGAGTGAAGCAGAAGCCAAGTATTTTTTCTCCTTTGGGAGAGAAAAGATGCCACCTGCCCTCATACACAGGGACACACATCTCCAGTTTTCTTTCCTTCTTCTTTCCTGCTACCCCCAATGGGGAACAGGCACCATAGGATTTGGAATGGAAGGACCTGGTGCCAAGTGCCCCTTCACCTTCTATAAGATGTGAACCTATGGCCACTCTCCTCTCTTCCCCAGCTTCCAGCTTCTGTAAAACGAACCTCAGAAATAGGTGCTTTATGTAACTGGTGGGGAAAGTACCAGGGAAGGCGCTGCCCCCCCCCCTCATCCTCATGGTCTTTGGGGCTCTCTCTGGAATTTTCTGGCCATCCCTCAGGCCACAGGCACCCAGAGAACAGGGCTCATGCCGGAGGCAGGTGGAGCAGCCTCGCTCACTCACTCACATCTTGCTCCGCCAGCATTAGCTAACAGCTCCTCATCGGCCCCTCTGAGATAATTAAGCATTATTATCCCTATTGGCAGGTGGAGACAGTAAGACAGAGTGTTTAAGTGACTTGGTTATAACTGCCTGGATTGTTCAAGGGAGAAACCGTGCCAAGAAGGGGGTGCAGTTCAGGAGGCCAGAAGAACTTGAGAATTTAATGCGAATGATTATTTTTAAATAGCTATTGGAGGGTCGGGGCAGGAAGGGAGACTAGAGGTGTGGCTAGTGAACGTTGGTAAGGCACCAAAAATTACACTGTGAAGGAGGAATCTACCTACTACTATACCTATTAAAATGGGTTGCCACGGACAGTCTGTCAGATGCTCACATCACAGGAAGAGACAGGGAAACTCAATAAGGACAATGGAATAAACCCCACAGAGCTGGACAGAGGTCTCCAAGAGGCCAGCCTCCATCCGCAGACAGAATCCACTGGCCCCAGCAGCCCCCCACCTCTCGCCGCTCACTGTCGGGATCCCCTGCCAACCACATTACCGTGGGAGGTGTTGCCCTACCTCAGAGCCCCAGGAACCTGAGGGTCATGGGAGACACACGGGGGAAAGGTGGGAGGGCTGACATGGCCTATTGACAGAGACTTGGGGACAAGTGGGAGACCCAGGGCTCACAGGCTGAAAAAGGACAGGACTGTGGTCTCTTGGGGTGGCCTGGGGCTGGGGTGGACAGCAGTGAAGCAGGAGGGGTGAGGGACTCCAGGAGAAAGCACATTTCCTGACACGTTCAGAAAAGCAATGAATACACACTGGACACGGCCCAGGAAGGGAAGGAGAGACAGCAGGGTGACCTGCTAGCCTCCTCTTCAACCCTGCCCGTGCTGTTCCCGGGTCCTCCCTGCCAATCTTGTCATCCAAAGGGCCTGAGGGCTCCCCCACCCACGCACCTCTCCCTAGGGAGTGGGGAGTTTTGTTTTGTCTTGTTTTGTTTCTAGTCCTCACCCAAGGATATCCTTATTATTGATTTTTTTAAAAATATATTTTATTGATATTTTTTTTACAGAGAGGAAGGGAGAGAGAGAGAGAGTTAGAAACATCGATGAGAGAGAAACATCGATCAGCTGCCTCCTGCACACCCCCTACTGGGGATGTGCCCGCAACCAAGGTACATGCCCTTGACCGGAATCAAACCTGGGACCTTTTAGTCTGCAGGCTGACGCTCTATCCACTGAGCCAAACAGGTTTGGGCTTATTACTGATTTTTAAGAGAGGAGGAAGAGGAGGAGGAGGGAGAAGAAAGAGAGATACATCCACATGAGCGAGAATATTGATTGGTTGCTGATGGGGGATTTAATCCGAAACTTAAGAATCCCGAGAATCGAGCCCACAACCTTTCAGTATACAGAACAATGCTCCAGCCAACTGAGCCACACCAGCCAGGGCAGGAGTGGGGAGTTTTTGTTTGAGCAGCAGAGCAGGTACATTATTGCCCACCAGGTCTTTGATGGGTACTGGCTCCCTCTGTAGGCAAAGTGCAGAGACTAAAGCCCACTGGGCCAGTTCATCCAGCCTCTCTCTCCTGGGGCCGACTTTTCAGGAGGACTGATAGGAGGCCCAGGCTTTGGGGGTCAAGCTTGAACCATCCCTGAGCTGATTCACTGTGAGATTCCCTGAACAGTGCCCCCCTCGGGGCAGAAGCGGTATTGTTCTGTTTCCCTTCACTCACCTCCCCACTGCCTCCTTGTCAAATGAATGAAGGCAGCCAGTGAATAATTTAGCCCTTGTCTCTCCATCCTCTCTTTTTAATTATAAACAATTACAAACTCGAGACGTGCTGTGTGATAAAATAATAATAATAAAGCCCACATCGCAGCCTTCAGAGGCTATTTGGGGTGAGTAGTAAAAGACAGCTGTTTGCCTTGACAGTGTAGTACAGAGAAACAACGTCTGTTCGGGTGGAACAGGGCTTTTGTTTTGTGTTTTTGTGTCCCCAGCTGGGAAACGTCACCAAGTGGCCTTTCTGTTCTTCACACATGAAACACACACTATCATCGCATATTTTTAGTTAATTTATGTCCAAATAGGCCTTTCTCTAGCTGCTGGAAAATGATGTTTGGGCTGCAATTACCTTTCCCAGCATCTCACAGAAGGGTTTCGGTGCCCACAAAGCTCAGGGGAAAGGCAGCGAGGACCCCACCGACTGCAAATCTCCACATTTGTAGTTATTCAAATCACATATTTTATTACTAGTACAAAATACATTGTGCCATTCATTTCGGAGGAGCAGCTAATGCTTCAAGGGGGGGGAAAAAAGCTTTGAAAAACATTCTATTTAGAAACAATTTTGTCGGCAGCCAATGCAGTGTGTCTTGTGGGGTTGTCTTTTCTCCCAGCCCTTTTCTGTTCTGTGTGCCATTTGCATGACAAATAAGACCATCCTCGCCACAAGCTCACCTGTTCACGCTGCCTGTTTCCCACCTCAAGTTCTAACTCTGTGTGTTGCATCATAATCCTTAGCATGGTAATAAATTACAGTGTCACCATCAAGATTGTGGCTCCTGGAAAGAAAGGAGCAGCAGGGCCAGATGAACTCTTTCAGAAGCTGGAGAGACTGTTTTCATGCAAATTCCTGGCATCCTGGGGAACTGGGAACAGCCTCTGCATTATCTAGACTCAGGAGCGATTCAGCAGCCAGAAGCCATTTCCACTGGCTGTTAGAAGCTGGTAGCATTCGGAGAAAGATAACCTTTTAGGCTGAAACTTCTTTTGCTTCTTGGCTGATACGGGCCTTATCTGGAAAAATCACTCCGCTGATTAGGTTGGGGGAAAAGGGTCAGTGTATTTTCAGAGTGCTTTTAAATAGAGACATTCATTCTAAAATGCCGTCTTAATTTAACACTTAGAGCCACGGCAGATGTCTCAGTCCAGGGCAGTGGACAGGACTGGGGAACAGGAGGAGGGCGTGTCCCATGGGTCCCCCTGAGGGCAGGGCCATCTGTATCTGACCTGTTCACAGAGGGCAGTGCAGAGCCCCTCTCACGAGAGCACGAGCAGATGCCTCACCTAGCCTGGCCACCCTCACTGCCAGGGTGGTCCTGCTGCAAGGGGAGAGTCCTAGGGCCCGTCCAGAGGGTGCTGGCTCTGCATGTGAACTTCAGCTCTCCCTCCATGTTCCTGGGGCCACAGATGTACTTGATGGACACCGAGGAAACCTGTCACTGCCTTTTTTTCATGTCATTTGGAGATCTTTTGAGCTTTTTAGTTCAGTGTTGGCAAATATTTGCCATATATACCACCTCCCATTCCCTTACTCTGGGTAGACATCACTCATCAGTCATGGCACTCTTGCTTGCTGAGCTCAGAGGAAGCCTCAGAATCCTTCTTTTTTTTAAATTTCTTTATTGATTAAGGTATCACATATTTGTCCTCGTTCCCCCATTCCCATCCCACACCCCTCCCCACACATGCCCCCACCCCCCTGTTGTCCTTTACCGCCGGTTAGGCTCATATGCCTGCACACAAGTCCTTTGGTTGATCTCCCCCTTTACCCCCACCCTTCCCTACCCTCCCCCCGAGGCCCGACAGTCTGATCCATGCCTCCTTGTTTCTGGGTCTGTTCTTGTTCATCAGTCTATGTTGTTCATTATTTCCCCTAGATGAGTGAGATCATGTGCTATTAGAAATACACTTATAAGAACCGAAAATGAGACAAGCAATAATGGTTATGGTGACAGGCAAATGAATCAGTGTGTAGTGAGTTTCTTTCTGGGCCAACAGTTCTTTTGAGACCCAATTTCAATGTCCAACAGTTCCTTATGTGTACATGTCAGCACTGACATTTCAGTTCTGGATGGTGGACAGATGGTGGTAATGCAGGTCCGACTCTGTCTGGTTTGGTCCTGGGCAATCTGCAGTGATGCACAGCTGCTAACTGCTAGTATGGGAAGGCCACATCAGCGTCTTCCATCTCTGGACTGCTTCTCTTCTGTCTTCATGGCTGGAGTAGTCCTGTCGATTCCTCAGAATCCTTCTTAACCCAGCCACTAACAATGACCAGAGTTGGTATTCAAGATGAGACCTCACTCAACCTACGACTTATGCTTGTTGATCTATGGGTTACTTATCTTAGACTAGAGGCCCGGTGCACGAAATTCATGCACAGGTGGGGTCCCTAGGTCTGGTCGGCGATCAGGGCCTATTGGGGCCATCTTGCCCAGTCCTGATCAAGGCCTGCTAGCTGCCGCCTGGGGCCTGGGACCTCGGACCTCGGGAGGTTGGCTGTGGGAGCGCACTGACCACCAAGGGGCAGCTCCTGCATTGAGTGTCTGCCCCCTGGTGGTCAGTGCGCATCATAGCGACTGGTTGACCACTTGTTCTGGTGGTTCAGTCGTGATGGTCGCTTAGGCTTTTATATATATAGATAAGTTACTTATCATAGGGTTGATCTGTGCCAGTGGTTCTTGATGTTTGGAAACCATACTTGGAATTTGTTGGAAATGTAAATTCCCAAGCCCTATCCCAAAACTAGTAAATTCCAAAGTCTGGGTTATGACCCTGTGATGTGTGTTTTAACAAGCCTTCTGGGAGGTTCTGGTGCACACTCAAACTTGAACACCGCGGCTCCCAGCCAGTGGTCGTGACTAATGACCGCACATTAGGATTCCCTGAAGCTTGTTAAAACCGACCAATGCTTGAGCACCACTCTCAGAGATGCTGAATAAATTAACTTCCCCAGTGTGATTCCAATGGGCAAAGCTTGAGAACCACCAGGTGAGGCTTTCTGGGGATGCCCAGAAGAGGGGTATTGACACTGCCTCCAGCCACCTGGGCTTGGAGTGGCCACCGGGTCTGGGACGTGGCTGGTAGGGTTCTCCCTCAGGCCCGCCATGCCTCTCCGGGGAGGGGGAGGAGCGATGGTGGCTCCTCCAGCAGCAGTATCAGAGCTGTCTTCCCCCTGTTGTCCTCATACCACACCAGTGGCAGTGCCTTGGGGCTGCCCCTTCAGTCCTCACCCCACGGCACTCACACTGCCAGGCAAAGGGCAGTCCCTCAACAGCACTGAGGAAACATTACAGAGGCCTCCGTGGGTTGTCTGCTGGGTTTTAACTTAATGTTCAAGGTGTCCCTCACTCCCGAATCCCACTGCCCTCTAATAGTAGTTCATGGTGGATCTGCCACCTGGGAATTTAACTAGTGACTGATAAAGTTGTATGTACTCATTGTATTAGTTTCCCAGTGCTGCTGTAACAAGTAGCGCAAGTTGAGTGGCTTTAAACAACAGGAATTTCTTCTCTCACAGTTCTGGAGGCTAAGAGTCCAAAATCATGGTGTTGGCTCTCTCCTAAGGCTCTCGGGAAGAAGCTGTTCCATGCCTCTCTCCTAGTTTCTGGTGGTTGTTGTCAATCTTTGGCATTCTTTAGCTTTTAGATGCATCATGCCAATCTCTGCCCCCGTCTCCACATATTATTCTCTACTAGGTGTCTCTTTGTCTTCTCATAGCCTTCTTACATGGATGCCAGTCATTGGACTTAGGGCACACTCTAATCCAGTATGACCTCATCTTATTTGATTATATCTTCAAAGGCCAAATTTCCAAATAAGGTCATATTCACTTGTCCAGGAGGTTAGAACTTGAACATACCTTTTTGGGAGACACAATCCAATATATACATTCTTATTTAATGATAATATTAATATACTGGGTGGTTTACATACGTATCACGTTAGATCCTTATAGTCATCCCAACATTTTTTATATACTATAAACCTAATAGAGAGTGGGCATTATGAAATCCAGAACCATTGCATGATGCTCTCAGTCATAAACCTATCACTTCAAGGGGATGCCTCATGCAGCATGATCTAATATATGAACAACCCCATGAGCACCATACTCAGTATGCATGGAGGTCTGGACTCCTGTAATATGCCCACTGAGACTTTGTCTCACACAGGATGGCAGAGAAGAGTACTGTAGCAATGCCCAGACTCACAGAAGTGTTACCCTTATGGGCATCTCTAGGGTAAGTAACTAGCCAGGGGAATCCGTCCTTTGTTTAGACTTTGGCCTGGAAAAACTCCACAATTGGGTGGGTTCTAGAACCCAAGCTATAAACTGTGCCTGCTTAATCTCCACTGTGGCAAGACAGTGAGCTGGGTGGGTGGCATTGGCTGAGTCTCATCACTGCCATATCCCCATCAAGAGGCTGGGCAGAGTGGGTGCTGAAAAGATGCTTGTTGTAGGTTGGCTGAGGCTGAGGGACTAAAGTACCTCCACCTGTTGGCATCACACCTGCAGGCAGGTGTGGGTGTGGATTATCAGGAAGTAACCCTTAAGATGGCTGTATTAGAATTAATCTGCTACCAGATTTATCTTCACTTAGTTTATCAAATCACACACACAAACACACACACACACACACACACACACAACCTTTATAGTTTGTCTTATACCTCAGTTAAGGCATGCTTATTCTGAAGCAGTGGATTTCAGACTTTTAGAGAATTTCTCAGCTGCACAATCATTCAATGCCAAGCTGTGTGTGGAAGTTCAGTGTATGAGGTCATTGGAACTCAGAGCCCTGATGATGGAGAGGTTCTTCTCCCTCCTCTGCCCTTCCCCCACCCCCATGCCTCAGATTTAGGGACACCTAGTCCCTGCCAAATGCAGACCAGAGGACTCCCTTCCTCAGCATCCTGGGGAAGGGAGTCCTCTGGTGCCTGGAGAAGCCCTGTGCAAGGACAGTGCTCAGCCCCTCTTTGCCCATGCGGAAACAGATTCCTTCCCAGGGAGCCTCCTCTGTTCCTCGCCCCCACCCCTCACGATTTCTTCCGTCATGTTCCTTCCCATCCAACAGTGCAAACCACTCCTCTGTGCCCTTCCTCATGCCTGCCCAGGTGAGAGCCGGGACTCAGAGCACTTTGCAGTCAGGTGAACGTGTGGGCCTCAGGCCTGCTGGTCCAGATGACCCTCCTCGCCAGCAGAAACCCTGCCTGATGCAATACCACCCCACCTCCTTCTCTTCTAGTCCCCTCCATGGGGCTGGTCACCATCCTCTAAATGAATAGAAATCTTTTCCCATAATTGAAGGCAGGTTAAATAGTCATCAGCGTAATTACCTCTAAGCATCAGAAGAGGAGGCTGGTGATAGAATGTTCGAAAGCTGGGAGGAAAGTTTAAATTCCCATGAAGGAAAGCACCCGTCCCCTGACTTTGGCCTTCCTTTGGTTCTGCCTCAGAGGTCAGCATCCCCTGCTCTCCTGGCTGAGTGGGAGAGCCGGTCATGACAAGCTGTCACCTGCCTGTCCGGGCGGCTCTTCTCGAAGGCTCTGCTACCTGCTGGGATGGAGGGTGGCAGTGACAGGCCCAGCTCCGTGTTCAGTGAGGCCCAGCGGCCCGAGGTGGCAGGAGGGCTGAGGCTCCCCGCCAGTGGGCCTGGCACGGCCACTTTGCATGCGAGAGAGAGCAGTTCAACAGCTGTCACTGGCAACCCCTGGGGTCTGCTCCAGACTTGGCAGAGAGGACACCTTCGGACTCCCAAATAGGCTCTTTGAAATTCATCAGAACATCTCTGTCATCCCCTCGCCCCCTCTCTCTGACACAAACACACACACAAGATAAGCCATAACTTTTTTTTTAATATTTGTTATTGATTTCAGAGAGGAAGGGAGAGGGAGAGATAGAAACATAAATGATGAGAGAGAATCGTTGATCAGCTGGCTCCTGCACGCCTCACACTGGGGATCAAGTCCACAACCTGGGCATGTGCCCCAAACTGGAATCAAACCGTGACCTCCTGGTTCATAAGTCAACACTCAACCACTGAGCCATGCTGGTCAGGCAGCCATAACTTTCTTTTACTCATAGACCTACACAGCCAAGTTTTCTCCCTGTCTCTCACTCTCTGACACACATATTGGTCAGTTCTCACATGGAGTCCTCTCTCATCTCTTCTCTCTCTCTCTCTCTCTTCCTCTCTCTTACACACACACACACACACACACACACACACACACACACACACACACACACCAGTTAAACTGCTCTCTCCTGCCTCACTTAATGCAGGTATTATGAGGGAGCAGAAACCCCTCTCCTCCTCTCCTCTGGACCAGGTCCTCTCCAGGTGTGGCAACGCCCCCCTCCCCTAATGGTGACTTACAACAGGGGGCCCCTGAGCTATGCGACCCTGGCCTCCAGGTGTTTGACAACTCCTGGGTCACTGGATGCATTTCCCACCTTTTTTCCCAGCCCAGGGTGCCATGTAGATAAAAGCAGAAAGGCCATTCCTGTTCTGGGGGTGGTGAGAACAGCGCGCCCTGTTGCTGAGCAGCCCGAGCCGGCTCTCAGGCATTTGCCATGTCGCTGGTGGCTGGCATTTGCGCCCAGGACATCTCCCACCACAGAAGCCGGCCACGGCCCTTGGGGAATCGGGACTGCCTTCTGCAGGGAGCTGGGTGTGTGCCTGGGGAGGTCCCGCAGGTCACCTTCCCTCCCCCCGGACCCTGGGGAGGAGTCCAGATATAAATACACTTTGCCGTTTGCTCCTTTCTCTCTCCCTCATCTCAGCTTAGCGTCTTAGACATTTTTAATGCATTTTAGCTAAAGTCCAACATGTATCTCTGGTGGCTTGAACAGATCGTGAGAACGGTCAGAATAAAAATAGTTTCTTCAGTCAAAGCCCGAGGCCAAGGAGAGGGGAGCGAGGGAGCGGCAGGTTTCCTGTATTATGGAGGCGGAGTCCAGGCATCACAAAAGGGCCTTGAGAGTAAGATCCTGGTATCTGCATGAAGCATCGAATGTGAGGAGCATATCTGTTCTAGTGAATGAAGTGTTTTGGAGGGCAGCCTTTCAAAGTGCCCCCACTTTCCCCTTCTGAGTGGCGTCGGTGTCCTGCAGAGGGAGCCCTGCCCTCTGTTCACCTCCCTTACTTCCCCTTCGGAATCCCTGCTTCGCCATCCTGCTGCCTGGCAGATAGCACCTCTCTCTCACCTCCGGCACCTGCACCCCGGCCTTGGACTTCCCCCCTCTCCTCTCTTTGCCTGATTAATCTCTACTCCTCCTCTAGGACTAAGGATAGTAAAGTAATAGTTAACGTGCATAGCACTTGCCCTCTACCCCAGGCCCATCCCAAGCACTGTATGGATGGTGACCCACTTAACCCTCAAAGCAACCTGACTATGGAGGTGCAGTCAGCACCCCCATTTTGCCAATGAGAAATGGAAACACAGAGAGGTTAGGTAACTTGCTCCAGGTCACACAGGCAGAATGGGGCCGTACTGGTATCCACACTTGACCAGAGGTTCCAGGAAACTGCCCCTCCGCCTGCTCCTGGCTACATTTCCTGCCCCCCCTCCTGTATTAGGGTGTCTCCTCTGGTTCTCAAAACACCCTGTATCCCCCTGGGCCTCGCCCTCATCACTTTTCATCTTGTTAACCATACATTTTAAGTACCTGGTGCTTTGTGTCTGTCTCCCCATCCCCCGTGCAGCCTGAGGGCAGGGCCCCTGGCCGCTCATCTCTGGCAGCAGCTTCTCAGAAAGGGCCTGGCACAAAGCAGTGCTCATTGGCTAGTGATCGATGTGCCAAGTGAATGGGTGTCATCCCTTCAGCAAACACAATAGGCCAAGGTCTGGCAGACAGACTGAGGGCCGAGCAGAGAACCAAGTCGGAACTTTGAGGGTGGAATTGCTGGCAAGGAGGAGGAGACGTGAACCCAGGACAGTGGTCGTCAAACTGCGGCTCGCGAGCCACATGCGGCTCTTTGGCCCCTTGAGTGTGGCTCTTCCACAAAATACCACGTGCGGGCGCGCACGTACAGTGAGATTGAAACTTCGTGGCCCATGCGCAGACGTCGGTTTTCGGCTCTCAAAAGAAATTTCAATCGTTGTACTGTTGATATTTGGCTCTGTTGACTAATGAGTTTGCCGACCACTGACCTAGGAGACATAAACCTAGGGCCTGGGGGAGGAGGCAAGTGCTATGCACGTAGGTGGGCCCTTTAGCAAAGTGTACCTCCAGCCTCTGATGCTGACTCCCACGCAGGGCAGGGAGGACAGCAGGCGTCTACAGGGACCTGGGCCCAGGGTTGTCTGCAGGCTGCAGAGCGAGAAAAACTTCCCCCCCTTTTTCGTTTGTTTTACTTTCTCCTGACCCAAATTTTGTGGCCCATATAGTCAGTTGCATGTCATATGGAATTTCATGTTGTAGTGATTTAGGGCAGTTACACTCTCTCCTCCCACCCAATGGTGACATTGGAATCAGTATGCTGGGAATTAGGGGGCAAGCAACTTTGAGTCCCAGCCCTCACCTCACATGCGGTGTACCCGCACCTGGTGTGAGACCAGCACAGGCCATGCATTTTGAATGCATATGCTCCCTTAGAACTGAGAGTATTACTGTTTGCAAAGCCTGCATGCCTCTGTTCTGTTTGCTCTCCCTATCACCTCTTGAGCGCCTTAGGTGCAGTAACGGAGGCCTGCCCCTGGGCACAGACTATCCTGGCCATCCTAATTCAGGAGATAAGGGAGCGGGGCAGGGAGTGGGAGTGGAAAGACGTGTGTGCTGTTTATTTTCACCTGCCTTCAACTAGAAACCCGATGTTTGGGCTGACCAAGCTTTTCCTTGTTCCAGGGAGGGAAGATCCCCGTGAGATGGACGGCCCCGGAGGCCATCGCCTACCGCAAGTTCACGTCTGCCAGTGACGTCTGGAGCTACGGGATTGTCATGTGGGAAGTCATGTCATTTGGAGAGAGACCCTACTGGGATATGTCCAACCAAGACGTAAGTGTCAGCAGCACCTGATTGCTATAAACCTCCATCCAAGGGATCCCACAGGCAGTGGCAGCCAAGCCCTCCTAACAGTTCTCAGCTCCAGATCATAACCTGAACTTGAGGCATTCAGGGTGGGGGATCCAGGGACCTCTTTGGCACCAATGTTTGAAGCGAAGAGCCCATCATGTAGGTGTGACAGGCCCAATGATCCCAAACCCTATAAAGGTGCCCAGGCCAACCTAGGAGACAGTGGCTGGTTCTCATGGCTGTGGACCATGAATAGATCAGGCCCACAAAAAAGCAGGAAAAGCTACTCTGCTTCAAAGCACCCAGCCTGTGTTCTCCTTTCACCATGGGAGCTAGCGGGGAAGCAGCTCTGCCTCTGAGGCTCTCACCTCTCAGCTGCAGAGAGGAACTGTGAAGGGCCCTTTTTCCTGAGAATCCATTCTGCTAGGAGCCCGTGTCACCTATCAGTGAAGGAGCTGAGCACGCTTCCCAGAGCTGGTCAGATTCAGACAGGCCTCGGGAGTGGGATCCTATCTGTGTGAAGGTCATCCCTCAGGCTGCCCTCAAGGGACAAGGTTTGGAAGGAAAGAGAAGGGTCATCTGAGATGCTTTAGGTAGAGGCATTTGGGGTGGTCCAGATGGGACCCTTTGCTCCATAATTGCTAAAGGTTTGGAAACCTTTTGAGGAATGATTCACTTTGGTAGAAAACATTAATCAAAAGTCCTACCCAGATTTCCACACTGTCTTGGACCCTGGGCTGTTCCCCAGGACCCACTCCTCCTTTGCATTTTGAATGCATATGCTTCCCTTAGAAGGGAGAGGATCACTGTTTGTAAAGCCTGCATACCTCTGTTCTCTGCTTGCTCTCCCTATCACCAAGGGTAGGGGGGTGAGGGGGCAGTTATTAGCTTTCTCAACTTACAAGCAAAAAAGGTAAGGTTATTCTCAATTCAGATCGCCAGAAGGGGCACCCAGCCCCACCGGGTGTACCTCCGTGGGTGGGTGGGCTCTGAGGCTGGTAAAAGGAGAAGCCTGCGCTCAGCCAGCCCTCTGTCCAGCAGAGCTTCAGAGCCAGGGCATTTGTTCTGAAGACTGAGAAAGGTGCTGATCTGGGAGCCCAGAAAACATTTTCCAATGAGACAAAAGAGGACTTGGGTGCTGCTGTGACCATGCTCCCCACTGCCATGGGTAGAGTAGCTTCAGCCCAGAGCCAGTGAAATGGCTGCATCTTTAACCAGGCCCCAGTGCCAACCATGTGTGGCATCTGGGCCCTCTATTATCTGTGATTATCCACGCTTCGCCTCTGCTCCTGCAGCATGTCGAATCAGTAAGTATCAGAATTAATGCTGAGGCTGCTTCATGGAATCAGTTGCACCCTGGTTCCCCCCACGACATCAGCTAGATGAATAATAAGTGTTAGCCAGAAAAAGCAGACCCATTTTGTCCTACCCAGGGACGTTAATCCGATTAAGAACAATTCAGCACACATAGAATGGATTATGAAACTATCTGACAGGCAAGATTTGACATTCAAGATATTCTCAGCAAATGCATTCACCTATGTTGAAAACAAATGGAATTTCTGATATTAGACTTCCAGAATTTCCAAATCATTTATTCAACAAACACTCATTGCATGCTAAGTGTGACAAAGCATTGCGCTTGCCTTTCTATTCAAGGGGGGTTTTGGCACATACGTAGGGTTGGGGGAGACAGTTGGGTGGGGAAGGCTTCCCATATATTTGATGCTTGAGCTGGGCCTCCAAGGGAATAAGAACATCTGCAAAGTAACCGTTTATTCTAATTTTGTTGTATTTTTCCGGGGAAAAAAAGCTCCTAAGCATTGTCCCAAGTGCCATTCTGCTCTCTGTGGAAGGTGGGAGGTGACTTGTGCCCATTCAGAAAACATCTTAGGCCTGCGAGAGAGCCAGGAGGGGCTACCGGCAACTCAGCTGCAGCCCCACTCATCAGAAACCACCGAGGTGGTGGCAGTAACAGATTTTCCAGATGACAATTGAAGGGCTTTAAGAAAGAGAATTGCAGAGGCAAGTCGGAGTGCTGGTAATTGGGCTTCCGGAGCCCAGGAAGGTCTTTGAACATGTACAGAGAGTTTGTCAGCCAGAGAGGGAACTTGGAAGTTCTGCTGCTTGGATCTGATTGACAGAGATAATGAGAGTGGCAGTGTCTGGGGAGAGGAGCTGCTGTTTTATTGAAACATCAGAGCTTACCTTAACCCCTTCTGCCCTGGTTCCTCCAGTGCTCTGAGCTTCTCCACTTCACTCTCCAGGTACGGCCCACTGCCCAACTCACTCACGGTAAATGCACATCTGGGGGCAGTCTGGAGCTTCCACTGAGGACTCCAGGGCAGGCAAAAGCTCTGCTCATTTCCCAGAGGAGTTGCCAGTCACTTCAGCAGGTGCCCACAGCGCTGGGGGCCACACCACATGCTCCTGTCCCCACCCAACCCCCAGACCTGCCACCTCTGGGTGCAGGCGAACAAAGGCAGCTGTTCTCCCCTCCCTGCCCCTTTAGCGCATTGGCTTACACTGACCGTCAGGATGGCCCAAACAGTTGCTCTCAATTCTTAAAATGAGAATTCAAATTGAGGCACAGCCTGCTTAAGTGACAGCTGCCTAGACTGGCTCTCTCCTGGCCCACACCTTCACTCTCCTTCTCTCTCGAAACACCAACTGATCTCATTCTAATCTCCAATCTTTTCAGCATCCATTCATCTCATCCTCTTGTAGACCAATGAAAGGAGCCCAGGACTCACTCCGATTTTCAGTGTTGCTCAGTAGAATGCTCTGTGCCTCCAATCCGGGGCCACGCTTTCCACACAATTCAAACGTGTGGAAAGCCATCCAATGGCCAGACGGAAGGTGTTTTTCTCTGTCTCCTCCCTGTTTTCCACACCTGCTAGCGAGGCAGCTGTGACAGAGCTTGCCCACAAAGCCCCATTAGAGGACTGGACCTTTTTTTTTAAGTACTGATGTTTTAATTTTATTCTAAGTTACATGCACTCAGAAGATTTGAAAAACATCCAGATCCTTAAAATGAGAATCAAATTCTCCAAAGGCATAGCACTTCAATGAAAGATCCGAGGAGACAAATACTATCCACACATGAGTTAATGACCTAGGTAGTTTTTCTTTGGGGTGCAGGGTAAAGGCATTTTCTTTTTTGCCGTAAGTACAAGAAGCATCAGTGCTCCCAGAGTAATAACAATGAAATTATCTAGAAGAGCAAATGGAATAAAGTCACATTTTGTAAACATGAGCATCAAAGGGGGTTCACATTGCCATCTTTCCGGACCCCCCAGTGTCTAGCAGCAGAACAGTGACCCTCTTTGCAGAGATGACATCTACTGGAATGGGCCTGGCAGGAAGCATGGCCTCCCTGTAATACAGGGATCCTTTCTACTGCGGAGCTCAATATACACCACCTCACTGAGTCATTTCATCTTTAACAACCCTGTCTGTGCAGTTTCAGGAGGTCATGTGACTTTGCCAGGTGTCTGAAGCTAATAAGAAATGGAACAAGGATTTGAACCCAGGCCTTCAAGGTCTATGCCCCTAATCATATTGCCCTCCCCTCACCAACACAACACCTGCACCTGCTTTCCCGGCAGACCTGCAACTGAGATTTCCTCTTAAAAAGAAAGAGCACAACAGAGAAAACATAAAAGCAAAGGCCAGGACAGTCTTCCCAAAACCCCATGAGGTAGCCTGCAGAGGAGACAAGGGGAAAACAGCTAAGCCGCCTTCAGCCTGAAGCTCAGGCAGGAGATGCAGTGACTGCGTGGGGTCCAGTCTCTCGATGCTCCACCTGGAGTGCTTGGTAGGCTGCTCACACCATGGAGCCGTGCCCCTGCGCACGGGTCCTGACTCCAGTGCTCCTTCCTCTTAAAGGCAGATGGGAGAGTAATCTTGTCAGTGCGGAAAATTAGGATTTGGGACTCTGGCATTAAATAATTTGAGCAGAGATACCAGCTCTTGGAACATGAGCTGCCCTGAACTGGGTGATTTGGGGGGTGGGGTGGGGGTGGCTAGCCTTGTGAGATGTTGAATTTGGAGACTAGCCCCTCCTGCTGTCCCCACCTAGCTTATGCTTAGACAACCCAGAAAGAGCTTGTGGGACCATTCAGTGGGTAATCCCTCTGGCTCAACAGTGAGTAGGGGCTCTGTGGCAGGGTCCCTCAATCTGGCTGCCTGGAAGGAGCTGGTAAAGGGTGCTGGTTTCTGAGCCAGGCTGATGGGAATGCTGCCCGGCAGTTCATCCTCACGGACTTCTTGGTTTAGCCCAATACCCGTGTTTCTGGCTATGAGGACTTTAACAGCTCCCAGGCCGAGATTATAATGGCAGCTCCACAGAGGACTGGGCAAAGTGGGCTTTGGGGTATCCAGACATAAAATCAGACACCCCTGGGATTTAGTCCCAGCCCTATCATTTACAAGTTGTGTGTCCTCAAGCAACTCACTTCACCGGGTTTGCCCCCATTTCCTCCTGAGAAAAATGGAGCTACAATGACTTCCTACGAAGATACCAGGTAATTCAACTGGCAATAGTTTGGCAAAGAAAAATTTGGTGGTAATGCAACATATAATTTAAAAGTGAATGTTCCCATTAAAAAAAAAAGTAAATGTTTTCAATCACTGAATTTTATGTAGAAATAATATTGGTATGGTTAATATGCTTTGTTTTTCTGCCATATTGAACACAAGGAATAATACACCTTGATTATGTCTAATGACTTCAGGTTATCATATTATCTCATGCCCCATCTCATGTCTGATAGATACACTGTGCATAAAATTTGTAAAAATAGAAACTGATTGACAATATTCACTTTCTGACCAATTCACTAATAAATAAAACCCCACAAGCATAATCAGTCAAAATGAACCTGACATTATTTAGAGGCAAAAACACATGAAAATCACTGAACCCCAAATTATTTCCTTTGTTGTTTAAGGTGCTTTAACTGTTTATTTTAAGATAAAATCAATGCATAATTATTACAGAAAATAACAAACAAGCAAAATTATTTCCTTTGTTGTTTAAGGTGCTTTAACTGTTTATTTTAATATAAAATCAATGCATAATTATTACAGAAAATAACAAGCAAAAAGAAAAGCATAAAGAGCACTCATGTTGCTACCTGCCCAGAGGCAACCACCATTAACTCTGTGGTATATATCTTTCCAAGGTCTTTTCTATGCGTGTATATAATTATTGTTTTTTGTTTTGGTTTGGATTTAGTTTTTTACAAAAGCAAGATTATGCCATATCTGCAGTTATGCAGCCTGTTCTTTTGCCTAATATTACACTATGAGTATATTTCCATTTAAATAGGTACATTTTTGCAACATCAGTGTAAGGCCTGCATTGAATTCTAGGCTTTCCACTGTGTTATGAGTATATCATAATAAATCCGTAGGTGTAGCACTGGATCATTTACAATTATTTTTTTCTATTACAAAAATCACAGAGCAGACATAATTGATTTAAATAAATTGGAATTAAGAAGGGTGAAAAACAATTACTATAACCTGAACAACAGACAGAAGTACATGAAGATACTAAAACCTTTACAAAATTATCCTCTGCAGTCTGCAAAACCTGATTGGAGATATTTATTGTGGATCACCTTGTTAATTGACCATTTTTATTGTACTGAACCAATTTGTTTAACCAAATCCTTCAACCCAATCCCTGTTGCTGCCTCTTGAAGATGAAGGCGAATGATCAGAAAGCCCCTTGCATGGAGTAGGGGCTCCATCAAGTCCTGATTCCTTCCTTCCATTTCTCTTTGCTTACCAGTGAAAGGAAGAGGCCACCACAGGTTTTGGTGGTGTCTGTTATAGTGGGTTTACTGGGTTTCCCAGGTGCCATTGTTTTATTTGCCCTGGAGCCACTAGCTGCCAGTAAGGCAGAACTGGGTCAATGTCCTCTTAAAAAGAGGAGAATCTCAAGCCAATTCACCAGATCATTCTTCAATAAAGAGTTACAGAGATCTAGTGTGCATCTGGCCCAGCACTGGTGCTAGGGATACGAAGGGACAATTAAGATGTGGTCTCAGCTTTCTAGTAGCCCATAGTCTAGGGAGAAAAGCCAAGTACATGTCACATCCCATTATGGTAGGAGGTACATGAGCATAGAATGAGGGCACCTGGGTCAGGCAGGCTCCATCCTTGGGGGTTAATTTGTGAATGCCTGGCTGATGGCTCATCACCCAATCATACCTATTCCTATGTGTGTCACTGCAGGTCATCAATGCCATTGAGCAGGACTACCGGCTGCCCCCACCCATGGACTGCCCAGCTGCTCTACACCAGCTCATGCTGGACTGTTGGCAGAAGGACCGTAATAGCCGGCCCCGCTTTGCTGAGATTGTCAACACCCTGGACAAGATGATTCGGAACCCAGCAAGTCTCAAGACTGTGGCAACCATCACCGCCGTGTGAGTCTAGTGGTTACTAGGTGTGTGTGGTCAGGGGCAAGGCCGATAGTAACACTGCTAGCCTTTGGTCCATTAAGAGCAAGGGTAAGGTGACTAAGCTTATCCACTAATGGGAGATGTTTCAAGACTGTTCTCTTCCTTTTTCTCTATAAAATATTCCCTGCCTCCAGCATAGGCTGCCAGTGGTTCTCAACCTTTCTAATGCCGCGACCCTTTAATTCAGTTCATGTTGTGATGACCCCCAACCATAAAATTATTTTCCTTGCTACTTCATAACTGTAATTTTGCTACTGTTATGAGTCGTAATGTAAATATCTGTGTTTTCCGATGGTCTTAGGCGACCCTGCTAGCGGTTCTCAACCTGTGGGTCGCAACCTACAGGTTGAGAACCGCTGCTGTAGAGCCTAAGACCATCGGAAAACACAGATATTTACATTACGATTAACAGTAGCAAAATTACAGTTATGAAGTAGCAACGAAAATAATTTTATGGTTTGGGGTCACCACAACATGAGGAACTGTATTAAAGGGTCGCGGCATTAGGAAGGTTGAGAACCACTGCTGTAGACCAAGCATGTCAAATTCAAAGGCTAACACGGGCCAAATAAACAAGGTTTAAGTTTATGTGGGTCACAAAAAAAAAACAACAACACACAAGTGTTTCAATTTTCATAGAAACATAGGTTTATTTCAATACAGACATGCTGAATACAAAGGGAGTAATTGTTAACAGAACATTTTAATAAAAATATTTTTTTTGAACATTAACTTACCAGACACTGAATAACTGCACAAATTAATAAGCATAACGCACATAAACCTATTTTTCTTGTTCTCCGAAAATGAAATATTTCCTGTTGCACACATCAAACAAGTCAGTACAAGACTAATGACATGGCAATCGGCTGCTAAAATATTCGCTGCTGGTATTAGTGGAGAGAAATGGTGTGCCTGCATGTAAGGCATGTAAGGGAAATGAATGCAACACAATTATAGTAATCAATCATTAGCAAACATTGTAGTTCATTATTAATAATTATGTATTAGCAAACATTGTAGTTCATTATTAATAATTATGTATAACAGTATATTATAAAAATTAAGTCACAACATTTTTATTAAAATGTTTCTTACATACCTTTATACTGGCTGGGCCGCAAAAATATTCACTGTGGGCCGCGAGTTTGACATGCTTGCTATAGACAGATGTTAAGAAACCTGTCTAGGTCTCTACTTCCCATTGGCTTCAGATGGACTGGGCATTTGGATCTCTAACAGTTGAGCATATCTGATCTGATTGGTATGAGGCCCTACTTCTGGGCCATCCTGTTTCCAGAAGGCACCCTTTCTGTTAACCACACCAGTCTGTTAGGCAGGTGGAGCTGCAGACTTGGAACCTTGGCCAACCTATTAGCAAGTAAAGGCACTGATTGCTAGAGGACAAAGATACAAAGCAATTGGATTTCTTATGAGCAAATAAACAGAACTGTCAAGTACTGTTAGCAACTATCAGTTATACATTTGCAGGGTTAACTCATTTATTAATCATCCTTTTAACCAAAGTTTATTGGGTGCATATGTGCTAAGCACTATGTCTATTGCTGGCACTATAGAATGACTAAGATAGACATGGTCCCCGCCCTCGTGGAGCTTTCAGTCATTTAGAGAATCACCCAAAGATCAGTGTGGCAGGGAGGTAGGTGCCTGATTTTGGAGAGCATATACCTTCCTCTATTGTCAGGGAGACATTCCTGATGACAGCTGAAGAGAGGGAGTGCATTAACAGAATGAAAGGAATATGGGAGTAGAGGGGCCAGGGTACAGCATGTGCAAAGGCCTGAGGGTGGAAAGGACAGGGCTAGTGTGTGGAGTACAGTTTGTGAGGGGGCAGGTTGGTGGCTGAGGCTGGTGAGGTGGGCGAGGGCCAGACACTCAGAGCCTTTAGGTCCTGCTAAGAATTCTGGGCTTGATTTTCAGAGTAATAAGCATCCCTTAAAGCAGCGGTCGCCAATGGGTGGTCCATGAGGTCCAAAAGGTTGGCGACAACTGCCTTAAGGAAACCTTTGGAGTAGCGGTTGCCAACCAGTGGTCCGTGGACCACTGGTGATCCGTGAGGTCTGAAAGTTTGGAGACGGCTGCCTTAAAGAGTTTGACATGAATCAGGAACAGGTGAGGGTTACTGACATAATCACATCTGCATTTGTAAAAAAGAGCAGCAGGCAACAGTGTGGAACTTAGGTTGAGGGGAACAAGCGTGCATGAAGAAAGGTAGGAGAGCACTGTAGTAATCATGATAGAGAAGGTATGGTCTTAAGTCAGGGGAATGGTGTGGAAAGAAGTGGATGAGTTTCGAGTGAATTTTAAGGTCACATATTTATGACTTGGTAAAGGATTGGTGCTGAAGATGAGGGATGTGTTAAGGTGGCGCCCTCATTTCCAGATTGGGTGCCTGGGTGTCTGCTTTGAGAATGTGCCAGGGAAGATCAGTGGTGGGCTGTTCTGTTCCATTTATTTCAATTAGCTGCGGACAGAACCAGAAAGCCAAATGTCACCAACAGATTCGGGGAGGTGGCAGTGAACTGTATATATTTTTAAAAGCTCTTAGATTTCAGTTTACAAGGGAGTCCTGAGCCTTCCCTTCCCTTTATACTGCATGCTGGTCACTCAGCCTGTCTGGGCTGACTGACGTGTGGCAGTGCCCAGAGGCAGAGAGACTAGCCACCTGGCCCCGAGAAGCCATGCCAAACTCAGGAATCTGGAAGGAAGGGTCAGCACAGGGCTCCACTGTCAAGGATGCGGCCCCCCATGGAGTCTGCCATCGCCCGGAGCGTGGCTCTCTCCACACAATGCTACAGCTGTGAAGTCACCTGCTTCTCTCTGTCTCGCAGGCCTTCCCAGCCCCTGCTAGACCGCTCTATCCCAGACTTCACGGCCTTTACCACCGTGGATGACTGGCTCAGTGCCATCAAAATGGTTCAGTACAGGGACAGCTTCCTCACCGCCGGCTTCACCTCCCTCCAGCTGGTCACCCAGATGACATCAGAGTAAGTGATGAGAATTGTCTCTGTCCAGCCTGTGGGTGGGGGTCAAGCCTCCTTCCCTGCCATTGCCCTTGGTACCAGTCCTGACTTCTGGCTTCAGCTCCAGATCTCCATCTCTGAATGGAACCCGGCCTGGTGGGGGCGCATCTTGGAACAAAGGAGGCGAGGCTGAGGGTGGGATGGGGAGGCCGAGATGGTTCTGGGCCCCAAATGAGAGTTATTCAGTCATTGCCATATGTCATTTGCCTAATCACCGAGAGTCGCTCCTCCCTTTAAGTTTTTAAACTCAGCCTATCAAAGGGAGCATCCAGATGGAAAGAACACAGCCAGCCAGCACTTTAAACAACATAGCAGGCAGAGGCACGGCCCTGACTCAGCGACAGTTGCAGATGTGGGGGAGCTTGTTCGTACCTACATAGCACTTGTAAATAAGTATACATTTCCACCCCCCACAAATCACTTACCAATCTGCAGCGCCCAAAGGACTCTGGAGGGATATAAAACCCAACATTATTCAGATAAAATGAGAGCCAGAAAGGGTCTTAAAGATCCATGCAGTCCATCATTTCGCCAGGAATGTTCTGAGTGGCACCTGTTCTGGGAAATGCTAATAGGTTCTCCTTGGAAAAAGGATCCCCCGGTCAAATAAATTTGGGAAATGCCGCTCACTTTATCACTCTCTTGGCAATTCAGGACACATATTAGCATTGTAAAGGCCATGAGAAATCCTGAAATAAAGAAACCCATTTAAAATTATTCAATACCGTGGAGCCACATTTTTTGAGAGGCAGGGTTTGTGGAACTGTAGTTCGAGAAATATTTATGTAGTTCCACCCCTTTCATTCAGCAGGTTCAGAAAGTAGGTGAAGTCAGTTCCTGAAGGTTCAGGCTCTTGAGTGGCAGAGAGGGCCTAATGCCTGCGTTCCTGACTGCCAGCTCCATATCCTTCTCCCAGTCCATCCCAGGGCCACGGCAGTGCCCATACTTAGCTGCACACCAAAATCACCTGGGACTCTTTAGAGGGATTGATACCTGATTCCCACACCTGATATTGTGACTTTATTGGTATGTAGTGAGACTTGGGCATTGGGATTTTAAAATCTGCCCAAGTGATTCTATAATGCAGTCAAGTTTGGGAACCACTGAACTAAAGTTGGTCATATTTTGAATACACACACACAAACACACGTGCACACATATGCACATACACACAAGCACACACACATACCCCAGAGGGAACCTCACTGGCTGCCCAGACTAAAACGTGTACTGACAGCACTGGGTTTGCTGGCCTGTAACACACGTTTTCCATGGTAGAGGATCGATCAGTCCACAAGCAGCTGGAAACACTTACTGATCACCTGTTTTGTGTCGGGCACAGAGGTAGGTGTGGGATACCTTCCTAGGGCAGGCCAGTGGCTGAGTCCCAGGGGAGGGAGTGGTCACCTACCCCCAGGAATTGAGCCCCAGAGGGACGGCTCCTGAACACTCCGCCTCGGTCCCCGACTCCTGCTTTGCAGTCCATCTTCCTGGAGTCCAGCTCCACCTCTCTGAGGGTCATTCTTGCCAGAAATGATGGCACCTCCTCTTCCTCCAGGGAGGTGATTTGAATGAGCATCTAGTCTTGGATCCACTAAACTTCAGACTTCATTTTTTAAACCTGGGTTCATTTCCTGCTGATGCCTACAAAAGATGGTCCCTGACATAATGAATTATTGTCAGACACCAAAAATAAAACAGAAGCATTGACTGGTGGAAAACCAGCTTCCCCATCTCGCAGAATTAATGTGGATGGCGCAGATGATTGGTGGCCTGGGTGCAGGGACAGAAGTGGGTGTTCATGAAGACGAGGCTACTCCTGCTTCCCCTAGATGAGTATGAGGGCTGTCATCACCTGATCACCCACAAACAGAAGGAATCAAGGGAAATAATTTCCTGAGTCCAAGAATAGCCACCATAAAAAGAACAAAGGAAAGTGAAACCTAAAATTAAGGAATTTAATTTAGTTCAAAGTAAAATAATATCCACACACTATTGCAGCAATTTAGTTTATCTTCTTGGAGATAAAAGATGGAAAAAGAATATGAGCAACTAAATAAATAAAATAGGTTGCGGGACAATTTGTGAATTTACAATTCAAGTACACCTCCCAAAAGCGTTTGCTAAAAAGACACGGGCAATTTAATCATCTAAACCTGCTGCAGCCTGTGGGCACTAACCACGTGCTGAAAAGAGGGGGATCAGGAAAGCGGCGGCACAGTGGGTGGAGGTCCAGCCCAGGTCCTCCTCGGGGGTCAAGTGCACAGTGTACAAAGTGAGCTGCTGTGCTGGAGACCCAGAGCTTTGGGGGGAGTACAGGTAGGACCTTAGAAGAGTTTGAGAGCAGCCCAGCAGGGTAGCTGAGGCCCAGTGGTCTTGAATTTGAACCCCAGCTCCCTGAATGCTTCCCCACTGTGTGATCTAGAGCATGTTACTTAACTTCTCTGAGCTCTAGTTGCCTTGTCTATAAATATGTCTATAATACTGCCCATCTCATTGGTTTGTGGTAAGAGGTAAGTGGAATAGCACATGCAAAGCACTCGGCCTATTGCCTATTTCCTTGCCTACAGGATGCACAGGAGAAATGATTGCTGTTAAAGTATTACCATTGAATTTAAATGGTTTGTCAGTTTTTACAAAATGCTTCCATAGGTATAAATGAGATAGTATATGGCACTTGGAAAGTACTCAAGCACTGTCATGTTGTTATTGAGTAAGGAAAGAAGCATGGGTCTCCCCAAAGTCAAATATAAGCCATGAACTTGTTCATATTAAGACTTATAGCTCGAAGATGAATCCATACCAAATCCCTATCCTAAACATAGTCCTTAGATTCCTCCTTGGACAGATATTTGGAAGTTATTTTGAGATCACCCTTCTTAAAAATGTATGATACTAAAATTCAAACAGAGGCACAAAATGGAAACTTGGGGGGGAAACATCGGAAAACCAAGCAAGCCCCACATCTTTTCAGTCACAGCGGGTGATCACTAATTTAGCCAGAAAGCCACAGAATACCTGAAGCCCCATACAGCATGTGTGGGGGGTGTTGAAAAAAGCAGAGGAAACTTCTAGTTTACCTAGAGTCATGGACACAATGAAGGGGCTGCTCCACATCCTTCCAGGATTATCTAAATTGGAGGGGGCATTGGCGACAAGGTCTACTCCATGGAGAGAGTGAGGTTCGGTAAGGAAATATCCAAGTAGGCATTTGCCAAAGACTCTTAAACTTGGGATCCTTGGATTCTAAACATTTTCACTTACCTACCCAACTTCTTGGATCTTCAACACTTTTATTTGCTTCCTGTGATGAATTTTGATCTCTGAAAAGCTGCTGTAACACTAAAGTGCCTTCTTTTGTGTTTTCCCCCTCCTAGAGACCTCCTGAGAATAGGGGTCACCTTGGCAGGTCACCAGAAGAAGATCCTGAACAGCATTCATTCTATGAGGGTCCAGATGAGTCAGTCGCCAACGGCAATGGCATGAGAACTCTCATTTTCTGGGGGAAGGAGAGGAAGGAAAAGGACCAGACTCAAGGGGGAGCCAGAGGTTGAACACTGTGGAATGTTCTGGAGAGATTGGCTTCTCCATTGAGAAATGCGTCACATATGTGAAGAAGAAACTGGACCTGCTCCTCATAGTCAACCTTCATTTCTCAGTGACAGAAGCATGTTTATGATGCCGTGGGAAACGAAATAGATAATAAAAATACGAAGAAGTGATGTTCAGCGGAGTGGAGATACAAGAGTAATGCATTGGGGTTTCAAGAGTGAACTCAGCTGCCCCCTCAGTGGGCTGGAGTCATCTGTCCACAGGAAGGAAGGGAAGGAGGTGGAGGGAAGAAACAGAGCAGCGTTCCATTTTCTTCCTCACCAATGACATTCTTTTCTTTTCTCCTTCTGTACTCCTCCCCAAGAGTCCTCTCCCTTCTCCCACATCCATTTCCCTTTGCTCACGACTCATGTAGGGAAGTTTCTTCAAACCAACCCCAGCTCCTGAGTCTCCAGATGTCATTCTGTCAGTTGCCAAAGGACTTTGCTGACCACTGCATGGGGGATCCGACCAATTCAATTAATGTCTTCATATTGAAGAAGAGATGTACCTTCAATTGAAAACCTTGTTTTTCTTTTGTTTGCATTTTCTGCAAAAAGGAAAAAGAAACCACAAATTGGAAAAGAAAAAAAAAAAGAAAACCTGTTTCCATGTGTGCAAGAGCACACATATGTACGTCTGTGTTCTAAGATGACTGTGCTTGTTCGTAACAGATGCAAACAAGAAAGGTCTGGGAAGTCTTGGCCTGGAAAATTCGAATGGGCAGGAACATATTGTTGGTTTTGGTTTTTCTGATTGGCCCAGTTGGCCTACTGGCTCAATGGGGAGAGAGGGTAGGAAGAAAAATAAAATGAAATTGGGGAAAAACTCTCAAGAGCTTGCAAATTGAGACAGGAAACAGGTGAGTGGTTTGAATTGGATGCAGTGTGGGCCATTCTAGAATGATACTGACTGATTAATTATTCTTGGTAACATCTGAAGAGAAGGAGAAGGAAAGTGTTTCTGGAGAATGTTCTTCCACATCCTGGAATCTGCAATTTAAGAAGTGGCAAGGGAGGAGTCTTCTTACCTTACCCATGGACTGGCTTAAGCCGTGTGGCATCCGAGGAATGTTTCAAGTGTGTCTGTGTCTCTCTGCATTCCTTCTGTACCTCATTGTTCAATTCACTTTTGTAAATTCCACCTAACATTTAAATATTTTTAATTTCTCCTTTTACCTTAATCTCCTTGCTAATTTTATCTGTCTAATTAAAATGAGCAGAAGCATGTCTGGGTTTACATAGAATGGTGTCAGAGCGTGTGTTCCTGGACCCCACGGGGTCTGTGCCCAAGTGACGGGAGAACCCTTAACAAACATCCTTCTTCCCCCTAATGGGAAGAAGGGTACACATCTGGATCCTGTGACTCCTGAGAAGCAGAATCTATTGAAATCACTCTCATGGGTGTGACTCAAAGGAAGAACCAAATAAATATGCGGCTCTGAAGTCTCAAACGTGCACCTTTAAGAAGTCACTAGGAAATAATCACCAGTAAGACATGATCAGCCATGCTTTCAGTTCACACACTGCATTTGAGAAGTTCACATTCAATTTAGGAAGAGCCACTAAAGACTATTGTGGTGTGTCTGGGCCCATGCATTTGAAGGGGAGGGCTGTGAGGCAGTAAGAGGACTATGGTTCTCACGTAGCTTATTTAATATATACTTAAGGTGAAAAAAGCCTTTTTCCCTAGTTCTAGGTAACTTTGAACTTGGGGAGGTCCTTACCTTCTGAAGCCCCTTCAAGGAGGCTCATAGGCCTAGGGGGTACAGGTCCAAAGCAGGGGAGCCCCTTCTTAAAGCACCACACTTGTGTTTAACCCCAAGGGGACAGAAGGAGATGGTCAAAACAGTCTCAGAAGATTCACATATGGTTGCAAGGGGCCCCAATTCAGCCAAATAGTGTGTAAAAAAGACAATTTCCCCTAACTAATAGCTTGCCAATTCTATGCAGTTTGCTAATTACCCCCAAAGACCTCAATCCGTGAAGTGTCTTACAAGCCTAGGAAGTTCGACTAATCTACTCTCAATTTTCCACAGGAATGAATTTTAATTTATCACCAAATTTCTCAGGCAGCCTCCTCAACCCGAGATCCTCATTGAGCCTCCACTAATGCCAGCTCACCTTCTGGCTGCAGACAAAGTAAGGTCAAGGTGAAGGTCATACCACATCCTTTGGTTTCATTTTACCATAAGACCTCACAAAAGAGAGAGAAAGAAGAGGGAGAGAGAACCCAAAGTGCACAAGGGGAAAGCATGAAGGGTTAGCAGAGCCAAGACCAGGGCCTCCAAGTATAGCTCTTAGTGTGAGGGGCAGGACAAAGATCTTGGCATCCCCCCAACACCCCCAGGTGCCAAGCACGGCTTCACATGCCAGGCTTCCCCACCCCCACCCCCCAAAATGTGGTGTGTCTCTTGAGAGTGAGACATCCACCTATAGCATGAAGCCAGTCATTAACCTCTCTGAGCCTCAGTTTCCTTATGTGTGATCAGATAGTGGTAACTACCTTTGATGAAGACTATCATTCCTGAGCAGGTTCTCTATACCAGGCATGTTCAGAGTACTTAACATAAGTGATTAACTCTCTTCCTCACAATTATCTTGTGAAATCCTAAAAGATACTGTAGTGCCTCCAATTTTCAGATGAGAAAACTGAGAGACAGAGATGTTGCCTAGATCACACAGAAATAGAGTCAGGCTTTGACTCAGGTAATCGGACTCCTTGCTCTTAACCACTATCTCCGTGGGCCTCACACTTGAGCATGCATTAGCATCACCCAGAGGGTGTGTTAAAACACAGGTCGTGGAGCTCCACCTTCGGGTTTTCTGATTCAGTAGATCTGGAGTGGAAACCCAAGAATCTGCACTTCTCACAAGTTGACAGGTGATACTGCTGCTGTTGGTCCAGAGACCACACTTGAGAACCACTGCAGGACACTAACCTAGCTTAATAAATGGCAATAGATGTAAAGCCCTGGACTCTGGGAATGATAGTCATTGGGGTTTTGAGCTACCCAGGAAGAGGGGAATGAACCCTCACACCCTTGGAATGAAGGGATGGGAGAGACTGGTCTAACAGAGGTATCTGAACTCACTGGCCTTTAGTGCCAGGAGACTTTACTCACCCCTTCAAAAGAGCTCCCTGGGGGAGAATGCTCACTGCTAATGAGACCCCCAATCCTCTGAATTTCACTACTACCTTATCATCTGGCAGAGGATTAATTCTAAGTCATATCCTTTCTTTTTAAAAAATATATTTTTATTGATTTCAGAGAGGAAGGGAGAGAAGTAGAAACATCAGTGATGAGAATCATCTATCAGCTGCCTCCTGCATGCCCCCTACTTGGGATTGAGAGTGCAACCGGTCATGTGCCCTGACTGGGAATTGAACCGTGACCTCCTGGTTCATAGATCGACACTCAACCACTGAACCACACCATCTGGGCTAAGTCATATTCTTTCTTAAAAATACACTTTTCACAGTGGTCAGTGGCCTATGCCCCTGTGAGCCAGGCTAAAGAGATGGAACCTACCACTGGGCTCACAGAGAGGAAGCCTTTGCCAGACATACCTACAGCCACCAATATTCAGGTGGGCGGATAGTGCACAAGAGACTCTGGGAGATGTTTAATTAATGTTCCTGGACCAGAGGTTATGGGAATGGAGGCAATCTGTGGGAAAGCCTTAGAGATTATGAGCCACCTTTCTATGCCCACCCCCCACTGTAATACTTGAACATAGGAATGAAAGGTAGAGAGTAGATGCATCTATAGAGCATATGTTTATTGTAGCATCTGAATATCACTGAAGCTCATAGATGTCAAATAGACACACATGATACTAAAATCATATGCCTCCTCCACCTACCACCTCCCTTTCCCCTCTCCCCAAAGTTATGTGGTCACTGGACTTTCACAGAGGATAAATGAAATCAAGTGAGGACTACAAATTATCCTTGACCAGCATTTGTGAAGAGAACAGAAACCAGTGAGGACTGAAGAATAAAAGTCCAGGAATACCGAGGGACAGAAAGAGTGAGACATCAGGCAAGAGGGTGACAATCTACACAAGTGTTAGTTAAAAATGAAAGATTCTAACAACTTCATTTTGTTCTAAGAAGGCCTTCGAGGGCTAGCCCAGGAATCTCATTATTATTTTAGAAATAATAATGGCTCTGGCACCAATGAAATAAGGGCATGATTGGGTCCCTGGTAAGTGAAACAGGGAGAAGGACAGCCATGATGGAGTACCAGCAGCCAACAGGTACCATGCGGTGTTCTCTTATCACCAGAAGAAGGCTCAACACTCAGCATTCATGTCAGAGTGAGCTCAGCTTTCACCGGGAAGCCCTGCAGTTCACATGGAAGTGACAGAGTCATTTTCAAAAGTAGCCAGAGGTTTTGTATTGTCTAGGATGGGTTTGGGGTGGTAGTGGTAGTAGTGGAAAATCACTGAGGTCACAAAGGTTGTCAAAGGGGAAGAGGGTGGCTGTATCACACGGGAAGGTCATACAAGTTGATTGAGGTCTAATGGCAACTATGTTCACCACCAGGGAGTCTCTTGAGACCAACAATTTCCAAATGAAAACATGTGCACAGAGGTCTGAGAACAAACTCTCAGTAATCCCTCTCAGAGGGTACCAGCCCTGGTGGTGGTGGTGATGGTAGTGGTAGTGGTGGTAGTGGGATGGCAATGTGTTTTATAGACCCTGCTTAAGGTTAGGTGGGATAGACACCTTCCAGCAGTGGTGGATGGACCTCCATCACACACCTAGGAGAAAAGGAGAGTCTTCCCCACTACTCCCCCTGGAGTGCTTCCTGGGCTGACCCTTTATCACAGGCCCTTAATGGGTTCCTGTGTTGCTGGAAGTCACGACTTGGCACACACAGCATTCCCAGCCAGAACTTTCCAGAGTCTCAGAGTGGGAGTGAACACAGGTCATGTCCTGTTCACCTCTACCAAGCACCCAACATCCTAACACACAGAAGCTGCTCAACACATATTTGGTGATTTAAATAAGTTTGAGTTGAAAAAGTTTAACCTGTCATTATATCACTTGCTGAGTCCATGACCTTAAATGGCATGCTTTTAAAGAAATTAATCCCTAGGTATTCCATTGGAATCTTTCTCACTTACTCTTTACTGCTATCAATTGTAAATTATTCTAATTTTAGTTTTATGAAGTTTAACGCACCCCTTTTTAACCCCGTCTGCATCTTTAATACGATGTCATAATCTTTCCCAAAGGCACAGGCTGGGGAAAGCAACATCCCACCAAATGTCAGTCACTGTGAAAAGACCCCAAGAAGCAATGAATGTGGCACTGTCTCTGGTACAATAGAGACAAATCAGAAGGGCAGTGACAGGCAGTGAGCTGCCCATCCTTCTGAAAGCAGAACCAGGGCTACTGTCCTACTAGGATGACATCAGCTGGGCAGAGCAAACAGGCAGGACTTCCCTGACAGGGAAACTTCATTGTGTCTTTTGCCATTATCTGGACCCTGAGACTTCTTTCCAAGAGTCATTTTACCTTTAGAACACTCCCTACTCCAAGATTTCCTGTAGCCACCCACTCTCCAGAAGAAAACGATGGAGAAATCAGAACAAAATTATGGAAGGATAAGCCACTTCCAAGGTCCTGAGATACTGAGTCCATGCTGTTCTGTTTTCCTAAAAGAGAGGGGGGTCTCTTCACCCCAAGAAAACTTTAATTTCTTTTTCTTGTCTTTAAATTCATGTTTGCATGTAGATTATGAATTGCTGTAGCTCTGGAAAGGGCTTTCTGACACAGACTATGATGACAAGTTCCAGTTTCTGTCTTTATAGCAGAACTCAACTCTGTACATAACTTCAACAGAGAAATAAACAGGGTTATGGGGTCACAGAGGACGGCACTGCTATTGCCGCAGTGAGTCAAAGAAGGCATCTCTGAGGGGGCATCTACCAAACTGGAACCTGAGGAGGGAAAGGATTTATCAGATTAAGAAGGAGAGATGTTAGTGGTGGGACTAGTGATGTAGGTGGAGGGAACAGCATGGACAAAGGTTCAAAAGCCACAGAGCAGACAGCATGTTTGTGGGATCATGGACTGTTCAGCAGGGCTGAAGAATAGAGTGCTGGATGTGGGTGCCAGGCTGGGGGTAGGCTAGCTCATGAAGGGTCTTTAGAGCATAAGAAAGCTTGGTATTATTCTGAATGCAATTGGTGGAAAGTGAGTTGAAGCAAGGAAATCGTATTTGATACAAATCACTCTGGCCACAAAATGGAAAATGGAGTGGAGTTACCAGACTCAATTCTGGGAGACTAGTTAGGAGGCTGGTACAATAATGTGGGCAAAAGATGGTGGTGACTTGGGTGAGGGTGTGAAGTAGCAGTGGGGCTGGAGGTAAGCATACTGATTAAATAAATATGAGCGAGATCAGATCAGCAGGAGGTGGAGGTGGGTTTGCTGCTGGAGGAGATGGATGGAGGAATCAAGGATGACCCCCCAAGTTTCTGCTTTGGGCAACTGAGTGTATTTTGATACCATTTATTGAAATAAGGGATATAAAAGGAAGAAGAAATTGGGGGCAATAATAGGAACTTGAGTAGCCCAGGGGTCACTGGATACAGGGCTCCATAATTCAGCAAAGAGACTTGGGCTGATGATATATATAGAGAGAGAGATTTGGGAGTCATGCTTTCTCTTGACAGTAACTAAAGCCATGGTAGTGGAAGAATTTACTGCAGGAGAATGTGAGAATGGGGACACAAGGGGGCCTGCATGGGACCCTGAAAAAAAAACAGCAATATTTAAAAGGTGTCTAGGGAAACAGGCTCACAGAGGGGTCAGGATAGAGGCCTTGCAGGGGATGGAGAAAAGCCAGGAGCAGGCAGCGGTGGTGGAGCCAAAGGAAACCTTTCTGAGAGGGAATAGTGGTCCCAGGGCCCAGTGCTGCCAGGGAGGGCTAATATGAGATGAAGATTGAAAACTGCCCATGGTTTAGCCACAGGAGGTCTCAGCTGACCTTGGTAAGGACGGTTTCAGCAGAGAGGCGGTAGCAGAAGACACTGGATGGAATGAAGAAAGAGAGGACATTACTATCTTTTAAGAAGCTGGACTTTGAAGGGGAGAAGAAAAATAAGGATGGAACTGGAGGAGGCTTCTTTTGGTAGTTATTTTGCTGTATTTCAGTGGGAAAGACTTGGGTGTGTTTAAAAGCTAACCAAAAAGAATCTGTGAAGAAAAAGAAAAGGATAAGCATTGAGAGGGTCAAACCCACACAGAAGGCAGGGAGTACAGCAGGAGGGATGGCACAGCTTAAAGTGCAGCCATTCTAATTGGGTTTGGAGGATGAATGAAATGAGGAAGGATGTGAGTTTCTAGCAGAACTCCAGCTAACTTTCCCATTTCCCATTTCCTCACGATCTAATCACTTAGTTTCTGCAGCCTCTTATGCAGACAAAGAGCAGTGACTGAACCCATGGACCTTGCCATCACAATACTAGAGTGGCAAGGCCAGCACGCCCATTTTTCATCAAATAGATGAGTGGGTAGTGAGAATATCTGTTGAGAAACAAATATGAAGCATCACAAGCCCATTTCCTACTCAGAATCCCTCTGTGGCTGCCCACCCCCAATGGGAAAAAGTCCAAATACAAAAAGGAGGCTCATGCCCACCTCGCCAGCCAAACTTCCCACCAGATAACACCTTATGCCTGCCTAGGCCCTTTCCACCTGTTTCTGTACTAACGGCTGTCCCTGTGCTAGGATCCCCTCCACACCCCAGCTCAAGAGTCCATCAGGCCCCAGTTCAAATGTCACAGGTCTTATGGATGACCCAGTCTACAGTCAGTCACCTCCTCTAACTCCTAAACACTTGTCCTTACTGCCATCATATTCCACCTTGTAGTCTGTGAGCTCCATATATCATATTCATCTGTGTATCTCTAGCACCCAGCACAGGGCCCACACATAATAACTGTTAATGGGAAGAAGGCAAAGCCAGGCCAAGGGAGACTAAGTCCAGAAGGGAGGAACATTCTGGGAGAGTTGGAATCAAGAAATAGATAACCCCTGGGAATAAGGTAGGACAGTCTCAGCCACAGAGGAGGGAAGGTGTACCAGGGTGAGAGGTTGATCTAAGATGGTAATGAGAGGCCACCTGCACTGGTGGTCACCATGGCATGTTGGAGTCACCACTGCAAAGTCCAGAGGAAGTTCATGGACACCCTAGTGAGTGGACAGGCCCAACAATAAGACCAACCAAGCAAGCAGTGGTATTGGAATATCTATGCTTCAGAATTAGAGTCTTAGCCATAGGACAAAGCCCAGCATCAGAATCTCAGACTTCCAGGAACTAGGGTAGGGACATGGGGAGACTGGTAATAGCAAAGCAAGACTCCACTCATCCATTCAGCCAATATGCATGAGGCTGCTGCTGGGCCAGGAAAGCAGGCCAGTCAGTCAGAGAGGAACCCTGGCTTTCCCACTCGTTTGATGTATGCTTGGGCAGCTAAGCAGCCTCCTCAACTGCTGCTATCCTAGCACTCACACAAGACAGAAACAACGTAACTGGGTGGAGAGCTAGAGTTGTTCCTGGAGGATCTTTACTACTATGGGACACAGCCCTCATTGTGCAGAGCAATATTTACCTGCTCAGATGCTGTGGCATCTGTTGAATAAGCAGGTGGGAAGCTAAGTGTCAGCTTGGGGCTCTAGCTGTCTATGTGAGGGGCATGGGCAGGAAATAAAAACAAAAATGTCCCGTATCTAAGCTATATGAACAGAACACACTGCTTACAAATCTGAGCAGTTAGCTCACCTTTTGCTGAATCGCTGTGGTTCCATGTTCACTCTTTGAGTCCCCCACCCCATGCCAGAGCAATAGGGCTGGATGACAGCCCAGTCCTGCTCCCCCTGCATCCACTGGGAAAGGTCAGGACCCAGGAGGCAGAGATTACAAGTGCTCAGCTCTGAAAACCAGTGGGCTTTGGCATGCCAACTGGGCTTTCCCTTTTTGATCACAGACATCTTGGGGATCTCTAACCATAGCCAAGAGATTTTCAGAGGCAGATAAGCTGATTAGGGCTCCCATACCAGGTTTCATCTAAGAGTGAGAGCTGGAAGTGTTCTACATGTAGAATTTAAAGTGAGTCTTTCTAACAGATAATTAGAGGAAGTGCTCCTGGGGTGGGGGCTGGAAATATGATCACTTGAGAAGTTCTCAAAAATAATCATCACAAATTCAATGACATAATTGGCAATAGCAATTGCTACTCTTTTTTTTTTTTTTTAAGCGCTTGCTATGAGCCAGGCACGCTAAGTACTTATACAACTGGTATTATTATACCCTTTTTGAAAATGAATTAGCTAGTAAGGCTCAGAGAAGCCCAAGCTAAAGAGTTAGAATTTGAATCCAGGTTATTTGCCTGAAGTGTATTCTCTGATTTACCAAGTATACTGCCATTTGAGCTAGGCGTCTTCTAGGGATTCCTACTGTCCATTCCTGTCCTGTCACATAGCACAGGTGACTCTTACATTCTGAGGTTTGTGTCTGTAAAATGAGGGTGGTATTATCTACTCCACAAAGTTTGTGTGACAGTGATATGAGGGACTGCATATAAATCACATAGCCTCGTTTCTGGTTCTCAAGGAGTCTCAATAAGTGCTGACTGGCATCAGCTAGTTTATTTTATTTCTAGGGATTTGAGAACATGGCCTAAAAATAGAAAGCAAATCAGTGCCTGAGGTTTGTTGTAAGAAGTCTCTTCTTGCTTTCTGATAAAGGTCAATCCTTAACCTCTGTGGATTTGGGGTTTTGTGAACTTCACAGTTGTGTGTATCTGTCATCTTAATCATTTCTGCCCTTCACCTTGCATGTTTGGAGAGATTGGAATCGAGCTTTGCTTTGCTCCAAGGTGGATTCCAAGGCTGGCTGTCATATTGGAGCAGTCGTTGCATTCTGAAAATTTCTTCAATATGCTGCATAGGCATATTGCTTGCTTGCTTTCACAGACCAGGAGCCTGTCCTTCCTGGTGCTAAGCCAAGTCTCCCCTTTGGATTCAAGACCAATTTCTGGGCTTATCAGTCACTAAGAGCTTCCTTCAGTTAACTGTTCAGAGATTTTCTTGTGACTGAAAAGCCATCCTTAGGGGTCAACCTACTGGGTTTCCAAGAGTGTCGAGGGTACTATCAGTGGGCAAGAGGGTTTTAGGATGTGTGTGTCCAAATTACATAAATCATAATAATTATACATTTTAATGTAGACTAGAGAAAAATATATCCAGCACATAAAATGCATACATTATTTCACAGATATTATGAAGTCTCCTTTTAAAATAAATTTATTCAAGTAAAACGTCTTGGTTTTAAGAAAAAATAGTAACTAAATGAGAGTAAAATTCATATGTGGATATGGCAAGAAAAATCATGAAGGAGAAAATTAAAAAACAGAAGTTTGGAAACCTATGAATCTGTCTCACTTTTCTTTGCACTTTCCAGCTCCTGCTGTGGCACTCACTGTCCCCATGGTTCTGCCACCCCCTCCATCCCCTCGCCTGTCCTGTTGTTGCAGCTAGACCAATGCCCTGGAACACTGCCTCCTTTCACCTGACTGCTTCCTGGCCATCCTGTGAGCCTCAGCTGCACTTGAAGGCATTCCCAAGTCCTCCCTGCAGGTCAGCTGCTTCTCCTCTGAAGCCCCTCAGCTCCCTGTTCTTCTCACCATCACAATGTTCACTCTCTGTACTGTAATGGTCTGTTGATGGCTCTGTATCCCACTCTCCCAGCCTGGGAGCTTTGCCAAATTGGAGAGCATGTCTTATTCATGGCAGAATCTGTAAGCCTGTGGCACAATCATCACACAATACATCTGCTGAATAAGCGAACTAATCATTGCATCCATGTACCTTTGCCATCTCTTGCCTTCAACCGAAGAACCCAAAGGACCAACAACACTCATTGATTGCATTGATTCTTCTTGAAGTTACTGCACCCCAGGCTCAAGGTTGGGCTACATTTACAACAATTCTGTACAACCGTGTTTATATCACCCCGCTCACATGGTTGTATTTGTGCTTTTGCTAAAGGAAAATGCAGCAGCTGAGCAGGGCACCTGGTGATGGGTCTCCCTGCAGAACTGAGCAGATGGCACCAAGCTTTGCATCCACTTTGCCCAGTGGAGCAAGGGCTCCTTTACCTATTGGTGACCTCCAGCCTTACTCACAATCTGATCGTTTCCACATGCAAAGTGCCTACTGCAACTTTGAAAGATACTCTCTCTGACATCCAATTTAACAATTAACAATTTTTTTATTGTTTTCCCCCACCAGGGGCTCAGCTCCTGCTGGGATGTTTCACAGAGAAGGCAGTGTGCCAAGCATTAACTTGTCTGGCCCAGGGGGCATAACTGTACAGCTGATTTCATTTGAATGAACATCATTCCTTTGGTCTTATTTCCAAACTGTCATATGGTGCTGCAATTTAGTTAACTCCTTGTATCCTGGGTCCTGCCGCCAGCTACAGAGCAAGAAAATCTAGCATATCTTCCAAACTTTGGTACAGCAGATCTAATGCAGGGGATGTCAAAAATTTTCTGTGAAGAGCCAGACAGTAAATATTTTAGACTTGGGGACCATATGGTTTCTGTTGCAATTATTCAACTCTGCCATTGAGGGTGAAAGCAGTCATAGATGACATATAGGTGATTGGGTGTGGCTGTGCTCCTATTAAACTTTCTTAACAAAGATAGGTAAAGGGCTGCATATTTGCCAAGCCTAGCCTAAATGGTGCTTAAGAATCAAGCCAACCTGGATGCACCTGCCTAAGGTGGACTGGAGGGGCAATGGCTGGAGTCAGGGAGACTGTGGCAAAATTCAGGAATCCAGAATATTTGTAAAAGCCTCAGTGACTAAATCCCAATCCTGGGCCTGTCTGATCAGTCTCGTCAGGCAGTCCTTACCAATGGTTTCTTGACAGCTGTTTCAGGAGAATCTTATTGTACTAGAATCCTGCTTGTTACCACCCACAATACAGAAAAGCAGGAACAAAGCAAGTTCCTCAGAATATTACTGTGAGTGGTGAAAAGTGGATGGCTGATAGTCAGTGTTACTATGACTGTGGTCCTGGACTAAAGACTAGAAAACAGAATTGTTGGCAACCATGGAATCTGTCTCTTTTATTAGAGCCAATGTCTTCAGGGGACAAATGGGGGGTCAGGGGAAGGTAAAGGTATACACCAGGTGACTTGGGAGAGGGTGGTGGCAGTGAAGACTCCAAGAGAGTCTCTAAGAGATTACAAATTATTTATTCATGCGTTTATTCATTCATTTACAAATCTTCACTAAATCCCTATAAATGCCAAGCACAGTCTTCATTCTACTGGCACTCACAGTCTCATAGGGGAATAAGGAAAAATGATTTTCCTGCTGCCATAGAGGCAGGGGTCCTGAGGGAGAGCTGGGGAAGCAGATTTACGAAGGTTTGGCCTCCTGGGCCAGGGATCAGACAGGAGACAGGGTGAACATTTCTAGATAGCTCCTTGCTGCCCACAACATGCTGAGAGTAAGTTTGCTCCAGAGAGAGGCTGGCGTGAGAAGGGTGACCCCCACTGTCAGCATCCTCACTCGCAGTGTCCTCTGTCACTGGCCTTGATGGAGATGTCCCTGAAAACCCAGTCGCTGCCTACCCGTCACTGTGCTCTCAGAGCCAGCAACCCAGCTCTGCGACCTCTGAGCCCCCTGAGTTCTCCTGGGGAGGTAAGATTCACTGCACTTTAATACAAGAGGGAAGTGGTCCCTCCTCCAGCCCACAAGGAGCAGCAAGCATAATCTAATCGGCTGCCTTGCACATGTAATTAGAAGAAATAAGAACAGTGAGAGAAAATTGGTTAAGTAAGCCCAAAATGACTTTTGTTCATAATGAAGGAATAAATCTCAGGGAAAAGAAGCTAAATTAAGCCAGAGTACACCACTGTGTGTTTGCTTTTGCCACACATCAGGTTTCCAGAAGGAATAACAAGGTCACCCAGCCAACATAGGGTTCCACCTGGCCTAACCAGAAGGCTGGTAATCGCACTGCACAGGCTGAGGGTGGGGGGATCTGGTGGTCTCCATGTGCGCGGATGCGTTTTTGTAGACTGTGCTGCCTGCTCCTCTAGCTCCAGGCCTAGTGATTGCATCCTTATCTTAGCCCTGCCCTCGCGTAGGACCTGCACCCCTGGACCCAGACCCTGTCTCCACATGGTCCTTCCTCTGAACACATTTTATGTAACTGCCCATCGATCAGCTGCTCCTACCACTGCGATTTCCCCTCTCATGCACTCTCATGCTCTTCCTTCTCTGCTCTGTGGAATGCCTTTCAGTTGTCAGTTCCATTTCTCTATTTCTATGGCAACCACAACCCCAGCCTCATTGCCTTTCCCCCTTGCTTTTCTCCTCCTCCCTTTTGCAAGTAGGATTTGCAGGGAAGCTGCTGACAGGCTGGTCTTCTAGTAATTTCCCTTATAAACAAACAGCTGAGAAGAGGGAGTTGGGAGGCGGGCTGTGAGGTGGGGCCAGCTCAGGGAAGCAGCCAGGGGACAGAGAAAGGGAGAGAGTGGTGCTCGCCCAAAGAAAGAGTCCTGGGCACCCTGGTTGACAGCAGTGTGAGGACAGGTGAGCCACAGCCTGGGTGGGGGTCAGTGAGGTGTGGAAGGCTCCCTCCAGATGTCAGTGATGATGGACCAAGGGCTGACACGGCCCTCACAGCGGCCCTAGGGGAGGTGTGCCTGCCTTAGCTGTTGTGACGCAGACGGGAGGAAGCAAGGACACAAGCGGCAGCCACAGGGGAAATTATTCCAAATATCCACATTACTGAGGCAAGTGCCTCTGAACCCATCGATGCTCAACTGCCGGAAGTGCCCTCTCCCTGGAAGACAGGACCATTTCTCCAACTCTAATGGCAATTCACATCCATCCTGGTCAGTCGATTGCAAGTCACAGGCTAATTGGGTGCTGGAGGCTTCCAGGCAGGTGTCCAGGACAGGGCAGGTATTAGGTGGTAAAGGCCACCAGGAGGGCCCTTTGCTGGGGACCAAGGCCAGACAGGCAGCTCAGCTTACATTGGAGCAAGTAAGCACACCCAAGCTCAGTGGGGAGAGTAAATATTAATAGCTGTATTCCATGCCTTTTTTTATAAATAAGAGAAATATGGTTTTGGCTGCTAATGACCTTCAAATTAGCAGCTTTTTCAGAAAGCACTTATGTATTTTTAATTCCAAACATAGCTGAGTGTCAGTTGCAGCAGCAATGAAAGCAGCAGGGCAGCTGGGTAGTTTTAAATAAGAGGAAACCCAGATCATTATTTTTGAAACTGTCAGCTTTTACGCCTTTTAATGGATTCACTTTATCTCATCTCCCCCCACTCCCCACTTCCATAGTCTTTGAAGATTCCCAGGCATTCTCCCTGGGAGTGAGGAGCTGAGGCACAGGCTGCCATATGGAAAGACCTGAGTCCGGGTGGCGAGGGGGGCGTGGAGAGTCCCATAGTCACTGGTAGCAAGGCTTTCAAGGAGCATTGGAGAGGATAGAAAAGAATTCCTGGGATGCAGGATGCTGGGTAATGGGACGTGAGGCTGCCTTCTCCACTGGCTCCTGATTCTAAGTTACAAAAGAGAAATAAGTGACCAGCTGAGAAAGAGATGGAGAATTTAATGAGGACATAGAGGAAAGTTACAGACAATGGGTGAGAGTAGACAGAGAGGCAAGGAGTAGATAGAGAAACAAACTGAGGAGCTAAGGAGGAGGGACGAAGCAAGCAATAGAGGAACGCTTCTCAAAATGTGGACCTCAGGCGACTAGCAGCATCAGCACAGGGAACTTGTTAGAAAGGGAAGTTCTCAGGCCTCAGCCCAGCAGCACTGGATCAGAATCTCTGAGGGACAGGCCTCATGACCTGTGTTCTTATGAGTCTTTCTAGTGACTCTGACATCACTAAAGTGCACAGACCACTGATCTACAACCAATAGCCCACAGGCCACTGTTCCACTGACCCTGCAGACAGCAGCAACCAGCCTCGCCATCTGGGGCCTCTCTGTACGAGAGGGTTTCTGAATGGAGCTGACCTCCACGTCACCAGTGACCCGCAGGTATACCAGGCTTCTCCCAACACCAGGGAAGGATGCATGTCATTTCATTGGTCTGAACAATAGGGATGATGTTTCTGTCTCTAAATCCAGCCAATAGATCTTTATTGAGTGTCTACTCCGCATAGAGGTGGCTCAGCCTGGCTGCCCTGCTTCCCCCCTCCAAGTGCCTCTGGTCTCCTAGATAGTGATTGAGAATAAGGACTCCTAAAGGGAAACCTCAACCCCACCCAGATCTCAGTCTGGTGTTTGCCTCCTCCAAAGGCTTTCTCAAGCAGGCATTCTGATTTTAGCAATGCTAAATATAACCATTCATTTAGCAAATGTTTACTAAGTAGGAACTCCAAGCCACCTGGAAACAGGCACTATTCCCAAGTGCTTATGATCCATCAGTAAACAAAGCACAGATCTGGGTCTTCACCAGGATCTAGCAAGGGGAGACAGGAAATGACAATAAACAGGAACATAAATTGTCAAACATCTCTGAAGGTGAAAGTGTTGTGGAAAAAAGAAAATTTGAGAGAGAAGTTTGCAATTTTAGTTAAGGTGATCAGCAGAGAACTTACTGATAATGTAGGATTTGAGCAAATACATATTTGAAGGGAGTGAGTCGGGATGGAAGAGTTTTGCAGGCAAACAGCACTGGAACATGGCCAGGTGTGTTCAAAGAACAGCAAGTAGACTTTCCGTATGCTATCTCACATAAGCCTCACTATGCCCTAATGCACCAGGTATTATTACTAACATTTCACTGAGGTAAAAACTGAGGCTTAGAACGGCTACATGGTTTGGTTAAGGCTGTCCATATAGTGGGTTACAGAGCTGGGATTCCAAAACTGATTGGACTGATCCCACACCTTGTTTTCTAAAACCTACTTTGCTTCCCATTGTTTCATAGCCAGTAGGCACATACTGCACAGCAAGACCATCCCCATCAAATATGTCCCAGCCTGCAAACAGGGCAGATGCCTCTCTGCCAAGGGGAATGGACTCGCACTATAAAAGGTAAAACTCATAGCCAAGAGAAGGTGAAGTCAGAGACAGTAACAAAGAGTCAAGGAAAAGGCATCCATTCCGAGTGATTTCAAACTCCAGGTTCAGATCACTGATGTCACAGGATTCTACAAAAGCTGTCTGATGGTAAGGAATTGAGGCAATCTGGGTACCAATTGCGAGGAAGTTTATAGCCAAAATGTGGTGGATGCACACCATGGAGTGTTTGTATTCCAGATAATGGACTACTAGATTTTTACATTGTGCCCTGCATGGATTTTAAGATCATAGGGCTGAATAAGCAAAGCAAGAACTAAGAACTAGGAAGGACATGTAATACGACAATACCTATATTACAAGAATATACTAGTATATAACCAGAGTATCTGATTATATAATAGAATGGTACCCATTCCCCACTTACTTCAGTTGCTGCTCTTAAACTAGATAGCTATATGTGTATATCTGTTTCTGGACATCTGAAATGTTTCATTAGTCTGCCAACCCTTATTCCAAGACAGTGCTATCTTAATTATCACAGCCTCATTGCACACTTTAATGTTGTGCCACATGAACCATCCATCCTTACCCATTTTCATAATTCTCATAACTATTTTCACCTGTATATTTTTCCAGTTGAATTATAAGAAAATTTTGTAAAGTTCCAAAATATCAGTATGTTTATTGTATAGCTCTAAATATTAAATCAATATGTGAGACTGGAACTCTTTACCATTTATATCTGCTACTTTATAAATATGACATTTCTCTCCATTTCATCAAGTAGTCCTTTATAGTCCTCAGCAAAGTGTATCTTTATTATATACTGTATATTTCTTGCTAAAAATTCCTATAATTTATGTTTTGTTGTAGTCAAGAATCTTCTTTTTTATTATACTTTCTAATTCTTCGTGTGTATTTTATAAATATCTAACATGCTGGTTTATGAGCATTCACAAAACATGCATGTAAAACACCAAGGTCAATTATACATTCAGCAGAAGCTCCAACCACAGTACATTCAACTGAAGGGTCCAAACCACAAAAACTGTGTTAACTTCCTTGCCTCACTCTGAATCTTGACCAAACCCCATTAGCTGAATGCAGGCAATGGGTACAATGGTGACTTGGGTACATGTGTCGAACAGAACCATAAAAATTTGAATCTTTTCCCTCCCGGCAGGTCCCTAGCACACACAGACAGGGGCATATTGCCTTTAGGACTCCTGGGGACAGGAGGAGAGCTCAGCCCCATTACTCCCCAAAGTAACTGAAATAGAGGGAGATAGATGAATCAAGGGGACTGGAGAGAGAATGGCTCCACATCAATAAGCAAGGCACATTTACTTTCTAGTTTGAGCAGTGCAGCTGCTGCTCTCAGCTTAACCAAATGAACATCCATTCTTTTTGGCCTACCCAATACTATATGGAATGGTGAGGTCCACATGGCTGACACCCTCATTTCTTCCTTGGGAACCCCTTGACTCAGCCACATTGATTTCCAGATGAGGCCATGGGGTGTGTGCTCTCTGGTTAGCTTGGGCTTGGCTCACACAGCAGTAACCTTTGAGGAGTCCACATTAACCCGAGGCATCATTTCCCATTACTAGGCTAACACCTCCGAAGTTCTTATTCGATTTCCACATAAAGGCTAGGGAAATTTTCCAGGGTGGCAGGGCTGACAGCAAGCATTTATCTAGATTTCTTTGGGTCAGTTTCTCATTCTGCAGTGGGTCACTTTCATCATTATTGTAAACCCAATCCAGGGCAGTAAGATCCTCAATACTAGTCAATGCCTCATTTATGGTTTCGCAGGGGAGTGTGCCTGTTTTAGGGAAAAAGTCCTATCGCAGCCCAATAACTACTGCAAAAACCACCACCACCAAGATCACACACCAACCACCTCTGAACCTCCATGCACCTGCATGCAATTGGCATGATAGACTGCAGGAGGGGCCGAGCCATAAGATGATCCAGCTGTTCCCATTCTTACTTAACAAGCATTATGCATCCCACCTCCTTCATCTCCCAAGTGGACAAAGGTCTATAGCAGGCGTCCTCAAACTACGGCCCGCGGGCCACATGCGGGTGTTTTTGCCGTTTTTTTACTTCAAAATAAGATATGTGCAGTGTGCATAGGAATTTGTTCATAGTTTTTTTTTTAAACTATAGTCCGGCCCTCCAACGGTCTGAGGGACAGTGAACTGGCCCCCTGTTTAAAAAGTTTGAGGACCCCTGGTCTATAGATTCTCCTGTTTGCTGCACAGAGTGGTCACAAACTTCCCTCCTTTCATGCTAAGTGCGTGGGAGTGTTTTTGTAACTGTTATTTGATAGAGCTAGAACCTTCAGCCTCTTGCCCTCAGGGAAAAAAAAAAGCTTAATATTCGTTAGTACAATAGGGTGAACCACCAGACTGGCAATCTCCCACTAGAGGAGATTTGCAATATTCAAAGGCAAGTTCATTGGTCATGCTCATATGCATGAATACAAGTCCTCTGATTGATCCCTTACCCCCCACCCCCACCCCCACGCCCCCTGCCTTCCCTCTGAAGTTTGACGGTCTGTCGGATGCTTCTATGTCTCTGGATATATTTTTGTTCTTCAGTTTATGTTGTTCATTATATTCGGTGGGTGGAGGCATGTGCTGGGGAGCGGGAGGGGAGAGGTGAATGGGGGGGAAACAAGAGACATACGTAAAATTTTCAATAAAGATTTTTTTTAAAAAAAGTTAAAGGGTTTCATAGTGGAATCTTCACATTTTCTTTCTAAATCAGTGGTTCTCAACCTTTCTAATGCCTCGACCCTTTAATACAGTTCCTCATGTTGTGGTGACCCCCAACCATAAAATTAGTTTCGTTGCTACTTCATAACTGTAATTTTGCTACTGTTAATGAATCGTAATGTAAATATCTGTGTTTTCCGATGGTCTTAGGTGACCCTGCTAGCAGTTCTCAACCTGTCGATACCCACAGGTTGAGAACTGCTGCTGTAGAGCCTACGACCATCGGAAAACACAGATATTTACATTACGATTCATAACAGTAGCAAAATTACAGTTATGAAGTAGCAACGACAGTAATTTTTTGTTGGGGGTCACCACAACATGAACTGTATTAAAGGGTCGCGGCATTAGAAAGGTTGAGAACCACTGTTCTAAATGAAGCATCCCTATCACAGGTATACCTCGTTTAATTGACTTTCATTATGCTTCACAGATGTTGCAGTTTTTTATAAATTGAAGGCAAGACCTTCCACTTGCAGAAAGATTACCACTCCCTTTATTGCAGTAGTCTCGAACCAAACCTACAGTATCTCCGAGGTTTGCAGGGGTGGGGGACGTCCCAGTAGGCCTGCGAACCCTGCCAAGGTATTAGGGGTGAGTTAATTAAACATTTGACCAAATATAGCAGGCTAATTTTTAAGTTGATAATTGTGTATAGCCCACAAATGATGTTATACATATCCAAGTAGCCCTTGGCAGAAAATAGGTTCCCCACCCCTGAAAGGCTCCCATAAATACCTTGAGAGTCCTCTGATTATTTCCAAAAGCCAAGTGGAAGATTAAAACAATGACAGGAATAATTTAAACCTACAATTCAGCAGTTATCAGACTTGGCGGGAAATTCCATTCCAGTCTGCTTGTGCAAGGCGCTTCAAAAGGAATAAAATTACCACAATAAAGAAAACTGGAGAAATGTTCCTTGGGGATTTACACACTTCCGCAACTGCGCCTTGCTCTAGAAGGATTTCTGCATTATACCTGAAACATTCTGCCAAGAAACACCCACCAAAGAAGGTCCAGATTCCCCGTTCACAGTTCAAAACGTTGCAAACTAGGAGCACCAGACTTGTTGGAAACTTTTCACAAGGATGACCAACATTAAATACCTTAATCAATAAAGAAATTAAAATGCACACAAAAAAAGAATGACCAACATTATCGCCTTGTATTCATAACGAAAACGTGAAGTTTCAAAATAAAACAAACAAACCTTAAAAAAAAAAAACAAGTGTAGACAGCACCTGCACTTTTCTATCATGAACAGACAAGACCCACCTTACCAACCAGCAGCCTCCACAGCCCCGAGAAGCCCAAGCAGAGAGAGGTCTGAGGGCGATGGCTTCCCCACCTCCACCCCCGCAAGCATAGGGCGGGTGGAAGGTTCTGGACGCCAACCGCCAAGGCAACCATCAGGGGACTCCTGGGCACAGAGACCGCTCAGCAGCCAGGGCGAGGAAGGGGCAGGCCAGGCAACCACAGATGCAGGTTAAACCCTTAAATGAACCCTGGAGGAAAAGATTAGGACCGCTTCTAAAGAGCCGGCCCTCACATACCTCAGCCAAGTGCCTCTGTGGCTCCCCAGGTAGGACTTCCGGTTCACCTTTACCCACCTTAGGGCGTTTCCGGTTTCCAGGCCTTAAGATCCCTTGCTAGCGCGCGTGGGTGTGCAATCAGTGAGCGCAGCTGGGGCAAAATGTAATTGACTTTGTTAAAGATACAGGGTCGTGGAAAGCTGTATGGATGTTGGATGGTTTTCTTTGTTTAAATAAACATTTACTTACATTTTTTTTTAAAAAAAGAGGCAAGTTCAGACAGCTGTCTTTGAACCTATTTCCTAGTATTTGACCTGCAGCTAGCTCCTCCCCAATTTCTTCTCTTTAACAGGCAACAAAGTGGAGGAACATTTATTGCCTGCTTGAACAAACATGTTGGTCAATATGTTTACGGAAAGTGTCAAAACTGTGGAGGGTCAGACATTTTACTCTACTTGCAAGCTAACAAGTCACCTGCTACTGTTTCATGGATGCTGTTCTACCAGACTCATGGGTCAGAAGTGAAGGACAGTTTATTATTCACAGAAATAGCAGTAACCAGAGTATTATAAATTTTGGACGAGTTCCCTGAGGCCCAACCCCCACAGGGTGACATGACATAGGTCATGTGACAACTGTCCATGCTGTATGCTACACTGCAGAAGAGGACCCTGAACTTATTCAACAGTAAGCTTGCCTTTTGTTCCAGAGAGAGACTTTATCTTTTTTTAAAATATATATATATATTTTATTGATTTTTTACAGAGAGGAAGGGAGAGGGATAGAGAGCTAGAAACATCGATGACAGAGAATCATCAACCAGCTGCCTCCTGCACACCCCCTACCAGGGATATGCCCGCAGCCAATGTACATGCCCTTGACCGGAATCGAACCTGGGACCTTTCAGTCCGCAGACCGACGCTCTATCCATTGAGCCAAACCGGTTTCGGCGACTTTATCTTTATTTTACTAGACAATACGAATGCCTGCACTTTGCTCCTGATGGTGACACTGCCCTTGTCTACCAAGGCTATTTGCTATGCAAACATTCTTGAAAAGACAGCCCAGAACAAGGGACAATCATTGCTTTACCCATAGCACATGAAAGAAAATCCATGGAGAATTATCTCTCAACAGTATAATTTCCATAAAGTCCACCCTTCTGATGTGTACAGTACTATGAGTTTCGAAAAACATGTACGGTCATATAATCACTACTATAATCAATATAGACTAGTTATCATCCAAAAAATTCCCTTGAACTCCTTTGTCATCAATTTATTTCCCCTACCCTCAGCCCCTGGCAACCACTGACCAGATTTTGGTCTCTATAATTTCATCTTTTCCAGAGTGTTGTATAAATGGAATAAAATATATAGCCATTTGTGTCTTGCTTCTTTCACTTAGCACAATGCTTTGTAGATTAATCCATAGCATTATACGTATCAGTACTTCATTTATTTTTATTGCTGGATAGTATTCCATTGAACGTATGACAATGATTTCATTGTCCATTCACCAGTTGGTGGACATTTAGATTGTTTCTACATTTTTACTATTATGACTAAATATGTTATAACCACCAATGTACAGGTCTTTGTGTGAACATGTTTTCATTTCTTTTGAGTAGATTCTTGAGCCAAATAGTAAGTTCATCTTTAACTTAAAAAAACAAAACAAAGAAAACAATTGATTACTGTTTCCTAAATGGCTGTACTTTATCATTCCTAATAGCACTGGAGAGAAATATTACTTCACATCCTCATACTTGACGTGGAGTTTTTTTCTTTTTTAATTTGTCATTCTCATAGGTGTTCAGTAATATCCCATTATGCTTTTAATTTGCACTTTCCTAATGATTAATGATGTCAAGCATCTTTTCATGTGCCTCCTTTTCATTTTTTATATCTTATTTGGTGAAGCATCTGTTCAAGTCTTTTTTCCATTTTTTAATGTTGTTGTTTTTTTCTTATTGAGTTTTGAGAATTCTTTACATATTCTGGATAGGCTTCTCTTGCCAGACTTTCTTTCTCCCCCGGACCCAGACATTTTTGTCTAGTCTATGGCTTGTCTTATTTTCTTAATATTCAAAGAACCTGTTTTAAATTTTAATTAAATTCAATTTATCTTTTTTCATTTTATGGTTTATGCTCTTCTGTTCTCTCTAGTAAATCTTTGCCTAACTGAAAGTAAAAAATATTTTTATGTTTTCTTTGGTGTATTTTACCATTTTACATTTTTTATTTAGGCTATGACCCATTTTGAATAGTTTTTGTATATGATACAAGGTACAAGTTGAGATTAGAGTTTTTTATACATGTGGATATCCAACTGTTCTATCATTATTTGCTGAAAAGACTATCCTTTATCAATTAAATTATATTGGTGTCTTCGCTGAAAACCAATTAAACATAAATGTTTAAATCTATTTCTGCTATCTCTATTTCATTCATTTATCAGTATGCCTAACCTTTCACAAATATCACATTGTCTTAATTACTGTAACTTTATGGTAAAATGAGGGAGTAGGTATCCTGTGTGTTATTTTAAGAATTGTTTTGGCTATTTTAATTTCTTTACTTTTCTATACACATGTTAGAATCAGCTTTCTGATTTCCACAAAAATACCTGCTATTTTGAATAGGGTTTCTTTGAATTTACAGATTTGTAGGTACAACTTTCCTTTTATTTAGTTCTTGTTTCATAACTTTCATTACTGTTTTATAGTTTATGCACATTTCTTAGTATGTATTTTGTTAATATTTTGTGTTTATAATGCTATTGTAAGTGGATTTTGTTGTTGTTAACCCTGACCCAAGGATATTTTTCCATTAATTTTTAGAGAGTGAAAGGAAGGGGGAAAGACAAAGAGAGAGAGAGAAATATCAATGTGAGACACATTGATTGTTTGCCTCCTGCATATGCCCCAACCAGGGCTGGGGATTGAGCCTGCAACTGAGGTATGTGCCCTTGACCAGAATTAAACCCTGTACTCTTCAGTCCGCAGGCTGACATTCTATCCACTGAGCCAAACCGGCCAGGCCATGAGTGAATTTTTTTCATTTGTATTTTCAAGGTGTCATCTCTAATATATAAAAATAAAATTAATTATTTTATATGGGCCTTGCTAAATTCACTTAGGAGCTTTTTTGTATATCCTTTGGGATTTTCTACATAGACACTCATGTTATCTGCACATAAAGACTGTTTTATTCCTTTCCAATCTGGATGCTTTTATTTTTTCTTAATGCCCTGGCTAGGGCCTCCAGTAAAATGTTGAGTAGAAGTGATGAGATGAGAAAAGACATTTGTGCTTTGTTCCTGGTCTCATGGGGAAAGCATTCAGTCTTTCACACTAAGTATGGTGTTAGCTATAAGATTTTCCTATATGCCCTTTATTAGGCTGAGGGAGTTCACTTCTTTTTCTAGTTTGCTGAGTGTTTTTATCACGAATAGATACTGAAATTTGTCAAGTGCTTTTTCTGCATCTATTGCGATGGTCATGTTTTTCACTTTTTTTAAGTTGTAATATGGTGAATTGTATCAATTGATATTCTAATGTTAAATCAGCCTCACATTCCTGGCATAAGTCCAGTTTGGTTGTGATGTACCGTTAATGCCCTTTTTATATATTCAATTTGCTAAAGTTTTGTTGAGAATTTTTACATCTATGTTCAAGAGGAGTATAGTGGTCTGCTGTTTACTTTTTGTAATGTCTTTGTCTGGTTTTGGTATTAGTATAATGTTGGACACATAGAATTAGCTAGGAAGTATTCCTTCCTCTTAACATTTTTAAAACATTTGTGTAGAGTTGGTATTTTTCTTCCTTCTATGTTTAGTGGAATTTCTCATTGATGTGACCTAAGCCCTGGGTTGTTTGTGAAGAGGGTTTTAACTACAGGTTCAATTTCCTAAATAATATAGGGCTATTCAGGTTATCTATTTATTTTAATTTTTCAATTATATTTGACATACATTATTATATTAGTTTCAGGTATACAACATAGTGATTAGACATTTATATAACTAATGAAGTGATCATCCCAATAAATCTAGTACCCATCTGACACTGTACATAATTATTACAATATTATTGACTATATTCCTTATATATGCTGTACTTCACATCCTGTGACTATTTTTATTGGTACTTCTTAATCCCATCTGCCTTTGCACCTATCCCATTACCCCTTCCCATCTGGCAACCATCAAAATATTGTCTCTATAAGTTTGTTTCTGCAGGTTATCTACTTATTGAAAAAGCTTTGGTAGTTTGTATATTTCAAGAAAATATATCATTTCATCTACATATTTAAAAAATTAATTGGTATAAAACTCTCTACTTATTGTTTTCTTTAAAACATTTTTATAGCTATATAATCTATACTAGAGGCCCAGTGCATGATTTAATCATGCACCTGGTGCACCAGCGGGCTGTCCGCCGGTGCCCCAGGCCTTCCGAAAGCCTCCGGCGCTGCGGAGGCTTTCGAAAGGCCTTGCACCAGAGCAGACAGGCGGCCAGGTCCCCCGCTTTGGCCTTTGATCGCCGGGTCCTGTCTGGCTGGCTGTCCGCCGGTGCCCCAGGCCTTCCGAAAGCCTCCGGCGCTGCGGAGGCTTTTGAAAGGCCTTGCACCAGAGCAGACAGGCGGCCAGGTCCCCCGCTTTGGCCTTTGATCGCGGGGGACCTGTCCGGCTGGCTGTCCGCCGGCGACCCAGGCCTTCCGAAAGCCTCCGGCGCTGCGGAGGCTTTTGAAAGGCCTTGCACCAGAGCAGACAGGCGGCCAGGTCCCCCGCTTTGGCCTTTGATCGCGGGGGACCTGTCCGGCTGGCTGTCCGCCGGCGACCCAGGCCTTCCGAAAGCCTCCGGCGCTGCGGAGGCTTTCGAAAGGCCTTGCGCCGGAGCAGAGAGCCGGCCAGGTCCCCCGCTTTGGCCTTTGATCGCGGGGTCCTGTCCGGCTGGCTGTCCGCCGGTGCCCCAGGCCTTCCGAAAGCCTCCGCAGACAGGCGGCCAGGTCCCCCGCTTTGGCCTTTGATCGCGGGGGACCTGGCCGCCTGTCCGCTGGTGCCCCAGGCCTTCTGAAAGCCTCCGGCAGCCATGGTACAGACGCTGAGCTCCCGGCGCCACTGGCGCCGCGAGCTCAGCGTCCTGCTGGCCCAATCAGCTACCCGGGCCACCCTGAGTCCCGCCCCCTGCGCCTCCTGCTGGCCCAATCGTGGGCGTAGCGGAGTGATGGTAATTTACATATTACCATTTTATTATGTAGGATTACTGCATATTTAATTCCTGTATTGATAATTAGTATCTTTACTTTTTCATAATATATCTGGTTAAAGGTCTATCAATTTTTTGATCTTCTAAAAAAACAGTTTTGTTTTCATTGATTTTCTTTGTTTTTCTACTTGCTGTTCCATTGAATTCACTTTGATTTTTATTGTTTTCTTGAGTTTAATTTGTTTTATTGTTTACTTGAATTTAATTTCCTCTTCTTTTTCTAGTTTCTAGAGATGGAAGCTGAGATAATCAGTTTAGGATTTTAAGTATATTATTTACTTCCAAATGTTTGAGAATTTTGTAGATATTGTTCTTGTACTGATTTCTAACAATTCCATTTTGGTCAAAGGACAAACATTTTATCATTAGAATCCTTTTAAATGTATTGGTACTTATTTTATGGCTCATCATATGGTCTATTTTGGCAAGTGTCCCACATGCACTTGAAGAAAAGATGTATTACACTGTTGTTGGGTGAGTGTCCTATAAATGTCAAATAGGCCAGCTTGCTTGGTAGTGTTGTGCAAGTCTTCCTTATCTTTACTAGTTTTCTGTCTAGTTGTTCTGTCGATTATTAATAGAAAAGTGCTGACATTTTCAACAGTAATTGTTTGATTTATCTATCTCTTTTTGCATTTTGTCAGTTTTTGCTTGGATATTTTGAAGCTCTGTTTTTGGGACATAAACACTTAGGGTTGTTATTTTCTCTTGATGCATTATACCTTTATTACCCTCTTTATCTGTGATAATATTCTTTGCTTTGAGTAATGTTAACACGCTGTATCATTTTTCATCCTTTCATTTTTCACTCCTTTATGTCTTTATATTTAAGGTGCATTTCTTATAGGCAGCAAGTAGTTGGGCCTTATTTTTTATCCAAGTTGACAATTCTATTTTGTCATTAGGGCTGTTAAAGCATTTGCATTAAATGTGGTTATTGAATAACATTGTTATAAAGTTAACTTTAAAATACTATTGAGAGGCACAAAATACTGTTTTTAATAATGGAAAGGCTACTGTATTATTGGATAGAAAAATCAATATTATAAAAATTTCAGTTATTATTAATTTAGTACATAATTTATTTTGATCCCTATAAAATGATAGGTTACTTTTGAAGTAGATAAGTTGAATCATATGTTGATATGGAAAAATAATCATGCAAGAATCTATAAGAAAATAATGAAAAATAAAAGTAATGAGGGGAAATTTGTCTTATAAATGTTAAAATATGTTATAAAGATATAGTAATTAAATAGTGTGCTATTGACATGATTGGAAAAAATCTATGAGTGGAACAGAAGAGGGAATGAAGAAATAGACTCAACATTCATTTAAAATTTTTGTATATGAGAAAAGTATATCAGTATAGAAAAGATGTGTTCTCCAATTCATGGTACTCAGAAACTCAGAAGCCCTCAGAAAATAAATTTTAATCTCTTTTTCACACTTTACATTTATGTAAATTACATTTGGATCAAAAATTTAAACATATAAAATGCCAAGCAAAGACATAAAAGTACTAAACAAAGACATGAGAGAAATTTTAAAAAATCTTAAAACATTAAAGCTTTTATGTACTCAACACGAAACCAGAAGGTTTAAAAAATTGATAATTCTCAAAACATAAAAAAAATTTAGGATAAAAATATAGTCAACTGATCATTGACAAAGGCAATTCACAGGAGAAAAGATAATCTTTGCAACAAATGGGGCTGGAAGAAATAGACTTCCATCTGTGAAAAAAGCAAAGAAAAGGAATAAAGAAAATAAACACAGACTTTATACCTTTCACAAAAATTAACTCAAAATGGATTATAGACCATTTTGAGTAAGATACAAAATTACAAACCTCCTACAAGAAAATATGGAATACAATTCACATGATCTTGAGCTTTGTAATGAGTTTTTAGATACAACATGCAAAGTATTATCCATGAAATAAAAAATGGATACATTGAATTTTATTGGAGCTAAAAATGTCTGCTCTGTTAAGGGAATGAATAAGACAGGTCACAAGCAAGGAGAAAATATTTGCAAACATATGTTCCATAAAGGGCTAATGTCCAAAACACACAAAGAACTCTTAAAACTCAGCAATAAGAAGATACTCAACCCAATTATAAAATGGGCCAAAGATCTGAATAGATACCTTATCAAAGAAGATCTACAGGTGGCAAATAAACAATTGAAAGTATGTTCACCATCATTTGTCATTAGGAAAATGCAAATTAAAAAAACAAAGAGATACCACTACATACCTATTAAAATGACTAAAATAAAAAGAAAACACAAAAAAAAATCCCTTTCAATACTAATTTCTGACAGGAATGTGGAGGAACAGGAACTCTCATTTATTGCTGATGGGAAATTAAAATGATACAGCCATTTTGGAAGAGGGTTTGGCAGTTTCTTACAAAGCCAAACATATTCTTGTTATATAATCCAGCAATCACACTCCTAGGTATTTATCTATGTGATTTGAAAACATATCTATACAAAAGCCTACACATGAATATAGCAGTTCTATTCATAATTATCCAAGACTGGAAGTGACCAAGATATCCTTTGATAGGTGAATGAATAAACAAACTGTAGTACATTCATATAATGAAATACTGTTCAATGATAAAAAAAGGGATGTGCTATTAATCCACACAAAGACATGGATAATGGATGAATCTTAAATGCATATTTCTAAGTGAAAGAAGCCAGTTTGAAAAGACTATGTTATTTCATTTATATTACATTCTGGAAAGGGCAAAACTATAGAGATGGTAAACAGGACAGATGCTAGTGGGTGAGGTCAGAGTGAGGGTTGAATAGGTGAAGCAAAGGGGATTTTTAGGATGATGAAACTACTCTGTATGATACTATAATGGTGGCCACATGACACTATACATTTGTCAAAATCCACAGAACTTTATAGTCAAAAGAGTTAACCTCAACACATGGAAATTTTAAAAAATCGTTTAGGAGATCATTTGCGGGAGATGTCCTAGAATGGAAAATAGAACATGACAAAAGAATCTAATTGTACAATGCATGAAACAACCTCACTGAAGCAAGGGTGGGGGGGGAGGTGTTTATGTAATTATTTTGGCAATAAGTAGAATCTGTAAGACTAAAAGCAAAAGGATCTGTACTTAAACACTGCGCTCTAGCTGGTAAAGTTTCCTCCCCATGGGAGTACAGGTCAGTTATTACTCTAATTATGCAGTACAGAAGAAACTTCCCAAATGACACATATTTTTCTCACTCAAAGTTCAGCGGTTGATGGTGAGTGGGGATCTCTGCCTCGGGCTAGGGACCAGGTTCACATCTGCTCCAAGGGCTCTCAGTTCGGGGACCCCCAGCCACCTAGGGCATGATCGAGAAGAGGGTGGATCAATGGTGGGCTACAGAAGCACAAGTGACCAAACCAAACCACACAAGTTGAAGCCTCTGCTCCTATCACATCAGCTAAAATCATATAGGCCATAGCAATCCATGTGGTCAAATCCAACGTCAATGCATCAGGCATATAGACACTTATTACTCTATTGAGGGCCACTACAAAGGGTCCCAACAAAGAGAATGCCATCTCTTTCAGGAAGACAGTGATGAGGTGGAAACAATATCCAATCTATAAAACTCCAGCTTTCAATTCTTCTTCTTTTTTTTTTAATGACAAAATTAATCAAAATGAATCCATGCTCATTGTTAAATATTTGGGAAATATAGAAAAGTAACAAGTGAAAGTAAAACCCCCACTATCTGAACGTAGCTTTGACTAACATTTTGCTGTGATTTTTTTGTCTCACTGTTAATAGTGATCCTCGAAAACCTCCTGTTCTCCCTTTGCCCCCCTCCCCCAGCCCTGCAGTCATTCCCTTGGGCTTGGAAAAACAGTGTACACTATTAGACTTGTGAAATAGAAAGCTTCTATGCATTAGAGTCAGAAGTGAAAAAGATTTAATTCATTGGAATGCTAGAATACAAGTTACTTGAAACTCAATAAGAAGACGTGAAATAGCCTACATTGAGGTGAGAAAAAAAAATTGTACAAGATGGAGATGAAAACTTAACACTTCATGTGCGAAAGATCTGAGTATTCCAATTTATCATAAATAAAACAGGAGCCAATCCCAAGGCTGCTTTAACAGATGTATCTGAGCTAAGAGTGGATTGTGTGTGCACTATATATGTACATGTGTGTGTTCGTTATTTTAAATGCAGAACACTTTTTGAAAGATATACAAGAAACTGCTAACAGTGATCATCTCAAAGTAGAGGAGGACTTTCAGAGAGGGAGTACATTACTTCTCATTTTATTTCTTTTTTGTGTATGAAAAATTTTTTATCATGGCTATCTATTATTTTTGTGTTGTAAACGCTTAAATTGCAAGAATGTAAGAGAGATGGTAGAAATATTGCTGGGGCTGGATGAAGCTGTGCTCAGTTGGGGGCATGCTGGTTTTTTATTGTTTTTATTACAATAGCACAATGTGACATTATTAAGCAAATACTCAGTATATATCCTCATAATTGTAGTCATAGCTTATACACAATCCTGTAACGCTGGCTGCATCGTTTGATCTTAGCAGTGGTCAGGCACACAGGCTCTGGAATTTACCTGCCTGGGCTCCAGCTATATGATCATAGGCAAGTTACGCACTCTCTCTGGGCCTCTTTCATCACTTTTAAAATGGGAATAACAGTGTTATCTACCTTGTGGGGTTATTTTGATGATTCAAGGAGGTAATCACTAATATGCTTTGAACACAGTCTGGGGTGTAATTGGGACTCACTTTAAATGTTAGTTATTAGTATTCACTCTTCCCAGGTTTCTATGTAGTTTCTATATAGGTTCTATGTATAATGCATGCTACCCTATAGCCTAAATATGTCATAATTGAATGAATCATTCTATTGTCTGGCATATACATATAAATGTGTGTGTGTTGCTATGAAGATGCTATAAACCAGTACTTCTCAGCCTTTAATATGTGTATACATAACCTAGGGAACCTGCTAAAATGCAGGTTCTAATTCCGAAGGTATAGGATGACCCCTGAAATTCGGCATTTCTGGCTAACTCCCTAGGGGTGCTAATGCTACTGGTCCATGGACTGAACTTTCAATGACAAGTTATAACATCTAGTGAAAATAGGAGGATAAAGAGGGGTTTAGAAACAGTTATTGGAGAAATAAGGGGTAATTCATCTGGATAATATACGTATGGTCGCTCTTGAATAACTTCAAATACTGGGAAGACTGTCACACAAGGAGAAGCCCAATTTTCTGGCACTTCAGACTACTAGGTAGAAATTATAGGGAGGGAAAAAATTTGTTTCAATATAAGGAAGAACTTTTCTGCAGGTTCTGCTTGTTCATCTTCACAGCTCTAGGGGGTCTGAGAACTAGCACCACTGGTCCAGCCAGTTCTCCCAGTGGCCACACTTCAGCAGAGCAAAGGGGGTGTGGGGAATGAATGGCCCCACTCACAGTGGCAGCTTGGAGGGACTCTTCCAAAAGAGCACACAAGGGGAAATAAGCCTCCCAAATGTGGCCAAGGAGCCCGAGTCCCTGTGATATTCTTCATGCCCCTCTGGGATCTTGCTGGGCCTTCTCCCACCTTGAGGGTGGGTAGTGAGACCTTGTCTTGTGACTGGATAGTCTGCCTCTGAGTTCTTCACAGCGCCAGACTCTTCAACTCTGCCAGCAGTCGCACTGCTTTCTAACTCATTTCCTGGCTCTTGGTCTCTCCATGAACTTGCAGCCCGCAGACTGCCAAGGCGGCAGACTTCAGTGACAGATTTCTGCTCACCACGTGGCCAGGAAGGATCTGGGCATGTCCTTCAATGGGATGTAGACATCTCGTCCTCCCGCTGGCAGAAGTCAGTGGCACCTAAGTTCTCTCCTCTCTGTAAGTGGTGGGCCTGGCTCTCCACCCGCGGAGTGGGAACAGCTGTGCATCTGTGGGAAAGGAAGAGCACAGATTTCCTGTCCCAGTTCTGCTTGCAAGTTGAGTGCCATTAGGGTCCTTAGGCGACTTCTGAAAGGCAAAAGAAAGAGGGGAAGCATGCAGGGAATAAGGAAGAGGGCTTCCAGAACAGCTCAAGTTTGGAGTGGAGCAGTGCCCCTGGCGCTGGCAGAGATGTTCTAGAATCATAGAGTCTGACCTGGGGGAGGGGTTGTCATAGGAGAGACTTTCTGTCAGTGATCTCCTGCAGCAGGACCACTTTTGTCCTGAGAGACAGCTATCTCTCCAATTCCAGAGCCATCTCTCTCCTCAACCCAGCACAAAACCCGCCAGACAGAGCCTTTCCTCCCCGACCCCCACCCCCATTTGTCATTTTTTGCAATGAGACAAGCTGGGTATGAGGTGAGATGCTCTGTGGAATTAGAACTCAAAACTAATGTCCTTCTGCCCAGCTGGCATGGCTCAGTGGTTGACTGTAGACCTATAAACAGGAAGTCACGGTCATTTCTATCCCACTCTTCCTCTCTGAAATCAATTTAAAAAAAATAAAAGACTGATGTCCTTCGTGTGCTATCTAAGGTGCTAGTTTGAGAAGACAGTCGGGGAAGGTGAAAGTCCCCACTATTAGTGATTCACAAATACTCATGACAACAGGAAAGCGGAAGCACACCCACACCATAGTGCCTTGCCCCAGGGTTGGGTTAGGTGCCCTGTCTTTCATATGTTTATCTTCTGGTGCTGAGTCTGTAAAAGCAGATATTTGCCTTGAATCCCAAGGGCTGGTTCTGTGACCCCACAGAGCTGGTTCTCAGTAAAATCTTATTGAGTGGCTGAGCATCTGGAACAGAGGGAAGGGCAAAGAAGGGCCAAGAGCAGACAGGAGAATGGCAGTGCAGAACTCCAGCATGGGGTCTGGCACATGGTAAGTACGCACCCTCATAGCAGTGCACCAACTTATTGGGTGGGCCTTCTTTTTCATTACCATCTGAGAAATAATTATCATTTCTCTCAAGTTCTAAACCTTGGAACATTGAACAAATCAATTGAAGGTATTTTTTGAACACACATTGTACTCTTCCCTGTGCTCAATACGGTCAAAATGTATGCAGCCCTCAACTCAAAGCTACTTAACCAATATTCTTGGAACAGAATAGGCTTCTGATGGACATCTGTTTAATGAATGAATGTGAAGCCCAAACGAAGATGGGACACAACATGAAAACCTTCTATTCGTTGATTTCCACAAGGGGAAGGAGAAAGATATGAGAGAAAGGAAATAAGAAAGGAGGGGAGAGTGATTCCTACTAAAACCTAATTCAGCCTGAAGGAATTCTGGGCTGAGCTTGTGTGTTGAGCTGCTGGCCAGGTGGAACTCTAACTTGAATCTTGGTGGTAGACATGCTCTGAAGGGGTGGAAAGGCTTGCCAGCATCTCATTGCATATTCCCACTTATTGTTAGGTTCTAGTCACTCCTCCAGCCCTCCTTGGCCTTGAGTATCTTACAAACACACTTATTAGACAATTAAACAATTAAATGCTAATTCGGATAAAAGGCCTGGACATAGCACCTTATTCCCATCAATCTCTTCCCCAGAGGCTGGGACTGGCCTCTGGAGAGAGTGTGAAAATAATAGGTCATGTGCACATCTAATTAGTATTGAGTGGGAAAGATTGCTTAAGGCCCAAGTGGGATGCAGAAAGAGAATGAGGTTGGAGCTATAAGATCAAACTCTTTGTGGAAGTGGGAAGTATCATCTCCCCACCCCTATCAATATGCACATTCACTTTATTACTATTGTTTTCTTTAACAGAAAGCTCACAAGTTCACATGACTGCTATGGTAGAGTTCAAATGTATTGTCAAGATGTCTTTAAGGGATAGAGAGCATACAAGGAAGGATCTTTACACTCTGTGTGCATGGTTTGGTCTATGGCATCTTCCAGAGCTGGAGCCCTGTGGGTAAAGGAACGGGACAAATGGTGGGCTGGCCAGAGCACAGAGATTGGACCAGTCCTTAGGCCCTAGGAAAGGAGCAGGTCCAAGCATCAGACAACAGAAGAGTGACTAAGCAGGGTAATAAAAAGAAACTGCCTCCTTCCTGAATAAGAACAAACTTCCAAGTCACTTAAAGTTAGAAATAGATTAAAATTAATAGACACCATTTATGGAGAATTTACAATGTTTCAAACACTGCACTATGTTACATGCATTATTTCAATTAATTGCTGTAATGATCCTGTGATGTAAGTATTAGAACCCTTACTTTACAAGTAAGGAAACTAAGGAATAGAGAGATTAAATAAATTGTCCACGATCATAAAGCATTCCTTACAACCCAGAAGCACATGCTTAGCTCTCTTAGTATAAAATATGGTCCTACTTGACACCTCCAGAGAGGCAAGTGGTGTTCCCTCCCCAGCTGGCCTATTTAAAACTGGCATCTGGGTGACTTCAGGCCAAACTCACAGACAGAGGGCACAGCACTAGCCCATTAGATCATAGGGTCAGTGCAAACAGCAGAGTGGGAGGAGGCCTTGCCAATATTTCCCAACAGGAAAGGACATGAGAATAGGTCAGGAGGTAGCACTGAACCACCCACTAGGAACTGGTATCCTAGACCATGATAACCACATGTCCAGTGGGTACAGTATCCCAAGATGTAGTCTTTGCAAACATTTAATATCAGTATGGGGCACAAAGCTGAAGCAATAAGGGACTCTGGCAGGCATACACAGCATTTAGGGATGTTAACAGCCAACTATGGCCAGGAATAAGAGGAAACCTGCAGGTGGTGATCAGAGGGGGACAAAGACTGAGAACAAGGCAAATTCTGAGAAATGTTTGGGTCCCAGAGACAAACTCAAGGGCAGGACAAATCTCTGGAAGGCTTGAGGTCAACCAGGGCCTGTTACAGGAAAACCTGGAACCCAGAGATGGGGGTTTCACCATAGAGAATGAGACCAGTGTCCACAGGGTCAAGCAAAGATACAGAGAGAGGCTGATCCTAGAAAAGGGGTGAATGCCTTGGTTCTAAAATCCAGGACACCTGAGATGGTACCACAACCAGGTAGATGAAATCCCAAGTCAACAAGTCATAGACCCCAGGTTCCTTACAGAGCACCTGCCTGGAGCAGATATGGTCCCTAAGACTGGGAGGCTGTGCCTGCCTGAAAGGGTTAAATAGTGCAGTTACGGGAGTGGGGAAGTGCTGGAGTCAGGATCTGAGCAGGCAGCCCGTCCTGTCACTCTCATTCTGTCCAGTGTGATATCAATTGAGGATCAGCCATCTCTGGAAATCCAGTAGACAGATAACACGGACATGTCAAGTAAATCAATCTCCAATTGACCTGGACCAGCCATTTCTGCTTCTCGCCCTGAGCGGGTGCCACTCAGGAGATGGCTGACAGCATGCACCATAATGTCATGGCCTTCCCACAGACTGCCCCAGGCTTCACGTTCATTGTGACAGGCTCTTCTCCCTGAGGCCAGAGTAGCTGCAGGGAGTGGACATGGTCCAACAGAAGTATGAGCCTTACCAAGGTAACCTTCAGGCCAGAAACCTTGCCATGTCTTGCCAGTGTCCTCAACAGGCCTAAGGACAATTACCTCACTACCAACAACAAGCAATCCAGCCATCAGAAGTTGAGCCACCAATCTAGAAATCTCTGCTTCCTCCTCTAGGGTCTCTAATGTCTCCTCATCGCCTGGACAGGAAACTAGAGGTCTGAATCCAGCACTGGTCCTGAAGCTGCCCTCCTCTCCCCTGCCTGGCTCTGGACTAATCCCAACCCATCAATACAAGGGACAGAGAAGCCCCCTTCCCCACAGTGGATTGGAAGCACAGGCCTGGACATGGCACCTTATTCCCATCAGTCTCTTCCCCAGAGGCTGGCTACAAACAACCCAAGGGAACTGTGGTTCTGGAAGGCAAGGCCTACCCATAGTCATTTAAGTAAAGTGAGAGCCTAGCTCTGGGAAATGAACTCGTGAATGAATATAGAGATGAAGAAATACATGAATGGGAGTCATTCTTATCCATGAAAGGTTTTGCTAAGAAGATGTGTCTGGAAAGAGACAGGCTTTGTTGTTTTGTTCCCAGGACCCGACCTTGGTAGAACACAGTGTGCCCTGATGAAAGAAAGACAAGCATATAGAAGGCACTAATACTGAATCATTAATCAGGGATTTATGTCCTACTCTCTGATCACCCAATAAGAGATATTTGTCTCTCAAGGCTTGAAGCCTCGTTTCTCCTTCCAGAGGCCAGTGTGAGACCAACATTTCAGTTTATCCTGTTCCTCTTCCTCCTTCCTCCCAACCACTTCAATCCCCTACACACACACACACACACACACACACACACACACACACACAGAGAGAGAGAGAAAGAGAGAGAGAGAGAGAGAGAGAGAGAGAGAGAGAGAGAGATGCCCACAGCAGTTTAAATTCTACACATCCCTACATTAAGCATCTCTCTTCTCTCATGTCATTTCTGTGTCTTCAGATGCCATGAGAATGAGGCTCTTCATTCACCATTTGGGCCCAGCCCATGGGGTGGTCTGTGGCTGCAGATGAGGTTGTTTATCTCGGGACCCACTCATTTTGCTATTTCTTGTTCCTCACCCCTGCAGACCACACAGTGGCACAAAGGCTGTGAGGGTGCTAAAGTGATGGGGCCTCCTTTAGGCAGAGTGTGGGGTGTGTCTATAGGCCCTAGCTCCAGATAAGTGTATAGCTCAGAGAAAGCAGCGCCCTTGAGACACTGGTAGTCACAGATCCCACAAGGCCAGTAGGTGTGGCCAGGGCTCAGCAGTCTGGAGAGGAGGCTAAGTCCTTTACCGCAGCCCAGTTTTGACTCAGTGTTAGGAGAATGGGCCTGAGCTTAGCAGCCTGAGAAGCAAAACTAAAGGGTTGTAAGCAGTAACATCTCTTTGCTTCCTGAATTTGAAATTTCATTGAAATAGCATATAGACCACCCAGGATGGGCAAAATTAGGTTTATTGTTGTATGTGAAACAGAGTTAATTCTTGTATTATTATTTATTAAATTTTGTATTATTTTGCATAGAAACAACTATAAACCTACTTCTGTATATTACAGAATAGAGCCCACCTCTTGCAGGGTGTCACTTCCCAGCTGGTGTCAAAATGGAGTCTTAAACAAACCATTCCCACTCTCTTTCCTGCTTCTTGATTGTGGATGGAGGACATAACCCTTTTGGCATAGTATTTTCAGGCTCTGGACCCATATGGAGAGTCTATCCATCCTTTGTCTGCAATCTTCTGATCTTGTTCCTTCCAAGATTCTAATCACCCAACCAATTCAGCAGCCACTGTCAAAAATTGTGCAGACCCTACCTCAGCTCATCTCTCCTTCTAGGCAGAATTGGCCTGCCAGGAGGCCTTCCCTTCCCCAGTGGTGTTTCAGGCTATCTCTGAGTAGAGATGTAACTCCCCAGCATTCACTTCTTGGTGGTACAAACAGATACTATCGGAAACACCTGAAAATCAAGCTCAAATTTTTACCATTGTTATTTAAAAGGCCACAAGAAACTTTCTCATGGAGTCATAGGCACTGTGTGATATTTAAGAGGATAGCGTGATAATCAAGAATTAGTTTTATTTCCCAAATATTTTTAGTGCTCCACTTTTAAGTACACAATAGATTGCATTTCCTGGTCTCCCATTGGTGGGTTGGGACTATAGACTACTTCTACCCAGTGAGAAATCATATGTGTTTCTCTGTGGCTGAGTGTTTAATTGCTGGTATGAGACCCACCAGATCTATGTCTCCCTCTGGGTGGGATACACTTGGGCCCTTTCATAACCATGATGACCATAGCCCTCCCCATCTCCCTCCCTAACTAACCCTCAGTGGAAGATGGTGTTGAGTGAGAAAATTTAAATCTTTACTATTTTAAGTCACTGAGATTACAGGAGTTATTGTTACTACAGTATAGCCTAGCCTGACCTGAGTGACACAGATGCTGAGAAGTCACAGTCTCTGAAGACACATGATTGATTGATCACAGCTAGTTAGCACTGTGTGAAAGATGGTTTGCTGAGTCCCAACTACCACACTTACAAAACTGCCTATTATGAGAACAAAAGCTGCCTCACTTCTAGCTGTGCCCTGGGCAATGCCACTGTAATATTTCCCCATCTTCAAGGATACCAAGAGCCCATTTGGAGCGAACCCCATCCACAGTATTCTTGATCTAGAGGGGACTATCAGTAGAGCATTTAAAAAATATTCTGGGCCCAGCCGGCATAGCTCAGTGGTTGAGTGTCACAGTTCAATTCCCAGTCTGGGCACATGGTCAGGTTGTGGGCTTAATCCCCAATAGGAAGCATGCAGGAGGCAGCCTATCAGTGATTATCTCTCATCATTGATGTTTCTATCTCTCTCACCCTCTCCTTCCTCTTGAAAACAATGAAAATATATTTTAAAAAATATTCTGGCATTTCCCTACCATCTCTTTCTCAAGACAAGGAGAGGGGAGTCTTTTGGACCTTGTCAAGGGATACAGCAAGAGGGTAGACTTTTGAATTCATTCTTTCACTACTTTAGAGCTTTCTGGACTTTTGGTTTTCACCCAGCATGGGCCAGTCTTCAGTAGAAATTTTCATTAAAAAGCATCCAATTGTTGGAATCCAGCTGACTGTCCAAGCAGACACTCAGCAGGGACAGTGTATTATGGACTCACCTCTAATAATAGCTTCTGCCTCATTTAAAATTACATTTCACCCTCATTAGTTAAGCACTCTCAAAATGTATGCCACCAAGTTACCCCAGATGATGGACCTACTAGTATAGTTATTTTCAGGAACAACATTTTTCTTTACCTTGATTATTAATTTCACCCTGCATGCCATGTTGAGTCTAACTCTTGCTTATTCAGAGAACAACAATGAGGTAGGGCCAGAGTGTCAACCACTTTTGTAGGCAAGCTATGGGCAAGGGGAGTATTTCAGCAGGGTTTAGAGAGGCAGGGTCATCAAGTCCTCCAGTGCTCACAGATGTCCCCATCCCAGCATTTTAAGCCCTATCCACCCATGCCCCTGGTTGATGAGGTTGTGAATTAGCTATTGTTGTCATTCAAAAACCTCAAGATTCAATCCCTGAAAATATTAAAGGAGTATCAGCCCAACAGCCACAAGTAATGAGATTATTTGCTCTAAGGAGAGATTTTTTTATGTTTGAGCTTAGGTTAGGACACTTTCTTAGGCTAGCAGATGGTCTCATGAGGACCCATATTCCCAGGTCTCATCCCTTGTGTGCTCTATGGCAGGGTTGCTGGTCCCCAGTGCTGCACACTCATTGGACTCCTGGTCATCTCAGGTAAGCACAACAGGTAACTGAGGAGCTGTTCCTTCTCTGTATATTTATACATTCCATTCGGGCCCACGACCAATTCTACACAGCCTGAGGACCTGCTGTCTACAACTAATTTCTGGAACCAATTTCTACATCAGCCAAGATTCTGCCGCAATAAGAGAAACCAATTCTGACTGCCTTAAGCAGGGGGAAAACGTGAGGAAAGAGTGGAGAGTGTGTGTATATGTGTGTGTGTGTGTGTGTGTGTGTGTGTGTGTGTGTGTGTGTGTATCTTTGCTTGCGTGCGCGCGCGATTAATTGGAAAGATCCTGAAGTAGCTCACAGAATTGAGGAATAGAAGCTGAAAGGCTGGCCTGGTAATGGTATTTCAGGGACAGGGCTGTCCCATGCATTTCAGCAGCAGCAGCAGCAGGAACTAGGAGACCTTCTCAGGTGCCAACCCTTCGTCTTCCTTTGCCACATAATTCTATTCCCCAGGATAGGATATGATATTGGTCCAGTGAGGGCCACGTGTCTAGTCCTGGGGAGAGTCAGAATTTGTTACCAGCAGAAGGAGCAGAAATGGGTGTTCATGTAGGAAAGTCTCAACCACTTCACCTAGCCCAAGGCCATATAGCCCCTTTCTCCTGAACATTCTTTCCACTGAACCAGTGTTGGGGATCCTGGGGAGACAAGGCTGCTGGAAATAAATAAGTTCTTTGTCTAGAGGAAACATTTGTATCTCTGGGACCCTAGACACAGGGACTCTTGGGCCCCTCATCCTGGCCTTTTTCTGAAGAAACCCCCCTGAGCCTCTCTGCTCAGTCCCCCTGATTCCTCTGCCTTAATTTACAGAACAGAATTCTCAAGCATTGCAGGAGCCTGGAGAAGGGAGACAGACCAGGTGGGATTCTTCCTCCAGATTCAGGGGCAGAGATTCAGGCTCTCTCTTTTCCATCCCTGCTAGTAGCTCATAGTTAGGAAAGATACCGTTCTCTATTTCCATTGGGTGGACTTAACATGCGCCTGGGTGAACCTCCTTAGCACACTTGGAAAAAGGGTGGGTATCATTCAAACCCTCTCAACACTTTACCAGCAGCAGCCTCTCTTGGGAGGATTGAACTCTGTTTGAGGTCAATGAGAGTATGAAATTTCCTCGCTGGAAGTGTGAAAGCTCACTTCACTGACAAAATGCATCTCCTCAGACACAGCACAGGGAAGACTGGGCTCCAGGGAGCACTAGACTTTGGAGGACAAACACTCATAAGACTCCATCTCCCAGCTTGAAAGAGTATTGGCAACTGTCCATGGCCAACAGTTCTGTGAGTTTCCAGTGGTTCGTTTGTGTGACCAGCAGCTCTACCTCATCATGACCATCTTATGACATGGCAGAACAGTCTTCACACCCAGCCTAGGAATCTGCCCCTCAGCACTTCCTTCATGCCATGGGCTAACTGAAGAATATCTGACTTGCCTCTTCCCTGCCAAAGCCCTGCAGTGGCTCCCCCACCTTCATGTGTGGTCCCTGACTGCGTTCTAGCCTCATTCTCCCCTTCATATTTGGCTCCCATGCCATCCACTATTTTTCAAGCTCACCTCATTAGATGCCTCCTAACCACATCCTTATATCCTCTCCCAGGAGAACTGGCTATTTGTTGGTGCCCCAGTCTGTCTCCTATTTCTTTTAGAACTATCTTAGCATGTTTGTGCAATTATTTGCTTAACTGCCTGCCTTCTCCAGTATACTACTGCTCCTCCAGGGCAGCCTCTCTGAGGGCCCAGCCTAGTGCTTGGCATGAAAGCCATTGAGAGCATTTATTGAAGAACAGGTGCGTGCCTGGAGCAGCCCTGCCCTGCATACTCTATACAACATTATAATCTAGGACCTGGTGCCGGCACCTGCACAAGCACTGTCTCTCTTCTTCAGTCTAACTGGATCCACATTGACAGCTTTATAGAGCCTCCTCTCTTTTATTCCCTTGATGCCACTTTGTAGATTTTCAAATAGTGTCAAAGCTTTAACTTTTACCAGCAGCCTCCTCACACTGTTTCTAGCAGAGAACAGCAGGTTGGGAGAAGAGTTATGAAAAGCATCTTTCCATTTTTAGTAAATTCCAAATTTCTTAAAGCCAGGTATCAGAATAAGTTGGGAAGTAATATCAAATGACAGAGAGAGACAAGCAGATTGGCCATACATGCTTTACAACTCCCATTCCTGATCTTGGGTTTTCCATCTATAAAAGAAACTGAACTTCCTCAGAGGCTTGCTATGAAGTTTAATGGAGTAAAACAGGTTAAACACCTAGCTGTGCCCAGCACATGGAAGGCACATGACCATCCCAAACAAATAAGCAGTAAAGAGGCTGTTTAAGTGAGAATTTTCAAGAAACTCCTAAAAATAATTTTAAAATCTAGAAAAATCAGCAACGTGGAACTTAAGAGGAGTTTATAAGAACATGCTGTGAACTCATTATGCTTTTAATCAGAAATTCCTTTTCCCTAGCAAAAACCAGAGACCCTACTGTTTCCAGAGAAAAGCTCAGTCCAGAACCCCCAAGGCTAACAGTGACAATTCTGGATGACCATTAATTCTGGGAAAGAAGCATCTTTTGTCTACTAAAGCTGAACATATACATACCTCCTGACATGGCAATTTCATCCAACAGAATCATGTCCATAAAGGCATGAAAAATCAGGTACAGCATTATTCATAGCAACACTGTGCATGAGAGCCTAAAACCTGAAACTACCCAAATGACCATCAACTGAAGAATGGATAAAGTAATACTGGTGTATTCATACAATGGAATATTGCACCTCAATGAGAATGAATGAACTGCAACCACATGTTTTCGACATGGGTGAATCCCATCACTGTAATGGTGAGTGAAAGAAGCCAGACACAAAGGACTACATGCTCTTTGATTCTATTTATGTAAGTGTCAAAAGCAGGTGAATCACATATATGCTGTTTGAAGTCAAGAGAGTGCTGATGAATGGATAGAAAATATGATACATAAATATAATGAAATATTATTCGGCAATAAAAAGGAAGGAAATCCTGACATTTGTGACAACATGGATGGATCTTGAGGGCATTATAATAAGTGAAATAAGTCAGAAAAAGACAGACACTGTATGAACTCATATGTGAAATCTGAAAAAAAGTGAACTCATAGAAACAGAAAATAGATTGGTGGTTACCAGAAGTGAGGGGTGAAGGTGGAGGAAATAGGTGAAGGTGGTCAAAGGGTACAAACTTCTAGTTATAAAATAAATAAGTTCTTGGGATGTAATGCACATCATGGTGACTATAGTTCACAATACTGTATTGTATATTTAAAAGTTGCTAAGAGATTAGATCTTAAAAATTCTCATCATAAGGGAAAAACAATTATAACTATGTGAAGTAATGAAGTTAACTAAACTTATTGTGATAATCATTTTACAATATATACTCATATCAAATCATTATGTTATACACTTTAAGCATATAATGTCATATGTCAACTAGAGGCCTGGTGCACAGATTCATGCACTGGTGGAGGGGGCGTGGCCTGTGGGGATTGCCTGTTATGGGATTGCCACTCATCCCAGTCAGCAGAGTGGCTGTGGACCTGCCCTAAGTGGCTGTGGACCCGTCCTGCATTGAGTGTCTGCCCCCTGGTGGTCAGTGCACGTCATAGCGACTGGTTGACTGGTCATTCTGGTCATTCCTCCATTTGGTTGCTGGGTGTGTGTGTGTGTGTGTGTGTGTGTGTGTGTGTGTGTGTGTATATATATATATATATATATATATATATATATATATATATATTACCAGTATAGCTCAATGAAACTGGAGAAAAATCAAGAGGATGGTCACCATTGGAAGGAGTAGTTTTGGCAGGGAGGGCAAACACAAAAAGGGTAATTTATGGGGTGCTGGTAATATTTTATTTCTTAACCTGGGGTGCAGGTTACATGCACATGTCCAAATAACTAAAATTTGCCCAATTGTAGATTTATTATTTGTGTTTTTTACTATATGTATATTATACTTCAAATTTTAAAATTAAATTTATTGGGGTGACATTGGCTCCTAAGATTATATAGGTTTCAAGTGTAAATTTCTATAACCACTCAAAGTCAAATTATCTTCTACCACCATATATTTGGCCCCCTTTACCCTTTACTACCCCACTCTCCCTTCCCTCTAGTAACCACCATACTGTTGTCTGTGTCTATGATTTTCAGTTTTATATCCCACAAATGAGTGAAATCATCGTATAGTTCTTAGCTTTTTCTGACTGACTTATTTCACTTAGCACAGTGGTCAGCAAACTCATTAGTCAACAGAGCCCAATATCAATAGTACGATTGAAATTTCTTTTGAGAGCCAAATTTTTTAAACTTAAACTATATAGGTAGGTATATTGTTATTAAATTAATTAGGGTACTCCTAAGTTGGCCTTTGCTAAAAACTCAAGGGGCCAAAGAGCCGCATGTGGCTCGCGAGCCGCGGTTTGCCGACCACTGACTTAGCCTAATATTCTCAAGGTCCATATATGTTGTCACAAATGACAGTATTTCATCCTTTCTTATGGCTGAGTAGTATTCCATAGTATATATGTACCACATCTTCTTTTCCCAGCCTTCTTTCAAAGGACACTTTGGTTGTGTCCATGTCTTGAGCACTGTGAATAATGTTGCAATGAACATAGGGGTGTATATGTATCTGTGAATAAATGTTTTCAATTTATACTTCAATTTTTAAAAATCACTAAAATGTTGCCACACATGCATACACACACACACACACAAAAAGGTAGCGTATGGCAAGGTCTCCAAAAGAGTGGTCATGGAGAATGTCTGGGTGAAATGTGGTTCCTAGATGTGTGGCAAGATGATACCCACTCCAAGCTGAATGGAACACAGGATTCTTCCAGTGTTGACACAACATCTAATTAACTGCCCAAAGCCAAAGAAGAAGGCTTTTGAGATGAATTCTGATCCCAGGACTCCCCTAAACCTGCCTTGGGTTATGGACTATGATTCTTTAAAAATACTTTACTCCAGATAATTGGACAGGAAAAAGCTCCAAGTCTATTTAATAAATGTAAAGAGGGTAATCCCTGGCTCCCTCAAATTTTAGATACATCATCCCATTGACTGTATGCTCAGAGTTGGTGCCAGCTTTGTTTCAGACAAACTGTAGGCCTCTGTACTTCAATCTAAAATACTCTGTGAGGTTTTCCCTAATTGGAAATTCAAGTAAAGATAACCCACGACCTGGAAGCATGTATTGATCTTGACATCAACTGTTTACACCGCAGACAGAAATCAAACCTGGCCCAAGTTGTACAACCTCATTATTGACCCAAACCTATTTAACTCTCCTTCAAAAACCTGAATGCAAGAATCAGACGGCAAGGAATGCCTTATTTCTCACAGAATTACCAACTACATAGATTTCTGTGCCTTATACTCACTCTGATGTTTTCAGATGATTTGAATTTATTTTTGTCTCCTGAAACAGAAAAAGATGGCCAGCATCTATTGTCTAAAAGATGGGATAGCATTCCCAGGAGGGGTCTCAAAAAGCAGTTTCTATCACCAAGAACAGTTAACAACTAGTTATGCCTGTGGCAGACTCTGCTGATTGGTGAACTCAGCAGCCATTCCCAACCCCCTTCTTCATCACCACTTTTCACTACAAGAATATGAAGAGATAAGTACTTTCCCATCTTCCGCCACAGCTGAGGTGGTCATACCACACAGTTACAGTCAAGGAGACGTAAGCAGAATTTTTCTGGAAGATTGTTTTGTTGATTAATGGGAAAGCCAGAAGGAATTTCCTTTATCATTTCTTCCTTGTCTGTGAATGATGTCTGGAAGGGCAACAGCTATTTTGCCACAGTAAGATGTAAGTCAGCCTGCTAAGGATGGTGAAGAGGAAAAACGGGAATATCAGACTGCCTACTTCCAAACAAGAATGGGCATTCTGGAATATGAGCCAGAATATTTGGTAGAACAGCAATATACAGGGTGGGGCAAAAGTAGGCTTAGAAAATAATACAATAATTAATAAATAATAATATAAGAATCAACTCTGTGTTTCATGTAACTCACAATTGTAAATCTACTTTTGCTTCACCCTGTAAGCATCTAGACAGTAAAATGGTAGCAGTCTTCTTCCTGTGGAATGCTAGCATAACGTGGAGAACTATCTATAAATTAGGCCCTAATCTGGGGGAAAGTAGAGGAGGGGGTCAGTTTTTCATGGGGAATTTCCCATGATGCCATAGATATGTCTGGAGGGAGAGGAGGCATGCAGCTGGTCTGTGTGCTGCAGGAGTCTGAGTCACCTATGAATTCAACTTGATCCTGCTTGAGCTTGATCATTTGTATCATTGATATTTTCACTAGATAATTAATTGCTTCTGTACAAGACTAAACTTATGGCTTTAAAAGGCCAGTAATAATCCATGATGAGCAGCTTGGATCACTTGGAGTCCCATGGTCAAGTTTTCAGACACTACCAGGACCACATAGCAAGCCAAAAGCTATTTCTCAAAAGAACATTTATCTGTAGAAGAGAGATAAATTTTTCTCCAAACTTCCTAAGCCTCTCCACAATGAATCTTGCCAGAAGAAAACTTCAGATACTTTGTGTGATGTTGGATCTGCAAGTCAGCGTGACCGAGCGGGAGAATAGCTTGCCCTGAAGCTCGGACTTCCTGCAGAGCCTTCTCTTTCCCTGAGACCCATTCAAAACTTTCAGTTTCCTTAATAAGCAGGTCTGAACATCAGACTCAAATGCGGTATGTATGTTGCCTCCAAAATTCAAAGAAGCCCCCAAAATGTTGTTCCATCTCTTAGTGGTAGATGGTACAAGTTGTCTTTCCCATTGCAGGGCATTATCCCATGTGATGTAGAGCATAAGAACTCTAGACCTGTCACTAAAGTTGTAGGCTCTTGGAATTTTGAGATTTATCTCCAATCCTCTGGCACTAACCTACCTTACTAAAACTTCTTAAGTACTTGAATTTTCAGGACCAGCAGTGACCAGTGAGTGTCATGTTTTGTGGATTGTCAAAATGATTAAATATCTCTGGATTAGATTATAGAAAAGAGTAGGATACTCGATATAGCCTGAAGGAAACAATGAAGGCAGTCTGTGGCCCCTGCCTGGTGAAAGAGAACCACTTCATGCAGCGCTTATAAATTGATATGCTGGGTCATAGGTCCCAGGGGTTGTATTGATTTGTTCTAGGAGAGATTCCACATCTGGAACAGAAGCTGTACTTGGTGTTAGCACATGATGAAATTTATGATATTCCATAGTCATTCTCCAAGATCCATTCATCTTCTGCACAAACCAAGCAGACCAAATGCAAAAGGATGTGAGCAGAAGAATGGTCAGCCCTGCATTTTTCAGCTCTTTAATAGTGGCCTAACCTTTGCAGTTCCCCTGAGATGCGATTTTGCTTTTGGCTTACTATCCTAGCAGGGAGAGCAAGTTCCAGGGGTTTCTGCTTGGTCTTTCCGACCACAGAACCCAATTTCTTGGATCAGGAAGCCAATGTGGTCATCTACTAGTTGCTGAGTAGGCCTATTCTAATTATATGTTAAAAAAAAAAAACGGGAAAATAAACACAAGGAGGATCTATAGACCATCAGATTACTATGAGACAGTGCTGGGCCCAATTTATCACCAAACCTCCATAAGCTCCACTCTGCCAGTGGACCACTGTGGCATTTGGATCCTTAAAGATTAACATTAAATCAGAGCCAGTGTCTAGTTAATTCCTGAAAGGTCTCGCTATTACCCATTAGCCTGTGTACAATCATCCTAGTAAATGGCTTTATATCCCTTTGGAGACTCTGTGGAGATATATGTGTAGGTCGTGTTATAGGAATCTGTCTCAAAAGAACTCAGTCTTCCCTGCAATCAAGGGGCTCTGGGTCTGTGAACTGACTAAGGCTTTGAGATTGGGAGGGGTAGGAAGGGAGACACCAGTGTTCTCTCTTTGGGCATCTCTCTCCAGGTTTCTGACCACCAGACTGTAGTTTTACCTGTTTTATACATTAAGTAACATTTTAATAGGCTGTCCATATATTTCATTCCCAGGGACTTAGTGATCAACTAGTCATTGCCAAAAATTTCTGCAGGTTAAAACGGTACAAATGATAATTAGCACTTCATCCTTGCTGCTCATTATGGTAATTCTGTCCACCTTGTCTCTGGCAGTTTGGTATTATCACTTGGTTTCTGCTACTTCAGAATTCTGGAGACCTCCCAGCCTACAGATGGCCACAACAGAGCTATTCAAGATTTCTGGTGTTCCCTCGCTAACACTCTTCACCATACTTCAATTGAGGAAGTGCAACCTGGACCCTCTCAGTGGATTTAGTGAGGCTGAGTAAGTGTGGAGGCTGCACAAGATAAATGTACCTCACGATCTTATTTTCTTAAGCATTTTGATTCTCTCTTCTATATTATGCCAGGGAAGTCTGAGCATCTCAGCATCACTGAGCTCAGGTTTCAGTCAACTAACCAAGAATCATACAGATAAATTCAGCCTTTTCCACTGTTATAGACAATTCTTCTTGCTCTATCACCTTATAAATCATCCCCAGGCTATTTTCCAGGTCTCTGCTTATGTAAATTAGCAAAATCTTGCAGCTACTTTGGCATATCAGCTATTTCTCTCTGGAACAGACTTTGCACCTGTCCTTTGGAACATGTAATCTAACTCTAGATATATGTCCAGAAACAAGGAGGGGGAGAGACTTGAGGAAGGTGCTGGAAGGGCTAAAAGAAGCTGGGGCTGAAGCCAACCTTCTGCTGTTATTGGAGGGAAGATGAAGGAAACTGGAAAACCAAAAGAAATTTCCCCTTTCCCTCCTCTCCTCTCCAGTCTTCCTGCAGTGCCTCCCATTGGCAGAACTTAGCAGGAAGCCAGCTGACAAGGGAGCCTGCGAAGTACAGTTTGCAGAGTTCTAGGTCCAGCATCACAGAGCAAAGTATGAAAGGGAAGTCTTGGAGGAGAGATACAGTAGGTGAATAACTGATCCTGGGGTGACCCCAAAATTGTTCATTCATTCATTTTGTCCCACAGCATCCACTCAAGTTCTCCAGGAAAAAGCAATACCATTGGATTATTGGGGAATAATTATTTCCTCATTCTCGGTCCATGAAAATTGGTAAAATGAGCCATCCCCAGCTTCAGAGTTGAGGTTTAGATGGGTTTAAACTGATCAGAAAAATCACATCACACTGGTCATAATAAGGAAAATATAAAAAGCAATATAACAAAACTCAATCAGAATGAATAAGATGCATGAAGACTTTCCTAAGATTTCTGGGAGAGGAACAGAAAGGAGCTTAAAGTTGATCCTGAAAATCTGTAGACTGGAGCTGCAACCAGTATCTTGTTGGAACTTGAGTCTAAGCATAAAGTCAGTACATGAAAAATCAGAGCTGAGACAGAGACAATCTAGGTCCTAGTGACATTGTATGAGCCCCAGTCAAGCTTTGCCTAAAATCAACATTATCCCAGAACATTTTCCCATCATCCACATCTTCTAGCTTCAAAAATATATTTGAAGTGGTTATAAACTATAAACAGACACAAAGTAGAATGATGCAAAATGAAAACAAATAGACATCTAAACAAAGGAGCCCAAGTATAGATGCTGGCAGGAGCCTGCAGTTGAGCCCTGAGTGAGCTCTGAGTTTTCTGACAGTAAAGAAGAAAAGAGAAACCATCTGAGTTATATAGTCCTCACACCCTGATGAGATGAAGCCCATCAGTTTGTTTGCAGAAAGAAAGCATCAATATTCATTCAGAGCCTACTATGTGGTAAGCACTTTCCATGTAGTATTTCATTCACTCCTCTCAGTAACTCTGTGGAGTGAGTATTCATTTCCAAGAGTAAGAGATAAGAAAGCAGAGATTCATAGAAATTAAATACCTTGTCCATGGTCTCAGGTGTAGAAAGTGAGGGAGCCAGGATTTGAGCTCAGATTTGATACCTGGCTCCAAGCCTATTTTCATCCACCACTTCCTAGTATTAAAGGTTATGTGTAAATCATGAAAAGTTATCAGATGCTTATTTAGTGCCCAAGAGGGTCCAAGGATCCTGACATAGGTGGTCATAGTCTACAAAGCCCAGAAAGGTAATTATATAACCCGCATACTACATATAGAAAAGTCATATTGAACATTTTTCTTGATGTTCAATAAAACAAAGTCCTAAAAGGGAGGCTCCTCAAATAAAGGATATTGATTATTTGATGGAAAATGTCTTTAACTTCAATTTGGCAAAAACACAGCGCATTTTTCCAGATGAATGGTTCTTACATAAATGAAATGTCATTAAATTCTAGCTCTGCAATGGCATGCCTGTGGAGGAATTAAAACAACCAGTTTGGTTTCTGATTACCTTGCTAAATAAGAGTAGAGCGTAGGGAATCCAGAAAAACTGGGAACTAGCATGCTGTTCCAACCGTCTCTTTCAACTTGCCTGTGTTGTGAGCAGGCCTGTGAGAAGGGCTGGGTCTCTGTGTATCTGTGCTAGAATCCCTAGACTGCAACTATAATGATCTTTCTAAAATGCAAATCTGCGATGACATTATCCTGCTTAAAAACCCTTATTAAAGCTGCACATTGCCTTTGGGATAAAGTCCAAGATTTTTAATGTGTTCCTTTATGACTAAGCCCTCACACCATGGACTCATATTTTACCTCGCTCTTTGTCCCCAAACTCTATGCTCTGTCGCACTGAGCTACTTTTAGCCCCCCAATGCATGCTTCCCTCGCGTTCTGGCACTGCTCTGTGTTGCTTCTTCCCCTAAGAATGCCCTCTTCCTCTGCTCCCTCCCTAGACCTGTTCCCATGCCATCTTTGCCTGGCTTCCTTCTACTCATATTTCAGGAGCCAGAGCTAGCTTTTCCTTCCCTGGGAAGCTTTCTCTGACTCCCAGTTCTAGACTGAGTTGACCACAGCACATGGGTTCCTTCCCACCATGGTACTCCAACCCAAAGCATTGTTGTCTCTTTTCACACTGACCTCACTCATTTCTATGCCAAAGTCTCAGGTGCAGCTACTGTGCATAAGGTTCTTGTTGGATGAACCAGTTGATGGAATGAATAAATGAAGTATCTCAAGCATTAAGTGTCCACATTGAAATAAGTTTCCATAAGATTCAGTCACTGGATATACAGATAGAAGGGATGACTGCTTATTGTGGAAGCTTGAATTCTGCATTAAATCCTGCCCTAGACATAGGGATTAAGCTGTGGACAAAAATTAATAATGTAATAGAGTAGGTTCAGAATGAGCTGAAGTTTGGCCACTGGAAGATGATATCACCATGGACCAGTGACTTCTGAGCTAGGGCCTATGAGATGGAGCATCTGATTTTCCTGTTCCCATAGCGAGGTCTGGGCTGAGTCCTGAGGCAGGAGGAGAAGTAACCACCGCTGCTGGAATTTGTGGAGCATGGGAGCAGGGGACCAGATCTGTTCATGCCCAGCTTTATTCCTTACTTCATCTTGCTCCACTGTAGCAGGGGAAGTCTTAATGTGGATCTCTCCCTGGTTCAATCTCCAGACTGCAGAGAGACTCAGAGAGCACACACGTCTCGTACATTGGACAGAGCCAACATCAAGTATCCCCGTTACCCCAGCTTCTCCATCTCAGGTCCCCTCAATGCCAATGGGGCAAGGCAGTGCAAGTTGGTAGAAGGAGCCTGAAGTAGCCATCCGGCCTTCTAAAGTTTGGGGTATCCTGTCACCTGGGGATAAATCTCCATTTCTCTGAGCCTTAGATGTCTCATCTGTAAAATGGGGATAAAGATACCTGCCCTGCCTTCCTCAGGGGTTTGTCATGAGGATCAAATAAGATAATGGCAGGGAAAGAGCTTTGAAAACTATGAAGTGCCATGGAAAAGCCAGAGTGCGATGAAGAGACAGCGGCTGCCCCACACTTACTTCAAAGGGGAGAAACAGGGTGGAGAAGGCTGGCATGCTCTGCTTTTGAAGTGCACAAGAGCAGCTCTCAGAAAAGAAAAAACATCATTGCTGCTTAAAAGGCAACTTTCAAAACAACCATTTTCTCTCTGAAGGGAGAATAAAGTTGGGAGTACTTCAAAGGCTGGGGAAAATTTCTAGAAAAAAAAAATGACATCCTTAATCCAACTTTTAGTCAAGTCAGAGTTATTAAAAAACCTTCAGAACTCTTCACTTATTTAAAAAGAATTTTAATGCGCTTAAAAATTAAAAACCATTAAGAGGGGCGGACAAAGGCGCTGTTTCCCGTTCCCTAGGATCACCCCGCAGAAGGTGGACGCAATGACTGCCCATCGCTCACCGCTTCCTCTCATTAAACATTCTCTCCAAGGCTTTCCTCCCTGTCCTGACAAATTTCATACCAAGAATAAGTCACCAGGAATAGGCCTTTATCTTCCCTATCCGTCTCTGCCACCTAGCTATCAAGCACAGTGAGATTATTTATTTGGTTGTTGTTGTTTTTTTCTCCTTCCTTTAAATATGGCAGCCTACCAAAGATCAACTTCAAGAAACCAGAACGGAATGAAAATATCCTACTTCAAGGGAAAAGACATCCCCACCTCCTAGCAAAGAGAGACCCCCTTTTAAAACAGCTAAATATAAAAATAAATAAAGGCCCGGTTTTGTTTCTAGCGGGCAGTGCCTGGCCATGGTGCCCGGGAGGTCAGCCAACTGGATCTTGGCCAGAAATGTGACCGTGCCTTCCTCCCAGCCCCCTGTTCCTTCCTGCTTTTCCGTATTATGCTGAGGAAGCAGCCTGAGACTGGGGTTACCAGGAACCAAGCTTTTCCCTCAACTTTGCCCTGGAGGGACTCTCCAGGCCCCTGTGGACATCACAGCAACATGCTTAGTGGGAGACATGCCTTATTTTCCCCATGGATTGTACTCATGTTTATAGAATATGAGCAAATGAGATGCCTCTTAAACAATGTGCAATGCTCAATTGGACGTTCACATTTCTGACTCTTACTAAACATACAGCACCAGATAGGGGCAGGGGTGATCAGGAGAGGGCACAGAAAGAATCGGTCTTCCCAAAGGGGCAACCCACAGAGAGGAAGCGTTTTCTGCCCCCACCACCCACCAGATCTGGCCTCAGAGTTTATTTTTGCAAAGGGCTTTGAAGGCAGAAGTTAAAGAAACCTCAGTGGTCTGAAATCAGAGAATGGCGGCTGCCAGGGAAGCTTAGTCCAAAGAAGGGGAAGAATGCCCACCCCAGTCCCGGCTCTTCTGCTGCAGTTTTAAGCAACCCCGTTTAATTAAAGTTGTGCCTCGCGCTGGCATGAGAGCGATGGAAGTGTCAGTTTGCTTGTCAGGAGCTCCTTTGCCTGGAGCACAGACTGGAGCACCCATGGCTGAGCGCCAGGCTTCATCTCCGGCACAGATGGGAAGGCCAGGGGTAATTACCTGCCCTGGCCAGTCGCCTTCCTGGGTGAAATTACACAAAAGTCGGAGACAGAGGCTCTATCTGATTCTTATTGAGCATCATTTCCAGGAAAGGACTGAAGACAATCAAGCATGACGTTCTGATTTGGGCAGGAAGGCTGCCCCGAACCTTTTCACTCACGGACTGCTTTGTAGGAAAGTAAGTCAGCGGTATGGGCATGCTGTGAACTGCCCGCAGTGGTCCGCTCTGGTACCCGGCTCCACAAATGGACTCTGCACGGCACACATGTGAGGAAGTTTTCCTTCAATCTCTGCCTTCAATTGTGCTTTGTCAAATTTTCTCTCCCCATCTTTCAAGTCTATCTTGGGCAATTCTGGCCTTTCTGACCATGTCCAGTCTAGACTGCAATTTTATATTCCCCTTCCTCTTTATAGGCCAGGCTTTGGCCAGGGGAGTTGAAGTATGGAGTAGAGGAAACAGTCTGGCCTCTCACTTGTCCTCGTATTTCTCATGCATTGAGCAGTGGGTGACCTGCCTTGGGGTATATCAGCCAGTGGTCAGTGTGCCAGCTACCTTCCTGAGAGTGTTACCTTCTCCCTTGGTGTCCACCCATGCAGCTACAGAGCTGATGCCTCTCAGTCATCCTCTCCATGTTCCAAAGGGAGTATCCTCTGGGGACCACTGACAAATGGAGGGTGCCCTATCTGCTTTGGGGGCAGATTATTCCATAGCTGCTTCTTGCAGGTGCCTTTGAAAGGTCGTTTCCTCCAACCTGGAAAAGGGCTCTGAAATGCCGCCCTCAGATTTAGTAAGCATAGGATACCTTAGGGTGACAAAGAAAGCCTACAGGAGAGGGGATCAGAATGTTTTGTTAAGTGTGCAATTTGTATGAAGCTGTTACTGATAGACAGTGGAGGTCACTGGGGAAATCTGACTCTGCGCCAATAGAATGACCAGGACCAGCATGTGGCTAGCTGACATAAAGTGAATATGACTTTGGGCTTACAGTAATTTTGATGACGACAATCTCAAAAAAAAAATAGCAAAGACTTACTGAGCACTATGTACTGGACACTTCTCACAACTAGCTTTATGCAAGTACTAGAGGCCCAGTGCATGATTGAATCATGCACGTGTAGGGTCCCCTACACGCTTTCGCTTTCCATCGTGGTGGAGCTGGGTGCCTGTCCGCTGGTGCTGGAGCAGACAGGCACCCAGCTCCCCCGCTTTTGATGGTCCACGGCAGGACGTGAGCTCGCTGCCCCAGAGGTCCCTTCTGTGCCGCAGCAAAGCCATGGCGCAGATGCTGAGCTCGCGCCGCCACTGGCGACGCGAGCTCAGTGTCCTGCCAGCCCAATTGGCTACCTCGGCCACCCCGAGTCCCGCCCCCTGCGCCTCCCGCTGGCCCAATCGTGGGCGTAGCAGAGTGATGGTAATTTACATATTACCATTTTATTAGGTAGGATTACCTGATAGCACCTTGCTTCCACTGCACCGTGTTGTTTCTCTTGCTTTGCAGGGATTCTCAGACTCCCAGTGTGGGACATTTTGGGAACCTGCTAGCACTTCCATGTGCACTCAGAAAGTATGAGGAAGTGAACACACAAGAAGGCCATCTGTGGCCACTCGGCAACAATAAGTGCTCCTCTTTTCCATCCCTCAGGTGGACAATTCCAAGATACACTGATTTGGAGAGAATCCCAGTAGGATTCAACTCTAATCAGCAACAGTGGTGACCAACTCAGGAACAAACCCATGTATTGGCCTTCTCTCTTGTTTCACTCTTCCCAGGACAGGTATGTGAACCTCTGAGGCCCCGGTTTCTATTTCATGCCATCACTGTTCCCCCAAAAGTCCCTGCCTGCAAATCTTTGTCTCAGGCTCCAAAGGTTGACCCAGGCTATGTTGATTAACCACATATAGTCATGTGTTAAGTATTTCACATGGATTACCTACTTTAACTGGCAAGCAACCCTGTGAGGTAAGTGCCATTTTATGCCCCTTTGACAATCAGGAAAGTGAGATACAGAGGTGAAATAACAGAAGCCGAGTGCCCTGGAGAGGGGGTGGTTGATGACTCTAGGGAAGTCAGGTAAGAACCTTTCTCCAACCTGGAGTGCTGCTCTGGGCCCAGAGTTCATTACAAGGAGTTTGTCCATAGGAGACTCATAGGATGATGGAAGAAAACAAAACCAAGCCTTAGGAGGGAGAGTTGAAATAAATGGGTGGCTGGGCCCAGAAAACATTCAGAAGGCATCTGAGAGCAGTGCCGTCATGCAGAAGAGGGGACCCAACACACTACAAATGAGTGTTCATCAGACTGTGCCACTGAAAGTCAAGTCCAGATGCTACACCATGAGCCTAGAGGCCCTGCACCATCAGCCCCATGCCCTTCTCTCTAGCCTCATTCGAGTTTCTCTGGCCTTCACTCACCACATCCCAGACATGCGGCCTTTCATTTCCTCCAACACAGCACAGTCTCTCTTTTCTGCTACATTTGTCAGTCACCTCCTGAGAAGTCACCTCCTGAGAAGGCATCCCTGACCGTCAAGCTAAAGTAGACCCTGGCTTATGTACTTTCATATCTATTCCTTATCTTTCCCCTGATACTTTGTATCTTTGGGGTCGGGGCACAGGAAGGCTGATTCCTGCAGGTGGTATTTTCCATAGTCCCTTGTCCAGGGAACTATGTATGTCAGGACTCAGCCAGTAGGAGGCACTGTCAGGATGTTGGAGAGAAGGAGGAAGGGAAAAGGTAGGGGATTTCTCCCCCTTTCTCTAGGCCTAAGGAAATAGCCCTGATAGTTTGGATTGCTTTGGGGGCAACTGGAAGCCTTTGAAGGATGTTAAGCAGAGGGGGACATCATCAGTCTACTTTTTAAAAAAGATCACTATGACTGTTCCGTAGAAATGTGTTGGATTTGGGGAAAGGATTTGAGAAGCAGTCCCAGTGAGAAATGATAATGGCTTGAACTAGGGTGATTGCAACTCAGAAGGAGAGAAGTGGACAGAGGAAAGCTGTCTTTGAAGGAAGAATTAGCAGAACTTGGTGATTATTTGGAGATGGTGCTTCGGAGAGAGGGACAGTCAGGAATGACTTCTAGGTTTTTGGCTCGAGCTACTGGGTAAATAGTTCTGTTGGTGGGGGAAACATTCATATATAGGGTGGGGCAAAAGTAGGTTTATAGTTGTGAGTACACGGAACACAGTTTATTCTGGCATTGTTATTTATTTATTGTATTATTTCCCACATTAACAACTGTAAACCTACTTTTCTGTCACCTATTTTTCCCTACCCTGTAGTACCTTTTATCTATTAAAATGTATTGTCTTTCATCTATGTGTCTATTATTTATCTACCATCTATCATGTCTTGAAGTTTGGATTATATTATATGTATATTGTGATTTCATTTTCCTACTGTTAGCTGCTATTATATAAATTTAATTTTCATTCTGTATTGACTTTATATTTGGTACTTTATGAAGTTCATTAATTAGATTCTGTAGAGTTTTTTGATGTGTAGATTGCTTAAGTTTGTCTACATAAACAATTACATTGTGAATAAAGACCATTTTACTTCTTTTTTTTCCAGTCTTATAACTTTATTTCTGTATCTTGCTTTATTACAATGGCTAGAACCTCCAATGCCGTGTTGAATGGAATTAATGAGAGATTAATTGCCTTGATAGCAACCTTATGTGGGAAGTGTTGAGTACTTCATTATCAAGTACAATGCTTAGCTGTAGGATTTTTATTATAGATTTTCTTTATCACATTGAGGTAATTTCCTTTTATTCCTAGTTTCTGAGAATTTTTATCATAAATAGTTGTTAAATTTTGTCAAATATTTTTTTCTATACTGTTGAAATAATCTAACTTCCCTTTATTTTGTTAATGTGGTAAATCACATTATTTTTTAAATGTTAAGCCAACATGCATCCCTGAGATAACTCTCACTTGGCCAAAGTGTATTACTGGTATCACCATTCAGTTTTTGCCTTGCAGCATCTGTGTCTTGTCAGGCATTACAGGTGCTGGATCTGTGTGTTCATAGCCATTCCTCCAAGCCATTTTAGTAGCTTCGAATTCCAATACCCACCTCCTCAGTTTGGTGAGGTAATACCTCACCTGGGCCCCACCTCTCTGCACTATGGTAGAAAAAGAGTCCCCAGACAGAAAGCCAGGTGAACTTAAGGCCAGCTCATGCTGAATTTCCCTTCTCTTAAGGAGAGGAATTGTCCTTTGCTGTAATTGTCCAATGCTGTAATTAGTCACATGTGTTTGTTCACTTTTAAGGATGATGCTGTTGATAATGATGCTGATGATGGTGATGATTTTGATGATGATGTGGTTCTATTTTATGTTGGGCACTCAATTGGTCCTTTTAATCTGGAAAATATGCCCTTCAATTCAGGAGAACTTCATTAGTAAGTGCCTCCCTTCTATTTTCTGTGTCTTCTCTTTTTGGAATTCCTATTGTTAGATTTTGGATCTCCAAGATAGTCAAGAAGTGTTCTATGATTTCTCCTCAACTATATCTCTTTCTTTTTTCTTTTCATTTTTACTTCCTGGGAGATACCTTTATCTTCCAATCCTATTGAGTTTTTCACTTCTGTCATCATATTTTTAAATTTTCAAGATCATATTTTGCTCCCTAAATGTTTATAGCCTCCTCTTTTTCTTTTTTTATTTTATTATTTTTTTAAATATATTTTATTGATTTTTTTACAGAGAGGAAGAGAGAGGGATAGAGAGTTAGAAACATCGATGAGAGAGAAACATCGATCAGCTGCCTCTTGCACACCCCCTACTGGGGATGTGCCCACAACCAAAGGTACATGCCCTTGACCAGAATCGAACCTGGGACCCTTGAGTCCGCAGGCCGACGCTCTATCCACTGAGCCAAACCAGTTTCGGCTATAGCCTCCTCTTTTTCTGTTTCATGGAGAAAATATCTTCTATTAGCTATCAGATGATATTAATGATAGGGTTGTGTGTACATTTTTGTTTGTTTTGTGTTTTTCTTATTCTTGCATTTCTTCCAAGTTGCTTTTTATTCCACTTGTTTTGATTTCTATGTTTTAAGTTAAAGGGCTTCTTCAGTTTTCTGGTGATCCTTGATTGTTCATTAACATTAAAGATTAGGAAACGGAAGGTCTTATTAGATGGCCTTTTCTATTGCCAATGTCACATTGTGGAGGTCTAGCTGACTTTTTCTTTGGGAAACTTTAATTTCATTGTTTTTAGGTCTGTTCTCTTAGGCTGGTCAGATTTCTCAGAGAAGATTCTTCTGACCTCCTTCCTGGAAGGTCAGGTCTGGCTGCCAGGGTCCTGGGATCTGAGAGTGAAAGGGTATTGGTGGCCTTAGCATTCAGTATGTGTGCTCGCATGTGATCTCCCTCTGTTATGGTGACTTTGCCCTCACCTGGGCCTGATGCTGCCTAGGCAGAGACCCTTTCTTCTCCTCAATCTAGAAAATAAATACCCGGTGTTCTGGAGGGGTGGAGAAGGGGCCATTTTTCATGTTCTTGGAGTGGGAGGGATCTGGAGAACCACATTCATCCTGATTTTAGGTCCATTTTCATTCCCACTCCCAGGCATACCAGGACCAGTGAGTCCTGGGACTTTTGAAAGTTTAGAGTTGGAAACTGGTTTGCTTTTCAATTGTCCCCACAGTGGCCTTGAGGTTTAGCTTTCTTATACTACGTCAAATGTGACTTGTACGCCTGCAACCCAGCTTTCAAAAATGTTATTGCTACTCTTTTCACAGTCTTTTTTGTCCTTGAAGGTTTATACCTTTTTAATATCGTTTTAGTAGGGTTTTGGAGAAGATCCTTTTTTTTCAAATAGATAAAATAATGGCTTGGTTGATACCTAGGGCTGGGAGCCAAAGTTACCAATGGGAAACAAGCATGCAGACTAGCCAGGGTTTCCCAAAATATGCAGTGCTAGGATGAATATAAACTTTTTCCTCCAAACTCCAAGCAGTAGACTAAGATGGCAGGCCTTAAATCTGAAGGTATAAAAAGAACTTCTACCCACTGTAGATTGCGAGCTTAAGAAATTCACTGTCACAAGAATTGGTACAGACTATTGATTTAAATACAACTGTTTTCCCAAATGTTTAGAGAAAGCTTGGGAAGCAGATCCACATGAGATCACATAAGGCAGCAGGTATTTGGGACCCATCCAGGAGCCCATCTTTCTCCACGACAGCCCTTAGTTCCTGTGAACCCCCCACATTCTGAGCTTAGTACCCCAAAAGCCCCTCTTAGGCTCTTGGCCATGGCCATCTCAACTTAGACCCAGCAAGAAGTTGCTTTTCCATCATTATAGCTGGTTGGTGGGAGAAGTGTTCCAGTGTCTAAGTAAACTTATTCAGGACTTTGTGGCTACCATGTTCTCAGCTATAACCCTTAGCTGTTCACGTGGGAAAGTAACCACAGCAGCCATCAGCTATTTCCAGAAGGCTGGAGGAGATAGCATTTCTCTAAGACAAGCATGTCAAACTCAACGGCTAACATGGGCCAAATAAACAAGGCATGCGACCCACAGGCCACGAGTTTGACATGCTTGCTCTAAGACCTTCTTTCCTAAGAAAGTGAACACCTTTCCCAAGATCTGCAACCCTCAGAAGATGGAAAGGGCTAGTGTCTGTGCCTCCTAATTGGAAAGGTAGTTCTCCCTCTGGTGCTGGGCCCTAGGCACTACAAACTCCCTCACCCTCAACAGGTGCTTCCTGCACCCAGCCTCCTTGGGACCATTCTCTCCTGGACACAAGCCTAGAATCCACACTGTCTGAAGCAGGTGCCAGCCTCCAGGAATTCATGGACATGAACAGCTCATCTTCTTACTCCTGCCCCTTCCCACTGACCATCAGGGGACACCAGTAAAAATAGACAGGGCTGGAGAGAGGGCACTATCAGGTAGAAATTTCTCCTGCAGGTCGAGAGATGTCATTTTGATCCTGTTTTCAGTACCGTGTTATGATACAGTAATGTCGTGATCACTTCACAGGCATGGAAGGAATTACGTTCACTGGCATCTTTCATTTCTGATCCCCTCATTCTCATGTGTCTGCCTGCTGACAAACCAGAGCTGTCAGAGCCACCTGTCACTGCAGGGAGAAAAATACCTTTTTGACAACTGTATCTTCCTCTAGCATAACCTTTGTACCTGATGTCTGCTTCTCAGCCCGCGTGTGTGACACTTCTGTTATTTCAAAGGGCCTCATGAAATTCTCCAAAAAAGGAATTCAAACCCAATTAATTTAAATTCATTTTCATGTTGAATGCGCTACCTGACATATTTAGAAGGGCGTTTATGCATCATCATGTTGAGCAATAGGCTATCCTCATTGTAAAGAAACGGCCTTCCACATTAAAAGCAGACACAGGAGCCTCCATGGACCTAAGCAGAGAAGGGCACCAGGAGGTGACTTATTGCAGTCGGGGTAGAGGATGCTTAGTTCTAATTCTGATTTTAGCCCCACATGGATAGAGAGATATTTTTAGGTGGAAAGAAATAGTCCTTCCTATTTTTCCTTTAAATAACACCACCCAAAGATAACAACAACCCACTCTTTCCCCAGTAAGTCTCACCTTCTCTTGGACAACGTGCAAAAGCCACCTGCGAGCCCTGGAAGTTCTCTACTGCATTACAAATCCTAAGCTTGCATGCTCTGTCCCCGGATTCCTGAGTCAGGCTGCTTTTGTTTCTTTTGACTTTTGTTCTAATAAAGACAAGCAGAAAATACAAATAAAATATTGTTTACAGAGGAGACATTCAGTCGGGAATTTCTTGTTCTTTAAGTTCAGTAGCAACCTTTTGGCTTTACCAGGTAGATTTAGGCTGGTGGCCCATGCATACACATTACACCCTCACCCTCACCCTGCAGCATCCCACAGAGGTGTCAGTGACATCTGACAAATCAAACAAATAAATAAATAAAGCCTTGGTAGCACTTAAATATAAGGAAGAGTGTCATCGATGGGACAGAAATGATAAAAAATTTATGGGCAATAGAATACGGATGTGACTGGATTGTTGCAACTCAAAACCACAAGGGAGAAGGCTCTGGCAGCAGTAAGGGTGGTGCTTCTCAGGAAGCCCCAGAGGGCCTCCCAGCTGGAATCTGGCTGTGGAGTGATAATTAGGATAATTAGCTGGAGGACTATCTATAGCAGTGATTTCCAGATTGTTTTTAGCCACAGACTCTTATTATTTTTTTTAAATCAAGCACACATCCACAATTTATGTAAATTCATTTTTCTATAAATTATATACAGATACTATACTCATTAGCAAATATCTCAACACAATTTATACTTAGGTGAGTTTAAGCACTAATGATCATAAGTGAGAATTCATCTTCCCAATAGTCTTCATGACAGTTTTGAACTTTAGAGGCCAAATTCTCAATATATCACATGAAATCATCATTATTTTCATCATGTGCTGTGGTGAAGGAAAGTTAGAAGTATCAGCTTTGCTATTCTCCAGTTGTTTACTAGCGTTGGCATTTTCAAATTATCTTTGCTTCACATTTTCTATGCCAGAATTTTAATCACTTAACCATTGGCAAGGATTAGTTTTTTTTTTAATGGAATATATTATCCATAAATCTCCTTAACCAAGATGATATAAACTACAATTCATCACAAGATAATCAAACAAGCAAACAAGTGGATTATAGAACTATTCTTACCTTGGGAATGACAACCCATATATTAAAATTAGTAAGTCTTACTGTCTTTCATATTTTAGATAAAATTCATGTCAAGATTTGAAGATTTTCTTTGCCCACCCGATGGACCAATTTGCATGACCCTCAGGCAAAGCACCTCCACTAGCATCCACTGGGATGCTACCCTCTGGGCCAGCTGGCCCTGTAGCTTCCTGAGTTACAAAGAAGCGGCTATAGCATCTGTACCCACTGGGTCCTGAAGCCCACTGTGTGGATGTTCAAGAAAATGGAGAGGAAAACCAGGCATCTCCAAACCTCCTCAGCAGACTAACAAACAGAAATGGAGGCAGCTTCACTTAAGAGCAAAATACAGTTAAGTGCTGTGACAAGAGTCAAGGCCAATGGATTTAGGCAGTGGTGGGGATCATGAACCGGCTTGTCTACCCAGGCTACGTCAGCCCTCCTCGCAAGGCCTTGCACACAGTGGCGAAGGGTCTCTCATGTGCCATCTGTACCAAGCAGGCTTGTCTTTCATTTAGCAATGTGAAAACTCAGCTAGGGATCACCAAACCTTTAAGGAAAACCAACAGCATGAAACAGGAAGGCAAAATGAACCAAAACAACAACCGCGGCAAATCAAAGAAATCAAGGGAAGAAAACAAGGAAGAGAAAGCAATTTAAAAAAACTGTACTTCTTACTTGAACTCTTAGAGTCACTTGAGAAAATATTAAAAAGATGTAATAGAGGGGAAAACACTATTGAACTTTTAAAACCTGAAAATTGAAATAAAACTAAATGGCAGGGCAGAACAAAATAGAACATATATAAAGATGAAGACAGTGAATGGGAAGACAAAGAAATCTCCCATAGTAAAAAGACAGAGATGGGAAACACGAGTAAAGACTTTTTAAAGTGAAGGAAGGAAACGGAGACTAAAATGCATTTAATAGGAATGCTGGTAGGAGAGACCAAAGTCAATGAAAATGAGGGAATTAGCAAAGAAAAATGGTATAGTCACTTCTAGTCCCAACAAGATGGTGTGAGTTGGTTTTTCCTCCTCCTCCCTGATAGGCACAGCTATAAATCCTATAAATGGAGCAAGAGACAACCAAAGATCTCTGGAAGGTAGGTAAGAGAAAGGTGGAGTGGTTTGGGACTTCAAGACTTGAGCGAAACACAGAGACAGGGCATTTTTCATTTCCCCACCCCAACACAGGAAAGCTACCCACACCTGGCATTTCTCAGTCCCCAATCTAACAGTAGATGGAAAGGTTTATGTATGACTCATATATTGCATCACAGTTCTGGTAGTCTTCCACCATCTTATAGCCAAAGCACAAGGACAATGAAGTGAGAAAAGAAAGGTTTGGAGGATTTTATATAAAACTAGTAGCCCATTTGCAGGAAAAATCCTGCAAGCTGCCGCTGCCGCCGCCGTTGCGGCCGCCACGCCTGCACCCGCGCGCCACTGCCACCCGCCCCGCTCCGCCCCGCCCCACTCCGCCCTGCCCCGCCCCGCCCCGCCCGGGCTTTCCGTCTGGCAGCCATCTTGCTTTCCGCTTTTCCTCCGTCTTCCTTCTAAGTTGTCTTCAGTCTTCACTCCTCCCTCCCTCAGTGTATGCAAATTAACCGCCATCTTTGTTGGGTAATTTGCATACTCGCCCTGATTGGCTGGTGGGCGTGGCTTTGTATGGTGGGCGTGGCTTGTGCATAGCGAAGGTGTGGTCAATTTGCATATTACTATTTTATTAGGTAGGACTAGTGGCCTGGTGCACGAAATTCGTGCACATTAAAAGGAGATTAGAGGAAATATTTTAATATTGCTATTTGCCCTTTCTCTATAATAGAAGTGTTAGATATGAAAGAAAATTAGTAAAATGTATATGAAAATCTTCCTTCTGTCAGAGTCTGGGGCATGCCACGTGACCCAGAGTCAAGTCCCCACCCACCTGCGGTGCCTCAAAATCGCAAGAGATCCAGCCCCAGCCAGCCCCATCCCCATTGGGCGAGATCCAGACCCAGTTGACCCCACCCTTGTCAAGCCCCGCCGGGCGTGGGGGTGCAGCCTCAGGTCCCATGGCCCAGCGCCGGGCGTGGGGCATAGCCTCAGGCCCCCTGCCCCAGCCCATGCCATGCAGCCTCAGGTCCATGCTGATTGCTACTTAAGGCTCATTACAGGAACTCGGCCTCTGCTGTGGGTGCAGCCATCTTGTGTTACAGGATCCCTGCCTCTGCTGTGGGTGCAGCCATCTTGTGTTATGGAATCCCTGCCTCCCGCTGTGGGTGCAGCCATTTTGTTATGTTGTGATGGTCAATTTGCATATTCCCTCTTTATGAAATGGGATGTTTGTAAGTGTGAGCTGGAAACCAGCTTCTAACACCACTTCCACCTGCATCCCACTGGTTGCAACTTTGTCCCGTGGTTCTAAGCCAACTGCAAAGGCAGCTGGGGCCTGTGGTCTTCCCGTGTGTCCAAGAAGACAAACAGTATGAAGACCACATATCACTGTGGTGCTATAGCATTCAATCAATGGAAACTGCCCTCCTGCTACAGCTGCCATTTCCACCACTGCTTCTAATGCCATAACAATAACGAGAGCAACACCTAACACTTGCTGTCAGGCACTGGCCACTTTCCATTATTTCAGTTTGTACAATGACCCTACCAAATAAGTTGAGGTTGAAATTGCCTGAAGTCACAAGCTAGTAAATATTTTTCTTATTACCAGTCCTTCCCCTTTTAAAAAGAGAGAGAGTGTGTGTGTCCTCCAAGGGGCTGGGCAGCCTCAGCACAGACTCTGGTCTTTCCCCAGATCTACGCTACCTGCCAGGTACATAACCATTGGAACATCTGTAAAAAGCTTCCCTCCACGGTAATTTTTCCTTTGATTTACTGGTTGTGTTAAAATTGTTTTTCTATAATGGTCCGGTCTGGAGGATGTTGCACTTAAAGAGAAAATTGCCCTAAATAAAAACGAATGATACTAAAATCCCTTCTCTCCCAATGAAATTATTCTCCTGTATTTTGTTCTCCCTGTGAGCACACCAAAAAAAGCTTCTTCGGTCTATTATTTCCCAGTTACCTCCTCTAGTGTTTGCTGAGAGCAGAGAAGGAAAGTAGGATCATGAGGCTCATAACATTTGATCTTCTCCAGGCTTCAGCAAACCTGTGAATCACTTTCATACACTAAATCAATATCAGGTGTCACCTGGTGGCAGGTAAGGGCGATTCGATGGCTCTTCTAATACCTTGCAGGCATTGATTTTCCCACAGAGCAGCAGCAGAGAGGAGATGGACTAGGGAACGGAGGAGCATGCAAAGGCACATGCAGCTCTGGGGGCCGGTCCAGGAGACCTTAGGCCACACATCTGCCCTGACTCCACCTCGATTTCCCAGTCTTCCCCAGCCTCTCCCAGCCATGCCCACAGAGTGTTCCAAGACCCGGAAGCCAGGAGATGACTGCTTAGGACCCACATGTGACAGTCAACCTGGATCCTGCATTTGTTATCTGAAACAGGACAGCTCCTCGGTTTTCTGTTTTAAAGATCTGAGCAACTCAGATGGCACGACCAAGAACCGTTCTCAGAGAATATGAGGTGGTAGACATGGTTCTCAAAGTTTGGTCCCCAACTGGCAGCAGCATCTGGAACTTGTCAGGAATGCAAAATCTCAGGCCCTGCCCCACCTGCTGAATCAGAAACTCTGGGGTGAAGCCCAGCCATCTGTGTTTTAAGCCCAAGAAGATTCTGATGCATGCTCTAGTTTGAGAATCACTGTACCAAGAGAACTTGGTGGGAGCATTAAGCTGAGCTCCTCATTTCCCTGAAATGAAAAGCAACGCCCAGGGACAGAAAGAGTCGTGGCATGTCCCAGTTTCCTGACTTCCACACTCATTCGTTCAGCTGCATCTTTTGCTGCTTCCTCTGGGAAAATTGGAGGTGGGCAGGTTGACCTTCCAGATGACAGAGTGGCAGCTGTGACACAGAGGTAAATCCTGGAGCTTAAGAGCAGCACTGCAGCCATTGCTGGGGACTCTATTGTGGGACTGTGGGGACAGCCACAGGGGCTGGCAGCTGGGAGCTGCTTCTCAGCTGAGGTAAGCCACTGCTCAGAGAGTGAGTGGGCTGAGGGCAGATGCATTTGTGAGGGGAGGAGCATATCCAGGGTTGCTTCTTCCCCGAGAAAGGGCAAAGACAGGATGTGCTCACCTTTCACCCTGGATCCCAGATTCTGTTCCTGCTTCTCTGCCCTCTCGGGCCTGGCCATCTCTCATCTGGTCCAGTACAGGAGCTTCCTCTAGGGTTACCTCCTTCAGTGTCGCTATCCTCCAGCCATTCTCCATCTGAAGCTGGAGAGAGATTTCTCTCATCTGACCATGCCTCTCCCCTGTTTTAAAGGACTGAGCAACTCACATGGCACAACCAAGAACTGCTCTCAGAGAATGTGAGGTGGTAGATCTTGCCCCAGCTTCCCACTGTTTCAGAATAACATCTCCACTCCCTCACTGGCAGATTCAGCCTTGTACCTGGCCCCTGGACCTCTCCGGTTTCCCCTCCTGCTACTTCCCTTCCAGGGTCCCACCTGCCAGGGGTAAGCTTTTGCAAGACCAAGGATGCTGCTCTCTCACAGCCTTGTCATTTCATTTCCACTTCTATCAAATCCAGATTGAGGCCCTTTCATTCAGAGTCAGAACCCCCGCCCCAACAGCACTCTCACGGCAGCTGTGCAGGTCTCGAACCCAGCCCTAAGCAGTTTTGAGATATATTTGTCTGTCTCCCCATCACAGTGAGCTTCTAATGGCAGAGACCAAATGCAAAATAAACTCACTGGCGATGATGTCCTGAAATCACTAGCATTTATGTGTGTCTATAATGCACATATGCCAAATATTTTTAATAACTTAGCTGTTGCCCCAATTTATCTTCTTTGAGTGCCACCTGAGACAGGAAATGCATGGAAATTTAAATTCCTATAGTTTCCTGTTTTTTATCCTAATGCTGCATTATTCATTTAGGCTGGAAGATTCCCTGGAGAGGTCATTTCATCCAGCCTCCTGCCTCTGAGCAGGACTAGAGGAGGCTATGGGCCCCTTTTTACAACAATTTGTCAGTGCCCCTAAGTCAATGTGGAGAGGATACAGCTCTGATGTGTTGGGTTGTGCCTACATTGCTGAAGACCCATTCTCTCAGCAGCCCACTGTTGGTGGGCAGAACTAGAAGCTCCCTAACTAGGTAAGACTCAGCCTAGAGTATTTACTCAGAGAAACCATTTTAAATAACATTATGTGCCACTTAAAAGTTCACGTGTCTCCTTGCTTTTATCTAAATTTAACCCCATTACTTTTACTATGTTAGTTAAAAAGCAGATTGAAGTGTGGGGTGGGAAAAGTTTGAAATAAGGAGCTTTCTTTTTTATTTTTTTCTCATTTTTGATTATATCCTGCTTTGGTTAAAAACATTTTTGAGGCACTTAGGGAATATATAAATGCTCTCAAGGCTCCCCATCTTACAGATGGAGAGATGCTCAAAGCACTCTCTTGTTCAATTGGTTGCTTGAGACCCAGATCACGTTTTCTATTAGTGGAGGCTTCATTAATGATGGTTCCCGAAGCAGCAGTGGGAAAGTTTAACCTTGAGCTTGCCTTAAACCCTGGGGATCATCAGAGGATGACCAAGAAAACACGTGAGTCTACTAGATTGGTAGACTAGTCACCAAGTAAACCTGGACCCACACAACCAAGAGGGAGGAGAAACAAGCTAGGCCATCCTCAGGACATCCTATCAGATGGGGGCGTCTGGGGGCATCTTCTAGATGTTCTTTGCAACGACTCAACACAGCCTGGCCTGGATGCAAGACCAAAGTACAAAGGATAGGACCTTCTTTTTGTCAGCAGGGAGAAAAAAGCTGTCAGGTCTGCCTGGAGACTTTAGGTTCTTCTCAAGTAGCTTCAGGGGCAGTTTCATTCACCCTGTTCCTCAACTTGGCATGAGCCATTCCATCTGTGCCTCCTCCTCCAGATTCTAACTGCTCTTTCTTGCCTAAAATAGCCTGAGAGCCTCATAGCTGGCTGTTCCTGTGTATCAGAATGGAAGGTAAGTATTCATAAGACTGGTGTCAAGTGGTTCTTCTCTTGCTTGTTTCAGTAAATCCCCAGATTGCTCTCCCGGGAACCCCTTTTTCCCCCATCTCAGAGTGGCCCTGTGGAAACTACCCAGAGAGTAAACCTGGGCTAGCTCTACTCACCATTGTATGAGTCAGGATAGGCCAGGTTTTGCTGCACCAACAAACAATTTCAAAATATCAGTGGTGTAACACAATGAAAGTGTCTTAAGCCCATAGGAGCGTTCTGCTGTGATTAGACACTCAAGAAGGTGACAGAGGCTTCTTCTTGACATGCTTCCAAGGTCACCACAGCAGTGAGAAGGAAGTCCTGCTCTTGAAGTCTTCCACTTGGAAGGGACGAAGTTCATTCTCACTCATATTTCATTGGTCAAATTAAATCCCACAGCCCCATATGGAAGGAAATATGTGTATAGCCCCATATAGAATCTATCAAAGAAGGACAGAAGCATGGTCCTCCTATATGCTCAAAAGGTGAAGGGTGAGCTAGAAATCTTTAGTGAACAGCCACAACCAGCATCTCATGGACCCAGAACACACACATTCCCAAGGATGACAAGCCTACAGGTCCCTCCTGCACTATATACCAAGAAATACGCAGAACTATGCTGACGCCTCCAGATACAAATCCAGTCTGTTCTGAGACCACACTCTCCCACCTCTCCTAGAGAAGCTTTAATTATAGCAAATGCCCTGTCATCTCTGCCCCAGAATCCCAGGATATCGGGGAGAGTGAAAGGAATCTCTGCATCACACAGTCTGCTGCACAGCCTTGAAGAAGCAGACCCATTCTTTTTAAGGAAGTTGTTTTAAAAAGGAAAATTCTAGCGCCTCCTCTTCTCATCCATTCTAGTGCCAAATAATTACGTCCCCACCATTCCTCCTTAACTTACTGTAGAAAGCACATGCAAAACAAAGTAGTAAACAACAAAACAAAACCAAAGCAGTTCGTGAACATTAAATGCTTGAAAGGAGATATCAGTGTGGGTGTGTGGGTGTGTGTGTTTGTGTGTGTGGCGGGGGGAGGGAGAGTGAATAAAATAGATCTCCCCCAACCCACGTACTTTCCCTCAGAGAGACTGTCTAAGAGATATGCCCAGTTGGGCTGCAGGCTATGATATAATTAGAACAATATTGCCCAATTGCAAAGACATATGCCTGTTTGCATGAAATGGAAGCATCTGCTGAAATAATTTGAGGTGTCCCATTACTAATTAAAAGAGCTTTCATTTATAGAGGATGCACCATATGGATGCTGCTGATTCTTGAGTTGCTGGCTGAGAATGAATACTGGGGGAATCATTGGGGCAGGTGTATGGTGAGGAATATTCCGGAAAATATGATTTAGTTTTTCAAAAACTCCCCTTACAAAGATATATGCAGCTGGGGAAGAGCTGTTGGAAGTTGCTTCAGTGAGGCATGGAAGCAAGACCTGTCTTCCCCAATTGCATTCGGCTGTGTTAGTGACCACTGAGGAGCTTTTCCCCCTGGAGAAAGCTATGCCCCTTTTCCTTGCCAAGTCACTACCTTATCTTCAAGGGGCTTTCCAGGTACACAGGATTAGCTACAGAATTTGTGGGGCCCTATGCAAAAGACAATTTTAGCCTCTTGCTAAAAATGATTAAGAATTTCAAGACAGGCCCTAGCTGGAGAGCTCAGTTAATAGAGCGTTGTCCCAATATGCCAAGGTTATGGGTTCAATATCCAATCAGGGCACATATAAGAAGCAACCAATGAATGCATAAATAAGCGGAACAACAAATTAGTCTCTCTTTCTCTCTTCCTCCCTTCCTCTCTCTTTCAAATCAATAAATAAAAATTGGGGATGGGGGGAAGATTTCAAGACAGTGACAGCAGAGCATTAAACCGAGTACAGGCCATTCTAAGTGTGGAGTCCTGTGCAACTATGCAGGTCACATATTCATGAAGCCAGCCCTACAGGTAAGAATAAAACAAGGTCTACTGTAGAAATAAGAGTCAAGAAGTGGAAGGTTAAAGCAGAGAGCCATGCCAGACAATAGTCACCCAGCACATCATATCCCGTAAGGGACTTTCATATCCACAGTCTGCTCTGAAAGCCGGGCAGCCCATGCTCTTGACAAGACAGACTGAAAAGAAAGGACTTACTTTCATGTGTCCTTACTATGAAGAGCTGTGATAAAACAGAGATGCAGACATCTGGCTCCATACGTTTTCCTCTGCTTTATAAGTTATCTACTCAGGAAGTTCTGCCCCTTATGGACTCTGCTGTGCATCATTCTCTCCCCAAACATACATACTCTAGGAGTCCATGTAATCCCATTTAGCACAGTGAAGCAGTCCAAACAGGGACCAGGGAAAACCAAGTTAGTTCCAGCTGTGCTGGAGATAAATGAATTGAAGGGAAACTAGTAAAGTTGATTATCATAATTTTCCCTAGTTAGAAGGGAGGTAACATTATTCAAGATGTGATTTCCAGCCAACTTGGGCTTGGAGCATACTAAAAGCAATTATAGGATGATTTCTCTCAAAAAACATATTGGGGGCAAGGAAATAATAGCCACTGAACTAAGGCCTCTGGTCTAGGGCTGGTGGTGTGTTTTTTAAGTTCAAGGGAATGGTCCCATTCCAAAATCACTTTGGGGTGCAGCCATACCTCTGTTTCAGATTTCAGTTTTTAAGAAGTATCTTAAGGAGACAGGAGATCCATATTATCCTTATCCAACAAATAAAATGACATTTAAAAAAAAACACAGAAATACAACACATCAAAATTTGCCACATGTAAGTAAAGCTGTACTTAGAAAGACTTAAAATCAATTACCCAGAGTTTCAACATAAGAAACTAGGAAAAAAAGAAGAAGAAGAAGAGCAAAGTAAATAAAAATTAGAAGGAAGGGAATAAAGGCTAAAAGCAGAAATTAGTGAAATAAATAAAATGTAGGCAGAAAATTAACAGCAAAAAAAGCTAATTCTATTATAAGTTCAACAAACTTTAAATAGGTCAAGCAAGAAAGAGAAAGTACACATATCACCAATTTGGCAATGCAAAGGATTTATAACCACAGGTCTTACATATATGAAAAATATTGTTGACAAATCTGACAATTTAGGTAAATGAAGGTTGTTTTTTGTTTTTGAAGAATACTTACCAAAATTGACAAATGAAGCAGCAAAAAAAACAAAACTGAATAATGTTATATCTATCAAAGAAATTGAAAATATATTCAAATCCATCCAACAATGAAAACTCCAGGCTGAGGTGGCATGGTAAGCAGAATAATGGCTTTTTAAAGATATCTACATTCTAATCCCTGGAATTTGTGAATATGTTATAGGAAAAGGGAATTGAGGTAGCAGATGGAATTAATGTTTCCAACCACCTGGCTGTCAGGTAGATAGAACACCCTGAATTAGCCACGTAGGCCTAAAGTAACCACAAAGATTCTTAAATGTGAAAAAGAGAGACAAAAAGATCAGTATCAGAGCGACCTACTCTGAGAAAGACTTAACTGGCCACTGCAGACTTTGAAAGTGGAAGGAGCTGTGAGCCAAAGAATGTAGGCAGACTCTAGAAGCTGGACATAAAAAGAAAAGAAAATTGCAGACCAACGTCTCCCATGAATACAGATGCAAAATTGCTTAACAAAATATTAGCAAGTTGAATCCAACAATACATTAAAAAGAACAATACATCATAACCAAGTAGGGCTTATCCCAAGAATGCAAATATTGGCTTAACACATGCAAATCAATCAACACATTTTACTAGTTAACAAAATTAATGATTATTTCATTAGATGCAAAAAAAAATAATTGCTAAAATTAAACATTCATGATTTTTTTTTAAAGTTTTTATCAAACTAGGAATAGAAGAGGCCTTTTTCAAGCTGGGCATCTATAGAGTCTCCCCCAAAATGTATAACACTTCAACAGCTAATAACTCACTTAATTTTTACTCCTTTTCAGGTTTAACTTATTTGAAATGATGGGTGAAGCCAGATTAAGCTTTGAACAACAAAAATTTATCCTACAGTGCCACTTGACTTTAGTTTATGGGGATACAGAAAAGATAGTTTACAGTACAAAACCAGCAGTAGTCGACAAATTGAGGGAGCACAAACACTAAACAAAATGATTCCTGATGATTGCGATTCCATTGCTTCATGTTATCAGCAGTGCCTGAACCAGAAAAGGCATCACTTTGAAAACAGGCATTGACAAAAAAAAAAAAAAATATATATATATATATATATATATATATATATATATATATATATATATATAAATTTCTGTAGATTCTTTTAAATTTTGAAAATGTATATTAATAAACACTGACTGCATAATCACTCAAAGTGTGTATACATTTGGGGGGGGGGGGCGTCCTGTATATCTAAAAACAAAGAAAAACAAATAAAAAACACTAAAATAATACTTAATGGTGAGAGACTGACTGCTTTACCTCCTAAGATCCAGGAACAATGCAAGAATGCCCAAGTTCACCATTATCTATTTACATTTTTCTGCAGGTTCTAGCTATTGTATTAAGGCAAGTAAATAAAATCAATACAGACTGAAAAGAGAGAGAGAGATAACTCTCCCTATTTGCATATGATATGATTGTTCATGTGAAAATACCAGGGAAGCCACAAAAATGATTACTAAAAATAATTCAAAAATTTAGCAAGGTTGTAGGTTATAAGGTTAATATGCAAAAAGTAATTTTATTCTTATATACCTACAGCAACCAAGTGGAAAATGAAATTTTAAAAAATCCATTTAGAGTAGCACCAAAAATATGTGATAGGTAAGAATAAGTCTAACAAAAAGGTCCAAGATCTCTATACTTAAACTACAAAACACAGCTAAGAGAAATTAAAAGACCCAAATAAATGGAAAAATATATTGTTTTATTCTGTGCATGGAAGATTCAATATTATTATATAGCAATTTTCTCCATAGTTAAAGCAGTCTTAATCAGAACACCAATAGGCATTTTTGTAGAAATTGACAAGCTAAAATTTATATGACAATTCTATATAAATTAATATAAATCCTAAAATGTATATGGAAATGCAAAATAGCCAAAGCAATTTTTAAAAAGAACAATATTGGAGGACTTACCTGATTTTAGTAATCAAGAGTTTGATATTAGTGAAAAGATAAACATATACATTAAAGGAACATAATAGTCCAGAAATATAATACACACATTTGATCAATTGATTTCTAACCAATATGCTAAGGCAATTCAATTGGGAAATGCAAGTCTTTCAAAAATTATGTCCAGAGAGGTACATGGCAAAAGGTTATTTTGTGAATAACCAAAAATACTTGAAATAATACAAATGTCTATCCACAGATAAATGGTTAAACAAATGTAGTACATCCACACAATGGAATACTATCTATATACTAGAGCTCTGGTGCACGAAATTCATGCACTCAGTGGTGGTGGTGGTGGGGGTCCCTCAGCCCGGCCTGCACCCCCTTGCAGTCTGGGAGCCCTTGGGGGCTGTCTGACTGATGGGCAGTAGGCCTAAGCCATCAGTTGAACATCCTTAGCACTGCCGCAGAGGCAGGAGAGGCTCCCACCACCACCACTATACTTGCCAGCCGTGAGCTGCACCCCCTGTGGGAGCGCACTGACCACCAGGGGGTAGCTCCTGCATTGAGTGTCTGCCCCCTGGTGATCAGTGCATGTCATAGAGACCAGTCGATCTACCGTTTGGTCAATTTGCATATTAGCCTTTTATTATCTACTAGTGGCCCGGTGCATGAAATTCGTGCACAGGGGGGGGGGGGTGTCTCTCAGCCCAGCCTGCACCCTCTCCAATCTGGGACCCCTCGGGGGACCACTGTGGGATCGGGCCTAAACCAGCAGTCGGACATCCCTCTCGCAATCCAGGACCGCTGGCTCCTAACCACTCACCTGCCTGCCTGCCTTATTGCCCCTAACCACTCCACCTGCCAGCCTCATTGCCCCCAAATGCCTCCCCTACCAGCCTGCTCACCCCAACTGCCTCCCCCCAGCCTGATCACCCCCAACTGCCCTCTCCTCCTGGCCTGATTGCCCCTAACCGCCTCTGCCTTGGCCCCGCCACCATGGCTTTGTCTGGAAGGGTGTCCGGAAGGTCTCCCGGAAGGTCTCCTGGTCTAATTAGCATATTGCCCTTTTATTAGTATAGACTAGTAGCCCGTTTGCACGAAGATTCGTGCAATAGACCTTCATTCACCTGGCTGCCTGCACCAATTTTCTGCTGGCACCGGGGACCCAGGCCTTGGCTGTGGCCACCGCCTTCTGCCTTCTTTCAGGGTCGGGGCTTGGCCCCGGGCGGTGGCCTTCCGTGCAGGCTCCCCGCTGGTGCCCAAGGCCGGGAAAGCCTCTTCCCGAGGCTTTCCCAGCCTTGGGCTCGGCCGCACCCAGCGTCCCTGCTACGGAACGCAGGAGCCGACCCCCACTGGTTTCCTGCGATCTGTGTAGGCTCCCCGCTGGTGCCCAAGACTGAGAAAGCCTCCGCCCGAGGCTTTCCTGGCCTTGGGCTCGGCGGCACCCAGGGTCCCTGCTAGGGATCGCAGGAGCCGACCCCCAGTGGTTTCCTGCAATCGGTGCAGGCTCCCCGCTGGTGCCCAAGGCAGAGGCTTTCCCGGCCTTGGGCTCCGCCACACCCCAACGTCCCTGCAATGGTTTCCTGGTGGGCGTGGTTGGTGGGCATGGCTTGGGCGTAGCAAAGGTGCGGTCAATTTGCATATTTGTCTATTATAAGGTAAGATAGATATAAAATCCTAATATGCAAATAGACCAAATGGCGGAACAACCAGTCGTTATGACGTGTGCTGACCACCAGGGGACATGCACAGAACATGACAGTCATCGGCAGCAGACGGCAGAGCGCAGGAATATGGTGGGCATTGGCCATGGTAGGATGGTGGAGCAGGTAAGTGGGAGCACCAGACCAAGGTGGGGAGCTGGTTGCTGTCATTGGGGCAAGCCTCTGGTGGTTACTGAAAATTCTTTGCTCCCATGCGTCGCAGTCCCACCTGGTGCTTGCACCTGCTGCCGGTGCCGGCCCCGCTTGCACCCTCTGCCAGTGCTGGAGCCACTGCTCGCACCCACTGCTGGTACCGGAGCCACCACTTGCACCTGCTGCCGGCACCTGGCATTGGCCCTGGTCGCTCGGCACCGGCAGTGGATGCGAACAGCGGCTGCCAGCTCCGATCGCCCCTCAGGGCTTCTCCACTTCCCCTTGTTCCTGAGGGGCAATCGGGGCCAGCAGCCACCTCTTGCACCCGCTGCTGGCAATGGTCCCGCTCGCACCCGCTGCCGGCGCCGGAGCTGCTGCTCACACCCACTGCCAGCACTGGTGCTGCTTGCACCCGCAGCCGGTGCCAGAGCACCTGGCTCCGGTCCCAACTGCTTAGCACCATCAGTGGGTGCAAGCGGTGGCTGCCGGCCCCGATTGTCCCTGAGGGCTTCTTCACTTCCCCCTGCTCCTGAAGGGTGATCAGGGCAGCAGCTGCTGCTCGCACCCGCTGACTGGCACTGGCCCTAATTGGTCCACACTGTCAGCAGGTGTGAGCGGGGCCAGCACCCTCAGCGCATGGGAGCAGCAGCAGCGGAAGCTGGGCTGCCAGCAGAGAGGGAACCTGGGGCCATGGCAGGAGGGGCTGGGCCGGGGTGTGGAGGATGGGCTGAGACCCGCCCCTGTGCCCACCTCAATCTTGTGGCCCAAGTTCCTTTCAAGGTGCACGAATTCGTGCACTGGGCCCCTAGTATAGAATATAAAAGCCTAAGCGACCATTATGACTGAACGACTGGTCCACCAGTCCCTATGATGCGCACTGACCACCAGAAGCCAGATGCTCAATGCAGAAGCTGCCCCCTGGTGGTCAGTGTGCTCCCACAGCCAACCTCACACAGCCCCTCCCCCGGCCAACCTCCTGTGGCCCCTTCTCCCGGCCAACCTCCTGTGGCCCCTGCCCCCGGCCAACCTCCTGGAGTCCCTCCCCCTGGCTGGAAGGCCCCCCTATAGGCCTTGATCACCAGCCAGGCCAAGGGACCCCACCCATGCATGAATTCGTGCACCAGGCCTCTAGTCCATCAATAAAAACTAATAAATTGTCAATACACATAATAACATGGATGAATCTCAAAGAAATTATTCAGGATGAAAGAAGCCAGATTTTTTAAAAGAGCACATAATGTATGGTTCATTTACATAAAATCCTAGAAAATGCAAGATACTCTATAGTGACATAAAACAAATCAGTGGTTGCCTGGGGATGACTATAGGGGCAGAGAGAGATTACCAAGAAGCAGAAGGTAACTTTCTGGAGTGACGCAAAGTTTGTTATTTTTGATTGTGGTGGTGGCTTAACAGGTGAAGGCAACTGGTTCTCAGAGAGCTGCAGCTGCGGGAAAGGGTGCCCAGGGCTCCAGAGGTAGGTCTGTCTCCAGGCTCCTAGTCTATAGCCCTTTTCCTGCACCACCACATCTCTAAGAGGCCTCCACTAAAGATCACGTGTGTAGTCATCCCCAAGACACAAACACATTGAAACAGACCTTGATGAGGCTTGTTAAACAGAGATCTGAGTGGTTTCACCAGAGTAACAGGAGAACCAGTGTCTAGATAGTAACCAATTGGGTCCCAGTTACCTTTTGCAAAGGGGACTTTCAGCCATAATTTCTATCCTTAAGGTTCTCTATCCCTGGCACCATTTTTGATTGCTTACTATGAAATGAAGGAAATCTAAAAACACTGTCAGTTTCACTTGGAAAATCAATAACAGAATCAGGATTCAAATGCAGGAAGCCTGACCTCAAGGCTTGAGTGCTTAACTGGGAGTCAACCCTACCTCCCTTAATCTTCCCTGGGCAGGCTGTCCCCTGTCTCCTTGGAACCTGCCCAGGGTACCAATGTTAGCTTTCCAAAGGGATGTGTGGAGGCAAACCTTCAGTCATCCATTTATACAAAGACAGTCACAATATAATTGCAGCATCTTGTTCGTTGGCCACAGTGGTTAAACATATAGAACCAATCTCCTTGGATTGAGTTCCCTTCAACAGGGACCATTTCCCATCAGTATACTAAGTATCAATGAGTAAACTGTCATGGAGAGCCTGTGAACCCGTGGATTGGGGTAACATGATTAACATATAAGGAAAAACATGAGAGTCAATATGGGAAGAGTAGCTGAAAATGTTTCGAGAGGCTCAGACAGAATTCAGGTGATGTGGACTGGGCTAGGGAGGTAACAGGCCATGAAGAGAAAATGATAGAGTCAGAAAACTTGATAAATAAAAAGACAAACTAGAAACCCATCATCATCTTCTTCCTGGGTCCTCTATTCATCTAGGAGATGGTTTCTGGTCATTCTTTTGGTGGTTCTTCAAAGGATTTACCAGAAAGCTCTACCTCAGACTTCTTCAACTCCTTGGCCCTGATGTGCTGGACAGAAAGGAAATAGCACTGTTTGTGTGCCTGAGTCTGAAAAAGAAGCCCGTCAAGCAGCTGGAAGATCCAGATTTTGCTCAATAACTATCTACAGAGAAGAGAACAAAGAATCTTAATCTGTTTAAATGCAAGACAGGAAAATGAATGTTTTAACCAGTGTAATTTTGTATATTTTTGAATTGAAATAATGATGTTTCTGAATCAATCAAAATTTCCAATATAATCAACCTCCTTGATAAAATTACCCAGGCTTACTTAAAGATAACAAGAAACACTTCCCTCTTTCAATTTAAAAGCATCAGGGATCAATTTCCAATCTGTTCTCAAGGAAGCTTGCCCAAATGGCCCAAGCCGTGCTCTAGTTCAGTGGTCGGCAAACCGCGGCTCGCGAGCCACATGCGGCTCTTTGGCCCCTTGAGTTTTTAGCAAAGGCCAGCTTCGGAGTACCCTAATTAAGTTAATAACAATGCACCTACCTATGTAGTTTAAGTTTAAAAAATTTGGCTCTCAAAAGAAATTTCAATCGTTGTACTGTTGATATTTGGCTCTGTTGACTAATGAGTTTGCCGACCACTGCTCTAGTGCATTGACCCTGCCTCAGAGCATCCTCCTCATCAACAGATGTGTCAGCTTAGAACTAACCAGATCTGCACTCTCTGCCCTCAGAGGAAGGTTAGAAGACAAGATCAAAGTGGAAGATGCTAAGAGGATGTGCTAACTGATCAAGAGGTTTGTAGGGGACCAGTCAGGGAGATGGGTTGGGGAGACAAAACAACAAACAAGAGAAATTGTTGGAAAATATTAGCAGGACAAATCAACTACTTGTGCAAAAGACAGAGGCTGATCCAAAGTGACCTCCAATATCCTTCTTAGATGAGAGAAGGGTAACCATTGGTGAAACTGGAATCAAGGAAGGACAACTGAGCAGCTCTGTTGTCTTGTGTTGGTGTGAGAAGCTCAGTGTGAGCACTGAGCCTGCAGGAAAGCCTGTGCGAAAGGGCAAATATATGTAGTTGAGTCTGGATGGGGCAAATGCCCCTAGAGCAGGAGGCAATCCCTCACTGTGCCTTTCCACCATAAAGGGAATTTTTAAGGACAGCAGACTGCCAGTGGGTTTCTGTGGTCTCCAGAATAAATGACAATAACCTCCCCAGCCTGGCCCTGGAGGTCCTCTGTGCCCTGATAATCAAAATTGGTCACTGGTCATAGTGCAACAGCAGGCTGGCCCTGGAGGTCACCTGTAGTGCTGGGCCTTAATTAATCTTTAGTTCTGGGTTTGGGGGACTTATGAGTTTGTGTGTGGAGGCAGGGAGAGATGGTCTCAGGTTAATGACAGTACATGGGCAGATTTCAGTATGTACTTTAACAACCAGTATGGCCCTACACAGGCACCGGCTAAATCTCTGACCAGCGGACATTAGCTACAGCCACCTCTTATATTGAACCTTCTGTTTCCAGCCACACTGATCTCCTCACCAACTTATCACACTAGGCCAAGCACCTCTGGCTTTGCTTCTCGTGTCCTCTTACCTGGAATGCCCTCAAGCCATCCTGATTGTTGCTTAGAGGTCCATCCAGCCCCTGCTCTCTCCTTGCTGAGCTGTTGCAATGCCCAGTGTCTACATCAGATAAGTACACACTGCATGGAAGTGTCTTCCTTTCAGATGGAGAGCCCCTTGGAAGTAGAAATGATGGCTGCTGCTTCTTGCTCCTCCTTGTGGATCCCCTAAAGAGTCTTGCCCACTGCTGGGCCCTCAGTAAATGCTTTCTGCAAGGAACTTAACTAATAAAAAGTGATGTTACTAGAATAGTGAGAAAAATAGAGATGAAGAAGCGAGAATCCCCATTCCTTTCCAGCCCTATCCCCTTAGAGCTACGTTTAGGCTTACTGCACTTGATCCATGCATTATCAATATAGTCTGAAGAGAAGTCAGCATGTATTAACTTCTAAATGTCATTGCTTTGGGGAAGTCCAGCTGGCTGAGCCTTTCCCCATTTCGCTCAGGCAAAGTGAGTCCCTTTCTCCTGGGCAGCCCCACAGCACTGGGCATTCATCTTTATGGGGTTCTCCTTGGTGTTATAGCCATTACTTGGGTACCACATAGCAAAGTTCTATGACTCCAACCCTACTGGAAATAGTGTTAGCAACCTTAACAAATGCATGATGCTGAGGTTTGACTTCCTGCTCTTGTACTTGCAAAATAAATGGCCTTGGTCTCCTCACCAATTAATCACACTAAGCCGAGCACCCCTGACTTTGCTCCTCATGTCCTCTTACCTGGAATGCCCTCAAGCCATCCTGGATTGTTTCTTAGAGGTACATCCAGCCCTTGCTCTCTCCTTGCTGAGCTGTTATATAACCTCTATTTGCCTCTGTGTTTTTAAATCTGTATAATGGGGTTTCCATGTGAGATCCGAATAATACAGTGCATGCCAAATGCCTGGTGCATTGCCCATCATGTAATCAGTACTCCATAATTGGGAACAAACGATATGTTGCCTTCTTGCTCTTTGTCCAGCTTCCTCTTCCTCCGGTCCACGAACCCCTCAAGAACAAGATCCTTTCTTATTCGTTTCTCTCTTTGGAGCTTATCAAGGTGCCCCCACCCAGTAGATGCCTGATAGGTGTCTGTGGAGTAATGACATTGTATGCCTTTTATCCCGTGGTCTCTCTTGGACTGCCTCTCTTCCACTGCTCAATCCTGGAGCTGAAGGGCTGTCCCTCCACACCCCCCCCCTCAACCCCCCCACCCCCAGGGCAGGCCTTGTTCCCCTCCCGAGGGTTGGCAGTGTTTTTTTGTCTGGCTCTAGCCTATAAGGCACCTGCTCCCAAGCTGTCTCACTGCCTCTGATTCATCACTCCCGGAGCTCCGTGTCCAACACAGCTTTATGTAGCGACACAAGTGGCAGTTCAGTGGTGTGTGCAAGCTTCGCTTTCATTTTAAATCAATGAAAGTTTTAAAAAATCGTACCTTATTCCTCAAAGGCCCATAAAGCCCTTCATGGGGCTCAAGAGACTTGTTCACTATAAGATTTTAAAATTGCTTCCAAGTTACTTATCATTCATTCAGGCTCATGCTATTCTTTAAAATTCTTATTGATTTTGGAAACAGTCCTTTAATTGATATCAAGAAGCAATTATATTTTCCAGGCTGTAAATCTGCTTCACTCCCAATATTAAATTCATCATCTCTGTAAATAATTTTCCCTGATTATGCATAGGTATTAACCAAACTATAAATAGTAGCATTAGCATACCTATGGTTTTCTCAACAATCAGTGACCCTTGAATTTGATTTAGCAAAATTGATTTCTGCTGAAATTCTCCCTTAAATGAAATTGCCATTCCTGCTGAATGTCCAGGCGAAGAAAGGCATTAGAGAGTTGTTACCTTATTTCCTCCTGGTCTTCAAAATAGCAGTTTTAAGCAGGGATTTACATAAGTTCACCTGTTGATGATCAGCCCTTAAAAATCATTGCTTTAACAGCAGGCGTATTTGATCTAATTTGATGCTCAAATTTGAGATTTTTTAAGAAAAGAGACCTCTCAGCATCACATTCTCTTCTAAACACACAGAAGGACATGGAGGCCTCATCTTGAAATCTGATGTCCAGCTGTAGGGAGGCTGGGGGAGGTGGAGTGGGAGGAGTGGGACAGAGGAAGCTTGGGGTTCCTACTAGAACAATCTACAGCCATTGATCATGGTTAGTTCCAGGACAACGACATGGGGAAATGCCCATGATGTGACGTCAGGAGAGAAATGCAGAACCCAGGATGAAACCAGGATGGGGCAGGGGCAGGGGAGAGCAGAGTGTGATCAAAGCAACATAAAATATGTAGGCATGTGGATAAAAGACTCAAAGGAGACTTAGGAAAATTAAAATGGTTGATTTTAGGGTGATTGAATTACATATGTATTTTCTACCTTTTTCTTCATTCTTATACTGTTGTGTTTTTTTCTTAATAAATATGAAACTGGGGAAAGTAGGGAGAACAAAAAAAAAAAAAGAGGGAAAGAATATTTGAGCTAGAAAAACCTTACTTGTGGCCTTGGTTAGAATCATTTACCAGCTCTATGATTCTAAGGAACTCAAGTGTGATGGGAAATCATTTATTTTGTGTTAGATCCAAGAGGGAACCCAGCCCTCCACCAAGTGAGCAGGCCCTGGGGAAGCTTCACTCCCACTGGTCTTGTGATAACTGGATGAGATCATGTTCCTAAGGCCCCAGCACATGGGAAGTACTCTGAACCCCATATTTCACATTTGTAAATTAGGGATATATTTATGTTCTGTACACATTACTTATTTAAACCATATGGAAAGCTCCTTTTTAAAATATAAAATTATGTACAAACACTGTTTTTATTAACCTAAATGAGACTAGATTTCAAAGGAGAAAGGTGAGGTGGCTGCGCAAGGGGACAGGGCATGTAACTTCCTCTGCCCCATGGCTCACTTCCATGGGTCAGGTATCTGAATGTCTGCCAGTGTGTCTGCATCTAACCATGTCATGACATCTTTGAAGTATAAGGACTTATTATTAAAATGCAGTTTCTCCATGGGGCAGGGAAGAGAATGAACGGTTATATTTTGAGTCTTTACCACTGAAACAAACTTTGAGAGGTAGTTTTGTGTTGATCTGGAAATAAGAACCTTCAGCCCTGAGATGGAGATCTGAAGGTATATGCCCCCACCCCCCACCCCCCAAAGACACAGAAGGAATTGGTGAAAGACACAAAGACAGTTTAGCCAGAAGGAGTTTCCCTTTGGCCTCCTCCACCCCTTAATAGGTATGTAATTGTGGTTTCAGAAGGAGAAGAGAAAGAAAATTGGACAAAAGCAAGTATTTGAGGGCAGAATGGCTGAGTTTTCAAGTGTGGCAACAAACATCAAGCTTCAGATGCAAGAAGTGCTATGAATCAAAAGCACAAAGAAAACCAAACCTGGGCACATCATAATAACATTGCAAACATACACAAAAATAAGTGTTTATCAATAAAATGCGACATGTATGCATCCATGTAGCCAAAACCATAACAACATAGAGAACATTTCCATTCCTCCTGAAAGTTTCTTCAGGCCTCTTTCTAGTCAATCCCTCCACCCAGAGACAAACACTATTCAATTTCCATTACATACATTAGTTTTGCCTATTTTTAAACTACATTAAAATGAGATCATTCTAGTATAGTAGGTACTCTAGGGTCTGTCTTCTTACTAACTCCATATGACTTTGTATGTATTAGTAGCTTTTTTATTGTTGAGAGTATTCTATTGTGTGAATATACCAGTTCATTTTCCTGTTCATGATAAAGATGCTTGGCAAATTCCAAAACAAAGGGAACTCCTTCAATCTGATAAAGTGTACTTATGGAAAATCTATAGCATGGGCTTCCTCATCTGGCCCTAGGCCATGTCTTAGTCTATTCGTCTGCTATAACAAATAATATAGACTGGGTAGCTTGGACAATAGTTCTAGAAGCTGGAAATGCCCACAATCTGGGTGCCAGCCATTTCAGTTCCTGATGGGGTCCCTCTTCCTGGCCTTCTTACTAGGTCCTCACATGGGAGAGAAAGAGAGAGCTAACTTTCTGGTCTCTTCCTATAAGAACTTTAATACCATCATTAGGACTCAATCTTCATGGCCTCATCTAAATGTAATTGCTCACCAAAGCCTCATTTCCTAATATCATTACATTGGGGGTAGGGCTCCACTATATGAATTTGGGGAAGATTCAGACATTCATTCCATAACATCCCACTCCTGGTCCCCCTAAATTCATGTCTTTTTTGCATGCAAAAGTAGCAGCATTTTGAAAGTAGATGCTATCCAGAGATTGTCCAGAGACTGTTCTAGGCCATGTGAACATTTTGGCTCTAGTCCTCAGAAGACCCCAGAAAAGAAGGTATTATTGTCCCACTTTTATCATTGATTGAACCACATGTAGGATCACACAGCAAGTAAGTGACAGAGCCGGGATTAGAATTCCAGGACTGTTTACCTCCCATGCTGCTCCACTGCCCAGTGTGTTAGGGTAAGGGTTGCTTATAGGGAGAGATTGAAATAAAGAGACTAAAGTGTCCAGATATGCTAGTAGTTATTATCATTATGGAAAAAGAGACAAGGCAGCTGGAGAAGTGAGCTTGTCTGCACCGCCTGGATGATGTTCATGCATCTCTGACAGCCTCTGCTGAGATAAAAGGTTTGGTTCATGCTGCAGATTGTGAGCCCCTCAGGTCACAGCCTGGGGCTTGTTCATCTCCTCATTCTCAGAGATGGCCCAACCCACAGGAAGCACTGAATATGTGCTCTTGGAGTGGTGATACTAGGTGTGGGATACAAGTTTGTTCAGTAACAACATGCCCAATGATGAGGGAATCCAATGAAGGGATCATACATACCTCAACACGAGGGTGAGTCTGGTTATAGCATACTGAGCCCTCCAACACTGTGCTCCGAATGTGGGTCAACTCAGGCCTCCTTCAGTAACCACATGTGCTGTGGACCACAGCCCTGGGGCCTCCTCCTCATCCTGGGGGCCTGTGTCCCTGAAACGGAGGGCAGGAGAATTCATGCTGAGAATATTTTTCTTCCTCTCACTCAAATCTTTGCAAGCCTCTTGCCCCCCTTAATTACACTCAGTTCCTCCATGGGGTCCTGCAGGCTAGTTCCCTTTCTGCCTGTGGTCTCTCACCTTGCAGGTGTCCTTCTTAAAGAAAAGCATGAGTGCATTTGCCCATGCCAAGCTGAGTGATAGCCATGCCAAAGCATTTAGGAAGGCCCCTGAGATTTATGGCTGCCTCTCTTTGCTTGCATTTATATTGCATGGTCCCTGGGAGCTTTTCCTTCGTGACACAAGCACTCTAGAGCATAAGGTGGAGAAGAGGAAGGATCTGCAAGAGACATGGAGACAGAGACAGCCTCCACAGGGTCAGAATAGGATCGAAGACACACAGACTAGGAGATAATCACCAAACCAGACTATGGGGAACTGATTCAACAGCTGGAGTTGAAGCTCATGAGTTCTGTAAATGTGGGCAATATGATAACCCTTCCTCTAAACTGTATTATGTGTTGATAACTATTTCCCCTTCTCCATCCATGCCATGGTTCCCTGTAGGCAGAGTATGTAATTCCCCAAGGGTTGGCCAAGAGACTTGCTTTGGCTAATGATGAGAGAGTAGATGTGACATAGATTATGTCTGCGCAGAAGTCTTCAATATACCAGTACCTAGGTCATTAGAGTCTACCTTGTTTGTTTCTATCTCTCCTGCCCCAGAGAGTGTATCTCCTTTAGTCTTCATATAGAGCCCAGCAAAACTTCCCCAACCTGCAACCCTCATAGAAAGAATTAAGTGTGTGACAAATTGGGGACGTTTGTTACACAACAAAAGCTAACTAATACAACCCCTCAGGTACATAACGTGTGTGTGTGGGGGGGGGGGGGGGTGGGGGGAGGGGCTATCCCAGGCTTCATTTGCCTCATAACCAAGTGAAAAAACTACGACTGAGCCCTAACTGGGTTGGCTCAGTGGATAGAGCGTCAGCCTGTGGACTCAAGGGTCCCAGGTTTGATTCCTGTCTAGGGCATGTACCTTGGTTGCAGGCACATACCCAGTGGGGAGTGTGCAGGAGGCAGTTGATTGATGTTTCTCTCTCATCAATGTTTCTAACTCTCTATCCCTCTCCCTTCCTCTCTGTAAAAAATCAATAAAATATATATTTAAAAAAACAACAACAACCTAAGACTGAAAGTGATTTGAAGGCAAGATTAGTGTTACACAGAATTGCCAGCCAGGCCTCAGCATTATAACCACAATGTCCTTCCCATACCTCACAGCTTCCTTTCCATAACAAGCCCATCCCATCCTCTGGATGACATACATCTGGGATCCCCAAGCCTGGAGTGTCATAGAATCCCCTGGTATCCAGCTAACAAACTAGATTCTCCATCCCCATCCTGAGGCCCCAATCCCCCTCATCACTGGGGTGCATCGCAGACATCCATATTCCTAAGAGATGATAAAAAGCTCCAGGAAAGGCCCTGGCCTGTCAATCAGTAGAAAACGCATGTGCAGCCTCACCTCTGCTCCTCATTAGCTGTGACTATGAGGCAAGTCATTTAACCTTTCATCAAAAATTTCAACAAAAATATTTGAACTTTATTCTTTTTAGAGCTCTTGTAAGAACCAAATGAAGTAATTAATAGGTGTGAATGTGCATTGCCTATGGCAAGGTGATGTGAAGAGGGGACTGATGGTGCATCTTGGGTTTTTAGAGGTGCTGCTGAGAAGCAATCACTGATCGTCTCTCCCTTTAAGGTCAGCGCCCAAGGTGACTCACTTTTCTGGTGTTTGCAGCCAGAGTGGCAGCCTCATCATCTCCAAACGGTCCTGAGTGTGGGCCTGGCCTCCAACACCACCCCAGGTAGCCAGAGAGTGAAAGTAGGAAGGATGGACGCCATGTCAAGGGGAATTATTTGAAAGTCTGAAAAAGTCCAACAAAAAGCCGCCCTGAATAACAGGTCTGAAAGTGCCAGACTAGCTCAGCAGGTTATAAAATCGTTAACTGAGAAGGCTAAAATGGTCTCATCCCTATCCCCTCATTAATCATTTCAGCATCTTTGATTTTTGAGAAGCCCTCAATAGCAGGAGTGGTGGGAAAGGAAGAAAGGAGATTCTCTTTTGCTTGCACTGGGGTTGAGAGCAACTTAGGCATCATGTGGTCCACATCCCTAATGCTTCAGGTGAGGAAACTGAGGCCCCAGTGGGGTGAAGGGTCTGCCCAAGGTCACACAGCTAATCAGATCTTTTCATTCCCAGACCCCTCTCCTCTCCATTCTGCTAAAGAACAATGCCCTGCTTTCTGGATCATACTCTGAGAAAGCGTATATGCATATGTGTATAAGTGTGTGTATGTTTACTTATAGAAGTGAGTGTGCATCTATGTGTGTGATTGTGAGTAGGTGTAAGTGGATGTGAGAGGGTATTGTGGATATGAGAGGGTATGAGTGTGTGCACATCTGTGTATGTGCGTGGGATTGAGTGTAAGTGAGGGGGTCTCATGTTTGTGAGGGGGTGTAAGGGGGGGGGGTGTTATGGGAAAAGCAATGATGAATGGATGTCCAGGGGAGATTAAGCACAGGGTATGGATGTATCACGCTTTCCAGGGGTACACCACCTGACTCCTCTCTCAATACAATACCCTTTATTAACCATTAAAGCTTCTTTGAGGCAATGTGACTAAGTAACACCTGATTTTAGCATGTGGTTTTGTAGTCCTCTCATCTGACTCTAGTACAGAACTAAAATTCTGCAGACTGCTGTGAGTTCGTCCTATATACCCTCCAGTGAATGGATAAAGGATGGCAACCTAAGGGGAGAAAAGAGAAATACCCAGAGGACCACACAGTCCACCACTAGACAATCCACCCCCAGGGCCTATACAGAAAATTTGAAATTTTGATATATTTTCACATTATTCTTTCTAATCTCATAAGCCTAAAATGGAAATGTTGGCAGGTTCCAGAAAAATTAGTAACTTGGATATATGAAAACTACTATGCAGCTCTGCTCAACACATGCGGTGGCATATTTGAGCTATATTTAAATTTTTGGAAAGGCCAAAAGAGTTTGGCTTCTTTAAGAAAAGGGCTGTCAGAAGAAGGCTGCACACTCCTGCACACTGCGGGCTCCAGGCTGAGTCTTTTGTGTGTCTGAGGAATCTATTCATCAGAAAAGGCAGGGCAGGCAGGTAGAGGGAGCCGGGTGGGCGGGGGTGAGGCGGGTGGGCAGAGAGCAGAGACCTCCTGTGTCAGCGACTCGGTTATCAGGTAACCACAGCCTGATTGGAAGGGACCAGACTGTGAACCACAGGAGCTTTTCATTTTCTGTGTGCCCTGACCACAAAAGGAAAGGAAACAAAAAGTCAATTGTCTCTGAAAGGGGCTTGGAGAGACCCAAGGAAGCAGAGACCCCAAGCTAAAGCCAGGCCAGAAGGAACGTGGGCTAGAGGGTCATGGACAAGCAGGAGCTAAAAAGAGTGTTCAAAGGATCCTGGAGGATAAGAGGAAACCTTAGTTCAAGCAGCAATTAATGACAGTTCCTGTCTGAAGGCACCAATCCTGCCTCACCATTTTATTTTTTTCTAGACCCCACTGAGACCTTGAACTTATTCACCTATGCAGTAAAGTTAATTAATGTGTATTGATTTCTTTAAAAAAAACCACAAACTTTTCTTTTTATAGAAGAATCATGACTGACTGCATCATAAGCACTATCACTGAGATATCAACTATTTACACCTGAAGAAGAGGCATCACAGTACCCATTCCATCCCTAGCTGAACCTTTCCTGTGTAATCCTTGCTAATTAGCTGCTCAGTAGCAATGGTAGGAAAGATGTGGTAGAAATAAGTGGCAGGCCATGCAGAATAATTTCCTTCCAGAGCTGTAAATCCACCCCCTTCTATGCCACTGGGGGGAAAAAATTCAAATATGAATGAGAGTTGTATTGTTATATAAATAACTTTGAAACTATTGTTGTGGGGGCACATGAATTATTTTGTTATTATAGATTGGCCATACATCTTTGTGCTGTGGCACCAAGATGAAAACCACGGTTTTAGATAAATAAAAGAGAAAGTGGTGGGAAAGCTTCCAGGCCTCTAGGCACTGTAGAAATCTGAGTCTATGTCCCAAAGACAGAGCACAGGACTTCTCTGGGATCCCTTCCCTACTCCCCAGGGACACTTAGACAAGTTTCCAAGCAGGAGGAAAATCACAGTTATGTAATTTTTCTTGGTCTCCCCCCCTTCTTTGTTGTGAAGGTATTCTAACTCACAAAATACTCCTGCTATCTATATATATAAAAGCCTTAGCAGCCATTCGACCAGTAGCTATGATGTCCACTGACCACCAGGGGCAGACGCTCAACACACAGGCATGGAAACATGGAACAGACTGATGAATCTCAGAGGGAAGGGGGGAGGGAGGAGGGCAGGAAGAAATTAACCAAAGATCTGATATGCATACTAGAGGCTGGGTACACGGATTCATGCACCAGTGGGGTCCCTCAGCCTGGCCTGCGGGGATAGGGCTAAAACAGGCAGTCCAACATCCCTTGAGTGATGCAAGATTGCGAAAGGGCACAGGCCAGGCCGAGGGACCCCACCAGTGCATGAATCCATGTACTGGACCTCTAGTTAATTTATAAGATTCTTCACCTCAAAACCACAGCAAAACACATCCCCGTCATACCAATATCAGGACAATTGCCCAGATGTTAGGACCTTCTGAAACCTTCTTTATTTTTAGCAATTTTGATAAGGCACCTATGCTTTACCATCTACCCAAACAGGCATTGATTATTTGGAACCAATGCTTAATTTTCCTGTACCTGATTTATAATATACATATCTACTTCAAAGTTATTTACATCTTCTGCAATGCTCCCCAGCTATTTTATATAATTCACCATTATGGAATTTATAAAATAGCATTTTAATTATTTGTCTAGCTTATTTTTCTCTCCCTTGCCCAGATGATGATCTCTTTGAAGAATGAGATCATGTCTTATTCATATCTTTGCACACTCCTCACCAAAAGGCCTGCATATAAAAAATGGCCAATCAATGTTTCGTTTTGGATGCATGGATGGACATTACAAGTGCAATATAATCTGATTTTCAAAATATGTGAATGTGTTTGGCTTCCCATTATAAGGTGACCTCTTTCATTTAATAACCCCTACCTTTCCAATTAGAAAGTCTATAGCTATGGGGTCAGCAGCTAGCAGCCTAGAAATGATCTTTATCGGGGCAAATTGTGAGTTGTCCAGAATCTCTTCTCAGATCTCATTCAAATTAGTCCTGCCAAGGAGTTAGAAAGCCTTGAACCAAGTCTCATGGTGCCTCCTGCTTGCCCACAAGAGCTGTTGTGAGCCAGTGGGACTGCACCTGTCTGATTAGCACTTTCCTGCTACATTCAGCCAACTGCCCTGCGTTGGTTCCTAAGACTGACTGTGATGACATTTTCTAGGCTTAGCCATTTCCTCTCACTCCATATGCCTTTTTTGTTCTCTTGGCCAAAAAGTATTCTCTGTAACTGAGTAACTAGTTTATACCAAAGAGTAAATGAGTTACAAGGCTTGGTTTATTACTCCTCCTTAGAACCACTGCAACCTAAAGGGAAAGACATCTTAAGTCAAAAAAGGAATCTCAAATTGTGGCATTGTGGGGGTAAGAATAGCCTCAATTCTTTCCATCTGAGCATACAGTCCCTGTCCAGTTGAAATTCAGTATTATATTAGTTTCATGTGCTGCCTGCTTCCTATCATCCTCATTCATAGATGCCTTTGGCCCCTGAATCATGTGACTTCAGGGTCCATGTGAATAACCATCCAACACCCTAGCCTCTCAGTCCCTTGACCTTCTCATCCCCAGTGACCTTCTTCTCTATTACACATCTGTCACTTACTTCTAAAACCACCTAAGTCTTGTCATGATGATTTATTTTGTGCATAGGTCTCAACTTTCTACCCATTTGGCTTGGTCAACTTTCCCCAAACGGTCTTCGCACCTCACAGGAAACTCTGGTGAATTAACCTCCTTCATTCTCTGCTAATCCATCAGCTAACTTCTTTCTTCATTCTCCTCCTTATCAAACTTATATCTTATAACCCATCACTCCAGAACACTCTTTTCAGAACTCTAAACTCCTCTGCTGCTCTGTCTTTTTATCACACCCATCTTGTAAAAACCTAATTCTGAATGGACCCGACTCCCTTGTGTTCGGAAGCAGAGCACAGCTGCTGAGCTTTATTGAGAAGTGCCACAATGCTGAAGATCAATTTCACCGTGTATTCAAGATAACTGTTCTCAGATGGGCTCTCAACACTGCCTGGCAGGCATACCACATTTCTCTTATCAACTCTGGAACATGCTTCCGACCTAATCTGCCCTTCTCAAACCTCTGACTCCCCCACTTCTTTCTTCACTCTTGGCTTACAACCCTGCCTTCTATTTCTCGGGGAACACTGAGTCTGTTACACAGAACTCTCTCACCCACCCACCAACAAGCACACAAGCCCACCCCCGCCCTCCTGTTCCTTGGCCTTTTCTGCCTCCTACCAACCAAGTCTGGTTTGTCCACATGGCTTAAGACCCATCTTTTCCTGCCTTGCCAGGAAATGTGCATTATCCAGGAGCCCTTCTTTCTCTAGTTCCCTCTCAAAAAGGATTTCTCCCAATGACATTTAAGTACCCATACGTCACTTCCATTTTAAACTGCCTTTTCTCAACCTTGCATACCCCTCCTGCCATTGCCTCTCTCTGTCTTTACCCTTTAAGCCAAACTTTCCGAAAAGGTTGTTTCATACTTCCTATTTACAGCTCCTCACTCTTCAACCTACTCCTGGCTGGCTCAAGTCCCCATCATTCCACTGAAACAGCTCTTGCTTGGGGCACCCAAGAACGTCATGTCCCAAATCCAATGGGCATGTCTCAAAACTCATCTCACTGCACTTGCCAGGTTCTCAGTGTTGGACACTCCCCACTTCCTGATACCCGTTGTCTTCCCTACTGCCCACTCCTAGATTTCCTAACAATATGTTCTTCGTCTCCTGTAACAGTTTTGCCTCCTGTTATTGACTACTTTATACTGAATTCCTCCAGACCTGACTTTAAGCCCCTTCTGCCTCACACTCTAAACTTTCTCCCTTGGCATCAGCTTCCTGGCTTCAGATTCTACCTGTACACAGATAAACTCTGAACTCCACTTTCAGACATGGCCTCCAAGTCATTCACTTCTTCACATTCTTTATTCTGCAAGACTATCAGTTTTCTCTCTGAACAAACTGGCAGGGGTCCCACATCTATCATACTCTATCTTCACCCAGATGTCTGGAGATCAGAGTGTCAGGGAAACCAGTTCACCCAGCACTTAGCAATCCTCCTGACCTCCAAGCTGCTGGAGAACAGCCTGGGACTCAGCTTTTGAACTTCAAGCTCAGGGCCTCACTGCTGTTTCTCCAGTACGGCAAAGGATTAAGGCTGACTTTGGTGTCCAGTAGACTGGTTAAAAGCCTAGCTCTGTTCCTTGTTGAATGGTCACAGGGTTATATTATTTAATGAGGTCATGTTATTTAACCTTTCTAAACCTCACTTTTGTCATTAACAAAGTAGGGATAATAATACTAATAATGGCTAAGAATTATACTAATTATATGAATTATTATATAGTAGGCATGGAATAGTGCCTGCCATATAGTATGTAATCATAATGGTAACTTTACTATGACTGTACTTATATTCAGCCTTAATGATTTCTTATTGTGTTCTTCTCTGTATAGACCCTAAAACATTTCTATTATTTACAAGCCCTTGAGAAGCCAACATTGATCTTTCTACATGCTTTGTTATAAAGATCAAGGCTATCTGCCATTTGCTCCCTCAATATCCTCTCTATACTTCAAAGGTCCCTTGATATGTAGCTATGCAGTCTTCCTTCCTGCAGACCCAGAAGTGTGTGCCATCTCCATACAGGGCCAGCTCCCTCTTCTTCAGTGTATCTTGCCTGCTGTAAGCTCGGGCACCTGCCTCCATCAATTATCTACTCAATCTTTCTTTTTTCTTTTTTTAAAAAAAATGTTTATCCTTTTATCTTTTTATTTTTCAATTACAGTTGAAATTCAATATTATATTAGTTTCAGGTGTATAGCATAGTGGTTAAACATTTCTATAACTTACAAATGATCCCCTGATAAGTCTAGTAACCACCTGGCACCATAGAAAGTTATTACAATATTATTGACTATATTCCTTATGCTGTACTCTACATCCCCATGACAGTTTTGTAACTGCCAATTTGTACTTCTTACTCCCTTCACCTTTTTTATTCAGACTCTTCTGCTTCTCCTTCCACCTCAGGACTGAAATAGCCTCAAATCTCTCCTAGCCTTAAGCAAAACAAAAAATATTTAAATCTTTTTTCTCTTCACGAACAAGCTTCCTAAGTGGAGTCTATATACGCTTCACTTCCCATTCTCTTCTCAGTTCCTTAGGATAGACCCCCTGTGCTCTCAAAGGGTTCCATCCCTATAGGACCCTCACCTTGTCCTCTGGGGCTCTCCCTCAGGCCTCTCAGCCATATATCACACAGCTGCCCGCTCTCTCCTTTGGAGCTGCCTCTTCCCGAGGAGATGCTGGCTCGTGTCCTCCTCCTCGGCCTCCATCATAGTCTCCCCTCATTAAGTAGACTTCTATGATGATGACTGTCAAATGTTTTAAGAAGCATTTCATTTCTTTATTTTCTGTTCATTAATTGAATTCCAACCCTGAGTTCTCATCCTACTGGGTTGGTGAGAAATTCAGCCTGTTATTCTTGGGCTTCCTCTCCTCCCCATGAAGGGTTATGCCATGGTTCTAAGGCAGGGCACAGGACAAGGACACAAAGGAGGCCTCTCTGGTAACAAGACATTGGTCCACTCTGGATTACCATGCAGAATTCCATTGCCTCGGGCTCTGAGGCCCTATGCGACCCTGCTCCTTCCCCACCAAGCCTGCACAAGGAAGCTTTGGCAGGGCTGGTGGCCCAAGCATCATGAGCTACCCACTGTGAGGCCTGCCAGTGCTCCAAGTACTGCTAGGAGCAGGGTAAAGGACCACAAAACTTGCCCAGGTAACTCTCTCCAATCACTGGACAACCCTCCTTGTTTATACTATCCCCATTCTTTTAGACAGCCTGGACCTCATAAATATCCAAAGCCTGCCTCCCAAGGCACGTAAACCAGACTTCATGACCTGCCTGGATCAGGGATGGAAAAACACAAAGGAAAAGATGACTCTGTATCTCAAAAAATGTATCCTGTCACTAAACTCATGAGTGTGTTTGCCAGGAAACGGGGAGTTAGGGTTGTAATATTTTATTTCATTTTAATTCTGAGGTAGCAGATCATACCAAATATATGAATGATGATGAGAATATGAGATGATGCTATATTTCTGTCTGCTTGCTATTGCAATTTTAATGTCTCAAAATGAATAACAAAATTTAAAATCTCCAATAAAAATTGGTCTTCCAAAATGGGCATTTCTCAATGTATGTCCCTACTAAATCTTCCTGGATGATCTCACCTATTTTCATGGTTTCCCCTTTCTCCACAGAACAGGTGATTCTAAAACCAATCACAGGGCCTCTAAACCATCTCCTACATATCAGAGTACGATATATAAGTGATCCCTGGACATCTGTATTTGCATAAGCGACAGGCAGCTCAAGCTCAACCTGCCACCACTGACACAGAGTGCCCTGCCACCACCGTACTAATTCATCATCAAGCCCAGTCAACATGACCTCAAAACCTCTGAGATCAATCTCCTTCTCCCTATCTCCCTTTGCCATGCCCAAACCAAGCCACTTGACCCCTCATGGAGAAAACAGCAAGTCTTCCTGATTGTTTCTACTTATTCTCCAATCTGTGCTCAACACAGCAGCCTAAATAAGATTTTATCCCCCAACATTCGACAGGGTCATTGCTGCCTAAAGCCCTCCAAAGACTTCTCCTTAGGTTAGTGTCCAAACTTCATAGTGTGGCCTGATAAAGACTAACTGGAACTTGAAGCAAACAATCAGTCAGGGGTTGAAGGTGGGGCAGTGGAGGGGTGGTTGGATTGCTTATGGAAGTTCTCACACTCTGCATAATCACTGGAACCCTACACATAAGAAACCTTTCTTATCTATATCTATCCTATCTAATAAAAGAGTAATATGCAAATTAACCATCACTCCGCTACACCCACAAGCCACGCCCACCAGCCAATCAGGAGTGAGTATGCAAATTGACCCAACCAAGATAGCTGCGGCCACGGAGAGAGCAGGAGGCTTGGGTTTCCCCAGCGATGGAGGAAGCCAAGCTTTCAGCACACCCTGGCCAGCCTAGGCCTCCACTCAAGGCTACAAAGTTTCAATTATAGAAGATAAATAAATCCCAACAAAAATGGCTGCGGCCACGAAGCAAGCAGGAGCCTTGGCTCCGCTCAAGGCTACAAAGTTTCAATTATAGAAGATAAATAAATCCCAGATACCAGGGCCTCCACTTGGGTCGCAGGGGGGCGTGGCCGGCCTGCAAACCACCACAGGCCCCTCGCCCAGACCGCCCCACGCCCCAAGGGAACCCCCAGCCTGATCCGGGACACCCTTCGGGGCAACCAGCCGGCCTCCACCCGTGCAACAGGCCCCTATCCTATCTAATAAAAGAGAAATATGCAAATTGAGCATCACTCCAACACACAAGATGACTGCCCCCATGTGGTCAATGATGATCCTACCCCCATGTAGACACATGATGGACCAGGCCTGCAAGGGGGAGCAGTTGTGGGTGATCAGGCCAGCAGGGGAGGGCAGTTGGGAGGGACCAGGCCTGCAAGGGAGGGCAGTTAGGGGTGAGCAGGCCAGCAGAGGAGGGAAGTTGGGGGCGACCTGGCCTGCAGGGAAGGGCAGTTTGGGCGGACCCAGGCCTGCAGGGGAGAGCAGTTGGGGGGACCAGGCCTGCAGGGGAGTGCAGTTAGGGGTGACCAGGCCTGCAGGGGAGGGCAGTTAGAGGTTACCAGGCCTGCAGGGGAGGGCAGTTAGGGTCAAACAGGCTGGCAGGGGAGCAGTTAGGCATCAATCAGGCTGGCATGGGAGTGGTTAGGGGGTGATCAGGCTGGCAGGAAGAAGTGGTTAGGGGCAATCAGGAAGGCAGGCAAGCAGTTGGAAGCCAGCAGTCCTGGATTGTGAGAGGGATGTCCGACTGCCCGTTTAGGCCCGATCCCAGGATCGGGCCTAAACGGGCAGTCGGACATCCCTCGAGGGGTCCCAGATTGGAGAGGGTGCAGGCTGGGCTGAGGGACACCCCCTCCACCATGCACAAATTTCATGCACCGGGCCTCTAGTCCTACCTAATAAAAGAGTAATATGCAAACTGACCCTAACTCCATTACACCCACCAGCCACGCCCACCAGCCAATCAGAGTGAGTATGCAAATAAACCCAACCAAGATGGCTACAGCTACAGAGAGCAGGAGGGAGGCTTGGGTTTCCAAGGTGATAGAAGAAGCCAAGCTTTCTGCCTTCCCTGGCCGGCCTAAGCCTCCACTAAAGGCTACAAAGTTTCAATTATAGAAGGTAAACAAACCCTAAACAGAAATGGCTGCCGGCCACGCAGCGAGCAGGAGGCTTGGCTCTACTCCAGGCTACAAAGTTTCAACTGTAGAAGGTAAATAAATTCCAGATACCAGGGTCTCCGCTTGGGTTGCCAGGGGTTGTGGCTGGCCTGCAAACCACCACAGGCCCCTCTCTCAGGCCGCCCTATACCCCAAGGGAACCCCCACCCTGATCCGGGACACCCTTCAGGGCAAACCAGCCGGCCCCCACCCGTGCACCAGGCCTCTACCCGATCTAATAAAAGAGTAATATGCAGATTGACCATCACTCCAACACACAATATAGCTTCCCCCATGTGGTCAAAGATCCTGCCCCCATGTGGACACAAGATGGCCACCACAAGATGGCCAGCAGGGGAGGGCAGTTGGGAGGCACCAGGCCTGCAAGGGAGGGCAGTTGAGAGGGACCAGGCCTGCAAGGGAGGGCAGTTGGAGGCAATCAACCCTATAGGGGAGGGCAGTTAGGGGTTACCAGGCTGGCAGAGGAGGGAAGTAGGGGGGCAAACAGGCTTGCAGGGGAGCAGTTAGACATCAATCAGGCTGGCATGGGAGTGGTTAGGGGGTGATCAGGCTGGCAGGCAGAAGTGGTTAGGGGCAATCAGGAAGACAGGCAGGCGAGCAGTTGGGAGCCAGCAGTTCTGGATTGTGAGAGGGATGTCCGACTGCCCGTTTAGGCCTGATACCACTGGGGTCCCAGATTGGAGAGGGTGCAGGCTGGGCTGAGGGACACCCCCCTCCACCCCCGTGCACGAATTTCATGCACCGGGCCTCTAGTATCTATATAAAAGCCTAAGCGACCAGTCGACCAAAAGACCGAACAACCAAACCACTGGTCAATTGGTTGCTATGATGCTTACTGACCACCAGGGGGCAGACGCTCAATGCAGGAGCTGCCCTCTGGTGGTCAGTGAGCTCCCCCAGCCAGCCTGCCCCTATTGGCCCTGATTGACCCCAATTGCCAGCTAGGCCATGGGATCCCACCTGTGCACAAATTCGTGCACTGGGTCTCTAGTGTTTATAATAAAGCTCTATGGCTGTAACTTCCCATTCCCCTCTCTAAAAGACCCCTCCATTTTGGCATGCAGGCCAGAGTATACACAGGTTAGCCAGGTCTGCATGCATGTGATTGCAACCCTTTCTTTTTTCCCAAATAAATCCTTTTTGTTATTATTTTCCAGTCCACAGTCTGACAGGTCCTGAGGTGGTCTGAATTCTGTGGCCACTCAGCCAGTTCTTCCCCTCATTCTCCACACTTCAGCTACATATTTCTTTCAGCTCCTCCCATAGGACCACCTACCCACCTCCAGGACTTTCCACATGCCACCCTATGCCTAAAGACACCCTCTTGTCCCCAAAACTCCTCCCCACCCTCCCACACTGCCTCTCTAAAATCTTCATGCATGCAGACCTGGCTAACCTGTTTTGAACGGCTCAGCTGAGTATGGCAGCCCCTGTTTAACCCTCTTAAATACTTCACGTTTCTCTTAAGTTTAAGTTCAAAAACTGGACATGGCCTAGGACAGTGGTTGGCAAACCGTGGCTCGTGAGCCACATGTGGCTCTTTGGCCCCTTGAGTGTGGCTTTTCCACAAAATACTACGGCCTGGGTAAGTCTATTTTGAAGAAGTGGCGTTAGAAGAAGTTTAAGTTTTAAAAATTTGGATCCCAAAAGAAATTTCAATCGTTGTACTGTTGATATCTGGCTCTGTTGACTAATGAGTTTGCCGACCACTGGCCTAGGAGATGCTGTAGAATCTAGCCTATGACAGGCCTCCCCTTGCTCCCTGTGCCTCAGCCACCCTGGCTGTCTTTGAGTGCCTCACATGTGCCAAGTTTTTTCCCACATCAAGTTCTTTGCTCATGCTGTTCCTCAGTGCAGAATGCCTTTCCCTTTATTTGTCACCCAGGTAACTACTAGTCATCCAGGTTTTAGCTGAAATGTGATGGCCCCAGAGAACATGCTCCTGATTTCCCATCTAAATCCAGGCCCTTCACCTTCCCAGGGCCCTTGTGATAATTTGCAGTGATGTTTTTCATTTTTGTGATCTTTTGTTAATGCTGTCTTCCACTTAATGAAAGTAGAGCTATATGCCCTACCCTTGCCCTGCTTTCCTAGCAGGCTAACTCAATGCTGGGCATATAATACATACTCAATAAATGTTGAATGAATGAACAGATGAATGTCTAGGCTTGACACTCTCTTATTCTCCCCTTCTTTTCCCCACCAGACCCACACTTTCCATTGTGTTTCCCCCTCTAACATTAGTACTTGAAACCAACTCACCCCATCGGGCTCAAAAATACTAATATTATCTTTGACTCCTCTCCCCTTCACTCCTTCTATGCCAAACATAGCCAAAATACACCAAGTTCACCTCTAAATAGGTCTAACATACACACTCTCTTTTCTACATCCCAGTATTAGGCCCAAGTTACCTCTCATTTGGATGATTAAAGTTGCTTCCTAGCTGCCACATCCTACAGTGACTTCAGTCTGTTCTCCCAGAATCGGCAGAATTATCTTCATGAAGTTTAGCTAGATCTCTTCCTCAAAATAGCTTACTCTTTCGCACAAATAAAATCCGATGGAGCATCAAGCAGCAATTAGAAGCCACAGATTAGATTTAAGCACAGCAACATGAGGGAATCTTAAAAATATAGTGTGTAGTGAGAAGAGAGAGAGAAATAAAATGAGATTATACGATGTAATACCACTTACATGCATTAAAAATACATGCAGCAAAATAGTAAACATTTTATAAAAATATATGTAAGCAAAAAAGACAGACATCAAATGCAAAACTGCAGTTGCCTATGGGGAGAATGGGAATGGGACCATGGTAAAATAAAAGGGAAACATAAATAAAAGAAGAGAAGGGCTTGGCATGTACCAATAATGATGAGTGGGCCATGAACTCAGGAGGATAAGCTCGATCTATAAGACACAAACAGACAATAACAAAACAGCTTGGATACCAGACAAGGAGGATTCAATTCCTTTGAGCATCACTTTCATAGTTCTGAGGACATTTCCTCATGGATTATTGAGGAAATCTATCAATGAGCAAAGTGTGCATTTACTTTAATCAGGGAAGCTCCATGGCATGTCTCAGCCCTGAGGAAATATACCATCCATGTCCTCAGCTTCCCCAACCAGATGGAGACAAATTACCAGGCACTGGCTTCTCTACCTGATCACTTCTTGCTAATGATCACTTCACTCAAGCACAGTAGTTCTCTCAATGCTGAGCATATAATACATACTCAATAAATGTTGAGTGAATGAACGGATGCATGTATAATAAACAAATCTGATAAACAACTCTGAGTTTTTACCATAGGGTTTAAGTACATTAAAGACAGCATCCTAATTTTATCAGGTATAGTCACCTATAATGTCCAGCCACATATTTCAAAGGAACTAGAAATTATATTTTTATCTTTCTTGGTACCACATGCTTAAGCTCCTACCCACTAGAAATTATGGAATCCAAAATGAAATTGCTATCTCAGAAGGCATGAGGTCACTTGGAGATCAGCTTTGAAGGCGGAATCTAGGTTTCAAGGAGAAGTAATAAATATTGTGGACTGTCTGGCCTAGTAATCTCCATTTGTCTCCTTCTAGCTAGCACAAAATTGAAAAAGATAAATAGTTGATCATGGATTCCTAATTCCATCAGGGTCTGTGAACCACTGAGAATATGTCTGGCCTTGCAATGAGCCGGCAATATTTTCATAAACTTTTATTTAACATCTACAGATAAAATAGATCTTAGCAGGGAAGGCAAGCCTCTACGGCCCTTGAATCTGGCTAATGAAAGTGTTAATGGTTTCAGTAGACACTGTAAAATAAATACTCATAAAAGTTTGCATAGCACACACACCGTTATATGGTCCTATAAAATCCTCTAGGTAATTACCAAGTTATGAGCTCTCTGCCCACCTCCCAGAGCACCAAGGTTAGCACAAGTACAGATGATGGAGGAACCTAGCAAAAGAGAGGGAATGTTAGAGCAGAGGCCAGCACTGACGTGGCGACAGCCAGAGCTCGCCCCTATCCTTTGCTTCCTTGTCTGTGAAATGAACATTTGATCTCCAGTCCAAGTCTTCGTTTCTATGTGCTTCACAAAGAGAAGAATGTTGATATGAAAAATGCAAGCATGGGTTCAATCCCTGTTTCATTTCTCAGGGCCGAGTGATCTCAAGCACAGCATCTAATCCAATTCCACTCATAGCTAACATTCATGGGTTCATGGTGGGCTCAGCCCCAGTGCTGAACACCTTACATTGGGTATCTCACTTACTTCCTACATCATGTCTATGAACTATGCATTATCACTATGCCCGTTTGATGGATGAAGAAACTTATTCAAGAGCTGAGCATTTAATCACATACTAGCTCCTAACAGAGAAAATGCAGTCTACCATACAAGTGTAGTGCTGGGCTCACAGTTAGTGCTCAGAAAGTGTTTACTTCCTGCCTATATCTTTGCCATGCATACACTCTCACTGCTTCAAAGAGGAAAGAATAAATAAATATGCTATAATTTTTCAGCCACGGAGCACAGGTGTGTGTGGGAAACTGAGACACAAAAGCATCAGCTGGGGGTTGGATGTTGAACACTGTATTCAACACCTCATCCCCCAGCATTTCTCACCTGCCTCTGCTCTCTCTCAGTCCACCTGCTCCTAGAGGCCTACTGCTATTTGATAGTCCCTGGAATAGTATGCCATTCAGGCATTTTCCTCACCAGCATGGACCTCATCATAGCAAAATCTATAAGAATGTTCTTACATTGGTTTGATGCTATGCAGGTCATAAAACACTTGAATAGGATATTGCCTTAAAAATTAATAAAAATTAAGGACCTATAAAGAGAACAACAAACAAAGCCTAAAGTGAGTAGAAGAAAGGAAATAATAAAAATCAGATCAGAAATAAATGAAATAGAGTCTTAAAAAAAATACTCAATATCAGTGAAACCAAGAGCTGGTTCTTTGAAAAGATAAACAAGATTGACAAATCTTTAACCAGATTCATCAAGAAAAAAAGAGAGAAGACCCAAATAAATAATATCAGAAATGAAAGAGGACAAGTAATAACTGACTCCAAAGAAATACAAAGAATTGTAAGAAAATATTATGAATTCCTATATGCCAATAAGTTGCAAAATCTGGACAAAATGGGTAAATTCCTAGAAACATACAATCTTTCAAAACTGAATCAGAAAAAAAAGAACAGAAAATCAGAATAGACAGATTACAACTAATGAAAGTGAAGCAGTAATCAAAAAACTCACAACAAACAGAAGTCCTGGACCAGATGGCTTCACAGGGGAATTTTACCAAACATTCAAAGAAGAACTAACACTTATACTTCCTAAACTATTCCAAAAAATTCAGAAGAAAGGAAGACTCCCAAGCTCATTTTGTGAGGCCAGCATTATAATTCCAAAACCAGATGAAGAAACCACCAAGAAAGATAATTATGGGCCAATATCTCTGATGAACATAGATGCTAAAATCCTCAATAAAATATTCACAAACTGAATCCATAAATACATTAAAAAGATCACACACCATAATCAATTGGGACTTATTGCAGGGATGCAAGGTTGGTACAATACCTGCAAATCAATGATACACCACACAAACAAAATGAAGGATAAAAATCATATGATTATATCAATAGATGCAGAAAAAGTATTTGAAAAAAAATCCGGCACCCATTCATGATAAAACCTATCAGCAAAATCGTAATAGAGTGAACATATCTCAATGTTACAAAGGCCATATATAACAAACCCACAGCCAACATCATACTCAATGGGAAAAAAACAAAAAGTGTTTCCATTAAGATCAGAAGCAACACAGGGAGGTCCATGTTCACCATCTTATTCAACATAATAGATAAAGAGATAAAGGATGGAATGAGAGAGAACACAAGCATAGTAAATATTAACATTTTGGGAATCTGGGTGAAGGGTTTATTATTTTTGCAATATTTATGAAATTGTTTCAAGATAATGTTTTTCTAAAATATATTGGGTCGCTCACAGAATTGGCAGAAGGGCTAAAGGGCCACACGCAGGGCTGTCCATCCAGGAACAATATTCAAAACGTGCTTGAAATTGTGATGCCAAACAGACTACCATGGTCCCCCTGCCATCCCCAAACACTTGTGCTGCCTGCCACCCACCCCCTCCCCAGCACTGGCTGGACAAGGCAGTGAATCCTGCCACCACCACCAGGTCCCCGTTCCCTACCACCTGTGTTCATCAAAGCTGGGTGGATGTGGGTGAGCTGTGGAGCCTGTGTCATGGGCTCCACCTGACTGCAGGGGCGGCTGGTAAAATGATGCCCTGCCATTTTCAGCTTCTCCCTCCTGGGCTCTTAAGATGGGAAACTCTTTAGCATAAGTAAGAGGTTTTGGTTTACAAAGTGGCAAAAAAAAAAAAAAAAAAGTCCATTATTGCCAGAAAACATTCATGTAATCTAACCTCTGGGCCCTCTCTGTTGCTATCACATTCAACTACACAGTTATTTATATTTTCTAGAAACCATCCTCCATCTCACCATGAGAGTTCTGACTGGTCTTGTGAGCTGACTGGTCCTTGTGAGCATAGGTCAGGCTGTGGTGGGCTCAAATCCTGACTCTATTGCTTACTGACTGAAGCACACTGGGCATGTTACTTTCTCTGAGCCTCAGCTTCCTTACCTATAAAATGAGGCTAGTGATAGTGACCTTGCAGGGTCTTGTCTGGAAATAGAGTAATATGTGCGAAGTGCAGACACAGAGTAAGTACCCTAGTCGCATTATTTTTCTTCCTTTAACTTGACCTCTTCTAATGGACACAGGTGTGTTGCCCAAACTGGGACTGAAGGATGTCATTTCCCCCTGCAGATGGCAATGTCCTTGGGGCTGCCTGCCCTCACTGGGAATTCTCCTTTGTGGAAGAGAATTGCCTCAGCCAGTCACGCCTCTTCCTGGGGCAGCCTGTACCCAGTGACTGGCAGATGCAAAGGTATAAAAGCCCAGCTCCTTTGTTCCAACTCAGGACAATTCTGATGGTCATCGCAGCTCCAGAGCTCCCCATGGGGCTGACTGAGGCCCTTGTTGTGGCTGATTCACAATCCAATTCCTCCCTCTGTCCAATTTTAATCCCTTCCTTTATCTGCACTGAACCTGAGAGTAGACTTCATAAACTCCCTGCACGGCCATCTCTAAAGAGTCAACTTCCAGAACAACCCAACCCCGTGACAGCCCTTTCCTTCGTTTGCCTTCAAGTCTAGCCTCTTCAGCCACATGGGTCCCAGTTCCATCTCCCACCATCTCAATACAAGCTCTCCCTCATAGTGGATGTTACCTTCAGCTACAGATGAGTGTTGACAATGTCTTCCATCTCCCACCCTTAGCTTCATTGATGAGATCCTCTTTATCTTTCAAGGCCCGTTCAGGTGGCTCTTCCAGAAAGCCTTTCTTGATTTCCCCCATGGAAGTATACACTCCCCTCTGTAGCTTCTCTCACAATTTTGTCTCCTCCTCCACACCTGACACTGTGCTTGAGTTGGTGAGCCAGTCAAATGCAAATCCACCCCCACACCCATTATTGCCCCGGCCCTCTATTGCTCTTTACTTCAGAAGCCTGACACCAGAAATTACATTTTCCAGGTGCACATGCCCACTGGTTTTCAGTCAGGGTCTACCAATGGGAGGCATGGACAAGAGCCTGAAAGGCAAGGGAAGGGAAGAATCCAGGGAATTTCTTCCCCCATCTGCTATCAGGAGGGACATTACTGTCAAGAGCTTCACCCAGCTGGCCATAGCTCCCACCAGGCAGCCCCAGCTCCTGGGCTCCTCACTCGTCTCCTCCCTTCGCCTCACCAGCCTGGGGGTGGCAATGGTTTCTCTTGTTAATCTCTAGTTTGCTTGATCATCCCGTTTTCAGTTCTTCCAACCCCACTGTAACTATTCTCCCATAGCAAACTCTCTCCCTTCAACTCTCTGGTCTGAGTTCTGTTTTCCTGGGTGATACTGATGGTTATTTCTATATTGCTTTACCTTCTCTCACAAGACTAGGAAGACCTCCTGAGTACAAACGGAGTCAAGGTCAGCCACACCAGAAGTGGCTCTTTTCCTTGCTGGTAAGAAGTCAATTGGCAAACACAAGGATCAGATGTGTGATTCTTTAAGACAAAGAAACCTGCAATTAACCAACGTTGCATCACCTCCCTCTCTGGTATCATTTAGAAGAATCCAGAAATCCTTTGCTATTTTTGTACAGAATCAGCCTTCAGCAATTTTGCTAACCTCAACAACTGGGAAAACCTACCCTCTGCAGCATCTCTTGACATGAAGACTTAGAAACTTTTATTGTTGAAATAAAATGTGTTTTACCTGGCTGATGTCTCAAAGATTTATGTCCAGATTGTGCTTGTGGTTTTGAAGATAAACACTAAGAATAAATTTGTTAGTAAATATTTTGAACAGATGCTAAGTTTTTAATTATTTTGTGCATTAAAAAATGACAGCCATCGATATTCCCCACTGATGAGCTACGAACATTGTGTGTGCATGGGTATGTATATTTTTTAATAGTAATTATTGCTCTGTGATGACTGGGGAAATTGCTCTGCGGTTTAAAAGCGTATTTGCAGCTATACCCAGGGGATTGTGGCAAGTAATGCCTACTGTATCATCCACCTTATTTAAAATTTGCAATAAGAAACACAATTCAATCTAGCACATTTCTAAAGGCCAATGGGAAATAGATTGGGCAGCAGAGTCAGGAAATGCAAATTTAATGCTAAATTCCATCCCAAACCCATCTGCTGGGTTTTATTTCCTTTTTTTTCTTCCCCAAGGCCAGTGGTGCTGACTCAGTAGTGCATTAAACACAAATGTGTGGGTTCAGCCCTGACCAGCCATTAATCAATGTGCAGCCACAAAGGCAGCATCCGCGGATTAGCAACCTACTGCCAGGTGCCAGGCACACGCAGGGGAAAGTCAAACAGGCTTTCTGAGTAGACAGGGGCACAGGCCACTTCCTATGCTGAAAGGCCCCAGTTGATTGAAAAGGAATGCAAATGCCCAATGGAGTTATAAATATGTGGTATGGTTTAGAGGCTTACATTTTACAAGTTGACTACTTTAACTGTGGCAAGAAGAAGGAAAAAAAGCAATGATTGTGCATTTAGCCTCATTTGGAAAGAACATCGAAAGTCCATATTTGAGACCTTTTGTTAATGTGAGGCCTGAAAGACGGTCCTCCTGCCACTGCTTCTGGGGCAGACAGCTCAGATTGAAGACACCAGCCACCCCTCACCCGGCGCATCCATGTGGCTGTATTGTGGGGGACTGCCTGAGGAAGGTGGCTGGCCTTGAGCTCTTCACCCTGATGTTTTGCCTCTGACTGGAAGGCAGGTGCTTCTCCCCTTAAGAGCTGCCTGTGTCCTTGGACAAAGGCAGCCTCCTGCTGTCAGAATGGAACTCCTCCTAGGGCCCTGGGAGGGTGCACGCTCAATTCTCAGAAAGAACTCAGGGCCTGGTGGAGGGGGAGTCTCTCAAGGCAGAACTGCCCTCTTTATGCCCTGCCTGCCTCTTTCATCTTGCTTACAGGAACCATTATGTGATCTGCACCTCCAGCCCACCTGGGGGATGTATGCAATGTGCCCCTGCATGCATATACTGTTTCACTGTTTCTCTCTCTCTCTCTCTCTCTCTCTCTCTCTCTCTCTCTCTCTCTCCACCCCCTCTGATATGAGACCCTAGAGTCTCACCTCCATTAAGGGAATCATAAGCCCTACTCTGCCAGTCCCCTGCCCCTAATATCACAAGGGAAGGCGGAGCACCTCGAGCATGGAAGTCAGAGGAACCTCGAGCAACAGTAACCTAGCAACAGTGTCTCAGGATTTGAATGTAATTATACCCCGAGCATGATAAATACTCGGAAGGGCTCCTTATGTGCAGATCATACTAAACAAGTCTTTGAAATTACCCTCATCAAATATTGATAGAATAAAAGTTTTTTTGAAAAAGAAAAAAAAAACACCTGAAGAGCAGGGACCACCTACCCACGGAGTACCCTGGGCAGTGAGAACACCAGCCAGGGCAGCTCGGAAAGCCTCGAAACCCCCACTCACGGGCACTGTGACGGGTCTGGAAGGGATGTTTGAGCTGGGGACAGAAGTTCCCTGGCAAATGGGGAGCAGTGTCTTGAGGTCGGGGAACGGAGGCTGGAGTCCCGGCTCTTGCCTTCAAAATGGAGGCCTTGCCCTTTGGTGTTCTTATCCAGAATGAGTGTGCGGACCAAGAGGATCTCCCGGCTGTCTTCTGGGTGAGGAGCCCTTAAGGAGTGGACGTCAGCCTGGGAAGGGGGTGGAGACAGGAAGAGAAGTCCAGGCAGGGTGAATGGCATGGACACAGGTTCCAGGCATTGGCACCCTCGGCTCCAAGGAGACTTTGGTCCAAGATGTTGAGTCCACAGTGAATGGGCCACAGCTGAAGGGGAGAGTAGTCCCCAATGTGAAGGCCCTTGTAAGCCTTGCTGGGGAGCCTGGGCTTTATTCTGGGTGGACACAGAAGTCCATGCAGGTGTAGAGAGTGAAGTACGTGTGTGAGGGGTGGGGACCCCGGAGCTAGCCTCAGCCGCCATCAGAGGCTGTCTGAGTATCACTGTCAGAGAATGTGGGGATTTAGAGCAATGATCAGGAGCGGGCCATGACATAAAGCTGACCTTGAAGTGTCTTCCTTCAGGGGCTTTGGACAAAGCCCAGAGCTGCCCCCCTCCGCCCAATGTGCCGCACCACACTGAGGCATCCAGGGACCCCAAGCAGATAGCGACCAGAGCATGACTGACAGAAAGGAGTCTGGAAGTTTGACAGAGGGAGCAGATGCTCTGGAGAGAGGCGAGAAGAGCAGGAATTTCCCAGTGGGAGAGAGGGTGTGGGGTCTCTCTGCTAATATTGGGTTTTCAGCGCAGGGGGGGATACACTTCTCGGCTCTGTGCAGCTGGAGACTAAGATCTGAGAGCAGGAACAAGAGAGGAAAGTCCTACATAGAGACTCAGCCTGGGTCTTTATTATTTAGGAGGCCCTGCCCAGCTTGACCACTAGCCTACTGTGTGACCCATGCCAATCATTTTCCCTCTGGGCCAAGTGCACAATGAGGGCCCCTCGCTGGCTCTGCCTTCCTGGGACTCAGATTCTCTGGCCAGGCTGTCAGCCTGGGCCTGGAGACACACAGGCAGCCACAGCATTTCCAGGCGTGTCCGCCCCCCCCCCCCACACCCCCCGCCCGCCTTGCTTCATCCCCAAATGCCCTCTTCGCAGGGGACTGCCCCCTCTCTGATGTCTCTCTCCAGGTCTGCCGTGCATCTGTCTTTTGCCTGTTAGAGGAAATCCTCCTCTGTTAGAGCAATATCTTTTAAAGGGCCTCAGATCTCATCTGCCAACTCTCTGTTCTGGGCTGGGCTCCCTTGACAGCACTGCTGGTGTCTGGAGCAAGGGAGGGTGAGGAGGCGGGGCTGCAGGCAGATGAAAGCCCCCTTTCCTGCTGTGGGATTCTAGGCTGGAGCAGGGACCAATTACAGGGCCTCATTTGTCCAGTTCAGTGTTCTTCCCAACAAAGCATCTGACGGCTCTGCTCTGGGTAATAATGGCCAGGTAGACCTTGCTTTAAGGAAACTCCATTGACAGAAATCCCCTGGAGCAAACTAGCTAAAGAAAGGTGGGACAGTTTGATTTTTGTAGGACTGCACACAGATCCCTGAAAACCCCAGCAGCCCCACAGCTCCACCAGTGAGTCCATTTGGAGAGCACTACAACATGAGCTGAAAGGGAGGAGGGTAGAAAAGTCTAAGTACCAAATTATTAAGGGGCACTTCCTTTTAAAATGAGTGAATATTAGTGAGTATGGAAGCATGGTTGACATTGGACCAAGAATAGAATAATGAGGAGAGACATCAGCTTCGGGGCAGAACTTTCCAGGGTCCCCAGCAAGCAGGAACAGGTCTGAAGAACACATCCAAGCCACTACTGGGATTGAGTCTCCTGAACTGAAAAACACATGTCTTCTTCTATGTATTTGTTTTCTGGTGCAAGAAAGGGCATTGCCAAATTATTCTCACAACAGCTTGTCATAGTTCCCATGTCTTTACATCTCTGTAACATTGGCGGGTTGAATGGTGGTCTCCAAAAAGACATATTCATATCCTAAGTTCTGGAATCTGGGAATGCTGCCTTATTTGGAAAAAGGGTGTCATTAAGTTAATGATTTCGAGATAAGATCACTTTGGATAGCCCTGGTGAACTCTAAATCCCTTGTAAGAGTGAGGCAGAGGCAAATTGGACCGAAGAGGAGAAGACACAGACACACAGAGAAGATGACAGAGAGGCAGGGATTGGGTATGAGCCAAGGAACACCAAGGATTGCTGCAGCCTCCAGAGGCTCGGAGAGAGCCCCAGAGGGAGCCTGGCCCTGCTGACACCTTGATTTCAGACGTCTGGCCCTCAGACAGCGAGAGAATAAATTTCTTTTCTTTTAAGCCACAAAGTTTGTGATGATTTGTTATGGTGGTCATAGAAGCTAATACGGTGGGTAATATGAAAGATTCTTTTTTTCTTACTTTACAAATTCTCTTTAATAGATCATTGACTGTTTAAAGCAAAGTAATAACAATGAACTGTAGGGTTTATCACATATGCAAAAGTGAAATATACAATAATAGCACAAAGAACAGGAGAGGGAGAGTGGAGAATTACGGTTGTAAAGTTACTATACTATATCTGAAGTGATATAGTATTACTTACAGGTAGACTGTGATAAGTTAAAGATCTATAATATAAATCCTAAAGCAGCCACTTAAAAAAATGAAAAGAAAGCTATTAACCCAACAAAGATAAAATGGAGCCATACAAACTATTTAACACCCAGAATCTATCATTATCATAACAAAATACGAAATTATTCAATATTTTTAGCAATCTTCCTTCTTTAAAAAAAGTCATTTTTTAGAGTTTACTTTGTTTGACTCTGCCCTATTGCTTTCTACAGTGATTAGATTTCCCTTATGTTTATATACATAGCTTATTAGTTTGTACGTTCCCCCTTGTTTCTCCCATCCCATGATTTTTGTTTATTTGCCTATTTTTTTAGTATATGTGCTGCCGAAGCGAGCACTATTTGCCTATTTTTTTTTACTAGTAAAAAAATGTGGTTGGCAAACAATCTTCATTTTTTTGATGTCTCAAAATACCTTTATTTTGCCTTTTCTCCTGTGAAAGTTTGCCCAGGTATACAAGTTTGGCACTTCAGCACCTGCATACGTTGTTCTATTCTGGCATCTATTTTTGCTGAGAGAAAATCTGCTGTCAGCCAAATTGTTGCTTAGCTCTTGCTCTCCTTTTCTTTCTAGTAACTTCTGAGATTATTTTTTTACGCTTTCTGTTTCAGTTTCATGTGATATGTCTCAGTGTGAACTCAAATTTAATTATTTTTAAGCTCTCCAAAGATAGGTTAGGTCTTGAGACTCATGTCTTTCTGTTGATTCTGAAAAAAAAAATCTTAGCTCTTTGCTCTTCAACGATTATTTCTCTGTTAGGACTTCTATTTTCTCTCGAAATCTCTATCCTCCATGTCTGTTAACTACACTTTTCTTATTTTTACACCCTTGCTTCCCTCTGTCCTCTATTCTGAATATGTTACTCAGTGCCATTTCCAAGTGATTCCACTTCTCTTCAAATATATCCAGTTTAGCACTGATCTCATCCACTGACTTTTTATCCCAGGAACTATAGTTTTTATTTCTAATATTTATACTGATTTTTACTGCATGCATTTGTTATTGTTTCATCTTACTTGCTTTGTGTCATAATCTCTTATTATTCATTGAAATTATTTAATTATCTTGGATTTTTAAACCTATTTTTTCAGTTCATTTTTTCAGACTCTTCAAGGCATTTCACCTGGAGTAAATTTCTGTTCTGAAATAGATACTGATAGTGGTCTTTGTTAGCTTTAAGTTTTGGCAAGTGGTTTAGAATTTTGGATTTTAGCTTCCCTCTAAAGGTCAGCTTTGGGTTGTTACATATATTCTTTCCTCTCTATTTCCTCATGCTCTCTCCCCAGTCCAGCAGTTTTATGACTGCTGCCATCTAGTGATGCCTTTAGGGGGACCCAATCCAGTTCTGATCTTACACTGGCATCACAGAATCCCTGCCCCAGGATAATGTTGGGGATAGACAAGTCCCAGTCCCAGAGGTGATGGGCAGCTTGGTCCATTTCTGCCCACAAGGCTGAGTCTATGTTAAAACCCTCACTCTCAGGTTCGCAGGCTCCTGAGGCCAATACTGCAGGTGGTGGACCCTGGCCAGCTTTTCTTCATATATTTTTATGGGCTAGGATGTCCCTCCTCAGGCCCTAGCATCAAGCAGTTAGAGTTTTTCTGGCCTCTCACTTTGCAGGGGGGCCCATTATCTAATGGACTACTTACTTCTGGATGCAATTGGTGATCTCTGTATTTTCTGACAGACCGAGAGATGAGCAGGCACATGCCTCCAGCTTTGCTCATTTCACTGCCTTTCAATTTCATTTAAGGTTCACAGAATGCTCACCTTGTGTTTGAGCCTGTTGGTGTCTATTTTATTTTATAGTTTATCTATTATTGCTATTCATTTGCAGCACTGGGGATATTAAGTCAAAAGTATGAACTTAGTGATGGTCTTGATGGAAAACCTAGATTTGGTTTCTTAATCCACAAATGTCTGACTTATCATTTGGCCTTTTGAAGTTTAGAAATAATTCTTAGACCCTTAACCTTCTATCACTTGAACCTAAGGATCTGGAGTCACCAGATTTAGAACAACCGGCCTAAGTTACTCCATTTGAGAAGTTTAGAGTGGCCCTTCCAAAAATACCTTCACCAGAACCTTGCAAAAGCACATCAACTTTAGTGTAAATTGAACAAACAGTTTAACTGCTGACTGTGTGGAATGTGGAAAGATCTCACTTGAGACCCTGAAACTATTAATTCATTAGCATCTAACAGGAGAGTTTCATTTGCCACACGGACTCCCGGCACTGGGCGAAAAGCAGTGTTCCAGGCAATGAGACAAATTAACTGAATCAGGGAAGCTGTGGGACAGAATCCAGGAAGGGCCAGTCACAGATTCATGGGGACAGATTGGAGCCCCTCCGAGTCCTCCAGAAACAAGGAACAGCAAAGAACAGGGTCATGGTGTGTGTTTTGGCATGTGGGAGACCCAGCATGCTCAAAGTTGAAGGAAATGTTATGCAAGAAGAATTTAAACTTTAAAAATATTGCATTTGTTAACTTAATTTTTTGGAAAGAGAGAAATAGAACACCATTATTTGATGTCAGTGGTGGATTTATTGATCTGGCTGAGAAACACTGCAAATCATCAGGTGCCAAGTGAGAAAGGAAGTATGCTAAAATACAGACCGGGCCACATCTCCCACATGCCAAAACACACACCCTGACCCTGACCTTTGTTGTTCCATTCATTGTTAATTGAAATTACCTAGAAAACAAGTTTTTGTTTTTGTGAAAATTGGGAGAGGGGAAAATACTGAATTAAACAATGCTAAGCTTTTTTATTTTATACTAGTGGCCCGGTGCACAGATTTGTGCACATTGAAAGTAAATTAATTAGAAGAAATATTTTAATGTTGCTATTCACCCTTTCTCTATAATAGAAGTGTCAAATTCACGATTGACAATGGCAGATCAAAACACACGCGTGTGACTGACGCCAGTGAGAGCTTTAAATGTATGGCGCATGCACCAGTCAACGTTTATTTTTAAATTGCCAGCGCTCATCATATGTACCAGCCGGTCGGTCAGATGGATGGTCACTTAGCCTTTTATATATAGAGATGTTTGCTTTAGGAATTACCGATTTTTTAATACTGCCAGGTGCAGTGTGAATCCTCAAGATGGGGATTGAGTGTTTCATTTTTCTAGACACATCTGATCATGGAAACGACTTTTCCAGAGCACACCAGGAGCTTCTGTTCTGCAGAGCCCTTTGCGGGAAATGTCGACAAAGTCCAACAAAGGGGAACCGATGCTGCATAATATTATTAAGGAAAACAATATTTCATAATATTCTGCAGAAAGTAAAGTATTTAACCCCAGGTGCTCTGTAATTTTGAGAACCAGCCCCTACTTTTTTTTTAAATTTCTTTATTGATTAAGGTGTCACATATTTGTCCTCATACCCCCATTCCCATCCCACACCCCTCCCTACAGATGCCCCAACCCCCTGTTGAACTTAACCATTGGTTAGGCTCATATGCATGCATACAAGTCCTTTGGTTGATCTCTCCCCCCTCCCCCCACCCTCCCCTATCCTCCCTCTGAGGCCCAATAGTCCGATCGATGCCTCCTTGTTTCTGGTTCTGTTCTTGTTCATCAGTCTATGTTGTTCATCATTTCCCCTAGATGAGCGAGATCATGTGTCACTAGAGATATAAGAACTGAATGTGAGACGAGCAATAATAGTTATGCTGACAGGCAAATGAATCAGTCTGTAGTGAGTTTCTTCCTGGACCAACAGTTCTTTTGAGACCCAATATCAATGTCCACCAGTTCCTTATGTGTACATGTCGGCACTGACCCCTCAGCTCTGGATGGTGGACAAATGGTGGTAATGCAGGTCCGATTCCCTCTGGTTTGGTCTCGGCCGGACCCAGGGGCACGTGGCCTCACCCGGATCCAGGGGCACACAGCCTCACCCGGACCCGGGATCCAGCTTCACCCGGACCCAGGGGCGCGTGGCCTTACCCGGACCCAGGGGCACGTGGCCTCACCTGGGCCCGGGACCCAGCCTCACCCGGATCCAGGGGCACACGGCCTCACCCGGACCCGGGATCCAGCTTCCCCCGGACCCAGGGGCGCGTGGCCTCTCCCAGACCCAGGGTCGCGTGGCCTCACTTGGATCCAGGGGCCCACGGCCTCACCCGGATCCAGGGGCCCACGGCCTCGCCCGGACCCAGGATCTAGCTTCCCCCGGACCCAGGGGCGCGTGGCCTCACCCGGACCCAGGGGCCCGTGGCTTCTCCCAGACCCAGGGTCGCGTGGCCTCACCCGAATCCAGGGGCACATGGCCTCACCTGGACCCGGGACCAGCCCTTACTTTAAAAACCCTGTCTAGTGGCAGTGTGGAGGATAGACTGCAGCAGAGCTGCCTGGCAGGGGTGCCAGGAAGGTGGGCACAGCAGGAAGAAAACTATGTGGTCTGAATTAGGAAAGGACAGACAGACTTGAGAGGAGGGCACAGTTCAGAGCAGAACCGAGAGAACCTGGGTCTCCTTAGATGTGAACAGTGATGTGAAGGGTGCCAAGAATGTGATCCCTTATTCATTCAACAGTTATTTATTAAGCATCTGTCACATGCCATAAAGTATTGCTCTAAGAAGTGTGGATATAAGCAGTGATCTCTTGGAATTGATATTTTCCCCATGTTTTAGGGTGACTGGGTGGGTGTTATGCATGAAGAGGAGGAACACCTGAGGCGTAGCCTTGATGGGCAGAGTGAGGAGCCCGACACTCTGGAAGATGCCCAGGCACCTGGTGTCCAGGTGGAGATGCTGGTGAGGAATCGCGAAATGCAATCTGGAGCTCAGAGAGAGACTTGGGCAGGATGTAGAGTTCACATCTATAGATGGAAACTGAAGCCATGAGAACATTTACAGCACCTACAAGAGTCAGGGGAGTAAAAAGTAAAGAGTTGAAGAGCTCTTGTTTTTAACTAGAAGAATAGAGAAGGGGTCAAGAAGCACAAAGAAGTTTTTCAATAAATATTTGATGAATGTAAATAAATAAGACTCGGCCTGAGAGACAACAAACCAGGAGAGTAGTGCTAGGAAGACAACAAAAAGAAAACTTTTCAAAAATGAAGGTGAGGTCAGACAAATGCAACAACATTAATGCAGCCCAAGGACCACAGCAAAAAGAAAATGGGGGTGGGGGGAGATGCAAGGAGGGATGGCTTGTCTTTCTTTTCCTGCTTTAACTATGGGCCCCCTTCTGCTCTTCTTGGAGATCCTTCTGAAACCTCTAGTTTATTACAAACAAGTTTTCCCATTGCCTCAGCCTCTTCACAGTCACTCCACCCATATCCTGCCTCAACTCAAGTCTGCTTCTTATAAGAATATAGCTGCCAGGAGGGAAGTTTTCTCAAGGGAGAGGTGGTTCATTCTCCCACATCCTAACTAACCCTCTTGGGGCCAGAGCTGTTCTTGAGATTTCTTTCCCCTTCTTTACAACAACTCTCCACCATGAAAAGGGGGGCAGCTGGACACCTTCACCAGTTACTGCTTTCCCAGCTTGTGAAACCCCTCTTCCACCTCTCCTATCACTTCTGCCTGCTGACCCAAGGCCATTAAAACATCTGCCCTTGACTTCCATTTGTGTTTCAATCTCAAGTTCACCATCGTCCTAGTGATTTCAGTATCTGGTACTAAAACATCTAGCATCAGCCTCAAAGTCCCTTCTTCTCTCTAGTATAATATCTTTCATGCTCTACTCTTGCAGCCTATTTTGTGCCCCACCCCTGGATTTTAGGATTATTGATACTATTTATAATCTTCTAAGCTTCCAGCCCTGGATTCATAGCCTCTTTTTTCCGTATTCCTTTGACTCTGCCATGGAACTTCCCTGGATAGGGGCCGAGAGCCCCAGCTCTGAGGTCCAGCATGCCCAGCTTGGATGCTGACCCCTTGCTGATTTCCCTGGCCTTGCCTCTTCATCATTATCTTTCACATTGCTCCTTTCTAAAGCCTTCTGCAATGATCACCTGGCCATGACACTGCTGTATTAAAATCCATTCAATCGTTCCCCATTCCTTATAGGGCAAAATGCAAACCTCACAGCCCAATAGGCCCTGCCTGCAGGACTTAGGACACCCTTCACGGACTGGTCTCCCCCTGCTCCTCTGGCCTCATGTTTTCCATGCCCCTCCCTCCCTCCGTGACCCAGACATACCTGTACTATATACCAGACACACACTTATACCCCATCAACACTGCTGCCAGGAAAGCCCTCCACCCCCATTGACCAGCATTACCCTCATTCGTTCCAACTCAGCCCTCAAAACGCAGTTCCAGCTCCACCATCTCTGTGCCTGAACAGTTCATTGATTCAGTCTCCATATGCCCAGTGTATCCACTGGCTCCCAGGCAGGCCTCAATTCCAGCTCCTGTGAGACTAACCTGCATTTGGGTGTCTATTCCTCTGTCTCTCACTAGACACCACCCTTTCTAAGAACAGACCTGTGTTTTCTTCATCTCTTTATCCCCCAAACCTGGTCAGTGTAATAGTAACCAATAAATGATTTTGAAAAAGTAACAGGTAAGAAAGAAAGCAGAGGTTAAAGAATTCTTATTAGATATGTTACCTAATAAATTTGGAATCCAAAGGCTCAGATTCAAACCCCATTTCTACCACTTACTATTATGTGACCTGGGATAAGTCACAAGCAACATCGGTACCATTCATTGAGTGTTTGTCACCAGTCAGGCACTGTCCCTTTCAAGACCCATTATCATCCCCATAAGGAGGAGGAAATAGTGGCCCTGCATAGCTAAGCACTTGCCCCAAATCACAACTAAAAAGGGGCAGAGCTGAGACTCAAGTCTAAGCTGATGTCCAGAAGCCTGGTGTGACTGCCCTGTCCTAATGCGCCACGGTCTGACTCTAGCAATCGCTCCCAGAAAACCAGTTAATATGTAGCACAGAAAAGTGCATTTTCAAATGCGAGTTCTTATTATATGCTAAGCCATTAATTCCCAAGCCCTCCCTCCAACACCCCCAAAAAACTAATCATTTGAACATCTTTAGTAGCTTAAAAATAGCTGTTAAATAGAATCTGAATTCAACACAGGATTGGAACCAATTCGTTTATGGTAAAGTTAATCTGTTCTAATACATTATTATGATGATTATTATAAGTATTATTATTAAACAAGAGTAAAAAAAATTATTTCTGGCTCATAGATAGAACAGAGAGAGCAAGCTATTTCTTGAGTCCAAGACACAAAGACAATCCCGCCCCAAGACTCGGAGGTGGCATAATAAAGAGCTCCTGGAGTAATTTTGCTGAGTTTCATTGTTAATGCTCTCCTAAGGGACACCCATGGCTGTAATTGCTCCAGTCTGACTCGGCCTGTTGAGCTACCTGAATTAAGTGGGTGAATTGAAATTTTCAGTGAACCATCTGGGACCTCACCTCTAACCCTCCCCAGCGCTCAGCCCAGTCCACTGCTCATTACAGTGGAGACCCCTGTCACCTCCTCCCACCTCCTATTATGAGTGTGCTCAGGTCTCTTCCTCCTGCTGGAACCTGGCAGGGCATTTAGTGAACTTTGGGGAAGGGGAGCAGGGCAGCAGACAGTCTTCTCTGCACCTGAGCACCGGATCTCAAAACCCAGCTTTTAACATCACAACCTGCTCAGGGGCAGCGCCACGCTTTGAATTAATCATCACTGAGCTCCAAGTTGAAGGCCAGAATTTAATCCCCTTTCTGCCACTTATTACTTCTGTGAAATTTTTGCAAATCATGTATACCCTTGGATGAGCGTACATGAGAGATGAGGGTAGGGCACATTGTAAGCATACAGAGAGAAGAGTTGCTCATTCAGATGAGGAGGGGGCTGGAGAGGCTTCCTGGAAGGGTGATGCAAACTTAGTTTTTAAAAAATGAACCATAATTTGGGAAAGGAGCAAATAGTGTCCATGAAACGTGGGTGGGCGGCAAGCGCACCTGGAAGGTGGAAAAGGGTGTAACAGGTGTGTGGTGAAGCTGAGCTAGAAATGTCACGTGTAGATGAAGGCAAGTCACTGGACATTTGGAGTAGGGATGTTCTGTGGAGAGCTCTGCACTTTAGAAAAATCACCCTTGGGACGGTAGACACTTGGAGGTAAGAGACAAGTCAATAAGTGCATGAATTAGTTGAAGCAAGAGATGAGGAAGGAAATAATAATAGAGATGGAGGAACTAACCTTATTTTCAATGAGTAAAATAAAAATAATCAGCCCAAATGAAACTATTAACGAGAGGAACAAACAAAGGAGGGGAGGAACCAGCTGAATAGTCCAGATTGGTCTTTAGCATCATAACACTGGTCCCCTTGGAGGCCTCTCTGCAAGTGTCTCTAGGTTGTCTCCTGGCCAACAGTGGGAATCTCATGGGCAACATAACAACACACATACATTACACATGTACCTGCACACACAGTTGTATACAAACATACACACATGGATGTATGTCCATGCATGGGAGCACATGTGAATATGTGAGCATGCACACACATTGCCCAACACATAGATGAATACACACACACATGTGAACAAACATACTCATACATGCATACATAAACCCATGTGCACATGCACACATCAGTCCATTAAGGAACGTACTCTTATCCCCACTTTGCAAATAAGAAACCAGAGGCACAGAAACTAATAGACCACAGTGACTTAACCAGGGTTTGAACAAGGTATCTTACTCCAAACTCTGTGCTTCTACCTTTCCTGTAAAATCACCTCTAAAGATGCAAGCACAGGTCACTTGCAAAAGAGAAAAATCATTCTTGTCTCAGATATCCCCTTTGCAACACTAAAGTCCAAAAATTAATTAGTAGCATCTACAGTTTTGATGAAAAGAACTCACTAACCCAGTAATATTATGCATAGCCAATTTGTTTTCCAAGTATAAGAGTAAAAGAAAATATCCTTAGCTATGCAAGTACCAATCCTGGAAGATATATTCAAAGCTATAATTTTACCAACTAAGGGAAGAAGCAGATTAAGCATTCAAGAATAATAAAAGCAAGGCAGGACTGGACTTGTGGTTAGTATTGAAATGAGTTACAATAGAAAAAAGTCTAAAAATTGTTGTGAAAGTATACACAATTGAATACCAACATAAAAATATTCTTGAAAAAATAATTCTTACATATCAAATAATAATTAAATTTTATTATATTTTAAACCCCAGATTATATTTACCACTGACCAAGTAGTGCCTGCTTGACTAGAGGAAGGAGAAGATAAGAGCACTACACTTATTTCACTTTATCCTTAAAAACAGATTGAAGAGGAAAATAGATTGAAGAATATTTTGAAAAACTTAATGATATCTAATCAATTAAGAAAAATTGACTACAAACCTCAACCTCAGACAAGATAAAAGTAAAGACATCATTTCCCTTCAGTAAAAGACAAAGTAGCCCTAGCCTGTGTTTCTCAATGAATAGAGCATCAGCCTGAGGACCACAGGGTCCCAGGTTCCATTCTGGTCAAGGGCATGTACCTTGGTTGCAGGCTCCTCCCCAGCCCAGGCCCTGGTCAGGGCTTGTGCAGGAGGCAACCAATTGATGTGTTTCTCTCACATCCATGTTTCTCTGTCTTTTCCTCTCTCTTCCATTTTCCTTAGAAATCAATGGAAAAATATCCTCGGGTGAGGATTTACAACAACAACAAAAAAGACAAAGCAAAGAAAGATCAAAACGAAAACCTAAGATGCATAGCTAACCAAGAACATTAAAAAGGATAACATAAGTAAAAATAAATGCATCCATTGTAAAAATAAATTTAAGTAGATTAAATTTCCTATTATTAGAAAAGAACATTCATATTTTATTAAAAATAAACAAAATACTGTTGTCTTGACAGTCATCCTTAAAACAGGTGATACAGAAAGCTGAAAAGTAAAAACATGGGCAAAGATATGTAAGCAGATGCAAATATTTTAAAAGTATTGTGACATTAATATTTGACAAAACAGAATTCAATATTGAAAAAAGTGGGCAAATAAAGGCATTAAAAGATATATACTTAACATTAATGATAAGAATTTCATTTTGAATGACATGGAGAAAGATATGAATTTAATATTAATAAACAGAAAGTTTACTGTGAAAAGCTAGTAGGCATCAATCTTTGTGTACTGGAAAATAATTGCATCGAAATATAAAAAGCACAAACTACTGGAAATATAATTTGTAGAACAATAAATTTATGAAAGCACAATGAAGTTGGGAGATTTGCACATACCTGTGTTAATAGGGATTCTCCAGAGAAATAGAACCAACAGTATGTAAAATATATATATCTATATAAATAATATAAGGGTAATATGCTAATTAGACCTGGACATCATTCTCAATGTCCTTCCTGATGAAGCTGGGGCTGGAGGGAAGCCATCCAGGTCCTGGGTGCCTGAGGGTGACCCAGGGGAAGCCAGCCTGGGTCCCAGGTGCCTGTGGGCCACCGGAGGAGGGTGCTGGAGGGAAGCTGGTGCTGGCAGCCAGGGGAAGGAAGACCTACTCTTGCACAAATTTTCGTGCATCGGGCCTCTAGTGTGTGTGTGTTTGTGTGTGTGTGTGTGTGTGTGTGTGTGTGTGTGTGTGTGTATGAATTTATTTCTAGGAATTGGTTCATAAAATTGTAGAGGCTGGCAGTCCAAATTCTGCAGAATAGGTCAGCAGACTGTAGGCCTAGGGAAGAGTTGTGGTTCAAGTCCAAAGGCAGTCTGCTGGCAGAATTCTCTTCTCCTTGGGGGATGCCAGTTGATTAGACAAGGCCTATCCACACTATGGAGGGCAATTTGTTTTACTCAAAGTCTACCCATGTAAATGCTAATATCATCTAAAAAATACCTTCCTGGTAATGGGGGGATGAGGACAAATATGTAATACCTTAATCAATAAAGAAATTAAAAAAAAATAATAATAAAAATAAAAAATAAAAAATACCTTCCCATAAACACCTAGAATAATGTTTGCCCCAGTATCTGCATACCATGGCCTAGCCATGTAATTTAACACATAGAATTAACCATCACAATGCATTTGTAAAAACAAGACATATCAAATAAGCAGAAAAGCAAGAACATTGGTGTTGTGAATAATACAGTACAAGGGAGCTTTAGTTTCATGTATTTACTTATGAATATTTATGTATATGGGTGATGTCTCTATAGGTAAACTCTATATTCCAAGAGCACAGATTACACAATTCTTTTCCATGGGCCATGCCACACTTCAAAAATACTAATCATATCTATATATATAAAAGCCTAAGTGACCAAACGACCAGTCAACCAGTCGCTATGATGCGCACTGACCACCAGGGGGCAGACACTCGACATAGGAGCTGCCCCCTGGTGGTCAGTGCACTTCCACAGCCAACCTCCCGCAGCTGGCCAACTCTCCACTGTCCCTCCCTTCAGCAGGCCAACCAACCTCCCACGGGCCCTCCCCCTGGTAGGCCAACCTCCCGCGGCCCTGATCAGCCCAATTGCCGGTCAGGCCGAGGGATCCTACCCCTGCATGAATTCGTGCACTAGGCCTCTAGTGTTATATATAAGCCAGTAGAAAAGGAACTACATTAAAACTATACAAGCCACCATGAATATGCTAAAATATAATTTCACAGTTTATATTGAAATGCTCCTATCACTTTGAAATGATTTTAAAATCCACTCTCTAAATAATTCTTAGATCAAAGAAGAAATAAAAATTTTATTTGCATGTAATTTAGAAAAGAACAATAATAAGAAGACTCCAGGTTAATGCATACTGGATGAGACCAAAACTAATCTCAAAGAAAAACGAATGAATCTCAAATACTTTCAGCATTAAACACAAATTAATGGAAACATACACCCAGCATTTTAAAGAATTAAAAAGGTAAATCATAAACAAATCAAAACTAACTCAAGAATGAAGAAAACCTAAAGAAAGAAATAAACCAGAAAAAAAAGCTGGAAATGTTTTCAAAGAATTGAATGCCTTTAATAACAGCGTCAGGTCCAGAGATGTTTATAGGCAAATGTATTTCAATCTTTTAAGAGACAGAAAACTTCCATGTTACAGAAAATGTAACATTTTATTATTTTGATTCATTTAAGAAATAGAATGAGGCTGATTTTGAAAAACATCCTGACACAGTTAACTTCCAAAATAAACTCTAAATCAATCTCCATGTTCAGTATAGATGTAAGACATATGAAATAAAATTAAAAGGACTATTTTAATAATCGAATTAATGTTATTTCAGGATTAGAATTTAAAACATTAATTAAAGAATAAAATTCATATTTGATGAAGGATAAGAAAACATTTGATAAAATTCAACTAAGCACAGCAGAGTTATCTTAACATAAAAAATCAAGTAAATCTCTCCTAAGAACCAATATTATACAGACTGTTCTCTAATAATAATATGTGAATCTACCTGAAGACCCTATACTGGGCTTCAGGCCCTCCTGACTACAGTGGGTGAACAGTCTGGCTGGAACAGCTGTGCTCTTAGCCCAGTGAACCACTGGGAGACACTCCTCTTTGTACTCCAGAAGTTACTAAAAGGGTTCTTTTTTCTCCCAGCTGCATTCTGCAAGTAGTCCTACTGGCACAGAGACCAGCTGGGAGTAATGCCTAGGCCTCGGGAGACCTTGAAAGGATCCTATTCTTGGTTCCAGCCCTTCCAGCCATGGTCAGGGACCAGTCCAGCCCACTCAGGGACCTGACAAGAGACACCCCCATTCATACCTCCAGAACCAGGTCTATACACCTCAATCTTGGTTATGGAATCCGAAACATCCCTGGGAGTCAGTTCTAGCCCCCAGAGTAGGTTCTTGGGATCCGATATTCAGCATGGTGACTATAGTTATCAAAATTTGAAAGATGCTATGAGAGTAAATCTTACATGTTCTCAATACACACACACACACACACACACACACACACACACACACACACACAAATGTAATTATATGAGGTTATGGATGTGTGAACTAACTTTAATGTGTATTATATAATGTAAATTTAAAAATACTCTAAACAACACTGCAAGTACTATATATCAAACTGTTTAGCTATTAAAAACAATGTTTAAGAGTATTCTTCTTTGGGTTCATGTGCATGTGCAAATTTTTCTAAGGTTCTTACCCAAGGACTGGAATTTCTAGGATATAGGACATGTTCATTAAACTTTAAAGAAAATGTTATTGTTTCCCAAGCTTGTTGTATCAATTTGCATTCTCATCAGCAGTTACAAATGCAGCATCTACACTAATAAAAGAGAAACATGCAAATTGACCATACCTCCACTATGCCCACAAGCCATGCCCACCAGCCAATCAGGAGCGAGTATGCAAATTAACCCAACCAAGATGGCTGGGGCCATGGAGCGAGCAGGAGGCTTGGGTTTCCCCGGCAAAGGAGGAAGCCAAGCTTCCACCCGCTCTGGCCGGCCCTGGCCTCCGCTCAAGGCTACAACGTTTCAATTATAGAAGATAAATAAATCCCAACAAAAATGGCAGCAGCCACGGAGCTGGAGAGAGCAGGAGGCTTGAGTTGCCCCTGGCAATGGAGGAAGCCAAGCTTCCCACAGCCCTGGCCTATCCTGGCCTCCGCTCAAGGCTACGAAGTTTTAATTATAGAAGATAAAAAAATCCCAGATACCAGGGCCTCCACTTGGGTCGCCGGGGGGCGTGGCCGGCCTGCAAACCACCATAGGCCCCTTGCCCAGGCCGCCCCACACCCCAAGGGAACCCCCACCCTGATCCAGGACACCTTTCAGGGCAAATCAGCCTGCCCCCACCCATGCACCAGGCCTCTGTCCTATCTAATAAAAGAGTAATATGCAAATTGACCATCACTCCAACACACAAGATGGTTGCCCCCATGTGGTCAAAGATCCTGCCCTCATGTGGACACAAGATGGCCACCACAAGATGGCCAGCAGGGGAGGGCAGTTGGGAGGGGCCAGGCCTGCAGGGGAGGGCAGTTAGGGGTGACCAGACCGGCAGAGGAGGGAAGTTGGGGGCGACCGGGCCTGCAGGAAAGGGCAGTTGTGGGGGACCCAGGCCTGCAGGGGAGGGCAGTTAGGGGCAATCAGGCTGGCAGGGGAGCAGTTAGGCATCAATCAGGCTGGCAGGGGAGTGGTTAGGAGGTGATCAGGCTGGCAGGCATAAGTGGTTAGGGGCAATCAGGAAGGAAGGAAGGCAGGCGAGCAGTTGGGAGCCAGCAGTCCTGGATTGTGAGAGGGATGTCCCAGATTGGAGAGGGTACAGGCTGGGCTAAGGGACACACACACCTGTGCACGAATTTGTGCACCAGGCCTCTAGTTTTCTATATTTAAAAAAACAAGTGAACCTCTTAGAGTGGCCTACTATGGACTAAAATAGTTTGCTTGCCAAAAATGTAGAATTCTTACTTCCATTTTAGACCCCAATACAGGAAATAAATGCTCAGATTCTGCATTTTTAACAAAACAAAACAAAATTTTATGGATGCCAAAGTTTGAGAACCACTAATCTAAATCCAACTAGCTACTGGCATAGTTAACACTGAAACAATAGAGCCCCCCACTTTAAAGACAGGATGAAGAGGTGTCCTGCTTTTGCCCGATTCATTTCCTCAACTCTGAAAACGTTGGTTGCTGAAATAAGAAATATAAAACAAGATATAACAGATATAAAGATTTAAAAATAAAATCCAGCATTATTATTGGTATTATAATGATTACAATCTAGTAAGCTCCAATGAATTAAAAATCCTTCATGATGAATTAAGAGGTAAGTTGGTAGGATGAAAATTGAGTACACAAAAATAACTTCTTTATATACTAGCAATAACTGGCTAGAAAAAAATGGAGAGAAAGGTTTCAATATACAATAGAAAAAAATAAATGTAGAGGAATAAACTTAGAAATTGTTTAGGGTCTTTATAAAAAAGACTTTTAAAACTTGATAAAGGCACATAAGAGTATATTTGCATAAACAGAGCAAAATAACATCTCCTTAGAAAGAAAGACTTAATATCATAAAGTACCAATTAACTCCTAAGTGATTTAGAATTCAGCCATCCAATTTTTAAAATTGAAACCATTGTCTAAAAATATCTAGAAGAATAAACACATAAGATTAGTCATAAAATTATTACAAAGAAAAATGAGCACAAAACTCTCTTAAGAAAATTAAGAAAACTAACATCAGGGACTTATTTTACCTGGTAGTAAAATCTATCATAAAGCCACAGGAATTAAAATGATTTGTTATTACCCTGGCTGGTGTGGCTCAGTTGGTTGGGCATCATCCCATGCACCAGGAGGTGGCCAGTCTGATTCGCTGTCAAGGGCACATGCCTGCGCTGTAGGCTTGACACCCAGTGGGGGTCATGTAGGAGGCAGCTGGTCAATGTTACACTTTCACATCCATGTTTTTCTCTCTCTCCCTCTCCCTTCCTCTCTCTCTAAAAATAAATAAACTATTTTTTAAAAAAAGATTAATTAGTAAAAACTCACACACCAAAGACAATTTACATGGGAGAATGAAGACCTCTGGGCATTCTCGGTTCTTTTCTGCATCCCTTCATCTCTGCCATCTCTAGAAGCTGGAGCTCACCAGGGCTCCTCCCTGTTGCACTCATCCCTGGGTGGTCTCGCTTCTGTTTATGGTGTCAAATACTTTCTCTGTGCTTTTGAACCATAAATCTTTATTTCTAACACCTATCTCTCCTAAAACTCCCTATTACTATGCCTATTGGCTTGCTCGACAGCCCCTTGGATGCCTTGAAGTATCAAAAATGTCACTCAGCCAAAAGCAAATAATTGTCTCACCAACACTGCCCTTCCGCTAGCTCCCCAACCTTAGAAACAGGTACATCCAGCCTTTTGGTTGCTCACATCAAAAGCCCCTAGAGAAACATTTTAGACACCTCTCTTTCTCTCAAACCTTGCATTAATTCATTAGGAAATCCTGTGGACATGCCTTCAAAATATATTTTGAACACAACCACTTCTCATTATCTCCTCTGCCACCACCCTAATCTTAGCCTGTGGCCCCTCCTACCCCTCTCAGTCAAATTTCTATACCACAGCCAGAATGATTCTTGTAAACCCACTAACCGGCCCCGTTATTCCTCTGCTCAGAACACTTCCAAGCACACTTAGAATGAATATCCCAAATCCTTACTTTGGTCTACAAAGGGCCCATGTGTTCTGGCCCCTGACTCGAGCAGTACGCTGGTAAGTGGTCAACAATCAGCTCTCCCTCCCCCATAAAAGTATATACATACACACACATATATACATACACCCATAAGTTTATTCTAAATTTTACTGATATAATGCATGTGTGGCACACAATTTGCAACTAGTTATAAACATTACAGTATGCTTCCCTGTAAATTTCATGTATCAAATTGATTCTCACAGTATGCTTCCATCGTTTCTTTGTTTTTGGTTTTGTTTTGTCGAACTCTTGCAGCCTTAGCAAACCTATGGCTGCAATTGACAAACATAGTTCCCAAACAAATGTTGGTTGATGTATTTCCGTATGTTAATGAGTAAGAAGAAAGTGAAACAAGGAAAGCGTAAGGGGAAACTCCACTTGCTCATCAGTGAGGCAAACAACTTCCTTGTTAATAATAATGTTTAAATGCTGGAGGAATATTGCCTCAATTTGTTGTGCTATTCACAATGTAAGAGATACAGACAGGATACATATAAATAGAATCTACATTATTAAATCTTTCTCCACCACTTTAAGTCTAGGCATCAACAAAATAGTAAGTGAAGCCCTGGTTTGTAGGATTTGCTGATTTCCATGGTGGAAAGATGCTCACCCTGGCTGACTTCAAGAACGCCAGCATGGTGTCACTGAATGCGGAGAGGGGAAGAGATGCGCAGTAATACACCGTCACCAGTGTCTCCACCACACAGATACGGTAGACACAGTTAACCTCCAGAGCAGAGCAAATAGTCAAACGCAGAAAACACTTGGGAAGCCGTGAAATAAGAGTACCTGTTACCTTCATCTTTAATACAATGTAGTTAGTTATAAGTTTATATTTTTTAATTTTCAATAATGGCTATATTTAACAATGGGGTTACAAGATTCCTGAAAACTTGACAACTGGCTCTAATAAGTGGGGGAGAGCAGCCTCCAGCACACACTGCTTGGCTTCCCTTCCATTCTCACCTCTGGTCCCTGCCTCACTCTGCTCCAGCCCCACTGGGCTCCTTGCCCCCTTTATCACACCCAGCACTCTTCCACCCCCGGGCTTCAGCACCTGCTATTCCCTTGCCTGAAACACTTCTCCAGGTGGCCCCACACTTGCTGACCTTCACAGTCTCTGCTCAAGAAGCGCCATCCATCCCTGGCCAGCCCAGCACTCCAGGCTCTCTCTTCTCCCTTGCACTGCTTAGCCTTTCTTCTCGGTGTTGATCATTACCTGACACTTGGCATACTGCATTGCTTACTGTGTGACTCCTCCACCCTCCAGAAAAATTAAATCTCGGAGAAAGGTCATTGTCTCATTCCTCACTGCTGTATTCCTGTTGCTAGAACAGTGCCTGGCCTGTAGTGGGATCTAGAAATTTTCTGTTACATCAACTTAGGAATGAGCTTAAACCTTTTAACATTAAAAAATTGGCTTGTCAAAAGTATCTATTAAGAAAATCATGGAAATAGACAAAAGGAGGAATGCCAAGAATATATAGAAGCTCTTCCAAAGCAATCATGAAGTAAAACATGAATATAGGGATGATAAACACAAAGGACATGAATATAGATGACACAAAAGATAAAAAAATAATCATTTTTAAGTGTTCAATGTTTTGTCATAAAAATGCAAATTAAAAGAATAAGTTTCTAGATATTTCTACCAAATTTATTATATATATATACATTTTTATATATATAAATATTAAATAGTACAACTTTGACACAATGAAATTAGTATAGCCTTTCTGAAGGACAATTTGGTGTTTATAAAAAGCATAGCATTTTCAGGCACTGGGATCCAGCATTTACACTTCTGTGAATTTATACTACTAAGGACATAATCAAAGGTTTATGCAAAATAGGACTTATGCTATCACAATGCTATTTATAATACTAAAACCTTTGAAAGAGGAAGAGGAGCAGGAGGAAAAAATACCTAAATATTCAACAACCAGAAATTAGCAAAACGATTTAGACTACCTCTATGAAATGGAATATAATGAAGCCATTAAAAATGGAGTTACAGAGAAATGTTTAATAACATGATAAATACCCAGAGTATACTAATAAGTGGAAACTACAAGATATAAAATATTTTGTCGAGCAATATTACTTAGGTAAAAGATAAATATAGACATGGAAAAGCAAGTAGAAGGAAATAATATTGAACATTCATAATACTTACCTTTGGACACTGGGATTAGGTGATTTTTCTTACTTTTTATGTTTATATTTTCTAATTCTCTACAACAAAAATGTGTGATAATTAGGAAAATGAAGGATCGTGTCTTAAGGGTGGAATAGAATCACCTTCCGGAAACTGACAAGATGCTGGGGACTGTTCAAGGTGGCCACATGAGCGAAGTACAAGAAGAGGCAAGTGAAAAGACAGGTGGAAGGAGTAAGGGTATCTTTTGAGTTCTCCTCCCTTACCTCTCAGGGAAAAACATAAAGCCAGGGAGCAAAACACCCTTATTGCTGACACTTGAGTATCACTAGCAAAAGGCTTTCTGCGTGAATGACCTAGACCTTCCCTAAACTCTTTCTTTAACCCCAAAGGAGCATTCAGCAGAGAACTACACAGACTTGACAGCCAGGAGGTGCCCTACTAAACAAACTTGCCCACAGAGAAGGGAGATGTTGGAGTGGCTCCTTGGGGCTGAACACATGCACATCACAGAAGGACTCCTCTTGAAGGGTTGAACAGTCCTGAGCCACAGGTGACTGCTGGTTGCTCACAATGTCACGTCTGCATCTCCAGCTGCTCCGCCTTTTCCTCACAGCCAGGATAACCTTACAGCATTCCTTTATTTTGCCTGGTCCCAATAAGTAGGCCCAGCAGATGAACCCATGCTGGCTCCATTGGATTTTTAATTAAGATGCTAATAAAGTATACTAATGATAAGAGCAGAGAGCAATTTTTTAAAAAATGTCTTGGAACCTGAAAGAGCAAGTGAAAGGATGTCAGAATGTGAGAATCAGGCACAGCCACAAGACAGGGGCAGTGACAATGGCTCAAAGGCATAATTGGGGCCTCTGCTGTGATGCTCTGCAGGGGGCTGAGGGCCAGGTGGTCCAAGCAGGGCTGAGAGAGGAGTCTGATTAGGCTGACTGCTTCCTGAGGCAGGCCCAGAAAGCAAAGGCAGACCCTTCCCCAGAGAAGATTCAGTCCCCCAAGGCAGAAGGAGGCCTGAGAGCAGATTACATGGAGCTCTAGTGCATCAGGGGCTGTGCCCCAGGCATCTTTCCTATGGCCAGTCCCTCCCATTCAATGAGCAATTATTTACCCTGAGGTTGGTGGGCTGTCAAAGATGTCCCTGAATTAGATGAGAAATAGGTGAATTTAAAGGAATTATATTCCAAAAAAGATCCTCAGCAATTTGGGGCATGAGAGCCCAGACCAACCATGGAATTCTGAATGACAACAGGGTTCCACTGTGAAAACCAGCATGGAGATTTATGCTAAATTCTTAGGTCCACAGATCAACTGTCAAGGCCAAGGACTCCTACTATAAGAAGGTGCCCATATTTGGCTAGAGACAGCATCTATCTCTGTAGAATTTTTTCAGCTAAAGTTTGAAAACCAGTCTGGTGCCCAGTGCCAAATGGCAAACACTACAAACCCCTCAAAAATGGGAGCCCAAGCAACAGCATGGATGGAGCTGGAGCGTATTATGCTAAGCGAAATAAGTCAGTCAGAGAAAGATAAATATCACATGATCTCACTCATTTGTGGAATATAATGAACAACATAAACTGATGAACAAAAACAGATCCAGAGACAGAGAAGCATCGATCAGATGCTCAAACCTCAGAGGGAAGGTAGGGGAGAGTGGGGGTAGGGGAGAGAGATCAACCAAAGGACTTGCATATAAGCCTAACCAATAGACGCAGACAACAGGGGGTGAGGGTGAGGGCATGGTTGGGCAGTGTGGGGGAGAGGGGAAATGGGGGGATAAGGACACATATGTAATACCTTTATCAATAAAGAAAAAAATCATCTTAAAAAAAATGGGAGCCCAAGATATGGATGGGAAGGGCTTGTCACTGAGAGTAGCTCTCAGGTGACCTCAGAGAGCATCTTCCTAGAATGCCCATGTGATGGGCCCTGGTGGTCATGCCCTGGGCTTCAGGGCCAGGCCCTGGTTCCAGGAGGGTGGCCTGGTGAGCAGATCATTCCCACTGGCCAGTGCAGTCTTTCTTTCATGGCATGCCATGACATTGAACCCCCAGAATAGTGATGACACACTGATTTTGGATGACTGTCTCTCATGTTGGATACATAATGAGTTCAGGCCTCTGGGCTACCACTGACCCTTGGCCTATTGTAAGGGACAGTGCATTGACATTCACCCACCCTGGACCCCACAGCATGCTGCCTCCACCTATAGAACCAGAGAGTGTTGGGGTGGAGGCAGGCACCCTTCCCCCGGTGTGCCCACCACCAGGTCATGCTACCTCCTCAGCAGGTTCTGCATCACGTGTCAGGCAATTCTCTGGGGTAGCCAGGCCAAGCTCTTCTGAGGGCTTTTGAGACCATTGTTCCACAATGCCAGGGACCCTCCCACCCCATGTCTGTTCCCGGATCAGTGTCAAACTGTGCTGGATGAGGGACAGACATTCCTTGGGGGAAGGGAACCATTCTTCTTGCTCTGCCCACAGGCCCTTCAACTATCCTCTCTACTTGCAGCAGGAGTGCTGAAAACATTGAAAGAGATCATAAGTAATGATCACAGCTTAAGTAGTTCAAGGGAAGATATGGTTGCAAAACGTGTCATTTCTACATTTACGCTACAAAATTCCAAGGTATAAACTTAACATGACCAGAAAATGAATTATTCACGTTTTCCTTCACACGCTGAGGAAGGCTTGTATTTGTGGGCAACTAAAAGCACGTAACAGCCTTTGAGAGTCCTTGGAAACCAGTATTCACAGGCAGGCTAGATAATGGAGCATCAGAAGTAACACTATAACTACCGTTAGACAAAGGCATAAAGGGAACTTTAGAGTCAAGAAGATCTATATTATTTTCATACAAACAGGTTCGGAAGAGGCCCAGGCCCGGCTGTTGTGGATAATAACAATCACTAGCTTTTTTTTCTCCTGGTAAGACAGAGAAAATTAGTCAGGCACTGCATATTTGACAATAAATAGAGCACTAATAACAGGCAGGACAAGATGATTGCTGGATCTGAACGGGAGAACTGGAGCCTGGATGCTACAGTTTTTCACAGACACTGATTAGAAAATAAACAAAGACATAAGTACCTCTTCTCTATCCATTGTTCTAAATCTTCATTGACTCTTCACTCCACCTCACCTGGGCCCATGGATTTATAATACAAATTTTCATCAAATTGTTATGTAACCAATGTTTGCCCAGGACCCTGAACACCCTAGAGATAGGCCTGATGGTGTGGGTCTGACATGGAGATTGGCATGCAAGTAGTTTATTGGAAAGTGTTCTCAGGAACAACAGTAGTGAATAAATAAATCCAGTAAAATTTTAGAAAAGATGTCCAAACAAATACAATGTAATTAAAATATTTAATGCAAATTTAAACAATAATTCTTAAAAGAGCTAATATATAATATGTAAAAATATAATAAAAATTATTCATCTTAAAGGCCAAATTATTCAATGAAAATTTAGAGTATGATGTTAGGCAGAGATATATAGGTAAATATAGTGCATCTCTTGTCTTATACAGGAAGAGAGTAAATATACTTAGAGAAACATGGGTTTTTAAATTAAACACCAGTAGAATAAAAATAAGTGTGAAACTTATTAAGCTCCCAAAAAGAACAAGCCAGGCCACAGCAATATTGCAAAAGGCAGCCAAGGAAAAAATAAAAAGGTATTAAAATAACAGAATTAGCCCTAACCAGTTTGGCTCAGTGGATAGAGCATTGGCCTGAGGACTCAGAAGTCCCGGGTTCGATTCTGGTCAAGGGCATGTACCTTGGTTGCAGGAACACACCCAGTAGGGAGTGTGCAGGAGGCAGCTGATCGATGTTTCTCTCTCATCAATGTTTCTAACTCTCTATCCCTCTCCCTTTCTCTGTAAAAATTAATAAAATGTATTTTTTAAAGTAACAGAATTAGAACATGAAATATCAGATTATACGTTAAATGTGTTAAGGCTACGCTCAGATATTAAGAAATCTAAAATATATTTAGTAAGCAAAATGCAAACAATTATATTTAACAAGAGACATACTTAAAAACAAAATAATAAGAATTTTAGATAAAAGGATAATTGGATTTATGTTTATGGCAATACTTAAGACTAGCTATTTAGATAAATCCTACTAATACAGAATATATAAAATGTAAGATACAATATTATTTTAGAAAAATGTTTAAATGCATGGTTGAAGAACATGTATTTACAATCAAAATACACGAAGCCCAAGAAGAATGCTTCCATGAGCAAAAATCTACAGAAAAATCAAACTGCAGAATAATATCTGCAAAGATAGCAAATATTATAATTATTGGAGATTAAATAGATAATATATTTTATAAACATTTATGGGAAAATAAAATATTGAAAGTATGATGAATGAACAAAAGAATATCAAAATGTGTGTGTGTTTGAAATAATACCAAATAGAACTCTAGAAATAAAATATGTAAGTGGTCCTGGCTGGTGTGGCTCAGTTGCTTGGTCATTGTCCCTTGCAACTAGAGGTCTCAGGTTCCATCAGGTTCCATTCCAGTCAAGGCACAGGCCCTGGTAGTAGGCTTGATCCCCAGTAGGGGGCGTGCAGGAGGCAGCCAATGGATGTTTCTCTCTCACATTGATGTTTCTCTCTCTCTCTCTCCTCTCCTTTCCTCTTGCCCTCTAAAAATAAATTTTTAAAAATCTTTAAAAAGAAAAAGAAAGGCAAACACAGAAGTTGTTGTATTGTATTGTGTGTGTGTGTGTATAAATGCTAAGTTGAAAGTTAGATACTGCTGAAGAGATAATGGTAAACTACTCTTAAAATAGCCCCCAAACATGGCACAAATATATAAAAAATAGGTTAAGGGATGTGGGATATACAGTGAAAAGTTTAAACATATATCTAATTATAGTTTATGATAGAGCTTATAAAGATAATACAGGAAAAACATTATTCAAAGAATGGCTGACACTTTCTTCAAATTGATGAAAGGCAACAATCCTCAGACTCAGGAAGTAAAACTATTTCCAATAGGAAAAACAAAACGACATGGAGATAAATTTAATATACTAGTAAGTTCGGAACAAGGACAAGGAGAAGATGTTAAAATAAACCAGTTAGAAAAGTTTAGATTACCAGCATGCGAATAATTGCAGATTTCTTAAAGGGGGGAAAATCGAGAAAACTGCAAAATCATATTTTCAATGTGCTGGAAGAAAAACAAGTGTCAACTGGAGATCATTATACTCAGAAGAATTATCTTTCAAGTACAAAGGTGAAATTAAGACAAATACTAATTTAAAAATAAAACAATTTACTACTAACTGACACTCACTAGAGAAAAGGACACACTTCAAGAAAGAAGAAAATGATCATAGAAAATCTGTGATGCCAGAAAGACAGGTGAACAAAGAACTGGTAAAATAGAATAAAATATTTTTAAAAATAATAAAAATGTCTAAAATGTAGAATTAGGAAAACTAAAATACTGAAGAATAGATACATATGAGGGTTATCATCAAGTTCAAGTATTCAAACCTCTTTATATGGTTCAGGATATAGAAAGATAATGATTTAGTTTAAATTTTATTAACATAATTATGCATGTTAAAATTTCTGAAGTTACTACTAAAAGAATAGAATTAGAGTGTAAAAATATCTAATTAGTGAGAGGATACAAGAGAAAGGAAGCAGGGAGAAACAGAAAAGCTAGGATAAATAGTCCAAAATAAGATGGTGAAAAAATCTATAACACACACACAAACATACACACAGTCACAATCAGTAATATTGAATAAACTTTTACAATTAAATAAAAAGTTGTCAGAAGGCATTTATAAATTAGCTAAGTACATTTTTTAAAAGTCATAGACATAAGTTATAAGTGCAATAAAGTTTTAAAATAAAATATAAAATATGGTATAACAGGAACATACAAACCAAAGGTTCACTGTATTACCATAACATCTTAACATAGCATAACTATAATAACATGATATATATTAACATCAAACAACATTAAGTTTTTAAAAAACACTTCAAAATATAATGAGGGCCACTGCATTTTTTAGAGGTAATCTTTTTATTATAACAGGTTTATTAAGATACTAGAGACCTGGTGCACCAGTGGGGTCCCTCAGCCTGGCCTGCACCCTCTCACAATCCGGGACCCCTCGAGGGATGTAGCAGTGCGAGAAGCGGCAGGCGGCCAGGAAGGAGCTGGAGCCGGGGTCCTGGCACTGCTCCTGCTCATTGGGCCCTGCTGTCACCGCACTGCTTGGTAGCGCTGCCAAGGAGGCAGGAGGGGCTCGCACCACTGCAGCTGTGCTCTCCAGCTCTGAGCCTGGCTTCTGGCTGATGTGGGAGCGCACTGACTACCTGGTGGTCAGTGCACATCATAGCAACCAGTCGTTCAGTTGTTTGGTTGTTCCAATCATTCCAGTCCTAACAGTCGCTTAGTCTTTTATATATATAGATGATTTACATACCCTATGATTTACTCATTTAAAGCATAAAATTCAATGGTTTTTAATATATTCACAGAAATTTGCAACCATCACCACAATTTTAGAATATTTTCATCACTTCAAAAGGATAAAAATGCCCCTTAGCTATCACTGCCTAATTCTCTCTCAGGCCTCAGCAGCCAAAATCTACATTCTGTGACATCAGATATTCCTATTCTGGGCTTTTATATGAATGTAATCACATAATGTGTGGACCTCTGTGATTGGGTTCTTTTGCTCAGCCTGCTTTTAAGGTTCACCCAAGTTGTAGCATGTATCAGCACTTCATTCCTTTTTGTGACCAAATAATATTCAATTGTATGAATATACAACATTTAGTGTATCCATTCATGCATTGATGGACATTTGGGTTGTTTGCATCTTTCAGCTATGAACAATACTGTAAATATTAGTGCATAATCTTTTGCGTGGACAAATGCTTTCATTTCTCTTGGGTACATAGCTAGGAGTGTAACTACTGAGTCATATGGAAAGTCTATGTTGAATCATTTGAAAAAATGCCAAATTGTTTTTCAAAGTGGCTACATCGTTTTACATTGCCACTTGCACTGTATGAGGGTTTCCATTTCTCCACATCCTTGGCACTATTTATTATCCAAATTTTTGGTTCTAGCCATCCTAGTGGGTATGAAGGAGTAGCTCATTGTGGTATTCATTTCCTTGATGACTAATGATGTTGAGCAACTTTCCATGTGCTTATTGGCCACTTATATATCTTCTTTAGAGAAATGTCTATTCTATTTGCCCATTTATAAATTGGGTTGTTTGTTGTTGTTAAGCTGTAGAAGTTCCCTATATATTCTGGATAGAAGTCCCTCATCAGATATGTGATTCTCAAATATTTTCTTCATTCTGTGGGTTGTCTTTTCACTTTCTTGATGGTATTCTTTAAAACACAAATGTTTAAATTTTGATAGAGTCCAATTAATTCCTTTTTTGTTTATCATGTTTTTGACATTATATTTAAGAATCTTTTGCTAAATCCAAGGTCATGAAGATTTACCTCTATATTGTCTTCTAAGAGTTTTATAGTTTTAGCTCTTACATTTAGATCTTGCATTCATTTTTAGTTAATTTTTATATATGATTTCAAATAAGGGCCCAACTTTATTATTTTGCATGGGGATATCCAGTTAACTCAGCACCATTTGCTCAAAGACTATTTTTTTCCATATTGAATGGTCTTGGCACCTTTGTCAAAAATCAATTTTCCAATTAAAAATGGAACTGCCTTTTGACCCAGCAATCCCACATCTTGGAATATATCCTAAGAATCCTGGAACACTAATTTGAAAGACTATATGCACCCCTATATTCACTGCAGTGTCATTTATAATGGGCAATATCTGGAAACAGCCAAAGTGCCCAATCAACAGATGAGTGCATAAAAAAGCTGTAGTACATTTACACAATGGACTACTACATGGCCATAAAAAAGGAAATCTTGCCTTTTGTAACAGCATGAATGGACCTGGAGATTATTATGCTAAGTGAAATAAGAGTCAGAGAAAGACAAATACCATATGACCTCACTTATATGTAGAATCTAATGAATGAAATAGAAACAGAGGCATGGATACACGAAACAGACTGACAGCTATCAGAGGGGATGGGGAAGATAGGTACTGAATGAAAGAAGGTGAAGGGATTAGCCAAAAAACATATATACATAACACATGGACACACATAACAGTGTGGTATTAGTCAAAGAGAAAGGGTGGCTTTGGTTAGGTGGAGATGGGCAAAGGGGTGGGGACATCTGTAATAGGGCAACAATAAAGTTTAAAAGAATCACTTTTTCACACATGTATGGGCTTATAGCTGGATCTCAATTCCATGTGTCTATAATTTTGACAGTACTACACTGCTCAATTACTATTGCTTTGTAGTAAGTTTTGAAATCAGGAGGCGGTAGTTATTTTTTAAGATTGTCTTGGCTATTCTGAGTTTCCTTCAATTCCATAAATTTTAGAATCAGCTTGTCAGTTTTGCAAAGATATCAGCTGGTATTCTAATAGAAATTGTGTTGAATTTGTAGAGCAGGTTGTGGGTACTACCATGTTAAAAATTTTAAGTCTTCTGATCTATGAACATGGGAATGTTTTCCCGTTTATTTAGATCTCCTTTAATTCCTTTTAACATTTCTTTATTTGTATTTTAGTTTTTAGTTTTTAAGGTATAAGTTTGTACTTTTGTTAAATTTATGTCTACCAGGGTAATACCAGTCTAATAAAATGAGTGAGGAAGTATTCTATCCTCTTATTTCTTGGAAGAGTTTGTGAAGAATTGGTAGTAGTTCTTTAAATAGTTGGTACTTTTCAATCATAAAGCCACCTGGGAAGCCATTATTTGTTGATAAATATTTACATCATAAAGGAGATAAAAGTATTTATGTGCATAATAATAGAACTTCAAAATACACAAAGCAAAAATGAACAAAATCATGGCAGAAATTAATAAAAACACTAAAATTATGTGACATTTAAAAATAACTCTCTCAGTAACTGTTGGATCAATACCAAAAATATTATACCACAAAACTTTGGGGATGCTGCCAATGTAGTATTGACAGGGGAAGGTCTTAAATACAGATATTAGAAAAGGAGACAAAAATGAAAATAAATGAGCTAAGCTTCCTATTTGAGATACCAGAAAAGAAACAGCAGGATAAAATACAAACAAACAACACAAGCAGTAGGAAGGAAATTATAAATAAGTGAGCAGAAATTCATGAAGTAGAAAAGAAAAAAGCAATAATTTCAATAAACTCAAAAACTGGTTCTTTGAAAAGACTAATAAAATTACAAACCTCTAACAAAATTAAAAGGTATATACAATTTTTTCAGAGAAAAAGCTTTTGTAACTGACTTTATGTGACTAGTATAAGCTTAATATCTAATCCAGTCAACAACAGTCTGAGAAGAAAATTTTTTGGCCAAATCACTCATGAACTTAGAACAAAAATAATCTAGATAAAATTAATAGGACTGCTTTAGAAATGCATAGAAAAGATAGCGAGCCATGGCTGGTTTGGCTCAGTGGATAGAGCGTCGGCCTCTGGACTGATAGATCCCAGGTTTTATTCTAATCAAGGGACATGCCCAGGTTGCAGGCTTGACCCCAGTAAGGGGCATGTAAGAGGCAGCCAATCAATGACTCTCTCTTATCATTGATGTTTCTATCTCCCTCTCCCTTCCTCTCTGAAATCAATAAAAGTATTTTTTTTAAAAAGAAAGAAAAGAAAAGATAGCAACATATGGAGAGGTTTACTTTACTCCAGGAGGGCATATTTGATCAATAAAAGAGGGTAAAGCCATAAGGTCATCTCAACACAGAGATAAAGCATTTGATAAAAGCCATCAAGCTTTAATGATCACAGAAAAAGGAAATTCTTAGAAGCAAAAATAGAAGGAACATATTTAACCTGAAGACAGTATCTACTAGTACTGCAGTTAACATCATACCAATGAACCTTACTGTTCATAGTAGGTCCCAGACAGAAGATCCTCCAAGAAGTTGCAGTATCCATTGACCTTATTGAGAAAGCCATCTCAGATGTGTACAATGCAATGAGACTAAGCCTTCAAATGGACCATGGCTTCACCTGTTGCCTGGGAAACTATGACTCTGATCAGATCTGGTGACCTTCACAAATATCACTGACTAGTATCAAGCTCTGTGTTTGGTGGCCTTTGTCCAAAATGGGCATTCCCCAAGAAGAAGCACTTTAGAATCATCCAAAGTCAATGGCTATTTAGATAATGTGTGTGTGTGTGTGTGTGTGTGTGTGTGTGTGTGTGTGTGTGTGGTTTTTTTTCAGACAGTAGTAAGCCTGTCATAACTGGCCATATCAGCATCTGGGGAAATAGGTATGGACTCCATGGGACCTGGACAATCTGAACTATGAGGTTCACCTCCATGCCCACCAAAAAGGCATCTTCTGCCATTGCCATCGATGATGTCTTGCTCACAGGTGGGAGAAATTTTGGCTTTTGACAGGAGCTAGACATGACCTAATAAATGATGAGCGCTTTTCCCTCAAGGAAAGAATGGGTGAAAGCAGGGACACTTCATAGGAGGCCTGGACTTTGCAGTGAGGGATTGTTAAAGGGAGAAATGAGTGAACAGAACATGAAATGTCTATTCCTTGTCAACAAAGGATATGTCAGTGGGTTTCTCTGGCTCTAGGTAGATTTTCATCAGTAGATATTAATCAATAGATCTTGCTAGCAGCAATTATTAGTGTAGAGATTATGTGATTTTTCTATTTCTCATTCTAAACTGAGTTTCTTTATTAAAGCAATTTTATTTAAAAAAATAAAAGAAAGTTACTTGACTTTTATTTCTGGCAGTAGTCTGAACGAAAAACTCTTTGCAAATGCTTGCTAAAATATTACAAATATTCGATTATGTGCACAGCCATGGTCCCACAAAAGGAAATCCCCAGATGTCAAAAACAAAGAGAAAACTAAAAACCAAACAGATAAGGACCTGAGCTGATTCTCTAGTAGCCCTACGGGTGTTTTCTGGTCTCAGTAACTAAGGGATTTTGTTTCAATGATCTGACAGGGGATGAAATGAGATCTTGATCCTGCTAATGGTGAAGAATAAAACTGAGACTTCTATATACATGCAATAATATAGATGAACCTTGAAAACATTATGCTAAGTGAAAAAGCCAATTGGGACTGGGTGACGGCCAGTCCAAGGGACCCCACCCATGCACGAATTCGTGCACCGGGCCTCTAGACATTTCATATTCATAGATTGGATTTAGCAAAAAAAAGTGCTTACATATGATATAAAAAACTCAAGCCATTAATAAAAATATAAATTCGACTCCATAAGAATTTTTAAAACTTTTGCTCTATGAAAGACGCTGCTAAGAAAATTTTTTAAAAAATACAGATTGGAAAAAGTATTTACACATCCAAATTATATAAAGAACTCTCAAAAACAACTGAGTAAAAATATCAATAAATTACATGAATAGACACTTCATCAAGAGGATATGTGGTTGACAAATAGCACAGGAAAAGATGGTCAGCATCATTAGCCATTAGGGCGATGCTACTTAACGCACAATGGGAGACTACTACAGATTTATTAGAATGGCTAAAAGTAGTAATAATAACAAATTATCAATACTGAATGCTGGCAAGAATGTGAAGCAACTCTCATATATTCCTGGTGAGAATGCAATAGTATAGCACTTTAGACAACACTTTGACAGTTTCTTATCAAATTAAACTAAAACATCAGATGGCACACTAATCCTACGCCTAGATATTTAACCTAGATAAATAAAAAATTAACATTTACACAAAAATCTGTACAACAATTTTGTAGCAGCTTTCATCATAATCACTAAAAGCTTCCAGTGATTATGAATACAGCTGCTAGTAAAAGAGATCAGTAGTTGCCAGTGTAAGGGTTGTGGGGAGCAAGGGGAACTACAAAGGCAGCAGCACAAGAGAGTATGGGGGCTGATAGAACTGTTTTGTATCCTGATTATGGTGGTGGTAACATGGATCCACACATGTGTTAAAACTCACAGAACCATACACAAAAAAGAAAAGGACGTCATTTTACTGTATGTTAATTTTTTAAAGAAAAAAAAAACTAAAGAAATGAAAAACTCCTAGAGTTCAATGAAAGAAAACAAAATGTGCAGCAGTCCTAGGAAGCACCTGTTTAAAGTGTGCCACCTCGATGGAGGAGAAAGAGGGCATAGCGGGGATAAATGGTGATGGGGCAAAAAATTATCACCTCAAAAATGTGTTTTTAAGGCAAATATTTCTATCAATAACAAAAGAAAATGTCAATTAGAAACTCTAGAATAAAGAAAAAGCTATATATTAAGCGACTAAGCTAAATATAGAGGAAATTACATATGACAATTTTAAGGAGCTCTTTGATCTTGGCACTTGCAACATTCTCCTCTGAGAAGCACAGGTTTGAGATGATTACTTGTCTTCCTATATGGATACTGTCCCACTAAATGACCCCTAAGTAAATAATATACATTATCAGCCAATATCATAAATAACATTTATGGATATTAAAATTTAGGAATCAATATAAACATGTGTAAGGCTTAATTACACTCATGTCATAAACCTGAACAATGGAAAAATAATGGTACAACAATGGAAGTTGAGAACTGAAGGGGAGAAGAGATGGAGGGAAAGGAGAGGTTCAATTTTCTTATATGATATCAAGAGTCAAGATACTGTCTAAATAGATGAATCAACAAATCATAGATATATTATTTAGAGTTTTAAAAGTAGCAGATAAAAGAACTAAATAAACAACAAACAAAAAAATTGGAAACAGGAAGGAGGCAGAAGGGTAGAAAGTGAGTGAAATTTATAATTTTTCAAAATGGTAAATCAATAGATATGCTTAATGTTGATGAGTCACTTAGCATTGACAAATAAGAAACAGGCAAAAGTATATTATTTAGAATTATGGAATTAGGAGTAAAAACAAGCAACTCAAAAGTGCTTTTCTTGCCAAGCCACTGTGGCTCAGAGATTGTGCATCAACCTATGAACCAGGTCACAGTTCCATTCCTGGTCAGGGCACATGCCCTGGTTGCAGGCTCGAACCCCAGTAGGGAGTGTGCTGGAGGCAACTGATCAATGACTTTCTCTCTCATCATTGATGCTTCTATCTCTCTCTACCTCTCACTTCCTTTCTGAAATCAGTAAAAAAATATTTTTTTAAAAAGGAGAAAAAAAAGTGCTTTTCTTGTAAATTATTTAACAGTAGGATTGAAGGTGGGAAAGAAAGCATTTTTCCTTTCATTGCATATCCTCTTATACGGTTTAGATTTTTTATTTCTCGGGACAAGTATTGCTATAACCATAAAAATTAATGAAATAAGTATTAAATAAAGCGATGGACAAACATTCTGGGCAAATACAAGTGAAACAAAATCAGGAGGTGATATGTGGTATTCAAGAAAAACCGAAATTAGTAGAACAAAAGAAAAAAGTGTACAAGATACCCAAAGTGCCAATAGTAGGTGGTGGGATTACAGATTTTATTTTTCATTTTCTAATATTGATGCAGTGGTCACTTATTACCTATTTAAAAAGAAAAAATAAGGGAAAGAGAAGATTATCCTTTATTTCCACTAAAAGTCTTAATGAACACCAAGCAGAGGTAAATCTCCCTCCCGCAGGTGCCCACTGCGAGGACCACCTGGCTTCTGGCCTAGCTAGCCCTGAAGTTCCATCCTGGCTCTGAACCTGCCTGGGAATTAACCCCTCTGTGCTGTAGCTCACCCCATTCTTCCCACACGACTTAATTCACCCCTCACATTTTCTCCCCTATTTAATAGCATTAAAGCCATAAACATTCAGAGATGGTGATTCTTTATTTATAACTTGACTCATTTAAAGTGTTCTGAGAGTATTTACACACACACACACACACACACACACACACACACACACACCACAGCTGAAAATAAATAAATAGTGAAATCAGAGGAAAGGAAATTTTAGGATAACAGATGAGGGTAGAATCCAACATATGCAACAAGTCCTGCACACCATACTGAGATGGGCCAAATACTGTGGAACTAAGCTTTTTTTCTATATATATATATATATATATATATGTTTAAAATATATATATGTTTAAAAAATATATATGTTTAAAATATATATATGTTTAAAATATATATGTTTAAAATATATATGTTTAAAATATATATATGTTTAAAATATATATATATGTTTAATATATATGTTTAAAATATATATATGTTTAATATATATATATATATATATATATATATATATATATATATATCTTGATTGATTTCAGAGAGAAAGGGAGAGGGAGAGAGAGATAGAAACATCAATGATGAGAGAGAATCATTGACCGGCTGCCTCCTGCACTCCCCCTAGTGGGGATCTAGCCCACAACCCAGGCATGCGCCCTTGACCAGAATTGAACCCAGGACCCTTCAGTCCCCAGGCTGATGCTCTATCCACTGAGCCAAACTGGCTAGGGCTGGACCTAAGCTTTCTAATCCCCTCTCCCTCTTCACTCTGCCAAGAAAAGGAGGAAATCTTTCCAGTTCAAAGATTCATAGGACCTGTGACTTACGAGACAAACTTCATACCAGTCAGTGTGTTGCTGTTGCGGTTTAAGAGAACCTCAGTTTTTTTCTGGCAGGGCACACTGAAATAGGATTTCCCTTTGATGCACTGGGTTTGGAGATCATTCAAACAGTTCTCACAACGGATGGGGAGAAAAGGTAATTATGTGAGGTGATGGATATATTAACTAACCTTATCGTGGTGATCATTTTACAAGATATGCATGTATCAAAGCATCACATTGTACACCTTAAACTTACACAGTCTTTTATGTCAATTATATCTCAATAAAGCTGGGGGAGGGGGCGGGAAGAAGGTCTTTGAGTGTGAGTATCCTACACCCCTTCCCTTTTGACTTGAATGTAGCCTTTCCTAAGATGTACTATCATTAAGTAAAGTGTCAACTAAAGTTTCTCAACTGAGCTGGACTGAAAAACATTCCACCAGCACATCCTCCAAGACTGAAAGAACCAATTAGGAAATCAACACCCCCAGAGCAGCCTGAGGATGGTTCCTACATAAACAAACCCACCTGGCTCTGAACAAGCGGCAATTGTAAAAGGTGGGTAGACATGAGGGAAGTAAGAACAAAGAAGTGTTAGAATTCTACCAAACTTATCCTCTGGCCACAAAGAGCCATTTAATTACAAAAATCTGCAAGTATATTTTTTCAGAGGAGTACTATATTTGGCAGACTTTAGAAGGCAAGTTATAAAGGATTTATATTACCAAAAAATAAAGACAAACGATCATCTGAATGCACCAGATATTTAACCGTTCAATCTATTCTTCTTTGTGATATCAAACACTTTAATGTCAATTTTTCAAGAGAAAAGGCTTAGTCGAGACAAGAGGAATGATTCCATTGATCCCTAAAATGTTTGTTCAAGAAATGATTTAAATACACCAGAAGATTTAAAAAAAAAAAGAGAGTAATACATGTTTTCTGATAAATCCAAGGAATGTATGACCAAAGGAGCTTTTCCTGACAGCCCAGTACACGGGCCGTTTCATATCTAAAGGTTATGTCATCAAATCATCAAAGATGATTTATTAACCGCCCCCAGGAGCAGGGCAGGGACACAGCAGCGGTGTCAACCAGTGATGGCGGTGTTCACACTCATCAGCACACACGTGAACAGCCTGATCTCTGCTTATGGGAGAGAAACAATAGAATGGCAACGGGAGTTGCCACTGATGTCATTTAGCAAGAAAAAAAAGTAAATTCTTAGCAAAAAATAAAATCAATCAAAGAAATCTAACGAGTTGCATTTAGAGAAACTAACTGATGTGCTCACCCCAACCCCTGAAAAGAATCATTCCTCTGAATTCTATCCTTCCTGGTATTTAGGGTGCACATCTGTGATTCTCCGATTTTTTCCTTTAAGAGTTGAGACTGGTACCCTGTCATAGCTTGTCTCACTGCAGCTGTAACAATGTTGAAATCCTCAAAGGCATAAATGGTAAATATTTATCACTTAATTAATGTTAATATTTTAGGATGTTTATGACAACTCTCAAGATGATTGACAACATGCTGGGGTGCAGCATAACCATGATTTGGATTTCATGATGAATGAAATCAGATTGAAATTAAGCCAGACCCTCCCTGCACAAGCTCAGTATCATTTTATCAATTTAACAGAAAATGCTGTCAATCAAGACTTTTGGCTACTACATGGTATAATATGGCAGCCAACAGGCAAAGGTGCCCAGTTTTAGGATATTCAGTGTGGCAGATTGTTTTTCCCAAGGATGGCTACAGTATCTCCCACATCACATGCTCTTTCACCGTGGGCGCCTGCCACTCCCCCATCAACAGGTGGAGTCTAATTGTCCTCCCCTGAATCTGTCCTATTCTTGAAGTTGGCATCCCAACTTCAGATGCCAATCACAAGTCCAGGTTGACACCTGGGCTTTTGACCAACAGGCTGTAGATGGGAGGTACCAGTGACCCCTGCTGTGAGTTCAATTAATTTGCTAGAATGGTTCAAAAAACTCAGAGAAACATTTTACTTACTAGATTACTACTTTATTATAAAAGGACTAGAGGCCCAGTGCATGAAATTCATGCATGGGTAGGGTCCCTAGAAGCTGCCAGCCACGGCCTCCCTTCCCCAGCTGCCGGCTGCCAGTCAGGGCCTCCCTTCTCTGGCTGCTGGCCAGGGCCTTCCTTCGTTCGGCGCTGTCCACTGGCACATTATAGCGAGCAATGGAACTCCCAGTAGATCGAACTCCCGGGGACACTTTGCATATTAGGCTTTTATATATAGAAACTAGGAGCCCAGTGCACGAATTTGTGCACCTTGAAATGAACTGTGGGCCACAAGGCACAGGGGCGGGTCTTGGCACATCCTCCATGCCCCCACAGGGCCCCTCCCTCCACGGCCCCCAGTCCCCTGTCTGCCGCAGCCCTGCTCCCACCGCCACTCCCATGCACTGACGGCGGTGGTCCTGCTCACACCCACTGATGGCACATAGTGATTGGGGCTGGTGCCAGTAGCGGGTACGAACAGGGCCAGTGCTGTCAGTGGGTGCAAGTGGCAGCTGCTGCCCCAATCACTCCTCAGAAGCAGAGGGAGGTGGAGAAGCCCTCAGGGGTGATCAGGGCCAGCAGTCACCACTCACACTCACTGATGGAGCCGAGCGGTCGGGACCAGTGCCAGGCATTGGCAGCAGGTGTGAGGAGGACCAGCACTGGCAGTGGGTGCGAGTGGTGGCTCTGGCACCAGCAGCATGTGTGAGCGGGGTCAGCACCGGCAGCAAGTGCGAGTGCCAGGGGGGACCACAGTGCACAGGACAAAGAATTTTCAGTAACCACCAGAGGCTCGCTCTAATGACATCGACCAGTGCCCCACCTTGGTCTGGCACCCTGCTCACCTGCTGCACCATCCCGCTGCAGCAGATGACCACCATGTTCCACACACATGCCCTGGTGGTCAATCCACATCATAGCGACTGGTTGTTTGGTTGTTCAGTTGTTCCAATGTTCGGTCTATTTGCATATTAGCTTTTTATTACACAGGATATAGCTCAGGAACAGCCAGAAGGAAGAGATGCATAGGGTAAGGTATGAGGAAGGTCACAGAGCTTCCAACCCTCTGAATGTGCCACTCTTTCTGAATCTACTGTACACGTGTTCACCAACTAGAAGCTCTCCTAACCCCATCCTTTTGGGCTCTTATGGAGACTCTCTATTTGTAGTTGAGATTGATTAAATCATTGGCCATTGACCATTGATTCCACTTCCAGCTCCTTTTCCCTTGGAGGGGAGGGGCCAGGTGGGACTGAATGGCCCAGTCCTTTGATCACATGGTTGGGATTCCTGGCAACCAGCCCCCCATCCTGGGGATTTTCCAAAAGTCATCTTATTAACATAACAAAAGATACCTTTATTGCTCTTATCTCAGGAAATTCCAAGTGTTTGTGGAACTCTATGCCAGAAACAGGGATGAAAAAACAAATATATATCTTATATAATAAAAGCCCAGCAACCATACAGCGGTAGACCAGTCACTATGACGTGCATTGACCACCAAGGGGCAGAGCTCAATGCAGAAACTGTCCCCTGGTGGTCAGTGCACTCCCACAGTGGGAGCACCGCTTGGCTGACTGGGATGAGCGGCACTCCCACAGCGGGCCAATCTCCGCAGGCCACATCCCCTACCAGTGCACGAATCCCAAGCACCGGGCCTCTAGTTTATTATAAATCATAATATCACATCCATTCCACCAAGATGTCAAACATGTGAGCAATCTTAGACTCTCCAGAATGACCATCCACCAGTTGAAAACCAATGAGTGACCTCCATTCATGCAGCAGGGATCAGAAGAATAACTTGGCCAAGCCCTGCCTGAACAGCAGACTCACCAAAGGAGATATAATAAAAATAGTTATTGTTTTGAGCCACTAATTTTACAGTAGTTTTTCACACATCAGTAGGAAACCAGAACACGCAGGCAAATGTTACCAACAGCAGCAAGAAAACCTCTGTGGTCCCATCTACACCATGGCCACGTTATCTTCCACAATGCACTGAGAATCCACATGGTCTGGGCTCAGGCCATGCAGGGATGATTAACTCTATGAAAGTGTTCATTTAAATGCCAAGTGACCCTAGCGCAGTTAGGTACTTCTTTTCACATCATTAACCATTTGACAGGGATGCTTGCAGTACAGAAGATTAAAAAGCTCCTACCCACAGAGGAGGAATCAGAAATTAAAATAAGATATTTCTGAAACTGTCATGTGAGTTGGTGAGTAAACCTATTTTGTTCTACATGAAATTTCAAAAATATCTTATTGAAATAGAGCTAAAGACAGTTGTCAATGCCATGTTCTCTGAATACTGATTTGTAACTTAGACGATGTTTTTCCAAAATTCCTAGGCATGAGTCCCAATAATACTAATCTAATCTGTGGCATGGGCAAAGGTCACCAGCTCAGGAAGGGGAAGAAGAATGAAGAAAGAATTCTTTCTCTTCCCTAGAAGCAGGGCTACTAGCCCTAAAAGAAATTTAAGAATGTGTAGCTTTGTCTTCAGCTCTCTGGTACTGGGAATCCCTTTTCCCCAGTCCCTGGGACCCTGAGGTCACTCCCTAGTGGTGGAATCACATCCAGATCTGCCCTCAACTCCAGCACCTCCCTCCTCATGCTGTGTGCTCCTAGAATTACTTATCCAATTTCTTCCCCCACTCACCCATAGAACACATTCTCAATGAAACATAAATGGTTAATTGACTCTTTCCGCCTTTATTTACATTGCTGAAATTCCAGGCTGCTTGGCTAAGTGAAGCAAAAATGACCAGGAGGGCTACCCAGCAGACAGATAGTTCTCCTTTGAGTGTCTTCTGGCTTTTTATAGTGTCTTTCCTCCTCCCCTTCTAAATCTATAAATTATCTCCAGCACCTTGGCAGTGGCAGTAGCAAGGGATTCAGTGAGGGGCAAGTGCACAGGTAAACCCATCTCTATTTGGGTAGTTTGTAAATTGAAAACTTCACATGGAATCTTCATCCCAAAGGTGAGGTCAACTGAGGGTAGTTTCAAGGCTAGCATCCAATGCTTAACAATGTGCTCTCTGGAGAAAGAGCCCTGATTTATAGCCTTTGCCAATCTCTGTGGTGTAAATGCTCCCACCGTATCCGATTTTAAAATATGTAGACAAAAAAAGGGGCCAATACTAACCCTGACAAGCTCAGGCATGACGGGCCTTACAAACTTGGAAACCCAAAGTAACCACATAGGATGGTCTGAAATTAAAACTTCCTACCTAAAAGTGAATCAAGGCAGGTAGCCATATCCTAGGCCTGTATCTTCTTTGACAAAGGTCAATCTTTGCCTTAAGTGAGCCTGTCATCTTTTTACATCCTCAGTAACATACCTCTGGAATGACAGAGTAATCCCCCTTTTTTTTCTAGACCCCTCAGGGCGCAATCTCCCATCAGAACATAAGAACATGGAGCCCCTCATCGTTATCTTGTTCCAGGCATACATCTCTATGGGCTATAAATGTTAACTAACTATCCTGCACCCACCAATATAAAAATTTGTCTCTTCATTTTACTCTTTATCCAGTCCCAGAGATTTCCCCACTCTTCCACCTCTCTAATCTGCCACCAATGAATTTCATGTAACCCTCTCTATGTCTTCTCCTTTGCTTCTAATGTATAAAATAAGGTGCAAAACTGCCATCCTCTGGAGCATTTTCTCAATCCGTTGAGATTTTGTTTCCTGGCAATTGTCGTCAGTTTGGCTCAAATAAACTTACAAAGTTTCTCTACAAAACTGGATGTTTCTTATGTTGACAGATATAATGTGTCACCACTGAACTTGGGAGCTGGGAAGTGATGTGCACAATCAGCTCTCCTGAGCCAGTAGGAGGCAGCTCCAGCCACCACTGCCAGCATCCATGGCAACCATGCCCTACTTCCACGCCCAAGCAGCCAAAATAAATTGGAGATGGATGGGGTTCTACCTGGAGATGGTTTTTGAGAGGAACCAGGTCTTTGAAATCCAAAAGATACCCTCTGTCTTTGTCCATGCAGTTCTGCTCAGTTCCTACCCCCAGAGTCCTTTTCTCCCCACACCTTGAAGCACTTGGCTTCTAACTCATTGTTAAGTGACAAGGACCAGAGTGGTCCCCTCTCTGGTCACCACGTCCCTCATTTGCTTTGGTGCACACAAATCCCTGTCTCTAGCACTTGTCCATCTCCCAAGTGATTCTAAGCCCTTAGTATCTGTCCCAGATGTTGGTGCCTCAGCATAACCCAATTCCTACATCCAGAGTCTTGATTCTTGCTGACTGGTATCCCCAAGGCTGACCTAAGCTGGGCCATTTGGGGAAGGCAAGGAACTCTAACATGTCTTAGTGTCTTTGATGTTTCAGCCCACCAGCCAATGTGGGAAGTAGATTCTCTGCCTTTTAAGTAAAGATGCTGAGGCCTAGCCACAGTCCCAAGGTCACACAACTTGAAGGGCAAAGCCAACTGGTCTGTCTCACCTCAACCCCACCATACCTGTGATTTTCAAACTGTTCCCCAGGAACTTAGAGTCCAGAGCAGATGATTTAAGAATACCACAAATATTTTATGCAAATTTTATATATTAATATATCTTAAATATTTTTGTAAAACTTTACTAATGAAAGTACCATGTAAAGTCAATGTGTTTTATACCAAATACAAGTAACCTGTGCTGCCAGGTTAGTGCATGTAAACCTCAAAATAAATTTTCCTGATTATCTTATGTCGATTTACAAATAAAGGTTCCTCATTATCTCGTTATTGTATTTACACTTTTTGTGCAGCAAACTGTCCACATGAACAGAAGTGGGCAGAGTGCCAAGGTTTTGATATTTTTTACCAGTAAGGTAAATTGAAACATCTACTCCATAGGTTGGAGAAAAGTGAGCTTAAAAATAGGAACCACTCTTTACATTCCCTTTATGTTTCATGTTCTTACCATTTATGCTTCGGTTGCACTTTTCACCCTGCTTCCTTCAACATCTTTTCATTGTTGTCTAAATATTACTGCCCTTTTATTAAAACCAAGTATCACCACATGACAAATATATTGATTTGTTTGTGGGCTTATTGTCTATTTCCACATTCTCCCCTCCTTTTTACCCTCCAAATGTATCACTACGTCTAGAGCACTTAGACCATTGCCCAGAATATAATAGGCGCTCAACAAATGTTTTTGAATGATTGAATAGATGAACAAATGAACAAGTGAATAGTGAAAATTAATTTGAGTGCTTTGAAGTTCTGAGTAACTATATTACTGAGACAGGTACTAAAATATATGAGAGTTTTTTTAAATGATATTGCTAAAGATCTTATAATGTTATAACATAAATTTGAAAAATATTTTCTCCCATACAGTTGTGATTTTAAACTAGCTGAAGAACCCATTTATCAATCTCCTCCAGCTTGTACATTTACTAATTAAGGAACACATATAGTTGTTAGACAAGGAGAGTTAATTCAACCTTGTAACAAAAATATCTTGCCACTTCTCTTTCAAACCACTGGATCAGTTGCACTTAAGAGTATACTGAGATCACAAATCAAGCTTTCAGAAATTAATATGTGCAACTAATACCTAGGTGAACCAGGACGTTTTCCTATATTCTGCGACCTAACAAAATGCAGACATAAATGGAATGTTGAGACTGATCTAAGACTGCAAATATTTTCCAAAAAAAGCTCATTTCAAAGGCTGAATTAATCTAAAAGGTCTCATTTTTCTACTACTTGGTTCACAATGAGTAAATATTATACATCTGAAATTATAAAATCAATTCATTCCAATCAAACAAACCTTATCTGTTTCATAATTCAGGATTCTTTTTTTCATTTAAGGGAAATAGAAAATTCCACCGCTAAAAGAAATTAATATGTGAAAACAATGGCCCTACCTGGTAGTGTCCCTTTTCCTGAACTGTGGCCATCACCTACGCTTTGGATGGTGTTGAAAGTGGTTCCTGGCCTGCTGAAACTCGACCGTGGCAGCTCGCTGCGGTCCAGCTTTGTAGATGGGACCAGTTTCCAACACTTTGCTATGGCGCTAACTCACCGTGGTTAGAGCAGGATGAAGGGCACAAGTGTGAAGCCAGAGGGAGCTGGTTTTACCCACCTCTGCCACTTACCAGTTGTGAGGAAGCAACCATTTCTCCACAATCAGTTCCTTCATCTGACAAAATAATAACATTGTCAACAAAAGGTTGCTGCCACTAATCCAGTGCCACCAGGAGTCCCCAATCTGGGCTGCAGAAAAAGGAGAGACTTCATTCAGGTGAAGAGTTCCAAACCTGAGAAACACAGCCTCTAGTGGAAACCAAAAGTGAGCTCCCTCCAGACAAAAGGGAAGCCCTCTTATATAGAGAAAGTGGCCCTGGTCCCTTACTGGTTCATTTTTATGCGAATGAGGAATACAAACTTGCACAGTTTGATTGGCCCACATAGCACTGCCCTGATTGGTTGGAATTTTGCATCCTGAGTGGTCATTATGGAGCCATTCTGATTAGTCAGTAAAGATGCAAATGAGGATATAACTGTGAAGCTCGAATTGCACAGGACAGGTCTCAGCCCATTGGTCAAAATATGATTCCAGAAACTCCTTTGTAAGGGTTGGCTCAGCATGCAGAGTGAGTCTTGGCAACCCAGTCTATGGCTTTTCCCTGAAATGAAGCCTGTGTGAGAGGCCTCCTGTAAACAGCAGCTGCTAGACTCTGATTATAAATTTGGGCCCAGTTAGCCACTAGGAGTCTTTTTTGACAAGTATATTCCTTCTCAGGGTCAACAATGTCAACATCTTCATAGGGTTGTTGTAAGATTATGTGGGCAAAGCATGTAGAACAGAACTGGGATGATATCATTACTTTATTATTTCTGTTTTTATTATCATTATGTTGTAGCTCTTAGGTTTAATCCACATACATAAGGCACCTTGCTTTATGTCTGTTTGACAAATGTGTTCAGAAAAGTCCAAGAAAATAATAATGAATTGTAATTAAACCAGAAAAATATAAAGGATTATGTAATAGATTGCAGCTTTACTGCATTTTGTCATTTTACATGCGATTAGTCCATTGTTCCTGAAGGATGTTATCCAGCCTCAATGTTCCAAGTAAAAAGGAAGGGCCCAACTATGCAAACCATTATCAACGATGCCTATTTGATCGCCACCACCATTCCTCACTGCTTGTCTGCAGACGGTTGGAAAGCAGTAAAGCAAAAACATCCGAATGCTCTAACTTTAAAATGCATCCATATATTATGCTAAGTGAAATAAGTCAGACAGAGAAAGACAAATACCATACGATTTCACTTATATGTGGAATCTTAAAAAACAAATAAACAAACAAAACGGAAACAAATGCACAGATATAGAGAACAAAGCGATGGTTGCCAGATGGGAAGGGGCTGGGTGAAAAAAGTGAAGAAGTACAAACTGGAAGTTACAAAATAGTCACAGGGATGTGAAATACAGCATAGGGAATAGAGTCAGCATTGTAAAACTATGGTGCCAGGTGAGTACTAGACTTATTGGGGTGATCACTTTATAAGATATATAAATGTCTAACCACTATTCTGTACACCTGAAACTAATAAATACTAAATACCAACATTTTTTTTTTCATAAACATCCATATCCTGAGAAGAGAAGGAGTTTAAGAGGTCACTGTGTCCAAGCCCTGCCTCCTGGGAGAGGCACTTGAGAGGATCTTATGGGCTTCCTCAGGAAGACATAGTACTGAGAGGACTCCCTGAATGAGAGTAGGACAGCTGAGCCAGAAGGAGTCCCCTGGAAGTCTCCCCAGGAGACAATACTCTGTGATCCCGCCTCAAGAAACTATGGATGGGGCTCCCTTGCAAGAGCCAGGCCCACTCCTTCCCACCACCTACCACTGAGCTTGCGTTGTCTGGGATGTGGTACAATGAGATGCACCTCTCCACCTTCCCTTGTGGAGCCCCTCCACCAGAGCCCCTCTGCTCTCATGCTGTGGTTAGCTGGGTCCAGACCCTGAAGAAAACCAAGGCCACTGCCTTCAGAGAAGCTCCAGCTTCCCCAGTCCAGGCTCCTGCCCTGGCCCTCCTGAGATCCCTGCTGTCTGCCAGCAGCTTGACCCACAGAATCACTGCCTCAAAGAAGAAGACGAAGCTGAGAGGTCTTTAAAAACCCCTTGACACCTCTCACTGAATGGTGATGACCCCTGGATCTGGCACATTCATTCACATCCCCAGCCATCACCTACTGAGTGTCTACTATGCTCAGACACTGAGCCAGGCAGTGGGCATTTGAATGGACAATGCAGAGCACCTGAGTCAGCCCCGCTCACAGTGTATGGGGGTGGGGATGGGGGACACTGGGTACAGAATAAGAAGAGGCTAACACTGACACATAGCCCAGCTGGAACACTGCTCAGGCTGGGCTCCTTGGGAAGCAGACCCTGGGATGGAGTCAGCCGGCAGGGTTTATGGGAGTGCCTTGGGGTTGACAACTGTGGAAGAAAGGGGTTAAAAGCAGGTTGGGCAGAGGGGGCAGCTGAGTCATGACACAGTGACACAGATCCAACAACAGCCTCACCAACACCGTGGAAAGTTAAAATAACCCTGTGGCATTTTCCTGATATCCAGACCTTTTACATTCCTGCATCGACTAGACATTTCAATCAGCCACAGGGGAAGGGGCATGTTCCGTGTGGCTAGCTCCCTCAAGTCCCTCACTGCCAAGATGGTCATCTGTCCTGCTGCACTGAAGAAATGCCCAAGGTGGAGATGGGCAGGAGCTGTCTTACATAAAGACCACATGGCTCCTTCCAGCTCTTGGCTGGACAATTCACTCTCAAGTATCCATGAAATGGATTTGGCACTAGGGACATGGGAGGGGGTCAGAAAGAGGGAGAAAAGTAAATACAACAAAACCCTGAAAACTTATGCTAGTCATTAATTTCAACTTCTTCCACAATCGATCATCTCTGACAGGGAGGAAAGCCAGCTGGCTGGAGTCACACACACTCATAGATGATGTGGGGCTGAGAGGGGACCTTAGAGACTTGCTGCCCAGACTTCCATTGCTAAGGGTCTGAATACCTCCCATGACAAAGGGCTCACCACTGCACAAAGCAATCTTTTTTATATCCAGGTAGCCTATCTTCAGCCAAAATCTATCACCCAGAAACTCACCTGCTGATCTTGGTTCTGCCCCTACAACCACCAGCATGATCTGAGGCCCCTAGGCTTGCACTAGTGTTCCCACTTCTGATGCAGGTGCCACTGGGACAGAAATAAATAGTGGCAGCCAAGATGACACTTGTGAATGTCATCAGGCTTTGTGACCATGGCCATGGGCCTTCTAGAAAGACTGATTAAGGATCCGAACCCAAAATAGATCTTTGGCTCTTCCCACTTTCTCTTCACTGCTGATGGTTGGGATCTTGATTGGCCCCTTGGAATCTGACTTTCCAACTCAACGTCAGCTGCTGTTGGTTCTGTTCTGGCGTCACTGGACTTGATCCTGTCTTGAACTGGAGTCATAGAGGCTCCTGACAGCTGTTGACCTTCTTTTGCCCCAGAGCCCCAGTACTATCTGACTACAGGGCTTCTCTGGGCCCACTGATGCCTTTGTATGAATCCGAAGGCTCCCGTTCTGGACAGACACAACCATGCCAGGCATGTGGCTTACTGAGTGGAAAGTGAGCAGGACCTTAGTCCTCCCATATGCTTTACCCTTGGTAAAGCATATGGAAGCAACCCTGACGGTATCTCCCTAGTGTGTACAGACCCCACAAGGGCCCACTTGACCCAGGCTTGCTCCACAGGACCTTCCAGAACCCAGGGCCGACCTCCCCCATTACCTCTTTAATCCAGTTCACTGTCTGAGCTGATCCAGACTGTGATGGTTTGAGCTTGATTCTTGTCATAATGCGCACTGTGTTCAACAAATGAGAAGATGAGTGGCAGGAGGGAGAAACCTGTTCTCCACACCCTGGATGGCAGAACCTTAAATGTGTGAGGGTTTGCTTTATTGAACTCAGCCCAGCCTCTTCAGCAAGCTTTTCTTTACTCATGTGTTCCATCAAAACCCAGCGCTCTCTGCTTCCGCAGACGGGCGTCAAATCAGTCAGGGCTGTTATAAGGGAGGAGAGGCAGAAAGTGGCGCCTGGTTCCTGATGGAGAGGACACTCTGCCCTTTGCGGCTTTTCCCTTTCTCCTGCTGACCTAGAGGCACCCTTGGTCCTTGACCCCAGCAGGCACAGACAGAGCCTCTGCCAGAGTTCCTCAAATAAGAATGAATGGCCGCTTGGCAGGGAATCAATGAGCCCAGGGAAGGGCCTGAGAGGGGAGCAGGTGTCCAGCTCTGTGACTTGGCAGACACACGTTAATGCCCACACTGCTGACAGCCCCTCTGCTGCCCTCCTCCACCTCCCCTGCTCCGCAGAGGCCGGCTCTCCATACCAACCAGTGGAGTGCATGGTACCCAGCGGAAGGACCCAGCCACCCAGTGCACGGGGCTTGCTCTCCTGTGAACAGTATGGGCTGCATGCGGAATTACACCGCCCAGGGGCAATCAGAATGGATGGTGGAGGCTGACAGGCCCAGAGACCCCAGAGCAATTTCACTGGGTTTTGATTCATGGCTTGTCAGAGCGCTAACCAAATATTCCATTTTCATTTTCGCCCTCCTCTCTCTCCCATTGACTGGCATCATAATTGAAACTCTGGCATGAAGGGCCGGGACCACCTGTCTGCAGGGCCCTCAATTCTGTCTGCTCAGAATATCTTGCTCCTGAAAGAGGAGGACAGAGGGGGAAATCAGCAAACAGATGGTGTGGGGATTAGATTCACACATGGGCCACCCTCTGTTGACTCTCAGTTATCTCAGCTTGAGCAACTCAGGCCTCTCCCGCCCTCTGCCCTCTGCCTTTTGAGCTTATTCCTGCTTGTTTGCTCAACTAAGAAAAGGATTCAGGGCCAGGAAGGTGGACTGAGTCTGTAATCACTTTTCACTCCCTGTTTGAAGGCTTGCCAAGAGGCATGCTGGCAAGAGGACAGTTTTACAATAAACTTGGGGAATTTAAAAAATTTTCTTTTCTCATATAAATAACTCTTAAAGTCTAGCCCACTTAAGAATAACACCTAACATTCATTGAGCCCTTAGAGCTGGTCAAGAGCTGTTCTAAGAATTTTACATAAATTAGCTCTTTTTATTTTGGCAAAAACACTAGGTTCTATGTATTATTGTTATCCCCATTCCACAGATAGGAAAATTGAGATCAAGGGATGCTAAGAAACTGGCTCAAGGTCAAACAGTCAAGAGTTATTAAAGAATTGGATTTTAATCCAGCTGCCATTTTAACTCATAGGTCATACTTCTCTGAGCTCAAAAATCAAATTCTAAAATAGATAGATAGATAGATAGATAGATAGATAGATAGATAGATAGATAATAGGTAATTTTAAAAAAATATTAGAGAGGAAATGAGAGACAGAAACATTGATCAGCTGCCTCCTGTACACCCTCTACTGGGGATCAAGCCCATAGTCCAGGCATGTGCCCTGACCAGGCATTGAACCAGTGACCTCTTGGTACATGGGAGGACACTTAATCCACTGAGCCACACCAGCCAGGTGACAATAGGTAATTTTTTAAATGATAGTAAACACAATAGTCTCTGCCAGTACAGTAAGGCTGAGGATAGTCCAAGAATCCTGTTGTCCATATCTGTTGAAGGTAGACTAGTTCAGCTACCTCAGATCTGGGGTCTAGTTTGAAAGGATGGGGAAGGAACAGAAAGAATGAAAAGAGCTGAGGTTCTGAGCCCACAAATGTGGCATATTTGTAGAAGCAGGAGCTGTCCAGTCTTTCTGAGCCCACTGAGCACTGTTCATGGCCTCACCAGGTCAGCTGACTGACACGAGAGTAAAACCTGAGCTGGGCAGGCCTGGGGTAGAGACCTGAGAAGACTGGGTGCCCAACCCAGGGACAAGTGACCCAGTGATCAGCACCTGGGCAAGTCAGTACGCCACCCAATGGGGCACTCTGTGCTGGGGTGGAAGTGGACGGGGGCAACATGGAAATCTGAGGCAGAACCCAGCCATAGGGACCCTGCATGCACTTGAAGACTGAGGACAGGCCACCATTAGGAGTGGAGCTCAGGCTGCTCCTGAACAGAGTTAAGTGAGCGGGGAACAACCTCAGAGGGTGTGTGTGTGTGTGTGTGTGTGTGTGTACATGTATCAGAGAGTGGTTTTCTGAGGCTCTGAAAGCAGTTAAGTGCTGAAAGCAGCAACCCCCCAGAGAGAACAAGAAGAAAGGGGCTTGACGGCACTGTCTTAAAATATCGTAATAAAAGTATGCATCTCAGAGATCCAAGACTTGTCATTGCCAAATTCATTTCTCCACAGAAGCCCGAGAATTCAAGAATTCTCCCGTTCTCATTTCAGAAGCAGAGGTCCGAGGAAAATACATTGTCTCCTGTTGTCCTGGGCTTGACTGCTGCTGACTGCATGGGAGGCTGGCAGCCCTACACGCGGCCTGCGACTATGGATTTACTGATGAGACCCCGAACCGCCCGATGGCTTTCTGCGCCCTGGGCAGAAACATCCCTCCTGAACACCCGTCTAGAGCCCGGGGTGGGAAGGCCCCTGCAGAGGAGCTCCGGTCCGGCTGCATGCAGCACAGTGAGATGCTCTGAGGAGGCCATTAGGAGCCAGTTAGGAGGGAGCTCGAGGGCCTCAGTGCAGGAGGGGAGCTGCCCTCTGGGTTCAGGAGGATCCCTGGGAAGGGGTCAGGGCTGCCACGTGGCTCCACCGCAGGAGGCCGCACTGACGTTGAGGGGCCTGGAGGATGAACAGGAGTGGCCTCTCTGTGAAGCCCACACAACACAGCTCTTCTACCCGAGCTGCCCCGCCGGGCTTCAGAGCAGACGGGGTCCCTGGAGTCCGGCTCTGCAAGGAGGGCTGCAGGCTTCTGTGGGCCCCTAAGGGACCTGGCTGCCCTCGGCACCTCCAGAACCAGGATAAAAACCCCGCCCTGGGCGGTGTGATTTTCAACAGCTGCAGAGAAAACATCCAAGTAATCTAGGTCATGGCTCAAACCCACCGGGGAGTTTGCAGGATGGAGGGGAGACCATCTTCGCTTTCAAATGAAGGCAAATTGATCATATTTCATTTCTGAGGACTTTTGTTTCTATCTGTGACTTCTTCATATGTATTTCCTCTATTTCCCTATCATGTTATTTCTGAACTATCCTCCCCCTGTCTTGCCTTCTCCTCATTTCCCTCCCTCAAATCCCACGACTTCCTCCCAGCTCCTCAAAATATCTGCTCTCCCGAGAGAGTCCCTTTCCTATTGCCACGCCATCCCCTAAATGCATGTTTTAATAAGCTCCCAACACTGATCTCCTTACAAATCATTCCCTGCTATCTTGCAACTGAACCAGTGTCTTGGTTAAAATGAAAATTCCCTAGGGCACACAATAAATAATAAAAAAAGAATCACATAATCGAGTGGGTTATGATTCTGAGCAGAAGGAAATAATGTGAAGCAGTTGGACTGTATTTTGTGAATCTTATGCTCAAAACGCAAAAACAAGGAGGGGAGGCGGTGGGTAGGAGCCTAGCTCCACAAGCCCGCGGCCCTTCTGGAAACGCTAAGCTGCAGCATGTGTTGAGGGAACTGACCTTGGAAAAACAAACATCTTCTCTCACAAAGACCTGGCCTTTGCGAGATGTCAGGAATCATTCTTAGAGAAAGAAGGAACCCAACATAAAAAGAAGGTTCATGCAACATTAACCAATATTTAGGGCCAGGCACCTCACCACACACGGGGACCACAAAGGACAAACACAGAAAGCCCGACTCCCTCGGGCGTTGCAGACTGGCGTGAGGATTAAGGAGCAGCAGGCTTTCATGGTGACTCAGTCATGATCTAGAATTAGAGACACTGGATTTCAGCCTGGTTCTATGTGACTTTGAGCAAGGTGCTTAACCTCTCTAGGTCTCAATTTCCTCATCTGTAAAATCCTATATAATAAAAGGGTAATATGCAAATTGACCCTAACGGCAGAACAGCCTGGAAAGACCGGTCACTATGACTCACACTGACCACCAGGGGGGCAGATGCTCAACGCAGGAGCTGCCCCCTGGTGGTTAGTGATCCCCACAGGCGGAGCTCCGCTCAGCCATAAGCCAGGCTGACGGCTGAGAGCACAGTGGCGATGATGGGAGTCTCTCTCACCTCCTCGGCAGCATTAAGAATGTCCGACTGCCGCCCGTGGGGAGATGGCCTAAGCCACAGTTGGACATCCCCCGAGGGCTCCCGGGCTGCCAGAGGGGTGTCTGACTGCCAGCTTAGGCCCAATCCCCTTAGGCCCAATCCCCTAAGCCGGCAGGTGGACATCCCCCAAGGGGTCCCGGATTGCGAGAGGGCGCAGGCCGGGCTGAAAGACCCCCCGCCCCCGAGTGCACAAATATTTATGCACTGAGCCTCTAATGGGATAATAAAAGACTTCCTATTGTTATGAGGATGGAATCATCTCTATAAAGACTTGAGCCCAATGCCAGACACAGAGTGGGCACTCATCAAAGGTAATCCCATAGAAGAATTAATAGCCCCCTAAACTAAATCATAAAGTCCTGTGGAGCCGGAGGGCAAGGCCCAGAGGCTGTAGGCAAGGGTAAAGTGAGGGGCACAGGGCATTGTACAGGATCCCAGACATGTGGCTATAAAGGAGGACGATGGAAACCCCACCCTGAGGTATAGCCCAGTGCCCTGCCCCTGTAGGCAGTGAGACTTCTCTGCAGCAGTCAGTACCCTAGAAAGTGAGCCTCTGTGAGCCCCCACCCAGACACTGGGGGTAGAGCCTCCTCTGATGCTGAGGCTGTGACTAGGTACCATCCCTATGTGGTCAAAAAGGCACTTTTCCCCTATACACTGCTGCCTCTGGGATTTACTGTTGTTCCATTTCACAGGTGAAAAACTGAGGCCCAGAGGAAAATGACTAGCCCACACCCTCTCAAGGAAGCCAAGGCAGCAAGAGCCTCCTGGATGAACCTGAAGATGTTATTGCCCAAAAAGCGGGAAGGCCTGCCCCCTTGAGGACACAGAGCACAGATGGGTGTGCTTCTCAAGTAATGATGGTTTTGTCTCCCAGTCAAGTGAGGCTCAGAGAGACTGCCATCACTGTTGGGAGGCAGGAGGAGCTGGGCCCTGGGTGCCCACGAGCCAGCTGTGGGCTTCTGAAAGGTCACTTCTGCTCGCCAGGCCTAAGTTTACACAGGATTGTCTTGGGTTAGAATCAGAGTCTCAGACTCATAGACCCAGGGTGGTGCCTACCTGGCCTTCCTCTCCTCCCTCCATTCCTCCATTCCTCTCTCTTCCCTTTCTCCGTCCCTCTCTTCCTCTCTCCTGTCTTCCTTCTATTGCCCTTGAATATCTTTAACGGACCAGCTTGCTCCCTCCAATTTATCTCAGGTGCAGCCATGCAAAGTGTCTTCCTCTGATCACGGTTTACCTGGTCCAGAATACATTTGAATTTGCAACTCTGGACAAGAGCTCCAGACATGCTGAAACAGAATCTGCCTTTTAGCTGATTTGTGTGCACATTTAAGTTTGAGAAGTGTGGGCTACTCCAGGGGACCCCCTCTGAGCTCCTTTGCAGCCTGATCCTGTGTCCTCTCTGTTCTCAGAGCACACTGCATACACACACACCCAGGCCCCACCCCAAAGGGGATCATTCTAGGTCCTGAGCACTGGTGAGTTTGCACTGGGGTGTAAGAACACTTTCAGAATCCTCTCTTATCCTGATATCTTAGCTTGGGCTTCAGAAAGATCCCTTTCCAGATTCGGTGCCTCAAAGATGGGCAGTTCGGCCCCTAGAGAAATTCAGAGGCATGGTACCCTCATGGAAAACTGGTGAAGCTGGAGAGAAATGCAGACGTGGCAAATCTTAATCCTGCCGAAACATAATCAGCTTTTGCTTCTGCAGCAATTAGCATAATATTACCAATAATGTTTTACATGGCAATTTTGCTGTAAACATTTGTGCTAATTTGCCATGACCTAATTATTTTATGACATATAATTACAAAGTATTTTTCAAGTCGAAATATTTTTGTTTTACTTTTCTATGATTCTTTTCTAGGAAAAAAAAAATTCTTGTTCAGTCAGCACACCCACAACTTGAAACACACATTTCTCTCTTAGCAGTTGTTTGTGACACTTCACTTCCCTAAACGGAAGGAATTCCCTAGTGTGGGAACGCTGATGATCGTGCATTTACTCGTGACTAATTTGAATTGGGCGTCGCTGAATCTGCCTGCTCCCTTATTACCCTGTGAGATCATCGACTCCACACTCCCAGCCTCCTACCAACACCCACTCACACCCATACACTCTGAATCAAGCAGGGGAAGGCGGCAAAGGCTTGCAATGAGAGAAAGGGGGTTGGGTTTCCTTTATAATGAATGTGAAAGCTTTGGCTAGGAGGAGAGCATGAGCATTGCAAGCTCATAACTGCCTCCCCAGATAGGCAAGAGGCTGAGGTAAGCAGCCCCATAAATCACCTGAGTTCTGGGTGGCAAGGAGAAGGGGTGCTGGTTCTGGTCACTGTGATGACAGTCCCAGCATCAGTCCGGGTACCGCTGTCACCTTCTCCAGAGCAGGTCTGACTAGCAGTAGGTAATGAGGTTCCTGGACCTTCAGCAGACAACAAAAACTGTCAAACCCCAGATTCCTGGGACAGACCAGGGAGATGGCCAAGCTGTGGAAGGGGCAGTGCCCACCCAAAATTGGGCAGGATTTCAAATCCTGGCTCCACCACTTATTCAACATGCCAACTGGGGCAAGTTCTTCACATCTCTGTGCCTCAGTGGAGAATAATGAACATATTCCCCACCCTTTAAGGGTTTTGTGAGGATTAAATTAATATTTATAAAGCTTTTTAGGAAGAGCACTACATAAATTTTTTTAAAAAATAAAATAAAATTCCTTATTCTTACAGCTTCCCACCAAGATCACAAACCTCAAAGAACAGGCTCCTATCAGATTCGAAGAAGTGAGAAGCAATGTAGGTCAGGTTTAGTAATTATTGACCTGATGATCATTAAACATTTGTTGCAATGAATATTTTTTGATTGAATGGATGGAACATTTACAGAGCACATTCTCTGGGTTAGGCCCTGGCAAGGTCCTGGGAGAATATAAAGGTGAGTAAACAAAGCTCCAGCCTTGAAGAGCCCACGTCAGCAGAGATAGGCATGCAAAGCCATAGATACACATAAAAAAGGCAAAGCTAGCAGGTACAGACAAATCACAAAAGAAAAATCAGAGCTGGCACAAAAACCTACAATATCCACGATACTAGTTTACATTGATAGCCATTGACTTTAATGTACCTCAAAGTTTGTATCAGCCGAATGAAGGTATATTTATGATCACCAATATTAAGTGCACAACATAATTTTACCACTCATATACAGTCACATAAGTGCAATCACAATACAGAACATTTGCATCACCCCAAAACACCCCTCACACCTCTTCCTAGTCACCTTCGTTAACCCCCCAGCCCCTGGCAACCTCTGATCAGCTTTCTATTACTATAGTTTTGCTTTTCCTATAATTTTCTACAAGGTGGATCGCATATTCATATATATTTTCCACACAGCATCATGTTTTTGAGATTCACCCATGCTATTGTGTGTATCAGTAGTTTGTCCCTTTTCATTGCTGAGTAGAATTTCATTACATGGGTGTGCTACCGTATCCATTCACCAGGTGACAGACATTTAGGTTGTTTCTAATTTGGGGCTATTACAGAGAAAGCTATTATAAACATTCACATAAAAGACTTTATATGGATATATGTTTTCATCTCTTTTGCATAAATACCTAGAAGTGGGATTGCTGGGTCATATTATGTGTGTTTTGTTTAATTGTATAAGAAACCATCAAACTGTTTTTGCAACACTGCCAGCAATGAATGAGTGCGCCAGTTGTTCCGATATCCTTGCCAACACTTGGTAGGGTCACTCTCTTTCACTTTAGTCATTCTCATAGGCATGTAGTAATATCTCACTGTGGTTTTAATGCGCAGTTACTAATTATGTTTAGCATGCTTTTTATGTGCTTCTTTGGTGAAATGCCTGCTCAAATCTTTTGCCCATCCTTAAATTGCATTATTTGTTTTCTAATTACAAAATGGTGAGAGTTCTTCATACATTCTGGATATGTGTACTTTATCAGATATCAAATATCAGTTTTATAAATATTTGCTCCCAATCTATGGCTTACCCATTCATGTTCTTAACAGTGGGTTTCAAAGAAAAAGTTTTTAATGTTGATGAAGTCTAATTTAATTTTATGATCCATGCTTTTTGTGCTATAGTGTAACTCCAGGTTATAGATATTTTCTCCTGGTTCCTTCTAAAAGTTTTATATACTTAGTTCTTATATTTAGGTCTCTGTGCATCATGAATTAATGTTCATATATTGTATGAGTTAAAGGTCAAGATACATTATTTTGGAAATTGCTAGCCCGACGTTCCAGGACCATTTATTTAAGAGACTCTACTCTCTCCATTGAGTTACAGTGGCACCTTTATTACAATAAATGGACTATATACATGCAGCTCTTTCTTGACTCTCTTTTGTTTCGCTGATTTATACGTCTCTCCTTATATCAATAAGCCACTGTCTTGATTACTGTAGCTTTGTGGCAAGTTTTGAAACCAAGTTATGTATGTCCTCCTACTGTGTTCTCTTTCAAAATGTTTTGTTATTCTAGGTCCTTTGTCTTTCCACATAAATTTTAGATTCAGCTGGTCAATTTCAACACAAAAGGCCTGCTGGCATTTTTACTAAGATTGTGTTGAATCCATAGGTTAATTTTGGGTTAATTGACAACTTAACAATATTATATCCTTTGGTCCATGAATATTATGATTTTTAATGGTTTCATAACAGAGATGATATGTAACTTAAGCATTCCTTATTGTTGGGTATTTGTATTATTTTCAGGTTTTCACTCTCTTATTTTATTTATGTATTATTATTTTTTAATCTTTACCCAAGAATATGTTTATTGATTTAGGAGAGAGAGAGGAAGGGAGAGGGAGAGAGAAGCATCAATCGGTTGCCCTCCAGTACCTGGCTGGGAACAAATCTGCAACCTAGGTATGTGCCCTGAGAGAGAATTGAACTTGCAACTTTTCTGGGCATGGGACAACGCTCCAACCAACTGAACCACACCATCCAGGGCGGATTTCACTCTTTTTGTAATGTTTTGTTTATACTGTATTAAGTGAAAGAAACAGGGCACAAAACTACATGAAATTTATCATTGCAAGTATACATCCACACATATATGGGTGCACATATATACTGGTATACACATACACTTAATAACAATGGGAACAAAACAGCAAGAAACAAAACAAATTCAAAATGATATGTTAGGGTGGTATATTACAGCTTAATTTCTTTTCCCTCTCTGCTTTCTAAATGTATTGTAATATGATGTGCAACTTACATGGAAACAAGTGAGTAGCTTCCAGTTGTCTCAGGCTGTAGAGGTGAGAGACTGCATGACAAAAGGATGGCACCTGAGCAGGGTCTGGAAGGATGTAGTGTTTTCCAGGTATGTGGCAGGAGGAGGAGGGGAAATGCCAGTCCAAGAGAACAGCCTGAACAAGGTCACAGAGGTTTGAAAGAGGACAGCACGCTCAGGGAACGGGGAATTCTGTATAGCTAGAGCAATGTAGGATGGATCAGATCATGAAGAGTCTAGGTTATGAAGTTCCTTCCATTTGACTACTAGGACTTAGCTTTATCCTATTCAGTACTGAGGAACCACCAAAGTGTTTTAAGCTGGGCAATGAGACCACCAGACTTATATCTTAAACTAACCACTCAGTGAGTATCAAGGTGGAGAGTCAAGAAAGATTGAATTCTTTGGACAGTGACCAATTAGAAGCATAGGTACAAGGTGAGTGGTGCCTAGACTCAGGAAGTGACTGTGGAGATGAAGACAGGTGTAAAGACCTATACCTGCCACATAGCACCTTCATAAGAAGCTTTTCTTCTCCTAAAATTTTTTTGGAATGCCCTCCCCCTAGTCCTTTATCAGCTATAAAAACCATATCCCCTATGTCCTGGCCCAAGTGAAATGCCACCTCCTTCCAAAGCTTCCCTCAATCTTTATCTGACCTGATAATGTCACAACACTGTTGAAAATCCTCCAGTGGCTCTTGGTTGCTGTCTGAATGCAGCAAAAGCTCTCTTCAATCCCCATAGAGCTGTTGATTCTCTAAGGTAATGTTAACCTTCATGACTTTTCATCATAGCAACTATTTGTGCACAATCTTCCCCTCCTATATAGCCTTGATTCCATGAGGACAGAAGCCTCTCTTATTTTCTTCTCCGCTTGGTTTTGCATGGGGCTTGGCACACAGAAGACAATATTGATCAACTAAATGAACAAAAGGCGATTAAAGTTAAATGCATCCAAATAGAAAGCTGCAGGGGACATAGTGGATTCATTCCAGGTTCTTTCTGAGCAGGAATATCCAGAAACCAATATCAACTTTTCCTAAAAGCATAACTCTACAGTATCTCCAAATTATAAAGAGACCCCAAAGGGCACTGCTTCTAGGCTTACCCTCCATGCTTCCTTAAGAGTAGAATACACATCTTCCTTGGCATCGCCAGAGACATGGCAGAAAGAACCATGACCAAGGAAGATAGACCTTTAAGATGAGGAGTGTGGAGCAAGTCTCTTTTCTCCCCTGGGTGAATAGGTAGGCCTTTCATTTCTTAGGTCTCAGATTTGGATAAAGAAATAACATTCATTTATTCAATATGAGTACCTAGAGTATACCAGGCACTATGCAAAGTAACGGCAATATATGAGTGAATAAATGAGTTACCATTCTGAAAAATAGACACAGTTGCCATTCTGCGGAAATAGACAGTCATATGCCCCAATAAATCTTTGTTAGTAATCAAAATAAGTAAATAAATTTTCATGATGAAAAGAAGGACTCTACCAACATTGCCTGATGAGTCTGGAGGGGAACTGACATGTACACCAACTAGTACATGGGATTAGGGGTGCCACACCCACACTCCATGCATCATTTTTTACTCCTTAAGAATTTAGTAACTAATAGCCTACTGTTGACCAGAAGCCTTATCAATAATGTAAATAGTTGATTAACACATATTTGGTATGTTACATGATTATATACTGTATTCTTGCAATAAAATAAGCTAGAGAAAGAAAAATTCTATTAAAAACATAAGGAAGAGAAAATACATTTATAGTATCTATTTTAAAAAGCTGCATTTATGTGAACCTGCACAGTTTAAACCCATGTTGTTCAAAGGTCAACAGCACAAGGCAATTTTCTAGGTGCTAAAATAGTCATGTGTCAAAAAGCTGTGGAAGTCTGGGGAGAGGGAGCATGGTCAAGTCTACTTAAAAGGGGCAAAGGAAGGTAAAAGCTGAGTCCTATGAGATCAGGAGGCAGAAGCAGGTGGAGGGAATAACTTTTGCTCAAGTATGAAAGAGTGAAAGGTCATATTTGAAGAAAAGTAAGGATTCAGTTAGGCTGGAGGTTAGATGGAAATTTGGCAAAAATAAGGCAAGATACAGAAATTGTTGCCAAATTAGCTTTGAAAATGGTGCCTAGTTTGGACTTGATCCTAAAGGCAGTGGGCAGTATTTGAAGTATTTAAAATGGGACTACGGACATTTGTAGATGATCACCTGACATCAGAATGGTGTCAGATAGTCAGATAGTCACAGAGGCATGACAGTTGGTCCAAGGCTTAGCTCTCAGCCAGGTGGAATGTAGGGTAACTTGCACTGAGTCTGGGACAGTAGACTGTATTTAAGGAATACGGGCAAAGAAGACTTGACAGAAGTTCATGACCTGTTGGTATATGGATAATGGAAGAGGAAATAGGGTGACTGAAAGTTTGTGCCTCGAATAACAAGTTAAATAATGGTCTCACAGGGAAAACAAAGGGCAAGACTGACATGAGGGAAACAATGAGTTAGGTTTTAAATTTGGTGGGTGTGGGGTGGTGCTATATGACTGAGGATAGATTTAGGAGCCATTAGTGTATAGATGGCTGGCCTGAGCTCACTGCCTCCCTGTATTTCCTGCCCCATCTGTCCCCTATTCTCACTCCCAACCTACTTTTTCAATGTAGGCACTGAGGTGTCTTGTTAACACATCTTGGAACCATACAGGTATGCAGGGAACATGCCATTCCCCTTCCCCTAACCTCTACTCTCCTCAATCTCACTGTGGTGGGCAAAATAATAGACCCCCCAAAGATGTTCTAATCATTGGCATGTAAATATGTTACTTTACATACACACAAAAAAAAAGACACTCTACAATGTCATTAAGGTTAAGAACCTTGAGATGGGAGATTATCCTACATTATCCAGGTGAGTCCAACCCAATCACATTAGCCCTTAAAATCATAGAACCTATCCAGGCTTCAGAGAACCAAAGAGATGGCTGTATGAGAAGGACTTAGCCTGCCATTGCTGGTTTGGAAGATGGAGGAAGGGCCATGAGTCAAAGAATGTGGATAGCGTCTAGAAGCTGGAAAGTCAGGGGAACAGATTCTCCCCTAGAGCCTCCAGAAAACAATGCAGCCTTCCTGATGCCTTGATTTTAGCCCAGCGAAACTCACATCAGATTTTTTACCTACAGACTGTAAGATAATACATTTGTCTTAAGCCATTGAGGTTGTGATAATTTGTTACATCAGCAATACTCACAAAAAAATCTACTACTCTTTATTATAGAAACATTTCCAAATTTCATTCTCTACTGGAAGCTATTGACAGTTTTAGGGGGAAAAAGAGAAGAGTCTATAGAAAGGAGAGACCCAGGGTCCCCTTTTAATATCAACAGTTCCGGGGTTCCTAGAGGGCCAAGGACACTATAATAAAAGCAATTCATGTCATGGAACTGGATGAGATAATCTGGTGAAAGGATAAGAATTGAGGTGAGAGGGAGCCCTGGGAAAGAAGAAGACAAGCCAATAAATGAGCCAGGAGAGGGAGGGAGAGAAAGGGAAAACAAAGATGGCATGTCAGCAAAACCAGGAGAGGACAGCATTTAAGTGGTAGGTGTTAGTCAGAAGCGTTAAATAATACAGAGAGGAGAGAATAGAATTTGACAATAAGCAGGTCATTAGTGGTCTTCAAAGGAAGCTTTTCAGTGAGAGATAGGGCAAAAGCCAGAATGCAGAGCGTTGGAGAAAGAATTAAGAAGTAAATAAACTGTGAGCAGTCCTTTAGAAAAGACTATGCATTATTCATCTTAGTATCCATAATACTCAGCACAATGCCTGGGACACCGTGGGTGCTCATTAAACGTTGAATTGAGTGAAGTACTGGAGTCAGTAGGTATAGACCAGCACTTCTCAAACTCTATTATGCATACAAATCACCTGGGAATTCTGATATAGTAGGTCTGGGGTGAGACCTAATATCTGCATTTCTAATAAGCTACTAGATGATGCTGTCGATGGGGCTGATCTGTGTACCTCACTTTGAGTAGCAAGATGATCACCCCACGCAATCACCCATCAATAGCCCCTCTTGGTTCCTGGGTACTTTATAATCCCAGAGACCAGTGTGACTTCTGAAACTGGAGAATTTGCTAACTTCATGGTATATATCTGAACAATGGAGCCAACTCAGGCACCAACCCAAAGTCCAGCACCGGGGAGTAAATATTCATAAAAGGCTTGGCACCCCAAACACTCTCCACATTGCAGCACTTTAGCACTTTGCACACCTCCCTCCAAGCTCAACACCACCCCCAATCCCTTCATCACCACTGTTAACTATTCATGTACCATCGTTGACAAATACAAATTAGTCTTAGGGAAAGGTTTTCTCATCCAGTGATCTTAGGGGTTCCAATTGTGTGGATTTAAAAATAGCCATTTGGATCAAGAGCCTCCCCACAGAGATGCTACTCTCAATGCCTCATGGCTCCCAATGCCTCACCCTCTTCCCACAAGGGTCACCTGGCTGCAGATGTACATCCCACAAAACAAACCCGGTAAGGTAAGTAATCCCAGTCTTAACTATCTACCTATATGCCAATAAAAAAGAAAAGCTATTAAATATTTTAATAAAAAATGCCATGCAGAATGTCATTAAATGGCACCATCATAAATGTTGAGGTACAGGATGTCAGAAAGCAGTGATAACCTTTATGAGAGATATTATCAAGGGAACCAAGGTAAGAGTAATTTCGGCAAAACTGGTGAGGTAGCCCTTTCCCCTTAAAGTAAGTACCCATCACAGTTCACCCAGACACATTTTCGTAGCTCAGTTTTATATTGTCCCAACCCATCTAATACTGGTCCACTGAAAAAGGAGGTAGACTAGCAGCTAAAGATCAGCTAATTGGCCAGCTCTCTTTCAGCTGAAATCTCACAAAACTTCATCCCCATTTGGCTTAAGCAAAAGTGCATTTGTTCACATCACTGAAACACCTCTGGAGGGGTCACAATTCAGGGCCTAAACAATGTCTCCAGTTTATCTCACGACCCTGCTGCCTCTGGGTTGGCTCTAAGTCCAGGCTGTACATGGGGCCTCCCACTTGTTTCACAACAATTTTCCAGTCTAGGCTCAGTTCCCTTAGTGGGAAACCAAAGCCCTGGTTTGGGGCCCACTGATCCCACCTGGCATGACCTGGGTTGAATGTCCATCTCTACAAACTATAAAGGTTGAAGTGGAGAACAAAATGTCACACCTAATTGGTTTGACCTGGGCCATGTGTTCTACTCTGGATCACCTTCTTTGTCAGAATGAATTCCCCTCAATTCAATCAAGGTCCTATTGCCACAGGAAAGGAGAATGATGTTAAGAGGAAAATGCAACAAATGTCCACCACACTCAAGTTTGTACACACATTTGGGCCACGTCTGTTACAGTGAGTAAAATCCAGACTCCAGCGACTCACAGACCCTCCATAGGTCATTTCTGTCTCCATAACAACACAACGGGATATATCCTTGCTCTGCCACTCTGGTCACACCAGCTTCTGATGACAAATTACTTTGAGTTCGGAGGCCAAATCTACCTTCCTTCCTTATCCCCTTTGCAGAGATCTGCCCTGAAGGTTGGTCTGGCCTGTTGCTTCACTTAACACTTTCTCTCTTGCTTATCTCCTCACTGTGGAAGAGTTTAAGAAGGCGACTCATGCCGGGCTCAGAATAAAGGAAAATGAACAGGCCAAATCCCTGCCCCTCAGCCTGGAGTACTGCTTCAGAAAAGTCAATGTCTCCATTTCTTTTCTTTCTTATGAGTCAAGCTCCCAAATTTAAAAGACAGGGCGCTGCCAATTGCTGAGATGACAAAAGAGTGGCATGAAGGTATTGTGTTTCCCAAAAGGCGGGGGCGGGGGGTGGGGGATTTTCAGTTACCATTGCTGCTGGGAGGTTTAAGATGCACTTGGTATCTCCGGTATGCTACCTACTTCTCAGTGATCCTTCTGTCAACCAGCCCCTGGATAATCCAAAGGCGTCAATCAAGGCAATTTTCTATCCAAATCTATTAGCTCACCAAAAATCCAGGCTAGTCTAAAAATTAACACTCATTAATTTATTCAGGTTATTTATTGAGAGATAGCACAGTTTGATGATAAAAAAAACATGAAGTTGGGAGCCAGAAAGAACTGATTTCAAATTCCTGTTCTGGCCCTTACTGGCTAGGTGAGTTTGGATAGGTTATTTATCTCTTTGAGTCCCCATTTCCCATAGGCTTGTGAGGATGCTCTGAGGTGATAATGTTTGTAAAGTACTTAGCTCAGTACCTAATATGCAAAAAAAGTACTCAATACATGTTCTTGTTAAGAACCTACTATGTGCCAGGTACTCTGCTAGGCTCCAGGTCACAGGGTTGAATAAAATATAACAGACTATTAAAATGAGATGAGATATTAAAGAGTATGTGGTCTATCCCCTTAGGAAATCTAGGAGCAGGGAGAGGAAGGGACTTGCCCAAAGCCACAGGTGGTGTAGCAGGGCTGGGGTAGGACTCAGCCCCCTGACTCCACCTCTGTATCAAGCTTCACATCTCTGTGAAGATGGTTCTAAACTGAATAAGATAAGTAGGCATCTGCGGGCATCTAAAAGATTATTGCTTCAAGCTGTGGACATAGAGATTCCATTTTAGCTTAGACCCTTAAACCCGCTCTGTAGCCCAGCCCCCAATTACTGTCTGAAGATGGACACACTGCAGCTTGCCTTTTCCCACTCAAGACTGGTAGCAAGGAAGGAAGGCCAGTGGCTCCCAGCCCAGCTCTGAAGTGTGTCCTGCAGCAGGTGGCTGCTGTCCAGGGCCCCTCGGAGTAGGCAAGGCAGATCATAATCGCTAATTAGGTAAGAAGGCAGGTCAGGAAGAGAGGGGGCATGCTCCTGGCACCAATTCCCAAAATGTAACAGTACAGACCTCTGTGTATGGTGGTCGATCTTGTGTCTGACAAACACCATCCAATCATCGAATCATAAATATATCATGCTTACCCCATCCTAATCCTTTGGCAAGGCCCGAAAGGCCCCAACGTAGATCGAGGACCCCAGCCAACTCTTGATGCTGTCTTTCATTTGTTTTGGCTTCTGGCAGGAAGCACAAATAATGGGTATGAGTCACCCTGCAAGTCAAATACAGGGTTTTTAATTCCAGTCCAGATGGACTCCAGTTCTCCAGCAGAGACCATGCCAGGCCCTGACACAGGTGCCCTGGGGGCCAGGATGAGACCGTGACCCGGATCAGACACTTCAAGCACAAAATGGAGCCCACAGTACCCTGAGCGCCCTGGATCCCATTTCTTATACTTCCCCAAAACCAATATCAGGTTGCCAGGCAACTAGGAGAACAGACAAAGCCAGAACTCAGTTTTTAAATCTGATGAAGGTGAGAGAGGAAGGTCCAAAAACACTATAAAGAAATTGAATCAAATTAATCTTACCAGAGACAGCATTCCTCTCCCTTTGAGATTTCCTTCCCATTGGAATTTGACCTGGATTGAACCATTCATTCAATAACGTTGTTTACTAGGTGTCAGGTCCTTTACAGCATTATACCAATACCGCGTTATGTCGGTGCTCCAGACAACATAATGTCTACCCTCCCAGAGTTCACAGACTTGCAGGAAATATGAACAGAAGCATTGGAGCATACAACTGATATAAACTTAGGGTTCAAGGAAGGCACCCTTAAAGAAGTGAGGTTTAAGCTGAGACCAGACCATGTGTAGGAATGGGCTGAAGAAAGTATGAGGATATCTCAGGCAAAGGGAACAGCAATGAGTAAAGGGCCTGATGTGGGGCATTATAAAATGATGATGATGATGATGATGATGAGGAGGAGGAGGAGGAGGAGGAGGAGGAGGAGGAGGAGGAGGAGGAGGAGGCCAGCTACCATTTATTTAGTGCTTATTACATGCTGGTTACTTGCTATGGATTGACTCCTTTGATCCTTATACCAAGCATATGAAGTGAGTGCTATCAAACCTATTTATAGAAGATGAACTAAGACTTTGGAGTTGAGTCAAGTTACATAACCTTGCCCCAGTCACATGGTCAATAATTGGACTTTAATCCAAGCAAGCCTGGCTCTGGTGCCTGCACCCTAGGGACCATCATGCAATCATTCATTTATTTATTCTCTCATTAGGTCATACTGAGCACCCAACCAGGAGCTGGGGGTATAAAGAAGACAAAAATAGGTACCCACCTCCAAGGAGCTCAGTCTCTCAGAGAAGGCACGAGGGCCTGAAATAGGGCCGGTTTAACACCTGTGCTCTTGAACTGCCTCCCATGGCGGGCCTACCCAGCAGCAAGATCCACTCCTAATTGCCCAGGACCAAAGTACTGTGTTAGTTTCCTAGAGCAGTCTAACTAAATTGCCACAAACTTGGTGGCTTAAAACAACAAGTGTCTATTCTCTCTCAGTTCTGGAGCCCAGAAGTCTGCAGTTAAGGTGTCAGCAAGGCGTGTTCCCTCTGAAAGCCTTAGAGAGAATCCTTCCTTGCTTTTTCCAGCTTCTGGGGATCCAGGTGTTCCTCGGCTTGGGGCTGCCTCTGCCTGCACATGTCCTTCTCCCCTGTGTCTCTAAGTCATCTCCTCTCTTACAAGGGCACTTGTCACTGGACTTATGGCCGACCTGGTTAACCCAGGATGATATTATCTGAGAACCTTTACTTAATTACATCCATAAAGAACCTTTTTCCAAATCAGGTCACATTCCCGGGTACCAGGATTTATCTTTTTGGGATCACAGTTCAGCCCACTAAACCCACATAGCATATGTTTAGATATTTAAAAGTTATAAATCAAGCTAACAAACTAGCAAATAACTTATAATGTATCTTTTTATTTTGATTTATACCATCAGGACAACAAATTTTTAAAAAATGTACAAAGCTATGGTTTCCTATGACCAAAGATAAAATATTAAGGTTAACTAAATTTAACTGTCATTGCTTGTGTACGTGGCCTATGGCTGGGCTGATGGTATTTGAACAAGTAATAAATACATACATAATTCATAATTATTATACATGTATTCCATGAAATCTAATTTCTTGCCTCCAGATCAGTAAAATTACTAAGTGTATTCCTATAACCAGGAGTTTCATGTAATTTGTGTTCAATTGCCTCAGATGGGGATAATGACAACACTCACCTCACAAGGTTGTTGTGGGGATGAGATGAGTTCATCCTGCAAAAAAAAAACCAAAAAGTAAATTGTATTCAAAGTAGGAAAAATTTGAATAAATGTTTATTAAAAATGTAAATTTAAGTATAAAATTATGTAAAATTTATTTCTCACATAATTATAAGTATTTTCCTTCTAAAATATTATTATCTATTAAATTTAAAAGGTAAAATAAAAATTTTAATTAAAAATATTAAATTTCTAAACAGTTATTTAAAACAATCTTATTTTTAATTCAACCTTTTAAAAATATAAAGTTTAATAAATAGTTTTAAAGATAGGATTATTGGCAATGTGAGCATTCAATGCCCATGTAGTTTACCATGTCAATAATCAGTGTCATACTCCTGAATGACTTGTTATAATTAGACCTACAAATATGCCTATTTAAGAGTAATATGAATTTCTATTATTGCAAAATATTTCTTATCCATCCTCTCTAATAAAATGGTAATATGCAAATTAACCATCACTCCGCTACATAAGCCACGCCCACCAGCCAAGCCACGCCCACCAGCCAATCAGGGCGAGTATGCAAATTAACCCCAATCCAAGATGGCTACAACCACAGTGAGCAAGGTTTCCCAGGTAACAGAGCAAGCCAAGCTTTCCATAGCTGTTGCAGGCCTAAGTCTCCACTCAAGCTACAAAGTTTCAATTATAGAAGGTAAACAAATTCAAACAAATGGCAGCAGAATGGAGCTTGAGAGAGCAGGCCAGGGTTGCCGGCGGCAACAGGGGAAGCAAAGCTTTCCGCACACCCTGGCCGGGCCCACCCGCTTAAGGCTACAAAGTTTCGAAGCCAAGATGGCGGCGGAGGTGAACGGCTGATCTGCTGCCTCGCATGGCAGTTATGGAAAAACAACTAAAAGATGGACTGGTGAGCGCGGCGACTCCTGCTCGCGTCTCCCCAGACCGGGCGGCGGCTGCTCTCAGCCAGCACCGCAGCCGGGGCCATGAGCTCGTGGGCGCCGCGGCAGCTGCTGTGGCGGCGACCGCGGATTCGGCGCAGCGGCTCTCGGTGAAGGAAGAGACCATCTTTCTGCGAGACGGGCTCACCCGCGTCACCGACCTGGCCCAGCTCCCCACTGAGATCCTCGGGGCCCCGGAGACCGCCAACACCGACTTAGAGGATTCTTAAGACTTCCTGTCTTACACTCAAGTCCTCTAGCCATTTTGAGAGAGGAGAACTAAGAAGGCAGCGAAGTCAAACAAAGGAACTTCGCGCACAGCAATTTCAAAGTTAAACAAAGGAACTTCGCCGCGCACAGAGCGTCTGCCTCCCAGAACCACAGGAGAGCTGGCTGAATGGTGGATTTACAGCTAAGAGAGTAGAGGAAAGAGCAAACTCTGGAGAAGCTGAGGTGCGGAGGCGCGTGGGTCGGGGGAAGGGACTTGTGGCTTTTGTTCCAACCCTAGGGGAGATTAGCTCCCCAGACGCCTGCGGGAAGAGGCTGGACTCTCGGCCTTCCTGTTGGAGAGTGGGAGTGACTTCCTTGTGGAGGTGCGCCCAGCAATCAGTGTTTGCTGCGCTGGAGTGCGGAATGAGGGGGCTTGGAAACGTGGAAAACAGAAAAAGCAGACTTGCAGCCAGTGCGGTTCGCCTCGCCATGGCCTGGTGGCGCCCTGAGGCCCCGCCCCGCCCTGAGACCCGCCCTGCCCTGGGACCCGCCCCGCTCGTTTTGCAGACCCGCCCCGCACGTCTTGCAGGCACACCTGGGCTCCAAGCAACGGCTTTTGCATGTGGGTGGCCTGCCCTATGGCAGCTTGACCAGATAAACTGCGGTTCTAGTCGGACTGTTCTAGGGACGCTCAGACAGGAGGAGGAAACTGCAGTTTCTGCCGTAAGTCCTGCTGAGTGGTCTCAGGTAGTAGCTAACCTACACACCATTGGAGACCCAGAAACGAGGGCATCTAGTGGTCGGTGTGAGATGACACCAGATTTCAACCACTCGCATAAAGGACACATTCCAGAGGCAGAATCAATGAGCGCCAAAGCCTTGCTGCACCAAGACCCGGCCCATAAATCTGTCTCCTACACAGCAACTCTTCCTTTATAGACACAGAGGATCTGCACGGCCAATTGGCCTGGAGGACAATTCCTCCCAGCGACACCAACAACAATCAAGACTTAACTATACAAAGGAAGACCAAGACGGAGGCATAGGGCGGAAGCCTGATTGCTGCCCACCACAACAATTTTGAGTCTACGACGGGAGAGCGGAGCAGACACCATCCAGAACCACCGGAGGGCTGACTGAGCAGACGCTCTACAACTAGAATAAAAGAGAGGGGTACTCGGGATGATGCTGATGCCGGCGACCCAAAGATCACACTTTAAGAACTACGGCTCAGACGACACAGTGGCGGCCTGGAACGTGCTCGGCGCAGTTCCCCCAGCGGTCTCCGGCTGAGGGGAAGGCCCCACTCGCTGCCGAGCACGGACAGACGAGCCCCTGGGAGTCATGGGGTGGGAGACTCCGCGCTTGCTGACCTCCGAGTCCTTCAAGAATCTCAACGCCCCGGAAGCGGCCAGGTGCGCACGCTCGGTGACTGGCCACCGCTGCAGACCCAAGGGCCGACGCAGCCACCCCGGACCAGCCCGCTGCCGCGCACCGGGCACACCGGAGCTTCGCCGAGCCCGCCGCCCAACGAGTTCTGCGGCGGCTGCCCTGGAGCTCTGAGAAAATGGCCGAAGGAATTACTGAGATGGAATTGACCAACAGGAAATGGGATCAAGAAGACGAAACCCCGCTGGGTCCTGGATCCGGGTGAAGCCGCGTGCCCCTGGGTCTGGGTGAGGCTGGGAACTGGGTCAGGGTGAGGCTGGGCCCCGGGTCCGGGTGAGGCCACGAGCCCCTGGGTCCGGGCGAGGCCATGCGCCCCTGGGTCCGGGTGAGGCTGAATCCTGGGTCTGGGCGAGGCCGTGCGCCCCTGGGTCCGGGTGAGGCTGAATCCTGGGTCTGGGCGAGGCCGTGCGCCCCTGGGTCCGGGTGAGCCCTGGGCCCCGGGTCCGGGCGAGGCCGTGCGCCCCTGGATCCGGGTGAGCCCTGGGCCCCGGGTCCGGGCGAGGCCGCGGGCCCCTGGAGCCGGGTGAGCCCTGGGCCCCGGGTCCGGGCGAGGCCGCGGGCCCCTGGAGCCGGGTGTGCCCTGGGCCCCGGGTCCGGGCGAGGCCGCGGGCCCCTGGATCCGGGTGAGCCCTGGGCCCCGGGTCCGGGCGAGGCCGCGGGCCCCTGGATCCGGGTGAGCCCTGGGCCCCGGGTCCGGGCGAGGCCGCGGGCCCCTGGATCCGGGTGAGCCCTGGGCCCCGGGTCCGGGCGAGGCCGCGGGCCCCTGGATCCGGGTGAGCCCTGGGCCCCGGGTCCGGGCGAGGCCGCGGGCCCCTGGATCCGGGTGAGCCTGGCCCCGGGTCCAGGTGAGGCCGTGGGCCCCTGGATCCGGGTGAAGCAGTGCCCCTGGGTCCAGCCGAGACCAAACCAGAGGGAGTCGGACCTGCATTACCACCATTTGTCCACCATCCAGAGCTGAGGGGTCAGTGCCGACATGTACTCATAGGGAACCGGTGGACATTGATATTGGGTCTCAAAAGAACTGTTGGTCCAGAAAGAAACTCACTACAGACTGATTCATTTGCCTGTCAGCATAACTATTATTGCTCGTCGCACATTCAATTCTTATAAGTATATCTATAGTGACACATGATTTCGCTCATCTAGGGGAAATGATGAACAACATAGACTGATGAACAAGAACAAAACCAGAAACAAGGAGGCATCGATCGGACTATCGGGCCTCAGAGGGAGGATAGGGGAGGGTGGGGGTGGGGGGAGAGATCAACCAAAGGTCTTGTGTGCATGCATATGAGCCTAACCAATGCTTAAGTTCAACAGAGGGTTGGGGCATCCAAGGGGAGGGGTGTGGGATGGGAATGGGGGGATGAGGACAAATATGTGACACCTTAATCAATAAAGAAATTTAAAAAAAAAAGGCTACAAAGTTTCAATTGTAGAAGGTGAATTAACTGCCACAGAGATGGCTGCCACCCCGGAGGGAGCAGCAGGCTTGGCTCCGCTCCAGGCTACAAAGTTTCAATTGTAGAAGGAAAATAAATTCCACATACCAGGGCCTCCCCTTGGGTTGCCAAGGGGCATGGCCGGCCTGCAAACCACCACAGGCCCCTCGCTCAGGCCGCTCCACGCCCCAAGGGAACCCCACCCTGATCAGGGACACCCTTCAGGGCAAACCAGCTGGCCCCCACCTGTGCACCAGGCCTCTATCCTATCTAATAAAAGAGTACTATGCAGATTGATCATCACTGCAACACACAATATAGCTGCCCCCATGTGGTCAAAGATCCTACCCCCATGTGGACACAAGATGGCCACCACAAGATGGCCAGCAGGAGAGGGCAGTTGGGAGGCACCCGGCCTGCAAGGGAGGGCAGTTGAGAGAGACCAGGCTTGCAAGGGAGGGCAGTTGGAGGTGATCATCCCTGCAGGAGAGGGCAGTTAGGGGTGACCAGGCTGGCAGAGGAGGGAAGTTGGGGGCAAACAGGCTGGCAGGGGAGCAGTTAAGCATCAACCTGGCTGGCAGCGGAGTGGTTAGGGGGTGATCAGGCTGGCAGGCAGAAGCGGTTAGGGGCAATCAGGAAGGCAGGCAGGCAAGCAGTTGTGAGCCAGCAGTCCTGGATTGTGAGAGGGATGTCCGACTGCCCGTTTAGGCCCGATGGGCAGTCAGACATCCCTCCAGGAGTCCCAGATTGGAGAGGGTACAGGCTGGGCTGAGGGACAACCCCCCGCCGTGCACGAATTTCGTGCACCGGGCTTCTAGTGATATATAATTGTGGTGAAGAGCATTTTAATTCTGAGTACCTCCAAAACCACAAATTGTAACATAAAGGGGAAAAAGGGATGTGTGGCACTACTAAAAAATTATATATTACTAGAGGCCCAATGAACAAAATTTGTGCAAGGGGCTTGGCTTGCAGCCCTGGCTGCCTCTGCCATCCCTTGCAGCCCCGGCCGGCCCTCGCAGCCCCTCGCAGTCCAGCTTTGTCGAAAAGGTCATCCGGAAGGACATCTAGAAGGTTGTTTGGCTGTTTAGTCTAATTAGCATATTATATAGGATTATGGCAGAATCTACTGCATTGATGTTACCAAAGAGGAAGGATTTGACTACTCATTAGTCTTTTCTCTTACCTATGTGCTTCCACTACTCCAGTCCTCCCTAATCTTCCTCTAATGATAACAGTCTCTCTCTCTGATACCCATATACCTGCCTGAATTGACTTGTGTTTCAATGATGAAGAGCAAAGGACGTGGAGAAGTATTTCCGTGGGGCCTGAATGGTGTTAGTCATGAGAGCAAATGTTCAGGGCTGCAGGTTATGATGTGCCAGCAATAACTGCTGTATATCAAGTGACAGAGGCAGCCATGTGTTTTTATATAAGTTTTATTGTGTGTATATGTTGTTGCCCGGGGTAAGTTATGGAATATAACTCCAGAAATCTGTTTCTTTTTCCTAAGTCTCAATCCCACCTGGGCCCCCAGAGAGGAACATGCATCCTTTCCTGCATCCTAGAGAGAGAAGGCGAGCCTTGAATACTCTGTCTTGGAGCTATTGTTTGGATTCCTACTCCTGACCTCTCTGCTGCTGACCTCCTCCCCATCTACCTTCCATCACTTGCTGGCCTCTCTGAGGTCACCTTTACCTTCCTCTGGAATTAGTTGATCTGTGTTTTCTTAAACTCTCCTGATACTCCATTTGCGAGGGTCCCCAGATCCCTTGTCACACTTCAGCCTGTCATGGTACCCCACTCTCTTTACTGAGTCTTGTTAGTTGATAGCCCAGATCTGATGGTCTTTAGGAGTGCCACCTAAGAGGGATTCCTTAGACAACCTCTTTGCTCTCACAACCTCTGCATGGCATGCTTTTCCCCTCATGGGTTAGTTGAGGTTTCAGACTGGCCTTGCTAGCTAACAGCAGCCCATCATAGAAAATGCTAGAGGGATCCATGTCCCCGACCCCTGACTGGGTAAGTGCCTTATTAAAATAAGGGTTGATTCTGTACAGCAAAAGAAACCGTCAACAAAACAACAAGAAAGTCCACTGCATGGGAGAACATATTTGCCAATGTTATCACCGCTAAGGGTTTAATCTCCAACATTTACAGGGAACTCACAACTTAACAAAAGGAAGATAAACAACCCAATCAAAAAATGGGCAACAGACCTAAATAGATACTTTTCTAAAGAGGACATAAGGAAGGCCAAGAGACATATGAAAACATGCTCAAAGTCACTAATTATCCGAGAGATGCAAATCAAAATGACAATGTGGTACCATCTCACACCTGTCAGAATGGCTATCATCAACAAATCAACAAATGACAAGTGCTGGCAAGGATGCGGAGAAAAAGGAACCCTGTGCGCTGCTGGTGGGAATGCAGACTGGTGCAGCCACTGTGGAGAACAGTATGGAGTTTCCTCAAAAAACTAAAAATGGAACTCCCATTTGACCCAGTGATCCCACTTGCAGGACTATATCCCAAGAAACTAGAAACACCAATCAGAAAGGATATATGTTCATAGCAGCACAATTTACCATAGCTAAGATTTGGAAACAGCCTAAGTGCCCATCCGCAGATGAGTGGATTAAAAAACTGTGGTACATCTACACAATGGAATACTACGCTGCTGTAAAAAAGAAGGAATTCTTACCATTTGCAACAGCATGGATGGAACTGGAGAGCATTGTGCTAAGCGAAATAAGCCAGTCAGAGAAAGATAAATATCACATGATCTCACTCATTTATGGAAAATAATGAGCAACATAAACTGATGAACAAAAACAGATCTAGAGACAGAGAAGCATCTATCAGACCATCAAACCTCAGAGGGAAGGTAGGGGAGGGTGGGGGTAAGGGGGAAAGATCAAACAAAGGACTTGTATGCATACATATAAGCCTAACCAATGGACACAGACACCAGGGGGGTGAGGGCATGACTGGGGGGTGGGGGTCAATGGGGGTATAAGGACACATATGTAATACCTTAATCAATAAAGAAAAAAATAAAAATAAAAAATATAAAACAGAATATATATACAACAATCAAAAAAAAAACCTGTCAAATAAGGGATAGCCAATATTTTTAATGCCATCACTAAAATATGTGCATTCTTAAGGAAAAATAAAAATTATTATTTTCTCCGGGTAAAAAAAAATAAAATAAAATAAGGGTTGAGCCCTAGCCGGTTTGGATAGAGCTTTGGCTTGTGGGCTGAAGAGTCCTGGGTTTGATTACAGTCAAGGGCACATGTCCAGGTTGCCAGCTTGATCCCCAATATGGGGCATGGAGGAAGCAGCTGATCAATGATTCTCTCTCATCATTCATGTTTCTATCTCTCTCTGCCTCTCCCTTTCTCTCTGAAATCAATAAAAATAAATAAAAGAAAATTATTTAAAACTAGAGGCCCGATGCATGAAATTCATGCAAGGGGCTCAGCCCCTACGGCCACAGCTTCGTCCAGAAGGTCATCCAAAAGGTCGTCTGGTCTAATTAGAATGTTATGCTTTTATTATTATAGATAAGGGTTGAAACCTGGCCAGTGTCGCTCAGTGGTTAGAGTGTCAGCCTGTGCACTGAAGGGTCATGGGTTCCATTCCCAGTCAAGGGTAAGTACCTGGATTGTAGGTTCAATCCCTGGCCCCAGTCACAGCATGTATGGGAGGCAACCAATCCATGTGTCTCTTTCACCTCTCTCTCTCTCCCCACTTCCACTCTCTCTAAAAAGCAATGTAAAAAAATATCCTCAGGTAAGGATTAAAAAATAATAATAAGGGTTGAAAATTGTGAGGTCCAGCCTGCAAACATGGGGCTTTGGGCTATTTCGGGGACTAGCTGTTTTTAGAAGTTTGATTCTGAAAGTCTTTAAATAGGACTTGCATATTTCTCCCAAATTTCTTATACCCAGCCCAATTCACACATTCACATCACCAGCCTCGTCCTATGTGCAAACAATAAAGCATTGTTTTTAGAGCTAGATAGAACTGCACTTGAGTCTCTTCTCTGCTTCTTGCCAGCTATGAACTCTTCAACAAGTTATCCTCTCAGAGCTGAGTTTTCTCATCTTTCAAAGAGGTTAACAAAACATCCTAGCAAGTTTATGATGAAGGTCAAAAAAATGTATTTAGGCCCTAACTGGTTTGGCTCAGTGGATAGAGCGTCGGCCTGCAGACTGAAGGGTCCCAGATTCGATTCCAATCAAGGGCACATACCTGGGTTGCAGGCTCGATCCCCAGTAGGGGGCGTGCAGGAGGCAGCCAATCAATGACTCTCTCATCATTGATGTTTCTATCTCTCTCCCTCTCCCTTCCTCTCTGAAACAAATATGTATATACTAGAGGCCCAGTGCACAAAATTCGTGCATGGAGGGGGGTTGTCTGTACCCTCTCCAATCTGGGACCCCTCAAGGGATTTCCGACTGCCCTCTCACAATCCAGGACTGCTGGCTCACAACTGCTCGCCTGCCTGCCTTCCTGATTGCCCCTAACTGCTTCTGCCTGCCAGCCTGATCACCCCCTAACCACTCTGCTGCCAGCCTGTTTGCCCCCAACTTCCCTCCTCTGCCAGCCTGGTCACCCCTAACTGCCCTCTCCTGCAGGGTTGATCGCCTCCAACTGCCCTCCCTTGCAGGCCTGGTCCTTCTCAACTGCCCTCCCTTGCAGGCCGGGTGCCTCCCAACTGCCCTCTCCTGCTGGCCATCTTGTGTCCACATGGGGGCAGGATCTTTGACCACATGGGGGCAGCTATATTGTGTGTTGCAGGGATGATCAATCTGCATATTACTCTTTTATTAGATAGGATAGAGGCCTGGTACAGGGGTGGGGGCCAGCTGGTTTGCCCTGAAGGGTGTCCCTGATCAAGGTGGGGTTCCCTTGGGGTGTGGGGTGGCCTGAGCAAGGGGCCTGTGGTGGTTTGCAGGCTGGCCATGCCCCCTGGCAACCCAAGCGGAGGCCCTGGTATCTGGAATTTATTTTCCTTCTACAATTGAAACTTTGTAGCCTGGAGCAGAACCAAGCCTGGGGCTCCCTCCGCGGCCGGCAGCCATTTCTGTTGGGGTTATAATTAAAACTTTGTTGCCTTAAGCGGGTGGGCCCGGCCAGGGTGTGTGGAAAGCTTTGCTTCCCCTGTTGCCGGGGACAACCCTGGCCTGCTCTCTCAAGCTCCGTTCTGCCGCCATTTCTGTTTGAATTTGTTTACCTTCTATAATTGAAACTTTGTAGCTTGAGTGGAGGCTTAGGCCTGGCAAGGGCAGGCGGAAAGCTTGGCTTCCTCTGTTACCTAGGAAACCTTGCTCTCTGTGGCTGTAGCCATCTTGGTAGGGTTAATTTGCATACTCGCTCTGATTGGATGATGGGCATGGCTTGTGGGCGTGTCAGAGGTATGGTCAATTTGCATATTTGTCTATTATTAGGTAGGATATTTTTTAAATGTGTTTAGTATAGTGTCTGCACACGAGGTGCTCAGTGGTTGTTATTTCTGTTGCTCTCATACAGGTCCCTTGATTCTCAAGCCACACTCTTGAATCTGTCAGTGAGGTTGGGTTTCTCAGTCTGGAATCTTTATAACCTGGTTCTGATGGCGCCCCTTCCTTCTTTCTTTTGGATGAAGCAATTAAGGACTCAGGGGATAGCGTTCAGCCAGGAAACTAAGTCAACTAAATCCAATAAATGACTTCTCCTATTATGTAGAAATCATGGGTGCTGGTAGGTACTAATTGGCTGTCTTCTCTACTTTCCTTTACAGTGTTTAAGTAGTTCCTTAACACAGTTTTATTTTGGAGCTTTCTAATTATATTACTCCAGGTACCTATTGTCAATGAGCTTGCCAGTGGGGAACAGATGAAGAGTTATTTATGCATTCTTATATTCCACAAACATTTGTGGGGTGATTCAGATGGTCTCAGCACTGCGGAGCATGCCAAAGTATAAGATGCATTCCCTCCCCTGGAGGAACCTAAAGATTCACTGGTGAAAAATAATAAATATGTGGGAAATGATTAAATCCAAATCCTGTGAATCAGATGACAAGAATTTAAGGGGAATAATGTTGTGGGAGAAAATAATGATAATAAGAATAATAATAAATTTGTAAGTTATTTTTAAACTATTTATGTATACAGTATAAAGAAATAAAAATATAGATCAATATACCCTGGAAAAGGGAAATGGCATGAACAGAGCTTGGTAACTGGACTGAGCCAGTGAGGAGCCTGATCTAATTGGATTCAAGGCCCCATATAGAGGAGTGGTTTCATTGCCATAGACACCATCAGGCTTTAAATGATGGCTATCATGCTCCCAGTGTTTTTCTTGCCCCTGGTCCTTCTCCTACTTGGGCCAATCTGTCATACTCCAGTCTGACAAAATATCCTAAGTACCGCGTAAAAAATGTCAATCTCCCGCTCAAAAACTTTCAGTGACTCTCCACCTCCTGCTGAATCCTACTGCTCACTGAATCCAAACACCCCTATGGTGTCCTCATAGATCAGAAGTTGCCTCCAGGATTGGGTTGAAGTGAAGTTGGATAAAGGGAGATAACAAACTTGGTTTGAATCCCAGCTCAGCTATCAGCTAGCTATGTAGACCCCTTAGGAACATAATTCAGTTTCTTTGTGCCTAAAATCCATGCTTCCTGGGTTATGGAGTGAATTTTTATAATTAAATACAATCAATAGGCTTAGAATTGAGCTTAGCACATAGTAAATAATAAATGTTGGCTATTAATAGAGGAATGAAAGTTGATGGCCCAATGAAGATGTAGAAGATAGACTTTTTTCCATCCAAGGATAATATAAATGGGAGAAGAATAGCAGATATGTTGGATGACCATCATATTCCAAAACTATGCTAACAAGCAATTGAAAGGGGCAGATATAACAAGATATGCAGAATAGGAAGAAACTCAGCTTAATGTTTGGTATACTGTTAAACCAGCTATCTGAAAGTGGGGGGAAAGGCCGTGATTTGAAGCTTTCACTAATTTCCATTATATAAATACTAGAGGCCTGAAGCCATGAAAATTTGTATAAGAGTAGGCCTTCCTTCCCCTGGCTGCCAGCACCAGCTTCCCCCTGGCATCCGGGACCCGGGCTGCTTCCCTCTGGCCGCTGGCAGGCACCTGGGACCCGGGCTGCTTCCCTCTGGCCACCAGCAGGCACCTGGGACCCGAGCTTTGCTCCGGGATCTGGGCTTCGCTCCGGCCATGGCTTCGTCCACAAGGACATCTGGAATGACACCTGGAAGGACGTCCGGTCTAATTAGCATATTACCCTTTTATTATTATAGATTCCTATCACAGCCAATGTCAAGCTCCCAATGTGATGTCACTGATTGAATTTAATATGTGAGAGAAACATAGTAGTAACATGGCTTAAGAGCCCTGACCGGTTTGGCTCAGTGGATAGAGCATCGGCCTGTGGACTGAAAGGTCCCAGGTCAATTCCGGTCAAGGGCATGTGCCTTGGCTGCGGGCACATCCCCAATGGGAGGTGTGCAGGAGGCAGCTGACAATGTTTCTCTCTCATTGATGTTTCTACCTCTCTATCCCTCTCCCTTCCTCTCTGTAAAAAATCAATAAAATATATATATTTTTAAAAATGGCTTAAGAGCTTGGCCTCTATAGGCAGATAGCCATGGATTCGAATTTTACCTTCCCTACTTGATAGTTGCATGATCCTTGACAAGCCACTAAACTTCTTTAATCCTAGTTTCCTCATCTATAAAATGATGATGGCAATAATGTCTATTTCATAAATTTACTCACAGAGTTTCATGTTAAGAAAGATATGTTGGATGATAAAGATATTAGCAATAAGAAAAGGACAAGCAAACAAAAGGAGAGGAATGGACAAAAGTGTGTATAAATGAGTTTTATCTGCTTAACAAATCATCCAATATTTACTGGTTTAAAACAATAGCCACCTATTTGTTCACAGTTGCCAATCTGGGCTGAGCTCAGAGGGAATGCCCCCTTTTCCTTGAGAGGTTAGCTGGGCTCACTCGCATGTTTGCAGTCAGCTGATGAACCATGGTCTCAATCATATGTTTAACTGTTGGCAGGAATAATGGAGGTTACTGAGCTTGAGCCTCTCATTATCCAGCAAGTTAGTTTTGGCTGATTCACATGGTGGGGCCTTCAGGGCTCCCAAGAGCAGCAAGAAAAAGCAAGTACCGATGCACAAACACTTTTCAAGTCTCTTGGGTCTCTTCAAATCTCACACTTCCTTGTTTCATTGGCCAACGCAAGTCACATGTCTAAGCCCAGAGCCAATATGATAGGAACTACTCAAGGGTATGGATTCAGAGAGAGAAAAAACATGCTCTTGTTATTTTTATAATCTACCACAATGTAAGAACAGGCATTTGATAAAAGAGAAAACCTGAATGGCAAATAAATGCATGAAAGATGTCCAAGCTCACTAGTAATGGAGGAAAATGCAAATTAAAATGAGCATAATAAAAGATACCAATTTCTTATCTTTCAAATTGATAATTTCAACAGTCTGATCAAGCTAAGGGATGACATCAAAATGAAGAAATGGAAATTGCCATACACAGCTACTGAGGAGTAGACAAAGTGTGATATACTTATAGAATTCAGATACTGAAATGAGTAAATTAAGTTTCCATGAATCAAAAATGAACATATAATTCTGAGCCACAGAATTATCAGACAATAAGATATGATACATTATTTTTATGGATAATAAAATATAAAACATAAATGGGAGGACACACCAACTTCAAAATAATATTTATCTCTTGGGATGAAGAGTGAAGAATGAAAATTAAAAGAGGCTTCAATCTTATATGTATCTTGTTTTTCTCAAAAAGTGAAGTAACTATGACAAATAAAATGTTTGTTAAATTCAATAGTTAGATCCATGAGCATTTGTTATGTTTGAATTATTTTTGTTGTTGTTAATTCTCACCCAGGGATATTTTTCCCATTGATTTTAGAGAGAGTGGAAGGGAGGGGAAGAGACACAGAGAGAGAAACATCGATTGGTTGCCTCCCACATGCACCCTGACCAGAGCCAGGGATCGAGCCTGCAACTAAAGTACATGCTCTTGACCAGAATCGAACTTGTGACCCTTTAGTCTATGTGCTGACACTCTATCCACTGAGAAAACCAGTTAGGGCTGAAATTTTTTAAATATTGTTTATTTGAAATATTTCATAATTAAAGCAACACTTGAAGAAAAACTATCCAACATCTCTTTTAAATTAAGAAGAAAGTTTGGAGGAACACGAGGACCAACAGTTATCTAACTGCTTAATTTGCTGCCTAAAATATGTAATTTTAGGTCATATTCACGGAAGTAAAGAATGCAGAAAGGTGTCCACAATTTTGCTCTAGTCTGCAGTGGCCAGACCACACCTGAACACACTTTGAAAAGGACATACACAAGCGTGAGTGTGGCCATTCATTCAGTCTGAGTCCTGCTCTCTGGGGCCTAGCTTCTATCCTGTTCAATGCACACAACAACTTTAAGAGCATCTGTGATATGAGGATGGGGGGTTGGAAAGTTGATTGCATGGTGGTCGATGAAAAATCATAAGGAAGAATGGCAGGGCTGCTTTCCATTCCTCTCTCCCACACTGACTCTGAATTTAAAGGGAACCCTGAAGCTTTAGATGGAACAGCTCTGGGTACCTTCTTGCACAGACACACTCACATGGACAAGGAGAAACTTGCCTGTGTGCCCAGGGGCCTCACCAGAGTCCTCCCTGAAGCCCAGCCTTGGCCACTGATGAGAACTTCACCCCCAAGCAGAGAAGAAAATGAGAACCCACTGCTCCACCCGTCAGCTCCTCAGCAGCCTTTCGCCCCTCAAGGCTAACTGCAAAAACAGTTCTTTAGGATGAAACGTCTTTTTATTTTTCAACCTCCCATTTTCTATTCTGTAATTATTGCCAGGAAGTGTTCACAGGAAACATAGTGGATTTCTGACAGCCTGTCATGTGGGAGAGAGATGAGCTCTTCCTATGTGCTGCCCTGGGACTGAAGTCTGGCTTGGGAGGTGCAGGGAAAGGGGTTCTGAGCCACTGTGAAGAGGAACTCTAAGGCTGCTGGATCCAGAGCAGCAGCAGGTTGCCTCCTCTGAGGTTCACCCAGAAACGATGCAAGAACACTAAAACACAAGTGGCTGGTTGGCTTTACAAATTCTATAAAGGTCTTCATTGAGATTTTTACAATTCCCATTTTTTTATAATTTCAGAATAATCATTGTAAAACATGTAAAAGTTATGGAAAGGTTTAAGAAGAGAGTGTAGTCCCATAATCTTCCAGAGAAAAACCACTTTGATATGTATCCTTTCTAATATTTTTTATGGATATACAAACTTTTATGTATGAAATAGAGGCCCGATGCATGATATTCGTGCGGGGGATGGAGGTATCCCTCAGCCTGGCCTGCGCCCTCTCGCAATCTGGGACTCCTCAGGTAGGGTCCCTAGGCCTGGCCTGTGATCAGGGCCTATCGTGGCTTTCCTTCCCCCGGCTGCTGACAGCTGGCCCCACCCCTGCCGCTGCCACTGCTTGCCATCTGTGCAGCGCTGCCCTCCTCTCCCCTCTCCCCCGCCACCAGTTGCCTCCCTCTGCAGGCGACAGGCATGGGGTGTGATCACTTGGCTGGCCTGGGCCTCCCTCTGTGCGGCGATCGCTGGCTGGCCCCATACACCCGCCACAGTGCTAACGGCCAGTGGCCTGGGCCTTCCTCTTTGGGGCGATCATGCCCCCCCAACCCCGCCACATCGATCACCCCACTGGTTGGTGGCCTGGGCCTCCCTCTGCGGGGCGGTCCGTGGGGCAATGGCAGGGCCCCCTGACCAATCACATTGCACCCTGGCTGGCCTGGCGCCAGTGTGTGTCAGAGCGCGGTCATCCGGATGGTTGTTCTGCTGTTCAGTTGTTCTGCTGTTTGGTCACTTTGCTGTTTGGTCATTCTGCCAATTAGCATATTACGCTTTTATTATTACAGACTAGAGGCCCAGTGCATGAATTCGTGCACCAGTGGGGCCCCTTAGCCTGGCCTATGGGATCGGGCCAAAATCAGCTCTCCGACATCCCCCAAGGGGTCCCAGATTGCGAGAGGTTTCAGACCAGGTAGAGGGACCCCACTGATTCATGATCAGGGCTGGGGAGGGATGCAAGAGGTTGGCCAGCCAGGGAGGGACTGAGGGAGGGCTCCAGGGCATGTCTGGCCCATCTTGCTCAGTCCTGATCAGCCAGACCCCGGCAGCAAGCTAACGTACCAGTCAGAGCATCTGCCTCCTGGTGGTCAGTGCACGTCATAGTGAGCTTTTGAGCAACCTTAGCATATCATTAGCATATTACACTTTGATTGGTTGAATGGACAACCAGACACTTAGCATATTAGGCTTTTATTATATAGGATAGGGATCATGCTATGTGTAGACTGCCTTACAACTTGCTTCCCTCTTCCCTATAATGTTATATCTTGGAAGCCTCTCCCATGTCTGGATATCCGTGACTAGCTCATTCTTTTTATGGGGTGCAATGTTCATTCATTCACACACTTATTGCATGCAGATACTGCTCTAGGCACCACAGTAAACAAAACAAAGGTTTTGCCCTCTGACTTTACATTCTAGTAGAGAGAAATAAATCTACAAACAAATAAATACATAAAATGTCTAAGAGATACATGCTATGGAGAAAAACAAAGCAAGTTAAGAGGACATTGTACAACAAAGAATGATGCCTTAGATTGCATAGTCATGAAAGACATTTCTGAGGGGCTCTGTGTCAGTTATCTATAACTACCTAACAAATTATCCCCAAAAAAACAGTGGTTTAAACGGCAATGCTTATTAACTCACAGTCTCTGGAGGACAGGAATCCAGAAGTGGCTTAGCTGCATCCTCTGATTCAGGGTCTCTCACAGGCTGCAGTTGAGGTGTCAACCAGGTCTGTAGTCATCTGAAGGCTCAACTGGGGAAGGATCCACTTCCATACACACCATTGTTGGCAAAATTTCGTTTCTCGCACACTGTTCTCTGAGGACCTCAGTTCCTCATTGGCTATTTGCTGTGAACTTCCCTCAGTTCCTTATCACATAGGCCTCTCCATAGGGCAGCTCACAAGAATGGCAGCTGGCTCCATCACAGTGAGCAAGAGTGAGAGCTAGAGGAGAGAGGGAGAAAGAGAGAGAAATTTTATCATCAAATCTCAAAAGTGAAATTCCCTCATTTTTGTTATATTCTGTTCATTAGTAGCACATCACTAGGTCCAGCCCACACTCAAGGAGAGGAGATCACACAGAGTGCAAACACCAGGCGAAGGGACCACTGGGGCCATCGTAGGAGATGCCGACCACAGGTTGATATTTGAACAGAGGCATAAATGATGTGAGTGAGTGAGTCATGTGAGTATCTGGGGAAAGAACCTTCCAAGAAGAACAGTGAGAGCAAAGCCCTGAGGGCGAAGCTGCCTTGATCTGAATGAGGAACATCCAGAGCCCCCTGAGCCTGGAGTAGTGGAGGGAAAGAGTGGTGGTAAGTGAGGTTGAAGAGGGAAGCAGTGACAAGATCATGCCTGGCCTTGCAGGCCATGGGAGAAACTTGAGGTTTTATTTTAAGAGACATAAGAAGACACAGTAGTCCCCTATTTTGCATTATGAAAATGTATTTACATAACTCTTCACTGATGAAATCATTTCTAATTTTCTGTTTCTAAAAATGCCACACCCTTGTGTGCACACACACATCCGTGCTAGCATTTATATAGGAGATGTACCCATATGAATGTACATATATCGCAAATTACACTAGAAAAGGCTTTCCCAATTCACTCTCTCATCAACATTGTACAAAAGGAGAGCCCTGGCCAACACTAAGTAGTATTAAGCTTTGGAATCTTTGTTAATCTGATGTGGGAAAAGTGGCATTTTATTGTGATGGGCCGTTTCCTCTCTAGAGAGGTAAGCGGTTTGGCACCTATTAGGAGAATGAACCTTTTTACGTCTTTCTTTTTCTTCCTCTGCAGTATCTAAGGAGGTCTAAGGGTTCTCTACTCTGATGGGCTCTGATGGCAGCCAGCCCTGTGGCCCCAGGAGCTGTCCTGCCATCTAGCACGGCTTCTCTTTGCTCCCTGGAGTCCCAGGCCCACTCCGGCCTCCCTGCTGCGGAGCCTTTGCCTGAACTCCTTTCCCCAGGTGGACCTTTTTCCACTTGAGTCTCAGGCATAGCCTCAGCACCCAGCATCCAGCTGCCTCTGGCATGCTCTCCACCAGAGTCCAGAGCCTCAGAGCCCCTCCACAGGCACCAGGCGGCTGGTGGAGTAATGGTTTGAAGGTGTACACCAGACTCCCACCCAGCTCCAGCTCCTGTAACTCCTGACTTTGGCCCAAGTGCTGAAACAACCAGTGCCTCCATTTCTTTCTCTAAACTGAGGTCAGGAATAGCAGTCACTTCTTCAACAGGCTGCTATGAGAAAAATACTATGAATAGTGCCAAGCGCTGAATAGGTGGTCAGAAAATGTGAAGCGTTACCATTATGCCATCCTGCCATGCAGGCATCTGAGTTCCTGGGAGGCAGAGAGAGTCTCTTACTCATTTCCTATTCCCAGCAGCCCCTCATACAGTGGCCTGCACGATACAGCCTTCGACAGTTATTTGTATAATTGTCTGTGTATATGTCAAATAAAGGAATTCACACCTGAATGAATGAATTGCATGTGTAGTCTTAATATAGAGGGACGTAACTGCCAACTGTTCTCTTGTGTACAACTGGGAATCCTTGAAGGATTTCGTGAAGATTAAATAACATAAAGTCATGTTTTAAGAAGAAATTTAAGGCAAAAGTAAATTTGCAAATAAGATTTCCCTTAAACCTGCAGATTTTCCCATTCCCCACAAAGGCAAGGGGCCAATACACACTTGGAACCGTGTTTTCATCTGTCTGCTCTTCAGACCACACATGTTTAGGTTCGGCAGCCCTCCCCCCATTTTTCTAGCCCACCTGATTCCCAGTCAGCCACTACCAGGCAGACCCCCCTCTAGAGATGAACACACAAATGTGCTCACTCTTTTTTTGTCGTTTGTTTCCTTTTTTGCCTCTGGAGCTCTCTCCGGCATGTACAGGGGTTTAAAACAAAGGCAGACAACCCCAGCCCACAGGCCACATCCAGCTCACAGATATATTTTGCTCCACAAACACAGTGTTTTCTAAAAATTGAATTAAAACTCAAGAGATTTAAACTCTAAAAAGAAAAAAAACAACAACAACAACAGATATCTTGCTTCTCTTGCAAAATCTGAGGTCTGGCCAAAGGGGCTAGTGCTCCCTTATGGCATAGCAGTCCTAAAAGGAGGATCTGACTAGAATCCACACCGTTGCACTTGTGTTCTTTCTTCGGGGTTCAACAGAGCCACCTTCTTCCCGGCCATAAGCAGCAATGACTGCCACTTGGAAGTCAGCAGGTAGGACTTGGAGGCAAGGTTCTAACATATTGCTTCCAACCTTTCAGACCAGTAAATGGGGTGATCTTTTTGAAGCACGGTTCTGGTTACATTGACTACGACACTCAAAAATCATCCATGGCTCCCCGATTCCTTCTGAATGAAGTACAGGCTCCTTAGCCTGGGATTCTAGGCCCTCTGCCATCTGTCCCAGACTAACTTCTCAGCTCCCCTCCCATTAGTCTCCTGCAAAGCCCAATCCCGAACAGTATGCTCCATGAAGTCTTCACAGTTAAATTCCTTTATGTCCTTACTCTTGGTTATTCTCTCTACCTTGAAAAACCTTATCTCCCATTTACATATATCTGAATCTTATCTAGTTTGCTTGGTTCAGTTCAAATGCTTCCCCAGTTCTATCTATCTGAAAGCAATCTCTCTCTGATCTGTAATAACATTTTTACCATGAATTATATACAATTTATCTCCTCGAGGACAGAATTTAGGCACCATTTAGTGCCTTGTGCATAGTAAATACTTAATATTGAATGGATGGATGGATGCATGGATAGATGGATGGATCAACGAATGGATGGACAAATGTATGGGTGAACAAGAGTACAGATGGATAAATGACAGGCACTGGATAGATGTCCTGTTATTGAGGTGATGCTGAATCGTATCTTCACTCTTCCTTGGCTCTGTGTATCCTATTTAGTTTATGAACAAGAGGCAGACTGATCTAAAAAGAACTGAAGATATATTTTCTGTATCAAAATATGAAAATTACTTACTGAGTACTGAAGACAGTGGGGAATCACTGAGGCCCCTTTTAAAACTTGTTACCACATTTGCTCATAAGAAGGGAACAGCACATAAATCCCATTTGAGTGTACCACAAGACAGCCCCCTAGCCAGCTGTTACACTTCAAGTGGTATCATTCAGAAGACTTCTTGAACCTCAGATAGTTGTTAACAAAACAATATGCTGATCAGTTCCAAGAAACTAAATCAGAGGCAATCAGTTTTGGCAGCTGCTTGGCTCACAAAAGGTGACACCCAATTAGAGAATAAGATCAACCCTAAACAGTGCATGCTTCCAACATCCCACAGTATTTACAGCTGCAATCATGGATCTGACAGCCGTGGATCCCACTTGGAGACACAAACTCCTCCAGAAGCCATAATAATAACCTCTTACTTTTGTGTGATGCTGCATTTCATTTGAGTTCTCACAACGACTCCATGAGATAGGGCTGGAAAGTATTCCCATCCTCCTTTGAAGTTCAGGCAATAGAGCCTCAGAAAGAAAAAACTATCCCACAATAACATGTCAACAAAGCTATCAGGTAGCAACAGAGCCACAAGTAAAACCTAGGCTTTGACTCCTTCACTACAGTAATCCCCTTGCTATTGTGTTACCTCATTCATATACCTTTGCCTCTAGGTCTACAAAGAAAAAATTGCAAATACATAGCCAGTTTATTAATAATTTGTGCAAATGACATCATATCCTCTTTTTTTAGGATTTTAGCACAATGTCTAGTCAGAGAATTACTCTTAATGTCTAATCAAAATTATTTCTACTAAGTTTAATCTCAGTCTCCTTTGTTCCATTCTCATCTATTTAATATCCTTTGGAAGGAGAGCGAGTCCTGATTTTTATAGGAATAAGATGGTTCCTATCAAATGCTTGGACAGATTGTCTAACAGGGAAAATGGGAAGTGTGTTTGTTTCCTGGGACCAATTTAGACTCACCAAGAACAAGGCACATTAGACAGGCTTGTTGGTGGGCAACCACAACAGAGAATTAAAGAGATGCAATAGACATAGTGCCTATTGATTTTAGCAATGTCTTTGATGGAGTTTTCTATAATATTGTTATGAACAAATTACAGAGATATGGACCTCATGATGATACCATTCAGTGGGTTTATGACTGGTTGAAAAATTTAGAGATGAAGATTAATGGGTGATGTGATCCTACAGGATATCCTGAATAATATAATGAAGAATCTTGACCTCTGCCTTATCCAAATTTTTATCAAGCATTATTACATCTTTATCCCCTAGAGCTTGCCTATCCCATCTACATGGCTTAAGGCTGAGAGGAGAAGCTAAGGAGTGGAATGGCACAATTGGCAAGTCAAAAGCAATCTTGACAGATATATTGATTCAAACCTGGCAAGATGATATTTCGACTAGTATTTGCAAGAATCAAGTTCACAAAGGATGAGGAGACAAACCTTGATATCAACTCATAAGAAAAAGTCCTCAGGGCTGAGGTTAGGGGCAGGCTCAGTTCCACTCATTAGCGTGAGGGCTCTGGCCAAGGAAGCTGATAGGAACTTAGAGTGCAGCTTTTCAGTGGTAACTAGCTCTGTCTGCTTCTCCCACTGGTCTTGAGATCTGTGGTTAAGAGGGTCAGTGACCAATTGGATAAGGGCAACAGGCAGGTGAGGAAAATGGGAAAGGAGCTGGAAATCATGTTAATTAAATCACAAGTGAAGGCACCAGAACTGTTTAGCCTCATGATCATTGTCTTTAATCTGAAAGACTGTCACTCACAAGAGAGACTGTTCTCATTGTGTGAACCCTAGGGGCAGGGCTGGAGCCAGCATGTGAAAGTTAAAAGAAAGCAGATTTTTGTCCAACTTTAGAAGGAGGAACCTAAGAATTGCAATTTTCCAGATGAGGCTATATGGCAGGAAGAAGTGCAGAACCACAGATGAGCCCCAGTCAAGAGAAGCTGCAATGAGGGTGAGCTTATAGGATATGAGTACTCAGAGCCAAGACACAACAGGGTGGAGGGACACAAGGCAGTTACCCTGAGGGTGGGCCATCGCCACAGCGGGCTGACAGACTCTCTTGCATTTGAGGGCTATCTTTTCGGTTAGTCCACTCACCCTTGTAACTCCTGGCTCCTGACTGGTGCCTGCACTGAAAGCATAGCCCGAGTGCTGTTAATAATCCTTCAAGTCAGGCCTGAAGGTTCAGGCTGAGTGGTTTCAATATCTCCAGTTTTTCTCTGGGGTCTTTTAAACCAACCTTTTTGGCTTCTCTCAGGCCCTCTGCAGTCCCCTCCCCAGCCAAGCATGCCCATTCAGCTGTGAGGCTCCCCACTGAGCACAGTAGCTTTATTAAAGGCTAGAAAGTTAGGGATGCTAATGACAGTGGAATGGGCGACTAAGAGTGCTCATCAAATCTCCTCCTTGAAGCTATTTAGAAACAAGAGTCTCCTTTGTAAAGATTTATCAGAGAAGGGTGACTAAGTGAACCAGATGGCATCTGAGAGGAGAGGAGAAAGGAGTTCGCATAGGTTGAATCCCCACTCTGTGACTGTCACTGAGCTGGGCCTTTGACACACGTCATCGCATGCAGTCCTCACAATACTCCCCAGTTAGGTCTATGAATCCCTTTTAAATGAGAAGAAACTGAGATTCAAAGGATTAAGTGACCTGCTCAATGTGACATGGCTGGCAAGTTGCAGAGTCGGAACTTGAATCCAGATCTGGACAACTCTACAGCCCATCCTGTCCCCACTGGCCGTCTTCTTTTATTTGAGAAGTCGGAATCTACCAGGCTTACTTACATGCTCCACCCGTTCTTAAATTAGTTGTAGAATCTCATTCTACCAAGACGTTTCCTTCGCAGCAATACTCGGGGAAAAAATGTCACTCCACAGGGCTTTGATTAGCTATATTAACATGCCTTTAGAAAAGAGAGATTAGAGCGATGCAGGGAGCTGGCCCTGAAATTAAATTCAGGGTGATAATGCTACAATTACAGTACAAGGGCTGGAAGAGATGGAGGTCGGCTGGTGCAGGCTCCTACAGAACCGTGCCCAATCCCTGTTTTCCAGTTTGTCTCAGCAGCTCCCTCCCAACTGAGACACTCATCTCTGCAGTTATACACCAAAGAGTCATTCTCTTCACTTTTACCCGAATGCTGACATTTATAAAAGAGTCGTGGGTATACTACAATATACAGACTTCCATTGTATTGCCAATTCGCCCTAAAGAAATCCTGCATTAAATTAAAATATTGAGCACTATGACATAATACATAGGCTCTGGAGCCCGGCTACTCCATTACCCACTAACCCAGGTCCATCATCCCTCCCTAACCACTACCTTTGCTGGGCCTCAGCTTTCTTCTCTGAATTGTTCTGAGGAATTGGTTAGTTAATGCACATAATACAGAGTAAGTGATATATTGTGGTTTGGTTTGGTTTTTCTAGGGAGAAGGGAAAACGCCGTCATTGTACAGCACGTTCCCAACCCAAATGGCGAGAGTAGCAGCTCCAAGGACAGCTCTGAGATTAGACTCTAAAGCTCCTACCTTATTCAGGAATCTCTACAACCTGCCACACCCAACTGCCCCACAACTACGGAAACTCTCACCCAATGAGAGCTGAGTGCTGGTGATAACATGTGAAAATAAGAACCCAGCAATTCATCTTCTGGACATTCAGTCATTGTTAATTGGACAAAGTCATCATTAACTTTAGCTTACTGTGTTTATTTGTATTGAACAATTCCACCGGGGGGGGGGGGGGGGGCAGGGGCTTCCCCTTGATTGGGGTAGCCTGAGAAAGAGAGAACATTTCCAGCAATTAGATGTGTCCTATATTCTTTTATTAACTGAGTCACTCACTCATTTGATGGATAATTTCTTGAGAAACCATTACATGCCCAGCTCTAAGCTAGGTGCTAGGGAGTCAGTGGCAAGACAAGAAGGCATGCTCCCTGCCCTTCCAGTGCCTCTAGCAAGATATATGACAAACAAGTAAATAGAGAGGAAACAATTACATCATAAAAAGTGTGATGAAGAAAACAGGAAGGACTTATGACAGAGAATAATGGGGAGGGGGGGGTGGTCATACTTAGGTAAGGTGTTCAGAGAAGGCCTCTCTGAGAAGAAAATGGTACAACTTAAAAAAATTAGAAGCCAGCTGTAACAGGTACCACTAGTTGCCTACCTGATACTTTCCCCCCTTTTCTTTACTTTGTTTATGACCATGATACACCCAGCTACAAGTACCCAGCCCCAATTTTGCTTGGGGTCACAGAACAGTGTACCTCGCTAAAACACACTATCCCAGCCTTCTCGGGAGCAAGGGATAACCATTGTGACAATATTCTGGCCAATGATATATAAGCTGGGTTTTACAGGAAAGTGTTTCTCCCCTAATATAAGTACTGCCCTTTCTTGCTTCCCTTCAGCTCCCTCTTTTTGTCTGAAATATGACTAGGAAGCCTGCTGCTATGGCCGCCATCTTGCAACGATGAGAAAAAGGCCAAGACAGAGAACCTCAGGGGCCTTGTCTATGATGTTTTTTGAGCAGATGGCCAATGCTACCGTTTTCCAGACTTGTGACAAAACAAACAAACAAAAACCCTTGCATGTGTTAAAGTCACATTGTCAGACTTTTCTGTTATTCAGAGTCAAATGAAATTCTTCCCGGATATACCAGCCAAGCAAAGCTCAGAGGGAGGGGCATTTCAGGCAGAAGAAATGACTGGAGACCTTAAGGCAGGAATGAGCTTGGCATGTTCAGGAACAGAAAGAAGGCCAGTGTGGCCAGAGGATAGCAGGCAGGGAGGGAAATGAGAGCAGCTGAGGTTGGAGACATAAACAAGGGACAAGTCAATTAATGCCTTATAGGCCGAGGTAAGGAGTTTGAATTTTATTTTAGAGGTGAGTAAAAATCATTTGATAGATGGTTTTCATTCTGCAGATCATCTGCCTGCTGAGTAATAAAAGGCTTATAGGAGGGCAGGAGTAGAAGCAGGGAGACCAGGGAAGGCCATTGCAGTAGTCCTGAGGAGGGAAGACGGTGGCTTAGACTGGGGTAAAGGCATTGGTGATGGAGGAAATCGCACTGAAGTGGCAGTGTGGCAGTCAGTTTGAGAATAATTTGGCTAAAAATAAAATCAATACAATATGAAAGAATTTTAAGTATTTTATCAATCAAGAAGATCAAACTACTTATTGCCACAGACCAGGTCAATGAAATAATATTAAGCATATTATTTAATATATATTATTCACATTTTATTATTAATATTAACATTAACAGCTAACATTTATGTTACATGCTTTATAGATATTATCTCATTAATCTTCTAACAGCCCTATAAGGTAGACATTATCATTATCCCCATATTATAAATGAGTAAAATAAGTCATAATCAGATTAAGTAACTTGCTGAAGGATAATATTGTTAGTAAGTTAGTGGAGCTGGGTTTCAAACCCAAGGCTGTTTGATTCATTGACTAAGGCCATAAGGGACTTAAATGATTTTCTACTGTGTATATGTTTAGTAGCCCACATAAAAAGTCTCCATACTCGCCCTGGCCAGTGTGGCTCAGTGGGTTGGAGTATCGTCCCATGCACCGAAAGGTTGCAGATTTGATCCATGGTCAGGCACATATAGGAGGCAACTGATCAGTGTTTATCTATCTATCTATCTATCTATCTATCTATCTATCTATCTTTCCCCTCCTTTCTCTCTCTGAAATCAATGAAAAAACATGTCCTTGGGTGAGGATTTTAAACAAAGTCTCCACATTCTTCATTCATGGACTAGATCCTTATCGTCTAGGGTAATAGAGTGAGAAAAATGGGTATTTTAGGGGCAATAAAACCTTTATTACACATGAGACCTTTTTACATGTATTATACCCACTTTGCAGATTGGGATACTTAGGTACAAGGAGGTTCTGTGACTTACCCAAAGTCACCAAACTAGTAAGATTCAAACCCAGAGTGTCTGATGTGTTTAACCCTTATCTCTCCTCCAAAGGAGTTGGTTCCTAGAGACGTGACCTGAACCTGTACAAAAGGTCACCTAAATGCTGAGGGTCCTAAGGGCTGCTGCTTCACCAAGCCGAGAAGTTCAGGCCAGCTCACCCCTTGGGACTGAGTGGCAGCAGACACGTTGGGATTGGCAGGATATTTCCGCCAAGTGCAAAGTCACTGGGCCAAAAGCCCACCTAGGGCCAAGCCAAGCACAGAGAAGGCTGAAAATGGATGAATAAATTCTGCCTCCCTCTAGTTCTCTTATGTCATAGCTCCAAGTTCACCCCTTTAGAGAGGTTGTCCCTGAACACTCTAGCAAATATAGTGCCTCCTTCATCATGCCACTCACTACCCCATCATCCTACTTATCCTTCTTCTTAGCATTCATAACTCTCAGATGGTATTATTTATTTATTGTTTATATGTCTATTGCCTGTCTCTGCCCACTAGAATGTAAGCTCCATATCCCCAAGGCGCAGCATATCTGGCACATAGTAGGAATTCAATAAATATTTGATGAATGAATGATTGAATAAATTAGTTAGTTAATTTAATTTTAATTCACATTGGCACCTGGGGAGAACTACAAGCTCTTGGCAAATATATGGGTTTTTCTTCAGCTTAAGCATCTGGAATAGTAGAAAGGAGGACTCATAGCCAAGCGGATAGGATGGCATTAAAAATGTCAGCAGGATTAATGCAGGTAAGCCAGACCTGATCACGTTTAAAAAGTCCTCTTACAGGCACAGTGGCCCTTCTCTAGGCCTCATGGGAGGGGGCACCACCCACCGTAGAGCATTTAACAAAGCAACCAGAAGCTTGAGCTAGAAGTCCCTATGAGTAAAAAGCATAAGGGAAAGGGGCAGTGCAGAGAGGGCGTCCTGGGAGACAGGAAGAAGGTGTAGTCCAGGGTTGGACCAGGGGCCCAGGCAGTGACAGCAGCCATGGCTCTGAGGAACACAGAGGAGGGGGGCCCTCACCCTCTGGTTTATTACGCTCACCAGCAGAGATGGAGGCTCCTAAGAGCCATGCATTCCTCCTCCTCCCTCTGTGGGCAGCAGCATACGTGGCTAGTTCTTTGGTGGCATCTGTGCCCTAGGAATCAGATCTATTTCACTTTGAAATGAAAGAACAAAACAAAAATAAATAAACAAAACAGAGTTTCTCTGGTGCAGATGAGAGAGTCATCCATTGATCATTTCTGTCTTCCTAGAAAGAATATAAACCAAACATGATCTTTTCCCAGGCTTGGGTACTTTTTTTGCAGGCTGGCTTTCCTCGCTCTCTTTTGACTACCTCGAGCAGAACACCCCTCGTGTTGTTAATGACTTCAAAGATACCCGGTCCACTGTGCGGCAAGTGATAAAAATGTACACAGCATGTGTTGGATAAATTAATAAACTCTCCAGAGCCTCTGAGTCCTCGGGCCCAGCAGCACCGTAATGAAATGTTATTCTGAAGTGGAGGAGGTGGGAAGGAGAAGAAGGGGAACAGTATTTAATATATGCAAATTAACTAGTATGCAAATTGACACTAAGTTAAAAATAACGGACTGCTAGAGAAGCCCATTTTTTAAGCAGCTTGTTTATTCATTAGCCTAATTTCCATTATCAATCCTTCCGTTTTCTTCTTTATTAAGTACTCACATTCGGGGAAGTTTGCTTCCTACAAATTGTTTGGCTCCAAAGCCCATAACACTGGTTAGAACAATCACCATACATTAGCTTTTCTCTGTCTCATTCTTGATGTCCCCCTCTACCCTCTCCAGGCTTGCATTCTCTCTCTTTCTCTCTTGCTTCTTGTCCCTTTTCCTTTGAGGTTTATTCCTGTCTTCCTCACTTGCCTTGTTTCTCTGGCCCCTTTTGTTTCTCCGATGAATGCAGCTCCCTGGCCCAGTGGGGCAGAGGTGAAGGAAGCTTCCTGTCCTGTAAGGTCTTACTCCAAGGACCTCTCCTACCAGCCCCTGGACCCTATAAGCTGGACTCTCAGGTGCAAGAATCTGGCTCCCTATCCCCTCGGGGTGTGGACCACCATCAGCCCCGGACAGTCCTATCGAACAGCCAGAACAGTGCACACCCTGATTCAGGTCTGTATCCAGCCTCCTCTGCCTCCAACAACCTTACACAATGTTAAGAGAAATTGGCAGCCAAAATCCTCCTCTTTTGTCTCAAGAAGCATCCAAGCTGCTATGCGCAAGCTCTGGTGCCCCCCAGAGGCTGAGAAGGGTACTGAGCACTGGGCTGTGGTGGGGAAGGCAGGGCTGGCAGTTCTCCCACACAAAGCCCCTGACTAAAATGTGTCCAGAGAGGTGATCCTGAAAGAGTGGGCACCCATGAGCAGCTGTGGACGGGGGTGGAGGCTAGAGGCTTTGTGGAAGCTGCGCATGAGCTTGGAAGGCTGGGATTTGTGTTAACTGTTGTCATTTTTCAAGTGGTTTTTAATCACATAGTTATTACAAAGCATCAAGATCATTTGTTACCAAGCGCTTCTCTGTACAGGGTGCTTGGCTTTGGCTGTGCAAAAGCTGTTTGTGCAGACCCTGCTCCGTGGACCGTGCAGTCTGAGACGCGAGAGCACACACACTGAAACTCAGGGTCTCCCCGGGCCCTGGATAAGCTGTGGCTGAGGCCCAGGGTGCAGAATCCCAAGGCTGGCCCTGCCAGAAGCCCTCCACTGGAGGCCGTGCTGCAAGTCAGATGCAAGTGATTCAACGTGAATCCATATTCCCAGAACAAATCCTTCTAATTCCCACTCCTTCCTGAACTCCCAGAGTTTCTATTGCTTATGGTCCTTGTGGGACACATGCTATGTCACAGAAAGAACCACGTTTTTCAGGTCTGAGCCCACGGCCAGAGCTCTGTCATCCCCTGCTGAAGCACCTGACTCAGGGGAAATGATGTCCAATGTGAAAGGTCGGTCTTAGGCCGCTGCTTGGCACCCTCCACAGACAGGAGACACCAGGGAATGAATTTCCATCAGCTCCTGAACCTCCAGCCTGGAAAAGGCAACCTGTTAAGACTCTTGGGGCCAAAAATGGTGTCAAAAGGCCAAAGATCTCAAAGAGGTAGGAGGCATCAGAAACAGTCGCTGACACTAAGCTTGAGATGGAGCTGGGAAAATAAATCATTATCATTTAAGCCCTGCACGTTTTTATACATACTGTCTTTGCACTATTTCCATAGAAAGAGCAAATAAATCACCTTGCTCTTGACATTTTTAATAACTTTAAGAATGTGGTTAGGGTAATACTTAACTTTATTGACATATTGTATGGTTCATCCATCTCATCAAACCTCAATGAAACTTCAATGAATATTAACCGGAGACCCATAATGTACTAGGCGCTGCCTTGAGAATCCCCCAAGCAGACCCTGCCCCCCTCCAGGAGTACTACCTCACTGGCTTGACTCCTGTCTGTGGAAATCGATAGCACGCAGGGCAAGACTCGACAGAGTTGGAGGTAGAGACTGCTCAGATTCTAGCTGGGGGATCTGGTTCACATTTGGGAGAAACCTCTTCTTGGACTCTGGCTACTTGAGAGTGTTCTCAGGGCTAAGAGCCTCCCTTGAGCATTAGACACAGGTATGATGATGGAAAGAAGAGAGGACCAAACACCACGGGGCAGCCATCCCTCAAAGGCGGTAGATGCAGCCGCAGTAGGTCATGCTGGGACGCAGTCCTGCCTGGCCCCTGCCTTCACAGGGCAGGACACAGAGGCCCAGAGAAGGACCATAAACTAGCTATAGTCACACAGCTCTTTCACAGCGGAGCTAGAAGTAAACACCAAGTGACCTGATTTTTCAAGCCAACCCCCTTTTCACTGGTAAACAAAAATGGTGACATATCTTACAGAGGGCAATAAAAAAGGGGGGATGTCAAATAAGTCAAGGAATAATGATGATTAATATTTGATGCATTTCTCAAACACTTTCTCTAAGATACGCTCTTGAGCACCTTGGCTCAAGTGTTCTGTCTCACCCTCAGAATTTTTTCAAGAGGTTGCCTTTGCAAAACCTGACCTTCGACCTTCGACCTTCTTCTCTTAGCCATTCTTACTCATTTTTCAGGCCTTAGTTTAGTTACCATTGCCTCCAAAAGATTTCCCTGGTCCCTCAAATCTGGGCTAGATGCCCTGCAAGGCTCCCCACCCCCACCCCACGTCCTCCGTCACGAAGCCTGCCACATTTCATTGTAATTGTCTTTTACTTGGATGCCTTCTCCAATCTTCTGTGAACCCCAGGAGGGCAGGGACTATATCTGTCTTGCTCATTCAAGATCGTCTCCATAGACCCTAAAGTTAATAATTCTAAGAATGTGATGAAGGTAATACTCAACTTTATTGATATAGTAGTACATGGTTCATCCATCTCATCAAACTTCAATTAAATCTCAGTGACCATTAAGCCAGGGCCCCGAATGTCTCAGGCGGTGGTGCCTGGCATGGAGTAGATGCTCAATACATATTTTAGAATGCATAAATGAAGAGTGGGCCATGGGGCCTCATCAGGGAGAAAATGTCATTAGCCATTCCTGTCACAGAGCGATCCAATTTCTCCTTCCTCCTGAATACATTCCTGGACGCTAATCTGAGCATTCCAGAGTGAGACTTAAACTGCCTGAGAAAACATATTACAGGCTATGCAAAGATAAGAGAAAGGTACACACATTTAAATGTGGCCCTTCTTATTTACGGGTGTAAACTTTACACTCGGAAAACATATCTTCTGGATAGCAAAAGCCAAGGAAACAAATATTGGACAGAGAAAGAGTTTTGCAGCAAACTGCAGAAATGGTTTAATATCTCTGCTACATAAAAAATTCATATAAATTGATTTTTTTAAAAATCAAGACCTCAATAGATAAGTAGGCAAAGGACATGAACAAAAAATTCATTTTAAAAAGAGAGCCCTAACTAGTAAATAAAAATACAGAAAAAGATCTAACCCTGCTAATGAAAACAATGGTGATATACAGGACCCGAATCCAGAGATGAGAAAAGGTCAGCTGCCCCCTCGCCCAGCCTCACTCACTCACAGGACTCTCTATAGTTGCTGTGTTTCAATGTGCCAGGTGAGGTGCGTTTGAGGAAGGGCCCTCAGGTCCCTAATAGGCTGTGAGAGATGCAAGAAGCAACATGGTGACCAGGGTCAGGATGTGAATGCTGAGCTGGCAGCCAATGGGGCAGATAGAAGCTGGACAGCAAGAACGAGAGGGGTGTGGTGGCTTTGCTTATTACAGGATGCAGTGCCTAATATGGCTAGCACAGTGCCTAGCACATGGTAAACACTGGAAAACTGTGACACAGCAAATACAACATTGAAAATAGAGGAGAAATAGTTCATAGGGAAATAAATAAATGTTTAGAAACAAGGTGATCTGTTTAAATAGGGCATGATCACAGGGGATTTATGATTTGCTATCAAGTTCGGTTTCCGGCTTCCTGTACAGCCAGCTACATGCAGGGTCCCCTCTGGTACACCTACCAGGAGGGAAATGAGACCCAATAATGCTTCATGCCTGCAAGGCTCACAGGTGTCTGAGAAGTTCAGGGATGTTTCAGAAAAAGAAAACAATAACAAAAATATGATTTAGCCTATTAAACTTTCAAAAGTTCAAAATAAAAATACATTATGCTGTACACCTTAAACTTACACAGCGATGTATGTCAATTATAGCTCAATGAAACTGGAAAGAAATAAAATAAAAATAATATCCAGTTTGGCAAGCTGGATACAGTATAAATATAAATGCAACATTTTGGAAAGCAGTCCAACAATGTTTTTCAAGCACCTTGTATCAATTAGTTATTGTGGTAATAATGCTGTGTAACAAATAATCTCAAAAACCTCAGAAATGAAAGTCCCCAGGGGTCCAAGGTAGAAACTGTATTATAGCCTAGGGGCATCCCACAACTGAACACTGGGGAGCACTGAATTCCCCAAACAATTCCTCATCTCATTGAGTGTTGAACCCTACCTCCTTGCAAAAATCACCCAGGTCCTGAGGTCCAGTGATTCATTTTGCAGAGTCACACATGGGTCTGCCTACCTGGACAAACGAGATAACACAGCAGAGCGGGATCTAGAAACAATGCAAGAGGAGGAGGCAGTCCAGTACCTGGGCTCCTTTCCCCAGCTCGCAAGGCAATACAGAGAGTTCGACGGACTTCTCATAATTGCCTATTAAAACCTCACTGAAAGGAACTTTATGGGATGACAGAAATGTTCTATATCTTGAAATGGGTCAAAGAGGTATGTACATTTGTCAAAACTCACTAAAATGGCCACTTAAAATATGTATATTTCAGTCTATGTGCCTATTCCTCAATAAAGTTGATCAAAAAATAAAACCTAGTTGAGAACCATCTTACTATAATTTTTAAATTTGCGTTCTACAAAACTGATTTTATCTGAAAACAGGCTGACACGATCAAGTTGAATGAAAAACTGTGTATAGTTATTTCATTTCTGGCTAAGATAGGATAACAGGGGCTGGATCTAAACTCCTGTCTGAAATAAACAAATTTTAAAAACAGACCATTAAAAAAAACATACCATGAAAGAACAATTTTCAAGACATTGGACAGCAAGACAACGATCCCTAAGAGACGGAAAACAAACGATGTGAGTTTTATTATCGCCCCAGCTTGCTGCCTTGAGGATGTTTCCAGGCCACGGGGCAAGGAGAGGGAAGCGAGGCAGAGCCTGTGGACTTCCTGAATTTAGGCGACAGAGTTGAGCCTACGGAGACCGAGGCAGCTACAGTTCAGAGGACAGAGAAAAGGGGGCTGAACACCGAGAGAACCCCAGAGGTCTACAAGGATCCCACTCGAGTACTATATCAGCACATGCATGTGAGGGAGTTAGCCAAGTCTGGGGAAAAGAACTACCAGAAAGGATTAGAGATAACAGAGCCTGGTGTTCACATAGGACCAGGAATAGCGTCTGTTCCCACCAACAAACCTGGAAAACCTCATGATTCACAAAGCATGAGACAGAGTACACACAAAGGGCTTGCCTCAGTGGTGGGGAAGAGTTAGCCCTAGACTAAATGCCGCTTAGGTCTCACGTAACAAATATGAAGGATGTAAAGGATCAAACTATTTCCAAGTTATCTAGTTGCATCCCAAGACGAAGCTCAAGAATATTTGTAGACATACAAAAATACTCAGAACCCATCAACTCAAAAATACATCAACTCAAGAAGGGTTGATGAAGCAATCAGGAGGTCAGTTCATCAAGAGGGCATAACATTTCTAAATGTCTATGTTCCAAACAGCAGAACTCCAGAACTTCAAAAAACAGGAAGTAATGGATGATATAAATGCAAGGGTAAGGAGACAAAGTCACAATTTATTATTGAAGATTTCAATGCCCCACTCTCAATAATTGATAGAATGAGGAGACAGAAGAATCGGCAAGGACACACAAAATTTGAACAAAACTATCAACCAACTTTACCTAATTGGCGTTTATAAAATGCTAGTAGCCCTGTGCACGAATCTGTGCACCAGTAGCTCACCAGTAGCTCGCTGCCACCCTCCTGGAGCTCCCCCAGGCCCCCTCATAGCTTGCTGCCCTGCCCTCTCCTGTAGCTCTCCACCACCCGCTTGTAGCCAGTAGCTCGCTGCCGCTCTCCTGTAGCTCTCCGCCCGCTGCCCCGCCCTCCTGTAGCTCCCTCTGCCCTTCTGCCCCCACCCCCCACATAGCTTGCTGCTCTGCCCCCTCCTGTAGCTCTCCGCCGCCCGCTTGTAGCTTGCTGCCCCACCTGCTGATCCGTGATTCCGGTCGTTACGTGGTCAGTCGTTACACTTCACAGCATAATGACCATTTGCATATTACATCTTTATTATATAGGATTAGAGGCCCGGTACATGAAATTTGTGCACAGGATGGGGGTGTTCCCTTAGCCCGGCCTGCAGCCTCTCACAATCCGGGACCCCTCAGGGGATATCCAACTGTCGGTTTAGGCCTGATCCCGCAAGAATCTCTGTCGCAATCCAGGACTGCTGGCTCCTAACCACTCACCTGCCTGCCTCATTGCCCCTAACCCCTCTGCCTGCCTGCCTCATTGCCCCTAACCGCATCTGCCTGCCTGTCTCATCACCCCTAACCCCTCTGCCTGCCTGCCTGCCTGCCTGATTGCCCCTAACCACATCTGCCTGCCTGTCTCATCACCCCTAACCGCTTGCCTGCCTGCCTGATTGCCTCTAACCACTCTGCTGCCTGCCTGATCACCCCTAACCACTCGCCTGCCTGCCTGATGGCCCCTAACCACTCTGCCTGCCTGCCTGATCACCCCTAACTGCTGGCCTGCCTCCCTAATCACCCCTAACTGCTTACCTACCTGCCTGATCACCCCAACTGCCTCTGCCTTGGCCCCGCCCACCGTGACAGCTGCCTCTGCCACCACGGCTTCGTCTGGAAGTTTGTCCAGAATGACATCCGAAAGGTCGTTTGGCTGTCTGGTCTAATTAGCATATTACGCTTTTATTATTATAGATTCCCCATTCACAATAGCAGAATACACATTATTTTCAAGTGTATGTGAAACATATACATAAAACAAGTCTCAAATTATGTCTGAGACATAAAATGTCTCATTAAATGTAAAAGAATTGAATTTATATAATATACATTTTCTGGCCAAAACTGAAATATGTTATAAGTCAATAACAGAATGGTCTCTGAAAAATTATCAAATACTTAAAAAATGAACAACATACTTCCAAATAACCCATGGGTCAAAAAAAAAAATCAGGAGTACAATTAGAAAGTATTTTGAACTGGAATTAAATGAAAACACCACATACCAAAATTTGCAGGATGCTGCTGAAGTTGTACTTAGGGGTGAACTTATAGCACTAAATGATCATGTTAGAAAAAAAAAATCTCAACTCAGTGACCTCAGACTCCACCCTAAGAAGTCCCCCTACCCCCAAAAAAGATAAGAAAAGCAGAGAAAGCAAATAATAATAATGACCAGAGTATCAATATTAATACAACATAGAAAAAAATCAGTGAAATCAAAACTGATTCTTTGAGAAGATCTATAAACCACTATCCAGACTAATTAATAATAATAAAAAGATACACATTAGCAATAACAAAAATGAGAAAGGTAAAATCAGTATAAATTCTACAGATATTAAAAGGATCATAGGGAATATAATGGACACCTTTATAACAATATACTTGACAACTTAAATAAAGTGGACAAAATCTCTGAATGACAAAAACTGCCAAAGTTCACTCAAGAAGAAATAACATGAATGGTCCTTTATATATTAAAGAATTTAATTTATAATTTAAAACTTTCCCAGAAAGAAACTCTAAACTGAAATGGCTTCACTAATGAATTCTATGAAACATTTGAGGAAGAAATAATATTAATTCTACACAAATCCTTGAGGAAACTGAAAAGGGACTTATTCCATGAGACCAGCACTAACCTGATACTAAAATCAGACGAAGATATTACAAGAAAAGAAAACTCCAGGCTTATACACCTCATGAGCATAAATGCAAACATTTTAAATGAAATTTTAGCAAATCAAATCTAATGATATACAAAAAGGATAATACATCATTACTAATTAGAGTCTATCCCAGGAGAGCAAGGCTGATTTAATTATTTTTAAAAATCACTGTAATTCACCATATTAACAAACCAAAAAGAAAAACTGTATAATCAATTTTAATTGGTGTAGAAAAAGAATTTAACAAAGTTAACCCATCTATTTCTGATTTAAAAAAATACTCTTGGCAAACTAGGAATAGAAAAGATTTTTCTTAATGTGATAAATGACAGATATAAAAAAATCTACAGCTAATATCATACTTAATTGTAAGAGAATGAATATATTTTGCCTAATATCAAGAATAAGACAAAGACATCCAGTCTCACCACTTCTAATTATCATTTTCCTATAGGTTCTAGCCAGTTCAATAAGGCAAGAAGAACTAAGCCATTCAAATGGGATAAGAAGAATTAAAAGTTTCTATTTATTCACAGATAACATGATTATCTATGTAGGAAATGCAATAAAATCTACCAAAAAAAAGATTAGAACTAATGAGGGAGTTTTAAAAGATTTCAGGATATAAGGTCAATATCAAAAATCAATTGTATTTGTATATACTAGCAACAAACAATTGAAAGTTGAAATTTAAAAATCAATGCCAATTAGAACAGCATAAAAAATTAACTATTTAGGAATAAACCTCTCAAAAGATGTGAAAGACATACAATTTAAACTAAGAAACAATGCTGAGAGAAATTAAAGATGACTCAAATAAATAGTATAATTTTTTCATGTGTTCATGAATCAGAAGACTCAATATTGTTAACATGTTAAATCTCCCAAATTGATTTATAGATTCAATGTAATCCCAATCAAATCCCAGCATGCAAAATAATTATACATTGACAAAATAACTATAAAAACTCATATAGATATTAACCCCTTATCAGATATATGATTTGAAAATATTTTCTCCCATTCCATAGATTGTCGTTTCATTTTATTGATTGTTTCCTTTGATTTAGAGAAATTTTTTAGTTTGAGGTAGTCCCACTTGTTTATTTTTCCTTTGTTGCCTGTACTTTTGGTGTCATATTAAAACAATCATTGCCAAGAACAATGTTAAGGAGATTTTCCCTACATTTTTTTCTTGGTGTTTAATAGTTATAGGTCATACATTTAAGTCTTTAATCCATTTCAAGTCAATTTTTGAGTATGGTGTAAGATAAGAGTTCAATTTCATTCTTTTGCAGAAGGGTATCCAGTTTCCCCAATACTATTTATTTAAGAGATTATCTTTTCTCCATTGTATATTCTTGGCACCCTTTTCAAAAATTAGTTGACTGTATATGTATGGGTTTATTTCTGGGTTTTCCATTCTATTTCATTGGGTTATGTCTGTGTTTATGCCAATACCATACTGTTTTGATTATTATACCTTTGTAATATAGTTTGAAATCAGGATGTGTGATATCTTTAGCTTTGTTCTTCTTTCTCAAGATTGATTTGGCTATTTGGGGTCTTTGTGGTTCCATATGAATCTACAGCTATGAATTTTAGAACTGTTTTTTCTAATTCTGTGAAGAAAAAAATAGCACAAGAAACAAATAACCTCATTAAAAATTAGGCAAAAGATCTGAATTGACATTTTTCCAAAGAAGATATACAAATAGTCTGCAGGTATATGAGAAGATGCTCAACATCACTAATCATCAGGGAAATGTGAATCAAAACCACAATGAAATATCACCTTATACCTGTTAGTATGACTATTAGTATATAGAGAGAGAGAGAAAGAGAGAGAGAGAAAGAGAGAGAGAGAAAGAGAGAGAGAGAGAGAGAGAGAGAGAGAGAGAGAGAGAGAACAAGTGTTGCTATAAAAAAAAAAAGAAGGTAAACCTCCATTTGCAACAATGTGGATGAACCTGGTGCTAAGTAAAATAAACCTGACATGGAAGCATAAATACAATATGCTCTCACTTATATATGAGGTCTAAAATATTCAAATCCATAGAACCAGAGTAGAACAGGGCCGGAGGGTGGAGAAAATGAAGATACATTGCTAAAGGGTACAAACTTCCAGTTATAAGATGAATTAGTCCTAGGAATTTAATATGTACCATAGTGACTATAGTTAATAATACTGTATTATATGCCCCACCTATGACAAGCACTGGCCCAGAAGGCTGCCACAGAAACACTGTGGCCCATGGGCCCTGATCCCCTCTGCTGGGCCTCAGGGGTAAATTTGGCTACAGACATCAAGGGAAAAAAAAAAAAGGAAAAAAATAATAATAATACTGTATTATATACCTGAATTTTAAATTTTTCTAGGAAAGTAGATCTTGTGCTCCCACACACATACAAAACACGGTAACTATGTGAGGGGATGGATATGTTAATTAACTTGACTGTGGTAATCATTTTATAATATATACATACATTAAATCATCACATTGTACACCCTAAGTGTACATAACTTTTGTTTGTCAACTATATCTCAATAAAGCTGTGGTGGGGTTATCAAACAGAATTGCAAAGGACCAATAATAGCCAAAAAAACTTTGAAAGAGATCAAAGTAAAGAACTAAAACTACCTCATTTCAAGACATTATAAAGCTACAGTAATCAAGAAAGTGTGGTGTTGGCCTCAATATAGGCAAATATATCAGTGGAAGACAACAAAAAGTCCAAAAATAGAGTCCGTGCATACATGGACAACTATTTTCAACAAAGAAGCAAGAGCAATTGAGTGGAGAGAGAATAGTCTATGTAAAAATGAACTCAAAATAGATCATAGACCTAAATTTAAAACGTAAAGCCATAAACATACGAGAAATCTTTGTGACTTTGGATTAGTCAATGATTTCTTAGTTATGACACCAAAACCCCAATCCCAAAAAAATGATAAATCTTATTTCATCAAAACTAATACTATTATTCTTCAGCATACACTATTAAGAGAATCTAAAGACAAGGTACAGACTTGTAGAAAATTTTTGCAAAGCATATACTGTTAAAGGATTTATATCCAGAATAAAGAAAAGATTCTCAAAAATCAATAATAAAAAAAAAATTTAAAAAAATATTTTTATTGATTTCAGAGAAGAAGGGAGAGGGAAAGAGATAGAAACATCAATGATGAGGAAGAATCATTGATCGGCTGCCTCCTGCATGCCCCCACTGAAGCCCTCAACCCGGGCATGTGCCCTGACTGGGAATCAAACAGTAACCTCCTGGTTCATAGGTTCATGCTCAACTACTGACCATGCTGGCTAGGCAGGGGAGGGGGAGACTTAAAAAAAAATATTTAAAGAGTGAAGGAATCATAGAAGAATTTTCAGAGAATGATATAAAAAAAAGAAGAAGAGAGAAAAAGTAAGTGCTCCAAAGCTAGGAGGAAGGGAACCAGGAATTACAGGAAATAAGCATAGACAAGCTTTGTGCAGTGGAACCTAACCTGCTCAGGTTCATCTGGAGGCGAGAGATGGTATAGGAAGCCAGGAGTGCATGGTATCTGATGGCTGTTCAGAGAAAGGGAGGAAGGTCAGCCCAGGAAGCCATGCCATCGGTCCTACAACCTAAGAAGAGACCCTATGACTGACAGTGACAGAGAAAAGCTACTATGAGTGTAGTGCAGCCTGGTGGCCTGCATATTCCAGCTTGCCCTAAAATCCCAGAGCTTCAGGAAAACTCCAAGAGAAATAAAGCTTTACAAATGTTCTGGGTGGTTTAGATCAGTATCTCCAAATGCAATCTCCTCTAGGAAAAAAAAAAATTGATATGTGACTTTGGATAAGACCACTTATCAGTAGATTACATGCATGTACTCCTACACTGGAATATTATGTTGATTCTTTTTAAATATGTTTTTATTGATTTTTTTTAGAGAGAAGAAGAAGCGAGAGGGAGAGAGAGAGAGAAACATCGATGTGAGAGAGAAACATTGGTCAGTTGCCTTCCGCAATCATCCTGACCTGGGATCAAACCCACAACCTGGGTATGTGCCCTGACCAGGAATCAAACAGGCAACCTTTCGGTGCACAGGACACTCAACCAACTGAGCCACACTGACCAATGCTTATGTTGATTTTTAAATGGGCATTAAAAAGTAGAAATTGTAAAAGTATAAGATAAAAACAAAAAAAACAGAGTTATAGTATTTTATTCCAGATCACCTTACATACTGGCCAACCACACCTCACTTTGGAAACCACTGGTTAGATAAAGCATTCTAGTCATGTCTAGTGGACAGGAATAATCAGATTTGATAGATTGTTACAATATTAAGAAAGATAGAAATATTTGTGATAGCAAAACATTGACCTATCCAAAGGAAACTAACCCAATTTATATCCATTTGACAGACTATAAAACATCATTTCAAATGTTTTCAAAGAATATTCTTCAACATGTAAAAATGTTTATGATGTGGTATTTCATAAGAAAAATTAATGCATAATACTCAGGAAGGTTCTAATTTTGTAAAAAGAAAAATTATATGTGTGTCATGGAAAGAACCTGGAAGAAATGTATTGAGGTATAGTTAAATTGTGCCTGATTTTACATTTCTACTTTATCCTTCTGGCATTTTCCAAATGCTCTACCATGAACATTTTTCACTTTATAATCATAAAAGCACAATAATTTTTTGAAGAAAGCATTATAAATTTAAAAAAAAACCACCCAGCAGTAAAAACCAGTGAGGAAGCACCTACAATTTTGGTGGGAAGTTAGGAAGATTAGAAATAAAATTTTAAATAAAAAATCAGAATATAATATATAGAGTCTGTATCAGAGTATAATGGATAGGGTCTGGGTTCTAGTAATGATGGAAGAGAGGGACACACCAGTACTCAGGATATTCATTCCTTGGTTCCTCTACATCAGAGGTGGGGATCGTTCCCCACCCCAAAGGCCGTATAAGGCCCACAAAATCATTTGGTCTGTCCCTGCCAAGGCATTAGGGGTGAGTTAATTAAATGTTTGACCAAATATAGCAGGCTCATTTTTAAGTTGATAATTGTGTATGGCCTGCGAATCATGTTATGTTATAAATATCCAAGTGGCCTTTGGCAGCAAAAGGGTTCCCACCCCTGCTCTGCATACAAATACCCATCCTGTGAGCGCTGATCACATAATCAGCTATTCGGCTTGGCCTTGGGGGTATAAAGATGCTTCAGACACAGGCGGCCCCACCCGGCAGCCTTTCTCAGTCAATTGTGTTCTCATGCTCTGTTATCAGAAACAGAAAGAAAAAATACTGTCCTTCCTTTGGAGAAAGCAGCTTTTTTGTTTTCTAATAAAACAGGGTGGTAGAGGATGTTCTGGCCACCATAGCCCAGAAAGTCTGGACAGCTAGAGATTCTGAGAAGGACAAATGAAATTGGGAATATCAGACTGGCTGCAAGGTTAGGGTCTTCAGACTAAAGACTGAGAAGGGGAGAGAGTCAGATCCACAGAACCAAGAATCTTAAGGATCTATGGGGCACAGACGTACTCATCAAATTCCAGGACTCTGTGACTAAGAGAAATCCTGTAAAATGTGATCCAGGTTTACTTCCAAACATAAAAGGAAGCAATTTCTCTCACAGGGAGTAATAAACGGATTGGAGCTTATTGGAATTCATCACCCCCAAGAGGAGGTGCTGGCAGGAAATATAAATGTCTTCCCAAAAGCTTCGGATAAATTTATGAATGACAGAATTGTACATGGCCTGTCTTGCTCACTTCCTCTTGCTCTTACTCAAGCAGACACCATCCTTAAAGGCTGAGCCAGTGTTTGCCCTAAGAGATGCTACCCAGTTTCCCCTAATGGCCAGGTGGGTCATGACCCCCTTTCTGTGCTCCGAGAGCACCCTGTGTTGAACTGGTCATAGCCCTGACCACACTGCATTATAATTCCTTATCGGTGGGCCTGCAGCCCCACTAGGTTGTGACATCAACAAGGGCAGTACTGAGTAGGTGCTCAATAAATGTGGGCTGAAAGCAAGATTGTGTGGACTGTACCTGCCTTTGTCAGAGAAAGCAGCCTGGAAGGCATGCCAAGCACCACATGTAATCAGGGCCAAGTCTTCAGAGTTATTTTATATTGGCAGAAGGGTTGATTACTCTCTCTGGTCCTCCCTGTGCACTGCCCCCCAACCCTGCAACCATGTATGGCAGGAAGCATGGGCAGCTTAAGAAACGGTTCTTGGAAGCTCCTGGGCAACCAATATCCGGAGAACTCTCTCACCTTCCCCTTACCATCCCCCAGACTGGCTCCCCAGACAGCTCTGTCATCCACTGCTGTGGGCTTCTGAGCTCTGATTTGCAAGTCAATTCCTTGGGAATTTCACAATAAAGCATATTCAGCTCAGTTATGTCAAGGACACAGTCTCCTGTATCTCCTCTAAAACCTTGCTTAATAACATTAGTCTTATCCGTAAAAGTGCCAATAGGTTGAGGATGGAAGGATTTTAATTTATTTTCCCATTAATGGTCAGGATCCATGCTAAACCTGTAAACATTGTTTCTATAAATGCATTGCAATACTAATTTTTAATGCAAATAAATAGAGTAAGCGACTCAGAGACACAATTTTCCCAGTGAGGCTTTTGCAAATCTCCTGCATTTGGCTCAGAAGAAAGAGAGGGAACACTTTATACTCTGGTAAGTTGCAGTGGTCAGCTACGGTCCAGTTTCCTCATTCTTGGGATTTCTCAGGGATATATGGAGGGGAGGAAAGATAAATCAAAAGTAGAGATCAGAACACCATATTGTCGTTAAAGTTGAAAAAGATCTCAGGGCTTTTCTACCCAAACTCTTTTGTTTTACAGGTGGGACATGTGGTCACAGAAAGAATAAGGCTTTACTGGGAACATGTGGCCCATGAGTAGCTGTGCAAAGTCCAGAAATGGCAACCTACTTAGGTTCTCAGAAATGTAAGGGAGCGGCAGAGCATCCCGCTGCTGAGTTTGTGATCATCTTTACGCCAGTAACCTACAAGGCTCATCGTATGGCACAGAGCCCCCTGGTGTGGAAATATTCTATTATTTAGATCCCATAAGTCTTTTTAAACATGTAGGATATTTACTCTGATCTGGGGTTCCCAAAATACAGTCACTAGAATTGCACAAAACCTGTACAGGTAACATGTCAGGTCTTCTGGGAATCCTAGGGGCCCAGAGCCCAGACTCGGCCCAGCACTCTGCAATCTAGATCACGGGAAGCCAGGGCTGGAGGTGCTTCAGAGGGTGGGGCCTCCAGCCAAAGAAGGAAAAGACACAGAAAAACTCAAGATGAAGTGAGTCCCCAAGATTGTCAGTTTAGAAGCCATGGGAACTGATGTTTCTGGACATCAAGTTCCAGACACAAGGGTCACAATCACTCTCTGAGTGCAGTTTCCAAAAGAAGCATTTCTCAACAATTTTCATGATAAGAAGACTGTGATGGGGGAAAGCACTATGGAAAGCAGGTGAGAAATATGAGATTGGACCCTTCTGGTCAGACCATACGGTAGCTAAAGAAGATGGACTTTATTTAGCGGTGGTGGCTATCCCATGGGCTCACCCTCCCACCACCCAACAGTGCCACCTCTGCCCTCTTAGAACCAGATTAAACTTTTAGAACTTGAGGAGGGGACAGGAGAAGGTAGTTAGAAAAAAACGTGCTGATATGATAGGGATCTGGACCTCAAAAGATCTCCGTCCTCTCCAGAGTTAGATAGGTAAGGGCAAAACAAGTGGCCGACAGTCAGGCAACGATTCCATTGAGGAAGACTCAAATGATGCCCTACGCGGCACTGTGACCACAGAGCTCAGTGCCCTGGGAGCACGGACGGCCTGCTGCAAGAAGACACAGGTCACGGAGGACTCATCGACCAGTGTTTGCGGATCTGTCTTGTGGTCCATCCGTCCCCTGGATGCCAACGGTTCCAAAGCATAGCTGAGTGTTCGCTGGCCTGGAATTGCAGGCCGATGAGGGATGATAGGAGTAGCAGTCGGTCAGTCAAAGGCTGGACAGAGCGGGTACAGGCCAGAGCCTCTGCCCATTCAACACTTGGGACTGAAGTAGCCTTTTCTCCATGGGGCTTAGCCGTGTCTCACTTAGGGAAATATTGACACTCTTCACAGGGGGCACCAAATGTGATTTTGTTAATTATCTACTTAAAGTACAATTTATCCAGATGACAATTACACATTTTCTCATTGTCTTTGTTTGGGGGTGATTTTATTGGTAGAGGTAGTGTGCTTCTGATGACAAACAGAGATAAACTGCCAGTCCGTAAAGGGTCTGAGGTCTCTTTGTTCTCGCCGGTTTGCAGGAAGCAACAAGACCTTGAGAGCAGGAGAAAAGACTACAGCAGGACTCAGACAGCGACCCACTGCTTCAGGCAGACACAGAAAGCTCATCTTTTTCAGAAAAGGAACTTGGAGAGGAAATGAAAGAATAAAAATTTATTGTGTCCAACTCTTATCAGATGAGATATTGTCACACTTTCTGGACTATGTATTGTTTCTACTTTTTCTGATGCTTCTACACTTTAAAGAAAAGAGAAGGGAAAAAATCCCACAGGCACGGGGGTCTGGCTATGGAAGGAGGAGCAGGGAGAGACAGACTAGACCGTGAGCAAGTAACTAGGAAATACGTGATTTCTAAGCTCTTGCCGATGTTTTAAACTGTGGAAGTAGATGGCCCTGTGCCTATAGGACACTTCAATGGGTGTTTAGATATCAGAACCGGGTCAAGAATTTGGTTTGAGTTGAGAGGGGAACTTTCTCTGTTTGTTTAAGAAAGTAAAATGAGTATAAGGATAGATCGACTATAGGCACAGACTTAGCAAGGTGTACCGAGTTACTGAATCCCAGTGCATGGAAGCTGGGGCTGTGCCCTCCATATTCCCCCAACTCTTCCTAAAGTCCCTGAAGGCTGCAATCCTGTCACCCTGCATCATACATCTACTCCCCAGGACCCCTATGGGAATCATGTTTTTCCCCAAGTGGCCCCCTTGCTCTGGCTACAGCCTTCTCCACATTCCCCTCCATACTCACCAGCTGCCCTGGCCAGCCTTCTGTGAATTCCTAAGTACCTGGAATGCAGGGCCAGAGCCGGAAGAGAAGATGAAGAAGATGGGAAAAGCTTATAAAAACCCAAGGAACCCAAAACAACAAACATCCCTCTTCGTCTTGCCAGTTACAGGGCTGTGCTTTCCTGCCCGCAAGTCTAAGCCTGGCTACCCATCATGCCTCAGATGCTTTATAGTGCTACTGTGCTGGGGGAGATAACCCTCCTCCCCAAGCCTGAGATGGTCCCTACTCCCTGGCCCTAACTGATGAGGGAAAATGGAAAAAGGCCAGTGGGCAGTAAGATTACCTCCTCACCATTCAGTTTACCTTGTAACCGCCAGGTTCAGAAGAGCAAGCAACTTTAGGAAATGGTGAACCTTTGATGTATATGTGAAAAATGAATGTAAAATTAATAGATGGGATATATCCTCTTATTTGTAATAGTGGTAGTTGAGGTGACAATGACATATTAAGAACATTTTTTTATTGGTGATTTAGTAGTGTTTTAGGGGTAAGGAAAACTATTTTCCAAACAGACTTGCATTGCCAATACTTACTGTGATAATGACATGTCTGCCCTATCTGCATTCCTCCACCTGTTATGATATATCAGGTACTACTTATTTTTTCCTCCAAATGTTAATCCCAATAAAGCTATTTCTCCTGGGGGGAAAATAAGTGAATAACTGCAAGTTTGTGGTTTGAGCCAGAAAATGGGAGAGAGGACTCAGGAGGAAAAAAAAAGTGGCAGTAGGCCAGGGCCTGTCGGGTATTATGGCTAATTTTAGAGTATTATGCCTATACTCAATGTTAGTGATTACCTGTAATTCCTACCCATTACCCACAGATAATCCCTAATTTAAAGTCTCCTGTGCACAAGAAGTGTGTTAGTGATAATTGGGGGTAGTTTAAAAAAACTGGGCAAGTGTTCAGCTTGAAGCAAAGATGTGCAGAAAATTAATAGTGGTCAAAGGAAGCAAGACACAGAGCACAACTCCAGAATTCAGGAAAATAAACATAATGAAAATTTAAGTAGAAGATATACCAGCTTTCAGATACACTTTAATATGAAAAGGAGATACTGTTATAAACCAAAATTAAATTTTAAAAGACTTCTCAAAAATTCTAAAGCAAAGTGAATCAAATGAGCCTAGGTCAATGGCATACACACACAAAGGAACTATTTCAAGATATTCTAAAACACATTAGTTGACTTTACATCTTAAGTAGCATAAACCCTAAAGACAAAATAACTACAAAAATATTTTAAATTGTTTGTACTCAATTGCCATAATGTTGTTTGCCTTGTTGGGTTTATTATTCTTAGACTGTTTTGTCTTTATAATGGGATAAAATAAATGAATATTTATTATCTTGACATTATTTAGAACTGGGGTTTTCACTATAGGACAAGAGGTTATAGGTAGAAGAACAATGAGGTTAAATTTAAAAAAAAATAATAATCCTGAATTTGAACTAAAATACCAGAATTAAGTCATGATGAATTTTATCTTTTGAAAATGGAAATCTTTCCTTGCTCTATCTGCTGAAAAGTCTACAAAATGTCCAACCCGGTAGCAATGAGCACCCATAGTATTCAGACTATGGTTTCTAAATCCCACCCCACCTCCCCACTCCCAAAAAAAGATTATTTTTAAAGAAATGGCTGATTCCAGTTCTGGGGTAGGAAATGAACAAGGTGAGTCTAAAATATCTTGTAATAAAAGTCAAAAAGGTAAATAAAGGATAACTAAGTTTTTGTCAAACAGACTCAGAATTTAAATTGAAAAAAATTGTCTACTATCCAAAGTTGAAGCAATTTGGCCATTAATAAGAATACATTTCAATGGCTTGGTATAATATCAAATATATTTGAATCCAAATCCCAAGTGATGCTAAAAAATAATGAAAACAAAAAAGAAATTCAGTAATTATGGAAAATTAAGAAACCAACTCATTATTCTGAAAACTGGTAAATATATGGAAAGGATAAAGCAATTAAGTTTTCTTTCCTACAAAGAGCTGTAGCTCAGGATAGCCAAATTGATGATGAGAGTAAGTTTTTCTTTATAAAAGTATTCCATATACTAAGTGAAGAAGAAATGATGGAATTAGGAAATCAATATTTGGTAGCTATAGATTAATTGATGGATCTAGACAATGATCATAAATGCTGTTAATGTCACAAAGAGAGATAGCTGGATATCATGGATTTCCTAATACAAGTACAGAAATTCATCAATGAAATGGTCTTGCAAAAAAAATAAAAAGTTAAACCTGAATAGATCAAGCCCTTAGATCTAACTAGCAATTTGGAGGAACAGAGAAACTCATTAAATGGCACCATGGGATCCAATTAGTAAAATCCAGACAGTGGAAAACCCTTTAGGACAGACAATTCAGTTTCTTCAACAGTTAAATTATAAAGAAAAAGAGAGCAAAAATGAGATGGAAGGGGAAGCTTTAGGTTAAAAGGGACTTATGATAGATAGCAACAATTGCAATGTGTGGAACTTGTTTGTATCTGGATTGAACCAAACTATTAAAAGAGAGGGGGTGGGGAGGGAGAGAGAGATGCAATTAAGGAAATGTGAACACTTACTGGACATTTTATGATATTAAGGGATTGCTTTCTATAATAGTAAGTGGTATTGTGTTTATGATTATGATTCTAGGTAAGAATACCTTTCTTTTAGGAATACATACTGAAATATTTATAGATAAATTGACATGATGGCTGGAATTTGCTTCAAGAAATAGGGGAGGGGATGGAGAGTACAATGTCAGTAAGTGGGAATATAGAGGAAACTAGATTGGCTGTGAGCTTACAATTGTTGAAGCTGTGATACATATGGGTTCATTATACTCTCGCTTTTAGTGTGCTTGAAATTTTCCCATAATAAAATTTTTTTAAGAAAGAAAGATTTAAAAAAAATGCTGGTTTTATTGGGCATAAGATAAATACTTGAATTATTTTTAAAACTTATTGTGGGGTCACCCCCAAAAAGCTGTAAGACTTGAGACTTCCAGGCAGCTAAAGTGAGGAGGGCCTATCTTCATTTTTGTCATCATCCCACATGGGTTGGGTTTCGACCAGAACGCTTTTCCTTTCCTAAATATATTTGTTTCCTTTTGTGGTATGTTTCCATGCATAGAAGTCCTCTCAGCTCTCCAGAGCAGAGCAAAGACTCTGAAACCAGCGCCAACAGGAAGGGTTCAATTCTGTACCATATACAAACTTGTCCATTAAGTAGGACAAAGAGTGGGTCATTAATTAGAATCCCAGGAACCAACTCTGGCCTGGAGTCTAATTTGTTGGCCAGTGGAGTGTTTACTTTTTTTCAGTGCCTTTAGTCAAAGTGTACACCATCATTCTCTATAAACCTATACACACTGACATCACCTGCCTGGCCCTGGGAGCCTGGGAACCTCTGACCCATACCCTAAATTCTAAGGGAATTCTGGCTCAAAGACTTCAAATTTTTCCTTATTCTGTAGCATTGGAAAACACCTTCTACCACAAAGCTACTAGCTTGCAATTCATTCTAATTCAGTGCCCTCCCTTTTACCCATTCTGCCTCTACCTTTCCATCTTGACACCAAAAGATTTATAGTAATCTGAATTGATTGACAAAAATATCTTCCTGTAGCTCAATAAAATCTTTTGCTTTACTTCCTGTAGCTCAATAAAATCTTTTGCTTTTCTCATGTTTTCCAATCAAAAACACATTTAGATTCTGAAAAACCATTAATTTGATCTGATATGGTGAGAAATGTCAATCCAGAGTAGCCTATCTCATTTAGATAAAGTAATTACAGTAGGATTAATCACTTTGCATTAGTCCTCCTTAAGTTTAAGATGAATCTGGAATTAGTTCATGGATATTACAATAGGATCATTCTGTGGGGAACATCCAGCATTTGAGGAGAAAATGATTGACATGCTTTCAAATTGCCTTAGAGGACTACAACTTGGAACAGTAAAGCAATCTGGGGGTAACAGAATGAACTAGACCTAGAATGAGCTTTGTAAGAGTTTAAAGACTGACCGTTCCTTGCCTTGAGCAAGTCATTTTACCTCTCTGATCCTCAGTTTCTCAGCTTTCTCTATGAAGTGGGAATAATTTTACCTACTTCATAGGGTTAGGGGAGGATTAAACAAGATTGTGAATGTGAGAGAGTGCTTGACAAATGGTAGATGTTCAGTTGTTGGTTCTTATTATATGAAAGTTGGCTGAAGCTTAGCCAAGAAAAGAAATTGGTTTGTGCTTTCAGAAGTCACAGATATATTTTAGAGAAAACTGAGTAGATATTAGTCAGCAAGACCCAGCACAAAGAGAGGAGACAATGACATTGAAAAGATACTGCCTTGCCATTTAGAAGAAGGTGAAGGAGATGCTGAATTGGAGACTGCTGTGGACTAAATGTTTCTGTCCCAAAAAATTTATGGGTTGAAGCCCTAATGCCCAATGTGATGGTACCTGGAGATGGGGTCTTTGGGAGGTCAGTAAGTCATGACAGTGAAGCGCTCATGATGGGATAAGTGCCCTTATAAAAAGAGACAGGAGAAAGGTCATCTCTCCCTCCACCATGTGAAGATACAAGAAGGCAATCATCTGCAAAGCAATAAAAGGATCCTCACCAGAAACTGAATCAGCTGGCACCTTGCTCTGGAACTTCCCAGCCTCCAGAACTGTGAGAAATAAATTTCTGTTGGTTAAGCAACACAGTCTAGAATATTTTGTTATAGCAGCCCAAGTGGACTAAGACAGAGACTTAACACATTTCTTGCAAGTTCCTGGGCTCAAGAATTCTTCTCCTAAAATGGATGATTTATAAAAAAATTGAAGGCTGTGTCCAAAATGCATATACTATACCTAGAATGTTTGCTCTAACCCAGTGGTCGGCAAACTCATTAGTCAACAGAGCCAAATATCAACAGTGCAATGATTGAAATTTCTTTTGAGAGCCAAATTTTTTTAACTTAAACTTCTTCTAATGCCACTTCTTCAAAATAGACTCACCCAGGCCGTGGTATTTTGTGGAAGAGCCACACTAAAGGGGCCAAAGAGCCACATGTGGCTCGCGAGCCACAGTTTGCCGACCACAGCTCTAATCAATGTATTGGAATGGATGATTGTTTCATCTATAGATGAAGGTCTTTGGCAAAGAGGTATCTAGACAGCAACATTTATAACATCAATTGGTAGGTTGGACTTTAATGACTTCAATTTGGACGAAAGACTATGTTTATGTTTTTACAAAAGCTGGTCAATGGAATACGAAAAGGACTGAGCATTTTCACCATGACCTGTGTTCATGAAATTGCTCTATTCATTGATAGGGTAAAAGGTACACCTGGGTCACCTCAAATTGTAACTGAGAGCAGAGTCTAAGTTAATCTTGTGTGAAACTTAGTCAATACCAGTCTCTTCTCAGGACCAAACGATGGTAAAAGATAGGATGAAAGTGTTTCAAAAAAAAAAAAAGAGTCTCACCTTGCTATTTTCTGGCCAAACCCCTGTGTAAACTTGAATAAAATTTCTAACATCTTTAAGGCTCAGTTTCCATTTATAAAGGATCAGAATAGTAACTACCTTCTACTGCTTTGTATAAATTCAGTCAGATTATCTTGAGCTCAGTGTAATAGCAACATCCCCAGGAAAGATAAAACAAGTCTTCCTTACCAGTTTGACAATTCGGGACCTATTATATATGTATCCAGTGATGGATTAGATGCTGTATCTTATATCACTTTGATTTGTTTTTATAAGAGCATGAGAACTTAAAGCAGGCTGCAAACCCTTTCAGTAGAAAATAATCCCCAAGGAGAAATATTGGCCATTGTTTGGGTGTCAGGAAAAAAACTGTCTATATATTTTGAGTCAGGAGCTTACACTGTGGACAGATCATCAGCAGAATTCCCAGTGCCCTGCCACGTGGGGTGTAGGGATGTCAGACTTCCTGTTAGGCGCTCAGTCTGCTGAGAAAGAAAACATCTGGCAGAAGGGCTTCCTTGGCATGCAGCATCTCAGACTCGGCCAAGGGAATAGTACACTCTGACCTTTACCTAAGATAGCAGAGGAAGTGCCCGGCCAGTGTGGCTCAGTGGTTGAGTGTTGACCTATGAACCAGGAGGTCATGGTTTGATTCCTGGTCAGGGCACATGCCTGGGTTACAGGCTTGATCCCCAGTGTGGGTGTGCAGGAGGCAACCAATCAATGATTCTCTCTCATTATTGATGTTTGTTTCTCTCTCTCTCTCTCTTTCTCTCCCCCTCTTCCTCTCTGAAATCAATAAAAAATATTTTTAAAAATAAGAAGTAACAAGTTAGCAGAGGAAGAGAGGTTGCAGGGGTCGTGTAGTGAGGCCTCCATGGATGGCAGAGATGGTAAAAAGGAATCATCCCACTGATCAGCAAGGAGAGAGGGAGGGGTACAGGTGGATTTCCAGCTACACTGCCAAGCTGACTTGAGTCATCTTCAGTCTTAGCTTCCCCTTGTTCAAGAATGAAAGACCTAGAGCCTATTCTTCATATTCAATTCTCGCTAGTGAATAAAACAAGCCCTGAGCTCCTACGTGAGAGAAAGTAGCCTCACAAGGCTTGTGAAGATGTGAATGGGCACTCCAACCTCCTGACACATCTCTGACTTTGATTTCACTTCTCAGGAGCCCAGTTTCATTACAACCAAGTGCTTGATTCTGCAGCAATGCCACGGAGGGAGACAATGAAATTATACCCCTTTGTTTGGACTTCAGTGGCATCCCAAACCACAGAAACTTTCCATGATATCACCTCCCCTTAATGTGAATATTTACTGCCTGCATCCCTTGAGTAATATCTTCTTTCTTTCACACTCTGTTCAATTTCAAGTTTCAATTTCAGTAATTTGACTGACATGACAATATACACAAATGCTGCTGGAGTTGATCCAGCAATGCTCCATGTCTGGGGCCCGTTTTATATCATCTCTGTCTTTCCTATTATTCTCCATCTCTCATTTGGTGATAAGCTGTCACAGAACAGGGAGATTATCTGGCTGTCCTTATTTTCCCTAGAAGTTATGGAGAATTCTCCCTTCCATCTTAGAAAACAGTCTATTCCACTTTCAGACAGTTTAATAAAAAGTGCATTATCCATTTTCTTCATATTTCACACACAGGAGGCTTCTCGTCCATCTCCCAAACTCCCCTGATTTTAAAGTCTGTCTTATATGTTTCAAATCTTCTCTGCTTGTTTGTTGCTTTGCTGTTGTTGTTTATTTTACATTTCCGTGGGATGTTTTTTTGTTTTTGTTTTTGAATTTTGAATCTTAAAGCTACTAAACACCTGAAGCATATATTAGTTTACTGGGCTGCCATAATAAATTACCACAAACTTAGATGGCTTAAAACAACAGAAATTGATTGTCATCAGTTCTGGAAACCAGAAATCTGATATCAAGGTGTTGGCAAGACTCTCTCCAAAGTCTCTGAGGGTCTTTCCTTATCTCTTCCTAGCTTCTGATGGCTATAATCCTTGGCATTCCTTGGCTTGTAGACATCTTGCTCCAATCTTTGCCGCTATAGATGCATAATGTTCTTCCTGTGTCTGTGTCCATGTCCAAATTTCCCTCATCTTATAAAGACAACAGTCATTGGGTTAGGGCCAACCCTAATTAAGTATGACCTCATCTTAACTTGATTGCATCTGCAAAGACCCTGTTTCCAAATAAGGTCACATTCCCAAGGACTGGGGTTGGGACTTGAACATATCTTTTAGGGGGACACAGTTCAGCCCATAATAGGGTATTTTGTGGAAATAAAACATTGTGTTAATTTGACTCTCTCGGTGCCCCCATTCTGGGACAACAAAGCAGGACAATCACACTCTGGCTTACAGCCTGGATTTTAGAACATTCTCATAAGAAATATTTAAATCTGGAAGTAACCTCCCCACCACCAGCCAAAAAAAAGTTCTCAGACATTCCTATGTGTATTGTTTGCTGGTGACCAAATATACAGAACCTGAGAGAATATTCTCATAGATGTAATAAAGTGCTGATAGCCATGTAACTCACCTCTTCCCATCTCCTATTGTACAAAATACAGGCACCTGAGAGATACAAAATAAGCAGATGTCAACGGAGAAGTATAGCACCATAGCATTCCCAAGGATATGTCTGTGTGTAAACACACACACACACACACACACACACACACACACACACACACACACGCTAGAGTGTGTGTACATGTTTTACACGTTCTTTTCTTTAGTAAGGCTGGTTTTGAGAAGTTTTCTCTGTGTAGAATAATCAGCTATCTTGATGTCAGTAATTCTAATGGCTAAGAAAGTGTCCTCGTTTCTTCACCATGAAGGCCAGGGGAATACACGGCTAATACGCATCCTGTGGATGCTGAGGGCACTGGAGATCGCCTCCCTCTCAGTTAGCCAGCATGACCACACTGGGCCATCCTCATGCAGCCTCAGCCACAGCAGCAAAAGTCCCCTGGCCCAGATACAGTCCCTCACCTCCTATGTCCAGCCGATCTCCACATCTACCTGTTTCACCTCTCCCTTCTCTCCTCTTCTCTCCAGTTCCTCCATTTCTGTCCCGTTTAGACCTTCATCATTTCTCATCTGAACGGTTGGAACAGTCTCCCAATTGGTGACTGTGCTACAAGGCTTGCCCCTTCCAATGCTACTTCCATTTCTTTAAGAGAGGTCTTTTTAAGGCCCCAGCTTCTCAATGCTCAGAAACCTGCTATGGCTCCTCGTCCTTGAAAGCAGAGGTTGTGACTTCTGTGCACATCAGAATCACCAGGAGAGCTTGTTAAAGTTAAGATTGCTGCCCTAACCAGTTTGGCTCAGTGGATAGAATGTACCTTGGTTGCGGGCACATCCCCAGTAGGAGGTGTGCAGGAGGCAGCTGATCAATGTTTCTCTCTCATAGATGTTTCTAACTCTCTATCTCTCTCCCTTCCTCTCTGTAAAAAATCAATAAAAAATAAAAAGTAAATGTTTTTAAAAAATTAAGATTGCCAACCTCACCTCTAGAGTTCCTTATCCAGTTGCTGGGATGGGACCCAAGAATCTACACTTCCAGCCATTCTCCAAAGATGCTGATACCACGCTTCGATGGCACTGGCTTAGAGAATAAAGTTTCAAGACAATCCGTGGCCCAGCCCTGCCTGTTTCTCTTGTTCTGTTTCCTTTCACTCTCCCCACTGACACTTTAACCATCTACTTATATTTTCCAGCAAACAGAATTCTGTTTCCTGTGGCTGTCATATCCCATGCTTATTGCTAGCAATTTGCTTTCTCACTTTGTCTGCCTTCAAATCCTTGCTGCAGCATCACTGCCTCAGTGAGGTCTCCAGTGAGATCTTCATTTGTCCCCCACCTGGTGCTTTCCATTATTTTTCTATTTTTATATACCCTTCAATCCCTCCCTAATCCGGCTATGGGATCCTTGAGGGCTAAAATCATACCCTTTGCCTTGCTGCCCCCAATACCCAAGAGATGCTCAATCAATGCTTATATTTCTGCAATGAAGAGAACTGGTCAAAGAAGAGTGCACTGTCAGTGCAATGTCTAGCCTGCACAAAAGTCTCTGCTATCCTTTTGTGAGGCTTGTAAATCCTCATGTCATCTGTATATAGGATATCCCTTAGCATTCTGCTTGTGATCATTTACACTTAGAGGATAAGGAAACGTACAGGAGGACCTGTCTGTGTACAGGACTTTCCCTTCACCATACTTTTATCAATGGGAAATAAAAAATATATAAAAGTATGTCTAAAAATACTTTAGTGACAAGCAAACATAAACCAAGAAAAACAGGCTTCTTCCACAGGATGAAAAGTCCAAAGACAGTGGAAAACAACACAGGTTGGTTTAACATCCACTGTGGTGAGAAAGCTGCCACAAGGAGGAGCTTTCTAGATTACAGAGGCCCATCATAGTCTGCACCCATCTCCAAGAAAGCTAGCCAGGCTCATCTGGCACAAAAGGAATATGCAAATAAGGGGGCTGAGAGCAGCAAACCACACCCACAACTGGTGACGACAGGAAAGCTGGGCAGGATCAGGAGAGAGGCCTTGGCAAGAAGGGTTTGGGCTTTGTGTTGCATGATTAGGAGCTGCTGAGACACTCCACACCTGCCATTTCACCTGTTGATCCTGGTGAGCTCAGTGTAGGTGATAATCATGGGCAGAGCCACACTACCAGCCCTCATTGCTACGTGAAAAGGCCAGCCTAGTCTACAGCCTCTATAAGTATCATCTTCCCATACTATTCAAGAGCTAAGGTCACCACACTTTCTACCTGCACATCACCCCAAGTAAACCTAGGTGAAGACTTTAATCATTATAATGCCACTGTCTCCCAGAAGTTATTACTGCCCCAATTACCACTGGCATAGAGGTTCTTATTCCCACCCTACTGGTGAGTAACACAGCTCCCAAATGCCATCCAGGGCTCTGCTTTTTGCAATCACTGCTAATATCAACTTGTGCAGCAGAGAACAGAGCTGAGGCAAGGGGCTTTTGTGTTTTACTTAATTAAGGAATTTGACCGAAGGAGGTGGAGTGAGGGTCAAAGGAAGTACAACTGAGAAGGAGGAGGAGCAAAGAGAGGCACAAGATCCTGGCCAGCATTAAACGAGTCTGACTGCTTGATCGTGCAGCACCATCCCTAGGAAGCACTGTAAGAACCATCCATCAGAAGGCAAAAGGAAGCAGAATCTATCCACTGGATCTCACCTCCCATTAGCAAAGGTTCCTCCCATGAAGGAGACCTGCACTTCCAAGTAGCATGTGCTACTTGAGAGCAGTCTTACCAACAGTAAAACCCTGGGGCATAAGGCAAGAGGCACCTGATGCAAGCATGAGGCAGGGCACTGACAGCTTATGTCTGTAAATTCCAGTAGAATTCATGCATATTTGGTTATCAAAGTGACAGCTAGAACAAGAGACAAAGAGGCCCTGAGATGGTATATAAGAGACATTCAATACAAATAGTATACAAAACAGTATCTCTGCTCTCGAGAGCTTACTTTACATTGGCCAGGAAAGAGGGGGGAGATTGATATTTTACAAATAAAGTCATCTATAATAATAAAAGCATAATATGCTAATTAGACAAAACAGCAGAACAGCCTTCCAGACGTCATTCCAGACATCCTTCCAGATGAAGCCATGATGGCGAGGGCCGAGGCAGAGGCAGTCAGGGGTGATCAGGCAGGCAGGTGAGTGGTTAGGGGTGATCAGGCAGGCAGGTGAGTGGTTAGGGGCGATCAGGCAGGCAGGTAAGTGGTTAGGGGTGACCAGGCAGGCAGGCAGAGTGGTTAGGGGTGATCAGGCAGGCAGGCAAGCTGTTAAGGGTGATCAGGCAGGCAGGCGAGTGGTTAGGGTCATCAGGCAGGAAGGCAGAGGGGTTAGGGGCAATGAGGCAGGCATGCAGAGTGGTTAGGGGTGATCAGGCAGGCAGACGAGTAGTTAGGGGCATCAGGCAGGCAGGCAGAGTGGTTAGGGGCGATCAGGCAGGCAGGCAGAGGCAGTTAGGGATGATCAGGCAGGCAGGCAAGGGATTAGGGGCGATGAGGCAGGCATGGAGAGTGGTTAGGGGCGATCAGGCAGGCAGGCAGGCCAGCAGTTAGGAGCCAGTGGTCCTGGATTGCAAGAGCGTTGTCCGACTGCTGGTTTAGGCCCAATCCCAATTCCTGCAGGATCAGGCCTAAACCAGCAGTTGGACATCCCCCAAGGGGTCCCAGACTGCGAGAGGGTGCAGGCTGGGCTGAGGAACACCCCCCCCCCCCGCCCTCCCCGCCGCATGCACGAATTTCATGCACCGGGCCTATAGTATGTTTATAATATATAAAGTAGTGGTAAGTACTGTACATATTAAAGAGGGCCTATCAACAAATACTTTTTATTATAGAGACTAGAGGCCCAGTGCACGAAAATCATGCATGGGAGCGGGGTGGACCCTCAGCCTGGCCTGCACCGTCTCCAATCCAGGACCCCTAGGGGGATGTCCTAATTTTCATTAAAATTAGGATCCCGCAGGGACTAAACCGGCAGTCGGACATCCCTCTTGCAATCCGGGACCACTGGCTCCTAACCACTCTCCTGGCTGCCTGATCACCCCTAACTGCCCTCCTGATTGTCCCTAACCATCTCCACCTGCTGGCCTGATGCCCCTAATTGCTCCCCTGCCAGCCTGATCGCCCCTAACCACCTCTTCCTGCCAGCCTGATCACCCCTAACTGCCCTCCCTTGCCAGCCTGATCACCACCTAACTTCCCTCTCCTGCCAGCCTTATTGCCCGCTAACTGCCCTCCCCTGCCAGCCTGATCGCCCCCTAACTGCTCCCCCCTGCTGGCTGATCACCCCCTAACTGCTCCCCTCTGCTGGTCTGATTGCCCCCTAACTTCTCCCCCCTGCCAGTTGATCGCCCTCTATCTGCTCCCCCCTGCCGGCCTGATCACCCCTAACCGCCTCTGCCTCGGCCCCTGCCACCATGGCTTTGTCTGGAAGGACGTCCGGAAGATGTCTGGAAGATGTCTGGTCTAATTAGAATATTACCCTTTTATTAGTATAGATTTTTACTAATAAAATCCTTTCCAAAAGCATGTTTAAGGAATGTTAGCTTTGACATTGCCATCTGATGACACTAAAAGGCCTACAGAATTAAGAAACTTGGGTCACTTATGAACAGCTTGGTCTTAGGTAAGTCATTTAACTTCCCTGAATATGTGTTGTCTCGTTTTTAAAATAGGTGTGTTAACATCTTCTAATGCTTTTTTGACAGCTTTATGAGATATAATTTAAAAAAACAATAAATTTCAAATATTTAAAAAGTGTACAATTTGGTAAGTTTTGGCCTATGTATACATTGAAATTATTACCAAAATAAAGATAATGAACATATATTACTTCCAAAAATGTCCTCTTCCCCCTTTCCCTCCCACCCTAGTTTGCCCTTCTCTCCCCTAAGCAACTGCTGCTCTGCTTTCTATTACTATCGATCATTTTGCATTTTGCAGAATTTAATATGAATGAAATCATACAGTATATATTTGTATGTGTGCGTGATTTTGTTCACTCGGTATAATTATTTTGAGATTCATCATGTTGTAGTATGTATCAATAGTGTCATGCTCAAGCAGCCTCTTAGATCTTAAGATGTTTCATCTTAGATCATTTATAGTCTTCAAGCTCACTGATTTGTTTCTTCTGCAATGTCCAATCTGCCCTTAATTACATTAGTGTATTTTTCATCTCACACATTGTAGTTTTCATTAAAGTTCAATTTCAATCTTTTTAATACTTTCTGTTTCTACTTAGCTTTTTGTCTTTGTCTGTGTTGGCTCTGAATTGATTTCAGTTGATAAAATTTTCTCCTTGTTGTGGTTTGTATTTTCCTGCTTCTTTGTATGTCTGGTAAGTTTTTATTTGAAGTCAGACATTGTGATCTTATCTTTTTGGGAGCTGGATATTTTAGCATTCCTATAAGTGTTATTTAGATTTGTTTTAAGATGCAATTAAACTATTTAGAAATTGATCTTTTTAGGTCTTATTTTAAAGATTTGTTAAGTGCGAACCACAGCTGTCTAGAACTAATTCTTACTACTGAAGAAAGATCCTTCTGAAATCTATAAGCAATGCCATGTGCATTCATTATGGTAGTTTTCAGTCTGATTATTGGGAACAGGCATATTCTCAGTCCTGTATGAGCTCTGGGCACAGTTAACTCTAACTCTTTTGGGTGGTTCTTTACCTGGCCTTAGTTATTTCCCTTACTCTTCTGACCAGTAATTGATAGACACCCTCTATATATCTCTAAACTAACCTCTAGACTGATCCCTGGACTTCAGAACTCAAGTTGTCCTGGTCTCTGCAGACTCTCAGCTTCCTTAATGCAGGGAGTCTACCAGTCTCTGCCTGGGTCCTCCTTCCCTGTACCCTGGCCTGTAAGCTGGGGCCCGTCATAGGCTCCCCTGTTCACTTCTCATCTTTCAGGATCATTGCCCTCTATTGCCTGATAGCCATATCTTGAAAACTACTGTTGCATATATTTTGTCCATTTTTATTGTTGTTATTTCAGACAGTTGGGTAAATCTTGGCCCAAAGTAGAAGTTTTCTGTAATGCTTATAAGAATTAGCGGCAATAGCCCTAGCCAGTTTTGCTCAGTGGATAGAGCATTGGCCTGCAGACTGAAGAGTCCCCGGTTCGATTCCAGTCCAGGGCACATGCCCAGGTTGCGAGCTCAATCCCCAGTAGGGCACGTGCAGGGGTCAGCTGATCAATAATTCTATCTTATCATTGATGTTTCTATCTTTCTCCCTCTCCCTTTCTCTCTGAAATCAATAAAAAATATATATTTTTTAAAATTAGCGGCAATATATTGAAGCTAACAGCCCAGTTCCTGGCCTCTGGTAAGCATTCAATAATGACAGTGAAGCCCTAGCCAGTTTGGCTCAGTGGATAGAGCATCGGCCCACAGAAGGGTCCCGAGTTCGATTCTGATAAAAGGCATGTACCTCAGTTGCAGGAGCAATTTCCCGGCCCTGGTCAGGGTGCATGCAGAATGCAACCAATCAATATGCTTTTCTCACATCGATGTTTCTCTATCTCTGTCTCTACCTCTCCCTTCCACTCTCTGGAAATCAATGGAAAAATATACTCGATGAGGATTAACAAAAAAATAATGATGATGATGACAGCGATTATAGTGCTGGTGGTGGTGGAGGAGGAGGGTAATATTGCTGTTAATGTCCTCATTATGATTAATTGTAATTAAGTTTCCCCAGAACTCAATAGCCTGTAAGTATGAGAAAGATCATATTAGCAGCAAAAAAAACCAGATCTCTGTCCTGCAAAATCTCTCCAGGATCTCTGGTGGCTCCAAGGCATTTCATGAATGTACTCTCCAAGAGGAATTCTTGCACTAGCACTGTTCTTCCTCTACTATCCACCCTGGCTCTTCGTCGCTGCTCCACAGGACATCGCAGACGCCATCGCTGCTGTGCTGGGCCCATGTTTTCTTTCACCTGCATCTCAGCTGACCATGATGGTCTCTGTCATTGCCCCAGCAGGCACTATGGTCTCTGTTTCTGCTCTTCTGGACCCAGAAATTTCTACTTTCTTGGATATAATATCTCCTTCTTGCTTCCCCAGAAAGTACCACCAATATACCAGAGTCCTCTTGGTGCCAAAGTGGTCAGCTCCAAATGATGGCAGGCCTCTCTCCATCTGACACCTGGTCATAGAGAAAGTGAACTGTTTGTGTTCCAATGTCTGCCAGACTGTTTAAGAGTGCTGGCTCTTTCGAAACTTACTCTCAGTGACTCTAATATCCACAGGATACGAACACTTGTTATCTCTTTCCTGTTCACTGTTGCAATTCCACACATAACACCGTGACTGGTACGTATTAATTCCTCAATAAAAGTGTTTTGGAAGAACGGATGAGTCCAATGAGAACTGGACTAGGAGAAAATAAGGGGACTCTGCCAACAACTAAAGCTTTTGTCTGAATACATGAACTGTGCTTGGCTCCTTCTCCCATCAGGGTGAGTTCATACAGAAGGCTCATCAGTCTCCATTACACAGAACTATCTGGCAAAAGAGCTCCTCCAATCTGCCAGTCATGCCAAGGAACCTGAAGTACACTATCAGGCAGTAGGCCAAGAAGTCACTGCTATCCTATTTCCCATCTTAAATAATGCCCAGCTATGTCATCCAACCAGGCTTGCCAGACAGTGTTAAACAATATGCAGCAGATGATAACTATGCAGTCCAAAGAACACAAGGCTTACAAAATACAGCCCCAATCTGGCCCATAAAATTTAACATTGTTTTCCTTCTCTTTCTTCCAAGTCCATCCCTTGTTGGTGCAGAAAAATCCAAATTGTAAAAACGTTAATTTCCTATCCCCTGTTGCCATAAAAAAAAAAAATTCCAAAATATATGCAAAAATCTTCCTTCCACAACTTGCTTTCCTTTCCGCTCACTCCAGCCAAAAGGGTCACACTCAAGGCAGAATCATCTCTGGGGTCCTTCTTCAATAGCTGTGACCTACTTCACCTTCCTTCCAGTCTCTCATGTGTTCCAGTTCCTCAAAAATCCAGGCAATTAACAGGATACATAAGAATGCCACTGCACCAGTTCTGCCCCACAAAATTGTAAAAATACAAGCAAATCCCCATATTAAATGTGGCTGCTGCCACAATTCTCAATGCAATCCTCAAATTCCTATGCAGTAGTATTTCCCAAGTGGTGACAGCTCTAGGACATAATGCATCTATTGCAGCCTAGAACTACCCTTACCACACTGCACGGTCACAACACAGGACTAACCCTTTGCTCATCACAATCTTGCAGGTGGCCCACTGACTCTTTGGAAAGAGTCATTGACTCCACTCATCCTGGCAGACCATTGCCAGAGTTAACTACTTCCTGCTGCTCTGACCATGTGGAGGATTCTATTGTTTCCAGAGACATCTTCCCCTGGACCCTCTCTCTAGAACACAAGCTCTAGCTGTCTTCTAAAGCCCCTAAAGTACATGGCCACAGAAGACCCTGGACATCCTTCTCATGGGCTTTGAGTCTTTGGCTCTCTTGATATGTCCCTTCTGCTACTGAATCTGCTCCCTGCATCCTGCATTGCCAAGCAGCCCACGCATGGTTGGCAATGCTACATGGCCTACAGCTAGGAGCTCACCTGTTTATCAGAGGCCACCACTAGTAGCTTTCACCCTGTGTGTCACAGACCTGGTTTGCACTGCAGGCCGTGGTCTGAGCACCTGAGGCCACAGTGAAATGTGCTATTTGACTGAGCTGAGTTGCTGCTGGAAAACTTCATCACAGGATCCATTAAAATGGTCTGCAGCTGGCCGTGGAGGAAAGTGCCTTGGTGTCAACTGCAGCAATGACCTCAGCAGACCAGCCGTCCAATGTGCAATGTAGGTCTCTGGGCAATGAGAGATGAGGATAATGAGCAGGGCCTCAGTGGTCATTCAGTTACTCAGACTAATCCCAGGCTTAGGGGAAGTAGGGCAGAAAGAGGCCCACTGGGTCACATGCCATGCAGTGAAAACCACTCGATTCATTACCGTGGAAAGTGATATGGGCTAGTGCCGTGGTCGGCAAACTGCGGCTCGCAAGCCACATGCGGCTCTTTGGCCCTTTGAGTGTGGCTCTTCCACAGAATACCACGGCCTGGGCGAGTCTATTTTGAAGAAGTGGCGTTAGAAGAAGTTGAAGTTTAAAAAATTTGGCTCTCAAAAGAAATTTCAATCCTTGTACTGTTGATATTTGGCTCTGTTGACTAATGAATTTGCCGACCACTGGGCTAGTGGTTTAACATTTGGACTTGAGAAACCCAAGGGCCTGTGTTTGAATATCTTCACCACTATATGTTATTGTGAGACTTCAAAAGACTTCCAGCTAAACGTTCTAAGATTATTCCCTGGTCTGTAAAATTAGGATAATGATAGAACCTACTTTTCAAACTGAGAATGTTATGTGATGATGCATCTAAAGCACTTGTCATGGGGACTTGACAAACACATGACAGTTTGTGTGCTCAGTAAATGGAAGCAGTTAGGTAGTAGGAAGAACCCGGACTTAGTCAGAGCTGGGATCAAACTCCAGCCATGCCATCTCTGCTGTAGCCACCAAGACACGCAACCTCTCTGAATTGTAATTCCTCATCTGCACAAAGAGAAGAAGAATTGCTTCACAGAGTTGTTGGAGAATTTGAGGAGTTAGTGTTTATACAGTGACTGGCACTAAGCAGATACTCATTAAATGGACTCTAAAGATCCCACCTCACTTCACCCAGCTGCTTCCCAGGGTTGTGCCTGAGAAGCTGGACCCTGTCACACAGCAATTCCTCAGTAGTGATTGGTTCTGACCACCAGATCACTGCCTCTCTTTGGGGACATTCCCACATCTGTGCTTCAACCTCTGACCAGCATCTCCACTAGGACTAAACACCTTCCCTTAATGCACTTCCTTTATCCTCCCCATCCTTAAAAATATGTTTCCCTTTTTAATTAATTTCTTATTTTATAATAGTTTTAATTTTACAGAAAAGTTGCACATAGTGTACAGAGTTCCCATATACCTACCCCACACTCTGTTTCTGTTAACATCTTAAATAAATATGGTATACTTGTCACAACTAATAAACAAATATTGATACATTATAATTTGCTAAATTCCATACTTTATTTAGATAGCTTATTTTATCTAATGTCATTTTTCTGTTCCAGAAATTCATCCAGATACCTTACATTTAGTCATCATGTCTCCTTAGAGCCCAGTCAATGATGACAGCTTCTCAGACCGCCCTTGTTTTTGATCATCTTAACATCAAGAAGAGGTATTTTATAGGATGTTCTTCACTTTAGAATTGCCTGACTGATATTTTTCTCATGATGAGACTGAGTGTCTGGCATCTTAGGGAGGAAGATCTTTACAGAGATAAAGTGCCATTCTTGCCACATCAGATCACAAGGACAAGACGGCAATGTGACTTGCCAATGCTGATTCTGACCTCATCACCCAGCAGAGGTAATGTTGTCAGGTTTTTCTACTGTAAAGTGTGACTCTTTTGTCCCCTTTTCCATTTTACGCTCTTTGGAAGGAGGTGACTATGCACAGCACACCCTAAGGAGTGGGGAGTCGTGGTTCACCCTAAGATGGAGTATCCACATGAATTACTTGGAATTCTTCTACACAGAAGATTTATCTTTTTTCCACCATTTATTTATTTATTCAATCATTATTTATATCCCCATGGATTTATGGATATTTATTTTATTCTTTGGGACTATAATCCAATATTGCTTTATTTATTTTCTTGCTCAATCTGTTCCTGCATTGGCCATTGGGAGTTCTTTCAGCTGGCTCCTGTGTCTCTTTGACACACCCGATCATGGTGTGTTTTGAACAATTCCTTACTTTCATGATTCTCCAGGCTGATCTTGTACATTCCAGTCCCAGCCCTAGAATGAACCATTTCTCCAGAAGCCTGGTTCCTTTGATCGGAGAATGGTATTGGAGAGACCAAGACTTGGCTCAGCTCCTGGAGAATCATTGTGCCTTGGCCCTCTCAGCTGACAGACAAAGAAATATATGTGTATGTGCTAACCCATTTATATATACATATCTAGAAATATTTCCATACAGAATTTATAAGGTGTCCCCAAAAGATAATACACACTTTTTTCTGATAGGTCAATTGATGTTTCTTTCTTTTCAGATTTAACCCATTAAAATTAATAATTATTCAATGTATGTATACATTTTTGGGACAATATATGTAGATATATATTTGCATCTATATTAAGCTCAATATGAGATCAATGTCTCCAACTCTAATCCAGTGCCACATAGATTATTCTAGCCCCCTCCCCTTGCTTGTCTATGACCTACCACGCCATCAGTGAAAAACCTGACTCGCACCATCCACCATCCATTTACTTCATTCTTCAATTCCAGTATACATATATAGTGGTTTCAGAATTGTTAACCTGTACCCCCATGGGAACTAAGTTACCAGCTATCTTTAATAATAAAAACATAATATGCTAATTAGATCATATGACCTTCCGGACAAAGCCGGGGCTGCGAGGGATCCAGGCAGCCGCTGTGGCTGTGAGGGAGGGATCCAGGTAGTGGATGTGACTGTGAGGGAAGGATCCAGGCAGTGGATGTGGCTGTGAGGGAGGGATCCAGGGAGTGGCTGCGGCTGTTAAGGCCTACTCTTGCACGAATTTCGTGCATCGGGCTTCTAGTATATACTATGTTTCTATGCAGTTCCTTTTATCTTTAGTCTATGGTGTTCATTCATTTCCTAAGTTGCTTAGGTCAGCATCTTTTCTCCCACACCTTTCCCTGGTGCAGCATTGTAAATCTATTTCCTTCAGGCTCTGCCCCCTGTTGACTTTGTGGCTTTTTTCTCCATTAGGTGAGATAGGAAGGCTGAAGAGAATTCTTTCCCCTACCCTGCCCTTCCCTGACTAGGACAAGATCTCAGTATTGTGCTCCAGCAAAGCCCTTTTTCCAGGAGATGGGCCTTTGCTAAAGAGAAGAGTCTGGGCCTGGTTCACAGGGATAACTCTTTCTCTTCCCATCAGAGCCAAAGGAGATCTTTTTAGAATCTTCACTGTGAAATATGTTGGGATTATTGTAGTGAAAACCTATAAAAATGTGGATTACTATCTAAGACTATGGCCCAGTGGGGTCTGTCACTGTGGTACTAGTACATTCTCAGCCTTCTGCAATTCACACAAATTTCCATTTAAATGTTCCCACTAGTTTATAGCTAAGACAAAATAGATGCTGCCAGTGTGAGGATTCATTTCTTTCTGAAACCTCTCCCTGTGGCTTCCTCTCTGATAAGCAAATCTTGGTGTTCTCTCTCTCTCTCTCTCTCTCTCTCTCTGTCTCTGTCTCTCTCCCAAGTTTAAACATCAGGGTTGAAACTGGAAATTCCCTCTCTCTTCATCAAGATACTACCTTTCTTCATCCTCTCCCCTTACTGGTCTCCCAACTTGCAGGCCCCACCTCATCCATCTGCTGTCAAACTTTATCAGACCAGCCTGCAGGGCCTTCTCCTTCCTCTCAACCCTGATTTTATAATCTACCTGTTGGAAATTTACTCATGAGCTGGCTTGGACCTCCCATGTCTTACACTATTAATTATTATTAAGCTATCATGATGATGCTATTGTTTTTCTCACATATTTATGTAACCTGAGTGTCCCAAGGCCAAGGTCACTTTACCACTGTGGACCATGATCTGACAAATCAATAGCCCCAATTCACCAAAAGAAAGGCCACCTCCAACCTTCCTCTTCCCTGTGTTTCTTTGGAAGGCCCTGCAGATAGGGAAATAGGTGTCTCATGTATAGTTCTGGCTGGTGTCTTCTCCACTGTAGTCCATCCTTCTTAGCCCACTGATGCTCTGGCCAAGCGTGCCTGCCACAATGTGCTCACTGTCCACTTAGACCTCTCTTCTTGATTGCCAAGGCATAAGGAGATCTACCTGTGAAACCTCGTTACTGGCCTCATCATATCCTGGGCTTACACCTTCCAAATAGAGAAAACCATTGTTCTTCTTGAGTCCTAAGCACTGGTTTTGGGGGTGAGGATTAGCATGGCAAGAGGGATACCTACTTGGACCCCTAAATTCAGTTTTCCTTTTTTTCCCCCTCTCTGTAGAGATTTTTCCTATTAATCTACTATGTTTGCACAATAGATAAGCAAGTAACTTAAAAAGTATGCAGTCATTTGCATATATATATATATATATATATATGTATATATATATATATATATATATATATATATATATAATCTTCAATAGTGCTGTGCTGATCATAAAATATTTTTTTCTCTTATGCTGTATAAAAGCTAACTGCACACTTCTGATGCCAATTTTCTTTTTTCCATGAACTTAAGTTGGTCCACTGTGGTGCTAAATTAGGAGGTGCAAATATCCATACTCCGGTTAAATGTGTGTTCAAGTCATACTATTTGCTTCTCCAGTGGCCTTCTTTTTAACATTAGTTTCATTTGCAAACTAAAAACCCCCAAGTCTGGGGGGAACAATGTATACCTGACACTCATATAAGGAACTGGGTTGCCTCTTCTTTTTTCATGGGCCTGTTTCACTTCCCTTACCTTGGTAAAATTACTGGTCAACAAGCTCATTATGTATATTTATGTGTTTGTCTCCTAATTTTTAGGTTACACTTCATTCATATCACTTACAACATTATTTAATTCTGTGATGAGAAAATAACACGGTTTTCAGTTTTGCTGCCCAGTCCTCCCCTCCCCATGGCATCACCGAGAGTGGATTGGGATGAGTTCAAATACGGCCTCACATATACCTGAACAATTTGCCTCCTGCCATGCCCAGGCTCTGCTGCTGGGCCCAACACCTGTGCTGGTCACTCTCCTTGCTCAGGGGCTTGTCATCCACACCTGGCATCCACTGGGGCCCAAAAAGGCATGTGTGCACATGTCTAAATCATACTGTGGGCAAGATTCAAGTTCTGAGCTTTTGTATCACATGCAAATCAGAGCAGAGGGCTTGATTGGAAAAATGCTCCTAACCCAATGGGTTGGCACAGTTGAGTCTCAGCAATGATCCTGCTGAGATTTCACCAGTTTTGTGTGTTTTTTGTTTTGTTTCATAGTAAATTCTGAGTTTCTTGAACACTGAGACCGGATCTCTTTTCTCACTAAGTCCTCATTATCTAACTCGGGCTTGGCATCCACACCCAAGTTATTTGAATCAACTTCATCCCATTTACATGGACTTCATTTGATTATATGGCATGGTGAAATAAGACTTCATTAGGCACTCCCCACACCCCCCTCCAAGAATTAGGGAGAAGCAAATTTGGGTCCTACACTGTTTCTTGTCGAGTTAATGCATAATTCTTCATGACAAATCCAGGTAAGGAAGGGATAGACACTATCAACATAATAAGGACAGGGTATTAATTGGCAAAAAGTAGAACCAAATTTGGGTAAATATGCAGAATATTAATTTCTTTTATAGCTTCAAGAAGGGAAGGGAGAGGTTTCAGGAAGAAATGAATCCTCACACTGGCAGCATCTATTTTGTCTTAGCTATGGGGGTGGAAGGTGCAGGAAGAAACCAGTTCCAGCCCAGGCATTCAATCCTTATCTCCCTGCTCTTCCCACCAGGGGAACAGGAGCACTAAGACTGAGCTCATTCCGCACCCATGGTGTCACCTCATTTAGGTGACATTAGAAAGAGTCAGTGAGGAGGAGGAGGAGGGGCTAGAGGGTTGAACCTTTGGGAGAACAGGAAAGGAATGAGACCCAAAAGGAGAAGAATAAGAGAAGGAACAGAGGAAAACAAGGAAGAAGGGGGCAAAGGGTAAGGTCATAAGGGACATTTACACACAGAATTCTGACCCCACCACCACCTCCCCAGGAGGCCTAAGTAGCATTAGAGCCAGTCAAGATGGTATAGGTGCCTAGGCTGTCTAGAACTTACTATAATTCTCAGAAAATGCTCACCCATAGTGATATTAAAGATAGATTTTTCTACTGGAAAAAAAAAGTAAAGGCTATATTTCTGAGGCAAGTAGACTTAATAAGCCAAGAGCAAAGAAATATATGAGTTAAGAGTCTAAATGTACACATTGAGTGACCTCAAATCAGAAATGGGATGGCTGGCGGAATCCTTGGGTCTAATTGAACAGAACTGAAAAAGCTTAGAAAAGACTTAGTAAAGCTGCCTTTGAAAAAAGCATCAAACAACAACCAATCAAATTTCTAGGAAGATTTTTTTTAAGACGCTCAGAGTAGAGATAAAAAGAATTTAAGGATGATCTTAAGCAAACATGACTATAATGAGGAATAGTCTAAGCCAGAACTGAGGGAGGCAGGAGGCAGGCAGTCTTGGAGGAAATGATTACAGCTTACAGATGAGGCCCAAAACAGTGAGATGAGACATCTGAGAGCTCAGTCAGCTAAGGTGGAGCAAAACATTCAGGTCCAAATTAGACAAAATTAAAGGTCTGTCCATGTAGAGGTTGTCTTAAACTGCCTGTATTAAAATGCAGATGGAGTGGGATTTTGATGGTTCTGTGTTAGAGAGGTCAGGAACTGGGACCCTGGTTCTAGTCCCAGTTCTGCTGTGACCTTGGGAGGTCATGTGGCATAGAAGGTCAAGAGAAACTTTGGAGACTGCAAGTGCTGGGCTCAAATCTGACTCCATTGCTTATTAGCATTAAAACTCGGACATGGGCTTTATTTTTCAGAGCCCTGGTTTCCTCTTTGGAAAAATCTCATAAAGTTCTTGGAGGACTATATTAAATATAAGCACATGTTTTCTAGCACATGAGGTAATGATAAGCATGAATTCTTCCCATCTCTGAGTTTCTGCATTAAAAAATGAGAAAAGGCTCATTTCTAAGTACCCACTCAGCTCTAAACTTCCCTGATTCCATAAGAGAAGACTACGAAAAAGACTTGTGAAATGAGAATATCTACAGCAAGACATTTAACCTCCATGAGCCTACTTCCTTCTCTATACAAGTGAAATTAATAATGATAATGATAATAATTATAATATCAACCTGTGAGAATTGTTGTGAGGATCAAATGGGTTAATGTGTGTATACATGTTGGGTACACAGTAAGCCTCGATAAACATGAGTAAGGATGAAAAGTAGGGTGATGAAGCAGCAGCAGAAAAAAACAGCTCTTGGGAAGGTCGACAAGAGTCATCATATCGCCTGATCCTATGACATTAGAAGTCCTCATTTGTATAAGCTTTTCAACAATATTTGACATTCTTGATGCTCACCTCCTTCTTGAAAAAACCTCTTCCTTCTAATTCCATCACAGAACACTCTTCTAGTTAACCTTCTACCTCTCTGACTGCTGCTTCTCCATTTCCTTTGCCAATTCTTCGTCTTCTGTCCAAGCTCTAAATGTTGGAGTCCCTAATAGCCTGGCTCTACTCTTCCCCACCTTTCTCCTTGCCCCACCCACCTGTCTCTGAGGATCCTTTCCATTCCCTGACTTAACTCACAACCTATAATCAACACAGATTTCTCCTTAGAGTTGAAATCTCATAAATTCAATTGCATGCTTGACATCTTCACTTAGAAATATCTCAGGAATCTCAAAATCCCCATGCCCAACACTGAACTCTAAATTTCCTTTTCCAAACCCAATCTTCCCATAACGGTCTCCATCTAAAGTTCTTGTTTAACACACTAAGCGCTCAGTCAGTCACCGGTGACTGACACTATACTTTCCATCCGGAAGACAAAACAGGCTGGGCCTTAACGTGTTAAGCTATAATCCTTTGCAGTTTCACCATCCGGGTCCTGCCCACCAACTCATACACAAGCCCTGTTGGCTCTACCTCCAAAACCCACCTCCATCTCACCCAATTATCTCCAACTCAACAGTCACCTCCTGCCTCTGAGCTAGACTACTGCTTTAACTTCCTGACTACTTTCTGGCTTCCCTTCTGACTCCATCAGGCAACTCTCCATTCAGTTCTTTAAAATCTCAAAATGCTTTCCAATTATTCTGAGCCCTAATTTTTTATGGCACAAAGTTCTGCATTACCTACATATAGTGCCTATATTCTCATAACTCTCCTTGCCATGCTTTACTTCCTTCCCCAAGGTTCTAGTCTAAGTCAACCTTCCTCACCATTCCCTCTCACAGTTGCCTGCTCTTTCCCTTCTCAGAACTTACCACAATTCTTAATTATGCAGGTGACAACTAACTCTTCTGTACCTACTGTACTGTTAGCTAGACATGAGTTGGGACAACTGTTGTGTTTACCATTGTATCCCCAGTTCTTGTCATAGAAAGTATATCATAGTAGATGCTCAAAAATAAATGAATGAATCAATAAACAGTAGTTACACTGGCCCTTGAAGGAAAACAAAGGACACAGGGCTAAGGATAAGTGGGGTAGCCCTTTGGACAAAAGAGCTGAGCAAGGCAACCACGGAGCGATGAGAGTACTAAATGAGGAATTCCAAAGTGACAGGAAGCTGTGGGACAGACAAGACCACAACTTAGTTGCCAGCCAGAAGGTGGGTACAAAGAGGGCTAGAAAGGTGGGAGAGACCTCTCAGAAAGGCAAGAAGCCAGGCCTCTTTCTGCAGGGACTAGGTGATCCTGCCCTAAGCCGACACCCAGTGTGAAATCATGGCCTGGGAGAGAACCTGGTTAGGGAAAGACTTCCAGATTATGGTGAAGGCCTTCCTTCCCTGGTGTTGGCCAAGCAATGGGGCAACAAAGATGCCATGGCCTAGATCCTAAGCTCACCTTCATGTTTTTTTCTACTTGACTTACTCCCCAGAGATCTGGACAACACCCAGGTGTTTTGGGCATCTCTCTTTCTCTCTGGGAATATGATCATGGAGATCCTTATAGCCATTTATGGCTTTCCTAGACCCCTTACAAACAGATGGATTCTGTGCTCCAAGTCTTTACTGCCCTTGCCTTGTTCACAACTTCCTACCTAAATCTATGTCAGACTTTACCCTACCCATCAACCACAGCAGCCCACTTTCTCATTTTCTCTACATGCTCTGTTCCTCCCAGACTCCAGTCCTTTGCAAGAGCTATTCCACTTCCTAATGTTATCCTGTCAACATTTTCCTAATAAAGTCCATGTAACCTCAAAGCCTACGTCAAATCCTAACTTCTCCCCAAAGCCCTCCTAGACCCCTCTCACTTAGTCTGTTTGTCCCTCTGTTGCAATATATGCTCACATCTTATGTAGATGAATAATAATTATGATTGTCAGTCTCCCCCACAAAACTGAGTGTTGCTGAAAGGACAGGAGCCCTACCTGGCATGTCCTGTACCCCCACAGCATCTAATCCAGAGCCCTTCCCAAACAAGGCCTCTGCTGTGTGTTTGGTGAAGAAATGTGTAGTAGGGTTCTAGAGCTGCTATAACAAAGTACTATAAACAGGGTAACTCAAAACAACAGAAATGTATTGTCTCGGTGCTGGAGGCTGGAAGTTCAAATTCAAGGTGTCAGCAGGGCATGCTCCCTCTGGAGCTGGTGGGAGAATCCTTCCTCACCTCCTCCTTCTGTGGCTGGAGACCCTTGGTATTCTCAACTTTCAGCTGCAGCCCTTCAATCTCTGCCTCCCTCATCACATGGCACTCTCCCCTGGTATGTCTGTGTCTCTGTGTAAGGACACCAGTCATATTGGATTAAGGTTCAACCTAATTGAATATGTCTTCATTTAAAATTACATCTGCAAAATATGTAATACCTTTATCAATAAAGAAATTAAAATGCAAAAAAGTAAAATATATTTTAAGGAATTAAAAAATGTAACTAAGACAATTAGAAATAATATTGTGTCACAAAAACTAAAAATAAAAAAAAATTAAAATAAAATTACATCTGCAATGACTCTATTTCCATAAAGGTCATTCTGAGATACTACAGATTAGGGCATCAACATATGTGGTTTGTGTGTGTTTTTTGGGGGGGCACAATTCAACCTATAACAAGATGTATGTGGAAAGGACATTGTGTCCCTGAGGACTAAATGAGAGATACAGATGTCCAAATCCAGAAAACATCTACATAAACCCAGGCACAGCCAGGGACGGGGGAGAAACGAGGCAGAGTCCATTAGTGGGGACTGTGGAGAGAGAACCAATGATTAAAGGAACAGGGAGGTGAGGACAAAGGGAGAGGACTAGATGAGAACACCTACCTAGAAACTTCCCCATCAGTGTCTGGCCAAGCAGAGCATGGAAGTAATCATGTTAGCCGGACACAGGAAAAGCGCAAAGAGCCTCGAGCTTTCCTGTGGCAAGTGAGGGTGACCACAGGCCCCATCCCTGGCTTCCTTCCTTCACAGCTGCCTCCTCCCCTTCTTCCAAGGCCCCAACTGCTGCGGCTTCATTCTCCTAATAGAGAACTTAATGAGACCTTCAGTAAATGGATCCCGGATTCTCTCTCTACCCCCAAGTAATTATAAAGCTCAGCAATTTTTTTCCCGTAACTTGCTGCTGATTTTCTAATTACTCTTGCTCCAAATAGGACAGTTAGCATTAAAATGAAACCATGCTGAGGTTGTGGGTTCACTCACATCTGCTTTGCTTATTTCCTTAATTTGACAGCATGGCTTTATGGACAGAGAACAGGAGGCGATTCCCACATTCTATCATGTGAGGCTTGCACCCCAAAAACACAGGAAACCCTCAACTGGCATTTAGGTAAAATTCTCCCGTAGGAAAAAGTCGTCAAGCCATACCCACCAGATGGAGTTTAATGACTCTTGGAATAGAGCAGCCTTCTCTCTGGAAGGGTACCAGAGAGGGCGTTTTCCTTCACTTCTTCCCAAAAAAAGGAAGGATCATGGCCCCAGCAACTTGAAATGAATTTCTGAACATCAAGGAAATTTCTTTTATATAGGGCATATAGTAAATCAAGGGTATATAGTAAACTTGGGGTGTACTGGGTAGGGGAGGAGGACAGGAAAGATTGGGTCAAAAGAATAAGTAGGCAGCAGCAACTAAGTAGAGATGGTTAGAAAATACTTAGGTCAGTGCAGAGAATGTTGGCATCTCTGCATGGGCATGTCTGGAGAAGGCTTGCAGAGAAGCCCTTGCCTTCCAGCCAAATTGACCCAAAGTTACATCAGGCTGATTAATAGGTATTTTCCTATTGCAAAATTGCATGACCTCATTTGGGATAGCAAGAGGAACCTTCCAAGGAGATGTGATTAAAGGAGCCAGTGACATTTAATCAGAAGGAATCCTCACTGTAAAGTCCTCCATCCATATATCTAATTGAAAAACGCCCTGTGGCAAGCCAATCTCATTTCTCCTTGCCTTCATCGAAGTGGAAGCTTTGGAGGGATGACTGCTCACCTGGATGCTGAGCCAACGCTTGCAAGGCACCTCTTCCCTCCCTGCCTGCCTCCTCACATTCTCATTTGTCCTCCATCAACACCACAGGAGTCCGTTAGGAAACAGGAAGAGTTTCGAGACTCCCATAGCAAAGAAAGGGCAACCTTAGAGTCTATTTCCCGGCCTATAGTCATGGGTTCTTGTTTTTTCCCCTCCATGTCCTTTCCAAATTCTGCTACTTCTTTGCAGGTAAAAGCGAGTATTTGGATTAAGGATTCTATAGATGAAAGGAAATGAATGTGAACTTGAGACTTGAGCAGACGTGGGTTAAAATCCCAGCAGTACCACTGATGAGCCATGTGTCCTTTGTTCTTGCTCTCAGCCTCACCACTCTGCCCTATGAGCCGGAACCAGCAGCATTCTTCTTCCGGGTTACTGTGAGAACCCAAGGAGTTTGCTGACATATAACTGGTCTCTAGTAAACATCAATCCTCTTCTCCTGATCATTAAATCAATAAGTATTTCTTCAGAACCTCAGCTGGGAAAGGGAGTTACGGGATATGGTTTCTGTCCTCATACTGTGTGGGGCTCCATGTTTGTGCAATGGCACCCTCGCTGGTGCCCTGGAATTTTCTATTTCTTTCTTCCCCTTGCCACTCTCAGTTCTTAAAGGCAATGGAGGACCGAGCTAGTATGGCTCCAGGGCTCAGTTCATCTTCTTTCCACACCATCTGGCCTATGACCCACTATTTGTCCTTTTATGCCTCCTGTCTAAAGAAATGTCTCGTGTTTTGCCTACGGAAGATGGTTCCCTAATGAATGTCAAATAACAATAAAGCTTAAGTGTTTTCATCAGACACTTGAGCAGGCATCTGTCCTCCCAGCAGTAAAATATGCTGGGGCTCTGGAAACAGCTATGAATTTGAAACTGGGTTTCATCCACTCAAAGGAGAGCTGTGAATAATTTCAGCCACTGGCTCAGTTAGAGGCAAAACCCTCGTGAGGTTACAACTAAGCCGTGGAGGCTCTTGACATTAGCTTACTTCGTGGAAGGAGAAATAGGGGTGTGCAGGGAGAAGGAAGGATGAGAAGGCTCCTGGAGCCCACAGCACTAGCCAGGTAGGGAGAGTAAGGCAGACTCCAGGGACCACAACTTTGCCCCCCACTTTGCGGCAGTCTTAGCTCTGGGCTCTGGGATGCCCACCCTGTGGACATCACCCCCTTCAGAACTACAGGCATACAGCAGCCCTGCTTAGCCCTGAGCACCAGAGTGGGTGCTGACTGGTGAAGAGAGCCTTCAAGTCACACACAGAAAAAGAGCTGCTCAAGTAGCAGCTCCCTCTCTCCGTGAGTTCAGATGGTCAGAAGCAGAAGGATCTCACCCAAAGGCCCTGAAAGATGATGCACAAGAGATCATGAAGCCGTCCTCAAGTTTGGGTTAATGCAGAAAATGGAATGGGAGGTGGTGTAGATTTGGAACCCGATGTTTCAAATAATGGTATAGACACTGGTCCAATGTATTGATTAGGAAAAGCTATTTACTTAATCTCGGTTTCCTAGTATGGGAAGTTCTATGTGGGGATAAAACTAGGTGTAGGGGGTAACAATATTTTTCTTTTCTAATCCTCCCATAAAAAAACTCTGGAAGAAAAATATCAAGTCCCACTCTATGTTTTCCTCTATCCCCTACATATATACCTTCGCAGAATATAGCTGGTATTCAATATACAATATCCAGGAAACAATACCCAGAGGCCAGGGAGACAGAATGGTCTCCATTCTTTAAAGGGGAAGAAACAAAGCCTGAGGAACTTGCTGATTTATCCCTAGTGAGAATGACCAAGGCAGAGGTCATGGGTGGCTCATCAGAAAAGCCAAAATCAAGCCAAGTTCAATAAACAATTCTGTTTTGGTGGAACACCATACTTTCTTTTCAGGGAAATACGCTAAACCCAAAGTACATTATTTTCTTCAAGAACTCTGAAGAAGACTCTACAGTAAATATGGAGAAATGATAGCTGGCTAACAGCAGCTGGTGAAACCATCCAAAAGCTGGATCCATTTCACCACGAGGAAGGCCCATGGATCCTGCCAACGCATCTTCAGTCACGGTTGGTGTTGATTTTCACCAAATGACTCCTATGAAGCAAGAGTAGGCATATTTACCCCATCTGTGGATGACACAAAGCTAGGAGGCTCTATCTGAATAGTGGATTATATGGAATTAAGAGTCAAAAATATCGCTGTAGACTTAAATGATGAACTCAAAGAAACAAACATTAATATATTTGTCAGATTCTTTACTTCAGTTCAGACTGGAAGCTGGAGGTGAGGCCCTCCAGCTAAGTGCTATGGTGTTCTTAGTTTAAGCCCCAGATAAAAAGCAGGAAGTACAAAGGGAAGAGGAGGAAAACTATTCCAAATCCACATAATCCAGCCCACCTGTAGAAGACAGGTGCCAGATCCAGGGGTCAGCGAAGGCGGTTTGTAGGAATTGATAGCTTCAGATGCCTAGGGAGCTCGTTGGCCTTCCTCTGGGTATTCAAAAGCCTTATCCAGCCCTCTGCGTTTTGCGTGAAGAGCAGATTCTGCTGTCTGTTGAGAACTAGGCAACCACCTCAGCAAACTGAAGCTAATGCTGGGGCCTGATGAGCCAAAGACAAGGCCAGCTGGAGTCCTGGCCTCACTTGAGAGCTGCCTTCTTTGTGGGAAAAGTTTTACATTTACTCTCTTACGTGACCCATTTGCTCCACTTCTGCTGGCAGGAGGAAACAAAGTTCACTGAGTGAGCATCTAGCATAGGAATTGCCAGTGATGGCCTCTTCCCTGTATTTGTCCCCATCAGAGCCACTTCTCATGCTTAATCTTTTCCCTTTGGAAGCCACACTGGCAAAATAACTAATGCACATCCAATCTATTTTACTATGTTTCCTACTTTCCGTTACTTGATTTCAAAAAAAATTTTTTCCCAAATCTTTATTGTTGAAAATATTACATTTGTCCCCCTTTTCCCCCATTGATCCCTTCTAGCCCACCCTCAACCCCCACCCCAGACCTTCACAGCACTATTGTCTGTGTCCATGGGTTATGCATATATGCATACAAGTTCTTTAGTTGATCTCTTCCCAACCCTCCACCCCCAACCCCCACCTTCCCTCTGAGATTCAACAGTCTGTTCCATATTTCTGTCTCTGGGTCTATTTGGTTCATCAGATTATTTAAGTCCTAGAGTTTATTAGACAGTTACTGATCATTCTTTAGCTGATTGAGCCTTTTCCTCAACCAAACATATGATATGCAATTATATGGAACTGGACACGTTTGAAGCTAGTGGTTTCTCACTTCCTTCCTAAAAAATGTTGAGGCACCAGAAGCAGAGGGACCTCCCATTTCCCTGATAACATTCCCATTTGTAGGAAAGGTTTATTGGCCACATAGCCTTTTCCCCCAGGACTCCATGTGAGAACATGAAGAACTAAGAAACTGTGCAGGGCACTTTTATGATTTCATGATGCAGGCTCCAAAGGAGGGGATAGCTTTAAAATGTTTCCTCCTCCCGATTTTGACTCCAAACCAGAACAGCACGGGTGATTTTTAAGGTTATCAGGGGAGTATCTGAGAATAATGCATTTCTTTCTGTGGAAATAAAATGATTTTCAAGAAATTCTACCAGTGTTTGAGAGTTAAGACCATGTTTGTCCCCCAAACCTTGTCTCATGATGCTTTTGCTTATCTGGCTTGAGGAGTATTTATATTTGGAGAATCTTCAAGTAATGATAAATATTAGAATTTTGGAACACAATTTACAATAGCTAAGATCTAGAAACAGCCCAAGTGCCCATCAGTAGATGAGTGGATAAAAAGGCTGTGGTACATTTATACCATGGAATACTATGCAGCAGTAAAAAGAAGAATGTCTTACCCTTTGAGACAGCATGGAAGGACCTGGAGAGTATCATGCTAAGTGAAATAAGTCAGAGAAATACAAGTATCTCATGATCTCACTCATATGTGTAATCTAAGTAACAAAATAAACTGATGAACAGAGTGGATCCAGAGACATGGAAGCATGGAACAAAGTGCTGAATCTCAGAGGGAAGGTTGGGAGGGAGGTTGGGTGGGAGGTAATCAACCAAAGACCTTGTATGCATATATGCATAATCCATGGACACAGACTGTGTGGTGGTGAGGGCCTGAGGCAGGGGGCGAGGGTGGGCTAGAGGGGGCCGATGGAGGGAGGGGGAAGGGGACATATGTAATACCTTCAACAATAAAGATTTTAAAAATTTAAAAATGTGAAAAAGGATTTTGAAGTCAAAAATGAATGAGTTGAGGTCCTAAGACAATAAGATAATTTCTTGGCACCCAGTTCCATCTTCTTTCCACTCTCAGTTCTTTATTAGTTTATTTCAAACTAGCGTTCCCGTTGCAGGAAAAATCCTGCAATAGGGTTTCCTGCTGCACTCTACCCCACCCTGCCTGCTCTCCTCCCTTGTCCCCCGCCCCGCGATCTCCGCCAGCCCCCCTGCTTTTCTAACTTCTCCGCCAGCCCTCTCTCCGTCCTTCTCCCCCGGCCCCGCCTCCGCTCCTCCCTTCTCCCCTGCCCCGCCTTCTCCGCCAGCCCCCCTGCTTTTCTAACTTCTCCACCGGCCTGCTCTCCTTCCTTCTCCCCTGGCCCCGCCTCCGCTCCTCCCTTCTCCCCCGGCCCGCCTTCTCCGCCAGCCCGCTCTCCTTCCTTCTCCCCTGGCCCCGCCTCCGCTCCTCCCTTCTCCCCCGGCCCCGCCCCTTCTCCCCTGGCCCTGCCTGCTCAACTTCCTTCTCCCCTGGCTCCGCCTCTGCTCCTCCCCCCCCCGCCCCCCGCTTGCTTGCTTCTCTGCAGCTTTGCTCCCTTCTGCAGCTCTTGGCTTCTTTCTACGCTGTCGCGATATGCAAATTAGCCGCCATCTTTGTTTGGATAATTTGCATATCCGTCCTGATTGGTTGGTGGGCGTGGCTTGGCTGGTGGGCTTGGTTTGGGCGTAGCGAAGGTGCGGTCAATTTGCATATTTGTCTATTATTAGATTATAAGAAATTCTCTGTGTATTATTTCAATATACAAAGTTTATTTTCACATGGGATTCTAAGAGCTTGGAATAGTATGGGCTTTTAGAATTGTATTGTAGACCTAAACGTATTAGAAGAATCATATTTACCTACCTTTTGCCCACCCACAACACTAATGCATATCTTATTTGCATCCAAAGCTTGTCCATTTGTTTTACTTACATTCCTTGAGAGACTTAAGTATCACCAAAGGCAACTGCTGAGCTATGGCCTGGGCTACCCTTCTGAGACCATGCAGGCTGTTTCCAGTGCCTAGCCCAAATTGGCCTTCCAGGACTATTCTTTGTCCATAGAAGTCCTAGGAAGGCCAACAGTAGGACCCTGAGATTTCCTGAGGGATCCACTCTCATCTCTTTGGTCCCTGCTCTTCCTCACCTCTACCAGGTATGCTGGCTTCCCTGCCCTGGCCACACCCCTTAGACTGAGGTCACAGCCCTCCCAGACTCACAGACCTGCTGGCATTCTGCAGTCTGTCTGTCTGCCCGATGATGGTACTGGCTTCTCATATTGAAGCCATCCCTGCCAGCCAGCCAATCACTGTCCCTCTTTAGGCCCTCAGCATCTGCTAGCCATTTTTCCATGACCCTTGACTTTTGCTATCCACTCATATCAGACATAGTGACCAAGAAGCCCTGGTTCATCCAATGTAGTTTTGTCTTAATGTACTTACATTTAAGACATCTGGTAAGTGCATTATTGGGGTGAGCATTGAGCTCCAAGGGCAGTTAGTACAGATGCTGGTAGCTCCTCTGGTGATGACACAGGAGAACAAGAAGCCCGGCAATAAGCCAAGTGTCACTGGAAAGATGAGGGCCAATCTCTAAACTTAGAAGACCGAAGGCTTGAGAAAATTGAATCAGATGGGTCATGGAACTCAAAATTCATAACTGAAGAGTGACGTAATCTGTTTTAGAATGCTTAGCAACAGGCTGGAGGGTCTTGACAAATGCCTGAAATACCAGGGGTGCATCCATAGGCTGTTTTCAGGCCTGGTTGAGATTGGGGTGAGCAAGTTGTGCCATGCTCAGGGCCAGAGAGGGCAGACATTCAACTCTTATCGTCCCGCCACACGCTGAACAATCTGATACAGCAGAATCCGCATTTAGCAATACTGAGTCCAGCCACACTGAATAATTTTCTCGATATTTCATTAAAGACTGAAACTTTCTATTTTAATTAAATTAATTTCTCTAGGTTTACTACATTTTTAATGTGTTTTTATTATGCCTTGAGGTCATTTCCCCCATGGGAACTATTCTAGTTTTATAATTTTAAATCAACCTTCTGAATTTAGAATATGGATTTTTCAGAGTTAACTTTTCTGGATCAAAGTTATACTATGAAAATGCAACCACTTAGAGACTCAGAGTGCTGGTCTATAAATGTGTTATATGGTAATTGTTTCCCTTCTCACCTGAATGAATTATAACTAGCTTTTACTGACCAACATACTGGGAAACGTCTTGGCCTGTGGATTTTTGATAAAAATTCTACCGTCTCTTGTGGCGAATGTGAGCAGGCTGCCTCAGAGCTGGCTACAGAGCACACGCAGGTGAAGTGGCTGCTTTTCCTGGCAGTCAGGAGGTGAAAGCTGTTGCTGGATTCTGCTACCTTGGCCCCACGCTGACAAACAACACACTAATAGGCAAGGAACTAGACGACTCTATCTAGGAACCCAGCGTGCCTCTTGGCAGAATGGCAGGAAGTTTCTCGTTTCCAAATAACAAAGTTTTGTCAGAGTCAGAGGCCCAACATTCCCCGCTTAGATGGACTCTCATGGTTTCCTAGCTCCTTTGTCAAGTCAGCCTCCCCTTCAGCGAACAGTCCATGTGCCATGTACCAGGCGTGGGTGTGAGGCTTCCAAAAGAAACCCATGTCCGCTCCAGTCCTGCTGCCAAAAACGAGTCCACGAAGTGCCGGGGACTATGCTAGGCACAGTGGAAGACATCATGATTCTTGTTTTAGAGTCAAGGAAACCAATCTGGTTCTCTGAAAGAGAAAGTGATGTGCCCAAACCACACCATTGGCAGAACAGAATCTATTTTGAAACCAGATCTGTCCAGCTCCAAATTCTGCACACTTCCCACTCCACCAAGCAGCTTCCTTTCCGGAGATAAGGTGTCTGTGTGAGTGAAGCTCGGGCTACAGGTCCCTGCCCTTCCAGCTCGGTTTCACACCTATAACTTGTGGGCTAACCCTTTTACAGACAGCTTCATGGATAAAACAGGATCCAGAACAAATGCCTCCTCCCCACATCAGAGCTCAGCTTTGCTCCCACCAGTCTCCAGGCTCTGAACCCTGCCCACCCCTGAGCCTGGTCATCCCTGGATAGCCCTCGCCGGGGATTCAGAAGAACATCATTGAAAATTCCACTCATACAAATTGTTTTTACATGAACTTGTGCTGATGTGCCTTCTTTCCTCATCTTGAACGTGTCTAAAATTCTACAAACATCTCGATGCTTATGAAAATGAAATTATCCAGATGTCTTTGCAGATGTTACGAATGGCCAGCCAGTACAGCATAAATGCAAAGAAAATCTCCTCTCCCCACATGGGAGTGAGTGTTTGCAAATGAGACCAGGAAAACAATGACCAAATGCACACACATTCCTGATGAAGGTGACTTTTCCCTATCCCCATGGTTAGAATGTCTATTTTTTAAAACCTTAAATATTCAAACTTTGAATTTCTTTGTGATGATCACAGAATAGACTGATGACTCTCAGAGGGATGGGGAGCAGGGGGTTGGGAAGAGATTAATCAAAGAAGTTTTATATGCATATATACATAACCCATGGACACAGACAATAGTGTGGTGAAGGCCTGGGGAGGGGAGGGGGCAGGAGTAGGGTGGAGAGGGTCAATGGGGGAAAACAGAGGGACATCTGTAATACTTTCAACAATAAAGACAATTTTTTTAAGATTGCTATTTAGTGATTATTACATTGCTAAAGACAAGAAAAAAGAAATTCTGAGATGTCCTAAATTAAATTACAGCAGGCGGGAAGGTGGGACGAAGAGACAAGGAAAGTTAATCAGCTAATAGAACCAGCAGCAGAAACCAACACAAGACTGGCCATATTCCTGAATGTATGTTGAAACTTTGCATCAGCTTCCAGGTGGCTATTTCAGCTCTTACCCAGAGAGAATAGCTCACCCCCAGATGCCACCACACGCTGCTCACACATGAACTTTCCAGACTGTTGCCCACGACCAATCCAGGAAAAGTAAATACTTCTTCCCTATGGACTATGCAGAACCAACCCCCTTTATCTTTAGCCAATGTAAATTTTTTCAAAATGACTTACATCTTTCTCCCCCAAACTCATTGTATGAAAGAGCCCCGTCAGCCCCAAGTCTGCATACATACAGGTTTGTCTTCGGCCTCCAGCTCTGCTGGTTTAGCTGCATGCCCCAGAGCTTGGTCCTTTTTCTGGACAGCATGTGGCTCAATAAATCCTATCTTTCAGAAAAACTTTTGGCCTTGAAGATTATTGTTTAACATTATTAATTTAGGGGAAAAAAAGACACAAAGAGATGTAGTGAGGTATGGAGATGAGGGACGTGGATGATTACTACCATATTCCTCTGGGTCAGCGGAGAGAAGCAGCTTGCTCATGCATGTTTGGAGGTAAGGGAGGATGTGGAGTGAGAATGGGAAGGCAGATGGAAGCACAGAGCTTCATGGAGGATATGAAACTGCAACTGATGGTGAACAGAGACAACTGGTTTGGTGGAGAGGAGGAAGCCAACGGTTGGAGAATGCCTTGACCAAGAGCACAGGATGAGGAATGGGTCAGGCCCATCTGAGGACTGACTCACAGGCCATTTTGATAGAAGTTGGAGAACAGTCATGGTGGGAAAGAAGTCAGGGGCCAGATGCTGGAGGTCCTCGAGTACCAGGTTGACGAAGTCTGGACTTTTTATCTTCAAAGCAAATGGAAGCATTGGAATTGTTCAAACAGGGTTGGGACACAATAAAAGTAGAGATTTCGGAAGATTATCCATGTGGCAAAGACAAGGATAAATTGAGAGGCAAATTGTTCATGTATTCTGCTATCATATTCTCACCCCATCCCCTTTCACAGAGAAGTTGAGGTTCCCAAGCTGTTGTTCTGGTCCAGGGGTTAGGAGATGAACATATGCCCTCCATCGCTCTGTATCCAGATGTTTGCTGCCTATGGTAGGATGAACAGCAGAGCCAATGAAATCCTTTTTACCAGTGGCTGGTTCGTGTCTGCTCGCATCTGGCCGACAGACAAGACCTGCTGAAGCTGCTTCCCACCCCAGCCCATATCTGCCCTCCTATCTCTGCTCCTGGCTGCCTGCCGCTCCCTCTGATGCCTGGATAAAGTCATACCACTTCAGGTCCTGCTGCTGTGTCCTTGAGCTTCCTGCCAGCCTAGGTTTTGGCTTGCCTGCTCACAATCTGCCCTGGCACAAACCAGCATCCCAGCAGAAGCCATTTCCACTGTGGGCCCCACCACTCAGCAGGGAGGGAGGACCTCTCCACCTTGGTTGGGGGAGGGGCGGGGGTAGCTGGAGACGCTTGGGAAGGGCCTACATGCACATGTGTCCTGAGTGGGAAAGAGAGGGAAGATGTGTGCCCTTGGCCTTGAAAAGCCTCCTGGCTCTTCAGGTTCTGCCTCTTGCCCTTTAGAAGATGTTACCTTAACCGAGTACAAGTCTCAGGCCACAAGCTATAGTAGGCAAGATATTTAATAGCTTAACCCCCTTTACTTTTCTAAAACAGGCCCTCGTACCCCAGCTCAGTCACTGTTCACTGGAGCTGCCCAGGAAGAGGGTGGGCTCAGCTCATAATGCTCTCTCTGGTGAATCCTGAAGGCACTGCAGCTACAAGCTCTCACCAACTGCTCTCCTTGAAGCTGAAGGCACAGAAGGTTCCTTCCAGGAGGGAGAGCCCTATGGCACTCCTTCATGGCTCCACAGGAGCCTCCCACACTGCACACTCCTCACTTCTCCTCAGCCCCCACCCAGCCTGGGATGGGGACTCTGAGTCGGCGCTTGGTCAGGGAGAAGCTTGCTATAAATCACCTCGGAACCTCCTAGGGTTTTTTCCAGCCCTCATCCCCCGTACCAAGGGCTGCTTTTGAAACCTAAAAGCCAAAAGTGGATCTTGTTTTCTCTCTTATATTATGAAACCCTTCCCTGAGGAAATAAACTTGAAATAGCCTAGCCTGATTGGGGAAAATGCCATGGGGATAAAGGGTATGGGAGGGATAAGGAATGCCTCCCGTTAATTTTTAAATATCATTCCACCACGCGCCTCCCCTTGGTAAATTTTTGCATCCCCACAACAGAGATGTACTTCTGACCTTCCTGAATGCCTTCCTCCCCTCCAAGAAGGAAGGGCTCTTGTCCATTTCAGATGTCCTCGCCGCTGGGGGTAATGTGGCTCCCAGGATCTCCAGGGAGTATCAGCAGCTGAGATTCAGGGGACACTCTCTTCCACCTCCATGTGGGTGGTGTGCTTCCGGAGCTCTTCCTCCCAGCACTGGCCCCGCCCCCAAGGATCAGTGGAAGAGAAATAGCTAAGGCCTGTGCAGAGCCTACCATGTGCCAGGCACTATCCAAAGCACTGCAATGACTCATTTAAGCCCCACAGCAACATAATGAGACAAGAACTACTATTATCTCCACTTTACAGTTTAAGGGACTGAAGTACAGAGAAGCCAAGTAACTTGCCTGAAGTCACACAGCCACTAAGTGACAGGACCAAGATTAAAATCCAGGTAGTCTGTCTGATTCCAGGTTAGAGGGCCATATCTCTAGAGTTAGCTGAGCTAAACTAAAAGGGGACAGTGACATGGGATAAAAGGAACTGACTCAAACACACAGACACCAGCAGGCAAAAGACAGGACCTTATAGCTTATCGCTCTCAGACACCTAGGAAAGATAACGCCCTCAATTTATAGAAGGAGAAGTGAAGGGGCTAGAGAGGCTAAGACATATGGTAATTAGTAAAGCCTAGATGCAAACCTATCTCCATCTCCTCTCACCTTAACGCGACAACCCACATCGTTATCAGGAGAAAAAAAATGCCCAAGGTCCATGTGCTAGAGTGGACAGATAGCCTCCTTCTTGGTGCCATTTGTCATAGTCCCATTTGAGATGCTTGGAATAGCAGAGGGGCATTTAATGGGTCACAGAGAACAGTGAAGTACTCTCATAATGACTGAGGTGGCCTCATAGCTTTCCAGGAGAAAGCTGAGCCCCCACTCAGTGTTTCTGATGAGAAGTAATTTATGTAATCTACTTTATGTGTATTACATCCTACAGTCAATGTATTTCCTTTCAGAGAAAGTAATTTATTCATTCAACAAATATTTATTGAGTACTTACTTCAGGTTAAGATACTAGACAAACGTCTAAGGGTGAAAAAGACAGATGTCATTTGAGGGTCACAGAGAACAGTGAAATGGCCCCACAATGAATGAGGTGGTCTCATATCTTTCCAGAAGAAAGCTGAGCCCCCACTCAGTGTTTCTGATGAGAGGTAATTTACATAATCTGTTTTATGTGTAGTGCATCCTCCGTCAAGAGGTTACCTTTCAGAGAAAGTAATTTCTTCCTTCAACAAATATTTATTGAGTATTTACCTTGTGTACGATAATAGACAAACGTCCAACAGTGAAAAAGACAGATGTCATTTGAGGGGCTTATGGTCTAATGCAGAGAATGTAGCATGTGGGCAAATCATCACAATCAAGTAGAAAGGTGTCCACACTGCCCTTACCTAATGATCACAATAACTAATATTGAGCATTTACACATTTGTACCTGGAACACCATCCTGCTCCATTCCTTGCCACCTTATTCAGATGCAAACTTTTATTCACCCTGCAACACGTTGTTCAAATGCCAGCCTCTCTGTGTAGCCTTCTTTGACTGCCTACCTCCCCGCCCTAGGCAGACTCTTTCCTACCTTCCTTCCTCCTTTCTTCTCTCCCTCTTTCTCTTTTTCTCTTCTTGTTTCCTCCCCACTTCCCTAAGTAGTGAGTGGTTTTGAGCATTAGTGTTAACACTGAATGCTAATGGGTATTTACTTACTTAGCCCTCGCCACAGCCCCGCAAAGGAGGTATAGTCACATTTCGCTATATTGTGACACAGGGGTCCAAGAAATTAAACTGTGCACAATTTCTATCCAACCTGACAATACAATCACCAAAGTATCCATGTGACAATGGGGAACTAGGTGCTAGATATGATGTACCCGAAGGACTGGAGGGCCCTAATGGTCACCCTCAAGGGGACAGCCTGCCGTGGACCCAGCCCTAAACCTCATGGCTGGCTGCGGCCCCTGCCTGGATGGACTCTCTGTTCCTTTCCCCCTGTGACCTTACCCACTCCTGGGGGCCCCTCTGCTGCCTGAACCACTCTGCAGTCCCCTCCTGGCATCTCACTAACCACCCAGGTGGCCCCTCTAGGACTAGCTCTGAACAGAGACCCCAGCCTCTGCTGTGTGTCTTGCAGGGTCCAAGCTGTCTACAGCCCTTGTTTGGCCATGGACTGATGTCTCCATTCTGGGGGCACTGGAGGTCAGGGGCAGGTCCAGGATGAGAAGTGACAGTTTGCCTTTGGACATCTACATTTAGGGGCAGAGATGGTCCACAGGCTGTTGGGGTCAAGAGTTTAATCTGGAGATTCAAGACACTGCTGCAAGGAAGAGCCCACAAAAGCAGTGATGAGAATGAGGAGAATAGGTCCAAGGACAGATCCTGGGGTGACCCAGCCCAGCTCCCCAGCAGAAAAGGAACAAAATAACAGCCAAGAGCCAAAGACTACTAAGGGAAACAGGGTGGTCATTGGTGTGAAATGCTACCAGGCACTGCAAAGATAAAAGAAAAAACATTAGAACACAAAAACCAACCTAGTTGAACCGTCAGGGGGGAAGAGTCCATTCCTGTGTCAGAACCTGCTTGTGCTAACTCAGGGGACAGTCTTTGCCCTGCATAGGGGAGTGTGGGACCCTTGACTTCCCATCAGCAGGTGAGCAAACAGCCCTGGCCAGTGCAAGCCTTGTTCTCCCTCTCCAGCGGCCAGCCCTCCATCCCACAAGGGACACTGAGTTGTGCAGCGTAAAGCCCCTGGGCCTGGCATTAATGTTCTTTGTTATCATTAAGCTCGGACGCTGGCAGCTGCTCATCTCACCAAATGCCTGTGTGCTAAGGAGCACATTTTCCATAAAGGCCCAGAGAAGCAGATGGCATGTGGCAAAACGCTCGTCTGTGATCACAGGTCTCATGTGCGCCACTACTGGAGATAGACAGGGGTGCAAAGAACTACTGCAGGACTGCATTTTATTGGACATCCACAGCTCACTCAGGTCCTGGCAGGAGCTACAGGACAATGAGAAGAGGGCATCCGGGTACGTGAGGTGGGCTTCGATGAGGGCCAGAAACCACAGAAATAACATCAGAGTCTTTATGAACAACCATGGGCCACTAAGATTAATTGAAACTGCAAGAACAGCCAAGAGAGAGCCATAGAATTGTCTGTCCCTTCCACTGAAACACAAGTGGAGACTTTGCCTCCTTTCTGAATAAGGTCAGGCCACTGTTTACGCTTGGTGGCCGGCTATTGCTCCATCAGAAGCCTTGTTTTCTTCAGGTTGGCCTCACAGTCCTCCATGATAACTCACTTATTCCAGCTTTGTAATTAGCAGAGAAATAAACAAAGACTACAAGGAGCAAAGGCACTCCTTTGCCCTTTGCAGATTTGGCCTGTGTCAGAGCTTTCGAATAACCACGTGTGCAGGCTAACCAGTGCCTACGCTTCCTGAGCATGGCCTGTTCCCTTTCATTTTGCATCCCTGGGGAGAGGGCTGGAATTGACCATCCGGTAACATTACTTTGAATTGCTGAACAGGTCGGGATCCTGGGCTCCTTCCCTGGGGCGTCTGTAACAAGCTTTGCACTCAGATTCATTTGCTGGGTATTCAAAGCATTGTAACTTGCTTCAGTGGAGTTTCCGGCTGCATCCTTGGGGAACTGTGAATAAGGAATAACTGGTTTTCATACTAAGCTAGAGATTTCTGGAACATCTTATATATATGCTGTGTGGACAGCATATTCTTTACTAAAGAGTCATGCTGAGACATAGAACATTCTTGTGGAAGGGTTCAGAGATGGTGACAAGATTCCTTCTAAAGTATCAACTCAAACTGGTAACAGAGGCTACCCGGGTCCCTGGGTGAAGAAGGACTCTCAGGTCTCTCACCTGAGCAGGAGAGCAGGAAAGAGGAGCAGCAGCCCAAGAGCTCTATTTGCCACCCAGGACTTCTTCATGTACAAACTAGGAAGTGACTAGAGAAGGGTAGATGGCTGACTCCAATCTTCATGTTTCTAAAGACAGTCAGGAGTTCGACACAGTACTCTGTGTCCTGCATGGTGCTCTCCTGCAAATCCTGAGTCCCTGCAAGATTGAGAAGATAAAGCACCACCAAGAAAAACTAAATGATGGGCCCAGGAGTTGCCATGGGTACTTAGGGAGTAGGTGGACATCTATGGAGCTCACCAGGCTGCAGTGAGAACAAGGGAAGACCCCAGGCTGGCAGAAAGAAGGAGAGGCATCTGTCCTATATGCACTCTAGCATCCTTTCCATTCTTCTGGCACCTCTCACCTCCACGCATCAGGTTTGGGATGCTGCTGCCCTTCATTCAGAAGCTGTCACTCCACCCAGGACTACCCAGAGTTTCACCCCCCCACATGGCCCATTCTAGACCAAGGAGCAGCAGACCCTGACTCTTCCAGGAATTCAGAGAAAGCTCTCCTTCTGCTGGGAATAGGGAGCAGGGTGACAGAGCGTGGAGCTGCTGGTGGCTGGAGCCACCACACGTGAGGAGCCCAACCAAGAGGAAAAGCAGAGTGAGAAGAGCTGGAGATGCAGATTCTTAATTTGGGGGGGGAACCAGCACTGACCCATGCTTAAAAAACCAATTCTTCCCCTCAACTTTTTAGTTACATGAGCCAGTGAATTTCCCCTTTGGTTAAGGAGGCTGATAGCATCTCTGACACTTGCACAAAGAAAGCATTCTGACCTTTGCACCAGGAAAGAGCATAAGCTCAGGCTTGAAAGCTCAAGCATTCCTCAGCTCAAACTCGTCACTCCTGTGCCATTATGACAGTAAAATGCAATGAGCTGTATGTGTGCCCAGCACAGTCTCTGTCACATAGTAGATGCTTGAGAAATTCTGGGCCAGATCCTATACTGAGTCCAGGAGTAAAGAGTTGAAGACCATCCCTGTCCTGGAAATACACATTGTCCCGCGAACAATCAGCTGCAAGGAAATGGGACTTCAGTGGTAGGAAAACTGATTGAGAGAAAAGTGCCAAATGAGCACAAAGGAAAGAAGGGGGCATCTCAGGGCTGAGTGCAGAAACCACCTGCTTCACTAAGTTGAATCGAATGGCACTGTGTGTCTAACCCAGTGGTCGGCAAACTCATTAGTCAACAGAGCCAAATATCAACAGTACAATGACTGAAATTTCTTTTGAGAGCCAAATTTTTTAAACTTAAACTTCTTCTAATGCCACTTCTTCAAAATAGATTCACCCAGGCCGTGGTATTTTGTGGAAGAGCCACACTCAAGGGGCCAAAGAGCCGCATGTGCCTCGCGAGCCACAGTTTGCTGACCACGGGTCTAACCCATGAAATCGTGAAGTGTTTAAAGCTCCCACCAGTTGACAAAGAAGGAGGAGAATGAGAGGAGACTTCCATTTATTGAACATTTATAACCTTTCAGGAAAAAAATAAAGTGAATGCAGTGGTATGGAAAACACAGAGCTATAACTATATTTCTATTTAATTCCAGTCTCTGAATTCCTAATGAGCATACTTGTCCCTCAACTCTAAAACGGCACACACAAGTGGAGCCTAGGAGAGTGGCCCCCAACTTCTCTGTACATCAGAATCACTGGTGGGCTTATAAACACACCCACATACATCAGATCCTACCTTCTGTAGATTCAGAATCAGTACATTCATCTCACAAACCACATGTCCTAGGGTTTGGTAAATTGGCAGGAGCATCAAGGAACACGTGTTACTTGCAAAATTTGTAAATGACTCATAGGTTCCCACTTATTCTGGACAACGGATGAGAAGCAAAGAAAAGTGAGGAGAGTTTAAAATGTTATAAATGAAGCGGGAGCATTTGGTTGGAGCAGTCACTCTTGGTTAGACCTAGGGGCTGCCTGTCTCAGTCTTCACTTCCTCCTCCCCTCTTAGTATTCCCTCTGTGTGTTGTTCTTCCGGAAAGTTGTTCTTTGATCTTAGCATCTTTACAAAAAGTTTCAGCTCCCCAACCCCCCAGCCATTTCATTTGAAAACAAATGAAACTAGATTTGCTGATGGAATTCAGTGGGTGGTATGGATGCTCCAGGCATAACTACCTTGCCTCATTTACCTGCAGAAGCCAGTCCAAAAACAAAATTGTATGAGTTCCTTATATATTTTGGATATTAACCCTTTATCAGATGTATCATTGCCAAATATGATCCCACTTATAGGAATATATCCTTAGAAACCCGAAATACCAATCAGAAAGAATGCATGCACCCCTATGTTCATAGCAGCACAATTTACAATAGCTAAGATCTGGAAACAGACCAAGTGCCCATCATTAGATGAGTGGATAAAAAAGCTGTGGTACATTTATACCATGGAATACTATGCAGCAGTAAAAAAGAAGAATCTCTTACCCTTTGAGGCATCCTGGAGCGACCTAGAGAGTATCATGCTAAGTGAAATAAGTCAGTCAGAGAAAGACAAATATCACATGATCTCACTCATTGTGGAATCTAATTAACAAAATAAACTGATGAACGGAGTGGATCCAGAGACGTGGAAGCATGGAACAGAGTGCTGAACCTCAGAGGGAAGGTCGGGGAGGGAGGTAATCAACCAAAGACTTGTATGCAAACACACACACACACACACACAAAATTGCTGTTCAAGGAATTGTCACCAACAATAACAAGATTACCATACATGTCGCCCTTCTGGTATATTTTAGAAAATATTTCTTCCTGAATAATTTTATTTCTTTTATACCAACACCATGAGGTGGAGATGATAGGAAAATTATCTCTTCAATATATCTCCTCAGAATTTAAGATTAAAAAATAATTCCTCTCTCCTCCTGATCTGATATGCATCCCTTATTAGACAGTGAAAATCAGATCTCCTAGGTATTTCCATTTATGCCTTAGCTCAATTTCCAAATATCCAGGACTAATTTGACACTTAGGTTTTGGTAGCCAAATTAGGTTAGGGTTTTGGTATGATTCTTTCTCCCCATCCTCAGTGTAGTAGTGTCTGATTTTTCTTTTCAATAGTCTTATACAGGCTATGACAAAATACATGAAACAGTTTATTCTTACATTATTATTTATTAACTAGAGGCCTGGTGCACGAAATTTGTGCAGGGGGGGGGGAGTGTCCCTCAGCCCAGCTGGACCCAATCTGGGATCTGGCCTAAACGGGCAGTTGGGCATCCCTCTCACAATCCAGGACTGCTGGCTCCCAACCGCTCACCTGCCTGTCTGCCTGCCTGATTGCCCTTAACCGCTTCTGCCTGCCAATTTGATCACCCCCTAACCACTCCCCTGCCAGCCTGGTCACCCCTAACTGTCCTCCCCTACAGGCCTGGTTGCCCCCAAATGCCCTCCCCTGCTGACCCAGTCACCCCTAACTGTCCTCCCTTGCCAGCCTGGTCACCCCTAACTGCTATCCCCTGCAGGCCTGGTCACCCCTAACTGCCCTCCCCTGCAGGCCTGGTCCCCCCCAACTGCCCTCCCTTGCAGGCCTGGTTGCCCCTAACTGCCCTCCCCTGCTGGCCTCTAACTGCCCTCCCCTGTCAGCCTAGTCACCCCTAACTGTTCTCCCCTGCTGGCCTGGTTGCCCCAGCTGCCCTCCCCTTCAGGCCTGGTTCCCTCCAACTGCCCTCCCCTGCTGGCCATCTTGTGGTGGCCATCTTATTTCCACATAGGGGCAGCCATCTTGTGTGTTGGAGTGATGGTCAATTTGTATATTACCTCTTTATTATATAGGATTATTGTGTTATTTTCCTTATGAACATACTTTTGACCCAGCCTGTATTATATGCACTCTTTGTTATAATCTATAAAAATTTTCTTTGGAAATACAGAATGTAGACAATATAAATAAAAAGAAATATGCTTTATTGTTCCTTTAGTCAGAGAAGACCTCTGCTTTAACCGGGTTCCAGACCCTCCCCATTGCCTTGGCTGTGAACCCTCAGCCCCACACAGAGCCTAGCAAAGCTTCCACTGAATTCCTGTCGTCCCTCTCCTGCAACTCCTTTTTCCTTTCTTCCCCTTTGCTTGTGAGGTAAACTGCTTGATGAAAACCCTGACCAAATACATTTCCCTCTGCACCCTAGAGGAGCCTCAGATCAAACAGAACAATTAACTCCGCAAACAATACCATTAGCAGAGCTCCCTCCTACCCAGCAGCCCAAAGCCAAGCAAACACCTCTTGGAGCATATGGAGGCAGGGAATTTAGGCAGGGATTTTATGGGCCTCTCAGCAGGCCTGCTTCAGCTCTTTGGGAATCAGACTGTGTAGCATATGTCACTATTCCCAGCAGCCTTGGGGCCCTGGCTGGGGACCACAGACTTGTGCCCTCAAGTGGCAGCCTTCAGAGTCAGGTGGGGAGCTGAGGCTGCTTTCATGGCACTGCACACCCAGAAGTGAAACTGTAACCAGACAATCAATGGGTCCTCACTGCCTGTCACTACTTGAGCCAATTAAGCAGAGACAGGGTTGAATCATACATGAACATTTATTCCAATAATGCTGGCAGTATGGGAGAGCAGCAGGTCATCCATGAAAATCTGCTCTGCACCCCACCACCATAAGCCAGCTGCTTATATTGGGTAGAAGGACAAAGATTACCTGGGGAAGTGGGCAAAAGGGATGAGAATGGGTATGAAAAGTGGGCAGTTTACAGGCAATGCGGGCTGAGGGTTTGCAAAGGTCTGGGGGTATGCAAAGGGCTAGGGCCTCCAGTTTCTGCAACAAGGTTGTTAATCTTTCCATGATAATAGGCAGTTCCTAGCTAGGGAGGATGGGCCACATTTCCAGGTGAGATCCCAGGTCCTCCTTGCAACTCCCAGGCAGGTTAGAATGTGCCTTCTTTTACCAGAACAAAACAATCATGATTAATAGAGCATGATTAATATTTCTTATAATTATAGCTGATCCCCAATATTCTGTTTCTTCCCCTCACAGAAGTACCTTGGCCAGGACACAGGGGTCTCGCAGCTGACCACCAACAAGGAGAACCCCGACAAAGAGCAGAGAGGAACACAGCCACAAGGAAAAGCTTCCTCCAATTCTTTCAGAGCCTGACACATTGTTCACTTTCAGCTCAGACTGGGAAACTTCTTGGGTACTTAAGCGGAAACTGAAATTCAATAAAAAAAATCTCAATGTACCATAAGAACAGTAGTTTTTACAGAAATCAGGAATTAAAATGACCTATTTCGGTATCTTGTCCACCCCTTATCAGCACAGGATTGGTCCCTGAAGAGTTCTGAGAGTTCATTTTTAAATAACTCCAGAAATGAGTTTCTATCACAGGACTCCCCAGGAGAGACCGTTCTAATGGAGCTCATTCTTTGGAAGTGTACTCAAGATCCATCCTAATTTCTCCATTTCACAAGCTGCTCCTTAAGCCATCTAAAATGACTCCAACAGCACAACAGCGCTTGCTGCATTCTCTCTGTGAGGCACTTGGCTGTAGCAGCCTTGTCTTCATGTAGTTTGTAATCTTTTTGTATTCTGGAGAGGGGCTGATTGATAGATAAGACATTTAAATTGTAAAATAAAAATGGTCATAGATGGGAAAGAGGCAATTCTAAAAGATTCCGTAGAGAAACAGAAAGATTGGGAGCAAGGGGAGTCGGGTATTTAAATGGCAATCAATTTCTCAAAGCTAGGAAACAATAAGGCAATGTCTCCAGAATCATCAAGGGAAATGATTTCCAACCTAAAATTCTATACTCCGCCAAACTATTAATTATGTGTCCAAGCAGAACAAAAACATTTCAGACACGCCAAAAAAATGTATCTCCCCTGTGCTTATTTTCAGGAAGATACTGCAGTGTACCCCAGTACAATGACAATGAGTCAAAGGAAAATATGGTATCCAGGAAACAAGGAATCCAACATAACAAAAAGTGAAGGGAATTCCCAGGAAAATGGTGAAAGGAGATCCCGGAACAACTGTACTTAGCTTAGCAAGCAATCAGTCCAGATAGCAAAAGGGTAGAGAAATCCAGGGTAGATATCCCCTAGAAGAGGAAGACATTGTTAAAAAAAAAAATTGTGGGATGAATTAGTTATTGATATTAGAAAACTAAGCAAACAAGAAAAGCAAAAGGATTATTAACTCTGGAGGAAAAATAAATACTTGTTCCTGAAAGTAAATTAAATAATAATGCATTACAAAAAAAATAGTAATAGTACATTGCATGACTCAGCAGTGACTAATATTTCCATAGTCACAATGTACACATAAATGAAGAGCACACCAAAAGTATGATCAAATATATTGGTAGTTAGGGGAGCAGCAGCTCTGTGTATGTGTAAGTGTGTGTGTATGTGTGTGTTTGGAGGGTGGACAGAAGAGAGTGGATTATAAGAAAGTCAAATCAACAAATGATATTTAAAGCTGAAAATTTAAGATATAGTGATATAACCATTGCATTTCAATATATTGAAGCAAATACCAGAATAGTAGAAAGAATCGAAAATGCTTGCCTCTATAGAGTAGCAATGGAATGGGAAGGGATGGGGCACTGTACTGCTCTTTATGCCTTCAGAATTCTTTTTTTTTAAACTATATTTCCAAGTACATATGTATATAAATATATACCTATATCTATAAAATTTTTCTTAAGCAGGCTAGTTTGGTGTCAGACACCTAGGTTTGAATCTAAGTACTAGAACTTCTTAGCTGTGTGACCTTAGACAAATACCACCTCCTCTCTGGGCCTCGGATTGCTTGCCTATTTCAGAAGACAATGTAGTTAAGAGAGCAAGGGGTGGGAGACTTGACATTTCAGATAGTTCCTTTTCCCCATATCCTACATACATTCGTCATTGTCATCCTCACTTTCTCAAACACTTTTCATCTCTAAAATATCTCCCATCATTTACCATCACCCACAAAAAAAAAGGGGGGGGGGAGGGATCAGAATTCTGAAACCCAGAACTCACTTGATAACAAGAATGGGAAGGGCCTGGGGCAGTGATGTAGAATTTGGTGAAGAAGATGGCTTCCTTCCCTTGGACACCATTACCCAAGATGCACAGTGTTTACAAAACGGGTTTTATTTGGAACCTGAGGCCAAGAATGGACTGAGGAAGAGACTGTCAGATGTTCCCCAGTTTTGTGAGCCAGTTATTAAACACAGCATTATTAAAAATTAATTTATAAAACTTACACTGAAATAAATTATGTTTAAAAAAGTATAAAAGACTAAAAGCTCATCACTTCCTAATTATTTGACTATATTTGGCTATTATTTATGTTCTTGAGGTTATCTATTACATCTGTTATTATCTATATTTATGGTATTATTATGTCATGCTGGTAGCTGGAAGTCAGCCTTGGTGAATGATTTACATCAGAGAAATCGATAAATACTATAAATCAAGACTTTTTTTTTCCTTTTTTTTTTTCAGATAGGCGGTTTTTAAAACACCGCTGGCTGGGGATCAGGAATACTAGAACCCAGATGTGTCCAGCTTTCCAAAGACTCAATGAAAACATACATTTTGGCAACTTCCTCAAAAAACTCTTTCATCTCCTTAAATATGATGGAGCCTAGTAACCAACAAATAGAATAAATGAACTGCAGGGAAGGAAAAACTTTTCCTCTGCCCTCTTAGGTTCTGTATCTGGAGACTGCAAATTAAATGACAAAAGACAAACTAACCAAAGAAAAGCATACAAATTTTATTTGATGTTAACACATTCACATGGACGGGGGCTATATGGAAAAGAAGCAAAAAAACAAAAACAGTTAAATTTGGGGGCTTCTATACCATTTTAACAAGGTGACAAATTGTTAAGAAGTGACTAGAGAAAGGAAAGGACACTTTTAGTGGAGGGAAATTGTGGGAAAGTAAATATACAGGAGAAAGTAATGGTAGATAAGGGTTATTTAGTAAGGTTTGTTTATGCAGACTCATCTCAGCGCTGGCCCTCTGTCTCTAGTGATAAGGGTCGCTCTCCTCCTCACGGTATAGGAAGTGGAGGAGAGGAGACGGGCAGAATTTATGCCACCTTCGAAAGGGAAATGTACGCCCTGCATTTAGGCAGATAGGCAGAGCAGAGAAATCTTCCTATGTATTTTTCTCCATTGCCTCCAGCTCAAAACAATCCTATACCAAAGCAGCATATTTGGGAGTGAGATACTCTGATACCCTTCAGAACTAATGAACAAATGAATGAGTGGATATGTGATAGAAAGGCAAAATCTCAGGCCCCTTCACAGGCCTACTGGCTAGGAATCTGCCTTTTCACACAGTCAAGTTTGAGAAGCATTGCTGTAAATGTCAGTCCTGGCCAAGTCCGCCATAAGGTTTTCCCTTCCCCGCCTGAAATTCTATCAGAAATCCATAGTGGTTAACAAGCCTTTAAAAAGGCATATACTCTCTGAGTGGGTTAATGACCCAGTCCTAAAAAGAAGAATTTGTTCAAGGAGATTGCCTTCTTCCCTTCAAACTTGTACCTGAGACACAGTGCTTACAGAATGGAGGCTGCATTGGGAAAAGACGGGGAATGCAAGGGGAGATGGTTCAGTGACTCCTGAGGATCATGGCAATGACCTTCTAACTCGCCTTCTCACCTTCTTCCTCACCCCCCCCCCCACCCCTACAGTCTAGTCTCCACTTAGCTTTTAAAACTGCAGATCAGGTCATGAAATTCCCTTACCATTGCACTGAGAATAAAAGCTGAACCAGAAAACCCAGGAAATTTTCCCCCACCTCACCAAATCCCACTCCTGCTCTCCCAAGCCCCAGCTCCCCGGACCTGCCTCCTGCCTCTGGGCGCTCTGTGCTTCCTCTGCCTTCGGTGCTTGCTGTTCCCTCTACCTGGAACTCTCTGCCCCTCCATCTTCCCTGGCCACTCGCTCAGTCTATGCTTCAATGTTTCCATTCAGAGACGCCATTGCTGTCCAAGCCCCAACTTACTTTATGCTTATTTTCTGTACACCTTACACACATACACACACACACACACACACACACACACACACACACACACACTCATCCATAGACACAAACAGATGCAAACTGCACGAGAACAGGGATCTGTGAGCAGCCAGAGTGGTACCTGGCACCAGTAAGTGCTCAATAAACCTGTGGGGTAGATGCAGGTGTGAATGAAGGTGATTGTATGGCAAAGTGCTCCAACACTCCCCCACCACCACCACCACCACCAAGACCAGCTCTGCACCCTGACAAAAAGAAACCTATTTGTTCTTCCTTATTCTGCACCCCACACTCTGTGGCCTGTCCCCTACTCCCTCCCAGGACACAGCCCTGCTATTGGTACTATAGGTATTCCAATGCAAAGACATTTGCAGAGGCCCCATGAAAGCAAGCTGATCTGAGGGCTTAGAAACCCCACCAATGGCAGGTCCTGGAGTGGGTCTGACTTAGGGTGCCAACCACATTTCCAGAGAGTCGTGAAGTTGCCAGATGCCAGTTTGTTAAACCATTAGATGCTTAAGAACATCCAATGGGACAGAGACAACTACGGAAGGCCACATTGCTGAAAGTTTGCTTGCTACGTAGGAAGCCCAAAGAAGATGGCTTTATGATGCAATGCTGACCCTAAACACACACACACACACACACACACACACACACACACACACACACACTAGGCAGATAGCATGACTCTCAGGAAGGGGGATGCCAGCCCCCGCTGCACTGCTCAGTGCTGGGATGGGCCTGCCAGGTGGGCTTCTGTGACCGCTCTTCCCTTGGAATTGCACTGTTACCCAGGGGCCAGCCTACCAGTAACTGCTGGATCATTTTCTAGACGTAGGTTCAATATGTTCAATCAAGCCACCAGGCCAGGAAGCTTCTTTGCAAACCGTTTCCCACCCAGGTCTCCCCTATGGACCTCAGGCATCTCTCTTAAGGAGAGCCTCAGTGCCCCCGTTTCTAGGTCCCTGGGGACACCTTGCTGTGGCTTCAAAGGACCAGCTACCTGGGCCATGGTGGGACCACTCGTCTTCTGCAGGCTGCCCTGGGGACTCATCCTCTACTTACTACATCATTTTGATGGAAACAGGTACTCTGGGTTCACAAAAATCCAGACAGGACACAGTGAGGGGCTGCTGCACTCTCGCCATACCTGCTAGCAATGCACCTCAGAGGAGGAAGTCTTGTGGGGTTCTTTCCCCCTTCCTTCCAGTAACTATCCTTCACATCATCTATTTCATATTTGATCTTTATCATAAACAGTGCAGACAAAACACTTTTCAGATCTTTATCCATTTCAGGCTTTTGTCTTATGAAATATGTGCTTTTGGGGATGCTTACCTCACAGGTACTAGGTGAGCTTTAAGCAAAGACCTGAGAGAGAGGGGTCAAGAAGAGGTGAGTGTGTGCAGCCTTATGTCCAATCTTATTTTTAAAATATATTTTATTGATTTTTTACAGAGAGGAAGGGAGAGGGATAGTTAGAAACATTGATCAGAGAGAAACATCCATCAGCTGCCTCCTGCACACCCCCTACTGGGGATGTGCCCGCAACCAAGGTACATGCCCTTGACCGGAATCGAACCTGGGACCCTTCAGTCCACAGGCAGATGCTCTATCCACTGAGCCAAACCAGTTAGGGCCTTACGTCCAATCTTGAGAGGGGTCTTTGCCCATTTGGTGGCAAGGTGGCTGATCTGGAAGACCTAATGTATTCCATGTACTGAATTCAGTGGCAGGGATGTGGGGTACCGAGGTCGCTCTGCTCACCTGGGGGCCAGGGCCAGAGTCAGACCACCCTCTCCTCAGGCCTGACCCCTCCCTCACTCCTCCTTCCTCCCACCTCAGCCGCCTTCTTTGGCATCGCTGGCCTCTAGCCTCCTCTTCCCTCCTCGTTGTCCCCCGCCCCCGCCCTGATCCCAGCACAAGCAGAAACAAATTATTTATGAAGAGCCTTCATTTACAATGCATCCATAATGCCTGGGAAGACACCGATAATTTATTTAATGAGCACAAACACGATGATTCACGAACGATGATCCCAGTCAGAAATTAGCTTCATTAATCCGCTGTGAGCCCTCTGCTTTGATTTAGAGCCTCCAGAGTACCTCAGCCCCACAAATCTCCTCAGCATTTCCGCCGCTCCTGCCTGGGCCTGGCTCAGGTGAGGCTCCAGCACAATCGTTTTTGCATCATGGCCTTCCTACCTAGCCATGCAAAATGGTCAACCCACATCCCGCTGGGCTGCCCAGCTCTGCTCTGTGGAAAACTCCCAACCTGCTGTGCAACCAGCCTGCCTGTGAATGACAACAGAAGAGCATCCCAGGCCAGAGCATCTGGGGGTCTTGACCACAGATGCCTGCCACCCCCACAAGTGACAGCCATACTGGGGTCTGTGCCAGTCACACCAGCATCACGACAGGTCACAGACCTGAAAGCTGCTGACACTAACCTGCCTTTAGGAAGTTAACAGGTGTGGGTGTTTTCCAGCTGCCAGTCACAAATCCTTGCTGAGCCGACATGCACCCAGTCTACGCGCCTCAGGGTGCCTATCGGGAGTGGGGGTAGGGAGATGGTAAAAGTAAAAACTCAGCCTGAGTTTCAGTGTCCTAGTCCCCTCCTCCCTGTGCACTCAGTGACCCCATCTTTCTTTATTCCCTGAGCAAATGTGGACTACAGGTTGCTGCCCATGTGAATTTTAATTATTTTTATTTTTTAATTTAGCCATTTTTTATCCATGGTACACAAACACCTGGGTTAAAGAAATAAGCAGTTCTACCAAGCTTGTGTTCATATAATAAACAGCAGTCTCCCAATTTTCATTTTGGTATTTATCTCCATATCTTGACAAAATATGCTTAGATTATTACTTTGGGGTTTGGGGTTTTTCAATTTCGGGCATTAACTCTTAGCTTCCCTCTATAAAATAGGAAGCCTTAGTTCTCTTTCTTTCATCTCACCTTCTTTTCTACACATACATATTTCTAATCTAGGGGTCAGCAAATAATGGCCCCTTGTCCACCAACTGTCTCCGTAAATAAAGTTTTAGGGCAAAGGACCCAAATAGATGCTTCTCCAAAGTGACATACAGAAGGCCAAGAGACATAAATGCTCAAAATCACTAATCGTCAGAGAGATGCAAATTAAAATGATAATGAGTATCCCCTCACACCTGTCAGAATGGCTACCATCAACAAATCAACAAATGACAAGTGCCGGTGAGGATGTGGAGAAAAGGGAACCCTAGTACACTACAGGTGGGAATGCAGACTGGTGCAGCCACTGTGGAAAACAGTATGGAGCTTCCTCAAAAAATTTAAAATGAAACTACTATTTGTCCCAGTGATCCCACTTCTAGGAATATATTCTAAGAAACCCAAAACACCAATCAGAAAGAATACTCATGTATATACCCCTATGTTTGTAGCAGCACAATTTACAATGGCTGAGATCTGGAACAGCCCAAGTGCCCAATAGTAGACAAATGGCGGGGGGGGGGGGGGGGCGGGGGGGACTGTATAGCTGTATATTTACACCATGGAATACTATGCAGCTATAAAAATGAAGGATCTCTTACCCTTTGAGACAGCATGAATGGACCTGGAGATTATTATGCTAAGCAAAACAAATCAGTCAGAGAAAGATAAGTATCACATGATCTCACTCATATGTGGAATCTAATTAACAAAATAAACTGATGAACAAAATAGATCCAGAGACACAGAAGCATGGAACAGACTGACGAATTTCAGAAGGAATGCAGGGGTGAGGGGTGGAGAGAGATTAACTGGGAAACTTGTATACATAGATGCATAGCCCATGGACACAGATAATAGTGAAATGAAGGCCTGGGAGAGGTGGGTGTGGGGTGGAGGGGGTCCATGGGAAAAAAGGGGGACATCTGTAATACTTTCAACAATAAAGATAAATTTTAACGTATTTTTTCAGTTGGTTCTCCACTAATGGTTCTAGTCCTGACACCTATAGCCACCCAGATCAATCCACTCTGTATCCTACATATGAGAACTTGAGTTATTAGAAGTTAAATCATGTCCAGACTAAACACTGGCAGTCTTTGTTAGAAAACTTAGAAGATCAGACTGATGCTATTCTGACTCTTTAGGATAAAGACATTCCCTCTAGTCCAAAATCATAATTCTTTGTATAGTCCACAAATGGAAATGGTACTTTTCAAACAATTTTTTTTCATTTTACAACTTTAAAATTCACAGAAGTATACAATCAATGAGCTTGAACCTTAGCAAAATAAATTATCAATATTTTGCTAACATGCTTCCAAGAAAGCCTTTTTCTAAATGCCCATGATTTATTTAATGTCTTAAAAACAACAATGCACATTTTAAATGCTTCCAAATAGTCAAGAGGAATGTAGCCCTAAGTAAATGCCACTATATTTCCAGGAAAACTATCATGGTTTTATTGTAATAAGCGTTTCACTGATTTATGTGTTGTGTTGCCTTTAAATACACAAAAGGGCAATTTGTAAAAGAAACAGATGCTCTGAGTGACTCCAGAAGATAAAAGAAAAAAACCAGTATGATCAAATAATAGTGGGGGGAAAATATTTCTCTTTTGAATAAACAGTTCTCTTTTTCTTTCATTGATCCTTATTTAACTATAAAGTAAATCATGAATGCATGATTATAAAAAATTCAAATACTATTGAACTCTTTAGAGCACCCTTTCCAATAGACTTTCTGTGATGATGGAAATGTTCTATATCTGTGCTATTCAATAAAGCAGCCATTAGCCACCTGTAGCTAGTGGGCACACTAGAAATGTAGCTACTGAGACTAGTGGCTACCATATTGGGTAGCACAGATACAGAATTAAAAAGTAAAATATTCATTCATCTTCAAAGTCCATGAGAAACCACTGTTAGTGGTTTGGCATAGTCTTTGGACAATTGGGGGAGGCAGGGTTTATGTACATGTCATATAATGAATACAGTGGTTTACAGCAAGGGCTCTGCAGTCAGATAGACTGGATTCAAATCCTGAGTCTGCAGCATACTAGCTGTGTGACCTTAAGCAAGTTTATCAACCTCTCAGTTTCCTCATCTATAAAATGGAGGTAATTACAATAATTACCCTTTAGGAATCTTTTGAGAAGTAAATTAGCCAACACATTTAAAGCCCTTAGAACAGTTCTTGGTACATAATAAGGATTTAATAAATGTTAGATGTTAGTATTAATATTATTGTATGCATACTGTTCTGGGTCTTATTTTGTACTTCTTGCCTTAGTAAGCTTACCATGTCAGAGCATAAAATTCTACCTTATTTTTTAAATGTGAACTTTTAAATGATCCTATATTATAAAAGCCTAATAGGCTGTGTCCAGTTGACCGCTCGGCCATTCAACCAATCAAAGCGTAATATGCTAATGATATGCTAAGGCCGCTCAATAGCTTAAATGTAATTCAAATCGTTTTATTCATCCAGAATTTCAGAGCAGGGATGGCATGCATTTACATGATGAAACACTATAGAGCAAAGAAAATGAATAAACTATGGCTACACATCAACATGGATGATTGAGAAACGTAAGGATGAATGAAACAAGCAAATCAAAAATAGCAAAATTAACAATATCCTAATTAGAGATACATGCAATGTGGCAACACCATAAAGTAAGTAAAGTAAGGCAATGCTTAACAATGAGGGGAGAGGGAATGTGTTCCAAGAGTTTGGTTGCTCCCTTCATTTTAAATTGTATACACATTTTTCAATTGCGTATATACACATATAATTTTGTATATATGTTACATTTCACAATAAAAAGTTAAAGATAAAAAAAGCTATTGATTTTTATGTATCGATTTTATTACTAGCTGCCTTATTATTCTTTTATTGTTTCTAAAATTTTTCCATAAATTCTCTTGGTTTGTGTACAATAGTATCAACTGCATATCATGACAATTTTGTTTTCTCCTTTCTAATATTGGTACTTATTTCTTTTTTTCTTCAAACTGCATTGGCTGTTGCTTCTAGATCAATGCTAAAACAACGGTGATCATCTTTTTTCTTGCCCCTTTCATGGATCGCCTCCTGCATTGTTTCACCACTGAAATGCATTAAACGACATTTGTACGCTCAGGACTGTCTCAGGATGAAACGGGCCACTTGGATCGACAGGCTGCAAGCCTCTGTGCACTAGTTTCAGTTTGTGGCTTGTCTGTCACAGTACATGATGTGGGGATGTGGGAACCCTGACATCATCCCATGGCCCCCAGGGGGCCCAGTGGAAGGGGCCCAAATAGAACACGTACTGCCTATATCCATTCAGGAAGGCATGATGAGCTCACTCGAAGGTCAGGCTGAGTGGCCTTCTCCACAGAGCCCAGAGTGCTCAGGTCTGGCTCGCCTTCACTTACAAAATTGGTTGGCTCACTCCTCCATCTCAAACCAGACACCTGTGACAGATCTGTCCCCACAGGCCATTCTCTGAGCAGAGCACAGCTGAATCCCGAACAAACACCTCTCTCAAAAGACCTGTGTTTCATTTAATAGAGTTCAAATTGAGTGTCCAAAAACCCTGATGCTTTTTATTTCCTCGACGTCTTCTGCAGCAGCTACAGGCATTCCCTGGACTCTCTTCCCGCCCACACTGCAGGACCTCCTCACCTGAGACGTCTGCCACTATTGGAGCTCGCCAATTATTTTAAAACCGTGCCCAAGACAGGGGCCGGGGTATGTATCTAGTAATAGGCCTGCAGAACTCCTGGGTAAGAGGTGTGTTAATGATTGTTTCCAGAGCCTGGATGGGCAACAAAGTTAAAACCCTCTCACTTTGTTGATGGCCCCATCTGCTGGTATTCTGAAGGTGCACTTGATCTGCCTATAGGGTACCGAGCCCTGCTCTTCACACTGTAATCGCCTGCTGGCCTGTTTGTCTTCTGCTCAACATTGGAAGCTCCCAGAAGGCAGGCATTCTGCTGACATCATCTTCATATTCCCAGCCAGGGCTGGGCACAAGCACCAAATAGCTGGTATTCTCAAATCAGGCAATTTGAAGAGAGTTTAATAAAGGGCTATTTATAAACATGTGGGCAGGGCTTAAGACAGTAGCTCTCAATCTTGTTACACATTAAATGTCCTGGAGAAACATTGTGCCTGGGTCTCATCCCCAGAGAGTCGAATCCAATTAATCTAAAGCATCCCATAAGGTAGCCACATGTGGCTACTGAACATTTGCAATGTGTCTGGTCCAGATTATGATGTGTTTTAAGTATAATATGCACCAGATTTTGAAGGATTAGTACCAAAAATGCAAAATATCTTTTTAATAATGAACTGAGAATTATTTTTATTGAAATGCTAATATTTCGGCCATACTGGGTTAGATAAAATGTGTTATAGAAGTTAATTTCATCCGTTTCGTTTTACTTTTAATAATATGACTTCAGGAAAATTTAAGATTACATATGTGGTTCAAACTATATATCCAACAGACAGCACTGGTCCAGAGCACAACCTGAACATCAGGTTGGAAATTTTTTTTAAACTTCCCAGATGATTCTAATGTGCAACCAAGATTGAGAAGCACTGGCTTAGAGAAATCATAACAGATAATGCAGTAGCCTGTGACTAGCAACAGCAGGCTGGTTAGGGGAACATGGGAGAATAGCCCTATGTCAAGAACTGCGTGCAAGAGCCAGGGTGTTTAGCAGAGGGAAAAAGTAAACTCAAGTTCAGTAGGGAGGACGTAAGGGAAACAAACATCCAGATCCCTCTCTCCTCCTGCCTTTGATCCCCCACTGGCTGAACCCAAATGCAGCCAAATGACAAGGGAGCCCAGTTGATGCAACTCATACCGGTCAGTCTCCCTGGGCCAAAGCAAGGATGAAAGGGTAGAGAGTGGATTTGAAGAAGCAAATGGGAGATATCCAGCTTAGGCACTTAATGAATGTTCTGCGAGTCAACAAAAATCCCCCCGCAGATAAAACACATAAACCCTTCCAGTAGCATTGACCACAGGTAGGCTGTACAACTTCCATCTCTCTAGTCCTGAACCCTGGGTTAATATCCAGTGAGAAATGCAATCAGCGGCATTTGAGTTGCCCAGAATCATTTTTAAAGTGAGGAAGCTCCTACTCATCCTTTTCACTCACAAAACAGTAATTGTGAAGTCCTTGGGTACTTCAGTTCCTATAGGAAAACTGTTGACTAATAATACTAATAATCACATAAGTTTCTAGTTATTGAGCGCTTACCATGTGCCAGGCACTGTGCAAAGTGCTTCACATAAATTGCAGTGCAGTGTGGCTCTATGCTTTTTCTCAATTTCACAGTAGAAAATATATACTATGTCTCAGTATGTAAAAATGAACTATTTTTGTCTCAGTTCCTTCTGAGGTCCCAAAGATGGAAAAAGAAAGCATTTAATGCCAGTTATCCTCACCTTCCAAAGGATGACATCCAATGCTTTTGTAGGACACACTAAGCTGTCATTAAATGGGGCCTGCCTGCATTCTGGCTGAAGGCACAGTGGCTACCTGAGGCATGATCTTCTCCCTGGGATCACAGGAGTCCAAGAGACCAAGATAAACCACTCAGGCACTTATCAAGCTATGCAGCTTAGACACTTAATGAATGTTCTGCGAATCAACAAAAACCCCCACGGATAAAACACATAAACCCTTCCAGTAGCACTGACCACAGCATTGACTACTATCCTTCCATTGGCCAAGTCCAAAATCAATGCGGTGGCAAAGGACACTCTGTCCGTTCTAATGCACTGAAAGAGCATATGGCAGAGGGAGGGATTACAGAACTATGATCAATAACCAATCCAAATAATCATAATAACAACCCAATAATTCAAAGAGAGAAGCAGTTGGCATCCCCTCCCCCACACCACACTTCCCAGCCCAAAGCAGTCTGGGAAAGCTCACATAGGAAAATGCTTTAAACTTGGTAAGAGTGTGCAGTTATATGATTCTGGCACTAGACTGGACATTTTAATTATTGAAATAAGAACTTTCTTGAGACTGGAACTGGTCAGAAAACATTTGACACCTGAGATTATGAATTTATCCGACATTCCATTAAAACCAGGAAAGAACAAATCTGCATGTCATACTAAAATGTGCAGTGGATGGAGGCATGAGCTTACTACTAAAATCCCCAAACCCCCATTGAGTCACGCAGCAAACAAGCCACATATGCTGTTTTCCAACCTACAACCTGACCAATTATTTGACATTATTCAGATAGAAAAATCAACATCTTTGTCTTTAGAATGTTTGTTTAGTTTAATATGTTGTAAACACAGTTTGAGAGAAAAAATACTTCTAAGAGCAGCATTTAAAGATGATCTTTACCCATCCTCAAATATTTACAGAAAAGATGAAAATCAGAATGTTTTCCACCATACCCAAAAGAAATCTGTTGTATTCTAGTTAAGATTCACAGAAGGGGAAAGAAAAAGTCTGCCACAGTTAAATACAAAGCAAAAACACACTGTTCAGAAGCCAGCAACCATGAGGTTCATTCCTCATAGACTTGGAGAAACATCCCCTCCCCAGGAATGCTTGCTTGAGATAAAATGAACTGAGACAGTGATTAAAGGTATTAAATAGACTCATTTTCCCCTTCTGGGACTTAATCTGATAAGTCCATAGATTATGATAAAAATCAAGTTTACTGAGCCATTTCTCTGTGTAGGCCTGTGTACATAAAGCAACCCTCTTCATACTACTACCCACCTTGTGAGGATAGCTGCCCCAAGGTGAAGGCCACCCCAAGGAGGCCACTTTATATTGTATCGCAAATGGCATCATGTACAACTGCTAGGAGATAAGGTATTTACCCCAGTTAAGTTCTGGAAGCTGCCAAACCCATTACTCAGCAGATTCCACCTCCCTTGGAAGGTCCTATAGTCTTTACCTGTTAAAATCAATTCACCTCTACCTTTCCATCCAAAACCACTGATAAATAAAGACAGGTCATTTACCAAAGGAGTTGTGCCTTTCCATGTGATCTTCCTCCTTGGAAAACAGAAAACCGATGCCAACTGAGGTGATATTTTATTCTATCTGAAAATGACAATCCACATTTCCTCACTTCCTCGAGAGAGACGCAACTCTGCCAGTCCTCAGATAAAAATCAAGCTCTCTCATCACCAGATGGAGGCTTCTCAAGGATGAATACCTTGTGTTGTTAATTTCTGTGCCTTCGGCCCCTGGCACAGTGTTTGTCACTGAATACCTTCACTGTTTGAGATTACATGAATAAATAAAGGATCCTGGGGTCACAGGAGACCCCTGCATGTGTCATTGATGAAGAGATAACCAAGAAGGAAGAACATGACTGACCCTACTACCAAAGCAGGGCATGATGTGATTTCTGCAGGTGCTTTCTCCTCCCTTCCCCTGTGCCCATCCTTTCTGGTGCCTAAGGGCTAACCGTAACCAATAAGAAGAGTAAAGAGGTCTATTGGAGGACAACTTTGAGTGACTGTGTCCCTACTTCCCCATGAATAGTCAGGGCTGGCTCCTTAGGCATGTAACCTATGTAGTGCTGGGGGGGGGGGGAAAGCTGCTCAGAAGGCCCCCATGCTTGATTGAATGCTCTGTGTTGTCTTTTTTAAATACTTAATAATTTTTGAATAGGGTGTCCTGCCATGCATTTTCATCCTGGGAGTCTTATAAATTATTTGGTTGGTCTGTTTATAGTATAATATGGGGAAGTAAGGAGGGGGGATAATGCTAAGGTTTCTCCCAACAAGGAGGATCCAAGAGTCTGTTGCCTTCACTGGCTTCCTAAGAACAAATAGAGGCATCCTCCAGGGGACATCCCAGCTGAACATCATCTCCCTCAACCCTCGAGTCATTTTCAGCATCTGACTCCTAAATCCACAGGTTGGGTGGAGAACAAAGAAGCTGATCTATCTTACTTTCACCTTTGCTGCTTATACTTATTATAATTATTTTTCCTGCTACATAAGAATGTTCTATTGGAATTCTTAAGGTCAAAATATTTCCCCCAAAATGTAATGTGATACGCACAAAAAAACTTCCATTTTTGTTAACCACTGCCAATAGTCCCACTTCTCTTATGTGTATTTTGATTTTGTTTTTCTTAGAATTGTCATAAGCAATTCTTAAATAGAACTTGTTTGTCCTCAATAATTTCTTGTTCTTTAACTATTGCTTCAGAGAATCCTATTTCCAGGGCAACTTCTTATGTGGTCACAATTACTAGGATATAATCGATCAAATGAAGGCTCACAGAAAAATGTATGAACTCAGCATAGAGAAGCCTCAGCTGGCTGCTTTGCTGAGTTATTAATATTGGAAATGAGTCTGAATTGGTGATCACTAGAAAAACTTCTAAGCCGACATGGGTTTTAAAATTTGATTTCCCTATCCCTAATGAAAAAACTGCTCATGCTATATCTCACTTTATAAAAATGTGTTGAAGCTGTAATATTATTCTAATATCTGTTCTAATGGAAGCCTGATATGTCTTTATTAGCTCTGGGGTGTTTGAGCCCTGTCTTTATAATGTGTCAATCTCAAATCAGAAACAGGTTTAATATTTGTTCAAAAAATATTGTTGCTTTACTTGTGTTTGCATTCAGCTTAATGTCCATAAGAAATGACTGACATCCACAATAGGCAGTACCACATATTGATTTCAATGAGTTTTTCTCTAGTGTTTGTTGAGGTAGTGTTGTGAAGGACTTAGACATCAGCAGGAGGCCTTTGGGCTCTGCTTAGCCATCTCCCCATTGCCAGGTCTGATCTGGCAGGGAATTCTGGCCATTTCCTCCCTGATCTTTGTCCACAAGGGGCACACAAGGTCTGAAGGCAGGCAGCACAATGTGGATCAAGGCCAAGGAGGCAGCCTGCCTGGACTCTGCAAGAAGGCTCTGAGGAGAGAGGAGGGATGCCTTCATTCAAGTTCATTGACCTCACAGTTGTCCAAGCCTAAGGGTGACCACATGGAACTGGGTAGATTTGAGAAGCCATGTGACATCCCCTTCCAGATTTTTCCCACCTCACCCCATGCCAGAGTCTCAGATCCACTCAGTTTCCAAATCCAAAAGCCCATTTTTGACCATGGGGGATGTCGGGGTCAGTGTCTCATGGAAAAACACTTTGGAGCAGATTTATCCATCTTTAGTAATATCTGGACATTATTCCTGCCACATACATAACCCACATAAATGGGTTACATAACCCACATATATGGTCTCACTGTCCCTGTGTTATCTGTAAAGTAGCGGAAGGCTCTCTCTAAGTTTCCTCTTAGCCATAAAATGCTATGAGTGTAATTCGAGGGGAGATGAAGAGGTTTTCCTGTCATTTCCTCTCTCTCAGGGAAGAGAGGGCAGATGGAGAGAGAGCGGGCTGGGCCGAGGCAGCCCAGAGACTCTGCAGTGGGAGCTGCGGGGAGGGAAGAGCAGGGCTGAGTTCTACGCTCGGTGCACGCTTCACTGTGCAGCTTCACTGTGTGGTTTCATGTGCATCTTAACCAGACTGCACCCGATGTCAAGAAAGCAGATCTGAGTTTCAGGGGATCTGTTTTCCAACTGGTATCTAACTCTGACAGCTCTACCAAAGTTTACTTCAAAATACGGTATCAGAATTCATTTTCTTTCTTTCAGAAGGAGCCCTTCAGCGGCATCACTTTTATCAACAAAAGTGGTAACTACAACTATTTATTATTATTATTATTATTATTATTATTATTATTAAAGATTTGTTTTCCATAGAATTTTTAAGACTTTTGTCCTTTATCTGTGAATCTAAGAATTTTAGAAACCCTTTTGCTTTGTTTTTTCTTTCTCTCTCCCTCCCTCTCTCTCTCTCCCTCCCTCTCGACTCTCTTCTCTCCTCTCTCCTCTCTTCACCCCACATTGTTCCAAGGAAAGGTAGAAAGACAGCGTTATCTGGACCAGGGGTAACCAGAATTTGTAAGCCATTTGTTCCCTCTTTCTGTAATAGCTGAGATGAGGCTTAGAGAAAAAAATCTGAGAGAACAATTTGAGTAGCACACTCATTTTACAAAGAAGCTGAGGTTCAGAGAGTATTCTTCCTTAAGCACTGTTTTCATCTGCCCCTGCTCACCAGTCTTCCATGTCCACATTTCCTACTCTATGAAGTTCAAATGCAAGTCACACATTTGGGGCTTTCAGTGATTCAGTTCTGACCTACTTTACCAATCTTTTCCCCAAATATACCCCACCATGTACTCTTGTTTCCCAAGCTAACTTCCTATTCTTTGTGTATTACCATATTTTTCTCACTTCCTGCCATTACTTACAAAGTTTCTTCTGCAGAAACACCATTCCTCCTTCCATACTTTGTTCATCCCTCGAGGCCCACGTCAAATGCCTGTCTTCCACAGGCCCTCTGTGATCCCCCGGACTTCCTGGAAAAATCTCTTCTTTCAACACATGCCAGGCCCAATGCTGGGTTGGTGAATTTAGAGCTAAATTATATGCTGCCTTCATGTGTGACATGTTGGCATATTCAGTACAGGCTACCAAGAATACAGCCAAGCCAAAACCGGTTTGGCTCAGTGAATAGAGCGTCGGTCTGTGGACTGAAGGGTCCCAGGTTCAATTCCGGTCAAGGGTATGTACATTGGTTGCGGGCACATCCCCAGTAGGGGGTGTGCAGGAGGCAGCTGGTCAGTGTTTCTCTCTCATCGATGTTTCTAGCTCTCTGTCCCTCTTCCTTCCTCTCTGTAAAAAATCAATAAAATATATATTTTTTTAAAAAAAGAATACAGCCAGGCTTTCTGGGGTTCTCAGGAACCCATGAAATATTTGTGAAGTTAAAAAAAATTTTTTTTTTCAATCTCTGCCCTGCTAATGCAGGAGTGGGCTTGTTGGTGTTGTCCATGCACAAAGCAGCTTGACTTCAAAACAAAACCTCCAATTCAGTTTCTGCCTTGATGGCTTTCAGTTTGGGCTCAAATTTGAATCATTTTTCTTGGTCCCACAATCACTAAATACTTGTGTCTTGCCTCTCCCAGTCAGCTGTCAGGAAAGCCTCTTTAGAACCTCACTTTCAGCTTCTATGGAGGATGGCTACCCATCGATTGGCGGTGTCCAAATCTGGCTTCCCAAAATGCTCTTTGCATATATTCTGTAGCCTCAATGTTAAGTCAACCTATCCCAAGCATGCCCTGTAGCATCATAAATTCTGAGCCACCAAGCAGAACTTCAGAGAGTACCTCTTGCCCTGGGTGAACTCTGAACAAATGCTCTCCAGTGCAGCGGGCCCATGAGACCTCCAAGGGGGGCAGTGGGCCCATGAGACCTCCAAGGGGGACATGCATTCTGTCCGGGCACCAACACACCTACCTGCTGCCATACAGCGCGTGCAGGCTGCAGCAAAGGAATCGTTTTTATTACTCCATGAGCCACTGAGTAGTCTATGTTCAGCTTTCTCATCTTAGGCCTTAGATGCCCTTAATCCCAGGATGTAGTCACTAGCAATTTTAAGTGATAAACCATGTTATTCACCATGGCCTCATTTGACTCTTTTTTTTCTGGCCAATTTTTTTTTTTTCCTTTCTTTGTGCTTCAAAAAAGGGAGACTGTAGAGTCGACATTACTCCTCCTAAATACCCAGAGGGACCATAACCAACTTCCCTGGTCTGTGTTCCATTATACAAAAGAGGAACATAAAGGAAAGGATTATGAAAATGAATGCAGACTTTTCTTTTAAAATTAGTGAGGAATGCCCGCTGGTGTGGCTCAGTGGTTGAGCGTTGACCTATGAACCAGGAGGTGACAGTTTGATTCCCTATCAGGGCACATGCCTGGGTTGCAGGATCGATACCCAGTAGGGAGCATGCAGGAGGCAGCAGATCAAGCATTCTCTCATCATTTATATTTCTATCTCTCTCTCCCTCTCCCTTCCTCTCTGAAATCAACAAAAATATTTTTAAAAAGAAATAAAAAATAAAATTCATGAGAAAGCCTTGGCTGGTGTTTCTCAGTGGTTAGAGCATTGGCCTGCTCACTGAAGGGTTGTGGGTTCGATTCCTGGTCAACAGCATGTACCTGGGTTGTAGGTTCAATCCCTGGCCCCAGTTAGGGCACATGCGGGAGGTAACCAATCGATGTGTCTCACATCGATGTTTGTCTCCCTCCCAACCTCCTTCCCTTGTACTCTCTCTAAAAGTCAAAGGAAAAAATATCCTTGGATGAGGACTAACCAAAAAATAAATAATAAATAAAATTTGTAAGGAATGTTTGTGATTTTTAACGATAAGACAGCAAAATGGGATAAGGCAATAAACAATACAAGCAGTACTTTACCATTAAAGAAAAAGAAAAGAAAGCAATAAGAAACTCATTACTAGGAACCTTATATTCTGAACAGCGTTCAAAAAGATGAGAGAAGAGGACTTTCTAACTTGTCATCCTGCTATTGTAACCTGAGCCCCTCCCAAGTTTTCAGACTCCAAAATCAGATCTAATTAAAAGAAAATGGAAAAGGATTTGGAGCCTTTTCAGCTCTGGAGAACATGCAGACAAATAAATTAAAAAATGGGAGAAGTGGAACTAACCCAATAATCCGTGAAAAGCTCATTTCCCTCCCCACCGCCACTGATGCAACAGTGTCCTTCCTCCCGCCCCGTTCTCTGGCTCAGGAGCAGTGAGTGAAAAAATTGGCTAACAAGATCAGAAAATTTAATTACAGTTCTGCTGTCCCCTTCCAAGAAGTTGACTGTCACACTTCCCGTTTGCCGATCTTCAAAGTGTGCTGTCTCTGATGAGCTTCCCTTCCACTCCAGTCCCACTCATCTCCCTACCTCAGCTCAGGACGATAGACAGACACAGATGCTGTAATTTGGGGGGTTAGGAGGATTAGATGTAAAGATTAAAAGGGGCAGTTTGAAAAGAAAATATCATTATCCCCTCATTTCCTTTGGTCTGCCTGAGCAACTTTGCCTCAGTCTTATCCAAAGAGAAGTACTGTGGGAGCCCCGAAGACTTAGCATTCTTGCATACCAGACCTAAAGAAGCCCTGAGACCCTTTAGAAGAAGTACAGAAACTGCATTCAAGTGTCCATTTTGCATACCGACTCCGAGATACAGGAATAGCTTCTTTGAGAAAGGTTTCTAGCAAGGTTCTGAAATGCTTTGAGCTCAAAACAAACAAAAAGTAAAATGATCAAGTCATGATTTTCACCAAGGGCAAAGAATGCAGAATGATGTCAAAAGGGCCGGGTATTTGCCATTTCTGTCCTAGGGCAACCAGAGACTTATGGCCAAACCTAGTATGCAAAGCACTGGAGAGTGACATAGAACAGGTGAATTTAAAATGCAACGTTTAGCAAATTAAAATAGATCCTTTTGTTTGCTTTTTCATTACTGAGTAAAGCAAAATAGCCAAACTGTGCAGAAGTTCTTGGCACTCGTGTGACTGAGGTGCCATTTCTCTTCGCAGAACGCAGTCATCTCCTATATGCTTGGACCATCGCAAATCACCTCCCAGACTAGGGCAAGACATATAAGCTCAGAAAAGTAACTATGGTGATGGAGGGCAGCCTGCCTGTGAGGGCATCAGAAGTGTTACAATTTGGCCCAGTCAATGCTGATGGGAAGACAGTGCAGCGGGAAGAAGAGGAGCTAGCCAAGGACAGACAGGCAAGGAATTCATCATTATGAACAAGAAAGATGAGAAATTTTCTTCAGCTCTCCTTCTTAAGAGGTTGTATCAGTCTGAATTACATTTGCCTGTGTGCAATGGAAACCCTCCTCTCATGCAACAAGGAGTCCAAAAGGAGGTGATCCAATGCTGCTATGATGACTTGCGGAAGCTTTCAAGGACTAAGGTTCCTTCCAGCTCCCTGTTCCTCCAGTTGAAACTTGTCATTTTCATCCTCGGGGCCACAGAATTAGCTTGACCTCTGTGTTCCAGACAGAAAGAGAAGGAAGGGCAAAGGGGAAAGGGGAATTGTCTGTCCCATTTACCAGGAATAAAATAGCTTTCCTGCAAGTCCCAGCCAGTAGATTCTGCTTACATCCCATTAACTCGAACTGGATCCCATGGCCACCTCTAACTAAAGGGATAGGTCTAATTAGACACATTGCTGGCTTGCACTAATTGGGGATCTATCAGTAAGTGAAAAGAAGACCAGGGCTATTGAGCAGATGAACAGCAGTGTCTGCCACTGTGTAAGTAGTCAAGATTGCCAAGGACAATGAGAAATAAGGGAAGTAACAGAATATGCCCATTAGGGCACAGGTAGGCTTCTAGTGCAGTTACCACTAGGAGTAAGGAGTGAGTAATGAGGAAACCAAGGCTGTGATATAAACTCTGCATTCTGGAAGCTTAGACCTATGCATCTTGGCATGTAGGTTAACCCTGGCCACAAGCAAGAGATTGCATCCTGGATATTTCATTCCCTACCAAGCCTTGTTAGCATAGAGAGGCCTTTCATGTCCAGTGAAAAAAATCAGGGATGGTAAAGATTCTTACTGAGCTAAAATATCATGGTAAAGATTCTGACTGAGCTGAAATATATAGCCCATGTTTCTAGGAACTCAGGCACCACCTTCAAGGACATGAATGATAGTAAGAAGCAGACAGAGAAACCAAAGCAGAGAGTATTATTAAACAGAGGTCTTCAAATTCCCCTAGACCAGTGGTCGGCAAACCGCGGCTCGCGAGCCACATGCGGCTCTTTGGCCCCTTGAATGTACCTCAATCAGATTGAAGACGTTTTTATCAAAGGCCAGCTTAGGAGCACCCTAATTAAGTAAATAACAATGTACCTATCTATATAATTTAAGTTTAAAACATTTGGCTCTAATGACCAGGCAAACTCATTAGTCAACAGAGCCAAATACCAACAGTACAACGATTGAAATTTCTTTTGAGAGCCAAATTTTTTAAACTTAAACTTCTTCTAACGCCACTTCTTCAAAATAGACTCGCCCAGGCCGTGGTATTTTGTGGAAGAGCCACACTCAAGGGGCCAAAGAGCCGCATGTGGTTCGTGAGCCGCAGTTTGCCGACCACTGCCCTAGACCTTCCCTTAGCTTCCTCAAACCCCTGCACCAATAGCACTCATTTGGCCAGAATTTGATCTGAAGCTGATGGTCTGTCAGCCCAGAGATGGGCTCCTCATGACAGTCTTGGAGTTGTAAGGGCCATTGTGGGAGGCCTTCTCCGGGACAATAGATCTCTTATCTCCTCTCTTGTTGTAGGTGCAACTGTACAGACACATATTCTCATGTCCAGCAGCTCAAATAGCACTTAGGCCTCCTGTTGCCAGGGAGATCTGCTGCCTGAACCATCTCAAGTGTTTGTGCGTGAAAAAAATAAAACACAGGTAGTGTTTTATGTGACCAGAAATTGATAAAGGAGCTTAAACAGGTAAATATGAACTGCTGCTAGATGTTCTTCTGATTCTTAACACAAAGACAAGAGGGGCATAGGGTTGACTTCTTCCACCAACACTCACTAGGTAATGAACTCAAAACTAAAAATCTCATTATGTAGTGGTTTGTTTGCACATTCTTGATTCACTCCACTGCCCCAGTGTTGATTGCATGTCACCTAAGTTTGCTGTGCACTTGACAATGTGCTAGGGCCTTCCAGATGGAATTCAGTTATGAGATTCCATCCCAGAGGGGTTGCTCAGGGAAGTGCCCAAGGTAAAAACTGATCCCTTAAGGCCATATGGGTCTTTAGTGTACACAGAACCCATTTATTATTTTTTTAAAACTCTCAGCAAAGTGGAAATAGAGGGAATATACCTCAATATAAAAAAGGCCATATATGACACACCTACAGCCAACATCATACTCAATGGGCAAAGATGAAAAGCTTTTCTCTTAAGATTGGTAACAAGATGGGGCTATCTGCTTTTACCACTATTATTCAACATATACTGGAAGTCCTAGCTACAGCAATCAGACAACAAGAAGAAATAAATGGCATTCAAATTGGAAAGGAAGAAGTAAAACTGCCATTATTTGCAGTTGACATGATACTATATATAGAGAACCCTAAAGATTCCACCAAAAAACTACTGGAACTAATAAGTTAATTCAGTAAATTAGCAGGATACAAAATAAATATCCAGAAATCAGTTGCATTTTTATACACAAATAATGAACTATCAGAAAGGGAAACTAAGAAAACAATCCTATTTAAAATTGCATCAAAAAATAAAATACCTAGGAGTAAAAGATCTTACCTGTCAAATTATAAGACACTGGAGAAAGAAATTGAAGTGGAAGCATATCCTGGGTTCATAGGCAGACAGAACTAACATCATTAAAATGCCCATACTAACCAAAGCAATCTATTGATTCAATACAATTCCTATCAAGATATCTATTATGTACTTTACAGAACTAGAGCAAATATTCCAAAAATTTATATGGAACCAAAAAAGACCCCAAATAGCCACAGCAATCTTTAAAGAAGAACAAATTTGAAGGAATAAGACTACCTGATATCAAACTATACTACAAGGCTAAACTAATCAGAACACCATGGTAGTGACATAAAAACAGACATATAGATCAATGTAACAGAATAGAGAGCTCAGAAATAAACCCATGCCTTTATGGTGAATTAATATTTGACAAACAAGGCAAGAACACACACTGGGCTAAAGATAATCTATTTAATAAATGGTGTTGGGAAAATTGTACAAATATGTGCAAAAAAATGGAAACTCAAACACCTTCTTACACCAAACACAAGAATAACTTCAAAATGGATTAAAGACTTAAATGTTAAGACTCGAAACCATAAATATCCTAGAAAAAAAAACCATAAGCTGTAAAATCTCAAACATTTCTTGTGGCAATATTTTTTTCTGATATGTCTCCTTGGACAGTTCATTGTTAAAAGAATAGAAGATGTACACAGGGAAACGTCCTCTGGAAATCTAGGTCCCAGCAAGAAATCAATGCTAGTGATATGAACTAAACTATGTAGAACTCATGATTTACGCCTTGAGGGTGATGAGTACACAGCGTGCACCCAGAACAAAGCAGGGGACCTTGTTCAGACCCTTAATCATCCCCTCAGGTAGAGGGTGAGAAGAGAAAAAGAAGATGCAAAATATTTCTTCTCTTAGAGGAGAGGAAATTAGATACTATTGTGCTACTAAAACCTGAGAAGAAAGTACACGGAGGACGGGATGGGAGGCAATATCCCAGGTACACTATTGTGCTTATGTCATTGGTCATTCACATATTAAGGAAGGTGAAAGGTTCTGCAGTAAAGAAACTTGTTTAACTTGATTAATGCAGTGCTCTTCTTATAAGATTCTCAGAGCTGGTTCAGAAACACTGGGCTAGCCCAACTTCTAATACCCAGCAGAACCAGAATGATGTCCCAGATCCCCCAACAATTAACGCAGCATTTTTCCAATATATCATACCAAATGCCTTGAACTCTGCAGGGGAACAGCATTATATAAATCTAAATGTCGGGAATGTTTAACATCTTAGACAGCTGGAGCTAGAAACAGCCATGAGGTCAGCCCACATCTGGTCTATCTCAGAGCCTCCCCAAACAGGCTATCCACGGCTCCTGCCCCCAGCCTGCTCCTCTCAGGAAGAAGAGCAAAGAGATAAATAACTCCTTGAGAGCATTCTTCCCTTCTCCACTTCTACTGTCTTTCTGCCTCATCTCTCCCAGGGCTTCCCTTGATGAATCTTCCATGTGCCTGAAATTATTTATTTCTCTTTCCAGAATTTCAACAATGGATGGATTAGAGTACCGCATTTTTTAACAGCAGACTCTTGAAATGCCAGAGGTCAGGATCGTTGTGTGCTGGGACAAAAGACAGGACCAGCAGCTGGAGTGGAAGCCTTGTATTGGAGGGAGGTGTTCACCAGGAAACTCTGGCAAGTTCTGAGCATGGGTCGCAGCCCTGCACGTTGCTGGCTGGATGGGTCTGGGTGACCTGTGTGCATTCGCCACCTCCCTCACCCCACCACCTACCCAAGAGAAAGTAGTCCTTCCTGACTCCTTTTTTCTGGTAGATGTTGTGCCAGCTTTTGTTGTCTGGAGGAAAGGACCTAAGGGTATGGACCTTCCAGTAGCCAGAATTCCTGTAGGACTTGCATAGCGATTTAGAGGTAGTACTTGAGAGAACCATACCTTACAGACCCAGAAAAGACATCACTGTTGATTGGCTACTTATAGCTGGGGTCGAAAACTATGGCTGTTGGGCCAAATCTGTTTTTCTAAATAAAGTTTTATTGGGACACAGTATGCCCATTCTTTTACATATTGTCTATGGCTGCTTTTACCCTACAACAGCAGAATTGAGTAGTTGCAATGAAGTCCACAAAGCTTAAAATATTTCTTTTCTGGTCCTTTACAGAAAAAGTTTGCTAACCCCTGGTTTAGAAGGTATGGCTTACACACACACACACACACACACACACAAACACACACACACACACACACACACACACACACACACACACACACACTCCTGTCCTCCCGTCTCTGTGCAGTGACTTATCTTTGCTTCTAGTCTGAGTCTCTCTCTGTATCTCCAGTCCTTGTGTGTCCCTGTCAGTCTTTACATTTCCATCACTGGCCCTCCCTGGTTTTGTTTCTCTCTATCCCTCCCTGCCTTATCTATTCCCATTAATAGCTAATTATATAAAACAAAGGGGTGTTGTTTTCTCAATTGTTATACTTTCTTAAGAACCCCGCTCTAATTATGAAAGTGAATGAGTAGGAGCTTTGTATTTCTCCGGGGGGAGGGTGGGGAGAAAATCTAATTGCTCTTCAGTTCTGTCGTCCTCTATGTTTTCCCATTGTGGTTCCCTGGCCCACAGTAGAGAAGGTTCCCCCGACACACATATCCCTATAGCTTCAAAGCCATCCTTAAAGAATGTCATTGTGCACAGTCCTTAGTTCCAGTTACCTGAGAAACAGTCGGCAGTGACCCTGAGAAATTCTAACCCACATTTGTAATCCAAGTTCAGAGGCATTAATTGGAAGCATGATTCTGTAATACCTTTGTCTGGGATGGTTTCGGTCACTTGAGAGGTTTTTCACAAGTGAGCAATTATGGAGTCACAGGAGAAATTCAGCAACAGTGGTTTCATTTATTACAGCACTCACCACAGTCTAACTTATATGATAATTGGGAAGTTATGGGCCAATTGAGAGCTGAGAGTGTATCTTACTCATTCTCATAACCACCTATCCAAGAACCTTGCTTGGTAGCCAGCACGTGGTGATAATGAACTACCGTTAATTAGAGCTGCGTCTTTGGGCCGTGAACGTGTTAAGTGATTCCCATTCATTTTCCATCCTGACAACTGCTTTGCTGGGTTGAGGTCTTTAGGCCCATCTTACATAAGAAGAAGTTGAGGCTCAGAGAAGTAAAGTGGGTTTTGCAAACCCTTGTCCCACCCTGACAACAGTGTCACGGCTTTCTGTCAGATGCTGGCTCAGTCCCTGTCTTCAGTCCACCATGTCTGTGTCTGCCCTTAATGGCCTGACATTGACACCTGCTTTACCCCCCCATCCGTCCCCCCCCCGCAAGTCTCTGGCCCAACGTCAGCTTTACCCTGCACTGCTCTCCAACCCCACGCTCTTCAGAGCAATGGGTGCCTCTAGGTCAGCCAGCCAGACCCACTGGGCAGAGCACCGCACCACTGCCCCGAGAGAGGCTGTCAATGCCCGGAACACAGAGGTGCACGCCCTCTTTCCACATTTCTAGAAGAAGGAAAGGAAGGAGGCAGAGTCTCACCCCGGGAAACCCATCTGAGGGTCCAGCCTTGTGAGGTCTTCCCAGCCCAGCTGACAATAGCTGGCAGGTTGGGAAACAGGCTCCATCCTAACTTGACCCATCATCCTTCTTTGAGTTTTCGGACAAGATGGACATCCCAGAGGCATGACAAGCTCCACCCCTGAAGAAGCACCTCTGGGAAATGTTCTGTTTCCCAAGGGTCCGCCTCATGCTGCCAGCCACTGTCAGCCACCAAGCTCTCTGTGCCCTATATGAACACAACCCTGACAATGATGGCCCTGCGTGTGTCCTAGGTATCTTCCTACTCTCACCCCGTAGCTTTTCCCAAGCAAGGTCACATGGAGTCCCAGGATGTCAGCTGCTAAGAGTATATCAGGCAGGAACCTCACGGGCCCCCCATGCAGGCAGCAGGTATTTTTTGACTGAAGGCAGGCAGTCTCCCTCCACTGGCTTAGCGGCTTCCAACGCCGGTGCATGCCCAGTTTCCAGGGTGTTATTCCTCCCAACCTGGCAAAGAATGCTGCCTGTTTTGCACACCTGCCATCCCCATGCCCAGAGAATCTGAAAATGGTTTATTGCTCTCATCAATCTGCATTCTTACATTCCAGTTGCTCATTTGGAGGTGGCATTGCTGCCAGGGCCAAGCACTTGGGGCTCTGGCTGCAGACACTGGCTTCCATCATCAGGTGGATCACCAGCTACCAACCACCAGCCCACCCCACCTCTATCCTTCTTCCCACTCTTTCTCTGTAGAAGAGTCAGAGGAGCTGAAATTCGGAAGGAATTTATACATCATCTAATTCCAGGGTTTTAAACATAAGATCCATGGATGGATTTCCAAGAGTTCATGAATCTCCTAAAATCACATCATAAAAGACTACATTGTGTACTATTCTGGGGTGAGTCACCATAATTTTCTATGGATTTTCAGAGGAGTTTATCACACACAAAAAAAAAGAAAAGAAAATGAGAGTTCAGAACGAGTGATTTAGTGTGGTCTCCTCATTTTGCAGATGCAAAAATTTAGACCTAAAAAGAGGTTTCAAGATTTGTGATTCACCAAAGTTCTCTAGCTGTCTTTCCTCTTTTTATGTCTACCTTTGACATCAAAAAGGGGTGCAACAAGAGGATATAACCTAATCGGGGTCTGGGGGGAAGCTGTCCCTTTCTGCAAGAAAGCTCCTGAACCCTGAAATATGCTCCCTCAGCCTCCACCAGAAAGGTCTTGGAACCATGGGGTACCTGCAAAGGGCCCCTTGTCATTAAACCCAATTCACCAGCTTACCTTATGCTTACCTCTCTCTCCCCTCACTATAAACACCACCACCACCCTTGGGAAATCAACACTTGGATGAGGGAAAAAAGGAGGGAAGGGGACTCTCTCACTCAAAGGAAATCAAAGCCAGGATACTAAGCTTCTAAGTCTGGTCTGACTTCAGTTGACTTTGAGTCAGAGCAACCCTGAACGCTCTCCCTGGGCTGCAGTGGTCCTGCTGGTTCTCCTGTGGGCCTGACCAGTTCTTCTGATGTTTCCCTAGGAGGCAGCGGTCCTCTGGATGCTCCCCTGGGCTGCAGCACTCCTGCTGATGATCGCCAAGCAAGACCAATCTGGGGGTGCGCCCCAGGATGGGGCACTCCTGCTGGTGATCCCCTGAGCCAGGGTTTTATCTTCACCTGTAGCTTATGGCCCACTGACAGTGCTTTTGAAATTCACAGAGAACATATAAAGAAAATTCCTTCAAAGAATATACAATTTGAAAATCAGAAATTCTGAGAGTCAAATGAAATATGCGGAACTACATACTCCTATATTTTATAATTTCTCAGAGAAGCAAATTTATTTGTCTTAGGTAATACAGCAACACAAGAGAAGCGGAGAGAGGGGGGGAGGGGGGAGGGAGGGAGGAAGGAAGGAGCAAGCAAGTTTTTCTAGCATTGTAGTGGGTTTTAATGTTGATGGTATTGTTACTTTGATTCTTGCATTCTTTCTTTCTTTATCATACCTCCAAATGTGTTCTTTGGGGAAGAATAACATGTGTGTAAGTGGGAAGGACATTGTATTGGGTAGGACCAGATGACAAGGAGAAAAAATTCAGTCTTCCTGTGCCAGGCACTCTACAAGACACACTATTTATGTCCCAAACCCCACTGCTTGGTAGTCACCATAGTAGTTGGCCCCTGATCCACTTGCTTATTGGACCCCTCTTGTGTCTCATGGGTGACCTCAAAGCAGGGAATGGGATTCTCACATACAATTTACACTGCTATCTATGCATCTCCCTGCCCTCCACTCCAGCTGCTACTCCAAACCTCCTTCTTGGCCATTGCTGGGGTCACTCTCTTCTTTGCTTGAGTCTCCCTACATTTTCCCACTGCACCATCAATGCTCTGCTTCACCAAAAAAGCTCCTGGAGCATCTCTGCTTTCACAGCTGCCTCGTTGAGGCCCCTCTCCATCTGCCTCTAGAGCCCCATCACTCAAACACTTTCAGTACCAGTTTAACCTCACTGTTCTCTTCAGGTGGCCCATACTATGGCTGGAACCCAACCTTAACTGCTTAGAGCTCTGCGGGCCCACACTCTTACTCAGTGAGGTTGCCAAATAGGGTGATCAACTGTCCCAGTTTGCCTGGAACTAAAGGATTTCCTGGGTCTTGAGACCTCCAGTGATAAAACTGTAGTAGTCCAAGGAAAATGGGGATGTTTGGTTACCTTATGAGGTCATCTAGTAAGTGGCAGAGCTGGAATGCAAATGCAGGCCTACTCAACATCTAAACCTTTGTTTTTTCAAAGCATCAGCCTACAGAATATTGTATGTGTGTTCAACATGTAGAGCAGAAACATGTAGAAGAGTGACACTCAAATGAGACGTGCATTTCTCTAAAGAACATGATATGGGAGAGATCCTATTTCATGGGCTTCTAAGAATTAATTGATAAAGTTAATATATTACCTTAGGGTAACCATATGCCCTGGTTTGCTTGGGACAGTCCTGAATTGCACCTGTTCCCTCGACATAATTATTAATAGCATTCTCTTTTCAGTCTCAAACGTGTCCTAGATTGGACGATAAATTATATGGTCACCCTCACCATCACATCACAGAGCCAGCTGATTAGGCTCTTGATTAATAGGTCCCTTCCCTCCGACTATAACTAAAACCCAGCATGGCTTCCCCTGCTATTGACAGAACATCGTCACTCTGCAGACCGGTCACCCAGAGAAAGCAGCATTTCTCCAAGGCCATCTCTCAGCTGCTCAGAGCTCGCTTGGCCAAAGGAGCAGGCCTTCCCCCGGCTTCCAAGCAGAACCCAGCCTGAGGAGTCAGTGCTCACATCACTTCAGAGAAGCAGACCAGATATTAATTGGCACTCTGCAAAGATTTACGCACCATACATCATTATCTCCTGCTGAGAAACAAGACAGATGTAGGGCATGCGGCAGGTCCTTCAGAAAAAGGTGTCTTGACAGATATTTGAACCTAAAATACCTTAAGTAATTGGGACACCCACTCAGGGACATGCAAGATAAATGACCCAGTTTGTCGAGTACCCACTCCTTGGCTGCCTGCCCCTCCCCCTCCTCCATTTCCTCCTCTTCCTCTTCCAGTCCTCCTCTAGAGCCTCCTTTGGTTTCTCCCTGCTCATTAGTAGCTCCACAAAAAAACAAATTGGGGCAGAGAGAAGAAGGGCATATTAGTTAGTTGGAGTAAGTTGGATAAGAGAGGAAATAGAAATGAATGGCTTGAATTAAATTTGAGTCAGCTGGTGAATTTTATTTATTAAGGCTCTACCTGTTATTCTACTCCTCTAATTAGCAGGGGCTAGATCTTGGAGTTAACATACAAATGTGTAAATCACCTAGTGTGTGCCCTAAAACACAGTAGGTACTCAGTAAATGGTGGATGGTAGTGGTAATGAGACCTGTCACAGTTAAGGGATTAATAAGATCAAAAGAGTCCACCAGGCACTGAGGATCACTCAGCACGCAGTCCAGCCCACCTGTCTTATCAGAGCATTCAGAGCAAGGTCACCCACTCATCTCTGTTCTCTCTCCCTGACCTACCCCCCGCCCCCCCCTCTCTCTCTTTCTCTCTCTCTCACACACACACACACACACACACACACACTTTGCCCCAGCAATGGTAAACTCAAGAGACAGCTTGGGGCAAGGATGGGAAGAGCATTGTCCCAGAAAGTCCTAATTCTGCTCCCTCTGCTGTTCAATAAATGTTTTGGCCAAGGATGTTGAGCACAAGATAAAAAGGGACAGATGAGAACACTGTCACGGTCTACTGGGGTCTCACAGTGAGGTGGAAAACACATTCAGGTAAATAGCCCATCTCGATCTGATCTCATTAACTGAATGATAGAAGCGAGCTCAGGTGCCGTGGGAATGCAGAGGTAGGGCCCTAGGCCTCCTGAGTGGAGCTCAAGGACCACTTCCTGGAGGAATCAGAGCCCTTGGTGAACTTGAAGGCCTGCAAGAATGAGCCAAACAAGGGGGAGGAAATCAAACACCCGCAAGCCCAGAGGTGGGAAGTAGCATGGCCTTTTGGAAAATAAACATTCTTTTTATATTTGAAAATTAACCTAACAGACATTCTTTTCTTTTACTTGTAAGATATTTTTAAAGAGCAAAGCCCTTAGGTGCATTCCTGACTTCATTTAATTGGATCAATCAATAAGGCCATGGGCACGGGTTAATTATCACAGGTTTCTGAATAAAATCAACTTCCTAGAGTAATCATAAATTACAACTTGAAAGAAACAAATTCAATGTTTTAGTGCAAATGCTCTAATATTCTAAATAAATACTTTTTTCAAGGTTGCCAGTCATAAGTCAGCAGGCCTTAGGACTATTGATGAAATCTTTTAATATGATCAGAAAGCTGGTCTTTGCCTCTTTCAGTGAGTAAACTTTTTTAGAAACTCAATAATAAGATACAGAATAAGTGCAGATTAACTTAAAATTTTTGATAACTGGTATATACATGTCCACTAATCATCTTATATTTCTGAATGAAGATTTATAGTTTATTTATTGATTTGCATTTTCAGAAACACTTACATCAAGTGTTTCTCACCTTTCAGAATGCCTATTAAAAAATTCTGCCCACTGGCAGAAACTTGATTTCAATCAAAGCTGAATTGCAGATTTGGGGAACTTACATTAATTTACTTCTAAAATAGTATAAATGAGAACACGCCTGCTCACTTGTCTACCCCTCTGCTTCTTCTATGAGCTGGGGATAATTGCCTACCCCCCCTCCTTTCAGAAGTGATTGTGATAGTCCAATATGCTGTGACCTATGAACTTGAGCTAGGGCTATCTTCTCACCTTGGTTATCTCCTTGCCTTATGCTAGTAGTGGGGAGAATACCCTGGCATGATGCAGGACCTCTGTGAGAAGGATGGGATAGTTTCTGGGCAGTCAGAATTCAGATCCATCCTCTTGACTCCCACAGGAAAAGCCACTAAGCAGTCCTCTGCAGATTCCTGCTCCAGACCCAGACTTCTCTCTCCTCTGCCATTAGCCTGATCCCTTCTTTCCACTTCCTCATCCTTGGTCCACTCCATGGCTAGAGCCTTACAATATGCTCTCCTCCCTGCTGAGTACTCCTCACTGCCAAAGCCCTTCTGCCTTTCTCACCAGTCCTGTTGCTCTCAGTTGTCTTCAAAGAGAACTAACAAAGCCACCAGCCCCACTTCTTGTGTCCCCAGGTATGTGAGCTCAGTCCTACCCAGTGCCCATATGTTGGAGCCCTTAGCCTTTAGCAAGCTTGTGTCTCCTCATCACCCGTGTCTGTGCGGAGCTGGGAGCCTGTGCCAAGACATCATTTGTTTCCATAGCTCAGAGCCTGAGAAAGTCTGCAGGCCTGGAGAAACCTCCAGGTAAGAGAAGTTTCATTTCTCTGCCCCTCTTCCATTGGCTTTTACTCCCTTGGCCAATGAAATCCATCCAGGGTCACTGAGATCATTTTCCAAACTGAAGACACAGGGATCCAGAAAAAGCTTTACAAATAAAAAATAAATAAGTAGATGGCTAAAAGGGGGAGAAATAGGTGGACACAAGATTGATCACAGTGAGGGGAGCAGTTTGCCAACCCCAAATACATCTTTGGGGATATTAATTATTTTAAGCTGGATATTTTTAAGAAGTGAAAAAAACTCAGGAAAAACTTTCCTTTTATTTTCCTAAAAGAATTTAGATAGAGGAACTGCTCTAGGAGGAGAGGTATTATCACAGACAACTATCCTATATAATAAAAGGGTAATATGCAAATTGACCAAACGGCAGAACGACTAGTCACTATGACGGGCACTGACCACTAGGAGACAGACACTCAATGCAAGAGCTGCCGCCTAGTGGTCAGTGCGCTCCCACAGGGGGAGCACCGCTCAGCCACAAGCTGGACTGACGGCTGGCGAGTGCAGCAGCAGTGGCGGGAGCCTCTCCTGCCTCCGCGGCAGCACTAAGGATGTCCGATTTTGGTTTAAGCCCTGGGGAGCAGGCCTAAGCCATCAGTCGGACATCCCCCAAGGGCTCCCGGACTGCTAAAGGGCGCAGGCCGGGCTGAGGGGACCCCCCCCCCCAACAAGTGCACGAATGTTGTGCACTGGGCCTCTAGTAGTTTAATATGAACTAAATGTGATTGTGAGGAACCCCACAAGCCTCCTCTGATTGAAGTCCTCTCTGTGTCCACTGTTTCAAGATGGCCAACAAACATTTATTTACTAATTTATTAACTCCTTTTATCTCCATGTGAATTGCCTTACTTCCCTTTGAAGTCCTAGATTCCTACTTCCTCCTCCTTAGTCCAGAATGACATATATACCTCCTTTTGCCTTACTGTCTTTGAAATTTTCATGCTTATGTGAATTCCCCATGTGCACTTATTAAAACTTTATTTTCTCCTGTTAATCTTTCTATGTCGTTTTAATTATTCAACCAGCCAGAGGAACTAGGAGGGAAAGAAGAAAGTTTCCCTATCCCCAATTATACCAAAAGTGGAAATGAGAATTGGAGATCCAGGTTATAAACAAGATGGAGAAAGAAACCACAATGAGAGTAGCACCGTGGGCTCGGGGTTTCATTAAGGGAAGGGAAGCTGGCTCACCCTTACTGACTGCAGGGCTGCTCAGGGCCACACCGAAGGCTGGGTTCCAACTGCCATGCTATGAGGTTTAAAGGCTAACTATGGGAATTGAAAAATATTTTTATTAAGATCAGAAAGAAAGCATTGCAAAGGACTGGCTTTAGGGAAACCTACAGCTGCTCTACAGCTAATTTCATTAGTCATTCTGAGCAGTCCATGCAAACAGTTCTTAATTACCGGTGGACTCCACAGTGCCTAGTGTGTGACTAACTGCATGTTCCCATTAAAAAACCTATCCTGGTTAGAGGAGAGCATTAATGGGTTGGAGACAAGTTTGCACAGTGAGGAAAAGAGATGTAGCATAATCCTCTTCTCCATCACATTTTCGCTTCTGGACAAGTAAGGATCAGAGATAAAAGAAAAAATGTGGAAAACAACTGAGGAATGGGAGCTAAATGCAGGGAGCAGATAACATAAAAAAGTAATGAGAGCAACAGCAGGAAGCAAAGGTTTTCCATGTGCTGGAGTGAACAAGCAGGACTCTCATGCCTTCCAGAGACTGGGCCCTGGTAGAGCTGGAACCAACAGGGCAGGGCATAAGCATGAACCTCATCACAAAGCCAAGCTAGATGTGGCAAGGACTTTGTGCTCTGCCCATTTAGGCAATAAATATACAGCCCTCCCCACCAGGTGCGCAGGATATGATCATTCTTCCCATTCTCCACTCTCCCAAGGGACTTGCTCACTTTGTCACTTCTTTGAGGCAGTGGGTGTCAACCTTTGTCACCATATGCCAATAGGAGCAAAAAATAATTTGCTATTAATATTAAAACACCTCAGTGTATGTGTCTTCTTAAAATAAATTAAAGGAGACAAAGGTTATTTCTACAATAACATCACTTTCGCTGCTTTGCTAAAATTAATCAGGTCTTATTGATCAGAAAAGACAAAAATCTAACTCAATCTAGCTTAGGCCAAAAGAGAGATTTATTGGAAGGTTATTGGATATTCCAGTTACTATTGCTGCATAACATTTATTCCCAAACTTAGTGACTTCAACAACCATTTTCTCATGCTCATGAATTATATGGGTCAGGAATTTGAACGGGGCACAGTGGGAATAGCTCTGTTCCATGATGCCTGGGTCCTCAGCTGGGAAGACTCAGTGGCTGGAGGTGACTAGATGGCAAGGGAGGGGCTGGAATTATCTGGAGACTTGTTGCCTCACATGCCTGGGTGGCTGATGTTAGCTGCCATCTGGGACCTCAGCTGGGGCTGTCAACTAGAGCATGTACACATGGCCTTTCCGTATGGCCTGAGATTCCTCACAACATGGCAATCTCACATAATGGAGCTTCTTATATGGTGCTCAGGCTCCAGCACAATTTTTCCAGTTAACAAGGTTGAACTTGCATCACGTTTTATGACCTACTGTTGGGAGACACATAATGTATTACCTTATGTACTCTATTGGTTACAAGCAAGTCACAAGCTTACTCAGATTCAAGGGGGAAAAAAATATACTCTATCTCTAGTGGAAAGAGTGTCAAAATAATTTACAGGCATGTTTTTAAGGTATCCCACCACACTGGGATACCTTGCTGAATTATTTGGCTTTCTTCTCTCTTACTGCAGAAAGCAGAGAAGGGGACATATAGAGCCACTTAGCACACACATGGCCCCGGGAGGTCCCTCTTTATTTTTTTCAGGCCATTCCCAGAGAGGAGACAACTATTGTGAAATAAGCAGCATCCCCAAATGGTTTCTGAAACATTTGTCAGCCAGTATGTTCTCCTAAGTGTAAGAGCAATAATGGACTGATAGCCAGCTACTATGGAATTACCCATATGCTTTAGTCTGCCTCATACTTGTCCAGGTCATATGTCAGTGATGGGAAAAATGAAAAAGAAGTTGAAAGCCCTGCCTTTTGGCACCAATTGAATTTTACCCTGAAATGTAATTGTGCATGTGTCATTTCCTTTCCTAAACTTTGAGAGCCTTGAAAAGTGTATGGTACTAAAGCTTAATATATACTTGATTGAATTAATGGGCAAAGGAATATTCTGAGTAACTAAAAATCAATTACTATTTAGCATGATAGAAAACCCAAGTTACATACATAGTGAATGTATTTAGGATTAGACAAAAAGATATCAGTGTATATCTAAAATTTTACTCTAATATTACTTAAAATGATAATTTCTTTAATAATTAAAATTTTTAAATGAACAATTTATAGTTAATATACTTAAGTTTGCTTTTACGGTATTAGAAAATACTTGCAACTCAGTTGTAACTCAGCACAGTCCCTTATGTTTTTAATTAGTTTCAGATGTACAGCATAATGATTCAATAATGATATATACTGCAAAATGATCACCACAATAAGTCTATTTAACATCTGTTACCATACATAGCTACAAAAATGTTTTTCCTATAATGAGAATTTTTAAAATCTACTCTTTAGCAACTTTCAAATATGCAATATAGAATTATTAACTATAGTCACCATGCTGGACATTATATCCCCATGACTTATTTATTTTAAAACTGGAAGTTTGTACCTTTGACCCTCCTCGCATATTTCACCTGGCTCCCACCCCCCACTTCTGGCAACCACCAGTCTGTCCTCTGTACTTATCAGCTTGGATTTTGTTTTGTTTTTTTATTCCACATGTAAGTCAAATCCTGCAGTTTTTGCCTTTCTCTAACTTCTTTCACTTAGCGCAGTGGTTGGCAAACTGCGGCTCGCGAGCCACATGCGGCTCTTTGGCCCCTTGAGTGTTGGCTTTTCCACAAAATACCACAGCCTGGGCGAGTCTATTTTGTACAAGTGGCATTAGAAGAAGTTTAAAAAATTTGGCTCTCAAAAGAAATTTCAATCGTTGTACTGTTGATATTTGGCTCTGTTGACTAATGAGTTTGCCGACCACTGACTTAGCATAATGCCCTCATGTTTCATCCATGTTGTTACAAATGGCAAGATTTTGTTTCTTTTTAGGGTAAATAATATTCCATTGTGTGATATAAATATCACCTTTTGTTTATTAGTAAGAAAAATCAATGGACGTTTAGGTTGTTTCTGTAACTTGGCTATTATAAACTAGTAGCCCTGCGCACGAATCTGTGCACCAATAGCTTGTTTCTGTAACTTGGCTATTATAAACTAGTAGCCCTGTGCACGAATCTGTGCACCAATAGCTCTCTGTGGGGCCTGGCCGCTCCGCGCCTGCTGCCCAGAGGCTCTCCGTGGCCCAGAGGCCCATCTGCAGCCCGGCCTGGCCAGAGGCCCATCTGCGGCTGGGAAATGCAAATGACTTCCCTCCCTGTTCTCAGGAACTCAGATAAAGGGCTTCCTTCCTCTTTCTCGGCCGGCTTTCTCCCCTGTGCCTCCACCACCAGACCCTCCTGTCACACTATCCTCCACCCCCTCCACCTTCTGGCTGCCTGGACTTGACCTTGCCTGGGAGTTGGAGGCCACTTGAGTCTGTTCAGCTCGCCAGTTCCTTCTCTTTTTTTAAAAAAATATATTTTATTGATTTTTTACAGAGAGGAAGAGAGGGAGAGTTAGAAACATCGATGAGAGAGAAACATCAATCAGCTGCCTCCTGCACACCTCGTACTGGGGACGTGCCCGCAACCAAGATACGTGCCCTTGACCGGAATCGAACCTGGGACCTTTCAGTCCGCAAGCTCACGCTCTATCCACTGAGCCAAACCGGTTTCGGCTCCTTCTCTTCTTACATAAGCATTCCACACCCCGGCCTGGCCAGAGGCCCATCAGCGGCCAGGCGCGGACCACTTGCCTCATCGCCGCGGCAACGAAGCAAGCATTCCGCCAGGCCGCTCATACTGCCCGCTCTCAGCGGCCGCCCCCCCCCCCCCCCGGGACTGGGGGACTCCAGTGGGGCTGAGAGGACTGAGTGCCATCATCCTATGTCTATGGGCGCCGCCATCTTTGTGATGGAGTGACAGTTAATTTGCATATTACACTTTTATTAGGTAGGATAATACTACAATAAACATAGGGGTACATATATCTTTTTGAGTCAGTGTTTTCATTTTCTTTAGATAAATATGCAGAATGAGATTGCTAGATCATATGGTAGTTCTAGTTTTAATTTGAAGGTGGGGGAGCTTCACCAATTACATTCCCACCAACAGTGCAAAAGTTCCCTTTTTTTTTACGTTCTCACTAACACTTGCTTTCTCTTGTCTTTTTGATAATAACCATTCTGATAAGTGTGAGGTCAATGCCCAATTTTATTAAGGTGATCAGCCACACTTTATCTCCTGCCAAAAGAGAAGGTAAATTCCTTCTAGAAAAAGATAATATCAATCAGAATATTTTCATCTATTAATAAGAATTAAATAGAAATTCATTCTAAAAATAAAAAAATACAGTACCTTAAAATGAAGGACACATTAGATGGACTTACCAAAGATTAAACACAGCAAAAGAGTATTACTAAATTAGAAAATAAAACAGTAGACAGTAAAACTATAGCTTGAAAAGAAGAAACCAGGCTTAAGAAAGGGAAATACAGGCCAATAGAAAATCTACAAGCACATAAAAGGGGGAAAAGATAGAAAAGTACAGAAAAGACCATTAGAGAAATATGAGAAATGTTGAGAATTTCCTATATATATTCACTTGGAAGGGAAAGGAGAGATGATGAAATAGACTCTAGAGCAATGTAAAAAGAAGAATCATCAACATTTTCCCAAAGTGATGAAAGACAAATCCACAGATTCTAATCTATTAACCCTTAACAGGAAAAAGTCAAAGAAATGTACACCTAGGCACATCATAGTAAGACTGCTAAAAACAAAGGGTGGGAGTTTTGTTGGGGGAAAGGGAAAAGAGAGAGAATACCTTAAGAATGGACTGAAAAGAAAGACACATTACCTTCATAGGAGATGAAGATGGCCATTTGATTATATAACAGAAATGATAAAATCTAGAACAATGGAATGCTTTTTAATATTGCCAGGGGGAAAAAGCAAATAACTAATGGCCAACCCAGAATTCTAAATCTTGAGAATTATTCTTCAAAATTAATATGAAATAAAAATGTTTTTGAACAAACCAAAAGTGAGAGGAAACATGGCTATCAACCCTGCATTTTAACAAAATAGTAAAGGGGTTTCTTCTATAAGAGTCAGCAGGGGGGGAAATTGACCCTAGATTGCAAAAGCAAAGTATAAACCTCTCTGAAAGAACACACATATAAAGTGCTGCCAAACACGAGATCCTACAAGAATATATGTCACCCTTTGCAAGAATCAGAAAAAATAAAAAACGTAGGATAAACTATTAATATAAATATAAGAATTGTGTGCTATGGACTTAAAGAATAAGCAAGTTTAAAATAAAGAAATAAACAATGAAACTTTTAAGAAGAGATAAAAACAAGATACTATAAAATACTAAATTTAAAAAGAATTAGAAGGAACTTTTGGAAATGAAAAATATCATTTAGTCTAAAAATTTTAAGGATGGGTTAATCAACAAATTATATATAGAGAGAATTAGTGAACTAGATGATGAATCTAAATAAATCACCCAGAAACTAACACAGAGGAATTAGCAAATGGGAATAGTATGAGTGAAGCTAAAAGAAATGGAGAATAGAATAAGATTTATCCCCCCAGAAGAATATCATACCTGAGAAGGAAAAGAATGCAGAAAAGCAATATTCAAAGAAATAATGGTTTTAAAAGTTCTGGAACTGATGAAAGACATTAAATCTCAGATTCAGGAAACATAATTTGTTTCAAGCAAAATAAATAAAAATAAATCTATAGGTAGACATATCAAAAGGAAATTATACAAAAAGAAACAAAAAGATCTTAAAACAACTAGAGAAAAGATAAGTTACCTACAAAAGCAAGCAAAAATACCCTGACATCTTCCAATAGCAACAAAGAAAGTTACAGACAATATGATAGTATTTTCCAAGTTCGGAAGGAAAATAACTATCAATCCAAAATTTTGAACCATGTTAAACTTTGTCAATGCCCCTCAGCCAAAGTCCTCAGGGAACACACCTATAGCTGAACAAGTTGTATTTATTACTTATTACAGCAAAAAAGAAGCATGGTATGTCTCAGTAAAATGGTGCTAGAAATAATCTATTATATGAGTTGAGCTTTGGCTGGTAATTTGAGGAGGGCTATTGTGGTTGGGGTGTTATCAGAAAGTGGGAGCAATTCTATGATTGGATATCTCAATATTTATCTCTAGGGAGTGAGGATAAGCAGTAATTGGTAAAGAAATTGCAGTCACTTTTTAGTAGGAGAGAGGCATGTTTGGTATTTTGTGAGTTATACAGTGACCTGTCTAAGTGGCATTTGTGTGAGACTGTTTATGGCCAACAAGAGAACAACATGGCTTAGCTGTAAGCATCAGATCGGTTTATCATAATACTGAAGCCTGACTGTGAAGTTAGATCAGTCCCAGATGTCAGGAGATCTTTTCCTTTTTGTCTTTCTCAACTTCTATTCACAAATGAGGATGAAATAAATAAGAATAAATTAGAAAGTTTGACACCCAGAGTCCCTCACTAAACATAATCCTAAAGAGTATAGCTTCAGGAAGTAGAAAATTGAACCCAGCAGGAATGAGAGCAAAGGAATCATGGCTACAAATCAGAACTCCCATCATAGTATGAAGCAATAATAACAATAATGATGGGAAGAGTTAAAAAAACAAGGTGGAACCACAACTCTGAACAATTTGTAAGATCAGAGGAGAATGATCAGGCCAAACATTCTATAATCCTTGTGTTAAGAAAGAAGGTAGCAATCCTGATAAACTATAAGGTTTTGTTAAGACAAAAATGCCTGTTAAAATTTAAGAGTAGCCACTAAAAGAATTGAAATAGACCATATAAATTTGATGAGGGAACGAATGAAAAAAATATTAATACTAAATAAGGAAAAAAGGGAGGAAGAGAAATCATGGTAACTGGAATGTAAAAATAAATCCAAATATATCAGCAATGACTACAGATGTAATGTGACTAAATTTATCAGTTAAAAAAAGCCCCTTCTCCCTCCACTGATCAGTTGCCAATTACCTCAGCCAATAGATTTCCCTTCCTACCTGCTGGTCCCTGGGTGCAGGGCGTCCAGACGGTTCTGGCTCCAGTATAACCTATCGTTTAGTGGGATCCTTACTCCATCCCCTGGGGATAAAGACTCTAAGCCTGCAGTGTCTATAGTTCCAGGCACAAGAAGCACAAAATCTCCAAGGGGTTGAGAGTGAAGGTAAATGGAGCCACTGCTGCTTTCACCCCTCATTTCCTGGGCTCATCTGTCCACCCTATTGAGGACACAGCACCACAAAGAGGTCTCTGATTTAATGCATGCATGGCACCCTGAAGGAGGGCATCCTACCATCCAGACTGTTCCCTGCAGCATGTTCTCTTGAAGGGGATTCAAGTGGCACACCTCCACAATTACCACAAACAAGGAAGGGCCAAAGGTGAGCAGATCAGTGAGCTTGCAGAGAAATGTCCACTGCAGGCTCAGGGGGAGATCAGACATGGGCTGCGAGATGAATGGCCACAGACATCTGCACAGCATAGAACTGTAATTTCAAATTGATTTCCTCTTAGAAACTAGGTTTGATACCATGGACTTTGAGCTTCCAAGATTAGCAAAGAAATGTGATGCCCACCCGAGTCCTTTATAGGTAAACTGTTACATTTTCTCCTGACGTTTTTCGTATTTTCTTTTATTATTGAGGTCCTATGAATTTCACCATATCTATCCAGTTGTCAATTTTTGATCAATTCATTTTGATGTCTCTCTGTGACCCTTTTCAATCTGAAAACTTGTGGTTTTGTTTCAGTTCTAAGTTTTCTCATATCATTTCTTTATTTCCTCTCTTCCATGCTCTCTGGTCTCTCCTTTTTATTTTATCTTTTTTCTATTTTCATTTTTTTAAATTTACTCTCTAATTCATGAATTCATTCTTCATCAGTGTCCATTCTGCTATTTGGCACATCTGTTAAATTTTAAAAAATAGTTGGTGATTAGAGAATCCTAATAAATTCTTTTTTCATACCACTTATTCTTAATTAATGGTGTACCAGCTCCTCATGTCTGAATATTTCAAGTTATTGCTCCCCTCCCAAAGGCATTAGCTATTTTATTTGTTGACTTTGGCTCTTTATTTTGTTTAAATGATGTTTGTTTTCCTTAAATGTTTGGATATTCTAAACTATTGTTTGTACTTGAATTTGAAACTCCTTTTTGCCTAAGTATGTAAGTGCTGATTCCAGCTGCCTTGGGTGACTTGGGGGGCCAGAGGCAGGGGGGGGGACAGGGTGGAGGGCAGGAATTACAAGCTAGTAGCTCCCTTGCCTTCTGAGAAGGGTGGGGTCTCTCTCCTCCAGTAGGGTAAGTCATCTGGAGTCATTTCTCTCCCTCTCTGACCCAACTGCCCATCTGAGATTCCTGAGTCAGGACTCCTCCTGCTTCAGACAGCTGTTCTCACAGTTTATTCTGGGGGCAAATGCAAGAATCAGCCTTGCTCTTTTTCTTTCCCACTTTCTTTTCTTTCTGTCTTTCTTTCCTTCTTTATTTTTTCTTTCTTTCCAATTGTCTAGGGTTACTTCTGGCTGTGTTCTGCCTCTCTGGGTTTCTCCCCTTCTGGAAGTTTCATCCTGTGTATAAACATTATCCATGCTATCTGCTCAGTTGATGTGGGGAGGGAAAGGGCCTGGTGAGCTCAGCTGTTCCAAATACTAAGCTTTATTAATTAACCTGATGGTTGCCCCAAAGCCCATCCTGGTCTGTTTGTTGAGTCTGAGCTTAAAATATTTCTGGAATTTCTATTACTTCCACAGTAGTTTTCTATTGTCTGTGTTATATAGGCTATGGCTTTTTTCTGCCCTTATGTTTCAGCAATCTGATCCCATCTGCTTTCTATCTTCCAGGAATTTTTCAAAATGTGTCTAAGGATAGGTCCTGTTCTTGTTCCACAGTGCCGTGATGGATTCCTTACCTCCTCCTCCTTTTATCCATTAATCTCATTTAATCCTCATAATGATTCCGTGAAAGAGGTATTTATTATCACCTTTCAGGAGGAACAGTGAGGCTCAGAGAAGTTGACAGTGCTGGAACTTGGACCCTGGTTCATCTGACTCCCGGTGGAGGTACAAGTCTTCTCACTACTTGTTAGGGACTTCAAGTTTGTCTGCGAGTTCCCTCTCCCTGTGGTCTGAGAGCTCCTTGAGGGCCAGGGTGGTCCTAGAGCCCTCTTTGTATCCCTTGCAGCATCTTACACAACACAGAGAACACAGAGAGTGTTCAGTCACTGGCAACTCACCCAAGGTCACATGACTAAGAAAGTGGCAGATCAGCATTCAAGAAGTCTGGCCCCAGAGACTGCACCCTAATGCTATCTTCCACTCACCAACTTCCCCCCTCATATCCCTTTCCTGAGAGGAAGACATAACACTAGGCTAACAGCCAATTTATGCCGTAAGAAGACTGGCCTAGGGAGGCTTCCACTGCTGTATTTTAGTAACACATCGTGGCACTGTTTCATTCTTAAAACCAAGACCAAGTGTTACTTTGATAAACAGAAAACAAGAGAAACAAAAATAAAAGAGGAATACATGATACGGGCTGTCAGAGCTGTCAACAAACTACACAGACAACAGCAGAGATGGGAATGTCCCAAGTGGTAGAGATCCTTCCTGGGTGAGGAAGGGAGGGGGAGTATGAACATGGCAAGACTAGCCTATGAGGAGGCAAAAGGCTGTGTTCGTGGTCTGCCACTAATTAACTCTGTCATCCTCACACATGGACCACTGTGGGTTTCGGTTTTTCTATTTGCAAGATAAGGTCATCTCTAAGGTCCCTCTAACACTGATACTCAAAAATTCTAAATCAATAGTAAATTCACCTTTATCCGAACAAAAATTTAATTTGTGAGGGTTCCCAACCTTTCTACATACTCTTGTCTTTCAGAGTCCTGGGTACTTCTCTAGTCCAATCCCTCGTCATTCTTTGCCTCACACTTCTCTTACCCTCTAGCCCACAGACCTAGGCACAGATTTCTTGTGTAAACGTCATTTTGCATCCAGACTTTCCTCATCTCAGGCTGTACCATCCCCTTTCTGACCACACACACACATTTTTGACCAGGCTAATTATATTTGTTATTTTTAAGACTCTGGTTAGGTATCATTTCTTCCAGGAAGACCTTTCTGATACCCTCCGAAGGCTGAATGAGACACCCACCCTCTGTGCTTCTCTCTACTGCTTGTTGGAGCCCAAATGTAACACAGCACTAATCTAATTAAACCTAACATCCCAGCAAGTGAACATTAGCTCTGTTTTTACAAATGTAGAAACTAAGACTCAGCAAGGTTGAGAAACCCACCCAGCACTGCACACCATCTAGTCTCAGAGCCAGGAGTCAAACTCAGTATGTATGCTCAGGCCCCTTTGTAGCAAGTCTGGAGGCACAGTTGGGATGATGCCTCATACCCCAAGTTGGAGTACCAAGGATGACAAACTTGCAAATACCATTGCACAGGTCAAGGCCAGGCTAGGAGACTGATGCAGGGACACCTCAGGTCATTGTCTCACCCTAAATGGGGAGAGAAGCAGAGAGGTGGCCTACATGTGAGTCCCACTTCCTGAGCACTGAGCTCATGGGGACTGGCTTTGGAACCTAGAGAGACATCAATATCTGGGATGATTGTTGCTTCTTCTTCTGGGTCTTACGTGCCAAGTGACCTTGGGGTATGGATCTCACTCTTGGTCTCTAGGCTGGATACTGTGTTAATCTGTATAGGCCTATACATTTCCATTGGAGTCTCTCACACTTGGGGGCACCAAATATGAATTAATAAGGTCAGGCCAGAATTATATTGCTTTCAGCCAAATATTACTATAAAATGTATAGAGCAAAAAGCCAATATAACATGCACTTTCCAATAAATTATGAAAATTGAAACAGGGCAAAATAAGAGCAAGTTTCTAAATACAAGATTATGCAAAAGTTTTAGAGCAATTTTCAAAAATAGAAGCATTAGGACCATACATCACTGTTACTTTCACTAATGTTTAGGCTTAGAATTTTGAAGAAGTAAAGCAAATGGATTTTCTAGTGTAATTTACCTTATCCAAAGTTGTTCTGGAAAGGAATATAGTTGAAATTACTCTCAAAGATATTGACAAAAGAAAATGCAATAAGAAATCAAGGTATAGTAAGTATATTGTTCAAAATTATAACAGAGTAGATAAGACCAAGGATTCTGGAGTCAGATTGTCTGAGTATAAATCTGACCTTGGTTGACATGCATCAGTTTTTCTCATCTATACAATGAAGAAAAGGATATTCACCTATTGAATTGTGTAAAGATGAAATTAATTAGTGCCACTGGAAGTTGGGCATATGATAAATACTCAGTAAATTCTAGCTGTTAGTTATTAACTATTATTGATGGCAATTAAATATAATTAGTAGGATAAATTATTTTTTATATATTTAATTTTTTTATCTCTCCAAAATCATTTAATAAAATTGGAACATTTGGTGGCAACTTAATACACAAACTCAAGTCCACAAGGAAACCTACTTCTTCAAAGAAACCTTAGTTTTACTCTGAAGGCCTTTCAACTGATTGGAAGAGGCCCATTCATTATCAAGGAAAATCAACTTTAGTGAAAGTCAACTGATTATAGATGTCACACACATCTACAAAATACCTTCACAACAACAATGTAATTGATTAATAGTTTAATCAAATAACTAGATTCTATAGCCTCTCCAAGTGACACATAAACCCATCACAGTTGGGTTGATGGAAGGGAAGTATGTCCTAAGCAAAGGGATAGATTCTATCCGATAGAGGGTACAAAGGCACAAAGGGAAGCAACAGCACTGTGTGTTGGGTTTTGTGTATGTCTGTGTTTGTATGAGTGAGTGTTTATGTGTGAGTGGGTCTGTGTGTGTAGGTGTGTCTGTAAATTTCTTTGTGTGTGAATGTATATGTCTGTGTGAGTGTGTGTACATGTGTGTTGGTAGAAGGGCAGAGGGATATGCAGAAGCTGAAATGTGCACCAAGAGGCAGCAGAAGAGGTGGGCAAGGAAAACCAACGTATAAAGGTCTTTGCCTGCCATGCTGAGGAGCTTTACTTTATAGTGTGGCCCAAATCAGGTTGATCATCAGAATCATCTAGAATCACCTAGGCACCGTTTTTTAAAACACAGACTTTTTGGCCCCCTCCCAGACCCAATTAGTCAGATTAAACCACAATCTTCTACTATTAAAAAACCTCATTTGTCCCCCAATCTGATGATCAAGTTTAAGAATCTCTTCATTAGGAAATGGAGGCCTCTGAAGTATTAAACAACAAGGTCCAAATTTTGTTGTTATTAACCAGCTTCCTGGTTTAAGTGTTTGTGATTTTCACATGAATAGCATAACTTTTCCATGGTGGCTCCTAACATCAATGCAGGTAGAATGTGCCTGAGAAAAACTTGGCTGAAATCCTCTCTGGTATGCTTATCTTTGCAGGCACAACCTAATTGGGATCAGAAGGGCCAGGGAGCTGGGAGGCAGAAAGATGGAGCTCTCTGTCACTGTCAGCTCTATTTCCATGGAGATCCATTCATTCATCAAACATTCATTTAAAGCTTACAGAGTACCCAGTCCATACCAGGCTCAGTGGGGAACAGGAAGACAGCAGAAGCCAGCCTACAATTTTGCAGACACATGTATCTGAAAAACAGTTTTGAAAAGAACAGAACACAGCATTCTTTTAAGGCAATATTTAAGACAAGCATGAGGCAAGATGGTACAGATGCAAAGCATCCATGTCAAAGACTTAGGCTTGTTTATAGGCAACTTACACAATGTGCCTAATACATACCTAGCACATAGAATGTTGGTACTTTACCTCCCTTAGTTATTATTAACTAGAGGCCCGATGCATGAAGATTCATGCAAGAATGGGTCTTCCTTCCCCTGGCTGCTGGCACCACCGTTCTGCTCCAGCCCGGAGCTGCCTTTCCGCCTTCCTATGCTGCCCAGAGGCCCAGAGCAGCTGGGGTGGTGCAGAACGCCTACGTCATCACCATGGCAATGACGCAAGAGTCCCACCCTGCCCCTGGCCACTCAGCACCAGCGTATGCAAATTAACCCACCAGCTTTGTTGGGTTAATTTGCATACTCACTCCTGATTGGCTGGTGGGCGTCACAAAAGTACAGTCAATTAGCATGTTACTCTTTTATTATGTAGATGCCAGCACCCCCTTTTCAATAGTCATGGTCTTTGGGATCCTGGAACAAATTTTAAAAAAGGAAAAAGCATTTCTGGCTTCTAGAATTATAGAAGTCTTTATTAACATAATAGTGTTCATCTGGCTGACATAGGAGACAGGGCACTGGATGTGTGTAGTTGAGCTCCAAAACAGGTATTAATAATAAGGCTTTCCTCAGAAACGGGAACACCCTTTCTCCTCAGGCCAACATTTGTCAGTCCTCTCCCAATTTAGGCTCATTCAAGCCCACCCACGGAAACCATCAAGGCCCATCTCCACCAGCTCCAAACCCAGAGAAAGGTGTTTTTCTTCTCAAGGCCCTCCTAGTCCTTGAGCTTTCAGTACCTTGTGAGACTCAATACTAGAGCTTTTCAATCATCCCTCACATTTAGTCAGAATAGGTCAAATGCTCAGACTCAACATGGACTTTGCATATCAACTAGGAGAAAAGTGAACCTATCTCAGAGAGTGGGCCACAGGTTATCCAGGGATGGTTTTTAAGATGATAATAAAGTTCAGGAGCTAAGGATGAAAAATAGCTTCAACCTACAGCATCTCTGACCTCAGACATTCCCAGGCCCAGGGTTGCCTTCCCAATTCTAAATGAAACCATTCGCAAAACTGAGGTCCTAAGCTGTGAAGTGACCTGTGGTGTATCTCTGAATTTCCCCATTTCATAAAGAATGTGTAGGTTGCTCTAGCCAGTTTGGCTCAGGGGATAGAGCGTTGGTTTGTGGACTGAAGGGTCCCAGGTTTGATTTCGGTCAAGGGCACGTATCTAGGTTGTAGGCTCCTCCTTAGCCCAGGCCCTGGTCGGGGCTCATGCAGGAGGCAACCAATCGATGTGTTTCTCTCACATCGATATTTCTGTCTTTTTCTCTGTCTTCCACTCTCTCTAAAAACCAATGGAAAAATATCCTCGGGTGAGGATTAAAAGAAAAAATAAATAAGGAATGTATAGATCTACCCCCTCATCTCCCACCCTTACCGGTAGATCCTACCACCACATGCTAGGAGAGACTTCACCCACCCTCCCATGACTAGGTAGACCAAGCATCATCTTCTCAACCAACTGGTTTGCAGGACCATTACCTATACTTGCCCTTGTCTGGCCATGTTTACATTCACCCACCCTCCACATAGTTGTGATTCTTTGAGAGTCCAACATAGTGAGTCTGAATTAACATAAAGGACCTAAGAGTCCAAAGATTGAATTCAATGCCTATAATTCAGGAAATGATGTCAGCTAAAATCTGACATTCAAAAACAGGAGAAACAGAATAAAAACTTGTTAAGTGTTGCTCCTAGAGAGATATACCTTGAAACCCAGGAGAATTTCCCTATTGTAATATGTAGATTTTTTTTTATTTTTTTTTTGCTAAGATATACCCAAGCTTTGCCCTGAATGCCAGAAAAAAAGGACTCAGACCCCAGAACTCCAGTGCAAACCTCAAGTAGGAGCACATGCGAACCACGTTCTCTTCTCAGAGAAGCAGTTCCCTCAGTGGCGTGAGCCAAGGCCTGGTCCCTGAGAAAGGCCTAGAAACACTAACTTTGAAGAGGACATGGCTGGCTAACAACACAGCTGTGGCTACCACAGAATACAGCTGGGTCCTAAGTTACAAGACCGTCCCTGAGCTGGGCCTCACTCAGTATTTCAGACTTCCTCTTAAAAGCACATTAGATTGATACTTATGGAGACATCTGTTTCTGTTGTAGCACAGTCACCTTCCTGCCAAGAGTAACTTAAAAATGGGACCAAAAATCTGTTTTAAGGCACCAGAGACTCATCAGGCCCTAGGACTTAAAGGCCCACGATCCTGGAGAGAAGGAAAATTCATTGAGATGAGTCCTAATATTCTGCCCCACTTTTTCTCTCAAGGTGCCTGCCACCTCTTAAGTGATGCTGTAAGTCAAGCAGGAAGTAGTGGTAAACCTGAGAACCTAAATAGAACTTTAGGCGGTGTCATGGATACAGGGAGATAAAAATTGCCGTTCAGAACTACCAAGATACCAGGACATATGATTCCAGAAACGCAGAGAGACAAGAAATGCAGCAAGTAAAACCAATTATCAGTGTTTACAGAGAAACATCGATCAGAACTTCAAACCTCAGGGAAGGTAGGGGAGGGTGGGGGAGAGATCAACCAAAGGACTTGTGTGCATGCATATAAGCCTAACCAATGGACACAGACAACAGGGGGGGAAGGGCATGAATGAGGGGTTTGAGGGGTAATGGGGGAATAAGGACACATGTAATAATTAATAAAGACATTTTTAAAAAAACAATACAGGCACAACTTTCTACTCAAGACTTTATTGATTTCTAAAGAAGGCAAACAGGGTAGAAAGATTCATTGAAGAGGCTAAGAAGAAAAGCAGAGTTTGAGGCAGGCTCATCAAGCAGGGAGGGGTGGTGCAATTAAACCTCTGGATCCTCGTACAGAGGAAGTGCCTTTCAGTTGAGATGCTCAACCACTGAGCCACACCAGCCGGGCTCATTGTTTTGTAATATATATATATATATATATATATATATATATATATATATATATATATATATATATATATATATATATCTCCCCTAGAAAATGTATAAAATTATTGTATACTAGAGGCCTGGTGCATGAATTCGTGCACCAGTGGGGTCCCTCGGCCTGGCCTGCGGGATCAGGCTAAAACTGGCTTTCCGACATCCCCCAAGGGGTCCTGGATTGCAAGAGGGCGCAGGCCAGGCCAAGGGACCCCACCAGTGCATGATCTGGGCTGGGGAGAGACGCTGGAGGTTGGCCAGCCGGGGAGGGACCTTGGGAGAGTTCCAGGGTGTGTCTGGCCCACCCAGCTCAGTCCTGATCAGCTGGACCCCAGCAGCAAGCTAGCCTACTGGTCAGAGTGTCTGCCCCTGGTGGTCAGTGCAGTCCTAGCAAGCAGTTGAGCAGCCTTAGCATATCATTAGCATATTACGCTTTGATTGGTTGAATGGCCAACCAGTCGACCGGATAGCATCTTAGGCTTTTATTATATAGGATTGTTTTTCTTTTGCTTTACCTTTTTCATAAAAGACAAGATAACATACATAATTACTTACCACTTATTTTACTCAAAAGGGTATCCTAAAGATCTATTGATAGGTCTATCTCATTCTGCTTAACCTCTGTATAATTTTCATTGTAGGGCTTTAACTTCAGTTTATTTAGATACTACACTATTGAACATTTAGGTTGTTTGCAGTATTATGACATTACAAACAATACTGTGATCACCATAACTGCATAGCCTTTTCTGTGCACATGAATACATGTCCATCTGGGGTACAAACTAATAAATGAAAACACTGGATCAGAGTGTGCCCATTTTTTTTTTCTTACTAGATATAGCCAGATTGCCTTCCAACATTCCCCTGAAGGCAGGAATTTGGACAAGTTCATCTCAGTATTCTGCCCCTACCCCTGAGCTGTTCACATAATAGGAACTCAATAAATGTTTTTAAGTTGACAGATGAAAGAATACATGGTTATAGTGAAAATATTCTGAATCATTTCTCTGACCCACCACGTAATGAATAGGCTGCAACATCTAACTTTTCAAGAATGCCTTGTCTAAGCTTCAACTCCTAAACTATAAATGCTATGTCTCCTAATTTCTGCATCACATGAAGCAGTTAGCACCTATATATATAAGTGTTTAATAAATATACTAGTAGGTGTTTGTTGAATCATGGGCAGATATGTTTTATGTTTTAAAATAAGTTGAGAAAATAATCATTGTGATTATAGCAACAAGCAGTAAACATCAAGTTAAGGATGCCACTGCACAGGCCAATTACTATGGGAAGAGCTCTGAGCAGTGGACATGTTTCTCTAGCCCAAATGACACATTAATGGTGGTCATTAACTGGGAACACAAAACGATTGGCTAAGTACCATTCCTCTTCAGTAGCAGTAGGGAGAGATGGTGGAATTGCACTAGGGAGGGGAAAGTGGTTCTATTCCACATTAATGGAGCTCTCAATGTGCTGATGATATGCAAATGGACTACATAAAGCATTCCAAGGCAAGAACAGTAGTGAGAAATAGAACTAAGCTTGTTTCTGTCTTAATAATCATAAGAAGCAGTGCATCAGAGCTTGTTGATCAGTTTGACTTGCTTTATGCCTGGACAGGTAAGGCTTGGGCCCATCCCACATCTCCATAGTGGCCTCCAAAAAAAGCTCACCACCTGAACCTACCTCTTTCTAATAGCTTCGGTTTTCAGAAGCCTCGGTCTCACAGGCGAAATTAATCCCAATCATTAAAGCAAAAGAAATGCTACCTGCTCATTTCCACAAGTGTCCATTTCTTCCAAATTTTTCTAATCATTTTCTCATTAGTCTCATTCTCGATCTCACCATCATTATTATTCTGTTTATGTAACGTCACTCACTGAGCACCTTCCAGACGCCTTCCCAGCAGCATGCACAATACATTCCAATTATGTAATTATGCCATTGTAATCAAATCATTAAGATTCACATTAAGCATGTATTAAAGTTCACAAGGAAAAAATAAGCACGAGACACAGGCATCAACCAAGAGACAAACACGATTGTAATTGCAACTTGCTTTTAATGCACCCACAACTGCAGATTTAAGATCTTGGGAAGACTTTATTACTGAGAAGAGTTGGTTTATGAGGGGATAAGGACACATATGTAATACCTTAATCAATAAAGAAATTTTTTTTAAAAAAGAGTTGTTTGATTTCTAAAATAAAGAGCAGTTCTCCCCTCCATACCCTTATGACTCCATTGAGTTAATCCCTTGATTATATAATGGATTATAAGAAACAAATCAAGACAAGTTCACTGCATTGGAGACAGACACACACACACGCACGCACACATACGCGCGCGCGCGCACACACACACACACACACTGAATAAAACAAAAACAACTGTCCAAGAGACTTACAGGCACCCACTGGCCTGGGAGAAATAATAATGTACCCGTGAAGAATCTCAATTTATTAACTGACTTGACTAACATATGATATCTACATAATCAATTTAGAAATACAAGGGCAGATTTACTGAAATGTTGATTATTTTCTGTTAGAGATAGTTTCTACAGTGCTGCCAGCTGACAACAGGCAGATAACAGTGCCCCAGGTTGGGTTGTGTAAGCCCAATGACAAGGCTAGTGATTTGCACCTCATAATTGAGAGCCTTGGTGGAGAGGGCTTTAAAACAATACTTATTACTACTGCCCACGTCCCACCCCAGACCTACTGAAGCATAAACTTGGTGTGGGGCTACCTATCTGTTTTAACAAGCCCTGCAGGGGATTCTCAAGTACACTAAAGTTTGAAATCTGTTTGACTAGACCAGGCCTATGCCTGGATGATAGAGAGAAGAAGAGAGGTGCATTTAAGGAGTAGTAACCATGCTGTAGCCACTGGGCTAGACACTAGATATATGATTGCATTTAGTTTTCTAATAATTTATTTATTCACTTAATAAACATACCCTGCATAAGTCAACACCTTGGTAGGCATTGGGAATATAAAGAGGCACAAAACACAATGCCTACCTTCAAGGAGACTTACAGTAAATAGATAATTACAATATAAAGTGGTAACAATAATTGCTACCACATATTGAGTGCTAATCATGTGTCAAGGACTCTGTCAAGTACTTTATATTATCTCTAATTTTCACAGCAACCTTGAGGACAGGTGGTATTATTGCCAGTTCCCATCTAACAAAATGAAATAGTTAAAGAGAGGTTAAATAACTGACCGAAGGTCAAACAGCTCACAAGTTGTAAAGCTGGGATTGAACCCTTTTTTTCATCACTCACTATTCCAGCAGTCCCGGACTTACTAGCCCATTTCTCTTAAGTTCCATCTCATGAGCAGCCCAAAACAATCCACAGGTGCCCAAGTATTTTCTGTAGACTAATCAAACTATAGGTCCAGCTTCCATGTATACTGTTATTTTTCAAGTATTACCGATGCTGCCCTTTGGCTCAGTGGATAGAGCGTCAGCCTTCAGACTAAAAGGTCCTGGGTTACTAGTAGATTCCAGTCAAGGGCACGTGGCAGGCAACCTGCCTCAGTTGCAGGCTCAATTCCTGGCTGGGGCCATGTGGGAGACAACCAATCAATGTGTCTCTCTCACATCAATGTTTCTCTCTCTCTGTCTCTTCCCCTATGTTCCACTCTCTCTAAAAATCAATAGGAAAATATTCTCAAGTGAGGATTAACAAAAAGAAAAAGTATTACCAATGCTATTGTGCTTAATAGACTACTGACTGCATAGTAATTGTTGTCATATGTATTTTTCCTAAGGTACTATAAGTACAATTAGTATTTTGTGAGATATCCACAAATGGTGGGGCTGTCAACAAGAAATCTTATTTGGAAACATTGGTAACCACATGTTCCCATATAACACTATATCATACAACATTGAGAGAGTGTAAAGTGTTTTCCAAATATGAATAATGTATGAATTAATCCCCATTAAAATAAACAAAAGTGTATATGTACTCCCAAAATTCATAATACTCTCAAAATCTAGTTTGAGAGCCATGACATTAAAAGATAAACACTTTCATTTCGGGGAATCACTTGGTGACAATTTGATTTTGACTATATATACAAATGTCTTCACTAAAAGTGAACTAAAAACAATTATACGGGCAAATGTCGAGATCTTCCAATGGTCTTGGACAACGAAACCATGCAGATGATTCAGAACACCCCTGTTAGAAGACCTTTGTTCTTATCTGCCTAGAATCTCTTCAAGAAACTATCCTTCTACTCATTGTCTCCTTGTTGTTCAAGTGGTGCTAAATTTCAGATTCAGGCCCATGGCCCCAACCTGGTCAATCAGAGAACCCCAACCTCTAGCAAGAGTGGTTCATTCAGGAATGGGCATGTGGCCAAGCTGAGCCAGGCCATTCTAATAGATTTGTTAGGATGAGGCATTCTATATTTGCTAGAATACCAACTAGGAGAACAACATAAACCAAGGACTACAGGTGACCATCTTTCAACCACACAAAGAGTCTGCTGGAGAATGAAGTGGACACCAAGGACAAAATGAGCCAAGAGACAGAGAAAAAATACAGACTCCTACTCATGTTAGTTGGACTTCCGGACTTAGCCTCGCTCACTTCAGGCTGCCTCTACCACCTTGTACTTACTGAGCATGAGCCAATACCTTCTCTGGTTTGTTCTTTTTTTTTTTAAAAAAAAAAAAAAGCTAATTTGAATTGTTTTTCTTTCTCTTACAACCAAAAGGGTCTTAACCAATATGTAAGACAGGACCAGGAGTGGGATATTATGAGTGACAGCCCTATATGGAAGTGGTTGAATTTAGGTGCGCTGAGGTACAATAAGGACTCACCCTTCCCACATTCAGGTTAGGGGATTGCAAAAAGTCTGGTTAAACTGTCACATGTTATACTTTGGGATTCAGCTTCAAAGAAAAAGAAATCATGGTGGCAGAGTGAGTTGCTCTTTCAGTACAAGCAGGACATCTGAAAGCAGAAAGGGAAGGTGTTAGAGCCTTGGTTAAGAGACAGTGGCCAGCACTCTAAGAGAGCTAACAGTCAGATATGACCTTCCCAAAGCTAAAGTCAGTGTAAGTAAAGGTAGGTGGGAAACCAAGAGGCAATTGGACTGAAGAAACCAGGAATGTGGACTGAGGCTAATGGCCCAGGCCCCTCCAACACCTCCTATGGTTCACTTGCTGCTCAAAAAAAAAAAAAAAAGCCTTCATGGTAAACAGCCTTAAGAGTGAAAGGCACATTAGCCCTGCCTCAACCCATTGTTTTAGAGGACAGGGTAAAAGCAGATATAAGCCCAGGGCTAGGGACAGGAACAGAGCTCTTGAGCCTGTTGCTAGGAGACAGACATTATTAAAAAAGGGTCAAAATTCATGGACCATGACTCCATAAGATCTCTGACTTTGGATAATATCCCTTGAAAGTTCTAGAAAGCTAACTGAGGGGCTAATTGGTCCAACCTCAAGTCCTGAAAATAAAGGCCTGCAATTGCTCAATTCCTAAGGTCAGCCCAAATGCCCAGACTCCCTACTACAGGAAGTGAACTATGACAATAACTACAGCTCCTAGAGAAGAAATATATTCCACTTCTCATATTACATGTGGTTGTGGAGAAGAGTAGATAAGGGAGGTGATTATTTCCCCTATTCCCTATTTTTCTTTCCAAAATAAAATGTCTTATTATGACTATATTATTTTGCCTCCACCATTGCCTTCCTGGTATTTTGGGAGCCATTAAATGTATGATTTGAGCATGGTTTGTATTTAAAGAGGCAGCACTTCATACAAAGACAATGGGAGGAGCAGAGGAAGGGATAAAATTGATATGTAAATGGAGATTCAACCAAATCTATAAAGCATATTTCTTTTTTAAAAATCAATAGAAAAAATGATATTTGGGAGGATTTCTTTTTTCATAGTAAAAAAAATAAAATGTATTGGCTTGCAGGGAGCCCATATGGTATGGTTTTTTAAGAGTCAGACCTAAGTTTGAATGAAGCCCTTTGCCTTTCCTCTCACAGAAAAGTAAACCTTTTTCTTAGATTAATATGTTTTTTCTGTGTCTTTTTTACTACCTTTGCACGTGTTCATAAATAATATATAACATTTATTTGTATGTTTTTAATTTGCAAAAATAGTATGCTATACTTATCCTTGAGAAACTTGGCTTCCTCACTCAACATCATGTTTTTAAGATTTATACATCTGACTATGTTCATTCATTTTTTAATGGGTTGATAGTATTCTAACATATGGATAAATCACCCTTTATTTATCCATTCCCATTCTGACTGACAATTTGTGTGTGTTTTTAATTATCATTATTTGTTTTTACAAACAACGGGGCAATGAACATCTTGGCCACACACACATAAATATAAATAAAAGAATTTCTAGAGCACATACCTATACATGAGCTTACTGGATGTAATGTTTGCTCAACTTCTGATGTACTAGGTCTTACTAAACTGCTCTTTAGTGTAGTTTTACAATTTGACACTCCTGCCAGTAGTGGATAGGAATTCCTGTTTGTGACATCTCTTAACCCTGATGTATGGTGGGTTGATTCATGAAGTTTGTCTGTTTTTCACTGTGAGTCCCTTTAATTGAGGGTGGTAGGTCTACGGATTCTGTATGCCCTGAATTGTGAAAGGGTTCCTGTTGAGAAGTTTTATATTTGCTTTTGCTGGAGCCTATAGGGTTTCAATGGTCCTTGACCAGGTTTTATGATAAATTCTCAGCTTGGACATTTTACACCAGACAGGTAGTATAAATTTGGATCATATACCTCTATGTAGTTCAAACCTGGGAATTAAGTTTCTCAAATTAATTTCTTTCTGTCTGACTAAGGCTCTGGACAAATGGCAGGCTTCCATGTTGCTTCCTTTAGCCAATGAGTACAACTTTCTAGCTTGCATTTTATGAGTGGGGCAGCTTTTTTTACTTTCCAGGCTATATCCAGGGCTCCTCCTTCCTCCACTACCTGTGGTCTGGAGTCACATAACTAATCTTCATATGGACACTAGATGCCCAGCCCCAAGTCTCATGTGGAACCCAAATCGCCATAAGTTCCCTTGGCATTGGCTCTCCCCCTCATCTATCCACTCACAATAGCTCTCATTTCCCTTTCTTCCCCCTACACTTGAGGTTATCTTTTCCTTCTTTCAAGTTTACCCTTGCAATTTTATAAAAATTTTGTTGTTTTATTTTTTTATCCAGCATGTCTATGTATTTGAAGTTAAAGGAAGATGATCAATTCTATTAACTTAGTCTGTCATGTTACAGAGAGTCCTTTAAAAGCTCTTTATTTTAAAACTCTACAATTTTAATTAAGTATTCTATATAATAAACAAGTAAAAGAAGAGATGCATTATGTAGCAAGATCTAAAGACCTATGCATACCTGGGTATAAACAGTACCTCATTCCCCTTAATATTCCACTCCTGTCATCTGTTACTTAATCGAACTCTGATGTTCAGCCACTCATTGTAAACCTATTCTTAAGTCAGAAATTTTCCCAAGGTTAGACACAACATGATTATTCAGTCTTTGGAACTACAGAAATGCTGCAGAGCAAAAGCTAACAGCTTGTGCTGGATGAATCTGCCCCCATTTAACACACATGCCCACCCTGTCAGAAATAGGCTTATCTTCTCTCACAACCAGAATTAATCTTATTTCAGTGAAGCTGCCACAATTGACTTCCTACTCTGTATGCCCCCAGCCCTTGATCACACAAAACAAAGCTTTGGAACATGGGACCTGATGCACAGAGATTCTTCTGCGAGGGTCTTAGGCTGCTGGCTTATTCTTTTCCCTCCTTCGGTCTTTGTAACAGTTATTCACAGGCTTGTCATTTCCCCCAAGAAGCTGCAATGCCTTTTATAGTAGCATTTACCTCTGTATAGCCCACCATACCTATCACAGTGGCTAATACATCTAAGTACTCAATAGATTATTCTTGAATGTATTATACTCAATCAGACACCAACAGTTTTGGAATCCACTTTCTGAATCCCCCTCCGAGGACCCCGGTTGGACCACAACTTTTCTTCCCATCATTATCTTCCTGCCTTCAACATCTGCCAAACTTCAGCTTGGGTGATGGACTGAAGACTGTCTCTTTTAAAGACATCGGCTACCAAATGAAGACCATTCGCAAAATAAATGAAGCTTCTTTGGCTTAAAACTGGAGGCAAATGGTAAGAAATCTGTGAGGGGAGGCTCTTCCCCACTACTAGAGCTGTGAGAAGCCACCTTTGTGTGAGGAGATAAAACAAGGGGGATAGCTGTAGTGAGGGGGATAGCTGTAGTGAGGGTATGCACTGGGCCCCCAACGTAACCAGTGAGGACTGAATGGCTACAGTGCTTTTAGAACCCAACTTCAAATTAGGAATCAGGCACCTTAAAATGACCATGAGCTTTGTCAGGTCATCTGACTTATGGAAATAGAACCTAGTAAAGTAATGCAAAAATAGGGGTAGATGGGAGCACATGCTTAAACAATAGCGTTTCAATGATATAGTAAAAAAATTTCAATTACAATCTAAATATCAAAACAATCAAGGAATGGTTAGGTAAATTATTGAGGGTGGGTTTTTTTTCTACTGGAAGAAAAACTATGGTTATAAAGGCCACACAGCAGGATTAAAAAAAAATGCCCATGGCTGAATGTTAAGTGAAAAAAAAAAGAGAGAGAGAGAGAAAATCTTATGTATACAGTAGGATGACAACTAGATTTTTAATGTGGGTGCTTAGCAGAAAGGCTAGCAGGAAATGTACCAACCTGCTAACTACAACTCTATTATGTTGTGATATCATAGGGTTTTTTTCTTTTCCTTTGTTTTCCAGATTTTCTGTAATGTGGTTCTATTGCCTTTATAATGAACTACATTATATATAAATGTTCAAACTTTTTTTAATTGGGCAAAGATCAAATCCTAGTGAAGAGCAGAAATTTATTCCTCTGTACTTACTACTTCCTCCCTCTCTTCCTGCCTCCCTCCCTCCCTTTTCCCCTTCCTCCCTTTTTTTTTTTTTTTTTTACTTAATAAGAAAACGAAAAATAATTTCAGTTTGAAAAATCAGAAAGAAGAATATTCTATTTTGCTAAAAGGTAAATGCTTGGAATAATTCTTTCCCCCTTTGCTATTAACAAAGTAGAGAAAGAACCTAGAGAGAAATAGGTCCTGAGAGGACCAGAAGCAACACTGTTCAGGGAGATGACCAGTGGGCACAGCTACAATCAGCTAGGTTTAGGGAAATGCAGCCATCAGCAGCCTGTGGAAACTATGTTCCATGGGTGTGCAAGACGATGACACGAGTTAATTTGGGGAAATAAAGGGCAAACAGGGGCTAATCAGCGTGGAATGTCTGGGCAAAATACTGTTTACAAAACACGAGAGATGCCTTCCTGCTTTATTTAACCAGAGTACCAAAAAAAAAAAAAAAAGCCCCCACTGAATTTTGCTAGATTGTTGTTAGCAATGACTGTGGATTAAAGGATGAGGAGAGGATTGATTGTTGTCTCTTGTGAGTCGCAGGCTTGTACACATGAACTGTTCCCAGACACTTAGTTCAATGTTTGGTCATCAGTCAGGTCATCCACACACCTGGAAACTGATGTCTGATTAACTGCTCCCTGGTGGCACTCCCACCGTCTCAGCCTGGATGTTTGGCAGGCCCACAACTGAACCATGGTTGTCTTGGAGATTAAATCTCTTTCCTGTTCATCTGCCTATCAATCATCCACATGGCCTGTACAGCTCCGTACGCATGGAGCTTTCCTGAGAGCTCTGCAGGAGAAGAGGCCACATGACTAGGGCAGCCCTCCTATGGCTTTCAGGGTCATGCTTGGGACAGTTGGCCAGAGGCTGTCTCCCGGTCATAAGATGGCAGAACCCTAAGGCCAGAGCAGGCTGAAGTCTGGCAGTTCTGGTTTAGGGTAAAGACCAGAACGTGCAGAGTCTGAAACTGACATAGAAGGGGTGACTACAGATTTCTCAGAAGCCATGGATTATAGGCACCTAGAAAAACTTGGAGCAGAAGTTTCTCTGACAGCTGTCGGGGGCCTCTGCTACCACTAAATAAATGCCCTCCAATCCTAATATCTCCGTCCCATTCGTCCGAGTTTGGTTTTTGGTTGCTGTTTTTCTTTTTCACTTAAAACAACATATGTAAATATAAAGCAGCTTTACAATAGAGCCACTTTTCTTGGATAAATAAGATAGTCTTTTTTTAAAAAAATCCTCACCCAAGAATACATTTTTATTGATTTTAAAGAGATAGGAAGAGGGAGGGGAGAGAAACAATGATGTGAAAGAGAAACATTGATCAGTCACCTTCCATCTGTGCCCCGACCAGAGATCAAACCAGCATCCTAGGTATGTGCCCAGAACCTGCAACCTTTAGATGTATAGGACGATGCTCCAACCCGCTGAGCCACCCGGCCAGGGCTAACCAAGATAGTCTTGACCGAAAGCCCCCTTGCCATCTTGGGCCCTCCTTGCCTCTTCTTCATGTTGCTAGTTGACTGGTGTTACTGCCCCAGTGCCAACACTACGAGTTGAGCACAATCCTGTGCACGGTGTCTATTGGAATATCTGCCACAAGTTCTGGTTCTCTCTGAGGGGGCCCATGCTGTAAGTCAGCAGAGAAGGGCGAGAGGGAGAAGAATGTTCATCAGGAGTCATGATGGCTAAAACCATGTGTGCCTGAACATGTGGATGGCTCAGGGGCTCAAAGAGGGCCCGGTGATTCTCTAGTCTTAGATCCCACCCAGCCGGGAGACAGGCAAATTGTCCCTAGCTCCATCTCACTCATCTGTGTCTGGCCAGGATGAGACTGCATGTTCCCTTCCCACAAAGTCTCCTTTCTGATTCTCTTTGTACCTACAGACGTTCCTGGCTACTCCTTCCGGGCATGGACTGTCCATCAAAAGCAGCCACACAAAAATGGCCTGTACCAGCAGTGTATACTTTAGTGAGAACTATTCCAATGGCATTTCTCAAACAGAAACATCCACAGGTATCACTCAAAATTATTTTAGATGATACACAGAAAACAAAAAAATAAACATTAATCGTTATATGTTTATTTTAATTTCAAAGCAACATAGAAACCTGTGAATTTATCACTAACATTATTAGTTAAGATAAAGCTTAAGATGGGTAAATTAAAATACGTGAGTGTGAGAAAAGTTTTAAGTAATAATGTTATTGGTGATAGTCAAGTATGGCAAAAATCATTTAAAAAGTGGGACTTGCAACTGGAATCTGGGAAATATTCTGTGGATCACCTCCTTGAGGTAACTATACATGAAGCCTAAATCTGGTTGGGAATGAGAGGATTTGTCCCTTATTGATTCACATCAAGCGGGCTTAGAAGGTGGACGGAGGGGAGGGTGGCCTTCTAGCCCTGCTGAATAGTACCCACAGACGGGAGCCCACCCTGCTGAGATGTAAGCTAGCCTGGTTCCAGCAGCACAATGATTGGGAGCTCTGCCAAGAATGAAACAGACTATCCTGCAGCTGTTATCTCATTTGTATGAGTAATATGAAAAATGCTGCACAATTTAATATGCCATCTAATACTTTTATTCTTATCTCACCAGGAAGGCGGGAGGTAGCATACATGTTTAAAGCCAGTGCAGATTGATACAGGGGGAGCGCCCCAACAAATGATGCTAGCTGCTATCTGAGCAGAGTAAAATGATCTAAGCACAGATATTATTTTATAAAGGCAATCTCACTTGAATTTTCGCCAGTGAGATCTTAATCACAGCATGCAAGGGGAGCAGATACCTCCTTTCCTGGTTATCTGGGTGTGGGATGACAGCACCACCATCACTGGGAGAATGGTTATCTGCTATTTCACTCGTGAGAGACCCACATGAATATTACCAGGGCGTTTGTAACCAAAAGTGTGTAGCTCAGAGTGATAAAAAAAGGGGGGGGGGGAGGGAAGGCAGCTCATCTCCAAAGATGTGGAAATAATGCTGCTTGTAGTGGGAGGAGATAGACGATATTGTTGAAAGTGGTTTCAAATATTGGAAACTGACTAAGGAGCTCTCACAGCAGCTTAAATTTTGGCTCAGAAGAAAAGAGAAGTAAACAGAAGGACCTGGATAAAGAAAGGGAGCCTGGATGAGAAAGAGCGATCGTCTCACCTCCTTCGACCTTAAGAGAAATGTGGTTAAATAAATGTTTCATGATTCTCTGTATTTGAAGATGATCTGCCATAACTTTCCAACTACAGAGGGACACAAATAACATTTTTTCTTTCCCCCAATCTCACTTTTATTTATCTTTTTTTACTTTGTTGTTTCTTTTAAACAAACAAGATCTCAAATAAGCCTTGGACAAACAAAACTGTTGTGATGTTAACAATAACAACAAAAAAATCAAGGCACAAGTATTTCAGTGTAAAGTGGGAGAATGGAAAGAGGCTCACAACTCCAATACTGAACATTAACCCCAAAATAGTTTATATCTGTAATTTATAAGAATCACAATGCCAGGTTAAAAGACAAAAGTCTACAGTACGAACCTGCTTTGCCTCTCTCTCTCTCTCTCTCTCTCTCTCTCTCTCTCTCTCTCTCTCTCTCTCTCTCTCCCCCCCCCCCCCCAGCTCGCTCTCTCTCTTCTCCCTTCTCTTTTTCTTTTTTCTTTTTTTAATTTCACTTCTACCTCAGTGGAATCATTAATGGTGAAGATATTACTTACAACAATTCAAACAAAACAGAATATATATATAAGTGTAAATAAATCTCCTTCTACTCTCAAATTCACCCCCTTGAAGTAATCAATGACAGTGTTTTGAGGTATTTGTTTTCATAACTTTTCCTAGCTCTTAACAATATACACACATTTACTTTTGGACTTAATTTTTCCCTATAATGTGGATCTTTTCAAGTCAATAAATATATATCCAAGGCATGCTTCTTCATAGCCTTATAATAATCCATTTTATAGATGTACGTTACTCCATTACCCCTAAATTGATAAACATTCACATTCCCCAACTCCTTGTCTCTATTTTTTTTTACAACCATTGTTGTAACAGCCACCTTTGTATTAGTACTTTTACTTCTCTGAAACGGCCAGATTATTGGATCAAAGGACATGCGCATTTATTTTTTAAAATATGTTTAAATTACTTCCCAGATATGTTGTAGCTACTCACATTCCTATAAACAATGGATGAAAAAGACTTATTTCCCCACAACCCAATCATTTGACAATACTCAATCATTTTTTTGTTTTGCTAATTAATTGAGTGAAGATAGTATCCCATTCTTTAATTTGCATTTTTCTGATTTCCAATTAGATTGAACATCTTTTTTTGATAATATATTTGTATTGATTTCAGAGTGAAAGGTAGAGGGAGAGATAGAAACATCAATGAGAGAGAATCATCGATCAGCTGCCTTCTGCATACCCCACACTGGGGATCAAGTGCGCTACCCAGGCATATGCCCTAACTGGGAATCAAACCATGCGTGACCTCATGGTCAAGCACTCAGCCAAGTCGGCTGGGCAGATTGAACATCTTTTCAAACATTTACTTACCATTTTTGTTTCCTTGAGTATGACTTGCCTTTGCACTTCCTTCTAATGACTGTATGCATTTTTCTTAATATTTTATAGAGCTCTTGAGACACTAAGCCTTTTGTCTATCATATGGGTTGTGGATATTTTCCCCCAATATTTTATCTTTAGATTTTGATTATGGTATCATTTGACATATAAAAGTTTTAAATTATCTCATCAAGTATATCAATGTTTTCTTCTTTGGATTATGCATTTTCTGGCCTATTTTAGAAGGTCTTCCCCACCCCAAGGGTATATATTCTCCTAATACTTTGGTGTTTTTATTTAATTATTAATTTCACTTTGGTAAATCGATAAAATGGAGAACTAGGATAAAATGGAGAACTGGACATGATCAGTCACTTTACTTTTGGAGACATGGTCTACTTGATATCACTACCATAATCTGGTTCTTTTCAGCCTCAACAAATGGTCCTTCCATCCCTAAAAAATACTCAGTTAGGAATTACCTATAAAGGAATTTTGAGTTAAATAAAGCAGACAATCTTTTATGAAAATGCAAAAGTAGCATTAAAAATAGAAAAAGCAAACAGTCAAGAATCCGGAAGGTTGATACATAGCCTCTGCAATAGTGTTATGCCTCATTCAGAGCTGCATCCCCACAGGGCCTCTCCCAAGCGCTTATACAAATTAAATGCTTTTACTGGTTGGATGGTTGGATGGTTGGCTGCCTGGATGGGTGGATAGGTTTCAAATAGGCCTTTAACAAACGCATCTCCAACTCATAAACTAACCAAGAGTCAATGTGTAGAAATTAGTGCTCAAAATTAGACTTCTACAGATATAGTGTATATGCAATTAGTAGTTTACATTTCACTCATCTGTATAATGAAATATATCTCAGTTCATTCACAGAGTGATTGAACTGCTTTCAAAGAAACCTTTCAGCTTCAAGTGTCAATCAAAGAACTCTTGAGTAGTAATTATCTGAGGCAGAAACCATTGAGCCCAAAGGAAATCTACTTACCCCCACTTGGTCACTGGATGACAAAATTTAGCTATTCCTGATGTGATTTCCATGACAATAATCAACAACCATGGCTTTACAGATGACAAGGCACTCTCTATACATTATCACATCAGATTCTCATACCCATTCTACAGATGAAGAAACTGAGTTCCAAAGAAATTAAGTGAATAATCTGAAAAACTAAACCAAGATTCAAGGGTTCTCTCCCTCTAAAGCCCATTCTCTTGTCACTAGAGCAAATGTATTCACCACCACCACCACCCTCATTTCCTAGCAAAGAGGGAAAACAAGATTATGTGATTGCTGTCTCTTAAAGGGGTAGTTCCTTTTTACCTTCCAGAGGTCTACACTTGAGATCTCTTCTTTTATGTGTTTCATAAAACCCACAGACTATTTTTAGAATGCATAAGAATCTTTCATCTTCCAAGAGACAGGCAGAGCTGCACCGTTAGCAGCAGAGATGTGTATTTACGCAATGGACCATAAGCTATGGCTACCCCTTCACATTAGGAGGGTGGAAGGGAGGCTGAATTCAATCAAGTGAGGGATTCTTCTAGACAAAACTGTAGCAAGCATGAACATCAGTCCGCCAACTCCATGTATGGAAGAATTATGACTATCATTGTGCTTTGAGCAGGATGGGACTGAGACGCAGCTGTATATCTACACTGGCATCTGCTGAGACATCCTCACTCCTTTGGGTTTGGTGGTCAGAGCATACAGGTTACTGTTGTGCCTTTCTTCACTCTCAGCCCAAGACTCCTTTGGATCTGGCCTCTCCCTTCTACCTCCAGCCCCTCTGCTGCATCCACTTCACAATCATACCCAGGTCATATAGTGTGGCCCTGCCCCACTCCCACCTTGAAGATACCAAAGAACTAGTCTCAGAAATAGAGACCAGTTTCTTTGGTATCTTCTCAGTGATATCCACAATATTGGGAAAGTATGGGAATAGTTAATGACAATGACCGATGGTGATGATCATTGATGATGATACACTTGTAAAATCACAAGGCTCCAGGTTTTCTGTACGCTTTATGTCTCTGTTTTACCCTTTTCCTCCTCTCCTGTGTTTTGGTTTTTGTTATTGTTTCCTTGTTTTTGCTTTTGTTTCTGTTTTGTTTGATGATACTTTATGTATATTCCATGTCACTCCGCAGCTAGAGGAGATAGATGACTATGGAAGCAAAAGATAACAGGCGGACACAGTGAGAATTTTCTCTTGCCTGCAGCAGGCAGTTGAATACATTTCTCAAGCCTGAGCCGTTATAGAAACAGAATGATTTTTTAAATGCCCTTTCTTTTATTTTTATTCATTTGCTTTGGGGGAGGGGGGGTTAATTGCTCATTTTGCTTAAGGAGCCTCAAGACATGAGAACAGCAAAGTATCATTAATTAAAATATTTAAAATTATACCAGTGCTAACAAAGCTCCTGAGTAAGCCCAGGCAGCACAGACAGCAAACACAATTATTATCCATAATCACAGCCAAATCATCACTACTGCTTTCTACTCATAGACAATGCATCCTTCCCAGAGCGCTGAGCGGCTATGACAATGAGTAAATCATGACTACCTAATATAAAACTAGACGGGCTATCTGGGGCTGCTCTCAGTCAGTGCAAAAATCTTGCCATGCCTCCTCCCCCAGGCTCACCTCACGTGAGGGGTTTCTAGAAAGAAAACTGATGCATGGAGCTCCTCACTCCCCTTCCTAAGCTTTTCCCCAGGAAATCAGGGGGATTTTCACAGTGAATCAGCCAGGATCTGGTGTGCCAGCTGGTCCACCATAAACATGTAAGTGCTTTTTCCTGCACCTGGAAGACCCCTCTATATGAAATGATTCCCATAAAATAAGCCCATAGAGTAGAAATGGCAATAATTCGTCTTAAAACTTTTAGACATAGGAACACACAGAACATTACCAACGCTATTCCGAATGAGGAAGAAAATTCCTTATTCATTCATTCACTCATTTATTCATGTGTTCATTCAACACGTATTGAGCACCCACCATGAGCCACATTCTGGGCCAGGTCTTTTTCTAGGCACCACAGGGATACTAAGATAGAGACTCTCTGTATCTTCAGTGATCTCAGAGTTTAGTAAGAGAAAGGCAGACTGTTAGGGTACAGTGAAGGGTGAGTGGGATGGGAACAAAGCAGAGAGGCACCCAATCCATTGGGGAAGAGAAAATGAGGGGCCATGAAGAGCTTCTCATGGAAAGTGATGCCGAACTTGAATTCTAAAGGTACTCACAGAAAATACTATTGGTGATCCTCCCATATCTCCTTGGTACTTATGTCTCTGCAGACTCAACTTTCAACTGCCAGCACCTGCAACTCAGAGGCTGAGGGCTCCCTCCAGCTCAGTGGTTCTCAACCTTTCTAATGCCGCGACCCTTTAACACAGTTCCTCATGTTGTGGTGACCCCCAACCATAAAATTATTTTTGTTGCTACTTCATAACTGTAATTTTGCTACTGTTATGAATCGTAATGTAAATATCTGTGTTTTCCGATGGTCTTAGGCGACCCTGCTAGCGGTTCTCAATGTATTCAATCTACATATATAAGTGTATATATATGTAGATTGATTGATTTCAGAGAGGTAGGGAGAGGGAGAGAGAGATAGAAACATCAATGATGAGAGACAATCATTGATTGGCTGCCTTCTGCACACCCCCACTGGGGATTGAGCCTGCAACCCAGGCATATGCCCTTGACTGGAATCAAACCCAGGACCCTTCAATCCGCAGGCCGATGCTCTATCCACTGAGCCAAACTGGCCAGGGCTGCTAAGTGTATTTTTAATAAATTTGCTTGCCTTGCTTGCTTAATAAATTCCCTTGCTTTGCTACAATGCTATTTGTCTGTCACTCATCTGAAATCTTTCTTATGAGATTGACAAGGGCCAAGGAGGGAACAGCTATCTCCCTCCAACCCAGGGGGCTATCTGCTAACAAAGCCCTTCAGTCCTAGGAAAGTCTTCAAAATACTGCAGTCCCCAGACAATATCTTGACTGTAACCTCTTGATTGAGAAACTTTGGTCCCAGATAATCCAATCCCAGACTTCCAAGTCTCAGAAGCTATGAGAGATAACCAATGTTTGTTGTTTTAAGCCACTAAATTTTGGGATTAGTTGTTATACATTGGTAGGTAACTATAGTTTCACATCCCCACTTCCCACCCAGCCTACCTCTACACCTCTCAATCAAGGCAAATAAAGGAGAGATGATGAACTTCATTTTGGACACTGAGGAACATCCAAGGGGAGATGATAGATGGGCAGTTGAAAATATGAGCTTGATGTTTCTGCCAGGAAAAAACTAGGGCTAGAGCTCCAATATATACTGATGAGTTGTCAGGATATGAAAGGTCAACAAAGACATTGTTGTGAAGGAAAAGACCAAGAAGTGTTTTTGTGGTGTAAATTGTCCAAATTCTTCCTCCATACATACCAGTAGTTAGTCAGTGCCAAAAATTGGTTTATAAGAAACCAAATCTGGCCCTAACCGGTTTGGCTCAGTGGATAGAGCGTTGGCCTGCAGACTGAAAGGTCCCAGGTTCGATTCCAGTCAAGGGCATGTACCTTGGTTGCAGGCACATCCCCCGTAGGAGGTGTGCAGGAGGCAGCTGATTGATGTTTCTCTCTCATCAATGTTTCTAACTCTCTATCCCTCTCCCTTCCTCTCTGTAAAAAATCAATAAAATATATATTTTTTTAAAAAGAAACCAAATCTGTGGTAGGTTTTCCTACTTAAAGATGAAAAACGCAAAAGTCCCAAGAGCGGCTGTATTAGTTACTTATTGCTGCTTAACAAATTATTCCATTACTTAGTGGCTTAATATAATAAAAATTTATTGTTATTTTACAGGTTCCATAAACCTGGAATATTGGAACTGCTTAGCTAGGTGGTTCTGGTAATAAACACAAGAACATTTATCATAGTGTTATTTATAATAGCAAAATATTAGAAACAACCTAAATGTGCAATAACAAAAATGGTCCAAAAACTATGTACCCACTAAAAATTAGGTTTAAAATAAACTTTTAGTAACATAGGAAACTGCTCAAAATATCACCAAAAAAGCATTATGTAAAATTACAGAGTATGATTCCAATTTTATTAAAATGTTTAAATTATATAAAAAGATCAGAAGTGCATGGTAATCGTACTAAGTAACAGACCATCCCAAAATTAGTGGCTTAAAACTATAAGCGTTTATTTGTTTATGATTCTACAATCTGGACAGTTCTTCTGCTGATCTCCCCAGGGTCACTTATATGGCAGTAATCACCTGTTGGCATGACTAAGACTAGAGATCCTAGAGGGCTTCACTAACCTGTCTGGCCCCTCTGCTGAAATGGCTGGAACAGTTAGGATTGCCTGAACTTCTATCTATCTACCTGTCTGTCTGTCTGTCTGTCTATCTATCTGTCTGTCTGTCTCATTTTCTATGGTCTCTCCATCAGGACAGCCAGATCTCTTCACATGATGGTTCAGGGCTCCAAAAGAGAGTGTTCCAAAATAATAACCCCTAATATGAAAATACTTATTACAGCTGTGCTTGTGTTACATTCGCTAATGCCCCATTAGCCAAAGATGACAAGTCTAAAATCCGCAGGGCAGGCTGACAGACTGGCAATTAAGGTAAAAGTTTATGTTGCAGTTTTGAGTCTGAATTCCACGGGGCAGCAGGCTGGAAATTCAGGCAGGGTATTTTATGCTGCAATATTGAGGAAAATTTCTTCTTCCTCAGAAAACCTTAGTCTTTGTTCTTAAGGCCTACAACTGATTGGATGAGGCCCACCCATATATGAAGAGTAATCTGCTTTACTCAAGTCTAATGACATAAATATTAATCACCTCTCTAAATATACCTTCAAAGCAACACCTAGACTTGTGTTTTCCAAAAAACAGGGCATCATAGCCTAGCCAATTCACGTAAAAGTAACCATCACACATGGCCAAACCCAGAGTCAATGTGGGCAGGTACTATACAAGGACATGAATACAAGCTGTTGGGATCCATCAGTACAACAGGTTACCACAGGAGATATATCGGGATGGCAAGCTTTTTCCTTTATTTTTTTTATGTTTCCAATTTTATGCAAAGAGCATGTATAATATTTTGGAACAATGGTAAGTGTTATATAACTCATACTCAATATTTTAAAATGCAAGATATACAGAAAAGTACAAAAATTAAATCTGCAAATCTCACCATTCAGAAATAATCACTGTTAAAAATTTGTGATCATCCTTGCAGCCACTCTCTGATATTCATGTGATGTTAGGAAGGAGACAAAAAGAAAGATAGGGAGATGGAGACAGAGATTCCTAAAAATGAGATGATTCTGTGAATGCCATTTGTAAATTCAATTTTTTTTTTCTTGAATTTAACAGAAGAAAAAGAAACTGAAGGAAATTTTAAAGATTTGTAGTATATCAAATGTTTCTTCACCCCTGAGGGATAGTAACTCCTTAAAAATTACTCTAAGTTAAAGAAAATTTTAATATATTACAAAAACCATTAAGAGGTTGTGGTCATAATTTTTTACTAGGATTTAAAGAGTATTGACTAACTTACCTTTCCAACAAGCAGCATGGAAGTATGATAATTACACTTCCTCCCACCTCCTTCCCCCACATCCCAATGTCTACTGTTTAGGTTGGCTTTACTTTGCCAGAGTTTATAATAATAGCATTCTATTCTGCAACTGCAATTTGCCTGAGGGAAAAAATAGCTTTTTATTCAAATGAATTCATTGCTTACCACCAGGCCTTTTTTACAGCCTCACCAAACCTCATCTCATCACCCAAGATCTCTGGTTTCATGCAAGGAGGTACGGTGGGTGCTCAATTCCCACTGTGATTTCATATTTAAGACTGCTTGTCTGTTGCCTTCATACATGGGTAACTCCTGGCTGCATATAGTTGCCTTAAATTTAACTTTCCAAACCTCATAATTTTATCAACATTCCTCATTATCCTTAAACATAGAAAGTTACCATGTGTGTGGGAGGACAGCCTAATCTTTCCCACTGTCAGGGATGACTTTGTACCTAGAGGAATTCCTTCTTTATTCTTTAAGTTCAATAATTTAACCTAGAAAAATCCTAGATGACAGTTATTCTCAAATTGTTTTTCTTGGTGGGGGTATACTTTTCCACATGCAGATGTGCAGATTTGAATCTTCACTCAATTCTTCCTCTTTAGTTGGATTCTCTACTACAGGGACCATTACCTTATTTTTTGAATCATCTTGGTCCCATTTCTTTCTAATTAATCTATTCTCTAAAGCAGGGGTGGGGAAACTTTTTTCTGCCAAGGGCCATTTGGATATTTATAACATCATTCGTGGGATATACAAAATTACCAACTTAAAAATTAACCTGCTATATTTGGTCAAACATTTAATTAACTCATCCCTAATGCCTTGGCAGGGCCAGCCCAAATGATTTTGCAGCCCCGTGGGCTGGACACTCCCCACCCCTGCTCTAAAGGAAAACATTCATGGGGAAGCCACTTCTATCACCTGATTTCTGTTTCTTCCAGACTGGGTACTTCATCTGACATTTCCATATCCACACCTAACTTTTTGCCTCATTGATTTTCCTGTGGTATGTCTGCCTAGCTGCTCAGTCGTTTCTTTTCATCTTGCTTAATGTGAGCAGCTCAGTCCATAACACCCTCCCCCCCTTCTTACCTGGGACCAGTTTACTTTCCCCTACTCTGAGTTTCATCTTAAGACATGGGTGTGTTGTAGGTCTGGCCACTTTTCTGTTACACGATAGAGGACAGAGCTCAACCAGGAATTAGGTCAGCCTTTGCTTTCTTAATATTAACCATGCTAGTGGCTGTGTAGAGATTGTATTTCTAATTGTATTTCTAATTTGCACTTCCCTAATGACTAATAATGTTGATCACTTTTTCTTGCACTTAAAAGCCACTTGTATTATTTAATGAAATATCTATTTAAGTCTTTTTCCATTTTTAATTGACTTGCCTTCTCATCATTAACTTTTAAGAGTTCTTTATATATTCTGGGTAGAAGTCCTTTAGCAAATGCTATATCATATGCACATACTTTCTCCAAGTCTGTAGTTTGTCCTTGCATTTTCTTAATAATGTCTTTTGAAGTGCAAAAGCTTTTAATTTTAATAAAGTCCAATTTAGCACTTTTGTTTCTTTTTGCCTTAAGCCTTTGATATTGTATCCAAGAACTCTTTACCTAATTCAACATAATAAAAATGTTCTCCTATGTTTTCTTCCAAAAGTTTTCTAGTTGATATCTTATACTCAGATCTCTGAGCATTTCAGTTAATTTTTGTGCATGGTGTAAGGTGAGTGTCTAAGTTCATTTTTATTTTTCCAGATAGATATTCAGTTGTCCCCCAGCACCATTTAGCACTTTTCAAAATCAATTGACAATAAATATGAAAAATCTCAATTCTGTTCCATTGGTCTATATGCCTATTTTTATATCAATACCATGTTATCTTGAATACTGTAACTTCATATTAAGTTTAGAAATCAAGTAGTACAAGGTTTGGTTCTTCTTTTTCAAAATTGTGTTTGCTCTCCAGGGTCTTTAAATTTTAGAATTAGATTGTCAATTTCTCCCAAATTCTACTGAGTTATTCATTGGGATCACATTACATTTATAGGTCAATTTGGGGAGAATTGAGATATTAATGATTTCTAGTCTTCCAACATTGAAACATGGAATTTCTATTTATTTGGATATATTTTTATTTTTCTAAGCAATGCTTTATAGTTTTCATTGAACAAATATTAAACTCCTTTGCTAAATGTATTCCTAAGAATTTTATCCTTTTTGGTGCTTTTATGAATGGAATTAAGAAAATTTTCATTTTTTGGATTGTTCATTGCTAGGATGTATAATTAATTTTTATATATTGACCTTATATCCTGAAACTTTGCTAAACTTATTAGTTATAGTAGTTTCTTTATGGATTTTCTACATATAGGATTGTGTCATCCTATCTAATAAAAGAGTAATATGCAAATTGACCGTACCTCTGCTACATACACAAGCCATGCCCACCAGCCAATCAGGAGCGAGTATGTAAATTAACCCAACCAAGATGGCTGCAGCCACGGAGAGAGCAGGAGGCTTGAGTTGCCCCCAGTGATGGAGGAAGCCAAGCTTTCTGTCCACTCTGGCCTGCCTTGGCCTCTGCTTAAGGCTACAAAGTTTCAATTATAGAAGATAAATAAATCCCAACAAAAATGGCGGCAGCCACAGAGCAAGCAGGAGGCTTGGCTCCACTCAAGGCTACAAAGTTTCAATTATAGAAGATAAATAAATCCCAGACCCCAGGGCCTCCGCTTGGGTCACCAGGGGCCATGGTCAGCCTGCAAACCACCACAGGCCCCTCGCCCAGGCTGCCCCACGCCCCAAGGGAACCCCCACCCTGATCCGGGACACCCTTCAGGGCAAACCAGCCGGCCCCCACACATGCAGCAGGCCTCTATCCTATCTAATCCTATCTAATAAAAGAGTAATGTGCAAATTGGCCGTCACTCCAACACACAAGATGACTGCCCCCATGTGGACACAAGATGGCCATCACAAGATGGCCAGCAGGGGAGGGCAGTTTGGAGGGACCAGGCCTGCAAGGGAGGGAAGTTGGGGGCAATCAAGCCTGCAGGGGAGGCAATTAGGGGTGACCAGGCTGGCAGAGGAGGGAAGTTGGGGGCGACCAGGCCTGCAGGGAAGGGCAGTTAGGGGTGACCAGGCCTGCAGGGGAGGGCAGTTAGGGGAAAACAGGCTGGCAGGGGAGCAGTTAGGCATCAATCAGGCTGGCAGGGGAGTGGTTAGGGGGTGATCAGGCTGGCAGGCAGAAGTGGTTAGGGGCAATCAGGAAGGCAAGCAGGCGAGCAGTTGGGAGCCAGCAGTCCTGGATTGTGAGAGGGATGTCTGACTGCCCGTTTAGGCCCAATCCCAGTAGGCAATGGGCAGTTGGACATCCCTTGAGGGGTCCCATATTGGAGAGGGTGCAGGCTGGGCTGAGGGACAAACTCACCCATGCACGAATTTCGTGCACCAGGCCTCTAGTTTGTGAATAAAGACAGTTTTACTTCTACCTTTCCAAGATTTATTCATTCAATCTTTCATTGTTGACTCATTGCACTGGTTAGAACCTCCAGGACAACACTCAACAGACATGGCAAGAGTGGACATCCTTACCTTGTTCCAAGTCTTAGGGGGAAAGCATTTAGTCTTTAACATTAAATATGGAGTTAGCAGTAAGTTTTTTGTAGATGCCCAGTGTAAAGTTGAGGATGTTTCCTTATTTGTTAAGTATTCTGATCATAAAAGGGTGATGGATTTTTGTCAAATGCTTTTTCAGCATCTATTGAGATGATCATCTAGTTTTTGTCTCATATGCTATTAATATGATGTATTAAATAATTGATTTTTAGATGTTAAACAAACCATATATACCTTAAATAAATGTCATTTAGTAATGGTAGATAATGTTTTATATATACTGTTGAATTCAGTTTTCTAATATTTTGTTAAAGATTTTTCATTTATGTTCATTAGGAATATGTCTCTTCTTTTTATGTTATTGTCTGGGTTTGGTATTAGGGTAATTTTAGTCTCCTATAGTGAGTTGGGAATTGTTCCTAACTTCCCTATATTTTGAAAGGGCTTGTGAATTCTCTAAATATTAGATTGAATTCACCAATGAAGCCATCTGGACTTAGGTTTTTCTTGGTGGGAAGATTTTTAATTATTAATTCTATTTCTTATTAATAGTCTACTCAGATTTTCTAATTCTGTTTAAGTCACTTTTCACAATGTGTGCCTTTCTAGTACTTGCTTAATTTCTTCTAAATAGTCTAATTTGTTGCATTAAGTTATTCATAATATAGTCTTTTTAATTTCTGTTTGGTCAGTGGTGATTTCACTTCTTTATTTATAATTTTGGTGATTTGTATTTTCTCTCTTATTATTTTCTTGATCAGTCAAGCTAAGCATTTGTGGCAGACAGAATAATAGTCCCCCAAGTATGTCCATATCCTAATCCCTGGAACCCATGAATATATATTATGTTACATAGCCAAAAAATATATATTAAGGTTGCAAATAGAATTGAAGATGTTAATGAACTGACTTTTATTTAGGAAGATTATTCTGGATTATCCAAGTAAACCCAATGTAATCACAAGGGCCCTTAAAAGTACAAGAGGGAGACAGAAGAGGAGCCGGAGAGATGGCCATGTGAGAAGAACCTGTCTTGTTATCCTTGGCTTTCTTTAAAGATTCAGGGAGGGGCCCCTGAGCCAAGGAAAGTAGACAGTCTTTTGAGTTGGAAAAGGCTAGAAAATGAATTCTCCCTAGAGCCTTAAGAAAGGAATGGACCCCAGCAACACCTTGATAACTGGCTCAGTGAGATCCATGGCAGACTTCTGATCTCCAGAACTATAAGATAACAAAATTGTTTTTAAGCCATTAGATTTGTGAACTTGTCACAGCAGCAATAGGAGATAAATACAGATTTTCTCAATTTCTTTAATCTTTCAAAGAACCAACCTTGAGTTTTATTTATTTTCCATTTTCTATTCCATTTAATTTCTCTAATCTTTATTTATTATGTCCTCCCTTCTTTTCACTTTGGGTTTACTTTGTTCTACCTTTTCTAATTTCTTAAGTGGGGAAGTTTAAGTTATTGATTTGAGACCTTTCTTCCTTTTAATAAAGGTACTTAAAGCTATAAATTTCTCTGTAAGTACTGCTTTATTTTCATTCCATAAACCTTGATACATAGTATTTCATAATCTTATATAACTGCACTGTATTTCATTATGTAGCATGACATCTGACCAGTCCATTACTGATGAATCTTACACAGGAAATCTCTGCCCACAATCTATTTGAAGCTAGGCAAAAGTCATCTGCATTCAATGTTCCTCTAAACTGTTGTTCAATTAGCAGGACAAGAGTGTGTCACTCCCTCCGGTCCTTTTCCTAATCAGTTTACTCCATACCCAACTGAGCTTACCAATTAGAATGTGATAAGAATGGGTGGATTAAGAGAATCCTGAGAACCCATCTTTTCCAATCATGGAGAACTTCCTCCTTGGCAGCCTAGCCAAATTTGAGATCACCGAATTCCTATACACACCTGTGGTTATGTTTCCTGATTCCAAATTGTACAAGAATAAGATTCTTATTACACAGGAAGAAGATATGGTAAGATTTTTACCTTTGCATAATAATTTTTAAAAGTACACATTTCTTCCTTGAGAGTATAAATTGAAGGGTAAGTTAGGGGTCTTACAGCAAAGATGTTTGGAGGAGCCTGACACTATATTTCTTCCTCTAAAAACTTATTCCAACCTATAGTTGCTATTGAGGGAGTGGGTCAGGGGTTATATATCCTTGGCCAGCCATTTCTCTTTCTCATCCAAGAATGGGGGTGATCATCCCCAAAAGAGAACCACGCTTTGACTGGCCAACAAAAATAAATAAATTTTCTCAATCCATAATTTATTCCAGAAGATACAGAGAACATATGAGCATGGTGGGCACTTGAACTGGAAAGTGATGAACAACATGACTGGGACGGCTTCTTCTGTCCAGGAGCAACATTTCTGAGCCTAAATCGAAGACAAATTCCTCTCCTGGATAGCAACCTAAACCAACTCTTCCATCTGGATCAACTTCAAAGTCCTTCTCCATCAGCTGAGGCCACGAATGACCCCACTGCTCAAGACAAAGGGCATTTGTATTTGTATGGGCAGCAATGTCACAAGCTACCAGCAAGCACAGTATTTGTTCTGAGTCTCATGATTCCAGCAGAGTGAGGGCTTCTTAGATGCAGTCCCACTCCCCAACAAAACACCCTCTGACCAAACCGGTCCTCCTCTGCCCTTCAACTGTCTCTCTTTTTGCATTCCTTTAATTGCACTTGTTTCTGAAGCCCATAGAATTTATTATTCAGAAAACAACCTTCTCTGCAATATCAACCTTAATTAACTGTGTTCTTTCTCTATTGCCTCCCACCCTCCACTTCATGCATTTGAATGAAGGCACTCCGGAGCCCCTGGCCAGCACCCCTCCCCCATCACAGACCCATCAGTGTCTACCAGCCAACCATGACCAGATAAGGGGAAATGGAATTCCTTATCTCTGACTGCCAATGTGAAAGGGTCAAGGTTACCAAGGAGAGGCCTTCCAAAATGAAGGAGAGGAAGAAAGAAGCCAAGCCTCTCCGGTTTCCATGGAAACGGAAGGTTGAATCATGGAGCATCCCCGAGAGCCCGGCCTGTTTAGCTCTGCTGACATCTTTCCACTTCATTAGCCTCTTTATCAAGTGACTCTGCATAGATCTAAGTGTATTTTGGTGTCAGGGTGCACTGTAAATGATTCAAAAACAGAGTGGCCTTTTCCGCAGATCCCCAGTGCCTTCTGAGACTGCAGCCTCCTCCTCCCAGTCCTCTTTATGGCTCTGCTCACTCCACACTCTTTCTAATCAAAACTCCAGCCCCACAAGGCCAGGAGGTGCCGCTACCCGCAGCCCAAGAAGCCAGGACCCGGCTGTCAGGAATGCACAGTGCCCGAGCCCAGAGGAAGATTAATGACTTTACCCAAAGAAAATAGATAAAATGGCTCCAAAAAAGACAATAAACTCGAGGCAGACTTTGAAAAAGGCTCTGACAGTAACAAATACTGACTGACATTGCATTGTGTTCCCTTTCTAGATGACTCGGAGCTGCCAGGGGAAACACAGATTCATTTAATAAGCGCTTCAGTGAGACAAAGGGGCCGTTGGGGGTTAGGATTGATCTTTGCCGCATGCGTGTGCACACAGCGTTTGTGTGTGTGAAAAGGAATGTCCAAGTTCAGTATCCATCCCTTTGGAAATGCAAGAGCGGGCAGTCATTTCCCAATCTTGTCTCCACGCTTCAGCAAATTTGTCACTAGTAGGTTCTCTCAGCCATGAAAATTCTCCTGCGACCAACAGCTCGGGGCTGAAAGGAAATCAGTTAGGGGACGTAAAACACCTTTAATAAGTTGGACCCCTCATTCAGGAGCCCTTACAGGTCTGTTTCCGGGGAAGGGACGGTCCCTCTTTTACTAGGGCTGCAGTGACCTTTACTGGAAGCGCGCTTGACCAAGGAGCAGACAGGGGAAGCCAGAGCTGCAGAAATGACACTGGCAAGGAGCTTCTGGGAGGGCTGGGAGCTGCGTTGTTTTTATTTTGTTTTCTTCTTCCCAAATTAACATACAAATGCTGCACCATGGAGGCCAGGGACCTGAGTCCTAGGTCCTGTTGACAACACTTAACTCTGTGTGATTTCGAAGGGGTCATTTGCTCTCTGTGGGCCTCACATTGCCCATCAGAGAATTGGAAGGACTGGACTGCACAATGGCTAAGACCCCTTCTAGCTCTGTTGTGGCGGGTCAGCCCTAAGTTGCCTTGTCTCTCACGCCCACACCCCAGCATCGAGGCCTCCTCACCTGTTAGGAGTTTGTCCTGTATTTGTCTCTTGAAGCTCAACACCTCAATAAAGACATGTGCCCTGATATGGATATCTATTACTGTTGTATCTAATGCCCCTTCTCTTTAAGGCAATGCTGCTTTGTGTGTAACACTGGTAGGGTACGGTGCCCAGCCTCCCATCTCAGAAGGGATGGGAGTTGATTCTGTCTCTGTTCCCTGGAAGTTCGGACCGTTGAACTTTCCCATTCAGACACTGGCGTGAGTAGTATGATGACCCTGTGATGGTCAGATTTAGTCCTGGAGCCGCAGGGTTTTCTAATTCCTGACATCTAAAGGCAGGTCACATGGTATCACAGGAGAGCAAAGGTTGCACCCTGGCCCAGCTGCCCTGGTATGACATGGTTCCTAACATCAGCTCTTGGTTCCTGCCCATATTTCAAGCTGATTCTCTAGCCTCACATTGAGTCTCCGAGCCTCCAATAGATTCCTTCTCTGCTTAAAATACCCAGAGTTGGTTTCTGTTGTTCACAACCAAGGACCCTGACTAATACAAACTCTGATCCTGCTGAACTGACAGCTGAGTGCTTTTCCTATTCCTAAAAGTCTTGGAGACTTATAAGCTCTCCCCATTACCTGTTGTAGCAGTCAAGGTTCTTGATTGCAAACAAAAGAACCCTCCCTTGCTGATTTAAGTGAAAAATGTGTTTATTAAAGGATACGGCTACCTGTCGGCTTCTCTGGGAGGCCCTGAATCTAGAAATAGTATGCCACCCTCTAGACTGCTCCCATAGGGTCCTTGCCAGCACCCCCACTGGCACAGAAAGCACAGGTCTCAGGAACAATACTGTACATGGTGTGTCTGCATCAGAAGCTCTGCCATAACTGCCTCTGGATGCTGAATGTCTGTGCCCCTTCCCTGGCCAGATGGACTCCTCCAGACTCCTGCTTCCTAGCATCACTGGCTTCCTAACTAAAGCCTGACACAAGTGCATCTGGTTGGAAGGACCTTAAGTCTGTACTCTGTCCAAGGGAAGCTGGTAAAGCCCAATTTTGACTTCTCTTGAGGAGGCACAGATTTGGAAGGTGAGAAATTATCCAAACATCTTAACATAGGCAACATGTCCAAGAGTGCTGGGTGACCAAGTGGCTTAACAGATATCCTATTGACTATATGTAGTTTGATTCCATTTGTTACAGTGTTAGAAACACCTTGCTTGCATCAGACAAATCCTTCCTAGCGCCTAACCGAATTCCTGCCTGGTGCAAAGCTCTAAATCAGTGGTTCTCAACCTTTCTAATGCCGCGACCCTTTAATACAGTTCCTCATGTTGTGGTGACCCCCAACCATAAAATTATTTTCGTTGCTACTTCATAACTGTAATTTTGCAACTGTTATTAATCGTAATGTAAATATCTGTGTTTTCCGATGGTCTTAGGTGACCCTGCTAGCAGTTCTCAACCTGTGGGTTGCGACCCACAGGTTGAGAACCGCTGCTGTAGAGCCTAAGACCATCAGAAAACACAGATATTTACATTACGATTCATTAACAGTAGCAAAATTATAGTTATGAAGTAGCAACGAAAATAATTTTATGGTTGGGGGTCACCACAACATGAGGAACTGTATTAAAGGGTCACGGCATTAGAAAGGTTGAGAACCACTGCTCTAATTTAACTAGAGACATCAGTATACTGTCTTCCGTGGATTCTACAAGAGAATGCCACCACCTTCCACATGTTTGAGCACTGACAATAAGTCCCCCTTCAATTCCCTTTTACGCTGGTTAAGAAGTAACAATTATTTTCTCCTTCCCTCTTCCCTATGACTCCTTAGAGCTTAGGTCGCCTCTAAAGCCATCCTCTCAACCATTCAGACCTCTCTTCAATTGGTCTACAAGTTCCATTCCTTGTATTATTCCCACCAGATTACATAACTGTTTTCATTTTTCCCTCTTTATGCTGTGAAAAGAGGGAAAAATGAAAACACCCCCACCCCCCGCTTTCTCCAGTTCAGATCCTTAGCTACTTGCTCCAGTGAATAGCATTCATGTCCCCCAGGCTCATCCAACTCGCTAGCCCGTGCTGCTCTGTGGCCAAAGCACAAAGACCTGGTATTATGGGGTATTCAGAGCTAAAAGCACAGCGTCCCTCCCACCCCCTTGTCAATGCATAGCAATAGTGCATACCCAGCTCAGAGGCCACTGAATAACAGGCACTCAAAGAAGATGCAAGGGGACCCACTACTGCTATGGAACGGAACTCTCTCCCAGAGACTTACGCCAGCTGTGTGACCTTAGGCAAGGCACTTCACCTCTCTGACCTTCAGATTCCTCATCTGCGACATTTAGATAATAATTTTACTTAACTGACAGAATTGTTGAGAGGGTTAAATGAGACACACCATCCAAAGTACATAATATATGCCACCTCAGAGGGATGGCATGGAGACCCAAAGTGACTATGGGTGTTAAAACACTGTAAACTGGAAAAAAATCCCACATAATTTCAGAATGTTATTAACATCATAGCCACCAATATTATTTTCACAAACCAAGTAAAAAGGTATGGGTACAACCTTGATTAAATGCACTTTCTGGGAGGGTCCTAGTGGGTTTCCATAAATTGCCCTTAGAAGGAAGAGTGAGCGTGATGCTTAATTGTGTGTTATCTACTTGACTGGCCTAAAGGATGTCCAAATAGCTGGCAAAACATTAGATCTGGGTGTGTCTGTGAGAGTGTTTCTGGAAGAGATTAGCATTTGATCAATTAGCTTGAATCAAGAATGAGCCAATTCCTATAACAAATATATATGTATGTATATATCTTCTTGTTTCTCCAGAAAACTTTGACTAATACAGTGAGTATACCCCCCTCACAGACATTCCCAGAATGGTTGAGCTGCCCTTGAGATTTACAGAAGCAGAGACTGAGGGTACAAGACCTTGCCCCAGGGACAGTGGCAGAGATGGACCTGGAATCTAATGCTCCCGCTCAGTCACCATCACCTTGGCAGAGCAAGGTTTGCACACCGGCCAGAAAGAGCATCCCCGCCCCATCCACACACCCATGCCAGGCTTCCAAGAGGCTCCCCACATCCAAACCACCCAGAAAAGCAAGCCTTTCAGTAGCCGGAGTTGGTGATTCCTTGAAACATGATTTGAAGAGTGAAGGGAATATCCACACCAACAATGCCTCCCCCATCCTCCTGCATGGGTCTGAATCCCCACCCTTCCATTAACCTCTTATAGCAAATTATAAATGAAAACAGCAATTTGAAGGTGAATTCTGGAACTGTTATTATCATCAACACCACGCTGAGAACTAGTCCAGCAGATTGTGCGTGAGAGCAAACATGGGAGTTTGTATGGGGAGTGGGGATGGAGCAGAGTTAAATACAGATAGACAAAAGGCAGACAAATAATGCAAAGAATACTTTTGACATGATAAATAGGATTTTTCTATATCCAAGGCCAGGGTGGGGGCCACTGAGGAATATAGTAGGCTTTCTACGGGGAAAGGGTTAAAGAAAGCCATCCAATAGCTGTCCCTCCTTCCGGGCTCAGCCCAGACAGCCCCTCATCAGGAGATTGAATGAGGCGCCTGCCTTCACAGATTTCATAGCATTCTGAGCCTCCTCATCATAGTACTTCCATCTCACTAGCTGTGAGCTCTTCAAGTGCAAAATTAGGTGCTGTTGCATCCCTGACATGCAGCAATGGGCCTGGCAAAGACTACCGACTGGCTGGTTTTATGGAGGGCACCTCAAGTAGAATCAGCCTGCTGCCTTCATATATTTACAATCCAGACGTGGGGTAAGGTCCTTTAAATCAAAACTACCTCTCCTGAGGTCTAGGATGCTACTGGTCCTCATAATTCTTTTAAATTCAGAGACCACTCATGGAGTGCATTAGCTGGAAGATGAGAAGACCAGAGCCCTCCTCTCTGGTGAGCCCAGGAGCCCAACACTCAGGAACAAAACTCCAAAATTCTAAAGAGGGTGGATAGGTAAGCGTGGCAACCTGTGTGAAGAGGGAGTAGGCTACATGCATATCATGGCACTGGCTTTGCAAAGCTGACCCTCAGTTTTTAATGGGATTACATGTTTCAATTCAATTTTTTAAACAAAACCTTATTTTAAAATTGTTCTTAGTTTTACTTAAATATACAAACAAAACATGTCAGTGGTCCCTATCAAAGAATATATATGCATACATAAATAAAGCATATTGGGGATGGGGGAGGTCTGAGAAGCCCCTGGAGATAAAGGGAAGACAGTGCTCTTGTGTCTCTACTACAGAACTGCCATTTTCTTTTCATTTTTATTTTTAGTATATTTTATTGATTTTTTTACAGAGATGAAGGGGGAGGAAGAGAGAGTTAGAAACATCAATGAGAGAGAAACATCAATCAGCTGCCTCCTGCACACCCTCTACTGGGGATGTGCCTGCAACCAAGGTACATGCCATTGACTGGAATCAAACCCGGGACCCTTGAATCTGCAGGCCAACGCTCTATCCACTGAGCCAAACCGGTTAGGGCCAGAACTGCCATTTTCAAGGATACCCAACCTGCTGCCCAGGTTCACGTCTCCTACTCAAGGTCTTATTATTTGAGTCACACAAAAAAACCTTCCAGGTCCACCATGGAAGCTCACGGCTTTCACCAAGACAGAAGCCAAACAAAGGAAACCTGAAAGCAGAGAGAAAGCACATCACATCCGAACGTGCCCTCCCTTCTGCAATGCCAATTCAGGAAACAGAAAGCTTGCAGGGGAGGCAGGCCAGACGGAGGCTAATATCTCATCTCTCTGTGTTATCTTTTCCACAGTTCGAAAATCAATTAGTAATGAATTTCTCTGGAAACTTCTTAAACAATGTTATTTCATTGAAGATCTGCGCGAGCACCATCAGATTCCAGGTGTGAATTAGGAAATTAGCCTTGTCCTCTTAATCATTTCCTCCTCGGTAACATTACATCAGTCGGCACAACATCTAGTACTGGCTGAGCTGGAGCCGGTAGGAAGCACATAATTTATTTTTCCCCTCCAGTAATGGAAATAAAAACAGGCAGGGTGGGGAAATATGGGCACTTCCTAGAACGGGAGCAGCAGACAAAATAGCCTGGAGAAGTCAGGAAGAGGAGTCTCGGAAGACAGATCTTCACGGCCACTGGGAATAACCTGCCAGCAAGGAGCAAAGAAAGTGGGTAGAGGAAGACGGCCGTGCCTAAGAAAGGGACCAAGAGGTAGACTTGGGGACAACCTCTAGTCCCAGGAGTACCCTCCCCAGGTGAGGCCAGCAAGGGCGCTTTCTCGTGTTGTGTAGCTCCAGGCCCCAGACCTATCCATCTGGATGGGCAGCCTGTGCCATACACAGGTAATAGCCTCCAGAGGCTGTGCTGCCCTGTGAGGAAGCAGGGCAGTCACTGTGGCCGGGCTCCATGCCTGTCCTGACATGGCAGCGTGCCACTGCCTTATTCCCTGCTTCCCTCGACAGAGGAAGAGGAACCCTCATTAATTCAGACTAATTTGCTAGAAGGCCAACCTAATAGGCAAGTAGTAAGATGCTCTTAAAGGATTCCATTTTATCACTTTCATTTACACACAGTAAAAGGAACTAAGTCTGCCTTTGATGAATAGATAAAAATGATTAGCAGTTAGCTCATTAAAGCACATTTTAAAAATAAATTAACTAACACTTTATTGATTGAACAAAATTACATTAAAAGTACCCTGTGCCAGGCAGAGAAAACAACCAAGTCACCACCCCTGTCCTCCGGAAGTGTGCAGTCTAAGTAGGTCAATACCCAGGTCAGTAAATAAATGACTGAACAGAGTCAAACCTGTGTTACTAGAGGTCAGTCAGGAGGGGGTGATGGGAGCATTGAGAAGGGGCACCTTACCCAGAGGGAGAAAGCCAGGCAGCCAGGGCAGGCTTTTGGAAGTGTTACTGGAAGTGGGTCTTGAAAACAGTTACAAGGTAGCCAGAGGTGGGGGGGAGTAAGGAAAGGGGGGAGGGGAGAAGGGAAAGGGATGAGGAACTCATGGCTGTTCCAGGCACTGACATAGTAGCGAGGGGTTTGCAAACCTCATAGTTCACTTATGTCTTGACTTCAGAACAACCTATTCTAGATGAAGACAGAGCCCAAATGACTCCCCCAATTCAGCTGCTAAAGAGAGGAACCAAGGAATGGAATCAAGTCCCATGCACAATCAGGAATCTGATGAAAACCACACACCCTCTTCTCAGGGACACACACACACACACACACACACACACACACACACACACACACACACACATCACAAGTGATTAGATGCCATTCAGAATCCCTAAAGCTGGGATCAGCCCAAAGAGTGCAGCTAAGAGCTCATTCTCTGAGCAGAGCCAGTCTGCTTACATCACCCTACACTATTTGTAGGTAAATGCAGACTTCTAGGCCACTCTGATGGGTCCTCTCTCTAGCAGATAAATGGTCACTGCTCTTCTAAAGCTGTTTACCCCAGTACTGGTGAGCCTCGTGTTTGTGGATGAAGCCAAGGAAACCTTCAGCCCTATAAAATCTAAACAATCTCAGGTTCAACAAGGCTTGGACTGGGGGCCATACCTAACACTGTGTCTGTCCAAAATGGATTCTCAAAATGGACCCTATCGAGAGTTATAGGCTCACGTTTTGGGGGGAGGGGAGGTCTGGGCGGGAGGTTGAGTGAGCAGTTAGGACTGACAGGCTGGAACTCAGTGAGACAGGCAGACAGGTATCTGAGGAAAGAAGCCCTTTAGCTCCTTCTCCCTGCCTCTAGTTTTTACAATATCATAAGCAGTTTCTAGGCTGACCTCCCAAGAGCTGAGACACTGCAAAGAACAATTCTCTCAGCAGCAAAATAAGATTCAGGGTCAGGGCAGGTACATCTTTCTGCTCACCCTCTATGCACAGTGTGGCTCCCTGCCTGGCCCCCAGATGCTTATATATGTAATAAGCAGGTGCTCATTACATATACACTGAAGCAATATATGAATGATGTTCCACATTGACCCATCACAGATTCAAGATCATCTCTGAAAGTGACAAAAAAAGAAAAGAATTGAAAAATAGCTCCTCCCCTTGCTGGTTTCATGTCACCAGAACACATTTTCGGAGGTTCCTCCCCATTGCCTGGGCAGACATGATGCTCCAGGAGGTCTCTTTATGCACCAGCTGCCTTACTGCAGGACAGCCCTCTACCTGCAGTGAGGTCCCTGTGGGCCTTGTCCAGGCTCTGAGGAGGCCAAATGCCCACCCCTCTGATTCCTGGTGAACCAGCAGCCAGCGGGCTCCTCCCACAGTCCCCCGCAACCCAACCCCGGAACTGGTGAGGATATCAACTGGGAAATTGCAGAATTCAAATGATCCCACAGGAAGGAAATCAACATCTCTTAGACACCAAATTCTAGGACCAGAGTAGAAACTGAACATTCTAGAAGCGATAATTGATCTCATTTATCTAAATTTAGAAGGACTGAAAAGGGAAAGAGTAACTATTAAGACATGTTATTTAGAAGATAAGCCTTTAATCAAAGAGATGAGTCAAACCCAAACTCAAACCAAATCTTGCTCAAATCGGGTTTGAAATATAAGTTCCTTTGGGGATAAAAGTCAGACTGTATTTAACTTGAAAATGAATAAGAACTTGCACAAGAAGAATAAATTCCACCAACAAAAATAGGCCATCTGATAACTATGATAACCACCAAAAACCATTAGCTATAAATCTGAAATATTTTGAACAAAAATGATGCCTGTGTGCTCAGAGACTGGCTGAGCAATGAAAATTCACAGGGCTTTGAAATCATCTGGGAAATCAGTCTCGATCAATTAGGTGCCCACCACCTTGCACTGTGGAATCAGCCTGACCCCAGCTCTCCCTGGATGGCTCTTCCAGTTTCTATCGATCGATTCAGTGCTCACCCCAGCTCTCCTCTTGTCATGTCTCTCACCCTCCTCTGCAGGCCCTCCTCAGTCTCCTCAACAGCAAACGGGATTGATAACCCCTCATTTCGCCCCCATCTTAAGTTCAGTTTAGTTTAACAAGTATTTCCTGAATGCCTGCTCTGTGCCTGGGACGTGCAGGTGGTGCAGATGCAAAAGTGATTAAGAAAATGTCCCTGTCTTGCAGAAACCCCACAGGTCACGTGCCAGAGTGAAGATAGGGAGATGTCCATGGTGCTGAAGTAAGGACCCAAGCCTGAGGATTGGAGGAAACAAGTCAAAGAACTAGAGTTTGAAGGTGAAGAAGAGGGAGAGGGACATTTGACTTGGAAGGAAAAACAGGAGGACAGAGAAGCAGGACATACTCTAGTGAGAGTGAAGAGCACAGAAATGTGGTCGGCAGGGAATGGCAGGCGATGAGGCAGTGGGAAGGCACCAGGCTGAAGAGCTGGGCTAAGCATTCAAACTTTACCTGTACGTGGAGGAGCACCATTTAGAGTTTCCAATATGCAAGTGACTTCGTCATTTTGGAACAGTCATTTTTTTTCCACAAAAGGATGATATGAAGATAAAATGAAGTAAATAGAAGAAAATAAGGGTGCAGCCAAAAACACTAAAAAGCCATCATGAAATGTACTGCATAAGTGGCCTCAGGTAAGGACAATGACCCCTGTTAATAGTGGCCCAGGGCATAGCCAGATGGGGCGCTCTGTGGACTCAGTAAGAAGCTGAGTTCCTCCCAGCACTTCTATCTTCATTCAAACTTACAGCCACTGCGAATCCACTGCAGACTCCTGCCCCTGCATATACCTTCATACTGAGTTGACCATTTGGTAATCTGTGCCTGGTGCAGTTCATGGGGTGAACTTGGTGCTCCCCACCAATTCTTAGCTCATCTTCATAAAGTTCAGAAGGATGACACTTCTTATGTGCTGTCAAAGACACCTGAAGTGGGAGGGGTCCAGGAACTATAAGAGTCTGGCCCAGCCTGGGCACCTCTATACATGCACACAATTTGATTCTCAAATCGGGCCTGGCTAACCACCTGTCATAAGGAAATTCTAAGTTCTGTGTTAGTCAATATTTCTACTCATGGAGCATCTGGAAATTGTACATCTTCCCAGATATAAGGTTCAGGGGTGAGAAATAGAGCAGTCACACAAACACAGCTTTTGATACTACAAAATCTCTGTATCTTTAACCCTCTCAAGTTTTCTTCATAACACTTATCACAATGTGATGATAAATTATGTGTCTGTGTGTTTGCTCATTGTCTATCTCTCAACCTATATTAGAAGGAAAAGCTTCTTCCTATTCACTGCAATATCCTCAGAGGCTAGCACAGTGCCTAGTCAAAATAAAATCTCAATAAACGTATGAGGAGTAAATGAGTGGATAATAGTACACCCATCTTCCACGAACAAGCTCAATTTTATAAAAACTGTTCACTGCTTCTTAGAATGAGGAAATAGTACAGATTGGGGGAAATATGAATGACTGACAGATTTATTTATTGTATTCATTTCATTAAGTCAAAAACCATTTCTTGAGAACCCATGATATTCCCAGCATTTAAAATATCTTCAAAATTTATGTGTGGGTTTAAAAAAATACTCAGATGGTTTAAAACAAAGAGAAGGAATATTTAGGAAATCTATAGCCTTCAAAATAGGAGGTCCAAACTCATGCATCCTGGAATGTGAAGGGATTTCACCAAAATTACTTGCTCAACCATAATAGCACATGTGGGAAAGAAAGATGAAAGCTATCGATTGCCATAAATAGCTCTCCAAATCCTTTCTTTCGTGATATCAATCATTTCAAAATAACCGCAAAATTAGGACAAAGTCCCTAGTCAGTACAGAGGATACAGTGACTTTTAAAGAACTAAAATGCCAGGCAGAATTGAGAGTTTTCAACCTGAATACCAAATAGGAAGGTGGTGGGAGGACTATTGACGGAATGCATGCAGTTATAAGAAAAGCATTTGATATAGTGGTATAAAGTGTTACACTCAAAATTAATTCAAATTGGCTTAGTAAGGAGTGCTGCCACATAAATTTAAAACTGGCTCAAAGTCTGCAAACAAAGGGTAATGACAAATGAAAATGTATGGAGTCGGGGGGGAGGCAGGGTGCATGGGGTCATCTTTATTAATGATCTGAAAAAGGGAGAGTAAACAGCATGTTAATGAAACTTGCAAATGATGCTAATTTGGGAGGTGTTGCTCTGATCACTGTGGACAGAGAGGGAATGTAAATGAACCTTAAGTGGTAATAAATATGAAGAGGAAACCACAGCATGAGATTCAAGTGGGAAAACACAAGCTGTGCCCAATGCAATGACTCACCCACTCCCACCCCAGAGCTCTCTGCCCCTTGCATTTGTGGGACGGGGATGGGGAGGACAAGAATATAACCCTAGCTCAGAAACTTGTAATCTAACAACGTATCCCTTGCTTGTGCCATTTTCTCTCACGTGTCCTTTAACGTTCTGCAAAAGGCTTTTCCTGGATTCAGAGCAAGAGTGGCGCTCGCCCTTGGATGACGGGGACCCATAAATTACAGTGAGGAGAGGCTGTTAAAAGAAAATAACCAAATAGTGAGGGGAATGGGGAAGTTGATTTACGAGAAATGACCCAAAGGGGTAGACATCTGTTAATTGATGGCTAAGTGGTAACATGATAGTGACCTGCTGAGATCATTCCATGACAAATAACCAAGGGAGAGAAATATTTAGTACCATACAAGGAACTTCTTTCTGCCTGCCAGCAGTGCCTCTCTTGAGTCTCACCAGCACAGGTCTGCTGGCTTTCCCTCTGAGCAGCCCACATTCCGGGCCCTCCTCACCCCACCCCTGCCCCCACCAGCGCTGCAGGTGATGCCCTCTTCACTTTCACCCCTGACCTGATCGATAGTGTGAGTGCAGGGACCAGAGGGAGCTCAAGGAGGGCACAGCCACACTGGAGTGACACCAAACCCCACAGGAAGGTATGGGAGACGCCGTCTCAAGTGCCTGCCTCTTCTCAAACAAGCCTCATCCCACTGCAAGAAAATGAATGTGATAGCTCTATGCAAATCTATGATTATATGTAAATATGAGTGTTGATACTGTTTATTTCCCTAGCATGTTCAGCCACCCAGATTTATGACTTTCAGCCAGAGATCTGTCTGGGGCTGTGCCAGGGATAGCTTGTAGATGGAAACTGTATCAGAAATGTCTCAAGCATCAGCTCAACTAAGAATCCTAGGAAGTCAAAGTGGGAGGAAGTTTAGAGTCTGTTGGTCCCACTTCCTTATTTTACACATGAGGACACAGAACTTAGTAAAAGTTTGTTGAACACATTTGCATGAAGAGAGGCTGCCCAAGTCACATTGCATCATCCTATATAATAAAAGGCTAATATGCAAATTGACTGAACAGTGGAATGACCAGTCGCTATGACACGCAGTGACCACCAGGGGGCAGACGCTCAATGCAGGAGCTGCCCCCTGGTGATCAGTGCACTCCCACAGGGTGAGCACCACTCAGCCAGAAGCTGGGCTCATGGCTGGTGAGCACAGCGGCGTGGCGGGAGCCTCTCCCACCTCCGCAGCAGTGCTAAGTATGTCCGACTGACGGCTTAGGCCCGCTCCCCATTGGGAGTCAGTCAGACATCCCCTGAGAGCTCCCGGACTGCAAGAGGGTGCAGGCTGGGCTGAGGGACCCCTCACCCCCTAGTGCAGGAATTTCGTGTACCAGGCCTCTAGTTTTATCAATAACAATATTAGCTAACACAGTGGTGGGCAAACTGCAGCTCACGAGCCACATGTGGCTCTTTGGCCCCTTGAGTGTTCTAACACCACTTCTTCAAAATAGACTCGCCCAGGCCGAAAACCGACTTCTGCACATGGACCACGAAGTTTCAATCGCACTGTACATGCGCGCCCACACATGGTATTTTGTGGAAGAGCCACACTCAAGGGGCCAAAGAGCCACATGTGGCTCGCGAGCTGCAGTTTGCCGACCACTGAGCTAACATATCTCTCAATGCACATTTTGGAGAAGATAAAATGAGGCCAGACTGGTTCAACTCTTGCTCAAGGCCTCAGAGCTGGGGTGCGCTGCCTTGAGTTGGATCCCAACCAGGATGTCTCAGCACACCCAAGCCCCACCTCATCCGATAGGTCAGTACCTGAGCCTAGAAAGGATACAGACACTTGGACTGTTGACACCGGCTGTCTCACAGTTCAAGGTCTCGAACACTTCTCTTTGGTGTACTAATCCAAACCTGGGCCAAGACCCAGGAGCCATTCTAAACTTCCAAATTGGTAGTGGCTTTATACTTTCAGACAGCAGCCTTGCAAGTCAATACGGAATTTCATGTTTCTTTAAATATCTGCCCCAGAATTTGCATTGGATCTGTAAGAAACTGAGAGAAGAAGCCTGCATTCCAGATAGGGAATCTGCTATGGCCAGGGCTTCCTTTTACATAGCCATTCTGCTGGGTCTGCGCATACGCTCCAGGGCCCTCCAGGAAGTCAGTGACAAACCAGGGAGATGGTGTTGCAATTCCAGAATTCCCAAAACATAGCCATCCTCTACAGTGAACTCTGGGATTTCAGAACATCCACTGAAGACCCTAGTGATGGTCCCATGGAGCCAGCTGTGCAGCAGAATCTATTATGGTCAGAAATATAACCCAGAAGCACACTGATCCCATACGGGCGTCTGCACCCAGATCAGAGCGTCAGTCACTCTCTGGTAGCAAGGCCCCAAGTCAAGCCAGTGAGGACAGTGGAGGCAGAAGGCCTGGAGTAGCATTTATTAGCCTTCTCTGGGGTGTGAAGGAAAAGCAACTTTGAACTCTGGGTGCTCCATGACATGAGTCAAGGTTAACAGCATCCTCAGCCCTGGAACTAAGGATGGGTTTGAGAACAGCCACCCCACTGCAAAGCTCCCAACCTCATCCGCCTCACCTCCCCTTGGCTTGGCCTCAACAGAGATCCCTAAAATGAGGCTGACATTTTATCGGAAATCATTCAAGTTCCAGGGCTCCTCCTGAAATGTACCCAAGGTCATCTCACCATTAAGTGCTGCAATTTCCAGCCAATAGCTTTAGACCTTGGCACAGGTATCAGTACCTACTGGGAATCTAAATAAATGCTGAGTGAGTGAATGGGTGGTTGAAATAGACATTCATCCATCATCTGACCTTAAGAGGGGCATGTGATCTTGACTATCACTACTGCATCTCTTATCCATACATCCTCCTCTCTTTATCCCAGGTAAGGATGCCCCTGAGGTCAGATGCTTCAGTGGTCAGGGGTGCGTGCATCACAAGGAATTCCCCAAGGCCTCATGATTGGAAAACACTGGTTGGGTGCAAAAGTCAAGTGCTGCCAGTTATTCCCTATTTGATTCTAGGCAGGTCACTGCCCCTCTCTGAGCCTCAGGCTTCTCTCCTATAAGTTGGAGAAGGCACTGGAAAGACATACGGTTTCTACAATCCCTGATACACTGTGGGTGCTCCACTCATGTCTGGTCCTTTCTCAGATGTCTCTCTTTTGGAGATTGAAAACCTGTTCCATGCCCCATCTCAGGGCTCATCGCTGGTTATAAGTTGACAAGTGGAAACTGGCCACAGAAGCTGAGCTGAGACCTTTCTGGAGATATGGGAGTGGTGGGGTGGGTGGGACCTCCAGTATGGCAGCTATGAGTAGAATTCTTTATGTCTCCCAGGGCTAAATGATCAGCACAACTCTCATCTCATCATCCCGCCTAGGCACCTGGACTCTAAAGTGAAAAGAACCTTGAACTAGAGGATCAGGTCAGTATAGCACTTGCCTCTCACAATGATTGTGAAGATTAAATGAGACACTATGTGTAAAGCATTGTGCACATTGTGAATGATCAACAAACATAGCTTACACTATTTCCTTTCCAACTTCATTTCCACGATGCACTTTCTCCAAATCTCTCCTCTGTTCTTCCCAGCACTCTTGGCCCTCTATTCTTATGTGTTGTACAACTGCTGTAGCAGCATCTGTCTCCCTCTTTGGAGCCCTTAGACCTGAGGTCAAGGGTAACCCCTGGCTCCTCTGTGTGTCCCAGGTCCAGCCCAAAGCTTGGCACCAGGTGGTACTCAGCAAGTGAAGGAGATGCTCTTTCTTGTGCCTGTCCTGCTTCCCACCCGCTTTCCTATTTTTCATACCAGAGGAAGGTGGAGGTCACAGAGGAGGAAAGAGAACTGACATTTTGGTGCACATCTTTGGTGGACAAGACACTGTACTTGCTGGATGCTTTATTTCCTCTCACTCCATGCTGGGGTAAAGGGACTTATGACCGATGACTTCATTACAACCCTTGACCTAGAGACGCTTAAAACCTGCAGCATGACCAGAGAAGATGCATGGACAGCAAATACCCTTCTGGCGGCACGAAATCTCAATTCACAAATTTGGGGATATAGGAAATTGTACCCTACTTTCTGCAATTTAATTTAATTTCTAACTTTTCCACCAGGTTAGTCAGATTAGGTTAGGTTTTGCTGCCAGAAATAAATGAACCCTGAATCTCAGTGGCTTACTTCTCATTTATGTTACACGACTAACACAGGTGAGCTGGAGAATGTGCTCTCTGTGGTCACTCAGGGACCCAGGCATCTGGGTCTCTGCCATCTCAACATATGGTGGGAGAAGTAAAAGGCTGGAGGGCGACACAGGGGCTTTCCCCTGCCTAAGCATGGGAGTGACCCACATCACCGCCACTTACAGCTCACCAGTTACTTAGCTGGCCTTAAAGGCAAGAGGCTGCCCTAATTGGTTTGGCTCAGTGGATAGAGTATCGGCCTGCAGACTGAAGGGTCCCAGGTTCAATTCCGGGCAAGGGCATGTACCTTGGTCGCAGGCACATCCCCAGTAGGGGGTGTGCAGGAGGCAGCTGAATGATGTTTCTCTCTCATCGATGTTTCTAACTCTCTATTCCTCTCCCTTCCTCTCTATAAAAAATCAATAAAATATATTTTTAAAAAAAAAAGGCAAGAGGCTTGGAAGTGTGCTCCTATGTGCTCAGGAGGAGAATGAGACAGGATTTGGTCTCTCTGACATGAAGTAAACCTCAGTCCCTGGGACTATTTCCCACTTCTGCAGATTGTAACACATTTCTTTCTAAATTCTTTCCCTGTGCCAAGATATTGAAGGGGGGATTGCCACCTGGCCCTCGAACATCTGTATACACCAGCGACCAGTGAGATGGCTCTTGTTCCTATCCATGTGGCCCCTCATGACTTGCAGTTCTCTATTTCTGTTGCAAGCATGGCATATGAGCCTCTTCCTAAACTGTGGCCGGTCATCCCATCTGCACCACACAGCCCCATTCACTGAGACCTCACTGCCTCACCAAGGCGGGTCAGGATTTTGGGTCTTTGTTATTCTGGGTTTCATCAGCCTCTTTCCCCTCCCATTCCCCAGCCCGAGGGAGTAAGCTCTAGTCTGAGGTTGGGGATGGGGAGCGTGGCCCCTTGTGTTTTTTCAAGAGACTTTTTAATCTATTCTCTCCCTTTAAGAATTAGGCTTCTAAAACAAAATCCTAGAAGGGAATTGTCTTGGTGACTTCTGCCTTTTTCTGTCTTACACTTTCCTTAAGGTGATGAATATAGAGCCAGTATGAATAGGGGAGGTGTAAGATGAAAAAAAAGGCATAAATTAGAATCTAAAAATCTTTAATATATTTTATTCATTTCAGAGAGGAAGGGAGACAGAGAGGAGAAGAGAGACAGAGAAATATCAATGATGAGAGAATCATTGATCAGCTGACTCCTACATGCCCACCACTGGTGATCAAACCCGCAACCCGGGCATATGCCCTGACTGGGACGCTCAACCACTGAACCACCCCAGCTGGGCTAGAATCTAAAAATCTTATCCAGACATACATGCAAACAGTACCTTCCTGGGCTTACAAAAGAGAGGCACTACTGCACAGCTCCGGCTCAGTTTTAGGAGAGGATGAACATATACCCATCTGCCCCTGTGCCTGCCCATCCACCAGTGACCAGAGGCACATTTCAGCATGGTGGTTCCAAGGAGTCTTAGACCCACAGATAATGGGAAACTCAGAGCTCCCATCACCAACGAATAGAACAGAAAACACACAGCACTGACCCCAAAAGCTGGGGGCTCAGAACACAAAGCCCAGTTCTCCCAGGAGCATCACCAGCAGCAGAATCCACCACACAGAGACCTCAGGGGTGTGAGCTCAGCTCCTCTGCTCAGAAAGGGTGAGGTTTCAGCTGACACACAACAGCAGAGTTCCAAAGGAGGGGGTTTGAGGCAAGGCACAGAGTCAGGAGAGAGGGACCCCCAGCCAGAAAGCCTTCTAGCTCCTTGGTCCCAAAGACCAGCCCTCCTTTGAGAGGAAAAGGTGGCCTCCTGCCCGCAGTGTCTCATGGCTGCCCATCAGCGGGCCTTTTTGGTACTGATTTTTTCCCACAGGCCTGGAAAAGGAATGACTAAATGTGCAGCCACGGAGCTATTTCAGCTAAATCTAGTCTGTTATCCTCAGAGGAATTCAATTTCTTTAAAATTCACCTTGGATGGTTTAAATTCCCAGATCTGTTTTATTGTTGGCATGGGGTTCTGGGTGTGGCCGTGGCTTTTAATGTTGCTGTGTTTATTTTAAACTCGCCACTGGCTTTCATGTGGATTTAAATTGAATCACTCTGCCCAGCAGTGCTCCTCTTTATTGTTTAAAAGCTGATCACATCTCTTTCTGAAAAGCACAGCACACTTGTTACCTTGCTACGAAGCAGCCACAATTTACGGGGCTGAAAATCAATATATGATTGAATCCAGCTCGTGCTCCTCTCTGGAAGCCTTATAGCCTCTCAACTGACGGCCTCACATCACTGTCCCACCCAGGCATTTACCTTCAAAATCTGGAGGGAAAAGAATCCATTTTCCAATGAATGAAAAGAACACTAAAGAAATGATTTCAAACACCAAAGAGAGATTCAGCATTACTTGGGAGCTGAGCAGACAATCCTGGGGCAAGATAATAAATGACAAGTTTCAAACTAACCCAGAGGTCTATTCTATATAACTCAGCTAGCTGAAAGAGCCGTTGTCTGGAACTCACTATGAATTGGCTTTAAAGGTGTTCTGTCTCGTCTGCGTTTTTAAATACATGATCTGGAAGAATTAGCATCCCATCTATGGAGACAGCCTTCTGGAATCCACCCAGTATAGAAAATGGAGCTGCAAGAACCACTGCTCCCTCCTTCGGCCATGACTTTCAGAAAGGGGGAAGAAGAAATTGGGCTGTCATCACCTGAGTAGCCCCAGCATCAGGAGACAGCCCCAAAGTCAGGCCAATTCATTGTTCCCAGTCCTACTTTCACTGCATGGGGTGGGGGTGGAGGGTGTTGTGCAACAGAAGAGCAAGACTGGGGAGCTGCCAAATTTGACTCTTTTTTTTATATACATGTGCTGAGCCTAGAAAAGGTCTGATGGAAATGGTTTTACTCCATCTCCCTCTGTAGGATGGGAGCATTCCTGTGTGGTCAGGCAGGCAGAATACAAAGTGTATTTCAAGGACATTGGACCAGCCCAGCCGGTGTGGCTCAGTGGTTGAGCATCAACCCATGAACCAGGAGGTCACAATTTGATTCCCGGTCAGGACACATGCCCAGGTTGCAGGCTCAATCCCCAATGTGGGGCGTGCAAGAGTCAGCCGATCAATGATTCTCTCTCATCATTGATGTTTCTATCTCTCTCTCCCTCTCGGTTCCTCTCTAAAAGCAATAAAAATATATTAAAAAGAAAAAAAACAAAAGGACATTGAACCAATGTGCTTCATTTCTGGGTAATGAAGCCAAAAAAGACAACAATGCATGAGGAGATTTCTTGAAGACATCTGACTTTGGAATGTGTGTGCTAAGGTTGGGACAGGCAGAGGGAGAATTTAACTCAGGATGGCAAATACGGTCAAAGGCCAAGTAGAGAGCCAGTGTGTTCAGTAGATAACATGATGAAAATGCAGAAGCTGATGTCTAATTCCTGCATGGTATTTCATGACTTGTATGCCTAATATAACTGCTGTTCAATTTATACTTTTTCACTCTTCTTTTTTACATGTAAAATCAAAGAGGAGTTCTAGTGAGAGTCAGTATATCTGACAGGGCTTGAAGAGGACATTAAGATTTTTACCACCTAGAGAGAGATCACCATGTGGAGATGATTACTTCAAATTGCCTATAGGTTGTCCAAGTTGGGTAGATGGAGCAGGCAGACATAATGGTGGACTCATAACTCATAATGGATGAGTTAGTTGGGAAAGGAAAGAAACAGGGAGCCATTGGGGGGCCTTCGGGGGGATGAAGTTTATATAAGAGAAAAATGATCTGGCAAGTAAAAAGCCAACTAAGATTTTTCAAATTTCATATACTACAGCTGAGCCCATGCCTGGAAGAGAATGGCCATCCTCTCTGACACAAACACTAAGGGGGGCCTGTATTTATGCTGGCAGATTGAGCAAGCACTGTAACCCTCTATCCCTTAGCTAAATGGGCAGAGATGATAAACATACATTGGGGGAGGGGGGTTATAAACGCAATGCCTAGGAAGGTGCATATCCACAAGCCAACTATTAAGAGGGTTTAAGCCAAAAAACAAGATGGTAGCCCACAGAATAAAGGGGGCCAAAACCACCTCATCATGAGGGTATAAGTTTGGAGATATGCCATTATAGGCATGACTCCTGCATGGAGTCAGAAGCTAGAGCCATTTAGACCTATAAGACAAGGGGATGAAATCATGCCTCACAAAGCCACCCCTATGAACAAGGAATGGAACAGATTTCTCCACACAGGTAGGTAACCACCTTAGTGATCCTTGCAAGTCTGGACAAGATCAATCCCCCCAAAAAATGTCATCCACCCTAGACATTTGACAATGAATACATAGAAGAACCCTGTGTACCAAGCATACCAAGCATCTTAATACACCTTAAACCCTTCAGGCCCTTTTACTTCTCCCTTTCTTCCCACTGCCTGGAATCTTATGAAAAAAGCCTTGCTCTTTCCCTGCCTAGTAAGCCTTTCCCCTCCTGAGAACATAACCTCTTTTTATTAGCATACCTCCATCCCCCTGGGCAGAGTAAGATGGACAAATGACTACCTACAGACCCGATTGGTAGATGGATTGAAAAGCTGGAATTGGCCTCAGGGTACCTCTTCTTGTGAGATTGGAGTTAGAGCTAAGACAGTGAAAGAAATGGAGAGAGATGGAGGGAGGGAAGGAGGGAGGGAGAGAGGAAAGGAGGGAGGGAGGGAGGGAGAGAGAGAGATAGAGAGAGAGAGAGAGAAAGACTTTTAAGAAAAAGATAGTCTCAATAACATTATTTGAACCCCTTGTTCCAGCCATGCCTGAAACCATCCCTTCTTCCTTATGACATGAGATGATACAATTTTTTTTCTCATGTTAGTTTGAATTAAGTTTATGTCACTTTCAACTGAAAAAGTCCCAGCAAATACAAGTTCTCCACCCTTTCTTCTCCCTCTTTCTTCACCTAGAAGTCTGCTGCCTTTTAAATCCAAAGGAAAACTCTACTTTCCCTGTCATGTTCCAGAGGTGTGCTGGTCAACTGGCTCTAAAAAAAGTAAGGAAGAAAGAGAGGAAAGGGAGGAAGGGAGGGAGGGAGGCCGGCTGGTTTTGGTAGTGTTTGCGGATTTCCATGATGTAAACACTCCCACCGTGGCTAAGTTCAAGCTACCAATATAAAGTTACTGAACACAGAGAAAAGATGCTCAGAATCAGAGTAAACTCCATCACATCTCCAGATCCTGATGGCAGAACTGGATATAAGTATGGCAGCTATAGGAGTTGCCTGACCTTGACAGCACACACTAGGTACAAAAGTCTCTGAGGACTACATGGCCTGAATACCCAGCCAAGCCCACTTGTCCTTGTTCCGTTTTCTCAGCTGACCTCTCCTTCCACCAACCTCATCTATGCTCCAACAGGGCAGTGTCCCTGCTACCCCAGCACACACACTGTGTATCATAATAAAAAATCACAGTGCTCAATTGTGAGCTCCTCAAGGACAAGAATTATGTGTACTTCATCCTTGTCCCCTTGGGGCTGGACTTATAGAAGCTGCCAGTAACAACCCGTGGAATGAGGCAGGTAGCTCCAGTGGCAACAAGTGAAGATAGAGAAGGCCTGTGGGTGTTTGAAGACATGGGAGTTGCTAATGAAAAGGAAAATACTGGGAAATATTTTTAAACTCTGGAAAAGAAAGGAAGCAAGGTGCTTCAGGGTTTAGGAGAGACCACAGAAAGAGGCAGGACAGGCATTTTGGAAGGGATTGATGAGAATCTGGACACTGGAACAGAAGTGTGCCATGGGGAGGAGAGGGGAAATACAGAAAACCGTGTCCCCTTCTCCATGGGAGGTCAAAGACAGGGAGAGGGAGGCAGAGGGGAGGGGCTGGGAGCAGGACATCAGGTCCCGAGGAGCTGCAAGGATTCAAGACAGACAGAGGAAAGTTTGGGCCCAGCTGAGGCTGAGCAACTTAAAATTCAGTTGTTCCCACATGTATGGTTCTGCACCGTGTTCAACTTCATGACTTGCAGCCAGGACTCACGAACCATACTTAAAGCTGCAATTACTCTCTGAGAATAAAGGGCTAAGCAGTTATCTGCCTCTTATCTGTCTCTTCCACAAACACATCTCATTCTCCTGATTTACTTTTCCAGGGCTCCGCCTGAAGATACTTCTGGAGCAAGTACTCGGGGTGGCCGGGCCCAGCCAGCGGGGGCTGCAGGGGAGAATTAAACTCAGCCAACTGCAACAGGCCAGGAGTTACATCGCGTTGCCCTGACAACTAATGCACAGAGCTAGGGAGAGATAGATGGAGATAGCTGAGGTGAATGGGTAATAAAATCCCAGTTAAAGGCTGGGTTTTCTCCCCTTCATTTCTGCTGATATAAACATGAGAAAAAAAAGGAAAAGATAATTGGAAGGCAGATTCCCTGAGAGACACGTCAGGCCATCGCTGAAGAGGCCCTCGGCTACACTGAGGGTCGAACCAGGCCATATCTAGGGCCTCAAAGGTCCTGCTCAGATTGAAACAAACCAAAATATTGGGAAGGCAAGATCCAAGCTTTTACTGATCACCTGTTATATGTAGAATATGGCCTAAAAAGTAGAGGATATAAACAAGAAGCTTCAAGAGATAGTATAAGGCCCTGGCCCTTCAGCCTCAAACCTCATCTCTGACATTTACTGCCCGAGGAACCTGGGGCCAAATACCAGGTAGCAGCCCAAGTCTGGTGTGGAATGGAGATAACAGTCCTTGTCAAGGAAATAATGAGTGTAAAGGAGGTAGCATAGTCCTTGCTTGTGGCAGGCACTGAATGAATGGCAGCCCATAATAACAGCTGACATCTCTGAGCCCCTACTTGACGCAAACACCATTCTCAATGCTTTACACATGTATCTTCATAACAATCCTGTGGGACAGCTACTGATATGTACCCATTTTACAGATGAGGAAGAAGGCACAGAGAAGTTAGGTAACCTGCCCAAGATGCCACAAGTGGTAAGTGGTCAAGCCAGGGCTTGCAACCACATCAGCAAAGTAGACAAGTCATTGAGGATGGAGGCACAAAAAGGATATTAACAGGCTATTTATGTGTCTTTCATACACACACACACACAAATAATAGTTCTGGAAGGATACACAATTGAAAAACTCTGACACTGTTTGCTTCTGGGGAAGAGAAAGGCAAAGAAGGGAGGATTTATACTGTATATTTACTGTGGATTTTGAACCACAGGAAAGGACTGCCTGTTTTTAAAATGAATAAATTGAATTTAAAAACAGAGGAGCAGAGCAGGAGAAGCCACTTTCAATCTATTTATTTCAAGCATTCACTGAATGTGAAAGAACGGGCTCCTGTTCTCCAGTCTCTGACATGATAGTGGAGGAAGCCCATGGACAGGTGATAAATATCTATGCATGTGAGTATAATGTGCTGCACAGGCCCTGAGGAGGAAGTGAGAAATTCTGCATAAAGAAAGGAAGTCTGGGAGAAGGAATTTCTAAAATGAGATCTTTCCAGAACCCAGGTCTCTGAGTCAAATCATAGCTGATGCCCCGTTGTCGCCAGGCTCTGTGCTAGGCCCTCCACACAGAGGACCCAACTGGATTATGCAACATCCTTTGGAGGTGGGTACCATTATTATCACCTCCCTTTCCCAGGTGCAGAATTGAGATTTAAAGAGATTGAGTAACTGCCCAAGGGCAGGCAGCTGAGTCCCAGAGCTGGGATTTGCAGGAGTCTTCACCAAAAATGACTGCCCCTACACCCCTAATCCTCTGGCGGCACCTCCTAAAGAGACTGAGGGAAATGAGTGGTACTGAGGTGGCCCATGAAGGCAGATGTGTTTCCTGCTGACAGTCTAGGCAGCAGACGGGTTGTAGCCAGGCACACTGTTAGAGGGGACACCAGGTAGAGGGTCACTCCAGTCCCAAAGTTCTCATTGTGCAATGTCAGGGCCAAGAAAATAGAAAAGATGTTTTCTAAACACCTCACTGCTTATCCTATGAAAAAAAAAAATTTCTGTTTGCCTTATAGGGTTTATGACTACAGGCCTGATAGGTTCTGGCCTTAAAAAACTCATTCATCCTCTGCTCTGCAGCTGCCCTTTAGACCTCCCCTGAGCAGCACCTACTGGGTGCCAAGACCTGCGCTATCTGCCAAAGAAATTGAAAAGCCTGAACCCTGCTCTGGTGGGAAGGAGGAGTTGCAAGGGACGTATTGTCTAAATGAGAAAAGAGCATCCACAGAAAATGCTGCAAAATCACATGGCTGCTTATGAACACACTCCAAGCAGCATACACAAGGCTGAGGCTGAAACCTCATCTGTCCTTCCCAGAACCCCTAGATGGTGCTCTACAGAGGAGCTTCCAATTGGGTTTGGAAAGTGAGAACCTGGCTTTGGTGAAAATAGGTAGGAGGCCATCACAGGTAGAAACAGGAATGGGAGATAAGGGCAAGATGTGTGTCCTATGCTGGGTTGTAACAGAGTCCGTGTAAGGGAGGAATGTAAAAGAATCTTGATGACACAGGCCTAGGAGGAGGCAGATGGATGCAGGATGAGGGGCTTCAGACTTAATAGAAAAGGGAATGGACAGCATGCAGGCTCTTAAGAGAGGGAACAGCTTGATAAGAATCACCTAAAAGGAAGATTATTTTAAAAGCTATTCATGTCTAAATGGATAACATGAAAGTGTCATAGCTGAAACCCAAATTGAATAATCTAATCACAAGAAGAAATATTTGAGATCGGGAAAGTATATAGTGAACACATCCTACATTTTCTTTTCTGTTCGGGATTCCTCCTCATCAGCTATTCCAAAAGTAGCATTTGCATAATATTCATTTCAGAACATGAAAATAGGCATTACCCAAAAAATCCAAATAAAAAACAATAAATCATAGCTAACTACAAGCCAGACATTATTTTAAGTGATCCACAAACACCCTTTTATTTAATCCTCTCAACTACCCCTGAGGTGGGTACCATTAACATTCCCATTTCACAGATGAGAAAGCTGAAGCACAAGTAGCACTGGTAATCTGTCCCAGATCACAATGAAGGAGCACAAGTTCATTCCAGGCAGTCTGGCTCCCAACCCTGTCCTCCTAACCATCAGGCTGTACCATCTGTCACAGTTCAAAAACACCAGTTTAAACAAAATTCAACAGTTTTCTTTCCCATGGTGCTTCTCAAAGCTTTTCACCCATTCTTTCTTCCTCCTTCCCAAGTTGGCTGTGACCCAAAGCAGGTCAAGGGAGCCTGGGGGAAACGGAGGATGTGAGGAACCCCACAGGCACCAACAAGAGCAGCAAGAGATGTTGCCTTTACCCTTCCCCCTTCCCAGGACAGGCCACTTCATGGTGAACACTGGGAGTTAAGGAGGGAGAAGACAGATCACCAGAGTAGAGAGGCCTACCATGGCCATTCTAGGACCACAGGAAGAGGTGAGAGGTGGGGGCAGCTGCAGTTACTTCACTAGGTAACCTCCTCTCCTGGGACCAGGGTAAGACACTGCTCCTTTGGTTGCTGCATTATGGGGAGGTCCCAGGAATTTGAGGCCCAAGGGCCCAAAGGAGGAACCAGAATGGTGTAAGGTGGGCAGGGGCAGACGCTATTTACCATCCAGTACAGAAATACACCACTCTTGTAATAACCAGCCCTGTTTACATGTATTCAGCTCTGGACCATTTCCAAAGCCCATTCATTCCTCCTTGATCTCACTTGATTGACGGGACAATTCTGGGATCTCAGCAGACAGACTTCATCATTCTCATCTTGCAGATAAGGAGTCTGAGACTCAACTAGTGAGTGAAAGAGCTGGTCCTAGAAATGACGTCTGAATCCAATGCTCACAGTATTGTCACAATACTGAGGTTCCTTCTGACTCCCAGGTTTGTCCTCAACTGGGACAGGATAGCCTTATAGGAAGCAGTGCATCCAAGGGATGTGCAGTTCTGTCCCAGCCTTGCCACTTTCTAGTTATGTGACCTAAGCAAATCCTTTCATTCCTCTCAACACCATGCCCTCCTCGATAAGATATGTACACTGGTATCCGACTCACAAGGAGGTTGTGAAGATTAAAGAGGTAATTTTAGAACAGCTCCTGGCCCAGGAGCTTACATACACAGAAAGTAATCATGCACAGCTTCATTCCCTCTCAGAGTCAAGGCCAAGTTCACCCACAGGGAAGCCCTCAGTTGATAGGAAGAGTCAGGTGCTTTGTCTGCTCAGCATCCCAAACGTCCTCAGGAGCTGAGAATGCATGTGACCTGGACAGCCAAAGTTTTCAAACCCAAAGCCAGAGTGATTGGTTCAGAAGTGGACACATGATCCAGACCCAGCCAATGAGATTTAAGTTTTGTGTTGAAACTATAGGTAAGAAGTTCTTCTGTTGGGCCTGAAGCTGGGAGAATATAAAGCTGGCCATCTCTCCTAGGAACCACCACATGAACAGAGCTTCCATGTGATCCAACAGCAAGGATGGCAGAGCTGGGAGGCCAAAAAGGCAGCATTCCAACAGCACTGAGTTAAGTGTGTGCTGCAATGTCTGTTTTTACTTAACTCAGTTAAATAAATCCCATAATCCTACACAGATAAGACTAAAAGGAATATAAGGTTAACACTGAGGAGTGTGTCAGGGAGAAAGACAGTAGAAAGTCCCTATCCACAGGTAAGACAAGACAATATTATATAACTAGCAATTTTCTGATGTGCCTAGTAACCTACCTGAACATACACACACATCACAAACTCTCAACACACAAACAACACACATACCCATGTCCCAAATACACCCACATACACACACACACCATATACATATACAGAGCTCTGGCCTTGGAGGCCATGTTAATCAGGATGAGGCCTTTCCAGCTCTGTCCTGCTCCCTGTTTCATCCATAGCCCACCACTGCAGGAAGGCCACACTGTATGCCATCCCCCTCCAGGCCTGCAATTCTCCCACTAGAATTGTCTCCCTCTCGCTCCCTGCCTGCCATGCCTCCCCCTCTCTCAGCCCCACAGAACAGCTCTCCTACCTCATAAAGCTGTCCCTGACTCATCCCACTTCATCCCTGCCAAGTTCCCGTCACCACTTGGCTATTTTGCACTTCCACAGAAGGAATAATTTGCACTTGCACCCTCTATGATTTATATGTATTTTAACATTATTTTTGAGGCAGCGTGTTGAGGGGGATTAGGATGCTGGAGGCAGACCAAGCTGGGTTCAAATCCAATTGCACCTTCACGTGCTGTGGAATTTTTAGGCAAATAACACCTCTGCTGACCCGTGGGTCCCTTATCTGTGGACACAAGAATTTGACCACTACCCATACCCATCCTCTATCCTGTGAGCTTCTCACCAAGAAAGAGAATATATGAAAGCTCTTGTTAAACATAAAAAAGCTATACATACCAACCATGAAAATCAGCATGTATTTGGCAGTATCCCAGTATTGTAACCTCCTCAGGGCTCTGTACCAATGCCTTCACCCTGCCCCTCTCTAGACAGTTTCCTCTACTTGGTATACTGAAGAGCCCACTGGGAGGCTGCCCAGTTAGTGGCTGACTGAGGGTCCAGGGAGTTACTCTCAACCACTTACAGTTGTTGGAAGGCTGAGCTTTCCTCTGAAAATCTGTTTGGATTGGTCCCTTGGAGTATGGAAAACACACAGGTGCTGGAAAGAGACCCTTTCACCCTCTGCCCTTCACCTTGCCAGCTCTCTGTGAAGAAAGCAGGAATTGCCAACATGAAGAGAGTACGTGTTCCATGCAACTTTTGTCTGGAGAGAAGTAGTCCGTTGCTGGCCAACCAGATAAAGACACCAATAACCTATTGTGGGTATTGTTTAAGTGACCAGATGGGATCTCCCATAAGGCAGGGAACAGAGGGGAATCTGTTGTCTCCCTTCTGGGGAGGAGCAGACCACCTACAGAAAGGGTGCAGCTGATGCTGTGGGCTGGAGGAAAGGAGCCCTGGTTCTCAAATGTGTCTGCATTCATATCCACTCACTCCCTGGTTCCTGTATTTTTTTTTCCATTCAACAAACAAGTATGAGATGCCTGCTCTGTGCCAGGCATTGTACTAGGAGCTCGATGTGCAAAACTCAAGTAGGACCCAGTTCTCCATTCAAAAGCTCAGGTGTATGGAGAGAAGCAGATAATTAAATCAACAACTGTGAAGTGATATGATGAGTATTATGACAGAAAGTAAAAACATGGGAGGGAGGCCTACCCTAGCCTCAGGGATTCAAGGCAGGCTTTCGGCGTGGAGAGGGGGAAGCGATGTTCTAACTGAGCCAGAAGAAAACATCTACCAAGAAGGGCTCCTGGTGGCTAATTGGGCTCAAATTTAAAAACAGTCTAGCAGGTGGCAAAGGGTAGAGTAGAAAGAGATAAAAATAAATAAGAGATGCCTTCCCTGAGGGAATTCTAATCTAATTTTGCTGAGTAGGAGTTGTGAGATGAGGTAGAGGAGGAGGGCTCAAGTCACATTGCAGAGGCAGGGAAATACAAAAGAGCCAAATTAATTGAGAATCAGCAAGTAGGTTGTGATGCCTGCACCAAAGGGTCCCGTGGGAGAGAAGAGGGAAGGAGGCCAGAGCCCCAATGCCCAGGGCCTTGTTTGCTAAGCTAAGAAGTTTGGGCTTTATCCTGAATGCAGGGTAGGGTGAAGAAGACATGATAACATGTAATATTTGCAAGTAACGGTTGTTGAGAATCAGGAGTGCTGTTAGTCGTCACCAAACAGGGACTCAGCAACAGGATTTTGCGAAAAAATAATAAACAGAAACCTCATTTAAAATGGAGTCCAGGTGCTGGAAGAGAAAACTTTCACACATCATTCAGCACATACTACTGACCTCAACAGAAATAGACTCACCTTGAACCTCAGCGGGAGGAAGAGAAGTCTTGTCCAATTAACAGCTCAGCCAATGGGAGAGGGCCATAACTCAGCCAATAAAAACCACTATACTTCAAACTTTTCGTTTCCTCCAATTGACTCTTCATGTACAACAGCCCCTGCCAAGTCCATGGAAGAGCATTCCTCTTTTTCCAGACTTGTGTGCGGTTCGCCATTAGGCATTTCCCTAATTGCAATTCTTTGTTGTTGCCAATTAAACCCATTTTACTGAAGAAATATCTGGCTGTCGATTTGTTTAAGGTCAACGAGGTAAGTCCTCAAGGACTTAATAGTGCCAAGCAATGGTCAGCCTGATATTCGTGGCTATGGAAGGGTTGGGGGTACCTCAGGCGAAGAGGCTTCACTCCAGCTTGTGGAGACTGGACGGCTTCCCTCTGTTCTAGTGAGGCTCCAGGCTGGGAGGCACAGACTTTGGTTGATAAGGTGTGCTCCTCTAAAGGAGGGGAGAAGTCCCGCCCCTTCACCCCGGTTGGTCCATTCTAATGCAAATGAGGACACCTAATCCTCACCGTTTGATTGGTCCAAAAAGCACTGTCCTGATTGGTTGGAATGAAGCTGCACTGAGTGGGCACAGGAGATGCTAATGAAGAGCCATTGGGGATGCTAATGAGGATATAGCTATGAAGTTCTGATTGGATGGGGAACCTCTCAGTCCCATTGGTTGAAATAGGACTCCAGGAATTCCTCTATAAGGGTTGGTTCGGCTGGCAGGACCGCAGTGCAGGCAGACAATTCAGTAAGGGAGGGAGGCAGTTCACTGGAGGCAGCGGGTAGTTTAGTGCAGGCTTTTCCTGAAGCACAGCTTGCAAGAGAGGCCCCTGTTTAGCAACAGCTGCTAGAATGTTTTTAAATTTGAGCCCAATTAGCCACCAGGAGCCCTTCTTGGTAGGTGTTTTCTTTCTAGGGTTCACAATAGTCCGGTGGAAAAGACACCAGGGAGAACCCACTTTCCTGGTTTGCCTCCCACATCTGAAGCCTCTCCTCTTTCCTTTCTTTTTCTACTGACCTGTAAATGTTGGTGTTCCTTGGGATTCTCGCCTGGGCCATCTTCTGGCCTTTCCTCCCAAAGTGTGGGCCCGGGACCAGAATCATCAGCATCAGCTGGGAACTTGTTAGAAATGCAAAGCCTTAGGTCCTACCCAGGCCTACTGAGTCAGAAACTCTGGGGATGGGACCCAGCAATCTGTGTTTTAACAAGCCCTCCAAGAGATTCTAATACACAATCAGTGTGAGAACAACAGATTTATACCAACCATGGCTGCACATTAGACTCACCTCTGAAGCTATTAAAAAAAAAAAAAAGCCCTGGCCAAGTAGCTCAGTTATTAGAGCATCACCCGGATATGCCAAAGTTATGGGTTCAATTTCTGGTCAGGGCACATACAAGACGCAACCAATGAATGCATAAATAAGTGGAACGACAAATTGATATCTACCTCTCTATCTCTCTCTAAGATCAACTAAATTTAAAAAATTATTTTTAAAGCCTGGGGCACACCACAACTGAATCAGAGCCCAGGGACTCGAGATTCTAATGAGCATGCAGAGTTGAGAGAGAACCACTAGCCTACAGCAGTGCTTCCTGGACTTTAATGTGCAAATGAAACCCCTGGAGGCCTTGTTAAAATGCAGACTGATTCAGCAGGCCTGGGGTGGGACCCAAGATTCTGCTTTTCTAACAAGGAGATGCCAATGCTGAGGTATGCAGACCACACTTGGAGGTCTATAAGTGAGATATACCTTCCCAATCTCCTTGGACTGTCAGCAAGGTTTCTACATTAAATATCCACTCAAGCTTCAAACTCAACACTTCCCAATGTTCTACCTACCCTCTATGTTCACTATTTCATTGAGTCAATCTGGTCACCCAAACCAGGACAAATGGTGTCCTGAAGACAAAGTAGGACAAAATTTTAAGAAGACATTACCTAAAAAGGCTAACCCAAATCCCCAGGAACTTGCCCGTTCTTTTACCTAAGAAGGCCAGCTCCCTGCAAAGAACCCCCTCTCTTGTATTTGTGGGTTTCCAAGAGAGACCTGTGTATGCTCTGCCAAGCCCTTCCTCGGGTACTTCCTCTTGATGACTCTTTTCTCTGCCTCCTTTCCCCTGAGTCCCTATGTCCCCCTCCTCCATCCTGTCCTCACAGTCTGCCCTTCCCCTTCTTTGCTCCCCTGCCCCTCTGATCATTCAAGTTACTCTCAGAGCAAGTCAAGCCCCACCTCTCCTCTTGAGGCCTTCCCTGCCCCCACAACAGCCATGGTTGTTGAATACAATAGATCTAATCCAGCAAACTTCACCCCGCCTTTCCCTGTAGGCTACCCATCCCCTGGGTAGTTTCTCTGCCACTCCTGGCTGTGTTCCCAGGACTCCCAGCAGGCTCCTGTGTGTCTGAAGCCCTGCCTACCAAGACCAGGCAGCCTATGGGTCCAGCTGGCCAGTGGAAGAATGGTCCAAGGATAGAGGGGGCTTTCCTGCCCCCTAAACTCCCTATAAGCGCCTTTTCTTTTTTTTTCTTTTCTTTTTTAAGTTATTTTAAATATATTTCATTGATTTTTTACAGAGACAAAGGGAGAAGGATAGAGAGTTATAAACATCGATGAGAGAGAAACATCGATCAGCTGCCTCCTGCACACTCCCTACTGGGGATGTGCCCACAACCAAGGTACATGCCCTTGACCGGAATCAAACCTGGGACCCTTCAGTCCGCAGGCCAATGCTCTATCCACTGAGCCAAACCGGTTAGGGCTAAGCTCCTTTTCTGGAGTGAAGATAGTTCTATTGATGGTTCTTCTAAGACTCAGGTCTTCCCTTGTTCACACCTTAGAACTGTCCAGTATTGTCCTCCAGTCCCATCGTTCTCAGAACCCAGAGGTGTGGCCTGGCTCCTGGCTGCCTCCAAAGGCGCTAAAGCCATTAGCAGATTCTCTGAGGCTAGAGCACAGGAGGGAGAAGGCGGGTTGGGAAGTTGATGCTCTACTTCCTGCTGTGGTGGCATTCACTCATAAACATGGGGGTAGTGTTCAAACACTCCTGCTCCCTCTTTGGCAGGAACTGGCAGTTCTCTCTCCCGTAGACTTCCTTACTTTGCCATTCACAGAGACATTCTTCCTAAGCTGTCTAACCTTTCCTCATTAATTCACTTATTGTGTAATGTGTTCAGTGCCCGCTGTATACCAGGCATGGAGGTGGGCCTCGGGCTCCATGGTCCAGAATCTATTCTGTTGGCCCCTGAAAGCCTCTTGGTGCCCTTCCTCCTTCCTTTCAATATTAAATCACTTGCTGTAAGCACATCATGAGATGCCCTATCAGTAGGGCCTGAGAGAATCGTTCTTGAGTGACCATCTATAATAATAAAAGTGTAATATGCTAATTAGACCAAACATCCTTCCAGATGACCTTCCGGACAAAGCCGGGGCTGCCTGGGAAGCCTGGGTCCCGGGTGCTAGAGGGAAGCTGGTGCCGGCAGCCAGGGGAAGGCAGGCCTACTCTTGCACAAATTCTGTGCATGGAGCCTCTACTAGCTCAATAATAACTTACAACAAATACTTATTGGGTCCTCATTATGTGCCTGACACCTGGCATAGTGCTGCACATTCAAACCTGCATAGTGCAGTGTCTGAGAGAGACACCAAACAGACAGACCCATGAATAAGGTTATCACAAATGGAGAAAAGTACTTGGAGAAAAAGAACAGGTTTTAAGGAGAGGGAATATACAGGACTGTCTGGTCAGGAAGGTCTTTTGAAGCTCAGACCTGAGGGATGAGCAGGGCTGACTGAGACAGGATGGGGTGGCCTCTCACCCCCTACCTGCTCTCTTCCCCAATCTCTAGCAAGGCCCCTTCTTCCACCACACTCAGGACCCAGAGCAGAGGGCCTCCTCCTCCCTTCAAGGTTCTCCTCTCCACCCAGGGGAAAAGAATTACCCCCAAACTGGCTTAGTGGCATTACTTGTCTTTGAAAGAGCCAGTTGCTCACATCCGCAGAAGTGCACTCTAGGGCCCAGGAGAAAGGGCTAGACAGCAGTGGCCTGCTCCCAGCAGCCAGGGCTGGCCGCACCATTGCAGGAGCTGAGCTTCCAGACAGCGGCTTTGGGATGGCCACATTAAGAATAATTGTGGCAATAACATTGTATCAGCCATCTGGAGCGATGGCTTGCTCTCCAGGGCCAGTCACTCTGTCGCTGATGGCTGCCAACAGATGTAGGCAGAGAGAGGCTCTGAGGGACAGGAGCGGGTGACTGTCTGGGATGGAGGTCAATTAGAGGGGGACCCCAGCAGTGGCCAGTCTGAGTGGTAGGGCACCAGATCCACTTTATATATGATCCTCAAGGAACATTGCAAGTATTATCATTTAGAAAACAGCTGGCCTTTCCTTGGACAAATGTAAAAGACACATATGACACATCAGGGATAATTAACAGGAAAGTACCCTCCTCCTCCCCAGGCTGTTCTCTGACTTTCTCATCCAGGGCTACATCTAGGAGTCATTCAAACCTGGGTTCAGACTCCAGCATGGCCATTAACTGGTTGTGTGACCTTGGGACTTACATAAAACTCTAAGCCTCACCTGTAAAATGACTACAGTAATCCCTCTCTTCACTGGCTTCTGTATGGGAGAGATGGCGTACTTAGCCCCACCCCTACTCCGTCAAGGTTCCTTTACTAGGTGGTATTAGTCCACCTTATGTGTATCCCTTTCATGGCTATGGTCTTGGCCAGAAGTGGATGGGATGTAGTTGAGGCTGACAGTGCGGGAGAAGCACGGAGATCCCTGGCACCCCTGTCCCATTTCAGGTACCTCCATCCTATAGCTATGGGACCAGTTATTCTTCAGTCATGTGCTTCCATCCCCCACCTCTTGAGAGTGAATTAACAGAAGCACAAACACAGATGTCACTATGATTTATGAAGTAATTAATATACAATTAAGGTGTCTTGGAGCACAATTACACATTTTATTTCAGCCACCTCACGTGGTGAAGGCTTGGCTTGCCCACAGTCAGTGTTGAAGACTTGACCACTTGGCCAGGAGGGAGGGGGGAGATCGGGAAGGCTGTGTGAGTTCTGTGTAAAACCAGGGTATGGGGTGGACACTGATGAGAGGCCTAAGGTCAAATGCGCTGCCTTCAAAGGCAGCCAGTCCTAAACCTACCTCTCCCATGTCAGGTCTCTGCATGGGTCCTGCTCCATCCAGGAGGCAGAGAAGCCTCTGGAAGGTCTGCTCACCAGCTCCTAGAGCTGCCCAGGAGATCCCAAGGCACACACCCATGTGGTCACTGCCTGTCGCTGCTGTACATTGCTCTCAAAGCTCACATGGAGCCCTACTTCTAACCTGGTCACCTGTCTGTATGGGCACAGGAAGAGGTACCATGAGTCCCATCCTCTCCTGAGGGCAGCTTCCCCAACACTGAAACCAGCAAGGCTCCCTCCTGTCCATCTGCCTGGTTTCCTGCTGGGCATGTTCCCATCATCCTGTCCCCACGTCTATTTGCATTACCAAGTCCTGTCTAGTTATCTCCTACATATTGCTCGAATTCACCCACTTCAACCCCACTACCACCGCTCTTCATCTTAAAACCTTTCAATGGCTTCCCATCGACCTGTAAGATCATCCATTCCCTCACCCATGATGTGGCCCTGCCCTCCTCTTCAGCCTTATGGAAACCTCTCTCCTGGTCACTCTGTGTGCCAAACTGGACATAAATACTCGCCTATGCTAGGCCAACTCAACTCTGCCTGTCTCCTTTGATTTGTTGGGGCACCCCCTCACAACCTGTCCCACTCCTACCCTTACTGTCCTCCCCACCCAGCTCCCTTCTTCCACTAGGCCAGATTGATATTCTCACCACTTACTCCTTTCACCATCCCAAATCCAAACCCATCAGTGAGAACGCAGGTTCTGAGTTTCTTTATCTAAGAAGCTCTCCCTAGTTAATCTGGCCCATACTGACCACCTCCCAGGCCTCAGTTCCCACATACAGTGTCAGGACTATGCTTTTTTTGTTTTGTTTTGTTTTGCTTTTTGTTGTGGTGGTGGTTTTATTTGTTTGTTTGTTTTTTGCTTGCTGTGTTTGATTGTGAGGCATAATGGCATAGAGGATAAGAGCACAGCGTCCAGGTTCAGGAAAACCTGGGATCAAGTCCTGGCTCCTCTACTTGCTGGTTATATGACCTTAAGCCAGTCACTTGAACTCTCTGTATCTTTTTCTGCATCTATGAAATGGGGATCATTGCTTTGAATAATAAATAAGATTAAGTGCTTAGCATAGTGCCTGGTGTGATAAATGCTCAGTGAAAATTAACTTTTATTACCTTGCACCTGCACGCGGGCACACACACACACACACACACACACACACACACAGACTCATTATAATGACATTTTTAAATGCCACAAAGGCAAGGACCCATTCAAGTATGTTTCAAATCTAGAGAGAGAGAAGCTATCATTCAGAAACTACACTTCTGGTTCCCACATTGGCACTAACCCTATCTCTTACTTCTAGGTTTCCTTTTTTTCCTCCCATTGAAACTCCAGTCTTAAGCATCCCCCTGGAGCTGATATCCCAAACTCCCTGAAAAATGTAGCTCTGTATGGTTCCAGGTTGGGCGTGAAGGTGGAAATAGAGGTGCTAGGTAAAATATAAGATGCTTGTGCAATATTTGGGACATACTTATACTAAAAAATATCATTATGTACATGAAATTCAAATTTAACAGGGCGTCCTGTGTTTTTATTTGCCAAGTTTGGCAGCTGTAGGTGGGAACTTCTCAGAGACCTGCGGCCATAGAGTACTGTCTCATTTCTCCCATTGGGAAATTCCACTGCAACCAAATTGGTCTCCCTGGGCCCTTCCGTGCAGACCTGGGATTGTGTTTATAATAACCAACTCAGTTCTCCAGTAAATACTTCTAAATGCAAATAAACATTAAAACCCATATAATGGTTTTAAAAGCCTCCACTTTCAGCCCTTATGAGTTCCTGCCTTTATCACACACATACATAGAAAGGAAAAAATAAAATGATTGATGGGGGAGAGGTGGTTACAATAATTTTTAAGGTCCCTTCCAATTGTAGACCTTGCCTGTAGAATGTGGGTGGTACCTTGTGTGTCCAAAACTACCCTGACTGGTAATAGATTATAATTCTTTCCTTTTAATGTTGGTAGATAGTATTTCCATGGTCTTCTGGTATTGCAAATGAGCCTAAAGATCTTTCCTTTGGAAATGACCCACTTTTTCCATCAACAGCCTGTAAAATGTTCTCTTTTTCTTTGGAGCTCAATGATGCCACCTGACAATGTCTAGCGTATGTGTATTTGCAACTATCCTGAGACCCCAGGGAGCCCTTCCATACTCAAGACCCTGTCTTTCTTCCATCAGTAAATGTTTCTTCTGTTATTTCTTGAATTATTACTTTTCCATCTACCCTTCTAGAACCCCTGGCTCATTGGGTTTTTCTTCGTGTTATATTTCTTGGTTATATTTCTTAGCTTTGGGGCTATGCTCTCCACATCTGTGTATTTTTATTCTGTTTGTGAGCTACTTCTCCGCTATGATCATCCAGAACACTAATTTGGTTCCCAGCAGTGACCAGCCTCTTTTACAGTTTGCCTATCAATTTTTTAAATTCAGAAATTGCTGTTGGTTGTTTTAGAAAAATCAACATTTTCACTAGTTTTCCTTGAGAGTTCTTCCTTCTATTCTCCTACAGCTCTCTTCTGCCTCATCATCTTGTTCTACCTCAGTAAAAGCCACCTGTTCTAGTTGTTTCCTAAATTCCCGAAAGTGGCTGATGAGTTTTCTTTTTCTACTGGATCTGAGATCCAGGGTTTGATTATATGTTCCCTGGGCACTCAGACAGTTCAGGCTGTTGAGGGTCTCTCAAACCAGAAGGTATCAGAAAGATGGGGCATTATTGCCTCCTAGTGGGCTGGCGGTGAGCTATCAAATGATTACCAGCCCCATCTCTGCAGTGGGTGAAGGAAGCAGCTCTGTCCCAAATGTCCCCTCTTACAGGACCGTGAGCTGCGGTCCTCTCCTACCCTGCAGCTCAGGCAGCGGTTCCAGAGACCACACGTATCTGGCAACCAGTGTGGCAGCTCTCCGAGTGTCCATCTGGCCCTCTTAGCAGCTGGGCCTCTCAGGAGGCTATGGAATCGCCTGGCTTCACCCCAGTCACTCTGTTCTCACCTGAACCAGACTTCCAGCATCACACCTGCTTTGGGCTCACCAGCAGGCCCACCCACCACTCCTTTAGTCCAAGGAGGGAATCTCTTATGGAAAGGGCCTGGAGGCACAGGGCCAGAGGCTGTCCTCGGAAAACCAGCTTCCTCCAATATCCACTGTAACTACTACTGTTCTAAGACTTCCTCATTACTGTCCTGGAAAAAAAAAACAACACATAATTCCTCTGGGATAGTTGAGTCAATAGTTTATTTTGAGGTAGTGTGGGAGAACAGCAAATGATTTGAGTTTGGAATCAGAAGACCTGGGTTTGAGATCCAGCTCTAAGCATTTTGTAAATGTTAAAGTGCATATGTCACCATGAGTTATCTCTGTAATCATATTACTAAACAAGACTGATTCCAGGCCTGGGTCCTGAGCAAGGCCCTCCAAGTGCTCTCCCGGGCAGCAGATATTTTTCCACAAAACACTGCACTCAACCTCTTTAGGGAAAGGGAACATGATAAATCAAAGACTAAATAACAATAGCAGAGGCTACACCATATTTTCATAGCATGTTTATGAGGACATCATATGGAACAGAGCTAAGGGGCTTACTGAAGTCAGTATATTTTACGTCTATTGCTTTTGCCTTATCTTCCAAACCTGTCATTCTGACATTGGAGGAAATTAAATTGGTCTGATGTGATTGGTTCCCTGCACAGTCACATTGGTTTTCCAGTACCCTCTGGTTTTCTGTTATTTGTAAATTAATTATTGAATGATTTGTTGCAATATCTCTCGCCGGATAATAATGCCTGTCACAGCACACGACACGTATAATATGTTTTTTAGTTTGTTCGCAATGTGTGCTCAGTAAATGTAAATTATTATTCTTTTAAAACTGTCAGATGATTAGGCATGAGGATGAGTGGACAGGTTGGGCTCTTTCTCTCTGAGCAGGATGTCCCACTCATTGAGAACTTTCTCTGAGAAAGAGAGCTATAAAAATAATTCTTATCCTCGTCTAATTTGTAAAATATAGCCACCTTTTCCTTCTTCCTTCCTTTTTCTTGCTCACTCCTTTGGTTCACCAGGTAATGTGCATGTCCAAGAAATAATCATTCAGAGTGAAGACACCTTTGAGCACACCTGACCATTTGACCCAAGCAAAGTATGAGAAATCACTAACTTGTCCCAAAATCTATCATTTTAGGGATGCTAGAAGCCATAGCCAGGGCCCCAAGTCCCAATAGCTAACTACAGATAGCAGTTTGTGGCAACTTTTCGGAGTCTGTTTTGAAAAAAAGAGATAGAAGTCAAGGCAATGAGGTCTCAGACTCAATGCCTCCTTGGCTGGCTGGGACAAGTTGCAAAGTCTCTCAGGATCTCACCTGCCAAGTGAAAGGACTTGACTAGATGTCCTCAGAGGGTACTTCCAGCGAGTAGGTCAGCTTAATATCAGGTTCTTAGGACACAGACATGGCAGATGCACTCAGACCAAAGGAGAACCAGATTCTCTGGCCACTGACCTGAAAGCCTTTATGGATGACTATAATGACTGGTGGGAAGCCCTGTGGATTTAGCCAAGAATGGCAGCAGGGATAAATCCCACTGAAATTTTGAACTAGGCAGTGGAGGTCTTTGGTGCTGCTACACACTGCCATCCCATTCTTTGGCGGTTCTCTTTCGCTTCTTCACCTCACTTTAAGCTTTTAGCGCCTTTATATGATTACTAGAGGCCTGGTGCATGAAAATTCATGCGCTGGAGGGGGTCCCTCAGCCCGGCCTGCCCCACTCACAGTCCAGGAATACTCAGGGGCGGGAGGCAACCCAGCAATCAGGGGAAGGCGATGCCCCCATCACACCTCTGCTGCTGCCACTGCCGGCAGCGCAAGCCTCAGCCGACCCTGGTTACCTGAGCCTCGGGCGGCCCTGAGCGGCTGGGAAGCCGCCATCCTCATAAGGCTTGCCTGCGCCTTGGGCATCGGCTGGGCAGCCGACATCCAAGGCTTGCCTGCACCTCAGGCCAGCCCTAGGCGGCTGGGCAGCTGACATCCAAGGCTTGCCTGGGAGGCTGGGGGGCTGAGGGCGGGTCCAGACACACTGTGCACCTACTGTCCCCCTGGTGGGGCTGAAAGGATTGGGGGACTCCGGCGGGGCTGAGAGGACTGGGCGCCGCCATCTTGTGGCTATGGATGCCACCATCTTTGTGTTGGTGTGATAGTCAATTTGCATATTCCTTCTTTATTAGATAGGATGGCACTTTGATTGGTTGAATGGCCAACCAGTCGACCCATACTTAGCAAGCATATTAGGCTTTTGTTATATAGGATCCCTGATGACCCATGAAACTCCCAAATAAGTATGTCTTCTCCTGGCAATGTTCACTGCTCACATTTTTCACAATCCACCTCCAGCCATCAAACTTACCTGTCCTCTATTCTATCAGAAGATCTGCTTGGTCCTTCAAACTCATCAGAAAAAAAAATAGCTTATTGCTTTATATTGTAACTGAGAACATCAGGACCTTGCAAACGGACGTCATTTTAGCAATGTGGCAGGAAAAGTGGTTCAGGTAGCCCTCCGAGAACTCAAAGCTCGCCAGGCCAAGATAGCTTAGAAGATAGCTTATTTTGACTTACAGCTCATCCTCCCACCAATGGAAAAGGGATGGGTGGCATTAAAAAGATGTCCAAAACTGAAAACTTGCCACATTATAAGTGAGGAAATACCTGACTCTGCTTTGAGTTCTGGGTCCTATGTACTGGAGATGACATGATGGGGTTCAGAATAACCATCTCTTATAGATTCAGGCATTTGGAACTCCAGGGAACTGCAGGTGGCATGATGCACAAACCCACCAGGGCAGGAGGAGCCCTGGGTCTCATTCTGTTGTTGCTGCCTATGCCCTGGGTGACTTTAGACGAGGCTTTTCTCTCAGAGCCTGGCTTTTATGCTGTAAATCATGGGAGCTGACCAGCATGCCTCTGAGGTCTCTTAACTCATACATGATATAGTTCTCACTTTCACTTGTCTCCTCCCAGGTGAAGAGATTATAGTGTTGCTATAATCAAAGGGTTGCAGGATTGGGGGATACTTATTTAGCAACCACTAATCCTGCTGGTTAAGGATGAAGTCTTTTACCCAAGATAGCCTCTTGTTCTTTCTATCAAAAGGATGCATCCTGGTCTAAGAGTTGGCCACTGCCCAGATTCACTTCCAAGCAGCAAGCCAGCCTCTCTCTCCTAGCAGCACTTTGAAATGTAAAATAAAGGTTTGTTTTGTTGTGTTTCTGGTGCGTTGCTTTTTTTTTTATCCCAATGTACATTTGGAGGAGCAGAGCCTCGCAGTTGCTTATGGATATGTGCTGTGCATCCTTAATGGCCTCAGCACTCCCACCAGAGGAGGTGTCACCTTCACAGCCCAAATTCAACCGAAACTTGCAAGCTAATCAGATAGGACAACATCCCTGTGTACAGAGCAGGTGGCTCAGTCCAATCTTCAGAGCTTCCCTGCCCCAGACCCTATGACCCATAAACCAACATCTGCCAGTTCCAGTCCCAGACCCTATGACCCATAAACCAAACATCTGCCAGTCACCCCACCAATAGCCCTGGGCATGCCACAGCAAAGGGAGTGACCATGAGGTCTTCACAGAAAACAACTTGCTGAATGATTTCTAGAGGAGTCAGAAATTTCTGGTTTGAATGTAGCTCTGAGATTTACAAGCTAGTCACTTAACCTCTCTGTGCTTCAGATTTCTTTTCTGTGAAGCAGGGGTACTAAAACCTAACTTGCCTTTTGTAAGAATCAACTCAGGTGACAGATACAAAATAAAGCATCTCATAAACCAGGGCTCTTTATGAAGGTGACATTGTAATTTTCAGAGAACTGTTTGAAAACAGACATTCCAAACTTCATTCTCTACCCTCTAGAAATCTAATATCCCAGGTCCAGGGGAGCACCTGGCCATGAGTATTCGGAAAAGGTTCCCAGAAGATTCGGATCCACACTGCCTTATCATGTGCTATGCAGATATGAGAGGTGATTGATAGGGTGGAGGCTCGATTCCTAATCAGACTCTAAAGGAAATATTCAGGAAAGTATGGACATAGACTCAAAGAATCACAAAAAGTCATCCATGTTGGGGAAAGATCCTAGCTTCATGATCCCTGAGAGGAAACTGAGCCATCTGTTTAGTTGGGAACAAAGCTAGATCAGGACACATTAAAACAACTGAGTTCAGGGTGATGCTTCCTGTGGCATGACAGCATGAATGCCCCAAGCTAGACTGCTACCAATGATAACATGTAACTACCAGGGCCCTCTGAGATTTCTCCTTTTCTTACTACTTTGCCCAAGGTTGGTCAAATCATGCCTTGACATTCAGGCTCCTAAAATAAATCTTTCCTCTAAAATGCAGTGTTCAGAACAGGAAGCCAAATACATCACCTTTCATTCTTTTGGTCCTTCCCATTTTTAGTCCTCAGGATGGGACTCACCATGCAGACATATGGGTGCAATGAATTAAGCACTCCACGGATGTCAGGCTTACTGCTGGGCTCCCCCACTTACTCCCCAGGGGAAGCATCAAAAATGGAATCTTCCTACCTGACTGGGCCCTCTAAACCCCTTTCCTGATGTCAGAGATTAGTGGGAGTCAGCCACCAGCCAATCACAGCTCAATAATGGAGTTCAATCTCAGACACTGGACTCTTGAATATGGTTCACATTAACTAATAAATCCCCAATCTACTCATGTTTGCCCATATACACATATACACTAGCCCACCGGGAATATACATGACATACAGCATGGTCTTTAGACAACTTCTCAGACACAGGTCCCTTGAAACTTGATGGTGAACATGTCACTAATACCACACAGGTCATGCTTACATGTAATATATATTCTATGGCAGTTTCCAAGAATGGCCTCAAATCTTGGACATTTCTCCCACTAAAAGGTTGAGTCTATATCCCCTCCACTTGAATCTGCACAAATATATGACTGCTTCAACCAGTGGAGTATGGTAGATATGATGCTGTATGACTTCCAAGCTAGGTAAGAAAAGGCCATGCTGCTTCCACTGGGATATCCTGGAAGACTCAGTCTAGGGGAAGCCAGCTTTCATGTAAGGAAACAAACTAACCTGAGATCACCAGGAGAGATCCCATGTGGGCACCCCCCTGACGGCCCCAATGAGCTCCCAGGCAACAGTGAGCACCAAATGCAGCCATGTGCATGAGCCATCTTGGACATCCAGCCTTATTAAGCCTCAGATGATTCCATCCTCAGCCACTTCTGTAGTAATCACATCTAGACCCCATAAAAGGACTGCCCAGCCAAACCCTTCCTGAATTCCTGTCCCACAGAAAGGTGAACAAAACTAAGTGTTTACATTACAAATTCTTCGGGTAAGTTGTCACATGGCAATTTAAATACAATGGTGAATATGAGGGTTGGGCATGTGCTCAGATCACTTGTTCTTACCACAGCCAGGCACTCTCATACTCAGGATGGGAATAAAAGTAAGCCTTCCTGTAAGCAATTTTGGAAACACCCAGCTAGACCTTTAAAACACTATGTCCTTTGACCTCTCAAATGCATGCTAGAAGTCTGCTCTAGTGAACTGATTGCAGATATGTACAAAGAATTATCTGAATCAGCTGTCAGGATGCTCATTAGTGTTATCTATAATAGCAAAACATTGGGAATAACCTGTCCCACTGAGAGATTGGTTAAAAGGCTGTAATATATTCACACAAGAAATACTTTACACCTGTTTAAAACCATGTTTCAGAAGTATATGTGATGACAAAATATTTATGATGTATTGGTAAATAAAAATTGAGATTACAAATGGTATTCTCCTTATATTAAAAATACATGTATCTGAAGAGATTAACCAAAAAACTTATATGCATATATGCATAACCCATGGACACAGACTATAGTGCGTGAAGGCCTGAGGGAGCAGGGGTGAAGTGGAGGGGGTCAATGGAGGTGCAGGGGGAAGGGACATCTGTAATATTTTCAACAATAAAGATAAATTTTCAAAAAATAAATAAATAAACTACAAAAAATACATGTATCTGGGAGGAAAAATCTCAAATTATAAGTGATAATGTCTAAATATTAGTATGGCTCTCAGTTTTTATAAATTTTTTCTATATTTAAAAAAATTTTTTTTGTTAATCCTCACCTGAAGGTATTTTTGCCATTGATTTTTAGAGAGAATGGATGGGTGGGGGAGAGACAGAGAGAAACATTGAAGTGAGAGAGATACATCGATTGGTTGCCTCCCACCAAGGATTGAGCCTGCAACTGAGTTAGATGCCCCTGACCAGAATTGAACCCACGATCCTTTGGTCTATGGGCCAAAGCTCTATCCACTGAGCCAAACTGGCTATGGCAACTTTTTCTATATTTTTTACAGTTTCTGTAATCAACATGCAGTATTATAATCAGAAGGAGGGGGGGTTAAGATACTTTAAAGGAAAAAAAATGGGTGCCCAAACGGCCAAGAATGTGAAAAGTGTCTGTGTACCCAAGCACCAGCTACTTCCAGATGGCTAAAGGATCACAGCTACAGGACTAAGGCCCAGTGCCTCACTGTTCAGGGCAGTGAGTGCCTAAATATCCTGGTGGACTAGAAATAAAGTGAGGTCTGTGGAGGAAGAAGGAGAGCAGATAGACTGGGAACTAGAGACCTTAGATTCAATATCAGAAACCAAAGCTACACAAGGAAGAGCCACCCAATCTTCTGTCCAACTAAAGCGCCCAGAGCCCTATCACTATGAGCAGAAGGTAGCATCTACATACAGTTTGCTACAGACCTGTGAAAGCTAACCATTAAGTGTGGGTCCATGTGTGGAGTTGGGTAAAAAGAGCCTGAGGGAGGGCCATTGATTACCAGTTCCTGGGTCTCCTTGAGGACTTGCATCAGCAAAATGCAGGCTCTAGCACTGTACTGTCCAATTTGGTAACCACTACCCACATGGGCAATTTAGGGTTAGGTAAAGTAAATGTAAATAAAATTTAGAACGCAGTTCTGTCACACTAGCCATATTTCAAGTGGCTAATGATGATCATCTTGGACAGAGCAGAGCAGGACTGTTCCATCATTGTGGAAAACTTTCTCATGAGCAGCACCACTCTTGGGAATTGTGCAATTTGGATTGTTAGATCTCCACAGGTACGGTGAAGCATGATGGAAAGATAGAATTGGAAGTCAACAGACCAGTTGGAACCTAACTCTCACACTTACCAAATGGGAAACCTTGGGTCATTATTAACCTCCCTGAATCTCAGTTTCTTTATCCATCAAGTGAAAATCATAATATCTACCTCAAAGAGTCACAATAAAGATTAAATGATGTGAAGAGTGCAAACCGCGAGATCAGAGCTTGCACTCAGTAAGTGTTCAAAAAGCAGCAGCTATTACACTGATGGAGATCTGTAGGGTTCCTCCAACAGCATCTCAGGTTATCCAAACCAACCAGACCTAGTCAGAAACCAGGAACCTTTGCACCCAGAATCAGTTTAAAAGTAAGAGGCTCTGACTTTTTCCAAGGTTTTGTTAAGGTCACTTGGTCTCACACTTAATGTAAGCCCCGGCTGATGATCAGCACGTCAGAAGATGGCCAGGAGCTCTGTGGACTGTCATTCCTCCCCACGGCAGAACCTCTTTTCCCCATTCTGCAGTTGGGGAGACTGGGATTCAGTAAAGTTATCACTTGTGCATCTGGGACTCAAACTCAGGTCTCAGGTGCCCCACACATCCCCTGTCACCTGCTAAAATGTCTCACAGTGACAGTGACATTCAGGAGGCTTTCTGAATCACAGTCTAAGCCCCTCCTTGGGCAGGACAAGCCTGTCAGGGGAGATGAGAAGAGACTAGACTCCTGGTCTCTGGGGATTGGGCAGCAGGACACCTGCTCTTCCCCTGGAAGGATGAAGAACTCCCTGCAAGCTGTCAGGGGTTAGGCAGAGGACACAAAAAGCACTCCCAGACATTACTTAGTGGGGAAAGAAAAGCAAAACAGAACACGCAGCTTGCGGAAATGGAAATGGAGTCAGGTGTCCACTCCAATGGGGATTGAGTACCAATCTCAGGAAGGAGGAAGGAGGAAGAATTGGCCTTCCCGGGGCAGGCAGCGAGTATAAACACAAGTAACACCCTTGCCATTCAGCTCCTACATAAAACACAGTTACAGAGTAAGAGAGCCAATTTCAGCATGACAGGAGTAGGCATAAAAAGGATATGTGGAACCGTATGCCTCTTCCCCAGCACGGCATAGCCACGTTATAACTAGACAGAGTGCTCAAATGGGCGCCCTGGCTAATTAACAGTGGCCCCCTTTAAAAAGAGAGTTCCGCTTATTTTTACGGACATGCTGAACATAACTAGCAGGATTTAAAATCAGGCTCTCCTCACTCATTTATTTTTCTCTATAACTTGAACCGTGTTTTCCCTGGGTTCCAAACTAATGAAATGCTTATTTAGAAGCTGTGGCCATCTGTGGCTGGTGCTGCTGTGTTCGTTTCTGCTCCCTGCCTGCGGGTTGATGAGGTTCTGGGGCACAGGGAATTTCCCAGGATGCCCCAGCGTGGGAAGCCCAGTTGTGTGGGAAGGGATTCACTGGAAAGAAAGGGCAGGCGCCAGGGCTCTTTTGCTCCAAAGGGGCTGGCTCCTGGCTACTCTGGCAGGAAATCCTGACAGCTGGCGTGCTGGCGGCCTCGCCTGCCACTGTGGCATGTTAAACTACACAGGAAACTGGGAGCCTCACTCCGGCACTGCTCCCTCTGCCCAGCCACAGGCATGGACTCCATGCTGGTGACCCAAGAGGTACTACTCCCAGCTGCCTCCCTCCCCACCTTGCTTTTTCCTCCCTATAGGAGAGAACGCAGACCTGTGATGCTCCATCCTTGCTGCTTTATTGTTTGCTCAAGGATGGTCTCCCTCCATTTACCCATGTGATTTTTAAAACATCAGATACATTACATTTCCCTCAATTAATAAAGCTGGCATCAGGACACACCAGGCACTGCTGCTCCTTGCACACTTCCCTGATAATTATTCCCCGTCCCCAGCATCCCAAGACCTGTGTCTGTCCACAGCGATGGCAGGTATAAACAACTGGCAGAGCACTTGTAGCCACACCCTTGGATGAGCCCCGAGGATGGCAGGCTCCTCATTAACGCTGTCCTTGCAACAGTCTAAGCCACTGGACCCCCTGCCTCAGCCCGCCTCAGCCCGCCTCAGCCCACAAGATTTTCTTATTTATGCTCACTTTTCTCCCTTCCCAGTTCCAGACTCTATGAATGATGACAATAAACATCAACTCTCTAAACATGCCTCCATGTCCCGTTTTTGGTCCCCTTTCCTGCCCCAGCCTTTCTGAATACCACACCCTCAATCCCATTCAATGAACATTACACATGAGCCTACTCTGTGCCTGGCATTGTCTAGGCCATTCATCCTCCCACTTGGCTCCATGAGGACCGGAGTCCTGCCTGTGCTGGGCTCATGTATCCCTACACCTGGCAAAGATGCCTGACAAGTATCTGTGGGACAGATGAGTGCCTACATAGGAGGAGACAGCCATGCAAACAACCAATAAAGCACAATGTGATCAGTGCTATAAAAAAAACTTGAGTACAAAGTCCTTTGGGAACTCAGAAAGGAGAGCAATTAATTCTGCCTGGATAGGATGCATTCTAGGCAGAGGGCACCAACCATGCAAAGGCATGACCATGCATAAGTGCAGGGATGCTGGTTAAGTGGCCAGCTCTGCTGTCTGTGTTTTTTGCTCAACAGCAAAGCTCTGAGGCTACAGAAGGGCTGCCAAATGTCTCTATGTGGTGTCAGTGCGGACCTTTCCTGATGAGTACAGATGCCAGGCCCTGAGCTCTTCTGTGCAATCTCCTGGGATAGGCTCTGGGGACACAAGGATGAAGTAGCCCTCAAGAAACTCAGTCCCAAGTAATGGAGAAAGACTAAATGGGCAATTATAGGACAGTGTGTATAGTATAGTAAAGCCTGATGATTCTGCCAACGCTGGGCACCAAAACCATACTGGCTGCCACTGCTCTGAGCTCTGAGATTGTGGAAATGACCAGAAATAGGAGATAAGACAAGTTGAGGGAGTTGATGTCCTGAGGGAATACACTCAAGATACTAGTTTGTTGTTAGAAAAGTCAAGAAGGCCAGAGAAGAAATGAAGGACATGGCAAAAAGGAGACCAGGTCCCACTGCCACCAGGGAATGGCTTCTGATGTTCCGGAGGGTCTGGGTCCCCTCACCGCGAGACAAAATCTGCCACAAGGGGTGACCTCATCTTTAGCAGGCACTTCTGCCAGGCAGCAGGTGATCTCCTTAACTCCTCTTCCCTTCTACCCACAATAGTTCTCTATTCCATCTTCCCAATCTTCTCCCTCTTGAAAAAAAAATGCAAAAACAAATAGAAAGCAAGTCTGGAGAAAAGATAAAGAGGAGCAAAGAAATGAGAGGAAGGAGAGGTGGTAACATGATAAAGTCCCCTTGGTACTATATCAGTGACACAACTTGGCTTTCCCAAGGGGACAGTTCAAGTCTCGAGACCTCTGGTCCAGGGCCAGGTTGGGAGAGGGCCTTCCCAAGAGCCTGCTGCAAGGTGGGGAGAGCTATGGTCTCCAGCTCCTCAATGCAAGTGGAACTCTGCGCCCAGAGCGCCAGCCAGCTAGGAGGGGGACTTGACTAACAGAGGCTGCTTTGCATTTCTCCCCTCATCAGGTGCCCATCCTGTGCCCAGATACTAGTGAGATTCCTGGTCTCAACTGACTCTGAGGAAGGGCATGGGAGGACTCAGAGAACCAACCGTTTACTGGCTCATCTTCTGCTTCTGACGGTTCTGCTCTTCAAATTGCTTTGGTTCAAACTCCTTGTGATTTTTCTGGGCTGCTGGGAGGAGAGTATATTGATTCTGTGTTTTGATAAGGTCAGCAGTGATCAGCTCTGACAGTCAAGCGGATGGCCTGCCCCCTTCCCCATCCACTGGATGTGGTTCCACATACAGAAAAGGATGGAGAGAAACAAAGACGGGTGGAGGAGGAGGCATCCTTTGTCTCAGGGCTTCTGAAAACCTCTTTAAGCCCCATCAGTGGAAGCAGGCTCCTCTCGGGTTGCAGTCTGGGAGAGGCAGCGAGGGCACACTTGATCTTTTCTGTGTGCAGTCATTTTCCTGTCCCTCTGTGCCTTCCTGCCCTGCAGCCTTCTCTCCTGGATGGTGACTCACTTTCCTCCAAAGAACCAATTAAGTTTCAAGTAACATCAGCAGACACCCAATGACCCTGATTAACGTTAAGAACCTGTAGGATTGTTCAGACCGAGATGACTGAGGGCATAGAGAGGGCCCCTCTGAGGTTTCGCCGAGTTGATTGGAGCTTGATGAGAAAAGTGCTTCGATCACTCTCACTTTGCTGAGGCCATGGGAGGAAAGGTTGTCTGGAGCTCCCTCTCCAGGAAGAGTCCACAGCTCCTAATTCAACCCTGCCAGCCAAGGGCTGACTTTCCTTGGAGGCCTCCCAAATAGTACACAAAACACTGTGTCTATGGGTGTCTGGATATTTTTTTAAGAGAGGAGATGCAGAACTTTCATCAAATTCTCCATAAGACCCATGGTCTGAGAAAGGTTAAAAATTATCCTACCTAATAATAGACAAATATGCAAATTGACCGTGCCTTCGCTATGCCCACGATTGGCCAGGAGGCGCAGGGGGGCGGGACTCGGGGGGGCCGGGGAGGGGCCGATTGGGCCAGTGGGACACTGAGCTCGCGTCGCCAGTGGAGGCGCGAGCTCAGCATCTGCGCCATGGCTGTGCTGCGGCACAGAAGGGGCCTCTGGGGCAGCGAGCTCACATCCCGCCGTGGACCATCAAAAGCGGGGGAGCTGGGTGCCTGTCCGCTCCGGCACCAGCGGACAGGCACCCAGCTCCCCCGTGATCAAAAGCAAAAGCGTGTAGGGGACCCTACACGTGCATGATTTAATCATGCACTGGGCCTCTAGTCTATAATAATAAAAGCATAATATGCTAATTAGACAGGATGTCCTTCCAGAAGTCCTTCCAGATGAAGCCCCTTCCAGATGAAGCCGGGGCTGCAGCCTCAGGATCAAGGGAGGGATCCAGGCAGCCACCGTGGCTGCAAAGGTCTACTCTTGTACGAATTTTGTGCATCGGGCCTCTAGTTACTTTATAGCAGTGGTTCTCAACCTTTCTAATGCCGTGACCCTTTAATACAGTTCCTCATGTTGTGGTGACCCCCAACCATAAAATTATTTTCATTGCTACTTCATAACTGTAATTTTGCTACTGTTATGAATCGTAATGTAAATATCTGTGTTTTCTGATGGTCTTAGGCTCTACAGCAGCGGTTCTCAACCTGTGGGTCGCAATCCACAGGTTGAGAACCGCTAGCAGGCTCGCCTAAGACCATCGGAAAACACAGATATTTACATTACGATTCATAACAGTAGCAAAATTAGTTATGAAGTAGCAACGAAAATAATTTTATGGTTGGGGGTCACCACAACATGAGGAACTGTATTAAAGGGTCACGGCATTAGAAAGGTTGAGAACCACTGCTCTATAGAATCAATGATCCTTTAGAATGTACCAGGCTCCTAAAACCACCTCCCAGCTGGCAGTGCCATGGGAGGTGCCCTGAGATATCAAGGCCTATGACAAAGAGCGATACCTTAAGTGGAGTTGGGTGAGTTATTACACTGCTACCACCATGATGGTCTGAGGGTCCAGCTGAGAACAAGTTCCATGACCAGTGACCTGATAGGCCTGATAATCCATGGAAAGGAGCACATCATAAGAAGCAATAACCCCCTGCCCTTCGTCAGTTGGATACCAGATGCTGAACTATGTTCAGACCCAGGTGCCATAGGATTTGAACTGAACTCAAATACATTCAGAGCTACTAATCAGGATGGAGAAAGGTCTGAAATCACAACATCAAACACAACAGAAATCACAGCTTCTGCTGAGAGGGAGTCGACTCTGCCAGGCACCATGTTGGGTGCTTCAGGCACAAGATATCATTCAATACTGACAACAATACTATGAGGTGCCTACCTTGCTATTCTACCGAGGGGGAGGTTGGAATTCAGAGATAGAATGTGTTCATCATCACAGACAGTATGTGGAGGTGGTTGGATTAGAGCTGATGTCTGTGTAACTCTAACGCCCATGTTTTTGGAACCATGTTGTAAAAGGAACAAAGACAAAACAGGAGAGTAGCTTGGAAAAGAGAACCACTGGAAACATGACAACAGAGGATCAAGTAAAATATCACTGCTAAGAGAAGATTGGGAATTCCAGTTGGGAATAAGAGGGACATTACTAGAAGGTATATCTTAGTTATAACAGAAGAGCAAAGTTCCGTAGTCATTTGGTTTTTCCCTAGCAGCATTTCACAGTAACTCAAGGTAACTGCCATGCTCATAGTCCTCTTCCAAGAAAAAATGTCCACTAAAGCCCCTGCTGAGGGAAGCCTCAGGCCATTTCTTGAACAGAGATAACCATGGTTTGCTCTGTGTGACCCCTTTACCACAACTGCTTAAATCAGAAGCAGACTCCTGATTCAGAACCAGCGTACCTGACTGGGAAAAAATCAATGCTAACAGAGTTTTAGTTAAGGTACTTCATGCTGCTGTAACAAACAAACCCAAACATGTATGATGGTTCAGACCTGATATAGATTTATTTCTCACTTCTGTAAAGTTCTAAATGGATGTTCCTAATTGGCAAGCAGGTCTCCTTTGAGGGGTGATTTAGGGACCCAGGCTGTTTCCATCTGTGCTTCCTCTACCTTCAATACATGGGTTCTAAGGTCACCATGCTTATTTATATCAAGCCAGCAGAAAGGGAAAGATCATGCAGACTGTACTTGGGATGCTTATGCCAGGCCTGGAAATGGTACACATCAGATCAGCTCACAATCCATTTGCAGGAACTCAGTCATCACACGGTTATACCTAGCTGCAAGCGAGGCTGGGAAATGTAGTCCAGGTGTATGCCCAGGAAGAAGAGGAAATGGTTTGGCCAGACCTTTGTCAGCCTCTGCTATAAGCAGAGGTATAGGCTGCAACATTATTTCTGGTACTCTCACATTTTTGTAATTCTCTCCCTCAGGCCCTCAATAAGGTAACAAGTATTCCTTTTCTAAAACAATCCTACATATCAAACAGAAAGTCTATATGACCCAGGGCCCCACTAAATAGTGAATCATAAATATGGTTATTTTATACGTTTGTCTCCAAGGCTGTAGACCAATAGCCCCACCAACAAAATGTTAGTACCTCAAACCTCTATTTTGATGCTTTCCTAAAAGCCTCTCAAAGGATTGGTCTTATCTCTATGAGTTTTTGCCCATTCTCCCTGTTGGCTCCTATTCACCCTGACTCTGCTTGCCACTTGAACATCTGGCAATGCCATTCTTCCATCTCAACAGCACACCACTCATCCCACCTGCACCAACTCACTCAGCACCTTCCATACCCATTACAGCACCTCTTCTCCTCGCATCTGCCTCCTAGAGTTTAGTCCCTACTTGGCTCCACATACTACCCTTCAAAGACACCTGCACCTGGACTGTCTAGTTGCACAGTTCCAGAAGCACCATTCACAATGTAATCTATGTAAGTGATGCCCCCTGGAGTTGTGCCACAGGCAGCTCCGAGTCGGATACCAGGAGAGGTGTCTCTCTGATTCCACAGGCCAATAGCTCTAAAACTTAGCTCTTCCTATGGTAGGACCTCTGACACATAGAATAATCTATTTTTTCTGACTGAAGTTTAATATGGAGTAACTAAGGCACTCAGAAGTTAAAGGGCAACCTTAACAGCACAGAATGGAATAGATTAGATTGCATTTCAATCGACCTGTCTGTTCTCACCTGGCAAAGTGAAACACTGACCTTACTTTCTATACCAACCCAATTGGTGAGTGAGTGAGTGTGTGTGTGTGTGTGTGTGTGTGTGTGTGTGTGTGTCTGTCTGTCTGTCTGACTGCCTTAACTTCCTTTGACATAGTAATCAAAGTATCTGATAAAAACAGAAAAGTTTTAACTGTTACAATATAGTCATTTGCTTGACACTCGAGTCTTGGTGCAGACACAGGGAAACTCTGACTCCTGGCACATGCTAAGGATCTCATTCTCGGCACATACCAACAGTGTGGTGCAGACAGGGCCCCTGATTCTAAATGTGCACACGAGACCACACGGAACACTGGGGACACTGATCCTGGGCAAGTTTGGTTCCCACCAACCAAAGACAGTCACACGTCCTAGTGTCAGAGCACTTCAGTGAAACTAGGGTGGAGCGAAGTCCCCACAGCACACGGCCCAGGTCCACGCAAACAGAAGCTTGAGCTTTCTGGTAATAGCCAGAATGGGGAAACGAAATAACTCACAGAGGAAAGAAAATGTGGAGTCGCCAAGAAAGGAAATTAGTGAAAATGAAGCTTGCAACATGACCGAAAAGGAGTTCAGAGTAATGGTCATGGAATTTATACATCGGATGGATGAGAAAATCAACAACTTATGCAAGAATCAGGAAGAAATGAAATATAGTCATTTGCTGAAAGCACTAGTCTGTAGCTTTAATTTAAAAAAAAGTATCTGTAATCTTATATTCATTCTGTCATCCTGGTCCATACTATTTCCAAGAAGGCTATATTACCATGCTCTAGCATAGTGCCTGACACATGACAGGCACTCGATAAATACCTATTGAATGAATGAATTGGATGAGTTAGTGAATGAATGAATGAATGAAGTCAAGCTTTTACACTATATGCTCAAAACTGCCCTTGACGGAGGAAGAGGAAGTATTACCAGCGCTCTTTGTACCCAGTGGAGGAAAACAAGACTAGAAAGAACCGTGCAACCCTGAGGCGAGCTAGCAGCAGACCCCACCAATGGCCTATTCTAAGCCATGGGCATGCTCAGTCTCCCCTGAGTTATCCTAGTGCCCCAACACCTCCCAGAACTACCTGCACTCTCCCCATACCCTGCTTCTCCTCTCCTGTGCCAGTCTGGCTAACTAGAGTTGTATGGCTCCTTGCTGCCCAAATTAGCTCCCAGGAGCTGGCATAGAAATCTCAAAAGTCTGAGGGTAGGGCAGGGATGTGAGCAGGGATGGGTACAGTTATCGTGGGTCTCCCCCCAACCCCCAATTGGCAAACATATCCTCAATGGCCTTAGCCACCAGGAACCTGTCAGACTCCCATTTAGAAAATATATCCTGGGCCCAAAAATCAAGGCAAACAGCCAGAAATGGTCAATGGGCACAAGGGTCCACACTTCTGTTCTCCAGCTTCATCAATTTAAAATATCAACTCCGAGATGTCACCCCATTTCTTTCCAGACAGAATGTGTTATCCACTCTACAAGATGTAGTAGATTAGGAAAGCCAGAAAGGATGGGAATGTCCATTCCAAATGGACTCTCTGGGGTAGCCAATCTACAGACTGAAAACATTTTTCTTTCATTTATTGCTCCACTTTTATTTAAAGGGAAAGTCCCCAAATGGAATTGAGAGTGCTCGGGTTGTTTTAAGGGCATCTTTCCTCTTTGTGACACGGTGAGCCTGCTCTCCATTTTTCCAGGCTCCAGAGAGAAACTCCGCTTGCCAACACTTGAGTGATTTCACCTCTAGCGTTTCCATGGTGATGCACATCCCTGCACAGCCTGGAGAAAAGGTGCAGCTCCAAGTGATGATAAATATGAACGAAGCTCGGCAGCCTCCCTGGGCCTGTGGGGCTCTCCTGGAAGGGCTGGCTGCATAGAACATTGGGTCCTCACGACTTCCGCCTCAGGTGGAGGTAGACTTCTCCTACTTAGGAGCATGCAGGTTTATTCCTGGAAACCTCAGCTGGCAGGGGCTCCAGGGACTGGGGAAGGGGGAAGCCTGTTGTCCAGGAAACATACACAGAGCCTCTGCAACAGAGTTGCAAGCTCTAAGCAGCATGCTGACTAGGACTGTACAGGGTCTCTATGGCCCCTGGAGTCTATGGGGCCTCAGTCTAGCTCCTGGCCCAGCTGAGCCAAGGCCACCTACAGGCTGCCATTACATTGTCCAAGCTCAGCTAGAAAATAAAATTAGGACAAAACAATTCCTCAAGAAGCTAACAATGACCTCTGCTACCTGGTGAGCTTTGCAGGCTAAGGAAGTGTTGGGGTGTGGACTCCCACTTGCCCTTCCTCAGGCGATAACAGTTACAGAGCACTTGCTATGTGTTAAGCACTGCACAAGATGTGATTTATACATTCTCTCAACTTGATGTTCACAACAAAAGCAACAATATGGGATAGGTAGTACTATGATCTCCATTCCACAGAAGAAGACACTGGAGCTCAGAGAGGTTAATTGACTTTTCCAAGGTCTCTAGGTAACTGATCACTTCTGGCCCAAATGGTAGAGCCAGGAGTGGAACTCAAGCAGTCCCAACTTAGAGTACAATGTCAAGCACGTTCCCAGGCCTCTGTGTACAGGACTAAACTGACCCCGACCCCAAAATAAACAATAACACACTAATTTTCAGACCTCACATTTGTTCACCCTTCCCCTGTTTACAATAACAACTACAGCTTCCCTCCTTCAGCACCTTCTGTGTGCTAAACATTTTATAAACTTGGCTTAATCTGATCTGCACAGAATCTTATAAGACAGGCATCAGTAGTCCCACATTTCATTTGAGGAAACTGAGGCCCTGGGAGATTAAGTTTGCCCAAAGTTAGATGAGTGTCAGAGTCTGGATTTGAATCCAGTTCTGACTCCAAAGCCAGGGCTTCTGCATTATGCTACACTTTTCACATTATTTCATTTAATCCATACCTGCCAGGTTTTAGGTTGGGCTCTCCAGTTTTGGAGGAAATCCAGGAGACTAAGCAAGATGGGGAGGATAAAGGCAAGGCCAGGTCACATTTAGCCAATTCCCTTAGGTATAATACATCTCCATCTTAGCCTCGTCATTCCTTCTCCTCTTTAACCAATGATAATTGAATGCCTACTGTGTGCAGGCTCCGTGTCAGGCACCAGGGACACAGAGAACAAAAGGCCCAGCCCCCGAATTCCCTCTCAGTGCGAGTCCCAGTGTACGGCTCTGACATGAAGGCTCTCATTGAATTCTCACAACAACCCTGAGGGGCAGACCCCATAATCATGCTCATTTCATCAGAAAGGAAAGTGAGGCTTGGCATGGCTCATCCATTAGTCCAGTAAAGGGGGAAGCCAGGACAGGAACCAGGGCAGGAACCAGGGCCAGCCTGACTCCAGAGAGGAAGGGCTATGTGCCATGTGAGCACTGAGAAGGGAGCAATTCTGTCTGGCACCTCAGGAGCAAGGCCCATGGAAGAGCACACTATGGTGCACAAAACACCGGGAGCAACTAACAGCAGAGATTCCTTAGCAGCCTCCATAGGCTCCTATGATTAATGGATAAACCTCTCGGATTCCACAAACCACCCGAGATGAGACCAAAAGATACGCACCTATGGGGAGCTATTCCTTTTTCAGGGGAGAATAGCCACCATTTTCTTGGATTCTCAAAAGGGTTTCTGATTCCCCCAGAATAGGTAAAGGACCAGTGCCTTAAAGTGATGCATTTGGTCAAGGGGTGACTGATGGGGGAAAACTGTCCCTTTGACAGGTGTAGGTGTAATGTCTCTAGTCTCACAAGGGATCAACATTCACAAAGCTGCTCCATCCAGCTCAAACCTCCCCAGTCTGTCTCCTGGACCTCCTCTTCCTAACGCATCTGAGACTGGAAGTGGTGGGAGCTGCCAAGATAGGTGGGAAGAAGCATCTCTCTTTTCAGACCCGGAAGTAACCATTCTTCTGCACCCTAGGAAGTTCTTTCTTTGGGCTCGTAGGTTGCCCAAGGAGACCAGTGTTGCCCTCCGCCTCCCCCTGTGTTGTGATGCATTTCAAGCTGCATGCCTGACCTTCCATGCTTTCCAATCAGAACCACTGAGGGAGTGACTCAATCAGAAAGGCTTGCACCTGAACCACTTGGCACAATGCATGACTAATCTGGATAATGCCCACTGCAATGATGGACAAATTAAGGCCTTACAGGATTGAGCATTCTGGGAAGGCAAGGCAGCAGCAACAACCCCCACTTGCAGAGCTGATTTCGAATCCCTCTCACTAATAATGATCTGGCCAAGTTATGCCAAGTTCCCAGGAATGCAGGGTCAGACTGCTTAGCCGGGAGAATCAAAGCATTTTCAGGATGATTCTGCCTGAACTGTGCTCTGCTCACTGGCTGTGCACACATTAACAAGACCAGTCAGACCCAATGCCATCATCCAATTAGCACATGCCCATATCCAGCTCCCCAGGGCTAAACTGAAGCAAGCAGGATAAGATCAAACTCTAGACTCCCTACTTTTAGGGTAGATGTCCAGAGGCAGTTGAGGAGGCAGAATCACCTGCTGCAGGCAGCTGACAATGTCACTGTAGGCCAGAACCCCAGCAAAGGCAGAGGCCTGATACTCCTCCATCAGGACGTCCATTACTGCACCCCTTCTCTGGGCTCAGCACGGCAGTGAGCCAGGCCCCAGGGAGTCAGAGATGAAAGACAATCTCTCTTCTGAACAAGCTCACGGTCTAGTGGGAGTTGCAGCCTGGTAAAAAGGCAATTATAGCACAGCGAGATAAGGGCAGTGATAGAGTGAAGCATGGGGGACTGTGAGAACACACAGGAGGGGCGCCTAACTCAGCTAGAGACTGGTCAGGGAAGGCTTCCTGAAGGAGATGATGCATGCACTGGTTGTTGTTGTTGTTTTAAATAATTCTTTATTGTTGAATGCACTGGTTCTTGAAGAGGAACTAGGAGTTAGAGGGAGCCCTTATTGAGCAGACGAGTTTCTCAGTGTGATCAGAGCAGGGAGGGAGGGGGATTTATGAGGGAACTAGAAGTGCAGGTGACTTCCTAAACCAGTGATACTCACACTGTATCATTTAGCATGCATCGCCTGGAGAGCTTGTTAAACTGATCACAAGGCTCCATCCCTAGAGCTTCTGAGTCAGTGGATCTGGGCTGGGGTCTGAGAATTTGCATTTCTATTAAGTTCCCAGGTGGTGCTGATGCTGGTGTTCCAGGGACTGGTCTTTGAGGCACTCTTCCCCGAGACATTTTGAGATGTTTAGATTTATCTGGAGGGGTGAATGGGAAAGCTATTGAAAGGGGTGATCAGGCGAAGGATACCAGATTTGTACTTTACGATTACTGTGACAACAGGTTCAAGGATGAATTTAATGTGATGGGGTCAGGGACCGAAAGACTAGTCAGGAGGCGATTGCAGTGATTCAGGTCAGGACAAAGGCAGCTCCAGCAAGAATAGAGTCCGTGGTCACAGAAGGGGTCTGGAGATTCGCTCTACAAGGCGACTGAGGAATCGAGAACAGAACTAAGGTTTCTGGCACAGAGATTTAATCCACAGTAAGGTACCACTCCCTAGACAGAAAATATGAGAGGGCCATTTGGGGGGGCCCAGGGATAAGGGTTTGGGCTTGATGAGCTCTTTTTTGCCCGTGTTAAGTTTGAGGTGCCTGCGAGAGATCCAAATGGACATATCTGCAAAGCTGAGATACACAGGCTTGAAGGCTGGGGAGAGAGATGATCTGGGAGAGAGATTTGGGGTTTTTCTCTAGTGAGAGGGGAGAGTGAAAGACATGGAGGAGAATAAAACAATGACCCAACAAGGGGTAAACTGAGAAGAGGAGAGAGCCTAAGATCAGTGTTTTTGAAACACTGTCAAAAACAGTGAGAGAGTTGGGAGAGCAGAAGGTTCTTGGGAGCAACAACTGTGAAAGGAGGAGGAAAGAGGCAGGATTGGTCGAACTGAGGCAGACCTCAGTGCCACCAGCAGGGAGCTCCAGAGCAAAGATTCCTGCTAGACAGTCCCACGTTGGAGGGAAATGGCTGGGCCCTTCTAACACCCTTTTCTCAGTCATTGGCCAGGGCCACCCAAGAAGAGTGAGGCCTTGGCCCAAAGATGTGGGGAATCCTGAGGGAGGCTCCATTAGGCAGAAAGACTTGCCCAAAGGGGATCTGATCATTGCGTCTTCATGACTGCCACAAGGACTATGTAGAAAAACACTGTGAAGGTTGTCACAAGAGCCGAAATAAGAGATATTTAGGAGGGAGCTGTGGACAATTTCCAAAGCCCTGCAGGAAGATGTGGCATAGGATTGCTGATTAAATTAACCCCCACAGGAGTGAGGTGAGCTGTGTCACCAAGGAGTAGCTACAGGGAGGCAAGAAAGCCCAGATTGGAGGTGCCCAGGAAATGAGAGGGGAGGTAGAGATAGGCAGGGGGAGAGAGAGTGGGTGCAGATAATTCCTTCAAGGAGCTCTGCTGACAAGAGGAGAGAAAGATGGTAGTACCGGAAGTAACACATAAGAGTGAGGGGAAATGTGGGGCACTGAAATGGATGCTGATCCCTCCCTCCCACCTGGATCCACCTGGAGATCTTGGGGGAGAAGGACTGTTGGCTGGTGAATGGGGGACAGAAGCCAGGGACAACACAGTACCCTGGGAGAGAAGCAGCAAAAAGCCCACCCAGCAGTGTGGCTCAGACCACTTTCTCTGCCATTGATCCAAGCTCAGCCCTTCTGCTCATGCCCCCACCTTCACTCCCTGGAGGTCTCACTGAGCAGCACCATCATAAGTCATTGTCCTAATAGCTTTATTAGAAGCAAAGAAAAGGCATTAAAACCCAGCTTAATGAAGCCAGGACTCAGAAAGCAGCAGGCAGCACACTCGTCATCTCACTTCCTCTGGCCCCTTGGGAGTCCACCAGAAAATGCTTCAGTCTTCAAGATGGGGGCGATTAACCTCTGACAGACGTAACTCGAGCCATAAACACGCTGTGAGCTTGTTTTCTTCCTAAAGGCTTCATAATAGGACCAGGCATCTCACAGTAACGTGTCATCCTGGGGCAAATAAAGTCTGGTTAGAGTGACTGCCTGAAGCCCTCCTCCTCTCCAATCTCTGCCTTGATCAATAAAAGATCACAATGAGGCAGCTTAGAGCTTAATTATTTACTATTTCTGTGCTTCCCTATAAGAGAAATTTTCTAAAGAAATCAGACTGCCCGCTCAGAGCCATATACAGTCGATATCCTGTGCTCTACGAGGTGTTAATGAATTAATCAACTAATGGCAGCAAAGGTCTTTAGAGACCATGGATGCTCAGCTCCCAAAGGAAACACTTTTCATTCATACGGGTGATAATTTTAGATCATTCTTTATTTCCTAAAAATCCTGGATAATTTCTTACCCAAGAACTCATTAGATTGTGCATATCTCCAATGTCAGTTATGTTGACAATGTCTTTCGATTTTGTTTCTCATGTCATTTCCACTTTATAAAGCCAATTCCCAATTATCTGTGAAAACAGGAGAATGAGAGTCCAAGGAGAATGAAAACACCTCCTCTCAGCCAGTCAGCAGCAACAGCTTCCCCTTGGTCCAGCATTGTGCTGTGTCTTTCCCCTGAGCAGGAGTACAGAAACGCAGTGAAATTATAGGGAAGAATTCAGAAAACGGAAGGAAAAGGAGCAGAGAGCCAGGTCCAAAATATTCCACAAACTAAATTATGAATCCTCAGCACAATATTACTAATAACCACAGGCAAGAAGGGTAGTTTAAGGTCTTCCTGATAGGAAAGGATAAGGAGGAGATAGTTACAAGGTAGCAGAAGAAATTGGGATTTGCTTTTAAGGAAAAGGGCTGGAGTGGAACTTGTTATCAAGAGAAACTACGAAACTTGATTGAAAGATTTTTTTTTTTAAAATAAGACATAAATAAGGTTAGAGTACAGATGCAGGCAAACTGGAGGCATTGAGGCAGCTTGGCTGATTTTTAAAAATCCCCAACAGTTTCAGAAATACTAGGGAAAGAAGAGATAAACCTGGTGGGAAGATGGATGGCAGGTCTAGAAACAAGAGATAAGACATAAAGACGGTTATGGTGGTCCTCACCTTGTACCAATTGTGGGGTAGAGTGTTGAGAGGAAGGTGAAATCTCACACTTTATTGAATGCTTGCAAAAGAAGTTCTGGCCCAAGCCGGGATTTGGATAATCACCAAACCCTTTTATCAAACCTGTGTCAATGGTTGGGCTGTAAACAGGTGCTAAAAGAAGCAGAAACGCCCTGGCCATTGTTTCTCAATGGTTAGAGCATCAGCCCATGCATCGAATGGTCGAGGGTTCGATTCCCAGTCAAGGGTGCGTACCTGGGTTGCAGGTTTGATCCCCAGCCCTGGTCGGGGCGCATGTGGGAGACAGGCAACCAATCGATGTCTCTCTCACATCGATGTCTCTCCCTTCCTCCCTCCCTCCCTTCCACTTTATCTAAAAGCAATGGAAAAAATATCCTCTGATGAGGATTAACAAAAGGAAAAAAGAAGCAGAACTCCTTGAGGAGTGTGTGCATCATTTCCAGCTCAGCTACCTGATAAGGGTGGGGGAGCCAGGGGATGGGCAAGGCCAGAGGTGAGACAGGCTATCTGGCAGAGGACAGTATGAAGCCTTCATGCAGGCCAACCTATCGCACTAATTCTGATTCCCTTTCTCTCTCTCTCTCTCTCTCTCTCTCTCTCTCTCTCTCTCTCTCGAAGAGAAAAACAGGAAAATTGGAAGGGCAAATGGAGCTTTAGCTGCCAGAGCTGAGATGTGCTCTTGGCGTTGCAATTAGAATTTGGAATGCATTTTTCCCATAGAAATGTTGATGCAGATGGTGATTGAGATCCATCAGGAGAGCATGGGTGAGTGTGAAAACAACCAACTCCGGGACCAGCGAGATCACAGGGCCCTGGTTTTACCATGTACATGCTGTGTGTCCTTGGGCAAGTTACTTAAGCTATCTGGGCGTTGGTTCCCTTTGACTTGGAGTTGTGAGACTCAAATCCTCGAGGCAATATGTATAAAGATGGAGTAAAGAGTCAAACACATAAGGGAGGCTCAGCAAGTGTTAAATTAACTGCATTGGTATGGTTAGTAAATGACAAGGCTGAGTTCAAGCAACTCACTTTAAAAAGGAGTTAGACTCCCAAATTAATTTACAAATTGGGCACTGTCTGTTCTTGTTTTTTAGCATCCTGTGCAGATCTAAAATCACTTGATACATTTAAGAACATAAAATGTATTATGTATAACTTGGTTGCTCATAAAATTATCATGTTGGATATATTTAGAGATGTGAGGACTAGAGAAGAAAAGAATTTTAGAAATATGTGGCGGGGGGGGGGGGGTATTTTTCAGCTTTTTTTTTTTTTTCAGTTTGGGGAAGAAAAAGTGAAAAACTCTAGGAAATGAAAATTCTTGATGTCTTCCCATCCTTACAGTAAAAACTCCCCTCTCCCAGGCCAGCAGAGTCCTGCAGCATGAGACCCTGGGCCCCCAGTCAAAGGATAGGCCCCCTTGTGGAGCTCTGCTCCTAGCCATTCTTCTGAAGTTTCATGAATGTCTTGCTCTACTCTAAAGGAAGAGTAAACCTGCCATTTATCAGGTTGCCATTTTATATATTTTTATTGATTTCAGAGAGGAAGTGAGAGGGAGAGATAGAAACATCAATGATGAGAGAGAATCATTGATTGGCTGCCTCCTTCACACCCCCTAGTGGAGATTGAGCCCAAAATCCAGGCATGTGCCCTGACCAGGAATCAAACTGTGACCTCCTGGTTCATAGGTCAATGCCCAACCTCTGAGACACACCAGCCGGGCTCAGGTTGCCGTGTTAAAGATGCCTTTCTGAGCCATCAAGGAGGTTTCAAAGAAGATTTGGAGAACCCCTATCCCGTATATGTCCTAGGGACTGTGGGAGGGTGGGGGGTTAGGTGTTGTGGACTCTATGTGGATGCCTGAGCTTGCAAGTGTCAACTGTTTGTTAAGAAATAAGTCTTCATAAAAGAGGGTAAAGTGAGGAAATGAAAAGGCAGGCAAAGATGATGACTGGACGCCAGTTTGGAATCCTTTCAGTTGAATGCAAGAGAACACAACTCAGAAAGGATTTTGACCCCTGGCCAGTGTGGCTCAATTGGTTGGTTGGAGTGTCATTCCATGCACTGAGGGGTTGTGGTCTGATTTCCAGTTGGGGCACATGCTCAGGTTGTGGGTTCGATCCCTGGCTGGGCATGTGTTGAAGCAATTTCTCTCTCTCTCTCTCTCTCTCTCTCTCTCTCTCTCTCTCTCTCTCTCTCTCTCTCTTCCTCTCTCTTCAAAATCAATAAAAATATATCCTCAGGTGAGGATATTTTAAAAGCTTTTAAATAAATAAGATGACATTAAATAAATTTGGAGTTGGGGCATATTTAGCATAATTCATTGGCTCAATTATGTCATTGGGATCCATCCTCAACATGTTGCTGTTTATCTTCAGGCTTGAACGCTCATGGTGGCAAAGTAGCTGCAGCAGCTCCAAGCATCGTGTCCTCATTCAACAATGTCCAAAGGCCTAGAGAGAAAATCCTTTTCTTGTGTCTCTTTTTAAGAGTAAAAAAAAAAAAATATTCCCAGAAGCACCCCCTACACACACACACACATACACACACACACACATATACATACACTTCACGTCTATTTCTTTGGCCAGAATTCCATCACAAGTTTATTCCTAAAACAATCAATGATAAACAGAATGTAATTAACATGGTTGATGAGCACTAATAGAGATTTACCTCTTGGGGCCCAGGACAGACCCAGCACCTGACAGCTGGCACCTGAACAAAGTCAGTTTTGTTAACAGGCAAGGGATGCATGGGGTGCCCCTCCCAAACAATCCAAGCATGTCAAGAAAGCCAAGGAAAGACTCCTCAATGGAGTGTGACTCCTTCTGAATAGTCACTATGGAGGAACAGCGCTTTCTGAAATATTTATCCAGGGCAGGAGACAAGGGTGGGAACTGAATCCTCACAAGCCTATTCCTAGGATGTAGTCCCAGGTACTGTGTGATCTAAGGATCTCACTGAGCTAGAAAGAGCCAATCTCTGGGTTGTTCCAGGATCCACCACTTTAAACCAAAAGATCTGGGAGTATGGGGACCAATGGACCATATTTTTTCTCCCTAATCAGAAATAAAAATTCCTTAGTTTCAGAGGCATTTCTTACTAAGGTCTGAACTCATTCTTCCCCATGCCTTTCAGAGCCATGAAAGCCTTTGAGATGAGGCACTGCATGATGACTTCTTTCTCTGGATGGTTTCTGATGTTACTGGTAGGAGCATCCCTGGACTTCCAGGCACTCTGTTCATTACTCTGATGAGCATCGCGTTTAAGACTAAATTCATTAGGATGATATTTCATATTACATTAGGGAATGTACGGAATAATCCAAATGTGAAGGCAATAAAGATTTCTCCTCCTCTCTCTTACCTGCTGCCGCAGAATGAAAGGGTGCCATCGACCAGTAAAAGGCAACGACTTCATTCACTTTAATAACCTCTGCCCTTTTGCCCATTCTAAACCAAGGGAGAATCATTTATGGGGGCATTTGGGTTCTAGTCCACCATCACCTTTAGCAATTTTAATTCATCTCTGAGATAATCATTCCCATTTCTTAAAAATGAGCCAAGTTAATTGGCATGAAGATGTCTTTTTAAAAAATTTATCTTCCTTCAGATGTTCTACAAGTTTCTGGGGAAAAAACCCTTAGTATGAAAATTAAGATCTGAGGTTTTTCCAGCTGATAGAGATTTGCAAAGAACTAAAATAAACCTAGATTTGTTTTCTTTACAGTTTTAGGTTAATGTAACTTTATTTTAGGAGACTCAGGATTGTGTATAGCAGGGAAGTGCACCAAGGAGCCAGCCATCAGCATCCTATCAGTCTGATAGATGGAGTAGAGTTGCTGCTGACGTGGTACAATGCCAAGGGCACCAGAAAATCCATCCTAATATCTCTGTACATGTCTTCCACGTGGAAGAGTCATTTCTTCTGAAAATGCTAGTGTTCCAAAGATGTTTCCTAAGATATATAACACTTCAACAATGGAAATCAACACGAGGTTGTAATTGACTGTTAATGGGGTCTTCCATGCAAATTGGTTTTCGTTATGGAAAGGGGCGCAAAGGAGGAAAGGAGACAAAAGCAGGAGTTGGAGGGAGATGACAACTTTTCCTAAATCCCCTCCTGGAAACCTGCCTGTCCCTAGCAAGATTGAAGATAGGTCAAACAAAACTACTCTATTAAGTAAGGCTGGAAGAAGTCAGGGCTGAATCCTGTTTCATATTATGTGAAAATCTTTCTGTAACATACCTAGGGACAGCATCATCTATCATAGAACCTACTGGCATGGCCATGCCCCTATGCTCCTCTGTCCTCCTCCACTGCTGTTGACCTGCTAGTGTAGGCCTTTTCTGATCTATCACATGCCCTTTGCCCTCTTTACGCTCTCTAGGCTGTGGATAGAAAATTGGTTTCATCTCAGATGCCAACTCTGCTTGTTAGTGGATCCTTGGAATGTGGCAAGAACTGAACAGTGTCTGAGATTTTTATCTGTCTTGCAAGTTAATAAGTTAAGCTGCCATAGTTTTATGAAAGATAATAGAAAACATGAGAGCCCTAGGTCAGAGATGAAGGATCATTTGTTACTCCCAGCAATAATAAAGCCAAAATATCAGCATTTTTGCACCAGTTCTCCAAGCCTCAATTTCCACAGGGTGTCCTGAAGAGAGCCAGGTGATCACTGCAGATATAATAAGTTGCATTACAGAAGAGGAGACCTGAGCTTAGGGAACCCAAACCTTTTTTAATGGATTTATGTATGCCTGCTCTTTGCTCTAGAGAGAGAGAGAGAGACACTAGCTTCTCCATGTTCCAAGAATGTAGGCAAACTTGTCCTGTGCTTGGAAGGAGACACTTTATCTACCAAGGCTGATCACTGTACAAGAATTCTTAAAAACGAAGTGCAGTGAGCGCTTATCACTCATGAGACGTGTACAAATGCAAGAGGGAAGATTGTCTCAGAACAATATCCATCCCCCATTTACACAACACCTTGTCGTCTGCTCTGGAGAATCTTCACCACTCTTTTGGCCACTTCAATTAGTCAGATATAATAAAGGTGAGACCAAGTTCATTCCACTTGTCTCCAACAGCACCTAATGAAGGCCAGTATCACAGGGACTCCAAGTAACAGACCCAGACAGCTAAAAAAGTCCCATATACCAGGGCCCACATTAGAGAACTAAGTGATTTTTCTCCTTAAGTTTTTGTGTCAACCTTCCAACTCAGCCCAAGATATTGATTCAGGCATAGCAGGGTGGTGATTGCACAGACTTCACCTTGGCCCACAAGGAGGAAGACTAAGGCAATTCTACCGACTATAACAACCCTGGCCAATAAGTTGAAACTAATCTGAATGCCACCCAGGGCGAAGGTAGTGTCACTAATCACTTTAGCTAACATCAGAGGTAGGTTTTATGCCACCTTTTCTATTGGATGACTCCCATCACAGGGATAACTGCAAGGTGTGTATTAAGTAACCACTCAGTTGTCTTCTAGGAAGATCCCCTGAGAGACCTATGGTAGCTCTACTGTGGAGAAATCACCACAGTTGTCTGAGGGCTACATTATTTACTGGTGATATTTCCTTAAACATTTGAAAGTGTCTATGGCCACTCTTAAGGTGAAAGTCTGAGTCCAATAAGGGCCTTCTTTTTTATAATGGGGGCAGGAGAGACAGCAATTTTTCTTTGATTGTTCTCTTTGACAGAGAAGTTCAGCATTGTGAACCTGCCAACATAGTCCCAAGAATCTTTATTTTGTGAGAAGATCCCTGAATTTTTCGAGGTTCATCAGCCACTCTTGGTGGCAGAGATGTGACAACACTGCAGTCAGGGCCTTTGAGTCTGAGATTTCTAATTTGCCAAATGGATTAGCCTACTAGGGCTGATATAACAAAACACCCCAGACTGGGTGGCTTAAACAACAGAACTTTGTTTCTCACAGTTCTAGAGGTTAGAAGAACACGGTGTTGGCAGGTTTCTCCTGAGGCCTTTCTTCTTGACTTTTAGATAGTTGCCTTTTTTACTGTGTCCTCTTGTGGCCTTTTTCTGTGCACTCTGACCGCTGGAGTCTCTTCCTCTTTGTTTGAGGACACCCTTATACCAGCAGTCCTGTGGGATTAGGGCCCCACCCTTATGCCTCATTTGACTGTAATTACCTCTTTAAATACAATCACACTGAGAGTTAGAGCTTCAACATATGAATTTTGAGGGAACACAATTCAGTCCATAACACCAGCCAATGGGACATTATCCACATAGTGAAAGCTGTGGATGTGAAAGAGTAGACGTATATTACTAAATTCTGGTAGCAAAGGGCACAGCAGTTTGGGTATACCTGGAGGAATACTACTAACGTATGGTGGAGACTTTGCCATGTTAATATGAGTTGAACTTAAAGCTCAAATGCCAATGGTCTGAAAAAGAAAATGTTGACAATGTCTAAGACAATATACCAAGTGTCATCAGTCTGGGTAATAGATACTGTAGCTGAATCTGGATGCCTTTTCCTCCCACAAGCACTCTTATTCAGCAGAGTCATAAAAATTGGAGTCCTTCCCCTTCCTAAAATTTTCCAGCATGCTCAGAGGGTGTGTGTATGACTTTTGACCTCTCTTGAAGATAGAGAGATCTTGGCCCCACCTTTAATCATCTTTCTCCTTCAAGTAGCTGAGGTCAGGGTATACAGTGAGAGGGGATTAGAAACTATGGTGGGATGAAATTATGTCATGCCATTAAACAAGATTTCTCATTTACTTTTGATTTTGAGCATCATGGCAGCAACTCATGGCTTAATGAACTTTCAATGTTTTCTGCTCATCTAACACTGTGTCGGGCAGCAAGGTCCTCACGGTTGATGCCATTTATCTCAGTATTAGGAACCCCTTCATTCAGCAGCTTCTTTTCCACATTGCCTTTTGGCCAGAGCTACAAGGCTTGCCCCCTCTTGCAGACTCAGGCTTGGCTTGCACAGTAGCAACCTTCTTTGAGGATGCCACCTTCATCCGAGCATGTGCTATACTAGGGGTCAGCAAACTGTTGTGGATCAAATCCAGCCTGCTGCCTCCTTTTGCAAATAAGTTTTTATTGGGCCTTAGCCAGTTTGGCTCAGTGGATAGAGCTTGAGCCTTCGAACCAAAGGGTCCCAGGTCCGATTCTGGTCAAGGGCACATACCTTGGTTGCAGACTCCTCCCTGGCCTGGGCCTCGGTCGGGGCTCGTGCAGGAGGCAACCAATCGATGTGTTTCTCTCACACTGATGTTTCTCTCTGTCTTTCTCTCTCTCTTCCACTCTCCCTAAAAACCAATGGGAAAATATCCTCAGGTGAGGATTACCAAAAAAAGCAGTTTTAATTGGAACAAAGTCATGTCATTCGTTTACATACTGCTTCTGGTTGTTGTGTGCTACAGTGGCAGAGGTGAGTAGTTGCAGCAGAAACAGTACAGCCCACAAAGTCTAAAAAATTTACTTCTTGGCCCTTTACAGAAAAAGTTTTTTGATCTCTGTGCCACTCTATTACCAAGACAACATCCCTTAAGAACTTGCCCAGTTTTAACAAAAGGGCTAAGAAGATTGTTCCAGGGTTCTGGGGCTGGAAAATTTTTGATTTCTCTGCTTCAGTTTCTCATTCTCAAGTAGGTCATGTTCATTAGCATTGTAAACCCAACTCAGGGCAGTAAGCGCCCAAATACGAGTCAATGTCTCAACTGTGCTCTAAGTGCCCATCAGCAGATGAGTGGATTAAAAAAACTGTGGCACATCTACACAATGGAATACTACGCTGCGGTAAAAAAGAAGGAGTTCCTACCATTTGCAACAACATGGATGGAGATGGAGAGCATTATGCTAAGCGAAAGAAGCCAGGCAGAGAAAGATAAATATCATATGATCTCACTCATTTGTGGAATATAATGAACGGCATAGACTGATGAACAAGAACAGATCCAGAGACTGGGAAACGTCGATCAGAACGTCATACCTCAGGGAAGGTAGGGGAGGGTGGGGGTAAGGTGGAGAGATCAACCAAAGGACTTGTGTGCATGCATATGAGCCTAATCAATGGACACAGACAACAAGGGGGTGGGGCATAAGTGGGGGTGGGGGGTTATGGGGGAATAAGGACACATATGTAAAAAATAAAAATTAAAAAAAAAATTTAATTATAAAAATAAAATATTAAATCTAAAAAAAAAATGTCTCAACTGTGCTTTCCCACAGCAGATTGTCTTTCTCAGGAAAATCTCAACTCCATAAGAAGGCCAAAGCTCCCATATAGCAGCCAAAACCCAAGGTAAAAAAAAAAAAAAAAAAAAGTTTTTTTAATCAGAGACCTTTCACTCTTATCTCCAGTAGATCTAAGTTGGACATAATAAACTGCAGGGGAGGTTGAGCCATAAGTCTCAGCTATTGCCATTCTCTCTAATACACACCACCCCTTATCTCCCAAGTGGCCAGCCAAAGTTTTAATGATTTCTGCCCATAGCAATCACACATTTCCCTCCTTTCTTGCTCAGTGTTGGTGTGCATCTCTGTAACTGTTGTCTGAAAGGAATGGAATCTCCTTCCCACTCAGAAAGAATCTTAATACTAGCTGTTACAATGGGATGGACTTGGGATTGACAGTTGGATTGGTGACAAAGTTCTGGGCAAGAGTTAGCAATAACCAGGCACCATTCAGGCTGCTATCTTTTAACTTATTTCCTAGTACTTAGTCTATAACCATTTCCCCAATTTCTCCTCAACAATGAGGACTATTTATTGTCCCAGTGACCACACAATTTAGTAAATGTGTTTGCTACCAATTTTATGGACTTTCCTCAAATCCATTCTTAAACCCATAAGGCTCTCATATTGCCTCTTCCAGAAAGTCATGTGTGGAGTTTTTTTCAGCATCCCATCCTCATCAACAAAACTGTTAAGAAATGAAAGGGTCTGATATTGTACCCTACTTATAAGCTAACAAGCTAGCCTGACACCGATTCATAGAGGCTGGAAGGAGACCCAAGACTCCTGGGTCAGAGATGAAAGATCATTTATTCCTCACATCAATAGCAAGCCAGAATAACAGCATTTTGCACCAGTTCCCTGAACCCCAATACCCACCAGGTGGTGTGAAGAGAGCCAGAGGACACCGGCACATGCAATAACAGGTGTTAAGAGAAGAACCCTGAGCTTAACGAATGTGAGTCTCTCATCCTTACTAACTTACTTTCCCTTTGCTCATGAGGATGACACTATCTCTATCTTCCAAGCTTATAAGCAAACTTGTCCTTTGCTTGAAATGAGACACTAATATCTTCCAAGGCTGTTTGCTATACAAACAACCTTGAAAAGATGGTTCAGAACAATAGGCTCAGAAGATGTGCAGAAACATGACAAACCCATAGAGAGTTGTCTCCCAACAGCGTACAGATTGAGAAGGATTTACTGCGCCCAGGCTCAATGAGATGATCAATTAGTGATTTCTGCCACTAACACTTGCAGAATTTATGCTACAGATTTTATATCACATGATTAGTTGCCAAAAAAAATCTAAAACATCAGAGTTGATTGGCAAACATAAAAAAAGATATAAAAATAGATTTCCAATATACCAGTAAGAAATAGTTAACTAGTTTGTAAATACTATAATGAAAAAAGATGACATTCAAAATAGCATTGAAAAACATAAAATATCCAGAGGCAAGGTTAACAACAAATATGCAGGACTAAATAAAAAGGATCATAAATTTTCACAAAATGACATGAAAATTAGAATTGAATCAGCTGAGAAATATCCTATGTTCATGGGTAGGAGAATTCACTACAGTAAAGATATCAGTTCTCATAAAAATCATTTATACAATTAATGTCATTCTAGTCCCAATGATTTCATTCTAGTCCCAATGATTTGGGTGTTCGTGTTTGCAGAGGGGAGGGGTGATTATCCAGGGTAACACTTGCTTGTACTGATTGAGCCCTAGATTGATGGGTTGTTCTGGTCATCATTAGTTGGCCATCCTACCTGGTTTGCCAAATTTGCAAAGCAAGTTCTTGATCTGCAACTCTCTGTGACTTGGGGAGGGCATTAGTACAATAGATTCCTTCAAGTTCTGCTTCCTCTCTCACTAAGAACAGGCTCTATAGCTGCAGTCCCTGAATCCTTAGCTAAAAGGCCAAAGCCAAAGCACAAAGCCCTCGTTTTTAAGGTTTGCTCTATTGGACTTTCCCACTGTCCTGCAATTGAATCTCCAGAACAGACCATATGTATAATGAATAAGGGAGCAATAGAATTGGAATTAATTATGGTTCCAGCACCAATGAATCTCTGGTAGAAGTTGAATGAGAACTTTTAGTGCCCTGTATTTTCATCTTGTAGCACCAACTAAAATGCACCAATGAAACTGTTCTAATGCCCAGCGCATGCCCACTCCTTCCCAATTCCAGAGTTCTGCTGACCTGAAAATGATCAGGAAAAAGTTTGAGTCTCCTGCTCTCCTACCCATGGGATGTTGTCTATTCTCCAGATTCCTCTAATGCTAACACAACAGCTATCCCCACAATGAATTCCATACCCACCTGCATCTCCTTTGCCTAACACCTGAGACAAGGAAGAAAAGCCCTGGGAGCAGGGGTCGCATCACAGGAAATTAAATCTTTCTCCACCCTCTGCACTCACCATAAAGCAGGGGAGAACATCCCCATCTAGTATAACAGTCAGGAAAGCATGTTCCTGCTCCCTGGTTTCCATGACATTACCTCAATTCACATAAAAGTGCAAACTTATCATGTTGTAGGAAGTTCCAAACAACAACACCAAAAATCCCACATGATCTGCTTCCAACTCTGATCACATTTATGCAGGGCAGCCACATAATTTATGGGGTCCAGTGCAAAATGAAAACATAGGTCCTCAATACAGCAAGAGCAGAACATTCAACCAAGTGTGAAGCCCTTCTGAGTGCAGGGCCCTGTGCAACTGCGTAAGTTGCATATCCATGAGGCCGGTCCTGTGTTTACATTTTAGCATTGCCCAGCGTTTGCTGATTCAAGTTGACTCCTGTTTTCTGCAGGTTTTATGAGGTTAAGCCCCAGCTTGTGTCAGCAACAAGGTTGTAAAAAAAAAAAAGAAGAAGAAGAAGAAGAAGAAGACTAACTCCCTCAATTGCTATGAGTTCAGACCTGCGGTGGGTAATGTTGGGTGGAGGGCAAGAATCTGTGTCCAATCCAATTATTGTTGAAGCAGCAATAGCAAGTGCTTGCAGTTATAGCCCTGTTGACCCAGCCCTGTTCGAGATGTGTGACTTCAGGAACTTGTCACACTGCCATAGAAGTAGGACTTAAAAAGAACAATCAGACCATCCCGCGGGGGTCTCGCTGGATGACCATGGGGCAGGAGGACCAGAGAGGGGATTCCAGCTTTAGAGATCAATGTCCCAGACTGACAGCTAACAGATTCCATACAGCCTACAGAAACATTTATTGGCTTATAATATTTTTAAACTCTAAAATTTCACCTTAAAATCTGGATCTCTGTCTTTAATAAATAATCAGAAGAGCTAGAATCCCTGTGTTCAATTTTAGTTGGTTGTTGCATGGCACCAACCTGCTAGAATTGAGGAGCCACTGTCCTTAGGCTTGGCATATACTCCCCAGGTCCCTGCAGTCCTCAGCCTTCCCTATTACGCATTTTACCTGCCTGACTCTGATCTTGACTATCTGACCCTTGGTCCTTCATGGGTCCTTCTAACTCTGAGAAGCCACTGAAGGTCCAGTCTCTATCATGGACCAACACTGAATTGAGTACAAGTATAATGTAATTTACACTAATTTCTACGGTCAACTTCAGATTTTCTGAATGCAACATGAACATGAGTATAAAGTACTATGTAAGATGATGATGATGATGATGATGATGGTAGTGGTTGCCACTGTTAAGCACTTATCAGGCATAGTTTAAAGGCTATACTGTATATTATCTCATTTAATCCTGATGAATGTGTGGAGCCCTGATACAGATACTATCTGATTTAGGTGTCACCTACTTTTCGCCCAACTTCAGCCAACAGATGAGACACTCCTTCCTGTCACTATATTGGGGCTCACCAAACCCTACTAAGCCAACAGGACACTGTGTAATATACCACCTTAGCAACTAGGTCATCTTCCCCTTCCCCACCTATCTGGGTTGTCAAGCACTATCCAGCCAGAGTCCTGGGTCCACTCACTTTGTGACCTTTTCATGATGGAATCTCTGAGTCCTATATCCACTGATTAGAGGTCTGTTCCCCCAATCCAACCTATCTTAGGGAATCACCCACAATGGGGAATGGGCAAAGCCTAAGTGAGTAGACCATGGGAAGGATCTCTACAAAGAGCACACATGAGCCAAATCTGACTGATATTCTGACCAACCAACTTTCCAGACTCCAGACCAAGGAGAATGTTTTCTTCTCCTCCCCCTATGCTGTTGTCCTTTCTGTCTGCCCCAAGTCCTGACTAGTTGATGCCCAAAAGAAATACTTACAAGTTGCCCCCTGAGATACTGTTCTTCCCCTTCAGGCTACCCATGGGAGGTCCTTCCTTCAAAGCCTCAGGACACCCTAGGCCCAAGGGGCCTCGTAGGCACCTAATCTGGTAGTAGGAAATTTTATTCCATGTCTATTTGGGGGTGCAAACCTGAGTAAGTTTCAGATCCTCACACTGAGCCTGTGTTTATCAATGTTTCTGCAAGATTATAGCTCAAACACATACCCATGTTCTTTGAAGCATCTGTTCTTTGAAATTTTAGGACTAGATGAACATGCTGGGTTCCTGGACAAAACAAGATTAGGGTCCCCACAAGCTACCAAGGCCACATAATGGAAAGACTCTGTCTTCTTCAGGTGAGGGCCTCCCAAGTGTGGCTGCACCAAAAGTGGGGATGCAAAGCCCAAAATCTGCTCAACATCTGAGCAGGCTCAGGGTCTTTATCAGTTCCAGCAGAGGTGATCAGACGACAAGAAACTGTACTGTGAGAGCTGGACTCACCAGAGTGATTGATAGAGCAATATCCCATGTTAACTCCCAGCAGGAGGGTCCTCCCTGAAAGAACCCATGCTGGTCATCAGCACTCAGGAGGCCAGTGGCAAGTTCTCTTCTAGGTGAGCAAAGAACATGAGCCAGGGCAGCTGATGTTCTTTTGGAGAATTACTTTTCAGCTCTGGTTGTTTGATGAATCGCCTTTCTCCACTGAAAGGAATTTTAGTCTGCGGAACCAGTGCAGGTCATCTGAAGTCAGATCACGCTCTCTTCGGGCAGCATTAGAGGAAGTCTTTCATCTTTCAAATTCTTAGTCTCCTGTGTTCCTTTCTCAATATTCCTTATCAGTTACCTTATCTTTCAAAGGCCACTGCCATTATGTGATCTCGTGTTACAGTTTCCTAGATTACCACTTGTTCTACATCAGCTTCATTTGTGACGGCGGCTTCCCAGAACATGAGCAAGGAAAGCCATCTCCCAGTCACAATGACTTATGACTAACTGCTCCAAGCCATCGTGTTTTCACTGTTGTAGCTTCAATATCCCTGAATGGCATTTCTTAGCGTATTCTCCAGAGGAGATGGCTAGAAGGTAATTGAAAGAGATCAGGAACCAGAATTGGAAGACCTGATAAGATAGTCTCCTTGGAAAAGGTTCTCTATTCACTGTTATAAAATGGAGATAGAAATAACTTGTATGCTTATTTTATTATCAAATGAAAAAGCTCTTTGTAAAACAAAGGTGCTAATTACTAGTAAGTGTTGGGATTATGACTTGTCTGGGGAGGCTCAGTGGATTCCAACTCAAGCCCACAGACTCTGGGACCCTTGTCTGCACCTCTATCTTTTGCTGCTTCTCTCTTAGCCAGCGGCAAAGCATGCCCTCCACCCACACCCCACACTATACTCTGGCAACCAAAGGAGCCAGAGATAAGTAAGGATAGGGGAGGGAGATATGAACATACAAATGAGAGTAGCAAGCCTAGGACTACAAGTTCTTCAGTAGTGATCTGTTTGGAGAAGTGTGTCTCAGCCAGCACCCCAAGACACAAACAGAAAGTAATAGAAAACCACTAGATATTGCCATCTCTCAAATCTGGGTCCCCATTACCTATTAGCTGTGAAATCTTGGAAAATTCAATAAACTTCTCTCAGCCTTATAATAAAGTAGAAATAAAACACTTACCTACAGGGCTTTCCTGAGAATTCGACAAGTTGAGATATGTAAAGCCCATAGGACAAAACCTGGCCCACAGAAGATGCAAGGCACAGCCATTTAAAATAAAACCCCTTCTTTTTATCTATTTTCTAGGGTGTAAGATAGATATAAGAACTAGAAAAGAAAAGTGATCTGGATGGGATTTTGACTGCTTCAAGTTTCCTGAGGCCCTATGTGGTGGCTAAAGTGGGGTAGCAGGGAAAGGTGGGGGGAGTAATATATAGCAGGAGGCTGAAAAACACGCATAATTTAAACTTTTTTAAAAAAGTGTTCATTTGAAAAATCAGAATACAATAAATTCTTCATAAGTGGGGCTCACTTATTCCAAATCAGAGCTATCTGATCACGGCCGAGTTAAAATTCCCTCAAGTGCTATCTAGAAAGAGAGGTTTCCTCAGCAATTTAATCATGAAAACAAGATGCAGGGTCAGGGAGGGTTTGTCTATAACCTACTTAGGAAAAACTGTTCTGAAGAACTTTAGTACTTTAATCACTTTAATTGTTTGCATGACAATTAATTGGTACTGCTAATTATAAATGAGTTATCTGTTCATTACAGCAAGCTTAGACGAATGTCAACTTAAAAGCACTTAGCCGTTAACGTGGACTGCTGTGTTATTTGCAAGTAAAAACTGCATTCCTTTAAAAATGTCTATATTATAAGCACAAAAATTATTTACAATTTATTTTTTCACAAATTCTGACTCATTCCAGAATGAATGATGTAACATGTAGGCTGATGTAACAAGATTTTAGTAAATGAAACTTGAACTACAAGTGGTGAGAATGGCAAATCTTCCAATGAGAAGAGTTAGAGACATTTCAGTAGATGGAGACAAAAGCAAAACCATGGGGGAGATGTTTTGAGCTGTGTGTGTAATCTGAGGGTAAAAGTTGAAGAATGGAGAGAGAGAGCGAATAAAAATTATATATACTAGAGAAGATAAAGGAAGCCAAGTAGTGATGGTCCTAGCAGTGGGTTCTGAGGTCCCTGTAGTGATTAGCCTTTGAAAGGAGCAGCTTTGTTCTGATTCTGTATTGCTATATAACAAGTACCCCAAAATTGAGTGGCATAATACAATCTTCTTGTTTTGCTCTCATTTGATATTATGGATGAGAAATACAAGAAGAGCTCAACTGGGCTGTTTCCCTTCGAGCACAGATTTTCAGCTGAGGCAACTGGGACAGAATGATCCACTTACAAGATAGTTTCTTCACTCACATGTGCAGCACCTCTATGCTCCTTGGCCCCTCTCTCTCTCTCTCCATAGCATAGAGCAGTGATGGCGAACCTATGACACGCGTGTCAGCACTGACACGCGTAGCCATTTCTGATGACACGCGGCCGCTGAGGCAGCCGCATGCTGAGGATGAAACATTTGCTGCTCCTGAGGATGAAACATTTGCTAAATAATGTTTTTTCCTCAAAGTGACACACTACCCGAGTTATGCTCAGTTTTTTGGCGAAGTTTGACACACCAAGCTCAAAAGGTTGCCCATCACTAGCATAGAGGTTCTCTACATATGGATTGAACTTCTCGAAGCATAGTGACTTCAGGATAGGTGAACTTCTTGTGTGGAGGCTCAGGGCTCCAAGGGACCAAGGCAGAAGCTGCCAGACTTCTTAAACTCTATACCAAGAATTGGCATGATGTCTCTTGTGCCCACACTCTATTAGGCAAGGCTGGCACAAACCAGGCCAGGTTCAAGGAAAGAAAATGAGCCTTATCTCTTGATGAGAAAAGTATCAAAGGATTTGCAGCCATATTTAATCCACCACAAATCCACCATGAGACTGGATGAAGTGATATATGTAAAGTAGAGAAGGAAAACAATAAAGGTAGCCTTTTCATTTTCTTTAAAATAACAATTAAAAACTACTTTTTTACTTAAAAAGTAAAGTTAGAGTCCTGGCCAGTGTGGCTCAGTTGGTTGTAGCATCATCTCGTGCAACGAAGGGTCAAAGTTCAATTCTCAGTCAGGGCACATGCCCAGGTTGTGGGATGGATCCCCAGTCAGGGCACATACAGGAGGCAACAAATCAATGTTTCTATCTCACATCCATGTTTCTCTCTCTCTCTCCTTCTCCCTCTCTCTCTCCCTCTCCCTTCCTTTGTCTCTAAAATCAATAAAAAACATATCCTCAGATGAGGATTTTAAAAATTACTTAAAATAAATAAAAAATTTTTAAGTAAAGTTAGAGTAGTATACATTCTAAGTACTTAGAATCAGTAATGTAAACTAAGTCTTTCGAAGGAAGTTCTATGTTTTCTCCATGTTAAAGGTTTGCTTTGAATATGACCTCAATGCACACAATCCCCTTTAATGTGAACCAAAGTTAATCTCTATGTCCTTCTCTGGTGTAACTTCCTCCTCATGCTCCCTAAATGTAGATACCCACATTCAGTCCTCTGCTCTTTCTTCTGGTCTCTCTATCCTCTTCTTAGATAGATGGTCTAATTCTTTTCCACTTAGATCAGTCATTGCTTTCCTGGGATCCAATTCAGCTGCCAAACATTACCACCTAAATGCTGTCTCCCAATGTGTGAAGCCAGTTTATCACAAATTCTGTTCAACACTTTGACTTCCAATCTTCTTGCTCTCATTTTCCTTGTCACCCTGACTAAAACCTTGGCATGTTGTGCTGAAGGTGGAGTTGTCCTCCCTTTATCCTCTCCAACTACATATCCTTAGAGAATTAGTCACCAGGTCACACCAGTTCTTAATTTGTAGCATCTGTCTCACCCACTTCTCTTTTCACTGCCCTGCCTGATTGAATCCTTGTCACCATATGCCTGATACCCTTTGTATTACCCTTAAATCTACTAGTGGCCCAGTGCATGGATTTGTGCACATTGAAAGGAAATTAATTAGAATTCCTGGGGCAGTGCTGCGGCTCAAAGGGTTTCTGCAGGGGACGGAGTGGGCAGAAAAAGAAAGAAAATTCACACTCAGGTCTTCCAGCTCGGCTTGCAGCACTAGCTCTGGTGCAGGGACTAATGCAGGTAGTTCTGGGTAGTGGCCAGACACACCCTGGAGCCAACCTCCATGGTCCCTCCCCAGCAACGGCTTGAAGCGCATCTGCGGAGTGAGCGGAGGTCCCTCCAGCAGGTGGGGTCCTTCGGCCTGGCCTGCAGGGATCAGGCTAAAACCAGCTCTCCGACATCCCCCAAGGAGTCCCGGATTGCGAGAGGGCGGTTCTCAGGTGATGCACCCCGGAATCGGGCTCCCTCCTCTCTGGTTCCAGGTATGTCACCCAAGAACAACCGCTGCCAAGTCACCGCAGCTCGGCAGCTCCTGCGTTGAGCATCTACCCCCTCATAATCATTGCGTGTCATAGCTACTGGTCAACAGTCGGATGGTTGCTTAGCCTCCCTCGCCCACGCGTGTGCCAGTCTTTGGTCGCTACAGCGTTAGGGCCACAGGCCTTTTATGATATAGACTAGAGGCCCAGTGCATGATTTAATCATGCACCTAATGCACCAGCTGGCTGGCTGTCCGCTGGTGCACCAGGCCTTCCGAAAGCCTCCGGCGCGGCGGAGGCTTTCGAAAGGCCTTGTGCCGGAGCAGACAGACAGCCAGCTCCCCCGCTTTGGCTTTTGATCGCGGGGGAGCTGGCAGTCTATCCGCTGGTGCACCAGGCCTTTCGAAAGCCTCCGGCGCAGCCATGGCACAGACGCTGAGCTCGCGGCGCCACTGGCACCGCGAGCTCAGCGTCCTGCTGGCCCAATCAGCTACCCCGGCCACCCTGAGTCCCGCCCCCTGCGCCTCCTGCTGGCCCAATCGTGGGCGTAGCGGAGTGATGGTAATTTACATATTACCATTTTATTATGTAGGATTATAGACCTCCCTACATTCTATACCCCCTTTTCACACTCCTGCCACATTAATGCCTCTTCCAGTTTAGCAATTACATGTCACATTCCTACTCTTTTTGTATTACCCTTAAATTTTTAACATGGTTACTTAACAAAGTTAATCAATATATCTATTCCCCTTCTGAATAATAAAAGCACTTTAAATGCCTTGAATTTCCAATCACCTTCCTCTCCTCTTACATGTTATTTCCATCCAGTGATCTAGTTCTAAGATGCTTTTATATTCTCTTAGTCAATATTATTATTTCTTTATTGTCAATAAGTATTTAGATTTATGCACATATTTAACAATCATTTGTTCATCATTACTTCTTGCATTTAATTTTATTCTTCATGAAGTGCATCCTTTTTATACCAGTGGTTCCCAAACTTAACATCACACTAGAATCACCAGGGATATTTTTTAAATCCTAATTCCCAGTCTGTATCTCAGAACAATGAAATATAAATATCTGGGGATAAACATAGGCATCAATATTTTTGTTTCTCCTGGTGATTCCAATGAGCAGCCAGATCTGAGTGCCTCTGTTTTAGAAAGTCCTTCAGCAAAGTTCTCTTAGCAGTAATTCTTTTCTATTTTGTCTGAAAACATTTATAAAGATATTTACTTTCATTACAAAATTATGATGAAGCTAAATATAAAAATTCTATATTGACAATTATTTTCTTTTAGTAAGTAGGAGATGTTATTCCACTGTCTTCTGGTTTCTATAGTCCCTGTAATGAAATCTGATGTCAGTCTAATTTTGTTCCTTAGTATGTAATCTTCGTTTGCTTTATAGTTGTTATATTCTCTTTGTCTTTGAGATTTTCAAGTTTCATTAATATGTATCTGAATAGGAAATTAATTTTACTAAAAAATAAAAAGGGTTTAGAATTTACTTTATTTCCTGATTCTGAACATTTATGTCTTAAAACATTTTGGAAAATTTGCAAGGCATAATTGCTTCCAATATTACCTTTCCTTGCTTTTTTTTCCTATTATGTCTTCAAAAATGCAATTTTATGTATCTCAGTCTTTCTTATTGTATTCTCCATGTCTCTTAATCTTATCTTCATATTCTCCTTCTTTTTATCTCTCTTCAAAAATCTTCCAACTTATTTATGTTTTACTCCTGACTACTTACCCTGTTTTTTGAGTTTTTATTATTTTGTTCTAACCTCCAGAAGTTCTATTCTAGTCTTTATAAAACTGGCTGATAATTATATAGACTCTATTTCTTTATCATATTTTTATTCCTTCTTTTGTGTTTTTAATCAATTTAACAACTTTATTTAGAGAAAGTATCCAGTAATTCTGTAGCTTCAGGGATTTCTTTTGTCCCTTGTGGTGGGCTGTCCACTTGTGATGAATTGGTTCTTTGTGTATGTTGTAATTTTGAATTATGATCTTGAGTTTATCAGGATTTTAGCTGCAGGAATTTTGTACAATCTGAATTTAAGGAATGCCCTTTCCTTAGTGGTATCCCATAAGTTTTATTAGTCTGTTATTAATTTCCTATTAATCTCTTTTCTTGGATTTCTTTGCTGGATCATGCAAGTAAGGATAATAAGATGGTCCTTGTGAGTTCTCATGAGACACATTTTTCCCCTAGGCAAAACCAGCCAAGTGTCTTTATAGGGTTTTCTGTTTTGTTTTGCTTTGTTTTTCACCTGTAGGCAGATATTTTCAGCCACCATTTCACTGAAAGTGCAGACCTTTCAGGAATTTAAATGGGAAAGAAGGGGGATCAGGGTCTCAGTTCAAACACCCTGCTGCAGGAATACTCAAGACCTTAATTCTTTGTGGTCTTCAAATTGAAGCTACCTGCTTACTAAGACTGGCAACACATCCTAGGACAGCTGAGGTGAGTACCTACTTGCTACTCTAATTTTCACCTTCCTTTTCATGTGATGGTCTTTGAGGCTTTCTTTTCCTAACCTCCTGAAAATTCTGATATTCACTTAAAAGAATGTTCATTCTATTTTATTAAATATTTTAATTTTTTTGTTGTCAGAAAAGACTTTTAGGGTAATTCACGTTGTCAATAAAGTTCACCGAGTTGCCATAAATGGAAAAATGGATTGCAATTTGCACTGTTGCTCATATTATTGGACAAGCAACATTATTTGTTAATTTATGTAAGTCAAACAAATGAGCAGGGACTTTTTTTTAATTTACAAAGAATTTTCTTTTTTAAAGAACCTTCCAAAAAAGAAAAAAAAATTATTTTGGCTTGACACTAAAAAATTCTTTTCAAACTTTATTAAATACTGACGGGTTTGTTTGAAAGGCAATTGTGAGGTTTCCTCCTACCCTTCACTCCTTAAGAATCATATAAGGCATCTAATGGGTCAATGTGGTCACTCTCAGAGTTAAAGCAACCTAGAAAATGGTCTTTGGACATTATTCTATTCTAGTACTAAAGCTCATAAAACCAGAGTGGGTATTTTGTCTATTTTGTTAATGACTCACGATGAATAGCTCTGAGCAAATTTAACTTTATATTCCTGATGGTGAGATATAAACCTGGGTAGACTTAATTTGCCTCCCATTTCATAATTTATTTAGTGAAACATCAAAGGTGTGGATAAAATTTAACAAGGGAAAAATAGTGATGTTGGTAAAAAAAAGAAGTTTTACAATAAAAATCTGAGGATTTCAGTTATTCAAATTATTTCTAATACAAATCAGCTCGGCTCATTGGAATGAAAAAGTGTTTCTAGTTAGTGGTTTTTTTGTTTGTTTGGTTGATTGGTTTGGTTTGTGTGTGTTTTTTATTATTGATAGCGCCCACATTCTCCTTTCATCCTCCTATATTTTGCTATGGCCATAGCCTCCCTTTCTGTACTATCATATCCTCAACTCCAAATTCTATAGGGTTTCTCCCTTTCTTCCTTCTGATATGTAAGAAAAGCCAGCCCAAGCAGTGAATTGACAGCAAAGAGAAATTGGTACAGAGGCTGCAGAATTTTCACCCTACAGAACCCACACAGAAGTATGGCACAGTTAATTACCTATTGCTCTCTGCCACCCTCCAACCAAACCCTCAGCTCTGTAAGAGAGGGAGCCAAGTTCTTATGACTCTTGCAGGTTACCATGACTGGCTCAGGGCTGGCTCCAATCTTTAAATCATTATCTTTGATGATAATGATTGTCTTGGTTATAACCATCATTATTATCAAACTCCTGACATCTATTGAACACATGCTTTTCAGATTCAGTTCTGAGTCCACAAAATAATCCTGAGAATTATTATTATTATTATTATTATTATTATTATTATTATTATCATCATCATTATTATCTTTTTATATAAGAGAAAGCAGAGTTTCAGAGAGAATAAGTAATTTGATCAAGGTCACTCAGAGTATAAATAATTGTCTATATAACATCTTTGTAAAATGTTCTGGGCAGAAAAATATTGTAAAGCATTCCCATGAGGTAGAAAAATTAGAAAAATGTGCCCTTCCCGTGGGGTGGGCACCGACCCATAGACACTCAGGTTGGTCAGGGGGCACTGGTAGGATTTCAGCCTCCACTTCTCCCCTCAGAGAGGAGCCTTTGTGCAGTATACAAGCCATGCAATAATATGTTCACACCCACAAGTCTCTGATTCCAAGCCCCATGGTATGGTCTTTCCAACCACTGTGATTTGTCAGTGATGCTCATTCATGATTCAGTGTTTGTCCCCAAAATGGTTAGAATTTTGCTTGTTTCCTATCAGTCATTTCTAAACAATCTGAATTTTTCTTTGTGGATAGTTTGAATTGCTTGAGGTTTGGATTATGATGCTTCATTCCACTCATCCATCAATGTCCACCACTAAAGACTCAGTGCTCTCTTTCCTTGACCATTTTCCTGGTGATTGAGAATGGGTGAGAAAACTGTGGATGATACAACACCAGCCTTCACCACCATAATGGTAAGGTTTCCCACCCTTATCACAACTAAGCAAACCACACCTCCTACCTCTCTAGTACAAACATTGGCAATATGGCTGCCCAACTCCAGCCCTAAACAAGCACTTGCTAACGGAAACCCTGACAAATCACAAGGCACAGGCAGCAATAGCAGGCACCAGGGTAATAATTTATTTTTAATGCCATGCTGTCTTTAACGGTGCAATTTCCTCCAGGGTGTTTGCTTTGAGATTGCAAGATAATTACATCTCAGAAATCAGGCTAATTACAGTTAACAGCCTGAAAACCAAAGGAACCCTTCCCTCTACCCCCCTCCCCCACCTTTCTTTTCCACTAGAATACTACACAAAATCCAGTTAAAGCGTGCAGCATCATTTAGGAAACCAATTTGGCTACAGCTTAGAGATTCATTCTCCCTTCCTTGCAGAACATGTATAACTTTCACTGATGTGTGTCACAGGTACCCGAGCAACAGCCTCGGTGATTAGAATAAATAATGGCACTATAGAAAGGAAACAATGACAGCAATTTTCCAATAGAGAAGAAAGTCTAACTGTTTCTGGTGGAAAACCAAGGTCTGAATGTGGATCCGTGCTGCAAAAATAAGATTACCTGTGGCCTCTAGATACTCCTTAGGGTCTTTTGGAGTAAATAATCAACCAATGTGGGGCATTTGTAGAATTTAGGAACTGAAGGATATGAGAATTATCTAGACAATTTTCATTATTTCTAAACATTAAAAAATGCAAAGCAATGTATACTAGTCATTAAAGTCTTCAAGGATGATGATTCTATGACCTGGTCATTCACTCAGAAAACATTTTTAATCCTCTCAAAGCACCATGCACTTGGAGTGGAAATGCAAGGGGATTTCCTGTTTTATAACCCTTACATCAGAAAGTTCTCCCAATCTTAAACTTATCTTGATGCAACTTCAGACTTTTTCTTCTACTATGTTTTTAGCTGAGATAAAGACTCTCCCAAATAGATAGAGCTGCTCCTACCCTCCCCTTTGCATGATATAACTTCCACTCCAAGTACTTCCCAACTTTTTAATCATTTGCATATTATTTCCTGGTTTGTCTCCAGCTTCTAATAGCTTATAAAATGTGGAAGCCAAACACCACAAATAGCTCTGGCTCAGTTTGGCATCTCATCAAAGCTATGGCCTAGATTTTCTTTTCTCCATTTGTGGGAAAAAGGAGACTGTTTTGGAGAAGGAAAGAGAACATCCAATATTCTGAATTTCCACATGAAATTCATTCCTGGTTCTGTAGTCCCTCCAGAACTTACCTACCAGACATCATAGTCTTGAGCATAACTTCTCTTTCAGGCTTCAGCAGAATACCAGTGATGCTCCTCTCCATCCACATCTTATTCAGAAAAGCAGCAGCATATTGGCCCTTCTATCAGCATCCTTGCTAGAGGCTCATCATGACTATTAATGTAAAATGTGCATGCAAATGGCATTTCTCATAGTAACAACTCCCTAGCAACACTTCCTGATTTTATTCATTCTTTTAACAAATCCTATTGAGTACTCACCATGGGGGAGGGGACACCACCATCTTTGTTCCTATTCTCTTATTAGCTCTCCCCTTACAGAGGAGGAATTACTAAGCTTGATTGATCAGAACTTTCAAGAGCCACTTTTTACTAGTGGGCAGGGTTACTTTGCTCCAGAAGGCAGCACTTGGGTGTAGTGTTTACCTTTCTGCCTCAGACCAGATAGGTCTTGGTCCTAGAGGTCGGTCAGCCGTCCTTCTCAGCCTTCCTCTTTTACCCCCAGGGCTGACTTGGAAATGTCCCCTTTTGGGACAAGCTGCTCTTTGTCTTTGGCATGCCTGAGCATTATGATCCTAAGATTCAAGTTAAGGGGTGCTGGGTAGGTGAGAGGCCCCACTTTTTCCTCAGACCTAAGCCATGTCTCCCCAGTTTTATCAGAGTCCTAACCTGAGAGTTACTGGGTGTTTGCCTGCGTAGTACTTTTCAGCAGTTTCCCCAGGAACACCTCGGAAAATAGGGAAGATTAGCAGAGTGTGACTTGAGTATCTACACTATGAAATCATCACCTTAGCCAAAACTTCACCTCTAGTCTCTGAAATTTACCTGGTGCGGGGCACCAAGGAGGCAGATGTATGCAGTACAACCCTCTCCTCCACAAGCTTGGAAGTGAGGTTTCCATTGCCATTAGCTGAAAGAACTTTTATCCTTTATAAGAGAATATTTGATATGAAATCTAAGTAAGGTTTAAAAGGGATCTGATTGTGGAAATTTGGGGATTTGCACAGTGAGGTCAGAGCACCTGTGTTATGAGCTTAGGACTCTCTTATTTATTTATTTATTTATTTTGGCTCTGCCTCAGAAACTTTACTAACTAGTAAAAGGAAAAAAAATTAATGGGCAACTAAAGGATATAATTCTATGACAAGTACAAAATGTCCAGGCATAGTTTTGGAGAAATGGAAACTACCAGCCGGTGATTGACTGGCTGTTTTTAATGGAAGAAAAGAGCTCAGAACCAAGGAGTATGTAACTATGATAACGTCCAGACCCAGGAGGGTATAGGCCACTCACCACACACACCTCCCAACACACTTTAGCCTCCAAATGAGAGAGGTAGAGGCAAAAGTGTGTGAATGAACTTATTTTAGTTTATTATGGCCTAAGGAGGAAAGTTCCTACGGAAAGGAACCTGTGGGGATAAATGACATGATGAATGGTTAAGTCTGTTTCCTTCAGAGGTGTTTTCATTTCTAGTCACTCATTCTTTTGAACAACTCTTTAGGGCAAGTGAAGGGCAAGTGTTACTGCATAACAAGAAAACTATTTCTGAATTGTGCTCATAAAGTTCAACAGTCAACCACAGTTAGCCTACACTTCCATGAGCTGAGAAAAATCCCATTATTAAGGTCTCTGCTGGTCACATGAAGTCGGCAGGACACAGTGAGTGGTTCAAACTAAGCGGTCCAACTGTGACATTACAAGATGCAGGATGAGAAAGAGTCCAATAAAACTCTGGGAATAGAATCTTAGTTGGATTAAATTTTGGTTGATATTATAGGTGAGGAGGAAAATGATTTGTATAAAATTTTAAATTCTTTGAAAATTCTAATTCATATTATAAATTTGGGGTTCTGTTAATTCTCTTAATGCTTTAGCTATTTCAAACCATTTAAAAGAGAAAAATTGCATTTTAAATATGTCTCCTTTGGATCACATGACTTAGATCATATAACTCAATGCAAATTGTCCAATAGCAGCTCACTTTATTTATTTTTTTAAATATATTTTTATTGATTTCAGAGAGGAAGGGAGAGGGAGAGAGATATAGAAACATCAATGATGAGAGAGAATCATTGATCAGCTGCCTCCTGCATGCCCCACACTGGGGATTGAGCCTGCACCCCGGGCATGTGCCCTTGACTGGAATCAAACCCGGGCCACTTCAGACCACAGGCTGATGCTCTATCCACTGAGCCAAACTGGCTAGGGCAGCAGCTCACTTTAATTGCAGGGGAAAACACAGGAGGAAAGCATAAAAGGACTGAATGCCCAAAGCTATAAGAATGGCAAATGGTATAAATTTTAGGAATGACCCAGGAACATTTTTAGATGAGGCATAAGCTAACCTAATAACTTCTTTTTCCAAAATTTCCTTGAGTTCACTTATAATCCCCTAAAGAAATGCCCCAGCAAGTCCATTCTCTTACAAAATTCAGTAGTGTGATGAAGGTTTGCCTTTATCAGGTTTCCCTCTGATCACTGTCACTGATGATTTTCTATTCATTCATTCATCAATTTATTCATTCAAGAAAATTATTTATCTCTAATTGGACCTCAGATGCACAGAATTGGATCATCATAACCCTTGATTGATGATCCTCTCATCATTGGTCCATGTCTGAGCTACTGTTATTTAGTTATTTTTAATAATATATTAAGCATTCAGAAATGCATCATCCAAAAAATAAAACTAGAACCTTGATAAAAAAATAAAACTAGATCTACATCTAACCATATGCTTCCCTTCCCCCTCATTACATCCTCCTGCTTCCTTTTCTCACCCAGGTTCATTCCCTTCCTTTTCTTTGTATATAATTTTATTGTATCTAATGTTATTATATATATATATATGTATATATATATACATATATATATACATACAAACATATTATGTGTACATATATGTACATACAAATACTGTTTTTAACTTCACTTTTTAAGGGAGTGTCATACTGTAACTAATATTTGGAAAACTACTCTTTTTAACATAATGTTATTTAGATTCATCCATATTGTTGCAAGTTACTGTGATTCATTTATTTTTGGATAATAGCAGGTAATAAATAATCTGTTGTGTGAACATGCTACCATTTATTCTCCCACTCTCATAATGTTGGGCTTTTACATTGTTTCCAGGTTTTTGCTATTGTGATCATTTTTGTATATGCATCCTGTTGTACATGTATATGAGTTTCTCTAGGATATATACATACCTAGGAATTGAATGCTGGCCATGAGAAATGTGAATATTCAACTTTAGAAGACAAGGCTAAACTCTAAGCTGATTGCATGTTTAACTTTAGGAGATGATGTCAACTCTTTTCCAAAATTATTTGTACTCTTACTTGGCATTGTCAGACATTTTAATTTTAACCATAAATAGGTATAAAATGATATCTCGTCATGGCTCTGATTTGCATTTTCCTGATCACTAATAATGTTGACATTATTTTACAAGTTTATTGGTCATATGATAATTTTTCTGTTCATGTGTTTTTCCCCATTTTTCTTTTAATATATTTTTATTGTTTTCAGAGAGGCAGGGAGAGGGAGAGAGAGATAGAAACATCTATGATGAGAGCGAATCATTGATCGGCTGCCTCCTGCACGCCCCACACTGGGGATTGAGCCCCCAACCCGGGTATGTGCCCTGACCGGGAACTGAACCATGATCTCCTGGTTCACTGGTTGACACTCAATCACTGAGCCATGCTGACCAGGCTCTCCATTTTCCTATTGGAGAGTGTGTGTGTGTGTGTGTGTGTGTGTGTGTGTGTGTGTGTGTATGTGTGTGCGCGCGCGCTTTACTTATTGATTTACTAGAAGCCCGGTGCACGAAATTCGTGCACGGCGGGGGGTTGTCCCTCAGCCAGCCTGTACCCTCTCCAATCTGGGACTCCTGGAGGGATGTCCGACTGGGCAGTCGGACATCCCTCTCACAATCCAGAACTGCTGGCTCCCAACTGCTTGCCTGCCTGCCATCCTGATTGTCCCTAACCGCTTCTGCCTGCCAGCGTGATCACCCCTAACCACTCCGCTGCCAGCCTGGTTGATGCTTAACTGCTCCCCTGCCAGCCTGTTTGCCCCCAACTTCCCTCCTCTGCCAGCCTGGTCACCCCTAACTGCCCTCTCCTGCAGGGTTGATCACCTCCAACTGCCCTCCCTTGCAAGCCTGGTCCCTCTCAAATGCCCTCCCTTGCAGGCCTGGTCCCTCACAACTGCCCTCCCTTGCAGGCTGGGTGCCTCCCAACTGCCCTCTCATGCTGGCCATCTTGTAGTGGCCATCTTGTGTCCACATGGGGGCAGGATCTTTGACCACATGGGGGCAGCTATATTGTGTGTTGCAGTGATGATCAATCTGTATATTACTCTTTTATTAGATAGGATAGAGGCCTGGTGCACGGGAGGGGGCCAGCTGGTTTGCCCTGAAGGGTGTCACAGATAAGGGTGGGGGTTCCCTTGGGGTGTGGGGCAGCCTGAGTGAGGGGCCTGTGGTGGTTTGCAGGCCGGCCACGCCCTCTGGCAACCCAAGGGGAGGCCCTGGTATCTGGAATTTATTTTCCTTCTACAATTGAAACTTTGTAGCCTGGGGCGGCAGCCATTTCTGGGGCGGCAGCCATTTCTGTGGCAGTTAATTCACCTTCTACAATTGAAACTTTGTAGCCTTAAGCAGGTGAGCCCAGCCAGGGTATGTGGAAAGCTTTGCTTCCCCTGTTGCCGCCGGCAACCCTGGCCTGCTCTCTCAAGCTCCATTCTGCAGCCATTTGTTTGAATTTACCTTCTATAATTGAAACTTTGTAGCTTGAGTGGAGGCTTAGGCCTGCAACAGCTATGGAAAGCTTGGCTTGCTCTGTTACCTAGGAAACCTTGCTCTAGGTAACAGAGGCTGTAGCCATCTTGGATTGGGGTTAATTTGCATACTCGCCCTGATTGGCTGGTGGGCGTGGCTTGGCTGGTGGGCGTGGCTTATGTAGCGGAGTGATGGTTAATTTGCATATTACCATTTTATTAGAGAGGATAGTTCTTTACATATTTTCATGTTAATCCTTTGTTCTATATATTATGAATATTTTTCTGAAGTGTATAACTTGTCTTTCCACTTCAACATTTCTTTAAAGCTTAATCCATTTGGAGCTGATATAGTGTAAGGCAAGAATCCAATTTTATCTTTTTCCATATGGATAATGGATAACTTTTTTTCCAGCCCAGCCCCATTTATTGTCACCTCTGTCACATATAAAAGTTTCATCTACAGTTCTCTAATCTGTTCCTCTGGTCTATTTGTCTGTTCCTGAACCAATCTACATTGTCCTTCTTCCCTGCCCCTCCTTTTCAGAAATATCCTGACTACTCTGGACCCTCTACCCCTTCATGTGCATTTTGGAATCATTTTATCAAGTACCATGAAAAACTATGGAATTTTGATAAGTAATATATTGAATGTACAGATAATAATTAAAATGTTATGATATTAAGTCTTATCCATAACACAATATCTTCCTTTCTTATTTAGGTCTTCTTTAATATATGTTAATAAAGTTTTGATTTTCCTTAGAGGTCTTTTACAGCTTATGTTATATTCTATGATAATTTTGTAGATATTGTTTTCTCTTTAATTTTGCTTTATATTTTTACTGGTATAGAGAAATGTAACTAATTTTATATTAATCTTATAATCAAACACCTTACTAAACTCTATTATTTTTATTAAACTGTCTGTAGAATAATTTAGGTAAATTATCATATAATCTGCAAATAAGACTTTTATTTCCTCTTTTTCAATCCCTGTACTTTTAACATTACCTTATTGAACTGTCTACAACCATCAACATAGTGGTAAAAAGAAGCGGTAACAGAGAGCATCCTTTTCTTATTTCTTTTCATTCTACACACTCATCCTGGGTGAGCTCCTCTGGTTAGGTGGCTTTAATCACTATCTAGATCTCCATCCTGGCTCATGTATCCAACTATGAATTCTGTACCTCTTGATCTTAATGTTCACAAGCACCTCAAACCCAATTTGTCCAAAACTCATCATCAACCCTCATCTCTCAACTGATGCCTACTCCTCCCTCATTTTTTTAAACGTTATCAATGACTCCACCATCTTTATGTGGCCCAAATAAAATAAAATAAAAATGTGAAGTCATTTCTGACTCTGCCTCTCCTACCACACACTTTCTCAGCCATCAAGCCCTCTTGATTCTTTTTTGTTAACACGCTAACCCAACCCTTTTTTCTACCCACTCTACAAAACTCCATCATCTCTCACCTGTTATCCTGCCATAAGTTCCCAAATTATTACCTGCATGCCTTCCACCAAACCCTCTTCCATGCCATGGCCAGGAAAATCTCTCTAAACTTAAATCTTCTCACACATGTTAAAATTCCTTAGGGGCTCCCCATGATTTATAGAAAAAAACGCTTAAATCCTTTACATGGGCAAGTGCCTAAAAGTTAGGCCCTTTTTTATCTGGCCTCCATGACACCTCAGCCTCATCTCCTGTTCTCCCTGCTCTAACACACTACTCTCTGGCCTTCCCGGGTCCTTGCAGTTCCACAAACTCCTGGTTCTCCTTCTCTTCAGGTTTTTGTGATGTTTCCTCTGGCAGTACTGTACTTTCCCGTCCCTACTTTTTCCCATCTTTATCTGGATGGCCCCCACTCATCCTTTTGGATTCAGCTTAGACCACACTTCCTCCAGGGAGCTTTTGCTGTGCTGTAATTGACCTGCCTGTTTTCCCCACTCTTTTAGGGAAGGGAAAAGGTTTATTTATGTTTCTATTCCTAGGGCCCACTGTAGTGCCTGACATAAGGTAAGGACTCAATGAATGCTTTGGAAATGTATAGTGAGTCAGTACTGCTCCCACCACCCAAATCTCTGATCTCTATTTGCTATAAATCCTATCTTTCAAAACCCCTTTCAACGCTTTCCTAACCTCCAGCTCCTCCATGACGTCCTGACCACTTCGTTTATATCTTTCTTTGGCACGTGTCCCACAGGACGTGGGTCTCTGTCTGATCCTCTTCACCAGCTGCTTGAAGGCAGAGGTTGTGCCTCATTCATCTTGGTGTCCTGCCACGTGTAGCCCAGAGCCTAGCACACGACTGATGCCAAATAGATATCTAAAGTAATGAAACTGAATTCCCTCCTGGAGCCACAACCCAAGCAGAGAACGTGTTTTGGATTCTTCTGTGGGCCGCATTAGCATTCAAAGCAGAAAGACTTCTGCCAGCATCTCCACCTGCACAGCCTTCCTCCTCCACCTCCCCAAATGCTTCTTCAGTTTAGGAACAGAAGTCTCCGAAACAATGTTATGCATTTTACGTCATGTTATTCATTTCATGTAATGTTATTCATTTCACAGGCAGTGCCTTTTTATCTTTCTGTTCTGTACTGCAAGGTGCATCTGCATGGCTTCTTGGCTTTGTTTAGAGCATTTTTTTTTTTTAAGGAAGAAGCCTTGATGTGGCATTTATTCACGGTTTTCCTTCCTAGAAATATCATCCCTCTCCTCTGAAGCTGTTTGTGAGTGTCACACTCTGCCATTTAAATATTAATGTTATGGAAACAGAGGAGAAAAATCGGTCTCTCGTCTGATATGCGACGTTGAGGGAAATTAAGATTAATAAATGGTGACAAGCTCTATAGAGGAAATAAAAGTTAAATTGCCTTGGACTATTTTCCGAAGTTGTTTGAGCAATGAGTATTATATTGAGTGCCCTATAACTGTGATCGTTCTAAAAGCCTGATTCCGGACTACAGATCTCAAATGATGACTCAAACCTCAGCATTCCCCTCAGAGCACTTGCATTCAGCAAGTTCATACGAAGGGGAGATCCCTTAAGGGGGGAAACTGAGAAATGTCTGAAAATTAGGCTTTTAAAAAAAAAATCTCAAGCCACTATTGTCCTGGGGAAAGACAAATTTTAGGTCTACAAATATAAGTAATAAACATGTCTCGCAGGTAAAAATATCTAGATAATTAACTAGAATTTTTCACTTCTTCGCTGAGATAAATCACATCATAGACACACTGACACACGGAAGGGGCCCTCCAGCTCCTGTCCCACCCCCTGGCCCTGCTAGGGCTATTGGTGAAATATAAGGCTAGGATTTCCAAAGTGTGGTCCCTGGACTAGCAATGCCAGCAGCATCTGGGAAGTTGTTAGAGAGGCAGATTTTCAGGCTCCAGCACAGACCTACTGAATCAAAAACTCTGGGAGTAGGGCTCAATCGCCTCTGTTTAACAAGCCCTTCAGGAGATTTTGAGGTGTCTTCACTGATTCTGAACTCTGGCTGCACATTAGTATCACCTGGAGAAGAAATGTTCTTTAAAAATCTGATGCCAGGGTTCTGTTCTCCAGAGATTCTGATCTGATAGGTTTGGGGCAAAGCCAGTGCACTGGTATGTTTTAAAAGCTCCCCAGTGACTCTAAAGTGCTGTCCTGTTTGAGAATCTGATCTCAGGCTCTGATTTCTTACTGTGGTGATGGCAACAATCTCAGAAATGGTTTGCTGGCTTCCGGTCTCTCCCTTCAATCTATTCTCCGCCCCTCCCTTTACATCCATCACCACCCAACCCAACCCCCAGGGATTCATCTCTAATCCAGTAGTTCTCAAACTTTACTATACATTAGAATCACCCAAAAGGATTGTTTACAGTTTGCTGGTCCCCAACTCCAGAGTTTCCGATTCACTAGGTCTGGGGCAGGGCCCAAGAATTTGCCTTTCTAACAAGTTCTTACACAATGCTGAAACTGCTGGTTGGACTTCTAACTCATGCATTCTCCAGTCGCTCTGGCCTTGGTGAAAAGGGAAAAGTTATTACAGTAATGAATATATCTTGCAGGCCCCCCAGCCTCCTGCACATCCCCAGCTTGCTGCAGAGAGTCCCCTACTCCTGACCAGAAGGCGGTGCTAGGTCACAGTCAAGAGTGCAGCCTCCGGGTCCAGGCTGCAGTGTCTAATCCCATAAACGCTCTGTGCTCCAATATGCACAGGACCTACCTGAAGGCGTTGCTGTGAGAATTACAAGGATTAATACAGAGAGCATGCGTTAAAAGTGCCTAGCACATATTGAGTGCTCACAAGTATTTATAATTAGTTTCAAACTTATAGAGTTATAATTCATTAAAACTCGTAGGTAGTCACAATTACAGACACAAACAGCACTTTCTAAGTATTGTATAGCCCCTCCCTCTTTAAAATTTAGACACTAATGCCTGGGGGGAGGGGGGTTCCATTCAGACAGATGAATCAAAAGAACATATACTTTACCATTCATATTCAGAATTCTTTGTCCCCTACCTCCCCTCAAAAATGAAGGGGCTGTTTTTTAGTCTGGCCCCACCCCCTAGTCATGCCCCAGCATAGCAACATCTCTTGGAAGCACATGAACACAATCCCTACCCAAGCTGAAGAAGCTTTGCCACACTTCTAAAATTTAATCAGCCACACCACTCTCTGCTTAAAATTATTCCATGATTCCCTGCCACCTTAAGGCTAAAAGCCAAATTGTTTATCATTATTTCATGGGTCTTGGCCCTTTTCCAGCTTCTCGTCCCGTAATGAACCATTTAGACTTTTCCAAAAACAGCCTGTCCTATGAAGTCACAGCAACTTTGCCCCCGCTGCTTCCTCTGCCTGGGTGCCCTTCCTCCTCCTTGCACTCCCTGCATATAAATTTGCTAATTTATATTTATTTGTCAGGTTCCCTCAAAGCCACCTCTGCCTGAAAGCCTTCCTGACCCACCACCCCCACTCCCTCAGGAGGAGCTGATCATCCTCTTCTCTGCCTCACGTTCAGACCCTGCACAGCCCACTGCTGTGCTGATGAGCCCTGGGCTGCCACTATTTATTCACAGCCTCTCTCCACCACTAGGGGGTGAGGCAAACCAAGGTAGGAACCATGCCAGTCATCCTTGACCCCCACACCAAGCACAGTCCCTGGCCCATATTAACAGCTTCGTTGCTGAGTGAATGGATGAATCAATGAAGAATGGAGGAAGTAGCCAGTGGATTCTATGTCAATTAAAGTCAAATCCTAGAGAATCAGGGGAAACCAGGAGAGAAGAAATCAAAAGCAGGGTGCAGAAGAGGAAGATGTGGTGGCCACCCCAGCAGATCTCCAAAATAACAGGGACATGGGACCTAGAGCAGCTTCCTGGGTTAGGACAGTGGCTCCCAAACATTTTGGGCTTCATTATACTCTAAAAACTTATAGACAACCCAAAAGTCCTTTTATATATGTGGGTTACATCTTTCCATATTCACCATTAGAAATAAAAATGTGTTTCTTCTTTAATTTGTTTAAAAATAATAGTAGTAAACATATAAACATAAATATTTTATTTTTAAAAAACTACATTTTCAAAAGAACTTTTATTGAAAAGGCTGGCATTTATTTTCACTTTTGCAAATCTATTAATAATAACTGGCTTAATAGAAAATAGCCATATTTGAATGTTAGCTTCTGCATTCAATCTGTTGTGATATCAGTCATCAAGTAGCCTCTGGAAAACTCACCTATGCACTCATGAGAGAATGAGAGTGAAAAGGGCAAACAAAGTTTCAGTGCTGTTATGAAATAGTTTTGAACTTGTGAACCTTTTGAAAGAGTCTCAGAGACCACCTCCCCCAGGGGTTCTGAGACCACACTTGGAGAACTGCTGAATTAAGCTATAGGTCATCTGTGGTTACAGAGACTGAAATAATAGTGACTTAAACAAGATAAAAATATATCTTTCTCTCACCTAACTTTCCAGATGGAAGCAGTCCCCATCAGTCACTCTTTCTGCCATCCCTGGTATGCCTGATCCAAAATGGCTCCCCTAGTACTGCCTCTACATTCCAGCCCTCAGAAAGGGGGGGCAGGGGACGGGGGCATGCCCTGTTTCTTTAAGTGCATGTCCCAGAAATTGTATATATATTATACAATTTCTGGGACATGCACTTATATATATATATATATATACATCTTCCTCTCACATCCCATTGGCCTGACCGTGGACAAAAGCCTATTTCTGAGCTGCAAAGGATACTGGGAAATATCTCCAACCTAGTTGTTCTATTAAAGTAGAAGAAGGTGAAGACAGATAAGGGGATAATTCCTAGTCTCTGCCACATTGACCTTTCCGCCTAGGTTCTGCTGGGTGCAATCCCAGAGAGGAGCTTGGACAAGCCAGGACTTACTTCACCACCAGAAGGGCAGAGGAACTGGAGCTGGTCCTGGCAAAGCACATGACTCATACAGCAAGATGTCTATGCCTGTGCACCTGCCTCACCAAAATAATGCCAACAGAAAACAGGGCTGTCTCAGAGAAGTTAGGCCCTCAGATAGGCAGTGGGAGCTCACGTGAAGGGCAGCAGACAGGAGCTGGAGATAAGTCACAATGGAAACATACTAATTAAGAGGAAAACGACAGGCAACAGCCACAAATGATGCTCTGGTTAGAATAAAGGTTAAAATTAACACAACTCACAAGGCCCTGCATGATTCCAACACCACCCCTCCACTCTATCCCCAGCTGCATATCATGCCAGTCTCTCCTTTTATCAGTCATGTTCAACTCTTTTTTTGAAGAGTGTGCTTTAGTCTTTGCACATGCTGTTCCATCTCCTGAAATACTCTTTTCCCCACCACTGTCTGGCCCACACATGTTCATTTTCCATGGGTCCAATCTGTCTGGGTTCTGTCATTGGGTCCTCCAACCTAGGCTACATTTCCTCCTAAGCATGGATCACTGACAATATCCTACAAAATATTCTGCTGGGTCCTGGTGCTGCCCACTTAACAAGATTACTTGTGCTGAAGTTCTGGCATAAACCTGCCAGCTGTAACATATCTTGCCGGTCTGACCCAATGGTGACCCACAGTGCTCTGTGTATGGGCTGTTTTCTTTTATTTTCCATCCTCTGAAGATTGTCAGAATTCTGCCTGTCTAAGCAATAAATCCATCTTTTCAGGGATCAATTGCAGTGACTGGCCGCAAAGCCTGGAAATCCAATTAACTGCAAAATAAATAAAAAATGAAAAATACACTGAAGCCGTGGCATCAATCAGCCAGAAAGTGTTTTACACATTAAAATAAACAAGGAGAAATTTCAACTTCATTTGTCTTTTTTCCGTTTTTTAAAACCCTGTTATTGATAAATTTAGCCTTGGTTCCAGTTTTGTCTAAGCCACGATTTGCTCAAGTATAGATCTGTTGGGATGGCTATCTCTGTTCTAATTATACCCTGCAGGCGCTCTCCAGAGAGAAGCCAACTCAGCTCGGATTACCTTGGTGCCATATGTAAAATTTTAGGCACTCTCTCCTTCATCTTTTTACACCACATGTGTTCTTAAAGGGGCATAAATCTGCTCTAACGTTGCGTGGGAAATAGGAGTTATTTTGGCTTTCTGGGACATTTTGAAAAGGACAGAGTTTTTATCAGTTGACTGAATGAAAAACCTTATGCTACTGGGTATACTGGGCTGGAGCCGTGACACCCAGAGCCCATGGGCACTGAACAACGTTCCTGGTGTGGAGAGTGGGTCGAGTACTTAATGGCAGTGAACCTCACTCCCAGCTGCACCCTCAGACTTTCTGTTGATGCCCTGGAAAGAGCCTCCCTGAAGCCCAAGATACCCAGAAATCAGAGGATGCCACCTGAGAGAGAACAGACCAGCAAAGGCAGAGGGAAGTGGCTACTTGAGCTTCCATCTGGAATTGGAACACATATTCGTTCCCTGTGGGTGTCACTGCAGAGGACAATCAAAGGTTGCGATCCCTATTCACCACCCATGGCTGGGGTCCAAAGTGGTTCCCAAAGCCCTTCCAGGTCCAATGTCTGTGATGCTCTGTTTGATGAATTAAAGCACCTTTTTAATTTAAGGAAGATTTGTGAAAAGAATATACTTGTTTTGTGAACTATAAACTAGCTCTCCTATCCTTCCCTTTTTCTTTGACACCCTGCCTGTGTCATCAATGAATTTGCCATCCCTGGGTCAGGATCATTACACAGACATCAGTTGTTGGTCAGTTGCTGTCACCATGGAAAACAAGAAAAGCAAAAGTCAACTGTTTCTCAACATTTTCATCAGAAAAGACAACATTACTAAAAAAAAATAAAAGCGCACACTTTAACTGCATCCATTCTCCAAACACTCCTTGGATAAAACAAATGATATCAACAAATATGAGAAGAAACCTCTCCCAGGCTTTCAAAATGTGCCCATGTGGACAGTTTTCAATTTAGATCACAAATTGTCTGTTATCCTTAGCTGGCTATTGATTTGGTTTTACTAAAAATATTGCTTTATTTTCTAAATTTATTTTCAAAATTCTATTTACCAAAAAAAAAAAAACACAAAAGAAAACAAATATGATGATGGGAAGCCATAGCCATTGGAGACCTAGTCATTGCCACCTAGAGCTATTTCCATGGTCATAAACTAAAATTACTGCCACAGGAAACATAAAACACATACGGCCTAGGGTCTCTTCTTATGTCTAGCTAGAGAGGTCGGATTTACGCAGAGAAATTACTAGAAACCCATCTCAGTATAATAAAGAAATAAATTCACCCTCTTATTCTCAAGCCTGTATAACTATATTATTTAATTTCAATCCTTTATTCTACAAATGTTTCCTGGACACTAACTCTATGCCAGGCTCTGTGCTTGGCATTAGAAAAACAGCAGAGAACACAATAGCCAAACCTGCTTTCTTAACGTTTACAGAGGGTGATGCATATGTCCAGGGGTCAAAGAAACAATGGGTTAATTTCACAGGAAACAATCGGTTCTTTAGCATAGTGTAGTCAGATGTTGTTTTGTTAACCTATGGCTGCATTTTTCTGTCTTCATCTAGTGGTATTGGCCCCAAGAAGGCAGCAGGAGCCTGAGGCTCTTATCTTTGCAATCCCTCTTTCTTCTCCAAGGCAGGTAGTTACAAGCACCAAATAAGTTGCTATTCTCACTGTGGGGTTTTTTGGTTTAAAACTGTTTATTGATCAATAAAAAAGTAGAAAATCACAAAGTCATTGCCTGGGGAAACTGTACTAGTAATTTTACAGCAGGCTAGATAGTAAGGAAAGATTACAAATGTTAGTAGGTGGGAGACCCAGCTCCTGCTGAATACAAGTCAATTCTGACAAAAATCCAACCACCATTACTGACCTTGGAGATCCTACACAAGGTCGATGGTAAAGTGAATATGATCATATTGGTCCTGTTCCCAGTCTGTTTACTAGCTCTAGAAAAAGTGGACAGACATCATATGTACTCCCATATGCTTAAAAGTAATAAACACTGCAAATAACAGACTTCAGGCCTCAAAGGAATGCAAAAGAGAATGTGCATAGGATTTAGAACATTTTAGAATAGATTTTAAAGTTGATTTTTAAAATAAGACTATCACTGCCACTGTAACTATTTATATGACGTACTAACTCTGATTCGCCCAATAAGTCTTTGTAAGCACAGAGAATATACTGGAAGTATTCATTCATTCTTTCAGACATCCTTTCTTCCATCTGTTCGACAAGGATTGCTGTGGGTGTGAGCATCTAGAACTTCCAGAGGAGTACCACTGCCCTTGTCCTTATCTAACAATGACCTTAACCTTGGCTTCTCCAAGGGAAAAAAAATGTCCATTCCAACCTACTTGCCTTACTTCTCCTTAAATGTCTACATGCTCATAAACCAGATCTACCTAAGATAACTGTGGTCAACATTTTCTAATACCCTCTTCTGTCTGCTTCTATCTTCAACTAATACTCTTTCTTCCACGGTTTCCATAGGTCACCATATTAACTCCATTATTCCACCTTCAACTGAATGAAGCCCCAGACTTGCTCTCCTCGGTCAGCCATTCTTACTCTTGCAGACAGACGATAGTGTATTTTCTTAAATATCATCAGGCAAATGTGCCTTTTCAAATATATAGCATGTTCCGGATCTAAACAGTCATCCAACCATAACTTTTGGTTATCAGGATCCTTGGAGGATAAAGAGGAGATAACAGAAGGGCCACCCGTGTGAATTATCTCCACAGGCAGGGGCCCCACCTACTCCCTGTCATTTTCATGTTCATGGCAAGACTCTTGGTCTTTAGTCCCAAAATCCAAAAGATGGGTATGACCTCTCGGCTCGATTACATCCCATCAGGAACAGCTGAAAAGGTATTGCAAAGTCATGATCATTATCCAACATCTTAGCTTAAAGTGGTTTATTATTTCCCCGAAAAGATAAGCTCTTGATGGAATGGCACCCTGGACAAGTAAGCTTTGATAGGGAAGAAAGAAAGAAGAGAGGCTCACAGCACAGGGTCCTGTCTATGGCAGTCAGGCAAGGTCATGCAGCACCATGCAGAGGCCCAGCAGGCAGGTGGAGCTTAAGGACATCACACTTCTAGTAACAGGCATTGAAGATGCAGAAGCAGAGAATGAAAAGAGGCCCGTGACAAAGGCAAGTTCTCCACTTTTCACCTTGGATATATTATGGAGGGGTAGCAAAGCCACAGAATCACAAATGCCCTCCACCCCTACCATCCCATAATAGGAGATCTCACACCAAGGGGAGCAGTGAGCTGAGCGTTTTCTCTTTAGTCTTTAGGCATCATGGACCCTCGTATCAGGAGCCAGTAAGTCAGCTTTGACTCCATATCTAGAATCCACGGGGGTGAGAATTTCAGCTTAAGCCTGAAGACTCAATCATGAGGGGTCTGTTCATGTGAAGAACTAAAGATCCTCTAGAGTAAGTCCTATCCTGAGAAAAGAGAGAAAGGAGGTACATAGGTTTGCTTCAAGAGTAATAGGCCGAAGTAGAAGTGATATATTCAATAATCCTAAATTCTCGGCCCAGGGACTTATACCAAGACCTAGAACAGCAGTGACAAGAGTCAGCATCCTATAAGTCAGAGCTGGAGAGAGAAGGTGGTGAAAGTATCAAATGCCCAGATGCCAATCATTCCTGAGATGCCCCCAGGATCTCCCAGAGCCACTTGTGAGGACAGTGGCAGAGAATTAGAATAGAGAATGTTGACTTGTGGCTTTTTCTCACTCGTGGGGCCAAGAAACACGAGTGAGAGCTGCCAATGACACATTCTTCCAAAGGGCCCCAATTTTCAGCCCAGGGCCTCTCTTCATACAGATGTTAGATACAGCCCTGGTTGGGACTGTACAAAAATGGGTGTTAATAGATCCTCCTGGGAAGAAAGTTTATGACACATGAGTTCTCATATACAGGCTCTCATGTCACATCCTCCACCCCACAGATGTAGCACACACACACAAATACATAAAAAGATGATATCATTTCCATCTTGGTATCTTTGGCTTCAGCTACTGTTGATAAATTCTAGTCAAAGTACAAAAAGACAGAGAGGCCTAGTTAAGAAAAAGAAAAGACCCATATGACTGACTTGATTTGATGTAGTTAACTAAGGAAAACACCAAACATCAATTTCATCAGACTGTTTTTCATGTTCCCTACAAGTCAGGAATACAGTTCTCCATTCTCCTCTTAAAGGTGACAAGATCACCTTGTGCCTGCCACTTACCTTCATGACTCCCCCTAACTCCAACTGCAATAAGAGTAAATTAATACCTGTGAATGACAGAGGGGTTTTAATTTTCACTCGGATGTCGAGTGTGACTCGACACGGTTAGCATTAGAATAAAGGAATCGAGAAAAAAGCAAGCGAGTGCAAAGGGTTAAGTATTGACAGCATTTCCTAAATTTGGAGGGGAGGGGAGAAGGCATTTTCTGAATCCAAAGTATTATTACATTAGGATCCACTCTTTTTAGAGCTAACATGGTCCTTTCTCTTTCAGGTCCTAGGAAACTGATGCTCAAAGTAAGAAAGTGGCTTCTCTGAGGCCACTGAGCCAGCCAGTGGCAGTCTCAGAATGAACAGCTGGCTCTTCTGATGCATCTCTTATGGAATTCAGCAGGGGCACCCAGATTGATCTGGTAGATTTTTTTCACAAAGTACAAACATAACAGCAAACATCACCCATTCATTATGCCTGAAGAATACAGCTGTCCAGAAAAAAAGCATCTTCTCAGAGTCTTCTCAACCTTGATTTTCCTAGTCTGTTGATACTAGAACTTTTTTCAGGCAGGCCCACACTGTTTCTTTGGTCTTCTTTTTCCCCCAAAGGAATAACTGGTTCTTTCTCCTAATTTCTACTTAATGTTGTGATAGTGAACTTTTTCCTTCCCTCATTGAAGTAATGTGACCAAGCCTTAGGAACCAAGCCCTGGTCTTTAATCTGGATCTCCTTGGCAGCATCCATGGTGCCTGTGACAGGAAGACATCTTCAGTGGAATTATGAATGATGATGTTTTTATCTGAAGTCTTGAGCACATCCTACAAATAAAATTGTAATATAATTGGTTTCAGTCCTTCTAGGAACCTTTTAATTTTCCTCTGAAAGATGTTTAGGCAACAGCTTGCTATTAGGTTAAGCAGTGTCAGCATCTGTACTGTAAACACTAACAGGTTTGTTGTACTTTGCACACCATTTGCCTTCTGTTATTATTCTTTCTCTAAAGAGCTTTCTTTGGGGATACAGCTCCAGTCCAGTCCAATGGACAAAGTGGATATCATGCCAACTGCAATACCATATTTTCTTCTCCTCACTCCCCTCAACATTGGATCCTGGATATTTTAGACATCTTCATAAAACCGTGGGGCACCTGGTGATAATTCAGGAGCCGATTACACAGCCAGCGGGCTCCACAGGCAGGCCTTCCTCTCTGGCATCTCATGCCTGGCCATTTCACTGCTCATTAGCTCCTTTTCCCAGAGAGTGAATAGAGAAAACCAAAAGCGATGACATTTAAACCCATTTATTTGCTCCCTAGTAGCTGCTCTACATAAAAGTTCAGTGGGGAAGCAGGCTAAAGTGATTAAATAATATAAAGTGTGAGGACTATCTCTGCAGCGTATTTGTTTAAGCACTTTCCCCTGAAATGATCTTTAGCACAAAATGTACTGACCGGGGACTAGGCTAAGGGGGCTACTAGGATGGTACCGGCCAGAGGAAAGATGATCATGGCAAGTAACTGAGGGGGAAAAACCGACATCAGACTTCCTTCTTAAAGAATCTGAAACTTTATGTTACCTCATACACCCTTGTAGAGTTATTTTTATTAAATTATAAAATAGACTATCTTATTGGCTAGTAAAAAATAAAATTACTGCTTCTTTTTTGTCTATTTCGCTTATAGGCACTCCACTTCCGAGAAAGTCGTACTCACGGAAATAATAAATCTTAATAATACCAGGAGGGAAACTGACTTTCAATGGTAAAGAATTTACACAAGACACTAAGCAAACATTGCAGCAAGCTAATCCAAGCTGTTAAATAAACAGCTAATAGTGATCACGCAAGATAAACCCTTCAGAAAGAAAAAATAAAAGTTCGAGCTTTTCAAAGGAAACTATTTACCTGTGGATAGAGAAAAATGCATATGAAATTTAAAGAAACAGACAGACTATATCTTCCTCCAGACAAAAAAGACTGCTGTATCACACTTTAATATTTGTTGATTTATTCTGAACATTACTTTACTACTTCACAAGAAAATTATTTTCCCTCTAAGCACATAATTTTTCCTATTATATCCAAGTGGATAAGACTGGAAGCTTTTACAGAAGGATTACAGCATTAATCTTTGAAAGATATGACAAAATATATAATTTACTGAAATTCGCTTTATTATCAAGTTTACAAGAATATATCTAGGGCATGCAATAAGGTCTCCCTACACATATGATAGAAGCTCTACTTCCTAAGTCATTTATCCAAAACTCAAAAAACTACTCAGCCATAGAGCACAGAGAAAGGGAGAGACTGAACTGGAATAGAAAGCAGCTGGGTTCTAGCCCTGCCTTATCACCCACCAGCTGTGGGACCTTGGACCAGCCACTTCCCTCCCCAGGCCTCTGCAAGAAACAATCTCAATGTATCCTCTAACTCTAAACTCTTGTGAGCCAAGAGATCAGGCCAGATCAGATGAAAGCCCAGGGGAGTGAGAGAAGCAAATTCAAAGTTCAGTTGAGGATATAAATGATAGTTCATCTGGAGCTGCAAACCTCTAATTAACTGGAGATGATGAGGGTAGGAGTGGGGAGGGCACCCTAATCCAGAGTCTGGAGCTCACTACTGCTGTTTTAGGAATTTTATTATTTCACCTAGATATAGCCAGGCTCTAAAAACTATTTTGCAAGGGACTGGGGTGGGGGGGGGGGGGATTTATAAGCCATAATGTCAATATGTTTACCTACCAAGGGGATAGATATTTATAGTGACTGAAATACTCCCCATAGCTATTTAAAGTGACTGTTTCTGCTATTAAGGTAACTAGAGCCCTGAACCAGTCATCAAAAGATTACCCAGTGAGGACAAAATTAGTTAGAGTGGAGCTGCTGCTAGTAAGAGAAAAGGGAATAGCATATAAAGCTCCTACGATCAGATTAAAGAAAGCGTTCTTAACCAAGGGTCTCAGACCTAGGCCTGGGCCTCACGGGATCTGTGCTGCTGCTGAATTCGTATGCAAAACTGCATAGCAATGTGGCCATGCGCATTTTTCTAAGTGTCCATTACTACACTCACCAGCTTCTCAAAGGGATCTGTGATTTCTAATAGTTTATGAACCTCTAGGAAACACAGAATAAACTCAAGATAGACAGGGAGGAGTCGGAGGCAGTTCTGAAGAGTCTGAAATCAGGAGCCCACGCTGAATGACAAGGTAAAAGGATTCTCCAAGAAAGAGTCAAGCAGAGGCCTAGTCCAGGCCTGATGGGATGACACAGCAGGACTCCAGGTCAGGTCCACAGGTCAGCTACAATGACTCAAGGGCCCCCAATAGGGATTTCTTCATATGTGAAGCTGCAAAGACTGCCAGATCATCAGGACAGGGCTCCTGTAAATCCTGCTGAACAGTGCAGCCAGTTCTAGAGGATTACTCATAAACAGATGGGAAGCATCTGACTGGGTCCACTTCACTAACTTTAGTCTAACTCACACCAAGCCCCTCTTATTAAGCACTGCCCCTCTACTCCATGTCTTTCCTCATCCCCCAAGTCCATCCCTTAATTTTTCTATGGGCAAAGGGAGCCCCATGGGAAGATAGGTTTGACTCCAGGAGGCAAATGGGAACACGTGTATTACCTCTCACAAGAGGTTACTTTTGTCAGAGTAAATGGTTAACACTTTAAACCAAGATGGCCATTCAAGTTTAAAGTTCAATTAGTTAGATTAAATAAAATTAAAAATTAACTTCTTTAATCACACTAGCCACATTAAAATGCTCAATAGCCATATATTGCTAGTGGCTACTGTATTGAACAACACAGCAATAGAAACTTTTCATCATCACAGAAAGTTCTTCTCTATATAATTCAGCCCAAAACTCTGGTGACACGAACAGTAATTACAACAGTGATTCAAAAAAAAAGTAGAGCCCGAAGAGAGCAGAAATAGCTATAAGGGGCTTCAGAGAGGAAATGGGATTTTAGTTGAGCCTCAGGGAATGGGATGAAATCAATGGGAACAGGCACTTCATTCAGAAGCCACAGTAAGGACAAAGGTGAGAATAAGGACAAGAAATTGGCACAGGCCTGACTAGAGCTTGGTGCGTGCCCATGACAAACATTACTGCAGGAATGAAGGACGAATGAATGGTCAGGACCAAGATAAGTAGGCAGGCTGGAGGCAGATTGCACAGGAACTTCAATATCAGGCACAGTGATATCGGCATGACAATAATAGCTACTAACACTTATTTAAAGCTGACCATGTTTCAAGCTTTGGACCAACACATTTATATAAATTATTAAATTTACTCCTCACAACCCCAAGAGGTAAATAGTTTTAACTCTGTGATGAGAATGACAAAGCTGACATTTGGAGAGTTTCAGTAACTAATACCCAAGATCACACCGTTTGGAAATGGTGGGCTATGATTTAAACCCAACACTTTCCTTGCCAATGCTTTCACCTTACATGCTCATCCTCCATACTTTGCAGAGTAGAATAACCATTTCCAAGGCATCTCTTCTGGAAATCTTTTTACCTTTTACTAACACTTTGGGGAAAATATCCTCTTAACAGGGCCCCAGTCCTTAGCAGTTTAGAATGTGTGACATCAACAAGAGCGTAGCAGAAGGGATTTGGAAAATGGCGAGAAATTGGCCCTGCAATGTGAATAGGAGGCATCAAGAAAAAGATGGTGCATTCAAGGCCTTACCAACTTTTCAACTGATGTTTATCTCCCTGACTTCAGAGCCCCATCAGCATATCAGGTGTGCAGGGCAGGATCCTGGTTCCATGGGCTCCCAGGACCTTCATGGCCCCTTTCATTGTCTCTCATTTCTCCAAGGAACTTGCTTGCTACTTTCTTTTGTAGGTTTGGGTTTTGGAGTTCACACATATAGACTATTCCCTCTTCCAGCCATGACTATAATTTGAGCAGGTTACTCCTAGAGCAGACCTGGCCTTGGACTGTGACCATCAATTGGAACAAAAGGCTTCCCACCAGAAAAAGAAGTTAACATGTTTTTCCACACCTCTGTTTTTCTATAGAAATAGAATACTTTACTAAGTTAACAAAGCTTAACAATTTATCTCAAATTATTATAGACTAGAGGCTTGATGCCCAAAATTCGTGCAAGGGTCTTCCCCCCTCTTCCCCCCGCCCCCCCCCCCCCCACTTGCTGCCGCAAGGGCCACAGGCCTCTGTCGCCTCAGCCTTGGTGGGTCCAATTAGCATATTACGCTTTTATTATTATGAAGTTGATTACAGCATTTAGAGCAAGATTTAAAGAAATACATATACCATTGTTACTACCTTTAACAGTAATCATTGAGTGCTTAATATAATCTTGGCACTTTCTCAAACTTAAACTAGAATTTACTCTGTGTTTTTCCTTAGAGTTTAAATCCTATTTGGAGTTGATACTTGGCTTCTTTTTTTCCTTCAGGGCATTAGAGATTTAGGTACCAACAAATATTCCATATGGTTTTTCTCCAGCTTTTCACAATTTTAGCTGCCGTCAAACAGCTTATCAGTGAGAAGGTGCCCTCTGCAGTCTTAGCATTCTAATTAACAGTCTGATCTTCTGCATGAGAGATTGACCTTCTACTCCACAGCACTTGCCAACAGCCAAGAAGAAAAAGCGATTAGACTCAGGCCACATACTATATGTGGTGTGGAACACACACACACTGTAGCTTTTCTCCTTTTCTAGTGAAAACGAGTGATTTGACACAAAGGGGAAGGCCTTCTTCAACCAGCCCCTCTGTCCATGATAGTCAACTGTTTGCTTTCTTACTTGTTTGTTTGTTTAATAAGGGCTAAATACCTCCAACTCAACTCACACTCCTCCTTCTACCTACACAATATTTCAACATAACATAGTATTTTTAAACCAAGATTAAGAAAATTTTTCTATGATATCTTTTTTGGTAGGTTGTCAGCTATAAGGGTAAAACATCCTATTTTGAGGTTCAGAAGCAGAATTCAAATTTGTGCATCATGGGAATCAGTTCTTTCTGAGTTCTATGAGGAAAGTTACTCTTATAACGGAATCAAAATCACAGGGAATGCCAAATGCTGACTGGTAAATGTGGGGAGTGCTAGAGTTGGAAAATCATCATTTTGCAACCATCAGGGCAAAGATTGGCTCAAGCAAGAATCATCTATGGTTGCTAAACATAGAGGAGAATATTGATGAGGAACAGAATACCTGCATGGTCTTAAAGGGTCTCCTTAAAAGTGGGTGAACAAAATTAGCATCACTTATGAAAGGCAGATGGACTTTGCATGCCTCCAGATTTGGTGCTACCTGAATGTTAGGCTTGGAATGCATAACCTGAATCTAACCATCAGGAAACATCAGAGAAACCCAAAATGAATAGCATTCTATTTTTTTGAAAAAAGGACTGAATTGTTCAAAAAAAAAATGCCAATGTTCTCAAAAAACAAAGAAAAGCTATAAAAATGTTCCAGATTAAAGGAGACTAACAAGACATAATGACTAAATGCAATGCCTGAACCTAGACTGGATCCATTACTGGAAAAGGAGGGGAAATGCTATGAAGGACATCATCTGATCAACTGAAATATAGAAGTGGTACACATCACTTCCACTCACATTCCATTGGTGAGAACTGGTCACAATACTGTGATACAATCACAGTATTGTATCAATGTTAAATTTAATGAAATTGATCATTGTGGTTAAGAGGCTATCCTTGTTTTTAGGAAATACATGCTGAGATATTTAGAGGTAAAAGGCCATGATATATACAACCTTCATTCAAATTGTTCATGAAAAAATTATGTGTGAGCATGTATGTATTATAGAGAGTACACAAGCATGGGAAATGATAAAGCAATTCAGCAAAATGTTAACAATAGGTGAACATGTGGAAAGAGTATATGGGTATCTTATGTTATATTTTTATTCTTGCAACTTTACTAGAAGTTTAAAATTATTTCCAAATAAAAGTTTACATCAACAACAACAACAACAACAACAACACACACACACACACACACACACTTAACGTGCACGCACAAAAGCTTGTGAGGAATATTCCAGGAGGGTATGAGAACCCTCCCCCAGTTTTGACCCCTCTGTTCATTTATCCCAGCCCCCGTACTTCTCTAAGAGACTGCCAGCATCATAACTATTCTGGTGGCAGTTTGCAGTTTGCTTTTTCTACCTACCTTGGGTTAAATTTTAATAAGCTTCTTTTTTTTTTCAGTCCTGCTGAAAAAAAATTTTTTAATTTTTTCAAAAAAATTCTAGGGGAAAAAATAGTAAGAAAAACACAAGTACAAACACAGGTGAGGTCACAGGAAGATTTCTTATCTTGAAATTACCAAACTCTTTAAAAAATTATTTGACTAACACCATTTCCTGCACTTACCAAAATTCACCTCACCGCTTACTTATTTGACTTGTTTGAAGTTAATATGCCTTTACTTATTTTTCTCAATAAAGTTTGAGCCCAAATTCACTAATGGCCATGTGACCACTATGGCCAATGCCATCATCCCAGAATTCTCTCTACCTCATTCAATGTCTCTTTCCATTAACAGCTGGTGTGCTTGCTGTTGATCAGAAATAAGGTGTAGCTCCTCATTCCCTGCCCTTAAGAGTTAAGTAGGTATCTTAATGTCTTACTGTAAGTTGGTGGGAGTTTTGCCCTAACTCATGAATTGTGTAAGAATAAACTACTGCCAAGTTTGATTGACTATAGCTAGATCCTGATGAGGTGAATCTAAGATTATTGAATACTATTTACAGTGCTTCATTTAAATCTTTATTCTTTTAGTTCAAAAAAAGCATGCTGTTGAACCAAGAAATTTCTGTTTGTGGTCTATGGAGGGGCCTACAGTCCTCAGCTCATGGGCAGACATAGTTGATAGACAAACTCAGGCCCCATTGACCCTTGCTGGATCAGGTGCCATCTCTGCCCACTGATTCAGAGATCTAGGCTCCTTCCAATTTTTAGCTACACCATCCCCAGAGCCACATCATCATTTGCAACTTCTGCATCTAGTTAGTGAAAAAGTTTACAGAGACGGTCCACCTGCCTATTTAAGGCCACAATTTAGAAGTGGTACACATCACTTCCACTCACATTCCATTGGTGAGAACTGGTCACATGACTCCAACTACTGCATGAGATTATGGGAAATATAGTCTCTGTCTGGGCAACTGCTTCTTATTACTAAGTTGAAGGGAAGAGAAGATTTTGGTAGTCAGCCAGCAGATATGGACAGAGACCCTAAACAAAGGTTTAGTTCACAAGAGAGCACTATTGCAACTAATCCCTTACTAGGATACTATTCTCAGAATATATCTCCTTGAGTGGTGCATGACTGTATTACAGTCATTTAAATTGGGTTAAATTTAAAATGGTCAAAGGATTAGAAGAGACATTTTTTAATTTAAAATGGTCAAAGGATTAGAAGAGACATTTCTCCAAAAAAGATACACAAATGGCCACTAAGCAAATGAAAAGATGTTCAATATCAATAGCCATCAGAGAAATAAAAATCTAAACCACATGAGATACTACTTAAAGCCATTAGAATGGCTATAATGGGAGGGGGTATGGGGGGCTAGAGGGATTGAGCAAAAAGAGAGAAAGAACTCATGGACAAGGACAAGAGGGTGGTGATTGTGGGGGTAGAAGAGGGTATATGGGGGATAAATGGTGATGAAAATAAAATATAAAAAAATAACTTTTAAAGGACAAGAATCGGTGAGGATGTGGAGGAATTGCTCTCTCACTGCTGATGGGAATATAAAATGTAAAATCTCAGCAATTTGAAAACCAAGCTGGCAATTCCTCAAAATGCTAAATATAGAGTTATCATATAACCTACAGAATTCCATTCTTAGGTATATACCCAAAAAAAGATGAAATCATGAATGCATACAAAACTTTGCACATGAATGTTCATAGCAGTGTTATTCATAATAGACAAAAAGTGGAAACAACCCAAAAGTTCATCAACGAATAAACTGATCAAATGTGCTATATGCACATACAATGAAATATTATTAGGCAACATAAAGGAATGAAGTACTTACTGGTACATGCTACAACCTGGATAAACTTTAAAAACATTATACCAAGTAAAAAAAAAGCCAGTCACACAAAAAAAAGAAAAAACACATACACACATTGCATGATTCCATTTACATGAGCTGTCCAGAATAGGCAAATCTACAGAGACAGAAAGTGACTAATGGTTGCCTAGGGAGTTGGGAGGAATGGAGTTCCTTTGGAGGTGATGAAAGTTATCCAACAGAGTTGCACAACTCTGTGAACATACTAAAAACATTGAATTATGCACTTTAAATGATGAATTGTATGATGTAAGAACTATGGATTTTTTTAAAGACATGAGCTCTTGGTTAGGTTTCTGTTTCAGGAACAGAATTAAGGCTTATACCATACCTACCTTGTTGATATTTTTACCTAAACCACTTACAATGCTCTAGAGCTGTGGTTCTCAAAGCATGGTCCCTGAACCAGAGGAATCAGCACCCCTAGGAATTTGTTAGCAAATTCTTTGGCCCCACTCCAGACCCACTGAATCAGAAACTCTGGTGTGGAGCCCAGCAACATGTTTCAATAAACCCCTAGGTGATTCTGATGCACACTAAACTGATAGATCCACTTCTCTGCACAAGGAGGAACCTAAGATCTCTTTCCCTAGTACAAGTTTGACCGCGAAAAATTCCTACCCTACCCCCACCAGGATATTGAATGGGACATTTTCTTTTTTTATTATTATTAAATTTATTGAGATGACATTGGTTAATAAGCTCATATAGGTTTCAAGTATACCTTTCTATGCTACATGATCTGTATATTGCATTGTGTGCCCACCACCCACAGTCAAATCATCTTTCATCACCATATATTTGGCCCCCTTTACCCTTTGCTACCCCCCCCCCACACCCCTTTCCCTCTAGTAACCACCATACTGTTGTCTGTGTCTATGAGTTTCCGTTTTATATCCCACGTAAGAGTGGAATCATATGGTTCTTAGCTTTTCTGACTGACATTTCACTTAGCATACTATTCGCAAGTTCCTTCCATATTGTTTCAAATGGCAATATTTCATCTTTTCTTGTGGCTGAGTAGTATTCCATAGCTTATATGTACCACATCTTTTAAAATAATACACAGGTCTACTCTGTCTTTTTCTTTCTTCTTTCTCCACACATGTAGGTAAGCCATGGCCTGTTCTGTATATTGCTATCTACCGCACCTCTCTGACTTCCTTTCTGTATGTGGCCAGCTTGGTAGAGGTAATATCTCAGTATTTAGGTTCAGGGGGAAGCTAGGAGATCGTACTTCATTTTGAGACCTCAGGCACATGAACAACTCATCTCTAGCTAGATCATGCTTCATGGTCATATTGGGTATTTGGTTCCCACTTTGTTATTGTACTTTGCATATACAGCTCCCTTGAAACTCTATGGGAAGAAAAGGGTCCGTGTAAGGCCAGGATGGGGGCATGTTGGGCCCCTGGTTGAATGGCCTCATAATAATATCAAATTTTCGCTCTTTGTCTACCAGCATGACATTTACCATATCTCCAGGGCAGGTACCACATTTACCCTGCTTACCAAAAACGTACCCTTCTTACATCAACCTACTTTATTTACCAATAACTCCATCTACATGATCAGCATGTTGAGGGAACAGCCAAGTATGTGCTCATGGGGGTTTGCCAGGAAGCCCAAGGGCATGGGTGGTTAGTCCAAGAATCAGTGGCAGAGCCCTGTGGCTTTAAGCAACATAGTTCCAGGCATTTCCCCTATAAGAAAGCAAAACCCTTGTCTAAGTGTAAATATAGGTCACCTGCCCTCATCTGGGGAATACCGGGGATGAACAGATGACTTTTATCAGCCAGGCTAAATTTGCATTCATATGTGTATATACAATATCTCCAGATACATGGAAAAAAATCTCTCACAGGCTCCCTTTCTGCAACAGAAAACAGAAATGGAGAAAAACTTAACAACTGCAAACCCAGAGCTAAGTTATCAGAAACCAAATTAAAGTGGTTCGGTATTTTTGTTGAGACATCTCTAGCTCTGAAATCTAATTTCTTGCAACTTTCCATATAGGATCCTGTGTTGTATTATTTATAAGAAAATAATATTCTGCACTCCCTTGATAGCATTTCCTGGCTGCAGAAACCACTGTAGCCATGAAGTAACAGAATGATTTTGGTAATGTTTCCATAGCTACCTTGCTTCGAAGTGAGGTTTATTCTGTTTTAAAGTCTACTGACCTATTCACATCCTCATTTGAAGTATTTTCAATCTAATCCCTTTTCTGCCTATTATTGTCTAATGTTCTTGTGATTCCTGTATTTAAGGAGACCCTGGATGCATAAATATATGGTAAGAAGACCTTCCAGCTAGACATAACAATATAATGATTTTCCCCTTTTTTCCTATTCCTTTCTGATCTAATATGTATTCATTCTGTCCTCCCCTTGCAACACAGGGAAACCTTCCCGAGATTTTTTAAAGTAAAGGCTGTTTAAGGTGCGCTGGTGCCCTCTTGTGGTCACTTTGGCCTTATGGTTTCTTCCCAGAAGCCTCTTCTATGCAATTGATTTTTTGCAAGAACTTAATGAGAAAGGATCCCTCAAAATGCCGTTGCTAATTGTCATGCATGTCCTTGTGTCCATGTCTTTTGCCCCTGCAGGCATGTGTAGAAGGACAGGCAGCCGCTCCTGGATGGCCCGGAAGCCCCTGCTCTTTCCCCCAAGGCAGAGGCCTCCTTACGAAGGGATGCTCTTCTAGGGTTAGGCCATGGAAAGTGACCTGGGACACACCTCAGAGAAAGATGGCACACTAACCAACTCTCAGAAAGGCCCTGTAATGAAGGCAACTCACAGAAAGAGGAGATGGGGCTTCACCTCAGAAGAACATAGTGCATCCTCAAAAAAGAGAGCAAGGAACAGGTAGTACTGAATACCTTCCTAAAAGCTGAAAATACAATGTGTGTGTGTTTTAATTTAAAAAAAAAATAGCTAAAAATATACAGCTCCAGTGCTGAGTGAAAATCAGAAAAAAAACTACCAATAAAATTCTAATTGCTACAATATGACAAATTTTATTCAATAAACATAAGAAGGAGTAAATGACACCTGGTCCCAGCATTGTCCAATAGAACTCTCTGTGATAATGGAAATGTTCTCTCTCTGTGCTGTCCAATACAGGTACCACTAGCTACATGGGCTAATGAGCTCTTGAAATAGGGCTCGTGAAACTGAAAAACTTAATTTTAAATGTAATTTAATATTAATTAATTTAAATAGTCACATGTAATTAATGGCTGCTATATTAGCGAGCAAAGGCCTAGGGGGGACAGATAAGACTAGAGCACAGGCAACTACAATATAAGCAGAGTTTATAGTATAGAAAAGTACAAATTAAGGTCCATAGTGGGAGGGGTAAGAAGAGATGATTAGAGAAGTTTTCTAAAAGCGGAGGGGGTTGGGGGGAGAAGAAGGGACATTTGGATATCCAAGATGGTAGAGGACTAGGTAGATGTTATACTCACCTCCTCCCAGGACCAAACTGCAATTACAACTAAAGTACAGAACAATTAACTTGAATAACCAACTGAAGACTAGCTGCATAGAAGTCTTATAACCAAAGATTGACAGAAGAAGCAACATGGAGACTGATAAGAGCTTCTCCCACAGGCAGCGGCTGAGATTCAACCTGAAGAGCATAGGGTCTCAACCCCACACCAGGCTCCCAAGCGCAGTGCAACAGAGCCGGGAAGTGGCGTCCCCATAACATCTGGCTGTGAAAATCAGTGGGGACTGTCTGCCAGGAAGAAACAGGAGTCTGCTAAAGAAATAGGTGCCCTCCTAAAGGGCCAACACACAAAATCTCCTTTGCAGCCACTCACCCTGGGCTCCAGGCGAGGGAGGGCAAAGCAGATTGAAGTAATGTGAGGAAAGACTGGGGTTTGCAGCTATGGGGAGAGAGCTGAAGAAACAGCCTCCAGGCCCCCTGTGCTAAGTCCCTCTCCGGCACCATAGATGCCATCTTTCTTGAATGGAGCATTCCCTTCCATAGCCATCAGCCTGGGGGAATGCAATAGTCCCACTGTCTAGCCTCCCCACTATCCTGCAGAGCTCACGCCCTGATAAGGAGTCAGCTGCCTGAGTCAGGGGTGTAGAGGAGTTGGCAGACTTGGGTGTGCCAGTGACTGAGTGCTGTTGCTCTGGGGTGGGGGCCATTCCCCCACTTTCCCATGAACCTAACTGGTGCCTCCCCCTCACAAGAGATCCACTAACCCCACCCTCCAGGCTTCAGGTAGCCCCACCCTCTCCACGCCTGGTGGGCCCTCTGTATGGAGATCTTGGTAGAATCTGTGACAGACTGGGGGGGGCCTCTCCTCCACCTTCCCCCAAGCCTGACCAGCACCTCCTCCTCACAAGAGATCCACTAGTCCAATCCTCCCAACTCCCAGTGGCCCCATCCTATTGAGTTCAGGCTCCTGACAGAATCTTGGATAGACTGAGTTGTGTGGCTCCAGAATGGTCACCATTTTTCCCTCATACATCAGATTGGTGCAGAACCCTCCCTTCACATGGCCAAATCTTGGTCTGCTGGCCTCATCCTGGTGACTCCCTGAGACCTTATCCCACCACAAAGATCTATGGGCACCTGGTGAGAGATAGCTAGACTTGGTATACCCTGGGACTTGGTATACCCAGCAATGGCAATGAGTTTAAACCTATATCAATCTGGTGAACACCTCTCACCACTACCTGGTGATTCACTGACTACAGACCTCATGCAACTCAAATACTGCTATAGGCTCTTTCAGTGACTGAATCTAACAGGCAGCCATAGGTGGAGGCAGGCAGAGGCAGGTCTCAGTGTGCCTTGGGACTTTTGCAGACCTCCCCCTGGGCCTGTACTGGAAAAAGCAAGCCTTTGTGTGCAGCTTGGTCCTTCCGGTGATATCACTGCCTCAAAGACATATCTGCACTCCCATGTTCATTGCAGTATTACTCACAATAGCCAAGACATGGAAACAACCGACGGGTTCATTGACCAATGAATGGATAAAGAAAATGTGGTGTATGTATACAATGAAATATTACTTAGCATGACAAAAAAAAGGAAATCCTGACATTTGCAACAACATGCATGAACCTTAAGGGCATTACACTAAATGAAATGTCAGACATAGAAAGACAAATACTGCATGATCTCACTTATATATGGAATCTAAAAGTCAAACCTTTAAAAACAGAGAGTAGAATGGTGGTTGCCAGAACTAAGGGGTGAGGGAAATGGGTAAATGTTAGCCAAAGGCTACAAACTTCCAGTTATAAGATAAATTCATTCTGGAGATCTAATATACAGCCTGATGACTATAGTTAATAACACTGTATTTATACTTGAAAGTTGCTAAGAAAGTAGATCTTAAAAGATCTCACAACACACCAAAAAATGCTAATTATGTGAAGTGATGGATATGTTAACTAACCTTATTGTGGTAATCATTTTGCAATATATATGTGTATCAAATCATCATGTACACGTTAATCTTATACAAGTGTTATATGTCAATTATATCTCAATAACTGAAAAGTTAAATAAAATAAATAAATAAGCAGAACTCCTAAATGCTTATATAATCAAAATAATCTCAGTAAATATTTAGGGAGAATGGGATAGACTACTAGGTATGGAAATAGAGGTGGACTTTCAAAAAATTTTAAATAAAGTATTACTCAGCATCTATTGAATATGTGTGTCTGATTCATGCAGTGTCAGGCACTGAAGAGAGAGCAGAAAAAAGACAGGTCCTTACCCTCAGGGAGCTCACCTCGGGAGAGCAGACAGCTGAGCACACAGAACAATGTGACAAGTGCTTTGACAGGGGCAGGACTGAGGAGAATACAGAGGAGAGGCTCCTCACCCAGCCTGGAGAGTCAGAGGAAGCTTTGCAGAGGAGGCAAGGTCTGAGCTGAGTCCAGAAGGACAGCTAGGAGCTATTACCTCAAAGCAAACATCAAAGTAGCCATGCAGTAATAAAGGTCTCAGGAGGAATATAGAAAGACCGTTTCAAATATTCCAAGGATCAGAACATCCTCCCTCCCTGGAAAAGCCAGAGAGGAAGAACACAAGAGGGCAGTGGTGCGATGGCATTGCACAAAGCAGGGAGGCCTGGAGGCGTCCTGACAGGCACTGCAAATCTAATAAAATTTGACAACAGATCGGCCCGCGGTTGTGCATTGGGGATGGGGGTGGGGAGAACAAGGCAGCATTACACACTGAAAGCCTCAGTAATGCCCAGGGTCTGTAACCTAATTCAACCTTTAGAAGTTGATCCTATTGAAGATTTCCATACGTGGATGTTTACAATGACATTATTTTCAAATGGTGAGCACCTGGAAACAAGACAAGTAATGGTTAGATGAACTGTGGCGCAGTAAAATAGCAGATGGCCCATTACAATCATGCTCTTGAACAGCATTTAATGGTTTTTAAAAAGGCTCAGAATGTAATTTTAAGTACAAAAAAAAGGGATACAAAATTACATATAGAGGATGATTCACATTTTATTAAAAATGTATGTATGTGTGTGTGCAAAGAAACAAGACTGGAAGGGGAACATTGAAATATCTGTAGTGGTTGAATTACAGGAGGTTTTTGTTTTATTCTTTAAGCTTTTTTCTATATTCCAAATTTTAATACTATGTATGCCCTATAAGAGAAAAATAGTAAATATTATGAAAGAAATTGCTAATAGAGCTATCTCTAGAAAATAAGGTCAGAGTTGATTTTAAATTTTCCTGTGCTTTTCAAAATATTTTTTTCCAAATTTCATACTGTGGCTGTGTGTGTGGCTCTTTAAAAGAAACTATTGGAGAGCTTTTTTTACTAGGAACCCAGAATGCTTAGGGAACAAGCTGCTATTTTAAGGGATTGGTGATTAAGTCACCTGCTGGGAACAGGTGTCAGCTTAGCAGAGAATGACAAGGTGGCTTCCTCCCCTCCCCCCAGGACCTGAGGACCTCCTATTGCTCTCCCACCTTTTCTGCTCCATGTACCTACCTTTGAGAATGGGAAGTTGGCAGGGCTTTTGACCTTGATCTGTAATCTGCAGCTTTAACTCTGTTATGGCCTTTCTCTGGAACCTGGCATTAAGAAGGTTTGCAGGTGGGAAGGCAGGCCAGCCCATTAAGCTTAGCAGATAACTCCCCGGGAGTGCTGGGAGAGGGTAGTCTGCATAAAGGGGGTGGTTTAAAATAAGTACTCAAATCCCTTTGTGTAGAGGTCTTTTTTATCTCCTCACCATTCTTCATTTTTTGCACCAAGTTAATTAACAATTTTCCAGCAAGCACATTCCTGACAGGTATTTGAAGCCTGGGTCACTTCCCTTATCTTCCCTTTCCTTCTGTGTATTGTGGGGCTCCACGGAGCTTGAAAAGCATCCTCTTGTTGGAGGAGGCAGAAGCAACACTCAGAGTCATCGTCCCTTGGTCTTTATCATCTGCAAACATTGCACTAAATTTCCCAAACAGCAGGCCTACACCTTCCGTGTTGTTCTTGCTCCAAACACAGCTTTTAAAAAAAACCCTTTTGCTCATCTTTGGCATTATTTTTTTCTTTCCCACAAGCTTTGGCTTGTTCTGAGCCTTCCAGACACTGTTCTGGCGGGTATGACAGGCCTGGGCCAGCCATTGGTTCCTATTGCATCCCATCTCTGTGGGATTATGTTTACCTCACTGTGTGAAAAGGTTAAACACATTTTGGTGGTTTCCCGAATTCTGCACCATACTGCATAGATCTCAAAGCCTCTGGACATTTCTTAATCCATTTCCTGGATACTTCCACCTGAAAATTTCTCTGGTTTCATATTCCTTTTGTTGTGTGGTTATCCTTCATGATTCCTGGTTTCGTGGGGTGTTGTTGTTGTTTTTAACAATTTTTCCTCATTCTTTCCGATTTGGGGTGGAATCTTCCAATTGGGTAGGTGTTTCCTGTCAAACAGGTCTTCCCAGATTTGGTGCAAAGCACTTGGCAATCTCTGCCAGAGTACTGGTATCAAAAGCCACGATCTAGAAAACCCAAAGCCTGCTAGCTAACAGCAGGAGCAGCCAATACTTCCATTTTCATTTCTCATTATTCTTCACAAGCGGCAACCTTTGAAATGTCCGTGGCCTCGGACCACCTCTACTCTAGCCTTCCATGTTTTTTTATAAGGGCTCTCAAAGCCCATAAAGATACCTACGGCAGGTGCTTCTACTTCCAATGCTCACGCCTTCCCACGTAAATCTGTAGCTGGGAATATTGATCAGTGGCATCTATACATACGGGCAGGTGTCAGCCACTTCCTGCTGGCCTGCCCGCTCCAGTCCAGCAGGACGGCTTACCCTTGCTCCCTGTGTCAGGGAGTGGATCAAAAACACTTGTGACTCACCTCTTCCTCACTGGGTGGGAACAGCCTTGCTGGCTCCGGCTCCCGCTCCAGCCAGTGCCCGCCAAGGCAATGCTTTCTGACTGTTGGTGAGTGTAGGGCGCTGCTGGGGAGGAGCGCAACGCTGCCTCCTTGGCCCCAGGTAGAGATGTTTCTCTTCCACCAGGCCCTCCACAGGATACCGCTTTCCTCTCCAGCTTCTTGATATTGGCTTACCCTTACTCCACTCTGAGAAAGGCTTTCTTTCTGTTCCTGCCTGGCGTGTGTCTCCCCACTGCCTAGGCCCCCTTTCTTTTCTGCAGGGTTGAGGGAGTCCCCCCTTCAAGCCTTGCACCTGCTCTGTGAGCAGGGAGCACCCACTGTGCTTGCTGCATGCACGGCTTGCTTAGGAAGGAAGCTAAAGATGGTTCATTCTGCAGCAATTCTCTCTCCGCTTTCAGACTCCCTGGGTGGAGAGTCCTTTAGGGCGCTCCCTGAAAAAACATGCTTGTTCACCAGTTGGTTCCCAAGACAGCCCATTTATAGTTCCCTTAAGAAAACAGCTCTTGGATTAGCTTAATCAGTGCAAATCAGCCGCCTCTCGCTGTTAATAATAATTAACTCGAGCAAGTTCTCAACTTTAAATGTTTAAGAAGCAGCAAAATCAAATCACACAGGGACAGCTTACACACTGGTCATTATTTTCCTCACATTTCTTCCCACCCCTGCCCATTGGCTGGGTCTCCTTGTAACTAGGCACTCAAGAGGGGGTTTTGAAATGCTCCCACCCTTGCCTAACCCATGTCCTCCTTTTCCTTCAAGGTCTTCAAGCTTCATCTCTACAGCTACAGAATTGTCAATACAGAAGGAGCCTTGGAGACAATCTCATCAGTCCCATTTTTTTATCTGTAGCAGGTACGAATTTTCACTCACAGACTCCAATGTGAAAAATGGGACTTTATTACATATAACTCACCTTAGTTTTTAAGTTCTTGTTTCTGCTTAATCTTGCCAACTCACTCACTTTCAGGGTTTTTTTTCTCTCAGGGCCTTTTGGGTTAATACTTAACCAGTTTAGGAATCGCTCTCCGTTCTCCTCCCCCCAACCATGATGACAGTTCAGGTGGGATATGAGGTGCAGAGTATACCCCATTCTGGCAACAGGAATGAGGAAATGGAGTGTCCCTTGGGCCCACAATCCTCTCTCCATGCTATTCTCTGCCCAGATACCCAGCTTCTTGCTAGATCCTTATTGCCAGACACTGGTGTCCACTACTGTTACCAAGGGTCCTGCAAGGCCTAGAATCAAATGGCTACATTCTCCGTACCTAGGATGCCAGGTTTAGCAAATAAAACCATAGGATTACCAGTTAAATATGAATTTCATATAGACAACAAATTATTTTTGTTTTCATCTAACCAACCCCCGGGGCCCTATCTCAGTACTTTCTCATGAAAGTGGAAATGGAGGATCAAGATGTCCAGACCTCCACCTGGAGGCAGGCCCTGACACAGCTCATCCCTCCTGCTATGTGGATGGAAGGGAAAAACCAGAGAGGAAGCCACGCCTATGTTTATGACATTTAAACACAGTGTGACTTCCTCCTCCCTGGGAAGAAAGGGCCCAGTCTACACCCTGGATTCCAGCCTGACTAAAGTCTCTCTCATGTTTAATAGGTTCAGAGTTTCAATTTGGGATGATGAGAAAGTTCTAGAGATGGGTAGTGGTGATGGCTGTCCAACAGTGAAAACCTACTTAATGCCACTGAATTACACACTTAACATAGTTCAAGTGGCAATATTTTATGTTATGTATATTTTACCACAACTTTTTTTTTTTAAAGTCCTTCTTCATGGAAGGATGGGACATAGGGAAAAGAGAAAGACTGTCTTCCTAAATTATAGGTTAAAAAGTAGGGATGCATTCACCCCCCCTCCCCTTCTGCCCTAGGCCCAGACCTGGAACTGAAGGAGGGTCAGCTTCCCTTGAGCAGTAGGCTATGGGGGAGTGGGAAAGAAGAGATGGGTACCTAAATCCAAGTGGGCCTGTTGGGAAGGGTGAATGGGGAAATGGATGAGCAACCGAGCATCCAGTCACTGGGGGCTGGATAGAGCAGACAGCACTGTCTGGGCTTACCTGGGTGTTCTCAAAGCCCTCAGGAGAGAAGCTGAGAGGCAGAAGCCAAGTAGTCCATAATGTGACACTTCTCATTTCTATACTCCCTCAATTCCCCAACCCCCTGCAAAAATAAAAGTCTTGGGTAAATTCTATTCAAGCAATTGAGGGTGCTCTAGGCCCTGCTCATTGTACCCTATGCTTAGCCCAGCCTGTTTTGCTCAAGGATCCCTGGTGGTCCCCGATGACACTCCCTGCAGGAGTGGTATCTTCTGTGTCCTCAAAACAAGAACACCTATAGTAAAAAGTAAGTCCTTTTAAACTCCAGTAATTTAAACCTGCAGTTGGATTGACTGGATATTTACTAAACAATTAGAACGAGGCATGAGACAAAATTATATGGATTTGGGAGAAACTTAAAATGAATGTAGGAAACCAAAATGTTATGCCCTCCTAAGAAGCAATAGAATAAACTAGAAAATGAAAGTAGGATTTAGTATAGAGTGTTCCTGCAGGTCTGTGAGCCCACAATGAAAGAAGTTTTATAAGAAGTTTTGAAAAGCCAGAGAAAATTGTACAAGTGCATCTAATCCAACAGAGATTCTTTCTAAAATAAGAAGTGAGAACTGTGGCTTCCCTAGGGGAAGGATGGAACCTTTCTAATAATATTTGAGTTTAAGTTCACAGGTGCAGAAATGGAAGGAGGTCTGGATAAGGTTGTTAATACTGTGCAACATACATGCTGTGCAAACATACAAAACCGATGTGAGGTAACATTTGTCTGAAAACTGTGTGCCTTAACCTCTCCAGTAAATATGCCGCACATCATTAGAATAATTTTTTTAATGTTTAAATATTTCATAATTTTTGAAGAATGGGTCTATGACATAGTGATGTACACTTACTTGTTTGGCAAAGTATGTTAATTACTTATTCAACAAACATTTCTAATCATCTCCATGTACCAGAAATTGTCTTATATAAATACGGTATTTCAAACATTTAAGAACCATTTGTGAAAAAATGTTTTTCACAAAAGCAAGAATATGTTTTTTCCACCCACACATACTCTTTAAATATGTTCACTGTGATTAGTTTTACCTGCTTGTTTTTTAATTATTTACTGAAAAATTGGACATCACATTGTTTCTAAATTAATTTCAAGGTTTGTGGCAAAATTCCAGCTTTTACAGACATCAAAGCAATAGCTCAGAGCAATTGTAAAATAAAAATTAAATACATTAAATGAAGAAAAGAATGTGACAATTTTTAATTGAGTGTTCTTGCTCATTATTAAATATCAGAGCATAAATAATGTAAATTCTCATATCAGTCACTTTTACTTACAAAAAAAGTATTCTGATAATCTTCAGTTCTATGTATTGATCAATTTGATAAGCTGCTGTTTTATCATATTACTTGCATTAAGAATTTCTTTACAAACAATGTAAGTCAATTTCCATGTGCTATCTGATCTGTATGTATAAATAAAAATTTGCTACATTTTATTGTGCTTTGTAACCTTTCATAAATTGAATTTTTCTTTTTAAATTTAATCAATTCAAACCATTTATGGCTATAATTATGTTGAGTAAGAAAATGATTGAAGTTAAGATTTTGAAAAGCTGGCCATAAACATAAATTGAGCAACATTAGTTTTAAATGGAACTATTCCTTCATGGATTTTATTATTCAGCCATTTGAATAGTACAGATAGAAATTATCCATGGTGAGCATAATCATTTTCATTTAATTAGATTTAACTTTTGGCTGACAACTGTGGGGGAATGAGGCTGGGAGGGGGTGATTGAGCAAAAAAATAAAAAAACTCATGGACACAGACAACATGACCTTTGTCAACACACAATGGCCACTCCTGTTTAAATATAATACACCTATTAAAAAATAGTATTCTCTGGATGAGAGAATCTTAATGCAATGTCAAGCCAAGGAAAACAATGTGGAATATTTGATGCATGAAATATGGGTGGATACTTGCAATCAAAATAAAACTGTGCTTATTGGGTTCTTGTTGGCAACTAGTTTCACTCCTACACCTACAACTTTAAATGTAGTTCTGGAACTATCCCACTGGTGTCTGGGAGTGCAATCTGGCAGGAATCAGAGCACAGGGAGCAAGAGTTCCATCTCAGGATCTTGGAGGAGAGAAAATTGCAATGTGATGGAGGCTTTGGTTGGATTACTTAAGGATTCAGTTTTATCCTCATTTTGACATGTGGTTAGTAAGTGATGAAAGGGGATCAACAAAGATCTATTGGATATAAAAGGTCTGTGCACGTTCCATGATACACTGCCTTCATTGTGTGACTAAGAATTCAGTCCAGGTTACAGGCAACACGGATTTGGGGTCCATCCATCCTAGTTGCCCATTCCCAAGGATCCTAGACCCAATTTGGACATGCATATAGAAAACTTCCATTTTCATCTTTCCCCTTTAATATATACCTCCTGCTCTCCGTATCTTTCAAACCATCCTCCTGTGCCCAACTCCTTTGACTAGTTCTAATTCACTTGGAAGGCCAACCTTTCTCTGTTAAGATTTCATCAGCAATGGGACATAGTAGAAAGAGCACAGACTTTGGCTTTTTATCCTCAGAAACACCTGGATTTGAATTTCAGTCCATCCTATTTGGGCATTGCCTAACTTCTTAATTTCTTCATTGATAAAATGGAGATAAATAACAATAACAGTATACAGAGATAATAATAGCACCAGCCTGTGGTATAAAGGAGAACCCATACTCCAGTAACATGGCTTTCACCTCTACCTCCAATAGCATGTCCCTATCTATATATATAAAAGCCTAAGCAACTGTTATGACTGAACGACAGGAACGACGACCAGTTGACCGGTCACTATGATGCACATTGACCACCAGGGGGCAGACGCTCAGCGCAGGAGCTGCCCCCGGGTGGTCAGTGCACTCCCACAGTGGAGCGCTGCTCAACCAGAAGCCAGGCTTACGGCTGGCGAGCATAGCTGTGGTGGCGGGAACCTCTCCCACCTCTGCAGCAGCAGGCCCAGCATGAGCGGCAGTAGAGCTGCACCTATGCCTGGCTGGGGGTCTGCTAAATCCCTAGGGGGGATGTCAGACTGCCGGGTTTCGGCCCAATCCCCAAAACCCAGCAGTCCAACATCCCCCAAGGGGTCCTGGATTGTGACAGGGTGCAGGCTAGGCTGAGGGACCCCCACCCGTGCACAAATTCGTGCACCAGGCCTCTAGTGTCACTATACTGTAACTGCAATATTTTTCCCAATTTGTTGCTTGCCTCATAAGTTTGCTTATGGTGATTTTTAGAATTTTTTTCAATTACACTTGACATACAATATCATATTAGTTTCAGGTGTACAACACAGCGATTAGACATTTATATAACTTATGAAGTGGTACCCATCTGACTCTTACGGTGATTTCTGATACATAGTTTTTGTAATAGAAAAAAATAAAACCAGAAAAAATAAGATAAATATTTAATGGATTTCAAAATTAGGAAGTCTTTTCAAAGCATAATAGCATTGGAAGAAACAAAAAGGAAATTGCTTTTATATAATCCCTGCCCAAATAAAACTAATATCCTAGCTATTCTCACCTGTGTACTCTTCCAGATAAACTTTAGGATAATTTTGCTGTCTTTCCCCTTAAAAATCTTATTAATACTTTGACTAGATCATGGTAAACTTAAGTAGCACAGTGATCCAAGCTGAAGCCAAGGCCTTTACCAGGAAAGCACAAGTTTTTCCAGAAACCCCCAGCAAACTTCCACCTAAATAACATTACCCAAAACTGTCAAACACATGACTACCCTCCCCTACAAAGGAGGGTATGAAATGGTATTTAGCTTCCATCCTCTAGAACAGTGGTTCTCATAATGCCGCAACCCTTTAATACAGTTCCTCATGTTGTGGTGACCCCCAACCATAAAATTATTTTTGTTGCTACTTCATAACTGTAATTTTGCTACTGTTAATGAGTCGTAATGTAAATATCTGTGTTTTCTGATGGTCTGAGGCGACCCCTGTGAAAAGGGTAGTTTGACCCCCAAAGGGGTCGCGACCCACAGGTTGAGAACCGCTGCTCTAGAATGAAGGTGGGAGGAGGGAAAAGAGAATAATGGACGTTGAGTGAACCCACCTGTAGGGTCTGCTACAAAGTCACCGTGGAAGAGGGATCAGGGCCGGAGCTGCAGAAGCTGTTTCTGTGAGCACCTGTAGCAGACTGGTCTCAAGGAGTGTTGCTGTGGGATCCAGGCAACACAGTGCACACTGCATAGGAGGTCACTCTGTCCCTCTTTGCTGCAGACAGCCAAGCAGGTTTGACACTTTGAGGAGCAACCACCAGGAAAAAGGGTCTGTGCCTTGCAGATCAAAGAAGAGTCTGGAGCAGCCAGCAGAGTAGTGGTCTTGTGAGAGGCCTCTCTCAAATGCCTGTGGGTATTGCATTTTTGGGCAAATGCTGTTGGTTGCCTGCCCAACAGCTATGTCGCCTTCTTCATAGCTAACACAAGTACAGTTTTGTTCTGGCAGCCATGGTTCCAGCAACTGGATGAATCAAATCTCATCAAAGCCCATTCTGGCAGTTGCAGTCCCGCTGGGCCAATGATTGGCCTGGAGGTGGGCAATGTGACCCAGCTTTGGCCAATGAGATATAAAAGGAAGTAGGCTGCACATAGTTCTGCCCCTTCTTCCTACTTCGAACATGGTTATGTATAAATATTGATTGGAGCTGTCTTTTTCCCGACTTGCATCCACAAGGAAACAGCCTGAGGACAAAAGCAGGTTTCCCAGGTTTGCAAAAGTGGAAACATAGAAAGAGCCTGGGTCCTTGATTCTGTGAATAAGCCAATGCATTACCCCTGGAACTGCCCGCCTTGTGACTAATGATGGAGACAATTAAACGTCTTTACTGTTTAAACCACTGTTGATGGAGTTGTTTTATTTCTTGCAGCTGAAAGCACTTCTAACTGATATAGCCCTTAATAAAGAAGATCAGAGCAGAACATTGTGAGTTGGCTTAATCTTGAGCAAAGAGGCAGATGTCAATACAAGCTAATGAGCTGGCAAAAGCTGGGTATTCATGTGAATGTGACCTCTTCCTAATACCCACAGGCAATGAGGCCTAGACACAGTCAAGTTGTAAGTAAAAAACAATTAGAGAAGTGACATTTTTATACAATACAGTCTTCCCTTTCAGAAAGAAAACATATTTCTTTAGAAAGATGTAAATTATTTACATCTCTTCTATCCCTAAGTTTTATATATCCTGTCATATGTGTCCCACCTATTTCTTGTTAGGTTTAGTTCTAGGTATTCTACGTTTGGGGTTGCTATCTCTTGAATTGCCCTGAATGATACTCCTCTCCCACCCCTCCCCCAACTCCTACTCCCAGCTGTTCTTTTTTCATTTTAGGCAAATACACTTAACTTCCTAGGTACATAGACTCTTGCCTCAACTGTGTTTTGGAGGTCATCCATCCCTGATTGACAGTTAAAGGTAACATTTGGAATCCAGAGAGCTTGAGGTTAAAACATGTCATGTCAGCAATTGCTAAACAACAGTATGTCAGATTAGGTCAAGAATTTGTGAAATGTTTGTGCCAAGTGAAATGTCAAAGCACAAAGTGTGTGAAAGAAAAAAATCTCTGTGCCAGTCAAAATGTCATTCCGTTTTGCAGCAAGTAATTTATTCCTTTCTGACTTTCTTGCAGTTCTTGTTTCACATGAATTAATGTTGCCTCTAAATAATTAAAATTAATAGTGGCATTATCAGCAGTTAAGGGTAAAAACTAAAGACCTAATTTGGAATCACTCATTCAATTTGGACTCATTTTGAAAATGGGATTTGTAAACCCAACCTTAAAAATAAGCCTTTAACTGATTGTCCAAACCATTTACATTGCAGCCATTATTTGTTCTCTTAATGTTTGTAATATGTAAAAAAAAAAGACACATCATAAAGAATATGCATTTTCTAAATGCTGTATCTGAGGAGTTGCAAACAAGATGGAAATGCTATAGATGTGATCAATAGATCCAGTTAGCCCTCAACAAATGGAATGCCAGTGGCTTGTTGAGTTGATTATGAAGCAAAACTCCATAATGTTCATCTACATTTTCCCACTGGTTTTAATCTCTAGATTGGCAGAGCTTCCCGAACATGGCTCCTCTCCATGCCATTTGCTTTCTCTGAAAGCAACTTTCTGTTGCACAGTCATGGCCAAACAGTGGGGAACTGGTCCTGCTCGTAATGCTCCAGCTGCCTGATTAATAAACCAAAACACTTCTCTATAGGCAGCAAGGCCAGGACTAGGGTGAGGCAATCCTGGTGCCCAGAGCACAACATATCAGGAGGCCCTTGTTCTCAGGTTCTCACCCCGTATTTACAAGGCCCTGAGTGTGAGTGCTTTCTTAAATATTGCACCCTAGGCACCTCACTTGCCTCATCCCTGTCCAGGCCCTGGTAGGCATTGTTGCTGCCCTTGGAATTGAAGAAACGGACTTCAAAGTAAAGAAGAACTCTATAAATCTTCTGACAGTGAGAACTGGGTTTCTATCCCATGATATTCATTCTCCATATTAGAAATTTTACAATATGAGTTTGAAGAGTAATAAGATGCATGTACTGCTAAGAAGAGTCTACTTAATGGCCCAGAATGGGCTCAACATTGCGAAAGGATGATGTGGGACCACCATGTCCCAGAGTTTGTGCCTCAAGTTTTCAGATTTGGAGCTCAACTTTATCAGCACAAAGAGAGATGGTCAGATTAAGGAAAATTGGCAAGAGAATTACAAATAATCCAGAAACCAAATTTACTGGAGTTGTGGATATTTTCCAGTGACAATGTCCTAGTGTTCAATGTTCAGGAACACTCCTCCCTACAGTGAGGGGACATGGAACAAAGTATTAGTCATCAGACTGCTGCAAATGAGCAAGGAAAGAGAACGGGGGTGGAAGGGGGGTGGCGGGGGGTGGGGGGGAGTCAATGACAGGGATGTTTCATCCAGACCAGGGAAAAATCCTGCCTCACCCCAGAATACTCTGTGTATCCATTCACTCAACAAATATAAATTGTGCACCCACAATGTGCTCAGCAAACCTGTCAGCTCTTCTTCAAAATGAATTCTAAATCCAGTACTTCCTGCCACCTTCACAGTCACCATCGAATTCAAACACCATCTTTCTGCACCTGAACTGATGGCATAGGCCCCCTAACTGGTCTTCCCATTTCCACTCTCTCCCTACTACAGTCCATCCTTCACCAAGATTTCAGGCTGATCCTATTAAAATGTATGTCAGATCATGATGGACCTCTGCTCAAAACCCTCCGTTGGCTTCCTGCCTGTTAGAATAAAATCCAAAATCCCTTTCTTGGGCTACAAAGCCTACATGATCTCACCCTAGCTCTCTCAATGATCTCATTTCATGCCACTGTCCACCTCACTCATTCCACTCTCGCCACAGGCTTTTCCACCCTGCTCCTGGGACATCCCAAGAATGCTTTTGCCTCGAAACCTCTGCACATCCCCCTCCTGCTGGAATGATTTATTCCCAGATATCTGCATGGTTGAGTCTGCTTACTGCTTAAATGTCTGCACTTAAATGTCACCTCTCGCAGAAGCTTCCATGACCACCTGATCTAAAACAGCCTCCTTCCATCACTTTCTGTCCCCTTTCCCGAAAGTATTTTTCTTCAATCATCTGACAAGTTTTCTGTCTCCTCCCAGCAGAAAGTAATCTCCATGACATTTTGCCTGTTTTTGCTCATTGCTATGTCCTTAGCACCTAGAACATTGCCGGGAACATGGCAAATGCTACAAATAAATTTGCTGGAGGGTGGATACACCTAGGTTATGTAATAATTCTGGTCACTAGACGGGAGTATTCTTTGATGACGCAGGACTTTTCTCTGGCCTGGATGAAATAGCCTTTTCAGATTCTTGATCTCCCTTTGCTTTCTGATAGAGCAGATGATGTTTGTAAAAGAAAAAGAGAGATTAAGGTAAAACCAATATTTTTAGCATGAGCCAATGGAAGAATGGAGTTCCATTTATTGAGTCATGGGCAATTATGGGAGGGAGCAGTTTGGAAGGTTTGGGTCTGAAAATCAACAGTTCATTTTTTAACATATCAAATTTAAGATGTCTATTATTGGATATCCAGTGGCAATATCAAGTAGGCAATCCTATATAATAAAAGCCTAACATGCAAATTGTCCCCTTTACCAGGAGTTTGACCAGGAGTTCGACCGCTCCCTATGACATGCGCTGACCACCAGGGGGGCGGCATGGAACATGGTGAATGATGGTGACAGAGCGCTGGCAGCGGGTGGCAGTGGAGGTGCTGTCAGCCCCGATGGGCCCCAACAGGAGCAGAACCATGGGATGGTGAGCAGGTGAGCGGGCAGCACCAGGTCAAGGTGGGTGCAAGTGGGGCCTTATTGCCCCATCCATCACCCTGCAGACGGCGACCAGCGGCGGTGGCAGGGGGCGGGGCCGCTGCCCAGCTCCCAGGTGCTGAGGGAGCTGGGCGGGGGCCCAATGACTCAGGCAGAGGGGGATGCGTGGGGGCCCAGGTGCTGCCCAGGACCCAGAGGTCAACTGGGACCTGCCCTTTCACGTCAGACGCTCATGCTTCGATCCCCGGGCAGGCCTAGGGACCGCACCCATGCACGAATTTCTGCACTGGGCCTCTAGTTATATATAAGAGTCTGTACTTCAGAGGAGAGATCCAGACAGGGTATTTGGCAACATATGGAAGGTGTTTTAAGTCATGGAACTGTATAGAACCCCCGGGGGGTGGGGGGTGAGTATAGACAGGAATGGACTAAATGGTGGGACATTCCAGCATTTAGAATCCAAGGACTAAATGGTGGGACATTCCAGCATTTAGAATTCAGGGAGATGAGAAAACACCAGTGAAAGACACTGTAAAGAGTAGCAGGGGGGAAAAAGGTAGCAGTTGAAGAAGAATAGGGGTTTAGAAAGGATTTTTTTATATGATATATATATATATATATATATATATATATATATATATATATATATATATATTTTAATCCTCACCCAAGGATATTTTTTCCATTGATCTTTAGAGAAAGAGTGGAAGAGAGAAAGGAGGCTAGAGAGAGAGAGAGAAACATCAATGTGAGAGAGACACATCAACTGGTTGCCTCCCACATACCCGTCCCTCCCCCCCCACCCCCCCGCCCCGCCCAAGCCAGGGATCAGCCTGCAACCGAGGTATGTGCCATTGACAGGGAATCAAATACCGACCCTTAGGTCATGAGTAGATGCTCTAACCACTGAGCAAAACCATCCAGGGCATATTATTGTATATTTGATGCAATGGAAATGATCCAGTGAAAAGGGAAAATTTAATGACACAGGATGATGGACAAGTAAGGTGAAGTTCAGAGTAGGGAAAAGTGGCTGGATCCAGTGTGGAGATGGTGAGACTGCCATTAGATAGAAACACAGACAGTTCACCTATAATAACAGGAGACAAGTCAGAGTCTATGTGCACAGATGCCAGAAGATGGGTGGATGTGGTGGTAGGGGCTCATGAAAGTTCCTTTTTTTCTCAGTGAAATAATGGATTGGAGGTATCAGTGATATGTGAGAATTGGGGTATCTGATGTTCAGAGGAATATATTGGGTAGAAGTGAGAGTAGGACGTTTGGAATTGTATGGGTTTTGGGGGTTTGTTTTTGTTTTTGTTTTGGTGGGGAATGAAATTGTTGAAATGACTAGGTTGAGGGTATGGCAATAGGAGCAATAATTAAAGTGGGAATGGAGACAAGACCACACATGAGACTGACCAGGATATCAGATGGATGGGCATTCCTGATATTCCCATGTGAGTAACAACATTAGCTACTGTTTGTTCCCTGAGAAACTGCTGTGTGCCACACAAGCTGTGCAATTTTCTCCTTTAACCCTCACAACAGCTCTGCAATAACCCCATCTGCATTCCCAGATGAAAAAGTTGAGGCTCAGAAATCATTATTAACCAGCTCAGGGAAACACCACAATATGGATATAGGACTCAGACTCTGGTCTTCTAACCCAAAACCCAGGTTCTTTGCTTGGCCTGTGCCATATCTCTCCAAATCATCACCTGCAAGCCCTAATGTAGGGCTACCAGTTATAAGTTTGGCCAGAAAATCTTTTTTTATATATATAAAGTTTTTTTTAATATATTTTATTGATTTTTTACAGAGAGGAAGGGAGAGGAATAGAGAGTTAGAAACATCGATCAGCCACGTCCTGCAGACCCCCTATTGGGTATGTGCCCGCAACCAAGGTACATGCCCTTGACTGGAATCGAACCTGGGACCCTTGAGTCCGCAGGCCGATGCTCTATCCACTGAGCCAAACCAGTTAGGGTTGGCCAGGAAATCTTAATTCTCACTCACTTGTGTTAGTTGGGCCTGAGGCAGAAGTCTGATTATGAGACTAGATGCTTGTCTCCTGAGAGAACAAGCCTTTTTCCTCTAATGGTTAGTGTCACCTTTGGGCATTGGAAACCAACACAGGAAGGCAAGTCTAACAGCTATGGCCTGTTTGGGTTTGTTTGCTTCAGGGAGTTAACTTAATGTTCTGCCTCAGCAGCTACATTTGTCTTACAGTAAGAGAAGACCCTTGAAAAATGCTGCAATTCAGGCCCTGGGACTTCTTAGCCATTTACTATACGGTAACCCCTCTTTCACTGGGGCGGGGGGGCGGGAAGTGAGGCCTGATACACTGTCTCTGGTATTTCTAGAGTGTTCTACTGCAAGTCCAGGGCTTTCTATCCTCAGGCAGTAATTTATGCAAGTGATAAGGGAATAAAGGAGGGACATGAAAATCTCCACAAAATTCATACATTTCTTGCTTCAGTTGGAGGAAATTTATATGCATTCTGTTTTGAAATAATTCAACTATAGAGTAGAGGAATCCTACCTCTCAGTGCCCCAAAGGAGAAAAAGAACATTTGAAAATTGAATGTCATCACTGTTACCCATCTAGACCAGACCATCCAATAGAAGTTTCTGCAATAAAGGAAATGTTCTATACCTGTGCCTTCCAATTCTGTAGCCATTTAGCCACATACGAATGTCAACACTTAAAATGTAGCTAATACAACCGAGGAACTGAATTTTAAATTTTATTTAATTTTGATTCATTTAAATTTCAATATAAGCCATCTGTGGCCAGTGACTACCATAGTAGACTGTGCAGATCTAGATTGTAAAACAAGAGGCCAGGCCACCTTTGAACACAATTTATGTTCAAGTGCAAACTTGCGACCAAGTTTGCCCACATTACCTGGCCGAAAAGACCCTTGCTTAGTCAGCTCCTCCTAAGAAAGGAGAATCTCACCTTTTGGACAAAAGACAGAAACCCCATGTAATCATATTCTGTTACTGCAATGAGTTATCACCACATATTTATTGCCTCACAGTTTCTGCAGGTCAACTGGGTTCTCTACTTAGGGTCTCACAAGGCCCAAGTCAAGGTGACAGGGCTGAATTCCTTTCTGGAGGCTCTGTGGAAGAATCCACTTCCAAGCTCATTCAAGTTTTTGGCAGAATTCAGTTCCTTGCTGTTGTAGGACTGAGGTCTCTGTTTCCTTGCTGATTGTCAGCTGAGGGCTGCCCTTAGCTCCAAATGGCCTCTCTCTGGTCCTTGCACACAACCCCTCTACCTCAGATCCAGCAACAGCCTATCGAATCCTTCTGCTTGGAATCTTTCTGCTTTCCTCTTCTGCCCTCAGCTTTTAAGAGCTCACATAATTACATTGGACCCACTCAGATAATTTCCCTATTTTAAGGTCAATTAATTAGTAACCTTAATTACATTGGCAAAATCTCTTTTGCCAATTAACATAGCATAAGCACAGGAGTAATTAGAGGGAGCAAAAAACTATCCTGCCTATTACAACCAGATACCAGAGGATGGAGAAACCAGTGAGGCAATAGCTGGCAATTACTCACTGCTTTCTTGCGAGAAAATAAAAAGGACTTGTTGGAAAAAAATAATTTTTAAAACTCTTTTGACTATTTTCTGTGTCTTAGCATCCTAGGTCAATTGTCTCAGTTCATCTTTACAAGACACTGATAAAGTGGTGGCCATCCCTGATCTCTGTCAAGAATCCCCAAACATTTCAGGTTATACTCCTCGGAGGGTCTTAGTCTTCAAAATAGCTTCCAGAAGAGAAAAAGAGAGCTGCTATCCCACCTTGGGGGTCCTTTCCCATCATAGCAGAACCTACCAGCAATTTCTAGCACTTTTTCAGGTTTAGCCAGTGCTGAGTTAAATATTAAGTCCTGATAAGGACAACGTGGCCTGGAGGCTGTTAATTAATGAACAAATGTTTGTTACATGCAAACAAAGCCACTCAACTCCAGTTAGCAAATTCCAGTAAGAAAATGAAGTGAATGGAAAAATACTTCCTTCTAATTAGGTGAAAAGAGACACTGAGTAGTCAAGTCCTAAACAATGAACTGCTTTGTGTCTGTCCTCCTCCTGGAGGGAAGGGAGGTAGGTATCTTTGCTAGGCATTGAGAGAGAGAGAGAGAGAGAGAGAGAGAGAGAGAGAGAGAGAGCGCTGAGGGAGGACCAGTCTGTAACTTGAAAGAGAGTGAACACGCTGATGCATTTTCCAAGAGGAAGCATGAGAGTTTCCATGAGAGAAGTTGCTCAGGGAGCCACAATGTTGAGAACGTGTAAGAACCACGCACTGGGTGGGAAGGACACTGGGAAAGCCCAGAGCTGTCTACTTAGTTCTACTCCTCACCTCCTCTGCCCGTTGTATCAGAAACCACTTACTAGTGAAGTGAATCTGAAGGTTAAGCCCCATTACAGATTCTAGGAGACAGGAGCAATAAAAATAGGTAAGAAAGACTTTTACCCACCTTGCTCCAAAATTTATCTTAGAAAATGAACTATCTTGTTTAGGAAAATATATTTAAAAGCTAGGTAGGGGTAGAGGATGAGCCCTGGGATGGGTGGGCAGGGATTAACAAAAAAAACCATAAACATCTCTCCTTAAAAAATGAAAAAGGACTTGGAGTGGGGAAAGAATGAAGAAGAGAAGAAGGAGATGGGGATAGAGAAGAGGAGAAAGCGAGGCAATGCGGTGGAGTCTAGAGTCTGAGAGATGGCAGAAATGGCAAAGGGTATTTTTTTTTAAGAAATAAAAAAGATTTCTTATTTGATATTAACTCTATGTCACCCACTGCCTAGTGCTGATCTGTAGCTCCCATCAGTAGGTGAAGTTCTAAAACATGCTTCTACCTGCTATGTGTACTGCTTTTGGAGGAGACCAGGAGAAAGAGATAGATAGAGCCTATGATTAGATTCACTTTGGGATGGAGAAGAACTCAGCCAAAGTTGGAAATCAGAGGAGGAGGAACTCAGAAAATTGTTAGTCCATGGCACTGTGCAGGAACCTGAGGAAGGCACGTACTCCCCCCGATGGGATTTGATTTAATCCTAACAGATATTAAGGGACCGGGTAACTCCAACTGACATCTGAGTTACATAAAGATTAGACCAGCCACTCAACTGATTCAGCATTGCATTTATCTTGCAGCTTTTCCTGTCTTGATTTAATATCACAGTTTTCCCCAAACCTGAGTTTACAGTTTTTCTCTCTTTGACGAAGTTCCCAGCTTCATATGTAAATCTCCAGCAACTGGCCTCCTGCCTACCCTAGCAATGGGAAGCAGTGTTGGGAAGACTCACTGCCACCATGATTAAGACTCTTGGGAGCAGCTTTATCTTATGGTCACCAGGTCAAGTTGGGTTGGCCAAGGAGTTTAGGTGCTGAATCCTTCTCTCTCCTAAACCTGAGGACTCTATGGCTGAGACCCGAGGCCTCTGAGGAGACACCAGAGAGAAAGGCATGTCACCAACATGAAGAGAGGTTTGGCTAATTTATCGGGACCCATGCCCAGATGCACTTCCCCAGAAAGCCTGGGATCATGTATAACTCACTTCCTTTTGATTCAGGGCTAACAGGTCTATCCTCCAGACCAGAGGCTGGCTCATGCTGAAGCACAAGACAACCTTAGAGCCATGGTGCATCCTTTTGGAGCCCTGGGAAGAAACCTCTCATTGCAGACTAGACCATAAGGGTGGGCAGCACCTAGACTCAGACACCACCTGGCACCCTCTCCACCGGGGCTTAGAAACCCCTTATGACAGAGTCCCAGACAGACTCTCCATCCTAGCTCATTTTGTTTCACCTACCTCTCCACTACGGGCATGCCTTGCCTCCACCCTGAGTGTTAGCCTCTCTCATGGCTGTCTTTTTCTGTTGCCATCACCTCCATCCTCCCCTTTGCTCATCCTTTTAGTTTTCCTGGCCCCACAGTCCAACCCTTCCTGCTGGCCCTTTGGAGCCCTCTTCATCCACTGGTAAACTCCCTTCTCTACAATGTAAGACTGCCCCACTGGGCTTCTGTCTCCTCTTGCCTAAACTGAAACATGACCTATGTTGAAGGACTCTGCCTTTCCTGCTCCCTCCTGGGAATGAGGATGTTTATTCTTCCATTCTTCACACATCCCATGGCTATTTGGGAAAAGGGACATATTTATTCTTCCGGCTCCATATCACTATATCCAAACACGTACTCTTTATTCCGTTATAAAATGCTCTACCCTTTGTGGTGGTCATTGTTGGGATCTATCTTTCTCTTGGTCACTCACTCCACATTCACTGGACCTCAATCTAACTCCCTTCTCCAAGTCTTGCCAAGGTTACAGGGGACCTCCACCTCCTCTCCACTTCACGAGCCACTCCTGTGACTACATCCTGAACGTGATCATTACCCAGAACTGTTTCAACTCTGACTACTTAGATTCTAATATCCCACCAAAAACCATCACCAGTCCATTTCCCATTTTCTCTTTTAGGGAAAAAAAAAAAAAAAAAGCAGCTACTCTTTGACTTCATTTAGACTGCTAACCCATGCGTCCTTCTATTTTCTTCTAATCTATCTCCTATCCGCTTTCACTGTCTCACCTACTTAGGCCCTATGTACTATCCAGGACAAACAGCTGCTCTCTCAGCAATAAGGCCAATGGAGCTTAGAAGAGGATTTCTTTCTTTCTTTCTTTCTTTCTTTCTTTCTTTCTTTCTTTCTTTCTTTTTTTTTTTTTTAGCTCCCAAATCAATTACCAAGAGCCATCTCCTTAGTCCTGGATGAGAAGCAGCAGAAAATCCAAATTCCTTCCTCAAACTGATCAAAATGCTATCGCCACTCAGGCTCACCTGTGTGTCAGGCAGCAGTCCACTTGGGCTAACGGAGGACTCCCTTTACTTTTTTTACTAAGAGCTCCCTGGGCAGGGTGTGTCTTTTTTTTTTTTCTAGTCCAATATCACCTAAACAAAGATGTTAGCATAAGAGCGCTCTGTACCAAGCCATGTAAGCATGGAAAGGGGAAACAGATGCATGCTAAATGAAGCCTGAAATTATATAAGTGAAACACAAAGTCAGCCCAAGAGCGGCTGCAATTTAATAGCTGAGGTTTGCATTGAGTTTGCTACCTTCAGGCAAAGGGAGGACTTCAAGTTTCAAAGCAGGGCTGAAGCAATCACTTGCTGGTTCGTGCCAACCGAAGTGACTCACTCTCAAACCTGTTTAATATGAAACAGCATTAGGAGACGGGATATAGCCTCAGGGAGATCAGCTGCTAACCAGCTCTGATTATAGCTGCAATCCCTCAAACATGGCACTTAAAGTGTCTCTCCACATGTCTTCAGTGGCACCCAGCACTGCACAGGAAGGGGACTGTCCTTGAAGTAGAGATGTCAGGGTTCTCTTTCCCATTCAGTTGGGTCAGCCTTGTCTGAGAAATGACACTGATGCCTTGTGCATGAAATGGGGCAATAGCTTCTCTGCCTACCACCTGTGGTAGTTTTGGGAATCGAATGAGGAATATTTATGAGAATTAAGTGAGATGATGAAAACGGTAGAGAGCAGTATACCGGGTATTATAATTATACACAGGAATCATAAATCTCCTTTTACACTTTCATTTGGTACAAGAGGGAATTTCTTTAAATGGCAGGAATGAGGAATACAAAAATTTTGCTTCAAACTTCAATATCAACAGCATTGAGACACCAATCTAGCTGGTTATTGTGGACTTTTGTCACTCAGACAGTAAATTGGAGTCTTCTCAAAAAGATTAGAGCTCCCCTCTTCAGTGTTATATGGGGGTATCAATTAGGTCATCTCATATTTTATAATAAGAACTTTAAAATTAGAGATTCAAGATAGCGGTAGAGTAGGTAGATGTTACACTCACCTCTTCCCAGGACCAACCTGGGATTAAAACTAAAATACACAGCAGTCAACCTGAATAACCAACTTAGGACTAGCTAAAGAGAAGTCTTATAACCAAGGATTTACAGAAGAAGCCACATCGAGACAAGCAGGATAGGCGGAAACAGGAAAAGAGCTGGTCCCACTCCCACAGGCCGCAGCTGAGATTCTGGAGGGAGGACTATCTCGGCTGCGAAGGTTCCTCCTGAGAATTATGAGGTCTCAACCCCAAGCTAGGATCCCAAGTCTAGAGCACCAGAGCCAGGAAGAGGGGCCCACGTCATATCTGGCTGTGAAAACCAGCCGGGATTCTGTCTGCCTCAGAGAGACAGGAGCCTGCTAGAGGTACACGTGCCCTCTTAAAATGCCAACACAAAATCTTGTCTGTAGCCACTCACCCTAGGCTCTGGCAGAGGGAGACTGGTGAGGACTAGACTCACATGGGGAGAGATTGGAGTTTGTGGCTTGGGGAGAGAACTTAGAGGGGACAGCTGCCAGGATAGCTGTGCTGAGTCCCTCTCCCACACCATTTTCTCAGGTGGAACATTCCCCTCCATAGGACATCAGCCCAGAGAGGGGACGGGGGGGGGGGGGCGGGGGGGCGGGGTGTGGGTGTGTATGCAATAGCTCCACCCGCTGCACTCCCTGTAGAGCTTGCACCCTGTGGAGGAGTCAGCTGCCCAGGCCACGGTGCAGAGGTCTGGGCAGACTCAGAGGGCGTCAGTGACTGAGTTGTGTGGCTTTGTGGTGGGGGCCATTCCCCCACTTTCCCGTGAACCTGACTGGCGCCTTTTCTTCAGAGGAGATCTGATAGTCCCACTCTCTGAGCTCCCAGGGGCCCCACCCTCCTGACTAATGGTGGCTCCGCCCTGTGAAGGTCTGGGCGGAATCTGGGACAGACTCCCTTTGTGTGGCTCTGGGATGGGGGCCACTCCTCCCACCTTCCTCCCAGCCTGACCAGCACCTCCTGCTCACAGGAGATCTACTAGCCCCATCCTCCCAACTCCTGGTGGACCCGCTCTGCTGAGATGGGGCTTTCGGCAGAATCTGGGAGACTCTGAGTTGTGTGGCTCCAGGACAGCGGCCATTTTTCCCTCACATGCCTGAGCAGTGCAGAGCTGTCCCTTCACACAATAAAATCTTGGTCTGTTTGAGCTTCATAAATCCTGCTGGCCTCACCCTGAAGCCTCCCTGAGACCCTGCCCCACCACAAAGGTGTGTGAACACCCAGTGGGTAGCAGCTAGTCTTGGTATGCCCCTGACCTTTGCTGAGTAGCCTCAGACCCAGCACTGGCACAGAATTTGAACCTGTATCAATCTGGTGAACACCACTCACCCCTACCTGGTGACTCACTGAAATCTACTTCATGCAACTCAAGTCCTGCCAGAGGTTCTTTCAGTGACGGAGCCTAACAGGTAGCCGGCAGGTGAAGGCAGGTGAAGGCAGATCTCAGAGTGCCTTGAGACTCTTGCTGACCCACCCCCGGGCTCAGTATTGGTAAAAGCTGGCCTTGGTGCACGGCTTGGTCCTTTCCATGCAGCCGCAGAGACAGCCACAAACTGGATTGCTCTGTAGCTCCAAACAGGTTGCCAGGGCCAGCATAGGCAGCACCTGGCATTGGCCTGCACCAGAGTCCCTCCCAAGAGGTCCCGGAACAAGCACACCCAGTGGTCAGCTTCAGACAACATCAGAGCAAGATTTAGTTAGCTCCACCGTGGCATATCCAAAGGGAGATCTTGGCAGGCGCCAGACCCTGCTGAGGCAAATTCTGCTTTGTGTGCTCAGCACCTGCACAGCAGCTCATACACTAAGGTACAGGTCAAAAGTCACAGTCAGCCAGCCTGAGGATGGACCCCACACACAAACAGACCAATAGCAATCAAGACTCCATTACAACAGGAAAGCCCACATAACCCACATAAGGGAACTTCCTAGAGCACCCAGATCAGGTGATCAAGGAGACTGTGCCACTGGTTCCCATAGGATACCTATTACATAAGGCCACCCTACCAAGACTGGGAGTCATAGCAGATCTACCTATACATTGACACAAACACAAAGAGAGAAGCAAAATGGGGAGACAAAGAAACATGCTCCAACTGCAAGAACAGTAGAAATCTCCAGAAAAAAAGAGCTAAATGAAATGGAGGCAAGCAATTTACCATATATAAAAATCAAAAAGATGGTTAAAAGAATACCCAAGTAACTTAGTGAGAACTTCAACAAAGAGATAGCAAGCATAAAAAAAGGACATAGAAACCACAAAAAAGAACCACCCATAAATGAAAAATACAATACCTGAAATGAAGAATACACTAGAAGAAATAAACACTAAATTGGATGAAACAGGATCAAATCAGTGATTTGGTAGACAAGGTAGCAGAAAACACCCAAAACACTGATTCAAAAGAATAAATGCTCTTTTATGTTCATTGCTGTGTTATTTACAACAGCCAAGATTTGGAAGCAGCTCAAGTGGCCATCAGTAGATGAGTGGATAAATAATGAGTATTCCATTTACACAATGGAATACTACTCAACTGTATAAAAGAAGGAAATCTTAACTTTTGTGACAGCATGGATGGACCTGAAGAGTATTATGTTAAGTGAAATAAGCCAGTCAGAGAAAGGCAAATACTTATATGAGAAATCTAATGAACAAAATAAACAAACTATATAGAAACAGACTCATAGATACAGAGAACTGACTGACAGCTGACAGAGGGGAGGGGGTTTGGGGGGCTGGGTGAAAAAAAGTGAAGGGATTAAGCAAAGAAAAAAAAAGCTCATAGACACAGACAATAGTATGGTGATTACCAGAAAGAAAGGGGCATGGGGGAGACAGAAGAGGGTAAATGGGGGGTAAGAGTCTATGGAAGAAGACTTGACTTGGAGTGGTGAGCACACAATACAATATACAGATGATATTGAAGCATAGTAACCTCCATCTTATATAAAACTGCTGTTTGAATTCTCTGCTATTGTTAGATAGTCCCTAGTCCTGTAAACACTGTCACTGTAAACTCTGTCACTTTAAGACAGTCTCTTATTCTGTGAAATTACTTTATTTTTAGTTCAAATAATAGAAAAAGATACACTTAACTGTCTGACCTTGCAAGCTAGCCATCCAATGTAATAGACTAATACAGACCAATGTAATAGACTAGATAATAATTCCCATATTCTTATGCCAAGTACAAACTCATTATGTATTCAAGGTTACAACTGTCTGTAACATAAGGTGACCAGATTTTAACATTGGTAAAGCGGGACACCATTGACTGGGGGAAGAGGGGGGGGGGAGTTCTTTTTTTTTTTTTTAATATATTTTATTGATTTTTTACAGAGAGGAAGAGAGAGGGATAGAGAGTTAGAAACATCGATGAGAGAGAAACATCGATCAGCTGCCTCTTGCACACCCCCTACTGGGGATGTGCCCGCAACCAAGGTACATGCCCTTGACCGGAATCGAACCTGGGACCCTTGAGTCCGCAGGCCAACGCTCTATCCACTGAGCCAAACCGGTTTCAGCCCGGGGGGGGGGGGGGGGGGGCGGGGGGGAGTGTTCTTGATTAAAAATTTGGTCTATATTGTAATCGCTTTTGGTTTTTTTAATAAAAGAAAATTCACTTCTTAGATCGTCGTTGAATTTGCATCCTCTTTTCTTACTCATTATGTTAAAAATCTAAAAAAAATAATTTAAAATTATATTATAAATTATTATATACATATTGCTTAAAAACACAGTAAGTAGGTACATAATTACATAAACATATTTTATTGTTAGTTTATAAATTAAATTAATTTGATTGTTATAAAGTAACTATATTTTAAAAATTATTTTAATCCTATATTTCTTTCTAAATAATAACAATACTAACTTGTATTATTTTTCCTCTGAATTTGCCGTAACATTGTAAGTATCACTTTCAAGGCCGGCGCTAGACTTTTTGCCGCCACTATAAAATATAAATAATACGAGTAGTGTCTGCTAAATTCAAGAAAATTTATGTATTTATGAAATAAATAAATAAATTACTTACCTAAATTATCTGAATAGCTGATTTGTAATGACATCACTTGTTTAACTAGCTTACTAGCATGCAGTACGATGTGTATCGTCTGAGAGACAGTTACAAAATGTTTTAGTCGTTGCCAATCCCAAAAAATGCCATTGTTCATTAAGTCCAAACAATGGTGGTCGAATTCTAACAACTGATCAACAATGCGAACTTTGATAAGCAGTTCTCGATAATCAGTTCTCAACAATTATTTGTTATTATTAAAGTTTAACATTATAAAATTAACAAAAATAATATAAAACTCATATCCTGGCTAAATAGCCACATGGCCGCCAAAAACCGTATATTCCCTTCCCGTTCTACTGCCGTTCCCTAGCTTGTCGTGCATTCTTTCCAAAAATCGCGGACTTAGTTAAAACGCCACAGGACAAATTGTTAAAAATCGGGACTGTCCCACCAAAAGCAGGACGTCTGGTCACCTTACTGTAACAATAACTCACACAGAGCCCTTTGTAATATCTGCAAACAAAGAGGCTCGAAAAGTATAAACACGGGAGACTTCCTGTATGTGGTGCTCACAGATTTGGAAAAGACACCTCCCTCTGGGCCACGCATGTAAACGACTCCTAATTAATTGGCTCATTAAGGCGTCTTGTATCTCATTCGCTGATTTACGGTACAACAATATATTATAGAATTTTTACACCTGAAACCTGTATAATAATATTAACCAATGTCACCCCAATAAATTCAATAAAATTTTTTTATAAAAAGAACTTTAAAGAGATCCCTGTTAGGGAAATTTATGAAACTATTTCTCCCATTTGCAATTACATGGGCAAGAAAATAAACAAAAGGATCTAGTTGGGTTTTTTTCTTCCTTTTTTTTTTTTTTTTTCTATCACTATCTCCCAGAGGAATTGGGTGAGGCAGGTGAGATGAGTGAGGCCCTTGCCTTAGATGAAAAAATTTGCTTTATCAGAAAACCTCGAAAATCAAGATAAATGTATTTAATGAATATTTTTCAAAACCAAAATTGATGCCAAAAAAAGCCATGATGAACAAAATATCGAAAGTGTAAATAAATATTAGTGACAATGCCATAGTGAGACATGCTAAACCCAGAGGCAAAAGGAAAAATCAGCAATACTGACCTTGTCTTTATTTAAAATGTAGTGGTTTGTTCATCACAAAATTTTGCCTTAATTTTGATATGTCATAGGTAGTAATTTTTTTTTTCTTTCTTGGCAGCATCTACAATTATAATTTGCCTTAGTTCGATGACATCTTAGATTCGGCTAAATGTTTTCCATGTGGTATGTGGAACAAGCATGACTCCTGGCAATCAAACTCAACTTGGCTTTGTCTCCCACTGTTTCCTTTAAACATATTTATTCAGTGGAAGACACCTTCCCTGCTCCTGAACAAAAAAACTCTGTGAGTCTCACGGCTTCTCTGTTCTCTCTTAAATAATGGACAAACCCCACAGTCATTTTAAGTCACAAACACAGTCTCAGTTTAGCAATTAGAATGCAGAATCCCCTGCAATAATGAAAATTCGCAAGCTCACTTAGTGATAAAACTTTCCTCCTTCATCAGCCAAGGCCTGGCAGCTTGCAGTAGAAAAGGGAAATAGGGCCTTCTGCTCTCTGCTATCCCTGCCTGTCTTCCTAGCCCACTTAATACCTGCTGGTTTTTCTCCCCCCAAAATGGTAGGGGATTGGTGGCAAGGAGAGAAGAAGATACACCAGTTCTTACCTGGCTGGTGGCTCCACATTCTCTGAGCCAGGAAGATGATTAACGGACCTTTTCTGTTTTGGACATCGTCATTGACTCATCAGAGCTTCCCTCTCCCTTCAGTTATCTGTAATGTTTGTCTCATCTGGGTGGTCGTTACATGGATGTTTATTATATAATTAACTCTACTTTTCTGTATCTTTATATATTCTAAAATTTCTTAATTAAAAAAAAAAAGAACTGTGAGAGAGAATAAGAGAAAGAATCCTTACTCTACGTGAAAAATAACTTCTGCTGGTTAGACACTTGCTTTATCAGTCTCTCTCCCTCTCTCTCTCTTTCATTTTATATACCAGCCATTTTCTGCTCTCCTGGCCTTCATTTATATCACCTCTACAGACCCATAAAAATAAAAGTTCGTCTATATGGAGATAAACCTCCTTGCTCTGTCACATACTGGTTTGTTTCTTAACTCCTTCTGAATAAGCAGAGCCATATTGCACTGGTTTCTAATTTCTTCAAGAATAAATGACCCTGGCCAGAATCCAGTCCACTCCCAGTCCCCTGGGAACTCCTCAAGAGAAGCAGAACATCTCTGCCCTTGACCTCTAGGGCAGAAATCAACAAGAGTCCCACAGCAGGAAAAGCTCTTTAGAAACAGCAGTGTCACCAAAGGCAGAAAACACATCTTGTTCTCACCACTGAGAGTCCCACTGTACGGCCTATCTCCAGGCACTGAAACTGAAGAGACAAGAATGTTGCAGAGGCTAAATAAATGTCCCCACTTTAATAAAACGATTGACTTCATTGTTTAGTTTCACAATGCTTGGCAATATGTTGCTTATTTCCTTGAGTACTCATTTCCCATAGCAAAGTCAATATTCTGCTTTACTGGGTAAGATTTAAATGTGTGGTTCTATTTTGCATTCTCGGATCTGTAAAGGTTGGAACTGGGAAACCATTTGAATTCTCACACATTCCAAAGGGCCTGCCCAGATTCAGGATGTCTAAAGCAAAACACTTTGCCAACACAACAAGCTTCAGGTTCATAAGGAGAAAACAACTAGCTGTGGGTAGGTCTTACTGATAAATAAACAAAGCAAAGAGAAACCAACAGAGTCCTAGCCCTGTGACTAGGGCTGGTTTTCATGGTTGGGGAGTTGCTTGCAACAGCTGGCTGGGCCAGGGAGGCAGAGCTTTGAGTGTGGGAGTAAGAGAAGGGTGGGAGGCAGTGACAGGCAGCAGTGTTCAGGAGTCAAGTCTGCATTCGCTGATATCCCTCACACCCTTTAATCTCCTTTTAAAACTTGTCTCAGAGGGGTTAATAAAAATGAACAGAACATGGTAATAGATGAGACAATTAAAAATGTAAAATGGGGGCCCTAGCCGGTTTGGCTCCATGGATAGAGCGTTGGCTTGCGGACCTCAGGATCCCGAGTTCCGTTTGATTCTGGTCAAGAGCAAGTACCTTGGTTGCAGGCTCCTCCCCAGCCCAGGCCCTGGTCGGGTGCGTGCAGAAGGCAACCAATCAATGTGTCTCTCTCACATCAATATTTCTCTCTGTTTTTCCCTCTCTTCCACTCTCTCCAAAAAAATCAATGGAAAAATATCCTCAGGTGAGGATTAAAAAAAAAAAAAAAGTAAAATGTGGGCCCTCGTTGGGTGGCTCAGTTCATTGGCACGTCATCCTGTACACCAAAAGGTTGTGGGTTCGATTTCTGGTAAGTGCACATACCTACCTACATTGTGGGTTTGATCCCTGGGGTGTGTACATGAGGATTGATATTTCTTTCTCTTTCCCTTCCTCTCTCTCTCTCTCTCTCTCTCTCTCTCTCTCAAATCAATAAAAACATATCCTCGGGTGAGGATTTAAAAAAAAAAGGTAAAATGTAAAAAGGGTGAAAATCTCATAAACAGATATGGGATTCCATTAAGCCATGAACTCAAATGGAAAAAAAAAATCACATCCTTATTTTCACTAACCTGTAACTGAAAATCTAGCACTTCCTTCTATTATAAGTGGAGGCAATATACCACAGCAATATTAGTACCAAGGACTTTGTCATCAATAGAATTCACAGATGTTTTCAATTAACTTTATGGTTGTTGCAAATATCTTGAAGTATCATTTTTGCTCATCATTACTTTTAAATTATGATAGCAATTAAATTTGTCACTAGATCTTGATAATCTGTATATAAAGGAGTATATATAAATATACTACAAGTTGTTTTAATATTTTGATAACTGTATTTCAAAAATTGGCTTCCTTTGTGATATTATATATTTTATGAAATAGACTTTAGAACATTATTCCAAGAAGAGATCTATAGGCTTCATCAGACTGCCAAAGGGGTCAGGGTTGGAGGAAAGGTTAAAGCCTTTTAATTTGTCAACTGGAGACAAGCTGGGGGAGTACAGAATCCCATCAACCCAAATCAAAAAATGTTTAATAAAGGTTTTGGGGGAATGAAGGGGGAGAGGGGTAAAGATATAATTTCAGGTATGCCTATGGACTATGTAATTCACTAGATTATGAAACACATTAAATTCTAGATGAAAGATATGGCCTTAGGAATTCTCTTTTTTAAAAGCCAAACTATATAAGTAGGGATCTAGTTTGTCAGGAGGAATAAATCTAGAAGGTTAACCTAGATTCAGTGTCCAGTGAATCTGGGTTACCCTAACCTCCAACAGGTAACCCAAGTCTGTAAATATATTGCAGTCCCACAACTTCACCAAATAACTCATGTTAATTCAGTTGGATAAGCGTTCTTTCAACCCTGGGAAGGAAACTAGAAACAAAAATAATAGAAGCTTTTATAGGCAACTTTCACTTAACCAAATTATTAGACTAACTTTCTCCATTCCTTCTGTAAAACCTACCACTGGTTCCAAGACACACTGCGTGCTTGCAGCCAGTGGGTTTCTCTCTAGTGTACTGGCACTTTCTCAAAATTCAATAATACTTAAAAATAATTAAAAATGGGCACACAAAAAAAACCAACCACCCAATTATTAAGGCCTACTAGATAGCTGTCCCTATGACAATACCAAACACTAATCAAAACTGTGTTATTGACAGAGGGACAGCCAAATAGATCAATGCAACAGAAGGAGAACCTAGAAATAGAGCCATACAAATATGCCCAACTGATATTTTTAAACAGACTTCATTTTTTATAACAGTTTTTTATTTACAGAAAAATTAAGCAAATAGTACAAAGAATTCTCATATACCCTGCACCCAGTTTCCTTCATTATTAACATCTTGAATAACATTTCTTTAAATATATTTCAATAAATGGTGCTACAACAATGAGACATCCATAAGCAAAAAATAAAACAGCAACAGCAAAAACACAAATGAACCTCAACCCAAAACTCATATCTTGTTTTAAAAAAATGAACCATGGATGTGATATAAAATATAAAGCTATAAAACTTAGGAAAAACAACATAGTAGAAAATCTTCAGGATCTAGGACTAGGCAAATAGTTCTTAGATTTAACACCAAAAACATAATCCATAAAAGGAAAAATTTATAAATTGGACTTCATCAAATTTAGAAAATTTTACTCTGAAAAAACCAAAACCAAAACCAAAACCCTCTATTAAGAGAATAAAAAGACAAGCTACTACAGACTTGGAGAAAATGTTTGCAAACCACATACCCAACAAAGGACTAGTATCTAGAATGTATAAAGAAGTCTCAAACTCAACAGTGAAAAATAATCTAATTAAAAATGGGCAAAAGGCATGAACAGACATCTCACCAAAAAGGATAAACACATGGCAAATAAGCACATGAAAAGATGTTCAATGTCATTATCCATTAGGGAAATAAAATTTTAAGCACAGTGACCTATCACTACACAAAAAAATGAAAACATGTTCACTCAAAAACCTGTACATGAAGTTCCTAATAGTTTATTTTCATGATTGCTCTGAACTGTAAACAATCCAATGTTCTGCAACAGGTAAATAGTCAAATAAATTGTGGTACATTCATACCATGGGGTATTATTCAGCAATAAAAAGGAACAAACTAATGATACACGCAACAACTTGGATGAATCTCCAGAGAATTATACGGAGATCATAGTTTCCCAGGAGCTGGGACTGGGAAAGAAGAAGGGATTGTCTACAAAGGAGATACTCAAGGGAATTTTGATTATGATTGCACAGCTCTGTGAATATATAAAAACCATTGAATTTTGCGTTTTAAATAGGAGAATTATATAGTATGTGAATTATGTCTTAATTAAGCTGTTTCAGAAGGATGGGAGAAAGGAAGGTCACATTATTTATCAAAAATTTTTTGTCCCCATCTCTTTCCTTTGGAGAGTTCATTTACACAGATAGAGGGTGTTGCAAAAAAAATGTATGTATACACTTTGAATAACTATAAAGGCAGTGATTATTAAAATACATTTCATTTTCAAAATTGTGCTATCAGCTGTTAAAGTGTGTATACATTTTTGGGGGGGACACTCTGTATTAGGACATTTTAATTGTCCCACAGGTCATCTATGCTCTTCTCATTTCTTAAATATTTTTTTTCTATGTATTCTTTATTTAGGTTACTTTCTATTGGTGTGAGTTTAAGTTTACTAATCTTTTTTTTGGCAATGTCAAATTGGCCATTAATATTACCAACATTGTATTTGAACATTGTAATCTACATCTCCAGAAATGCAATTTGGGTCTTTTTTATATCACCCAGGTCTCTGCTTAACTTTGTGAACCGTTAGGATAGAGTTACAGTAACTGTTTTAATGTCCCTGTCTGCTAATTCTAACTTGTGTGACAGTTTTGTTTTAGATTGATTGACTTTTCTTTTTACTATGGATTGTATTGTCCCTAAAGCTGATAGTTTCTAGCTCTAATGTCATTTTATAAGGAATATAAAGGTAGAAGAATATGTTAAACAACATCTCAGGGATGCAATCAGCAAAATGCAGAATGTGAGAAACTTTACAGGACAAGCAATCAATTTCTTCAACTTATAAAGTACAAGGAAAGAAAAAGGTTTAACAGAGTTTAACCAAATGCAATGTGAGAACCTTGTTTGGGTCCTTATTTGAAAATAAACTATATAAAACATTTATGAAAAATTTGGGAAAATTTGAATACTAACTAGATATTTTAAAATTATTAATTTTTAAAGCTATTTTAATGATTTTGTGCGTGTTTTTAAAAATAGACCATATTGTTTAGAGATACATATTTATGGGTGAAATAATATGCTGCTTGTAGTTTGCTTCAAAATAATCCAGAAGGTGAGGTACAGATGGAACAAATTGGCCATAAGGTGATAATTGTTGAAATTAAATAATGAGCACATAGTAATTTATTATATTATTCTCTCTACTTTTGCAATACTTTACATTTTTCCATAATTTAAAAAAATCCGATTTTTTCTTTTCTGAGAATTGCCCTACTTTCTCCCTACACCTAATCATGCTCATTCTCCTACCGTTCAAATAAATTAAAGTTATTTATTGACAATTTTTTCTCCCTAATTTGGCCTAGACGCTTGAGAGCAAAGATTGTGTCTTACTCATTTTCTTCTCTTCGTATTTCTACCCACCAACAACTAGAGAACCAAAGTGCTCAATACATGATGGCAAATTGGTTGCTCTCTAGCTACACTTCACCAATGAGCTCCTGATAAAGAGGCTGATTCCATTGCATTGAATCAAATTTCCAGTTAAGTCTTGTGTCCTTTATAGAAATGTATTCCAAAGGAGCCTAAGAAGTCCTAATGTAAAAACTCAGGCAATAAAACTGTCGAGACAAACCAGGAATCCAGCAAGGATTGGCCGGGTCAGCAGTACTGAATTGCTTTATAGTTAACTATGTATTCCTCAAGTAAGCACTGCCCTGTGACCTTTGTAAAGTCCTTCTGTCCTGCCCCGTCTTTCTCATGAGATAGCTCTAAGTCTTATGAACCCCGAGAAGAAATATATCTGCCAAAGAGGATTCTTCCTGGTTAATTGGGCCTCAAGTCATAACCAGAGTGTGGCAGCCATTGCTGACAAGAGGCCTCTCAGGTACACCGTATATCAGGGAGAAGTCACAGACTGAGCTGCCAAGCCTCCTGCACTGAGTTGCTGCTGAGCAGATCTCCTTAAAAGAGTTCTTAAAATCGTCTCTCAATCAATGGGCTGAAACCTGCCCCAATCAATCAGAGCTTGGAAACTATAGCCTCATTTGCATCTTTACTGACTAATCGCAGCAGCTCCATAGCTATTTGGACCAATCAAACTGCAAAAATTTGGATTCTTCATTTGCATAAAAATGGACCAAAGAAGATACCATAATGCATTTGAAAGGGCTTTTTAAAAACTGGAAAGCAGTATAAAGTTTAAGGTATAAGTGCCTCTTTCCAAAGCATCAAGTCATCTTACAGAACTCATCATTTTAGCTTTTAGAAGAATTGACCTTGGATGAAATTGTTCAGCAGGCAAAACCTGTTTTGTAGTTATATATACATATATGTCTTCTTCCTTTTCACTATAAATACACACACAGCACCTACTTTGTGCTAGGTGCTAGTGACACAGTGAGGATAGCCCCGGTGCCCAGAACCAATCTTCACAGGCCATCTACTCCTTGGCTATTCTCCCATCCCCCACCACTAGGTGCTCCTTACTCATGCTGTTCAGTCTCATGATTGATTAACTTATTAAGTTGTTTACTTGCATATATATATTTACTAGAGGCCCGGTGCATGAAATTCATGCACTGATGGGGGGAGGGTCCCTCAGCCCCGTCTGCGCAGTCTCGCAGTCCCAGAGCCCTCAGGGGATGTCTGACAGCCTGGCCAGCAGCCCCCCACCCCTACCCCCCTCCGCTGCCCCCATCATCCTTGCTCCCTCTGCCCGCTGGCATGCGCCTTGGCTGGCCTGGCTCTGCCTGCTTGCTGTCCCCACCCCACCCCACCCCCAGGGACCGGTCATTTGGTCGATTTGCATATTACCCTTTTATTATATAGGATTATATAAATTACTTATCTTTTTAAATGAGAATTTTACAAATACACTCTTAATTGGAGGTTCCTAATTCTGGGGAAATTTCCATTTTACCAGTGTGTTCTTTTTTTTTTTTTTTAATATATTTTATTGATTTTTTACAGAGAGGAAAGGAGAGGGACAGAGAGCTAGAAACATCATGAGAGAGAAACATCAACCAGCTGCCTCCTGCACACCCCCCACAGGGGATGTGCCCGCAAGCAATGTACATGCCCTTGACCGGAATCGAACCCGGGACCCTTCAGGCCGACGCTCTATCCACTGAACCAAACCGGTTTTGGCAGCAGTGTGTTCTTGAAGAGCACATAATTGTGGATAGGTGGTCTTTGAGTTCCTGTGACCATTAGGAGGAGGACAATTTTAGGAGACCCAGGCTGTGTCTTCCTGGCTTTTGAGGAGGTTTTTTATGGTGTGTGTGTGTGTGTATGTGTTTGTTTTTTTTGTTGTTGTTGTTGTTGTTTTCAATCAAACCATCTTACTCGGTGTGAATTGGGAAGTGGGTATGTCTCAATAATTCATTAGGTTGTGCATTGGTTTTATATGGCTTTCTGTTATTTGTGTCATATCAAACAATATAACGGTTAAAAATAAGTATCTCTTTCAACTGGTTCGATACTTCACAAAGAAAGTGGCGCATGTGCGGGCCACGGTGAGGGTCAGAGTGACCCCCAGTATCCAGTCAGCAGCGAGGGCTACCCTTCCCGTTGTCTCCGGCCTCAAAGGAACCGTCTGGTCTGCTGGAGGAGGGCAAAACCATCAATGACGAAAACAATAGTGATAATAACAATCAGAATAATAGCAAATACGAGAGGCTCGCACCTCCCAATAACAGCAACTACTACTAATAGCGTCCCCGCCGAGCCACTAAACCGGGGACTGCACCCGCGGCGGCTGCTGCGGCCCTCGCAGCGCCCCTGGCGGCCCCCTTCCTGGCTGGGGTCTGCTGGGTGGGGCGGGGCCAGGCGGGCGGGGCGGGGCGGGGCGGGGAGCGGAGCCCGCGGCCGAGGGTGGGGACCAGGGGGACGGAGGGGCAGGCGGGCCGGCGGGCGGCGGGGCGGGGCGCGCTCGGGCCTCCGTTCCTCACGCGCCTCGCTCGCAGCTCCACATCCCGCGCCGCCGGGAGCCTTGGCGGCCAGCGCGGTCCGCGGGCTGAGGCTGCAGCCGCAGGAGGAGCCGCGGGCACTCAGGTAGGCGCCGGGGACGCCCGCCGCGCGGCCTGGAGCCCTAGCGCCCCCGGCCCGGCCGGAGGGTAGTGGCGCGGCCGGGGGGGCGGTACGCAGAGGCCCGGGCGGGCGGGGCCGGAGCCTAGGGGCGGGGACCGGCCTGGCCGGAGGGGTCGGTGCGGTCGCGCTGCCCTGGCTCGGCTGGCGGAGCGGGGGAAGTCGGGGTTCGAGGCGGTGCGGGCCGTGGCAGCCTGGGAGGTGTGGAAACCGCGTACCCCGGGGCCGCCCGCCGAGGGAGGGAAGGCGGAGGACGGCCTGCTCCCTCCCGCTGGCCGGGCTCCGAGGCCAGTTCGCCCGCGCAGCCCTCGGGAACTTGTTAACCGGAAAGCTTGGCAGGGAAGCAAATGCCAACGGTTTGGAAGAACTGAGAAGTCACGTCGTTAGGCGCCGAGGCTTCATTTTCCTTCCCCCGCCCCCTGCCCAGCCTCGGCCCGACTTGGCCAAAGAAGGATGTGTCACCGGCTCGGGGCCTCGCGCGGGATTCCCAGCCCGGCTGGGAGCGGGAGTACCTGGAACAAAGGTAAACGGAGGCCGGCCGGACCCCCCCAGCCCGGCCCTGCGGCCGCCGCCTCCGAGGGGCTCTCTCCTGGGGGACCGCTCGATGGAAACCAGCTGGCCGGGCTTGTAGTTGAGGTTGCATCTGAACTCTGCTAGGCTCACACATGATTCTCAATCCTCTTTGGCTCTGGAAAAGCGTAAGGAAATGCTACCCCGTTTTAGTGGTCAGCAAATGGAAGGGAGTGTAAATGGCTGTTGGTCAATTATAAGGTATTTTCTTATTAGGGGATGGCCTGAAAGCACGAAATAAAAATTCTTTCAACACGTAAGCAAAACGTGATGTGTGGTGCCGTCCAAAACTGAGGAAGTCGTTCCTCCTCCTCAAATCATTTATGCACAAACCAGCCCCCCCCCCCCAAACCCTTGGTGCCTTTGTTCTTCATTCGTTTCAGTCCTCAGTTTCTTGTAAACAGAGCAGCCGGTGCTGAGACCCTAAGAATTGCCATACTAGGTCAGAGCCTGTGCGTGCAGCACAGTAAGCAGCAGGCTTGTGTTGTGGTAAAACTCTTTTTATTTCTTGATGATGCCGTTCAAATAATCTCTTTTTCTTCCCTTTCAGTGGTATCCATGACTGTTTGTGAAAGCCTTTTAAAGACCTGTAGACCATTCCTAATTTATACACACAGTCCATTCACATTTGTTGTATTCAAATGACTCTCCTATCCTCTCCGGCAGAGAACTAACTTATAACATGAGATACCTGTGGGGGAAACTTGGATCTTTTTTAATAAATCTGGGAGCTCAGAAATTGAGGACAGGGGAAACAGAAGTTCCGTCTGTTAAAAACAGAAAATTTTACCAGGATTAACCTGGGTGTTGGGTTCAAAAAATAGCTTTATCCATTAACAACCTGAGTATTCCTAAGTATTTGCATATTTTAAAAATGCAGCTTAACATTCTGGAGTGCGCAGGGGCTATCAGACTTTATCCTGGGATGAATTAATATGGCCTTAATGTTTAGCTGAAACCAGCTGCCCTAAGAGAATGAAACTTTTGTTTCAGCAAGGGAATAAAGTTGATGAGTAATTTGGGAGTGTGGGGTGCTAAAGAGGCACCTGTTCAAGCCATACTCTGCTTTTAAACTCTTCAGAGGCTCCTCATGATCTCTGGCAAACAATCTCCAGAGACATGGCCCCCCACCACCTTTCAATATGCAGCTAATACTATGTATATTTTCCCTCTGAAATTTCTTGACCTATGTCCTCCTCCCCCCTCCTAAAAATAAACTCCACCACCTAGAGTAGAATTGATAACCCTTGGGGGCATTATCATTCTCTCTAAATGAAAGGTTTTTTTCCCCTGGTACTATTGACATTTGGACCAGATAGTTCTTTGTTGTGGGGGGGTTATCCTGTGCATTATAGGATGTTTAGAAGCATCCCTGACCTCTACTTAATGGGAACCAGTGTTGCCTCCCACCCCGCTAGTTGTGACAGATGTTTATGCCTCCAAACATTGCCAGGAGTCCCCTGGGAAAGCCCATATTATGTCCACCAGAGAACCACTGTTCTAAGCAGACTGCAACCTTAACACCAGTGACACTACATTGTCCTCATTTGCTTATGTGTTGATTTTATCTACTATGCTAAGCTTGAGGGCAGGAGCAGTCTTACTCGTGCATTTAACAAATGCCTGAGGAAGGGCCTATTTTGCCAGCCAGACACTATTTAGGTCTGGGAATCCCGTGGTAAAAACAACTGATGTGGTCTTTGCACTCCTGGACATTACAGTCTAAAGAGTGACAGATGCATGTATGTCTAATGATACAATTACCTCATTACAATTGTGATAAATTCTGGGAGAAGTACAGGATGCGCTGAGTACATAAAAGAGGAGTCCTGACCTACTTTGGAAACTAGGAAATTTTTCTTTGGAAACGAACTTTAAGATGAGTTGTACTCTGAAGGATAAATAGAAGTTATAAGGTGAAGCTTAGGGGGACCACATTCCCAAGAATCAACAGGACCTTCTGGGAATTCCAAGGCCAGTGTGGCTGGAGCATAGAGAGGGATAGGAGGAGCAGGATGATATAAAATGAAGCTGGGGAAAGTAAGTGAAGGCTACCTCAAGCACAGTTCTCAGTTCAGTCTGCTCATTAGAACCACAAGAAGAACTTAATACTAGCGCTGGGCCATTCTCCAATCAGAATGTCTGCCGTGGGACGTCTCCTTCCCTAATTGCCATTTTCTCCACACCTTCCAAAGTGATAACCACTACTACTAGTTTCCAATAAGTTACTGTAACAAACAGCTGGGACTCAGGTGGTAGCAGAGGAGAGGGAAAGAAGAAGATGGACATAGGACATATATATTTAGGAGGCATATATCTAAACAAATGGCATTCAAGCAAATGCATATTCTTCTTTCCTCCTGTTGTTTACCAAAATGGTAGCATACTGTACACACTATCCTGTTCTCTGAACAATGTCTTAGAAATCTTCCCGTTTCAATATATAGTTTCCTTATTCTTTTGAATGACTGTGTAATATTCCATTGCATGGACATACCACAGGTTATTTAACCACTCTTTGATGGACATTTAAATTGTTTCCAATAATTTACCATAACAAACAGTATTATGCTTATACCAGTTTATGTGTGTGAATATACTTGTAAGATAGCTTCCTAGAAGTGGAATTGTTGAGTCAAAGGTGTACACACACATAGTTGTAAATATTTGTGTTTGTAAAAGATCACTCTGGTCAAATTGGAGGAAAGGATCTAGAAGGAAATGAGTGAATGTGGGAGACAACTGACCCTAATTAAGGTTAGTGTGTGCTATAGAATAAATTGCGTTCCCCCAAAATTGATATTTTGAAGCCCTAATCCCCAATGGACTATATTTGGAGATAGTCTTTAGAGGTAATTAAGATTAAATGAGGTCATCAGAATGAGACCCTAACTGGTGGCTTTATAAGAAGAGTAAGGAGAAAAGGCCATGTGAGCACTCAGAGGCCAAGAAGAGAGTCCTCACTAGAAACTGACCCTGCTGGACGTTGATCTGGAAATTCTATAAATTTATGTTGTATAAACCACCCAATCTATGGTATTTTGTTATAGCAGCCTGAGCCAACAAATACACTGTGGAAAAGTAAGAGAGAAAAGATGGTAGCTGGGATTATGGTGGTAGCAGAGGAGATGGAGAGAAGTAGATGGATACAGGAGATATATTTAGGCATAATTGATAGGATTTGATTATTGATATGGCACAAGCCATGGGAGAGAGAAATAAAGTATGTAGGATGACTCCCTGAGTCAGGCTTGCCCAACCAGGAGAATGGTGGAGGAGTTGTTACCTGAGACAAAGAACACTGGAAGGATAAGTAGTGTTAAGGTGGGTTTAAATCAGATTTCACTTTGGGACTGGTGAGACCCTCAAGTGGAAATGTCATATAAGCATTTGATAATTCAAATCCATAGCCCAGAGGAGTGGGCTGAACTGGGGACACAAGTTTTTTAGGTGTAAATTGAAAGGTGTGGATGGAATTACCAAAGGCAAAGGGTTGCAAACCTGCAGCCCACAGCTAAATCAGGCTTACAGATGTGTTTTGTTTTTCCAACACAATGGTTTTTGTTTAATTTTGAGTTAGTTGCCAATATTTTGTTGGTTTTTTGTTAATACTCACCCGAGGATATTTTTTTCCATAGATTTTTTTTTTTTTTTTTTAGGGAGAATGGAAGGGAGGGAGGAAAGGAGACAGACAGACAGACAGACTGACAGACACCAATTGGTTGGCTCCCGACTGGGGCCAGGGATCAAACTAGCAAACCAGGCACATACCCTTGACTAGGAATGGAACCTGAGACCCTTTGGTGCATGGGCCGACACTCTTGGCCAGTAATTTAAAATCTGAAGATTTCCCATGAAAATCCAGATTTGGGATTTTTCTTTATAAATGAGAAGATGTGGCTCTACTGAGCCAGCTTTCCCATCTGGCAACAATTGATTGGAGCTAAGTCACAGCTGATTCCAGTTGCTTTCTAGTTCAGCAAAGAGCCCACCACTCCTAAAACTTATGCTTGGCTTGCTTTGCTCGTTTAATTCTCAGACTCTGAAGGCATTTAAGTGTGTGGTCCCTGCTCTAGGAAAAGAGTGTAGAACAGTGATTCTCATCTTGGCTGCACATTGGAAACATTGAATGATTAAAAAATACTATTTCTGTTTACTTGATCCAAATTATAGCCTTGGATTTTTTAAGGCTCGGCAGGCAATTCCACTGAGCACTGGAAATTGAGAACCATTGAGAGAGATTAAGAAGAGAAGAGGGCTCAGGATTTCAAAGTTGGGTAAAGGAGGATAGCAGACCCAGGAAAGGGATAAGTGGCCAGAGAGGTACAATGGAATGGAATGGTCCTTTGCTTGCAGTTAAGACATGCAAACTTAACCCACTATACTTAAAGGTGTTTTTAATTAGATGAGAAAGGGTGAAGTTTTAGTTTGCATCTGTAATTACTGTTTGTTTTGCATATATATGCTGTTCTTTTACTATGTAGTATTATGCACACACAAAAACAGGCATGCTTTACTTCATGAGCCATTTAAAGGATTTTCAAGAGTAAGCTATACTTCATTTTTTTTCTTAGGTATTTACTTTAGATCTAAAGTTTAGAATCTAATTCCAATTTAAGATGTGTCATAAACCTGGCCAGTGTTGCTCAATGGTTTGAGTGTCGACCCATGAACCAGGAGGTCACAGTTTGATTCCCAGTCAGGGCACATGTCCGGGTTTTGGGCTTGATCCCTGGTAGGGGGTGTGCAGGAGGTGGCCCATCGATGATTCCTTCTCATCATTGATGTTTCTGTCTCTCTCTCCCTCTCCCTCCCTCTGAAATCAATTTTTAAAAAACACATATTTAAAGATATGTCATAAAAGGCAGAAAAAGAGTATTTAAAAAAAGATAGGAGTTAAGTAAAGATGTAGACCAAGCATGTCAAACTTGTGGTCCGCAGGCTGCGAGTTTGACATGCTTGAAGACTGAAAATGATCAGTTGGATTTAGCAAAATGAAGTTTTTGACCTCAGCAAGAACCATTTTAGATGGGAAGAGGCAGAAAACAAATTGAGATGGGTAAGAAGTAAGGAAATGGAAATGGAAAATGTTGGAAAAATCTTTCGAGAAGTTTTATCTGAAAAGGGGAGTAGTGAGAGGGGACAGGTGTCTTATACGTCTCTGTGATAGGTGCTCAGAGTGTGTTGGTTACCCACACACTTCTAGCTTTTTAGAAAGGTAACTTAATGGTGCATGATTACCTCTCTCCCTCATTTCAGAGGGGTCTTGCTTGTATTTGTTTTGGAGATTTTGTGTTTTTTCACTAAGGAGATATTTTGCCAGAACTCTTGAGACTCAGATGTTAGAAATTAGGCCTTTAGTCTCTTTCTTATCTGGAAAGCTATAATGCTCCTAAAGGCCAGCAGTGATCTGGGCTCCAATGACCCTGACATCATCCTCTCATTGAACTGATGAACAAAGACCAGATTGTTGGCATGTTGAAAATGGAATACTTGGCTATGTCAGGGAATATGTATCTAGCTGTCAGATTTCCAGGAGTATTTTTTGCAGCTGTATTTTTCCCAAATAACTTGATATTGTAACTTGGTTTTCCAGTTGCATGCAAAATTTCTCATACTTTGAAACTTTTTCATTGACGGTGATTAAAGGGTATAGATAGAAGTTGGAGGAATAAGACCTTGTTGGGCTCAGAGAGAAGGTGAAGAGAGCAGTGAACAAATTGGTTTTCAAAAGGTTGTGTGAATGCAGTTACCTTGAAGATCTTGTGTTAAACTCTCTAGAGTGGGTTGTCATGCAGATGGCCACTACCTGTCTGTCTCTTAAGCATTTCTGCCTCCTTGGAAACCTTAACCTGGCACAGAAGGGCTTAAAGGTCAGGTTTGCACTTTATATTTCATATATATATATATATATATATACACACACACACACACACACACACACATACACACATACACACACACACACACACACACACACACACACACACACACTAGAGGCCCGGTGCACGAAATTCATGCACGGGGGTGTGTGTCCCTCAGCCCAGCCTGCACCCTCTCCAATCTGGAACCCCTCGAGGGATGGCCGACTGCCCACTGGGATAGGGCCTAAATGGGCAGTCGATCATCCCTCTCACAATCCAGGACTGCTGGCTCCCAACCACTCGCCTGCCTGCCTGCCTGCCTGATTGCCCCTAACCGCTTCTGCCTGCCAGCCTGATCACCCCCTAAACACTCCCCTGCCAGCCTGATCGACACCTAACTGCTCCCCTGCCATCCTGATTGCCCCTAACTGCCCTCCCCTGCTGGCCTGGTCACCCCTAACTGCCCTCCCTTGCTGGCCTGGTCACCCCTAACTGCCCTCCCCTTCTGTCCTGGTCACCCCTAACTGTCCTCCCCTGCAGGCCTGGTCGCCCCCAACTGCCCTCCCCTGCTGGCCTGATTGCCCACAACTGCCCTCCCCTGCTGGCCATCTTGTGGCAGCCATCTTTGACCACATGGGGGCAGCCATCTTGTGTGTTGGAGTGATGGTCAATTTGCATATTACCTCTTTATTATATAGGATATATATATATATATATATTTATATTTATTTTTTTCAGAGAGGAAGGGAGAGGCAGAAAGAGAGAGAAACATCAATAATGATAGTGATGATAGAGAATCATTGATCTGCTACCTCCTGTACACCCTACACTGGGGATCTAGCCCACAACTTGGCATGCACCCTGACCAGGAATTGAACTGTGACCTCCTCGTTCATAGGTAGACGCTCAACCACTGAGCCATGCTGGCTGGGCTGCACTTCATGTTTCTAGGAGCTGTGATCTACCAGCAGAACAAAAAACCATGGGGTTGCAAAATGCCAATGAATATTAGTGAAGAATGGTGTTTACTAGTTGAGGGTATAAGCCCCATTGTTCTACTCTTTTTGCAAATAGGAGTATCATCTTGTGAGGGATTAGCCTTCATAGCTGCCTTTGGTTCTTCAGTTAGGTGGTTGGTGGTTAACTTCTGTATGACAGATGACTTTGTGACATGAATAGCAAACCTTGGTTTTATAAAGGTTTGTACTGGGAGTCTATGATAAGAAAGAAAATATTTTGTTTAGAAACTCTTGTGTTTAGACAATTGTAGGAATACCATCACCACAATTGTAGGTACTTTGTCTGGATGGTGGTAGATGGAGGGAAAGTGGTCCAGAGCTTATATTTGTAGAGGAGACAGGATAATTGAATGGGGAGTGGACTTGCAGTTAGTTCTTGGATGCAAGGCCTTGGATCTGTCAAGTGTGAGCTGTGTGAGTTATTTACTTTTATTGCATTAAAATTCACATAACATAGCCCTAGCTGGTTTGACTCAGTGGATAGAACATTAGCCTGTGGACTAAAGGGTCCCAGGTTTGATTCCGGTCAAGGGCACATAACAGGGTTGTGGGCTCGATCCCTAGTATGGGGCGTGCAAGAGGCAGCCGATCAAGGCTTCTCTCTCATCATTGATGTTTCTATCTCTCTCTCTCTCTCCCTTCCTCTCTGAAATCAATAAAAAAATATTTTCAAAAAATTCACATAGCATAAATTAATCATTACAAAGTGTATAATTCAGTGATTCTCAATACATTTACAGTGTTGTGTAGCCATCAGCACTATCTAAATCCAGAGCATTTTTATCACCCCACAAGGAAACCCTGTATCCATAAACAGTCACCCCCCATTTCTCTCCCCCCATTTCTTGGAAAACAACAATCTACTTTCTGTCTCTATGGATTTGCCTATTCTGGACATTTCATATAAACAGAATCACACAATATGTGACTTTTTGTGTCTGGCTTCTTTCATTTAACATAATATTTACAAGGTTCATTCATGTTGTAGCATGTGTTCCTTTCTTGGAATAGTAGTTCTACTGTATGGATAGACTACATATGTTTTATCCGCTAATCAGTTGGGGATGTTACCTTTTGGCAACTGTAAATAGTGCTTCTACAAGCATATGTGTACAAGTTTTTGTTTAAATACCTGCTTCATTTATTTTGTGTATATACCTAGGAGTGGAAATTGCTGGGTCATAATAGTAATTCTATGTTTAACTTTTTAAGGAACCACCAAACTTTTCCACAGCAGCTTCACCATTTTACATTTCCACTAGAAATATTCAAAAGTTCCCCTTTCCCTACATCCTCATCAATACTTGTTATTTTCTGGTTCTTTTTATTTGTTTGTTTTGGGTTATAGCCATCCTAGTGAGTATGAAGTAATATCCCATTGTGAATTTGATTTGCATTTCGCTGATAACTGATAATGTTGAGCATCTTTTCATGTGCTTGTTGGCCATTTGTATATATTTGGAGAAATGTCTATTCAGGTCTTTTGCCCATTTGGTCTGCTTGTCTTTTGGTTGTCGAGTAGTTGTAAGAGTTCTTTATACTAGTATATTCTAAATACTAGGCTCTCATTATCAGATACATGATTTGGAAATATTTTCTCTCATACTATAGGCTGCTTTTTCACTTTATTGATAGTATTCTTAGCACAAAGCTTTTAATTCTGATAGTCTAATTTATGGTTTTGTTGTTGTTTATATTTTTAGTGCATATCTAAGAATCATTGCCAAATCCACGGTTATGTCAGTTTACCACTATGTTTTCTTCTTGTAAGAGTTAACACTTTTAATTCTTACATTTAGCTCTTTGATCCATCTTTAGTTAATTTTTGTATGTTAGGTAAGGGTTTAACTCCATTCTTTTGCATGTGGCTATCCAGTTTTCTCAATACCATTTGTTGAAAGAAATGTGTGTTTTTATGAATGTCTCAGACTCTGAGTGTTCTCTTTTATTAAGTGAAAGTGATAAAAATACTTGCCTCACAAAGTTGTGGGATTAGAGAGAGTGTATGTGTAATCACTTTGAAGGTATAAATCACTAAGCAAATACTTGTGATAATTGTTGGCTTGCCACAGATAGCTTTTATTTGTACAAAGCACCTATAAGTTAGTGTCCTTCAGCAACCACCAAAAGTCTTCCATTTTAGTGCATAGTGACTTATGACATAACTAGAGGACTGGGATCCCTATTGTACCTCTGGGTACAAAGTCACAGGGCCCCAGATGCAAGAGGTAATTGTATAGATTGTACCCATCCAGAATTAAAAGTGTATTTTCTTGTAGGGCATGGGTTTGTCGAATTCTATTGCTAATCCTATCATATTTGGGAATATCTGTTCTAGGTGTGTAAGACATAGTTTTCAAAACTAATATTTTTCAGGCATAGTAGGAGAGTAAAGGCAGTTCTTTATATTTATTATGCTAAGCAAATTAAGCCAGTTAGAGAAAGACAAATATCACATGATCTCACTTATAACTGGAATCTAAACTTACAAACAAAGTAGGGCCAGCGGTATGGAAGCAGGGAACAGAATAATAGACCTAAGTGGGGCGGGGGGTAAGGGGAAGGTTTGATTAGGAAGAGGTTAAACAAAGAACATATATGCATAACCCATAGGCACAGACAATAGCATGGGGAAGACCTAGGATGGGGTGGGGTTGGGTGGAGGGGGGCAAAAAAGTAGAAAATGGGAAACATCTGTAATACTGTCAACAATAAAATAAAGAATCCTCACATTTCACTGTACCAGCTGTTAAGCCTCTAGAAATAAGACTATTTCCTCATTCAGTGACTAGTGACCTCGCTTAGTTCAATCAGCAAATATTTATTGAGTTATCACTATGTGACAGGCACAGTACTAAATATTAGAGATACAGTAATACAGGACCAAACTCTCTCTCGAGGCCCCCACTGAAGACCTCCACATTCCTAAATCTATTCAGTCAGTTCTCAGCCTTTCTTTTTATTTGATCTTTCAGCAGCATTTGCACAGTTGATTACTCCTCTTTCTTTGCAAAGCTTTCTTCACTTAGCTTCCAGAACACTGCATTCTCTGGATTTCCTCCTACCTTATGGAGATTCTTATATAGTGTTTTTGCTACTTCCTCATCACCTTTCTGACCTCCAAAGTTAGCATGCTGCTTACTCCTCAAATCTCTATTTTTCCTTATTAATTCTGTTTCCTTGGCATTTTACCTAGTCACATGACTTTAGAGCAACAATTTCACACCAGTGACTTCTAATTTTATCTACAAGTTAGACCTCTCCTCTCAATCTCATACTCTGATATCAAAGTGTCTACCTGACATCTCCATTTGGAAAACTAACAGACATCTCTAAACCGAACTCCTGATTTTCCCCTCAAAAACCTGCTCTTCCCACAGCCTGTCCCATCTCAGTGAATAGCAGCTCCATTCTTCCAATAGTCCAGGCCAAAAACCATGGCATTATCCCTGACTCTCTTCTTTCCTTTCACCCTACAATCAGTCTATCCACAAACCCTGTTGGTTCTACCTTCAGAATGTATCTAGAATTGGTCACATTCCACCATATCTACTCACTTATGTGTGGAATCTAAGAAAAACAAAGGAACTCATAGATACAGAGAACAGACTGGTGGTTTCCAGAGGCGGGGGTGGATGGGAGTGTGAGTGGGAACTGTGCCAAATGGGTGGAGATGGTCAAAAGGTACAAACTCCCAATTATAAATGGTGTGCAAACCACCATTATATCTCACCTGTATTATTTCTATAGCCTCTTTCCCTGCTCCTGTCCTTACTCTCCTAGACCTGTTCTCAACACAGCCCCTAGAGGGACCTGTTAAATTAAGTTCTCAGCTCAGAGGCTTTATACTTACAAGGTGCCCCATAATCCAACCTCCCCCTCTTTACCCATCTGACCTCATCTACTACTGCTCTCCCCTGTGCTTACTTTGTCTCAGTCACAAATGGTATCCTGTTCTTCCTCCAACAAACCAGCCGTGCTCCTGCCTCAGGACCTTTGCTTTCCCCTAATAAAGTATCTACAAAGCTCCCTCCCTACCTTCTTCAGATCTTTGCAAAGTTCACTTTTCTCAGTACTCCCTGTGCCCCTTCTTTTTCAAACTCTGCTTCCCAGACCTCTTAGGACGCTGGGTGTTCCCTCCCTCACTCCCCAGACTGAACCATCCTAGACCATCTGGCTCACTGAACTGCCATGAGGACCATCATGGTAGTTCAGTGAGCAAGAACGCCTGGGTGTCTGAGCATTTTGTGGAACCCCAGCACCAGCCCTCAACTTCTTTTGCATAAGAGAGAAATTTAACTTTTATCTTGTTTGAACACTCTTGTTTTCGGCTTTATGTTATATGCAGCATAAAAATACTTGTCTTATTTATTTATAGTTTTTATGTTGTAGATACCCATTCTTTATTATAAGATCTGGACAGCTAAAAAAATCATGGTAAATATTCATTACATATGATGAAGTTGTTTTGGCTATAGATGAAATGAGAGACCAAAAGATGGAAGAAGGTATAGTATTATGAAAGCAAGAGCTTAAAGAAAAACTGAAGGAGACAGACTATCAGTGAAGATGTATATTTTTGCATGTCATAGAAGTTGATTGGTTTTAAGGAATAAATATCCACTTAAAGTATACAAGTAAAAAGGTTATTTATAGTCAAAATAAACAAAGAACACATCAATTCACTCCAGTTTTATTAGTGCAGTCAGCCATCATGGAAACTAAACATATTCTCTGTCTCTCCCCCCTCCCTGCCTCCCCCCCTTCCTCCTTCCTCTCCCCCCCTCTCTTTCTCTCTCCCTTCCTCCCTCCCTCCCCTCCCTCTCCCCCTCTCTCTTTCCCTTTCTTTCCCTTCCTCCTTCCCCCTTCTCCCTCTCTCCCTCCCCCCCCTCTCTTTTTCTCTCTCTGCTCTGTTTTCTTAACCCCATTTTCTTCTGTCATGTTGCTTAGCATGGGTACTCCAAAACAGTGGCTTCAGCCATCAAATCTGTAGAACCTTTAAAATGTCTTAGCACTTCAATTGCAAATTTCCAGGAGAGATATGATTGGCCTATCCTGCTTGAGTTACTGTCCCAGCCAAATTTGATGAGGGATTAGAAAGCATGTGACACATGGAGTTGTCCCATCTAGCCTGTGGACAAAGCTGGTCTATAAGAAGTAGTGTCATTACTTGTTTGAAAAGGAATTAATTGGTGCCCTGAGCTCGGGGGGGGCGGGGGGGAGGTAGTATAAAATATGTACAGCCCCCCCCCCCCCCCCACATACACACACACCAAAAAAAGATGCTAAGAGTATAGTAGGAAAGGAAGATTGGGTTAGTTTACATGAACCACTGTCCATTCTGTAGCTCTAGGCCAGTGGTCGGCAAACTCATTAGTCAACAGAGCCAAATATCAACAGTACAACGATTGAAATTTCTTTTGAGAGCCGAATTTTTTAAACTTAAACTTCTTCTAACACCACTTCTTCAAAATAGACTCGCCCAGGCCGTGGTATTTTGTGGAAAAGCCACACTCAAGGGGCCAAAGAGCCGCATGTGGCTCACGAGCCGCAGTTTGCCGACCACGGCTCTAGGCAGCTTTGTTGCCCTAGTAATCTTTACAGATGATTCCCACCCAACAGAAGTTAGGGGTCTTAGGGGGTGAGATGAAGAAAATACTAACTTTAGGAATATAACAAATTTTTCATAAGATCTCTACTATAATATCTGTCTGGTATAGATAGATACCTTGGGCCAAAGTCCGTTTCCCTTTAACCAGTTAACTGCCATGATATTTTGAATTTAATTAAAAAAGGTCCACCGCTTGCGTCTATAGATGCTTATGGCGTACAAATGGTTAATAGCCTTCAAGCAGTGTACATTGTAGGGATAAATACAGTAACTGTGTAAACTATCAAAGTAATTTCAGATACGGATAAGTGCTATACAGACATTAAACTGAATAATGGGGTAGAGAATAATGAGCTGGTACCTTGGTCAAGGGAGAAGAAGAGGCTGTTGGAGGAAATAAAAAAAGGCCAGGGGGAGAGCAGTGCAAGATGAAGTAAGGGATTGGTAGGCAAATTTCTGGAGCTGTATTAAGTAAGGAGTTTAAATTTTGTCCAAATGGGGTGGGTAATTATTAGAACATCTGAAACAGGAGAGCAATTTGCTGTAATTTACAGGGTGGAATAAAAAGTAGGTTTACAGTTGTGAATACACAAAACACAGAGTTTATTCTTATATTATTTATTCATTATTGTGTTATTTTCTGTACAAACAACTGTAAACCTATTTTTGCCCCAATTTATGTATTACTTTGGAGCAGGCGTCCTCAAACTATGGCCCGCGGGCCACATGTGGGTGTTTTTGCCGTTTTGTTTTTTTACTTCAAAATAAGATATGTGCAGTGTGCATAGGAATTTGTTCATAGTTTTTTTTTAAACTATAGTCCGGCCCTCCAGCGGTCTGAGGGACAGTGAACTGGCCCCCTGTTTAAAAAGTTTGAGGACCCCTGCTTTGGAGAATGACTGGAATATGTAGAGGCAAGAGTGGAAGCAGAGAAACCAGTTTAGAAGGCTGTGACAGTAGTGCAGGTGGTAGGGGATGAGGATTTGGGCCAGGATTTTAGCAGTGGAGATAATGAGAAGTGGTGAAAATTGAGAAAGATTTCAGAGATAGGATTGTCAGGTCTTATGAGTTTATTCTGGATGTAGCCTACAAATATGGCAGATGATTATTTCATTTTTATGGACTTCCAAACACCTAACAAGTACCTTGTAAAAAGTCTTTTTGCCTCAATAAGGTACTCTGGTTGTATATAACCAAGCTATCTGGTTGTCTGTCTATACAGTAAGTAATTAATAACAAACCCTTGCTGAGCCTCACCTGCAGATTATAGGGACTCTTGAGTGTACATGTCAGCTGAATGAAGAACTTTGTCTCATTTCTTCAGGGTTCTCAGGATTCTCCTCATACCCCTCAGGAAACAGTGTCTCAGGGTTTTCCTCTTACCCCTCAGGATACTTGAGGCTGAAGGACAGTTGTGGGTTGGTGAGGTAGGCTTACTGTGCTCAATCTCCATACCGGCTTCTGGCTTTTTGGTTTGGGCCTTCATCATGTCTCCCTGTTTAGCTTCTTGCAGTTGAATCTTGCTCTCAACTCTGCTTTCATGTCTGGTGTCAGTATTCTTTTTCCCAACACCCTTTTCTTCCCCAGCTTCCTCTTCCTCCCCAACACTTCTGTCTTGGTAATGAATAAAATATTTTCACCAAAATTGTGGCCACAAAGCCCCCCAAGGGTTGTTTGTTTAGTTAGGTTCTACTCTTGAACCAACAGCACCAGAACCTTTTGCCTGCAGTTGTTTTTTAGACAGACAAATGCTTCGTTTGTCTTCCAATGGGCACGCTCAGAGATTCTTTGGATCAGTGCAAAAATGAACTAATGACCTTAATTGTGATAAGACCTTACCTAAGATATGTCTAGGTTGATTAAATAGAGAGGATCAGTGGGGCCAAGAAATAAGATACCAAAACTGTACCCAGGATAGAAACTAAGAAATGTGGTAATAGTGGGTTCTGTTGAGGGACACATGTGAAACCTAGAGGAACACATGAAAACTGAAGGTTGTCAGTTCAAAATAATTTGTTTCCTTACCTGGAGATATTTCCACTGGGCTCTTGCCCTGGTCCCCTACCCCAGCATCTGAGTTCCCACAATTAGAAAATATTGTTTAATTCCTATTTTATGCTGTGCACTGGCTACATGTGGATATGAGGATGAGTAAATTGTAGTGGCTTTCTGATTCATCTCTGCTTCTGCATCCCCGATCCATCACACTGTCACCTGAATCCCACCACCCCCCTTCCTGAGAAACGATAGCAGTGCTGTAAATGCTTAGTAAATACTTTGTGAATAAATGGAAATTATTTCCTTCTTCTGTTCAGAGGATCTTTGCACATAATCTTTGTATTTATATGTTTTCTCCAAATCAAATCTCATGTTCACTCTTCTATTAATTTTTTTTCTTGCCCCGATATTTGTAGTTCTTCCACATTGAGAATCGTATGCATTTTTCATTTTACTCTTGTTGATTTAATCTTATAGGTCACTTGTTCTAAAAATAATTAAGCTTTATGCTTAGTCTTTTGTCATATCTTATATAAATTCTATTACTAGATATGGTGCCATTTATGAATATGCTTTTTAAAAAAATTAAATCTTTATTGTTTAGATTATTACAGTTTCTCTTTTTTCCCCCCATAGCTCCCCTTCACCCGGTTCCTATCCAACCCTCTGCCCTTACCCGCCCCCCCAGTGCCCTCATCCGTAGGTGTACGATTTTTGTCCAGTCTCTTCTCGCACCCCCCACACCTCCTTCCCCCCGAGAATTGTCAGTATAATAGAATTAGGGGCATAGAAAGGGAGTGGACTGACAATATGTAAATATCTGTGTTTTCCGATGGTCTTAGGCTCTACAGTAGCGCTTCTCAACCTGTGGGTGGTTCTCAACCTGTGGGTCGTGACCCACAGGTTGAGAACCGCTAGCAGGGTCGCCTAAGACCATCGGAAAACACAGATATTTACATTACAATTCATAACAGTAGCAAAATTAGTTATGAAGTAGCAACGAAAATAATTTTATGGTTGGGGGTCACCACAACATGAGGAACTGTATTAAAGGGTCGTGGCATTAGAAAGGTTGAGAACCACTGTTCTAAAGGGTTAGGGTATGTCATGGGAGAAAGTGGCTAAGATGGGGTAGAAAACAAGATCAACATAATTATCATTGTGGACAAAAAGTCAAGAAACTAAGAGGCCAGGATATCAGATGGGTTATCTATTTGGATGTTGAAATGAATAACAGTTGTAACAGAAATAGTGTTGAAGTGACAGTGAGCCAAAACCTACGATAATCAAGGAATGAAAGAGACTGACCTTGGGGAGACTTAAATACTGCACTAAGGAAGTGTAGTGGGTGATAGAGTCTAATGCTCTGTGACTCAAAGCAGGGGATTTTTGGAGAGGGCAGAGGGAGAATGGACAGGAAGTAGCAATGAGGAACAAGAAGGCACCTACCAGGTCTCATGTTGAAGGGTATCGAAGAGAGTCGTCATCTAAGAGGGCTACAGAGAAAGCATCATACTCAGGGGAGAGCCCAGTTTCCACTTAAGCTTAAAGGAAGTTGAAGAAAGCTTTAGAAATGAGGTCCAGGATATGCGGATTTTGCTGATATCTACCCATGAGTCCCACAGAGCTCAGTGGAAGGGTTTGGATTTCAGGAGATGGGATAGAGGCTTAGATACATACCATCATCAGTCATTATCATCTCTCCCATGCATATATCATTAATTCCTTTTCCCCTCTCTCACTTCAGCATCCATGCCTGGCTAAACCACAGTACTGATTAAATCCAACTCTTTGCCTGTTCCATGCCTGTAAAATCATACTGCTGAGCTTGCCTTAATTTAATGATGTAACCTCAAGCAGACTCGTAATGTTGCCTGGCAATCATACTAGATTTCCCCAGTCATTTTCTCTGTTTCATCTCCTCCTCAATGACTATTGCATGTCTTTATTCTCCTCACATGTTCACCATCCCCTCCCCACGCTTCACTTTCAACTGGTGACCTTGCCTCCTATTTCAGAAAAAAACTAGGAAAAAAAGAGCTTTTACAAGTTGTCACTACCACAGCTCTCCACTCCTGAAGTGGTATCCATGTACTGTGCTTTCTGTCCTGTTACTGTGAAAGAACTAACCTATCTAAGTGCTTTATAATCTTTTTTCTTATAGCATTTTCCCCTCTTTTGACTCATTGTCTTATATGTGAAAACTAGGGGCCCAGTGCATGAATTCGTGCAACTTGAAAGGAACTGTGGGCCAGGAGGCTGTGGTGGGGCCAGGAGGCTGTGGTGGGCACAGGGGTAGGTCTCGGCCCATCCTTCATGCCCCCGCCTGGCCCCTTCCACCGTGGCTCCCCTGTCTGCTGACAGCCCTGCTCCCACCACTGCCACTCCCATGCGCTGACGGCGCCGGCCCCGCTTGCACCCGCTGATGGCATAGAGCGATTGGGGCTGGTGCCAGCAGCGGGTATGAGTAGGGCCATCACCGGCAGCAGATGCGAGAGGCGGCTGCTGGCCCTGATCGCCCCTCAGGATCAGGGGGAGGTGGAGAAGCCCTGAGGGGCGATTGGCTCCGGCAGCCGCCGCTCACACCCGCTGACGGCGCCAAGCAATCAGGGCTGGTGCCAGGCGCCGGCAGCAGGTGCGAGTGCTCGGCAGGACTGTGGCCCACAGGAGCAAAGAATTTCCAGTAACCACCAGAAGGAACACCCCGATGACAGTGACCTGCGCCCCCACTCACCGGCTCCACCATCCCGCCATGGCCGACGCCCGCCATGTTCCGCGCTCTGCCGCTGGCTGCCGATGCCCGCCATGTTCCGTGCATGCCCGCTGGTGGTCAGCGCATGTCATAGTGACCAGTTGTTCGGTTGTTCCGACATTTGGTCTATTTGCATATTAGGGTTTTATATATATAGATGTGCTTTTATTTCTCTCATCTTATAAATAATCCTCCTTGACTCCATTTTCCCCTCTACCTATTGCCTTATTTCAATGAAATTTCATGGCAAAACTTCTTGAAAGAGTTGTCTATATTACTTTGCTATTTCTCTTTCCATTCTATTTTGTAATCAAGTCAGTCAGATTTCATCCCTGACATTTCCATTAAGACCACTCTTAACAGTTACCAGTCATGTCTACATCTGTCATTTCTCAGTACTTACTTTACTTAACATTCAGGAGCAGAGTTGATCACTCCCTGCTCCTTAAAAGGGTTTCTTCACTTGGTTTCTAAGATACTTGTCAAGAACCATAAAAGATCTGAGAGTTTACTTTTTTTGTAAGCTAAAAAGTTAGCCTGCCACAGTTCATGTATGATGGTGGAAGACACAAGACTTCTGGATCAGGGACAAAAGATAGTTTATTACTTACAGCAGTAGCAGTAGCCATAGCAGCAGTGTTTTGTACTGGTTCTCTGAGTCCAGTTACCTTCAAGGCAGTGTGAAGGGAGCCAGTTTGCACTTGCACACATGATGGGTTGTATTATTAGAAAAAACCAAAACCTTTTATAATGGGCATGCCTTCTGTTTGTTCCAGAGGGGAACACTGTCATACTGGACAGTGATCTTGTGCTCCAGAGGGAGACACTACCAAGTCTTTCAATGTTGTTGCTATACAACATTATTCTCCTCCTCCTCCTCCTCCTCCTCCTCCTCCTCCTCCTCCTCCTCCTCCTCCTCCTCCCCCTCCCCCTCCCCCTCCCCCTCCCCCCCTCCCAAGGACATACTTAGAAAGAGGAAGGGAGGAGAGAGAAAAAGAGAAACATTGATCTGTTGCCTTCCATACACTCCCTTAAGGGGGATCAAACTTGCAACCCAGGTATGTGCCCTGACTGGGAGTTGAACCAGCAACCTTTTGGTACACAGTACATTGAACCAACTGAGCCACTCAGGCCAGACGCTTTACAAACTTTCTTGAAAAGATAGTCTAAAACTATTATATATCATGACTATAAGTGAGTCAGTGCCTCACTTGCAATGTGTGCAGAAACATGAGAGACCCATGGAGAACTGTCTCATAATTCCTCCCTCTTTGGCCACTTTTTTTCTATCTCCTCTGCGATTCTTCCCCAAACTCTAAATCTGTACTGGGAAATACTGTAGCCACTAGCAGCATGTAGCTATTTGATTAAATTTTCAGTTATTCAATTGCAACTGCCATATTTCAAGTACTCAATAGCCATATGTGGGTAGAGGCTTCCTATTGAATGTTACAGATACATAAATATTTCATCATCACAGGAATTTCCATTAGGGCTACTCTGTATGTGTACATACACCCACTCAGCCTTTGCATGTTTCTTTTTGTATTTCTTTACAGAAATATGGAATCTTATAGAACAAGATTTATTATAAAACTAGAGGCATGGTGCATGACATTCGTGCATGGGGGGAGGGGATGGGGGGGTTCCTCAGCCCGGCCTGCGCCCTTTAGCAGTCCCTCAGTCCAGCCTGCACCCTTTAGCAGTCCGGGAGCTCGTCAAAGGGAGCAGGCCTAAGCAGTCAGTGGACATCTTTAACACTGCCGGGAAGGCGGGAGAGGCTCCTGCCACTGCAGCTGTGCACACCAGCCATCAATCAGCCCGGCATGTGGCTGAGCAGTGCTCCCCCTGTGGGAGCGCACTGACCACCAGGGGGCAGCTCCTATGTTGAGTGTCTGGCCCCCTGGTGGTCAGTGTGTGTCATAGTGACCCGTTGTCCCACCATTGGGTCAATTTGCATATTACCCTTTTATTATATAGGATAAATATTCCTATATATTTCTGTTTTCCCTCCCTTGGTGATCTAGTATCAGGACTATAAAAATAACTCAAATTTGTGTCAGCCCAATTATCTTCCCTAAAGTCAATATTCAATTCGCCAACATCATTCTGTACATCTTTACCTGAATGTTTAATAGGCAAGTCACAACATTCAAAACAACTACTGACCTTTCTTGCTGTCACTACTTCCTCGGCCACCAACAAATCTGTTCTTCCTTTTGTCTTCCTAGTCTCAGATCATATCAGTTCTCTTCTTACAGTCAGTTGTTTAAGCAAAAAAACAAACAAAACGATTTTTAAAAAACTAACCTTTAGATTCATCCTTGACCTCCCTCTTTCCCACAAAACCCGCTCATTTGTCCCATTGGCTCCTGTTTCAAAACATATCCAGTATCTAACTATTTCTCATCCTTCCCCTGCTACCACCTATTCCAAACCAGCATCATTTTTTGCCTGGATTATTTCAGGTAAATTTGGTCTCTCTACTCTTGTTCCCTGTAGTCTATTCTCTTCACAGTAATCAGAGTGATCTTACTAAAAATTAATTCAGATCATGTCATTTCTCTGTTCACAATTCTTCAGTAGCTTCCCATCTCAGTCAAAGTCAAAGTCTAGTCTCACTCTTGCTAAAACATTCAAGACAGGCTTTCACCTCAGAGCCTTTGGAGTTGGTGTTCCTTCCATCTCTTCCTCCCAGTGTACCCACACACATTTTCAATCCTCATGATACTGTCTTATTGAAGAGACCAGGCTAATTGTCGTATAGAACGACCCATATCATGAATTTCTGTTTCCTCATGGTATTGTTTAACTTATTTCTCTATTGCCTGTTTTTCCTGTAATTGGACATTAGCTCTAAAAGATTGATTAAAGCTAAATATTTTTGGCACGAACACTCCAAAAATGATACTTCTATACATTGCATCATATCAAGAGGTACATATAATCTGATTGTTTAAGGTGTTAAGGTGATGACTTTCAGATTCCTCCATTATAAATTTACATTTTTACCTTTGTAGTTAACAAATAATCCGAAGGGTGAATGATATTTTTTTAAATCCTGTGATTTTAAGGATATTTTTAGCTGTTAAACTCTTTTTTTTTTTAAATAAAAGATGTTTTGGAGATCTAATATATAAAACAGATAAAAGCAGAGTTATTTTGGTTGCAGTGGGAAATGCCTAGTATTGGCAGCTTCCAAGGGAACTCTGACAAGCACAGTTTGTAACTCACAGAGCCAGGTCAAAGGACAGAGGCCCAGAGAGGACACATGAAGTCTTCAAGGCCACCTAGCATCTCACAAGAAAGGCTCAGTGCACTTCCTGTTAGAGCCCAGTTTGGGGATCTCTGTCACTTCCCTGGAAAGCTGTGGTTGTGGATTATCACTAGAATGACACTTGGTTTTTCCCTGGCAGTCCACTCACTGTTTTAGTTATCTGAGTGCTTTCTTTGACATTCTATCTGTTCTGCAGATGTGAAGATTTGAAATTACTTCATTTTTAGTGTGTGTTGGGTCGCAAGCTTTTTTTGTTTCCCTTTTGGAAATTCCTCTTCATCCACAAAGAATTCCAGATTCAGACATTATTCATCTTATGTCTGGAACACTAAAATCTCAAGAGCTTCCACATGTCTTACCTCTTTCCACCTTTAGAATATTGAAAATGCTGCCACAGCTAAAGTCAGTTTTATCATTTGCTTGCTGCTTGCTTCCTTTCTTCACCTTATACAGTCTAATGTGCCTTCGTAGAGGACTGAATAAGTAAATTTGGCATATCCACACAATGTATACAAGATATGTAGATTTTTATTTTCATGGAAAGTAGAAAAAGAAAGTAATAAATTATAACTAAATCTCACTTTTGTTAAAATATATATATACATATAAAATAAATATTCACAAAAATCCCCAGCTCTGTGTTATGTTTTTAAAGCCAGAAAGGACATTTACAAAAATGTTCACATTGATACTATCTCTAGGGGTGATCTTTGCCTCTCTCTCTCTCTCTCTATCTCTCTCTCTCTCTCTCTATCTCTCTATCTCTCCAGGCATGTCTTATTTCTCCAATCATCTATACTAATAAAAGGATAATATGCTAATTAGATCGGGAGACCTTCCGGACAAAGCCATGGTGGCGGGGCTGAGGCAGAGGCAGTTAGGGGTGAGCAGGTTGGCAGAGGGGGCCAGTTGGAGGTGAGCAGGTCGGCGGGGGGTGGGGGGGCAGTTGGGGGCAAGCAGGTTGACGGGGGGGGGCAGTTGGGCACGAGCAGGCCGGCAGGGGGCCAGTTGGGGACGAGCAGGCCGGCAGGGGGCCAGTTGGGGGCGAGCAGGCCGGCGGGGGGCGGGGGGCAGTTGGAGGCAATCAGGCCAGCAGGCAGAGTGGTTGGGGCGATCAGGCAGGCAGGCAGGTGAGCAGTTAGGAGCCAGCAGTCCTGGATTGCGAGACCTGTGGGATTGGGCCTAAACCAGCAGTCAGACATCCCCCAAAGGGTCCCAGATTGGAGAGGGTGCAGACCAGGCTGAGGGACACCCTCCTTCCCCCACACCCCCCAACGCACAAATTTTGTGCACCGGGCCACTAGTTACTTTTATGTTAAGATTAAAAAATAAACAACTTTGAGCTGTCAAATCTAAGCTGAATTGAAGGCAATTCCAGGCCCCTCCCCAGCTTTCTGGCATCCATACCACCCTTTGGGATTTTTTTCATGTTCTCTTATCATCCCATTCAAGCAAGTTTTCCCTTGACCATGCTCTATTGATTTTACACCAGGTTCCTGGTCATTTTCTAGAATTGTCCAGTTGGCTCTGAAGAGCCTCATGCATTGAAAAGATGTAAAAATTATGTTCTAAAAGTAACTGTCACTAAAATGTAATCTCCACTGGCCCAGGAGGAAGATAAATATCTGTTGAATTAATTGATCTATTCTTTTTTGTCTCATTTCTTTTACTCCGTAAGTTCCTTACAAGACAAGCTTTGCTTGTTTTTTGCAATGCCCTTAACATTTTAGGTAATTAATATAAATAAATGAATAAAGTATTTTTTAATGTTTTTATTGATTTCAGAGAGAGGAAGGGAGAGGGAGAGAGAGAGATAGAAACATCAATGATGAGAATCATCTGTCAGTTGCCTCCTGCATGCCCTCTGCTGGGCATGAGCCGACAACCTGGGCATGTGCCTGACCTGGAATCTAACCATGACCTCCTGGTTCATAGGTTGATGCTCAACCTCTGAGCCACACTGGCCAGGCAAATAAAGTCTATTTTTCAAATCCATAACTTAATAAAAATAAATTTAAGATCTTTTAGCTTCAGTCAGAATTTGTTCTTACAGGGATATAGAAAAGCACAATATTTAAAGATGGAAGACATTCAGATTCTGCTCATAGATTTGTGATCATGGATTAGTTATTTAAGCCCCTGAGCTGCCTTCATCTGTAGCCTCATTGATTCTTTTCTGGACTCTACAGAGGCCTTCTACCTGACCTACCTAGTTTTGGTCTTGCTTCTCAAGTCTGTCTGCCCTCCACCTACAGAGTAACTCTAACCTTGTCCCCGCCTTCCTCCACTGAAACTTCTCAGGGCTCTGATGCTAAGTTGCCTCTGCCCCACTCCTTCAACTGTAGCTCCTAGAAGCCTCTCTTCACACCAGACTCTGGAATAATACCAAAATCCTGGCAGCTCCTCACACATCCCAGCCACCTCTTGCTTTGCTCCCTTTGTCCACAAACCATTTTCCCTTGCTTCTTGTGGCCAACTACTTCTGCTCTACTCCAGAACTGAGCTTGGCAGTCTTCTTCTCTGGAATGTTTTCTTTGATGTAGAAGTTAGGTATCCTCTTTCTCTGCCTACTCACATTGTAAGCTGCTTTAAGGCAAAATCATTGATTATAGTTTGCTTGTCTTGAAGAGTGCCTGGCTTATAGTGGCACTCAAAAGTTTATTAAACTGCATTGTATATATATGTTCTTCTAACCTGTCCAAATGATTTTTAAATATAGAATGTATTTTGATTTTTATGTATTTCCAAAATAAGAAAAAGATTTAGAAAAGGAAAATATGTGAATTAAATTAACTTAAAATACTACCAGCAGACAGACAACTAGTGTTGATGTTTTGGTATGTAATAATTGTTTAAAATAGTAAAATTTTAACCCCCAAAGGTTCCTTTCAGAGCCAGTACTCAGAGCAACCAGTAGCTTTGCAAATTACATGCATTGAAAATTAATAGCCAGTTCATTGTGCTTCCCACATCAAGTAATACAAAATAGTTCTCTGGTAAAATATAGCTTTTTTTTACAAAAAGATTTTAACCAAGAAAAAATTTTTTGCTTTTCTCGTGTTCCCTAGATCCCAGAACCATCTTTCATCCTGTTTATCCAGAAGAGAAGGTGACATCCCAGTGAGGGAAGTGACTTGACCAACTTACTCAGTTGGTCAGTGTAGAAGCTGAAGCTGGGACAGGAGCTCCTGACTGCCCACCTGGTGCTTTACCCCTCAGGCACATTTTCTGTTTCTCCACTGGAGTAAAAATAAAAGTAAGTTTTTAAGCACTTTCTAATTTCCATAGGCTCAAATCAAGCCTGCTACTGAAATGTTCTTATTTTACATTTAGTCTCATTAAGACAGCCCTAAACCTAAAACATTAATCATTCTTTCAATATTCATGTATATAATTTCTTTGAGCATTAGAAAAATCTTCCCTTCTAAGAAATTTCTTCTCTCTCTCTCTCTCTCTCTCTCTCTCTCAACTCCTCACCTAAGGATATTTTTCCATTGATTTTTAGGGAGAGTGGAAGAGAGAGAGAAAGACAGAGAAACATCGATGTGAGAGAAACACATTGATTGGTTGCCTCCTGCATGAGCCCTGACCAAGGTCCAGGCTGAGGAGGAGCCTGCAGCCAAGGTACATGCCCTGGACCAGAATCAAACCCAGGACCCTTTGGTCTGCAGGCTGACGCTCTATCCACTGAGCCAAACCAGCTAGGGCCTAAGAAATTTCTTAATTTATTTTCCAAACTATTTTTGAAGTGAACACAACAAATAAAATATTCCAGGTCTCCTTTTTTTCCCTACAAGTAGTTTTATGGATCCTCTAAATTTTTCTCTTGGGATCAGTTTTCATACTGAGTCATCTACCAGAGAGTGCCTGTGTTTTTCAGGCAAACTAATAGTTTTATTATTTCTAAGTGACTCATTACTTCTGAATCATCACACCTTGTGTACTCTGTTAAATAAAAGCTTTTAATAATTTTTCTAAAATTTTTCCTCTTTTTTGTCTTCAAATGTCCCATCTAAGTGATATGGATATTTAATCACTTTTGTGTCTACAAGATTTATGTTGATTATTTTCTTCTTGAACCCTTTCATCAGTTGAAATAAGCAGTGGAAGTTCTTTACCTCATGCTTTCTGTTCCAGATGTTTCCTGAAATAGAACACAATAGCAACATAAAAAATATGTGTAACACCATTCTCTATTTTCCATCATTACACTTATGTTGTTTAAGGTTTTATTAGCTTAACAAATTTTTCCATAAAATTAGGGAGAAATACTTATAAAAGAAAACTATAGTTCTAATGTTTATTGGCAAACAGAATCTTTGGAATTCAGCATGTTGGAGGAATGAAACACTTTGATCCCTTGACTTCTGTGTCATATTTTGCTGGATCTTTTCCTGCCACTTGAAAATTAATTCTCTGTGTCTTTCCTGGCATCCTTCTCACCTCATATATGCCAGCCTTTCTCAAAATTCTGTCCTTGATCCTTTTCTCATGCTATATATGTTCAGTGTTGTCCACTCTTGTGGCTTTAAAACTTTTATCTGATGCTTATTCCAGACCTTTATTTTCAACTGCTATTGCTTCCCTGCCACATATATCCATCTACATGAGGAATATCTTCTGGATGTCCCACCAAAATAACCCATTCCTTAAGCTGAATTCATCTCCCCTCCACCTTTGTTCCCAGGCTTAGCATACAGTAATCAGCCCCAGTCTTACCCTTACACCTCCACAGACCCATTTTTAATTTTTTTAATTTGTTATTAATATTATATATTAATTCTCATATTTAAAGTGTCAAGGCTTAAAAGGCTTTTAAAATATATCAGTTTTCCAAGTAGGCTGCTCCTCAGAGACAACCACTGTCAATTTTTTTAGCTATCTTTTCCATTTTTACCTCCATATTTATAAATATATACATATTGTGAATTTATCATTCATAAATTATTTTTTTCCATTCATAAATTTTAAACACTAAGTCTTGCCTTCCTAATATGAATTTCAGTTCTCTCACCCCTGTTCTACCACATTAACAAAGTCAAGGGTAAAAAATATGTGATCATCTCAATCAATGCAGAATAGGTATTTGACAAAATTAAACAACCATATGAGATTTTTTAAAAACTCGCAACAAACAAGAAATAGAAGAGAGCTTTCTCAACTTTATAAAGGATATCAACACCTACAGCTATCATTATACCTTATTGCTCACCTCTTCTAGTCACTATTGTTATGGAGATTCTAGCCAGTTTGTTAATAAAAATTAATAAGAAGTAAGGCAGTAAATATTAGAAAGGAAAAAAGTAAAACTATCTCTTCTCAGACAACATGATTGTCTTTGAAAAAAAATCCCAAGATATTTACAAAAAAATGAAAAAATACTACTCTTAATAAGTGAATTTAGCAAAGTGCCAAATAACAAGAACAATGTACATAAATTAACTGTATTTCTTTACACCAGCAATAAACACCAGGGAAAATGCAAATAAAATAGCAGTACCGTTTGTATTAACATCAGAAAACATAAAATACTTGGGAATAAATTTAATGAAAGGCCTGCAAAAACATTGCTGAGAAAAATTAAAGAGCATATGAATATATGGAGACATATACTATGTTCATGGATTGCATGGATTAGAGACTTAATATTATTAAGGTCTCCATTATCACCAAATGGAGATTTAAATTCATTGAGATTCCAATCAAAATCCCAGGATGGTACTGGTGTATATAGACACAAGAGTAGAGAATGTATAAATAAACTTATATATGTGGCCATTTGTTTTTTCAACAAAGGTTCCAATTTAACTCAGTGGGCAGTCTTTTGACTAAATAAATAGAGTGTTGGATGATCTTCAAACTCAGACTTATAACCATTCATAAAAATCAATTTAAAATAGATCATAGAGCTAAACATAAGAGTTGGAAATATAGAACTACAAAAAAAACTTTAAGAGAAAAACTTCATTATAAGAAAAGATTTTTAAGACATGTTACAAATGTATTAACTATAAAAGAAAAATTGATTATTTGGATTAATAAAAAATAGTAAAATTAAAACCTCTACTGCTAAGGAAATGGAAAGTGAAACCACAGACCAGAGAAAATATCTGTATCTAAAATATATAAGTGAATTCTTAGAACTGGGGAATCAAAGATAATCCAGAAGATTTGAAGACACTTCACAAAAGATACAGATGAATTGCTAATAAGCCTATGAATAAGTGCTCAACATCATTAGTCGTTAGGGAAATGTAAATTAAAGTCACAGTGGGATAGCATTTCATACCCACTAAAATGGCTAAAATTAAAAAAATGACAAATATCCAAAGGATGTAGAGCCACTAGAGTTCTCAAGTGTTGATGAGAGTGTAAAATGGTAGAACCATTTTGGAAGACAGTTTTACAGGTTTTTATAAAGTTAAACATACACTTATTATGACTCAGTAATTCCATTGTTAATTTCCCAAAAGAAATGAACACATATCCACAAAAAGACTTTTAGTTGCCTGTTCATAGCAACTTTAATTTGTAATAGCCTAAATTAGAAACAAACCCTAATGTCTATCAACTGGTGAATAGATAAGACAAATAGAATACCTGCTTAGAAATATGCAGTTGATACATGCAAAAATATGGATTAACCTCAAAACCATTATGCTGAGAGAGAGGCCAGACTGAAAAGTATATATATTTTATGATTACATTCATATGAAGATCTAGAAATGGCAAAACTCATCTATAGTGATAGGAATCAGATCAGTGATTGACAGATATTGGGGGTTAGGGGAATTGATTGGGAAAGTTCAGAGGGATATTTTTAGGGTGATGTAAATGTTCTGTCTTTTTTTGGCCGGAGTTACATGGTTCTTGTTAAATCAAATTGAACTGTACACTAAATCTGTACATTTTTTAGAGTATGTAAATTATGCATCAGTAAAATTCATTTAAAATTAAAGTAGCATTTGTCAATTAATGGGCTTCAATATAAGGCTATCATGTGGTTAGATGGGATTTCTAAACTCCAGAAAAGGATTCTTTAATCCACAATGGGGGCTGGGAGCTGGAGGTAATAAGCTTGGTTTCTTGTGACCTTGACCTGGGTAGGGCTGATAGGTTTATTGATCAGAATGTAATAAGACAAGAATGTACCTATTTCAATTTTCAGTCTTTTACTAACCTCTGAGTGTGATACTCCTGGGATTGGTGCTTTCCTGGTTCTTTTTTTTTCTTTTTACCATCAAATATCCTGTCTTCAGCAGGATGAAGAAGGAATGATTTTTTGACTTTGTGCAGTGTAGGTGGGGAGTTCTCTTTCCTTTGTAAAATTTCAAACAATCCCCCTATGCTCAATCCTCCACACTAGCCCGTTTTCTATGGTACCTAGTACCTCCAAATCTGGACCTTTTTTGGGTTGTGCGGGGTGAATTGGTTTGCTTGCCATCAGTATCCCTTCCTCCTCTACTCTGCTAAGTCATTTACCATTCCTGCTTCTGTTTTCTATCATATATAGTGATTTAGAGTTACAGTGTCTCCTAGGTCTTTTAAAGATGCAGTTTATATTCTTAATTTTGTACTTACTGTTTGGAGGAGACCTTAAAACTGTAAAATCCATATTGTACGTTTTCAACTTCAGCAATACCAAACACACAAGGTCTTTTCATATCTCTGTGTCTTTATAGATTTTTTTTCTTTTACAAGGTCCAGTTTAATCCCTCTTCACCTAGTAAGGCTCTTTCAAAATTCAGTTTTATACCATTTTCTTGTCTGCTGCTTCTGTCCCTTTGTTTCACAACAAATCCATTTCATCAGCAATGGCCATATAGCAGTTTACTATGGAGTACTACCAGGAACCACTGGGAAGTACTTGTTAGAGTAATCATAAATTGCTTAAAGTGGAAGTGATAGTAAGAGTTGAATGAACTCTGGAAGTTGCATATGAGCCACATAGGCAGAAGTTGGGAAAATAGACTCTGACCCTTTGCAGGAATGAAAGAAATCAGGAGAGATAAAGTCTTGGGCAATGGGATGGCACCATACAACAAGACCTGAGGTGGGATAAATGTAAACATTCAGAATGATTAACTATAATTTGCCAGGAAGTCTATTATATGTTGCTCTCTACCCCTATACAATATAGATGTTTAGACTGACTGAAAATTTTCACCATATTTCATTAAATCAAAGATTATAAAACAGACTTCATTTCATATGCCATTAAGAAAGAATAAACTCAGGCGATGATACATGCTTTGTTATCATTCAGAACTTTTTTCTTCTTTTTTTTTGAAAGAGTTCTTTTAGGCTTATATTGACAGATATTTTAAATTATGTGTCACTCTTATACATACACTAGAGGCCCAGTGCATGAATTTGTGCACGGGTGGGGTCCGGCCAGCCTGACCCCAATTGGAGCGGATCGGGACCGGGCCTGTCGAGAGGTTGTCCAGCCAGCCCCCCCCCCCCAATTGGGGCCCGATCAGGGCCAGGCTGGCTGGGAGGAGGGGCTGAGGGTGATTGGCCCGTGGGCCCCGCCCCCGATTGGGATGGGGGGCCGGTTGGGGGTGGGGTCGGCCATGGGGAGGGGCTGTGGGCGGTGGGAAGGCCAGCAGCACCCCCGATTGGTGTGGGAGGACAATCGGGGGTAGAGCTGACTGAGGGAGGGGCCGCAGGCCGATCGGGGTGGTGGGGGCTGATCGGGGGCGGGGCCGGCCAAGGGGAAGGGCCACAGAGAGTTGGCCAGCCGGCCCCACCCCGCGATCGGGCTGGTTCACTGGCCGCAGTGGGCGTCATAGCAACTGGTCGTTAAGGCGTTCTGGTCGCTAGCTTTTTATATATATAGATAGTCTTTGGGACCAGCTTTGCGATTTTTTTTTTTACATCATAGTTGCTAAGGTTACCCTTTGCCAATATAAGGTTACCATCATATTGACAGATCCAGTGGGTAATTTTTGTTTTTCCTTGACCTCTCAGCAGCATTCAATACCCATGGCTCGGTTTTGAAAGTCTCTCCTTCAGCCTCTATGAAAACGGACTAGTGTGGAGGTTTCCATATTACCTTACTGGCTCTTCCTTTTCCTTCTTATCCTCCCTCTAAAAATTCTATTCCTCTGTTTAATCCAGAAATGTCAGTGATCCTCAGCCCAGAGTCTTCTCACTGTTTGCAGTCACCCTGGGTAACCTCTCAGGGCTATATCTCTAGTCCAGATCTTTCTGCTGACCTCCAGGTTTTTATCTTCACCTGGATTTTCCACAGGTACCTCTTCAAACAGCACATTCAGAATAAAACTCTGTTTTTTCTATGGCCACCTTCCATAAAAAATTAAAAATACACACAAAGTCTTTGTTGGGAGTAACCACACTTGCTCCCAATACCCAACCCGAAATCCAAGATTCCACCCTCTTACTTTCCCTCCTCCTGTTGTGTGAATTCTTCCTCCTTGACTATCTTTTCAGTGCCTTCCCCTTTGCTAACTACTGCACCTTCTTGGTTTAGGTTCTCACCATTTCTTGCCCAGATTATTACTGTAGCCTCCTAATTGATTTCCATGTCTCCACTCAGCTGCTGAAAGGATCTTTCTAAAACATGAATCTCATCATGTTACTCCCCAACCCAAAAGTCTTTGTTTTTCCCATAGTTTTCATTAAAGCTCAGACTCCTCAGTTTAGAACACAAAGCAGTCATCTGTGGTCTAGTTCCTGCTGCTGTTCTCTGCATTCCTCCCCTCTTAGTTGTCTGTGCACTCCCCCCAGTAAAATTAGCCAGAACTATTGATAGTTCTGAACTCACTGTGCCGCGTTAGGCCTCTGAGCCTTCACATATATGTTTCCCTCTGCCTAGAGTATTATTCCTTTCCTATTTGTCTAATTCTCATTACTCCTTCAAAACAAGGCACATATATCCCTTATTTGGGAAAACCTTTCCAGACTCTTCAGTCTGATTTAGATGCTCTCTCTCACTATGGACAAAGAGCATGAAGAAAGGCTTCCCAAAAATGAACAAAACAAAATGTCTACTAAATAAAAAGCTGTTTAGGTGCAGATTAAAACAACACACTTCCATTTCTTCATCTAACAAATTAGCAAAGATTTAAAGAGTGGTAGTCACTCAAGGAGAATGTGGAAAAATGAGCCTTTTACCCTAATATTGGAAGTAAAAGTTTGTCATTTTTCTGGAGGACAGATTGACCCTATTTAAGAACCTTTAAAAAGTGAGTGTCAACCTGAGTCATGAGGTCCCAGATTGTGGGCTCAATACCCAGTAGGGGGTATACAGAAGGCAGCTGATCAGTGATTCTCTCTCATCATTGATGTTTCTATCTCTCTTCCTCTCCCTTCCTCTCTGAAATAAATAAAAAATAAAGTACGCATGCGCGTACACACACATCCCTACCTTTTGACTCCGCATTCTACTACTTGGAATGTACCATATTTTCCGGCGTATAAGACGACTGGGCGTATAAGACGACCACCAACTTTTCCAGTTAAAATATAGAGTTTGGGATATACTCGCCGTATAAGACTAACCCTTTTCCAATGCACACCAAATAAAAATTTAAAAAACATCAGATTTGATTTCAATATGGTAATTTTAATTCAAATGCTTATGACATGCAGGTACTTAGCTGGGAAATTGTCACTTATAAACATAAGGCTCTTTGTTATCAAACATGTAAACATAAAACAGTGCAAGTGGATTAAACTTTTCCTAATTCACTCTAAAGCTGAAAGGAAGGATAAGACAATAAACCCATGGGAGCTGCCATGCTGTTTGTTTTCTAAGCTGTCAACCAAACTGGAACTGATGATAGGGGGAAGATAACAAACAAGAGAGAGAGAGCAAGTGCCGGGCAAGTCCCTGGCGAGTTAGCAACGCCGCTTCAGTGCAGTCCTCAGGAGCGAGATCTGAGAGGCAGAGAAGGAGGTACGGTAATAGGATACAAGGATACAAGGGCGGGCCAGACGGGTGAAAGAGGCATGTTTTTCTGGGCACAGCTCTATCTCTTTTTTCCATACCCCGGGCGTCCCGGACGCCTGCAGCTTGCTCCACCCTTCACTTACACCTTCCCGGTGAGGCATCCCCTCACCTTGTCATCAGGACCACATTAAGTCACTTTTTTCCACAAATCCTGGTGAGTGGATTTTCTTCTACCATACTTGTACAGTGCCGCCCTTGCTGCTTTCATATGGTCGCCACATACGGTGGCGGGGAGCTCAAAATCGGCCGCGGCCGCATCCCCGCCATATGCAGCGAGCACCTGGCCGCACTCCTTTCATTTCAATGGAGCCTGACGGAGACCATATGCGGCACAAAAAGGAGCCGACCGGACACACTTGCGGTCTCTGTCGGCTCCATTGAAATGAATGGAGTGTGGCCATTTTTGAGCTCCCCCCACCGCATGCAGCGACCGCAGATTCTCCAGTCTGGCTCGGAAGTTTCAGCACCCGCCCTATAAGACAACACCCGGCATATAAGACGACCCCCGACTTTTGAAAAGATTTTCCTGGGTTAAAAAGTTGTCTTATATGCCGGAAAATACGGTATTCTAAGAAAATAACTGGACAGTTGGTTAGAGGATCTTCCCAATACACCAAGGTTATGGATTCATCTCAGGTTAGGGCACATACAAGAAGCAACTAATGAATACATAAATAAGTGAAACAATAACTCAATGTTTTTTTCCCTCGGAATCAATAAAAAAAAAACACTAACTGGATAACTATGTGAAGTGTATACACACACACACACACACACACACATATCTGAATGTTTATCACAGTTTATTTAGAAACAAAAATAGTAAATAACCTAAATGTCTAGCAATAGCAAATGACTAAATACAGGGGTAGACAAAATTAGGTTCATAGTTATAATATAAATAAATAATACAATACTTAATAAACAATAATTCAAGAATAAACTTGTTTCCCCAGACTCACAACTGTAAACCTACTTTTGCCTACCCCTGTATTTTATCTAATCTAATAATAGACAAATATGCAAATTGACCGCACCTTCGCTACGTCAAAGCCACGCCCACCAGCCAAGTCACACCCACCAACCAATCAGGATGAATATGCAAATTATCCAAACAAAGATGACGGCTAATTTGCATATCGCGACAGCATAGAAAGAAGCCAAGAGCTGCAGAAGGGAGCAAAGCTGCAGAGAAGCAAGCAAGCCGGGGGGAGGAGAAGGGAGGAGCGGAGGCGGGGCCGGGGGAGAAGGAAGTTGAGCAGGCGGGGCCGGGGGAGAAGGAAGTTGAGCAGGCGGGGCCGGGGGAGAAGGGGCGGGGCCGGGGGAGAAGGGAGGAGCGGAGGCGGGGCCGGGGGAGAAGGGAGGAGTGGAGGCAGGGCCAGGGGAGAAGGAAGGAGCGGAGGCGGGGGGGGGGGAGAAGGAAGGAGAGCAGGCTGGCGGAGAAGGCGGGGCGGGGGAGAAGGGAAAAGCAGGCAGGCTGGCAGAGAAGGCGGGGCCAGGGGAGAAGGGAGGAGCGGAGGCGGGGCCAGGGAAGAAGGAAGGAGAGCAGGCTGGCGGAGAAGTTAGAAAAGCAGGGGGGCTGGCGGAGATCGCGGGGCGGGGGACAAGGGAGGAGAGCAGGCAGGGTGGGGTAGAGTGCAGCAGGAAACCCTATTGCAGGATTTTTCCTGCAACGGGAACGCTAGTCTATATGATAAAATATTATGTCTGTTAAAATGATTCAACATGGAAGTATGTTTATGAAAATTGCTAGCTTAAAGTAAGTTATAAGATACATAGTGTGGTCCAATATTTGTAAAACATATACATTTATAAATTTTTATAAGAAAATGTCAGGCCCGGCTGGTTGAATGTCGAACTATGAACCAGGAGGTCACAGCTCAATTCCCCGGTCAAGGCACATGCCAGGTTGTGGGCTTGATCCCCAGTAGGGGGCGTGATTCTCTCTCATCATTGATGTTTCCATCTCTCTCCCCCTCTCTCTTCCTCTCTGAAATCAATAAAAATATATTTAAGAAAAGAAAATGTTAGGATGTAGATCCATAAAAATATCAACAGTGGTTATTTCTGAATGATTATATGGGTAATTAAATGTTTTGTACTTATGAATATTTTCTAATTTCTGAAAAGAGCATGTATTAATTGTGAGCATAATGGGGAAAAACAGAAGCCCCACCCTAGTACTCCTGATACCCACTGTGCCTGCCTCTTTCATTACCCCATTAATCAATAAGTGCACTGAGGGCCACTATGATAAATTATTCAGTATCATTCTCCCAGGGCCTGGTTCAGAGTAGAAAATACTTCATGAGTACATTATAACAATAATTATTGAGCATTTCCTGTGTCTTACCTATTGTTTTAAGCTTTTGACATGTTAACCTAATCCTCTTGAGATGGGTACTATTATCTCCATTTTGCAGGTGCAACAGGCTTCAAAAGTTAACCACCTTTTATGTGAGGCCACTGTAAACAGACAGCAGTGTGGGGATTTAAACAAAGAATATTCCTATCAACCCAGAAAAGTTTTATTGGGCAGTACTGGTCAAAAAGCACATGTCTGACTTTAGCCAGTGTTCTCTCTTCCTGGACTATTTCAAATTCTAATATTACACGATTACTTTCTTATATTTTCTGTCATGTTATCAACCAGTTTTTTTTATATTCAAACCTAGATAAATACTTCTCTTCTTTAATTTCTCAAATTTTATAGAAAATAGGTTTATGCCAATTTAGGAATTTATCTGATGCCTTTTAATAGGTATCTGGATATTTAAATTTTCCCTGGATCAGTTTTATCACCTGTATTGTCTATCACCTGTATCACCTGTATTAGGATATAGTCCTAATATCTTTCATTCACTTATCCTAATATACTTTCTTGACAGTGTCATTTGCATTTTCTTTGCCTTCTTATCCTTACCCAAAAGCGCTTTCAAAATCTTGTATTTCTGAAAAGGTTTATAGTTTTTTGTTTGGTGCAGTTTCTTTCTTGTCTTCTGGATGTGCATCTTCTGAGAAGGTAATTCCTATAATTGCCATGTTCTAGTCTTTTGTCCCATAACACTATTCTTCTTTGGCTTCTTTGCATTTTTACTTAAGAATTACTGGGCACTTCCTTTACTATGGAACTTCTTTCTGCTTCAGCTTCACCCATCCTGCATGCTATCTAGTTTAATGAGTCATCAAGGAAGTGGAGGATGAGACATAGCAACAAAGTTAAGACACCAAAGGGCAAGAAGAATGAGGGGTAACCTACCTGAAGAAAACCACAAAGAGAGAAATAAAGGAATATTGTTGGAATAAAACTAAATAAGACAACAGTAATTACAATAGTGTAAGACTGGCACAAAAACAGAGTAATCATTGGATCCAAAAAGCCAGGAAATATACTCTAACCAGTATAAGAATTCAACAAAAGAAAGGGTTCTTCATGAATTAATTGCATTAATTGACTCTGTATTTACTAAATCTCTAATGCCTAAATGAGCAATAGACAATTTACCAAAGAAGAAAGAGAATAAGCAAAACAGTTCTCTATGATTGAAGAAATAAAAATGAAAGCAGTGAAGTTCTGTTTCATTATTAAATGGGTAAAAGCTCTATTGTTGAAACATCACTACTGTTGATGGTGCATTGGTGCTATTGATCTCCTTCTTTACTGTCATCATCTCCTTGCTTTCATTGCCTTACTGCATCATTCTTGATACAGTAATATCACACATTCTGTCCTTCAGCAAACCATTTGAAATATATACTACATCTAAACATCTCCATTGTTATTCTCCTGGTCCAAGTCCCCTCGTCTTCTTACCTAATTTATTGTAATAGCCCCTAACTTTTTCCCCTGCTTCTTATCTTGCTCCTCTACAATCTCCTCTGAACACGATAGCCAAAATTACCAATTTAAAATGTAAGTCTGTTCATGTCATTCCTCTGCTCACTAGTCATCAGTTGTTACCAAGCTTGCTCAGAGTAAAGCCAAATTCCTCACAGTAGTCTACAGACACTGTATTTTTTAGATTCCCACCTTTCCTTTCTGACCTCATCTCCCACACTGCCCTCCTTGCTTTCTCTGCTCCAGTCATTTTAGCCTCCTTGTCATTTTAGTAAATCAAGCATGCTCCCACCTCAGGGCCTTTGCACTTAATGGTTAATCTGCCTGGTATGATTTAACCCAAAATACCTCCTCTCTTCTTTCAGGTCTCTGTTAATGAGTCAGTGAGGTTTTCCCTTACTGCCCTTTATAACACAGCATCCTCCCTTCCTTTCTAAACCCATTGCCCCACTTCCTTTTTCTCCATAGCACGTAGTACCATCTAAATTATATGTTTAAGCTCCGTATTCATAGCATTTAGCAAGTGCCTGGCACTCAATATTTATTGATTGAGTGAATACATTGATACATTGATTGAACCTTTTTGGAAAGCGACTACAACATGATTTAGAAGCCTTTTTTTTTTAAGTAAGAGAACAATTAAGTAAATGTTATCCTCTTGATGGTGAGAGAGAGAAAGAGATCCTGCATATGGCAGGATTTAAGAGTCTGGGATCAAGAACAGTAATGAAGTTTTGTTTGTTTTTCTTTCTTAGTGAGAAAAGAGAGGATGATGGGAGAATAATTTCCAAGTATAGAGGAACTTGTAGATCAAGAATAAGTATTAGTGTTGTCAAACAAGTACTTTGATGGAAGTACTTGTTAGTTTCATGTAAAGTGGTAAGGAGTGTGGGATAAGAAATACCAACTGGGAGGCAATTATAACAAGGCAAAGTTGAGATAATACTTCTCTAGGTAGTAAGGAGTGTAGGGTTTGATGAAATAAAGGCATGAATCAAAGATCAGCAGTCAGTGATAATGGCAAAGAATAAGGCTTGATAATTAACTACATAAGGGATACAAAGAAGAGGAAATGAAAGGTTCTCTTGGTATTAAAATATATTTCCTTTTAATTATTTTCTTTTTTCTTTACAGGTTTCTTCTCATTCACAGAAAAATGGATCATTTAAACCTTTGGAGGACTCAGTTATCACAACATTTCTATACTACCAACTAAGATTTACGACAATAAATTTATGACAATAAATTTGTTCATCATAGAATTGCTGAAGAACAGTTAATATAAAAAAGGATATTTTTTATAAAAATACTCCTAGAGTATCATGATATTACTAAATAAAACAAAAAAGCACAATTATTAAATTATTAGACTTGCTACTACAAGCACATATGTGCAATAGCTACTGTATCCTTACAGTTACCAAACCTCAAATTTGGATGGTTTCCCTTTGTGGGAAAGGTTGTTATAATTGCATGAAACCACTGAACATTGTCAAATATATTTTCAGCTGAGTGTCATTTAGGAGAATTTACTTGAAACAAGTTCTAGAAAATTTCAAGTCCCACCACTAAGTAGATTTAATATTATGGCAGCAACTTACAGACTTGTGGTTAGTACTGTGAACCACTACAGCAGTGTGGTGATAGACCGGCGTTTTGAGCAAGCTATACATTATTGCACTGGAACCTGTCACACCTTCGCACATGGAGTTGACTGCATTGTGGTACATCGTAGTGTCTGTGCAGACTTACACATCCCTGTGTCTCAGTTCAAAGATGTGGATCTGGACTCCATGTTTCTACCCCACGAGAATGTGTTTTCCTCAACTGAAAGTGACTATCCCCATCAGGCCCTCGCAGGCATACCCAGGGTGAAGAAAGGAACTACATTTCAGAATACCTGTAACTTAAAGGACATTGCAGGAGAAGCAATCAGTTTTGCCAGTGGGAAAATAAAAGAATTTTCCCTTGAAAAACTCAAAAACTCTAACCATGCAGCTTACAAAAAGGGAAGGAAAGTTAAGTCTGACTCATTTAATAGGAGGTCAGTTGATTTTGACTTGCTCTGTGGCCATTATAACAATGATGGGAACTCATCATCCTTTGGTTTACTCCGGAGTTCCTCCGTTGAGGAAAAATCTTTGTCCCATAGAAACTCACTTGATATGAATTTGACTTCGATGTTTCTTCACAACTTCTCTGAAGAAGACCTGGTTACTCAGATTTTAGAAAAACATAAAATAGATAATTTTTCTTCTGGAACAGACATAAAGGTGTGCTTGGACATCTTGCTGAAATGCTCTGAGGATTTGAAAAAATGCACAGACATTATAAAACAATGCATAAAGAAAAAGTCAGGGAGTAGCATCAATGAAGGAAATGGTAATGATGCAGTTTCTAGCTCTGAAATTGTCTATATGAATGTAATGACCAGGTTAGCATCCTATCTGAAAAAGCTACCATTTGAATTTATGCAATCTGGGAATAATGAGGCTATAGATTTAACAGAACTGATCAGTAATATGCCTAGTTTACAACTGACTCCCTTCTCCCCAATATTTGGCACTGAGCAGCCCCCTAAATATGAAGATGTTGTCCAGCTCTCAGCCCCTTACCCTGGACAGTTTCAAACTATAGAATTACAAGGTGACAAGCATAGTTCTAGGAAAATAGACACTGTAAAATCCATTCCAAACAACTCTACAAATTCTTTATGTAACTTAGAGATAAATGATCCCAGAACTCTAAAAGATGTCCAGCTTCAGTCACGGTCATTAACTGTGAATGCTTTAGGAAATGTTTCTTCTGGTGACCTAATGGAAACCCTTTATATTGAAGAAGAGTCAGATGGAAAGAAAGCAGTAGGTAAAGGACAAAGGGCAGAGAATGGACTCAGTCAGGAATTGTTGAAGGTAAATGAAGATAGAGCAGAATTTTCAGACCATGGTAGTCATCTTAAAAAATATCCTGCCTCACTACAAAATGAAATTGGTAAGATATTTGAGAAACCAGTAGTTAATCTACCTAAGGAAGATCTTAAGTCAAAAGTTCCTAAAGGTGAAGAGGAAGACCACAGAGATTTTATGAATTCTAACAGTAAGGAAGAGATAGATAAGTTGTTAATGGATTTGGAATCTTTTTCACAGAGAATGGAGACCTCTCTAAGAGAGCCACTTGCCAAAGGTAAAAACTCTAACTCTTTAAATAATCATGGTCAGTTGACTGATCAGCTTCCTGTAGATCTTGAGCCTAAATCTAAACTCTCTTCACCCATGGAAAAAGTCTCACCTTCCTGTCTAACAAGGATCATTGAAACCAATGGACACAAAATAGAGGAAGAGGATCGAGCCCTCTTACTACGAATCCTGGAAAGCATTGAAGACTTTGCTCAAGAACTAGTTGAATGTAAATCAGGCAGAGGGAGCTTATCACAAGAAAAGGAAATGATGCAAATTCTACAGGAAACCTTGACAACTTCTTCCCAGGCCAATTTATCAGTCTGTAGAAATCCTGATGGTGATAAAATGAAAGATACTACTTCAGTGGTTTTGATTCAGCAGACTCCAGAGGTGATCAAGGTAAGACCCAACAATTTTGAGTCCTGAAAGTCTCCAAAGAACTGTTTTAATGTTTGTAAAATTTATAAACAAAACTATTTTTGTTACCCATTCTCTGTTCTAAATTTCCTGCCCTACTCTAGGCATGCTCTCACTTAGTGGGAAAAACTAAAAAGCAAAGGCTATAAAGTCAAGTGAACTGGTTTCAGCTGCCCTTCCCACACCCTTCATCTTCTTAACTCTGTGACCAAAGGAAACTTACTTAGCCTTAATATCCTCATTTACATAATGGAAATAGTAAGGATCATGATAATGTGTGAAGCACAGCCAAGGTGCCTTACACAAAGTGGGCATTTAATATTAGTACTCATCCTCCCCAATCAAACAGTAGACCATTCATTACTACATGCCTGTGTAGACTATTAGGTGCAGTTTGGGGTACAAAAGAAAAGAAGACATGATTCTTGAAGAGCTTAAAATCTAATTGGAGAGCCCTGGCCAATATGGCTCAGTTAGTTAGAGTCATCCTATGTACCAAAAGGTTGCGGTTCAATTCCGAGTCAGGGCACATACCTAGGTTGCGAAAACAAAACTTAACAGTACGCGAACATGTAGGGCACTACTATGAAAGTATTGTTAGTTCAATCGATCTTCAAAGAAGGTAAAGACTAGAGTATATGAGATTTACTTCTCTCCCCCCCCCCCCCCCAATATATTTGTATTGATTTCAGAAAGGAAGGGAGAGGGAAAGAGATGTACGCCCCCTACTGGGGATCAAGCCTACAACATGTTCCCTGACCAGGAATCGAACCATGACCTCCTGGTTCATAGGTCTAAGCTCAACCACTTAGCCACACCAGCCAGGTGAGATTTGCTTCTTTATGCAAGTGCGAATAAATATCACCCTGGGGTCATAGGATAGAAGTATTTTCAAAAGGCTTTGAATCTACCTCGCTACTGACAGTATTGCTTTTGAATAATCCTAGAAAAATCTCATTTGTGTTTGTTTTAGCATAACAGGATTACTTCTTATTCATTTTGTATGTCCAACATGGGTTAACTAGAAACTCTGCTCCCCCTCACTCAAGGATCCAGGCTGATGGATACTTCATGTTCCTTTAGCTGCCCTATGGCCCCGTCTGGAATATGTGGCTTATGAGTTCACTGAGGAAGAGGAAGAAAGAGAGAGTGCTTTTAACCACCTTGTTCTACACATGACACACTTCCCTTCTGCTCACATTCCAGTGATTTCGATTTAAAGGCTAAGAAACACAGGGAAGCACGTAGAATATTCGGTGAGCAATATCTCTACCACATGAGTAACCATATATGTCAGTGTATGTGAATTCAGACAAAGGCAAATCAACAAAGCAAATTGTAAAATAATGATATGACTTACGTAGTGATATGTCCATTCATACAAAAATTATGAAGAAATATATTGATACACCAAATACCAATATTCAGAATAGTGATTAATCCCTGAGGGAAGGCAGAGAGACTGAACTGAGGGTACACAGGCAGCCTCAGTAGTATTAGTAATGTTATTTCATAATCTGGTATATAAGTATTTTGTCCTATTTTTATGCTTTTTTGTATATCTTAAACATAATATAGTAAGTTTTTAAGAAACAGTCAGATATTAGAGATGGCATATATGTGGCCACATTAAAAAACAATTACAGCCTGGCTGGTGTAGCTCAGTGGTTGAACCTATGAACCAGGAGGTCATGGTTTGATTCCTGGTCAGGGCACATGCCCAGGTTGTGGGCTTGCTCCCCAGTAGGGGGTGTGCAGGAGGCAGCTGATCAATGATTCTTTCTAATCATTGATGTTTCTATTGTCTCTTCCTCTCTGAAATCAATAAAAATATATTTTAAGAAAAACCAATTACATCTTTTACCATTTTCATTATAATATTTATTAAAAGGAAAAAAGATACATTGTGGTCAGATGAATAATTTTTGCTTCCTATTTGTTTTGTAGCTGTTGTTTCATGCACATTTTTAATTACCAGTGACACTAAAGTTTAAAACAGTACATACTTAAGGTTACTAGATGATGATTTGGGTCTAAATATCCTCAAACGCTCCCTGAACATTTCTGTGAAATCTATGTGTGAGTCTCAATTTTTGATTCACAAATGGTAATATCTTTTAACTTGGGTTAATGCAGAGGGGAGAAACTAAGGAAATTAATTACAAAAATAAGAAGAAAAGTCTTTTCATGTACATAGGCAATACTGATATGCTTAATATTTTATGAAAAACCTATATAGCAACCTCAGAATGATCATAATAAGAGCTAAGAGTTCTTTTTTTTTTATATATATATATATATTTTATTGATTTTAGAGAAGAAGAGGGAGAGAAACATCCATGATGAGAATCATGGATCGGCTGCCTCCTGCACGCCCCCTACTGGTGACTGAGCACGCAACCCGGGCACGTGCCCTTGGCCGGAATCGAACCTGGGACCCTTCAGTCCACAGGCTGACGCTCTATCCATTGAGCTAAACCAGCCAGGGCAAGAGCTAAGAGTTCTTGTGAGCTAAGGCAGGCTAAGGAATTTAGATGTATTATCTCACTATTTTGCCCCACAATATCCTATTTGCCCATTTTTTAAAAATGTCCATCTTCTCTGATGACTTATTTCAATGTCTCACAACCATTTTAACCAGAAACTCTTACTGTAAATATGGAGTTTTTAATTTTATTTCACCCTCTGCTTTCCTCATCTTTTGTGAAAAAAAAGGAAACAGAATTCTTCTAAAAGAGATGGGCTATAGAAAGCAGAAGATGTGAACCTGAAGCCAAGAAAAAGTCTCATGTGGCACCTTTCTTTGACCCTGGCTGACAGCTCATGAGCAGGTCCCCTGTAACACCCCAATCTAAATACAGCTACCTATACAATTTGCAATCACTAAGATCTGGAAACAGCCCAAGTGCCCATCAGCAGATGAGTGGATAAAAAAAGCTGTGGTACATTTATACCATGAAATGCTATGCAGCAGTAAAAAAGAAGAATGTCTTACCCTTTGAGACAGCATGGAGGGACCTGGGGAGTATCATGCTAAGTGAAATAAGTCAGTCAGAGAAAAACAAGTATCACATGATCTCACTCATATGTGGACTCTAAGTAACAAAATAATCTGATGAACAGAGTGGATCCAGAGACATGGATGCATGGAACAGAGTATGGAATCTCAGGGAAGGTGGGGGAGGGTGGATGGGTGGGAGGTAATCAATCAAGGACCTGCATGGCCCATGAACACAGATAATGGGGTGGTGCGGGTGGGGTGCCAGAGGGCTGGGATGGACTAGAGGTGGTCAATGGGGGGAAAAGGGGGATATAAGGAATACTTTCAACAATAAAGAATTATTTAAAATAAAATTAAATAAATACAGCTACCTAAAAATGTCACAGAGGCCTCTAAATGCGCTTCCCAGTTTTTTAACAAGTATGGACTGAAATCAAAATCTTATTAAAAGACTCTCCCTTCAGTCTTTTAAATAAGTTCCCATATCATAGAATAGCATAAAATTTGATGAGATTTCTTTTTGATAAAAGTGGAAAAAGTAATTCATGAAAAGCTAATTTAAAGAGACAATATTTAATGCAAGAAAACAAAATCATTCCTTGACTCAGTTCTCCCTACTTAAAAAATTTTTTTTCTTTTTTGTTTTTAATTTGTTTTTATTGTTGACAGCATTACAGATGTCCACCACTTTCCCCCTTTGACCTCCACCTGGCCCCTATGCCACCCCACCCCAGGCCTTTAAAAAACAATCCTTGAATAATATAAAACCATTCTTAGCTCCAAGCCTGACAAAGGCAGGCAGTGGGATAGGTTTCAAAATAGTTTCACAAGTGTGAACAGTATTTGTTATCCACAATGCAAACCTGTATTGGGAGAGGGAGCCAATTAGAAGATACTAGGAGGATATTGAAAGATTGAGAAAGAGGATATTGGTCTAGATCAGAAGTTAGCAACCTGTGGCCCATGGGCCATATCTGACCTCCTGTGCCTGTGTTTGTAAATATTGTAGTTACCCTTTTAATAACCCTGTAGTTTTAACTGTGTGGACCCACTTATAAACAGATTTTTTTCAATAAACATATTGGAAAAATTTTTGGAGATTGGTGACAATTTGAAAAAATTCAAAGATGAACTGCAAAGCTTAGAAATACTGAAAAATTAAGAAAAACTTACGTATTTCATAAATGCATAAAGTATATGTAGATACTAGTCTATTTTATCATTTACTACCATAAAATATACACAACTGTATTATAAAAGTTTAAAATTTATCAAAACTTTCACACACACTTACAGAATGTTCACGGTGCCATTAGCAGTCAAGAGACATGTAAACAAACGTTACATGTTATTGGTAAGGCTTCTGGTAAACAGTAGTCTATTAAATCGTTACTGCATAAAATTAATTGTAGTACATGCTGTAATACTGGAATAATTTCGTAAATACCTCCTGTTGTTCTTGCGGTGAGCCCAAGTGTTGCGAGTATCTGCTTAAAATGCCTATGATGTTAATCATCTCCATGTGAGCAGTTTGTTTCTCCAGTATATTGCATATCACAGTAAAAATTGATCTTTCGCAGTTCTCACCTATTTTTCGTGTTAATGCAATACCGCAAACCTTGAATAGCACCATGGGACCCAAAAGAAATGCCACTAGTGATGCTGGAAGTGCACCCAAGAAGCAAAGAAAAGTCATGACGTTGCAAGAAAAGTTGAATTGCTTGATATGTACCAGAGATTGAGGTCTGCAAGCTATTGTTACCTGCCATTTCAAGATAAATGAATCCAGTCTAAGGACCATTGTAGAAGAAAAGGAAATTGATGAAGCTGTTGCTGCAGTTACACCAGCAGGCACAAAAGTCCTGCACTTTTTGTGAAATACCTTTTATCTCATATTGAAAATGCAGCTTTTATGTGTGTGCAGGGTTGCTATAAGAAAGGCATACCTCTGTATACTCTAATATGATTAGAGAAAAATCAAAGTCATTATATGACAAAGCAAAAGGAAGGTAAAAGACCTAAAGCTGGAGAATTTAATGCTAGCAATGGATGGTTTAATACTTTTATAAAGCGGTTTGGCTTAAAAAATGTGAAGATAACAGGAGAAGCAGCTTCTGCCAACCAAGAGACAGCAGACAAGTTCCCAGGTGCCATTAAGAAAAGCATTGAGGAGAAAGGATATCTGCCTGAACAGGTATTAATGCAGACAAAAGTGCTCTATTCTGCTGGGAGGGAAATGCCACAAAGGATATTTATCAGTAAGGAAGAGAAGGGAGCACCAAGATTTAAGGCAGGAATGCATACGTTAACTCTATTGTTTTGTGCAAATGCAGTGGGGTTTCTGATTAACTGTCCTTATCTATAAAGCTGCTAACCCCCGAGCCTTAAAAGGAAAAGACAAACACCAGCAGCCAGCTTTTTGATTATACAACAGGAAGGGTTGGACAGCAAGAATCCTTTTTCTGGACTGGTTCCATCAATGCTTTGTCCCTAAAGTCAGGAAGTACCTTGCTAGTAGACTGCCTTTTAAAGTTCTTTTGCTATTGGACATTGCCCTTGGCTACCCAAAACCCCATGAGTTCAACACCAAAGATATTGAAGTGGTCTGCTTGCCCCAAACCAACGAATTCTGATTCATCCTCTACATTTGGGGGTCATAAGGACCCTTAAGCCTCATTACCACATGGTACTCTATGGAAAGGATTGTCAGTGCTACAGAAGAGAACCCCATTAGAGAGAACATCATGAAAGTCTGGAAGAATTACACCATTGAAGATGCCACCATTGTTATACAAAAAGTAAAGCCATCAAGCCCGAAACAATAAATTCCTGCTGGAGAAACTGCCCTGATGCTGTGCATGACTTCACAGGATTTACGACAGAGCCAATCAAGGAAATCATGGCAGATTGTGGATGTGGCAAAGGTGGATGGTGAAGGGTTTCTGGATATGGATCTTGGAGAAATTCAAGAGCTCATAGACTGCATTCCAGAAGAATTTACAGAAGACGACTTGATGGAGTTGAGTGTTTCTGAACCAGTGTCAGACTACAAGGAAGAAGACAGAAGAAGCAGCCAGAAAACAGTTGATATCAGTCAGGCAGAAGATTTCTGATTATTCAAGACTTCTTTTGGCTTTCACTGTATGGACCCTTCTATGGTACAGGCACTGAAACTAAAGAATATGGTGGAAGGAGGATCGGTACCATATAGAAACATTTTTAGAGAAATGACAAAGCAAAATAGACAAAACTACATTATATTTCTGTAAAGTTACACCAAGTGCGCCTGCCCCTCTCGTGCCTCCCCTTCCACCTCTTCTACCTCTACCACCCCTGAGATAGCAAGACCAACCCTTCCTCTTCCTCCTCCTCCTTAACCTATTCAACATGAAAAAGACAAGGATGAAGTTTTTATTTTTTAATATATTTTTATTGATTTCAGAGAGGAAGGGAGAGGGAGAGAGAGATAGAAATGATGAGAGAGAATCACTGATTAGCTGCACACTCTCTAGTGGGGATTAAGCCCGCAACCCAGGCATGTGCCCTGGCTGGGAATTGAATCGTGACCTGATTCATAGGACAGTGCTCAACCACTGAGCAACACTGGCCTGGCAAAGATGAAGATCTTTATGATTATCCAAGTCCACTAAATGAACACCAAATACTCACTCATGTCATAGTTATTAAATGTTTTGTTGTGTATACATGTGTCTTCGTTGAAAATCTAATAACTACGGCAACAACTGTATGAGACATTTCTGTGTTATCATCATCATTGCTTAAGTATTCATCATGTAGAACATCATGTGCAAGATTTGTATGGCAGTGAATAGTCTACCTTAATAGGTATAAAGTGAGTAATATCCTCTCTAATAAAATGGTAATATGCAAATTAACCATCACTCTGCTACATAAGCCACACCCACCAGCCAAGCCACGCCCACCAGCCAATCAGGGCAAGTATGCAAATTAACCCCAATCCAAGATGGCTACAGCCACAGAGAGCAAGGTTTCCTAGGTAACAGAGTAAGCCAAGCTTTCCATAGCCGTTGCAGGCCTAAGCCTCCACTCAAGCTACAAAGTTTCAATTATAGAAGGTAAACAAATTCAAACAAATGGCGGCAGAATGGAGCTTGAGAGAGCAGGCCAGGGTTGCCGCAAGCAACAGGGGAAGCAAAGCTGGCCGGGCTCACCCGCTTAAGGCAACAAAGTTTCAATTGTAGAAGGTGAATTAACTGCCACAGAAATGGCTGCCGGAGCCCCAGGCTTGGCTCTGCTCCAGGCTACAAAGTTTCAATTGTAGAAGGAAAATAAATTCCAGATACCAGGGCCTCCCCTTGGGTTGCCAGGGGGCGTGGCTGGCCTGCAAACCACCACAGGCCCCTCGCTCAGGCCACCCCACACCCCAAGGGAACCCCCACCCTTATCTGTGACACCCTTCAGGGCAAACCAGCTGGCCCCCACCCGTGCACCAGGCCTGTATCATATCTAATAAAAGAGTAATATACAGATTGATCATCACTGCAACACACAATATAGCTGCCCCCATGTGGTCAAAGATCCTGCCCCCATGTGGACACAAGATGGCCACCACAAGATGGCCAGCAGGAGAGGGCAGTTGGGAGGCACCAGGCCTGCAAGGGAGGGCAGTTGAGAGGGACCAGGCTTGCAAGGGAGGGCAGTTGGAGGTGATCAACCCTGCAGGAGAGGGCAGTTAGGGGTGACCAGGCTGGCAGAGGAGGGAAGTTGGGGGCAAACAGGCTGGCAGGGGAGCAGTTAAGCATCAACCAGGCTGGCAACAGAGTGGTTAGGGGCAATCAGGAAGGCAGGCAGGCAAGCAGTTGGGAGTCAGCAGTCCTGGATTGTGAGAGGGATGTCCGACTGCCCGTTTAGGCCCGATCCCACCAGGAGTCCCAGATTGGAGAGGGTACAGGCTGGGCTGAGGGACAACCCCCTGCCGTGCACGAATTTCGTGCACCGGGCTTCTAGTTGAATATAAAATAAATGTGTTCATTTTCTAACTGTTTTATAACTTTGCTTTCAAAAAAAATTACATTACTATACAGTATACCTCTCTCTAATAATTGGAGAAATTGGGTATCAGCCTATCATTACTAGAAATAAACAGTGTTTCCAATACTGTATTATGAATATGACTATAATACTGTTTGCCATAAAAATTTTATAACCATTAGTGTATAATCTATGCTATTGTAAAACAATTGTATTGATTACAATAGGCTACCATAAAGCAATCATATTGCTGCTGCTTCATTATCAATGCACAAATCATCATACCTGCTCCTAGAACATCTATCCCCAAGTTTTAGGAACACTGAGAGGCAAAAATAAAAATACTAGATTTATGGGTTCTTTCTGTTATTAGTCATGGAATGTGTTCCTATCATTTGGAGGCAATTGAAGCAAGACACAGAAGTGCTTATTAGATCTGTTTTGCTGCAACCAGTGAAGTTACCAGTAAGCCTCAAGGATTAGGCCAGGAGCAAAGAAACTATAGATAAACACCACCACATGGCCTTCTCCCCCTACTCCAGTGTATCACTGTATAAGAGTAAAATAACATTAATAACACAAGACAAGCTATTAATTAAACATTAAAAAAAACAAAACACCAGGTTAGAGCATAAAAGAGAAGGATGTTAAAGTTTAGGATTAAGATTAATTAGCTTGTAATCATTTTCTTCTCAAAGTTTATTTACAACGATATTTTAAACAAAGTCTATAATTCCATGTTATTAACTTTTTAATCTACTCTAACAGAGCCAAGGTGAGAAAGGCTTTTTAAAATTGAGATATAGCCCTAACCGGTTTGGCCCAGTGGCTAGAGCGTCGGCCTGTGGACTGAAGGGTCCCAGGTTCGATTCCGGTCAAGGGCATGTACCTTGGTTGCGGGCACATCCCCAGTAGGGGGGGTGCAGGAGGCAGCTGAATCGGTGATTCTCTCTCATCGATGTTTCTAGCTCTCTATCCCTCTCCCTTCCTCTCTGTAAAAAATCAATAAAATATATTTTTAAAAAAATAAAATAAAATAAAATTGAGATATAATTCACATAGTATACAATTCACCCTTTTAAAGTACACAATTTTTTGGTTTTTAGAATTTTCAACAAGATCATGCAACCATCAGCACTATGTAATTCCAAAACATTTTCACCACCTCTACCTTCAAACCTGTATTTATTAGCAGTCACTTCCCCTTAGCCCCTGGCAACCACTAATCTACTTTCTCAGGAAGGGAATGAAAAGTCACCCCCTGAAGCCACAGGTTGGTGTTGGGAAGAGGGTGAGCTTTAATTGAAAAAGCATTAATTACATCATAAGCCAAAAGTCCTAGTGGCATTCATAACAATTTTTTTTGGTGCTATAATTTGGAGGTAAATAATGCAGGAGGAAAATAGATTTCTAGGCAAAAAAAATAAGGAAAAAAACAGGAAAGCTACCTAGCTCAAAGAGTGAACATTTAAGCCCAGTGAGAGAAAATTGTGGGGGTGAGGGGTAGGGGCCCATTGAAGCATTAGCCAGTGGTTTCCATTGTAATCCTCTTTCAACCATATTGGAAGCTTTCAGGTAAGATTTTGTTGGAGTGGAGAATTACATACCTTAAAAAGGAAAAAGAAATTTAAAACCTCAGGTTTAAACATATAAGCCAGGTGTACACATTATAAAGTGTCAGAATGTCTTGAAAGGAAATCAAGAAAAAAAGCTAACTTAAGTTGTAGGAAACAATTGAATTTAATTCCTTCTAAATTAGACAAAGATTTAATAGAAGGGAGTTGTGAGATGTTTTGGGTTTGGGGGTTTACTTGGTAATGCTATTTGGTTTATATTTTCTAGAAGTAGAAAATAAATATTGACTGAATAATGTGGTTGATCAAAAATAAATATTGAAGTCTAAATGTTAAACATGAGAGAGTACTTGAAGAGTCTCTTGTAAATAACTCTATGAGGCAGAACTTTAATATATGATAAAATAATAGAATATTTTTAAGATCAGATGATTTGTTTAAAGCGCCTTGAAGGGGAAAACAGCCACAAATTAAAAATGTAGTATATCATTGCTATTTGATCAGCTTTTGTACCTTAATGGTAGCCAAATTGCACTCACTTATATGTATCAAAAGCTGCTTTCTTGTGGCATCAATTGTTCCACTTTCCTAACTAACACTTTGACAATATATTTTCAAATGTATCCTGATCTAGAATCACTTCCAAAAAGTATTTTTGATTAACATAGTCTTCTGCAAACAAACTAAAAGGATTTGATTTTTAGATCTGACACCAACAAATATCTTCGTATGTTACCACTTGAGGATGAAATTTTGTTTTTCTCCATATTTTGACTGGATATAACTAGAGATTTCTGGATATTTGCTTCCCTTCAAATAAAAAATAAACTATTCTTAAAATAATAGTTTCAAGTTTGAAGTGCAGCTTTTTCTTTTTTTATAAAATATTAAATAGCAAAATCAAAAATGTTCTTTCTCTTTTGGTTTGAGGAGAAAGTATCTGAATTGATACCTCACATACTCTTGGTTTAAGAAGTTAGCATTATCTGAGAAGTCGCTATTTTTAGGTCCACTGTAATGTTTCTAACTTTGGCGCTCAGAGTAGTGGATGCTTCCTTTCCCATAAGGCTCTGTATTCTCACCAGGTGCAGGTCAATTTGACATAAAGCTACCTACGAGGAGCAACAGGCCCATTACAGGCCGTATTTCTAACTTGAAAATTATGAGCAGGTACTGGGATCCACCGGCTGTATTTGGGAACCAGCTGCATGTCAGTACAAGCATGGATTGTGGTCTCTGGAGGCTGGGAGAGCACAATGCTTGAGCTTAATTTCTTTGGAAGATAAGAAGAAAAAAATACCTTTCTTCCTGACAAGATTGACAGCGTATTAAATCTGACTATCTTCAGAAGTGTGCTGGACAGTTGCTAAGTAAACATCCACTTTTCAAAGATGATGATCAAGGAAACATCTCTACGAAGGGACCCGGATTTAAGGGGAGAGTTAGCTTTTCTGGCAAGGGGCTGTGATTTTGTTCTCCCGTCACGTTTTAAGAAGCGGCTAAAGTTATTTCAGCAGACACAGGTTTGAAACTTGGGTGTTTCTTTTAAACTATTTTCATTACTAATAAAACCACCCAATGAACTAACTTACAAATAATTTTACAGCTCACTTGATATTAGATCAAGGAATTAATCTGTGTCCTCTATTCAGCTATTTACAGAAAGCTATTTGTAGAGAGATTCCAACAGGTTTAAAAATAGACCTTCTGGACCTGAGTACAGTACTCACATTTTTCTCTGTAGAGAGGGAATCCAGTTTTAGAGACAATAAATACAACTTAACACATATTTTACAATTTAGGTGTGTGTGGGGTAAAATTTTTGTGTTAAAACTCCTGTTTGTACTTTGAATCAACAGGCTATGTTTGAATTAACATACATCTGTAATTAATTTTTTTTAAGTATAGATCCTGTTAATCCTTTTTTTCTTTGAAGGAAGAACTAGTTTTATATTTAGACAATTGTATGTATGATATTTTCCCTTTTAAGTGTTAACATCACTTTTATTAAAGAGTAATAAAGGGTGGCAATTAACTTCTGGGTGGTGAAAGAATGTCCTCCCTCAGCAAGCTGTGAGATTGAATCATTTCTGCCCGCAATGACTACTTTGTAGAGCCCTTGCTAACTTGCTTACACTGTTATGGCCAGTACCTCACAAACAAGTACCTAACACTGACTAATCAAGGGCCATACAAATGATGACCATCCAGAACCCAGCAACAAACCATAGTTTCATAGTTACTCTGACCCAGAGTAATTTCAAATTATTTGATTGGACCATATTATTTTATTGGAAGGTGTTTTTTAATAGCTCAAAAATGATCAAATATTGGAAATGCTACAGTGGTATAATAGTATAATGATACTATTCAGAAGGAATCTCTAAATGATACTGTGTTCATAAAGGGCAAGGCTGAAATGGAGAATGAGATACTTTTACCCAGCTAATTCTGTTTTAGTGCTGTTCCTAGATTTTAGTGAAACAATTTTATTCAAAGTGAGCAGATGCTAAACTTGCTGGTAAATCTGGCAAAATTTATATTACTGTGTTTTGTTTTATAATGTTTGTAAAGAGTCAGTTTTATTAAACTACATTAAAGTTTAAATTCAATGGAAAGTAAATTGATACAACTGAAAGTTCACAATATGCATCCTTTATATTTTCCCTTTTAAATATTAACATCATTATTATTAAATGTGTAGCAACCAATGAATTAATAAATAGTTGCCTATCAGTGAATTGCTCTGTGTTAGGAGATACACTTAAGGAAGGTAAAATAGACTATTATATAATCAAATATTCCCATTCAAATAAAAACTTTGACAGATAGCCAGGGTTTGTTCTGAATGTCACTTATTTCTGTCAGAGCAAAAGTGTAGAGTCAACATTGAAGGCTTTCCTTTAAACCTTCCTCGCTAGCATGTGTTCATTAGACTATTGGGTTTCATCCTCACTGGCACCAATGGTCTTAATCCTACAGTCATAACTGCTCTGGATGTCACACATGGGAAATATTTTGGGGAAACAAATAATTTTGGTGACTTGTATGCTTGCCTCACAAATCTTTTTTAGCATAGAATAATATAAACGAAATAACACTAATATAAATAACCTAGATAAAGACCTGAAGAATTATATGCCTTATTTTAGAAGTTTAAGAACAATTTCTATTGTCATTGACTCAAGACTATGTAATATTTGCAGATTTAGCACTAAAGTAGAGAGAAATGTTTACTTAGAATAGATTATCAGTTAAATCAAAAGTGGTTTGTAAACTTTAAATTCTTTATAAATGTGATTATTTTATTTATTATTGAATCTGCAGAACCATGCCAGGTTATGTTTAATGTTTTAAGATTACCTGCCCTTTAGCTTAAATAAGGACATATCGTACCCAGCACTGTTTTGAACCTTTTACCTGTGTAATTTCCTTGCTTTTTACTCCTGTAATTTCCTTTAATCCTCACAATAACTTCATAAGAAGTAAGGATTTTAATCTGTTTTATTACTGAAATTCCTGAGGTCATAGGGCTACTAAGCCATCACTGTTTTCTGTTAAGTTTTTCATCTTTCATTGGTACCACTTCCCTCTATGCAATTTCTTCCTGGACTTCTACTTTACATGGCCTACATCCTGGTACTGCAGCAGCGGCTTGGTGTGACCAACTGGCCTTCATAGCCCCAGTAGTAGTATAATATATGAGTAGACTCCACTCTTTGTATTAATGTCAGGTATTAACATGAGAAATGAGTCATGTATAACAAAAATAGGAGATTCAATCATATTCATGTATTTATGTGAATGAATCTTCCTATAATACTCATATTTTTCAAAGGTAGCAAAGATTTTTGTCCTTAATCTATATATCATGTTATAAGCCCTATGTCAAAAGGAAATATGATAGATTTACTTACAGATAAATTATTATTCAAACTTTAGGAATGGCATTAGGATAATTTAAGGAAGAACACTCAAGCAATATTTTGTGTTCACAGTGAATTTAAAATCTAGTTGGTCAACAGTCATGCCATCTTTTATACTTTATATGGCATCTAATAGTGTCATGCTCATAAGCCTTGATAGATAATTGGTCAAAATTAAGAGTAGAAATTTAAACTCTGAAAATCTTCATGGAATCTTTTTACTTTTTCTTCTAGGACTCTCTGAACTAAATTTAGTCTTCATTGATAAAATAAACTTCTCTAATTGAATGGATAATCTTCATCTCCCTGTTACTCTCCACCCCCTTTTTATACTGTCCTTGCTGTAAACTATTTAAAGTATAAATGAGTTAATAAGCAGTAAAGTAAGTTTGGCTGTGATGAAATTAAGGACCATGATCTTTGCCTATTAGAATGTACCAAAAATGAGAGCAATTTATATCCTGGAAAAAATGGCACACCTCTAGTGGCAAGTAAATTGGCCTGATAGAAGACATTCCAAAACAAAAATGCTTTAATTTTCTTAAAGACGTTCTCTGCATCAGGGCTGGCAGTGATTCCACCTAGACAAATTTAAACTAGAGAAGAAAGTGAAAGGACACTCCCTCCAATAGACTTTAGATCTACATAATTAAAAATTTATTCCATCTGCCTATTGAAGGAGAGAGAAATGCACAGGAAGACCAAGAACAGTCTTGAAAAGAATTTACTAATCCAGTTCTAACAGACTAAGAATACACCTTGAGCCGAGACCGGTTTGGCTCAGTGGATAGAGCGTCGGCCTGCGGACTGAAAGGTCCCAGGTTCGATTCCGGTCAAGGGCATGTACCTTGGTTGCGGGCACATCCCCAGTAGGGGGTGTGCAAGAGGCAGCTGATCGATGTTTCTCTATCATCGATGTTTCTAACTCTCTATCCCTCTCTCTTCCTCTCTGTAATAAAATCAATAAAATAAAAAATAATAAAAAAAAAAGAATACACCTTGAGATTCTTAATATGTCAGCTGACATTGCTCTTAAATGTCTGCCATAGCCCGGCTGGCATGGCTCAGTGGTTGAGCGTCAACCTATGAATCGGGAGGTCACTGTTGGATTCCGGGTCAGGGTATATGCCCAGGTTGTGGGCTCTATCCCAGTGTGGGGTGTGCAGGAGGCAGCCAATCATAGATTCTCTCTCACATCATTGATGTTTCTATCTCTAGCCTTCTCCCTTACTCTCTGAAATCAATAAAAAAAAATATTTTAAAAAGACGTCTGCCATATAATTTATGGGAAATGTAGGATTTTTAAGCATGAATTTATATAAATTCAGGCATTGACAGATGGTTGATGTATTAATATATTTAGTATGGATAAGCATTCCCTAGAAACATGCTTGCCACCCTCTAGAGGAGTGAGCTCTTAATCTCTGCTGTCTCTAATTGTGACTTATTTATACCTAACCTCTTATTACTGGTAAGAACTTTCAAGAAATATATGCTGTTTATAATTTTTGTGTCTCATATTCACATTTTCCTTCCAGATTCAAAATAAACTAGAAAAGAAGCCTGGAACCCCATTGCCACCTCCAGCCACCTTTCCAAGTGCTCCCCAACCTCTCTCTCCTGTTCCTCATGTGAATAAGGTTGTGAACGCACCATTGTCCATAAACATTCCACAGTTCTACTTTCCTGAAGGACTCCCAGATGCCTGCAGTAACCATGAACAGATTCTAAGCAGGATTGAAGCTGCTTTCATGGATATTGAAGATCAGAAAGCAGATATTTATGAAATGGGAAAAATTGCCAAGGTAATACAACTACTAAATGATGTATTTTTGCCCTTCCCTAGTAATCCCAATCTCCCTCTCTTCACTGCCTCTTTGCTCTCTGTTTTTAAGCATGCATAGGGGTTTTCTTCCCATGTTGAAAAAATGTATTTGATCCTGATATATCTTTAGCTATGGTCCTATTACATGGAACTGTTAAGTTTGAAGAAAACCTTAGTGGACTTCTAGTCCAGCTTCTCATTTAATATAGGAATTGCATCCATGATATCACTGACATACAAATTCATTCTCTGTTTGAATGCTTTCAGTGACAGGAAACTCACTATTTTACCAAGCAACCTATTTCATCATTAAATATAGCCTTACTTGTTAGACATAAGTCCCTTGTGTTGAATACAAATACTATTTTTTGTTCTCACCCAATAATCATAACTCTTTGTCCTGAAGCCAGATCAAGAACAACTAGGCCAGCTCAACACAGTAATTCTACTCAGAAATAAATGGATTTTTCACTAAGAAGCAAGTCTTTGATACTTTCCAGTATATCCAACTGCTTTTAAGATCTTAGCTCCTAATGCCAGGACTACTATAAAATCTTTAGTAACTGGATTCTATGCCTCTAGCCTTCTCTTAGGACAGTTACTACTGAGCGTGACCATTACATTATATTTGATCATGCCATTTTCCACCTCAGCAATATTCAGGGATTCCTAGCATTCATAGTAGTGCTTTCTTTTGGTTGGGTTTTATTTTTATCATGTACATGTGTTGGAGAGTCAGATCATGTCTGGGAATTTAGCAGTGATTTCAGGCTGTGCTTTAAGAGACAGAGGGATTTGGTAGGCTAAGAGCTGCATGTGGACAAGTAGGAGACCAAGTGGGAGCTCCCAAGACCCCCTGCACACTTACACTGGGAATGATTTCCCCTGCTTTTAGGAATAATATTTAAAAGTTTGAAAACTTAATATTGAGGATAAAACCCAAACTACTGTTCTGTGTGTGAGTCTGAGTCTGACCCACTTGCCCTCCCACAGGCACATCTCTGCATTTGGGCTCTCAGTTCTCCCCTCCAAAATGGGCTTCCACTCCTCAGCCCCCATGTCACCTATCCTGTATGTCTTTGGAGAAGTCTCTAAATCCCCACTTCTGTCATGCCCTGTTTTCTCCCCTACCTCTAACTTCAGAACATTTGTTACTACTGTTAAATAATTTGTAAATTTAGTTATTTTAAGATAAATGAAAAGGAATTCTTTCATTCCCCTTTCTTCACTCCTAATCTTAGAAATTATTTGTTGATCCCTTAGATGTTTCTAATGAAAAACAGACTCTTTCATTCCAGAAATAAGAGCTCACCTGTTTTCACTCTCTTTTACATATTAGGAAACTGAAGTCCTGCAATACTTACCTGAAGTCATAGAACTGGTGCATGTCGGGAGACAAGTCCTCTAACTCTTAGCACTGTGCTATTTCTGCCATGTGTTATCTCCCCTGAACATAGGCTAACATACCATTACCTAACTTTCAGTGATAGCCACCCTAATAAATTATAACTTCTTTCAGGGCATTGGCATTTTCTTACCTGAATCTTTGAGAAATAGCTGTTGTAGGAACCAAAATGGTGAGTTATCTAAATGGGCTAGAAATATTAATCTAAATCCAAAAGATAGAATTTGGCAAGGATGAATGAAGTCTGCATGTGGAGATAACATGTTAACCAAATAAATGCCGAACAGGGTATTTCTAACATGGCAACAGCGTGTGTGAGAGAGACAGAAGTTTTTCATGGACTGCTTCAGACAGGCAGACAAGAAGAGACTGTCCAGATTAAGGGACATAGTTGTTCCCTGGTGCTGTGCTGGGCTCACCACACCTGGAGAGAGAGCCAGTCCAGGTGATTAGCACCTCACTGTCAGAGACCTGCTCCCTGCTCTATCTTGAATTCAGGTCTTCTGGGTTGACCTTCCTCCTCTGAATATTTCCAACCCCTGACTGAGGAGCCTGTTTTGGCCTTTCTGCCCCTACTCCATGGTTCAGTGGCTCTCTAGCACTCAACAGATTCAGAAAAGAGAGCAGAAAGCCTAAGATGGTCAAGGGAGGTACAGGAAAGAGTATAATCAAGTCAAGGATAGGTCTGTGCATGCTGGGGAGTCAGAGAAAGGACTTCGCTATTTATAGGCAGTGAGGATCAATCAGTATGCCAGGAAAACTGCCAGTGTTAAAGCAGACAGCATAGAAAAGTTTAAAAAGCTAGAAAATTATTTTGTTTAGTAACAGTCATTTACATAACAATTTGTTCTTTATACGTAATCATCATGTGGCACAGTAGACAGTATACATACATGGCTGATTAACTTGTCTGAAATGTACTTGATTGTAGCCCTAAATTCCGTGTATGGGTGCCAAGCATTGGTGTTCATTGCTCTTAGACCTTAATTGTCGGTTGAAGTAGCAAGGTAAACTGCTCATACCTTTAAAAAGGTAAAAATAACATTGCACATAAAAGTGAGAGTGTGTGTATAATGAACTCAGGAAATATCACAAGTGTATTGGTTTACATTGTTTTGTTTTGGGATTATTGTATCAGCTCATATTATTGGATTTTGTCTATTTTTAAAGTCATTTATTTTAAAAATTCACTTAATTGTGTCTTCCAGTTAGCTAATCCTCATAAAACCAGCTTTTACTTGGCTGTGGCAGTCTGTTAGCACTCACTAAGCCATTCTTACTTTCAGCCATTCTTTACTGTGCTGACCGCTCTTCTCTGCCACTAGACAGGAACTATGCACCTGCATACCTTGCACTCTATGCTTGTGTTCTCACAAGATGTGATCATGTGAAAAGGAGAAGAAAGACAACCTTTAAGGGACATTGAGGGGCGAGGTGGTTGGAGCAATAAATTAACATTTTTATGGATTCTTGTAGTTTATAAAGCTACTAGAGGCCCGGTGCACGAAATTCGTGCACGGAGGGGGGTTGTCCCTCAGCCCAGCCTGTACCCTCTCCAATCTGGGACCCCTCGAGGGATGTCCGACTGCCCGTTTAGGCCCGATCCCACTGGGATCGGGCCTAAACGGGCAGTCGGACATCCCTCTCACAATCCAGGACTGCTGGCTCCCAACTGCTTGCTTGCCTGCCTGCCTTCCTGATTGCCCCTAACCGCTTCTGCCTGCCAGCCTGATCACCCCCTAACCACTCCGCTGCCAGCCTGTTTGCCCCCAACTTCCCTCCTCTGCCGGCCTGGTGCCTCCCAACTGCCCTCTCCTGCTGGCCATCTTGTGGTGGCCATCTTGTGTCCACATGGGGGCAGGATCTTTGACCACATGGGGGCAGCTATATTGTGTGTTGCAGTGATGATCAATCTGCATATTACTCTTTTATTAGATAGGATAGAGGCCTGGTACAGGGGTGGGGGCCAGCTGGTTTGCCCTGAAGGGCGTCCCGGATCAGGTGGGGGTTCCCTTGGGGTGTGGGGCGGCCTGAGCGAGGGGCCTGTGGTGGTTTGCAGGCCGGCCACGCCTCCTGGCAACCCAAGTGGAGGCCCTGGTATCTGGAATTTATTTTCCTTCTACAATTGAAACTTTGTAGCCTGGAGCAGAGCCAAGCCTGGGGCTCCCTCCGCGGCCGGCAGCCATTTGTGTTGGGGTTATAATTGAAACTTTGTAGCCTTAAGCGGGTGGGCCCGGCCAGGGTGTGCGGAAAGCTTTGCTTCCCCTGTTGCTTGCGGCAACCCTGGCCTGCTCTCTCAAGCTCCATTCTGCCGCCATTTGTTTGAATTTGTTTACCTTCTATAATTGAAACTTTGTAGCTTGAGTGGAGGCTTAGGCCTGGCAAGGGCAGGCGGAAAGCTTGGCTTCCTCTGTTACCTAGGAAACCTTGCTCTCTGTGGCTGTAGCCATCTTGGTTTGGGTTAATTTGCATACTCACTCTGATTGGATGGTGGGCGTGGTTTGTGGATGTGGCTTGTGGGTGTGTCGGAGGTATGGTCAATTTGCATATTTGTCTATTATTAGATAGGAGGATTTGGAAGGCCAGCTTGAATTGCAATATACTTTTAGTGACACTTAAGTATAACTTTAGAGGCTGTGGTCTGTTTTTTTAAGTGAAAAGAAATCTCTGTGTTATGAAGTCTACATCTGTTGGTGAAGTTTAGCTTATTCACCTTGGACCTCAAACAGTGCTGGAGAGATTAATGCCCATTCTGATTAAATGCTCAGTGTGCAGTGTATACTTTTTTCCACAGCTTTAAGTGATGATGGAGAAGTAATGAGAGAATGAATCTAAGAGGGGCAAAGGCAGTGCAGGAACAGAAACTGAGGAACAGTAGGAAAAGCATTTGTCAGAGACTGAGCCTCTAGCAGGAAGTTGCGGGGGGAAATGAAACTATCTTCTGAACCATACAAAGCCCCCCAGCTCCTCTTCTGGTTGATGTAGCGTCTTTTTTTTTTCTCTTTAAATATGTTTTTATCGATTTCAGAGAGGAAGGGGGAGAGAGAAAGAGAGAGAGAGAGAGAGAGAGAGAGAGAGAAACATCAATGATGAGAGAAAATCATCTATCTGCTGCCTCCTAACCGCCCCCTATTGGGAATTGAGCCCACAACCCAGGCATGTGCCCTGACCAAAAATCAAACCGCAACCTCTTGGTTCATGGGTCAACACTCACCTACTGACCACACCAGCTGGGCTGATGTAGCATCATCTTGAGTCATTATACCTGTGTCCTGTAAAGTACCCTCTATACCTTTAGTTCTTCATCTGAAGAATGGGATAAAAATACCTGCCCTCACCCTAGCCCAGTGGTCGGCAAACTGCGGCTCACGAGCCACATGCGGCTTTTTTGCCCCTTGAGTGTGGCTCTTCCACAAAATATCATGTGCAGGCGTGCACATGCAGTGCTATTGAAACTTCGTCGCCCATGCGCAGAAGTCGGTTTTCGGCTCTCAAAAGAAATTTCAATCGGTGTACTGTTGATATTTGGCTCTGTTGACTAATGAGTTTGCCGACCACTGCCCTAGCCAGTTTGGCTCAATTGATGGAGCGCTGGGCTTCGGACTGAAAGGAGTTCAATTCCAGTCAAGGGCACATACCTGGGTTGCAGGCTCAATCCCTGGCCCTGGTCAGGCGTGTGTGGGAGGCAACCAATCGATGTGTCTCTTTCACATCAATGTTTCTCTTTCTTTCCCCCTCCCTTCCACTCTCTCTAAAAATCAATGGAAAATATCCTCAGGTGATTAAAAAAACACACAAACACCTGCCCTCTTCAACCTGGGGAATATATGAGGACCAAACGAAGTAACAAGATGAGACATTTTAAAATGTTAAAGAACATTGCAAATATTGGTGATTGTATTTTCCTGTGTGTATTTAGACAACCTTGCTTTCAGCTCTTTATGTTGTTAGACCATTCTTAGATCAAATTATAGGTGTTACGTTTCCTTTGTTCCAATGACTTTGATTGCCACATTGACTCTTGCCTGCTCCTATAAACCTAAGTTTCCTAAACCCATTTTCTTTATCTCCCTGAACACCCCCACTTGTCATCCATCCTCTCTCTCCTTTGTAAAAAGTCTTGACCCTGGCTTGTTTTCGCCTCTGTTATAAAAGGCTGTATTCTGTTGCCCTCATATGAATATCATTTACTTTTTTAGATTCTTATTAATCTCCTGATTACCTTTATCTTAATTCTTTGTTTTTAAGCAGATGCAGGCCAACCATACTTTTTTTTTAATAGCCAAGGTACAATGTCTATAGTCCTTGCCATTCACTGCCCCTTCCCATTTTTTTCCTTTGGCATTTTCTCCAGGAATCTGATACACTAACACTTGTTTACTCAGGGTACCCTACTATGAGCAAAATAGGTCAACCCTTTTCTTTTTTCTTTTTTCTTTTTTAAAAATATATTTTATTGATATTTTACAGAGAGGAAGGGAGAGGGATAGAGAGCTAGAAACATTGATCAGCGGCCTCCTGCATACCCCCTACTGGGGATGTGCCCGCAACCAAGATACATGCCCTTGACCGGAATTGAACCTGGGACCCTTCAGTCCGCAGGCCGACGCTCTATCCACTGAGCCAAACCGGCCAGGGCAGGTCAACCCTTTTCAATCCACTTTAAAACATCCATTCTCTATCTTATCTCTTAGGATTTTGCCTTTGGGTCATAATAAATGTTTGTTAATCTCAGTGGCTTATTACTCCTTACAAGCTGACATATATGTATTTCAATAGGAGTCCAAGGGAATAAATGTTGTAAATAGCCGCACGGGAGGCAATATGCAAACAGCCTTTGAAAGTGTTCAGCTGGGGCTGGTGACCACTTCTCAAGGTTGAGCTAAAAGATTCCTAGTCCCTTCCAATTCTGAAAAATCCATGAATGACTAATGGTGGGAGTTTCAAGAACTTTGGCAAGTCAGTTCTAATCTCTCTGTGGACTTGCTGTTTGTGGCTCTGCACCCCCACCTTCTTAATACAGGCTATTCTTTCAGCTTCTCCAGCAGTTGCCAATTGCCTGTCACATCTGAGAGCATTTTCTTGGCAAACCACCATTTTGCATGAAAGGGAGGCTTGGGATTGGGGAAAGTGGATTTAACAGTTTACAACCCAAAATATATTAATTGTGAGCTTTGGACCTTGGCAATCATAACTTATACAATAAACAATCTATTTGGTTGCTAAGCAACACTTTTCTCTCATTCTTGACCTCAGTGGAGGTATTTGAACTCTGGACTTATGAAATCTTAAATTCCCTCCTGCTTGCAGAACATGCTTTAGTGGCCTTGGCAGGAGCAGCATCTTATTTCTGCCCTGTACTTACCTCCCTTGCTTGAATCTCACCTTCCATATCCTCCTCTCTGACATGAATCCAGCAGGCGTGGGCTTTCTCAGCATAACTAATCATAGGCTGGGATTAGTCTTCAGTCTTCTGTGGAGCTCACCCTTGTGCTAAGGCCTTACAATAGGCACAACTTCACCTAATGTGGATTCACATCTTGTCAACCTCCAATGGAGAAACTCAATGATGAAGGCTCAACAGATCCTACATCTAATATGAATAATAAGAATTTCTTTAATAGCAAGATGTGTCTCTTTGAAGAATTCCAGGTTTGGGATTATGTTTTACATGTGTACTAGGTATACCAGTTAATAATGCAGGTTTTTTTTCAATAGATGGAGTTACACATATGTTGATATATATGCAATTTGATATGTATGCTATTTTGTTGTATTGACAGAAAGCTTTAAAACTTCATATGTCAAATTTGCTGAAGGTGTTAACATCATAGATATTTTTACGCTTAAAAATGTCAAATTTCGTGCCAAAAAAAGAGCATTTGTGGGAAATTTTAATTCATTACTTTATTTTGAAGAAAAAGTTATCATATACTTCGGGAAGCTTATGATAAACATGCTCCATCTCAAGATACTTGTGAATGCTGGTTTAAATGCTTTAAAAGTGATGATTTCGATGTGAAAGACAAATAACGCCTAGGTCAACCGAAAAAGTTTGAAGACCAACAATTACAAGCATTATTGGATGAAGATGCGTGTCAAACTAAAAAACAACTTGCAGAAAGATTAAACGTTGCTCAGCAAACAATTTCCGATCGTTTACAAGCAATGGGAAAGATTTTAAAGGAAAATGGGTGCCTCATCAACTGAACGAAAGACAAATGGAAAACCGAAAAGTCATCAGTAAAATGTTGCTTCAACGGCACGAAAGAAAGTTTTTTTTACATCGAATTGTGACTGGCGATGAAAAGTGGATTTATTTTGAGAATCCCAAATGCACAAAATCATGGGTTGATCCAGGTCAACCATCAACATCGACTGCAAGGCCAAATCGCTTTGGAAAGAAGACAATGCTCTGCATTTGGTGGGATCAGGAAGGTGTGGTGTATTATGAGCTTCTAAAACAATGGTTCTCAACCTTTCTAATGCCGTGACCCTTTAATACAGTTCCTCATGTTGTGGTGACCCCCAACCATAAAATTATTTTCGTTGCTACTTCATAACTGTAATTTTGCTACTGTTATGAATCGTAATGTAAATATCTGTGTTTTCCAATGGTCTTAGGCAACCCTGCTAGCAGTTCTCAACCTGTGACCCACAGGTTGAGAACCGCTGCTGTAGAGCCTAAGACCATTGGAAAACACAGATATTTACATTATGATTCATAACAGTAGCAAAATTACAGTTATGAAGTAGCAACGAAAATAATTTTATGGTTGGGGGTCACCACAACATGAGGAACTGTATTAAAGGGTCGCGGCATTAGAAAGGTTGAGAACCACTGTTCTAAAACCAGTTGAAACCGTTAATACTGATCGCTACCGACAACAAATCATCAATTTGAACAACGCTTTGATTGTGAAATGACCAGAATGTGCCAGAAGACACAGCAAAGTAATTTTGCTTCATGATAACACACCATCACACACTTCAAAACCAGTTAAAGACACATTAAAAGATCTTGCCTGGGAAGTATTAACCCACCCGCTGTATTCACCAGACCTTGCTCCTTCAGATGACCACTTGTTCCGATCGGTGGCACACGCACTTTCTGAGCAGCACTTCACAACGTACGAAGAAGTGAAAATTGGGTCTCTGAATGATTTGCCTCAAAACAAGAAAAGTTCTATTGGGACGGTATCCACAAATTACCTGAAAGATGGGGGGAAATGCGTAGCTAGCGATGGACATTACTTTGAATAAAGCACTTTTGATGTTTCTCTTGAAATTATCATGTTTTCTTTTATTACAAAATCTGTCATTATTAACCGGTACACCTAGTATACAAAATTGGTAACATTTAGAGATTTAATTGAAAGAAAGAGCTTTTTATTGAGGAAGGAAAAACGTATTATCTTTTTAGGGTATTGTGATTGTATTCATTCCCAGTTCTTCTTAAGGCTTTTATAATATGTGGTAGCTTTTATAATTTGTGGTAGCTTCTAATACATAAATAAACTGTAGCATTTTGATTTTTAACTTTTATCTTTTACCTGGATTGTAACCATTTAAATAGATTTATAGCTATTTTTTTGAGCAGTCAAGGCTTTTCTGGTTGTTCTTGAACCTGGGGCTTACCGTAATATGCAAAGGAGAGAGCGGAAGACAGAACTAGAGTGTATTAACACCAAATGACGGAGTAATAAAGGTGACTAGTTTTCTGCCATAGGAAGGAAGGGCATGCACAACCATGACATTTAGTCGTTTCTTTTTCTTTCTAGAAGGTAGAAAATATATGATGTAAGAGTGGTAGGAAGGGGAAAGACTGATTGTTTTAATGTCAGGATAGGAGAAAGAAGCATCACTATAAAGGAACTTGGAGAAAAGGTGTCAATGAATTTCCATTTTCTTCATTAAACATCCCTCTATTTTGTTTCCCCTGTCTCTACCTGAAAAATGTGCTTCTGTCTCAGTTTTGCTCCCCCAAGGGCCCTTTTGTCCACTATGGCTTGAAGAGTAAAAGCCACAAAAGCCCTCTCTTTGGCCATGTTATCTCTTCACTGTTCCTTGGCTTACACTGTATTTATGTTTTGTTTGCAGGTCTGTGGCTGTCCTCTCTATTGGAAAGCTCCCATGTTCAGGGCTGCAGGGGGAGAGAAGACAGGATTTGTGTCAGCACAATCATTTATTGCCTTGTGGAGAAAGTAAGTATGTGAGCAGTTTCTCTGAGGCTAGGCTAAGAATTGTCTGGTCTTCGTGACATGCTTTATAAAGCACACTTATTTTATTCATTTATTAATTTTCCTTTACCCTTTATTTCCACAAGTAAAATTCAATGATTCACAACCATTTATACCCACACACAAATCCTTTTCATAAGCCTTTATCTTATATGTCTCTAAGCAGTAAAACAGATCTTCAGAAATACTCTGTAATAACCATTTGATAGTTTCTTAGTTTTACTTGTTAAATTTGAGTCTTAGGATTTGACTCTTGTTGTAGTGATGTAAGAGCAAACCACATGTATCACAAACAAATACAGCTTCCATTCTCATATGATCCAATTTAGAACTGTGTCTAGTTGATTCATTAAAAATAACTGAATTATTAAAAAATGTTTATCGTTACTTTTTGAAAGCTCCAGTTAAGGAACAAACAAATAGTACATATATCAAGACACTTCTAGATTTTAACATCTTGACAAGTTTTCTTGAATTCAAACCCAACTTCTTTTTCTTTTTTTTTTTCCTCCCTGCTTTCTTCTTTAGAAGTTATTTCTTGATATATTTATATGTTTTATATAAGAGCATGTCACAGCTGGCTCCTTCTACCTCTTTTAATTGATCAGCTTTCTTTATGTTCTTTTCACCTTTTCTGGTCTAGATACCCTTCCCGGTAAACTGTTGGGAAATGCTATTTACCTATCATCATCATCATCATCATTTAATAATTCACATATAGCCCTGGCCGGTTTGACTTATGAGTTGGAGCATCAGTATGTGGACTGAAGGGTCTCAGTTTCAATTCCCAGTCAAGGGCACCTACCTCAGTTGCAAGCTTGATCCCTGTCCCTGGTCAGGGCACATGCAGGAGGCAACCAATCTATGTGTTTCTCTCACATCGATGTCTCTCTTGCTCTCTCTCTCTCTCTCTCTCTCTCTCTCTCTCTCTCTCTCTCTCCCCCTCTCCATCCTCCCCTCCACTCTCTCTAAAAGAGTCAATAGAGCTGGTTTGTCTAGAGCATCAGCCTGGGGACTGAAGGGTCCCAGATTCGATTCCAGTAAGGGGCACATGCCCAGGTTACGGGCTCGAATCCCAGAGGGGGCATGCAGGAGGCAGCCAATCAATGATTCTCTCTCATCATTGATGTCTCTATCTCTTTCTCCCTCTCCCTTCGTCTCTGAAATCAATAAGAATATATTTTTTTTAAAAAGTCGATGGAAAAATACATCCTCGGGTGAGGATTTAAAAAAAAAAAAAAAAGCCCCCGACTCAAGGTGACATGCTGTCTCTCACCCTAGACATAGAAGGTACTAAGAGCTGAATTTTAAAAAATAAAAAATAAAATTCACATGTAATAGCAACACAATTCAGCTTACAGATACTTTCTAATCCCTTCATGACACCTAAAAGCCCTTAGTAGTATAATGTTTAAGAACGTATTAGGTGATTAATAAATGTATTCTTATTTTTTAAAATCTAGCAGTAAGTTGAGTTGACCAAATTTTGTGCATTGCTGAAGTAATCAAGGGGTATAAGACTACTGGTTCATGAACTTTTGAAGAACCATACCAAAGCTAAAAGTTAGAAATGATTCATGTTTTCCAGGTGGATTTTAGTCATTTTATTACAGGGAGTAGTTCTAAATTGTTCAGATACCAAGGACTGAAAGGGCCCTAGGAGAATCATTCCTCATACACCGTCAGATGACACTCCAAAGTCAGAGTCATTATCACCATTTTACCTCTCCTATAGCAAATGGAAAACTGCTGGGTAAAATCTACAACTGTCTTCTTTTTTAATGTGTGGATAAGCAGTCCTAAGGGGAATTACTTTGAGGCTAGAAATACCAAAAACAAAATACTTAGCCAGGAGTAAATCAGCAAGGGAATTATTCTTTGCCTTGGGAGTATTTCTGGCAGAACCTGGGGGAAGAAAATAGAGCCTAGGGTCTGAACAGTAGGGAGGTTGGCTTAGATTCCCTTCCTCTTCCCCACCATTAAAACTAGGACTTCAGCCCTGACCAGTTTCACTCAGCGGTTAGAGTGTTGACCTGAGGATCAAGAGGTCACAGGTTCAATTCCCAGTCAAGGGCAGGTACCTGGGTTACAGTTTCCCCACCCCAGTCGGGGTATGTGGGAAGCAACCAATTAATGTGTCTCTCTCACATCACTGTTTCTCTTCCCCCTGCCACCCTTTTCTCTCCTCCCACTCTCTAAGAAAATGAATGGAAAAAATATCCTTGGGTGAAGATTAACACACTCAAAAAAAGGCCAGGACTGCAGCTGGGTGCTCTGATTGTCTATTAATCACTATTATTGTTATTTTAAATCAGCATATTACAGGAGGAGAATTCAGGAACTTGAAATGTGTAGGTGTTCTAGCTTTCATTCAGCTAAATACTTTTATCCTGATAGGTACCAGGCCTGAAAAGACCTCAGTTGGAGTGTGACTCAAGGGTAGAAGAAATAGAGATATTGCATAGAGATAATTTGTCAGAAGTATCTTCAGCCAATGAGTTCAGCATTGTTGACAAAAACCATCAAACTATCTGGGAAAGCAGCAAGAAGTGAATTATGATTGTTTAAGAGAAAATTTTGAGAAAGCTGGGAAATTGGGGGAAAAAAAGTCTATTCTGTAAAAGATTAGAGCCAGAGAGAACTATAACTACTTATATTCTGTTATTTTGAATATTCTCAGACCCTATGTTTGTGAGCCTGAGGCTGACTATAGCAAAGGAAAACTAGTATCCAGCTTGATTTGCCTACAGTTAGCTGCATAATATTGAGGAAAGTAACAGCCAGTGTTTTTGTTTAAGACTATGTCACAGAGATAGGATGGATATTTATGTTGGTGGATAGAGCAGCAGCAACCACAACAGACGTATCTATTCCTTTATTGAGATGAATCATTTTAATTGTATCTCTAGGGAAAAAAGAAAGCAAAAGGGGGAAAAAGACATGAAGCACAAATCTTCATTTTAGGAACTGGAAGAAACTACTTATCCTATATAATAAAAGCCTAATATGCAAATCTACTGAACGGCGGAACTACTGGTTGCTATGACATGCACTGACCACCAGGGGACAGATGTTCAATGAAGGAGCTGCCCCCTGGTGGTCATTGTGCTCCCACAGGAGGAGCATTGCTCAGCCAGAAGCTGGGCTCACGGCTGGCGAGTGCAGCGGCGGTGGTGGGAGACTTTCCCACCTCCACAGCAGGCAGGCGGTAAGGAGCGAGGGGTCCCGGACTGCAAGAGCCCCCGACTGCGAGAGGGATGTCTGACAGGGGGATCAGGCCTAAGCCAACAGGCGGACATCCCCCAAGGGGTCCCGGACTGCCAGAGGACGCAGGCTGGGCTGAGGGACACCTCCCTCCTCCAGTGCACAAATCTTGTTCACTAGGCCTCTAGTGAAGTTATATAGAATGAGCAACTGTCCCTGTCTTTTCTCTGCTAATTCTATGAACAGATAAGTGTACTGTATGTCTATAGTACAGTTTTATCTCCTGGCCAGATATAAAATGGTTAGAGTGCCCTCTAGTGGGAGCTCCTCTCTGAGCTCTTAAAGCCTTTTAAATGCCTGGTACTTTAAGGGAGACCCTAAGTATGTTATTTTGGGAGATTAAGCAATTTAGCATGATGGTTTGAGTTACCACACTGACCTTGAAAAAGACGTGTTTATTTTTGTAATTTTTTGCAAATTGTACCCTTTCCAGAAAGTATCTTAGACCAAACTATAGTATTTTAAACTTTCAAGTACAAAAAATAACTGGCAAATAATGATACAGAATCAAAGCATAGTGACATACACATATGTGTGCTGATTTCCAATGAAAGTCAAATACAAAAGTCACAGCATAACAGGGAATAATTTCCCTCTTGTCCCAGTGCTTCTGGGGTGGACGGTTCCTAGCCCCTTCCAGGTGGTTTGTGGATAAACATCTAATGGGCTCTTGTTCCCATGCCTCTGCCCTCCCTTCTTTCCTTACTCTACTGCCCATTTCATTTTTCTCCTCTGACATGTTTTTCTTATAATAAGGACATTTTTAGGGGGAAGACATTGCTCCACAATTTTGTTGTTTGAGTTCCTAGATTTACCAGCTTTGTGGCATAGATCCTCTCAAATGGAGTTAATAATATTGTTCATTTTTTATGCTTTATTTCTCTCCTTCTATGACAACATGTCATTTGTCCATGAATAAAACAATATTTTATCTTAAGAGTTCTAGAAGATAACCAGTTTAGAATCACTATGTTTACCTTCTTTCTCCAGTTTTCATGACTTTTTAAAAAAATTTATCTTTATTGTTGAAACTATTACAGATGTCCCCTTTTCTTCCCCATTGACCCCCTCCAACCCACCCCAGTTCCCCACCCCCTACCCCCAGGCCTTCACCACATGCTTTCACAACTTTTATCATCTTTTTTCTCCTACCATATAGAGTTCACTAGCCACTAGCATTGGCTGTAATTCACCTTTTCTTTGTATTTTATCTTTGTTTGTAATAGCAAAAGATCATACTTGAGTTGGCTTTTCCCTTTCAGAGTATCTCTCATGTGTCATGTCTGTACGAGTTTTATTTAGTAGTGCTGTTCGTTCTTTAAAACATACTCCCTTCCAAAGACCTCACTGCCTTTTTGCTGTGATCATCCCACCTGTTTTTCAATGCTAAGAGGTGGTTCCTATCAACACCTATTGTGCTAGTCTTTTTCTGAAAGTATATTTATTAATTTTGGGGGCTTTGAGCATGCTGAAGAATGATAAGGAGGATAAATATAAATATCATACTCTAGCTTTAATAATAACAAATGAAGTTAGTTACGTATACATCTGCTATTCAGATCACAAACATTTTTGAGAGTCTTCTGTGTGAACATTGCTGTGCTAGGTGCTAAAGGAAAAAAGAGCTATAACTTTACTTGCCCTTTAGGTGCCAGGTAAAGTTATTAATTTTTATTTTATAAAAGAAAGCTAACAGTACAATGGTATATATATAATACATATAAATTAAATGGTACAAAGATAACTAAGGAGTTTAGTTGTTAGAGAAGGCTTTTTGGAAGAGGAGGTGGGTTATTAGCTGGACCTTAAAGAATAGCCAGCATTCAGATAACAGAGTTGGAAGGGGTGGTATTCTAGGAGAGGAGAACAGTATGAGAAATGGCACAGAGGCAAGAATGCCCATGAAACACTCAGTATAGTGGGTCAGGCCAGCAGCCTGGAATCTTAAGTTTCATATAGCAAAGTAGTAAGATAGGTATATAGGCAGGCTGCAGCCTAATTATAAAGCGCCTTAAATATCCAACTCAGGCGTTTAAACTTACTCTTCTAAGTGGTAGATAGCTACTGAACCTTTTTGAAAAGGGGAATTATATAACCAAAGGATGCTTTAGAATGAAGAATTGTCTATATGAGATTGGGTGAACAGTGAAGCCTTTTATGACCCTCGTCCTTTCTAGCGGTCTCAGCATGAATAATGAAAATTGGACTTGATGGTGCATTGGAAATAGAAAGGAAGGAATAGTTGCCTAAAACATTTTGAGGAAATATTCCTCAGGTCTCCAGTATTCCTGTCCTGTATTCCAAGCACCTTGTGGTCCAAGCTAGAAACCTGGGAATCGTCATGGATTTCTCCCTTGTACTCCCTCCCCCGTGCTCTGCACACATCCCTAACGATTACTGCATTCTTTCATTTCAACCACATTTGCCCCTTTCCATCTCCCATCGCCACTATCCATGCTCAGACCCTTGGTTAAATATTTGCTTGATATTTCTAAAAAACATCTGGTCATGTCCAAGTTAAAATTCTTCTGTGAAATAGGCTAAAGTACAGGCATCTTGATCTAACATAGAAGGGGCCTCCGGCGTCCAATCCTACATGCTTGTGTCCCCATCTCTTACCACCCCAGCATTTGTAGTTGCCCACATATTCCATGCACTCTCACACCAGGCATCTACATGTGACTCTCGTGACCCACAGCAACCTTCTTTCCTACTTCCCCTTTTTAGGGAATCTCACTGGCCCTCTGTGTCCTTCTATGACACCCTGTGCTTATTACTTCTGTCATAGCTGTCACACGGTAGTATAACCTTTGTTGTGTAGCTCTCTCCCTACATTATAAGCTTTTCACAGGGTACAAAACTACACCTTATTTTCTTTGTATCCCAAGTATCCTCAAGGCCAGACACAGTACCTGACACACAATTAGCATTCAATAAATAATTAAGAAAACAAGAAAATTTGGCGACTAATTGGCTATAGAGAATAAGGATGAGAAATAAGTCTAAAATAATTTCAAGCCCAAATGACTCAGGATGGTACCACCATTAACAAAAATAGACATCCATGAAAAGGACTCACTTTAAGAGGAAGGTTTTAACTTTGGTTTTTGATATTTTGACTTTGCTGTCAGAATATCGAATCCAAATGGAAATGTCCAGCAATTAGTTGGATGTGAGGCATTCTTGGACCTCAAAGCCTTAATATGGTCTCTCTCTCTCTTTCTGTCTCTCTCTCTCTATCTCTGTCTCTGTCTGTCTTAAGTCTGATCCTTCAGAGTGTAATTTCAAAAGCCACCTATCAGGTTGGCCCTGAATATGTCTGCCAGTCTGGGAAAACAGAGGTTTCTGTCTCATGTGGTGCACAATGGCACTTCCTGGTGATGGGTAGCGCTGGAGTTCTGGTCCCAGGTGTTCTGTGCTAAACCTGAATGGATATTCTCCTGCAGTGTATTGTTATCCTTATTAGTACAATTGACTCTGTGGTCTCAGCCCAGAAGCAGTCTACAAAAATAATATACCATCTTGTTGAGCTTTTATTTAGATGTTCCTTTGACAAAATCAAAAGCATGGAATTTTCCCTTTATTTAATCATTGAAAGGAGAGCACTTGATTCTTGATCTAAATGGCTTCCAGATCAGACTAAAATTACCACCTGTTGTTGTAGTCATTGTTCACCGTAGCCGATCTTCCTAAGCAGTTGTTTCTTTTATAGGTTGCTGAATAATCATCATGATGATGCCTCTAAGTTTATCTGTCTTCTTGCAAAGCCCAGTTGCAGCTCTCTAGAACAGGAGGATTTTATCCCTTTACTTCAGGTAATTTTCATTTCCTTTTTTAAATGGGTTTTATTCTTAGAGTTTCAGAGGCTTTTTAAAATTTTCCAACTGTAATATATGTCAATTGAGGTATACAAATTTAGAGGTCATATTTCTAGGATAATTGTTTTAGTAGCAAAAACCTTTTGTTAAATGAAAACACAGAACCCATAGTATAAAACAGATAAAACAGAGCTACTCCCACTGAAGCAGAAGAGAGGAGCCACTCAGCTTTCTCTTGCACACCCACAGTCACTGAAGCATCTTCTATAACCAGGATCTGTTTTTACTATAGCATTCTTCGTAACATGATATATTGCTTGTTAATATTGTTAATTTTATGTCTAAATATTTGGTTTAATAAGAGGTGGTTCCTATCAACACCTATTGCGCTAGTCTTTTTCTGAAAGAGAGATATAGTTACTGTATCTATAGGAACAGTATTATTCTGTTGCTCATTCTCAGTTCCTCACTATAAATTCCTTGAAGCTATGTCTGCCTTTCATTTCTGTTGAGTGCACACCATTTTTTTTTTTTTTAGTGCCGATAAATCCTGTTGACTGTTAGTGGGGATACCTTAACCCTTTGCACTCACTTGCTTTTTTCTCGATTCCTTCTACCGATGCTAACCGTGTTGAGTCACACTCGACATCCGAGTGCAAAAGGTTAAAGAAGGGCAGAAAAATATATTAACGTAGTATTTACACACACACAAAAAAAAAGTACACATAGATCACAAATGCACCAATCAATGAGTTTTCATAACATGAACACATCTGTTTAGATAGCACCCATTATCAAGAAACAAAACCAGTGCCCTCACTGCCACCCTAAGGTAACCACTATCCTGACTTCTAACACCATATAAGATAGATTTTTATTTATAATAACAACTTCCCATGTTCAGAATATGAAGTTTGGTTATGATTTATATTTAGGGTCTTTGAGCTTGTTTTAATTTTCATGAGGGCCTGGTTATCCTTAAACTCATCTACTACATGTTTTTGTTCCCTTTGAAAAAGTGCTCATGAGAAGGAGGATTCTTAATTGTTTTTTACATTTAACCAAGACCATTATACATAACTAAAGGCCCAGTGCACAAAATTTGTGCACTGGGGAGGGGGGAGGTCCCTCAGCCCGGCCTGCACCCTCTTGAAGTCTCAGACCCCTTGGGGGATGTCCGCCTGCCGGCTTAGGCCTGCTCCCCACGGAGATCGGGCCTAAGCCGGCAGGCGGACATCCCTCTCGCAGTCTGGGACCCCTCGCTCCTTACCGCCCACCTGCTTGCTGCTCCTTACTGCTCAGCTCACTGCCACGGAGGCAGGAGAGGCTCCTATCACTCCCGCTGCGCTTACCAGCTGTGAGCCCGGCTTCTGACTGAGCGGTGCTCCCCTATAGGAACGTAATGACCACCAGGGGGCAGCTCCTGCATTGAGCATCTGCCCCCGGTGGTCAGTGCGCATCATAGAGACCGGTCGTTCTGGTCGTTCTGCCGTAACAGTCGCTTAGGTTTTTATTATATAGACTAGAGGCCCAGTGCATGAAATTCGTGTATGGAGGGGGGTGTCCCTCAGCCCAGCCTGCACCCTCTACAATCTGGGACCCCTTGAGGGATGTTGGACCGCCCATTTAGGCAGTTAGGGGTGACCAGGCCAGCAGAGGAGGGCAGTTGGGGGAGACCGGGCCAGCAGGGGTGGGCAGTTGGGGGGGACCAGGCCTTCAGGAGAGGGCAGTTGGTACCAGGCCAGCAGGGGAGGGCAGTTGGGAGGGACCAGGCCTGCAGGAGAGGGCAGTTGGGGGGTACCAGGCCTGCAGGGGAGGGCAGTTGGGGGGTACCAGGCCTGGTCGTCCCCTCCCAACTACCCTCCCTTGCGGGCCTAAACGGGCGGTTGGACATCCCTCTCACAATCCAGGACTGCCGGCTCCCAACTGCCCTCCTCTGCAGGCCTGGTCCTCCCCAACTGCCCTCCCCTGCTGGCCTGGTCCCCCTCAACTGCCCTCCCCTGCAGGCCTTGTCCCCCCCGAACTGCCCTCCCCTGCAGGCCTGGTCCCCCCAACTGCTCTCCCCTGCTGGCCTGGTCACCCCCAACTGCCCTCCTCTGCTGTCCTGGTCACCCCTAACTGCCCACAACTGCCCTCCCCTGCAGGCCATCTTGTGTCACATGGGGCAACCATCTTTGACCACATGGGGGCAGCCATCTTGTGTCTTGGTGTGACGGTCAATTTGCATATTACTCTTTTATTAGATAGGATACCTAACATTGCATATTCCTATTTGTTTTGTGAAATTCAAATATTCAGTTTTAAAACTATATTCCTAATAAAATGTTCTGGTTTAATGTATTTTTATGATTTCAGAGAGGAAGGGAGAGGGAGAGAGAGATAGAAACATCAATGATGAGAGAGAATCATTGATTAGCTGCCTCCTGCATGCCCCACACTGGTGATCAAGCCTGCAACCCAGACATGTACTCTGACCGGGAATCGAACCATGACCTTCTGGTTCACAGGTCAATGCTCAACCACTGAGCCACGCTGGCTGGGCTAAAATGTTCTGTTTCAATACCAGTTTTCAGTCCACTTCTTACTCTCACCCCTTGATTCATTCTTGGCCCTGCTCTGAGTCTTACAAACTCCATCTTTTGGGCCCCCTTTCCTGACTAGCTTCTGTGTTGGTCTGGACAAAGTATGCCTGCCAGGAGATGAGAGGGGAGAGGAGAGATAAGTTGGCATTTTCCCCCACTTTCTGTTTAAGCACAGTAACTATATCTCTCTATATATAGCACCTTCTCCATAGTATTAGAGTATGGGCTCCCATAACTATTCCTCCTCTTGTCCCTTTGGTCCTGGGATGGTAACAGTATTATTCTGTTGCTCATTCTCAGTTCCTCACTATCCTCTTGTTTGTTCGTTTAACCTGCCCATGACTCTGCATATAGTCCCTTCATGAAAGGTTCATTTTGGTGAATTCTTTTCCCTGCTTGACTGAGTTTTATCAGAAGCTTTGACAGGAATATAAATTAAGCCTATACCAAGAAAATTACAAACAACAAAACTATGAGTTAGTGGACATTTATATTTCCTTAAGTCTATGGAAATTTTTTTTGCTATTGTTAATCCTCACCCGGGGATATTTTTTCCATTGATTTTTAGAGAGAGTGGAAAGGAGGGAGGGAGGGAGGGAGGGAGGGAGGGAGGGAGGGAGGGAGGGAGAGTGGGAAACATCGATGTGAGAGAGATACATGAATCACTGCCTCCCACAGGGGCCAGGGATCAAACCTGCAACCCAGGATGTGCCCTTGAGTGAATCCACAACCCTTCGATGCATGGGCCAATGCTCTAACCATTAAGCAACACCATCTAGGGTGGAGAATTTTTATTATTTAAGAAGTGGACTTGTGGAGTCTTCTGGTAAAAGGTGACAGAATGAATAAATACATTCTCCTTCCATTTTCCCCCCAAACTAATCTGTAGTTAAAATATAGAAACTTAAAAGGAATAAACCTATGAAAGTGAATGGGGTGGTAGAGAAGAACAGAGGAGAGAAAAAAATCAATGTACAAGAGATTTCAGTATTTCTTAGAGATAGAAAGAAGATGCAGTTTAAGGAAACCACAGCCCAGAATGAGGTGCTGTGCATGGGCTGCAGTGGAGAAGTGAGCTACTCTGCTTTACACTGCTTGTTAGGATCCCAAAGAGGCAGTAAACTCAGAGTTAGTAGATCTAATGAGAAATATTAGATATGGGGATTCATTAAAGGTTGGTGTACAGAATAATTGACAGTTGACTCCTTACCTGGTTCCCAAATATAAAGTATAGCCTGGCATGTACTTACAAACATAAACAAACTGACAAAACAAACAATAAATTATGTTAAGACAAATTCCAATAGAGGAACCTCCTAGACCAGTGGTTGCCAACCTTTCAGACCTCACGGACCACCAGTGGCCCGCGGACCACTGGTTGGCGACCACTGCTCCAAAGATTTTCTTAAACCAGCAGTCACCAACCTTTCAGACCGTTTGGCGACCGCTACTGACCAGTACTCCTCAAAACTGTTAAGGTCATCAAAACGAGGAAAGTCTGAGAAATTGTCACAGCCATAAGGGTCCCAGGAGACATGACAACTAAATGTAATATGGGATCCTGGATGGGATATTGGCACAGGAAAAAGACATTAGGTAAACATTAAGGAAATGTGAATAAAGTGTAGGCTTTAATAATAGTAATAATAATGTATCAAGATTGTTTTATTAATTATAACTAATCCTACCTAATAAAATAGTAATATGCAAATTGACTGCACCTTCGCTACGCCCAAGCCACGCCCACCAGCCAAAGCCACACCCACCAGCCAATCAGGGCGAGTATGCAAATTACCCAACAAAGATGGCGGTTAATTTGCATATGCTGAGGGAGGGAGGAGTGAAGACTGAAGACAACTTAGAAGGAAGAGGGAGGAAAAGCGGAAAGCAAGGTGGCTGCCAGAGGGAAAGCCCGGGCAGGGCGGGGCGGGGCAGGGTGGGGCAGAGCGGGCCGGGTGGCAGTGGCGTGCGGGTGCAGGTGTGGAGGCCGCAACGGCGGCGGCAGCGGCAGTGCACGCGGCCACAGCGGCCGCTTGCAGGATTTCCTGCAAATGGGCTACTAGTGCTAATATAAGATGTTAATACTAGAGGAAACTGGGTAAAGGGTATATGGGAACTTTATACTATCTGCTCAATTATCTGTGTAAATCTAAAACTGTTCTAAAAATTAAAGTCTTTTTAAAAATAATTTCTAGCCGAAACCGGTTTGGCTCAGTGGATAGAGCGTCGGTCTGTGGACTGAAAGGTCCCAGGTTCGATTCCGGTCAAGGGCATGTACATTGGTTGCGGGCACATCCCCGGTAGGGGGTGTGCAAGAGGCAGCTGGTTGATGTTTCTCTCTCATCGATGTTTCTAGCTCTCTGTCCCTCTCCTTTCCTCTCTGTAAAAAATCAATAAAATATATTTTTTTAGAAATAAAAATAAAAATAATTTCTATATTTTGAGATATTATATAAAACTAGAGGCCCAGTGCACTCAGTGGGGGGTGGTCCCTCAGCCCGGCCTGCACCCTCTCACAGTCCGGGAGCCCTCAGGGGATGTCCAACTGACAGCTTAGGCCTGCTCCCCATCAGTTGGACATCCTTAGCACTGCCACGGAGGCAGGAGAGGCTCCCGCCACCGCCGCTGCACTCACCAGCCGTGAGCCCAGCTTCTGGCTGATCAGCGCTCCCCTGTGGGAGTGCACTGACCACCAGGGGACAGCTCCTGCATTGAACGTCTGCCCCCTGGTGGTCAGTGCACGTCATAGCAACTGGTCGTTCTGCCGTTTGGTTGATTTACATATTAGCCTTTTATTATATAGGATAAGAATAGAATGTTATGAAAACAGAATGCTACCACACACACAAAAAAGCTGTTAGAACTTTAAAACATAAATATCAAAATTTAAAATTTCAACATAAGGCCTGGGAACTGAAGTTAAGGATATCTCTGGCATGCACATGCATGCATGCACAAACACACAGGGAGAGAAGCAAAGAGACAGACATAGAGGACTGATTTAAGAGTGTCAACATCTAACTTACTGGAGTCTGTGAAGAAAGAAGGAGAAAAATGGAGAGGAGGAACTTAGCAAATTATAATACAGAATCATCAATACAGGATGGAGAGATTGGGGTGATAGGGTAGGTCCTCAGAGCAAGTACCCAGTGAGAATTCTTGTAATTCCTGTTTTCCTCCTTGGGGAAAACACAACACGCTGTGTAACAAGTGACTGATTAAAAATAGAATATGACCCTCCCACACCAGCCTCTCATGCTCTCTGTAGTCACTGCCTACAGAATCAAATACAGTACACAAGTCTTTTGGTTGAAAGGAGCCACTGAGTGCTAAGCACAATGAATAAAAAAAGGCATACATGAATATGTCCTCTTGAAATTTTAGAAAAATACTGATGAAGAGAAAATACTAAATGTTTTCAGAGAGAGAGAGGAAAAAAAAAGATTACCTTAAGAAAGGAATAAGAATTAGTGTGGTATTAGATTCTCATTGGCAAATCTGGGGAAATGGATTTGAACTCAGATTTCTATGTCCTGCCAAGCTATCAGTCAAATAAAAGGTTAGAATAAAGACATTTAAAAACTCTGGAAGTTGCCAGCATAGGACAGTGGTTAAGCATTGACCAATGAACCAGGAGGTCATGGTTCGATTCCTGTCAGAACACATATCTTGGTTTTGGGCTCGATCCCCAGTGTGGGGTGTGCAGGAGGCAGCCAATCAATGATTCTCTCTCATCATTGATGTTTCTCTCCCTCTCTCCCTCTCCCTTTCTCTCTGAAATAAAAAAATACATATGTGTGTATATATTTTTTTAATTCAGGAAGTTTATCTCCTATTTTCTTAGAAAGTTACAGTAGTCCCCCATCTTTATTTGTGGTTTTGCTTTCCAACGTTTCAGTTAGCCGTGCTCAACCACAGTCTGAAAATACTAAATGGAAAATTCCAGAAATAAATAATTTATAAGTTTTAAATAGCAGGCCATTCTGAGTAGCATGATAAAATCTTGTGCCAGTCTGTCCTGGAAATGAATCATCCCTTTGTCCAGCATATCCACATTGTATATGCTACCTGCCCATTAGTCACTTATTAGCCATCTCGGTCATCAGATTGACTATTGGGGTATTGCAGTGCTTGTGTTCATGGCCATTTATTTTTTTATTTTTTTAGAGAGAGTGGAAGGGAAGGGGGAGAAGGAGAGGGAGAGAGAGAGAAACATTGATATGAGACACACCAATTGGTCGCCCCCCGTGTGTGCCCCCACTGAGGCCGGGAATGGAACCTGCGCCCTTCGGTACGTGGGCCAGTGCTCACCAGGGTGATTATCAGATTTTAAAATAAATAAAGTTCGAAATTGAAAACAGATTTCTCCACACAGTTATTTTGATGGACATTAGCTAGCTGGCTCACACAACTTAACATAGACTTCAAGCTATTTGGCTCCATGGCTTTTTTTTTTTTTTTTTCCCAAAAAAATATTTCTATGTCTATAGGTTAAGAAAGAATCAGTCCAGTTGGCTTGTTTCTGTCATCCTTTCTGTGTAAATTTCATTTAGCAATCTCTACCAAGATTTGTGGGATGAATTTCCCTGACATTCTTGATGTTAGAATTATTGTCAATACCGACCTCTAAATTATTTGATTCATAAATCACCAAATGTAGCTAAATTTAAATTTTAACTTTTTATTAAAATGTACTATGCATATTGAAAACACAAATATGCTTGTGATAAAATTTGAATTTAATAAAGTATTAATTTAATTTTAAGTGCATTGTTCAATATTCTAAAATAGTGAGTTTGTTCAACTGGCAGCATATTTCTACAGAAAGGAAGAAGAAAACTCTGTAGGAGTTTTATATGTTTAATTTAGTTTTGGTTTTGTTCTTTTTCAGGATGTGGTGGATACACACCCTGGCCTCACGTTCCTAAAAGATGCTCCAGAATTCCACTCCCGCTACATCACCACGGTAAGCTGAGTCCTCTTTGTCTTAATATAACTCTATGAGTCTCCTTTTTATCACTACCTACTATCCAGGCTTTCAAATTTTTATGCAAAAGGTAACATGGGCTATAATGATTATTTTAAGATCACCTTAAGGAAGGAAGGTGATCTGTTTCCTTCTTATATGTATCCAGTGCTTTAAGAGATCTCTTGTATACAAAACTAAAGTAATATATTCATTCTGTCTGGTCTTATGAAGTATAACTTTTGCTGTGTCATAAATATTGATACCCAGTTGCATATAATACTGAAAAGAATTTTCAAGAAAAAGATGTGTCTGTACTACCTCAGAGTTAGAAGTGGACTTGGTATTAAGAAATAGCCTGTGTGGCCCGGCCAGTTTGGCTCAGTGGTTGAGCATCGACCTATGTATGAACCAGGAGGTCATAATTCGATACCAGTCAGGGCACATTTAGGGTTGTGGGCTCGATCCCCAGTGTAGGGCATGCAGGAGGCAGCCGATTAGTGATTCTCATCATTGATGTTCCTATCTCTCCCTCTCTCTTCCTCTCTGAAATCAATAAAAATATTTTTTTTTATAAAGTAATAGCTTGTGTGTAATTAGAAAACAAATCATGTAAAAATTACAGTAACATAATTACAGTCTCCTTCTTTGTGAGGTGCTTTCTCATTCCGTTTCCACATGACATACTCCCTTACTTCATCCAGATGTATGCTCATTTGATCAGTCTCAGGCAGGGCATGAATTATGTATGAGAGTACACAGGCATGCCATGCATACAGTAGCCACGTCAGGCATTCTCTGTCCTAACTCCCAGGTTATCTTCAAAGGAATTCCAAAGATGAGCCCCACGCACACTTCAAATTCATGGCCACACTCAAGTGAGATGGCCCTTGTCTCTGGCTCAGATTCCCCAGAATATAGGCCAGTCTCCTCTAAGGAAAACCCTCTCATTCTTAAGGTACTTTTTGTTTGCCATGGATTTGTTGCATTCTGTTGAGTTACAGAAAACTGCTGCGGTTTTTTCTTCCTGTAGGAACTTCATTCTTGGCTTTCACAATTGGTTTTCATCTGTCATAAAACTTTGCGAGACTTTAAGCCAGAAGGTGTCACTGTCATGTAAGAGTGTTTCAGAAGTTATTTTTTTCCTGTTAACCACACTAGACTAAATTACCTCCACCAAAATCACCTGGGCCCAGTCACCCTTCTTTCTCACTTGCATTACTTCTAATTGGTCTCTCTGCTTACACCCTCATTGTCCTACAGTCTAGTTTCCACAAAGCAAAGTTATCCTTTGAAAATGTAAGTTAGATCATGTCATTCCTCTGATCAAACCCTCCACTGGTTTGCCATCTCACTCTGAGTAAAAACCAAAGTCCTTGCCAAGACTCTCCATAATCCACCCTCACATGTCCTGCCCTCTGATCTAATCTCCTACCATCCTACCGTCAGCCACAATGGCCTCCTCAGTGTCTGGAAAATACTAACTTCTGCCTCAGGTGCTTTGTTCTTATTCTTTCCTCTGCCTGGAATGCTCTTCCTACAGATTTCCACATGACTGGCTCCCTTACTTCATCCAGATGTGTGCTCAGATATTTCTTTATTAGTGAGGCCTTTCCTGGTTCTTCCTCTACATTCTTTGCCCTTCTTCTTCCTCTGCTCCCTTCCCCTGTATTCTCTATTCCATTGCTCTAGTTTATTTCCTTCTTAGCTATTTTTTGTTCACATAGAATTCACGCCTGATATTTAAATGTTTTATTTGTTTGTTGTCCATCTCCTTCTTTGTAACATAAACTTCATGAGAACAGGGACTTCTTTATATTTTCACTGCTGTATCTCCAATAGCTAGAATAGTGCCTGGCACATCATAGATGCACAGTAAATATTTATTGAGTGAGTAGTGAAATTATTCATGCTTAAGAATTCTACACATCAATTCTGGCTCCAATCCCAAAAGGAATTATCGGGTCCTAATTGTTGACAGTTCTATAAACTCAGGTATATTAATAGCATAATCTGGGATCTTAAGAATTGGATAAGCCGAGGCCGGTTTGGCTCAGTGGATAGAGCATCAGCCTGCGGACTCAAGGGTCCCAGGTTCGATTCCGGTCAAGGGCATGTATCTTGGTTGCGGGCGCATCCCCAGTGGGGGGTGTGCAAGAGGCAGCTGATCGATGTTTCTCTCTCGTCAATGTTTCTAACTCTCTATCCCTCTCCCTTCCTCTCTGTAAAAAATCAATAAAATATATTTAAAAAAAAAAAAAAGAATTGGATAAGAATTTGAGATAATCTAGTACAACCTTCTACCAATACAGAAAATGTTCTCTATAGATGACCTTTTATTGAAATTTGTTCTTTGAAAAGATGTAAAGAACAGAATCGCAAAATAGAGATAATTTTTCTTTCTCTACACTTTTTAGTTTGGTATTTAAGTCTGATGGTCATCTAGCAAGTGGCCCCAAGGAAGTTTTATAATTTCAGAGTGAAAAGCCATGAAACAACTTTATTCACATAGAATTCACATTTTCTGAGAAATTCTATTGTGTTGTTAACCAAAAAGAACTACATTGGTCAATCGCATTTGTATATTATTATTTACATCTTTAAAATTTATACTTTATTATTCATATTATGCTGCTTTATCCCAGATTCACAGAAATGAATCCATTATTTAGAGGTATATTAAAGTATAAAGTACTATGATGAAATAATGACAATTATTTCAAAATAGCATCTATATATATAAAAGCCTAAGCGACCGGCCAACCGTTCGACTGTCTGACCAGTAGCTATGATATGTACTGACCACCAGTGGGCAGATGCTCAACACAGGAGCTGCCGAGTTGTGGTGACTTGGCAGCTGTGATTCTCAGGTGATGCACCCGGAACTGAGAGGAGGGAGCCTGATTCTGGGACCCCTCTGGGAATGTTAGAGAACCGGTTTCAACCTGATCCCCACAGGCCAGGCTGAGGGACCCCACCTGTGTACGAATCTGTGCACCAGGCCTCTAGTTATAACATAAACAGTAAACAAGATCCAGTTGAGAAGGTAGAATGTGAATCTTGTGTACTGAGATAAGTGTATCTGCATTTGTGATAATCTCATACTACCATCCACTAAAGGAAAGTACAAATAAAAAGTATCACAGTGAATATCTGGAAACAAAATGTTTTTGGAATGGTTATCATTTCTCTCCAGTGCCTTTTATGTTATGAAAGTTGGTCAGATAATGGCATGAAGTCATTGGAACTTTTACATTATTTCAGAGTACGGTGAGTTTTTCTAGAAAAATATAAAATAAGCTTTTTAGTGTAATATTAATTGATTTTGTCATTAAAGGCATAAAAGTGGCCAAATTAGTGAGGCACAATTCTCTACCCTTCTCATGGCAAAAAAAGATGGGATCACTCTACTCCCAATGTATTTACAAAGATCAGCCTCAGAATTAATGATAAATATCTCAGAAAAAGCAAAATTAATTTGTCATATGACCTTATTGAATGTTATGTAATCTCAGTGACACACAGTGTAGAACAGTTAATACAGAGTGGGGCAAAAGTAGGTTTACAGTTGTTGGTATGAAAAACAATACAGTAATTGATAAATAATAATACAAGAATAAACTGTGTTTCATGTTCTCACAATTGTAAACCATACTTTTGCCCCACCCTGTATATTTTGTTTGCATGATAGAATTATTCAGTTATTTCACTTTATGGTTGGAAGAAACTGATGACAAGAGTATGACTCAAGTATTAGCTTATATGTGGCACATATACAATGAAGAATAATTGGGCAACTTTTATTTTCTATTTATCACTGAAAACCTATGCTATAGGAAAAACGGTTTTATTTGTTTATTTGTAGCTATTTTTAGGCTAGAAAGACAGAGCACCAACTGTGCATACAGTAAATATGGACATCACTACCCAAATAAGAGATTGCACCTAATGTCACTCCATTATTCTCCTTTATTTCCAGAGAAGAGTTGGCAATGGAGAAATAAGCCACTTGATAGCAAATGAAAACGAAAATTTAAAATACTAGCAAATTGTAGCCCTTGAGTTTGCAGTTTTGCATGCTGTGCAGAGAAATTGCCAGTAAATAAGAGACCGCTTATCCCAACTGGCATATGCTGACTTTTGAGGAAAGAGGTGCTCACATGAGCTTTTTTAAATTAAGTGATGAGATTGAAAATACTTCTTTATGACATTGGTGCTAGCAATAAAAAGATATTTCTGTGGCTCATCCAGATGGTGTCTTAATGATGTATTCAGTGTCTTGATTGACCCGAATCCATCACTTCTGACTGAAATGCCAGGATTTTAATTGTTGAGGACAAGGTACTGATATTTCCTGAGATGACTAAACTGTGCTAGAGACTGCTTATCACTAACAGCTTAACTCTTTCCCCTTGAGACTTTTTCCTCTTAACAAAGAAAGAACTGATATTTATTAGATAGATTTTTTTAAAGTCCAAATTCTGCAGGAGACCATGGAAAAGTACTTTTCAGAGCCATATTGACCAGAGTGGATCAGGAATCCATTCATCACACCCTGCCAAATAGAAGAGCCAGACTTCCAACATTTGAGTATGTTTATCTGCTTTCAAGTGAGCAGTCTCTCAGTAACTTGTGTTTGCATTCTATCTACTCCTCAAAAACTATCTGACAGATCCACCAAACACTTCCTTCCGTTTCTGGTGATCTACAATTGTGAATTAGAGGCCTCCAATTCAGTAGAAATAAAGAAAAAGAAAGGAAACTGACTTGCAATTCAAATTATTTATCAAGTTGACTAGAGATCTCTTAGTGAAAAATTGTCAAATTTCATTCCTCTCACTGGCAGTAAACAATTATCATTATTAACTTTAAAATTTTGTTCTATATTTTTTAATAAGTAATTTCTTTTTTACTTCCCTAAAAGTGGTAGACCAAAGTTAGAAGGAAAAATGTATGTAGAACCAGCAGCTACATGTTCTCACCACTAGATGGTGCCCTTACCTCGGTAAGCTAAACTGCTGAATCAGTAATGTGGAAACAAATGTGCTGATGAAGTGGGCCACTAAATAAGGAGATTTAGGCAATGGAAAAATAGAATACAGGTTCATTTTTTATTATATAAGTATGTTAGAAGAGGCTAAAATAGGAAATATTTAACAGTATAAATGTTTGCAAATTTTAAAAATTCTGTCAAAAAACAAAAACAAAAAATAGAACAAGAAAGGAGTAAAATAAGCAAAAATGCACATTAAAGATTTATAATTTTAAGTGTAATAGTATTCCATAAGTAATATAAAATATCTGAGGAGTATATAAATATAAAATTTATAGAGATAGGAAACTTAGACTTTAAGATAAATTTATATTCAAAATTGAGAAATAAGCACAAAAATATAATGTTCAACAAAGGAAAATATCTATCTCTACAGATAGATAGATAAATATGTATATATATATTTCCTATGCTAAAAGTCCTCCAGCTTTTTTATATGAACTTCAGCCAAGCTAGTGCTAAGAATACAGTGTTAAATAAGACACATTCTCTGCCCTAAAACACCTCAGTCAGAGTTGGAGTGATTGGGGCCAGTTGGAAAATTAAACGCCAGGCAGTTCCATCTCCCACTTAATGCAGGAATCCTGACAACTTCTGCCTAAATAATAGTGGTGAGAAGAAACTTCACTTCTTCATACAGCCCATTGCTTCAGAGAGTTAATTTTAGGAAACTCCTTATATTGAAACATTTCAGTATAAGGGCATTTCTATCTAGTAGTTCTAGTTCTGCCCTCTGGGACAACAAAAAGAGTCAGCTTCTTCGACCTGATAGTCATTCAGATCATGGACACCTCTACACTCTTAATTTTTCCTCAAGAGTAAGCATTACTCCATTAGTAATATCTTTCACAATAATTTAGACTATATTAACCCTTTCTGCACATTTTATATTCAATCTATAAATCAGACACTTTTTATATTCAATCTATAAATCATAGACAATAATACTGCTTTATATGAAATACTAATTAGAGACTTTTCTTAGTTGGCATCCATACTATTCGTAACTCTGAACAGAGTTATTCAACTAGCTATGAATCCAACACATATATTTCTATCACAAATGTAACACAAAAGTCTACACTGTGTGCCACTGAAACTTGGTCAAGGAATGGTATGAAATCATTGAAGCTTTATGAGGTGATACCTCATTAACTTAGCAAGCAATTTTCCAAAGAAGACATACAGATGGCCAACAAGTACATGAAAAGATAGATGCTCAACATCACTAATCATCAGGGAAATGCAAATCAAAATCAAAATGAGATATCACCTCATACCTGGCTATTATCAAAAAGACTAGTGGCCCGGTGCATGAAATTCGTGCACGGAGGGGAGGTTCCCTCAACCCAGCCTGCACCCTCTCCAATTGGGGACCCCTTGGGGGATGTCTGACTGCCGGCAGTCGAACATCCCTCTTGCAATCTGGGACCGCTGGCTCCTAACCGCTCACCTGCCTGCCTGATCGACCCTAACTGCCCTTCCCTGCCAGCCTGGTGGCCCCCAACTTCCCTCCCCTGTCGGCCTGATCTTGCCCCCAATGGCCCTCCCCTGCTGGCCTGATCTTGCCCCCATCTACCCTCCCCTGCCGGCCTGATTGCCCCCAACTGCCCTCCCCTGCCAGCCTGGTTGCCCCTACTGCCCTCCCCTGCCGGCCTGATCTCGCCCCCAACTGTTCTCCCCTGCAGGCCTGATCTTGCCCCCAACTGCCCTCCTCTGCCGGCCAATTTGGTTCTGATTGGTCAGTTTCTATGCCAGTTAGTGTCAAAAACTCCACCTCCTAGGCAGCCATTGGCTCCTCACACTTCACCCAGATTTAGTTCTGATTGGTTGGTTTCTATGCCAGTCAGTGTCCAAAGCTCCGCCTCCTAGGCAGCAATTGGCTCCTCATAGTTGACCCAGATTTGGTTCTGATTGGTCAGTTTCTATGCCAGTCAGCGTCAAAAGCTCCGCCTCCTAGGCAGCCATTGCTCCTCACAGTTGACCCAGATTTGGTTCTGATTGGTCTATTTCTATGCCAGTCAGCGTCAAGCTTCGCCTCCTAGGCAGCCATTGGCTCCTCACAGTTGACCCAGATTTGGTTCTGATTGGTCAGTTTCTATGCCAGTCAGCATCAAAAGCTCTGCCTCCTAGGCAGCCATTAGCTCCTCACACTTCACCCAGATTTGGTTCTGATTGGTCGGTTTCTATGCCAGTCGGCTTCTCTGGGCCTATCAGTGGGGCCTTATTAGAAAGGTGGTGCTGATCAGAGAAAAGGAGGTGCGGCTGCTGGCCAGGCCCAGAGAGAAAGAGAGAGGCAAGTGCTGATCAACAGCTGCCATAGAGGCTACAGATCAGACCCTGCTTCTCTCTTCAGGCCTCTCTCCGGGACTGATTCGCAGCCCACTTAGCAGTCAGTGCTGGGTCACCGCGCCTGCAGCCGCAGCAGTCAGTACTGGGTCACCACGGCAACCCAGCACTGACTGCAGGACTGACTTCTGGTTGGTCGAGCCTCCGGTCGTTGTGGATGTGACGGACCCAGGGTTTTTATATATTAGGACAAGAAATAATAGGGAAGAAAAGGGAAACCTTGTGGACTGTTGGTTGGAATGTAAATTGGTCTAACCACTATGAACACAGTATGGAGGTCCCTCAAAACATTAAAAATAGCCCTGGCCTGTGTGGCTCAGTTGGAGCATCATACCGTGCACCAAAAGGTGGCAGATTCAATTCCCAGTCAGGGCACATATACAATACACAGGTTGTGGGTTTGATCCCTGGTTGGGTCACATGCGAGAGGCAACCGATTGATGTTTCTCTGTCACATCAATGTTTCTCTCTCTCTCTCTCTCTCTCTCTCTCTCTCTCTCTCTCTCTCTCTCCATCTCTCTCTTTCTCTCCTTTAATCAATTTTAAAAATTAAAACATCAAAAATAGAATTTCCAGGAGAAACCAAGATGGCGGCATAGGTAAGTACCTAAACTGCTGCCTCGCACAACCATTTCAAGACTACAACTAAAGACAGAACGGACATCATCCAGAACCACAGGAAAGCTGGCTGAGTGGAAATTCTACAACTAGAAGGAAAGAGAAAAGCTCACGGAGAATCAGAAGAGTTGCAAAGGGCTGAGGTATGAAGACACGCGCTCAGAGAAGAAGGACAGCTGAGTGCCTGGCTGGCTTTCTCTGGCAGGAGGGAGAAGGAAGCTCCCGACTGCATTGAACCCCAGTTCCGACTGTACTGAACCCCAGTTCCGGCCGAAACCTCATGGACCCAGGCTCATACAGGGGGAGTCTGGACTGTCAGGTAGAGAGAAAGACACATGGAGACTCGGAGACTCAGGGGAGCCACGGCAGGCAGGGGTCTGGAGGCGCACGCGTGCGCAAGTGCGTGCAGAGAATACTGACTGCGGAGGTTACTGCTGGCTTTCCCTAGCGGAAGGGAGTCAGAAGCTCTTGACTGCACTGAACCCCAGTTCCGAATGCACTGAACCCCAGTTCCGGGCGAGCCCCTGGGGACCCACGCTGTTACAGGGGGAATCTGGACTGTCAGGCGGAAACTCAGGGGAACCGCGAAAGGCAGAGGTCTGGAGGGGCGCATGCAAGTGCGTGCAGAGAGGGCTGACTGCTGACTGCGCCACTGGCTGGAGGGAACCGGAAGCTCCCAACTGCTCTGAACTCCAGTGCCGGGCAAGAATCTGGGAATCCAGATTCATTGGGGGAGAAACTGGACTATCGGGCAGCGGGCGAAACTCGAGGGCAGCTTTCTCTCAGAGGTGCTTGCAGCGATTACCGAGGGACACTGAGACACAGGGGCCTCAGGCAGGGTTGACGGGAAGCCAAGACTGTCTGCTCAGCCCTGAGACTCCGCCCCATCCAAGCTGAGCACAGAGGCTTTTGCAATTTTGCAAGTCTGGTCCCATAAGGCTGTCTCAAGCACAGAAGGTCTCCCGGCATAGACACAGCTGATACTCACAACCAATTGGCCTGAGGGTCAATTCCTCACAGTGATACCAACAACAATCAAGACTTAACTACAACAAGGCTGTACACACAGTCCACAAAGGGGTGCACCAAGAGTGTCCACCTCAGGTAATTGGGGAGGCCGACCCACTGGGCCATATAGAACACCTAGCACACAAAGCTACCCTACCAACTCAGGGAAGCAGTGAAAATGAGGAGACAAAGAAACAGATCACAAACGAAAGAAAAGGAGGAAAATAAATGACTGGATATAGAATTCAAAACCACGGTTATAAGGTTTTTCAAGAATTTCCAAGAAAAGGCCAATAAATTTAGCAAGACCCTCGAGGATATGAAAAAGGACCAACTAGAAATTAAACATACACTGACTGAAATAAAAAATATTATACAGAGACCCAACAGCAAACTAGAGGAACGCAAGAATCAAGTCAAAGATTTGAAATACAAAGAAGCAAAAAACACCCAACTGGAAAAGAAAAAAGAATCCAAAAAGTTGAAGATAGTGTAAGAAGCCTCTGGGACAACTTCAAGCGTACCAACATCAGAGTTCTGGGGGTTCCAGAAGAAGAGAGAGAGCAAGATACTGAAAACCTATTTGAAGAAATAATGACTGAAAACTTCCCCCACCTGGTGAAAGAAATAGACTTACAAGTCCAGGAAGCGCACAGAACTACAACCAAAAGGAATCCAAAGAGGACCACACCAAGACACATCATAATTAAAATGCCAAGAGCAAAAGACAAAGAGAGAATATTAAAAGCAGTAAGAGAAAAACAGTTAATTACCTACAAGGGAGCACCCATACGATTGTCAGCTGATTTCTCAACAGAAACTATGCACGTCAGATAGGAGTGGCAAGAAATATTCAAAGTGATGAATAGCAAGAACCTACAACCAAGATTACTCTACCCAGCAAAGTTATCATTCAGAATTGAAGGTCAGATAAAGAGCTTCACAAATAAGAAAAAGCTAAAGGAGTTCATCACCACCAAACCATTATGAAATGCTGAAAGGTATTCTTTAAGAAGAGGAAGAAGAAAAAAGTAAAGATAAAAATTATGAACAACAAAGTGACAACAAATACATATCTATCAACAAGTGAACCTAAAAATCTGATGAACAGAATAAACTGGTGAATATAATAGAATCAGGGGCATAGAAAGGGAGTGGACTGATAATTCTCAGGGGGAAAGGGGTATGGGGGGTGCAGGAAGAAACTGGACAAAAATCGTACACCTATGGATGAGGACAGTGCGGGGGAGGTAAGGGCAGAGGGCGGGGTGGGAACTGGGTGGAGGGGAGCTATGGGAGGAAAAAGGAGAAACAATTGTAATAATCTGAACAATAAAGATTTATTAAATTAAAAAAATAGAATTTCCATATGACTCAAAGAAAATGAAAACACCAATTCAAATATATATATATATCCCATGTTAATTGCAGCATTATTTACAGTAGCCAAGATATATAAACATCAATGGATGAATAGATGAAGAAAAGTCCACACAATGGAATATTATTCAGCCATACAAAAAGAATAAAGTCTTGCCATTTGTGATCACATTGATGAACCTGGAGAGCATTATGGTTGGTGAAATAAGTCAGACTAAGAAAGGAAAATACTGTATGATCTCACTTATATGTGGAATCTTAAAAACAAAAACAAAAACACCAATCTCATAGATACAGAGAACAGATTGGTGGTTGCCAGAAGCAGAGAGAAATGGGTGAAGGGAGTCAAAAGGTATAAACTTCCAGTTATAAAATAAGATCTGGGGATGTGATGTACAGCATAGTGACTACAGTCAGTGATACCATATTGCAGATTTGAAAGTTGCTAAGAGAGTGAATCTTAAAAGTTCTCATCACAAAGTGGGGGGAAATTCTGTGTCCATGTATGGTGGCAGATGTTAAGGAGATTCATTGTGGTGATCACTACTCAATATATAGAAATGTTGAATCATTATGTTGTTCACCTGACTAATGTATATTAGTTAACCTCAGTTTTAAAAAAAATTACCAAACAATTTACCATCTGATATACACAGAGCACCATGTCAGGCACTTGCATGCAATAGTTTAGAGGTGATGATGGTCAGGTTCACCAGTGTTTGGAATATAAGCACAAAGTAACTGAAGGAGACAGGTGACAGCAGTCGCACAGAAGACGGAGCTCTGCCCCAGCCCCTATTCTGGGGCTTCCTGTGGAGTTGGCCATTGAGCTAGATTCTGAAGGGTCAGAAGGAGTTGGCACTGATAGCAGGGTGGGGTGAGGAATGCTGAGTAGCAGAAGTCTGGACCTTCATCCTGAGGCTAGTTGTTCCCTGTTCTGTTTGAGAATTACTCTGCTAAAGAATCCAGAAGCAGAATGGTCGTTTAGTCCCTCACTAGATCTTTTTGGATAGGTGTCCAAATGTCTTTCCTTTTTGTATTATTGTATTAAAATAGCATTTTAAAAGACTCTAACCTTGCCCTAGCCAGTTTGGCTCAATGGATAGAGCGTTGGCCCTGAAGGGTCCTGGGTTTGATTTTGGTCAAAGGCACGTACCTCAGTTGCAGGCTCAATTCCTGGCCCTGGTTGGGGTGCATGTAGGAGGCAACCAATCGATGTGTCTCTTGCATCAATGTTTCTCTCTCTCTCTCTCTTTCTCTCTGTCCCCCCACTCCCCCACCTTCTTCTATCTCTAAAAATCAATGGAAAAATATGCTCAGGTGAGGATTAACAAAAATAAAAATAAAATGAAAGGATCTAACCTCTTCCATGATAAAACCACTAAGAATATAGGATTTCTATGTCATTTAGACAATTAAAATTAAAACTAAAGTACCCCAAAAAAGCTACTTAGATTTTTTTAAAGAGTTAATTTTTATTATAAATGATACTTGACATAATCTAAAAGCCAAAATTTATCTGATTTATAAAGTATGTTGATAAGATGCAGTGGCCTTTGGTGAAGTAATTGATATCTTTAATGTTTTTATCTGGTTTTGTTTTCCTTTGGAACCAGGTTATTCAGAGAATATTCTACACAGTGAACAGATCTTGGAGTGGGAAAATTACTTCGACAGAGATAAGAAAAAGCAACTTTTTGCAAGTATGCCTCTCACTGAAATTCACATATAAGGAACAATTTAAATAATATTTTTACTTCATTTAACAAATATTTGAGTACTCATTGTATGTGAAGGTCTGTCACTACTTTCAGTCATTAAGCATTTATCAGATAACTGAGATGTGTTGGGAGGAACAAAGATGAATAATAAGGGATTTTTACATCAACACATGCACTGCAGAGCAAAAGAGAAAGTGCACTGCCCTAGTTGGTTTGGCTCAGTGAATAAAGTGTCACCCTACCGACTGTAAGGGTCCCGGGTTCAATTCCAGTCAAGGGCAAATGCCTGGTTGTGGGTTCGATCCCCAGTAGCGGGGGTGCAGGAATCAGCCAATCAATGATTCTCTATCATCATTGATGTTTCTATCTCTCTCTCCCTCTCCCTTCCTCTCAGAATCATTAAAAATATACAGTATTAAAAAAAAGAGAGAAAGTGCACTGCCACACCTGACTTGAAAAATTCCACAGAAAAGTATAATAAATATGCAAAGAAGACCACAGAAGGACTGGCATGTGATCTTGACCTTGGAGATATCAGGAGTTTACCAAGATAGAAATTAGAAGAAAAGGGTATTCCAGATAAAGGAAGCAGCATAAGCAAGGCCCAGAAGCATGAAAGTGTCACGTTCAGGAACTACAGGACAGTCTTAAGTGGCCAAAGGCTCCACAGAGAGTGACCAGTGATAAGGCTTGAGGGGTGAGATGGAGTGGGGTTGGGAAGGGCCTTGCAAAAGAAATAGAAGAATTTCAACTTGATCGTTTCAACAATGACTCTTTGTCCAGCTCCTGCTGGAGAAAAGTACTAAAAATTCCTTCTAACAAAGAGTGCATTTTATTCAATTATTTTATTTATTTTATGAGAAAGTACTGACCACTAGTGGGAGCCTTTTACCGAGATAATCTTCATGCTGGATTGTTCAAGCCTCTGTTATCCTGAAGAAGGTGAAATTGTTTGCACTTGGAAATAAATGAAATATTTCATTTTAAATGAATTATACTAAAAGTAGTTTAGGCTAAGACGACCTTATTTAATGTATTTTTTTTTTTACTTTATCTGGGACAAGGTAATGTAGACTTGGCAAAATTAGCAGCCCATAATAGATATACAAACTTTTTGTATTCTAAAATGAACAGTAATCATCAGTTATTATTAATATCTATTGCATACCTTGTGTATGCCTGGGCTCTCAGAAGGTGATATGAATTGGGTTTAGATGGCAATAATTCCCTAAAAGAGGCCTTACACCTCACATTCCTGAAGCATATTAGAGTTTGTAGTTTCTGAATCATTATAGTCCTTTTTTAAAACTTGATAAAATGTGAGGCCCAAATATGATTGAATGACTTAGATAAGATCAAACAGCAAGTAAGTGGCTGAATAAGAACTAGAACTCGTGTTGTGCTTCCTAGAGTATGACTTATTCTCCTATTTTCTTCCTTACCCCTCTCCTTAGCCTTCCTCTTACACATGAATATATGCTCATAAAATCTCTATATATAAAAAGCCAGCGTCCGTAACGGCCATAACAACCTTAATGACCCGTTGCTTTGACGCCCACTGTGACCAGCAAACTGGCCCCATCAGGGGGTGGGGCTGGCCGGCCAACCTCATGGCCCCTCCCCCCTGCTGGCCTGCCCCTGATCAGACTCTTCCACCCCGATCAAGAGCTGGCTGCCAGACAAACGCCCTCTCCTTCCCCCTGGCCAGCCCTGCCCCCGATCAGCCCGCCCCACCATAATAGGCCCACAGCCCCTTCCCCTGGCTGGCCACGCCCCGATGGACCCCCACCACTCTAATAGGCTGGCAGACCTCCCCCCAGCTGACCCCGCCCCTGATCACCCCCCCACCCCAATAGGGGGTGGGGCCGGCCCACCAACTTCCTGCGGCCCCTCCGCCCACCCGGCCTCATCCCAGATTGTCCCTCCCCACCCCATCAGGGGCTGGGCTGGCCGACCAACCACCCATGGCCCCTCCCCCAGGCCACTGGCCCCCAATCGGCACCCCCACCTCATTTGGGGGCTGGGCTGGCAGGTCCATAGCCCCTCCCCATGGCTGGCCCTGCCCCCAATCGGCCCCCCAACCCCAATCGGGGTGGGGCCTGCAGGCCAATCGCCTACAACCCCTTCCCCCAGCCAGCCTGACTCTGACTGGGCCCTGATAGGGGCAGGCTGGCCAGCCAACCTCCTGCCATCTCCTCCTCCAGCCCCGATCTGCCCCAATTGGGACTGGGCCGGCCGGACTCCACCCGTGCACAAATGGGTGCACTGGGCCTCTGGTATTCTAATAACATGAAATTATCTAGAATAATAATCTGAAGTCACTATTTATCTCATTACCCTGCCATTTCACCCCCTTTTCCCTAGAGGGAACCCATTTATCTGTGGTTTTATTCATATATAGAGAGAGACATATATGTAATATATGGTTTTATATGGCTGATTTTTTTAGTTTTGGGGGGTTTTTTTTAGTGTTTCATTTTTTAATTGAATTTATTAGGGTGACATTGATTAATAAAACCATACAGGTTTCACCCTGGCCAGTATTACTCATTGGTTAGAGCGTTGGCCTGAGCACTGAAGGGTCTCAAGTTTGACTCCCTGTCTAGGGCACATACCTGGGTTGCTGGTTCTATCCCCAGCCATGGTCTGGGCAAGTTCAGAAGGCAACCAATCAATGTGTCTCTCCTACATCTCTCTCTCTCTCCCTCCCTCCCTCCCTCCCTTCCACTCTATCTAAATATCAATGGGAAAAATATCCTCAGGTGAAGACTTAAAAAAAGAAAAGAAAAACCCTATATGTGGATGCCCACTCTTCATAATAGAATAGATGTCGTTGCATAACTGAAAAGTTAAAAGCATGTCAGTATGTGGCCATGTAACTAAGCCTGTTGTTTAATTGCTCTGTGCTTGTTGGTCTGGGGGCCTCGGAGAGGCTGCAGTCCCCTTGGTGATGATCCTTCCCTTTTCTTGCTTTTAAATCCTCCACAGCATCTAACCCTTCGCTAAGCATATTACAGAGCTCATTAACACATTACGGAAAGATTCTCAGGTTTTCTGTTCTAAGGCTTGTGGCCAATCACAAGAATTCTTTAAAAAGATATTAGCTTGTAAGAACATGTAATAAATAACTTCAAAATGCAATGGGTATTTAACTTTAAAGCGTGCCTTTAACATTTATGTAAAACGTTTTTTGTAATTGTTCAATAGAAACTTATCTGGCCACTGGGTAAAGCTAGCAATAAAACTACTGGTCCGAAATGTGTTAATACTTATAGATTGATCAGGAGATTAAAGGGAGAGTGAGGTTACCTATTAAAGTTCCTGATTTGATACTAAAACCAAGTTTTTAAATCCAATTTAAAAGAAAAATTTACTAGATTCTATATAATGCCCAAAGCTGGGTTTTCATAATTTTAAAATAAATTTTCTTTATTCATACCATTTCAGACTCTAGCGCTTTTGGAAGAAGAGGAAGATATAAACCAAATCACAGACTACTTTTCCTATGAACATTTTTATGTTATTTATTGTAAATTCTGGGAACTAGATAGTGATCATGACCTCTACATCAGCCAGGCCGATCTGTCTCGATACAATGACCAGGGTGAGTTTCTATAGATGTTGAGACTTAACTGTTTTGAAGAAGGCAAGAGTTACATAGATTGTCCCCCCTCATTATGGAGAATTTGTTTTTTAACATAAAGGGCCAAGAATTTTAAAGTGGGAATAAGTGAAAATACTAATTTTTTATTTAGAAGCCAGGTGTAGAAGGGGTTTGGAGGTAAGTAAGCAATTACAGTCTTAGTTTTGATGAATTGGAGAGCCTGTGATGTTTCTTTTCTGATTATGAATTTAATTGAAGTTTATTTGAAAGAGAATATGTATATTCCTTTATAAATTTCTCATTTTATAGTATTTATACACACCCATGGATAAAAATAATGTTTCGAAGGACTCTTATAAAAACTTACTTTTAAAAGGAATTTAGTTCAGAAAATATATTTTTTTGCAAATGAATTTTTTGTGCTTTCTTTTGTCAGAAAACAAAAAATTATATATCACATACTCCTTTTTGCTTCATTTTTAGCAGTAGAAAACTTAGAACCGACTGACTTAATATTTTTAACCAAGATACAGTGGTTCATTCTTCTCTCATAAGATTGTCCCTGTTCAGTTCTCACATGTCTCCTCAGGCACTGTTGATTTTTCTTAAATCAACCTTAAAAGCCTTTTAGATGCAGCAGAGTACAAATCTTAAATAAATGCATTGAATTTTGCTTCTGCTATTTGGCATGTCTGTATACATCTTAAAAAAGATTCATTCTACTAGCATATGATATTAAGTTTCATGTAACTTTCATATTTAAGAAACAGAGTTCTACCTCTCAGATTCTCAGGTGCCAATTAGGCATGAAGAGGAAAATACTCAAATGTACTTATTTGATAAACATTTTAGTACTACTTCTTCAAGTACTCATAGCCTTCCTGTCACCAAAAAAATGGACCTTATTCATCGGGTCAGCTTTATTAGCGATGCACCTTCTAATTACCAGTGGCAGGTCATCTGTAGAATATGAGCCAGCCACTAGAGGTCATGAAAAAGCCTATGGGCTCTAAAGCACCATCTCTGACATAACCATAATACTCATTACATCCCAAAATAGTGTATATCTACACATAGCAACTCAGTCATGTTGAAGAGATGAAGTCTAAAAAAACAGGCATCTGGACCTCCATAATGAATGGGCCACTGAAACCACATAATTGCCCACTCACTGACCTGTTCTTAATTTGACAACATGATCTTCAGTTTTAGAGGGCTAAATCTTCCAAATCTTAAAAAAAAAAAAGACTTTCAAAAAATACTTTAGCTTTGGAATTAAATATTCTTGCCTTTCCTATACAACCCTCTTTTGTTCTATCTAGTTCAAATTACTAACTCAATAAACCAATGCTCAACAAGTCTAGAGGGTCCTTATATAAGCTTCAGTACATGGTCAGACATGACTGTACTGACATCCATAGTCTCAACATTCTTTAGCCAAACTAATTTACCTTTATGCTGATTGTACCTAAGTTTATGCTAGATGCTGCTAGCTGCTAGCTCTCTAATTTCAGACCTTATCATTGGTTCTGAAATTTTAGTGTGCTTGCCATTGTCTGGGGCACTTGTTAAAAGAAGAGATAGGTCCATATCCCTAGGTCTGATATCCATTGTCATCTTCTTTTTAAAAAACTAATGTTTTGGGGTGTTTTTGAACCCACAATGAGGTATGCTATTCTAGACTCCAGGATCTATCATCAAAAGCAACATACTGTCTCAAGATATACTTGTCGCTCTCTTTGAATAAACTTACTGATGGAATTTCTAAAAAGTATACATTAAACCATGTTATACCCTGGACTTTTATAGAATGAGAATATAAGAAATATATGTTTATGGTATCTTTTGGTATATTTTATAAAACTCTACTTAAAAGCATTCTCCTTTTTTTACTAAACATCCCTTATATTAGGAGTCAATGATCAATCAGTTCCTCCTTGAAATGAATGCTAGGATAAGATTTGTCTTGTTTTAAAGGAAAAGTTGTCTTGTCTTATTAGATAAAATGACCAATACATTTTTGTCTTAGTTGTCAGGATGTCCAAAACTAACTTGGTGTTCAACTATATAAATATATCCTAGCTGTCAGGCACATCCATTTGCTTCTTATTTTTTAAAATGATTGATTGGATGATTGATTGATTGATTTGTTGATTAAGCCACCTCATATTCTTATTTTTTAAAAGTACAAATTAGGCATAAGTAAAATTTTAACTACTCCTGTTCTGTTGTGGAAGATTATTATGTTTTAGCTTGTAACTACTAAAAATAAATTTTCCAAAAGTACTACTTTTATGGAGCATGTTTGTAACTAACTTTGTACTTTCTTACTTATATTTAGCTTCGTCAAACAGAATTATTGAAAGGATATTCTCTGGGGCAGTAACAAGGTAAGAAAATTTTCTGAAAATAAAAAATGAACTACAAGTGCCCTGGCCACTGTGGCTCTGCCAGTGTGTTGTCCCGTACACCAGAAGGTGACAGGTTCAATTCCTGGTCAGGGCTTGTAAGGAAGGCAACTGATCGATGTTTCACTCTCACATCAATGTTTCTCTTTTCTTCTCTCTCTCAAATAAATAAAAACATATCCTCCAATGAGGATTTTTTTTTTAAAAATGAACTACAAGTAAAACTGTAACAAGACTTCCTCCAATATATACAGTCATGGCTTCATATAAGACAGTATTAATTTATTTTATTTTATTTTATTTTATTTTATTTTATTATTTTATTTTATTTTATTGTTTAAGGTATTACAAATGGTAGTACATATGTCTTTCCCCCCCCCCCCCCCCCACTGACCTTCCCCCGGCCTCCCCTATCCCCTAGCACTTGCCCTCGTCCCCCCGCCCCCAGTGTCTTGAGTCTGTTGGTTGTGCTTATATGCATACATACAAGTCCTTCGGTTGATCTCTTACCCCCCCCCAAAACCTCCTCTATTTTCCCGCTGTAGTTTGACAGTCTGTTCGATGCTTCTTTGCCTCTGTCTTTTTTTGTTCGATGGTTTGTAATGTTCTTTATTATCCATAATTCTGTGAGAGCATGTGGTATTTATCTTTCACTGACTGGCTTATTTCGCTTAGCATAATGCTCTCCAGATCCATCCATGCTATTGCAAATGGTAAGAATTCCTTCTTTTTACAGCAGCATAGTATTCCATTGTGTAGATGTACCACAGTTTTCTAATCCATTCATCTGCTGATGGGCATTTAGACTGTTTCCAAATCTTAGCTATTATAAATTGCACTGCTATGAACATAGGTGTGCATATATCCTTTCTGATTGGTGTTACTGTTTTCTTGGGGTATATTCCTAGAAGTGGTATTACTGGGTCAAATGGCAGTTCCATTTTTAGTTTTTTGAGGAAACGCCATACTGTTTTCCACAGTGGCTGCGCACCAGTCTGCATTCCCACCAGCAGTGAAGAAGGGTTCCTTTTTCTCCGCATCCTCTCCAGCACTTGTCATTTTTTGATTTGTTGATAGCTGTTCTGACAGGTGTGAGATGGTACCTCATTGTTGTTTTGATTTGCATCTCTCGGATGATTAGTGACTTTGAGCATGTTTTCATATGTCTCTTGGCTTTCTGAATGTCCTCTTTTGAAAAGTGTCTATTTAGGTCCTTTGCCCATTTTTTTAATTTATTTTTTAATTAAGGTATTATATGTGTACATATCTTACCATTGTCCCCCCCCACCCCACACCCATACTCGCCTTCACCCCCCAGAGTTTTGCGTCCATTGGTTATGCTTATATGCATGCATACAAGTCCTTCGATTGATCTCTTATCTCCCCCACCTCTCCCTAACCTTCCCCTTGTAATCCTTTGCCCATTTTTTGATTTGGATTGTTTATCTTCCTTTTGTTAAGTTGTATGAGTTCCTTGTAAATGTTTGAGATTAAATCCTTATCGGAGGTAACATTGGCAAATATGTTCTCCCATGCAGTGGGCTCTCTTGTTGTTTTGTTGATGGTTTCTTTTGCTGTATAGAAGCTTTTTATTTTGATGTAGTCCCATTTATTTATTTTCTCTTTAGTTTCCATTGCCCTAAGAGCTGTATCAGTGAAGATATTGCTACGACAGATGTCTGCTATTTTGTTGCCTATGGCTTCTCCTAAGATTTTTATGGTTTCCCATCTTATGTTTAAGTCCTTTATCCATTTTGAGTTTATTTTTGTGTATGGTGTAAGTTGGTGGTCTAGTTTCGTTTTTTTTGCAAGTATCTGTCCAGTTTTCCCAACACCATTTATTGAAGAGACTGTCTTGTCTCCATTGTATGCTCTTGCCTCCTTTGTCAAATATTAATTGAGCATACTGGCTTGTGTCAATCTCTGGGTTCTCTGTTCTGTTCCACTGTTCTTGTGCCAGTACCAGGCAGTTTTGAAAACAGTGGCTTTGTAGTATAGCTTGATATCTGGTATTGTGATCCCTCCAACATTGTTCTTCTTTCTCAAGATTGCTGCAGCTATTCGGGGTCTTTTTTTATTCCAGATGAATTTTTGGAGAATTTGTTCTAGGTCTTTGAAGTATGGTGTTGGTATTTTAATGGGGATTGCGTTGAATTTATAGATTGCTTTGGGTAGTATGGACATTTTAATGCTGTTGAGTCTACCAATCTATGAACATGGTATATTCTTCCATTTGTTCATGTCTTCCTCTATCTCTTTTTTTAGCGTCCTAAAATTTTCTGAGTATAGGTCCTTTGTCTCCTTGGTTAAGTTTATTCCTAGGTATCTTAATTTTTTTTGTTGCAATGGTAAATGGGATTGCTTTTTTAATTCCTCTTTCTGTGAGTTCATTATTGGTGTATAGAAAAGCCATAGACTTCTGGGTGTTAATTTTGTATCCTGGTACATTGCCAAATTCATTTATTAAGTCTAGTAGTTTTTTGATGGAGTCTTTAGGGTTTTCTATGTATAGAATCATGTCCTCTGCGAATAAGGACAGTTTTACTTCTTCTTTTCCAATGTGGATGCCTTTTATTTTTTCTTCTTGTCTGATTGCAATGGCTAGTACTTCCAGTACTGTGTCGAAGAGGAGTGGTGAGAGTAGGCATCCCTGTCTTGTTCCTGTTCTTAGGGGAAATGGTTTTAGTTTTTGCCCATTGGGTTGGGTATGATGTTGGCTGTGGGTTTGTCATATACGGCTTTTATTATGTTGAGGTATGATCCTTCTATTCCCATCTTGCTGAGAATTTTTATCAAGAAAGGGTGTTGGATTTTGTCAAATGCTTTTTCTGCATCAATGGATATGATTATATGGTTTTTACCTCTCAGTTTATTTATGTGGTATATCACATTTATTGATTTGCGGATGTTGTACCATCCTTGCATCCCCAGGATAAATCCCTCTTGGTCATGGTGTATGATCTTTCTAATGTAATGCTGGATTCGATTTGCTAGAATTTTGTTGAGGATTTTGGCGTCTATGTTCATGAGGGATATTGGCCTGTAATTCTCTTTCTTTGTATTGTCTTTATCTGGTTTGGGGATTAGGGTAATGCTGGTTTCGTGGAAAGAGCTTGGAAGTGCTCCTTCCTCTTGAATTTTTTTGAATAGTCTGAGGAACATAGGTTTTATTTCTTCTTTGAATGTTTGATAAAACTCCCCGCTGAAGCCGTCTGGTCCAGGGCTTTTTGTTGGAAGTTTTTTTTATTTATTATTATTGCTTTAATTTCCTCCATAGTTATTGGCCTCTTCAGATTTTTTGATTCCTCCTGGTTGAGTTTTAGAAGGTCATATTTTTTTAGGAATATGTCCATTTCTTCTAGGTTGACCAATTTGTTGGAGTAGAGTTGCTCATAGTATTTTTTTATGATTCTTCATATTTCTGTGGGGTCTGTTGTTATTTCACCTTTTTCGTTTCTGATTTTGTTTATTTGAGTCCTCTCTCTTTGCTTCTTAGTGAGCCTGGCTAGAGGTTCATCAATCTTGTTTATCCTTTCAAAGAACCAGCTCTTGGCTTTTGTATTGGTTTTTTGGTCTCTATGTCATTTATTTCCACTCTGATCTTTATTATTTCCTTCCTTCTAATCCCACTGGGCTTTTCTTGTTGCTCTCTTTCTAGTTCTTCAAGTTGCAGAGTTAAATGGTTTATTACCATTTTTTCTTGTTTTTTGAGGTAGGCCTGTAATGCTATGAACTTCCCTCTCAGGACTGCTTTCACTGTGTCCCAAAGATTTTGGATTGTTGTGTTTTCATTGTCGTTTGTTTCCAGGATATATTTTATTTCTTCTTTGATCTCTATGGTAACCCACTCATTGTTTAATAGTGTACTATTCAGCCTCCAAGTGTTTGAATTTTTGTGATTGTTTTTACTGTAATTGATTTCTAATTTTATGCCATTGTGATCTGAGAAGATGCTTGATATGATTTCAATCCTCTTGAATTTGGAGAGACTTTGCCTGTGTCCCAATATGTGGTCTATCTTTGAAAATGTCCCATTTGCGCTTGAGAAGAATGTATATTCTGTAGTTTTCGGGTGGAATGTTCTAAAGATGTCAATTAAGTCCATCTGATCTAGTGAGTCGTTTAACATTGATGTTTCTTTGCTAATTTTTTGTCTAGAGGATTTATCCGGTGATGTTAATGGGGTATTAAAGTCTCCTACTATGATTGTATTGCTGTCAATCTCTCCCCTGATATCTTCCAGTAGTTGTTTTATGTATTTGGGTGCACCTGCATTGGGTGCATACATGTTTACCAGAGTTATATCCTCTTGTTGTATCGATCACTTTAGAATTATAAAGTGGCCTTTATTGTCTCTTGTTGTGGTCTTCACTTTGAGGTCTATTTTATCAGGTATAAGTATTGCTACCCCAGCTTTTTTTTCATTTCCATTTGCCTGATAGATATTTTTCCATCCCTTCACTTTCAGTCTGTGTGAGTCCCTTGTTCTGAGGTTGGTCTCCTGTAGACAGCATATATATGGGTTATGTTTTCTTATCCATTCAGCCACTCGATGTCTTTTGATTGGAGCATTTAATCCATTTACATTTAATGTTGTTATTTTTTAAAATTTTTCTTTATTGATTGTGGTATTACATATGTGTCCTTATTCCCCCATTATCCCCCAGCCCCCCCCCATTCATGCCCTTACCCCCCTATTGTCTGTGTCCATTGATTAGGTTTATATGCATGCATATAAGTCCTTTGGTTGATCTCTCCCCCTTACCCCCACCCTCCACTACCTTCTCTGAGGTTTGAGGTTCTGATCAATGTTTCTCTGCCTCTGGATCTGTTTTTGTTCATCAGTTTATGTTGTACATTATATTCCATAAATGAGTGAGATCATGTGATATTTATCTTTCTCTGCCTGGCTTATTTCACTTAGCATAATGCTCTCCACAATGTTATTATTGATAGGTACTTGTTTGTATCCATTTCTGTACTTTATGCCTGTGTTCCTTCCTCCCTTTCTGTTTCTTCTTTTTACAGCATTCCCTTTAGCATTTCTTGCATTGCTGGCTTGGTAGTGACAAACTCCCTTAGCCTTTTTTTGTCTGCAGAGCTTCTGATTTCCCCTTCAATTTTGATTGATATTCATGCTGGATAGAGTATTCTTGGATTCAGTCCTTTGCTTTGCATCACTTTGTATACCTCCTTCCATTCCCTTCTAGCTTGATGTTTCTGTTGAGAAATCACTTGATAATCTGATGGGGGATCCTTTGTAGGTAACTCTCTGTCTCTCTCTTGCAGCCTTTAAGATTCTCTCTTTGTCGTTAACATTTGCCATTGTAATTATGACATGTCTTGGTGTGGGTCTTTTGGGATTCATCTTGCTTGGGACGCTCTGTACTTGTATAACTTTTTTCTTCCCCATATCCAGGAAGTTTTCTGTCATTATTTCTTCAAATAGATTTTCTAATCCTTGCTGCTCCTCTTGTCCTTCTGGCAGCTCTATTATATGTATGTTACTTCGTTTTGCATTGTCCCAAAGTTCCCTTAGGCTCTCCTCCTGCTTTTTAATTTTTTTCTCCAGTTGCTATTCAGATTGAGCTTGTTTCTCTAACTTATCATCTAACTCACTAATTCGGTCCTCTGCTTCTTCTAGTCTACTGTTGAAACCTTCCATGGTGTTTTTGATTGTAGCTATATCACTTTTGATTTCTTCCTGATTTTTGCATAGGTTGTTGATTTTCTCATCCATCCGGTGTATGAACTGTATGACCATTACTCTGAATTCTTTTTCGGTCATGTTGCATGCTTCCGTTTCACTAATTTCCTTTCTTGGTGACTCCTCATTTTCTTTCCTCTGGGGATTGTGTCGTCTCCCCATTCTGACTATCACCAGAAGGTTCAAACGTCGAGTTGTGTGGGCCTGGGCTGTGTGCAGTGGGAGCTTCGCACCACCTGAGTGTCACTGAAGAGCTCCGACACCAAGACTTGTGGCTGCCATGGGTTGGTGGGAGCCACGTTCGCCCAGGATCAGAGTCACCGGCGCTCAGTGTGGCCTCGTGCGCACACCTAGAATCAGAGACTCCGCCTGCGCCTTGCTGAAACAGAGACCCTGCTGGCATGTGCCAAAAATCAGAGTCCCCTAGCACATGCCAGGAGTCAGAGTTCCCCTGTGCCCACACCAAGAATCAAGTATCAGAGTCTCTGTTGCTTGGTGTGGCCTCGCACCAAGAATCAGGGTCCCTGTGTATGCATGCGCCAAGAATTGGAGTCACTGGCTCTTAGTGTGAATGCACTGGGAATCAGGGGTCCCAGGCACACGCGATTAGACACAGATTCAAGTCACTGATGCTCAGTGCTGCCTCTCGCCCGGAGAATCAGGGTCCTGGTCAGTTTGGAGGACAAGTTGCACAGTAGCACTGGGTCAGCAGGAGGTCCACTCCTGCACTGCGGAAAACAGACTTCCGTGTGCGTTTGCCCAGAATCGAAGTCAGGTGGCACTGCGCCCTGTGTGAGTGTGGGGTTTGGTCACCCAATTGCATTGCAGGGAACAGATTCCCAGTGTCCACGCGCTCCCAGGCTCAAATTGCTGTATCTGCGCTGTAGCCTGTGCAAGGGGCGGGTCTAGCAGATCCTGTGGTACAGCCGCGAGCCTGCGGAAGGGGGATGGGCTCTTGACTCACAGAAATCTGCAGTGGGATGTCTGGATTCTTGGTTTCTGTGGGTCTGCACCTGTGGTCGCAGGTCTCTGTCCCCGGTTTGCATCTGAGACCAGACTGGGTGGTGCTGAGGCCAGGATCCTGGTCTCAAGCAGCTCTGTTTTTCTTTTTTTTTCCTTTTTTTAACATATATTTTATTGATTTTTTACAGAGAGGAAGAGAGAGGGATAGAGAGTTAGAAACATCGATGATAGAGAAACACCGATCAGCTGCCTCTTGCACAACCCCTACTGGGGATGTGCCTGCAACCAAAGTCCATGCCCTTGACTGGAATCAAACCTGGGACCTTTCAGTCCGCAGGCCGACGCTCTATCCACTGAGCCAAACCGGTTTCGGCGTGCAGCTCTGTTTTTCAAGATGGCATGGTCTCTGAGCCTGCGCTGGCCGCCCCCCGAGTGTCCACGGTGGCAGCAGGGCTCCGCCGTGTAAGACAGCCCGGTTTGGCAGCCCCTTGGAAGACCTGCAGGATCTAGCTGTTCCAAGCTCATACACACACACACCACACATGTCCACACATTCCTCTATCACTCCCTCACTCTCTCATACTCTCTCCCTCCCTACCTTCCTGCCGGTCGCCATCTTCCTATCTCCGACAGTATTAATTTTTTAATATATGAGCATTAGGCCTTTATCTAAATGTAGGTAGCAGTATTGATCCTGGTGATTATTTTTTTAAGTTTAACTTAATTTTCAAAGTAAGAAATTACTTTATTTGTCTACCATCCTACTAAATTTATTTGAGTAATTGCTCAGGAAACTAAAAGCTTGTGTTTTGTTTTCCTTTCTCAGGGGAAAAACAGTACAGAAAGAGGGAAGAATGAGCTATGCAGATTTTGTTTGGTTCTTGATATCAGAGGAAGATAAAAGGAACCCCACCAGGTATGACTTCTAAGTTTCCTTTGTCAAAACAGGAATAAACCTTGAAAAAGTCATGATGTATACCTAGTCAATGCCAACTCAGCCCCAAGGTGCCGAGATGGATTAGACTTGGTAATAAAAGCCTCTCAGACTGAATCCAGAGTCTCACAACATATCAAGAAAAGTGCTGTTATCCCCAGAAACAACGGTGAAGTGACATGTGAGCTATCCTGAGGGATGAATAGGACTAGCAAGCACTTATATGGAATGTGGGAATAGATACTGTGAATTTCATTTGTTTTATGATCTTTACTAGAGGCCCAGTGCACAAAATTCATGCATGGGGCGGGGGGTGTCCCTCAGCCTGGCCTGCACCCTCTCCAATCTGGGACCCCTTGGGGGATGTCCAACTGCCGGTTACGGACATCTCTCTCGCAATCCAGGACCACTGGCTCCTAACCACTCACCTGCCTGCCTGCCTAATGCTCCTAACTTCCCTCCCCTGCTGGCCTGGTCGCCCCCAACGGCCCTCTCCTGCTGGCCTGATCACCCCTAACTGCCTCTACCTCAGCCCCCACCACCATGGCTTTGTCCGGAAGGAAGTCGGACATCCAGAAGATGGCCGGTCGACCTGGTCTAATTAGCATATTACCCTTTTATTAGTATAGATAGATTATATAGGATAGGATTGCTTAAATGGTTGGGGGGAAAGCCTTTTTCAGTAGGAGGAGATACTCTTGGCAGACAAAAATACATAACCCCTATATCTGGACTGATAGCCAGCCATATGCACTATACTGCCAAACCGATTATTAAAAAACTAGAGACCCGGTGCATGACATTCATGCACTGGGGGCGGGGGGTCCCCCTCAGCCCAGCCTGCCCCTGGGGAGTAGTGGGCCTAAGCCAGCAGTCAGACATCCCCCGAGGGGTCCTCAGTGCTGCCACCGCTGGGCTCACCAACCATGAGCCCAGCTTCTGGCTGAGCGGTGCCCCCCACTGTGGGAGTGTACTGACCACCGGGGGCAGCCCCTGCATTGAGCGTCTGCCCCCTGGTGATCAGTGTGCGTCATAGCAACCGGTCGTTCTGCTCTGCCTCCTAGGCAGCCATTGGCTCCTCGTATTCACCCAGATTTGGTTCTGATTGGTCGGTTTCTATGCCAGTCAGCGTTAAAAGCTCTGCCTCCTAGGCAGCCATTGGCTCCTCTGGGAAATCCAGAACAGCCCCACCTTCCCGTCAGCGCCAGCCCTTCAGTCACGCCCCCAGTCTGCTACCGGATGTATCTCTGGCAGCTCTGAGAAGCAGCACCTCAGGTCTGTGCTGGTGGCAATTTTGAATTCTCATCCCTGACCTAACCTTCTTACAGTGCAAGCTCCGTGAAGGCAAGCATTTGTCTTGTTCATTCTTAGTTCACTCATAGACTTTACCTGTGTCTATGCATATATGCTAGCACCGCATGGTGACTGGTCAAACGGTCGTTTCGGTCACGGTCACTGCCTTTTTATATATATAGATGGGTTCAGTAGTGAATTGGAGAGGGAAAGAAGAGCAAGTTGTGGATAAAGCCAGTATCACCTTGATACCAAAACTAGACAAACACAAGAAAATAAAACTACAGACTAGCATCTCTCATGAAGATAGACCCAAAATACTAGCAAGTCAAAGTTCAACTTCTCATCTTCTCAGACCCCTCTTCCAGAATCAGCAGATACCCCAAGGGAAAGATTATCTCAAATGCTAGGCTCTTCCTCTCTGGATTTCATTCTAAATCTGGATGCTGTAATTTTTCACTGCCCTATTAACGAATTTTTCCTCTATATTCTCTTAATAGAGAGGACTAAGCCAAAATATTCAGTTCATCATTACCAGAAGCAGATCAAACTTTTCATACCTTGAGATCCATCACTGGATCTCTACTTAGAAAATTTTGTCAAAAGAGGTTATTTTGAACTAAAGTTTTCTTTGTGTCCCTTTTCTGCTTTGTGCCTTTCTCCTGCCTAACAGCTAACATATTCTTGAGGTTTTACTCTTTGTCCGGTAACAAATATTTCATTTGCAGTGGCTTATTTAATCTTCATGTCACTACGGGTTTAGGTCTCATTTGTTCCATTTTATAGTTGAGGAAACAGAAGTTCTGAGAGATTGCACACCTAGTAAGTGACCTAGCTTGGATTCAAATCCAGGTCTGTATGACTCCAAATCCTGGGTTCTTTATCTCTATAATGTATGGCTCGTCATATGAGACAGCATGTTTACATGTCTATCTTCTTCTCAAATAGGCTATGGACTCTCTAAAGGAGAGTTCTTTTGGTGTTCTGAAATTCCTTCTTGCTTAAGAGACTCAAAATGTGGCCAATCATAGAAGAAAGTTACTTCCAATTTTGACTTGTTGATCTTTGTTTCCTTGGTGCCTACTGGCACTTACTAGCCACCCAGTGTATTCGTTCTCAGTGCTTCACTTCACATTGCTTTTCCTAAAGCAGTTTAATGAGCAGAAGACCATTAAACTTCACTTGTAGCATAATGAAGAAAATAGCTCTACATCAAAATCAAAGTCTTATTTTACAAAATGTAGTAGGCAACACTTTACAGAAATCAGGTTTGTGGCTTATGAAAGACATGGGTGGAAAAAACAAGTTTCATGAAAGAAATAATACGTTTCTTTCTCACATTGACGTTTCTCTCTCTCTCTCTCTCTCTCTCTCTCTCTCTCTCTGTCTCTGTCTCTGTCTCTGTCTCTGTCTCTGTCTCTCCCCCTCCCTTCCACTCTATCAATGGAAAAATATCCTCAGGTAAGGGTTAACAAAACAAACAAATTAAAAAAACGATTAAATGTATGAAGGCTCTTAATATTTCTTAAGGCTTACAAATGGGAATTTAATCAAGGGTCTTCAAGAATCTTCTCTTGGGAAGTTTTCCTTTGCCATAATCAGTAGTTCTTTATAGAAAAATATTGTTCCTTGTTACCAGTTAATGCTATTGGCTTCATATTCTGTGATTAATTGATGACATGGCTATACTTGCTACCCTAAGTGACAGTGCTAAATGATGACATAGCCATAATACAGTGTGAATAAACTTCTGGTGAAGATAGCAACTTAACCACATGTAGTACTTTTGGCCTCTTTTTAAATTTCACTTAAATGACAGTAAAGAGAATTTTCTTCAAGGAATATATCCATAACAAAGGACAAAGGAGAAGATATAACAACAATAAACATTTGCGCCCTAGCTGGTTTGGCTCAGTGGCTAGAGTGTCGGCCTATGGACCAAAGGGTCCCGGATTCGATTCCGTCCAAGGCACGTACCTTGGTTACAGGCTTGTCCCTGGCCTGGGCCCTGGTCGGGGTGAGTGCAGGAGGCAACCGATAGATGTACTTCTCTCTGTCTTTCCCTCTCTCTTCCACTCTCCTTAAAAATCAATGGAAAAATATCCTCAGGTGAAGATTAACAACAAAAAGATTTGCAAACTGGAAAGTAAATACACTTAGCAGACTCTTTGAATCCCAAGTCACCAGAGTTAAAGACCAAGAAGTAACTAGATATACCCAGCAAAAACCTCCAAACAGTCAGGACTTGGGGGTATCAAAAACATTGGAAGTGGGGGCAAGGTAAAGATAGAGCCAAAAATCATGAGAGTTTATAGAAAGTTGATCTCTAGAACGTCTCCTCTACCGAGGCAGAAGGCTGTGTGCGTTATTCCCTGGAGAGTATAAAATAGAGGGCCTCTGGACTGGGAGCACTAGGTTCAATTGAAGGTGCGGGTCCACATTGAAAACACATGAAATGAATACATGCATAGTGATTGCTGAGATGCCCAGTCTTCATTCTTCATTCAACTTAAATCTCCTGGCAGAAGACTAAAAGATGTTTTTCTGCAAAATCTGACCAGCCCAAGAATAAAAAGCAGAATATATGACATCAGGTCATCCCCAAGGAAACAATCCAGCCAAATCACTGTACAGTAAAGTACAGTGTCCACAAACGCATAGGTTAGAACTTTCAGCTTTTTAGCATTCACTCTTAAATATTAGCAGTGAACAAAGGATCACTAAATACCTGAGTAAAGCCTCTTACATAAAAGATAGAAATCAAACTAATAGAAGATGGGAAAAGTAACTTAGATGAAGCAGAATTTCAGGGAGAAGAAACCTTCAGCAACAACAATAATGATGACAACTGTTATTGTTTTTTAGTATGTTTTTATTGCTTTTTAGAGAGAGAGGAAGGTAGAGGGATAGAGAGAGAAACATCTATGAGAGAGAAACATTATCAATAGGCTGCCCCTGCACATCCCCTAGTAGGGATCAAGCCACAGCGGGGGCATATACCCTGACCAGGAATCAAACTGGCACCCTCTTGGTTCTTGGGTCGACGCTTAACCGCTGAGCCACCTGCCAGGCAAGACAACTGTTTTGATATCCTCAGGGAGATAAGAGAAATTACATTCACAGAATGATACTTTGTATAAAAGGAACATTTAGGTAGCCAAAAAAGAATTCTGGAAAATCAAAATTATGATAGCAGAAATGGGGGGTAGGGTGGGGAGAGGGGGAAGTTCAGAAGATTAAGTTAAGAAAATCTTCCAGAAAGAAAAAGAAAAAAGAAGCAATAGAAAATAGAGGCAAGATATGAAAATAGAGAAGCAGTCCAAAAAATCTAACATAACTGGAAATTGAAATGTAATATGTGTAATTTTAAAATTTAGCCGTAAGAGACATATCAGCAAGGTAGACAGCATATAAGTTTCCATTGTTCATATCTTCCCAGAAACATCAATTTTAACTATGATGCACAAAAATACCTTCACAAGATATAAGGATTCCAGATGAGAGGCTGCAGCATCCAGATGGAGTACATAAATAAGAAAAAATGCATTGAAGAGGGTAGAAAGGAAAATTATTCCCTAAGTTCAGGCTGCTCAGCATGTGAAAGACACTCTCCCCCTGGGGGAAGGAGAGTAAGTGATACCATAAATACACAGAGGATCACAAGAGATTACTGTGAACATATGTCAGCAAATTGGATATATGTTCATAGTAGAATAGTGAATGAATTCATAGAAACATACAACCTACCAAGACTGAGCATGAAGAAAGAAAATCTGAATAGACCAATAACGAGTAAGGAAATAGATCCCAAAAGAGAAAAGCCCAAGACCTGATGACTTCCCAGGAGAATTCTACCAGTTAAAGAATTAATTCCAATTCTTCTCAAACTTTTCAAAAAATTTTTAAAAGGCGAAACAGCCGAAACTGGTTTAGCTCAGTGGATAGAGCGTCGGCCTGCGGACTCAAGGGTCCCAGGTTCGATTCCGGTCAAGGGCATGTACCTTGGTTGTGGGCACATCCCCAGTAGGGGGTGTGCAAGAGGCAGCTGATTGATGTTTCTCTCTCATCGATGTTTCTAACTCTCTATCCCTCTCTCTTCCTCTCTGTAAAAAATCAATAAAATATATTTTAAAAAAAAATTGGAACAATTCCAAACATTTTATGAAGCCAGCATTACCTTTATACCAAAGCCAAACAAGGACACTACAAGAAAAGAGAACTGCAGGCCAAAATTCTTGATGAACTTACATGCAGAAATCCTCAACAAAATGCTAGCAAACTGAATTCAACAGCACATTAAAATGATCATACACCATGGTCAAGTGGAGTTTATCCCTAGGATGCAAGGATGGTTCAGTACACAATAAATCAATAAATGTCATATAACACATTAGCAAAATGATGGATAAAAATTATATGACCAACTCAGTATTTGTTTTTTGTAAATATTTTTAAAGTATGTTTTTATTGATTTCAGAAAGGAAACGAGAGGGAGATAGAAACATCAATGATGAGAGAGAATCATCAGTCAGCTGCCTCCGCACGACCCCTACTGGGGATTGAGCCTGAAACCCGGGCATGTGCCCTGACCAGGAATCCAACCAGGACCTCCTGGTTCATAGGTCAACACTCAACCACTGAGCCACACCGGCTGAGCAGTGTTTGCTTTTTGTTGCCTTTGCTTTTAGTGTCAGATTTAAAAAATCACTGTTAGGACATATGTCATGGAGCTTATCACCTGTTTTCTTCTAGGATTTTTATGGTTTCAGGTCTTACGTTCATATATTTAATCCATTGAGTTAATTTTTGTGTATGGAGTAAGATAGTAGTCCAGTTTCATTCTTTTGCATGTGGCTGTCCTTTTCCCAACCATTTTTTGAAGAGACTTTCCTTTTCCTCATTGTGTATTCTTGGCTCCTTTGTCATAAATCAGTTGACCATATATGTGTGGGTTTATTTCTGGTCTCTTTATTTTATTCCATTGAACTATGTTTCTGATTTTCTGCCAATACCATACTGTTTTGAATACTAAGCTTTGTAGTGTATTTTGAATTCAGGTAGTTCAATGCCTTCAGCTTTGTTCTTGTTGCTCAAGATTGCTTTGGCTATTCACATTCTTTCGTGGTTCATACTTATTTTAAAACTGGAATTTTGATAGGGATTGCATTGACTCTATAGATTGATTTGAGTAGTATGCACATTTTAACAATATTCCAACAATCCTTGAGCATGGAATATCTTTCCATCTATATGTATCTTCTTTATTTTCTTTCATAACTGCCCTGTAGTTTTCAGTGTACAGATCTTTCACCTCCTTGGCTACATTTATTCCCAGGTATTTTAATTCTTTTTGTTGAAATTATAAAGGGATGTTAATTTCACTTTCTGCTAATTTGTTAATTATAGAAATGCAATAGATTTTTGTAATTGATTTTGAATCCTGCAATTTTACTGAGTTCATTTATGATTTCTAACAATGTTTTAGGATTTTCATCTGCAAATAGTAACAGTTTTACTTCTTCCTTTCCATTTGATGCCTTTTATTTTTCTTCCCTAATTATAATGGCTAGAATTTCGAGTACTGCGTTGAATAAACGTGGTGAGAATGGATACCTTATCTTGTTCCTAATCTCACAGGAAAGCTTTCAGCTTTTCACCACTGAATACGTTAGCTCTGGGTTTCTTATATCTGGCCTTTATTATGTTGAGGTACCTTCCATTTGTGCCCATGTTGTAGAGAGGTTTTTATCATAAATGGATATTGAATTTTGTCAAATGCTTTTTCTGCATCTATTGAGATGACCATACTTTCATTGATTTGTGGTTACCATGAAGTTTACCTATAACAGCTTATATTAAAAACGGTCTATTTCAGTTGATAAGAACTTAAGCTTGAACAATAGTCTAATGCTCTAGATTTTTACTCTCCCCCTTCTGCTTTTTATGTTTTACTAGAGGCCCGATGCATGAAATTGTGTGTGGGGGGGGGGAGTACCTGCACCCTGCGCAATCTGGAACACCTCGTTCCTAACCGCCTGCCCGCCTGCTCAATCCTTACCGCTTGGCTTGCCACTCCTTATTGCCTGCCTGCTGGCTTCTTAGTGCTGCTGCAGAGGCTGGAGTGGCTCCCGCCACCGCCCCTGCACTCACCAGATGTGAGCCCTGCTTCTGACTGAGCAGCGTTCCCACTGTGGGAGCGCACTGACCACCAGGGGGCATCTCCTGCGTTGAGTGTCTGCCCCCTAGTGGTCAGAGCGCATCGTAGCGACTGGTTGTTCTGGTCGTTCCACCGTAATGGTTGCTGGACTTTTGTATATAGAAATGTCACATTTTACATCTTTTTGTTGTATCCCTTAACACATTAAGCGCCAAGCCTGTTTTGTCTTCCTTTCTGTTTAGCCTGTGATATCCGATTTCACCGATATGCTGGTGGCACTAGTGACTCACCGGTCCAGATGGAAACTATAGTGTCAGTCACCGTGACTGACATGGTGCTTAACATGTTAACTAATTATTTTAGTTATATTTTTACTAATTTTGTCTTTTAACGTTTATACTAGCTTTATAAGTGATTCATATACCTTTACCATATGTTTACCTTTACCCGTGAAGTTTATACTTTTATGTTTTCTTGTTATTAATTAGCACCCTTTCTTTTCAGCTTGAAGAAAGTCCCTTTGTTATTTCTTGTAAGGCCAGTTTAGTGGTGATGAACTCTTTAAGCTTTGTTTGTCTAGAAAATTCTCTCTCCTTCAATTCTGATTGACATCTTTGCCAGATAGCTAATGTGGATATTCTTTGTTGGAATTATTTTTCTTATAGCACTTAGAATATATTGTACCACCTTCTGGCCTGCATAGTTTCTGCTGAATAATCTGCTGCTTGTGTTTGGGGGGAGCGGCGGGGTTCTCTTATACATATGAAGTTGTTTTTCCTCTTGCTGCTTTTAAGGTTATCTCCTTGTCTTTAATATTTGACATTTTAATTATAATGTGTCATGGTGTGGGTATTTTGGATTCCTCTTATTTGGAACTCTCTGGGCTTCATGGATCTGGATGTCTGTTTCCTTCTCCGTGTTAGGGAAGTCAGCCATTATTTCTTCAATAAGTTTTCTGCCCCTTTCTCTCTTTCTGCTCCTTCTTGGATCCTGATAATGTGATTGTTTCTCTGATTAATGTTGTGCCTTAAGTTCCTTAAACTATCTTCATTTTTTTTCATTCATTTTTCTCTTTGATGCCAGGCAGGGAAGAAACAAAATACTTTAAGAAAATATCCAAGAACTTAAAGGATACTTGTTTCCAAATTGAGCAGGCTCTCAGCCCAGCAAAATAGGTGAATTAGGCACTTAATAATATTTCAAAATACTAGCCACACAGAGAAACCTCAACAGGCTTCAAAGAAAATAGAAACTAAAAAAAAGACATGTTACAAAGGACCAGGTATCAACATGACTTTAGACTTTGCAACAATAATGGATAGAGGACAGTGGATCAATGCCTTTAAAATTCTGAAGGAAAAGCACCACCAAGCTATAATTCTATAACTAGCCAAAATACCAACCAAGGTAGGGGGCAGATAAAAGGTATTTTCAACTATTATTGGTCTCAAAAAATTTACCTGCCGTGCTACTGAAGGATGTGTTTACACTAAACAAGGAAGTAAACTAAGAATGAGGAAAATGTGAGATACAAGAAACAGGAGAAAGGTGAAAGGAATCCCTAGAATGAAACTGTGAACCAGGCCCTGACATCAGCCAGTTCAAATTAGAGTAGGTCAGAAGGAACCAAGAAACACTTCATCAAGAAAATCCAACTAGTGGGATACATGATGGGACTAATTATGGATATAGAAAACTGGCAGAGATTTTTTTGGGTTAAATTAGTCATACATACACAGAAAACTAAACAGATAAGAGATAAAATATAAAGTTATAAATTCTGAATGTTCAGTAATTTAAAATATTAAGAGATTGGGAAGGGTATGTAGTTAAAGTGGGATGAGTGGTAAAAAAGCTAAAACCTCATCTTTCATAGTGTGAAATTAATATATAGTTCTTAAAACAGAAATGCAAGAGAGGAGCAATATAGGCCTCTTATCCTACATAATAAAATGGTAATATGTAAATTACCATCACTCCGCTACGCCCACGATTGGGCCAGCAGGAGGCGCAGGGGGCGGGACTCAGGGTGGCCGGGGTAGCTGATTGGGCCAGCAGGACGCTGAGCCATGGCTGCCGGAGGCTTTCGGAAGGCCTGGGGCACGGGCGGACAGCCGGCCGGGTCCCCCGCGATCAAAGGCCAAAGCGGGGGACCCGGCCGGCTGTCTGCTCCGGCGCAAGGCCTTTCGAAAGCCTCCGCAGTGCCGGAGGCTTTCGGAAGGCCTGGGGCACCCGCGGACAGCCAGCCCGCTGGTGCACCAGGTGCATGATTGAATCATGCACTGGGCCTCTAGTCTGAAAATAATAAAGATAAAAACCATAATAATCAGTTGTAGAAAGTGGTTGGTTCTGGGGAAGGAAAAATAAAGAATGGGTCTGCCATTTCTCCTTACAATTTTTTTTCTCTTTAAATCTTTATTGTTAAAAGTATTACATATGTCCCCTTTCCCCCCCATTGGTCCCCTCCAGCCCCCCCCCAACCCGCCCCAGGCCTTTAGCATCCTATTGTCTGTGTCCATGGGTTATGCACATATGCATAGAAGGTCTGTGGTTGATTACCTCCCACCCGCCCACCCTCTCCATGTCTCTGGATCCACTCCGTTCATCAGTTTATTTTGTTACTTAGATTCCACTCTCCTTACAAATTTTATAAAACTATTTCTGAGTCTGAACTTTATACACATATGTAACTTTTATTTTTTAATTGAATTTATTGGGGTAAAATTATACAGGTTTCAGGTATACAATTCTACACTATATCATCTGTATATTGTATTGTGAGTTTACCACCCCAAGGCAAGTCTTCTTCTGTCACCATTTATCCCCCTTTTTCCTTCTTCTATCTCCCCCACTCCTCCTCTCTGGCAATCACCATATTGTTGTCTGTGTCCATAAGTCTTTTTTTCTTTGCTTAATTCCTTCACCGTTCTCACGCAGGCCCCCACACCGCTCCTCTCTGACAGCTATTAGTCTGTTCTCTGTATCCATAAGTCTGCCTCCACTTTGTTAGTTTGTTTTGTTCATTAGATTCCACATATAAGTGAAATCATATGGTACTTGTCTTTCTCTGAATGGCTTATTTAACTTAGGATAATACTCTCCAAGTTTATCCATGCTGTTGCAAAAGGTAGGATTTTTTTCATTTTTATAGCTGAGTAGTATTCCATTGTATAAATGTATGACAACTTTTTTACCCACTCATCAATTGATGGACACTTGCACTGTTTCCAAATCTTGGCTATCTAGCCTATATAATAAAGAGGTAATATGCAAATGGTCATTATGCTGTGAAGCGTAACGACCGACCGCGTAACGACCAGATCACTGATCAGCAGGAGGGTGGGGCAGTGGGCGGAGAGCTACAGGAGGGGGCAGGGCAGCAAGCTATGAGGGGGGCGGGGGAGGGGGGCGGTAGGAGCAACAGGAGGGTGGGGCATCGGGCGGAGAGCTATTGGAGGGCGGCAGCGAACTACTGGCACACGGATTCATGCGCAGGGCTACTAGTATATATATAAAAGCTTAGGCGACTGTTACAACCTGTTAACCGAACGACTGGCCGGTAGCTATGATGCGCACTGACCACCAGGGGGCATACGCTCAATGCAGGAGCTACCCCGTTGGTCAGTGCGCTCCCACAGCCAGCCTCCCGCGGCCCCTCTCCCCGGCTGGCTGGCTCCAATTGGCCCTGATGGACCTTGATCACTGGCCAATCCGAGGGACCCCACCTGTACACAAATTCATGCACTGGGCCTCTAGTTGTAAATAATGCTGTAATGAACATAGAGGAGCATATATTCTTTCAAATTAGTATTTCAGGTTTCTTTGAATATATTCCTAGAAGTGGAATTGCTGAATCGAAAAGACAGTTCCATTTTTAATTTTTTTGAGGAAACGCTATACTGTTTTCCACAGTGGCTGCACCAATCTGCATTCCCATCAACAGTGCATGAGAGTTCCCTTTCTCCACATCCTCGTCAACACTTGTTTGTTGATTTTTTTATGATAGCCTTTCTTACAGGCAGGTGTGAGGTGATCGCACACATATGAAACTTTTATTTTATTTATTTTTTTAAATAGATTTTATTGATGTTTTACAGAGAGGAAGGGAGAGGGATAGAGAGTTAGAAACATCGATGAGAGAGAAACATCAATCAGCTGCCTCCTGCACACCTCCTACTGGGGATGTGCCCACAACCAAGGTACATGCCCTTGACCAGAATCGACCTGGGACCTTTCACTCCACAGGCCAACGCTTTATCCACTGAGCCAAATCGGTTAGGGCTGTAACTTATATTTTAAAAGGTGGGCAATAATAAATCTGAATGAATAAAGGACCTTTACAGGCCATTGCTAATGAGTGTCCCTCTCTCCTAGCATCGAGTATTGGTTCCGCTGCATGGATGTGGATGGGGATGGTGTGCTCTCCATGTACGAGCTGGAGTATTTCTATGAGGAGCAGTGTGAACGGATGGAAGCCATGGGCATCGAGCCCTTGCCATTCCATGATTTGCTGTGCCAGATGCTTGACCTGGTGAAGCCAGCCAGTGATGGTAACATTGCGTAAAGTGCCATTTTCACTGTTCACCTATGTAACAGAGTGGGGCATGTAATCCTGATTGTCCTAAATTATTTAACTCTACAGTCTTTCATGCAGGCTTCCAAAATACAGTTTTTAAGTTTCTCCTTTACTATTAATGTGGAACCAACATTTGATGGCAAATCCTGTTTAAGAAATGGGATTTTTTTCCATGGAAACAGAAACTAGTGATTTCAAGGGGCTCGAGGGCGGTAGTAAAAAGAGATGGAGGAGGGACTGCTTGATGAGTATGGAGTTCCCTTTTGAAAGGTGAAGAAAATGTTAAGGAAATCAATCGTGGTGATGGTTACACAACACTGAGTGTACTAAAAGCCACTTAAAATACTTTAAAATAGTGAATTTTATGTAATGTGAATTTTACCTCAAAAAGGAAAGAAATGGGACTTTTATAATAAAACTAGAGGCCCGGTTCATGAAATTCGTGCAAGAGTAGGCCTTCCTTCCCCCAGCTGCTGGCACCAGCTTCCCTCTGGTACCTGGGACCTGGGCTTCCCTCCGGCCGCTGGCAGGCACCCAGGACCCGGGCTTCCCTCCCAGCCCCGGCTTCATCCGGAAGGACATCCGGTCTAATTAGGCCAGATGTCCTTCCAGACGAAGTCGGATAAATGTATACATATAATGTTTACATACACTTTTTAAACTTCAGTAGAAGTTTTTTTCACTTGCCAAAACAGGTCTTGGCATTTACCAGCTCTGTGTTTTTATGTAGGCAAAATAACTCTACGAGATCTTAAGAGATGCAGAATGGCTCACATCTTTTATGACACTTTCTTTAATCTGGAGAAATACTTAGACCATGAACAGAGAGATCCCTTTGCAGTCCAGAAGGTACAGTATAATTTTAACTTTTATTTGAGAGTTGTAATATCAGGGGCTGTGTGCTACAGATAAAAATGGTTTCTGTCTGCAAGAACTTGACATTTAAAGAGGTAACATTTTTTAAAATATATTTTATTGATTTTTTACAGAGAAGAAGGGCGAGGGAGAGTTAGAAACATCGATGAGAGAGAAACATCGATCAGCTGCCTCCTGCACACCCCCTACTGGGGATGTGCCCACAACCAAGGTACATGCCCTTGACCGGAATTGAACCTGGGACCTTTGAGTCCACAGGCCGACGCTCTATCCACTGAGCCAAACCAGTTAGGGCTAAAGAGGTAACATTTAAAACATTTCATCACGCCAAAACTGGTTGGCTCAGTGGATAGAGCGTCGGCCTGTGGACTGAAAGGTCCCAGGTTCGGTTCCGATCAAGGGCATGTACCTTGGTTGCGGGCACATCCCCAGTAGGGGGTGTGCAAAAGGCAGCTGGTCGATGTTTCTCTCTCATCGATGTTTCTAACTCTCTATCCATCTCTCTTCTTCACTGTAATAAATCAATAAAATATATTTTAAAAAATAAAACATTTCATCACATACTGAAAAAGAGAGTATAAAGGACCTAGAGCACATCTCTCCAGACATCTAATCAAGTTTTTAGATAACCTGCATCTGCCTGCCATTGAGTGAATTGTATGGCCCATGTGCATTTACATATATATTAGAAACTAGTTACAAAACAATGTGTTTGAAAAAACGTCTAATTTTAAAAATATATCAAAAGGTACATCTGTATTAGAAAGTATATTGGACTTGATTTAATTGTATCATGCATTTCTGGGATGACCTGGAAATAGCTTTCTCATCATAATGACAACTAGAAGCTCTCTATGATAAACGAACTTCAGATAATGTAGCACTTTTTCAAGTGTTAATGATCACTGTTCATGACTATCAGTTTGAAATCATTCTACACCTAAAACAGAGGAGCACACTTCCCCATACAAAAGCCTATGGACCCTCAGAAAACCTGGACATATGACCCATGTCCAAAAATAAACAAAAATATCACCACTTCCCCTTCAACATTCATTCCCCCGTTTTAAAAGTAAAAATTATGTTAATACAAAAAGACTGTTTCAGTTGAGTCATACGGGAGTACAACAGGAAACTTTTACAGTCTTTTCCTTCTACATTTTGCATAACTTTTTGACCTGAATAGTAGTAAGAATACAAAGATCACCTCCTAAATACAAATACTCATTGCCAATTGTAAGTCTAAAAATGCATGCAAATTTCAGAATGTTAAAAGGTTGGTGTTGGGGTCCCTAAAATGGATTAAGTGTAATAATTAACACATTGTATGATCAATTTTTAGGTATTTGCACACTTCTAGGCATAATTAACCCTACATCCTAGGAAAAGGCTAACTCATTATCATTATAGAAAAACACTAGAGGCCCGGTGCACGAAATTCGTGCACGGAGGGGGGTTGTCCCTCAGCCCAGCCTGTACCCTCTCCAATATGAGACCCCTCGAGGGATGTCTGACTGCCCGTTTAGGCCCAATCCCGGTGGGCAGTCGGATCCCTAAACGGGCAGTCAGACATCCCTCTCACAATCCAGGACTGCTGGCTCCCAACTGCTTGCCTGCCTGCCTTCCTGATTGCCCCTAACTGCTTCTGCCTGCCAGCTTGATCACCCCCTAACCACTCTGCTGCCAGCCTGTTTGCCCCCAACTTCCCTCCTCTGCCAGCCTGGTCACCCCTAACTGCCCTCTCCTGCAGGGTTGATCACCTCCAACTGCCCTCCCTTGCAGGCAGGGTGCCTCCCAACTGCCCTCTCCTGCTGGCCATCTTGTGGTGGCTATCTTGTGTCCACATGGGGGCAGGATCTTTGACCACATGGGGGCAGCTATATTGTGTGTTGCAGTGATGATCAGTCTGCATATTACTCTTTTATTAGATAGGATAGAGGCCTGGTACAGGGGTGGGGGCTAGCTGGTTTGCCCTGAAGGGCGTCCCGGATCAGGTGGGGGTTCCCTTGGGGTGTTGGGCGGCCTGAGCGAGGGGCCTGTGGTGGTTTGCAGGCTGGCCACGCCCCCTGGCAACCCAAGCGGAGGCCCTGGTATCTGGAATTTATTTTCCTTCTACAATTGAAACTTTGTAGCCTGGAGCGGAGCCAAGCCTGGGGCTCCCTCCGAGGCCGGCAGCCATTTGTGTTGGGGTTATAATTGAAACTTTGTTGCCTTAAGCAGGTGGGCCCGGCCAGGGTGTGCAGAAAGCTTTGCTTCCCCTGTTGCTTGTGGCAACCCTGGCCTGCTCTCTCAAGCTCCATTCTGCCATTTGTTTGAATTTGTTTACCTTCTATAATTGAAACTTTGTAGCTTGAGTGGAGGCTTAGGCCTGGCAAGGGCAGGCGGAAACCTTGGCTTCCTCTGTTACCTAGGAAACCTTGCTCTCTGTGGCTGTAGCTATCTTGGTTTGGGTTAATTTGCATACTCGCTCTGATTGGATGGTGGGCGTGTCGGAGGTATGGTCAATTTGCATATTTGTCTATTATTAGATAGGATATTTTACCTGGAATATATAATCCAAGATGCTGTCCATATTATGGAAGGAAAAGAAAATGGCCTTTTCCCCCTTTGTTTCTTTTGTGTTATAAATTTTACTGTTAAATTTTACCTTTAAATTTTACTTTTCTTTATCGGAGGAGCTAATTAAATTTGTTCTGATGTGCAAAAAAAAAAAAATAGTCAGAAAGTGCTCAGTTAAATTCTAGGCACTGTTGAAGAGACACTGGTTATATAGAAATGAAGAAGACTTAGTATATAAAGAATAGGTACATAGAGATGAAAAAGATAGAAGAGTAAGAGGAGGAAACCAAGCATATACAGTATAGCAAAGGAAATGATGTTAGGGAGAAGGGCTGTTTCCAGGAAGACAGCAGAGATGACATGGTATCTGACCTGGATTTTATTTTACGTATTTATTTATTTATTTATAATATATTTTTATTGATTTCAGAGATGAAGGGAGAGGGAGAGATAGATAGAAACATCAATAATGACAGAGAATCATTGATTGGCTGCCTCCTGCACATCCCCCACTGGGGATCAAGCCCACAATCTGGGCATGTGCCCTTGACCAGAATTGAACCTGGGACTCTTCGGTCCGCAGGCCAATACTCTTTCCACTGAGCCAAACTGGCTAGGGCTAACCTGGATTTTTAAAGAAGCAGTAAAAATTTGCCAGAGGAAGGGATTGCATATGCAGGTAGCTCTTGGGCAAAGTGTCAGGGAGGAAGGGTCTAGAAAAAGGTCTCTGATTACAAGGCTAAAGAATGTAGACGTAAAGAATTTAGCTGATGGACAGTTGACTATAATTTTGTGATTGGAGGTGTGGAAAATCACTTTACGAGTATATTACTTTAGCACTTTTTTTAACATGTTGAAACATTTTCTGATAGGTTTTTTTCAGTGATCCATAAACCTATCTCCAGTTCTTTGTCTTTAATTATTTTTCTTTTCTGTGGCGGTACTCTTTGCAATCAGGATGTGGAGAATGACATGCCTGAGCCCTCCGACTGGGACAGGTTTGCTGCTGAGGAGTATGAGACGCTTGTAGCGGAGGAGTCTGCCCAAGCACAGTTCCAGGAAGGGTAAGTGAATCTCCCTGTGTCTTGTGGAACTTTTTAGCAGAGGTAACCATATCAGGAAATACTAAAACCACCTTAAAAAATCAAGCTAGTAATCCTTTCCTATTTTTACAATTTTTGATTATCATAAACATGAGTGATTTTAAACAACTTTAGTTGAGTGAATATTTCCCCCAGCAGTCTTTCTCTTTCCTTCTTAATTTCCTGAAGAGTCTTCTCATGTCCTATTTCCTTTAATGAAGTTGTACCTTTCACTGGAAACTAAGATTGTTGGGCAGTCATACTACTCTGTAAATATGGAAGGAGGCCAGAAGAACTGAAAAGCTTTTTTAAATAATAAAAGATGATCATGTTTAAAACAAATCTTTATCATATATGGTCTTCTGCATTCAACCCTGAACAGGAAATAACTTCTACATAGAATTTGTAATAGTGTATTATCCCATAAAAGGACCATGGTAAGAAATTAAGTCATGAGACTTTCACTGCTTAGAACATTTCATAACTTTATAATTTATTGGCTCTTTCCATCACCTAGGGATTCCTTCTCTAATTCTTCTTTAGTCATTGTTTCTCTAAGGCTCTCAATGAATACTTATTATTAAAATAATGCATTTTTTAATTAGCAGTACACTCATATGATTTAATATTCAAAGAAACAATAGTCGAAAGTTTACTATTCAGTTTTCCTCCCTTAAAACAACCACTGTTATAATTTATTTTGTACCCTTCCAAAAACTCTCTTCCTCACATTCTCACTCTCTGTTGCATATAGGTACATATATGGAGAGATAGATACACGTGTGTGTGTGTGTGTGTGTGTGTAAAAGCAAATGTACATTCTTTTTTTTTTTTTTTCTTACACATATGGTAGCATATTATATCCACAGCTTGGTACCATGCCTTTTCCATACTTACATAAAGTTTCTATTATACAATGCCCTAACTGGTTTGGCTCAGTGAATAGGTTCGGCCTGCAGACTGAAAGGTCCTAGGTTCGATTCCGGTCAAGGGCATGTACCTTGGTTGCAGGCACATCCCCAGTAGGAGGTGTGCAGGAGGCAGCTGACCGATGTTTCTCTCCCATTGATGTTTTTAACTCTCTATCCCTCTCCCTTCCTCTCTGTAAAAAATCAATAAAATATATATTTTTAAAAAGTTTCTATTATACAAGATGAATAAGTTCTAGAGACCTGCTAGTATACAACCTATGGTTAAAAATATGATATTGTACACTTATGAAATATATTAAAAGGATAGAGCTCATGTTAAATGTTCCTACAACACACACACACACAGTCCTAGCTTATTTGGATCAGTGGATAGAGCATTGGCCTGTGGACGGAAGGGTCCGAGGTCCAATTCCGGTCAAGGGCACATGCCTGGGTTGTGGCCTCGATCCCCAGTGTGGTGCATGCAGGAGGCAGTCAATCAATGATTCTCTCTCATCATTGATGTTTCTATCTCTCTCTCCCTCTCCCTTCTCTAAAATCAATAAAAATATATTAAAACACACACAAATACAGGGAAATTTTTGGAGATAATGGATATGCTTAGTACCTTGGTCATAGTAATGACATCACAGATGTAATTATGTCCAAACTCATCAAGAAGTATGCATTAAATATGTAGAATTTTTTTGTATATCACGTAAACCTCAATAAAGCTAAAAACAATAACAGCAAAGATTAGAAGAACAGCATGGAAAAATAAACACTTGTATTTTGTGATCACTGAGATATAAATGAGACTTCACAAATATTTTGGGGGCCATGAGTGTATGAGGAATAAATTACTAAAAGAATAACTGAAGGATGGGGGAAAAAACAAGCCAATAAATTGGAAACTATTTTATAGATATATCTAATCAATGTTTTAAGTTTTTTACAGTTACATAATAGTCTACTGTGTCATTATACTGTTATTTTACAATCCTCTGTATGTGGACATTATATTTTAATAGTTCACTTTAGAAATATAACGTTGCAATGAATAATTTTTTTTTACTATGAGTGTACATTTATAAAAGCTGGGGACAGTGAAACAAGGAAGTGCTTAGCATAGAGGAAGCAACAATAGAGGCCTAGGCTGGGCTGCCTTAGTTCTCTGGGAAGTCAGAGGAAAGAGGGCCTTGGAGATGTGTTCATAGGGTTAGCCTTGGATGAGCTGCTGCTGCCTATTGCTCTCCTAAATGCAAGTCTCCTGATGTTCTTTAGCGTTTATGAGATGCATACCTGTGAGGAAGAAGTGGGCGAAGAATAGGGGGAAGGGAATGGCGTGGGCATGCTTCCCAGAGAGAGAGTGTGCCACAAAGAATAATTTCATATACCTGTTACTTTATACTCATGTAGGATAAATTACTAGATGTGTATGTAGCAAACATAGCATACTTGCAAAGCTGTAGGAGGATTTTAGAAAAACCAACAAGAAATGATGCAGACATCCAAAACTAGCAACAGTATGGAGCCATTTCCATTGCTAGGCCTAAAAGAACAAGGAGATGAAACCATCATCGGAACTTGAAAATAGTAACTATGGAGATGGTCACCTGACTGTATCCTGCTAGCGCTTTCCATTGGCTTCCAACCAGAAACCGAAAGATAAGAGAACCCACTGATGTGGTCCATTTGGGTCACCCTCCTCGGACACAGAGCTAGGGGGAGAGTAGATCTAGAGAGATAAACAGAATATATCCAGCTCAATAGATAATATCAGTTAGTCCTGCATAGAGACTATACCATTTGTCACCCCTACCATTAAGTCTTCAGTATCTTTTTTGAGAGTAATGACGAAGCCATCACCAAACCACTTTCTTTAATCTGAAGATTTCCTTAATATGTTTAGTCACAAAACTAGGGTATATCTCATTTTTATGATAATGACTGGGAAACCCTTAAAATCATTCATCATTCATTAATTATCCCAAGACTGCATATGAAGAAAAGACAGGCAAGTGGATTCACAAACATGACTTAAAGGTTTTTGGCACTGAGCATCTTTAGGAAGAATTAGGGCAATTTTACTGATCTTATGAAACAACATTACTGCTGTTAAGAACATGTGTGGATATTTGTAACAGTGAAAACTTTGAGACAATCTAAGTGTCTAATAGGAAGATTAATAAAATTATCCTATGAACAAAATAAGTATCAGAAAGAAAATTAGGTGTATGTAAGAAAAACAAAAGGGATATGACATATATTGGATAGGGCAAACAGAATAGGAAAAAATTCAAAGATAATAAAAAAGCTTTTTTGAAATAAAAGAAGACCTAACTCTGAAAGATCAGATTCTCTTATACAAGATTCTCTTATAATCTAGGAAATACTCGTAATGATTGACCCCAGATATGTGTGGTGAATATACCAGAATTCAAAGATAAATAAAAGCTTATTGGGGCCAAAACCGGTTTGGCTCAGTGGCTAGAGCATCGGCCTGCGGACTCAAGGGTCCCAGGTTCGATTCCGGTCAAGGGCATGTACCTTGGTTGCGGGCACATCCCCAGTAGGGGGTGTGCAAGAGGCAGCTGATCGATGTTTCTCTCTCATTGATGTTTCTAACTCTCTATCCCTCTCTCTTCATCTCTGTAAAAAAAAAAAAATCAATAAAATATATTAAAAAAAAAAAAAAAGCTTATTGGGGAGAGGGTTCATTTTTCAAAATGCAAGTCACCAGACGAGGGCAAAAATCAGTCTTGGCTCAGATACCTCCAGTAAAAATAAATACTGGAAGACTGTGAAACAATGTTTACAACTTTCTCAGAGATAGAAAGTCTATACCCAGAAACTTTACACTAACCCAATATGACATTCAAGCATGAAAACACAAATAGACATTTTCAAACATGTAATAACTGGAGGGACTATAGTATCCATGAGCTTTTCTTTAAAAAGGACATAATCATAAAACCAGGAAACTAACCAAAATAAAGAGCCCGGACATAGAGTAGCCATGATGGAAAAGAAATAATAGTGTGACATCAGCCACATGGCAGAGTAAGAAGATTCCTTTGTTTCTATCCTTAAATTTACAACAAATCAGACAACTATAACTCAACAAAGGATTCCCTGTTTAACACACAAACATACCTGAATGATTCACCCAGCGGTACATCTAAAGGTGGGCCTATTGGAATGAGATGTGGAAGTGCGACAAGGAGAAGGACAGGAATGACGGCTGCAGACACAGTTGGGTGCCCACTGCAGCTCCAGAGAGAATGGTAGTAGTGGGGAAGTCGAGCTGCATCCCTCACATTACCACCTAGAGTATAAGAGGTTCAGAAGCAGTGTTCCTCCGAGAAAAGGCATCTCCCTTCCTCTCTCCCCATCATGGCAAGCCCCAGTAGAGGTGGCTGGGAACTCTTAAACAGTTCAGTGGTGCCAACAGCCATTGCTGGCAGAGGATGGAGCCACAACATGGCAAACTTTCCACCCATCCAAACAGCCAGGTAGAGAAAGCTGTACAACAGTGCCTACATTGATTGCTGGCAGAGAGGTGGAGCCATGAGATTACAAATTTGCCTCCCTTGCCCCACCAATTCTATCAGCAGCAGGGCCAGTGACAATTAGTGAAAAGGAAATAGCTCTAGGAGATCACAAAGTTCTCTACTGCCTGCCACACCAGTTCTCTATTTCCCCCATCACAGTGGTGATGCCCCGTAACCCAAGCAAGCCAGTCACAGAGGACACCCATTAACCCAGTGCATACATGGCATTTTCCTTAACTGAAATAATACCAATCCACTGTAATCCCAGAGGCACAAATAGTGCAAGTAAGAGAAAACAAAAACTTGTGCTATAACAACATCTACTGAAGAAAAAAAAAAAAAAGTACCCTGCCTGTCAACCTGCTGAATTGTTGAGATCAAAACAGTATCTAAACAAGAAAATAGCTGAATAGCTCAAATTTGTGTCAGAGAAACAATCCATCAAGTATCATGAACAATTAAGGTAACATGGGAGCACTTAAAGAAAATGAAAAGTCTCCAGAAGCCAAAGTCATGGAAGATTGTCACTTAAATGATAGAGAATTTAAGACTGCAGTTGTGAAGAAGCTCAGTGAGTTACAGGAGAACTCAGAAAGGCAGTTCAATGACCTCAAAAATAAAATTAATGAACATAAGGAGTACTTTACCAAAAAGATTAAAACTTTCAAAAAGAACCAAACAAAAAATCTGGAGATGAAGAACTTCATTGTTTAAGTGAGTATTAGCAAACACAAAGACAGAAACTAGAAGGAAGAAAAGAAGAGTTTTTAAAAATAAAAGAACTCTACGAGACCTATTTGACTCCATTAGAAAGAGGAACATAAGGATAATAGATATGCCAGAAGGAGAAGCAAGGGAGAAGGGAACAGCCTACCCAGAGAAATAATTGATGAGAACTTCCCAAGCCTGTGGAACGAACTGGACTTTGGAATAAAGGAAGCTAACAGAACAACTAATTTTATCAACAAAGAAATATCTTCTCCAAAACACATTTTATTCAAACTGTCAAAAATTAATGACAGAGGCGGAACCGAGATGGCGGCAAAGTTAAACAACTGCAGCCTCGCACAACAATTTCAAAAATACAACTAAAAGACAAAACGTCTACCACCCAGAACCATGGGAAAGCTGGCTGAGTGGAAGATTTACAACTAAGGAGAGAAAGGAGCACATACGCTGAAAAGCTGAGGTACGGAGGCGCGCGAATCAGGCTGGTGGCGGGCGACTGGATGCGCAGCTTTTCTTCAACCCGAAGGGAGACAAGCTCCCGATCACTCTGAAATCCAGTTTCTGGGGACACGCGGGGGACCCAGACGCCTACGGGGAGAAGCTGGACTCTCTGCCATCGGGGTGGAAAGTGAGAGTGACTTTTTGCAGAGGTGCGCCCAGCAATCAGTGTTTACTGCGCTGAAGCGAGGGACGCAGGGACTTGGAAACGCAGGAAGGCAGAGAGAGCTGACGGCAGCCATTACCGTTTGCCACACCCTAGCCCCAGAGACCCCACCCCGCCCTGAGACTCCACCCTGCACTTCTACAAACCCACCCAGGCTCCAGACAGTGGCTTTTGCATATAAATGGCCTGTTCCGTGGCAGCTTAACCAAATTAACTGCAGCTCCAGTCAGACAGCTCCAAAACCGCCCAAGCAAAGAGGAGAAAACTAGTTCTTGCTGTAGCTCCTGATAAGGGGCCTCATAGACAGTAGCTGACCTGCACCCCATTGGAGATCCAGAAACTAGGGTATCTAGTGGTCAGTGTGAGACGACACCAGATTTCAACCACTCTCATAAGGGACACATTCAAGAGGCAGACTCAGTGAGCACCAAAGCCCTACTGGAACAAGTCCTGCCCCATAAACGTGTCTCCTGCACAGCAATTTTCCCATTATAGACACAGCGGGTCCTCACAGCCAATTGGCCTGGAGGTGAATTCCACCCAGTGACACCAACAACAATCAAGACTTAACTACAACAAGGCTATACACACAGTACACAAAGGGGTACACCAAGAGTGTCCACCTCAGATAACTGGGAGGCTGACCCGTTGAACCAATAAGACACCTAGTACACAAAGCTACCCAACCAACTCAGGGAAGCAGAGAAAATGAGGAGGCAAGGAAACAGATCCCAAACGAAAGAAATGGAGGAGAACAAACGAATGGACATAGAGTTCAAAACCACGGTTATAAGGTTTTTCAAGAATTTCATGGAAAAGGCCGATAAATTTAATGAGACCCTTGAGGATATGAAAAAGGACCAACTAGAAATTAAATATACACTGACTGAAATAAAAAATATTATACAGAGACCCAACAGCAAACTACAGGAACGCAAGAATCAACTCAAAGATTTGGAATACAAAGAGGCAAAGGACACTCCTCCAGAGAAGCAAGAAGAGAGGAGAATTCAGAAAGTTGAAGATAGTGTAAGAAGCCTCTGGGACAACTTCAAGCGTACCAACATCAGAATTATGGGGGTACCAGAAGAAGAGAGAGAGCAAGAAGCTGAAAACCTATTTGAAGAAATAATGACCGAAAACTTACCCCACCTGAGGAAAGAAATAGACTTACAAATCCAGGAAGCACACAGAACCCCAAACAAAAGGAATCCAAAGAGGACCACACCAAGACACATCATAATTAAAATGCCAAGGACAAAAGACAAAGAGAGAATCTTACAAGCAGCAAGAGAAAAACAGTTAGTTACCTACAAGGGAGCACTCATACGATTACCAGCTGATTTCTCAACAGAAACTATGCAGGCCAGATGGGAGTGGCAAGAAATATTCAAAGTGATGAACAGCAAGAACCTACAACCAAGACTGCTTTACCCAGCAAAGTTATCATTCAGAATTGAAAGGCAGATAAAGAGCTTCACAGATAAGAAAAAGCTAAAGGAGTTCATCACCACCAAACCAGTATTATATGAAATGCTGAAAGGTATTCTTTAAAAAGAGGAAAAAGAAGAAAAAAGTAAAGATAAAAATTATGAACAAATACATATCTATCAACAAGTGAATCTAAAAGTCAAGTGAATTAAAAATCTGATGAACAGAATAAACTGGTGAATATAATAGAATCAGAGGCATAGAATGGGAGTGGATTGATAATTCTCAGGGGGAAAGGGGTGTCTGTGTGGGGGGTACGGGAAGAGACTGGACAAAAATCATACACCTATGGATAAGGACAGTGGGGGGGGGGAGGTAAGGATAGGGGGGGTTGGGAACCGGGTGGTGGGGAGATATGGTGGGAAAAAAAGGAGAAAAAATTGTAATCTGAACAATAAAGATTTATTAAATTTTTTTAAAAATGACACTATTCTTTCTAATGCTATATAGAAAACACAAACTAATTTTATACCCAAGATAAATTAACATAAGTATATCTAATAAAGATTGGTGTTTACCTTTAGAAAAAAAAATTAATGACAAAGCCCTGGCCGAGTGGCTCAGTTGGTTGGAGCATCTTCCCATACACCAAAAGGTTGTGGTTTGATTCCTGGTCAGGTGCATTCAGGAGGCAACTAACCAATCGATGTCTCTCTCTTTTTCTCTCTCTCTCTCAAATCAAAAAACATATTCCTGGTGAGGATAAAAAAATTAAAAATTTTAATGACAAAGAATTCTCAAGGCAGCCAAAGGAAACCCTATTAGGTTATCATCTTTCAATGGAAACATTACAAGCCAGGAGAAAGTGGAAGGAAATATTCAAAATATTGAAAGGAACTGTCAGCCAAGGATAATATATCCAGCAAAATTGTCCTGTAGCTATGAAGAAAAATAAAGACTTTCCCAGACAGACAAAAGCTGAGATAATCTACTGCACGACCTACTTTACAAGAAATTTTTAAAGGAGCTCTTCTACCAAAAACCAAAAAAAACAAAGTATATAAAACTGAGTAAGATGACTATCAGACAGAAGTAGGAAATTGCAACTCTACTTCAGAATAAGATATTGAACACTTAATTTAAACATAAAGGTTAAATGAAGGGGATGTCATTAAAAAATAACAAGCTACAGCAATTTGGTACAACATAAAAAGATAATTTGTGACAAATTCATGAAAGGGAAGAAGGAAAGGACTGAACACTCACAGGTGAATAAAGATAAGATACAATCAGAAGAAAAAGGACTACTGTAGGTATGAGACACTACATGAAGCTAATGGTAAACAGACACACACAAAAAGTAAGAGCTGAGACACAAAACCTAAAAAAAGGAAACAGAAAAAAAGTCACAGGAAACTACCAAACTGACATAGCAGACATAATCACAAGAGAAAGAAACAATGGAGATAAGAGCAACCAGAAAACAGAAAATAAAATGGATGTAGTAAGTCCTCATATATCAATAGTTACCCTAAATGTAAATGGACTGAACTCACCCATCAAAAGTCACAAAGTAGCAGAATGGATAAAAAAGCAAGATCCAACATCAGTGGTTGAGAACCACTGAACTATATGTTGCCTGCAGGAGGCTCCTCTCAACTTCACAGACAAACATGGGCTCAAAGTGAAGAGGTGGAAAATGGTATTATAAGCAAATGGCATTGAGAGAAAAACAGGTATAGTGTACTTACATCAGATAAAATATATTTCAAGATTTAAAAAGTTAAGATTTAAAAAAAATGGAAGGTTTTGGGGGGTTTGTTGATTTTTTTTATTTTTTAATTCTATTTTTATTGTTGACATTATTACAGATGTCCCCATTTTCCCCTCCTTGCCCAACTCTACCCACCCATCACCCCTCTTCCCTCTGGCCATCCCGACACTGCTGTCTGTGTCTGTGGGTTATGCATATGTGTTCTTTGGCTAATCCCTTCACCTTCTTTCATCCAGTCACCCCTTCTTCCCCCCAAATATGGATATTTTATAATGATAAAGGACAGTTCATCAGCAAGACATAATACTTATCAATATATATGCATCGGCCTGTGGACTCGAGGGTCCCAGGTTCGATTCTGGTCAAGGGCATGTACCTTGGTTGCGGGCACATCCCCAGTGGGAGGTGTGCAGGAGGCAGCTGATCGATGTTTCTAACTCTCTATTCCTCTCCCTTCCTCTCTGTAAAAAAATCAATAAAATATATATTTTTTTAATTAATTTACCAATTTGATATAATCCCCCAAAACATGTGTAGAGCTTGATAAGCTAATTCTAAACTTCACATGGAACAATAAATACATAAGAATAGCAATGTGTTTTGAAAAGAAACAAAGATATTATGGGTATGAGAGTTAGCATATAACTACTACTATAAAGCCATAGTAATTAAACCCAGTATCATTTCCATACATAAACAGAAAATATATGCATAGCAATATAGTCTATAAAGATAGTGTATTAAATGTGTCAAAAGAAGATCAACTAGTCAATAAAATGTTGGCTCTCTGTGGTTAAGTGAAAAATATACATGTTAAACTAATATCTTCAAGAATATAGACTTTGAAAGCATAAGGTAATAGGAGAAATTTATAAGGAAATTATTTATAAATTCAAGTATACTAGTATTTATAAATTGACAAATTTTGTATCACAAAAAAAGACAGACTGGGTTGGATCATATAACCAATAGTGATCAATTATATAATGCTTATTCTTCAAAATCAATAGTAAAAACATGAATATTCACAAATTCTGAAAGTCAAAAGACAGAAATTTCACTCAGGAAATAAACATGAATATTACTACTTCATCAACAGTTAAAATATAATGGTCAGATATAACAGTTTTAACTGTATATGTGCCTAATAACAAAGGCCCAAAACACATGGAACAAAAATTGTCAGAGAGTTCAACAATTATAATTGGAGATTTCAACACTCCTCTTTCAGTAATCAATAGAATTAGAGACAATCGAAGACTCAAACACAGTCAACATATTTGATCTAATCAATATGGAAATCAAATATGCAACAAAACAACAGGAAAATATACATGTTCTTCAAGTGCACATGGAACTTCTCTAGGACAGACCATATATTAGATGAGTAAAACAAGGTTCAATAAATTGAAATGGGTTATAGTAATAATAAAGTATGTTATTGGACCATAATAGAAATAAATTAGAAATCAATAACAGGAAGAAATCTGGGAACTCCAAAATTTTTGCAAGTAACACTTATAAAGACACATGGGTCAAAGCAGAAATCACATGAAAATTTAAAATTATCTTGAAACAAATAAAATACAAAAATGCATGAGGTGCAGTTAAAATAGTGCTTAGAAGAATATTCATGGCTCTGAAAGGTCTAACATCAATAATATAAACTTCCAACTTAAGAAGCTGGAAAAAGAAAGAGCTAACCAAACTCAAAATAAGTAGAAAGAAGGAAATAATGAAGATCAGAGTAGAAATCCATGAAATAGGAAATAGGAAAATAGTATGAAACATGTCACAAATGAAAGAAATGGAGGAAAGCAAACTACTGGATATAGAGTTCAAAACCACAGTTATAAGTTTACTCAAGAGTCTTTTAGAAACCTCCGAGAAACTTAGTGAGACCTTCAAGGATCTTAATGAGAATGCCAAAAAAAAAAAAAAAAGGAAAAGGACCAGTCAGAAATTAAACATACACTGTCTGAAATAAAGAATAATATACAGAAATTCAACAGTAGCCTAGAAGACCCCAAGAATCAAACCAAAGATTTGAAATATGAGGAAGCAAAAAACACCCAACCAGAAAAACAAAAAGAATCCAAAAATATGAAGATAGTGGAAGGAGCCTCTGGGACAACTTTAAGCGTACCAACATCCGAATTATGGGGGTGCCAGAAGAAGAGAGAGAACAAAATATTGAAAACCTATTTGAAGAAATAATGACAGAAAACTTTCCCTACCTGGTGAAAGAAATAGACTTACAAGTCCAGGAAGCGCACAGAACCCCAAACAAGAGGAATCCAAAGAGGACCACACCAAGACACATCATAATTAAAATGCCAAGGGCAAAAGACAAAGAGAGAATCTTACAAGCAGCAAGAGAAAAACAGTTAGTTACCTACAAGGGAGCACCCATACGACTATCAGCTGATTTCTCAACAGAAACTATGCAGGCCAGAAGGGAGTGGCAAGAAATATTCAAAGTGATGAATAGCAAGAACCTACAACCAAGATTACTCAGCAAAGTTATCATTCAGAATTGAAGGTCAGATAAAGAGCTTCACAGACAAGAAAAAGCTAAAGGAGTTCATCACTACCAAACCAGGATTATATGAAATGCTGAAGGGTATTCTTTAAGAAGAGGAAGAAGAAGAAAAAGGTAAAGATAAAAATTATGAACAACAAAGTGACAATACATATCTATCAACAAGTGAGTCTAAAAATCAAGTGAATAAAAAATCTGATGAACAGAATAAACTGGTGAATATAATAGAATCAGGGGCATGGAAAGGGAGTGGACTGACAATTCTCAGGGGGAAAGTGGTGAGAGGGTGAGGGAAGAGATTGGACAAAAATCTTACACCTATGGATGAGGACAGTGGCGGCGGGGGGTAAGGGCATGGGGCAGGGGGAGGGAATCGGGTGGAGGGGAGCTATGGGGGGGGGGTAAAAAGAGGAACATCTGTAATTTGAACAATAAAGATTTATCAAAAAAAACAACAAAACTCAATAGCATACACTGCATAGCCACTAACATAACAAAAATCACTAGTTGGCACAATGATTTGAATCTGGAACCCTCATACATTGCACTGATGGAGATGTAAAATTTATCGCCTCTTCAGGAAAGCTAGGCAGTTTCTTAAAAAATTAAACATACACTTAATATGAATCAGAAACTCCACTCCTAGTAATCTACCCAAGAGAAGTGTTCACTCAAAGATTTGTATATATACATTTATAGTAGTAGTACTTATAGCCAAAAACTGGAAATAACCCAAATATCCACCAAACTGGTGAACTGATAAACAAAATATAGTTTATCCATCTAATGGAAAGTTACTCAGCAGTAAAAAGAAAAAAAGATGCATGAACTCTATAAATACAACATGTATGAATATCAGAATAATTAAGCCAAGTGAAAAAAGCTAGACAAGAAGAGTGTATTCCATTTTTGTATGATTCCATTTATATAAAATTCTAGAAAATGCAAACATCTATACAGTTGACCCTTGACCAACACAGAGGTTAGGGGCACAAACCCGCCCCCCCCCACACACACACACACACAGTTGAAAATCCACATACAACTTTTGATTCCCCAAAATCAACTACGGTCATCCTTTGTGGGAAATTGGTTCCAGGACATATACACACATACACACACACAGTCTGCAGGTGCTCAAGTCTATTGTGCTATTGTGTACAGTTGGTCCTCCTCCACATCTGTGGTTGTTAGAATCCGTGGACATGAAACCCAGGTAAATGGAGAGCAACTGTATATTTATTGAAAAAGAAATATGGATAAGTGGGCCTGCCCAGTTCAAACCCATGTTCAAGTGTTAACAGTAATGACAAAAAAAATCAGTGATTACCTGTGGTGTAGTGCTCAGTGACTATAAAGGGGAATGAGGAAACTTAGGTGAGGAGGAATGGATATTTTCATGATCTTAACCCTTTGCACTCGCTTGCTTTTTTCTCGATTCCTTTATTCTAATGCTAACCATGTCGAGTCACCCTCGACATCCGAGTGCAAAAGGTTAATTGTTGTGATGCTTTTAAAGCATATATTAAAGTCGAATTTTATTAACTGTATACTTCAAATATGAGCAATTTTGTATGTCAGTTATACCTCAATAAGTAAAAGAACTACTAAGACATGCAATAACATGGATGAATCTCTCAAAAATAATATTCTATGTGAAAGATGCCAGGCACTAAAAATTATATATTATACAGTTCCATTTATATGAAATTTCTAGAAAAGGCAAAATTATAGAGCTAGAAAGCAGATCAGTGGTTGGCTAGTTCCGGGAATGAGAGTGGAGAGTGAATGCAGACAGGAACAAGGGAGAGAACAGGCAGATGGAGAGATGAAAGTGTTCTAAAATTGGATTGTGGTCATGGTTGAACAATTTTAAAAATTTACTAAAACACTTTGAATAGGTAGATTGGTGAATTCTATAATATGTAAATTATACTTAAGTAAAACTATTTTAAAAACACAAGAGCCAAAAATGTTTAGCTTACTGAATTGGCAGCAATTTTTTAAAAGATAATATTAATTCAATAACTATTTGCATTGATACTGTATAGTAAGCAGTGTTGGATAATGATGAACACAGATAGGATTCCTGCCTTAGCAGGGAAAACAGACAGGTGCAATTAGAGTCTTAACTGTTCTCCCATAGAGGAAGCACACTGCATACACGTGTCCCTCTCTCTAGGCTCACTGTGCAGTAAGACAAGCACTTTCACACATTGCAAATTGGCCCAAGCTCCCTGGAAAGTAATTTGACAATATGTAGCAATAGCCTGAATTTGTATCTGTTGACTACCAATTCTAATTCTGGGTGTCTATTGTAAATAATCAGAAATTATTCATCCAAACAAGTGGCATTGGTCACAGGTAATTAAAATTTAAAAATTCAAAGCAACACAAATATAGAATAAAAGAGTGGTTAAATAAGTCGTGGTATCTAACTGTCACATTATGCAGACATTTAAATTTTGTGCTTGTACATAAACATAAATGGAGAAATCACATTTGCAAAATCGTTTGATATAGCCTCAGTGTTAAAAATGTGTTTACCTATACATGCAAGCTAAAAGGTTCTAAAATATTAATAGTGATTAACTCTGAGCTGTGGGATTGCAAGTATTTTGGCTTTTTATGCTGTTCTATAATTTATAAAGTTGATCTAATGAACATGTATTACTTTAATAAACAGGAAAAAGAAGTTATTCCCCTTTATCTGTTTACATAAGTAATATGTATTCACTGCAGAAGCGTTAGAAAATAGTGATAAAAACTTCACCTTTAATCTACCACTCAGAGACAGCCTGTCTTATCATTTAGGAGTATATCTTTCTAGACATTTCTGTGCAAACAGTAAGTAATTTGTTTTACAGAATTGGAATTTATACTACATATTGTTTTGTAATCTGCTTTAAAGGAGGGATAAAATAGAGATAGCAGGCCTAAACACTTAAAAGTTTATTAATTAGTCTAAAAGGAAGAGAAACTGATGGCAGTTTGAGAGAATAAATAATTGGCACAAGCTAAAGTTTTTTCTAGCTGTGGTAGTGCTCAGAAAAAGTGCCCGTGTGTGGAGAGAGGAGAGGTGAAGCAAAGGGATGCAGACAGAAGTACGGGTGAGGGGTCACGAGAGGAAATGTAGAGACCAGCTGCAGCGAAATTCAACCCACGCATATGAGAGGCTTCTGCTGGCCACCCCCTTCTCATGTTGTGGGAGATAAGGCTTACACAGTGCCTATGTAGGTGATGAGGTCCCAGGGGAGAGGAGGAGTCTTACAATAGCCACAGCCTGTAGGAGGAGTACTAGGATGGCAACAGAGGAAAAGGCCTGTTGACATTTGTTAATAGCTGGCTGACATGGTTCAAAAGCAAGACCAGAACCAGAATCCCAAGGCTACACCACCTGGAGCTTCATCATAAGAGGAATTACAAAGAAATCAGAGTGAGTCTGCAAACAGAAATTACCAGATTCAAATGTTAGAAAGGGAGTACGAATGGCAGTCCTATGGAAAGAGCAGAGGCTTAGGAGCCAGACAGATCTGGTTCTACCTACCACTCACCAGCTGGGCAGGTTACCTGACTCCTGAGGCTCAGTTTCAGAAGACACCAGCAACTACCTTCCTAGGTGGTTGTGAGACTCTAAGATAATATACATAAACACCTGGCACATAGTAGATACCTGATAAATAGTATCTATTACTACTATTACTGCCCCTGCATGGGAAGAGATGCAATATAACATCATGGATAAAAGCACAGAATTTGGAGGTAGACACACCTAATAAATTCAAATCCTTGCCATATCACTTACTAGCTATGTGATCCCAAGCATCCAAGTCTCAACATCCCCTATACGACAATGAGGATACCACCTGCCATATCAAACTATTTTAAGGATTAAATAAAACAATGTACAGGGTGGAGCAAAGGTAGGTTTACAGTTTTTCATATGGAAAATAATACAATTAATAAATAATACAAGAATAAACTGTGTTTCACATACAACTGTAAACCTACTTGTGCCCCACCCTATAATATATAGTATACCCTTAGGCATAGTGCCTACTTAACCAATAAATAATTACAACTACCACTTCTATGATCTTGGCCACACTGCATAACCCCGCTGAACTAGAATTTAATCAGCTGTAGCATTAGCATTCCACTACCTACCTTGTTCCCCTCATTCCCAGAGCACAGAACATGGCACATAGTTGGCACAATAAATATCCATTGCATGAACAACAGGACTCTACTGAGAATTAGAGATAATGTATAAAATATAACAGTGTCTGGCATACAAATGTTGGGGGGGGGTAAGGGAGGGAATAGAGCTATTTGTCTTTCCATCAGAACATGGGTTCCTCCAGGGCAAAGAACCTTTGTTTTATTCATTTTGTGATCCCAGCACCTGGCAGACGGTTAGGGATGTGGAAGACCCTCAGCAGATGTTTACTGAGTGGCACTGGAGGCAGCAGTAATCCAGCAGCTGCCCTTCTACAAGGAAAACTGCAGGAGTTCTGATGACTTGACCCTCCAAAAACAACAACTTGAAATTCTCCATCTACTTTACCATCTAACAAGTCATAGGTAGCCTTGTGCCAAGTGTACTTCCTAATTCAAGGCTGGTACTTAGGTCATGTCTCCAGTAACTAACCTGTTAATAACTCCAGATTTCAGTGAGGTGAAAGAGTGCCAAAGGTCTCCACAGGTATGAGAATGCAGGCATTGTGATCATTACATCCAGCACCACATGATCACAGCATACAACAGAATTTGTATAAATTCAGCTAAGCTAATGGTCATAGGGAAAACCAGAAAGACAGGGTATCAGTTATATAAACTTTTTCAACTAAATGTATCACCTATATGAAGACAACAGGTTATGACACCAAATTTATCATTAACATTTTTAGGATTTCTGCAATAAAGTAAGTAAAAATGATGTAAAGCAGGCTGAAGGGTCCTCCATGTTGCTATCTTAAGAAACTGAGATCTGCAATATCAGAAACAAGCCTTTCTGCCAATTTGACTAATACGTACTTGATTACTTCAGATATTTAGTTGAGGTTTTTACATTATCTTAAAAATACTTTCTTACAAGATATTCTGGTATTTCACCAACAGTTTTACCTTTTATTAACCTAGATTAATGTAATTCTTTTTATTCTGAGAGTCTTCATCTGATTAGTTGAGAAATACAGGTTTGCTGTTGGAAAAAAATGGAAAATGTAGAGGTTAAAGTCATTCTTGGTTCAGTCATCTAGAGATAACCATTATTTACACTTTGGTATATTTCTTTCTGCCATTTAATGTTACTTGTCTTTCCATCAGAACATGGGCTCCTCCAGGGCAAAGAACCTTTGTTTTATTCATTTTGTGATCCCAGCACCTGGCAGACGGTTAGGGATGTGGAAGAGCCTCGCAGATGTGTTTTCATAAACATGGCTGTCAGTGCTTCAGGGTACTCTCAAGCAATAACTCACCCATTTCCCTATTATTGGACATTTAGGTAGTTTAGAACTGTTTTCTAATTTTTAAAAGTGGGTTTCTCCTTTATATTAAATGTAGACTATATAGAATTACTCTAAGAATTCCACATTTACTTCCATTAGCACTGGAAAATAAGGCGCTAAAGGCAAAGAAGGCCAGCCAAAAACCCACCGGAGCAATCTTCCAGAATGTAGCTAGTGAAAGTCAAGTCTGGAGCAGGGGTTGTGTGGAGCCTGACTGTCCTCAGTGAAGTGGGAGAATTCAGCAGAGGAGCGGGGATACTGGGGGCAGAGGAGGGAGGTGACAGCATTTTATGTGTATATTCGGGCCTGGGAAGAGAAAAGAAGGAATAACAAATTAATATGCCAAAGTAGAATAGTTCTGAGTCATTTTTTCATAATGCTCAGTAAATAGCCTTTATATGGACCTTAAGTTCTTAATATGATGTTTTCATTTTTTCTGCACTCAAAAAATCAAAGCCCAATTTTAATTTATTTCAATAGATATTCACTGGTACCCACTCTAGGCCAGGCAGTGGTTGATAACAGAAATGAATGAAACCCTATCACTCCCTTCAAGTTCATAATTAGATCATATTTAAACTTGTATTTGACTGTCTACATCCAAAATAAAAAAAGGATGAACCTGGGGAACTATAAGAGATCCTCAGCCATCAAAAATGAAGTGATATCAACTTTCTGAGGCAGGAAAATGAGTGGTACACATTAGGAAACTTTAACAAGAGTTAAAATAAAAAATTCCCTAGTCATTGAAAGGTGCAGCAGGGAAATTCATTAACCAAATATCCAACTTGCCAAGTATTTCAGCTAGTCCACCTTAAATCAGTGACTGTTTTTAATTTAAAAGTATAAGGTAATATTCATCTACTACTATTTCTAAAGCATTATAGACTCCATGTTAGAGATCTACTTAAAATTTCATTCTATGCTTATAGCTACCATTAGATTTCCTCAGACAAGCCCTAAGTCAACTATCCTATCTCTTTGCCCCTGTAAAGAATCAGAATCCCAAAATTGGAATCAAACTACAACTCCCAGACAATAACCTGAAACTGCATATAAATCCTTTGTCAGGCCACATAAGAGCCAGTCATTATTTCTGCTCTTTCCAGCTGTTATAAGTTTGCCCAGAAAATTGCTCATCTGAAAGGGAAAACTTAGAGAAACAGGTTTCTAAATGCACTCTTATTGCTAGCAAAAAATTACACATATGAACCATTGTTTTCCCTTATGTTAACAATACTATGTTTATACTAAGTTAAAGAATTTGTGCTGAATATGACAACTAGGATTTCCAGTGAACTATTTGTGAACCCTATGAATTCTTTATTCTTTTTAATGCTTTACTCATTAAAAAATGATTAAATTAACAGAATACTTCATAAAATTATCTTCATTGGAACTCAGAGGAATCCCAGTGACCTACCAATAAACCTGAAAGAGGTCATTTAGCAGGAAACTCTCTCCCCCAAGAATTCCTGGGGAGCAGGATAAAGATTAAGGCTCTTCTAGTTCTGACTTTAGTGACTTCAAGATCACCTCTGCACCTTCACCATTTTATGACTCCAGGCTTCTCCAACAACTTGACATATCATTTCATAAGAGCATTAGGACATCACAGTTCATTCAACAATTCATTTTAAGCCGCTAGTGCCAGGTATTACACTATAGCCCAAGGAAATTGATGAGTTACAAAATGGACACTTTACAGTCCAGTGGTGAAGACAGCTATTTGATTATACAGTTATGAATGAAACAAATAGGGTGAACCAACCATGGAAAGAGGCTTGCAAGGGTGCTGAGGGAAGAATTTCTGAGGAAGTAATGAGAAAGTTAAACAGTTGTGCAAAAAGCAGGGAGCAAAAATGTCCTAGGCAGAGGGGAAAATATGTGCAATGGCTCTGAGGCAAGACACAAACTGTATTAAGAACACTTTAATGGGCCAGTGTTGCTGGGGTATAGTGAGCAACAGAAGGAAATGTGGCTGGAAAACTTAGGGAAACTACTGAAAGAGTTTAACAAGGACTAATGTAATCCCCTTACATATTTTGAAGATTACTCTGCTAGATTGGTAGAGGTGCAAGAATAGAATCAGGGAGACAAATATGGAAGCCATTACAGGTATCTAAATAATGGTGTAGCTCAGGTACTGGGAATCAGGGACTTTTAAATGAAACTCAGATTTTAAAATTAGCACAAGTAAACCAAAGGGGGAAGGGCACTGCAGGACACTGAAAACATGCACGGTAGCATTAGGTCCCAGACCATAACCCATCTGACACAGTCAATAGCCTAGTATGGCAGTAGCAAAGGGTTTATGACAAGAGTGAAAGCCGGAAGACTATTGTTAGAAAACTATGCAGTAATCCAAGCATGAAAGTATAGTGCCCTGAACAAAAACCGGTGATAATGGAGAAGAAAAGGCATATCCATGTGATATTGAAAGTGGTAGAAGAGATTGGCTGGATTTGAAGAAGGGAGGGGACAGGAAGAGGGAAGAGGAATTTGGGATGACTAGGTTTCTGGCTTTGAGTGGGTAGGAGTGTAAGAAGGATAAGTTCAGGTTCGTATAAGCTCTCACACCAGAAGAGCCATACATAGTGGTTTCCAGCTTACGAAGAGGCTGAGGCTGAGGCTGGACATGTACATTTAGAAGCCATAGGTGAACAAGCCATGACAAAGGCTGATTACCGGGAAAGTACTTAGAAGGAAAAAAGCTTAGTCCAGAACCTGAGATGCACTGACACTGAAGGCGCAAGAGTTAGAGCAGGGTTTATCAACAGCAGCACTGATGTTTTAAGCTGAATAATTCTGTTCTGAGGCATCTGGCACATTGTAGGATGTTTAGCAGCATCCCTGGACTCTACCGACTAGATGCCAGTAGGACCCACCCCATTGTGACAATCAGTTATCTCCAGACATTGCCAAATGTCCCCTGGGGGTGAGGGGAGGGAACCACTCCCAGTTGAGAACCACTGAGTTAAGAGTAAGAGGAGTCTCCAGGACACTAAGAAGGACACTGACAATAGGTTCTGAATGAGCTCCCTCAATCCATGAGATTCCTCCCATGTTTCTGTGCATAGTACTGCTGCTCTTGGTGCCTTGAAAATGCAAAAGAAATGGTAACATTCCAGTATAACCAACCTTCAGGGTACCAGATTGGATCAGATCCATTGCTAGAACACAGCCCGTGTTGGCTCAGTGTTTGACTGCCGACCCATGAACCAGGAGGTCATGGATTGATTCCCGGTCAGGACACATGCCCAGGTTGCAGGCTCAACCCCTAGTAGGGGGCATACAGGAGGCAGCCGATCGATGATTCTCTCTCATCACTGATGTTTCTATCCCTCTCTCTTCCTCTCTGAAATCAATAGAAAATATTTAAAAATAAATAATCCATTGCTAGAAATCACATTTCTGGTATGAGGCTATAGTGGAGAAGTAGGTATTTTTATAAAACTTTTATTCATGAATGACATACACAAAAAATTTGTGACCCTGCCCCCAATATAGGATTGTGCCACCATCCTAGCACTTCTGAATCATGAGAATAATACCTGACATTTTCCAAAAACTTATAATTTATAGGCCCTCTCACCCAATCTTCACTCCGCCCTTGATAGGAACTGCTGTTATCTCATTAACTGAGGAAACTGATGCAGAGGGGTTAAGCAACATACCCAAAGTCACATTAAGTGATAAAACTGAAATTGGAACCTCCAAAGTCCATGCTCTAAAGCTAAACCACTTAGCCACTATTCCAGATGGCCTCCATTTGACTGTAAGGCAGGCACTGCTTCAGTCTTTTTCACCATTTGTATTTCTAGTACTTGGCTCATGCTTAGCAACAGGAGTTCAAGTATTTACTGAATGAGCCTCAGGTCAAACTTAACTCTAACTTACTCCCAGATCTGCACTGAGGTGTTTAAGAAATTAAGAGCTCACAGACAGCAGCAGCCACAGTGTCTAACCTGCATTGCTAGAATTAACTTTTGAGAATTGCATTCCCAGAAATGGAGTCTCTACCATCAACCCTGCTTCACTTCCCATGTTTTTGTCCTCCTTATCCAGCCTTGTGGGAGGTAAGGAGGGGTGGAAACAAATTAAGTATGTACTGGAGTATTTTTGCAAAATGACCAAGTTGTAATTTTTTAAAATAACTTTTGATAGGATCAAAAACTGATACTCAGGGAGTTTTCCAAAGATCAAATAGCATTTTTTTCTTAAGCCTTTTCAAAAATGTTTTAGAAAGTTGAGCAGGTGCCACCTAAGGGGTATACCTGCCTCAGCATATTTTCCCTCACTAGTCAGCCTTGGTACTTTTTTTTATAAAAGGGCTATTAAGTACAGAAATTTCTGCACAAATGTTATGAAAAGTCCATGCAGAGAGTAACAAAGCTAAGCCAGTTAAGCCAAGTACTATAAGAGACTTTGCTCATTGATCATGTGTATTTTTCTGGGCTCAGGTGTAGCCTGAGAATATTTATCAATTTAATGGTTCAAGCAGCCATCACCCCCAAGAGATAAAATATTTGTCATTCCTGCCTAAAGCCATCCTCAGGGGTAGCCTGGAGGATATGGGAGGAGGGGAGAGTATCAGTAAAAGGGGAGTTAGCAGAGGGAATATGTTATGGAGTTCTACAAAGAATGGCTTCAATCTATTCCATGTACACACTTGCACAACTAATGTACTTCTTGCAAGCCATGGCAGCTATAAGCAATGTGAGTTAAGAAAGTTCCCCACTTTGCATTCATGTAAAGCTCAGATTTCATGGACCTCAGACCTTCCCTAACCTAGCTGGACAGAACACTCATTCCTACCAAAGCTCCTAAGGAAACCTTTTTATTTTCTTCTTTAATTTTTCTTTAATCCTCACACAAGGATATGTAATTTTTTTTTAATATATATTTTTATTGATTTTTTACAGAGAGGAAGGGAGAGGGATAGAGAGCTAGAAACATCGATGAGAAACATCGACCAGCTGCCTCCTGCACACCCCCTAACGGGGATGTGCCCGCAACCAAGGTACATGCCCTTGACCGGAATCGAACCTGGGACCTTTCAGTCCGCAGGCCGACGCTCTATCCATTGAGCCAAACCGGTTTCGGCAGGATATGTTATTTTTTGAGAGAAAAACATCGATCAGTTGGATCTCCAACTGAGGATCGAACCCACAACCTAGATATATGCTCTGTGAATTGAATCTACAACATATGGGATACTCCAACTGAGCCACACAACCAGGGTGGGAAACCTTGATACAGCACATTTTCAACAAATTCTAACATGAACTTGGGCTTTAAAGAACGTATTTTCTGTTCTAGAACATTGTCTTCACCAGCGTGACTCAGTTGTTTATAGCTGCCATTTAACAGCTTTTACAAGCTGGTCCTCAGTCTCTAGTTTACAATATTGACTTCTACCCACTTTCTTTAAAAATATCAGTAAATCACTTTTGCTGTTTCTTTCAGTTCTTTTGAAGATTATGAAACAGAGGAACCTGCCTCTCCCTCTGAAATTGGAAACACAGGCAATAAAATAGCAACCTCAAGCCTTTCAGAGAAATGTGGAAATCTTCAGTCAGTGGATGAAGAATAGCTGCCAATATCTATAATGAAAAGGAGATATGTATTTTAAATGCTTTTTTTTCTTGTGAAGAGATGCTTTAGTTTGCAAACTGCTTTTTAAAGGCTTTGATTTCTGCAAGTGTGTATCGGCACTGGGAACTTTAAAACATTTTTAAGCAATAGGTCTGGATATACACACTCAATTTGGAAGACTCCTCCAGTTTGCCTCAAACCTCTTACAGAGATTTCCTTAGAAGCAATTACAATGATATACATCACCTTCCAAAGTCTGTGAACCAGCACTCTTCACCCTGAATGTACCAAGGATCTCTTGGGGACAGTGTCAAGCACAGTTCTCTGCACAAAGTAAGGAGTTGCCTCTATTGTCCAGCATCCCTGAGGCCCCTCAGGGCTCCTGTGGAGCCCAGAAGAAACTTTCACTTGCAGAAAACTTGAGTCAAAAAATTCTGGAACTTGAAAAAGCATTAAGGGCCTCCAGAACTGAATTAGCCCTGGTAATAAAAGCACTGCCAAAACATCTCAGAGACTTCTTTTAATTATGTGTGTACTGGAGTTCAAAGACCTTGAACTTACTTGGTTTAATGTATTATTTCACAATGACCTGCCAAACTGCTAGTCACTTTACATCCTCAGGTATTGTAACCACTGGGCCTTCCAACTTCGCTGGCAAGCTCTGAATAATCCCTTCCCCATCTTGACTGTGGGTCTTAAGTAAAATCTAAAGAAAAAACATCTTACATGAAAATAAGTACAGAATTTGACTCATACTTGAAAAAAAAAAAGTTTCCTCTTAACTCATCTACTATTTGTAGAAAATTTAATGATTACTCTCTAAATTAGCTTATACCCCATCTACACTTCCTATCAGGCCTTCTTGAAGACTTAATATGAAAACTCTTACTAGACATATTCCTTTCATGACTTAATATCAGACTAACAGCTGTAAAAGCCTCAATCTAAACATTATTCCTTACTTCATGTTGAAACTACTATTCCAAATACTTCATCCACTTCAATATTTATCACAGAAATAGAGGAAAACAGTGATACCACCCAAAAAAGAAAGCTATTTCATGTACTATAGTGGTTGGATGTATTCATTACGGAAATCTACATTTTTCAGCAAATCAGGATACAGCCAAATCCTGTGATAACCTTGAGGATAAAATTAAAAATAAACTATAAAAAGGATGGAAATTTCTGACAGTGTAAGTCAAAGAAACAAAAAAAACAACAAACTTTTTAAATATTCATCTCTGTGAAAGTCATTAACTTTTCTCCTATTATTTTTTGTTTTAACCAAAAGTCCTGAATGTCAGAATATCTTTCCTTCTCACCCCGACTTGGTTCCCATGCTGGTGTTAAGGCCAAATAATGAAATAAACATTTGAGTTGTGGTAGACAAAAAGTGGAGAAAAGGAAAATTAGGAAATGTACTATCAACTGGTGTAATAGCAATCCTTCTTGTCAATATATTGTTTCCTGTTATTTTATCTCCATGATCAGAACTGATCTTCCATTTAACTGTTAAAAGAAAATGGTAACTATTAAAACCTAATATCTAATAGTTCACTAAGAAGTAAAAGCTTAGCCCTGACCGGTTTGGCTCAGTGGATAGAGCGTATGCCTGCGGATTGAAGGGTCCCAGGTTCGATTTCTGTCAAGGGCATGTACCTTGGTTGCGGGCACATCACCAGTAGGGGGTGTGCAGGAGGCAGCTGTTCAATATTTCTAACTTTCCCTCTCCCTCTCTGTAAAAAAAAAAAAAATCAATGAAATATTTTTTAAAAAAAGAAAAGCTTAAAAGTGACTATTTGGAGGAAACGCTACATGCAATAACCTAAACATAGTGATAAATAGGATTAAAAATATTTATGTGATACATAAAATTTACCATCTATCCCATCCAGCCTTTACCAGGAAAGGAAAGCAATTACTTTTTTTTTTTAAGAAGCCAGATATAGTTTAAAGGTTTTATTATCCATAATGACCTAAACTATTGCTAAGACTCAGCAAAAAGTAAAAATAAAATCCAACTTTCCTATATTTGATTTTTCTTTTTAACTTAGCTTTACATTTTCCCCTTGTTTCTTACTAAAGTCCTCGTCCTTTCACTTTGGTCAGTATTTGATTTTAAAAAGTCTGTAATTATTATAAAAGCAAGCTACCAATATCATTCCATTTAAGATAAGACTATTTTAATTTGTTACCCCGAAGTATCACATTTTCAGACATAAGAATGTGTTTAACTGTACTCCTTTCCTAGAGTTGAATGCAAGAAATGTGAATTTGAGAAACTAAGATAGTATATATTTGACTTTCTGGTAAAGATCATGCTGCATATAATCATTACTGCCCAACTGAAAATTTCAAGTTACAGTATCTCAGTCTCCATGATAAAAGTTTCAATTGAAGTTTATCGTAATCCTAATGCTAGTCAATGAAAAAGTGAGTTTCTTAGCATAACATGTTACCAAAGTAATCAAACTAATAAAATTCTATATATTTTCCCTGCACCTTATCTATGTCATTGTATACTGTTCAAAGTGTTTATAAAACTCTATACTGATTAAATGAGATAAGTCATTTGCTCAACTTTTGGAAATGTTAAGGTGTGTTTGGATAGAGAAGTCTGCATGACTTAACTTTTGTTTTATTTTTCCTTTTCGAAAACTAAATAAAGACAAGTTGTCAAATATGAATCCCACTCACTAAGATAATCACTACACGCTTGTGCTTTTAATCACACTTGAATTCATTTTTGTCTGAGTAACATTGTAAACAAGCTTGAGTTTCAAAGAGAATAACTTTTTTTGAGCCCCCTGAGAAAACAAAGATCTGTAAGGATAACACCTCAAAATGAGAAGTGATTTCCTCTGGGGGATGGGAAGGAACAGGGTTTGTGGATGAGAGTTTCACAGGGATCAAAGAGAACTTTAGTCTTATATATAATACATTCTTTTAAAAGAATACGTAATTGATTATTTAGGTAACTAAAAATATTTTTTAAAAGGAGGGAGAACCCGGCCTGTGTGGCTCAGCTGTTGAGTGTAGACCCAGGAACCAAAAGGTAGTCGGTTCGAAGCCGGTTTGATTCCTGGTCACGGCACATCTCGGATTATAGGCTTGATCCCCAGTAGGGGAGATGCAGAAGGCAGCCAATCAATGATTCTCTCTCAGTTGTCTCTCTCTTCCTCTCCTTTCCTCTCTGAAATAAATAAATACACACACACACACACATTTTTTAAACATTATTAAAGGGAGGGAGAAAAGTTAAAATACCATCCAAGTGTTAGATTCCAATACCATACTTTGAATTTAGTATTTTTTAAAGCATTTTATATTTGTTACCTATGATATGGGGAAGGAAATTTTATTTTTCATATGTTGTAAAACTTACTTTTCTCCCACAAGGTCACCGCAGAGTTGTTTTAAGCAAACTAAAACAGTAAAATAAAAGGAATTCTTACCTTTACACCTGAGCATGAAAATGTACGCTTAATGAAACTAACAAAGGGATAAACTCTCAGCTCTAAAATTTCCATAACCTAAGATGAAAGATCATTTGATCACTTATGTTAATAACAAAGACTCAAAAGAACAAGTGAAAACATGTCAATATTAAATGCTGTTATTATTTTGGTAGTATCAAATCCCGATGAAGTAAATCCAGTTACTTCAGTGGTAATTTCATCATCCCTAGTTAGCCGTAACTCATGGTATAAAGGAAAACAATGTAAAAATCAAGGCACTGTATCAATTACTTCCCCAAATGTATATAATATAGGCCATTCAGAGCATGCTATCCCAAACTTTTCAGTATTCTACAACATAGAATTAGAAAACTAACATTTATTGATAGATTTAAGGTGTAATACAGGTTTCCAAAATGTGGCAGTGTGAATACCAGCATAAAAAAGAGAAACTTGTGCTAAAAACAACCTGAATTCATTATTGGCAATATTACATAACAATCAAGGCCCTCACATACTAATGACTCCCACTTTTTCTATATTGCCAACCTCCCATGCATCAAAAAACATAAAACTAAGATTATCAAACTTGGGAAGCAATAAGGTACTTTATGACTTAGGAAAGATTGGGAGATTTGCAAAATATATCCTAATCATCCATGTGGTACAATCTCATTTCTAGTCATTTTTGCAGTGATCATTAATGAATAAAGAACAGATTTACAAGTTTATATATATAGCAGGGCATCTGGATTCAACACAAAACTGTTACAAACTTTAAGCAAATACATGTTTCATGAGACACTGCTAACACTTAAGAGGAATTAAATAAAATTCCAAAACTTGGAAAGCAAATAAAGACAAGACAACTAAGAAGCATTTTCCACCATTTACTCTTGTTATCAAAAATAGTTCAACTCTTCTTGCAAAACAAAACAAAATAGTACATACTGGACACATACATCACATTTTTCTTCCTATGGCTTTAGCCCACCCCCACCCCACCAAGAGACCAAAAAAAAAAAAAAAAAAAAAAAAAAAAAGCCCAACAAGAAAAACAACTCTACCTGACCACATTCACAGAAAATGACACCAGGATACACTACAAAACAGAAGGAGGTGTCATCTGCTCTGTGTCCAAGGTTTCTTCTCCATGTCTTGTCCTAGGTGAGTAACCATCATTGAACATGCTGTGTGCCAAATCAAAACATAACTTCAGCATATGTCAGATCTCAGGAGAGATGGTGAACGTAAAAATTGTAAGTTTTCCAGCAGTATTTTTCTTTAAGCACTGTCAAAGCAGCAACTCTTCTTTTAAATCATAAGGTCGTTTCTTTACAACCTAGTCAGTCCTTGTTTTATTTGGGCTGTGCTCTTTCAAGCAACTGACCAGACTTCCCTTCAACAGAATGTTTGTGACTCACTTGTCTTCCCCATAAAAATTAAAGGGAAGAAGTGCATTTAAACTGAAACATAGTTTGTGCTTTACATGCAAAAGAGCATTCTAAAGAAAATCATCCTAGCTTCAAACCTACCTAAATGCGGAGGCTTCATTAAAAAAGGCATTTTTATTAGGCCTCTATATAGAAGCCTTCATAACAAATAGCACCCTAAAAAAAAAAAAAAAAAGCATATTAAAATAGTCTGTGGCAAACTATTTGAGGAAACAAAAAAATCAAAGTGGCCAATAGCACAAGTATAATGCAAAAATCTGGATACATTTGGGGGCATTATTCCAAAATTATTTTAAATACATCCCAATTTCTAAATAAAACTTTTATATATTTTTAATTGTCACATACTATAGTTTAAACTCAATCAGCTTCAGAATAAAACTGCTTTTCTCCACTTCATTTATCTAATTAGAACATTGCGCAGTGAAGAAAGGATCAAGAATTTTTTCCCTAGAAATAAGTCAGACTTCACTAAAAAAAGCTCAACTCAGAAAAGTTCGGTAGCATAAATAACTAAACATAGGCAGTCTGACAGAATTTCAGTTTGTTCACCTTTAAAAGACAGATTTCTTCAACATTCTAATGAGGGGCAAATTTTCTTTCATAATACTGCTGATTTAAGAACTGCTACATACACCAGTAGCCAATTTTCATGATCAGAAATGGTATTGTCAGCATACAGATTGAGCTGGACACATCAGCTTTTCAACAGGAGAAACATCAATGGCATCTGAAGATAGCAAGCACTGAGTCTCCTGAACAAACAATGGCTACATTTCACAAAAACTTAGCACAATCTTTATGGACTGACTAGATACCACTTCCTTACATTTAATCATAAACTTTGATTACGCACAAAGCATGACCATAAACAATGAGGTTAATGTTATCTTCCTTGCCAAAGTTCATTTTGTATAAATCAGTTGCATCAGCATTTGTTCTCAAACTATGAGGTTCTGTAAGAACTAAGGACATATAGTTGTAGGGTTACTCCTCCATTATCTGCAAACTATTTCCCCGACACTAACACATATAACTTAGCAATGAAAACACTTGATACAAGTGATCTATATGCAGGAGCTCCGGCAAGTTCAACCAACAAAACCATAGCTGCCTTAAACTGTAGCTATTTCCCTACCAGAGGTAGGTTTAAAGACCCACTGATTTAACAGTCGAATCTCATGTCTATAGCTTCATCCAAACTTTTATCATCATGGGTACTGGCAGCTAAAAACGTCGTTACTGGGGACCCTGTGACATTAATTACACTGGTGCTGGTACTAGCATTGCGCACAGCAATGCTAGTCACATTAATGCCCAAAGTGAGCCTGGTCTGCTCCAAGGCCTTTTCTGGCACAGCAAATGCCTCCAACTTCTTCTCCCCATTGGCCATATAGGAGTTTTGGCAGCCACGACATATACAATCTAAGCAGGCTTTGCGGTTAGAGTAGCAAGGGCAGCGTTGGCCGCGGCATGTAAGAACACTTGGATTTTGAGTAGCACGCCCACATTTACACCCTTTCTTTTCCTGGGGTTTTTTACACACAGTCTTGGTAGGACTTCCTGGCATAAAATGATGACTAGGAATCTTTTCCTTTACTGTTTTGTCTTTTTTAAGAATACCTGGCTTGGTTTTAGAGTGAGATTTCTTGGATCCATGGTCATGACTCTTTTTCATGCTTTTAGTAGATAAAAGTACAGTTTTGCTGATTTTAGGTGTTGTGCCTCCATTGGGAACAGTTGCTATAGGCTGAAGAGAAATTTTGCTCTCCCGTTTCACTGTCACAGGAGCAGATGCCCCCAATGTTGGGCCTCGGATAATGGTAGAAATTGGAAGTGGCTGAACTTTCTCACTGTCGCTTTCTGATCTGGATCGTTTTCTATTCAATTTTGCTACTTTCGGAGTTGCTGCTGTACATGATAACCCATGAAGTGCAGGACTGGTGGACATAAAAACATTATGGCTAAGAGACTGGGAAGAAAGCTGCAGAAAAGGTCCATTGGATACATTGGATACTTCCAAGTTGGGCTGCAAATTAGGGCAACAAACCTCTGTATTTGAAACAGTTTCTAGGCTGCGGAGTACTTCCTCAACACTCAGTAACAGAGAGTCACCAGGTTTTATATCTTCACTGAAACTGCAGATATCAATGCCTGTGGAGCATAAGTCAGTGGCTACCGTGTCACAGACAGGTGGCAAGCTGTCAGACAGATCTTCAGTTTTTATGTCAACAGTGTTACATACATCAATCGTATTTGAATGTTCGGGTGAAGGAATATTTATACCAAATCTATCTATTGAAAGCCCATTATAAATAGGCAAACCATTGATAACAGAACTGCCAATAGCAATGCTGAGGGTACTTTCAGATATTGGAGATAAACTAGCTTGAGGATCAGTTGTGGGTTCTGAGGTCGAAGGTAAAGGGGAATGTGTCAAAGGCAAAGTAAAGGATGAATCTGAGGGTTTTTCTGTCTCCTCACAAAGCAATGATCCATCATTAAGCAAAGCCAAAATATCAGAAGAACCGTCGACTGCTTCTATTATATCCCGTGCCAATGTAGTCTGTGTTATATATTCACATAGTTTTTTGTAGCAGTTCACTAGGATGCTTAACTGCTTGTTTTCCTCAAACTGCTCATAGTCTTTGCACCAACTACATGAAGGTTTCATCATCATTTTCTTGCCTTTACAAGTTTTGCAGACATAGTGTTGGCAGGTGGAGTTGGTGGGTGCAATAGGATCTTGTAGCAAATGTCCTAAGAGGGGGGGAAAAAGGAAAGCATAGATTTTAGTAAAATTTACAATTTCATATACTGAATAAGATGATATTTTTAAGCAAGCTATTAAAATTGAGATGGGTTAAACTCACCAACCAGACCAGATAACAAAAAATACAGGGTGGGGCAAAAGTAGGTTTATAGTTCTGAGTATGCCAAGGAGTTTATTCTTGTATTATTATTTATTTACTATTGTATAAATTTCCATAGAAGCAACTGTAAACCTACTTTTGCCCCATCTTGTATATCTTACAGGAAATGAAAAGTAGCTAACTTTACTTTCATGCCATATTCCCTATTCCTTTATATCAAACCAGAATCTTCCTCGATTCTGTGTCTCTTCCCCAAGCAGCATGTTCTGGTCCACTTATACTTTTCGATTAAGGTTATAAAGAGGTAAAGATCAGTCACCAAAAACACAAATTAGGCTCAAAACCCTTGGACCTCAACTTAATAATGCTACATGATAATAATACAATATATTGAGTAAAACCATGTTATTTATTTATATTTTTAGTGATTTTATTTTTTTTAAATATATTTTATTGATTTTTTTACAGAGAGGAAGGGAGAGGGACAGAGCCAGAAACATCGATGAGAGAGAAACACTGACCAGCTGCCTCCTGCACACCCCCCACCAGGGATGCGCCCGCAACCAATGTACATGCCCTTGACCGGAATCAAACCCGGGACCCTTCAGTCCGCAGGCCGACGCTCTATCCACTGAGCCAAACCGGTTTCGGCTATATTTTTAGTGATTTTAGAGAGAGGAAGGGAGATTTACTATCCCACTTATTTATGCGTCGTTGGTTAATTCTTATATGCGCCCTGACCAGGGATCAAACCCACAACCTTTGGTGTATCATGACAACGCTCTAACCAACTGAGCTACCCAGCCAGGGCCCATATTGTTTATTTTGTGTCAGACAATGAGAAAAAGATATGAGCAAAAGAGACATCCCCACCCCCGCCCTCATTAAACATAGTTTGAAGGTAATAATCAATTAGTACAAAGGCATCTTCACAGAAAGATATAACTTCAAAACATTTTATTATATACATACTAATCATAAATTAAGAAAACCAAAATGTAGTTATGAAAAAGAATGATGTCCATTTATTAAAAGCAAAAAAGGAGTACTACTAAACTCAAATTTTCCTACAGAAAATAAAAATACAGTAACAATGAAAAAATGTTTAAATATATTAAAAGGGGGGAAAACACAAAATACTTGGCTCAAATTCTTCTGACAAAATACAAAATGACCATGGTCATAAACCACAAGAAACCTAGGTACACGAATATAATATAAAAGTAAAAGTGATCCCCCAGACTTGCTATCACTCCAAATTGCAAATGGCCTGTTTATATGAGCCAGGAAGGGAAGAACAACTAGATCAGGGGTCATTATTTCCACACTTACTCCCCCCAAAATAGTAACTGCTCCTTGGTTCCCAATTCAGGACAAATGGCTAGTAATTAACTCACAGCAGCACCTGTTTTCTCATACACATTACATAATTTAAGACGAGTATAAAAAAGAAGGTACTTCCAGCTATAGCCAAGTGTAATCAGCAAGTCCTCTAACTTAGAAGCAACTAGAAACCTGAAAATTTTTGACAAAAAATCATTTTCACAACCAAAGACATAAAACCATCTGAGAAGCATTTATGTTAGAAAAACTACTGGATTTCAAGCAAGGACAGTAGGAATCTGTGGTGTTCGGGTCTGGAGCTACCAATTCTCCCCTGCCACCCAGCTCCATCAGTGTTACTCTAGGGGGGGCTGGAAGCAGCTGTGAGGGAAGGGGGTTCATTCCATTTAGGGCAGCATGTGATGAACAGGCCCAGAGGCATTATCATTGGAAGTGACTTCTCAGAGGCTGGCCAGTGGGGAGGGCAAACATTTCAGCTCTTACAAACCTGAAGTTGCACAAGCCCAGGTTACAGAGAGGCCTCATATAAGTTGGCATTTTCCCCAACTTTATCTATAAATTCAATCAATTATAAGAATGCCAGGTGGCTATTTTAAAAAAGAATTGACAGATTCTAAAATCCATATGGAATCAAAGAGGACCTATGGTAGCCAAAACAATTTTGAAAAAGAACAAAAAGTTGGAGGACTTAAACTACCAAATTTCCATAAAGCCACAAACATCAAGATAATGTGGTAATGGCAAAAGGACAGGCATATAAATCAATGGAACAGACCAAAGAGTCCAAATCAGTTGACATTTGTAGTCAATTGATTTGTGTGACAAGAGTGCCCAGATAACTCAATAGAGAAAAGGGAGTATTTTCAACATAATGTATAGGACAATTTGATATCTAATTTCAAAAACAAACAAAAACCCATGAGTCCTTGCCCCACAACATACACATATATTAACTCAAAATGGACCATAGCTATCTAAATGTAAAAGCTAACCTCCTAGAAGAAAACTCAGAAAAAAATTATGACTCTGGGTTTGGCAAAGTGTTAGATGTGACATCAAATGCACAATCCACAAAAAGGAAAAAACTGTAAAATTGATTTCCACAAAATTTAAATGTGCTTCAAAAGATACTATTAAGAAAATGAAAAGATAATCTACAGACTGGGGAAAAAATACTTATAAATCATATATCTAATAAAGGACTTATACATGATATATTAAACTTTCAACAAATCAATTTTAAGAAAACTCAATTTTAAAAGTGAGCAAAAGCCTTGAATAAACATTTCACGACAGAATATATACAAATGTCTAATAAGCACATAAAAATATGCTTAATTTATTAAGAAAAGTAAAAGCCACCCTAGCCAGTTTGGCTCAGAGGATAGAGCATCAGCCTTCGGGCCAAAGGGTTCTGGGTTTGATTCCGGTCAAGGGCACATACCTTGGTTGCAGGCTCCTCCCCAGCCCAGGCCCTGGTGGGAGCTCATGCAGAAGGCAACCAATTGATGTGTTTCTCTCACATCGATGTTTCTCTGACTTTCCCTCTCTCTTCCATTCCCCCTAAAAATTAATGGAAAAATATCCTCGGGTGAGGATTAACAACAACAAAAACGTAAAAACTAATGGCATACTGCTATACACCTATTAGAAGAGATAAATTCCAAATGACAAATAATACCAAGAGCTGGCAAAGATGTGGAGAAACTGGAACCTTTCTATATTATCAGTGTGAATGTAAAAGGGTAAATCATACTGGAAAACAAATGGTAATTTTTTAAAAAGTTAAACATACATTTACCATACAAAGCAGCAATTCTACTTCTAAGAACCTACTCAAAGATAAATGAAAGTATTTTTCCATTTAAAGAGATGTATGTGAATATACATAGTAGCATTTTTCATAATAGACAAAAACTGGAAATAATCCAAATGTCCATCAGCTAGTGAATAGATAAACGAAATGTAGTACTCATAGAATACTGTTTAGCAATTAAAAGAACAAACTATTGGCACATGCCAAAATATGATGAACTTCAAAAACATGCTAAGTGAAAGGAGCCCGATGCCAAATACGTTACTGTTACATCCCATTTATATAAAATGTCTAGAAATGACAGAAAAGGAGAAATAGTGGTTGCCTAAGGCTAGCAGTGTGAGCAGGGATTAATTGTTAATGGGCACAATGGTACTTTTTGGAAGTGATGAAAATGTTCTCATATCATGGTGTTGGTTATGCAATAAGACAAGGCCCAGTAGTTGGAATCTTAGAGTATCCTTCATTTAATCTAAGGAAGGGCATAGGGATATATACTAGTACATATGCACTTTAAAAATGTTATCTGCCCTAGCTGGTGTGGCTCAAATGACTGATCATTGTTCTGTGTACCAAAAGGACCTGGGGTTCAATTCCCAGTCAGGGCACATGCCCAGGTTGCAGGTTTGGTCCCCCAGGGTGGGTATGGGAGGCAGCCAATCAATGTTTTTTTCTCTCTGTCTTTCTCCCACTTCCCCTCTCCCTTCCTTTCTCTCTAAAAAATTAATAAAGCCAGCCAGAGTGGCTCTGTGGTTGAGCACTGACCCATGAACCAAGAGGTCTCTGGTTCGATTCCTGGTCAGGGCACATGCCCAGGTTTTGGGCTCAAACCCCAGTACGGGGCATGCAGGAGGCAGCTGATCAATGATTCTCTCTCATCATTGATCTGTCTCTCCTTCTCCTTCCTCTCTGAAATCAATAAAAATGTGTGTGTTTTTTTAAATCAGTAAGAACATTTTTTAAAACTGGGTAGGAGAAATTGAACAAAGTGAAGTGAACAGGAATAGGATTCAAGTATAGCATTTTGAGGAAAATCCTTCAAAATAAAAAACAAAAGAAACAATTGTAATTTTATATCAAATTGATACAACCAGTCAGAGATTAACTTCTTTAAATAACTTTATAACACAGAATATTAACTCTAATCCTCTTATCCTCTGTTTGCTTTCAGTAATTACATTGTTGGTGGCAGTGCTGATAGTTACATTAAGGGGAGTGTGGGGAGACAGAAGAGGGTAAAGGGGGAATAAATGGTTATGAAAGGAGATGACTGGGTGGTGAACACACAGTACAATCCTATATAATAAATGGCTAATATGCAAATCAAGCAACGGCTGAACAACTGGTCGCTATGATACGCACTGACCACAGTGGCTGTCCCCCTGTGGGAGCGCACTGATCACCAGGAGGCAGCTTAACGCAGGCGCTCCCACAGGGGGACAGCCACTCAGCCAGAAGCCTGGCTCATGGCTGGCGAGCACAGCTGCGGTGGCAGGAGCCTCTCCCACCTCCATGGTAGCACTAAGGATGTCCGACTGCCGACTAAGTCGGCAGTCGGACATCCCCTAAGGGCTCCCAGACTGCAAGAGGGCACAGTCTGGGCTGAGGGACCCCTCCCCCCCGAGTGCACGAATTTCATGCACTGGGCCTCTAGTATATAGGTGATGTATTATAGAAGTGTACACTTGAAACCAATATAATTAACCAATGTCACCCCAAGAAATTCACTAAAAAAAGAAAATGTTAAAGAAAATCCTTAATTTCAATTGAATTTACTAATATGAATTAATGTTTTCATCATCATACTTCCTAGTACTATACACTGAAAAGGCTTGGGAGTAAAGGACCAACTCCAGGAGCAATGAACTCAAATAATGATATTGAAAAGCAATTTCCCATTCAACTGGACAGGCCTGCAGGGGAGGGCAATTGGGGGTGACCAGGCCGGCAGGGGAGGGCAGTTGGGGGGGACCAGGCCGGCAGGGGAGGGCAGTTGGGGGGGACCAGGCCGGCAGGGGAGGGCAGTTGGGGGGGACCAGGCCAGCAGGGGAGGCAGTTGGGGGCAATCGGGCTGGCAGGGGAGGGCAGTTGGGGGGGGACCAGGCCAGCAGGGGAGGGCAGATGGGGGCAATCAGGCCGGCAGGGGAACAGTTAGGCATCGATCAAGCTGGCAGGGGAATGGTTAGGGGGTGATCAGGCTGACAGGCAGAAGCGGTTAGGGACAATCAGGCAGGCAAGCAGTTGAGGGATCGGGCCTCAACTGGCAGTCGGACATCCCCCGAGGGGTCCCAGATTGGAGAGGGTGCAGGCTGGGCTGAAGGACACCCCCCCCCCAAGTGCACAAATTTCGTGCTCCGGGCCTCTAGTACAATTAATCATTTTCTTTCATGATATTACATGATTCTAATCTTTCAATATTTACCTGGACATTTCTCATAAACATGAAAAACTAGATGTTAAATCTTTTAAAGTTACAAATCAAAAGAAATTTTAAAGTTCATCAGTGATGAAAGTCAGCACTTAAACTCTCAGGAGAGAGGTTAGTGTGCTGAAAGTTTATCAAGGGGGTAAGGAAGGGGCAGAGGAAGAACAAGTTAGGCTGGGATATAATCACAAAAAAGGCTTCAGATGACCTCATAGGGAGCTCTGAAGCTAGGTTAGGATGGCTCTTACAGGGTTGTCCTATGTTGAGCAAGGGAGTCAGGACTTCAATGGCCTAGTCTTTGGACACAGACTACTCCCAGGAAGGGGATATGAGCTTGAGTGAGTTGAGTGACTCTCTTCAGCCAAGGCAAATTTCCAGGGAGGTCTGACAGCCCCAGCAACACTCCCAGTAACCAAGAAAACAAAGTCTTTAGTCTTGAATTGGGGTTTGGGTGGTGTATACATGGCATTCACTATAATCAGTAATTCTGTAACTGTCCAAATCTGATAAATTTTGAGTAAAAAAAAAAAACATAAAGGGGACTTGACCCTCTATTTCTTAAAGCTATAAAGCGACTAAATATCCAAGTTCTTTCCAGCTCTAAGTGATAATTGTAAAATTTTATGACAATATCTATAAAGAATGTATCAAAAGTCTTGCATTTGGATATCATTAATTGTTGAGGTGATAGGTGTAATAGAGTTCTATTTTGTATGTTGAAAGTTCCTATAAGTTACAAAATAAAACCCAAGTGCATATTTCCACTTACCCCATTTTTATGCCTTCAAATTTACCAGAAGCTGTATGTATTTATATATTCTCCCTCTCTCCCCACCTCCCATCCTACCACACACACACACACACACACACACACACACACACACACACACACACACACGCTTTTCTTCTTCCCTTCAAGATAAACCTCGCCCCCTCCACTGCTTTGGCTCCCATCTTCCCTCTCTAGATATCCATCTAAATTTATTCACTCTCAATTCTACTTCAAACTTCCTTTCCTAGAGCAACTTCCCCTCCAGTTATTCATATGCTAAAGTAACTTCACTAGAATCAATCTTATAATAGAAGGCAAAAATTGCTAATCCCAGACCAATGGACAGTTCTGGTTGATCATTCTTCCTTGAAATGCTCTCTTCCCTTTTCCCCTAACACTATTGTCTCCTCCACCTCCTTTTCTTCTGTCCTCTCCTTAATTTCAGTATTCCCATGTTTCTTCGGTATTAAGATGTATCCCTCTTACTCCATTCCAGTATTCCACAGTAATCTTTACTGGGTCACAGATCCCTTTGAGAATCTGATACACATAAGCACAGAATTGTGCACAGAATCTCACAGATATCATCAACCTTTTCCCCTTGTGAAGCAGAGATATGATAATACCCCAAAAACTGCTCTACACTCTCCTTCCACAGGGATTTGCCAATAAAGTTGGTTTTGTTGCCACTTATAAAAGGTATCTTCCAAATCTATATTTCCAGCTCATATCTTTCCTGAGTTCAGAACCACATATATGTCTACCAGAAATCTCATCTCTCCTTTGATAACACAGACAACGCAAGCTCAACATGAATTTATCTCCTCTAAACTCCTGCCTAAAAACTTGTTCTACTGCAACGCTTATTCTCAGTGGATGCTGACAGTGTCATCCACTCACAAATCAACCAGATATCGTGATACCATCCAGACTCTTCTCTTCACCCACATTGCACACCCAGTTTCCAGAGTCTCACTGCACATAACCTCTAAGTCTGCCTATTCCACCTTCAGGCTTTATCCCCACGACTGACTACTCCTGCCTTAGTTGAACCCTCATTTATTTCTTAGCCTGAATACTGCAAGAGTTTTCAAGCTTAACTTCCTGCCTTAACTTCATCTGCTCCAATCAGTCCATCTTCCACACTACCACCACGTGACCTTTCTAAAACACCTTTGATTGTATCTTTCTTCTTTTCTAAACTGTTTATAAAGGCACAACTAAAAACTGTCAAAAACAAAAACCTCAGATTAAAAATGGTGGCAGAGTAAGTGGATGCTGCATGGACATGCTCACAGGAACAAACTGGTATTACAACTAAAATACAGAAAAACTTCCTGAATAATTAACAGAAAACTCGAAGGAGAGAACCCTGACACCCGAGGACCAAAAGTGGAGACCACATAGAGACTGTTTTTCTTGAAATATTAAAAAATAAATAATAAAAAAATAATCTGACCAAAAACCAAACAAAATCCTTCCGTCTTAAAAATCCAAAAGTCTTTAGGATAACATATAAGGCCTTTCAGAATCTGGTCCCCATCAAACTCCCCAACCAATTATTTAGTGCCATTAAACTTTCTTCACAAACTCCATTTTCCACTGTCACCTGCCACTGACCATTCCAAAAACATGCAATGCTTACTCATTCCTCTGTGTTTTGCTTTTCCTGGAATGTTCTTCTTCCTTCCTGGCATAGGAGGCTATTTATTCTTTAAGAATCAACTCAACTTCGTGGCCCATGAGCAGAAGTCGGTTTTCGGCTCTCAAAAGAAATTTCAATCGTTGTACTGTTGATATTTGGCTCTGTTGACTAATGAGTTTGCCAACCACTATCTATACTATCACCATTCACTTACTCAAGGCAGAAAAGTTATTTATCTCTGTATCTTTAAACCAGTGTTGGCACATACGCCAGCACTTAATACAAGTGTAAATGAACGAATCATAAAAAGCACATTAGAATTGAGAGTGACCTTGGAAAGCAACTTGTTCCATGGCATCATTTAAATCAAGAGGGACATCCATAAATGACATAGCTAGTTACTAGCACTGAGAAATAGAAGCTGAGTATTCTTTCTAGTTATCTGACACTGTCCCTAACTCTGTTATTAAGTTCATAGCATCCACTGATTTTAGCTTCTTTCCACTTATTAAAAAAGGATGATTATTGAAATTGGGCCATAGCAGAAGCAATAATTAACCACAACATTTGTAAAACCTTTTTGGGAGGAAGAAGAAACAGAAATTGGTACTGGCAATAATGATTAGTGAGTGGGGCAGGAAGAGTGAGAGGAAATGGAGGATGGATGCTCAATAGTTTTGTGAGGTCAGGAAATCTTTACTGCACAGGAACTGAACCTGCAAGAGGCCTGCCTGGATTCTCTATACACCACAGTTTTTAAAGTTTATCTTAAATATTTCAATTGAGCATGTATACTATAGCACTGTACTATCTTCTTTGTAAAGAAAGTCCAACAAAAAGAGCTCAGCCTATATACCAGTTAAGAATTGACAGCATCAGAAATCTTAACTAAAGACTATGTACCTATTAAAAGTATGTGTACATATGTATAATACTAGAAGTCTGGTGCATGAAATTCATGCACAGGTGGGGTTCCTAGGCCTGGCTGGTGATCAAGGCCAATTGGGGCTGGGCTGATAGGGGCCCAAAGGCCCCAGCAGGGTGGGAAGAGGAGGTGATGGTCTCCAGGCCAGGCATGGAAGGAACAGATGCCAGATGCCAACGCCACCATCATTGGTGCCCCGCCTCCCCCCCTCCTCCTTCCCTCACCGTCACACCACCACCACGGCAGGCAGGCAGGCAGGCAGGCAGGCAGGCAGGCGGCGGGCTGATCGGAGCCTGCTGGCCGGGGGGAGGAACGGGGCACAGGAGGTTAGCTGCTGGTCCCGGGGAGGGAGCCAGCCCTCGGCCCCCCTGGGAAAGGGGCCGCATCCACCACCACCCACCTCCAGTTCCCCATTCCAGCCTAGGGCCTGGCCCCAATCAGGCAATCGGGGCCTGCCGGCCAGGGGAAGGGACCACGGGAGGTTGGCCAGCTGGGGGAGGTTGGCTATGGGAGCACACTGACCACCAGGGGCCAGCTCCTGTGTTGAGCATCTGTCCCTGGGTGGTCAGTGCACATCATAGCGACCGGTTGTTCCAGTCATTCTGGTCATTCCGGTAGTTTGGTCATAAGGGTAACTTAGGCTTTTATATATATAGATATGTGTAAGATAAATAAATATGTACATATTAAATGAATATGATTAGGATGAGCTCATTTTCCTAAGTGATGTCACTTTAGTTAGCATTACTTATTCATCTTTTTAAAAAATATAGTTTTATTGATTTCAAAGAGAAAAAGGGAAAGGGAGAGTGAGAGATAGAAACATCAATGATTGGAGAGAATCACTGATCAGCTGACTCCATAAAGCCCCCTCCTGGGAATTGAACCCGCAACCAGGGCATCTGCCCTCACCTCCTGGTTCATGGGTCAACACTCAACCACTGAACCACACCAGCCAAGCTACTTATTCACCTTACTGCTATGACTATTTTCTAGTTGTAGCAATAAACTGATGCTGATCAATCCCAATATATACATACACCCTATTCCTGTAGTGAAGATTATACTGAATCTGAGTCATAATCCATTCAGCCTAGACTCAGTCTCCAATAGCAATATCAAGGCACATATAGAGAACTAGAGGCCCACTGCACGAAATTCATGCATGGGTAGGGTCCCTAATGGCTGCCGGCTGCCAGCCGGGGCCTCCCTTCCCCAGCTGCCGGCTACGGCCGGGGCCTTCTTTCATTCTGCACCGCCCACTGGTGGTCAGCACACGTCATAGCGAGCGATTGACACTTTGCATATTAGGCTTTTATATATAGAGATGGGGAAATAAACTGATGTCAAAAGCCTGACATAGGGCCTAAACAATAATCCTTCCATAGTCCAATACAATGGATCTAAATATTCCCATTCTCCACTTTTTCCAAAAGAGTTAATTATTTAGGCTATCTTCATTTAAGAAAACATTTCTCAAAAAAAAAAAAAAGAAAGAAAAGAAAACATTTCTCTAGAAGTTTTCTTATATGTTTAAGTGCACCTATATTGGATGCATATGTTTACCAGGGTTATATCCTCTTGTTGGATCGATCCCTTTAGTATTATATAGTGACCTTATGTAGTGACCTCTCTTGTGATGGCCTTCATTTTAAAGTCTATTTTATCGGATATGAGTATTGCTACTCCAGCTTTTTTTTCTTTTCCATTTGCATGGAAAATTTTTTTCCATCCCTTCACTTTCATTCTGTTTGTGTCTTTTGTTTTGAGGTGGGTCTCTTGTAGACAGCATATAGTTGGGTCATGTTTTGTATCCATTCAGCTACCCTATGCTTTTTGATTGGAGCATTGAAACCATTTACATTTAGGGTTATCATTGAGAGGTGCTTATTTATAGCCATTTTAATTCTGTATGGCTAGGTTTCTCTCTCTGTTTCTTTTTCTCAGCAATCCCTTACAGCCGTGGTCGGCAAACTGCAGCTCTCAAGCCACATGCGACTCTTTGGCCCCTTGAGTGTGGCTCTTCCACAAAATACCACAGCCTGGGCGAGTCTATTTTGAAGAAGTGGCGTTAGAAGTTTAAGTTTAAAAAATTTGGCTCTCAAAAGAAATTTCAATCGTTGTACTGTTGATATCTGGCTCTGTTGACTATTGAGTTTGCCGACCACTGCCTTACAGCAATCCCTTTAGCGTTTCTTGTAATGCTGGCTTGGTGGTGATGAACTCCTTTGCCTTTTTTTGTCTGGGAAGCTCTTTATTTGACCATCTATTTTGAATGATAGCCTTGCTGGATATAGTAATCTTGGTCTCAGATCCTTACTTTCCACTACCTTGAGTACTTCATGCCATTCCCTTCTAGCCTGTAGAGTTTCTGATGAGAAATCAGGTGTCAGCCTTATGGGAGTTCCTTTGTAGATAACAGTTTTCTTTTCTCTTGCTGCCTTTAAGATTCTCACTTTGACTTTAATTTTTGGCATTTTAATTGTGATGTGTCTGGGCGTGGATCTGTTTGGGTTCTTGTTTGGGATTCTCTGTGCCTCCTGAACTTGTGTATCTTTTTCCTTTACCAGGTTAGAGAAGTTTTCTGCATTATTTCTTCAAACACCTTCTCTATTCCTTTGTCCCTTTCTGCCTCTTCTGGCATACCTGCTATTCTAATATTGTTATGTTTCACATTGTCCCACAGCTCCCTTAAGCTGTCCTTCTGTTTTTTTAATTGTGTGGGGTTTTTTTGGTTCTGACTGAGTGATGTTTTCAACTGTCTTCTAATTCACTGATTTGATCCTCAGCTTCCCCTAACCTGCTGTGTATTCCTTCCAATGTGTTCTTTATTTGTGTTATGTCATTCTTTATCTCAGACTGTTCTTTTTTCATAGTTACTATATCTTTTTTAATACTGTTGAGCATTTTTACCATCATTACTCTGAACTCTGTTTCAGATAAATTTCTTATCTCTGCTTCATTTATCTCTTCTCTGGAGAATTCTCTAGTTCTTTCATTTGGGGGTAGTTTCTTTGTCTCCTCATTTTGCTTGTCTGGGTTTGTGACAGTGTAGTATTAGGTAGGTCCTCTACAGCTCTCAATCTCTAGTGCAGGGCAGTGTTCTGACAATTTGGATCAGGGAAAGACTCAAAGCCTCCAGAGACCACCTCTGTCTACAGACTAGTAGGATTCCAACTTGAATTGCCCCCAGGCAATTGTCCTCAGGTGTAGCAAGAATCTTTTTTCAACAGGGTGGGGAATCGCTTCTGCCTAGAGGCTGTTTCTTTTATAATCTCTTAAGTGGCCTCAGGGCAAGGTGTTTTCCAATAGGGTGTGTCAACTGTCTTCTCCCCAGGCAAGGCAAATGTCTACGTGGGAAAGATGTCCTCCGCTGCGGGAGGGAATGACTCAGCCCAGGAAACTTGGGGTGTCTGCCTTCTGAGCTCTATCCCCGAGTCCCCAGTCCTGGGTTCTGCTCTCACAGCTCCAGTCCACTTCATCCTCCCTCTTCCAGAGCACAAGGTGGGTGGCTCCACAGGGAATTTTTGTGCACTGGCCCTTCTAGAGGATGCCCAAACTTTCAGCTGCCACTCCTGGCAGACAGCACCACACTGCTTTTCACAGCTAGATGTTATGTGGGTACCCTCCTCAGATTTGGTGCTCTCTGCTGGAGAGCCCAGCTTGGGGATTAGATCCCAGAGTTCTCGGTGGCACACTGCCTCCCCGCCCCAACAGCTGAGATATCTCTCCGGGACTTCAGTTGCTTTCTGTGGGCGCCCAGCCAGCCCTTTCTCACCTCCGCCCCTCCTACCAGTCTCTATGCGGTCTCCACCTTCGGTCCTTGGGTATTAGGGTCCTCTCCTGTGAGTTTTCCGTTGATTATTCAGGAAGCCTTTCCGTTTGTCAGTTGTAATTCCAGCTTGTTCCTGCAGCATCCACCTACTCTGCCACCATTTTTAATCTCCCTGGTAGTTTTCCTCAAGCACTTAAGTAAATAATTTCTGGAGTTCAGCTGTATGCCAAGCACTATGCCAGTGATGGTGAACCTATGACACGCATGTCAGCACTGACACGCGTAGCCATTTCTGATGACACGCGGCCGCATGCCGAGGATGAAACATTTGCTGCTCCTGAGGATGAAACATTTGCGACTAGAGTCTTGGAGTTAGTTTTTTCCTCAAAGTGACACACTACCCGAGTTATGCTCAGTTTTTTGGCGAAGTTTGACACACGAAGCTCAAAAGGTTGCCCATCACTGCACTATGCCAAACTGCCACTGTCATTTAACACGGGATTCTCCAAACTTTTTTATATCTCAAATATCAGAACCAAAGTTACAGTCCAAAGTTTTCAAACAATAACTAGTAAGATATCTCCTAGATACATATACACATGAAAATAATCTAGGTTCAGCTAAGAACAGAAATGACAACACCACAAAAAGATCGTGTGTGTCACCAAATGGGCACAAACGAAATAACAGTTTTTGGACAATTAAAACACTTCTTTTTAAGCTTGGTTTTTAGTCTTGCAAAACCTGTGCCCAATAGTTTTTTGCAGGCATATGTTGAAGTCTAAACCTCTTAAAAATGTTTTCATTTGGCAAAATTCATGATTATGAGTAGTACTATAATAATAACTTCAAGTCAAAGAAAAATGAATTTTAAATGAAAAAGCCCTCCTAAGAAGACAGCACCATTTTCCTTTTGGTAGGGTTTCATAACCCCGGTCTGTTTTTCTTTTTTAGATTTTTGATTGAACAGCCCTTAGAATATATTCCTTTAAACTTCCGCACAAGTTTATTAATAGTAAACCAAAAAGCAAATACATGCCTCAAAAAATCAACAGACCCAAATGACAAATTAAGGTTTCAAAGAAATTAGTAGTTCTCTAAATATTTAAGTAGCTATGCCCCAGACCACCATTATGCCCTGATCACCTGGATTCCAAAACCAATAAACTGTTTTCTTTATAAAATATCTAGCATAAATAATCATAACAGGAAAATATGTATTTTAATAAAATCTAAGGGAATAATGTGATAGATCTGCATTAATCACAAAAAAATAGTGATACACAGATTATTTTGACCACTTGACCAAGTCGTTATTTTTTTAAGTTCATTACATCACTTTACACTGTCATATAACATGGGATTCTCCAACCCATGTTAGAGACCAGTCATTAACTAAATATGTATGCCAGAGGAGTGAAGAATGGGGGGTAAAAAAAAATCTGTTCCCAGTGGGGAAAAGGAATACAACTAGTTTGCTGAAAAATGAAAATCAGTGAACGCTGCAACTTTAAAAGTATGAATGTTATTTACTCAAGCCAAACTGTTTACTGAACATCTCAACGGGCTAACCTTTAGAGTTTCTTTAACTTTTATGTCTTTGGTTAACCTAAAACTATGAAAATTACTTCCTGATACTCTCGGTGATATCAATTGTTTATATAAGTTTCTCCAGTCAACTACCACTATAAACTAAAAAACCAAACACTTGCCCTAACCCATTTTTCTCAGTGATTAGAGTGTCAGCCCTTCAGACTGGAGGGTTGATTCCAGTTGCAGGGTTGACCCCAGCCCTGGTCAGGGTGGGTTCGGGAAGCAACCAATTGATATGTATCTCTCACACTGATGTTTCTCTCTCACTTCCACTCTCACTAAAAATCAATGAGAGAAAAAAAAATATCCTCAGGCGAGGATTAACCAAAAAGTAAAAAATAAATAAAAGATTAAAAAACAACACTCACCACAGATTATTAAATGAATGATGTATACCACTCAGACCACAACATATTCATAAACTCACCATGCCTCATTTCATATTCTAGTAAGAATTAAAAGAGAATGCCAGACATCATTTATCTTAATAATTATGTAGGGTAGCCCGTAATAGTGTTTTGTGGTTACAGAGCATTTATATAATATTTTATTATTTTCATACTTTCACAAAGCAATGATAGTCTCATTAAAATATTACCAATAAGATAATATAGGCTGGTAAATTAGGCACAATTAATTTGATATATAGCTGAGCATTCAAACATTTACTCAAATCAAAATAAATCTAGATACAAATTTCCCAAACTGGTGTTCCACTGAACCAGAAAGCATTTACAGGTTTGCTTTAATACACTCTCGGAGAGTCATCCCAAAATATATCAGTGTCTTAAAACTGAATACTACAGCTGTCAAGAAACTTGCTTAATATGGCACTGCTTAAATTTATTGGCACACTTTTTTTTTAACTGTACTTATTAACCTCACAGTAGGAATATTCTAAGACAGCTATTCCTTTATACAGTCACTATTCTCATCCAAGGGTTAGTATTAGAATCATCTAGGTGACCTACTCCAGAAATGACTCAATATCTGGAGATTCGGCCCAAGAATGTTTATTAAGATTAAATAAAATTTAAAATGTCACAGCACTGGTGGCTGCTATATGGGATAGCATAGGTTCAGAATATAATCTGACTCTGTTTCCAAACAAAATAGAATAATCAAATTTACTCTCCCATTTGAAATAACCAAAAAAACTGGACAAACAATTGTTTTCAGATATTGAGCAACAGAAAATACAGAACAGTGATCCCTGGGATAGGAAACAAACAAGCTAAGCCTACAACTACCCCAGCTTATGCCTAGAGATAATTTTCAGACTGCAGCACAAGGAAAGAGAGCCCAAACACACCCTGGTGGTCTCCCTAAAATGAGAAGGCAGAGTTGGGAGGCCAAGGCAGTTGGACTTTCAGGGCAGAGTACTAGAGATGAGAAAGCTGCACAGAGAAAGAGCTCCAGTTTTTTAAACCAGGTCCCTTTCAAGTCTTCAGCTGAGGACCGATTAGCATATGCACATGAGGAAACTACCCCAGCCTAAAGAAAGAACACCCAGAAAGGAACAACGTGAAAATCCCAATGTAATTCAGAGGCAACAGAATAATTCCTAATCCCAACACCAAGAGTGAGAAACATAATTCATAAGGCATCAGATTGAATAAGGCATCATCTTGCTCAGTACTGCAGAAAAATTAGCTTCTAAAGGCTGCTTTGGTCCTACCTAAAAAAGCTAAAACAAGCCTCAAAAAGATCAAACTGTCTCCAAGTAACATAACCTCACCCCAAGAACAAAGCTCAAGAATATTTATAGTACAAAAATATCTATCGCCCAACTGGCGTGGCTCAGTGGTTGAGCGTTAACCTATGAACCAGGAGGTCATGGTTCAATTTCCAGTCAGGGCATATGCCCGGTTTGTGGGCTCAATCCCAAGCAGGAGGCAGCCGATCAATGATTCTCTCTCATCAATGATGTTTCTGTCTGTCTCTCCCTCTCCCTTCCTCTCTGAAATCAATCAATATATATATATATATATATATATATATATATATATATACACACACACACACATATGTATATACATATGTGTGTATATATATATATTAAAAAATATATATCTATCAACAAATTAAAATTTTATGGACAAGGTAAAAGTCACAATATCCAGCATCCAATCAAAAATTAATGAGCCCAGCTGGTGTGACTCAGCGATTGAGCTTCAACCCAGGAATCGAGGTCACCAGTTCTGGTCAGGGCACATGCCTGGGTTGCAGGCTCCATCCCCAATAGGGGGCATGCAGGAGGCAGCTGATCAAATTATTCTCTCTCTTCACTGATGTTTCTACCTCTCTCTTCCTTTCCCTTCCTCTCTGAAATCAATATGCAATAAAAAAAAAATATTTTTTTAGCCCTAACCGGTTTGGCTCAGTGGATAGAGTGTCGTCCTGCGGACTGGGGGGTCCCGGGTTTGATTCCGGTCAAGGGCATGGACCTTGGTTGCGGGCACATCCCCAGTAGGGGGTGTGCAAGAAGGCAGCTGATCGATGTTTCTCTCTCATCGATGTTTCTAACTCTCTATCCCTCTCTCTTCCTCTCTGTAAAAAATCAATAAAATATAAAAAAAATATGTTTAAAAAAAATTAAACTTAAAACTATAGTGCAGGTGTTCAAAATTGTTGTATGCACTTAATAACAGAGCTTCAAAATACATGAAGCAAAAACTGTTAAAACTCCAGAGAATTTGACAAAACCAAAATTATAATTAAGAGATTTCAACACCTCTCAAAGACAAAACAAATAGGAAATCAGTAAGGATAGAGAAGATTTGAACACTCTAACAAGCAACTTGTGAAAATGTTTTAATTGACCAGAAACATTGTGAACCAACAACCGCCAAACAAGTAAAGCAATCCTGATTTTTATCCAGGTAAGAAGGGTTCACAAAATAATTCAAGATCCCAACAGTAAAATTTTATGATTCAAAAGTGTCCAGAGTACAAGAGACCTTACAAAATTCTCTACTTCTAAGGATTACAAATCCAAATGTCTAGAGGGCCGTGTTGGTGAAGTTTCTTTCTTTCCCTCCCCCCCTCCCCCTTTCTTTCTTTCTTTCTTTCTTTCTTTCTTTCTTTCTTTCTTTCTTTTCTTTCTTTTCTTTCTTTTCTTTCTTTTCTTTCTTTTCTTCCTTCCTTCCCTTCCTTTCCTTCCCTCCCGTCCCTTCCCTTCCTCCCTCCCTCCCTTCCCTTCCTCCCTCCCTCCCTCTCTCCCTTCCTTCCTTAGTTGTGACAAAGGCGGGGAGGGACCCAAGGGCAAACTGCAGAGGATTTACTTACCTCCACCTCCAAAAGGGAGAAACCCCCTCAACTACACCCACTGATGCCAGACCTTACAGTTTTCTAGGAGGTGCCTAAAATCTGGATTTTTATATGAAGGCTAGATTTTAAAACTTTGGCCAACAAACTTAATATTTTTATCAAGCTAATAAAATGCCTGGGGGCCCTAGCTGGTTTGCCTCATTGGACAGAGTGTCAGTCAGCCTGCAGACAGAAGGGTCAAGGGTTCAATTCCTCATAGCAATGTTTTTGTCTCTCCCCCTCCATCCCACTCTCTCTAAAAAAATCAATGGAAAATATCTACGGGTGAGAATTAACAACAACGAAGAGCCTGGGGGCCTAATTCACAACCAAATCTCTGCTTTAGTCCAATAAAATGAAACTAAGATAAATTTGTTCAAATTATCAAGGCAGACAATACCATCTGGCCACAACTAAAACACTGTGGACATGGACACAAAGGTTCCACTTTTAGAAGAAATTGAATCCAGTGTGCTCCCAGGACAGGTACTTAGTGATGTCTACCTTCTCAGAGAAGATGTGAAAACTCTTCCAATAGTTGAAAAGGTAAAATTTTATCACAGGCTTTTTCAATTGTTCCAGAGGACAAAAAAAAAAGAGTAGGAGACTTGGGTAAATTGGAAGTAAGAACTTTCTAAAGAAACCAACTTTTCTAAAGAAAAAAAAAAGTTATCAAACAATGATATGGCTATTCTGCAGAGCAGAATTTAGCTCCCTAACCCAGAAGTATTCAGAAAAGGCTTGGATGAACTTTCAATATTACAGAAAGGATTCTTTGATGTGAATAAATAGCTGTATGATATATGATCCTTTCTGCCTAAGGCCTTATAAATTCTCATCATGAAGAATAACCTAGTAAATATCTTCCTTGTAAAGACCTATGTAAAAATTGAGCTGGTTAGCTCAATGACACCATATAGAGATCCCCGAGTCAGCCCACAGCTTCTGGTAAATATGACATAGTTATATCCTATGTCATATCCTGAATATGTTCAGTCACAGGCTGGACAACCAAATGATTAACTGTAGAGAGGATTCAGAAATCCATCACAAGGATACCTGAATTGGAATGCCACTTTCTAATCCTAAATTCCTGTATTATATATGGCCAGAGTCCTAGATATCAGAACATTAGGCAGAGATTTGAATGTCAAGGGAAAGACTATTTAGGAGGATTGGTAGGGGGTTGAAAGTCCTTAGGTTGTTATACTCTGAACTCACACCCCCACTTTAGATATACCTTTAAATATTATATAAAGAATCACTTCTCAGCCTTTTGGCTAAGATTAAGTATAAATATTACATAAAGAATTTTAAAACCATTCAACTTTTCCAGAAAACATAACTGATTTCCAAGGTATAGACGAGGCAACATTTTAAGTGCACATTTTCTGTAGGTTATAACAAAGAAAATAGACAAATTTAACTGATAAGACAACTAAAATCAGCACACACAAAATACACTGGGTGTAAAACTAGATTAAAACAGCTTGAAAAAAACAGATATTCCAACTCTGCAAAGATTCAAGATCTCTGGAGTAAAAGGGTAATGAATGAAAATTCTGCTAAATTATTATGGACAAGTCGGAACAAGAAAAAGATGAGAAAATAGCCAGATATATAGTAATTAAGGTGAAAAAAATATATTCCTGACAAGGGAACAAAAATAATAATAATCTTTAAAAGAGAAAAAAGGAGTAAGAGTTTGAAATTAAATGGACAAGAAGACAAAAGTGACTCCTGGACACAAAGAAAAATGTAAGAAATTAGAAGAAGAATTTTGAAATATCACTTTTTAAAATAAAAGATTAAATTTAGAAAGTACATCAGAACTTGCAAAAACAAATTTAATTGAATCATACATAAAAGTAGCTCAGTGGACTCTGAGGGATATGTCAATACAATAAGGCATTAATCAACAAATGATGGCGTGCTATGGATGTTATCAATATAATATGAGTGCTCGTACGAAGAAAACAAGGAATGCAAAGAGAACTGGATGTTCAAATTAATTTGAGGGACTGATAACCACAACCCCAAGACTCAGAAGATATGTTATTACACTATATCAAATAATATATAAAATTATTTTAAAATCAAAGTTTCCAGGGAAGGGCATAAAATAAAAATTTTTAGATTATTTTTTATGCTTTCCTAATCATAATTTCCAATATTTCTCACCCTTAAGCACCAATCACCATCACATTATTCGACGTTATCTCATCCTTCTCTTCATTCTCCTTAGGCCCACACCTGAACTGCTCTAATTTCTATCTTAACTGCAATCTCTCCCAAAATCTACACCAAATTGCTAAACCCTTGAAGAATATTTTAATTGGGCTGTCCCTATATTATTTCAAACTAGCCTACCTAAATTCTTCATGTCCTTCTAAACTTCATTTCTAATATGAACTTTTGACTCCTTCAATTTTTCCCATGCATCTGTATTCAATTGCCAGGTTTTGTCAGTTCTTAAATATAATTCAAAACATTTTATCAACTATATGCTATGCGAAAGCACTGTGCTAGATATGTTTATAAATTTTAGAATAGGAAATGTCTCATTTAATCTATTCATAGTGAGGCCCTGGCCAGTGTGGCTCAGTTGGTTGAGCATCATTCTGTGCACCCAGAGGTCGCTAGTTCAATTCCTGTTCAGGGCACATGCCTAGGTTGTAGGCTCCATCCCCAGTGGAGGAGGGGGATGGAGGAGAGTGCAGGAGGCAGCCCAGATTAACATTTCTCTTTCTCCCTTCCTCTCAATACAAACATATTTTTTTAAAGTCTATTTATAGTGAAATATGACAAAGTATATATATATATAGTACACATCAAAGAATTAAAGTGTTATGATAACCATAAGCAAGACAAAAATTTCCCTTAGCATTATCTATGTTGTTCCCTTACCACTGCCATCACTATTCAGTAATCAATCCCAAATCAATCTTTTCTAAAACAGAATTTAAATTACATCCCTCTACTACTTAAAATGTTGTTTCTCAAATGCTTACAACAATGATTTGCAAATCCCCTGCCCCATATCAAGATTGAGGGGGGGGGGGGTGTTAAAATGAAGATTCCAAGGCACTCAAGGCACCACCCACAGAAATTGCAATTCAATCAGTCTGATGTGATAATTGGGAATCTGAATTTTATCAAGCCCTTTAGATTATATTTGATTTTGGCAGCCTATAAAAGACTCTTTTTTAAAAAATATTTATCAACTTTAGAGAGAGAGAAATGGGGAAAGGGGAGAGAGAGCAAGAAGGAGAGAGAAACATCAATTTGTTGTTCCACTTATTTATGCATTCATTGGTTGATTCTTCTATGTGCCCTGACCAAGATTGAACCCACAACCCTGTCGAATTGGGACAATGCTCTAACCAACTGAGCTACCCAGCCAGGACTAAAACACACTTTGAAAAAAAGAAAAGAAAAACACATCTACAAAATAAATGTCAAATTCCTTAGCCTGGCATTAAAGGTCCCCACACAAAAGGCTCCTGAGTAACCACTATACTGCAAGGGGTCTCTCTCCTTCATGGAAATAAACTTGCTTTTCTGCAACCTCAACAAGCCAACTGTTCTCTTCATCAAGCCTTACTGAAAATGAGCAACTAACTGCACCATTCCTCTTGGTCCCACTCAAGCTCCATACTTCTTAGATCTCAAACTGAAACAATTTCTCCTGCCTAATTCTACATCCCATACAGCCAGCCTTAACCATTATTCAAACTATTATTAACTTTTTAGAACGAATTTTTACAGTACTAAAAGGGGAACTGTAAAAAGGAGATTTTTCTTAGGAAAAGAAACCAAATGGTTAAATTAATGTGTGAAATAAAAGAAGTGTATCTACCAGGCAAATTACTACTGTTCCTCTTTACCAGCCCACTAGATAAATGCTCCCTAAAGAATTCTTCCCGTATCAGAGAGAACAGGTGAACTTAAGTCCCCCCCCAAAAAAAAACTGGTAAGCCAAACTCTGCTTTAACACCAATCAGATGTCCTTAAACGATGTTCAGAACAGCTATTCAAAAACAAATTATATGAAGGGAAATATTCATTTATGGATAATTTCTAAAATTTTTACATATGCAATAAAGTTAATTTATAAATGGTTCTATGGGATTAATAAAAACGTAGTAAGTGAAATAAGTTTTCAAGATAAAAAATAATAGTGATTCACCCTGGCCAGGTGAATTTCTATGGCTCAATTGGTTGGAGTGTCATCCCATCTACCAAGAGGTTGCTGGTTCGATTCCTGGTCAGGGTGCATACCTAGGTTTCAGGTTTGATCCCCAGTCAGGGCACGTGCAGAAGGTGAGCAATCAATGTTTCTCTCTCTCTCCCTCTCCCTCTCTCCCCCCCTCATTCTCACTCTCTCTTTTTTCCCCCTCTCTCTAAAATCAATAAGCATATCCCCCAGTGAGGATTTAAAAAGAAAAGGCTGGTGATTCCTCAAGATGATATACAAATGACCAACAAGCATATGATCAATGTCACTATAGAAATGCAAATCAAAATCACAATGAGCTATCACCTCACACTCATGAGAATGGCTACTATCAAAAAAATATTTTGCCTGGCCAGCGTGGTCAGTGGTTGAGCATCAACCTATGAACCAGGAGGTCACAGTTCAATTCCTGGTCAGGACAAATGCCCTGGTTGCAGGCTAGATCCCCAGAGTGGGGTGTGCAGGAGGCAGTCGATCAATGATTCTCTCTCTCTCCCTCTCTGAAATCAATAAAAATATATTTTTTAAAAACTTCTTTTTTAAATAGAAAATATAGCCTGGTCAGTATGACTCAGTGGTTGAAGGTACACTCATTCCCAGTCAAGGCACATGCCCGGGTTGCTGGCTCGATCCCCAGTAGGGGGAATATAGGAGGTAGCTGATCAATGACTCTCTGATCATTGATGTTTGTATCTCTCCTCCCATCCCCTCCCTGAAATCAATTTTAAAAAATAAATGAGTAGCCGAAACCGGTTTGGCTCAGTGGATAGAGCGTCGGTCTGCGGACTGAAAGGTCCCAGGTTCGATTCCGGTCAAGGGCATGTACATTGGTTGCGGGCACATCCCCGGTGGGGGGTGTGCAGGAGGCAGCTGGTCGATGTTTCTCTCTCATCGATGTTTCTAGCTCTCTATCCCTCTCCCTTCCTCTCTGTGGAAAATCAATAAAATATATTTAAAAAAAAAAATAAAAATAAATGAGTAAGTAAAAACAAAAAATAAATGTTTTTGAAATATATATATCTTTATTGATTTCAGAGAGGAAGGGAGAGGGAAAGAGAGATAGAAACATCAATGATGAGAGAGAATCATTGACTGGCTGCCTCCTGCATGTCCCCTACTGGGGATCAAGCCCACAACCTAAGCATGTGCACTTGACCAGAATCGAACCTGGGACCCTTCAGTCTGCAGGCTGACACTCTATCCACTGAGCCAAACCAGCTAGGGCCAAAAAATAAATTTTAAAAAATTGCATGTGTTCACTTAACCATCAGAAATTCAGGTTTAAAAAAAATGATTAAGATGGCAAATTTTAGCCCTAGCTGGTTTGGCTCAGTGGATAAAGCATCAGCCTGTGGAATGAAGGGTCTCAAAGGGTCTCAGGCTCGATTCCGGTCAAGGTCATGTACCTATGTTGCAGGCTCAATCTCAAGCAACCAATGTTTCTCTCTCACATTGATGTTTCTCTGTCTCTCCCGCTCCCTTCTACTCTCTCTAAAAATCAATGGAAAAGTATCCGTGGGTGGGGATTAACAAAAAAAAACAAAAAAGATGCCAAATTTTATATTATTATGTGTTTACTAACAATAAAAAATTTTAACTGTAGTGATTTTAAGTAGAAGAAAAATAAAATCTTAAGTATCAAATGAACTTGTGGCTTAAGAAAAATATAAAATATTAATGTAACATACAACTATTATTTTTTTATATATTTTTATTGATTTTTTACAGAGAGGAAGGGAGAGGGATTGAGAGCTAGAAACATCGATGAGAGAGAAACATCGACCAGCTACCTCCTGCACACCCCCTACCGGGGATGTGCCCGCAACCAATGTACATGCCCTTGACCGGAATCGAACCTGGGACCTTTCAGTCCGAAGGCCGACGCTCTATCCATTGAGCCAAACCGGTTTCGGCTGTAACATACAATTATTCAAATGGCCTTTTAATTTAGATGTATAAACTTGTAAGTCCTCAAATAATATAATAAATTTGATCTGTAGAATCAAATCCTGTTAGAGTTGGGTGTGTAGTTTGCCCAGCTGGTGCGGCTCAGTGGATTGAGCATCATCCCATGAACTAAGCAGTCCCGGGTCCCATCAGGATACAAGCCCAGAATGTGGACTAGATCCCCAGTGGGGGGACGTGCAGGAGGCAGCTGATGTTTCTATCTTTCCCTCTCCCTTCCTCTCTAAAAATTAATAAAAACATATTAAAAATAAATAAAAGATGTGTAGTTTACAATAAGACACTTCAAGCTATATGTCCAAATTCCAGTTAAGAAGATTCTTACTATTTATAAATTATTTGTTCTGTCAAAACCAAAGTTAATTCCAATATTCCACACTGGAAGAGATTCTTAAGGTCATCTATCTACTCTACTAATTCCAGGGGGATGGGGTACAAACAATGACAAAAGAGAAAAATAAGGAAAGTGAAGGTAGTTGTTCAGAAAGCTATATCTATTTGGTTTTAAGGCAAATACTTTGAGAGCATATCCTTCCTCCTTTGAAACTTTGTCTTTTTAATAATTTCATCCATTCAACAAGTTAAGCCAGTAACTGACAGGTTCTGGGCTACCATAGTAAACAAAACAAGCAAGGCTCTCACCCTCAGGGAACCAACCACATACCTACCTAAAAGATGGGGTTTTTGTCTTTAAGTCCTTTCACATTCAAAGCAAAAACTTGTTTAGTCTATATCACCCTATGTGTTTCAATGAGAAACACTAATCTCCAGCCCCTCCTCATTTTGTAAATGAAAAATTGAATGTCTAGAAGGTCCAAAAATATTAAGTAAATCCAAAGGCAAAACCCCTTCGTTCCTAGACTCTATAATTAAAACACCGGGAGCCCCAGTGTGGCTCAGTTGGTTGGAACATTGTCTCATGCACCAGAAGGTCCCAAGTTCGATTCCCGGTCAGGGCACATACCTAGGTTGTGGGTTCTATCTCCAGTCAGGGAATGTATAGGAGGCAACCAATCCATGTTAGTCTCTCACATTAATGTTTCTCTCTATCTCTCCCCCTCCCTTCCTCTCTAAAAAAATAAAAACACCAGGAAAATATTCATGTGCCTGAGTAGACATTTGATCCTGATTACTTTACAGGACTCCAAATATCTCAGAAAGTTAAAGTTTTCCATTCAACACATCCTTCCAACTCTAACAGGATTTGATTCTACATATAAAACTTGTTATATTACTTGAGGGCTTACAAGTTTAATAAAAAACTTTAAATCCCTAGGACAGAATTTATCAAGTTCCATGCCATTAAAAAAAGAAAAGAAATTATACTTCCTGGTACATGATAAAGCATGTCCCAATATTTAGAGCAAGGGGAAAAGCTGACACAAAAAGTAGTAGCCACTATAATTTCTGTTTTGTGGCCTAGAAAGTACAGTAATTCTCTGGAGCAATATTCCATTCACCTGAAGCTTCAGAATGTTTAAATACACAAGGCAATTGAAAAAACAAAACAGTGATAATCAGCTAATTTACATTTCAAACAACAACAAAACCTGAAGTTCCAGAGAATAGTCTAAGTTTGACAGTAATTGACATGACAGTTCAGTCTCTTCTCTCACCTCCTCCTCCCTCTCTCTACTTCTGCACAGGAGTGGGATATTAAGTACATAATATGTGCCAGACACAAAGTCCATAGACTTGTTCTCATAGGGTCAAAAGATTTTTCCCCACTAAAAAGCCCACATATAACAAAGGTTTTTCCCCACTAAAAAGCCCACATTTGGAGAAACAAACTTGAAGAAGGTATAATCATCCTCCCTTTGTAGATAAAGGAAATTGAGGCAAAAACTTAAAGCAACTTGTCTACACAAAAGCAGAACCAAGATTTGAACCTAACTGCAAAGTTTGTAAGCCTTTTACTTTCCCTCCCTCACCTCCTCTCACTTTCTTCCTGAGTCTCATAAACACCTACATGCAAGTCATTGCTAGGAGAGAAAGGATAAGACAAGAGGAACACAAAAATGTACAAAAACATAGTATTTTCCCTAATGTATCAGAAGAATGTTATAAAAACTGCACTGACAAAAAAAATTAAGATAAAATAAAAACTGCACTGAAAGAGTTTTAAGTGCCTATGACTGGAACAAAGGGTTACAGAGGTTCAAAGGACAAAGAGAACTTTTTACTGGGAAAAGAGGAAAATATAAGGCATGTATGTATGTTTGAAAAGCCAAAAAATATCAACCTGGCTGAAGCAGAGCAATTATGTAAGAGAGCAGTTGAATACAGGCTGAAAAGGTAGGATTGGGTCAGATGTTGGAGAGCCTGTTGAAACAAACTCCCTATTTACAGCATGCAGCAAGACAGAATTACACTTTACTTTTACTTATCTTCATGAAGAAAAATTGCACATGCCCTAGAATTGAATTTTATGTTTTTCAACTAAGACAGGCTAGGTAGCACCTGATACAAAGTTTATTAAATGCTGGATCTGAATTCCAATAACTGATTTTTCCCCCTATCTAATGATAACCACAGACTACATTGGGGGGAGGGGGGGAGCCTGAAGCTACATCCAGATTGCTGAAATTTTAAGCCAACTACTCAGTTACAAGGAAGTAGAATCCACAAATCTTTTCCATAGAATGCAGGGGAAGGGAAAGTGAACAAGAAGAAATAATTACAAAGCTCCACTTGTCAGAAAAATTCCCTTGTGTTGCCAAGACTGCTTTTAAAAAATATTTAAAAACGACACTTGGGGACTCTTTAAATATAGTTTCATCTTCAATGGCAAATTTTTTTTTTAATATATCTTTATTGATTTCAGAGAGGAAGGGAGAGGGAAAGAGAGATAGAAACATCAATGATGAAAGAGAATCATTGATTGGTTGCCTCCTGCACGTCCCCTAATGGGGATCAAGCCCGCAACACAGGCACATGCCCTTGACTGGAATCGAACCTGGGACCCTTCAGTCCGCAGGCTGACGCTCTATCCACTGAGCCAAACCAGCCAGGGCCTTCAATGGCAAATTTTTTAAAAATCCAGGTTAGAATCTGGGGGAAATGTTCAATTAGACCACAACTATCCTGAAGCTACTGATAAAAACTTAAAATCCAAGCATCTACACAATTCAAAAGTACCATTCTCTCCCTTCCCCCCCCCCCCCCCGCCCACTTATAGAGTTAAACCCCATCTACCTAGTAAAAAGGAAAGTTATCAGATCTTCAAGTGTTACCTGGATAACATCACTCTCTACTGCTGTTCTATCTAGCAGGCCTAGGTGGGCTGCCCTATGCCCTCTCTTCATCCCTACTATCATTACACCTCAGCAATCCACCCCCCAAACCTCAAAGAATGGTTTGTGGATAAGAAAGATAGAGCAGCTGCATTTCCTCAGTCCACAAACTATCAAAAGCTGTTAAAATTTAAAAAAAAAAAAAAAAAGCACTCCGGGAAACTTGAAACCAATCAAATTCTAATGCTTACATTAGTAAAATTTAAGCTGAAAGGAAACTTTGAATCTAGCCCAAAACTCATTTTTTATATTAAGAAACTGCCCAGAGCAGTTAAGTGATTTGCCCAGAGCAAGTGATTCTCTATAAAGTTGTTAAGAGTCACCAGTCACAGTAGAACTTAATCACATTCTAACAGAGTTAAATTTTTATGAGATTAAGTACCTGGTGTGCAAAAAAACAATCTTCACCTCTTCTGCACTCCTTTAGTGCCTTCCCCCAGAGCTATACAGAAAATGCTAGATGAATCTCAAATTAATAATCACAAAATTACTCTTCTTTATCTAATTTAAGACAACGTGAAAGCCTAAAATGCCTAAATTTCTGAAATACTGGCTAAACAAGTGAGTGGACCAACGAAACCTCAAAATATGTGTCGGAATAAGAATACGAAGTGGAGTATATTACTGCTTTTTTGGCCAGCTGCCCTTTCCTTTGTATTATCGTTTTCATCGTGTCTTTTTTTTTTTTTTTTGGGGGGGGGGGGGAGAGGTAATAGTTATTATATGTGCACAGTTAATCCAAATTATCACTTTTGAGAAACTTCGACTTATTAGACAACTTAGCATATCTCCATCTCTCAAAAATAACTTGAAAATATCCTCCCTACCACACTATTTTTTAACAAAAATACCTAAAATAACCCTCTACCAGGCCACAAGGTATTAAAGCCACAAAATAAGTAAGAAACGTAATCCTGTAAAAACCCCACTAGCTAAAAAATACTTAGTACCCCATCAAGTATTCCCTGGCTCCCTGTTTACCGTCCAACTGTCAAAGCATTTGTGGAAGAACCTGGGGGAAAGTTCCGCACCGAGTTCACTAGCTGTGGGCGCGTCACATTATACCAGCACCCACACATAACACACACCAGTTTGGGGAAATGCAAACACGCCACATGTACATGTCTTAACCAGATTTAACTAAGCTAGGTATTAAATCAATTCTTGTACCCAAGGTTAAAAAAAAAAAAAAGAAGAAGAAGGCAGCAGTATACGTGCATATTTCACGTCAGTTAAAAAACCATCATCAGAAATGCTAAGGAAATGACCTAAGGTGAAATGAACAGTTTCAAACGTTCAGACCGCTGTACAAAGCGGTTTGGAAGGATTCCTTCTGAAATGCCGGGTGAAAGTCCTTTGGAGTTTCAAAACTAATGACTGTATACGACTGCACAAATAACAAAAGCTTAATAATACAAACTACCATGTCCTCGAACCGTTCCTGTTACCACTGCCCAAAGATATTTTTAAAAACAGACACACAAGCTAAAAAGGGAACAATAAAAGGCGTCTCACCGCAAACACAGCACGAGAGGGACTGTCGGAAGTAAGGCAGGAGCCTGTTAATCTCGGTAAACGCCTTGGGGTCTCCGGGGTCGTAGTTGAGCACTAGGCGGCTCGCGGAAATGTAGAGAGCAGTAGCATTCACGGGGTTCATTGCAGACACTTCGACACCGTTGGCTCCTGGTGGGAAAAAAATTCCGGATCCAACTTGGTGAGCAGCCTGGGAACAATGGCGAATGTGCAACAATTCGGAGGAAATCGGAGCAGAACCACTGGCCCAAGTAGTCACCAAAATCCGTGCAAGTTTGCGAGGCTGCAGCAATCCTCCCACACATGGGGCCTCGGCGCCCCTCCTCCGTCCCTGAGACTTGCAGTTGAAAAATAATAGTAGAGACACCAGCGTTCGAGTTTGTCCCAGGCGGCCGCGGGGCGCAGAACGTGGCGGCTTCGGGGCTCGGGCCGCGACTCGGGGTTCCGTCTAGCCCCGCGGTTCGGCGGGCGGCCTTCGCTCGAGCTGCATCTCCGGACGCGGAGGTATCTCCTCAGGTCGCGCTGGGCGGGAGCAGGACCCGGCCCGGTCCAAGGGGCGGGCACGCTTCTCACCGGCGGCGGGGCCCCTACTCCATCACGGCGCCCGGAGCGGAGGCAGCGGCGACAGCAAGGACGACAGCTCCGGGGTCAGCTTCCTCGATCTAGTGCCCGAAGCCGCGGCGGCTACGAAGGTTGCTGTTGCGGCTGGCCGAGGCCGCCGCCGCTCTCTCCATATCGGACGCGGGGCCCGGACTGTGCCTGGCTCTCCGCCCCGGCGATTACAGCCCCGCGGTTCCAGGAGGTGCCGAGGCGGGAAAGTCCGTCCCGCACCCGACAGGGGAGGGCCGGGGAGGAAGTTCGCGGGCCGGCGGCTGCGGAGCAGCGGCGGGAGGGGGCGGGGAGCAGGCCCAGTCGGGCCGCGGCGGCGCCCCTCGCTCCTTAGTCGCTCACTCCCGAGGTCACCAGGCGCAAGCGCCGCCCCTCACTGCCCGGCCATCTTCTCCGCGCCGCACACACGGACACCGCCTCCGCCAAGCACGACGGCCGCCGCCGCCCACGGAGCCCGCCCGGCCGCGGCAGAGGCGAGCGCTCACACAGCCAGGCCCGCCGCCGCCCAGCGCACACAGCAGGCCCCGCCGCAGGCCCCTCCCCCCGCGCCTCGCCGCCCTCACCCCGACTCCACGCGCCACTCTAGCTCGGTAGGGCCCGGGTTGCTGCGGCCTTAATGGATCCTGCGGGCTGTGCGGTGCCCCAAGCCCTGCCGGAGACGACGACCGTTACCCCAACGGGCAAAGCCACTGTCATCCCCGAGACTCCCCCGCCGCCGTCGTCGCTGGCGCTCGCACGCATGCGCAGAGCACACTCTCTCTCTCTCTCCCCCCCCCCCCTCCCCCCGCCCTTTCCTTTCCCTTCGCTTCCCTTTTCCCCTGCTTCTCCCAGAGCCCCCTCCACGCCCTCCCGGAGCTGGCGGCCCGCTCAGCGCGTGCGCATTCCACCGCCCAGCCCCAGCGCCTTTCGCCCTTAACGCGTGCGCTTTGACCGCCCACCCAGAAAACCGGATAAACACATCAGCCCGCTCGCGCCAGCCCCTCCCGCTGCCAACCCACCCCGGGCTCACGGCGCATGTCAGGCTCCCCGCACCGAGCATGCTCTAAGAGAGCCGCCCGCTCTTTCCGCCGCCCCGCCCCGCCCCCCCAGGCGCTCTCAAATTCCCTCTCCCGAGCGAGTGGGCTGGGGTGAAGCCTCCGCCAGCTGAGCCATCCTTCCCCGGTATGGGCGGTAGGCTTCCCGCACTACGCGGCTTCCTCCGCGCCCGCCAGAGCTCAGGCCAGGCCAGGTAGCGCCATGGGACGCTCCGCCCAGGCTCCCGCTCGGCCTCTCTTCACCCCGACTGACCGCACTACGAGGGAATAGCCCCGCACAGCCCCGAGGCCCGCCCCCGCGGCCTTTATCCCGGAACAGGGCTTCTGGGCCAGCGAAAGGGCGCCGCGGCGGCTCGCCGGTACTCGCCCCGTCGGGAAGGCGGGCCGCAATCGACGTGGCTGCACGCCCGGAGGCTTTGGGCGGCCTTTGCTAGGGCTAAGGTCTCGAAGGCCCCGGCCAGCCATCTGCAGGCTGCAGGCTGCAGGCCTGGCCCCGAGGCCCTCTTCCCCCAGCCGGAGCTGGGCTTCCCACAGCCTCTGGTGCTGGGAGTCAGGCGGAAGGGAGGGAGCTGCCTGGCCTTACAGAGGCGCCAACCAGGACCGCATGGAGCTCCTAATGCAACAGTCCAGTTTGAAAAAAATGAACCCCTTTTTTTAGCTCCGGTGACAGACCTAGCCCTTCTATGTAAATCAGTATCTTAAGAATCCATGGTCCTGCTTTAGAACGAACCCAAATCCTTAAAAGTAGTATCTGTTTTTAAACAAGCTTCTGCCTTATGGGTTGTTTTTCGGGGGGGGGGGGCGTGGAAGGGGGGTTGTTCGTTTGTTTTTCAGAAGACTAAGGACTCTGAGATTAAATAAATGAACATCTAACTTCACCTGATTCCCTTCCGCTGTAAAAGTACAAAACCTTTGACTAGCACAAGTAGAAACGCAGCATAGGAACCATTTCTTATCTCTGGACATACATACCAACGTTGTTCAGCATAATTTTTTGCACGTAGTAGATGCTCTGCAAGTTTATAACGTAAGTAAATCTTTTGTGGCACAAATACATGTTAGTTTTAGGGTCTTGTCACTTAGAATAGAAATCAATAGTTAAGAGATTGAGGGAACCTGTATAAACCTCTGATGTATAAGTTCTACTACCATTGAAAACAGATTTTCTTTATAAGGCCTAGCATATTATGAACAATTAAGTATTAAGCAATAAGGACTAACTTCCTAGTTTTGTTACGCAACAAAGCAGATATTAAAGCTGAGCAAAATATATTTGGTTGTCTTATATCTGGAAAACGGCAAATATTCTAAAATGCACTCTCTTAAAATCCCCATCTTCCTTTTTTTTTTATAAAAGATTTTTTCTAAGCTCCTCTTCAAATAAAAATGTTATAGTATACATGTCTATTTTTATTCCAAATTCTAAGGTCTTCTTCCACAACACACAGGTTGTTCTTTCCCAAAGGAGCAGCAAGAATAAAATAATCAGCACCGTTTTCTATTCAGGCAGCATAAATTATCAGTCACCCCAGAAAAGTGATTACTTGCAGGATCTTAACCTTGCTGATTTTCTCATAACTGTATTTTTTAAGTCTCTTGAGATGTGCACAAACCAAATTAAGATTAATTTTATTGATGGTTCATTGGGGGGGAGGGGGACTTAAGCCAGTTCTTTTTTCTACATTGAAGAATAATCCCTAATAATTATTTGGTTGCTTGAGCCTTGCCAAAAAAAAGGAAAACAAATGAACTGTGTATAGAAAATAAAGTATTTGGCAGTACATATTGTTTGAGTTCATTTATGTTAGGTACACAGGCAAATTAATCTGTGGTGCTAGAATTCATGATAATGATTACCTTTAATAGGGAAGGACCATGAGGTTGCTTCTGGACTGCTGGTCACATGCTTTTCCTGATCTGGGTTGTAGTTACATCCATAAACTAGTATTACTTGGTGAAAATTCATCTAGTGGCACACTTATGTTTAGTGCACTCTTTTCTCTATGTGTGCTTTATTCCATTAATATATTTTAAAAATAAAAAAAAAGTGTTCGGATCAAATACTTAGGAGAAATTATATACAACTCAAATCCCTTAATTATCAATTTAAGATTATTTTTTATATTTTATGCTTAATGATTATTTGGAAGTAAAAGTGTTAGTGTTGCCAGATCTAACAAAAATACAAGATGCCAGTTTAAATATTTTAATGAAATGTTTATTTTAAAACAGTTTTGAATTTACAGAATTATTACACAGATACTTCAAATAGTTCTAGTATATCCTACACCCAATTTCACCTATTATTAATATCTTACATTAGTATGGTACATTTGTCACAAGGAACTAATAGTAATACACATGATTAACTAAAATCCATATTCTATTTATGCTTATTCAGTTTTTCTCTAATATCCTTTTCCTGATCCAGGATGCCATCCAGGGCCTACAACATTTAATCATGTCTCCTCAGGCTCCTCTTGGCATCCAGTTAAATTGTCATTCAAAAAAAAAATTTTTTTTTTAATTCAGACAAATGAAAATTTTCATTTAAACAGATGTTCCATTCTAACTGTCTGTATTACCTACTCTTTTTAAATTAAAACTTATTTCTATTCTCCAGTATTGCCAAGTGCTTACCTCTTTCATTGTACTTACAGTTATTGACAGTTCTTGATTTGGCCCTATCTTCTCCCCATTATAGTAAAACTGCTAAAAGGTCAGAGTTTCTCCCTCTTTGCCTTTTATCATCATTGCCTAGCATAGGATCTGACATATAATGGGCACTAAGTAATTTTTAAAATAATAATGAGTTACTAGGAATGCAATATTGTAAAGAAAACCTCCAGTGCAGTGTTTGGTGCATAATTGGCATGGACAAATGTTTACATATTTGCTTTTCCTTGGGGAGAGACATAAAATGTCTTGCAAATTTAAAGACAGTTCTTATTTCAGCTTGATCAATGTCAATTCTAAAATCCTTAATAAAACTAGAAGTGTGGATTGATTTGAAGCATTCAGAATAATCTATCAACAAATATTTATTGATTGCACTTTGTGGACAATGAAGTAAATGCAGAAGTAGTTGTAGTGATGCTTTCAAAGAACAATGATCAGGCTGGCAGTAAGTCAGAAAGACTTTCTGAGAGGTTAGGCCCTTTATGAAATTATGAAATAATTGTTTGCCTTTCCCCTCCTCCTCCTTCTTCTGTCCCCATCTTTTTCTTCATCCACCAAAAACTATCTAAAGATAACAATTTTCCTCTCGCACTTTCCTATGTTGCATTCTCCCTTACTCCCTAGTATGTCCACTCTACTGCCTTCTCCATTATAGCCATCTGATCTGGACCGAATGTTTGTGTCCCCTCCAAATTCAGATGTTGAAATCCTAACCCCCAGTTCAATGGTATTAAGAGGGTGGGGCCTTTGGGAGATAATTAGATCACCAGGATAGAGCCCTCATAAATGGAATTAGTGCTCTTATAAAAGAGACCCCAGAGAGTTCTCATTCTCTCTGCCATGTGAGGATACAAGGAGAAGTCACCCATCTTCAACTGAGAAGAGAGCCCTCACCTGGCAACCATGCTGGCATTCTGGTCTCAGATTTCCAGCTTCCAGAACTGTGAGAAATAAATGTTTGTTGTTTAAACCACCCCGTTGATGGCATCGTTATAGCAGCCCAAGCTAACGAAGACACCATCCCTATAAAATTTTAACAAGTGTTTAATATACTATCATTGTGGAAAGAAATCAATCTAACTGCAATCTAACCTTAATCTAAACTCACAACAAATCTTTGGAGACTGTCAAGAGCAAATGCATTTTTACAGGGAGCAGTAAATCAGATGAAATTAAATCAAAGCCTAACCCAGACCAGACCTTCTATTCTTTCCTGGCCAGTCCTCTCTGTTAACAACTTCCTCTTCCATTTTCTGCTCTTTAGCTGTGGTTATACCTCCCCAACATCCAGTCTTAGAGATCCTCAAAAGAACCATTTCCCTTTGCATATCAATTCCTATTGATGTTTTTCTATGACATTTCTTTAAAATCAATACATCTATCCATTCATTTCATCCAAAAACATTTAGCAACTCCAGCACTCCTTTATTTTATATCTCAAATATTAAAATTGTCTCCAGCTTCTTCATCCCTAGCTCTAGTATAAACAAAGCATCTTGCTTTATTGATTATCCACCTAGCACAGTGCCAGACACATATTAAGGTACCCATTAAGTGTTAGTGTTTTTATTCCCTAAGATACTTTCAACATTATTCGAATGCCTATTAAATTTGTCCATTCATTTATGCAACCAACATTTATTTCCAGTTACATGCCAGGCATTCAGAATAAAAAAAATGAATAATTCAACAGTTTCCAGCCTTCAAAGAGTTCACAGTCTAGTTGGGGTGGCAGTTATATACACAGCTAATTTACAATTCAGAGTGGTGAGGATTTAGGGATGCAATTGATACAAGCCTAAAATTTCTTAACAGATATTTCTGTTACGTTATGAGTAAAAACAATCTTGTGTGGACTTTGCTAAGAAAATAACTGCAATTATTCATAGCATTGTTCTAAGGGAAATGTGTTCTGCATTCCAAATAATTTAAAATTGAATTTTTGGAAAACAGCTTGTTTGTCCCTGGAGGTTGTCTATTTCTCCATTACTTAAGCTCCCTATCAGTTTTTGTAAAAATGTTATTGAATTTATTGGGGTGACATTGGTTAATAAAATTATATATGTTTCAGGTGTACAATTCTATAATACACCATCTATATTGTGTGTTCGCCAAGTCAAGTCTCCTTCCATCACCACTTATCCCCTTTATCCTCTGCTACATCCTCCACCGCACTTTACCCACCATACTGTTTGTTGTCAGCATCTATGAGTTCTTTGCTTAATCCCTTCACCTTTTCACCCAGTCCCTCAAATGCCTCCCTTCTAACAGCTGTCAGTCTGTTCTCTGTATCTGTGAGTCTGTTTCTATTTTCTTTGTTAGTTTATTTTGTTCATTAGATTCCACATATAAGTGAAATCATATGGAACTTGTCTTTCTCTGACTGGCTTATATCACCTACTAGTAGCTTGATACTCTCCAAGTCCATCCATGCTCTCCAGAAAGGTAAGATTTCTTTCTTTTTAAGGCCATGTAGTATTCCATTGTGTAAATGTACCACAGCTTTTTTATCAACTCATCTACTACTAGCGCTGCTTCCAAATCTTGGTGATTGCAAATAATGCTGCACTGCATCAGTGTTTCTGGTTTCTTCGGATATAGCCCCAAAGTAGAATCACTGGGTCATAAGTTCCATTTTTAAATTTTAAATTTTTATTTATTATTTATTTTTTTAAATGCATTTTTATTGCTTTCAGAGAGAAAGGAAGAGGGAGAGAAATATAGAAACATCAATTATGAAAATCATTGACTGGCTGCCTCCTGCACGCCCCCTACTAGGGATGGAGTCCACAACCTGGGCATGTGCCCTTGACTGGAATCAAGATCGGGACCCTTCAGTCCGCAGGCCAACACTCTATCCACTGAGCCAAACCAGGTGGGCTTAAATTTTTAATTGACTTAGAGAGAGGAAGGGAGAGGGAGAGAAATAATGTGAGAGCGAAACATTAATCAGCTGCCTCCTTCACGCCCCCTACAGGATTGAGCCCACAGCTTGGGCATGTACCCTGACCAGGAATCAAATGCAGCAACCTTTCAGTGCACGGGATGATGCCCAGCTAACTGAGCCACACTGGCCAGGGCCCATTTATAACTTCTTTAAGTAACTACATACTGTTTTCCACAGTGGCTGCATTAATCTGCATTCCCACCAACAATGCACAATGGTTCCCTTTTCTCCACATCCTCGCCAACACTTGTTGATTTATTGGTAACAGCCATTCTGACAGGTGTGATGTAATATTGTATTTTTAATTTTTATTTTTCTAATTATTACTGACATTGAGCATCTTTTCATAAAGCTATTGGCCATCTCTATGTACTTTTTGGAAAAGTGTCTATTTAGATCCATTGCCCATGTTTTAATTGGATTGTTTTGTGGGTTTTTTTGCTGTTGAATTGTATGGTTTAAAATAAATCTTTATTGTTCAGATTATTACAATTGTTCCTCTTTTTTCCCCCATAGCTCCCCTCCCACCCGCTTCCCACCCCACCCTCTGTCCTTACCCCCATCCTCCGCCACTGTCCTCATCCATAGGTGTACAATTTTTGTCCAGTCTCTTCCCACACCCCCCACACCCCTTTCCCCCTGAGAATTGTCAGTCCACTCCCTTTCTATGCCCCTGATTCTATTATATTCACCAGTTTATTCTGTTCGTCAGATTTTTTATTCGCTTGATTTTTATATTCACTTGTTGATAGATATGTATTTGTTGTTCATAATTTTTATCTTTACCTTTTTCTTCTTCTTCCTCTTCTTAAAGAATACCCTTCAGCATTTCATATAATACTGGTTTGGTGGTGATGAACTCCTTTAGCTTTTTCTTATCTGTGAAGCTCTTTATCTGACCTTCAATTCTGAATGATAGCTTTGCTGGGTAGAGTAATCTTGGTTGTAGGTTCTTGCTATTCATCACTTTGAATATTTCTTGCCATTCCCATCTGGCCTGCATAATTTCTGTTGAGAAATCAGCTGAAATCATATGGGTGCTCCCTTGTAGGTAACTAATTGTTTTTCTCTTGCTGCTTTTAATATTTTCTCTTTGTCCTTTGCTCTTGGCATTTTAATTATGATGTGTCTTGGTGTGGTCCTCTTTGGATTCCTTTGTTTGGGGTTCTGTGCGCTTCCTGGACTTGTAAGTCTATTTCTTTCACCAGGTGGGGGAAGTTTTCTGTCATTATTTCTTCAAATAGGTTTTCAGTACCTTGTTCTCTCTCTTCTTCTGGCACCCCCATAATTCAGATGTTGGTACGCTTGAAGTTGTCCCAGAGGCTCCTTACACTATCTTCATATTTTTGGATTCTTTTTTCTTTCTGCTTTTCCGGTTGGGTGTTTTTTCCTTCTTTGTATTTCAAATCTTAGACTTGATTCTTGTGATCCTCCAGTCTGCTGTTGGATCTCTGTGTATTATTTTTTATTTCAGTCAGGGTATGCTTAATTTCTAGTTGGTCCTTTTTCATATCCTCGAGGGTCTCGCTAAATTTATCGGCAGTTTCTAGAAAATTCTTGAAAAGCCTTATAAACGTGGTTTTGAACTCTATATCCAGTCGTTTGCTTTCCTCTATTTCTTTCATTTATGACCTGTTTCTTTGTCTCCGCATTTTGGCTGCTTCCCCGAGTTGATAGAGTGGCTTTGTGTACTAGGTGTCCTATAGGGCCCAGTGGCTCAGCCTGCCCAGTTACCTGAGGTGGACACTCTTGGTGCACCCCTTTGTGGGCTGTGTGCACAGTCTTGTTGTAGTTAAGCCTTGATTGTTGTTGGTATCACTGGAATTGACCTCCAGGCCAATTGGCTCTGAGGATCAGCTGTGTCTACACTGGGAGAACGTCTGTGCTGGAGACACCCTTATGAGAGAAGACTTGCAAAAGCCTCTGTGTTCAGCTTAGATGGGGTGGAGTCTCAGGGCGGAACAGACAGCAATGGCTTCCCATCAGCCCTGCCCTAAGAGGCCCCTTGGTCTCAGTGTCCTGTGGTAATCGCTGTAAGCACCTCTGAGAGAAAGCCGCCCTCGAGTTTTGCCCACTGCCAGACAGTCCAGTTTCTCCCTGAATGAGTCTGGGTCCCCAGAGTCTCGCCTGGAACTGGAGTTCAGTGTAGTCGGGAGCTTTTGTCTCCCTCCCTATTGAGAAAGCCAGCCGCGTACTCAGTTGCCAGCCCTCCGTACCTCTACCTCCTGCAGCTCCTCTGAGTCTCAGTGTGCTTTTCTCTTTCCTTCTAGTTGTAGAATTTCCACTCAGCCAGCCTTCCTGTGGTTCTGGATAATGTCCGTTTTGTCTTTTAGTTGTAGTTTTGAAATTGTTGTGTGAGGCAGCAGTTTAGGTGTTTACCTATGCTACCAGCTTGGTTTCTCTCTATAAGTTCTTTATAAATTTTGGATATTAACCCCTTATCAGATGTATCATTGTTGAATATGATCTCTCATTCAGTAGGTTATCTTTTTATTTTGTTAATGGTTCCCTTTGTTGTGCAAGCCCTTTTTAGTTTGATGTAGTCCCATTTATTTTCTTTTGTTTCCTTTGTCCACGGAAACATAGAAAAAATATTGCTACAAGCAATGTATGAGAGTTTACTGCCTATGTTTTCTTCTAGGATTTTTATGGTTTTGAGTCTAACATTTAAGTCTTTAATCCATTTTTAGTTTATTCTTATGTATGGTGTAAGAAGATCATGTAATTTAAATTTTTTTTGCATATACCTGTCCAATTTTCCCAATACCACTTATTGAATAGACTAACTTTACCCCACTGCACATTTTTGCCACCTCTGTCAAATATTGACCATAAAGGCATGAGTTTATTTCTGGGCTCTCTCTTCTGTTTTATTGATCTATGTCTTTTTTTATGCCAGTACCATGCTGTTTTGATTACTGTGGCTTTGTCGTATAGCTTAATACCAGGTAGCATGATTCCTCCAAATTTGTTCTTCTTTTTCAAGATTGCTGTGGCTATTTGAGCTTAATTACCAGGTAGCAAGATTCCTCCAACTTTGTTCTTCAAGATTGGGTCTTTTGTATTTCCATTTAAATTTTTGGAATATTTGTTCTAGTTCTGTGAAATACACCATTGGTATCTTGATGGGAATTGCATTGAATTTACAGATTGCTTTGGATAGTATGGACATTTTAATGATGTTAATTATTTCTATCCATGAGCATGGTATATGCTTCCACTTATTTGTATTTTCTTCAATTTCTTTCTTCAGTGTCTTACAATTTTTTGAGTACAAGTCTTTTACATCTTGGTTAAATTATTTCTATGGCCCTAGCTGGTTTTGCTCAGTGGATAAAGCATTGGCCTGCGGACTGAAGGGTCCTGGGTTTGATTCCAGTCAAGGGCACATGCCCAGGTTGCCAGCTGGATTCCATAGTAGGGAGTGTGCAGAAGGCAACCAATCAATGACTCTCTCTCATCATTGATGTTACTATTTCTTCCTTCCTCAAAGAAATCAATAAAAATATATATATTTAAAAATAAATTAAAATAAAATACATTTACCTATCTTAAATATCACTTAACAATTATCAAGTGTAAAAAATATATTTTAAATTATTTCTATGTATTTTTATGCAACTGTAAATGGGAGCTTCCTTAGTTTCCCTTTCAGATAGTTCATTATTGCTTCCTATGGACTGCTTCCAGGTAATGACTAAGTGGCAGAGAAACTAAGGCCCATTCCTGGGAGATGCCAGACTCCTCTGACAGGTGACTTGGAGAAATCCCAAACAGCCTTGTCAGCCTTTTCTCAGAATTGCACTGGTGTGTAAGATGCTTCCATCCAATCTTTCTACCTTCATTTCTTCACTTGAGGTCGGACTTGCATTATAGTCTGATGGCTCTACCAGCCTCCCTATTTGCCTCCCCATTTTCTCTCATAGGCATTTCCTCTAATAAATGACTTACATAGATAATTTTATCTTGCATCCATTTCTCAGGGACCCAGACTAACACAAGTGGTACTGGGAGTGGTCCATGAAAATACATGGTAAGATAGGAATTTGGACTGGCTCATCTACTGCCCATAAGGCAAAGAGGATGCCATCCTGGTTAGTAGGTTGAACTCAGGTAGTTCCTGGCACAAGGTGGTAACTCAACTGCTAGAGCTTTCACCAGTGTTAACCTGAGAAAATGTCCCGGTAGAATGGAATGCTGTGGCAGACGTGATGATGCAAGCATTTGAAAAACAAGGAGAAAGTGATAACTACAAAGATAGTAAAATTAGGTGGTTATTAGTAAGTTGTATTGACACCCTATGTTGAAATCATGAGAGACTGAAGGCCATTAACTACAAGCAGTTTTTGGCTAAGTGAGAGAAACATAAGGCCTTTGGGATAGCTTACAAAGAAACCTTTATCTCTGTCAGGGGAAGGGAATACACAGCTGAGTGGCAAGATGAAGACCTAATTGTTAGAGTAGCAAAGCTCCAGAGACATTGGAATGCTCAGCTAAGGCAGGTTTGGAATGGCCTTCTACAAGCATTGAAGTACAGTACAGAGGGAGCAGTCTGGATGGATGAGGTGCCCTCCTTCAGGACACAGTGTATGTATTCAATCAGAGACCTCTTTATGGTGCTGTGTCCTGAATAGGAAGAATACATGGGTTGGGGAACCAAGACAGAAGCAGCAGGAATGACCCCACTTATTGTAATACCCAATGCCCCACTAGAGATTTTGTGCTTTCTGTCCTCACTTTTTTTTGTTGCTGTTGTTAATTCTCATTTGAGGATATTTTTTCCATTGTTTTTTTAAAATATATTTTTATTGATTTCAGAGAGGAAGAGAGAGAGAGAAACATCAATGGTGAGAGGGAATTATTGATTGGCTGCCTCCTGCATGCCCCCAACTGGGCATCAAGCACACAACCCAGGCATGTGACCTCGATCAGAATTGAACCCGGGACCCTTCAGTCTGCAGGTCGATGCTCTATCCACTGAGCCAAACTAGCCAGGGCTCCATTGATTTTTTTTAGAGAGAGTGGAAGGGAGGGAGAGCGGGGGAGAGAAAGACAGAGACAGAGATAGAGAAACATCAGTGTGAGAGAGACACATTGATTGGTTGTCTCCCACATGCACCCCAACTGGGGTAAGAGATTGGACCTGCAACCCAGGTATATGCCCTTGACTAGAAATCAAACCCACAATCCTTTGGTGTGCAGGCCGATGCTCTAACAACTGAGCTCACCTCCTAGGGCTGTCCTCACAACTCTTGACTCTGCAGGCTTCGAGGTTCTAGTCCCCAAAGAGGCCACACTTTTGCCAAGGGATAGAACAAGGATTCCATTGAATTAAAACCTGCAGCTGCTGCCAGGTGACTTTGAAGTCTGTGTCCAGAAATAAGCAAGGAAGAATCACCATCCAGCAAGGGTAATTGGTTCTGATCAGCAGGAGGGCTGTTTTTTTTTTTTTGTTTTTTTTTTTGCACAATGGGGACAAGGAGGAACACATGTGGAAGCTAGGCGATCCACTTGGGTGCCTCCTGATACTCTCCTGCTCTTTGCAACCATGAATGGACATACCAGCAGCTCTGGACTGAAAGGATATTACCAATGGTTCAGACCCTTTCACTGAGCCAAACCGGTTAGGGCTAGACCCTTTCAGAATAAAAGTTTGGTTTACATCGCCAGGTAAGACACCTAGACCTGCCTAGGCGATCGCTGAGGGTGAGCGGATTTGAGAATGGATAGTAAAGGAGGGAGAGGATAATACCAGGTGTGGCTCTGAGATCAACTGCATCAACAGAGTTTGTTCCACTAACAACCCTCTTCTGAGTTTCCTCTCAGAACAAAGCCCACAGGATCCAGGGAGGAACTGCTTCCCAGACCTGTGCAGAGTGGTACATCTGTGTGGGGCAAAAGGTAGACTTTGGTGGCCATGAGAATGTATGTCTCAGATCTCCAACTGCAAGGAGTGTAATCAACCACACCCCCCAGCTGCTGGTCTCTGAAACCTATGGCTGGATTTGCTCTGAGGCCATGCATCCCAGCCAATGACTGAGTGTGGCAGGGAAACTGAAGCAGGCCCCTTCCTGGGAGATGTGGGGCTCATCTGGCAGGTGACTTTGCTCCAAGATTCCATGATGGTCTTGTTCAATTTTCCTTAACCTGCTCTACAGTCTAAGATGCTTACACTGGGCCTGCCTTCTATTCTTCCCTCTCTCCTTCAGTCAGGGGCAGATTTACCTTATAATCACAGTTTGAAGACTCTCCCAGACTCCTCTGGCTCTCTTCCCATGTTCCCTCACAGGCATTCACCCGAATACATTTCTTACAAAGTCAGTCCTATCTGGGCTTCAGCTTCTTGGAGGATCTGGTTTTGTTCAATGGATAGAACGTTGGCTTGTGGACTGAAGGGTCCTGGGTTTGATTTCAGTTTCAAAGGCATGTACTGAGGTTGCAGGTTCTTCCCCGGCCCGGGCCCTGGTGGGGCATGTGCAGGAGGCAACTGATTGATGTGCTTCTAACACATAAATATTTCTGTCTGTCTTTTCCTCTTTAAAAATCAATGGAAAAATATCCTTGGGTGGATTAAATAAAAACAAAACAGTCGTTTATGGATCCCTCCTGTGTTGGGCTTTCTGCTATGCACTGGTTATTCAAAGTTAAATAAGAAAAAAAAAATCCTTGTCTCCCTGAGGAACCAATACTTACCCTAATCCAGGCAGAGAGGGGATCGGGGTAGACTGCCTTAAGGAGATGATACATGAGGAAGGTGTCATAGGTGTAGAAGAGCAGGCATAGTTGCAAGGAGAAAACCTCCAGAGCCATATGCAATTGCCTATGTGCTAGCTCAATTCAGTTCCACAAATACATTCTGAAGGCCTCCTATGTGTTGGGACTTGTTCCAGTTGCAGGGGCACCAGGGGTGAGTAAGCCAGCCATGGTTCCTGCCCTCTGGCTTAGAAATCTAGCTGGGGAGAGAGCTAAACAATCTTAACATGGTGTTAAGATGTGCCATAGGGGAGGATCTACAAAGCACTTTAGGACCAAAGAGTCCCACTGCCCCCAGCCCCAATCAAGTCCCAATTTCTGAACATGGTAAAATTCTTCACAATCTAACTCCATTATCACTTTCCATTCTCATTTACCATGGTTCCTCCAAAAGCTGGGGACACAGCCGTGTGTGTGTGTGTGTGTGTATGTGTGTGCACACGCGTGCAAATCTGAACATGCCAGGCCTTTGCTCACACTGCTGATATTCCCTCGCATGCAATTACCTTCTCAGAGATACTCTCCTTGCTACACCCAGACTTGCCCATATTCTCCCCTGTGCTACCAGGTCAGTCCCTTGTCCTTAAACAGGGACCCAAACGTAGAGCCAAGAGCACCCACTATGGAGTCAGACAGATGCAAGTGAACTTTGTCCAGCTACATGACTTGAGGCCTTGGACCCTCATCTTCCCTGAATAGCTAGGTGAACAATTCCTAGTCCAGGAAGCATAATAAATACTGGTGGTTAGTTCTCCGCACAAAGCAGGTGCTCAAAATTTCTAAAATGTTTGCTGAATTGAATTGCATTAACATTACCGGCCTCTTGGGGGAAGGCAATAAGGACAGATTCCCAACAGTTCAGTGCTAAATCCCCTGAGAAGTGACTGTCAAAGTCTAGAAAGCATCAAAAATCATCTAGAGGTCATCTGTTGAAACAGATGGCTGGTTGCACCCCCAGAACTTGCAATTCAGTAGGTCTGGTGTGGAGTCTGAGAATTTGAAAGTTTGTATTTCCAGCTCTTTCCTCGGTGAGGCTGAAGCCGCTGGGCCCCACACTTGGAGAACCACTCCCTAGACAGTGGTGGGCAACCTTTTGAGCTTGGTGTGTCAAACTTCGCCAAAAAACTGAGCATAACTCGGGTAGTGTGTCACTTTGAGGAAAAAACTAACTCCAAGACTCTAGTCGCAAATGTTTCATCCTCAGGAGCAGCAAATGTTTCATCCTCGGCATGCGGCCGCGTGTCATCAGAAATGGCTACACGTGTCAGTGCTGACACGCGTGTCATAGGTTCGCCATCACTGCCCTAGAAGTTAGGCGACCTGTGATCAATAACGGGCACACAGCACATCCCGGTGTCTGAATCCTGGCCCCGCCACCTCTTTAGCCTTGATCAAATCACTCTAACTCTGTTATTTCATTGACTTCATCTGTGGAATGAGGATAACAAGCTAATTCAAGTAAGTGCTTCATGCCTCACCTGGTCCACTGTTCAATAAATGCTGGCTAATTCCTTATCTATTTCCTGGAGCAAGTGGGATGAGAAAAACTAGAGGTCTAGGTAGTCAGAGGAGAACAAGGACCAAGGTCTTCTGCGTGTGGCCAGGAGGGTACGAGATCAGAGGACCGTTCCCAATTCTCTGGGCGACGCTGCAGGGCGGCCTGGGATCTGGAAATCTAAGGCCTGCCGCCCACGCACGCTCGGCATTCCAACCCAGCCTCCCTACGTCCCCGCTGACGTTGCGCAGGCGCAGACCCCGCTACACGGACGCTCGGCCACGCGCTTGCGTACGCAGGTCGCTGGTTGGGGGCGCGCCGGCGGAACAAACATGGCGATGGCAATGCGCGTGGCGGCGGCCATGCGCGTGGCGGCGGCTGGAGCAAGGCTCAGCGTTGGGGTGCGCGGCCTCCGGGCCGCAGTCCGCAGCCTGTGCAGCCAGCCCGTCTCCATTAACGAGCGCATAGAGGACAAGCGCCGCGCCGCGCTGATGGGAGGGGGCCAGCGCCGCATTGACGCGCAGCACAAGCGAGTAAGTCCGGAGGGGACCGAGGCCGTCCCGCCCCGGCGTTCGCGGCCTATCACAGCGCGCCCTGCTCCCGGCGCCCGAGGCCTCCCAGCCAATCCGTGCAAAGCTGAGGAGAGGCGGGGTCGAGAATGTTCACCTTGGGGACTTGTTGCCTTCCCCCAGAGCCCGGTTGTGCTTTATCACTTTTCTGCTTCCCCTTGGAATGTTTGTGAGGCGGACCTGGCTCTCCACTCAACAGCTGTAAACGTTTGGACAAGTTACTAATCTCTAGGAGTCAAGTTATTCTAAACAGAGGATAGTAATAATTCTCCCCTCACAATCTTATTGTTAAAATAGAGATAGTGAAGCAATGATAGGCACTTCATTTTTTTAAAAATTATACTTATTCTTCTCATGCCCCATGAAAGAATGGTTCTTGCTCCATTATGGAAGCAGTAAAATCAAGACAGGTGGCAGGGGAAGTAACATAAGCAAACGCTTACATTAACCTGGGGGTGGGGTGTGTGGTGCATGCATGCAGGGAACTAGTGGGACTTTGTCCCCAGAACACCAGCTACGCCCCTTTAGGATCTCGGGGTCTCCGCGTGCATCGACCTGCTGGGTAGGAAAGGCACACTTCGAAAGTAGGTGTTTTTTCTGGGGGTGTTCATGTTAGTTTATATCTTTGGCTGGAGTGAGCATCCTAGACACTGCTACCCACTGCCCAGGCGTTGATGGAGATATGCTGGGTGGGCCATTGAGGAGCAGAGGAAACAGGTCCAGATCAGTTGGTTATCTGGGACTTCAAACTAGACTCGCGTACTGGGTCCCTGACGTGTGTGTGTGTCTGGACCGATTTGCTGGATGAATTAAATAACCAACCTGGAAAGTGCAGAAGTGGCATTTTTAGAGGTGAAGGGCACTGAAGCATAACTCACAAGTGTGGGGGAGGTGACTAGGGTGGAAGCCTGGGATCTTCAGTGAGGAGATTTGAACCAGCCCTGTGAGTGTGAATTGAGTGTTGAGTTAGATGTTGTAAAATTCCCATTTGACAAGGGTCTAAAGGTGACAGTTTCTTTCTTTTTATATACTAGAGGCCCGATGCATGAAATTCATGCAAGAGTAGGCCTTTCTTTCCCCGGCTGTCGGCACCTGCTTCCCTCCATCCACAGGCACCCTGACCGGTGGCCTGGGCCTCCCTCTGCTGGGTGATCATGGGGCGATGGCCAGCCCGACCAATTGCATCGCACCCGCCTTGGCTGGTGCCAGTGGGTGTCATAGTGTGGTCCCGGTGAAGTCTACTGATAACACCTGTCTCTTAGGTTGATGGAATATAGGCTTTCACTTGAGGTGAAGGGGCAAAACCTGTTCTCCTGACCCTCCTTTGAGCACTCCTTGCTTACTGACTTTGTCTATGATGATATCACTGAATGATTTTTGTTGCATTTTAGGGAAAGCTAACAGCTAGAGAACGGATCAGTCTCTTGTTGGACCCTGACAGTTTTGTTGAAAGCGACATGTTTGTGGAACACAGATGTGCAGATTTCGGAATGGCTGCTGATAAGAATAAGGTATCTGTTCACAATGGTGTTGTGAGCCTCCAAGTTGTACTTTCCTGCTGTGGCCTTGCTGGCCTACCCAACGATTTTCAACCTTTTTCATCTCATGTCACCCATAAACTCATTACTAAAATTCTGAGGCACACCAAAAAAATGTTGTATTTTTTGCTGATCTGACAAAATATAGGTATAATTTTGATTCATTCACACTGGACAGCTATTGTTGTGTTGGCTGTTGTCATTTTTTTTTTTTTTTGACAGTCTAAGGGAAAAAAGGTCAGTGCCCCTGATTAAATAGTCAGGTATAGCATGTTTTAAAAATTTTTGCTGTACAACCACTTGACAATGGCTGCACTAGATTAATGAAATTCTTCTGGGACTCAGGATACATTGAAACATTTTCATGCTTTAGGGCCCTAGAATGCACGAATGCCTCTGGAGAGGCACTCCTGTGGCCTCCAGGTCCCCCACTTAACCTTTGTCTGCAGATGAAGGCATGTGAGTGGACTGCTAATACCTTGTGCAGTGGGACTCTGGCTCAGTTCCTAAGGCTCTGGTTGTGGGTTCAGAGTTCTCACATGTATAGAACGACAAACTTGGAAGGAAAGGTGAGAAAATCTTTTAGTTGCATTCTGATATGACTAGGCATCAGAGACCCTTAGAGACTGACCGCTTGCCTCTCACACACTAAGTTTATGCCTTGGAGTTTTTCTTTTCTTTTTTTCTCTTTGTCTGCCTTGGAGTTTTTGAGGTCAGAGTCACTGACACTTCTTCCTTCAATTGAGTGTTCTCCATGAGTGTGCAGAGTTCTTTGGGCTCGCTTTGGTCAGCTCTCTTCAGGTCTGCATATAGTGTTTGAGACCAAAGGTTTGTAAACTTGGCATCAAACCAGCTGGCTCCATTTGGGCTATTATGGGCCACACAGTGATTGCAAGGATTCCAAGCAAAATGATAGGTTTGCCCTTTTAAGGTTTGTGGGTGGGGTGTGGGGATTTGTAGAAGTTGCCATGTTTTTTTATGTCTTTTTCCTTCCTGTTAGCATTTGGTAGTGACAGCCCTAGAGGGTCTATTGATAATTCTGCTTTTAGGAAGGAGATGAGGCCTAAGACTATTGGCACCCTCCATTTCTGTTAAAGCAGTAGCTTAGTACTAGCTGAGGAGGGGAAGGGATATTCCTTTGTGTTCCTAATTCATATGGAATTTTAAAGAATTTGGGGTGTTTTTTTGGGGAGCATCTTTCATTGGGTCATAATTACTAAATGTATTAAAAGAAACATTTGTGTTTTTTAACCTTTACTTTAAAAATTTTTTTGGTAGTTTCCTGGAGACAGTGTTGTCACTGGACGTGGCCGAATCAACGGAAGATTGGTTTACATCTTCAGTCAGGTATTTCATAACTGCAAGAGCTGGAGCTTTCCTCCAGGGCAGAGCCAGGAGCAAGCAAAACATGTGAAGAGAAAACAGTCCTGGGAAACTTGCATGTAGTTTGGGACAGATGAGGGATTTACTTTCTCTTTTTCAGTGCATATGTACATAATATTATACTTAGTGTTTTTCTTAGGGAGACAGATCCCTAGTCTCTTTGGGGGAGGATCACAGGTCAGTAATCTTGTAAGTCTTGGCAGGTTGATTATGTATCTGGAGGGCAGCTATGTCCTGGGTAGGGTGTGTGGACCTGAGAGACCTTGATGCAGCCTGGGTGGAGGGGACTTGACTCTCAGAACCACGGGCGTTTTTGGCTTTCATGAAAATGTTCAAACCAGTTTTATCAGGCTGAATCAAAACACATACAGTTTCTTCACATTAAGACCATAGGAGAATATGGTGGGCAGAATATGGCCTCCAAAGATATCCAAGTCCTAATCCCTGAAACCTGTGAATATGTTACCTTACCTGGCAAAGGGGAATTAATCTTGTAGGTGGAATTAATGTTGCTAATCAGCTGACCTTAAAATAGAGTAGCCTGGGTTATCCAGGTGGGCCCAGTGTAACCATAAGTGTCCTTAAAAGTGGAAGAGAGAAGCAGAGAAGGAGGCATAGGAGATGGGAGAAGGCCTTGACCTGTAGTTACTGGCTTAGAAGATGGCTTAGAAGAGGGGGTCATGAGCAAAGGAATATGGAAGATCTCTAAAAGCTGGAGAAGACAAAACAACAACACACAACAGATTATTCCCTGGCGCCTCCAGAAAGGAGCATAGCCCTGCTAGCCTTGATTTTAACCCAGTGAGACCCATGTAGGGCATTTCTTTATTTATTTATAATTGATTTGAGAGAGAGAGAGAGAGAGAGAGAGAGAGAGACAAACATGGATGTGAGAGAGAAACATCAATCAGTTGCCTCCCGTACTCGCCCTGACCAGGATTGAACCAGCAACCTAGATATCTCTGGCTGGGAAGCGAACCCACAACCTTTTGGTGTATGGGGACGAGCTCCAACCAACTGAGCCACCCGCGTGGGACTTTTAAATTACAGAACTGTAAGGTAATAAATTTATGTTGTTTCAATCCACTGAATTTTTCTTTTTCTTTTCTTTTTTTTTTTTTTGAGAGAATGAAAGGGAGGAAAAAGCTGAAACAAGGAAGGGTTTAGGATAGAAGAAGCTATAGGAGAAGTCTAGGCGGGGCTGCTTTGCGTTTTTAGAAATGTTATAGGAAAGAAATGAGAAGTCAAAGAAAAGGGGGTCTTGGAGACAGGTTTGGGGGTTAGCCCTGGACGAGCTGCAGCTGCCTATTGCTCCGCTGGTTGTAAGTCTCAAGGAGTCCCTTAGAGTTAGTTTAGGGGATGCTCATCTGTGGGGGAAGAAGAGGGGAAAGGGAAAGGTGTGGGCGTACTCTAGGGAGGGCGAGAGAGCTCTGGGACCTTCATTTTGAAGGTTTTGAAAAGCTGGGTGTTTAGGGGAGATCTTAGGGAAGGATCTCAATAGAATGTTCATCAGCTTTTCCAGGTGTATCCTTTCAGGGTCGTGGTCTCCACTGATTGGTTGGTGCTAGGGCACGGGGTTATTAGTCATCATAGTTGTAGTTGGTCCTGGTGTCTCTCACCTGGTTTTGCTGCTTTTCATGGCCTGGGGCTGAAATACAACTGAGGCCTACCTAGATGTTATCTCTAGGTAGGTGATCTTCTGTATCTGGCTGTAAATTACTTGGCCAGTTGTTCAGCCATCTGTCCCAGTTTCCCTATTCCAGTTGCCAGGGAATTTTCCTAGTGTCTTACTATCTTGCCTCAATATCTGTAGGCATTTTTTCTGGGGAGCTTCTGTTTTTCCACAGTAACAGCCTCAGTCTCTTACCTGAGAATTGGCTGTAGGTGTGTTTTCTGGGGAGGGGCGTAGGGGGAAAGGAGGGGCCAGTGCTCGTTCATCATTTAGTGTACAGCAAGCATGTCAAACTTGCGGCCTACGGGCTGCATGTGGCCCACAACTAATATTTTTGCGGCCCGGCCAATATAACGGTATGTAAGAAACGTTTTAATAAAAATTTTGCAACTTAATTTTTACAGTATCCTGTTATACATAATTATTAATAATGAACTACAGTGTTCTCTAATGACCGATTACTAATATCGTGTTGCATTCATTTCCTTTACGCGCCTTACGTGCAGGCGCACCATTTCTCTCTACTAATACTAGCAGCGAATATTTTAGCAGCTGATTGTCACATCATTAGTCTTGGACTGACTTGTTTGGTGTGCGCAACAGGAAATATTTTGCTTTCGGAGAACAAGAAAAATAGGTTTATTTGCATTACGCTTATTGTGCAGTTATTCAGTGTCTAGTAAGTTAATGTTTGAGAAAAATATTAATTTTTATTAAAATGTTCTATTTTATGTTAACGATTAGTCATTTATTTCAGCCCTTTGTATTCAGCATGTCTCTATTGAAATAAATCTACCTTTCTATGAAAATTGAAGCTTTTGTTTTTTTGTGGCCCACACAAACTTAACCTTTTGCACTCGGATGTCGAGTGTGACTCGACACGGTTAGCATTAGAATAAAGGAATAGAGAAAAAAGCAAGCGAGTGCAAAAGGTTAAACCTTGTTTATTTGGCCCATGTTAGCCTTTGAATTTGACATGCTTGGTGTTACAGGCTCCTAATCTCACCTGTTTTCAGTTTCACCTTTTTCTTCGTTTGTTGCTGGTGATTGTGAGTCCAGAACTCCTCTGGTTAAATTAACTTTCTCTCATTTATTTTTTAATCCTCATGTGCGGATGTTGTTGTTTTTTTTAAAAATTGATTTTATAGAGAGAGGAAGGGGGGTGGGGGGAGATAGATAGATAGATATACAGAGAAACATTGATTGGTTGCTTTCCATACATGCCCCAACTGGGAATTGAACCCACAACCTTTTGGTGCATGGGATGACGCTGCAATCAACCCAGCCACCTGGCCAGAGCCCCTTCTGGTTAAATTTATTTAGAGAATAAAGCCTTCTCTCAAAGTGAACATGAGGCCCTGTGGGGTGTAACTGATCCTAACACAGACTTTGTATTAATTTGCGCCCCCCTCCCCACACACTTTCCAGGGTTCCTGGATTGTCCCTCCCTTATGGTTACTCCCTGGGCAGGTGCATAGGCTTCTATTTGTGCTTTCTTTTTTTTTCAAATGGTTCCCTCTTTTTTACATTTATTTATTTATTTATTTTTAATCCTCACCTGAGGATATTTTTCCATTGATTTTTAGAAAGAGTGGAAGAGAGAGGGAAAGACAGAGAACTATCGATATGAGAGAGAAACATTGATTGGCTGCTTCCTGCCCGTGCCCTGACCAGGGCCCGGGCCTGGCAGGAGCCTACAACCGAGGTACATGCCCTTGACCAGAATCGAACCCGGCACCCTTCAGTCCACAGGCCGATTCTCTACCCACTGAGCCAAACTGGTTAGGGCTTCTTGTGCTTTCAGTTCAAACTTGTCCAGTTTCTTTTCTGTTGTTTCCTCTTCCTTTTTTGGCCATCATGTGTTTTTAAATCACCACTGTCTTTTGGAGGGGTGTTTAGGAAGGGGGTCATTTCTACAAAGAAGCCCTTCACATCAGAAGGTAATGAAAATCCATAAGCAAAAGAAGCATTGAGGGCTCTGATTCACTTTTCCATAGAATCTGATTTTTAATTCTGTATGAAAATTTTTCCTTTCCTCAGAGCTACAGATGATTTTTGTAGAACAAAGACTAGGTCTTTTGCTCTCGAAAGTATATTTACTCCCTTAAAGACATTCACTATTGTGTTCTGCCGGTTGGCTCAGTTGGTTGGAGCATTGTCTCCATATGCCAAGGTTGTGAGTTTGATCCCCAGTCAGGGCACATACAAGAATCAACCAATGAATGCATAAATGAGTGGAACAACAAATCGATGTTTCTCTCTCAAATCAATTAAAAAAAATAGTATATATTCACTATTCTGTGGGTTAATTTATAAATCAGACTTAAAATTTTTTTTAACTTCTGGAAATCCTTTAAAAACTTTATCTATGAATTTTTTATTTCCTCCTACTACTGGCTCTTCATCTCTGGTTAGTCACTATATTTTATTTGTTGATTTGTTTACTTTTTAGGATTTTACAGTTTTTGGAGGCAGTCTGTCAGGAGCACATGCCCAAAAGATCTGCAAAGTAAGTATTTAATAGTAACAACAAACCCAGTACTTTCCTCAGTTACGTAGTACATAATTGAGTATCTTTGGGGTGCAAGACACTGAGTATGTGGGATGGGGCAGAGGTAAGAAAGATATGGTGCCTTCAGTCCAGGGCAGGAGTTCTTAATATTTTTTGTACTATGGATCTCTTTGGCAGGCTGTTGAAGTCTGGACTCTCATTGTTTTACATCCTTCAAATAAAATGCGTAGGACTACAAAAGATTAAAAATAAAAATTTTAAAAAATCACATTTGTAATATATGTGCTTTATTAATGCATTAAATAAGATTTAGCAGTGGGTCTAATGTGCTATAATTTCAAATAGGCATGAATAAAAATATTTCAAGATATTTGCAACAACTTGAATGTGACACAGAAATATCTGTGGTTGCTATTAGTGACAAAGTCACAGGTATTGCTAGTACTTATGTGTTTTTTGGTCTGTATTCATAATTGAAGGAAATGCTAAAGATTGGGTAAAGGTAATAAAGATAAAGATGTAAATTTTTTCCCCATCCAAGTTCATTGAGTCCCTCAAATCCTTTCACAGATGCCTTGAGGTTCTGAGGACCCTATGGTCTCGGTGGAGAGTCCAGATGCTAAAAGATAAAGAGCATTGCAAGGATTACATGATGGTGTTTTAATAACAGTGCTAGAGATGAGATGCTCTGGAGATGAATAAAAGTGTAGATCATATTTAGAGAATTTTGGAGTAAAAGTAGAGTTGACTATTAGTAGCTAGTCAGGGCTTTCCTATGTAATGGAACACTTGGATTCTAGACATGATCCTGCCATTTATTACTCCTGAGACCTTGAGCCAATCACTTAACTTTTAAACCTTCTAATTTTTCTCTTTTACTGCCTCTGTTACAATTGTTAAGTGAGATAATGGAAGTCAGAGTGCTTTGTAAACTGTCAAGGGCTGTTAGGAATATTGCTCATTAGCCTGTCAGCTACTAACGCATGAGGGTAATCTGTCTCGGAAGTAAAAGCAGGCCTGAGCCCGGCCTCAGGTTAACAGATGGGTCCACATTTACTTTCATGAAAACACTACTTTGCCATTCTGTCTATCTGTTCTTTCAAACGAGTAACTGGAAACACAACTGGCTGCTTAAAAATATTACAGTCACGTGCCACTTAACAATGGGCGGTGTTCTGAGAAATGCGTTGTTGTTTTTTTTTTTTTAATTTCTTTATTGATTAAGGTATTTTTTTTTGATTAAGGTATTACATATGTGTCCTTATTCCCCCATTACCTCCCACCCCCCATTCATGCCCCCACCCCCCTGTTGTCTGTGTCCATTGGTTAGGTTTATATGCATGCATATAAGTCCTTTGGTTGATCTCTCTCCCTTAACCCCCCAGTCCCCTACCTTCCCTGAGGTTTGACGTTCTGATTGATGTTTCTCTGTCTCTGGATCTGTTTTTGTTCATCAGTTTATGTTGTTCATTATGTTAGTCGGTTTTGTTGTATGAACATCAGAATGTACTTACACAAATCTAGATGGCATAGCCTACTACACACCTAGGCCATACGGTATAGTCCCATGGTCGGCAAACTGCGGCTCGTGAGCCACATGCGGCTTTTTGGCCCCTTGAGTGTGGCTCTTCCACAAAATACCACGGCCTGGGCGAGTCTCTTTTGAAGAAGTGGCGTTAGAAGAAGTTTAAGTTTAAAAAATTTGGCTCTCAAAAGAAATTTCAATCATTGTACTGTTGATATTTGGCTCTGTTGACTAATGAGTTTGTCGACCACTGGTATAGCCTATTGCTCCTAGGCTACAAGCCTGCACAGCATGTTATTGTACAAAACAACATGAGATTAAATCAAACACAAGAGAAAAATTATACAATCAAGAGACACGTCAAGCACAAGATGTATGAAGCTGCTGCCGGTGTAACACAGCTTACTGTTTTACAGCAAACTTTTTTTTTAAAGAATAAGAGTACATGCTAAAATAATGATAAAAGATATAGTATCAACAATAAAGATTTTTAAAAAAGTATAGTATAGTAAATACATAAGCCAGTGCCATAGTCATTCATTATCAAGTATTATGTGCTGTACTATACTTTTTTGTTGTTGTTAATCCTCACTGGAGGATTGATTTTTTTACAGAGAGTGGGCGTGGGGGAGAGAAAAAATACACAGAACATCAATGTGAGAGAGACACATTGGTTGTCTCCCACATGCTCCCTGGCTGGAATCAAACCTGTAACCCAGGTATGCGCCCTTGTCCGGGAATTGGACCCGAGACACTTCGGTGTTTGGGCCGATGCTCTAACCACTGGGAACACTGACCAGGGCTGTGGTACTATACTTTTATAGGACTGGCACTTACACCAGCATCACTATAAACACTTGAGTAATGCATTGTGCTATCACATTACAACAACTATGACATCACTGGACAATAGGAATTTTTCCGCTTTATTATAATCTTACGGGATTATATGTGGTCCATCATTGACTAAATATCGTTCTGTGGTGCATGGCTATAGCCTCAGCCTATGGCTCTAGAAATGCCATGACAAGTATTATCCCCTGCTAATGGGAAGTGCTTTGGCACTTGGATGTTTGGGTGTCTTTAGCCCTTTAAAATATGGTTCTCTGTCTTCCATGATGATACCCAATCATCATGGGAATGAAGCCAGTGCTACTCTGTTTTGAAAAGTGCCCTCAGAACATTGTCCAGGAAACACTGTGGTGCTTTGTAAATGCTGTATTTGATAACAGGATCAGTTGTCTCACAAAAGATTTCTCTGCTCTCTCAGATCATGGACCAGGCCATGACAGTGGGGGCGCCAGTGATTGGACTGAATGACTCTGGGGGAGCACGGATTCAAGAGGGAGTAGAGTCTTTGGCTGGCTACGCAGACATCTTTCTGGTGAGATACCTGTCAACAGAGAATAGAGAGTAAAACAGCACAGGACTTAGTTCTCTAAGCTGTGTCCTGGTCAGAGCTTTCCTATCTCTCATTGTTCTCTGCCCCATTGTGTCTGTTCGGTAGCTTCCTCCTGTATCACCAGGGGTGGCATGAAGGGTAGATGAAAAGCAAGAGAGAGTAGGTGGGGAGGATTTTTGTTTTTTCCCCCATACAGGGCCACTCATCTGGGAAACAAAATTCAACATCATTCATAAGAGAAAGTCACTTAAATATTTTTTTTCAAAAGCAAGGGTGAGAATATAAAAGGTTCAAATGAACTGATTTGCTAGAATTAGGAATTTTTTAAAAAAATGCATTGCTTTTTTTTTTTTTTTTGTTAAAACACAACAAGATCATGTAGTACAAAGAAAAGAGAAATCACCCAAATCCTACCATTCAGAAGTATTTGGTGAACAACATTTCAGATATCTTTCTCTTTACACAGACTACATTAAAGAGAAAGAAATGAAAAGAAACAAAAAAGGAATGAAGAGTGTTTTTTGAAGTTGGAAGTATATTGTGAGAGAGATAGTAAGGGAGATTGGGGTGAGGGGGAGAGATACTGCCAGATGGAAACTTTAGAAAAGAGACAGATCAGCATTTCTAGGGAGGGGAGGAAAGAGAGGAAGGAAGGAAGGAGACAGACAGACATTGTTTATAATCAGGGCAGCTGTTCTTGTCATCCCCTGTCCTGCAGGCTTATGAGGGTTTTTATCCTTGGCTACTGGCCTTTGCGATCAGTCAGAAAAATGTGTGTTTAAAAATGTGTGTTTAAATTTGTGTAAGGTACTCTGTTAGTTGTGGGAGCACTTCTGTTAGTTGAGAAGCCTCTTTATAGACCTTAAACCTACTTTTTAATCTCTAAACTTGAACTCCAGGGATAACCTACTGGGGAGAAATAGTTTTTTGGGGTGGCTTAGCTAGAACAATTTAGGCCTGGAAGGTCTACTTTGGCCCCTCGCCTGGAAGTCATGCTTGTGTCAGAAATGAAGGAAAGAAAGAATGGCCCTGAGAGAAGTGGCAGTAAACTGCTACATTTTAGAGCTTGTCAGGATTTTAGAATGGCATATAGACTAAGCTATCTGGGGCAGTTGGGTTTTCTTTTGTTGTCAGGGGATAGGCTTTAGTGACTTTAAGATCTGCGTTAATTAATTGCTTGCTAGTGTTGCTTGTCATACCTCCACTCACTTTTTCCTGCCTGTACTGTTATATTTTTTGTAACTTAATTTTGATATAATTTCAAACTTCATAGAAAAATTGCCAAAGAGTATGAGGCATTCCTATTTGTCCATTACCCAGATTCACCTGTTGTTTACATTTTGCCCATTTACTCTATTATTCTCTCTCCATATTTTACATATCTGTATGTTATATTTTTTTTGAAAAATTTGAGAGTAAATTAGAGATTGTGCCTTCTTTATCTCTTAAATATTTCATTGTATATTTCCTAAGGGTATAATAATACAAATCAGGAAACTTAAACATTGATTCATCAATATTATTCTTATCCATAGTCCTTATTCAGATTTCATCAAATGATCCTAATAAAGCTCTCTCTAGCTATTTTTTTTTTCCTTTGGTTACTCCTCAACTGAGGACATTTTTCCATTGATTTTCAGAGAGAGTGGAAGGGAGGGGGAGAGACAGAGAGAGAGAAACATTGACTTGAGAGAGACAACTCATTTGGTTGCCTCCTGCAGACACCCCAACCAGGACCAGGGATCGAGCCTGCAACCGAGGTGTGTGCTCTTGACTGGAATCGAACCTGGGACCCTTCAGTCTGCAGGCCAACGCTCTATCCACTGAGCCAAGCTGGCAGGGCTATAGCTATTTTTTCCCTCACTGGCTAGGATACAATCCAGGATTAAGTATTGCCTCTACTTGTCTTATCTCTTAAATATTCTTTAAACTGGAACAGTTCCTCAGTTTTTGTTCTTCATGACGTTGACATATTTTTTTAAAAGCAGATATATTGAGGTGTAATTTACAAACCATAAAATCAATCCCTTGTAAGCATATAGTTCAGTGATTTTTAATACATTTATAGAGTTTGGTAACCATCAACACAATCCAGTTTCAGAACCTTTCCCTTCAAAAAGGTCCCTCATGCCTTTTTGCAGTCAATGCCTGCCCAGCTGAAGGCAAGCACTGATCAGCTTTCTCTTTACAGTTTTTGCATCTGATTCTTTTCACTTAGTACAATATGACTGAACCTCAACAAACATTATGCTGTGTATCAGTGGTACATTCCTTTTTATTGATGAACTAGAAGCCCGGTGCATGAGATTCATTCACTTGGGGAGGGGTCCCTTAGCCTAGTCTGTGCCCTCTCGCAGTCTGGGACCCCTCAGGGGATGTCTGACTGCTGGCTTAGACCTGCTCCCCCCGGTGATCGGGCCTAAGCCGGCAGTCAGACATCCCTCTCGCAGTCTGGGGCTCTCGCAGTCCGGGACCCCTCGCTCCTTACCGCCCACCTGCAGTGGAGGTGGGAGAGGTTCCGCCACTGTCTCTGCGCTTGCCAGCCGTGAGCCCAGCTCGCTGCTCCTTAGTGCTGCCTCAGAGAGGGGAGAGGTTCCTGCCACTGCAGCTGGGCTCGCCTTCTGGCTAAGCGGTGCTCCCCCTGTGGGAGCGCACTGATCACCATGGGGCAGCTCCTGCGTTGAGCGCCTGCCCCCTGGTGGTCAGTGCGCGTCACAGCGACCGGTTGTTCCCCTGTCCGGTCTATTTGCATATTACACTTTTATTATATAGGATATTCTATTATATGGATATAGTAATTATTAGGGAAATGCAAATTAAAACCACAATGAGATACCACTTCACACCTTCGGAACGGCTATTAAGAATTCAGCAAATATTAAGTGTTGGCAACATGTGAAGAAAAGGGAACCCTCATGCACTGTTGGTGGGATTATAAATTGGTGTAGTCACTAGAGAAAATAGTATGGAGATTCCTCGCAAACTTAAAACTAGAACTGTCATTTGACCCAGGACTTCCATTTCTGGATATATGTCTGAAGAAAATGAAAACACTAATTCAGAAAGATATATGCGCCTCTGTGTTTATCGCAACATTATTTACAATAGCCAAGATATGGAAGCAGCCTCGTTGTTCATCGATAGATTAATTGATAAAGAAAATGTGATATGCAAACACACACACACACACAATGGAATATTATATTGTATTAATATTCCACCAATAAAAAAGAATGAAATCTTGTCAGTTGCGACAACATGGATGGACCTAGAGGGTATTATGCTAAGTGAAGTAAGTCAAAGAAGGACAAATACCATATGATCTCATTTATATGGAATCTAAAAAGCCAAGCAAATGAACAAACAAAGCAAAAACAGACTCATAGAAATAGAACAAAGTGATGGTTGCCAGAGGGAAGAGGCATGGGGAATAGGTGAAAAAGGAGAAGGGATATAAAAAATACAAATATTTGATAGAATTCACTAATGAACAGAAAAGAACTCTAAGGAGCTGTACAAAATGAAAACTTTTATAATCAGAAGGGAGAGGAACAAGGAAGTTATACTAGGCCAAAAAGCAGATTAATTATGGCAAGGTTACTTTCCTTTAGGGCAGGGGTGGGAAATGTCCAGTCCATAGACCATATTAAGGCCCACGAAATCTTTTGGTCTGGCCCTGCCAAGGAATTAGTGGTGAGTTAATTAAATGTTTGAACAAATATAGCAGGATAATTTTTAAGTTGATAATTTTGTAGGGCCCTCAAATGATGTTATAAATATCCAAATGGCCCTTGGCAGAAAAAAGGTTCCCCATCCCTGCCCAGACAGCTAACTAGTGCTGGTCAGGTAGGGGAAAAAAGGTAAAATAAAATGAAGAATGTTTTAAAAGTTACTGGATAAGCTTACAAGAAGATAAACTCAAGAGTTAATGCTATAAACAATAAAGCAAGAATCAAAGGGCTTTTGAGATGACAAGATTGGCAGGGTAGAAAATGTGCTACCAGTACTATGAAGGAGACATGCCAGCTCTCTATGGACAGTTGCATTATAATCTTATACTTTGTTATTATTTGTTCAAGAATATATGTGATTACAAATTTATACAATGCAATAATGGTACTTTTCAAACAAAAAAAAAATACTGTGAATATTTGTGTTTAACTCTGTGTGGACATTAGGTTTTTATTACCTTTAGGTAGGTACCTAAGAGTGGATATCTTTTTAAAAATTTATTTTCAGTTACTGTTGACATACAATATTACACTAGTTTCAGGTACACAACATAGAGATTAGACTTTTTTTTTTTTTAATTCTCACCCGAGGATATTTTTTCTTTGATTTTTAAAGAGAGTGGAAGACAGAGGGGAAGACAGAAACATCGATGTGAGAGAGACACATTGATTGGTTGCCTCCTGCATGAGTCCTGAACAGGGCCCAGGCCAGGGAGGAGCCTGCAACCTAGGTACATGCCCTTGACCGGAATAGAACCTGGGACTCTTCGGTTCGCAGGCCGATACTCTATCCAGTGAGCCAAACCAGCTATGGCAGTGATTAGACATTTCTATACCTTACAAAGTGATCACCTTGGTAAGTGTAGTATCCATCCAACACCATACATAGTTATTACAATATTATTGACTATATTTCGTATACTGTACTTTACATCCCCATGACTATTTTTTTCCTTTTTATAAATCTTTATTGTTGAAAGTATTACATATGCCCCCTTTTTCCCATTTTCTCTCCCATCCCCTCTACCCCCTCCCATGACTATTTTTTTTGCATTTTTTATTACATATAGTAGTACATATATCTCCTTTTTTTTTCTCCATTGACCTTCCCCTAGCCTCCCCTAGCCCCTATTGCATGCCCTCATCCCAACCCCCAGTGTCTTGTGTCCATTGGTGTGCTTATATGCATGCATACAAGTCCTTTGGTTGATCTATTTCCCCCCCTCCCCAGCACTCCCCAGCCTTCCCGCTATAATTTGACAGTCTGTTTGGTGCTTTACTGCCTCTGTATCTATCTTTTTATTCATCAGGTTATAATGTTCTTTATTTTCTATAAATGAGTGAGATCATTTGGTATTTTTCTTTCATTGCCTGGCTTATTTCACTTAACATAATGCTCTCCAGGTCCATCCATGCTGCTGCAAATGGTGATAATTCCTTCTTTTTTATAGCAGTGTAGTATTCCATTGTGTAGATGTACCATAGTTTTCTAATCCACTCATCTGCTGATGGGCATTTAGGCTGTTTCCAAATCTTAGCTATTGTGAATTGTGCTGCTATGAACATAGGGGTGCATATGTCCTTTCTGATTGGTGTTTCTAGTTTCTTGGGATATATTCCTAGAAGTGGGATTACTGGGTCAAATGGGAGTTCCATTTTTAGTTTTTTGAGGAAACTCCATACCGTTCTCCACATTGGCTGCACCAGTCTGCATTGCCACCAGCAGTGCACGAGGGTTCCTTTTTCTCCGCATCCTCTCCAGCACTTGTCATTTGTTGATTTGTTGATAATTGCCATTCTGACAGGTGTGAGATGGTACCTCATTGTCGTTTTGATTTGCATCTCTCGGATAATTAGTGACTTTGAGCATGTTTTCATATGTCTCTTGGCCTTCTGTCTTCTTTCAAAAAGATTCTATTTAGGTCCATTGCCTATTTTTTTATTGGATCATTTATCTTCCTTTTATTAAGTTGTATAAGTTCCCTGTAGATGTTGGAGATTAAACCTTTATCAGTGATCACATTTGCAAATATGTTCTCCCATACAGTGGGCTTTCTTGTTGTTTTGTTGATGGTTTCTTTTGCTGTGAAAAAGCTTTTTATTTTGATTTAGTCCCATTTGTTTATTTTCTCTTTGGTATCGGTGAAGAAATTGCTTTGGCATATGTCTGAGATTTCTCTGCCTGTGGATTCCTCTAGTATTTTTATGGTTTTCTGTCTTATGTTTAAGTCTTGTATCCATTTTGAGTTTATTTTTGTGTATGGTGTAAGTTGATGGTCTAGTTTCATTTTTTTGCATGTATCTGTCCAATTTTCCCCACACCATTTATTGAAGAGACTGTCTTGACTCCATTGTATGTTCATGCCTCCTTTGTCAAATATTAATTGAGCATAGTGGTTTGGGTCAATATCTGGGTTCTCTATTCTATTCCATTGGTCTATATATCTGTTCTTGTGCCAGTACCAGGCTGTTTTGAAAACAGTGGCTTTGTAATACAGCTTGAAATCTGGTATTGAGGTCCCACCTAATTTGTTCTTCTTTCTCAGGATTGCTGTGGCTATTCGGGGTCTTTTTTTTTTATTCCAGATGAATTTTTGGAGAGTTCTTTCTAGGTCTGTGAAATATGCCGTTGGTATTTTAATGGGGAGTGCATTGAATCTATAGATTGCTTTGGGTAGTATGGACATTTTAATGATGTTGATTCTACCAATCAATGAACATGGTATGTTCTTCCATCTGTTTACATCTTCCTCTATCTCTTTTTTCAGTGTCCTGTAGTTGTCCGTGTATAGGTCTTTTAACCTCCTTAGTTAAGTTTATTCCTAGGTATCTTAATTTTTTTGGTGCGATGGTAAATGGGATTGCTTTTTTAGTCACTCTTTCTGTAAGTTCACTATTGGTGTATAGAAATGCCATAGATTTGTTGGCGTTAATTTTGTATCCTGCTACATTGCTGAATTCAGTTATTAAGTGTAATAGTTTTTTGATGGAGTCTTTCGGGTTTTTATGTACAATATCATGTCATCTGCAAATAAGGACAGCTTTACTTCTTTTCCAATTTGGATGCCTTTTATTTCTTCTTCTTGTCAAATTGCAATGGCTAATACTTCCAGTACTATGTCAAACAGGAGTGGTGAGAGTGGGCATCCCTGTCTTGTTCCTGTTCTTAGGGGAAATGGTTTTAGTTTTTGCCCATTGAGTATGATGTTTGCTGTGGGTTTATCATATATAGCTTTTATTATGTTGAGGTATGATCCTTCTATTCCCACCTTGTTGAGAGTTTTTATCAAAAAAGGGTGTTGGATTTTGTCAAATGCTTTTTCTGCATCAATTGATATGACTATGTGATTTTTATCTCTCAATTTGTTTATGTGATGTATCACATTTATTGATTTGCAGATATTGTACTATCCTTGCATTCCTGGGATAAATCCTACTTGGTCATGGTGTATGATCTTTCTGATGTACTGCTGGATCCGATTTGCTAGAATTTTGTTGAGGATTTTGATATCTATGTTCATGAGGAATATTGGCCTGTAATTCTCTTTCATTGTGTTGTCTTTATCTGGTTTTGGTATTAGGGTGATGCTGGCTTCATAGAAGGAGCTTGGAAGTGTTCCTTCCTCTTGAATTTTTTGGAATAGTCTGAGGAGGATAGGTTTTAGTTCTTCCTTGAATGTTTGGTAAAACTCTCCTGTGAAGCCGTCTGTCCCCGGGCTTTTGTTTGCCGGAAGCTTTTTGATGACTGCTTCAATTTCTTCCATAGTTACTGGCCTATTGAGCTGTTTAGATTCTTCCTGATTGAGTTTTGGAAGGTTATATTTTTCTAGGAATATGTCCATTTCATCCAGGTTGTCCAGTTTGTTGGAATAGAGTTGTTCGTAGTATTTTTTAACAATCCTTTGTATTTCGGCAGGGCCTGTTGTTATTTCATGTCTTTCATTTCTGATTTTGTTTATTTGGATCCTCTCTCTTTGCTTCTTGGTGAGCCTGGCTAGAAGTTCATCAATCTTGTTTATCCTTTCAAAGAACTAGCTCTTGGTTTTGTTGATCTTTTGTATTGTTTCTTTGGTCTCTATGTCGTTTATCTCTGCTCTGATCTTTATTATTTCCTTCCTTCTGCTTACACTGGGCTTTTCTTGTTGCTCTTTTTCTAACTCTTTGAGTTATAGGGTTAGGTAATTTATTACCATTGTTTCTTGTTTTTTGCAGTAGGCTTGTAGAGCTATGAACTTCCCTCTCAAGACTGCTTTTGCTGTGTCCCATAGATTTTCGATTGTTGTGTTTTCATTGTCATTTGTTGCCATGATGTTTTTTATTTCTTCCTTGATCTCTCTGGTAACCCAGTCATTGTTTACTAGCATGCTGTTTAGTCTCCATGTGTTTGATTTCTTTGGATTGTTTTTATTGTAGTTGATTTCCAGTTTTATGCCACTGTGACCTGAAAAGATGCTTGATATAATTTCTATCTTCTTGAATTTGAAGAGACTTTGCCTATGTCCCAACATATGGTCTATCTTTGAAAATGACCCATGTGCACTTGAGAAGAATGTATATTCTGTGGCTTTGGGGTGAAATGTTCTGAAGATGTCAATTAATTCCATCTGGTCTAGTGAGTCATTTAGGATTGATGTTTCTTTGCTGATTTTTTTGTTTAGAGGATTTGTCCAATGGTGATAGTGGAGTATTAAAGTCTCCTACTATAATTGTATTGCTGTTAATTTCTCCCTTGATATCCTCCAGGAGATTTTTTTATGTATTTGGGTGCTCCTGTATTGGGTGTGTATATGTTTACCAGAGTTATTTCTTCTTGTTGGATTGCTCCCTTTAGTATTATGAAGTAGCTTTCCTTATCTCTTGTTATGTCCTTCACTTTGAGATCTAATTTGTCAGATATAAGTATTGGTACCTCAGCTTTTTTTTTCATTTCCATTCACCTGGAAAACCTTTTTCCATCCCTTCACCCTCAGTCTGTGTGCATCTTTTTTTTCTGAGGTGGGTTTCTTGTAGACAGCAGATATATGGGTCTTGTTTTCTTATCCAATCCATTACCCTATGTCTTTTGATTGGGGCATTTAATCCATTTACATTTAAAGTTATTATTGATAGGTACTTATTTGTCGCCATTTTAATTCTATATCCCTGTGTTCCTTCTTCGCTTCCTATTTATTTATTTTTTTTTACAGCAGACCCTTTAGCATTTCTTGCATTGCTGGTTTGGTGGTGATAAATTCCCTTAGTCCTTTTTTGTCTGTGAAGCTCCTGATTTCACCTTCAATTTTGATTGATAGCCTTGCAGGGTACAGTATCTTGGATTCAGACCCTTCCTTTGCATGACTTTGTATATTTCATTCCATTCCATTCTGGCCTGATGTGTTTCTGTTGAGAAATCAGTTGCTAGTCTAATGGGGGTTCCTTTGTATGTAACTTTCTGTCTCTGGCCGCTTTTAAGATTCTTACTTTGTCGTTGGTGTTTGCCAATTTAATTATAATGTGCCTTGGCGTCGGTCTTTTGGGGTTCATTTTGCTTGGGACTCTGTGAGCTTCTTGGATTTGTGTGGATTTTTTCTTCCCTATATCAGGAAAGTTTTCTGTCATTATTTCTTCAAACAGGTTTTCTGTTCCTTGCTCAGTTTCCTTTCCTTCTGGAACCCCTATTATGCGGATGTTGTTTTGTTTCGTGTTGTCCCAAAGTTCCCTTAGGCTCTCCTCCTGCTTTTTAATTTTTTTTTTCTAGAATCTGCTCTACTTGGGTATTTTTTCCCATCATGTCTTCTAGATCACTGATGGGGTCCTCTGTTTCTTTTAGTCTACTCTTAATGCTTTCTATTGAGTTCTTTACAGCAGCGATGTCATTTTTCATTCCTTCTTGGTTCTTCTTCATTTCCTCTTGGCTGTTACTCATATTGCCGAATTTGTCTTCCATTCTTTTCAGCCACCTTATGACCATTTCTCTGAATTTTTTCTCTGATAGGTTGCTTGCCTCTAATTCGTTTACTTCCTTTTCTGGTGATGCCTGCTTTTCTTTCATATGGGGGCTGTTTCTTTGTCTCCCCATGGTCTCTCTTCTCCGGATGTCTGCTTATGTAGTTCTCTCTCTCCTTTCTGTGGTGGAGTGAAGAGCTCCTTTGAATCCCTGTGTTTGCACCAATTGGGGACCGGTTTTCTGGGGCTCCCAGCTGTTCGGTGGTTGCTGCAGTTGTGGATTTTCAGGCTTCCGATAAGATCCACTTTCCCTTTCAAGATGGCGTGGTTTCCCCGTCCGAGCCTGTAGCTCTGGGAGGGGACCCAGCCGCAGCGGGGGCTGCCCGGTCAGGGGAACCCCGTCTAGCAGTCCCCCACCTTCTCCTGGAGTTTAGCTGTCCCTTAGCTTGCTAACAAACACTCCCCATGTGACCCTCAGCTGTTCTTTCTTTCTGCTCCAGGACAAGGCTCGGAACACGTCTGTCTATTCTGCCACCATTTTCTCGCCCCCTGATCACATTATTTAAAATTGGATTTACTATTCCCCTTCCCTGCTTTATACTTCTTCATAACACTTTCCACATTGTAAAACCATATATTTTACTTTAAAAAATATATTTTTATTTATTTCAGAGAGGAAGAGAGAGGGAGAGGAGAGAGAGGGAGAGAGAGAGAGATAGAAACATCAATGATGAGAGAGAATCATTGATCAGCTGCCTCCTGCACACCCCATACTGGCGATCGAGCCCGCAACCTGGGCATGTGCCCTGACAGGGAATTGAATTGTGACTTCCTGATTCATAGGTCGATGCTCAACCACTGAGCCACGCAGGCCGTGCTACTTGTTTGTTTGTTGTCTGTTTCTCTCACTGAAATGTAAGCACCATGAAGACAAGAGGTTTTTAATTTTTTTGTGCCTTTCCCCTCCCCAATGTTCTAACATCAGTGCCTAGAATAGTGGCTGTCACAGAGTGGGCACTCATTAGACACTTGTTGAATGAATGAATAAATGAGATGCAGGTTCTGGGGGCCTGCCGGCGGCCAGAAGGAAACCCAGGTCCTGGGGGCCTGCTGGCAGCCGGAGGGAAACCTGGGTCCCAGGTGCTGGTGGCCAGAGGGAAGCTGGTGCCGGCAGCCAGGGGAAGGAAAGCCTACTCTTGCACGAATTTTGTGCGTTTGGCCTCTAATATATATATATATATATATTAAACTTGCTTAATTAGACCTGCTTTCTGATGTAGCTAAACTTTTTCCAGCCCAGTGAAGCACCCCAACTTCTCTTTTAGGTAATTGTCAGCAACACAGCAGTAAATATCAACATGAAACAGATTGTTATTGTAGATCACACAGGGAGAACAAAGGGTAAAATATTTAACTGCAGCAGTGTTTGACTATATTTTGCGCAGTGAGAAAACCTGAAGTCATTTTCAAGGTTCACCATTTCTTCTTTTCAGTCGGTCAGGTTTCTAAGCTTTCTAAATCTCCGTTTTCTGTCTAATGAAAAGAAAATAGGATTCCACCAAGTATCCTACCTACTCCAGGAGTTCTGTGAGGATCAAATGAGATGAGGCATGGGAAAACGCTTCACAGACATTTGTTTAAAGTGTAAAATGTTTCCACCTGGTTGTAAAGGAAGCTGTGTTCCTGGGCTGAAGAAACTCCAAGGAGGCTAGTCGCTAGGGAGAGGAAGCCAGGTGTTGCTACATGATGTCATTACCTGGCACCCACAGTGACCGTTTCCGGGCTGGGCTGTGGGCCGCATTTTGCGCCATGGGGTCTTGGCAGTGCTGGCTGCGATTTGGTGGGGTGTCACTCCAGGGTGGTGGCAGGGCCTTTGTCCCACTTGGGGGAAGCCGAGTGTTGCTTTGTGGGCGCCAGGTCCGTAGTGACTTTTTTTTTTTGCAAATGGCCAGTGCATGTTATGGCAGCTCCTGCGTTGAACGTTTGCCCCCTGGTGGTCAGTGCGTGTCATAGTGACTGGTTGGATGTTTGGACACTTAGCATATTAGCCTTTTATATATATATACTAGAGGCCTGGTGCTCAAAATTCGTGCACGGGGGCGGGGGTCTCCTCAGCCTAGCCTGCACCCTCTCCAATCCAGGACCCTTCAGAGGATGTCCAACTGCTGGTTTAGGCTTGATCCTGGTTTAGGGGTGATCAGGCTGCCCCCCCCCCCCACCAGCCTGATCACCCCTAACTGCCTTTGCCTGCCAGCCTGGTTGCCCCTCACTGCTCCCCTCTGCCGGCCTGGTCGCCCCTCATTGCCCCCCCTGCCGGCCTGGTCGCCCCACACAACCTGCTGTTCAGTCGTTTGGTTGTCCCTCACTAACCCCCCTGCTGGCCTTGTTGCCCCACGCAGCCTGCTGTTTGGTCGTTACTGTGAGGGCGTCCTGACCAATTTGCATATTACCCTTTTATTAGTATAGATAGATATTTTTCTTGATTTAAGAGAAGAAAGCAGAGGGAGAGAGAGATAAAGATAGAAGCATCAATGATGAGAGAGAATCATTGATCAGCTGCCTTCTGCACGCCCCCTACTGGGGATTGAGCCCACAACCAGGGCATGTGCCCTACACCAAAATTGATCCTGGGACCCTTCAGTCCACAGTCGGATGCTCTAGCCACTGAGCCAAACCGGCTAGGGCTGAAAAGCCAATTTATTAAAGCAATTAAAGCATGCACCTTTATTGAAAAAGTAAAGCAAGCAAGCAAACCTATACATATGGCTTATAAAGCACAGATGGGCTCTCAGCTAATCTGAAGAGCAGGTTGCGTGGGGGTCCGAGGTGTTATATAACTTCCTATCTATAGTTCTCAAAATTCCTCTGTTGAATATTTTGGTACAGATTAATTCTCAAGGTCTTCCCCCACTTTTCTTTTACTTTGTTGTGCCCTTCCTAGAAATCATGAGAAGCACCTGGCAATTTTTGCCAAGCCTTGAAACTGCTGTCTTCTCTGCGTAGGGAGTAAAACTGCCCTTTCTTCTTCTTTTTTAAAATATATATTTGTTTTATTGAGTTCAGAGAGGAAGGGATAGGGAGAGAGACAAAAACATCTATGATGAGAGAGAATAATTGATTGGCTGCACTCCACACGCCCCACACTGGGGACCAAGCCTCCAACCCTGGCATGTGCCCTTGACCGGAATCAAACCCGGGACTCCCCCAGTCCTCAGGCTGATGCTCCATCCACTGAGTCAAACCTACCAGGGCAAACTTCCCTTTTTTCTTTCTTCTTTCCCCCTCCCTTTCTGCATTCTCTTATTGGGGAGTTTTTGTTTTTTTTTAACCATTTGCTCTCATGTCCTTGGCTGGGGAAGATAATGGTTTGTTAGTTACAAGCTGACTGCAAATTGCCCACACTGTTTGGCCTTTTTTTAACTTCCTGTTTCAGTTTCCCTATTCCTCCTGTCCTGAAATCCTGTAACAGTTCTATTTTTAATTTTTTGAGGAAATCTCCATACTGTTTTCCATAGTGGCTGTACGAATTTATAATCCCACCAACAGTGCATGAAGTTTCTCATTTTTCCACATCCTTGTCAGTACCTGTTATTTATTGATTTTTCATGGTGCCATTCTGACACATGTGAGGTGATATCTCATTGGGTTTTGATTTGCATTTCCTAGTTGATTAGTGATGTTGAGCATCTTTTCATATGTCTGTATGTCCTCTTTGGAGAAATATCAATTCAGGCCCTCTGTCCATTTAACAAAACATGTTTTTATTGATTTTAGAGAGAAAGGGAGGAAGAGGGAGAGTAACATCAATCAGCTGCCTCCTGCGTGCACTACTGGGGATCAAGCCCACAACCTGGGCATGACCCCTAACCTGGAATTGAATTTGAAACCTTTTTGGTGTATGGGATGACTCTTCAACCAATTGAGCCACCTGACCAGGGCGGGTCATGTTTCTTAATCCATTCAACCACCCCTATGTATTTTTGCTGGAATATTTAATTCATTTATATTTAGAGTAATTATTGATAAGTATGTACTTATTGACATTTTGTTAATTGTCTTTTGGTTGGTTTTGAAGTTCTCCTCTATTCCTTTCTTCTTCTCTTGACCTATTCCCTTGTGTGTGCTACAATTTCTTTATCCATTCACTCATTGATGAACATATAGGTTGTTCCCATATGTTGGCTTTTGTAAATAATGTTTTAATGAACATAGTAGTGCATATATCTTTTCGAGTTCGTGTTTTTATTTTATTCAGATAAGAACCCAGAAGTAGAATTGCTGGATTATATGGTAGTTCTATTTTTAGTGTCTTGAGGAACCTCCATACTGTTTTCCATCGTGGCTGTACCAGTTTACATTCCCACCAACAGCGCACAGGGTTTCCTTTTCTCCAATCCTTGCCACTTGTTATTTTTAGTCTTTTTGATAATAGCTTTTCTGACAGGTGTGAGGTGATATCTTATGTTATTTTGATTTTCATTTTCCTGATGATTAGTAATGTTCATTATGTGGTCATGTACCTATTGGCCTTCTGTATGTCTTCTGTGGAAAAATGTCTATTTAGATCCTCTGCCCATTTTTTAATCCGATTTTTTCTTTGCTATTAAGTGGTATGAGTTCTTTACATATTTTGGATATTAGCTCCTTATTAGATATATGATTTGCAGTATTATCTCCCATTCCATGGGTAATCTTTTCATTTTGTTGATAGTTTCCTTTGCTGTGCAGAAGATTTTTTGCTTGATGTAGTCTCTCATTTATTTTTGCTTTTGTTGCTTTTGCTTTTAGTGTCAGATTTTAAAAATTATTGCAAGACCTTTGTCAAGGAGCTTACCACCTAAGTTTTTTGCTAGGAGTTTTATGGCTTCTGGTTTTATGTTCAAATCTTTAATTCATGTTGAGTTTATTTTTGCATACAGGGTAAGATAGTTTCATTCTTTTGCATGTGGCTATCCATTTTTTTAAGACCGTTTATTGAAGAGACTCTCCTTTCCCCATTGCATATACTTGGCTCTTTTGTTGTTAAATAATAGACCTTATATGTGTGGGTTTAATTCTGGGCATTCTATTCTTGTCCATTGATCTGTGTCACTGTTTTTAATGCAATACTATATTGTTTTGACTACTACAGCTTTGTATTATATTTTGAAAGCAGGGAGTGTGGTGCCTCCATGTTTGTTCTTCTCTATCAAGATTGCTTTGGCTATTTGGGGTTTTTCATACAGATTTTAGGATTTCTCTGTTCTATTGTGAGAAATGCCATTGGGATTTTGATAGGGATTGCATTGAGTATGTCGTTTGTTTGCGTAGTGTGCACATTTTAACAATATTAAAGTCTTCCAATCTATGAATATGGAATATTTTACCTGCCTCTTTATCTTTCTTCTTCTGAGATTAATGTAATGTATATTTTGGTACATTTAAAGCTTTCCTTCAGGATCTTCAGGCTTTGGCCATTATTATTCTTTTCTTCCTCCTCCTCCTCTTCCCTATTCCTCCTCTCTTCTCTTCCCCTCTTACTCCTTCCCTTCCTCCTCCTGTTGGTGGTGGCTGAGAACAGTACCAGATATTACACTGGTGGGTCAGATTTGACCTTGGTTCAGCAACTTCAGTACTTGAGTTCTGGCTAGGAAAGAATTCAGAGCCAAGACTCAAACTATAAGAGAAAGTGTATTTAGAAAGTCACATAAGTAGAACAAGTGAGCTGTAGAAGAAATGGGTTCAGGAAACAAATTACAGAGGTAAAAGAAAGGCCCTTGGAGCTTAGGAGAGAGGAAGGTAAAGGTAATGTTCCCAGGAGGGAAAGCATGCTGGGTCCTTTGTACTAAGGGCTTTTAAGGGTGGGGATTTTAGGGGACGTTTAAGGGGAGGATCTTAGTGGAATAGTTATCAGCTTTCCAGGTGTGTCCTTGTAGGGTCGTGGTCTCCACTGATTGGTTGGTGTCAGGGCAGTGAGTCATTAGTCAATGTTGCTTGGTCCTGAGGTCAGCAGTGGTGTAGCTTCTGGTTTTGATGCTTTTCTGGGCCTAGAGCGTTGATTGGCATTTGGGTTGTTTCCATATTTTAGCTATTGTGTGTTGTAATGTTGTTGTGAACATAGATGTACAGATACTTTTTTGAGACCCAGCTTTACATTCTCTTGGTGTATCCCTAGAAATGGAATTTCTGGATCACATGATAATTCTCTTTAAAAATTTTGAGGAACCTCCATACTTTTTTCTACAGTGGCTGTGCCATTTTACTAGTATATTCACTTCAACAATGGGTTCCAATTTCTGCACATTCTCACCAACACTACTTGTTTTATGTTTGTTGTTGTTTTTTCTCTGTTAGTGGCCATCCCAATGCATGTGATGTGGTATGTCATTTTAGTTTTGATTTGCATTTCTCTAGTGATTGGTGATGTTGAGCTGGGGGGTGGACAGCTTGCAACAGTGGAGGGAAGTATAATAATGACCACCCACTTCTCTAACTGCACTTGTGAGATTAGAATCACAAACTGAAGATCAGAACACAGATTCCTGATATATGGAGAACAGGATCCTGTTTACCTACCCTGGCTTCTGAAAGCTCTGTGTAGCTGCTCCAGAAACACGTGAACAGCTCCCTGCCTTATGGCTAGGGTGGAAAGTTGGTAGCTGCTATGTGCTAAGAGCTGAAATTGATGGAAGTTAACCACAATTTACCCTTCACATTTTCTCCTGAAAGTTGCAAGCCTTCAATAGAGTTCAGAGTTCCCAAAAGTTACATCAGACAGATTATGCCAATGCAGTTGTTTTTAAGACAGGGAGACAGGCCCTAGTTGTTTTGGCTCAGTGGATAGAGCATCAGCTTGCAGACTGAAGAGTCCCGGGTTCAATTCCAGTCAAGGGCACATGCCTGGGTTGCGGCTCGATCCTCAGTGGGGCGTGTGCAGGAGGCAGGCAATCAGTGATTCTCCCACATCGATATTTCCATCTCTCTCTCCCTTCCTCTCTCAAATCAATAAAAATATATATTTTTAAAAAAGACAGGAAGATAGATGCCTAGTGCTTCTAACTCCACCCTCTTCCCAGAATCCTCTCTCTATAGATAGATGCCCTTTTGTAATGTCCTTAGCTGTGTCCTGTGATTTACAGAAGTTGATCCGAGAGCCAAGGCAGTGCTAAAAGTGTGTGTGTGTGTGTGTGTGTGTGTGTGTGTGTGTGTGTGTGTGTCTTTTTTAAGCTGATAGAGCTCAGGGGAAGAAAAGAAGTTGGGGGTTGGGCAAGGAGTCATTGGGCCCTTATCTCGCCTGGGTCCACCAACCCCAATCTTATCTTTCTTAGGAGGTGGTCTGAGGCTTGGCCCTTCACAACACCATTGTCTTCATGGAGCCTTTCTGGCTCCTACTATGTCTTCCCATATGCTCTAGTGGGGGGACAGTGGGAGGTGGGCAGACCTTGAATACTCTGAGTTAAGTAGCATCTGCCTCTTAGCTTTGCCTTATAACTGCTGGGTACCCTGTGTGGAGGTTGTCAAAGGATTCCAAATGGAGGTCATGGCTCCAGGATAAGAGTTGTTCCTGTATGTCCTGCCTAAGGTTCTCATTCATCCTTCCAGATAGCTTTGTGGAGACAGGGGTGCTGGGCCTCAGGTGTGTTCGGAGCTGGGGTGAGAATGGTATGGCTCTATATGAGCTCATGTTCTGGTGGAGGTTTTGGGGAACTACTGCCAAGGAGGGAGAGAGGGTATTTGCCCCAGAAAGTAATAGGCCAACTATTCCCCTTTTTATGGGGACAAATTGCATATATATTTTTGGAAGAAACTAATCAGGTTTCTTGCCTCTGGGATCGAATTTCTGTGAGTAAAAGCCAAGAGTAGTTTTATTGTTGCCTTTATCTTTCTACACATAATGCCTCAAATATCTCTGTAACCAGATATTTTCACCTTTCTCTTCTGGCAGAGGAATGTCACGGCATCCGGAGTCGTCCCTCAGATTTCTCTGATCATGGGCCCATGTGCTGGTGGGGCTGTGTACTCGCCAGCCCTAACAGACTTCACGTTCATGGTAAAGGTAAGAAAGAAAGACGTGTTTCTCCTGCTCTCTGAGAGTTGTGCAGTACCTCACCTGAAATAAAAATAATTCCTGACCCAGATCTAGGTTGTTATCTTCATTCTCATTGGCTTTCAGCTTAGCGATGATAAGGTCTTAGTGAAGAAAAGGTTTTGGCACAAAACCTGTAGCTTGTGGGAGTTCAGTGGCAGAATGCACTTGTGTACTTCATTGGTGGGTGATTTTACTTGTTGATCTGAATTGCAAATGATTTTCAGGTAATCAAAGGATTCTGTCCTCTGCTCAGACAGGTGATTGTTACTGAATCCTATTCAAAAAGTTTCTCATGGAAGACTTTTCTATAATATTCTTTATTGGGAAGTTGTTTCTTATGACCCACCTTTATTTCTTTGGCTGTTTGCCTTTTTATTACATTTTTGTCTATAATGATAATAGTAAATCTCATCTCCAACTTCATTTTGAAAGGTGCATATCTTTATTATGTGATTTGATGGGATGATGTTTTTAAATGATATTTAAATAAAGCCTACTTGAATTTACCCTTAACCTAATACCATTAAAAAGTTCAGTCTTGCCGAAACCGGTTTGGCTCAGTGGATAGAGCGTCGGTCTGCGGACTGAAGGGTCCCAGGTTCGATTCCGGTCAAGGGCATGTATATTGGTTGCGGGCACATCCCCAGTGGGGGGTGTGCAGGAGGCAGCTGGTCGATGTTTCTCTCTCATCGATGTTTCTAGCTCTCTATCCCTCTCCCTTCCTCTGTAAAAAAATCAATAAAATATATTAAAAAAAAAAAAGTTCGGTCTTTTTCCTCTTAAAATATTTTTAACGATAATGAGAGTACATGCCAAGACAGAAAGACTGGGGGGTGGGGAGTAGATAGTCATCCAGTATGAGGAGAACAGTGTAAATAGGAAAACCTTTTTTTTTCAAGGTTATATTGGCAATGGAAATTCAGAGGTTTAGAAAAGTGTTTACCCTTTGACTAAGTCTTCTGTTTTTAGTGACAGATTGAAAGCAGCCTAAATGTTCAGCAACAGAGGTGGATTTTATGACCACATATCTTCGTGAACAGAGCAGAACTCCCTCAACTTTGCCCACTAAATTTATGTATACCATATCTACCTGGTTCTACCCCAGTTCTCTTCTCCTTCCTGCCTGGTAGGAATGGAGATGTGGTATCCATTCCTCTGGCTAAGGCCATTCCTTCCCCTCTTTCTACATAGATGCACATTGCTGAATACAACTCTTTTCAGTGGCCTTATCCTGTAAGTTCTTTTCTCTTACATACTGTTTTCAGTGTCTCCCTTGGTACTCTAGATCCTCCCACCAGAACTTATCCATCCATGTTCAGGGCTTTCCTATCTTCAGAACAAAGACAAAAGTCCTCCCTTAATCTGTATCTCTCTGTGGCTATTGTCCTATTTCTATCTGTCCTCTCCTTAATACATTTTAATTTACCTCTCTGCCCCTCAGTCCACTAAACCTGTTTCTCTAAGGTAATCAGTGACATCTGTGTCACTATAAATATTCTGTAACTTTTATTTTCCTCACATTTTCAGCAATATTCTTTTCCTTTGGCTTCCATGATGCCACACTCTGGCATTTCTTCTCACATCTTTGGCCCTACTATCTTGGTTTCTATTACTATTTCACTCTAAATTGCTTTCTCTTATTTTTAATTTTTCCAGCTTTATTGAGAGATAATTGAGATATAACATTGTGTAAGCCTAAGGTGCGCAACATGTTGATTTGATACAGTTACATATTATAGAATGATTAGCACCATAGCATTAGTTAAGCCAAGCATGTCAAACTCACGGCCCACAGGCTGCATGTGACCCACAACGAATATTTTTGTGGCCCAGCCAATATAACGGTATGTAAGAAACATTTTAATTAAATTTTCGTAACTTAATTTTTACAATATCCTGTTATACATAATCTGTAATAATAAAAGCGTAATATGCAAATCGACCGAACGACTGAACAGCAGAATGACGTCTGGACGACTGTCCAGACAACTTTCTGGACGACCATGCTATGACATGCACTGGTGCCAGGCCAGCCAAGGCAAGGTGCGATGCGATTGGTCAGCCTCCCTCTGTGCGGTGATCAATTGAGGAGCCCCGGCAGGGTGGGCAGGGCCTCCCTCTGTGCTGCGATCAATCACGGAGTCTTGGCCGGGTGAGTAGGGCCTCCCTGTGCGCAGTGATCAATTGCGGAGCCCCGGCCAGGTGGGCAGGGCCTACCTCTTTGGGGTGATCCATCGAGGAGCCCTGGATGGGTGAGTGGGGCCTACTTTTTTGGGGTGATCAATTGTGGGGTTCCTGGACTGTGAGAGGGCACAGGCCGGGCTGAGGGACCCCTCACCTCCAGTGCACGGATACTGTGCACCAAGCCTCTAGTTATTAATAACGAACTACAACGTTAGCTAGTGACTGATTACGATAATCGTGCTGCATTCATTTCCCTTACGTGCTTTACGTGCAGGCGCACCATTTCTCTCCACTCATACTAGCAGCGAATATTTTAGCAGCCTTTTGCCACATCATTAGTCTTGTTTGGTGTGCGCAACAGGACATATTTTGCTTTTGGAGAACAAGAAAAATAGGTTTATTTGTGTTACGCTTATTAATTTATGCAGTTATTCAGTGTCTGATAAGTTAATGTTCAAGAAAAATATTAATTTTTATTAAAATGTTCTGTTATTTTATGTTAATCATTACTCATTTATTTTAGCCCTTTGTATTCAGCCTGTCTCTATCGAAATAAACCTATGTTTCTATGAAAATTGAAGCTTTTGTTTTTTTTTGCAGCCCACATAAACTTAAACCTTGTTTATTTAGCCTGTGTTAGCCTTTGAGTTTGACATGCTCGAGTTAAGCTAACAGCTTCATTACCTCACACGATTACTATTTCTTTTCTGTGGCAAGAACATTTAAGACCCACTCTTTTAGCAACTTTTGAGTATATAATACAGTATCCTATATAATAAAAGCCTAATATGCTAAGTGTCTGGTCATCCGTTCAACCAATCAAAGCGTTATATGCTAATGATATGCTAAGGCCACTCAACCGCTTGCTATGATGTGCTATGACCACCAGGGGGCAGACAGTCTACTGGTCGACCAGTCGCTATGACGTGCACTGACCACCGGGGGCAGATGCTCTGACCAGTAGGTTAGCTTGCTGCTGAGGTCCAGCTGATCGGGACTGAGCGAGACAGGCCAGACACGTCCAGGAGCCCTCCCACGGTCTCTCCCTGACTGGCCAACCTTCCACATCCCTCCCTGGCCCCAGTAGTGCACCGGTGGGAGTCCCTCGGCCTGGCCTGCGTCCTCTTGCAATTTGGGACCCCTCAGGGGGGCACATTGACTGTCAGGTAGTTCCATCTATATAATAAAACTAAGCGACCGTTACGGCGGAATGACCAGTCACTATGATGTGCACTGACCACCAGAAGGCAGATGCTCAATGCAGGAGCTGGCCCCTTATGGTCAGTGCGCTCTCACGGGGAGCACCGCTCAGCCAGAAGTCGGGCTCATGGCTGGCAAGTGCAGTGGCGGTGTCTGGAGCTTCTCGCCCCTCCATGGCAGTGCTAAGGAGCAATGAGCCGAGCAGTAAGGAGCGAGCAGGCAGGTGGTAAGGAGTGAGGGGTCCCACTGCGAGAGGGATGTCCGACTGCCGACTTAGGCCCGCTGGCAGATGGACATCCCTCGAGGGGTCCCAGACTGCGAGAGGGCGCAGGCCGTCTGAGGGATACCCCCCCACAGTGCTCGAATTTCGTGCACTGGGCCTCTAGTTGTTAACTATAGTCAACATGTTGTACATTAGATCCCTAGAATTTATTCATCTTATTACCGGAAATTTGTACCCTTTAACTAACATCCCAAATTCTCCTACCTTCCAGCCCTTGGTAGCCACCATTTGACCCTCTTGTTTCTATGAGTTCAGCATTTTTTAGATTCCAGATATGAGTGAGATCATACATTATTGTTCTCTGACTTACTTCACTATGCTAAGTGAAATGTCCTCATGGTCCATTCATGTCACAAATGTCAGGATTTGAATTTTTATGATGATGAATGATGTTGAGTATCTTTTCATGTATCATTTGTATGTCTTCTTTGGAAAAATTATCTATTTAGATTTTCTGCTTATTTTTTAATTGGATTTTTTTTTGGCTATTGTATGAGTTCTTTATGTATTTTGGATATTAACTCCTTATCTACACTAATAAAAGAGAAACATGCAAATTGACCATCACTCTGCTACACCCACCAGCCAATCAGGAGGGAATATGCAAATTAGAAGGACAAAGATGGTGGCCGCCCAGCTGCTCCAGGCACGGAGTGGCTAGGCGGGGCAGGACGCCTGCTATGAGAAGGAGGGCCGGGGGCGGGGGTGAGTGGGCGTGAAGGGATCTACAGGAGCCGCACTCCGGCCGCAGCGAAGACAAAGATGGCAAACTCCGGCCAGAGTCTGCAGCGAAGCAGCGAAGACGAAGATGGCAGAGTCTGGCCGGAGTCTGCAGCAAAGCAGCGAAGACAAAGGCGGCAGACTCTGGCCAGAGTCTGCAGCAAAGATGAAGAAGGCAGACTCTGGCCGGAGTCTGCAGCAAAGGCCTGGGTCCCGGGTGCCAGAGGAAAACCGGTGCTGGAAGCCAAAGGAAGGAAGGCCTATTGCACGAATCTCTTCGTGCAACGGGCCTCTAGTCAGATATATAATTTGCATATGTATACCGTATTTTCTGGCGTATAAGACGACTGGGTGTTTAAGATTTTCTTGGGTTAAAAAGTCCTCTCATACGCCAGAAAATACAGTATTTCCATCTTAGAGGTGAAGTGACTTGTGTTCAAAGCTGCATAGATATTTACTGTATTTTCCGGCATATAAGACGACTTTTTAACCCAGGAAATTCTTAAACGCCCAGTCATCTTATACACTGGAAAATACGGTATATATATTTTAATCCTCACTCAAGGATTTTTTAAAAAATTGATATTAGAGAGAGGGAAACATCAATGTGAGAGAAAAACATCGGTTGGTTGCCTCCAGTATGCACCCCAACCAGGGATTGAATGCGCAACCTAAGTGTGTGCTCTGATTGGGAATTGAACCCATAACTTTTTTGGTGCATGGGATGGTGCTCAACCAATTGAGTCACCTGACTGGGCTGCAAATATTTTATTAGGTTGATTGCCTTTTCAATTTGTTGATTATTTTGCTGTGCAGAAGCTATTTAGTTTGATGTAGTTCCACTTACAGTATTTTGCTTTTGTTGCTTGTGCCTTTGGTATCTTATCCATAAAAATTGTTACCAAGGCAATTGTCAAGGAGTATTTTCCTTATGTTTTCTTCTAGGAGTTTTATGGATTAAGGTTTTTAAGTATTGCATCCGTTTCAAGTTAATTTTTCTGAGTGGTGAAAGATATGGGCCCAATTTTATTCTGCATGTGGCTGTCCAGTTTTCCCACCATCAGTTATTGAAGAGACTGTCTTTCCCCATTGAATATTCTTGGTTCCTTTGCCAAATATTAGTTGACTTTATATGTGAGGATTTATTTCTGGGCTCTTGATTTTTGGGCTATGTCTGTTCCATTGGTCTGTATGTCTTATTTGTTTACTTATTTAAATCTTTGTTGTTGAAAGTATTACAGATATCCCTTTTTTTTATTCCCCATTGCCCCCCTCCACCTGGTTCCCACCCTTCTCCAGGCCTTCACAACCTTATTGTCTGTGTCCATAGGTAATGCATATAAGATCTTTGGTTAATCTCTTCCCGCCCCCCAACTCCCCTTCCCTCTGAGATTTGTCAGTCTATTCCATGTTTCCATGCCTCTGATTCTAATTTACTCATCAGTTTATTTTGTTCATTAGATTTCTTGTTTGATTAGATTTATTTGATTTTTAGATTTAATTGTTGATAGATATGTATTAATTGCCATTTTATTATTCATAATTATGATCTTTTTTCTTCTTCTTCTTCCTCTTCTTAAAGAATACTCTTCAACATTTCATGTAATAGTAGTTTGGTGCTGATGAACTCCTTTAGCTTTTTCTTGTCTATGAAGCTCTTTATCTGACCTTAAATGATAGCTTTGCTAGGTAGAGTAATCTTGATTGTAGATCCTTGCTATTCATTACTTTGAGTATTTCTTTCTACTCCTTTCTGGCCTGCAGTGTTTCTGTTGAGAAATCAGCTGACAGTCATATGGGCGCTCCCTTGTAGGTAACTAACTGCTTTTCAGAATCTTTCTTTGTCTTTAACCCTTGACATTTTATTTTATTTTTAATATATTTTATTGATTTTTTTACAGAGAGGAAGGGAGAGGGAAGGGATAGAGAGTTAGAAACATCAATGAGAGAGAAACATCAATCAGCTGCCTCCTGCACACCTCCTACTGGGGACGTGCCCGTAACCAAGGTACATGCCCTTGACCGGAATCGAACCTGGGACCTTTCAGTCCGAAGGCCGACGCTCTATCCACTGAGCCAAACCAGTTAGGGCAACCCTTGACATTTTAATTATGATGTGTCTTGGTGTGGGCCTCTTTGATTTTCGAATATTGTACCAGCCTTGCATCCCTGGAATAAATCCTATTTGGTCATGGTGTATAATCTTTTTAATATAGTGCTGAATCTGACTTGCTAATATTTTGTTGAGGATTTTAGCATCTGTGTTCATCAGGGATATTGGCCTGTAATTCTCCTTCTTTGTAGTGTCTTTATCTGGTTTTGGAATTAGAGTAATGCTGTCCTTATAAAAAGAGCTTGGAAGTGTTCCTTCCTCTTGGATTTTTTTTTTCTTTAAAACATTTCTTTATTGACTTGAGAGAGGAAAGGAGAGGGAGAGAGACAGAAACATCAATGATGAGAGAGAATCATTGATCGGCTGCCTCCAGAACTATCCTGTACTGGGGATGGAGCCCGCAACCTAGGCATGTGCCCTTGGCCGGAATCAAACCTGGGACCCTTCAGTCCACAGGCCAACGCTCTGTCCACTGAGCCAAATGAGCTAGGGCTTCCTCTTGGATTTTTTGGAATAGTTTGAGGAGTACAGGTGTTAGTTCTTTGAATGTTTGGTAACACTCTCCTGTGAAGCCATCCGGACCAGGGCTTTTGTTTTCTGGGAGTTTTTTTTTATTACCACTTCTTTCTTTTATTAATTTTTTAAAATATATTTTTATTGATTTCAGAGAGGAAGGAAGAGATAGAGAGAGAGCAAGAGAGAGAGAGAGAGAGAGAGAGAGAGAGAGAGAGAGAGAGAGAGAAACATCAATGAGAGAGAATCATTGATTGGCTGCCTCTTGCAGACCCCATACTGAGGATTGAGCCTGCAACCCAGGCATGTGCCCTGACCGTGAATCGAACCCTGACCTTCAGGTTCATAGGTCAACGCTCAACCACTGAGCCATACCGGCCGGGTGATTATTGCTTCTATTTCATCAGTTGTTATTGGCCTATTCAGGTTTTCTGATTCTTCCTGATTCAGTTTTGGGAGATTGTATTTTTCTAGGAATTTGTCCATTTTGTCCATGTTGTCCAGCTTGTTGGCATATGGTTGTTCATAGTATTTTATTTTTACAAGCCTTTGTGGTGTCCATTGTTACTTTGCTGCTTTTGTTTCTGATTTTAATTATTTGAGTCCTCTCTGTTTCTTGATGAGTCTGGCTAATGGTCCATCAATCCTGTTTATTTTTTCAAGGAGCCAGCTCTTGGTTTCATTGATCTTTTGTACTGGTTTTTTAAATTTCTATGTCATTTATTTCTGTTCTGATCTTTATTATTTCATTCCTTCTACTTACTCTGGGCTTTTCTTGTGTTCTCTTTCTAATACTTTAAGTTGTAGGGTTAAATAGTTTATTATTAATTTTTCTTATTTTTTTAGGTAGGCCTGTAGTGCTATGAACTTTCTTCTCAGGATTGCTTTTGCTGTGTTCCAGAGATTTGGGGTTGTTGTGTGTTCATTTTTATTGGTTTCAAGGAATTATTTTATTTCTTTCTTGATCTCATTGGTGACCCATTAATAGTTTAATAACGTGCTATTTAGCCTCCAGGTATTGGAATGTTTTTGAGTGTTTTTACTGTAGTTGATTTCTAATTTCATTCCATTGTGATCTGAGAAGATGCTTGATATGATTTTAATCTTCTTGAATTTGTAAAGACTTGTTTTGTGTCCTAATGTGGTCTGTCTTTGAGAATGACCCATGTACACTTAAGAAAAATGTATATTCTGCAGCTGTGGGGTGAAATGTTCTATAAATGTCAATTAAATCCATCTGTTTCCTTGTTAATTTTTTGTCTAAAAGATCTATCCAGTGCAGTCAGCGTGGTGTTAAAATCCCCTACTATGACTTATTGTGGATCTCTCTTTTAAAATCCTCTAGAAGTTTTTTTAATATATTTAGGTACTCCTATATTGGGTTGCATATATGTTTACCAGGATTATATCCTCTTATTGGATCGATCCTTTTAGTATTATGTAGTAACCTTTGCTGTCTCTTGTGATGGCCTATTTTGTCAGATATGAGTATTGCTATGTCAGCTTTTTTTCTGTTGCCATTTACATGGAAAAGTTTTTTCTATCCCTTCACTCTCATTCTGTGTGAGTCTTTTGTTCTGAGCTGGATCTCTTGTAGAAAGCATATAGTTGGGTCATGTTTTTGTGTCCATTTAGCTACCCTATGTCTTTTGATTGGAGCATTTAAACCATTTACATTTAAGGTTATTATTGATAGGTACTTATTTATTGCCATTTTAATTCTGTGTGCTTAGGTTTCTCTCTCTATTTCTTCTTCTCATTACAGCAGTCCCTTTAGCATTTCTTGTAATGCTGGCTTGGTGGTGATGAACTCCTTTAGCCTTTTTTTGTCTGGGAAACTCATTATTTCACCATCTATTTTGAATGATAGCCTTGCTGGAGATAGTAGTCTTGGTTTCAGATCCTTGCTTTCCATTACTTTGAATACTTCATGCCTTTCCCTTCTGGCCTGTAGAGTTTCTAATGAGAAATCAGCTGACAACCTTGTGGGAGCTCCTTTGTAGGTAATAAATTGTTTTTCTCTTACTGCCTTTAAGATTCTCTATTTGTCTTTAATTTTTGGCATTTTAATTATGTTGTGTTTGGGGCCTGCTTGGGTTTTTCTTGCTTGGGACTTTCTGTGCCTCTTGAACTGTGACTTTTTCCTTCATCAGGTTAGGGAAGTTTTCTGCTATTCTTTTTTTCTTTTAAAATATATTTTATTGATATTTAGCGAGAGAGGAAGGAAGAGGAATAGAGAGATAGAAACATCGATCAGAGAGGAGGTTATTGATTGGCTGCCTCCTGCACAGCCCCCACTGGGGATCAAGTCCGAAACCCAGGCATGTGCCCTGACAAGGAATCGAACCGGCGAACTCTTGGTTCTTGGGTTGACGTTCAATTGCTGAGCTACACCAGCCGGGCTGCCATTATTTCTTCAAACATGTTCTCTGTCCCTTGCTCTCTCTCTTCCCCTTCTGGCACACTTACTATGCGAATATTGTTACATTTCATGTTGTCCCACAGCTCCCTTAAGCTGTCCTCCTGGTTTTTAATTGATTTTTCTTTTTGGTTCTCTGATTGTTTTTTTCTACCCTGTCTTCTAATTCACTGATCTGATCCTCAGCTTCCCTTAATCTGCTGTGTATTTCTTCCAATGTGTTCTTTATTAGTGCTGTCATTCTTTATTTCCAACTGTTCCTTTTTCATACTTACTATATCTTTTCTCATGGTGTGGAGCATCTTTACCATCATTATTCTGAACTCTATATCAGATAAATTTCTTATCTCCATTTTATGTATCTCTTCTTCTGGAGAATTATCTTGTTCTTTTTGTTTGTTTGTTTCCCCATTTTGGCCACCTGTTTGGGTTTGTAACTGTGTATTAGGTAGATCTGTTATGCCTCTCAATCTCTAGTGCAGGACAGTGTCAGATGCTGTTTCTGACTAATTTTATCAGGCAAAAAGACTCAAGGCCTCCAGAGACTGCCTCTGCCAGCAGACTGATTGGATTCAGTCTCGAGTAGCCCTCAGGCAATCATCCACAGGTGTGGTGAGTTTTTCCAACAGGGTATGGCAGTTGCTTCTGCCTGGAGGCTAATTGTTATTCTCAGTCTCTTAATGGGCCTCAAAATTTCCACACTGTGGGGCAAGGTGTTTTCCAAAAGGGTGGGTTGGCTGTTTTCCCCCCAGGCAAAACCGCCTGGATAGCAGAGTTCTGCCTGAGAAAGATGACCTCTGTAGCATGAGGGAATGACTCAGCACAGAAAACCAGGGTGTCTGCCTTTTGAGCTCTAATCCCAGAGTCCCCAAACCTGGCTTCTGGTCACAACAGCTCCAGTCCACTCTGCCCTACCTCTGCTGGAGCACAAGGTGAGTGGCTGCATATGAGATGATTTGCATTGGCTCTTTAATAGGGTGCTTGCACTTCCAGCCACGTCTCCCTGGCAGATAGCAACCCTGCTGCTTTTCACAGCCAGATGTTATGTGGGTACCTTTCTCAGTTCTGGTTCTCTCTGCTGGGGGGCCCAGCTTGGGGATTAGACCCCATAGTTTTCTCAGTTGCAACCTCCCATAGCTGAGATATCTCTCCAGAATTTCAGCCTCTGTCTGTGAGAGCCCAGCCAGCCCTTTTGTGCCTCCACCCTTCCTACCAGTCTCTATGCAGTCTCCACTTTCTGTCCTTGGTTATCAGGGTTCTTTCCAGCTAGTCTTCAGTTGATTATTTACAATGTTTTCTTGTATTTTAGTTGTAATTCCAGTTTGGTCCTGGGAGCATGTTTGTGTAGCATCCACTTACTCTGCAGCCATTTTTAATCTCTCTCACATATCTAATAAAGAGGGAACATGCAAATTGACCATCATGTTGCAACAAAGATGGTGGCACCCACAGTGGAGTGTGTGTGTGTGGGGGTTCTATAAAACAAGATGGCTATGCCCAGAGTGGAGGCGGGTTTCCGTAACACAAGATGGCTGCACCCACAGTGGAGGCTTAGTTCCCGTAATGAGCCTTAATGAGCAGTCAGCAGGGACTTGAGGCTGTGTGGCGCTGGGCCAGGGCAGGGGACCTGAGGCTGCACCCCCCGCTCAGTGGGGCTTGACAGGGGACCTGATGCCGCGCCCCCCGCCCTGGCGCCAGGTCGGGGGACCTGAGGCTGCGCCCCTGCCCAGCGGGGCTTGACAGGGGACCTCAGGCTGCGCCCCCTGCCTGGTGGGGCTTGATGGGGGCCCTGTGGCTGTATCCCCCACCCGTTGAGGCTTGATGGGGGACCTGAGGTTGTGGCCCCGCCCAGCGCCGGGCTGGGGGACCTGAGGCTGTGCTCCCCTGAGTGGTGGGGCTTGACGGGGGTGGGGCTGGCCGGGTCTGGATCTCGCCCAATGGGGATGGGGCCAGCCGGGTCTGGGTCTTGTGCGATTTCGAGGCACGCGCGGGTGGGCGGGGACTGGACCCTGGGTCCCGCGGCGCGCCCCAGACTCTGACAGGAGGAAGATTTTCATATACATTTTACTAATTTTCTTTCATTTCTGACATTTTCTATTATAGAGAAAGGGCAAATAGCAATATTAACCTTTTGCACTCAGATGTCAAGTGTGACTCGACACGGTTAGCAGGTAGCAGCTCGAGAAAAAAGCAAGCGAGTGCAAAGGGTTAAAATATTTCCTCTAATTAATTCCTTTTTAATGTGCACAAATTTCATGTACCAGGCCACTAGTTTTTAAATACTTATAAATCTCTCTCTTTTTTCCTTATATTATTTCCTTTTTCTCTTTTTCTCCTTACCTGTCTTTACTTCATCCACCATTTCCCTCAGGAGCAACTAAGGACAATTTCTTTGGTTTCTCTTTAGTCAATAGTTCTGAAGGTCAAAAGTTGGAAATATGTCTTCTGGGACTTAAAGTCAAGGTGATGGCAGTGCTGGCACCTCTGGAGGATCCTGGGAAGAATCTGTTCTTTGCCTATTCCCACTCCTTGAGGTTGCTGCATTCTTTGACTCTTGACCCCCTCCCTCCCTCTGTCTGTTTTTCCATTGATTTTTAGAGAGAGTGGAAGGAGAGACAGGGAGAGAAACATTGATGTGAGAGAGACACATCAATTGGTTGCCTCCCACATGTGTCCCGACTGAGACTGGGGATCGAGCCTGCAACTGAGGAAATTGAATGAAATTGAATTGAACCCAAGATCCTTCAGTCTGCAGGCTGATGCTCTTTCCACTAAGCCAAACTGGCTAGGGCTCCTCATGTATCTTTGTAATCAATTTTTTTCCTACCTCCCATTCCTGTGTTAGGGTAACTATTCACCTGTTTCTTATCGCAATAGATTAATTTGCATTTTCTAGAATGTTATATAAATACAACCATACAAAATGTCATATGTACAAAATACATACAAAGAGTATGTGTTATTTTTGGAGGGTAGGGAGCTGCCTTCTTTCACTTAAGATGATTATTTTGAGATTGACCTGTTGATAGATACTGGGTTGTTTCCAGTTATTGATGGTTAGAAATAATACTTTTATGAACATTTGCTTATGAATCTTTGTATAGAGTGAGGAAGAACATGTTTTCTAGTAAGATTGTAAGCCAACGAGCAATAAAATACTGATACAATAATATAATAGTCTAAGGACTAATTTCCTTGTCGTGCAAAAGAATGGGCAGCCCTAGCCGGTTTGGCTCAGTGGATAGAGCATCGGCCTGTGGACTGAAGTGTCCCAAGTTCAGTTCTGGTCAGGGGCACATGCCTGTGTTGCAGACTTGATCCCCATAGGAGGTGGCGGCATGCAGGAGACAGCGGATCAATGATTCTGTCTTATCATTGATGTTTCTATTTCACCCTCTCTTTTCCTCTATGAAATCAATAAAAAAATGTTAAAAAAAATAAAAACAATAAAAGAAAGAATGGGCGAAGAACATGAATAGTGAGCTGACAGAGATGACTATAGTAAGATATTTATTGCAGAATTTCTTGTTATAGCAAAATACTGGAAACATCCTAAATGACCATCAGTAGGTACCAGTTAAATAAATTATGATACATATCCTATAATGATATGAGGTGATTTTCAAGAAGTTTCAGAACAGTTGCCGGACTTTGGGCGCCATTTAACGCCGGTGGTCTTGATCCGGCATCTAGAAGGGTTCAGCAATCTAGAGAAGGGGCTGTGCATAAATTAATCAAGAGTCCAGAGACGAAACGTAATTTTGAAAGGCATATGGGGTGGGTAGAGGAGCTTGGCTGAAGAAACCAAGTTCTCCTTGTCTCAGGATCCCTTGCTTTTTATTAACACAAATTGTCCTAAGGCAAGGTGGAGATATACACTTCAAAGGCCAGGATTAGTCTACAGAGTCCATTGTCAGATTGGGGAATAGCCTACGGCTGTTCAGGTGTTAGGCCAACAGGAGGCAATAACATGTAGATTAAGATGCCCTGAGCTGTCTGGCAGCAAGCAATCATCCTTTTCAGGTTTGGGGAAATGCCTTTAGTCATCCCAGATGATTCAGCCTTGCTGGAATTGGCTTCCGGCAACAGTGGTTATAGGACACTGTGCTGGAAAGAAAATAAAAAGGTGGATGTACATATTATATGTTTATGTACCGGTATATATAAATGTTCATATATGCATGGATATCAATGAAAAGAGAGAGAAACTTAACTGTGGTGCTTTTGGGGAGGGAAATTGGAAGCCTGGAAATAAGGGCTGGGATATAGACTTTTGTTTGTTTTTTATTGTCTAAAATTTTACATATGTCTCCTTCCCTCCCCCAATGGCCCCCCCAGCCATTCCCACCCTGGGTAAGCCCCCACCGCTCCAGTGTCTGTGTCCATTGGTTATGCTAATATGCATGCATACAAGTCCTTTGGTTGTTCTTTACCCCCCCCCCCACCTCCCCTGCCATTTGTCTCTGGATCTATTTTTGTTCATCAAATTATGTTGATCATTATATCCCACATATGAGTGAGAACATGTGATATTTATCTTTCTCCAACTGGCTTATTGTGCTTAGCATAATGCTCTCCAGTTACATCCATGTTGTTGCAAATGGTAGAAGTTCCTTCTTTTTTATAGCATAGTATTCCATTGTGTAGATGTACCACAGTTTTTTAATCCACTCACCTGCTGATGGGCATTTAGGTTGTTTCCAAATCTTAGCTATGGTAAATTGTGCTGCTATGAACATAGGGGTGCATATATCCTTTCTGATTGGTGTTTCTTGGGATATAGTCCTAGAAGTGGGATTACTGGGAGTTCCATTTTTAACTTTTTGAGGAAACTCAAATGGGAGTTCCATTTTTAACTTTTTGAGGAAACTCCATACTGTCTCCCACAGTCGCTGCACCAGTCTGCATTCCCACCAGCAGTGCACTAGGGTTCCTTTTTCTCCACATCCTCGCTAGCACTTGTCATTTGTTGATGATAGACATTCTGACAGGTGTGAGATGGTATCTATTGTTGTTTTGATTTGCATCTCTCGGATGATTAGTGACTTTGAACATGTTTTCATATGTCTCTAGGCCTTCTGTATGTCCTTTTTCGAAAAGTGTCTATTTAGGTCCTTTGCCCATTTTTTGATTGGATCGTTTATCTTCCTTTTGCTAAGTTGTATGAGTTCTCTGTAAATTTTGGAGATTAAACCCTTATATGAAATAGCATTGGTAAATATGTTCTCCCATTATAGACTTACTTTCCACTGCATCTTCAATTTTTTAAAGTTTTTTACAATATGCCTTTATTATCTTTAATTTAGAAACTAGCCCTAGCCAGTTTGGCTCAGTGGACAGGGTATCGGCCCGTGAACTTAAGGGTCTCATAAGGGTCCCAGGTTTGATTCTGGTCAAGGGCACGTACCTCGGTTCTAGGCTCAATCCCCGGCCCTGGTCGGGTGTGTGTGGAAGGCAACCAATTGATGTGTCTCTCTCACATCAATGTTTTTTTCTCTCTCTCTGTCTTGCCCCCTCCCTTCCACTCTCTCTAAAAATCAATGGAAAAATATCCTCAGGTGTGGATTAACAAAAAACAAAAAAAGAAAAACTAAAAAGTAAATGCCTATCCCCTTCTGAGAACACCAAAGCATTGATTATCATTGTTTCCAAATGGCTTCATTTAAATAGCTGGTTCATTTTAGGCAAGCTGCATACAATCACAGTGCCTCAGTTTTTTCATCTGTAAATGGGGTAGTAATGTAATAATACCTAGGCTTTAATGACACATTTTCATGAAGTGCTTAGAAAAAAGCTTCAGCCACCACAAGTTATGAGTAAGGGCCACTTGGTAGGGTGTTCTCCAGATGAATGACCCAGAAATGTTAGCCACACTCCATGTCATTTTGCTGAGATAGAACCATGCAATGAAGATTTTAAAAATAGACAGGGAAAACTTGGGTCTTTAGTTTGGGTAGGTATCTTTGAGCTGCACCCTTCCTGGTTCTGTGTGTCACTGCTATCTTTGTTGTTGTCTTTTCAGCTGTGTGACCCTAAGGCTCTATCTAGTTCTGCTGCTCTGAAATTGATCCTTCTGGAATTTTCTGATTTCAGGATACCTCCTACCTGTTTATCACTGGCCCTGATGTTGTGAAGTCTGTCACCAATGAGGATGTTACCCAGGAGGAGCTTGGTGGTGCCAAGACCCACACCACCATGTCAGGTTAGAGGCCTCGAGGCTCACCTTACTGTTTTTAAGGTCATTGCCAAAGAGAATGGTGACAGTCTTTTACAAATGTCACTTAATTGGCAGAATTTATTTGAGAAGACTGTAGTATGGTATATTGGCTACAGATATAGTGATAAGGATGAATTTAGTATCAAATTTGTTAAAGTAGTACAAATGCTTTGATATTTAAAAATTTAAAGCTAACTGGAATGGTGGTTATGAGAGGTATGACTTACATATACACAGTTGAATCTTTAAAAAAATGTCATATTTTACTGTTACTTTTTTTTACTTCAAAGTTGGGGTATGTCTTAGGATAGATGGCATTTTACCAATCACTTTTGGCTAGGTACAGTTGTAATGTGATGATCATGGCCTACATATTCATGAACTTGGTCATAGCTACCTCTTTGAGGTTATTTGCCACATATGCCGAGTTCAAAATATATAAAGATTATTTGATGCTTTGGCATTGAAACAAAAAGTTATTGTTTATACCAGCTGTCGCCAACTGGTGGTCTGTGAGGTCCAAAAGGTTGACGACCACTGGTTTATACTGAGAGGCATGGAATTGGGAGCAGGGCATGAATCTGATATTAGTGAAAAGATTTGTTGTTAGAGTAATGATTGGAATTCCACATTTTCTTGGAATAATACACCAAGTTGTAAAAGGATTGCCTACCACACAGTAACTAAAGACAGGAGTAATTGCCTCTTTGAAAGATTTCAAAGCAATGTGAGGCTGGTATGACTGACTTTTGAACTGCATTGTCTTGTAGTTAACTCAATGCATCATGATTTAACTGTTGGGTTTTTTTTTGTTGTTTAAATTTTTTCTTTCTTAGTGTACATATCATATAGGCATGTCTTAATTTCAGTAGTCTTAGATTTTTTATTTTAAATAATTTTTCATTTTTCAGTTACTGTTGACATACAGCCCAGAGATCAGACACTACATAACTTACTAAGTGATCATCCCGATAAATCTAGTACCCATATGACACCATACATAGTTGTTCTAATATTATTGACTACTAGAGGCCCAGTGCATGAAATTCATGCACGGGTAGGGTCCCTAGGCCTGCCTGGCGATCAAGGCCGATTGGGGCCTTCCGGCTGCTGGCTGGGGCCTTCTTTTGTTCTGCGCCGCCTCCTGGTGGTCAGCACACGTCATAGCGAGCAATCGAACTCCTGGTCTCCCGGCCGAACTCCCGAGGGGACATTTTGCATATTAGGCTTTTATATAGATAGATAGAAGATATTCCCTATGCTGTACTTTACAACCTGTGACTATTCTGTAACTACCAATTTGTACTTCTTAATTCCTTCATCTTTTTCATCCATCCCCTAACCTTGCTCCCATCTGGCAATCATCAAAATGTTCTTTGTATCATTGTGTCTGTTTCTGTTCTGCTTGTTTGTTTATTTTGTTTTTTTTAGATTCACTTGTTGATAAATATATACTTATTACCCTTTTATTTTATTTATTTTTTTTATAATCCTCACTCAAGGGTATTTTTCCATTGATTTTTATTTTTTAATATATTTTTTATTGATTTCAGAGAGGAAGAGAGAGGGAGAGATAGAAACATCAATGATGAGAGAGAATCATTGATTGGCTGTCTCCTGCACACCCCCTACTGGGGATTGAGCCTGTAACCTGGGCATGTGCCCTTGACTGGAATTGAACCTGGGACTTTTCAATCTGCAGACCAGTGCTCTATCCACTGAGCCAACCAGCTAGGGTTCCATTGATTTTTAGAGGGAGTGCAAGGGAGGGGAGCGACAGAGAGAGAGAAACATTGATGTGAGAGAGACATAGATTGGTTGCCTCCCACATGTACCTGACCAGAGCCAGGAATGAACCTGCCACCAAGATACATGTGCTTGACCAGAATCGAACCCAGGACCCTTTAGTCCGCAGGCTGACAGACACTTTTTTAACCACTGAGCCAGACCTGCCAGGGCTGTCCCTCTGGATTTTTACCTGCCACACCTGGGTGTGGGACCAGCTGGTTTGCATCTCCACTCCTACCAGTCTTGATGTGGCTTCTTCTTTATATCCTTAGTTGTAGGACTTTTGTTCAGTTAAACTTCAGGTGGTTCTGCATGATGGTTTTTCTGTGGTCTAGTTGTAATTTTGATGTAGTTATGGGAGGATGCAAGTACTTTATTTACCTACACTACCATCTTGACCAGAAGCCTTGTGAAGTCTTAGATTTGGTGAAATATGATTTTTAAAAATAACATGAGAGCTCTTAATCCCTCTGTCCACAAAAATGATTCCCCCCTTATGAGGTTGGCATCAAGGTTGATTCATTTTTTTCCTTGCCCATCAGCTCCAATACACACCTAGGATCCACCACAGCTTGTCATCACTCTCCTGTCTCAGGGCTTACTTGTCAGCAGTTTTTATTTCTTACTGGGATATAAAATAATGTTGAGTCTTGATTACATCTTAGATTTGATGAAATACCTATTTTTTATTTCAATAAATATTACATGTTTGTGGTGGACACACACTTCTGATAACAGCTTTATTGAGATACTAGGGGCCCAGTGCATGAATTCGTGCACCATGAAAGGACTGTGGGCCGCAAGGCTACGGTGGGCACAGGGGCGGGTCTCAGCACATTCTTCTCACCCCCCTCGGCCCCTCCCACCACGGCCCCTGGTCTCCTCTCTGCCAGCAGCCCTGCTCCTGCTGCCACCGTTCCCAAGTGCTGACGGTGCTGGCCCTGCTTACACCCGCTGATGGTGCAGAGCGATGGGGGCCAGCGCCAGCAGCGGGTGCAAGCGGGGCTGGCGCCGTCAGTGGTTGTAAGTGGCAGCTGCTGCCTTGATCACCCCTCAGAGGAGCCAGGGGGAAGTGGAGAAGTCCTGAGGGGCAATCGGGGCTGGCAGCTGCTGCTCGCACCTGCTGACAGCGCTGAGTGATCAGGACCGGCGCTGGGCGCCAGCAGCAGGTGTGAGCGGTGGCTCCAGCGCCAGCTGTGGATGCGAGCGGGGCCGGCGTCGGCAGCGGGTGCGAGCAGAGCTGTCGTAGCAGCGGGCGCGAGAGGCAGCTGCCAGCCCTGATCACCCCTCAGGAGCAGGGGGAGGTGGAGAAGCTCTGAGGGGCGATCAGGGCCAGCAGCGCGTGGGAGCAAAGAATTTTCAGTAACACCACAGGCTCGCCCTGATGACAGTGATTAGTGCCCTGCCTTGATTTGGCACCCCTGCTCACCGGCTCCACCATCCTGCCGCGGCTTGCCCACCATGTTCCAAGCTCTGCCGCCTGCTGCTGATGCCCGCCATGTTCCACATGCGCCCGCTGGTGGTCAGTGCACGTCATAGCGACCGGTTGTTCGGTTGTTCCGCCGTTCAGTCTGTTTGCATATTAGGGTTTTATATATATACTAGAGGCCCGTTGCATGAAGAGATTAGTGCAATAGGCCTTCCTTCCCTTGGCTTCCAGCACCAGTTTTCCTCCGGCACCCGGGACCCAGGCCTTTGCTCCAGCCCGAGTCTGCTGCCTTTGCTGCAGGCTCCGGCTAGAGTCTGCTTTCTTTGTCTTTGCTGCAGGCTCCGGCCAGAGTCTGCCATCTTCATCTTTGCTGCAGACTCCAGCCAGAGTCTGCCATCTTCGTCTTCCCTGCAGACTCTGGCCGGAGTCTGCAGTCTTTGTCTTCGCTGCGGCCGGAGTGCCGCTCCTGTAGATCCCTTCTCCCCCGACCCTCCCTCTCATAGCAGGCGTCTTGCCCCACCCAGCCACTCCGCCTGGAGCAGCTGGGCAGCTGCCATCTTTGACCTTCTTTTTTTAAAAATATATTTTATTGACTTTTTACAGAGAGGAAGGGAGAGGGATAGAGAGTTAGAAACAACGATGGGAGAGAAACATCGATCAGCTGCCTCCTGCACACCCCCTACTGGAGATGTGCCTGCAACCAAGGTACATGCCCCTGACCGGAATTGAATCTGGGACCCTTCAGTCCACAGGCCAATGCTCTGTCCACTGAGCCAAACCGGTTTTGGCCATCTTTGACCTTCTAATTTACATATTCCCTCCTGATTGGCTGGTGGGTGTAGCAGAGTGATGGTCAATTTGCATGTTTCTCTTTTATTAGTGTAGACTAGAGGCCCAATGCACGAAGATTCATGCAAGAATGGGCCTTCCTTCCCCTGGCTGCCGGTACCACCTTCGCTCCAGCTGGAGCTGCCTTTCCGCCTTCCCACACTGCCCAGAGGCCCGGAGTGGCTGGGGCGGTGCAGAAAGCCTGCTTCGTCGCCATGGCAATGATGCAAGCGTCTTGCCCATCGCTGCTCGGCGCCTGTGTATGCAAATTAACCCACCATCTTTGTTGGGTTAATTTGCATACTCACGCCTGATTGGCTGGTGAGTGTTGCAAAGGTACAGTCAATTTGCATCTTACTCTTTTATTAGTGTAGATAGATAATTCACATACCATACATGTGAAATACACATTTCAGGTATGCAAGTCAATGGTTTTAATATATTCACAGGTTGTTCAAGTATCTCCAGTCCATTTTAGAACATTTTCATCATCCTAGAAAGAAATCCCCTACCTGTTAGCATTTGCTCTCCATTTCCTCCAAAATACTCTGGCTCTAAGCAATCACTAATCTACTTTCTCTTTCCATAGATTTGTCTATTTTAATATATATGGGATGGACATAAATGAAATCATACAATATGTAGTGTTTTCAAACAGATTTGTGTTACTGAGCACAATAATATTTACTTACCATATTGTAGCATGAATCAGTACTTCATTCCTGTTTTACTAGATAATATTTCTTTTTTAAAAAATATGTTTTTATTGATTTCAGAGAGGAAGGGAGAGGGAGAGAGAGAAACATCAATGATGTGAGAAAGGCATTAATCAGCTGCCTCCTGCATGCCACACACTAGGGATTCAGTCCGCAACCCAGGCATGTGTCTTTAACCGGAATCGAACCAGGGACCCTTCAGTCCATAGGCTGACACTCTATCCACTGAGCCAAACTGGCTAGGGCTAGATAATATTTCAATATATGTCTATACCACATTTTGTTTATCCATTAATCAGTTAAACTTTTTGGCTGTCATGAATTGTTTCCACTTTTTGGCTGTCATGAATATGCTGCTATGAACATCCATGTACAAGTTTTTTTTTTCTCTTGGGTATGTACCTAGGAGTGGAATTGCTGGGTCAAATGGTAACTCTGTTTAACTTTTTGAGGAACTGCCATGCTGTCCCCCAAAGTGCCTGTGCAAATTTATAAATCTTGAATGAAAGAATTCTGTCCACGGAACCTGCTTTTTATTCATCAACAAACAGAATAGGGCAAAAGTAGGTTTACAGTTGTGAGTACACAAAACAGTTTATTCTCATGCTATTATTTATTAACTTTTATTAATTGTATTATTTTCCATAGACACAACTGTAAACCTACTTTTGCCCCACCCTGTATTCATTTAATGCCTATTTCAAGCATTGTTCTGTGTCCCAGGGATACATTTGTGAAAGAAACAAAAAGATCTCTGCCTATATGGGTCTTATATTCTAGCAGAGAAGATAGACGATAAACAATAAGCTTAATACATAAGTAATATGTGCTGTGGAAAAAGTAGGGCAGAGTAAAGGGGGTTGGGATTGTTGCAGTTTTTAATAGGGTGGTAAGGGCTGGCTGCATTGTGAGGATAATATTTGGAGTTACCTGCATGGCTGTCTAGGGGAGAAGCATTGCAGGCAGAGGGAATAGCCGCTGCAGAGGCGCTGTGGAAGGAGAGTGGCTGGCATGCATAGTGAATGGCACGGGGGAGTAGGAAGAGGCTTGGAGTAGAGACATGACATGATCTGACTTAAAAAGCTAACTTTGGTTGTTGTGTAGAGAAGAGACTATAGGGCTACAGTGGAAGCAGGGAGTCCGGTGCGGTGAATCTGAGAGAGCCCTACTTCTGGCCCTACTTCCTCTCCCATGTCTTTGGCCTTGTTTGGCTGTTCTATGATTTTATGTGCCAGCCATTATTCTTTCACTTTTTATTTTCCAGCTTTGTTGAGAGATAATCCTACATAATAATAGACAAATATGCAAATTGACCATACCTCCGACACACCCACAAGCCACGCCCACAAGCCAATCAAAGCGAGCATGCAAATTAACCCAAACCAATATGGCTACAGCCACAGAGAGCAAGGTTTCCCAGGTAACTGAGGAAGCCAAGCTTTCCGCCTGCCCTTGCCAGGCCTAAGCCTCCACTCAAGCTACAAAGTTTCAATTATAGAAGGTAAACAAATTCAAACAAATGGCGGCAGAATGGAGCTTGAGAGAGCAGGCCAGGGTTGCCGCTGGCAACAGGGGAAGTAAAGCTTTCCGCACTCCCTGGCCGGGCCCACCCGCTTAAGGCAACAAAGTTTCAATTATAACCCCAACACAAATGGCTGCTGGCCTCGGAGGGAGCCCCAGGCTTGGCTCCGCTCCAGGCTACAAAGTTTCAATTGTAGAAGGAAAATAAATTCCAGATACCAGGGCCTCCGCTTGGGTTGCCAGGGGGCGTGGCCGGCCTGCAAACCACCACAGGCCCCTCGCTCAGGCCACCCCACACCCCAAGGGGCCTCTAGTTGACATATAATTAAGCATTATTCTCAATGCAGGACTAAAGGGGTAAGAAAGGCCTGGTCTCTACCCAGTTGGAGCTGATATTCTAGGAGAGATGCCAGGCAGGAAACAGGGAAAGAAATGGACAGGTGTGGCAGGGAAAAGTGTGAAGAGTTCTCCCACCTAGTACAGGGATGGAAAGTGAAGGGTGTTGGGGGAAGGGTGTGTTCTAGGGAGCTGTCAGAGAAAGCCTGTCTGAGTAGGTGACATTAGAGCAAAGATCTGAAATAAGAAAGGGGTGACCTTTGCAGAGGTACAGAGCAGAGGGAACAGGCTGCCTGAACTGAAGGTCAGCCTGAAGGTATGTGGTAGTCCATCCTTAGTGGAGGGTGAGGAGGGCAGAGCGATCAGCAGTCTGCTTCAGACAGGCCCTAGAAGGGGCAGATGGGCATGAAGCAGCATTTTTGGGCTGACAGGCTGCCTGGCCCATTATATTCTTCCTGTTTTCTCAGGTGTTGCTCACAGAGCTTTTGAAAATGATGTGGACGCCTTGTGTAATCTCCGGGAGTTCTTCAACTACCTGCCCCTCAGCAGCCAGGACCCAGCTCCCATCCGAGAGTGCCATGATCCCAGGTGAGTGGCAGGCCGGAGCACCTTCTCTCATTTTGCCGATTGGCTTGCTTGTGTCTGGCCACTCTGCCCTAACTGGACCTTCAGCGTCTCTCCCATTGGGCAGCCTGGGTTAGATTGTGGGGTGCAGTGGGGTATTTCCCAGGGGCGGGCAATGGTGAGACGTCTGTGTACAGGAGCAAAGAAAGGTTTTACTTTTTTTTTTTTTTTTTAACTTTTTTCCTCTGTGTAATATTTGATAGGAGTTTGGGAATAAAGAGTGGCCAAAAAATTTCATTTCTTGGAGTCTTGTTTTGTCCAGAATTAGAGATGGAAGTTGTGGGTGTGTGTCTGGATATGAAATAATTGTGAAGTGGTGCAGACAGCATGCCTTTCAGGAAATGTTCTTATGCACACCTGCTTGTGGCCAGAGGCTGGGGCAGTCCTGGGGGAGGTGTGTGGCTGGCCATCTAGAGAAGACCTTCTTTCCTTCTTGCTGTTGGGGCTACTGCCTGATGTGTGTGTGTGTGTGTGGGGGGGGGGGTACCACAGAATAAATCAGAGGTTTAGGACATCATTTGAAGGTGTTATGGCCCAGGGGCTCAGAAATGTCTAAATAGCCTTTTTTGGCCCAACCATACCCCCTCTTCATAGGATCTTAAGGAAGCTATATGCATATGTGTAAACAGCAGTATTTTATCATCTGGTGGGGCTGTACCCAATACCCCAGTGCAGAGCTCTCTGGGAAGTTGGGCTTGATTGGGCATGTGGTTTGATCAAGGCAAATCTCATCCCACACGTATATCTCAGGGTCAGAAAACCTCAGCCTGCCCACGTGGGACAGGAAGGGATGAGAGCTTGATGGAGAGGGGCATGTTGCTGAGTCCTTCTGTGGCCTGGGAGTGGGCCCTTGCTGGGCTCCTGCTCAGTCACAGAGAGGCAGGAGGAAGCAGAGAGCCAGGAGCCTGTGTGACTGGTTAGTCCTTGTTCCACCAGGGGGCCAGCTGCTTTGCTTTTTAGAGGAGCTCCAGCAGATTTGCCTTCCAGCAGGGAACCGTAAACCCAAGTAATTTCAGCAGAACTCTGAGTTTGCATTTACAAGTCCTTGGTCTTTTCTTTATAATGTCTCAGAAAGTTAAACTGGGTCCTGTGTTTGCTAGTGTCCTTTAGTGCCGTACACAGTACCTAGGATGCAGGACTTATTCAGAGAGGATAAATGAAGGAATCACCTTCAGGGGAGTACGTCCATTTTTTTCTTCTAAATGAAAACAGATCTCTTGGATTAATATCAAGCTTAGGTCCGGTTTAATGTGGTGGCAACAAAGGAATACATCTTTGGGGACTGCTTTGAAAGCCCAGTAAGGACGAATCAGCCCAGCCCTCATTTCCTCTCCCATCCCCCACTCATAGAAGGCAACTGGTTCTTCTGGTGTTGATTATATCATCTTCTTTTTCTATCCAAAGTGACCGTCTGGTTCCTGAGCTCGACACAATTGTCCCTTTGGAATCTACCAAAGCCTACAACATGGTGGACATCATACACTCTGTAAGTGCCGCATCTGCCTGTCTTGCCTGTGCTAGCTCAGCCATGTCCATGGTCATTGTGCTTTGACCTAGTAAGGAAGTGCTGGGCCCACAGGCCTTAACATCTGGCAATACAGGCAGAGCATGGGGTGGACCAAGACCGGGCACCACTGAGTAGAGTGTTTTGGGAAGAGTTAGTGGCTGTAGGCACTCTGCTGGCTTGGATGGACTTGAGGGCTGGAGGGAGAAGGAGCCAATTGGTCCAGCAGAGCTCAGGAGTTTTTGATGGCACTCTCAGGCGCATAGAGAAGGGGCCATGGCCCTAGAGTCTGGAGTTGAGGCCAGGTGACTGTTAGGTTTGTTTGGAGCCTTATGTTTAGAGGGCATTTTGTCTTTCTAGATAGGGTATCCTCTGACAATGTCGAGATGTGCGTGCGCATGTGTCAGTGTAGATAGGTACATAGGTCAGTCACTCTGGGGAGATAGGAGTCATTTGTACCTTTTTGTTGGTATAGCAGATCCCTGGATTGTTAGGAAGGAAGGACAGTATCAGGGCAAATGGGGGGCATCTGTTGATGGCCATTGTCTCCTTCAGACTCTCAGATGCACACTGTGTTCTCAGCAGTCCTTGCTTAACAGAAGCAGATGGCTCTAAAGGCACAGCCTCTCCCAGAGCCCTGGCTCTCCCAGTGACCTATTACTTCTCCTCCTGTTCTCTGGGGAGCCAGCATGAGTCAGTAACCATGGCAGACTCTGCCTCTCCTCATTGCTAGATTATAGCCTATTGAGCACCATTAGAGCTGTGAAGACAAGACCTTTCTATCAGCCTGCCCATCTCTGACCTCAGCCTTCAGTACTGTCTACATCCTCACAGTTGTGCCTGTCCCTCTCCCACTACCTCTGCTCCTTGACTCTCCAGCCCTCAATCTTCTTATTCCTCTGGAGTCTTCAACCCCTCCTGGCTTCTGCTTTCTTGTCCCAGCTTGGACTCTGCCACTCTACCAGATACTAATGGCCGGGTACTGTTCCCGGTGCTGGCTCTGTCTGACACCGTGATGGACAAAATCCCTGCCTCAAGGACCTCACGTTTACTAGTAAGTGAGAGAGAAAACAAAAGCATACATGGCATGGATCGTTTAAGGTCCAAAAAATACTGTGAAGAAGGTAAAATAGGGTCTCAGTCATGAGTCCCCAATTCTCGTTTTGCCCTGTAGAGCCCTGTCCCTGGTTCAAGGCTTCAATCACTTTCCAAGTACTGCCTGCGGGGCTGGAGGGTGCTGGAGGAAAGCACCAGAGCCCCGCTCCAGCCTGAGCTGGGTCCTCAGTGTGCCTCTGTGGTCGGAGTATGCGCTGTGGGCCTCCCCTCAGCATCTGTTCTTCACTTTTCCTAAGGCCTGATCCAACCCCTAACTTCTTTCTCCACTTCCCACTCTGATCAGATGATATGGGCATTTCCTTCATGGAGAAAATTGAGAGTATCACGTTTCTCACTCCCCACAAGTGACCATTTCTTCAGCCTCATGAATAAGGTGTCTCCACTTGGGTTCCTAAGTGAGATGTCTCTACCTAGGCTCCTGACTCCATCCTTCCCCAGCCAAAGTCTTTCTTGACTTTTTTTTTTAAACCTCTAACTTTTGCTCTAGCCAGTTTGGCTCAGTGGAGAGAGTGTTGGCCTGTGGACTGAAGGGTCCCAGGTTCGATTCCAGTCAAGGGCATATGCCTGGGTTGCAGGCTCGATCCCTGAAGTGGGGTGTGCAGGAGGCAGCCGATCAATGATTCTCATCATTGAGGTTTCTATCTCTCTCTCCCTCTCCCTTCCTCTCTGAAATCAATAAAAATTTATTTAACAGACAAACAAACAAAAATAAAAACCTTTAACTTTTTCTCCCTCTTATAACTTTTCTCTTAGCAATAAATGTGTATGCACATGTATAGCTTTAACATCTACTTAAAGAAAACAAAAGAACCTCTTAACCCATATCTCTGTTTAACTGCTGTTCAAATTCTTTTCTCCCTTTTCATCTAAACCAGCGGTCGCCAACCTTTCGGACCTCACGGATCACCATTGGTCTGCAGACCACCGGTTGGCGACCGCTGATCTAAACTACTCTTGTCTCTCTCTTTTCTCCTCACTGGGCTCTGGCTTCTGGTTTTCTCCCTCTGTTGCGTGACAGACCTCCTAATGACTTCTCTAATTGCTAAACCCAGGGGACTAGGGACATTTAATTGGTATAGTTATAGAGGTAACCATATGGAAAAAATAAAAACCTCCTTGAGTAACAAAAAATATTGCATAGAATAGATCAAATCAAATGAGAAACAGAGAAGCCTCTCTCATGCTTGCTTCTAGTCACTGTTTCCCCCCAAACCCCTGAGAGAAATTACCACTAATAGCACAAGGTAATTTTTCTGGGTTTTGTGTATTATATTAATGGAGTCATAAAGTTTGTGGTGTTTTATGTTTTGCTTCTTTCACTCAGTGTTTAGAAGATTTGTCCATGTTGTTGCATATGTTCTCATTGGTCTCTTTAGGCTTTTGTATGAACAGACCATTTTATCTACTGTTGATTGACATTTGGGTAATTCATAGTTTGGGACTATTGCAAATAGTTCTGATACTAACATACTATTTTGTGATTTTGGTGAATCAATTATACATTTCTGTTGGACCCATACCTAGGAATGAAAGTAGCATGTCATGCATACATTTAGCTTTAGTAGATACTGTCAAAGGGTTTTTCAAAAAAGGGATTGTACCATTTTGCACTCGCACCAGCAGTCTATGAAAGTTCCAGTTCCTTCATGTTCTCGCCAACACTTGGCTAAGACCATGTTTTTTTTTTTATTATTGGGAGTTTATAGTATGCTTTCAATCTGGTAGGAATAGTTCATCTTGATTATCCTAAGTGGATCTTTTTTTTTTTTTTCCTGCAGTCAGGGGATATCCCCTGCCTTTAGTTTTTTATTTATTTTATTTTCTCCCATCATCATTTATCCCCCCTATACTCTCCTTTACCCCCACACCTTACAATCACCATAAATTAGGTCTTTTCTATCTTCTGTTTTTTGAGGCATAAATAAAGCTGTTGATTCTGTTTATCATTTTTATATCCTATTACCTTTTCTTTCTGTCTTTTTTTTGTTTTTTAAGATTTTTAGAGAGAGGAAGGGAGAAACATTGATGTGAGAGCAAAACATCTGATTGGCTGCCCCCCTACGAGGGCAATCCAGGCATGTGCTCTGACTGGGAATTGAACCGGTAATCTTTCAGCGCATGGGCTGATGCCCAACCAACTGAGCCACTCTGGCCAGGGCATATCCTGTTACCTATTAAGTTCTCTGATGATTTCTGATAAGTTTTTTGTCTCTCTCTCTCTCTCTCTCTCTCTCTCTCTCTCTCTCTCTCTTTTTGTTTTGTTAATCCTCACCTGAGGATATTTTTCCATTGATTTTTAGGGAGAGAGGGAGAGACAGAGAGAAACATCCATGTGAGAGAAACAAATCGATTGGTTGCCTCCTGCACAAACGCAGACCAGGGTTCGGGCCAGGAGGAGCCTGCAATCAAAGTATGTGCCTGTGACTGGAATCGAACTCTTTGGTCCGCAGGCTGATGCTCTACCCACTGAGCCAAACTGACTAGGGCTGTGATAGTTTTTTACTGTTAATTCTTTTGTGTTTTTCAAGTGTACTGTTATAATGCCTGCATATAAAGAGTTTTATCTTGCCGAAACCGGTTTGGCTCAGTGGATAGAGCGTCGGCCTGCGGACTGAAAGGTCCCAGGTTCGATTCCGGTCAAGGGCATGTACATTGGTTGCGCGCACATCCCCAGTAGGGGGTGTGCAAGAGGCAGCTGGTCGATGTTTCTCTATCATCGATGTTTCTAACTCTCTATCCCTCTCTCTTCCTCTCTGTAATAAAATCAATAAAATATATATTTAAAAAAAAAAGAGTTTTATCTTTTCCTTTTTAATTATTTTGTCATTTCTTTCCCTTGTCTAATTGCACTGACTGTACCTTTGTCACTGATGGAGAGGGTTCTTATCCCTCTCAGGACAGAAATCAAGAGAGTAGGCAAAACTGATTCACAGAGGAGAAGATTTATTTGGGTCAAGGAAAAAGTTAGATGCATCCAGGGAGCACCCACCAGGAGAGAGCCAGGCTCCCCCATCTGCTGCTGGAATCTGGCTTCCGTAGTGCTGGATTTCTTTGTTCTTTTGGTTCATCCTCTGGATCCTTCTTTTAGTGGGCTGGCGCTGGCTTATGCAGGTGCAGTGGAGCTACATGCTCTAACATGTGATACATGTTTTTTTAGCATCGTAAGTCTCTACCCAGGGCTGGGTTTTTTACTATTAGAATGAGGGTAAGGTCATGCAGTGGTTGTTCTGAGGCTAAACTGAGATGTGTTAGGATTGGGAGGGTCTTTGCTTATAAAGCAGGTCCCTGTGGCTGCTGGTGTCCATTTTATCTAGTGCTGATTGGTTGCAGGGTTTGAGGAGTAACTAAAGGAAATGCCAATCTTATCTAGGAAAGGCTTAGCCTGTCTCACCTCCATATTTTACCAAATGCAATAATAAGTAATGACTGTGATAATGGACATCTTGTCACTAACTGTAGATAGACTGCCATTAGTGTTTTTTAAATTTATTTTTTATTGTTTTTTAATCCTCACCCAAGGATATGTTTATTGATTTTAGAGAGAGAGAAAGGGAGAAAGAGAGAGAAACATCGATGTGAAAGAGAAACATTGATTGATTGCCTCCTGTGTGCACCCCGACCAGGGATGGAACCTGCAGCGTAGATATGTGCCCTGACTGGGAATTGAACCCGCAACCTTTTGGTGTACGGGACGATGCTCCAACCAACTGAGCAACCCAGCTAGGGCAGTGTGTTTTTTAAATATTATATCTTTTCTCATGTTCAGAAAGCTACCACTGGTTCCTATTTTAATTTAATTTATTTTTTAAAAATACATTTTTTTATTGATTTCAGAGAGGAAGGGAGAGGGAGAGAGAGATAGAAACATCAATGATGAGAATCATTGATTGGCTGCCTCCTGCACGCCCCCTACTGGAGACTGAGCCCACAACCCAGGCATGTGCCCTTGACTGGAATCGAATCTGGGACCCTTCAGTCTGCAGGCCAAGGCTCTATCCACTCATCCGAACCGGCCAGCTAGAGCATATATTAATTTTTGTTGTTGTTTGCTTGCTTTTTAAAAATCAGGGATGGGTATTAAATATTGTTAAATGCGCTTTCAGCATTTATGGTGATTATGTGATTTTTCTCTTTAGATCTATTTATAATTCTATCTTGTTATGTTTTGTTAATGAGTTATTTCGGATTTTTACATCAACATAATGTGATATTGATTTTTTTTTTAGGTATTTTAAAATTGGGTTTTGGTGTCAATGTTGTACTTGTTTCATGTATTAGACTGCCAGGGCTGCCATAACAGATTCCACAGACTGATGGCTTAAACCACAGAAATTTATTTTCTCACGGTTCTGAGGCTAGAAGTCCAAGATCAAGGTGCCAGCAGAGTTGGTTTCTGGTGTGGCCTCTTGTCCTGGTTTGCAGGTGGTGGTCTTTTGCTATGTCCTGATGTGGTCTTTCTGCTATGTGCACATGGAAAAAGTGATCTCTGGTGTCTCTTTCTTTTCTTGTAAGGACACCAGTACTCTCAGAATAAGTCTACCTCATATCATCCCATTTAACCTTATCTCCTTTAAGGCCTTATTTCCAAATATAGTCACATTGAAGGTTCAGCTTCAACCTATAAATTGTGTTGGCGGGGGCACAGTTCAGTTCATAAAGTATTATAAAGAGAATTTGTAAGTTTTCTTTTTTCTATGCTCTGGAACAGTTTAAATAGCATTGGGATTGTCTGCTTTTAAAAATACTTTGCAGAGGATACAAAATTAATACTCAGAAATTGGTGGCATTTTTATATACCAGTGGTCTATCAGAAAGAGAAACTAAAAAACAATCTCATTTACAACTGCATCAAAAAAAAAAATTAAAGTACCTAGGAATAAGTTTAACCAAGGAGGTAAAAGGCCTGTACTAGGAAAATTATAAGACACTGAAGAAATTAAGGAAGATACAAATAAGCATATACTGTGCTCATTAAATAGGAGAAAATAACATCATTAAAATGTCTATACTATCCAAAGCAGTCTATAGATTAAATGCAATTCCTTATCAAAATACCAATGGTATATTTCACAGAACTAGAACCCAAATATTCCAAAAATTTATATGGAACTACAAAAGAGCCTGCATAGTCTCAGCAATCTTGGGAAAGAAGAACAAAGTTGGAGGTATTGTGCTACCTGATATCAAACTATACTACGAGGCCATAATAATCAAGATGGCATGGTACTGGTATAAAAACAGACTTAGAGATCAGTGAAACAGAATAAAGAGCCCAGAAATAAACCCATGTCTTTATGTCAATTAATATTTGACAAAGGAGGCAAAGACATACAATGAGACTGGGGGAAAACCTTTAAAAATAAAACTACCTTTAGTTTACTGACAGAAATAGTGGTAAAGAAATCCTGAATTTTAGTTGAGTTTGTGCTTTTGCAGTCATATGAATGAGCTAGTTTGAAACCATTTTCTCTGTAGTTCGGAATATAATATGTAAGTACATTTTGAGGATAATAGTAGTAAAGTGTCTACTGTAGGAGAAAGGAGTTAATGAATGTTGAAGGGTGAGAGCTAGAATGAACACTGTAGTTGAATTGGACTAGAATTAGAGTTATCAGTAAACATTTATGGCTTTTTATATCAGTTTTAGACATAAGTGTGTGTGCCTGTGGATTTCCTAGCTTTGTCCTTTAGGACAGCTTCTTAGAAGTGTATGTGCACGTGCGTGCGCACACACACACACACACACACACACTTTCCCCTTTCAGGAATGTGGGTCCCTTGGAGAAAGGGGCTAATTCAACACTTGAGGCAGGAAAAAAAATACAAGAACTCGAAAATAAGGTAATTTCAGAATGTAAGGTAGTATTCTCAAAGAATGATGGAGAAACATCAAACGGATTTATGAGCCACCTTGAATGAGTTCTCACTAGCAAATGTGGGGCAATGTGAACATAAAATAATGTTGGTAAGAGATTACAATCTACATAATAAAACAGGAATCCATAAGTTCATACTTGTGGATGATACAAATAAATTAGAAAGGCAAAGATCTTTCTGACAGTAGAAAGCTGATTAAGAAATGAAAGGAAATGGAGATAGAGAAATCACCAATTGGCAATTATCATTGGGTCAGGCAAGAATCATCAATGAATGGTAAACCTAGTGGGTGAAAATTTAATGAGGTATAGTAATTTAACATAGTTTCAAAGTATTTCCCCACAAAATGCTTGCTTATAAATAAAAAAATAGTAATTTTACAAGGGAGAAACCTGGCATATATCACCATCATTAATGGAGAAATTGATACCATGTATCTTTTTATTTAATTTTATTTTATTCTTTTTATTGAATTTCTTGGAGTGACATTGGTTAATAAAATTATATAGGCTTCAGGTGTACAAATCTACACTATATATTGTGTGTTTATCACCCCAAGTCAGTTCTATCACCATTTATCTTTACCCTCTTCCACTTCTCCATCCCCCAACACCATATGTCTTTTGATGTGATTCACTAAAGGGACACTCTTAAGATATTCTGTTTAACCTGAAATTAAACATGAAGCAAATCCAAATAGAAGGCAAATATATCAATAATCGATTGTAGTCTTCAAAGATGTCATGATTGTGAAAGACAAAGACTGAAGGGAAAAATTAAAGGAAGCTACAGAGACATGACCACTAAAGCCCCAGGTGATCTAGGCTAAGATTCTAGAACCAGGTTTTGGTTGCTATAAAAGGATATTATTGGAATAACTGGAAAAATTTGAATAAGGTTTTATAATAGACTAGAGGCCTGGTGCACAAAATTCGTGCACGGAGGGGGGGGGTGTCCTTCAGCCCAGCCTGTACCCTCTCCAATCTGGGACCCCTCAAGGGATGTCCGACTGCCCGTTTAGGCCTGATCCCAGTGGGATCAACCCTGCAGGGGAGGGCAGTTAGGGGTGACCAGGCCAGTAGAGGAGGGAAGTTGGGGGCAAACAGGCTGGCAGGGGAGCAGTTGGGCATCAATCAGGCTGGCAGTGGAGTGGTTAGGGGGTGAACAGGCTGGTGGGATCGGGCCTAAACGGGCAGTCGGACATCCCTCTCAGAATCCAGGACTGCTGGCTTCCAACTGCTCGCCTGCCTGCCTTCCTGATTGCCCCTAACTGCTTCTGCTTGCCAGCCTGTTCACCCCCTAACCACTCCGCTGCCAGCCTGATTGATGCCTAACTGCTCCCCAGCCAGCCTGTTTGCCCCCAACTTCCCTCCTCTGCTGGCCTGGTCGCCCCTAACTGCCCTCCCCTGCAGGGTTGATCACCTCCAACTGCCCTCCCTTGCAGGCCTGGTGCCTCCCAACTGCCCTCCCCTGCTGACCATCTTGTGGTGGCCATCTTGTGTCCACATGGGGGCAGGATCTTTGACCACATGGGGGCAGCCATATTGTGTGTTGGAGTGATGGTCAATCTGCATATTACTCTTTTATTAGATAGGATAGAGGCCTGGTGCAGGGGTGGGGGCCAGCTGGTTTGCCTTGAAGGGTGTCCCGGATCAGGATGGGGGTTCCCTTGGGGCGTGGGGCGGCCTGAGCAAGGGGCCTGCGGTTTGCAGGCCAGCCACGTCCCCTGGCAACCCAAGCGGAGGCCCTGGTATCTGGAATTTATTTTCCTTCTACAATTGAAACTTTGTAGCCTGGAGCGGAGCCAAGCCTCCTGCTCGCTCTGTGGCCGGCAGCCATTTCTGTTGGGGTTAATTCACCTTCTATAATTGAAACTTTGTAGCCTGGAGTGGAGGCCTAGGCCGGCCAGGGCAGGTGGAACGCTTGGCTTCCTCTGTTGCCCGGGGCAACCCTGGCCTACTCTCTCCAGCTCCGTGGCTGCCGCCATTTCTGTTTGGATTTGTTTACTTCTATAATTGAAACTTTGTAGCTTGAGTGGAGGCTTAGGCCTGCAAGGGCAGGCAGAAAGCTTGGCTTCCTCTGTTGCCTAGGAAACCTTGCTCTGTGGCTGTAGCCATCTTGGTTGGGTTTATTTGCATATCTGCTCCTGATTGGCTTGTGGGTGTGGCATGTGGGTGTAGGGGAGTTAGGGTCAATTTGCATATCACTTTTTTATTAGGTAAGATAATAGTATTTATGTTAATTTTTTGATTTCGATACCACTATAGTTCTATAAGAGAATGTCCTTTTTTGTAGGAGATGCACAGTGAGGAACTTAGAGGTAAAGAGGTATCATATCTTTAACTTATTCTCAAATGGATCAGGACAAAAAATTTGTGGGTTTGTATGTCTAGATATATAAAAGGCTAAGTGACCGTTATGACTGAATGACGGGAATGACCGGTTGACCAGTCGCTATGATGCACACTGACCACCAGGGGCCATATGCTCAACACAGGAGCTGCCCCCACAGCCAAACCACTGTGCCGGCCAACCTCCCGCGGTCCCTCCTCCCGGCTGGTCCCTCCCCCTGGCTAAGGCTCTGGGCACCTGAAAATCTGGGTCCAGGAAACCTGTAGGAAGAGAGCGACCTCGATGCTGATCAAGACAGAGTAGCAGCTCAGAGGGGCAGAGGGGCAAGGCAGCAGCCTAACTGCGAAGACGTAAAGTAAGCACCACCACCATCTTACCTCTGCCACTGCACCGCGGGCACCCCTTGCCCTTCTGCCCCTGTCAGCCACTTCTAGCGCGGCCCTGCGCCTTTCCGGGCTCCCACCGCTGATTGGCTAGCACTCCTACCAAGGTGTGCCACCCTTGGTCAAAGTCAGCTACCTATCATGCTTGGGGGCGGAGTCCCGAGAAAATGTGTAGCTGAGGTAGGAGAGACGACCTGTCTGTCTGTCAGCAACTCTGCCCTGGGGAGAGTGAGGCGGCCCGAGCGCAGGCAGCGAAGTAGAGCTGTATTTCCATCTCAGAGCGTAGCTGGTGTTCAGGCCGTTTTGGGGTGCTCTGTCTGTGGTCTTTGCTTGCCGCTACCTCAGCACATCTACACAACTAAATCACGGCCTGCTGGCCAACCTCCCGTGGTCCTTCCCTCTGGCTGACAGGCTCCGATCCGCCCTCCCCCCCCCCCCCGTGCACGAATTCGTGCACTGGGCCTCTAGTATTCATATATATGTAGAAAGAGAATGTACACACACACACAGTGAAAGGGAAGGGAGATAGGTAGGGAGAGAGAAGGAATGATAAAGCTTATGTGGTAAAATGTTAGCCAGCTAGTGTGGCTCAGTGGTTGAGTATTGACCCATGAACCAAGAGGTCACTGGTTCGATTCCCGGTCAGGGCACATGCCTAGGTTGCCGGCTTGATCCCCATTGGGGAGCATGCAGGAGGCAGCTTGATTGATGAAGTTTCTCACTCATTGATGTTTCTATCTCTCTATCCCTCTCCCTTCCTCTCTTTCTAAAAATCAGTAAAAACATATTAAAAATGTTAATGGGGAATCTGGGTGAAGGATACATACATTTAAAAAAATGATTTTAGAAATTTTTATATAAGTTTGAAATGATTTAAAAATAAAGTTAAAAAGTGTAATGAATAATGCCAAATTCAGCCTGGCCAGTGTGGCTCAGAGCTTGAGCGTTGACCTATGAACCATGGAAGTCACAGTTTGAGACTATGCCTGAGCATATGCCCGGGTTGCTGGTCCTGTGTAGGAGGCAGTCAATCGATGATCCTCTCTCATCATTGATGTTTCTATCACTCCCTCTCCCTTCTTCTCTGAAATCAATACAAAAATGTTTTTTAAAACATGCCAAATTCAAATAGAGCCTTTTAAAAAGGCTTTCCTGGTTGTCCTATGCATCAAAAGGTCACTGGTTTGATTCCTGGTCAGGGCACATGACTAGGTTGTGGGCTCAATTCCCAGTAGGGGCTGTGCAGTAGGCAGCCGATCAATGTTTCTCACAGTGATGTTTCACTTTCTCTTTCTCTCTCAAGTCAATAAAAACATTAACAACAACAACAAAAATAATAAAAAGGCTGTGCTGGTGTATCTTCCCTCGCAGTGTGCACAGGGGTTTTCCCATCCAGCAGGAAGAAGGTGCCCCTCTGTCTGTTGTCTTGCTTCCTTGGAGAGCCTGTGGTGGGGTGGCTGCTAACCAGCTCTGTAATTCTGTGATGTAGTTAGTTGTATCTTGTTCTTTATCATTTTGAGCTCAGGAGTTAATTTATCCCTGCAGGTTGTTGATGAGCGGGAATTTTTTGAGATCATGCCCAATTATGCCAAGAACATCATTGTTGGTTTTGCAAGAATGAACGGGAGGACCGTTGGAATTGTTGGCAACCAACCTAACGTGGCTTCAGGTAGGAAGGAGAAGTTCTCATAAACCTCAGGTGGTGGTGGGAGGGGCGTCAGGGCTGCCTGGCCCTCAGTGTCTACCTTCTGCTTTTTCCTCGGACATGGCCTTCCAAGCCAAAGAAAAAACTCCAATAGATGTTCTTATGAAAGCTCTTTTCTCTTTTAATGTTCATTTCTCCAATGCTTCTTTTTATACTTTCCTATTTTTTAAGGGTTTATTGATAACTTTCCTCCTGAACTTGTAAGGTCTTAACTTTTTCGGAGGTCTGCTTTTTCTTCCCTTCAGTTAGATTTATGACTCATCCATGAAACTCTTTTTTTTTTTTAAATATACATTTCATTGATTTTCTACAGAGAGGAAGAGAGAGGGAGAGAGAGTTAGAAACATCGATCAGCTGCCTCCTGCGCACTCCCCACTGGGGATGTGCCCGCAACCAAGGCACATGCCCTTGACCGGAATCGAACCTGGGACCTTTCAGTCCGCAGGCCGACGTTCTATCCACTGAGCCAAACCGGTTTCGGCCCATGAAACTCTTGAGTTTCATGAGGGCAGGGTGTTGGTGTCTTATTCAGTTTAATCTCCAGTGCCTTCAATGGTTCCAGATACAGAGTATGTGTCAAGTTAACACATCTTGCTGTGTCTGTGCCCTACAACTTCCTGGTGATATGGCCAGACCTGAGTCACAGCCAGGTCTGTGCTCTGGGTGGGGTTGGGAGTGTGGAATGGGGACCTTAGACACTGCTTTCCTCTCATGTATGGGATCCTTACATGGAAATGTGTGTTTTATTTCTGGAGGAAAATGTTCTTGCTTTCCAATGTGCTTCTAGGTATGGGAGGGCAGCAGGGCTTTCTCTGCAGGGCTCAGCAAGTCCCAAGTCAGGGGATACAGAAGGAGGAACTGATGGCTCCTAAAGGGACATGGCCCAGAGGAACATGCAGCCAGCTGTCTATACAGAGGCTGGACAGCCTGTCCCACTTAGCAAGTGACAAAACTTACGAAGAAACAGGAATACCAGTGATAGCTTCAGGAGTCTGCCTTGGACTTTGCTTTTGCTGGATTTATCCATCTAAAAACACATACAGAACTTCTCTGCTTTAAAAGATCACATAGTCTGGTTTTGCTTTTGTTTTGAGGTTTGAGGTTTATTTGCTTGTTTTCTACTCTACACCTGGACAAGGCCCGTTAGCTTTGCTAAGGCAAACAGAAGGTCAAGTATCAGAACGCCCTGCTATTTGTGTGTGTGGTTGGGAGGCCCAGGCCAACACCTCATTCTCAGTGGCCTTAACTTTGTGGGTCTGCTCTTCCTTCTCCTCATCTGTCCATTCTCTGTCTCCCATGGCACCTTACCAACTGTTGGCTCTGAGAAGAAACCAAAAATTTATAAAATTTTTGCCATTTTTATTCTGACATCTTGACCTGAAGTCACCCATTTTTAAATTGGTGTTTTGTTTTCTTATTCCTGTGTTTTAAAGAGTTCTTTGTATATGTTAGTTAGCAGTCATCGATCAGATGCATATTTTGCAAATATTTTCTCTGGTCTGAGGTTGTCTTCTCATTCTCTAGACAGCGTGCTTTGCTGACCAGAAGGTTTTTTTTTTTTTTTTTAATTTCTTTATTGATTAAGGTGTCACATATTTGTCCTCATCCCCCCATTCCCATCCCACACCCCTCCCCTTGGATGCCCCAACCCTCTGTTGAACTTAAGCATTGGTTAGGCTCATATGCATGCACACAAGACCTTTGGTTGATCTCTCCCTTCTCCCCCCACCCTCCCCTATCCTCCCTCTGAGGCCCGATAGTCCGATCGATGCCTCCTTGTTTCTGGTTCTGTTCTTGTTCATCAGTCTATGTTGTTCATCATTTCCCCTAGATGAGCGAAATCATGTGTCCCTAGAGATATACTTATAAGAATTGAATGTGCGACGAGCAATAATAGTTATGCTGACAGGCAAATGAATCAGTCTGTAGTGAGTTTCTTTCTGGACCAACAGTTCTTTTGAGACCCAATATCAATGTCCACCAGTTCCCTATGAGTACATGTCGGCACTGACCCCTCAGCTCTGGATGGTGGACAAATGGTGGTAATGCAGGTCCGACTCCCTCTGGTTTGGTCTCGGCCGGACCCAGGGGCACTGCTTCACCCGGATCCAGGGGCCCACGGCCTCACCCGGACCCGGGGCCAGGCTCACCCGGATCCAGGGGCCCACGGCCTCACCCGGACCCGGGGCCAGGCTCACCCGGATCCAGGGGCCCACAGCCTCACCCGGACCCGGGGCCAGGCTCACCCGGATCCAGGGGCCCACGGCCTCACCCGGACCCGGGGCCAGGCTCACCCGGATCCAGGGGCCCACGGCCTCACCCGGACCCGGGACCCAGGCTCACCCGGATCCAGGGGCCCACGGCCTCACCCGGACCCGGGACCCAGGCTCACCCGGATCCAGGGGCCCACGGCCTCACCCGGACCCGGGACCCAGGCTCACCCGGATCCAGGGGCCCACGGCCTCACCCGGACCCGAGGCCAGGCTCGCCCGGATCCAGGGGCCCACGGCCTCACCCGGACCCGGGGCCAGGCTCGCCCGGATCCAGGGGCCCACGGCCTCACCCGGACCCGGGACCCAGGCTCACCCGGATCCAGGGGCCCACGGCCTCACCCGGACCCGGGGCCAGGCTCACCCGGATCCAGGGGCCCACGGCCTCACCCGGACCCGGGGCCAGGCTCACCCGGATCCAGGGGCCCACGGCCTCACCCGGACCCGGGGCCAGGCTCACCCGGATCCAGGGGCCCACGGCCTCACCCGGACCCGGGGCCAGGCTCACCCGGATCCAGGGGCCCACGGCCTCACCCGGACCCGGGGCCAGGCTCACCCGGATCCAGGGGCCCACGGCCTCACCCGGACCCGGGGCCAGGCTCACCCGGATCCAGGGGCCCACGGCCTCACCCGGACCCGGGGCCAGGCTCACAGAAGGTTTTAATTTAATCAAGTCCCGCTTACCAATTATTTCTTTCATGGATCATTCTTTTGATTTTATATCTAAAAGTTTACCCATATACCTAAGGTCTTCTAGGAGTTTTATAGTTTTGTGTTTTATATTTAGGTCTGTGGATCCATTTTGAATTGATTTTTGTGAAAAGTAGAATCTGTATCTAGATCAATTTCTTTTGCTGTGGATTTCCAGTTGTTCCAGCACCATTTGTTCAAAAGACTATTCTTATGCCATTGTATTGCCTTTGCTCCTTTTCACCATCAGTTGATTTTATTTATGTGGGTCTATTTCTGGGCTCTCTGTTTTGTTCCATTGGTCTGTTTGTCTATTCTTTCACTATTACCACTCTGTCCTGATTATTGATCTTTATAGTAAGTCTTACAATTGGGTAGTGTCAGTCCTCCAGCTTTGTTCTTCGTCAACATTGTGTTGGCTGAACTGGGTACTTTTGCTTCTCCATATAAAGTTTGGAATCAGTTTGTTGATATTCACAAAATACTTGTTGGGATTTTTAAAAAAAATATATTTTATTGATTTTTTACAGAGAGGGATAGAGAGTTAGAAACATCGATGAGAGAGAAACATTGATCAGCTGCCTCTTGCACACCCCCTACTAGGGATGTGCCCGCAACCAAGGTACATGCCCTTGACCGGAATCGAACCTCAGACCCTTCAGTCCGCAGGCCGACGCTCTATCTATCCACTGAGCCAAACCGATCTCGGCCTACTTGTTGGGATTTTGATTGGAATTGTATTAAATCTAAACATCAAGTTGGAAGGAACTGACCTCTTGACAATATTGAGTCTTCCTAACTGTGAACATGGAATCTCTCTCCATTTAATTGGTTCTTTTATTTTGATCAGCAGTTTTGTAGTCTTCCTCACATAGATCTTGTATGTATACTCTTAGATTTATGTAATTTGTTAGATTTATTTTGTCAGATTGTGGATGTGTGCTAATGTAAATGGTGTTGTGTTTTTAGTTTCACATTCATTGCTGGTGTGTCACTTTCCAGCTGTGTCCTTTCAGGGTCGTGGTCTCCACTGATTGGTGGCCTCCAGGGCAGGGTGTCATTAGTCAGTGCAGCTGGTCCTGAGGTCAGCCATGGCTCACTTGTCTGGCTGTGCCTGGAGCTGAAACACAACTGAAGTCTAGATGTTATCCCTAGGGGTCAATGCATAAGGGAGTGGTCATGCAAGGGAGTCCACTCTTAGGCCCCTTGTTCCTCCTCCAAGGGGGTCTACCGCATGACTGGTGACATGCTAGGGGAGGAAAGATCAGAGGAGGGTCTGAACTGCACAACCAGGAATATGAAAGTCACGGGGTCTAGATCCCATGACCGGCAATATGCTTGGGGAGGAAAGGCTACCATGGGGGGTGAGGTCCTTGTTTTCCCAGTTTTTCCCGTTGCTAGGTACCTGGGGCTTTCTGTTCTGATGACCTTTTTTAAAAAACTGAATATTTATTGTTGAAAGTATTACATATGTCCCCTTTTCCCCTCCATACTGTTCTCCACAGTGGCTGCACCAGTCTGCATTCCCACCAGCAGTGTACTAGGGTTCCCTTTTCTCCACATCCTTGCCAGCACTTGTCATTTGTTGATTTGTTGATGGTAGCCATTGTGACAGGTGTGAGGTGATACCTCATTGTCGTTTTAATTTGCATCTCTCTGATGATCAGTGACTTTCAGCATTTTTTTTGTATGTCTCTTGGCCATCTGTCTGTCCACTTTGGAGAAATGTCTATTTAGGTCCTTTGCCCATTTTTAAATTGGATTGTTTGTCTTCCTTTTGTTAAGTTGTAGGATTTCCATATATATTTTGGATATTAATCCTTTATCAGATGTATCATTGTCAAATATGTTTTCCCATACAGTGGGCTCCCTTTTCATTTTGTTGTTGTTTTCTTATGCTGTGCAGAAGCTTTTTATTTTGATGTAGCCCCATTTGTTTTCTTCTTAGTTTCCCTTATCCTAGGAGATATATCTATAAACATATTGCTACAAGAGATGTCTGAGATTTTGCTGCGAATGGTTTCTTCTAGGATTTTTATGGTTTCATGACTTACATTTATTTTAAGTCCTTTATCCATTTTGAGTTTATTCTTGTGTATGGTGTAAGTCAGTGATGTAGTTTCATTTTTTGCATGTGTCTGTCCAATTATCTCAACACCACTTATTGAAGAGACTGTCTTGACTTCACAGTATGTTTTTCCCTCCTTTGTCAATACTGAGTGTAATGTCTTGAGTGGATTTTATGGGGTCTCTGATCTGTTCCATTGATCTATATGCCTGTTCTTGTGCCAGTACAAGGCTGTTTTGATTACAGTGGCTTTGTAGTATAACTTGATATCTAGTATTGTGATCCCTCCAACTTTATTCTTCTTTCTCAAGATTGCTGCGGCTATTCAGGGTATTTTTTGGTTCCATATCAATTTTATTACATCTTATTTGGGTTGTTAGTACTCAACCTATTTTTTTGGTTTGATTTTTAGTCTAGCCCCTTTGTACTTTTTGCAATTTTTAAATTTAGAATTGTCTTTATCCTGTGACTCATATTCTTTTTTTTTAATTTTAGTTTTTTATATTTTCTTAGTTCTCACATGAGGATATTTTTTCCATTGAGAGTGGAAAGGAGGTGGGGATAGGAGAGAGAGAGAGAGAGAGAGAGAGAGAGAGAGATTGGTTGCCTCCCGCACATACCCTGATCAAGGCTGCCTTGACTTAGAATCAAACCTGAGACCCTTCTGTTCGTGGGCAGATGCTCTAACCACTGAGCAAACCGACTGGGGCAAAAACATTTTTCTTTTATTGAGTTACTAGAGGCCCGGTGTACGAAATTCATGCACGGGGGTCCCCTCTGCCCAGCCTGCACCCTCTCCAATCCAGAACCTCTTGGGGGATGTCTGACTGCCGGTTAAGGGATCGGGCCTAAACTGGCAGTCGGACATCCCTCTCACAATCCAGGACCACTGGCTCCTAACTGCTCACCTGCCTGCCTGTCTGATTGCCCCTAACTGCCCCCCTTGCCAGCCTGATCACCCCTAACGGCCTCTGCCTGCTGGCCTGGTTGCCCCCAAATGCCCCCCACCGCCAGACTGATTGCCCCTCACTGCCCCCCCCCACCAGCCTGGTTGCCCCACCTGCCTCCCCCCGCCAACCTGGTCACCCCTAACTGTCCCCCCGCCGGCCTGGTCGCCCCTAACTGCCCCCCCCCCCGGCAGCCTGGTTGGCCTTAACTGCTCCCTCCTGCCAGCCTGGTTGCCCCCTACCCCCCCCCCACCCGCCAACTTGGTCACCCCCAACTACCCCTGCTGGCCTGTTCGCCCCTTACTGTCGCCCCCAACTGCCCCCCTCTGCTGGCCTGGTTGCCTCTAAATGTCTCCCCCCCCCCCCCGCCAACTTGGTTGCCCTCACTGTCTCCCCTGCTGGCCTAGTTGCCCCCAACTGCCCCCCCTGCCAGCCTGATCACCCCACGCAGCCTGCTGTTCAGTCGTTTACTTGTCCCTCACTAATCCCCCTGCTGGCCTGGTCGCCCCATGTTTGGTCGTCCATCTGGTATTTTAGGTCGTGATGGCCCCTGGTTTTTTATATATTAGGATAATTTACACACAATAAAATGCACAACTTTCAAGTACTCATTTTGATGGGTTTCATCAATTTGATAGTTGTATTCAGCCTTGTAATCACCATCTAAAGCAAGATATAGAACATTTCTATCATCTCAGCAAATGTGTTTGGCAAGAGGGACTTTTTAAAAAAATATATTTTTATTGCTTTCAGAGAGAGAAAGGGAGAAGGGAGAGAGAGATAGGAACATTGATGAGAGAGAAGCATTGATTGCTGCCTCCTGCACACCCTCTCCTGGGGATTAAGCCTGCAACCCGGGCATGTACCCTGACTGGGAATGAATTAACTGTCTTTGCATATCATTTATAGATAAAACAGGAGTTTGTTTTTTATTTTAAAAAATTTCCCCCATACAGATATTTAATTGTTCCACACCACTGTAAAAAGACTTTCTTTCCACATTGAATTGTTTTGGTGCCTGGTCTAATATCAGTTTGTGGGTATATTTTTTCACAATCTGTTTCATTGTTGTTTTTGCCTATCTTTATGCCTATGCCAATATTGTCTTTTTTAAATTAATTTCAGAGAGGCAGAGGGAGGGAGGGAGGGAGGGAGGAAGAGATAGAAACATCAATGATGAGAATCATTGATTGACTGCCTCCTACACACCCCCTACTAGGGATCCAGCCCATGACCCAGGCATGTGACCTGACCGGGAATTGAACTGTGACCTCCTGGTTCATAAGTTGATGCTCAACCACACCGGCCGGGCTGCCAATACTGTCTTGATTACTGTACTTTGTATTCTCAACCTGGGACAAGTTTGATATCCTTAAGACATATGGCAATGCTGGAAACATTTTTGGTTTTCACAGGTTCTGATGGGTGTTGGGCTATCTAGGGTAGAAGCTGGCAATGCTGCTCAGCATCCTATGTGCACAAACAAACCTCCACAGCAAAAAATTAGTTGAAAATGTCAGTAGTGCCAAGGTTGAGAAACGTGCTTTGTAAGTATGTCTTGAAGTCAACTAGTGTCCATCTTCCAGTTTTGTTCTTTTTCTAAATACTGTTTGACTAGTCTGTCTTCTTTGTATTGCCATATGAATTTTAGAAGAATCTGTTTAACAATATCTACAAGATAACTGCCTATGGTTTTGATAGGGATTGCTTGAAAATATAGATCTATCCAGGATGTTAGCTATAAAACTTAAAAAATAATTAAATCTAAAATAATTAAAATAGTATAAGTAAATTATTAATATTAAATACAGTCTATATATATAAAAGGCTAAGTGCCTGACTGTACGTCTGTCCAACTGGCCGGTACACATGATGTGCACTGGCAATTTAAAAATAAACGTTGACTCGCTGGCGCCAGTTGCACACGTGTGTTGATTTGTCATTGTCGATCGTGAATTTGGTTGTTTTTGTTGACATTCATATTCAAATATTTATTCTAATTAATTTCCTTTCAATGTGCATGAATCCATGCACCAGGCCACTAGTTAGTATCATAGTTTCTCAGATGTACTAACCCTATTTCAAGTGCGTAATAGCCACATGTGACTAATGGCTACCACAGCCAGAGAACGTTTCTACCATCATAGAAAGTTCTTTTGGACAGCACTAGTATAGAGCAAATTGGAGATTTATTTATTCTTCTGATCCACCAGTATGTTACATTTTTTTGTAGATACTCTGTGTGTGTGTGTGTGAGTGTGTGTGTGTGTGTGTGTGTGTGTATATATATATACATATACATACATACATACATACATACACACATACATACATACACACACTTTTATTGATTTCAGAGAGGAAGGGAGAGGGAGAGATTGAAACATCAATGATGAGATAATCATTGATTGGCTGCCTCCTGCACATCCCCTACTGGGGATTGAGCCCACAACCTGGACATGTGCCCTTGACTGGAATTGAACCTAGGACCCTTCAGTCTGTAGGCCGACGCTCTATCCACTGAGCCAAATTGACTAGGGCTGTAGATACTCTTTATCACATTGTAGAAGTTCCATCATACTCTTAGTTTACTTCTAATTTTTAATTATGAATGAATATTGAATTTTGTCAAATGCTTTCTCTATACATGTTGAGATGACCATATTATTTTCCTACTTTATTTAGTAGTTTCACTGGTTTTCACAGGTTAAATCAACCTTGAATTCTTGGGATAAATGCCACTTGGTCATGATGCATTAGTTTTTATATATTTCTGGATTTGAATTGGTAATATATTGGGAATTTTTGCATCTGTGTTGATGAGGGATTTTGGTCTGCATTCTCTGTCATAATATCCTTTTTCTGTGGTATCAGAGTAGTGCTGGCCTCATAGAATATGTTGATAATTGTTCTAGGAGGGGGGATTTACTAGTAATTGAACTCTACTTCATGCTACTTTATAGATGCCCTCTCCTTTAATCCTTACAAACGTGGTAGGAGGTAGTAATATCCTACTTTGCAGGTAAGGAACCTCACCTCAGAAACATAAAGTCATTTCCCAAGGGCACATAGCTGTAATTGGTGGGGCCAGGATTTGATTTCAAGCTACAGGGACTCTTAAGACCAGCTCCTGAATGATACCTCCCACTACAGTCCACGGGGGTAAACTAGGCTGTGCCTCAGATGGCAGCAGTCCCTCAGTGTGAGCAGAGCCTGATGGTCTGCACGGGGTTGTGCTCCCAGCAAGGGGGCTTGTGGGGCTGAGGCCACTCCCAGGCCCTCTTGGGCCGGTGCCTGGTGGGTTCTCTTGTCTGCCCTGTTTTTCCTGGAGTGTGAGTTCCCCTTTTCTATTCTCTGAAGAGGAGATTTTGGTGCCTCTATAGATATCAGCTCTTGGATGATTGCTGAGAGCACATTCCCATTGTGAGTGGAACTGGGAATTGCCCAGAAGCTCAGCATGGATAATTTCTCTCTTCTAGGATGCTTGGATATTAATTCTTCTGTGAAAGGGGCTCGTTTTGTCCGATTCTGTGACGCATTCAACATTCCACTCATCACTTTTGTTGATGTCCCTGGTTTTCTGCCTGGTGAGTCATTGACAGAGGTGGGAGCCAGGAGAGGTGGCTGTCCCACTGAGATCCCCACTTCCTTTGGAAATTTTGCAAATTCCCTGAAGATTTGTGACTTCTTCAGAGTCTGGCTGTCCAGAATATGGGGCTGTGCGAGGGTTGCTCCCCTCCTGGCCTTTTGGGGAGCAGGGGAAGACCTCACAGCGGAGAGTGGCAGGCAGACCTTGTGAGGGCTATTGTGGGTATCTGGTAACTCTTCTTCATTACCTAGGCACAGCACAGGAATACGGCGGCATCATCCGGCATGGCGCCAAACTTCTCTACGCATTTGCTGAGGCAACTGTGCCCAAAGTCACAGTCATCACCAGGAAGGTGAGAAACTCACATTGGAGCCTATGCCCACTCCTAATATCATGGTCGTGGTTGGAGATCTGCCAAGAGTTTCGGCAGGGGTAGGAGGAGTATACGCTCACCCTTAAAAGATTGTGTGAGAACAGCGTTTGTATACTTGGGGACACATCCTGCAGAGATGTCCATGGTCATCTCTGGGAACTGAAAATAGCAGTGGGAAGAAGCTGTGAAAGACAGTGGTGTTGACTGTGAAAGCTTCTGGCCTGTGCCCAGGGATTCTCTGCTCTGGCTCCCTGGTCTCACACACATTGGGGGCTCTTCTTCTTTTCATTCTCATTTCGTTTGGATTCTTGGGATCTGTCAGGGACAGGATCTGGTTGACTCAAGCTCTAACATTCACCATGTGGGTCTGTTCTAGGCCTATGGTGGTGCCTATGATGTCATGAGCTCCAAGCACCTGTGTGGTGACACCAACTATGCCTGGCCCACAGCAGAGATTGCAGTCATGGGAGCAAAGGTGAGGATCTCCAGCTTTCCTTTTTCCTGGGTCTAGAGACTGTACCCTCCCAGCAGGAGCTTAAAGCACAGCTGGGAAATGTTGGAGAGAGGCCAGGGTTCCCAGGGTGGACCCAGACTCCAGGGAGATGGGGCCCAGAACTTGGAAAGTCTCCCTCCTGGGGCCCCAGGGCCAGCTCGGCCTCCTGTCCGGCACTCCACTTCAGGCCCATGCTGCTGTCTCATGCTCAGGGTTTTGGGATTGTCAGTAAAGAGATGAGTCAGCTGATGGAGCCCTTGGGAGGACTGGACATTTCCCCCAACCCCATCTCACCTCCTAGGGAGGGCCCCAGAGCCACTCCTTTGAGCCCACAGAAGCTGAACTGACCCTGGTGACTGTTTTGTTCTGAACCTGGTGACTTTGGGCAAGGTACTTCCTGTTGCTCAGCCTGCTCCTCACTCCTTTCTGCTTTGAAATAGCTGTTGGTGTTGAACCAGATAACTATACCCTCCACCCCCTGAGCTGACTTTTAGGGATTCTGATGTGAAGGCTTATTTTTCAGTTCCTCATACTTCTTCATTTGCAGTTCAATGTGCCATCCTCTGGCCACAGGATTTTGTACTCAGGGTTCAGGATAATGAAAAAGGAAAACAGCATTTTCCTTCCCCTTGATGCAGGAGACCATGGATCTAATAGTGGAAAATAGGCCACACGTCTTTGGATAAGTGCAGTTGGCTGATGGTAGGATGGAATCTGGGGAAACAAGCTCATGGCTTTGCCTGGGCTGCCTGTTATTGGGGCCACAGCTGAGCGTCCCATCACACAGCCCCATCATGGAATCATGATGGCTGACTCCAGGCAGTTTCCACTTCTGTGCCCTGGCATCTGGAGCTAGCCCTTCAGTCCAGTACACTTTGATTTACCAAGAGATTTACCAATGAGTTGAGGGAGGTCTGTTGGAACCTCCATTGAAATTCATTAACCCCTCTCATGACAGGGTGCTATGGAGATAATTTTCAAAGGACGTGAGAATGTGGAAGATGCTCAAGCAGAATATATCAACAAGTTTGCCAATCCTTTTCCTGCTGCAGTAAGAGGTAGGAACTGTGGTGGGGATGGCAGCATAGTTCATTTGTTGGGTCACTTGCTCTCATTCTTTTCCTCCAAAATGTCTCACATAAACTGCCTTTTGCCATTACAGTCGAACCTGGAGACTGTTAAGGGTAGGGGTTGTCCCTGGGCAATCATCACTTAAGGACAATGGGGCCTTTTTAGGCTGCTTTGGTAACCAGGATGTAAGCAACATTACTGAAATGGCTAAATTTTTTAGTTTTGTTCTAGTTACCTAGTACTGTGTAAAACTTGAACATAAAACAGAGTGAGTTAAAATAACCCCTCCCCCTTATTTTGCTCATGGCTCTGTAGATCAGTGATTTGGTTTGGGCTCAGCTGGGTGGTTCTTCTGCTGGTCTTGCCTGGGATCAGTCATTCAGCTGTAGTCATCTGGTGGCTTGACTGGGGCTGGAGGTCCAAGATGGCCTCGTACATAGTTGGTGCTGGCCGCTAGCTAGACTCTCTCCATATGGTTTCTTATTCTTTTTTTTTTTAAATATATTTTATTGATTTTTTACAGAGAGAAAGAGAGAGGGATAGAGAGTTAGAAACATCGATGATAGAGAAACATCGATCAGCTGCCTCCTGCACAACCCCTACTGGGGATGTGCCCGCAACCAAGGCACATGCCCTTGACCGGAATCGAACCTGGGACCTTTCAGTCCGCAGGCCGACGCTCTATCCACTGAGCCAAACCGGCCTCAGCTGGTTTCTTATTCTTGAGGCTAGTCCATGTGACCTGAGGGCAGCAAAAGGCTGAGAGGAGAAGCTGCAACGTGCCTTGAGGCCTAGGTTTGGAAGTTGCAGTGTCACTTTTGCCACATTTTGTGGCAAGTCATAAAGCCAGGTAAAGAAATAGAATCTACATATTTTAAAATTTATTTATTATTTATTTATTTTATATTTTATTTATGTTTAACATGTTTTTATTGATTTGAGAGAGAAAAGAGAGAGATAGAACCTTCGATGAGAGAGAGACATCGATCAGCTGCCTCCTTCATGTCCCCCCTGGGATCGAGCTGCAACCTGGGCATATGCCCTCTGAATGGGAATCGAACCAGTGAACTCTTGGTTCATGTGTTGATGCTCAACCACTGAGCAACCCTGGCCGGGCATATTTTTTATTTTTTTAACCCTCACCTGAGGACATGCTTATTGATTTTAGAGAGAAGGAGAGAGAGCGAATGACAGACATTGATCTATTTGAGAGAGTAACATTGATTGGTTGCCTTCCTGTACCCAAACCTACAGCCTAGGTGTGTCTTGACCGGGAATTGAACCTGATACCTTTTGGTGCATGGGAGGATGCTCTAACAACTGAGCCACACAGGCTAGGGCCAGAATCTATTTCTTCATGGAAGGAGTGTCATTGTAGAGGGACTTGTGTACAGGAATTGTAGCTATTTTTGAAAATACGCATTTATTTATTTCCTATTAAATTCATCTTGGCAGGGAGAGGGTCACATTTTCCTTTTCTTGCAAAGTTGGGGACCTGCCAGAGGAATAGGGGAGCGCCAGGGATGCAGAAGAGAGTTCAGAGGGCCCAGCCCCTCTTATATCAAGTTGGGTCCAGCTCACACTTTGGGTCCCAGAGATGGTGCCCAGGTTGAGCACAAGATTGGAGAGTGGCACCACTGGGGATGCAGATGATCTCCCTTTTTTGTGTTTCACCAGGGTTTGTGGATGACATCATCCAGCCTTCCTCTACACGTGCCCGAATCTGCAGTGACCTGGATGTTTTAGCCAGCAAGAAGGTACAACGTCCTTGGAGGAAGCATGCAAATATTCCATTGTAAACGAATCAAAGGAAAGTAAACCAAGAGTTAATTACTGCCTGGCCATTTGAACTCATCCCTTCCTTTTTTGCAATCATGAAACCATTGAATCTAAATAACAGTATTTACTTGGAATGGCCAAATTTATTAAATTCTGGAAAGATTTCATTTGCTGTAAAATTATTTGCTTTATTAAAAATATTAATTGGTATATTTTTGAGCATACATTTCTTTTTTTATGGTAGAAATATGAAAAATCAGGAAAACTAGAAACAGTATATATAGTATTGTCACCTACAGCTGTCCCTTATTTGACACCTCTGTGATTATTTTCCTTTTCTCCCCAAGAATTAATTTTTTTTCTCCACAGGTGAGAGAGTAGGTTTTAGGGTAAAGTATTTATCTGCTTAGGCTTTAGTTTCCTTGCTTTGAAATAATACACCCTATCTTTTAATTCCTCCAGGACTTGTAGAGGATTAAATGAGGGGTGTGTGTGTGTGTGTGTGTGTGTGTGTGTGTGTGTCTAACAGAATACACTCCCAATTTTCAAACCTATAGAAATGTTGCAGAAGTTGTATTATGGAACCTTCACTTAGATTCTTCAGTTCTTAACATTTTCTACATTTGCTTCATCTCTTCCATAAATTTAAAATCATTATTTTTATTGGCCCATTTGAAAATAAGTTACAGAATCCTGACCCTTTGTTCCCCCAAACTGTCAGTTTATTTCCTAGGAAACAGGCTTATTATCTTACATAGTCTTTCATGACTGACATCTTTGAAGTGTTTGCCAATTATTTTGTTGAATGCCCCTAAATTTGGGTTTGTCTGATTGTTTCCGGATGTTCAGATTCAGGTAAGAACAATACATATGAGTGTTGTTTCCGTGTATCACATTAGGAAACAGGTGATGTTTGTTTTTCCCATTATTGGTGAAGTTGACTCAGATCACTTGGTTAAGGTGGTGGTTGCAAAGGTTACATTTTCTCTTTGTAATGAATAACTAATCTGGAAACTTTTTAAAAGCCTGTCTGTCAACAAACTTTTATCTAATACTTTTAGTCATTGATGATGAATTCTACTATACATTGATTGTAAAATATCACATTTCTAACCCTGTCATAATGTCTGCCTTTATTAGTTTGTACTCTATTGGAAGTAAGAACTTTCTCTTCTTTTTTTGTGTAGTATTAGTTTTGACTTCTTGATTTTTTAAAAACATTTTTTTCTGAAATAATTCATTTTTCTTACTAGGCCATCACCCTATCAAATTTTCAAGCCCACATTAGTTATATTTTTCTCCCTGCTCCGTCCCTACCCTACCTACCCCAAGAGTTAGTTTCCTGAGATTGGGAGCAATATATTATTCGTAATTAAAATCTGTGCTTGGTACACAGGTGTTTCATAAATGTTTTAATGAATAAATGTTTAATAAAACTTTAGATTCCTGGATTCATTTAAAATTTAATGTTATTTATTTTGATGCAGAAAATTTACTGATTTAGCCCCTGGGAGCTCCTTCAAGCGGGCTTGATGCTTTTGATATGTCCCAATAATTTTTTGTTCACTTCCTTATTTTTGACACATGATAATGTAGCCCTGGCATAGTATAGTGATTTCTCCAAGAGCCCTGGTTTCTTTTAGACGTCATTTAGAAGCTGTAATTGGCAGATGTTCACGTTGATTCTGGGGTGTCATTGCTTCTATTTTCAGCAGACATGGAAATGATTATACAAATATGTGGATATATATGTATGTGGGGAACTTGCATGTGTAAGTATGCATTTATTTTATATATAATTTTAAAATCATGAGTTCATACTGAGTTTTAATTCCAACTAACATACTGTTTTTTCTTTGCCTTCCCCCATTCCATACTTATTTATGTCTGTTTTCTCTCACAGTGATAAAACTGACTTCCATTATCTTTAACATATTTTACTCATTTGCTCAATCTTACAATAAATATAAAAGTTTCAGAACCACTACAACTATATCAACAATAAACCCTAAAGTTCAAGACTTTTTTGTACTAGTTCTGTCTTTAAACTGAAGGAACATGGTTATTTGGATTAGTAACTGGGTGGTTATCTGTTTGAGTCTTTTGTCTGTTTTCCCCATCCTTGTAGACATTTTATTGAGTATGTAAAGCCTTGAGTCATACAGACCTGGAGATTCTAAGTAGTTTCAGCAGAAAGACCAGCCATGGAGTGCTGTTCCAGTACGCCCCATAGGGTGTGCTTGCTTCTGTGGTGAGAGCCCTGGGCCATCCCACAACTGACCACTTTCCCTTGTCCCAGCCCCTTGGCTCCAAAGGTCTGTAAACCCTGCTTGGATGTTGCATCATTTAAAGCTCATTTTGACCAACGCCAATATGTGAGCATCATCCACATTCCCCATTTCTACCAGCTACCCCGCCATTCCAGGCTTAAGTCCTTGGGAGTTTATTTTTTTAATTTCTTTTGAGCATCTTTCTTCCCTCTCCAGTTGGAGAATGGTACTCTCCATTCTAGTTGTTTTTGAAATTGTCTTTACTCTCTTCTCTATGGCCTCCTCCTAAGCCTGTTCTGAGTTAATAGACTAACTGCAGGTCCAGATTTTGTTGCATTCCTCTGCTCTAGCACTTCCAGTGGATAATACACTGGTCTCCAAAGTCTTTGGCTCACATAGAAGGTTCTTGTCTGTTCCTCCCTTGCTTGCCTAGTGACTTTTTTGAGCCCAGTCTTGTTGCCTCACCTTGGAACACTTGCTCTGTAGTCTGCTCTTGCTCAATGGCCTGACATCTCCATGAGTTCATCTTAAATTGTGAACTGATTCTGCTTGTAGCAGGTTCTTTTTTTCTTTTTTTAAATATATTTTATTGATTTTTTACAGAGAGGAAGAGAGAGGGATAGAGAGTTAGAAACATCGATGAGAGAGAAACATCGATCAGCTGCCTCTTGCACACCCCCTACTGGGGATGTGCCCGCAACCAAGGTACATGCCCTTGACCGGAATCGAACCTGGGACCCTTGAGTCCGCAGGCCGACGCTCTATCCACTGAGCCAAACCGGTTCCGGCAGGTTCTTTTTTTCTTAAAGCACCTGATTGCCCCCCCCCGCCCCCCCGCCCCCCCCCCCCGCCCCCCCGCTTACATATATTTGTGTTTCTAACTAGGTGGTAAGCTCCTGAGGGGCAGAGACTGTGTTGGCCAGAGGTTCTCTGTAGCCTCTTTGGCTCCTAGTACAGAACCAACAGGAACACTGTAAGCTGGGAAAGGAGGTGCAGCAGTCTACGCGGCTTTTAGAGGCCTCCTGGCTAAGGAAGAATCATGCAGGTTGGTCACTATGTGGCTCAACAGCTTAACATTGCCTGGGGTCAGCCAATCTAGGATTTGATCTATTTTGGGAACGACTGTACTCTAGTCCATGTTAAGAGTAAGAGCAAACACAAGCTTGTGTTTTACCAGGTTGTGAAATCTGGATGCTGAGCAGCTTTGTGCCTGGGCCTGCTAAAATAGGGAAGCCAGCCCAGTCAAGCATTTGGGCAGGAGGCTTCTAGAAAGCCTTGGAGCAGAGACAGTGGGAGAAGTTTCATCCAGAAACCAAGCTGGTGGCCGAGGAAACATGAAGCTGCGACTTTGGAAACTGTCAAGCAGACCAGCCTCTGTGGACCGCGGAATGCCCAGGGAACGGTGACAGTGAGTACTGGCACCGACTGCTGTGCAGGAATGCCTTTCCCAGCGGGTGGCCTCCCCTCAAGGGGAGAAAGAAAAATGTTGATTCTTGTCACCAGAGAGGACTTGGGTCAATGAGCAGAGTGCTGGCAAGTGTCTGTCTATAGCAGTGATGGGCAATCTTTTGAGCTCGGTGTTTCAAACTTCGCCAAAAAACTGAGCATAATTCGGGTAGTGTGTCCCTTTGAGGAAAACACATTATTTTGCGATATTTATAGTTTAAATAACATAAATGTTTCATCCTCGGCATGCGGCCGCTGAGGCGGCCGCGTGTCATCAGAAATGGCACTGACACACGTGTCAGAGGTTTGCCATCACTGGATAGTCTGAGAGTTGTAGAGGGTAGTATAAACCGCAGGTGCCCCTACTCCAAGTAAGTAAACCAACTTGACCCGAGACACACAACTAATGAGCAGTGAATCTGGGGTTTGAACCCAGGCAGGTCTTTCTGAAGCCCAAGCCTGTGTTTTAAGCCATTCAGAGTGTTCTCTCTCACGTGATGAGGTAGGTGAGATGCGTTCCTCAGGGTTGGGATGGGAAGTGGAGGTCTGCTCCACTGTGATGGTCTCAAAAAGCTACTGGATTGGAAAAACTTTCCTCCCTCATCCATGATGGCCAGTCATCTTGTGTGTCGCTAGAGCAGCGGGGAGCACCCCACATGCAGCTTCCTAGTGCTTGTTAGAGACATGCTTCCAGCTTCCCTTCTGACCGTGTCTCGTCTCCCCAGCCGTTCTCTGCCTCTGGATGCACCCACCGATGCTGGTGCTTTAGATGCAGTCTGCCCACTCAGAGAAGCCTCTGAAGCACCCTCACCCCACTCTGGAACCAGTTTAGACCTTACCTGTTTGACAAATGTATTTCAAGTCCCTCTGTTTCACAGGGTTTCTGGAGAGCTGTGGCTGTATTCTTTTAGCGAGAACTGGTCTTTATGTTCTCTCGCCCGTTAGTATGGGATTTCCACCATTCTAAGCCAAGAGCTGTGGCCACTTCATAGGCACAGTATCTCACAGTCTGGGGCCTCTGTAACGTCCAGCCAACACACTTGGGCCGATGCGGCAGCCAGGTTCTGACCATGTCCCTACTGTGCTGGTGAGAAATGACTCCTTTATTATGTATTCTTGGGAGCAGAAAGCTGTATTTCAAAACATGATGCCTGAGAGAGAGACCCCTGTAGAGCAAGACACTTAGGAGAATAGGGATGGAAGCTTGAGTTTTTTTGGCTGTTCATACTGAAAAGCCCGAGTTGGCACTAAGCCTTTGTTTCCCAAGAAGATGCTGTTCTGTGTTTGATAGACTCAAAGTCACAGTTAAGTAAAAGCTTGCCCAAAGTAGTCACACATGGATAAAGCCCTGCTCTTGTTTTATAAACATACCCTTTAAGATGAGCTGCCAGAGAGACAAACTGTTCCTTATCACCTCCCCTCCTTAGTTGCCTTAAGAGCTCACCTGCTGATTTATCCCCTGCATCTCTGCCTTTTCTGCAAACTTGGGCCACCTAATGAACATAGCCCACAGTACATGGCCAGGCCCATAAAGTGTGTGACCTCTTAAGTGTGTTCTCCAGCACCAGTGTCAAGAAAAACCCTTCCTTCTACAGCCATGCAGAATCCATTCTTTAAAGGACCACTGAGGGGGCAACCATGCGTAAGCCCAGGGTCTGGATCTCAGGCCAGGGGAGAATCCAGGCTATAGACCAGTGGATAGTCCCTGGATGCTGCCTCCAAAACGCAGCCTTGAAACCAAGGCAACTTGGCCATCCATTCTCTCATGGGAAATCCAAGGAATGAAAGAAAATTAACAAGCTAGTTGTAAATTTCTGCTTTCTTAAAAAAAAATCTCACTGAGACAGTAATTTTGCCATTTAACAATTATCTGAAAGAGCAAACTCTCAAGAGCAGCAGGACAGAAAATATTTAAAGCTTTCCTAGTAGGAACAATAGTATGACTACCACAGCCTGATTTTGAATAGTTTATTAAAGGAAAGGTGAAGCATCAGTTTCAAATTGTACAAAAGGAAAAAAACCTCATATTGCAAATGTACAATTTACAGAATTACTAGCAAAACCAATCAAGGAGACACTGAAAATACAAAATTTCGATTGATTTTAAACTGAACTGGGAACCCATTGGAGTAGATATTAAGCCTTTTTTGTTGCATGGTAGTCTACCATTCTAAGTCAGTTTCCCACATGAGACTGTCAAGCAAAGGATCAATCTGTGCATGTGCAAGGGCACCTCCCGCTTGCTTCCTGGCCACAACCACAGGCAGGGCAGGCGTGGTGGACTGTCCAGGTCATTCCTGTCCCTTTATTTCCAGGGAAGTCCACATCTCTGGAAGAAAGCAAGCCCCCATCCCCCTAACTGGAGCCCAGGAATTTCTAAATTAGCAGATAAAACATTTTTGGCATGAGTTTTTTCAGAACTACCCAAATGTTGAGAAAAAATTGTTTTGTGTTTGTTTACTAAAAGGATGAAAAAAATCCATTTTGCTTTCCTGGACAAAAGATAATCATTGGGTGCACAGATTTTAAAAAATGCTTTTCATTTTTGATAAAAAGGGCAAACCTCATGATTCTGTTGCAGCTACTTTAAAAACAAGCCCAGAAACAGTTATGGATGGACTGGTTTGGAAATTGAGACTTACTTTAAAAATCAGAAAGGAAGCAACTAAGTGGGCTTTTAAAAACAATAGCAGCAAGTCATAAAAGATCTAAGCAGTCTGTAACTCTAAACCAGTGAAGGCTGTCCTGAAGATTCATAATTTCTTTCCCCAAAAGAATTATTCTCAATATGCACATTTAACACTGAAATGTAGCTGTATTTCAAGGTAAGCTTAGGAACTTCACCCTCTAAGCACAGACTTCTATGCAGCACATACTTCTATAATCGGTAAACTTAATTCACAAAATAAGCGCATAAAGGTATTAAGTGCATGGGAAGTAGACACAGTTATGTTACACTTAAAATGACTTTTGCATGGCAAAGGAGTTCTTTGTGATTATCTTTTTAAGAAAATGGAAGTCCATGTAACTTCAATTTGGCAGGGCATGAAATAAGTGGTAAAAAGAGCAAACTGATAACTTGAGAACCATTTTTGTTTTACTGAGAATACTTTATTTGCTGGTAGAAGTTGCTAAAAATGCACAGAACAAATACCAATAGAAAATGTACTGTATTTGAATCTCCCTATTCTATATAAAATGAACGGTGTACAGCATCTGTTGGAAAAATGGCTGCATGGACATTTCTTATTTTATGCCCCTGTTATAAATAAAAATAAACCTTTTTATTCAAGAGTATATAAAATCTGGGAATCCATATCCATAGAGGGCGTGTGGTTTTGGCAGAGATGCACTGTCAGATCATCTTAGCTTGTCAATATTCTGCTCCTCCATATTTCTGTATTCCACAAGGTCAACCAAATCCAGTGAGCTCCAAAACACTCTTCGGCAATTAAAATGAGCTGCTTACTCATAGGTTTAATAAAAATGGTTAGCTTTTAAAACATAAAAAGGCAAAATGTTAAAACGGTTTTTAAATTGTACAACAGGAAAATAAAGTTAAAAATATTTTTTTTTACTCAATGCTGAGTTTTCATAAAACAGGTGTATAACAGTGTTTATCTTGACAGCTGTTTTAAAAATTTAAAATTTTTTCCTCCTTCCAGAAAAACGCGTCTATCTGTGTTGGGCAAGTCCAATGTTAGGGCACAAATGATCTCTCAGGTCAGTCTCTGAGGTGATGGCCATCACCATTCCCTCGGGTAAGTTACATGCTCCTCTTCTGTCACTGCACAGGGGATTGACCTCAATCATTTGATTAAAAAACAAATCAGATCACACCAAAAGTGTTTATTCCCCATACAAGCTATCACAGTATATAGGCCTCTAGCTCTAAATAATAGAGTTCCATATTTGTAAATTTTCTTCAGACTTCAGAACATAGGCATTCCAAATCCCTAGAAAATTAAAAACACAATTATTAACTTCATGCAAAAAACAAGACCCAGAAACCATAAATAAAAAGCAGTAATAATTTAACATTTACTGAATCGTCTTCTATGATAGCTGCAGAATCAAAGAAATCTGGCCTCAGCTCGGCTCTCTCTCGCCGATTTCTTGATGGGGGCTGGAAAGAGAAGCCAAATTATTTCATTTTATTCCTGAGATACATTAATACAATGCACTGTGATAATAAGCAGCTAGTATTTCTGATGGTACCATAAATGTACAGTACTGTTAAGCGTCAATTTTGGGGGAAAAAAAATCTGGCTTTTACATGGAGCATACATTTAAAAAAATAACTTTTTTAATTATCCCTTATACAAGAAAAAAGACTTTCAAATTATGAATCAACTGAATATGTAAATGCCTATAAATTTGTGGGCCTATAAACATAGAACATTCCTTCCAATCATAGCAACTATAAAACTGATCAAATGCCAGGTGACAAAACTGCACTAATTTCCCCAAGGCAGGTAGATGATGGGCTCGGGAAAGGGTGGTTACAGATTGGAGTGACATCACCTCATGGAAAAAAACATAGAAAGCAGAATGTTTGGGCAAAATCATGTCTCCCAATTCATATATTAAAGTCCTAACCCTCAGAATGTGACTTATTTGGAGATAGGGCTTTAGAGAGTTAGGGTAAAAGGAGGTCATGGGTTCTAATCCAATATGATTTGTGTCCTTAGAAGAAGAAAGAAAAGACTGCGTAAAGACAAAGGAAGATGGCTACCCACAAGTAATACAGAGAGGTCTCAGAATGAAATCAACCCTACTGATACCTTGATCTCAGATTTCTAGCCTCCAGAACGGTGAGAAAACAAATTTCTGCTGTTTAAGCCACCCACTCAGTGGTATTTATGGCAACCCTAGTAGACTGATACAGAGAAAATTGATGAATTCCCATGTTCCCATCACCCAACTTAAAACTCTTGTTTCATTGAGTCACCTCAGTTTTTCTTCTCCATGTCATTTCACCTATAATTACCTTCAATATGTATCTCCAATGGATGGAAATTTTAAAAACCATAACCACCAAGAATTATTATTCCTGACAAAGTTAATGTCTTAATATACCTAGTCCATATTCTGCATTATTGGGTTATGTTGGAGTGCAGTGTATATTGTCAGGATCCGATTTAAAGTAAAAGTGGCCAGTCTGACTGGTGTGGCTCAGTGGTTGAGCATCAATCCATGAACTGAGGTCACGGGTTTGATTCTGGTCAAAGCTCGATCCCCAGGAGGGGGCATGCAGGAGGCAGCCGATTGATGATGTGTCTATCTCTTTCCCTTCCTCTCTAACCAACACCTTCACATATTTTAACAAAAGAAAAATGTATTGCATTTCCTTACCAAATCAATAACCATGGTGTCTTCAAATTCTTCATTCATATCTTCTAATTGGCTCCGGGATGACATCATCACATCTTCAAAGATGGGCTCAGCATCTTCCTCCATTAAGCCCCGACTGGTAAGGAAAAAGCCCAGTCAGAAAGCTGTTCTGAATCACTGAATTTGGAGTGAGTCCTGGCTCTCTTACATTAGGTCTTCTAACCAATGAAAGCACACTTTCCAATTACATCCTATAGACTGCACAAATTATGATATTGAACTCTAATTAAAGATCATTCCATTCACTCAAAATTTCATCTCAACTCATTAGAAAGAAGTACAATTTAAATGCAATAACAGTAATAGTAGTTAACATCTATTTAGCTATGTATCCATTCCCACAAAACTTTAAGTAATTGGTACTCCTATTACCCCAAATTTACAAATAAGGAACCTGAACACAGAGGTTTTAGAGCTTGCCCAAAGCCACATAGCTGGCAAGTAGCAGCACAGGATTGAAACAATGAACAGCTCAAGGGCCCAAGGCCTCCATTCCTGTCCTATGCTGCATAGCAGATCCTGAATTATGATTTTAACTCCTAAGACCAAACATCAGAGGATCCCAAGTCATTCCACAAAATGACCAGCATCACATAGTCATGTTCTTGTGATACCGGATGTGTCACTTACACAGCATGCCTCACTCCAGTTCTCACTTTCATGTAGTTCATTCCTGTTCTGTCCTTCCGATTTAAGTCTTCTAATTTTGGCTGGCCTAACCAAGAGATCTGCATCTGAGGACTAAGAGACAGCACTATTATTCATTTTGTGGCAGCAGATAATAGAATTAGCTAATAAGTCCGATGTTAAGAAGGCTATAGTTGGCTGGCCTAATCCCCATGTAGGGGGAGTTAGCTGCATTTATTCCAGGGCCAAATAGAGAAAAACGTTTTCCTCCCGTACAGGTGCTTAATTGATCAGCTTCATTCCCCAAATCCCTGCCAAATGAGTGCTTCTTAGATCCCTGTATTCAGCTGCTGTCGTACTCACAAGTGTTCCTAGCTGGGCAGCCAATCCCCTAAGGGACAGAAATGATGCTGTCCTGGTAGCTCAGAACCCTCCAGAGTTGAAAAGGAAGGGTATACAGTTTTTTCTGTCCTTCTGAGGAGATGTGGAGTTAGATGCATGCTGGGCCAAATTCTGCACCTGTACGCAATACTTGTATTGGCACATGAACACTTGCAATAAACATGCCTCTTGGGACTTTTACAGGATATAAACTTTAATGATTTTTAGTGGATAAAATCTGTTGCATGAAGTTCTTTCTAGGCAGCTTTCTTTACATAATTGTGTAGGGCACCACTTTGATAAAAGCTGTAAACCTATAGCATGGAAAAGGAGGCAGACCATCCTTTCAGCTTTAAAGAAAATCCCCAGAGGAAAGATGTCTTATGAAAACCTAAGATCTGGGTACTCTAACACTGCCTCCTTCCATTTCCAACCAGCTAAATTTCTTGAGTTTGAGTGAGAATTCTCTTTTATCCATCAGAGTAAGTCACCTCAGGATAAAAAGAAACACAAATGAAGAGCTAAGAGAATTTCAAAGTTGGATGGAGAACAACAGAAAAAGTTAAGTTTTTTTTTTTTTTTTTTTTTAATAGCAAAAGTCATGCAATCACATTTTTCAGAGCCCTGGTACTAGAAAACATTTTAATTGCTACTATGGAAAAGATAAGATCTTTATTTTCTCTTAACAAAAGGGCAACTAATTCTACCACTTCTCCGAATTTATCAAACATCTTAATTTTTAGTCCTCAAACCGTTAAAATATAAGCTGGAATAAGGTAAGTACTATTAATTAAATGGATGATAAAAGTAATACAGTCTACTTATTTGGTGTTCAGACTAGTATAAGCTCTTTTGCCAAGGAAGTAACTAACCTGCATGTCTTCTAGGCAAGACCCTCAGAAGAAACAGACCTGCCCAATGAATGTGCAAACTCTAAGTGAAAGTAGCATTTAGTGAGACATCATGCATTTAAAAGTCTCCGGACTTTGAGTAACTTATTATCTTCTCATGTAAATTATTTAACCTTTATTTGTGGTTTTGTTTTCCCAGAAACTGACCTGTAAATGGCCTGATGAATGAAAAGATTTTCTTAATTTCTTTAACAGTTACAGGTTTTATGTCAAGAAAACCAATTTTTACTACTTACTTGTGTAAGAAGTCGGGTTCAGAGCCATGTTCAGACTCGGGCTCCTGAATCGGCTCTCCCATGGGCCGGCTGTTCTCCCGCAGGACAGTGGAAGTGAGCTGTGGTGCTGGCAGGGGTCCAGGAGTCTGAATCATGGTGTCAGTCCTGTTTAGCCACGTATTATCCAGGCTCTCATCTGTAAAATTCCAGGTAAGAAGGTCCTGGGTGAAGTGAACTCTGGTAGAAGTTAGCACAGACTTGAACATGGCTCTGGAGGTAGATTGCCTAGTTTGAATCCCAGTTATACTACTCACTGTGTGACTTTGTATAAGTTGTTAAACTTCCACAAATTCAAGTTTCTCATATGCAAAATGGGGATGCCTGGTAAAGACTTAATGAGAGAATAACTTCAGGAAGAACCCACCCTTCTAGAAGAGATCCTCCTAACCCCTGAACATTCTGCACTGGAAACACTTCTTGCAGAGCTCTCTCACTGTTACACCAGCCCGATGAAACTCTGCTTCCGAAGGCTATTTGGCATGTAACCTTAGTCACCTGTTAAGTTTCAAATTGACAAAGCAAGTTTTCTTTTTTGCAATTTAACAATTACCAAATTAAAGGTTATCTGGTCTATATATATGCTTCTCTTAGTCCTAAAGATAATCATACTGACAGCTCCATTATTTAAATTCTCTATACCTTAGTTTCTTCTGTGTAAAATCTGGATAATAGTGTTGAACTCAAAGTTGATTTATAAAAAAAATTTATACAGTATTTACTATGTGCCAGGGACTTACTTAAGTGCTTTATAAATATTAGTCGAATGATTAAATGATGTAACCCACATAAAACACATTCCTGGTACATAGCAAGGATTTTATGTATGTTGGCTAATATGAAATTACATCTATGAAAAGTTATGAATAGGGAAAATATATTTTATATCTACATCTACCTACCTACCTATCTGGATATGGCTGCTCTAGACATTTTCTAAAGGAAATGACTGGAGTAATATTTAAAGAAAAGTTCAGGATCCTACAGTATAAAGCAGAGTTTTGTATTTTCATTCACTGGACCCCAAAGGTTTTAAGTCCCACAGCTGAACCTTGAAAGGAAATCTTAAACTTTAATTCTCTTAAAAACATACAGCCAGCCTAGTTTACTAACTGATGCTAGATAAGAGGCCTTACTATATGATGATGTCATTCTGACGACATTTACTGAAGACCCATGTGCCATGCACTAAGCTAAATACATATGTGTACTGTGTTTTATTTGGAGTACCTCATTTCATATTCACAATAGCTAACAGGATAGGTACTCTGATCATCCTTCATTTGATTGGTGATTGGGGTTTAGAGAGGTTAAGTAACATGCTGAAAGGTCACATAGCTAAAAAATGAGAAAGTCAGGTTTGAATTCTAGAACTCTGATTTTAGAGTTTGGACTTTTCATCAATAGTCACTACTGCCTCCCCAATGATGGAAGTTTATTAAATTCTAATTTTGCCCAGATTTTAACAAAATCTTAGATGAGTCACTGTTTTTTAGGCAGCAGAGATGAAATGCTTAAAGGTATATAGAAAGTTGCAAGAATATAGGATTCAGATCACGGTCCTCCTTTCTTGGTTTGGAGAAAATTTCCTAGAATCTTTATTTGAGGAAATAAGCATTTTACTTTGAATTTTTTCTTAGTTATTTCTTTTTAGTCTTTTGGTTATATGAATATCAACTATTGCTCACATTTTCATCATAATTCAATGCCTCAATCACCAGTTCATGAGTTTTGTAAAACCAGATTTGGCCAGCACTATTTTAAAATATACAAAAATGAATGATCCACCCAAGTGGCAGAAATGGAAAGCTGTTCTGATATATTTAATTTGCTGCAGAGGTCTACCCTCAACTTACCAGAATTTCTCCTATAATAGTATGAATTCTGACAGAACAGAACATAACATTGTAACTCAGTTTAAGTTTTAATGTATTAGAGGACTATGGTTCGGGATAAATTTTTAAACTACCATAACTATGTCCTTTTTTCTCTGTGCCTACCTTCCTCTGTATCCATTTTTTTCAACTTCTTTTGTCCCACTTTGTCTATTCAAACCTTTTTGCCTGAATCTCTGTGTGTATCAAATATACAAGGAAATGAGCAGCACCAGATCCAAGATGGCGGCCAGCAGGAGGCTGATGAAGGAGCTTGAAGAAATCCGCAAATGTGGAATGAAAAATTTCCGTAACATCCAGGTTGATGAAGCTAATTTATTGACTTGGCAAGGGCTTATTGTTCCTGACAACCCTCCATAAGATAAGGGGGCCTTCAGAATCGAAATCAACTTTCCAGCAGAATACCCACTCAAACCACCGAAGATTACATTTAAAACAAAGATCTATCACCCCAACATCGATGGAAAGGGGCAGGTCTGTCTGCCTGTAATTAGTGCTGAAAACTGGAAGCCAGCAATGAAAACTGACCAAGTAATCCAGTCTCTCATAGCACTGGTGAATGACCCTCGGGCTGACCTAGCTGAAGAATACTCTAAGGACCGTAAAAAATTCTGTAAGAATGCTGAAGAGTTTACAAAGAAATATGGGGAAAAGCGACCTGTGGACTAAAATCTGCCACGATTGATTCCAGCAAGTGTGAGCAGAGACCCCGAGCAGTGTAGACACCCCGCAAAGCAGGACTCTGTGGAAAACTGACACGGGCCACCACCTGGCGTTTGCTTGTGGCAGTTACTAACTTTCTACAGTTTTCTTAACCAAAAGTGGTCTTAGGTAACCTGTAAAGGAAGGATTAAAAATTTAAGATGTTCTAGTTCTGCTTTCTTTGTTTTAAAAATCACTGCTTCAGTCTACTCTAAAAAGAATGGTGTTTCTTTTCTTGTCCAAATTTATCCGAAATCTTCAATTTACATTGAGACCTTAAGGTTTAAAATAAAAGGTTGTGGTTCCCTTTCTTCCCATGCCATTTCAACGCCAAAAAAACCCCACAAAAACAAAAACAAAAAAACAACAACAAATATACAAGGAAATAATATGCTTAACAGTATCACCTTGCTCCAACAGATTTATTTGCTCCTTTATTTCTTTAATATCAGGAGAGTGATTGGCCTCATAGTTTAAAGGCAACTTACCTTCTACTCGTTTTTTATGAAGGGGAGGCCGTCCTTTCTTACTCCTCACTGAGGAGGTTTTGCTGCTGCTGCTTCCGCTGTTCACGGACATTCTGTCATCTTCACCTCCAGTGACTAACGAGTTCCTATAGGAGATGAGTGGGAGCCACACATCTTCCCTCCTTTCCATCATCTGCTCCGTGAGGAATTTTTCTAGGTATGAATGACTGTAAACACAATAGAAGAAGCAGTGATTTTCATTTTTTCATAACCCGAGGCTCTCTCAGAAGGCTCTGAAGAATCCCTAAGGACACACTTCTAACAGTGGTTACCTTTGGAAAAAGAGGGACTGAGAATTTAAGGTTTTGCTTCACATAATCCTGGAATACTTTAAACAAGTGAATGTACTACTAAGGATGTGTGTGTCTATATGTCTGGTCGTTCCCGTATTTCTTCCTTTGTTTTAAAATACCAATGTTCAAAAAAATCCTGAGAAATTTGACTCAAAAAGGTTACTTAATTTAAAATTTTTATATATTTTTTCCATTACTATTTATTCCCTCTATGCCCTCTCCACTTCCCTTACCCCCACAATCACCACACTGTTGTTCATGTCCATGAGTTCTATTTTTTGAGGGGAAAAAAACCACGCAAACTCACAAACACTGAATTTTCTTTTAAATGTTCAAACCAAGGCAGGAGTTCTGGAATGGTGGAGTGAGCAGCTTTGCACACACACGCTTTCCCCAGCAAAACCACTTTTTAACTAGTGAAAATGATAAAAGATAATCATTTAAGTTCTTTAGAAATTGTCCTAAGGGCACATAGCAATGGAAGAAACATTCATTTAAGAAAATCTAAATCTCAGTAAGAACAGTGAGCGTTTGTAGCATTTGAACCACATCCTGCATCATTCCCTTGCCCTTCTCCTCCACCACAGCTCTGTGTTACTGGAGCTCTACTCTGGGCAGATATGCATAAGATGGGGGCTCCCTTTCTCTCTGTTTAGAGCTGCTCAGGTCTGCACAGCAGCTAGGAGCAAATGATCCCACCTCCACCCCACAAACAGGCAACTCTCCAGCCCACACATCCTGTTCCGCCTAAGGGTGGAAGAGAAAAACAAAACAAAAAATCCTGAGGAACACACGTAAAGTTCATAGTCCAGAGGCAAAACTCACTAAAAGGCTGAGACCTAACCATAGGACTACAGAATGCTTCCCTTCCCCCCAACATCTCATTACCACATGACTAAATGCCTATGTACAGTTCACTTGACCCAGTACATTATGTCCAGCTATCAAGAACAAATCACAAGGCATACCAAAAGTTAGAAAACACAATTGGAAGAAACAGAGCAAGATCAGAACCAGACAGGGCAAAAAGGCTGTAATTCTCAGGCTGGGAATAAACAACTAAGATTAATATGCTAACGGCTCTAATGAAAAAAGGATAAGGAGACTATCAGAGCTAAAGGAGAGACTATCTGAGCTAGAGGATATCTTTATATATAAAACCCTGATATGCAAATAGACCTAATGGCAGAACAACCAACCAATCGGTTGCTATGATGTGCACTGACCACCAGGGGGTGCCTGCAGAACATGGTGGGCATCAGCCGTGGCGGGATGGTGGAGCAGGTGAGTGGGGGCGCCAGACCAAGGCAGGGCACCGGTTGCTGTCATTGGGTTGAGCCTCTGACGGTTACTGAAAATTCTTTGCTCCCGCGCACCGTGCTCCTGCACAGTGCTTGCACCTGCTGTGGGCACCAGCCCTGATTGCCTCTCAGGGCTTCTCCACCTCCACCTTCTCCCTAGGGGTGATTGGGGCCGGCAAACGCCTCTTGCACTTGCTGTTGGCAGCGGCCCCGCTCGCACCCTCTGCCGGCACCGGAGCCACCGCTCGCACCTGTTGCCGGTGCCTGGCGCCGGTCCTGATTGCTCAGCGCCGTCTGTGTGAGGGAGCGGCAGCTGTGGGAGCAGGGCTGCTGGCAGACGGGGGACTGGGGGCCGCGGCAGGAGGGGCCCAGACCCGCCCCTGTGCCCACCACAGTCTTGCAGTCTACAGTTCCTTTCAAGGTGCACAAATTCCCACCCCCACCCCAAATATCCTAGGGCTATAGTACAACTGTGAAACCTATAATGTATGCATAATGGGAATATCATAAGGGGAAGAAAAAGGAACAGAAGACATATTTGAAACAACAATGACAAAATTAATATTACACATCAAACCATAGTCCTGGCCTGTTAGTCAACCAATAAATGCATAAATAAGTGGAACAACAAATGTCTCTCACTAAAAAAGATAGCAAACCACAGATCCAAGAAACTCAAAGAATCCCAAGCAGGAAAAATGCCAAAAGAACCACATCTAGACATACCATTTTCAAACTACAGAAAATTAAAGAAAAAGCCAGCAGGAAAAAAGTACCTTAGCCACAGAGAAACAAACAAAAATTATATTCAACCTCTCCTCAGAAACCATGCAAGCAAGAAGAGAGTAGAGTGAAATATTTAAAATGTTAAGAGAAAAAACCCACCAGCCTAAAGTCTGTCTTGCAAAATTATTCTTCAAAGGTGAAGGGAAAATAAAGATTTTCTCAGACAAAAATTGAGAGACTGTTGCCAGTAGATTTGCTTTGCAAGAAATGTTAAAAGATGTTCTTTAGAGAGAAGGAAAATAATATAGGTCAGAAACTTGGATCTACAAGAAGAAGGAATAAATGAAGGTACAATAAAAACTTATTTTCTGCTCTGGCCTGTGTGGCTACAGCTTAGGTCCATGCAAGAAGGGTTCCGGGTTCTATCCCAGGCCCTATCCTAGGCTCAGTCTGGGCATGTGCAGGAGGCAACTAATTTATGTCTGTCTCTCTCTCTCTCCCTCCCACTCTAAAAATCAATGGAAAAAAAATATCCTCAGCCCTAGCCGGTTTGGCTCAGTGGATAGAGTGTCGGTCTGCGGACTGAAGGGTACCGGGTTCGATTCTGGTCAAGGGCACATGTCCAGGTTGTGGGCTAGGTCCCCAGTAGGAGGCATGCAGAAGGCAGCCAATCAATGATTCTCATCATTGATGTTTCTATCTCTCCGTCCCTCTCTGAGATCAATAAAAATATATTTAAAAAAAGGACAAAGAAAACATATCCTCAGGCAAGGATTAACCAAAAAACAAAAAACTTACTTTCCTTATTCTTAATTGATCTAACAAATAAGTTTGTTCAGAATAATACCAACAATGTGTTTAATTATGTATGTTGTATACAAATGAAATGAATGACAGCAATGATCCAAGGGATGGGAGGGATGAACTGTATTATTTTCATACTATCTGTGAAGTAGACTTATATTAGCTGTAAATGTATATTGCAAACTCTAGGGCAACCACTTAGAAAGTATCAACATGTTAAGGAAGGAGAGTAAATAGAATCATAAAATATTCAAATAAAACCACAAAAGACAGAAAAAAAAGACTGTGAGACCAAAAAAACACACAAACAACCCCCCACACACACACAAACAACCCCCCCCCCCCCAAATAAACAGGAGCAAAGAACAAGGGAAAAAACAATAGTAAGGAATATGGTAGATGTTAATCCAATTGTATGAGTATCAATGGTCTAAATGCATCAAGTAAAAAGACAGATTGTCAGAGTGGATCAAAGAACAAGACCCAAATATAGGTTGTCTACAGAAACTCACTTTAAACAGAAACATCACCTGACTGGAGTGGCTCAATGGTTGAGCATTGACCTATGAACCAGGAGGTCCCGGTTTGATTCCTGGTCAGAGCACACGCCCAGGTTGCTTTATCCCCAGTGGGGGGTGTACAGGGGGCAGTGGATCAATGATTCTCTCATCATTGATGTTTCTATCTCTCTGAAATCAATAAAAATATTTTAACCTTTTGCACTTGGATGTCGAGTGTGACTCGACACGGTTAGCATCGGTAGCAGCTCGATGAAAAAAGCAAGCGAGTGCAAAGGGTTAAAAATAAAAACACATATTTGATTAGAAGTATAGATGGAGAAAGATAACATGCTAATACTAATAAAAAGAAAACAGGAATAGCAGTTCCTGGGGGAGGGGTATAAAAAAAAACAAAAACAGGAATAGCTATATTAATTTCAGAGCAGATTTCACAGCAAGGAAAAGTTATCAGGGGTAAAGAAGGGCACTACATACAGATAAAAGGATCAATTCTCCAAGAAGACATAATCCTCCTCGTGTTTGTGCCTAATAACAATATCAAACTATGAGGCAAAGAACTAATAGAATTGCAAAGAGAAATAGAAGGATCCACTATCAGAAATTGAGAGTTCAACACCCCCTATCAAACATGGACAGATTCAACAGGCAGAAAATCAGTAAGGACGTAGTTAAACTCAACTACACCATCAATTACCTATACATACTTGATATTTACAGACGACTTCATCCAACATTAACAGAATACACATTATCCTCATGTTCATCTGGACTATTCACCAAGACAGACCACATTCTGGGTCATAAAACACACTTTAACAAATTTAGAAGTATAGAAATCATACAATGTCTGCTCTCAGACCACAATGGACTTAAACTGAAAATCAACATTAGAAAGATAGCTGGAAAAATCCCCAAATATGTAGAGATTAAATAACACACTTCTAAATAACACATAGGTCAAAGAAATCACAAGGAATTTAAAAATATTTTGAAGTAAAAAGAAAATGTAACATCAAATTCGTGAGATGCAGTGAAAGCAGTATTTAGAGGTAAATTTACAGCACTGAATGTACACATTAGGAAAAAAAATAAGTTTCCATCTTAGGAAACTATAAAAATAAAGTCAAATTAAATCCAATATGGGAGAAAGAAACAAAAATGTGAGATGAATCAGAGAAAATTGGCAAAATCAAAAGCTTAGTTCCTTAAAAATTAATAAGCCTCTAGCCAAGCTAGCTAAGAAAAAGAGATAGGAACCAAATTACAAATAACAGAAATGAAAGAAGATACATACATCACTATACAGAATCTATGGACATTAAAAGGAAAATAAAGGAATACTATAAACAACTCTATGCCCACAACTTTGACAATCTAGATGAAACAGACCAATTCCTTAAAACACACAATTTGCCAAAACTGACACAAGAAATAGACAATTTGAATAGGCCTACATCTATTAATAGATTCAATAATTAATAATTCTCCAAAACAGAAAGCACAAGGCTCAACTAGTTCCACTGGTGAATTCAAAATATTTAAGGAAGAAAATATACCAAATTCCCTACAATATCTTTTGCAGGATAGAGAGAGAATACTTTTTTTAAAAAAAAATATATTGTATTGGTTTTTTACAGAGAGGAAGGAAGAGGGATAGAGAGCCAGAAACATCGATGAGAGAAACATCGATCAGCTGCCTCCTGCACCCAGGCCCACCACCCCCCTGCACTGGGGATGTGCCTGCAACCAAGGTACATGCCCTTGACCGGAATCGAACCTGGGACCCTTCAATACGCAGGCTGACGCTCTATCCACTGAGCCAAACTGGTTAGGGCGAGAGAGAATACTTTTTAACTCATTTTATGAGGCTAGCATTACCCTAATACCAAAAGCAGGCAAAGATATCACAAGAAAACTAGAGACTAATAACTTTATGAATATAAATGCAAAAATCCTCAATAAAATATTAGTAAATAGAATCCAACAATGTACTGAAAGAATTATATACACCATATTATAGAAATGTACACCTGAAACCTATATAATTTTATTAACCAATGTCACCCCAATAAATTAAGTAAAAAATAAAGATGGTTTAAGGGAAGTCCTAATGTACAGACTAATTTTTTTTTATATACACCATGACCAAGTGGGATGTAACCCAGGTATACAAGGCTAGTTCAACATTCTAAAATCAATGTAATCTTGTCATATCAACAGGATAAAAAAATCAAATGATCATATCAATACATATAGAAAAGGCATTTGACACAACACCCATTCATGATAAAAACTCTCAGTAACTAAACAAGGAACAGAGGGAAACTTCCTCAACCTGATAATGAACATTTATAAAAAACTATACCAGTAACATTGCACTTAATGCTGAGAAACTTGAAACTTCCCTACTAAATCAGTACAAGGCAGGAATGTCCCCTTTTACCACTCCCCTTTTCAACATTGTGCTGGAAGTTCTAGGTAATGCAATAAGACAAGATAAAGAAATATAAAGTATATAGTCTGGAAAGGCAGAAATCAAACTGTCCTTGATCACAGATTACATGATGAAAATCTTATGTGGAAAATCCTAAAGAAATGACAAACTGCTGGAACTAATAAGCAATTATAGCAAGTTTGTAGGATACAGAATTAATATACAAAAGTCAATCACTTTCATCTATATTAGCAATGAACAAGAGGAATTTGAAATTAAAAAACACAATACCATTTACATTAGCACCCCCCAAAAATAATTACTGAGGTATAAATCTAACAAAATACATACAAGAGCAATATGAGGAAAACTACAAAACACTAATAACTAAATAAATGGAAAAATACTCCATGTTCAAGGGGAGGAAGATTCAATATTGTTAAGAAGTCAGTTCTTCTAACTTGATCTACATATTCTAAACAGTTTTCATCAAAATCTCAGCAAGTTTTTTCTTCCAAATATATCTTATTGTTTTTTTACAGAGGAAGGGAGAGGGATAGTTAGAAACATCGATCAGTTGCCTCCTGCACACCCCCTACTGGGGATATGCCCGCAACCAAGGTACATGCCCTTGACTGGAATCGAACCTGGGACCCTTCAGTCCGCAGGCCAACGCTCTATCCACTGAGCCAAACCGGTCAGGGCCTCAGCAAGTTTTTGTGTGGATAATAATAAACTATTCTAAGGTTTATATGGAAAGGCAGAACACCCAAAGTAGCCAACATGCTATTGAAGGTGAAGAACAAAGTGTAGGACTGACACTAACTAACTGGAAGACTTACTATAAAGCTACTAGTGGCCTGGTGCATGGATTCATGCACCTTGAAAGGAAATTAATTAGAAGAAGATTTGTGTGGTAATTACGTTACTGCAAAAAATTACATGTCAAAATCCTATCTAATAAAAGAGTAATATGCAGATTGATCATCATTCCAACACACAAGATGGCTGCCCCCATGTGGTCAAAGATCCTGCCCCATGTGGACACAAGATGGCCACCACAAGATGGCCATCAGGGGAGGGCAGCTGGGAGGGACCAGGCCTGCAAGGGAGGGCAGTTGGGGGCGATAAAGCTTGCAGGGGAGGGCAGTTAGGGGTGACCAGGCCGGCAGAGGAGGGAAGTTGGGGGTGACTGAGCCTGCAGGGAAGGGCAGTTGGGGGGGACCCAGGCCTGCAGTGGAGAGCAGTTGGGGGGGACCAGGCCTGCAGGGGAGGGCAGTTAGGGGTGACCAGGCCTGCAGGGGAGGGCAGTTAGGGGTGACCAGGCCTGCAGGGGAGGGCAGTTAGGGGTGACCAGGCCTGCAGGGGCAGAAGTTAGGGGCAAACAGGCTGGCAGGGGAGCAGTTAGGCATCAATCAGGCTGGCAGCGGAATGGTTAGGGGGTGATCAGGCTGGCAGGCAGAAGCGATTAGGGGCAATCAGGAAGGCAGGCAGGCGAGCAGTTGGGAGCCAGCAGTCCTGGATTGTGAGAGGGATCCCAGATTGGAGAGGGTGCAGGCTGGGCTGAGGGACACCCCCCTCTTCCGTGCACGAATTTCATGCACTGGGCCTCTAGTAGTATATATAATATCCTATCTAATAAAAGGGTAATATGCAAATTAACCATCACTCCATCACAAACATGGAGGCGCCCATAGCCACAAGATGGCAGTGCCCAGTCCTCTCAGCCCCGCTGGAGTCTCCCAGTCCCAGGGGGGCAGCTGCTGAGAGCTGGCAGCGTGAGCAGCCTGGCAGAATGCTTGCGTCGTTGCCCCGGAGCAGATGGGCCTCTGGGCCGTGGAGAGCCTCTGGGCAGTGGGTGCGGAATGGCCAGGCCCGACAGAGAGCTACTGGTGCACGGATTCATGCGCAGGGCTACTAGTAGTAGTATAAAATTAAAACACAAAATATTTTAATATCACTATTTGCCCTTTCTCTATAATAGAAGTATGCGAGTCAACGTTTATTTTTAAATTGCCAGTGCACATCATATGTACCGGCTGGTTGGTTGGCCGGTCAGAAGTACGTACGGTCGGTCACTTAGCCTTTTATATATATATAGATAGTATCACCATTTTGCAATATACACGGCTATCAAATCATCACATTGGACACCATAAACCTATACAATATTATATGTCTAATATATCTCAATAAGGCTGGAAAAAAAGCTACAGTAGTGAAGACAGTGTGGTATTGGAGAGTGAATCCTATCTAATAAAAGAGTAATATGCAAATTGCACATCACTCCAAGACACAAGATGGCTACCTCCATGTGGTCAAAGATGGCTGCCCCCATGCGGACACAAGATGGCCGCCACAAGATGGCTTACAGGGGAGGGCAGTTGTGGGCAGTTACGGGAGACCAGGTCAGCAAGGGAGGGCAGTTGGGGGGGACCCAGGCCTGCAGGGAAAGGCAGTTGGGGGGGTACCAGGCCTGCAGGGAAGGGCAGTTGGGCGGGACCAGGCCTGAAGGGGAGGGCGGTTGTGGGCAGTTAGGGGTGACCAGGCCAGCAGAGGAGGGCAATTGGGGGTGACCAGGCTGGCAGAGGAGGGCAGTTGGGGGAGACCAGGCCAGCAAGGGAGGACAGTTGGGGGAGATCAGGCCAGCAGGGGAGGGCAGTTGGGGGGACCAGGCTTGCAGGGGAAGGAGGTTGTGGGCAGTTAGGGGTGACCAGGCCAGTAGAGGAGGGCAATTGGGGGTGACCAGGCTGGCAGAGGAGGGCAGTTGGGGGAGACCAGGCCAGCAAGGGAGGGCAGTTGGGGGAGACCAGGCCAGCAAGGGAGGGCAGCTGGGGGAACCCAGGCCTGCAGGGGAGGGCAGTTAGGGGTGACCGGGCCTGCAGGGGAGGACAGTTAGGGATGACCAGCCCGGCAGGGGAGGGCAGTTAGGGGCAATTGGGCCGGCTGTGGAGCAGTTAGGCGTCGATCAGGCTGGCAGGGGAGTGGTCAGGAGGTGATCAGGCTGGCAGGCAGAAGTGGTTAGGGGCAATCAGGCAGAGGTAGGCGAGCAGTTAGGAGCCAGAAGTCCTGGATTGTGAGAGGGATCCCAGATTGGAGAGGGTGCAGGCTGGGGTGAGGGACACTACCCCCCCCCCCCCCGCGCACGAATTTCGTGCACCGGGCCTCTAGTAGACTCATAAATCAATAGAACAGAAGAGAGCTCAGAAAGAGACAGACATATGGCTATCTGATCTTTGACAAAGGAGCAAAGGTAGTAAAATTGAGCAAGATAATGTCTATAACAAACGGTGCCAGAATAATTGGACATCCACAAGCAAAAAAAATTAATCTAGACATAGACCTTAAATATTTCATTAAAATTCACTCTAAATTGATCACAAACTTAAATGTAAAACACAAAATATAAAACTTCTAGAAAATCACATAGGAGAAAATCTAGATGACCTTGGCTATGGTGATGACTTTTTGGATATGACCTTTTGATAAAGGCAAGATCCCTGCAAAAAATAAGTGATAAGCTGGAGTTCCTTAAAATTTAAAAACTTGTTTCGCAATAGACACTGTCTAGACCAGTGGTTCTCAACCTTTCTAATGCCGTGACCCTTTAATACAGTTCCTCAGGTTGTGGTGACCCCCAACCATAAAATTATTTTCGTTGCTACTTCATAACTGTAATTTTGCTACTGTTAATGAATTGTAATGTAAATATCTGTGTTTTCTGATGGTCTTAGGTTCTACAGCAGTGGCTCTCAACCTGTGGGTCGCGACCCACAGGTTGAGAACTGCTAGCAGGGTTGCCTAAGACTGGTCTAGACAATGAGCAGACAATCACAGGCTGGAAAAAACATTTGCAAAATACATATCTACAAAGGACTATAATCTAACATATAAAGAATTATTAAAACAAATGGGTAAAACACCTGAACAGACACCTCACTAAAGAAAACATACAGATGACAAGTAAGCATCTGAAAAGATGCTCCATATCATGTCATCAGGGAAATGCAAATTAAAACAAGATACTAATACAAACCCATTAGAATGGCCAAAATCAAGAACACTATGGACAAACGCTGGCAGGAAAGCAAAATGGTACATCCATTTTTGGAAGACAGTTTTCCAGTTTCTCACAAAACCAAACATACTCTTACCATGCGGTCCAACATTTGCACTCCTTGGTTTTTACCCAAAGGAGTTGAGAACTGATATTCACATAAAAACTTGCAATAGCTTTATTCATACTGCCAAAACTTGAAAGCAACCAAGATGTCCTTCAGTAAGGAAATAGAAAAATAAACTGGCACATCTAGACAGTGGAATATTATTCAATGGTGAAATGAAATGAGCTATCAAGCCATGAAAAGATGGGAAGGAACTTAAAATGCTTATTATTAAGTGAAAGAAGCTTATGTGAAAAGGCTACATACTGTATGATTCCAAATATATGACATTCTGAGAAACTATGGAAACTAAGCAATCTGTGGTTGCCAGGGATTGAGGTTAAAGGAGGAAGGATGAATAGGCAGAGCACAGGATTTTTAGGGAAGTAAAAACACCATGTGTGATACCGTAATGATGGATATATGTCATTATACATTTGTATAAACCCACAGAATGTACAACACCGAATAAACTAATGAACTACAGGTGATTATAATGTGTCAAGGTAGGTTCATCAATTGTAACAAATGTACCACTCAGGTGATGGATTTTTGATAATGGGTGACTATGCATGTGTGGGGGGAATTCTCTGTACCCTCAATTTTGCTGAACCTAAAACTGCTCTAAAAAAATAAAGTTAAAATAAACTAAATCACATGCTTGCTTTCTTATTAGTCTGGCAGACTGTGTAAACCCAAGCCTGCCCTTCTCAGGAATAATCAGAGGAAAATTCCAAACTGCAAATCCCCTGGCTGACCATGGGGCAAAGTAAAATGCTGAATTATGATAGCAGCCTTCAAGCTGCACACACATAAACAACAGTAAAAGGTAAAAATCTAACTGGCAGTAGAGGTTTAAATATAACTTTTTATTAATAAGAGGTTTATACTCACACTAGAGGCCCGGTGCACAAAATTCGTGCACAGAGGGGGGGGCGTGTCCCTCAGCCCAGCCTGCACCCTCTACAATCTGGGATCCCTCTCACAATCCAGGGCTGCTGGCTCCCAACTGCTTGCTTGCCTGCCTTCCTGATTGCCCCTATCCGCTTCTGCCTGCCAGCCTGATCACCCCCTAACCACTCCGCTGCCAGCCTGATTGATGCCTAACTGCTCCCCAGCCAGCCTGTTTGCCCCCAACTTCCCTCCTCTGCCGGCCTGGTCACCCCTAACTGCCCTCCCCTGCAGGGTTGATTGCCTCCAACTGCCCTCCCTTGCAGGCCTGGTGCCTCCCAACTGCCCTCCCCTGCTGGCCATCTTGTGGTGACCATCTTGTGTCCACATGGGGGCAGCATCTTTGACCACATGGGGACAGCTATATTGTGTGTTGCAGTGATGGTCAATCTGCATATTACTCTTTTATTAGATAGGATAGGGGTGATCCTTGGGTTCCCAAGCCAAATGATAAAAAATAAGAGGAAAAAAGATCTGAGTAGGGACAGCTGAGACTGTACACTAGAAAGGCAACATACTTCACAGAGTTTGTTATTCAAGTCTAAATGAATAAACAATGACATCAATCTCAGGGAGGTGTGCGCAGAAAATCAGAATTTAGAATAGCTACCTGCCCTAGCCAGTTTGGCTCAACCTGTGGACTGAAGGGTCCCGGGTTCGAGTCCAGTCAAGGCCATGTACCTTGGTTTGCAGGCTTCTTCCCAGCCCAGGCCCTGGTCAGGTTACGTGCAGGAGGCAACCAATCGATGTGTTTCTCTCACATTGACATTTCTTGCTGTCTTTCCCTCTCCCTTACACTCTCTCTAAAAATCAATAGAAATATATCCTTGGGCTCTAGCTGGTTTGGCTCAGTGGATAGAAAGTTGGCCTGTGGACTAAAGGGTCCTGAGTTCGATTCTGGTCAAGGGCACATGCCTGGGTTGTGGGTTTGATCCCCAGTGGGGGGCGTGCAGGAGGCAACCAATCAATGATTGTCTCTCATCATTGATGTTTCTATCTCTCTGTCCCTCTCCCTTCCTTTCTGAAATCAATAAAAATATATTAAAAAAAATATATACCCTTGGGTGAGAATTAAAAATAATAGCTACCTGAGAAAAAAAGAATAGCTACCTTATTGCACAATGTATCATATATGCAATATATTATTTGAAATGTTCAGATTTCAACAACAAACAACGGAGACAAGCAAAAAATAGGGAAATGTATAGCAAAAACAAAAAAACAAGCAAGCAATAGAAATCTGGTCCACAAAAATTGCAAAGCAATCATCATAAATATGTTCAAAGAATTAAAGAAAACCATGTCTAATTAAAGCATGACACTATCTCTTATTTAATAGAGAATATGAATAAAAACATAGAAATGATTTAAAAAATAAAATGGAAGTTCTCTAGTTTTAAAGTACACTAAAAAAATTTAAAATTCACTAGAGGCTTAAAAGATTTCAACTGGCAAAAGAATGAGTAAACATGAAGATATATTTATAGAGATTATGATCTGAAGAACAGAGAGGAAAAAGAATGAAGAAAAATGAGGGGAGCCTGAGAAAAATGTGGGAAATCAGACACAATGGAGGCCAGAAGACAGCGGGATAACATATTCAGTGTGAGGAAAGTGAAAAACCATCATACAAGAATCTTATATCTAGCAAGACTATATTTCAAAGTTTAAGATGAAATAAAAGCACTGTCAGATTAACAAAAGATGAGAGAATTTATTGCTGGCCAACCTACCTTATAAGAAATACCAAAGGAAATTCTTCAAGAATTACCAGAGAGTAAGCTGAATTTACAAGAACAAAAAAACAAAGAGTACTGAAAGATAATTAGTAGGTATTTATAAAAGACAATATAATTGCATATTTAATTATTATTTAGTCTTTTAACTGATTTAAAAAGCAATTATATAAAATAATATGTATCACTGTATTGTTGTGCCAATAACACAGAAATGTAATATATTTGACAAGAAACACAAAGAGAAGGGGGCAGGAGCAAAGATATATTAAAGTAAGGGAATGATGCTAGATGGTATTTCAAATTCATAGGAAGAAAATGAAGAGAACCAGAAAAGGTAAATAAGAAGTTTAATACTGCTATAAATATAGTACTTGGCTCCCATTCTTCTCTCAGTCTATTTAAATGTCATATGATTATATCAAGTAATAATTATAACAATGTACTGTTGGGTTTGTAATATTTAGATGCAGTATGTAGAACAATAATAGCACAAAAAGAGGAGAAGTAGAGCTATATAGGAGCAAAGTTTTTATATCCCTGGCAAAAAATAAAACAGTATAATTAAAGATTTTTGAAGGAATTAAATATTACACTAGAAACCATTCAATGTAAAAGAAGGCAATAAAGGAGCAAAAAACAAAAACATAAAGAAAACAAAGTATAATGGATTGGATAAAGCAATCAAACAAACAAATATGATCCAACTATATGCTGTCTGCAAGAAACACACTTTAGATTCAAAGACAAAAAGGCAGAAAGTGAAAGTATGAAAAGAAAAAAGTTATACGATACAAACAGTAACTAAAATAGAGCTGGAGTAATTACACTAGTATTAGACAAAAGAGACTTTAAGACAAAAATTACTAGAGACAGAGAAGGATATCCTATATAATAAACTAGAGGCCTGGTGCACAAAATTTGTGCACGGAGGGGGGTTGTCCCTCAGCCCAGCCTATACCCTCTCCAATCTGGGACCCCACCGGGATCGGGCCTAAACGGGCAGTCAGACATCCCTCTCACAATCCAGGACTGCTGGCTCCCAACTGCTCGCCTGCCTGCCTTCCTGATTGCCCCTAACCGCTTCTGCCTGCCAGCCTGATCACCCCCTAACCACTCTGCTGCCAGCCTGTTTGCCCCCAACTTCCCTCCTCTGCCGGCCTGGTCACCCCTAACTGCCCTCTCCTGCAGGGTTGATCACCTCCAACTGCCCTCCCTTGCAGGCCTGGTCCCTCTCAACTGCCCTCCCTTGCAGGCTGGGTGCCTCCCAACTGCCCTCTCCTGCTGGCCATCTTGTGTCCACATGGGGACAGGATCTTTGACCACATGGGGGCAGCTATATTGTGTGTTGCAGTGATGGTCAATCTGCATATTACTCTTTAATTAGATAGGATAGAGGCCTGGTACAGGGGTGGGGCCAGCTGGTTTGCCCTGAAGGGTGTCCCTGATCAGGGTGGGGTTCCCTTGGGGCATGGGGCGGCCTGAGCGAGGGGCCTGTGCTGGTTTGCAGGCCAGCCACGCCCCCTGGCAACCCAAGTGGAGGCCCTGGTATCTGGAATTTATTCTCCTTCTACAATTGAAACTTTGTAGCCTGGAGTGGAGCCAAGCCTGGGGCTTCCTCCGTGGCCAGCAGCCATTTGTGTTGGGGTTATAATTGAAACTTTGTTGCCTTAAGCGGAGGCTTGGGCCCGGCCAGGGTGTGAGGAAAGCTTTGCTTCCCCTGTTGCCGGTGGCAACCCTGGCCTGCTCTCTCAAGCTCCATTCTGCCGCCATTTCTGTTTGAATTTGTTTACCTTCTATAATTGAAACTTTGTAGCTTGAGTGGAGGCTTAGGCCTGGCAAGGGCAGGCGGAAAGCTTGGCTTCCTCTGTTACCTAGGAAACCTTGCTCTCTGTGGCTGTTGCCATCTTGGTTGGGTTAATTTGCATACTCGCTCTGATTGGATGGTGGGAGTGGCTTGTGGTGTGTCGGAGGTATGGCCAATTTGCATATTTGTCTACTATTAGGTAGGAAGGGTAATATGCAAATCGATTGAACGACTGGTTGCTATGATGCGCACTGACCACCAGGGGGCAGATGCTAAACGCAGGAACTGCCCCCTGGTGGTCAATGCGCTCCCACAGGGGGAGCGCCACTCATCCACAAACTGGGTTGATGGCTGGCAAGCTCAGTGGTGGTTGCGGGAGCCTCTCCCGCCTCCGCGGCAGCACTAAGGATATCCAACTGCGGGAGCGGGCCTTAGCTGTCAGTCAGACATCCCCTGAGGGCTCCCAGACTGCTAAAGGGCACAGGCAGGGCCATCCCCCCCTCCCCCAGTGCATGAATGTCATGCACCAGGCCTCTAGTTTTATAATAAGTAACAGTCAATCCCTCAGGAAGACATAACAATTATAAACATATATACACCTAACAACAGAGCCCCAAAATACATGAAGCAAAAACTGACAACTGAAAGGAGAAACAATAATTCAATTATAACAGCTATAGACTTCAATACTCCACTTTTAGTAATGGATAGAACTAGACAAAAGATCAATGAGGAGATAGAAGATTTGAGCAACACTATAAAATCAATAAGCCAACTGGACCTATGAGACATCTATTTATAGAACAAAACTCCACTCAACAACAGCAGGAGAATACAGATTCTCTTCAAGTATACATCAAACATGCTCCAGAACAGACTATATATTGGCTCATAAACAAGCCTTGATAATTAAAGGATTAAAATCTCACAAATATGTGGACATTAAATAAAATACTCCCGAATAACCAACAGATTAAAGAAGAAATTATAAGGGCAATGAGAAAATACTTTGAGATAAATAAAAACAAAAATGCAAAATGCCAAAACTTACAAGATGCAGCTAAAGTAGTGCTCCTAGGGAAATTTATACCCATAAATGCCTGTATTAAAAAAGTTTTCAAACCACCCCACCAATACCCAACACCATTCATTCTCTATCATATTATTCTATTTCAGTCACTGAAACTCTCATTGTATGTTTATGTTATATCTCCCCTCATTGGGACATAAGCTTTCTGAAGGCAGAAACTTTGTATTGTTCACTGCCTGGCCATATTAAAGCAATAGCTATAGAACAGTACCTGACATATTAGGGGCTTAATAAATGTTTTCTGACCAACATCTTACTTAGAACTATCACTTGTATTTAGATAAGCTTTAACTGTCAATCCAAATTTGTTTATTTAGCATATTATTACTGACTCATCTTCCTATCAATTTATAAAATTTGGGATCCATTACAGAATCACTCTCTTAAATTTTCTATTTTTAAATAAAAGTTATCCCACCAACATTTTTTGAAAATAGCATGTCGTTTCTTTTAAATTATTATAAAAAATTGAAAATGCAAAAAAAATCTTCTTAAAACAAGTCAAATAAAAAATAAAACTAAAATATAATTAATATAATATACAATGGCTAAGCCAATGTTCATATATTTTTGAATTGCAGAGTAAGACATCATTCCCACTTGCTTAATATAATCTTGCAAATTCTAGGTACTGAAAGGTGTGAAACAACAACTATACAAAAGCTTGAAAGAATACTATAGTTCCTTAAAACAATCAGAGCCTAAGTTATCAATAGTAATTATATCTAGATAATAAAGTTTATTCACACAATAAACATTTTAAATTAAATGGTATCATCATAAAAGCCACTTCCCCCGCAATGTGGAACTTACACAGTCTTTTTGTCCTGTCGAAGAAGTTTAGAAGAAAATTCACTTAGTACTTCCAGGAAAGCCAGATTAGGAGGTGGATATTCTTGTCCTTTCTGATTTTGGTATTTAAAGGCAAATTCTATGCCATCCCTAAAGTAAAAGAAAATATCATCTAGTTTTTCCAGATAGCTAATGTAATTCTCTCAATGGGCTAGAGTTTTAAAAATAGTTGGGAAGGCAGCAAAATCATCACTAAAGATAGTAAAATCTCATAAATTCAATGATAAAATGTTACCCATGTGAGATATTTGCATAATATTAATTTATTTTTATTTTTTACAGTAAAAAACTGTAAGTTGTGGAAAGCAATTAAAAAATTAAAAGCACCCTAGCCAGTTTTGCTCAGTGGATACAGCTTCGGCCTGCAGACTGAAGGGTCCCAGGTTGGATTCAGGTCAAGGGCACATGCCCAGTTGTAGGCTCGATCCCCAGTAGGGGCATGCAGGAGGCAGCCGATCAATGATTCTCTCTCATCATTGATGTTTCTATCTTTATCTCCCTCTCTCTTCCTCTCTGAAATCAATAAAAATATATTTTAAAAAAATTAAAAAGCTACAATGTTAATTCCTATGTGTATTTTTAGGGGTAACAGAATAATACCATGGAAAGATAGATAGTCAGAAAATTTATTAGAGTCGGTTGTGGTACCAGGCAGCTCTGAGTTTTTGCAAAGTAAAGTTTTGTCATTCAGTTTTTAGTTATGAATTAGGCTGACCAAATCAGTACTGCACAGTTTTTAAACCCATGTTCCCACAACATTTTCTCACTGGTAGACCAGATAAGAATATTTTGTTAAACTTTACTTTCTATACTTCATAAGATGAAAAATGGGCAGTTTTAGTTTTTTTCCAAATTAAAAATGGTCTCCTCGTTGAGAATGATACTAGACAATCTCTAAAGTTTTTATAACTTAAAAAACTTGTTCATTTGTCACTTTAAAAATGGGTCAAATAACAGTTATCTTAGTTAAATTCCAGTAAACCAGAATCTGTATAATAGAATGTTACAGATTATTTAGCTTACTCACTTGTGAAGTGTGGCAACTGCTTCTCGTGTCTTGATTTGGTCTAGTCCAAATGTAAGGGCAAAGCGACGTGCCAATTCTTTAATGCCACTGACATGGGCAGATGTCCTATCTAGATTGGGACCTTGCTCTTGAACAAGTTCATTAAACAACTGGTAGAAAGAAAAGAAGAAACTACAGTTAAAAAATATTTATTTATTGTATTTATTGTTAGAATAGGTAATATAATTTAAAAATATTTCAGAGGCATATGGTAAAATATTTAAGTATAGTCTGTTCTCCTTTTCTAAGTAATCTACTATTATTAGTTTCTTAAGATCATTTTCATGTTATGTGATTAAATGAAACAGGAATTTATTTCTTTTGAACAAAAGAGTGCATTCAGGGTTGGGAAAATGAAATGTTTGTCTACACTACATATTCATAAACATCTATATGTTCTTTTTGTTGTCATTTTCACAGGAATTGCAATGTATAAAATAAAGGGTTGAGGACTTCGTTTTTTCACTTATATATCTTAGACAAGAACATTGTGCAAAAGACCATTTGTATATATGGGGCCATTATTTTCCCCACCCAATAACAAAATATACAAAAAAGTTCTTAAGCGGGTGGAGGGCTTTTATAAATTATATATACATTACATACATGTGTCAAAATAACAACAAAAACAAAACCTCAGAGTACTAAAGACCTCACTCCCTTTTACCTACAAAGCAGTTTTGCTCTTGTGCTTATTGACTCTTCCCTCCTGCATCAACTATTCCCTCTCCTAGATGCATGCCCTCACTTCTTAACTTTAAAGTTTACATTTAAAATAATACAGCCCTGGCCAGTGTGGCTCTATGGGTTGGAGTGAGGATAAAAGTAAATAAATAAAATAAATACAAAGAATATATTTCATTGTATAAAATTCAAAGAACATCAAAGTAAAAATTTTACTCCCTCCCCTTTTTCCCACTAAATATCATTCTTCTCTCCAAATGTAATCAATGTTCAAGTTCAGAAGTTTTCTAGGCCAGTTTAGAAATATTGATATATTTCATATACAAAGTTTTTATTTTTACATAAATGGCATCATAGTACATATTTTGTCCTAAAACTTGCTATTTTTCATTTAATGTTTTGTCTTAAAAATCTTTTAGTTACTTGAGATAATCAGTTTATTTAACCATCCCTCTGTTGATGGACACTAAGACTATTTCCAATTTTTCAATATTACAGAAACTGCTGCAATGAAGCGTCTCTAACATATATATTTTGTGCACACTTGCATGTAACTATGTAGATACCTAATAACAAAACATTGGTTTTAAAAATATACATCTTGAATTTTGAAATATACTGTAAAATTATATTACAATTAGACAAAAGCAATTTCTTCCATAAGGGATCTTTTTTTCCTCATCTTTTTCAATTATAGGTATTATTAATCATTTCAATTCATGCCAATCTGGTCAGCTGTGATAAATATCTCCCTGTTTTACTTTATATTTCATTAATGATTAATGAAGTAATGCCTCTTTTCATATGTTTAACTGGTTTTTAAGATTTCTTCTTCTGAAAAGTGGCTTTTCATATCCCTTGCTCACAATCCTAGGGGGTGTATTTATCTTTCTTACTGATTGTAATGTATGATTAAAAATACTTGCGCTCAATCTCATTTGTTTATCAACTTTGTTCATAGTACTGGTTGATGATTAATCTATTTAAATTTATACATATCATCAATTTTTTACTTTGTGGCTTCTTTCTTCAGTAAGGACTTCTCCACTCAAGGATATAAAAATATCCTCTTTCATTTTCTTAAAAACTTTTAATTTTTAACATTTATATAATAATCCAACTAGAAGTTATTTTGGGTATGTATTAGGTAGGGCTATAAATAACTATTTTTCCAAAGATATATTCAATTGATCCATCATCATTTAATGAACAGGCCCAATCCTTTCCCCACTGATTTGAAATGAGACCTTTATATCACAGACTAAATATATACACACATACCTATGCCTCTCCCCCCAATCTCTATACTAATTTACTAGGCAATTATTAGGAATCTTATTTATACAATATATGTGACATATTTCTTTTTAATTATTACTTTTTAAATATCATTATTTGGCATTTTATCTGGTCTAACAGATCACCTTATGATTTCATCTATTTGAAATATGAATTTTTGGATTATCTTCCAAAAGAAAAGATATGTAATACATATCTTTGTACCAGAAAATATCCATAGTAATATTCTAATATAATGACTTAATTTAAATGAGATAAGATACCTAGCACATACTAAACGCAAGGAAGTGCTCAATATATTAATTCCACTTCTTATCTCTTTCCTTTCAAATTTCTTACCTGCTGTAAACTGAGAATGAGGGTCTTGGCACACTGAATTTTATCAATCTGCCTGGTTTTACTCAGTGTTTCCTTAATAATATCACCATAGTCATTGTAATACTGTGAAGAAAAGAAAGAAATCATAGCTTTAAAATTATTGAAATTTCAAGAATGGGTTGGTGAAAAAAATAGGTAAGTACAGAGGTATTTTATTTATCGTAAACACAATGAGAATTTAAACATTTTGTCTAAAGTTAAAGGAATACACATTTGATATTTATGATTGTGAAATCCTACTCCTAATAAAACTAAAAAGCTGACAATTCCAAGAGAAGAGGAAGTCATATAGGGTAAACAGAATTCCTCATTCTTTATAACATAGACTCAAAAGACACTATTTAAAAGGTGACAAATCAAGAAATAGACTTCGGTAGAAACTTCCTTAAGAACTAAAATGAAAACAGTTAAAATTACTTACCTCTGGGAAGTGGGCCTAAATAAGGGGGAAAGGTAGAGTAGGTAACAAACTTAACTTTTTAAAAATATATATATTTTATTGACTTTTTTTACGGAGAGAAAGGGAGAAGGATAGAGAGTTAGAAACATCGATGAGAGAGAAACATCGATCAGCTGCCTCCTGCACACTCCCTACTGGGGATGTGCCCGCAACCAAGGTACATGCCCTTAACCAGAATCGAACCTGGGACCCTTGAGTCCGCAGGCCGATGCTCTATCTACTGAGCCAAACCGGTTAGGGCCAAACTTAACTTTTCATTTAATACTCTGTGTACTATCTTATTTACCCCCCTAACATGTCTATATTTTACTATTATAATATAAACAGTAAAAAAATTGACTGAGGAAAAACATTTGATTTTCAACAATGACTGAGAAAAATTTAATTTCTTTATAATTCAGTTTTTTTTATATAGAATGTAAAAAAATTTTCCTTGTAGTAAAAAATTAGGAAAAGTTTTATTTGAAACCATTAAATCTGAATTTTATTTCCAAGCTAAAACTTAAACCCTAAACCTATGTGAAGAAGTGAATATATTCGCCTACCAAATGAATTTTCATAATCTTCAAAAAGGAGGGTATGCTTCCACAATATCAGGTGCAAAGGAAAAATAATTCAAAAGAATAATCCTCTAAGTGCAATTAAAAACGATCTCAATGTAGGAGAAAAAAGAGAAAGATATATTGAAATCTGGTTCAACAAACAGATCGATAATAAATTCAGATTTTTAATGACCACAGAGAAGAGTGGGGCAAAACGCCACATAACCATGGATACAGAACAAAGTGTTATTAACAAATAGCTATTAGAATATTCACAAAAAGATTAAAGCATATAATGATCAGAGGCGTGCAAAAGTTTGGGAAAAGACTCACTTCTTGACACCAATGCAATATTGTTAAGGACTCACAAGGAACAACCATGGTAAGCTCATATTCATTCATCCAAACCCTGCCTAGACATTAGTTTAGGAAGCCTTCTCTGATTCCTCTCACATAAGTCTGTCTCTATATCCTATGCTTGCTTTAAAATTTGTACATCTGTCACTACAATAATTATGCTGAGGCTTTATGGAAGGAGCTATCTTGCAACTAAACAAACCTAAAATGAAATCCCAATTTTTGCTACTTTAATAGTTGTGTGATCTTGGAAAGCTACTCAACCCACGCCTTAACTTCCTTATTTGTAAATAATTTGATTTTCTACCTCGTAGGGTTATTGTAATCAACAAAAATAATGTAAAAGCCTCAGAACAGTGTCTCAAATATAAATGGCACACACACAAAAAAAACATAGGCAACCAAAAAACAAAACCCCAAGCAAAAAACAAACCAACCAAACAAAAACATAGGCGACTTTATGTTTACATTTTAGTTTCTCTATTAATCTACTAGAGGCCCGATGCACGAAATTTGTGCAAGAGTAGGCCTTCCTTCCCCTGGTTGCTGGCACCGGCTTCCCTCTGGTACCCAAGCCCTGGGCTTCCCTCTGGCCGCTGCAGGCTCCCGGGACCTGAGCTTCCTTCTGGCCACTGCAGGCACCCGGGATCCGGGATCCGGGCTTCCCTCGCAGTCCCAGCTTCATCCAGAAGGATGTCGGGTCTAATTAGCATATTAAGCTTTTATTATTATAGACTAGAGGCCCAGTGCATGATTGAATCATGCACGTGTAGGGTCCCCTACACGCTTTCGCTTTCGATCGCGGGGGAGCTGGGTGCCTGTCCGCTGGTGCACCCGCTTTTGATGGTCCGCAGCGGGATGTGAGCTCGCTGCCCCAGAGGCCCCTTCTGTTCCGCAGCACAGCCATGGCGCAGCCGCTGAGCTCACGCAGCCGCTGGCTACGCGAGCTCAGCGTCCCACTGGCCCAGCATTATTGGGTCAAACTTGTCACTTTCTTTTTTCAAAATTTAATTTGTTGATTTTTTACAGAGAGAGAGGAAAGGGGAGGAAGAAAAAGAGAGAGAAAGGGGAATTGAGGGAGGGAGGGAGGGAGGGAAGGAGGGAGAGAGGAACATCGATTTGTTGTTCCACTTTATTATGCATTCATTGGTTGATTCTTGTATGGGGAATTGAACCTTCAACCTTGGCGTAGGATGACACTCTTAACCTTTTGCACTCGGATGTTGAGTGTGACTCGACACGGTTAGCATTAGAATAAAGGAATTGAGAAAAAAGCAAGCGAGTGCAAACCACCACAGGCCCCTCGCTCAGGCCGCCCCATGCCCCAGGGGAACCCCACCCTGATCAGGGACACCCTTCAGGGCAAACCAGCTGGCCCCCATACCTGTACCAGGCCTCTATCCTATCTAATAAAAGAGTAATATGCAGATTGACCATCACTGCAACACACAATATAGCTGCCCCCATGTGGTCAAAGATCCTGCCCCCATGTGGACACAAGATGGCCAGCAGGAGAGGGCAGTTGGGAGGCACCCGGCCTGCAAGGGAGGGCAGTTGAGAGGGACCAGGCCTGCAAGGGAGGGCAGTTGGAGGTGATCAACCCTGCAGGAGAGGGCAGTTAGGGGTGACCAGGCCGGCAGAGGAGGGAAGTTGGGGGCAAACAGGCTGGCAGGTAGAAGCGGTTAGGGGTAATCAGGAAGGCAGGCAGGCAAGCAGTTGGGAGCCAGCAGTCCTGGATTGTGAGAGGGATGTCCGACTGCCCGTTTAGGCCCGATCCCACCGTCGGACATCCCTCGAGGGGTCCCAGATTGGAGAGGGTACAGGCTGGGCTGAGGGACAACCCCCCTCCATGCACGAATTTCGTGCACCGGACCTCTAGTCTATGTATAAAATTACTTGCATTTTCCCTAAACAATTCATATTACTCTGTGATGTTCATGAAGTTCAATCAGTCTACAAGTCCTCCCACTACTTCTTTGCTTGACTAATTTATGTTTAACTGTCTCAGACGTAGTTCAAAAGTCACTTTTCAGCAGTTTTCATTAACCCTCATATTTTACTCTTTTTTTAAAATATATTTTTTATGATTTCAGAGAGGAAGGGAGAGGAAGCAAGTGATAAAAACATCTATGATGAGAGAGAATCATTATCAGCTGCCTACTACACAACCCCTACTGGGAATCCAGCCCACAACTTGGACATGTGCACTGACCAGCAATCAAACCATGACCTCCTGGTCATAGGTTGACACCCAACCACTGAGCAATACCGGCCAGGTAATGCTCACATTTCTTAAGAGTTGGGTATCTGTTTTAAGGACGCCCTACATATACTTCTGTATAATGCAATTATTTAATTACTTGACTCTATCCAGCTTTAGAGTGGAATTAAAGCAGAGATTAAAAAAATCTTCGTAACTTTATTTTATTTATTTATTTATTTTTAAATATATTTTATTGATTTTTCACAGAGAGAAAGGGAGAGGGATAGAGAGCTAGAAACATTGATGAGAGAGATACATCGACCAGCTGCCTCCTGCACACCCCCCACCGGGGATGTGCCCGCAACCAATGTACATGCCCTTGACCGGAATCGAACCTGGGACCCTTCAGTCCGCAGACCGACGCTCTATCCACTGAGCCAAACCGGTTTCGGCAAATCTTCGTAACTTTAGCTTTGGCAAGCAACATGGTACACAGTTGTCATACTTATAAAAATATCTGAAGAGATGTCATAAGGAAGAGACATTAGCTTTTTGCCATGTTGGACAAGAGAATATAAAGCCACCCTCCTGGCTGGGTAGCAAAGTTGGTTAGAGCATCGTCCCAATATAGCAAGCTTTGGGGTTTGATCCCCAGTCAGAGCACATACAAGGATCAACCAATGAAAGCATGACTAAGTGGAACAACAGACTGATGCTTCTCTCTGTCTCTCTCCCTCCCTCTCTTTCTCTCTACCCCCCCCCCCCAAAATAAATAAAATCTAAATATATGAAAGCTTAAGTAACCGAAAGACTGAATGACTGGTCGCTATGTGCACACTGACCAACAGGGGGCAGATGCTTAATGCAGGAGCCACCCTCTGGTGGTCAGTGCGCTCCCAACCTCCTGTGGTCCCTCCCCGTGGCTGGCTGGCCCCAATCAGCCCCAATTGGCAGCCAAACCGAGGGACGCCACCCATGCACAAATTTGTGTACTGGGCCTCTAGTCCTATATAATAAAAGGCAAATATGCAAATAGACTGAATGGCAGATCAACTGGTCGCTATGACGCACACTGACCACCAGGGGGCAGACGCTCAATGTAGGAGCTGTCCCCTGGGAGTCAGTGTGCTCCCACAGGGGGAGTGCCGCTCAACCAGAAGCTGGGCTCATGCTGGCAAGCGCAACAGCGGGAGCCTCTCCCGCCTCTGCAGCAGTTGGACATCCTCTGAGGGCTCCCAGACTGTGAGAGGGCGCAGGTCGGGCTGAGAGACACCCCCTCGAGTGCACAAATTTTGTGCACCGGGCCTCTAGTAATAAATAAAAATAATAAAAAGAGAATACATGGCCTTGGTGGCTCTCTATGGAGCATGCCTGCACCATTTCCCACCCCCATCCTCCAGGTGTGTTTTCCTTGCTTCTCTTTTTCTCCTAACTTCCAAGTGCCCTTTTTTTTGCCTCTGTAACTTGTTTCCTGAGCCCATTTTTTTTCTACAGCTCACTTCTTCTACTTCTGTGGCTTTCTAAATAAACTTTTTATTTACAAAAAGAAAAAAAGAGAATATATGGCCTCATGAAAATAACGCATTCTTTCATATAATTGTGAAGAACTCCTACTTTACAGAATTGATATAATGGTATAGATAAAAAGTTTATACTTATATAAGAGACAAACTTTAAACATATAAGAAATCATCAATTATATATACATAAAAGCTGTGAATTTTGGCTTCTGTTACCATCCTTTCTTTCATTTTTAATTACAAACTTCTCTGCCAATTAGATGCAAAAAGAAAAAAGAATACAAAAATATACCTTCATGTAGTGTTTAAAGATGTCTGCAGCTGCATGCATGTCAACAATATCATAAATGATAAGTTTGCTGAAGGCAGCAAGTAGATTCCTTCTTTTATGTAAGGCCTCAATTTTATTTGCTTCATCTTCTTCATCACCCTCTAACCACAGAAAATAAATTATGAACTTTATCCAAGGTAAAACAATGTAGAAAATCTATATAATAAAAAACCAGCTTATATTATACCTTTACAAAAAGGTACAATTCAGTTTTAGATGGGATGAAATAATGTTATACTAATTATTTGAGGGTGCTATATTTAGTTAGACATTTATCATATATTTGTTAGGCACTGAGGTTCCTATCTTCTAGGAGACTGTCAGAGCAAAGACTAAGAAAACTACATGTAAAAATATTATTTTTTCTGGTATTTTCATCATAATACTGTTGTCTGTTCACTTTAAAATGCGGTCTTATTTCAATATTCCTTATTTGCTAATGTATTTACACAGAGAAGAAATTTTTAAGTCACAGAAAAAAAGTTTTCTTTTAGAAAAATACATGGGGAATAATGGCAGTATATGGGGGAGTTAGTTTTCAATGCTTGTCCTAAACATGGTCTACAGTATCAGCTGAGAAATAAAATTTATCTTGCAAACCATATTATACACATATACATTAAAAAAAATAAAGCCCTATCAAATGCTTTTAGAACAAGTAGTGTTTCTTCCTTATTATTTATTTATTTATTTATATACTCAGGCCCTATTGGCTAGTCTATTTCTAATCCTAGGAAAACTTTCTCTCCTGGCTCAGATGATAACATTTACCACATTTTTTTTGTTTCAGGTTCTGTACTGATCCTCTCATGTCTTAATCTGCCCTTATTTGGAGACAATGTTCATTCTTCCCATCTTTAGATTCATAAATAAAACAAAGAACCCCAAAAATAACCCCCAAAACTTCTCAACTTCTTTCTCTTTCTACTAATTGGTCCAGCTGTGAAGCATCAATGCTTGGAGAAGCTGGAAATCTTTTTGCTTAAAACAAGTAGCAGGTAAATTTTATCTTTCGAGATTAATGTGGACTCTAAATAAAGACACTTTGTTTCACAGTTTAGTATATTCTAAAATGTTTTGTTAAAGAACATTCTAATAGCACCAAAATAGATCTGTGGATCAGATGTGCCATAGATCTTATTTTAGAGAACTTAAATTATCTTTTTCACAAATAACCTATATAATTTATTTACGACTGTTTACATTCCATCTAATTTTGCTAATTATTCTGCAGGCTCAGCACAGTTTTGACTAGTGAGGTTCGCTAAGTCTTTCAAAACTTAATATATTTTGTTAATTTAAGTACTATGAGAAAGGAACTGATGTTTTCCCCTTCAGAAAAACCGTGAAACAAAATCTATCCCACATATACATTATGCACATGTGAAGTGAAAATGTATAGAATTATTCATTAGAGTAAAGGAAGGAGACTTCACTATGCATTTTTATTCATTTTGGTTTCTGAATTACACAAATGTATTATTTTTTTAAAAAAAAGAGAAATTCTAATATTTTTAAAAATTGAATTTTTTTTCTCATATCTTTCAGGGCTGGTAAAACAAGATAAATAGTGACAAGATGATAGCTACAAATACCCATGCTTTGGTTCTCCTCATCTTGGTCAATGAAAACGTGATCCATCACAAAACTGAGGAGTTCAGACTGAAGTCCAGTATCTGGATTAAATACCAAAGGCTGAAGGCCCTCTCTGCCACCTGTCATTAATTGGTGGCTAAAAATCATCAAAAGATCACAGAGTAACATGAAAGCCTGAAATGCAAAGGAAATTCATTAGTAAAATATTGCTACAATGACAAATCAATGTTAATAAAAATATACTAAATTAAATATAGTTCAATAATAGTATCATAATAGAAACTTTGGGTATTTAAATTCCAACTACTTAGTTTTAAGTTTCTAAACTTAATAAAACTAAACACTAGTCATATTTAAGATTCCTCCTTCCCCAAATATAATCTATTTCTTTTATTTGGTTATATAACTCAAATACTGATTAAGAGATTTTTGACTTAAATGTAAAGATACAATGAGTTGAACTCAACTCTGGAAATACAAAATTGATACAATAAATTACGACAGTGGTTAGAAATCAATCATACACTGCTTAATCAAATAATAAGTATAAATCTTAAGACCAAGTATAATTTCATTAATTACAATGCAGTACTATAAACCTGTAAGCTACTATTTTTCCCCTCACATTTTTTAATTAAAAAAAATTTTAATGTTGGCATTATTGCAGGAGTCCTCCACATCCTTGCCTACCTCCACCCCCCCTGCCTACCCTTTCCTGAACTTCACCAAATTATTGTCCATGTCCATGGAGTATGCACATATGTTCTTCTAAAAATCTAATGTAGACCTGGTGGTGTTGCTAAGTGGTTAGAGCATCAGCCTGTGCACAGAAGAGTCATGGGTTTGATTCCCCGGACAAAGGCACGTACCTCGTACCTCGGTTGTGGGTTTTGCTTCTCCCTTCACACCCCGCCCCCCTGCATTAGGATGCATGCCAGAGGCAATCAGTGGATGTGTCTCTCTCATATTGATGTTTCTCTTCCTCTCTCTTTCTTCCCCTCCCTCCCTTCCTTCCACTCTCTGAAAAGCAATGGGAAAAATATCCTCAGGTGAGGATTTAAAAAACAAAATCTAATGTAAAAAAAAAACCTCTAATATTAGGTAAAATTAAATTCAAGACCATTCACATAAAAACCAGTATCTAAAGTTTCACAACAAATTTAATCATTTAAGGTAAGGGTAGGAAAGTACAAGGCCCAGGAAATCATTTGGTCTGGCCCTGCCAAGGCATTAGGGGTGAGTTAATTAAATGTTTGACCAAATATTACAGGCTAATTTTTAAGTTGATAATTTTGTATGGCCAATGAATGATGTTATAAATATCCAAATGGCCTTTGGCAGAAAAAAGGTTCTTCACCCCTGATTAAAGGGAACTTTCAATGCATTTCCCCAAGGAGAAATTATTATAGTTATGTTGCCAAATTTGCCCTATTTAATGGGTGGTATGAAATAAAACTGTCATCAGTTTATTGTAACTGAAAGGTTTTGCTGGTATCTGAGGGCTCTGATATTTCAAAAGCAATCTATTCAGCCCCCTCCAAAATTGATTTCTATGGGAAAATACAACTTTGGCACGTATTTGGAGATTGTCATATACTTTGCTAGAAACCTCCAGCAAGACTCATGCAATTCATGCTCTGACTACACAACCATGAAATACATGAGCCTATTTAGAAAAAGCCACTTGAAAAGGGGAGCATAAAAAGAATCCAGACCTTTTGTTTTTTAACCAAGGCCATAGTTTTGAATATCACCAAATAGTGATGATACAAAAAACACTGAATTTTTTGGTTTAAATGTCCAGAGCTAGGTAATTTTAGACAGTACTGGTGGCAATCAGAGATTTCGAGAACAAGGTTTAGGGTAGATCATCTCTGTTCCCATTTTAAGTTAGATGCTGATAACCCAATAAAGAAAACCCACGATAACCTATTTATAAAATACATAGCAAAGGATAAGTACTACTGTACACTTTAACTAGACTAATTAGACTTTATTTCTAGCTCAACAACATAATAAAAACAGTATGGAAAAGGTACATTCTGTTTCATATTAAAGTACTTCCTAATAGAAAAACAGTAAAATAGCTGACAAAAATCAATCCATGGAAATGGTATTGCCTTGGGCTCTACTTTGACGCTCTTTGGACTGCACCCCTTCCCAATAATGAGGAGTATGGTGGGCCAATAGCATATGCCTACCTGCATCTCTACTTCTATACCACCCTCCAGGTACAAGGACTCAGGGATTTCTTTCTTTAAATCCTCATCCAAAGATATTTTTCCACTGATTTTTAGAGAGAGTGGAAGAGAGAGGAAAAAACAGAGAGAAATATTGATGTGAGAGAAACACATCAATTGGTTGCCTCTTGCATGTGCCCCGAACAGGGTCCGGGCCAAGGAGGAGCCTGCAACTGAGGTACCTGCCTTGACCAGAATTGAACCCAGGACCCTTCAGTCCACAGGCCGATACTCTATCTACTGAGCCAAACCGGCTAGGATGACTCAGGGATTCATTGCCTTAACAAATCTGACTCTGCTACCAGAGCCTGCACAGGATTCTTCTGCAGGCTCACTGCATTGCATCCCCAGTGCCCATACTCCTAGGTCCCAGGGTGGTCAAGAAGCAGCTATTTGAGGGGGTGATGCTGATAAAGTTTGGACATGTGAGCTAAGTGTTCACATGCATGTATGAGAAGTTCTTTCTAGTGCGGGAAAAAGCTGAAGGTGAGATGAGAAAAGGGAGGTTCATAGGCCAGCCCTCCCATGTTCTGGCATAGAATTCTTAGGAGTCAAGAATTCTAATTTGCACCCAGCCTTCTCGGTCAGCATACTTATCAAGGTAAAAAAGACATGTAACAGGTTTGTTAGATTGCTTTATAACTTAAATATTTATACATCTATAATCTTGTCCTAGGTCTCATTAATGTTAGGGAAAAACAGGCATGCTAAGAACTGCAATAAAAAATTACATCTTCTTACATGGTCTGTAATGCATTTGAGTTACTTTTATTGAGAGCTTTTAATAATTTCTTACCTGTTCCTTCACTGGAGTATTAACATTAGATAGGCACTGTTGGCAAACGGCCAAAAAGGATTTCACGGTTTTCCTCAATACCAACAAATCCTCCTGTAAGACACATTCAAATTTGCAAGCATGAATTACAGTATCCTAGAAAATGGATCCAAAGGAAATAATACATAGCAAAGAGCCAAACTGGCTTAATGTCAAAGAAAGTCATAAAACCAAATTTATTGTTGGGAACCAAACCATATAGTTATTTCCTAGTATAGCAATCGCCAACCGGTGGGCTGCGGACCACTGGTGGTCCGTGAGGTCCGAAAGGTTGGCGACAGCTGTCCTAGTTATCCTAATAAAAAGGGGCAACAAAACTGTTAAACCCAAACACTCAGTTCTATTTAGCTATGGAATGCTCAGTATGATTTTCTCCAATAAATTTTCCTTTATAAATATGGTTCACTTAAGCCAGTGGTCGGCAAACTCATTAGCCAACAGAGCCACAGTTTGCCGACCACTGACTTAAGCTGATATTAAAATTGTTAGTCATTCCCATAAACATATTAGCTGTAAGGCGAGGGAGCACAGCAGCACACTAAAAAAATCAATTAAACAACAAATGTGTACCGAGTTTCTCTTATATTCTCAGCATTCTGCAAAATGTTAAGGGAAGACAGATAACTTTAAGACAGTGCCCATGTCCTCAGAGTTAACATCCTAGCAGAGAGTAAGTGTTTAAAATTTTTTTTATTAACTCTAACTGTAGTAGAGAGAGATGAGCTAGAAGGACCTTCACAGGGGGATGGGCTTTAATCTAAGGTTGGGTGGGTGAACAAGATTTAATTAGATGGCCATATAATATTTGATAGCAAACATTTGAAAAATATAAATGGAAATTTAAATTTATTAAGTACCTATAATGTGTCAGACACTGGATTGAGGGCTTACTGCTACATAATTTCATATATCGATTAGAAGTAGTACTCATTATTAGCAAGGGTTTGAAACCAGGACTGTCTCAGATCAGAGCTCATATTCTTCTCACTTAGTAATGAGCAAAATGCATGCAGATAATTCAGATAATTTCCACAAAATCACTTCATGGAAATGGTATTGCCCTCGGCTCTACTTTGACCCTCTTTGGACTGCACCTCTTCCCATGAATGAGGAGTCTGCTGGACCAATGGCATATGCCCACTGTGTCGATATTTAAAATGGTGATGAAGATAATTAAGTGAAAAAGACAGATATAGAAATTACTTTTAAAAAGTACTCCATTAAACTAAAATTCTTTTAGCCTTTTGTACCAATGACAGTACTCAATGCTTTGTTGGACCTTTACATCCTAAATAATGATACTTATATACATGTTTCCTTTTGCTAACATGAGTGCAGTATTTGGAAGGAGTAAGCTCACCTTGTGCAGAGTACTTAAAAAACTCACTGACTTGCAAACCTTTAATGTTTCTTATAGACGAACATCCAATAATCAACCTAAACAGTACTTTACCTTCTTTAATTTCAAAGATAATACAATACATTAAGGGAAATTTATAATGCACAAGGGAACAGGCAGCTGAATTAGAATATGAGGAGTGCTATGTTGTAAACCCAGAGTCAAAAGTAGTCACTGAAGAGTTCCCAAAGAAGATAACATACAAGCTGAATTTTGAACAACTACTAAAAATTATCTAGCTATAGAAAAAGATCTTCCAGAGAGCACAGGATGTTCAGAAGCCTGGAGGTGCTTCTGAGAGACTGTTATTTATTGTAGCCGGGGCTTAAATAGGCAGTTGAGTGGCAAGAGAGAAAGCCAAAGAGAAAAACAGGATCCTTTTTCATTTAAATGAAAGGCCATTAAAAATGCCATGTTAAATAATTTGGATATTAGTCTCATGGCAATGAAGAGCTACTGAAGGATTTTTATGAGTGCTAAAATTTTGTGTAAAAAAATCATATTATAACCAGAACAGGAGAATAATGTGGAACACAGAGACTAGTTAATAGTAGATACAATCTTCTGTTGAGGGCTTATGTACCTAGTACTGGGCCATAAATTTAAACCTCACAGTCACTCTATGAATTAAGTGGTAATACTACTATTTTGCAAATGAGAAAACTGAAGTTAAACCCAAACCATTTTAAGTGATAGAGTAAGAGTTGAAACCTAGGATTACTCTGACACTAAAGTCCATGTTATTAATCATTATTCTGTATTTCCTTACATATTAACAAAGGCCATAGGAATAATCTAGAATGAGGGCCTAGAAGTAAAATGTTGGCAGTAAAGATGTGAATAGCGTAGATGAAAAAAGGTGTTCTATGGAAAGTGACCTCACAGGGTGAACCAAAAAACTCCTAATTGGTCAGGTCATGGTGGGTAGGCATGCCCTTGGCATATAATTTCTTTAGTAAAGGTTAATCTTTGCTTCAAACAAGCCATTGTTTCTGTGCATCTAGGTTAACACACCTTTGAAATGCCTCTTTTCAGACTTCTCCTTCTAATATACGACCACACTTTCAGATCCCTTTTAAAGTGTGACTGAAATAGAGTATGTGGCGATATGGCCATAACCCAGTAAGGGCTGCAAGAACTATCACGGAGATAGTAAGATCTTAGGTTCCCTCCCTAATTTCAAATGCATAAAAGAAATAGCAAAACTGTTATTCTTTAAAGCACTTGAGATCTTGCTTTCCAGCAACTGTTGTCAGTTTTGACTCAAACTCCTATAAAAATTCTCTACGCCCTAGCTGGTTTGGCTCAGTGGATAGAGCATTGGCCTGAGGACTGAAGGGTCCTGATTTCGATTCCAGTCAAGGGCACATGCCTGTGTTTCAGGCTCGATCCCCAGTGTGGAGTGTGCAGGAAGCAGCCAATCAATGATTCTCCATCATTGATGTTTCTATCTCTCTGTCTCTCCCTCTTCCCCTCTGAAATCAACAAAGTTATATTTAAAAAAAAATTCTTGCCGAAACCGGTTTGGTTCAGTGGATAGAGCGTCGGCCTGCGGACTGAAAGGTCCCAGGTTCGATTCCGATCAAGGGCATGTACCTTGGTTGCGGGCACATCCCCAGTAGGGGTTGTGCAAGAGGCAGCTGATCGATATTTCTCTATCATCAATGTTTCTAACTCTCTATCCCTCTCTCTTCCTCTCTGTGAAAAAATCAATAAAATATATTAAAATAATAATAATAATAAAAAAATTCTCTACAAGTTTAGATGTTTCTTATGTCAACATGTTATTAAACTTTAATTTGTTTTTCTCCTGCAAAACTGTCCCATGTCAATTTGATTATTAGACCAGTCAGAAGAATCTTGAAGGGTAGAGGATGATTTTTCCTCCTCAACACTACTAACTGGCTATGTGACCTTAAAGAAATTACTTTGTATCTCAGAATTACAGATTTTTAAAATCTATACACAAGAAGGTTGATATATGTATAATCTGAGATTATATGATATTCTGTGATTCTGCTGAATTAACTCCTAGGTAATCAAATGAGACAAATTAAGTGCTAACTGGTAAACTTCCTAGTATTCAAAGGATGAATGTTCACTGTTCCATTTCTAGTACCTAGAATAGTGCTTGGTACATGGCAGGGGTTTGTATTTACTGAATGAAATGTAAGTACACAGATGATACCACAGCCCTACGAACAAATATGTAATGTGTTCTTCTTTTTAGATTGTGTAGATAAAAAAAGGGCTCTCCAATAAATCTGATTGCAACTAACCTCACAAGGTGATCTGATCATAAATTCCTAACTGCAGATCTTGGTAGGTATAAAAAAGCCCTGTATATTGTTCTTGTGCACCTAGGCTAACACACCTTTGAAATGCCAGAGTAACCCTCTTTTGAGACCCCCAAAGTGTAACCATCCTCAAGGGAGTACATAATTTTGTTAACTATCCTATAACCCAATCATAGAGATTCCACCCCCTTGCCCCCAGTTTTGCTTTATCCCACCTTTATGTAGTCTTTCTTCAATTCCCACCTTGATTACAAATGTGTAAACAGAACCACAAAGCCATAGTCCCCAGGTGCATTTAAAATTGTGTTTCCTGATGTGTCCTTGGTTTACACTCATAAAAATTCTCTACAGGGCCGTAGCTGGTTTGGTTTAGTGGAGAGAGCATTGGCCTGCGGACTGAACGGTCCCGGTTTGATTTTAGTCAAGGGCACATGCCAGGGTTGCAGGCTCAATCCCCAGTAGGGGGCATGCAGGAGGCAGCCGATTAATGATTCTCTCTCATCACTGATGTTTCTATCTCTCTCCCCCTCTCCCTTCCTCTCTGAAATCAATAAAAATGTATTTTAAAAAATTCTCTACAGGTTTGGGCCTTCTTACAAGGACAATTCCATTGAGAGAAACACAAATACCAATAGGTTTAGGTAAATATGTACAGATACTGAATATTTAACAGTTAGCTAATCTCATATGGTAAATCCCTTTGAACAGGTGGGAATTTAGGTTTCTTGTGGACTTTGGAATACTGCTTTTATTCACTCCATGATTTTTGACTTCATTGTGCTGAGATCTTACTATATTTCATTTGACTTAAATAGAATTATGATTGCCAAAACAGGGCCATTTTTTTTTTAGATTGGCGTTTTCTCTTGCGCTCTTGATTCTTATTTTTCAAGGGGCATTAAAAATAAAGCTTACTCTATCAAATTTGTAATCTTAATACTAGAGTTTTAAAATGGCAAATCCTGAACCTCTTTAAAAATTTCGAGGTCGTGGCTGGGTAGTTCAGTGGTTAGAGCGTCACCCAGATGTGCCCAGGTTGTGGGTTCAATCCCTGGTCAGAGCACATATAAGAATCAACGAATGGCCCTGGCCGGGTGGCTCAGTTGGTTAGAACATTGTCCCATACATCAAAAGGTTGTGGGTTTGAGTCCTGGTAAGAGCACATACCTAGGTTGCGGGGTTTGTTCTCTGGTTGGGGTGCTTAGGGAGGCAACTGATGAATGTTTCTTGCTCCCTTTCTCTCTCTACCTCTCCCCTCCCCTCTCTCTCAAATCAATGAATATGTCCACAGGTGAGAAAAAAAAAAAAAATCAACCACTCAATGCATGAATAAGTGGAACAACAAATAGACGTTTCTCTCTCTCAAACCAATAAAAAACCAAAACAGATATTAAAGGTAAGACTGCCTCTTAAAAGCCACCTATTTCAATATGATGATAGTAGTCAGTGAGAAAAGAGAAGAGAATTTCATTTCCACACACACAAATATGTACAGATTTTAAATGGGTGATTCATTTTTATTTTGTATTACAATTTTGTGTGTCTAGAAGACGACCAAATTTAGCTGTTTTTGTTTGTTGGTTTTTTTTTGTCCACAGCTAGGAAGTACCATCAAGATAATCCTAGCCAGAGACTGAAGCCATGGAAAAACTAGTAGTAAATACATAAAAGAAGTTCAACATTATCTGACAAATTCACATTATTAGAATGGGCAGAAGTAAAACAGAATAAAGTAGTAAAATAAGGAACTAAACCAGTTAAAGATCTCAGAATGTAAAAATATATATAGCGTGTTAAGAATGATCAATTTTCATAATAAAAAAAGGGGCAGAAAACTAACCTAATTATCTAGAATAGGCAAATAGGGTTATTGACAAAGTGTGGTAAACAAGACCAAGGGGTTACCTTAGTAGGCCAGGGATTGGCAAACTTTTTGTGTAAAGGTTCAGCAGTAAATATTTTAGGCTTTGTAGTTTTTACAGTCTCTGTCACAATTACTTAACTCTGCCACTGTAGCATGAAAGCAGCTCTAAACAAGACATAAGTGGCCCTAGATGGTTTGACTCAGTGGATAGAGCATCAGCCTGCGGACTGGAGGGTCCCAGGTTCAATTCCAGTCAAAGGCACATGCTCGAGTTGAGGGCTTGATCCCCAGTAGGGGGCGTGCAGGAGGTGGCCAATCAATGATTCTCATCATTGATGTTTCTATCTCTATCTCCCCCTCTGAAATCAATAAAAATATAAAAAAAAAACCATAAATGAATTAGCATGACTGTGTTCCATTAAAACTTTATTTAGGCCAGATTTGGCCCATAGACTGTAGTCTGTCCAGTCTATACTAGGCTATAAAGTTCTTTGGAGACATAAACTGTAGTGCAAGCATGTCAAATTTGCAGCCCACAAGGCATGCGGCCCACCGGCCGTGAGTTTGACATGCTTACTGTAGTGGATACAAAACCTGACAAGCTCATAGGAAGCCTGCATGGCGGGACTTACAAAACTGAGACCAAAAATAACCACATAGGATAGTCTGAATGTAAAAATTCCTAACTGGAAGCGGGTCATGGTGGGTAGTCACGTCCTAGGCCTGTAGCTTTCTTGACAAAGGCCAATCTTTACCTTAAGTGAGACTCTTTGAAATGTCAGAGTAATCTTCTTTTCTAGACCTTTTAAGGCACAACTGCCTGGCACCAAAGCACAATACAGAACCCCCTTATTGTTACCTTTTTTAAAAAATATTTTTTTATTGATTTCAGAGAGGAAGGAAGAGGGAGAGAGAGATAGAAACATCAATGATGAGAGAATCATTGATCCGCTGCCTCCTGCACACTTCCTACTGGGGATCAGGCCCACAACCCGGGCATGTGCCCTTATAAGTACCGCGCGCTAACCGATTGCGCCACTGGAGCTCCTGGGCATGTGCCCTTGACCAGAATCGAACCCTGGACCCTTCAGTCCACAGGCCATTGCTCTAGCCACTGAGCAAAACTGGCCACGGCTCTCGTTCTCTTGTTTCCAAAAACCATCTCTATGTGCTATAGAAGTTAATTAACTACCCTGTACCTACCAATGTAAAAGTATATGTTTCTCTATTTTGACATTTTATCCAATCCCAGATATTTCCCCATTTTGCTTTCTCCTGCCCCCTTAATATACTACCAATGATTTCATGTAACCCTCTGTAAGTCTCCTCCTTTTATTCCAATGTATAAAACAAGCAGCAAAACTTGTCATTCTCTGGAGCATTTTTTCAATCCGTTGAGATTTTGCTTCCTGGTAATTCTTCTCAGATTTGCTCAAATAAACTCATAAAAATTCTCTACAGGTTTGGACGTTTCTTAAGTCAAAAGTGTTCCATTTATCTGTACTTAGCACAATTACTGACACATAACAAGGCTCATTAAATTATTTTTCAGCTCAACTAAGTCGTATCCATACTAAAAATAAAAACAGATGGAACTAAATTCATTCATTGGGGACACAACAATGACCAAGAAACAAGAAGCCTTTCCATTGTAGTAGGATAGACCCTATGCAATACCTTTCAAATTGCTTTCTTATATGAATAACTGCTATTAGCTTCTCTTTCTGGGGATAGGGGGGTAGGGAGAGTGTGCTACTTTCGTGAACACACAATAAAATAACTATTGAATATTTAACCCCAAATGTAATACCTAGTTTTCAGTGTTGTTGTTGTTCTTGACTATTTGAATCTCCACCTGCTGACTCCTGTCATTGTCTCAAAGGCTAATCCACTCACTTATGATTCAGGAACCCTTAAGCTGCCTACTGTAGTTCCAAAACATCTTCTGATTTCTCTTTCCTGTAGTGTACAAAGATGAAGAAAGATAAAGGAGGAATCAGAGGGACAGGGGAAAAGCAGTAACTGTTAGAATCAAAGTGAGAGAACTGAATTCCCAAATTATTCCAATGTACACATGGAGGACAAAATCTATGCTGTTGTATCCCAATCGTACACTAGCTCCTGAGCATGTTTACATAGTCCTGTAGTCTTACATGATAATAGTTCATTTAGTATCAATTCTTGTTTTTGGTCCAAGGGAAGATTAGACTAGGACCACAATTTAACTCCATCAGAACAACAGCTATTGTTTACTGAAACACTTCTTTCTTTTTTGTTAATCCTCACCTGAAGATATTTTCCCCATTGGTTTTTTTTAGAGAGTGGAAGGGAGGGAGGGGGGTAGAAAGGGAGGCAAGAGAGAGAAAGAGAGAAACATTAATATGAGAGAGACACATTAATTGGTTGCCTCCTGCACATGTCCAACCAGGGCTGGGGATTGAACCTGCAACCCAGGTACTTGCCCCTTACTGGGAATCAAACCTGCGACCCTTCGGTGTGTGGGTCGACACTCTAACCACTGAGCACACCAGTCAGGGCCGTGAAACACTTCTTTCAATTTAATCTTCCCAACAACCCCATCTAGCAGTGAATATCACACATAAGGAAAATAAAGTTCAATGGTGAAGTATCTTGCTTATCTTTATCACCGGTGGTAAGAAATGGAGCCAAAATTCAAACTTCGATTTAATTTTGAAGACCATGTTCCAACACAAAAAAATGCTGGAAAGATACACTATTTATAAATTGAGTCAGTAATAGGAAGTCACTTAACAAATACCTAGTAATTATAGATAGAATGGCCACTGAAGGAAAAATATTTCTAAAAAAACCTACTTAGCAAGGAAAATGCATTTCTATATCCCTCAGGGGATATTAAGTAGGATAAGACAACTATATGTTTCCTATTCAAATAAATGGCCTGACAGGAAAGTAAACTTCTTTTACCATTAATTTTGGCAGAGAAAATATCCAATACCTGTACAAGAAAGAAAGAAGTGTTATGTTTTATTTAAATTCTTAATGTTGCTTTAGACCTCTGATAAGCTCAGTTAAAACACATTATTACTTTATAATAATTGTCATTTAGAACAAATCTTTTCAGTCCTGGCTCATTACTGAGATCATGAGGTATTAAATATCTTAACCTTTTGCACTTGGATGTCGAGATTAAAATTACTCTTTGAATGTATCAATAATTTGAAATATAAAAAAATCCAACTAAATACGTTTGTATGAAAAGAAACTCCAGTTTTTTATTCTACTGCCGCACTTTGTAAAATCTGGGGTATTTAAAAAATTAAATCCCGAGTAGAATAAAGGAATCGAGAAAAAAGCAAGCGAGTGCAAAGGGTTAAGGCGTCTGAGTATTTATAAAAGGTGCTTTCAAGGCCTTTGTCCCTGTGTAAGTAAAAACAGCATCCAAAATTAAAACAACAACAAAAAACAACAACCAGCATCCTAAAAAGCATCCAACTGTCAGGTTAGTGAAACTAAGGCAGCCTTAAGGGATACAGGGTATTCCCTATCAGATAGCAACTCCAAGAATAGATAGGTTCATAATACAGCATGGCATTCTTTTATTTATATATATATATTTCAGAGAGGGAGGGAGAGGGAGAGAGAAACATCAATAATGAGAGTGAATCATTGATGGGATGCCTCCTCCACACCCCCTACTGGGGATTGAGCCTGCAACCCGGGCATGTGCCCTGACCAGGAATTGAACCATGACCTCCTGGTTCATAGGTCAATGCTCAATCACTGAACCACTGCAGCATGTTGGAATAATGACTTGTAAGTTCTTTGCTAAATTGAACACATTTACTTCTGGCTTCCAAAGATCTTTATGAATTTTAGAGTTGGATAAAATTCTGGAGAAGCTCAGAATTTGGTCTAAACTCCTATCTACTTCTATATTCCAGATTAAAAAGAAATTCTTAGAGCTAAACAAGAAATGGATATAAAACAAGACTTGGATCTTTCACTTCTAACCTTCCTAGATCAACCAATAAGGCAGTTGAGGTAAGATATAATATTAACAGAAACACAATTATCAAAGAACAACTCTGAAGTTATGAAACAATCATAGGGAAGGCTTAAAACTAACTAGATAGTAACTGAGCATAGAATTCTCAAGAAATAAAAGGTAATGGGAAAGATTCTAAAAAAAAAAAAAAAAAAAAAAAAGAATAAAGTAAAATGGTTACACATTGTTAAAAATTTGTTCCTAGAGAGATAGCCATTATTCTCACTCTTGGTCCCATTCCTTTTCCCCTCTGCAGGTGAAGAAGTGGTACCTGTATTTTGATATTATAGGAATTCAGGGCAAGGACCTGAGCAAGCTATCTCATTCTTATTCATTGACATTCTAAAGGCCTGGGGAGAAAAAAGGCAAAGGGAAAGTGTAAAAAGCAGCCTGTTGATTATTTTACATTTAAGCCTATTTCTTGTACATTTCTAGGAATGTATGCTTATATGAAGAACAGCAAGGTTAAGTGTATCTCCTCATGAGTCTGGCCACCTTCACCCTAACACTGCTCTTCCCCAGTCTGTTTAGAGGTTAAACAAGCTAGAATTTGCAGAGGAAACCCTTCAGTTAAGAAGGCAATGGAACAAATTTTACAGCTAAAACACCTAGGTGATAATTTGACCTGTAGCTACCTGAGGGATATCTACTTTCTTCAATTTAAAGGATTAGGAAAAGGGTCAGGATCCAGAAGGCAGGAATGTTTGCCCCAGGTCCTCCTTACTGCTGTCTAGAATAGAAACATGCAGGGTAAGGCTAAGAACACTGCAAATTTAAGATTACAGAGAGTAGGACAGCTCCTCCCAGTAGGAAAAATAAATTCTAGATCCCCAGGCCAAAAAAGGCAATGGGGCATTATTTTAGCCCTAACTCTTATTTACCTGGCTCTTTAAAAATCTCTGTATATGTCCAGAAGGAACTGAAGAAGGATGTTTTCTGCTAGAGAAACTGAAGGCTGCTTCTACAGGACCAGCACTAGGGGGCACCGGAACAAAGTAAACTGAGCATGACCTGTGAGACTGTCAAAGAGCTTCAACTCTGGAAATTAGGGGGAATATAGGAAATACTCAATGGTGAAACCCAGTGCACTTCCATTTCAAATAAAGATCTAATCCTGTTCTTGATATAGTCTTCTCATATATTCATTTTATAAAATAGTGTTCACTGTTTAGTTAAATTATAATTTGAATTTAAACTTCAAATATAACTATCATTCATTTAATAGATTTGAAAAATAAATTTTAGAAAGTACTGTCTAAAAAACAACTTGGCAGTATGTATCAAACCTTAACAGTAACTAAAAACGTTGACCCAGAAATTCCATTTCTAAGACTATAAGATAAAACAATTTAAAACACAGAACAAGCTTGTGCACCAAAATGCCAATCATGGCATTAATTTAATTAGTTAAAATGTTTACAACCTAAACATCAAAGAGAGTAGAGTGGTATGGTAAAATTAATTATGGTATAGCTATACGATGGACTAATGCATACAGAAAAAAAAATCTATCGACATTTCTTTTAATAACTGAAGGAAATCCCATGTTACCTAAGAGGAGACATAAAACTGTAAATACATTATTTCAACAAGATTGAAAAATATGTAAGAAAAAACACTAAAAGAAAATCTACCAAAATATTAACAGTGGTTATCTACAGGTGGCAAAATTAAGATAATTTATTTTATTTTAACAATGAACATGTACTCAAGTAAGAAGGCCCAACTTTATGAAAAGCACTTTACCTTATATCTTACACCAAAAACTAACACATATAATTTATTAACTAAAGATGCAAGTGACCTCTTCAGAGATTTACGGGTAAAGGAGTTTCTATAAATGTACTAATGAGTAGAGAAAAACATAGTGGTCAGCTGGCTACCTCCTTCACTAGCTAAATGGCTCATTGCATATTATTAACATAACTAGAAACCCGGTGCACGAAATTCGTGCACTCGGGGAGGGGGTTGGGGGGGTGTCCCTCAGCCCGGCCTGTGCCCTCTCACAGTCCAGGAGCCCTTGGGGGATGTCCGACTGACGGCGGGGCGTGGGCCTAACCCGTCAGTTGGACAGCCTTAGCGCTGCCGCAGCGTGAGCCCGGCTTCTGGCTGAGCGGCATTCCTCCTGTGGCAGCTCCCCCCTGGTGGTCAGTGCATGTCATAGCGACTGGTCATTCCACTGCTTGGTCGATTTGCATATTAACCTTTTATTATATAGGATACTTCAAGCATGTCAAATTCATGGGCCACAGGCTGCATGCAGCCCACAATGAATATTTTTGCAGCCCAGCCAATATAACGATATGTAGAAAGCATTTTAATAAAAATTTTGTAACTTCATTTTTACAATATCCTGTTATTATTAACTAGAAGCCTAGTGCACGAAATTCGTGCACGGCGGGGGGTTGGCTCTCAGCCCAGCCTGTACTCTCTCCAATCTGGGACTCCTGGAGGGATGTCTGACTGCCCGTTTAGGCCCGATCCCACCAGGATCGGGCCTAAACGGGCAGTCAGACATCCCTCTCACAATCCAGGACTGCTGGCTCCCAACTGCTTGCCTGCCTGCCTTCCTGATTGCCCCTATCCGCTTCTGCCTGCCAGCCTGATCACCCCCTAACCACTCTGCTGCCAGCCTGGTTCATGCTTAACTTCTCCCCTACCAGCCTGTTTGCCCCCAACTTCCCTCCTCTGCCAGCCTGGTCACCCCTAACTGCCCTCTCCTGCAGGGTTGATCACCTCCAACTGCCCTCCCTTGCAAGCCTGGTCCCTCTCAACTGCCCTCCCTTGTAGGCCGGGTGCCTCCCAACTGCCCTCCCCTGCTGGCCATCTTGTGGTGGCCATCTTGTGTCCACATGGGGGCAGGATCTTTGACCACATGGGGGCAGCTATATTGTGTGTTGCAGTGATGATCAATCTGTATATTACTCTTTTATTAGATAGAATAGAGGCCTGGTACACAGGTGGGGGCCAGCTGGTTTGCCCTGAAGGGTGTCACAGATAAGGGTGGGGGTTCCCTTGGGGTGTGGGGCGGCCTGAGCGAGGGGCCTGTGGTGGTTTGCAGGCCGGCCACGCCCCCTGGCAACCCAAGGGGAGGCCCTGGTATCTGGAATTTATTTTCCTTCTACAATTGAAACTTTGTAGCCTGGGGCGGCAGCCATTTCTGTGGCAGTTAATTCACCTTCTACAATTGAAACTTTGTAGCCTTAAGTGGGTGAGCCCGGCCAGGGTGTGAGGAAAGCTTTGCTTCCCCTGTTGCCGCCGGCAACCCTGGCCTGCTCTCTCAAGCTCCATTCTGTTGCCATTTGTTTGAATTTGTTTACCTTCTATAATGGAAACTTTGTAGCTTGAGTGGAGGCTTAGGCCTGCAACGGCTATGGAAAGCTTGGCTTGCTCTGTTACCTGGGAAACCTTGCTCTCTGTGGCTGTAGCCATCTTGGATTGGGGTTAATTTGCATACTCGCCCTGATTGGCTGGTGGGCGTGGCTTGGCTGGTGGGCATGGCTTATGTAGCGGAGTGATGGTTAATTTGCATATTACCATTTTATTAGAGAGGATAACGAACTACAACGTTCGCTAATGACTTGATTACTATAATTGTGTTGCATTCATTTCCCTTAATGCTCCTTAAGCGCACGTGCATCATTTCTCTCCACTAATACTAGCAGTGAATATTTTAGCAGCCGATTGCCCATCATTAGTCTTGGACTGACTTGTTTGGTATGCACAACAGGACATATTTCACTTTTGGAGAACAAGAAAAATAGGTTTATTTGCATTACATTTATTAGTTTGTGCAGTTATTCAGTGTCTGGTAAGTTAATGTTCAAGAAAAAATATTAATTTTTATTAAAATGTTCTCTTATTTTATGTTAATGATTACTCATTTATTTCAGCCTTTTGTATTCAGCATATCCCTATCGAAATAAACTTACGTTTCTATGAAAATTGAAGCTTTTGTTTTTTGTGGTCCACATAAACTTAAACTTTGTTTATTTGGCCTGTGTTAGCCTTTGAGTTTGACATGCTTGAAATACTTATTCAACAACAGAAATATTAATTAATGCAGTAAGATTTTCAAGTTGTCTATAAATGATCAACATTACAAATTAAATATTTAGACCCCAAGAGCCTACTGAATTACTTTTAAATTTTAGAAAACAGAGGGGAAAAATGTTTTAGGTGCATCATTACCAAAGTCCTCCATATAGTTTAACTTTAAACCACTGGCATTACAAAATAAGCCATTTAAAACCATGGTAACTTCTCATCCAAATGCTTTTATAGATACAGAATGATGAAAAAAAAAAAGGCTATATGACATAATTTTTTAATACCCAACTGATTAACAGACATCTGTATTTAGTGAGGAGTCAACCAACATGCCAGCCTTTAGAAAATAATTTTTTAAAAAGCCACAATAAAATTCTCTAGAACAAGTTGTATTAAAAGCTTAATGATACAAGAGTGTTAACAGAAAAACAACTAGATTGAGATTCAAAAGACTTGTAATTTTAGGCAAGCCCAATTTTTCTAAGTAATCAGGTTCCTTATCTGTAAAATAAGACTATGGTAATATCTACTTTAAAGATAAAGATTTAATTAATTTAGAGCATTTATATTAAAGTGATTTACAAAATGACCTCAGAACTAGGAGGTAACAGTTTGATTCCCAGTCAGGGCATTTGCCCAGGTTGCTGGCTTGATCCCCAGTAGGGGGCATGCTGGAGGCAGCTGATGGATGGTTCTCTCTCATCATTGATGTTTCTATTTCTCTCTCCCTCTCTCTTCCTCTGAAATCAATAAAAATATAAATTAAAAAACATTAAAACATCAACAGTGTAATAATAACAATCTCCCCCTGAACAGGTTTCATCAAGTAATTTCTAAATTCTCTGATAGCTCTAATATCCTATCTAATAAAAGGGTAATATGCAAATTGATCATCACTCCAATACACAAGATGGCCACCCCATGTGGTCAAAGATGGCTGCCCCCATGTGGACACACAATGGCCGCCACAAGATGGCCTGCAAGGGAAGGCAGTTGGGGGGGACCAGGTCAGCAGAGGAGGGCAGTTGGGGGTGACTGGGCCTGTAGGGGAGGACAGTTAGGGGCGACCAGGTTGGCTGGGGAAGGCATTAAGGGTAACCAGGCCGGCAGAGGAGGGCAGTTAGGGGCATTTGGGCTGGCAGGGAAGCAGTTAGGCGTCGACCAGACTGGCAGAGGAGTGGTTAGGGGCAATCAGGCAGGCAGGCAGGCAGGTGAGCGGTTGGGAGCCAGCAGTCCTGTATTGTTAGAGGGATGTCCGACTGCCCGTTTAGGCCCGATCCTAGATCGGGCCTAAACGGGCAGTCGGACATCCCTCAAGGGTTCCCAGACTGGAGAGGGTGCAGGCTGGGCTGAGGGACACACCCTCCCCCGTGCACGAATTTCGTGCACCAGGCCTCTAGTTACATTTATAAACAAAAGAATAATGCTATTATTGCAAATAAGATATAGAACACTCTAAGCATTTTTCTAGTATTCAAGTTCAACAACTCTGAGTTATATGTGATAAATGAGACCTAAGTTTAGAATCGAGAATCAAGATGCTTTTGTACTAGCAGTCTTAAAAAATTAATTTTTGTGATAAAATTATCACTTTTAAGAATCACCAACATGCCGAAACCGGTTTGGCTCAATGGACAGAGCGTCGGTCTGTGGACTGAAAGGTCCCAGGTTCGATTCCGGTCAAGGGCATGTACATTGGCTGCGGGCACATCCCTGGTAGGGGGTGTGCAGGAGGCAGCTGGTCGATGATTCTCTCTCATCGATGTTTCTAGCTCTCTATCCCTCTCCCTTCCTCTCTGTAAAAAATCAATAAAATATATTAAAAAAAAAAAAGAATCACCAACAAAATTACCACTCAAACAATATCAAAAGGTATAAAGTGAAAGTAAATTTCTTCTTATGTCTGCCTCCAAAGAATTTCTATTTCCCAGAGATAAACACTGTTAAGATTCTAGTATATCTACCCAGACATCTTTAGTATAGCAGTTATTAATCATAACATAGATTACAGAGTTTTAGAGACAGAAAAGCTTGGCACAATACAACTTTCAATTTTATAAATAAGTAACCTTAAACACAGGTAAGTGATTTTTAAAATTGTTATTAATATCTGGAAAGCACTTCACAATCGATGTAAATGCTTTGACATAAGTTGTCTGCTTTAAAATTACTTTTTTATTGAGTTCACTGGGGTGACATTGTTTAACAAAACCATACATGTTTCAAGTGTACAACTCAACAAAACATCTGCATACTGCATCATGCGCCATCACCCAAACTAAAGTCTCTTTCTGTCCCAATTTATCATCCCTTTGCTCTCTTCCACCTAACCCTATTCCCCTTTTCCTCTGGCTATCACCATGCTGTTGTCTGTCTCTCTGTAATATATTTAAGTGACTTGCTTCAAGATTATTTGCATAACAAGTTAATCCTCGGCTAGAACTATAGTTGTCAATATCTTATCAATTGGGATGTTAGTAATATAAATTATATGTGTACAAAGCTTATGTATGTGGCTATTAAATTTTCAAAGATATCCTATATAGAAAGCTTGAAAATTCTAATCTAGTAATTATTATATATGAGTCAATTATAATAATTGTTTTAAAAGAATCTTAGCAATGAAAGATTAATTTTTTAAGTTTGCATGTATCTTGAAGATTCATGCTTTTTAAGATTATCACTTAGAAAACCACTTTATAGACACAACTGAACACAATAATTACTAAATATATTTGGAATGAAAAATTACCAACAACTTCAAAGTGGGAAGAAATAATTTGAGAGACACCTATGTAAGCATTATACTTATAATATAAATGAACAAAAAAATATAAATAGAAATCAACTGAATAATGAAAATACCTAAAAGATGCTATAGCACCCTAGCTGGTTTTGCTCAGTGGATAAGCATGTCGGCCTGTGGACTGAAGGGTCCTGGATTTGATTCTGGTCAAGGGCACGCACCTCGGTTGCAGGCTCCTGGCCCTGGTTGGGGTCATGCGGGAGGCAACCGATCAATGTGTCTCTTTCACATCGCTGTTTCTCTCTGTCTCTCCCTCTCCCTTCCACACTCTCTAAAAATCAATGGAAAAATATCCTCAGGTGAGGATTATTAATAAAAAAAAAAAAAAGAAAAAAGATGCTATATCATTCTTTCTGGCATAAAAGAAATCAGTGCTGGCCACAAAATCTGCATTGCCCTCCTTGCAATGACAATCAGAAAATCTGTGCCTCAGATAACCAAAATTATCTCAGTGGAAAAAAAATAATACAAACTAACCAGAATAAATTAGAAAAAAAGTTAATTGTAACATATAATAAACTCTTGTTATTAAAATTTAACTTACATATATTCAATCTCTGTTAATTTTACCATGTTAAAGAACATTTTTAAAAACATGAGGATGTAATGCAATTTTCAAGTGGCTTTGGTTACTACAAAAGATTAACTTCAGTTTTTGCTTATCAAGACTAAATTGTCAATAAAATAAAAACAACCAGGAAGCTAACCAATATATCACTCTTCTTCTAATTAAGAACAAAAACTCCAATTACTTTCCAAAGGCAGCAAATTCCTCAAATTTTTAATCAGAAGGGCAAAAAAAAAAAATCTTTCTCTGAGAAAAGAATGCTCTATATCAAGTTACTCATTCTGTATAGAAATGTATTATTGACCTTCTTTATTGGCTGAACAGCTTCTGTTTTGTTAATATGAGGCTATGTAAACATCCTAATATTTTTATTTGATTCTTTTTAAAAAAAAATATTTTATTGACTCTTTACAGAGAAAGAGAAAGAGATAGTCAGAAACATCGACCAGCTGCCTCCTGCAAACCTCCCACTGGGAATGTGCCCGCAACTAAGGTACATGCCCTTGACCGGAATCGAACCTGGGACCCTTCAGTCTGCAGGCAGACGCTCCATCCACTGAGCCAAACCGGTTAGGGCTATTTGATTCTTTATCAAGTGTTTGAACTCATATGTTCAAGCCACTCTCATTTCAAGAGTGATATAGACTTTTTAAATCAAAATCTCATTTTTTATTTTTTAATGGACCACTGAAGTGGTATAATTTTAGGGTGAAAACCTATGTGAAAGCCAGGTCATGGTTATAGATCTTCCTGGGACACCTGTTTTCTCCCTTTTAATCAGTGACAAATTTAAGACAAGCTGTTTTCTTGGTATTTCTCCATTCATGGAGCTGGTGTGAGTTTATTTCTAATTTACCCTTGAGCTGGGAGTAGCTCTTTAGGACCCCAAATTTTCAGGGAGGTGTGCTACCTGTAAGACATTCCACCTTGGGAGGGCCTTACAATTTGTCTAGATTAGAAAAGATCCATTAGGTTAAGTAGGCTTTAGTGCTTTGCCGATTCTCTTGAATCCTAGTTTCATTTAATATCTGGTTTGTATTTCCCTTTTTGTTTTACATGGTCAGTCAAAAATTAAATGTTAAAAATAATTATCCAACAATTTGAGTTGTTTTTAACAAGAGTGTTACTCAGTTTGAGTTCCAAGGTGCCATGATGCCAGCCAGAACTGAAAGCTGCATACTATTATTTCCCAATATTACTCTATTTTTTATAGCATGTTACCTCTTTTGGTTTCTACAATGGTTATTTCCTGTAAGAATTTTAACTTTTGTACAAATAAAAGTATGTATCTATTGCTTGAAGACTGGTTATCTTCCAAAGAGATAAATTATACTTACTCATAGGATAAAGAAAAAATTGATAACAACAAAATTATTTTATATTTTAGTCAAGATGATAATTTGCTATAACTGATAACAATAACGTATTAAATATAAATGAATGGAGGTTATTTTATTTTAGTAATAACCCTTCTGCCTACAGAAACTCTTACTTACTTTGGAAGGAGAACCATCAGTAATTTTCACCAACTGCCAAAGAATCGAGTAATGGGAACACTGCAATGCCTGTACGACTATCTGTATCAAATAAAAAAATTCAAGCAAATGAGACATAATTTATATTTGTACAGTTTATATCATACAATATTTTTCATAGCTTATAGTCCAAAAGTTTTACAGAATTAAGGAGCATGTATAAAATAACATTTGGTAAAAAAAGAAAAAAAGAAATACATCCTCCTAGAGGCATAAATGTATAAAAATTTAAAATAATAACCATTTGAAAAAAAAAAAGACACTATTACCAAATGTTCACTGTCTGAACTCTGTTCTTAAAACAGATATTTATCCAGTATCTAAGCCTAGTGCTAGACACAGGGGCTTAAAAATAAACATATTCTCTCATCTCAGAGAAGAATCAACTGAAAAGACAAATTAGTAACAATTATAATAATTTAATAATTGGTCTGATAAAGTATACATACATAGGGTAATGTGTTGAGGGGAGAGAAGAGGAACTCACATGTTAGCCAGGAATAGAAAATGATAATGGTTAGGAAAAACTTTCTAGAGAAGAAAAAAATCTACACTAAATCTTTAAAGAAAGATACAAGATTTAATCTGGTAAGTGAATAGAAATTTCAAAGGATGCTTCTTTGATAAACTGTGAAAAGTTTCATAGAGTGTAAGTGTAAGCATAAAGTAAGACTAGATTAGCCCTGGCCGGGTAGCTCAGTTGGTTAAAAGTGTTGTCCAGATATGCCATGGTTGCAGATTTCATCTCGTCAGAGCACATACAAGAAGAAACCAATGAATGCATAAAAGTGGAACAACAAATCGATGTCTGTGTCTCCATCTCTCTCCCCCTTCCTCCCTCTCTTTCTCTCTCTCAAAAAAGAAAAAAAGGAAAAAAAAGAAAAGAAAGCAAGAAAGCAAGAAAGAAGTCTAAATCAGTAGAAACCAAATCACAGAGGACCTTATTGGAGGGTAACCATATGGCTAATGCCTATCTTAGAGTAATTAATAGCACTCCTTTTCACTTTTAAAAGAACACTTATTTGGACAATAATATAGTCATCTTACCATGACAAAGAAATCTGGATGTTATCCTAAAAATGCTTACCTTAACATAAAATTTTTGAGAACATTATAGCAAATGTTTCTTATTTTTTCCTGCTTAAACCTGAAGATATATCTATCAGTAACATTTAATCACTATGGCAAGAATTCTCAAAGAAGGTGGCTACATTAAAGAATTATCAACTATTTTCTATGAAAGGCTTTTGATAATCCTGTGTGATCGAAAAAAACTTTAGCTTTCTGAAATAAGATAGAAGGAAGATTAATAAACTCCTACCTGTTCTGGCATAGCTCCATGTTCAATTCCAGTCTTCAATAATCTGTAGCAATTACCAAACAGATCCCATTTTGTGAGATCATGAGCGCTAAAATAAACAAAATGTATTAACTTTATTCTAGAATGAAAGAAATTTTAAATAAAATGACTTTAAGTAAAATAACTTCATTTTCTTGTAGAGTTGAAAAAGATTCATAAAGGTAATGTTCGAGTGCTCATACTTAAGAAGGAAAAAAGAGGGAAATGAGAGGGGGAAATAAAGAGGTGGAGAGAGCTCAAGACGATATTAGGAATTAAAAGAAATCAGTAATAACAAAACTTCACACATTCTAAAATAAAACAAAACTATCTATAATAATAAAAGCTTAATATGCTAATTAGACCGGATGTCCTTCTAGACAACCTTCTGGACGAAGCCGCAGCGGGCAGCTGGTGGCTGCTGTGGTAGGTGGGCAGGGACAGAGGCAGATGCCTGCGGCCACCTCGGTGGGCAGAGGCCAAGGCAGCCGCTGTGGCGGCGGGGGCCAAGCCCCTTGCACGAATTTCGTGCATTGGGCCTCTAGTACCATAATAAAAAACAAACAACTTTCACACATTTAAGTGAAGACTACTACAACATGGTCAACCTAAGCTCATATTCCATAGTTCTTTCTCTTCTAGTATATTTAAAAATATATTTAAGCAAATCCTGAGATCACACAGAATTAAGCAAATGTATTTTAAAAAAGATTTGACAAAACCAGGGGAAAGAAAATATGGCAAAGCCCAATAACTTTAGTGTAGCTATTTGCATGGGCTGAGGAGTTTTGAATGAGATAATGCTGACATTTTAAATTATCATGAGCTCTACTACTAAAAATAGTAGATAATTGGCTGTCAACTTTTATTTTCATACATCTAAATATTTTAAAAAATAAGTTTGTGTCTCCATGAAATATCAAACAATGTATTGTATATAAAGAAAAGGCTTAGATTTTAGACAATGCTTTAAAATCTGAAGTATTTACTGATGTAGGCCTACACCTAAACATTCTTTTGACAACGAAGTTCTCTATTTTCCTTTCTTTATAGAGAAGATAAGCATGTCTTACTATAAGGGACACGCAAATTACAATTTGAAAATGACACTTATTTCCTTGAACAAGCCTTTTGCCCTTCTTCAAATCCAACTGTTCTGTCTACATAAAACAAACAAGAACAATTCAGAAATAAAAGCTCACAGAAATAACTTTCATGGCTTTCCCCAAAACATTTCTTTTCCTATTTAGTAAGACTTTAAAAAACTATCCATTGAAAATTATACTTCAGAAATGCTAGCTTACAGAATAAGGTCATCAAATTTGTTAAAAATACAATTAACTTAAATCTTTACAGTGTGCATTTATTACAAGGAATAATAAATCTTACTCCTTAAACAACCATCCTATATAATAAAAGCATAATATGCAAATTGACTGAACGGCCAAACAGTGGAATAACAACGACCATCTGGGACCACGCTATGATACCCACTGGCACCAGGCCAGCCAAGGCAGATGCGATGTGATTGGTCGGGGCCCGGTCATCACCCCATGATCGCCCTGCAGAGTGAGGCCCAGGCCACCGACCAGCGGGCTGCAGCAGGTGGGCAGGGCCTCCTTCTGTGAGGGAAGCCTGGGTCCCGGGTGCCAGCAGCCAGGGGAAGGAAGGCCTACTCTTGCACAAATTTCATGTATCAGGCCTCTAGTATTAAAATAAAACCCCATAATTTACCTGAAGAAAATTAGAATAATAAAGAAAAACTTTACAACACCTTGATATTTCTTTAAAATTTCCCACTGTTATATGGGTGTTAAACATTACAAATATAATCAGTCTGGTTTATGTTGACTAATCTGCTTTTCACTGAATCTACTTCCAATGAAATCACGTACTTGTGAAAAGAGGTTAACCGCTTTAATGTAGAAAGCACGTTGTAGATATCATCATCATCAGCTTCTTCTCCCTATAAATAAAAAGTAGACATCACCTTATTACCACACCTTTATGTATCCTCAAATTCACATGAAAGTTTATTAATACTTACTGCTTATATAAAAATTGTTATTATTATATAAAAAGTACATATTCACTGTTGGTAAATAACAAAACACAAATAAAACAAAACACCAAAAAATGAAAGATACCCATAATCCCAACAGTGCGAGATAAATCACAATACAACATCAAAAATGGTTAAATTTTTTAAAAATTTAAAATTAAAAGTAGGGGGATATTGGTTACATGGATTAAGAAGATCATCAGCTTGGATCTCAGAGCATAGAAAGCTGTGAGGTTTCAAGGTTGCCTTACTCAGATTGGAGGGAAAAGACAGGATTTGATAATCACATAAATAATTACAAAAATAACCAGTTGGAGAGGCTTCCTGCTATCTTGGGCACACCACTAGTAATCAGCCATCCCTCATAAGCACATAATTTTCTACGCATTAGCATATCATAAAGTAATATTAAAATGCAAATTAGATTCCAGGAATAAAAAATAATTAAAAAAAAGATTTAAGAAAAGCCATTCCTTGCCCGGCTGGCATGACTCAGTAGCTGAATGTCAACCAATGAACCAGGAGGTCATGGTTCTATTCCTGATCAGGGCACATGCCTGGGTTGTGGGCTTGATCCCCAGTAGGGACTGTGCAAGAGGCGGCTGATAAATAATTATCTCTCATCATTGATGTTTTTATCTCTCTCTCCCTGCCTCTCTGATAGCAATAAAAATATTTTTAAAAAAGTATGAAGAGAACATTAAAGAAAAAAAAAAAAAGCCAGTCCTTAACAAGATTTTTCTTAAGACAAAAAAAAAATAAAAATCTAGCTTGTTTGAAACAAATTTAAAAAATAAAAATAAAGTATAATAGCCCTGGCTAGTGTGGCTCAGTTGGTTTGATTCCTGGCCAGGGTACATGCCTTGGTTTGGGCTTGATCCCTGGTAGGGGACAAGCAGGAGGCAGCAGATCCATGTTTCCCTCTCACATTAATGTTTCTCTCTCTTCCTCTCCCTTCAATAAAAATAAATTAAAAATCTTTAAAAAAAAGTATAACAAAGGCTGATCTTTATAGGATGAACAATTACAATAATGCTGCTAAGTTCTGAAAGGTGTAGAGAATTTGACTAAATTTTATTTTAAAATGGAAACAATTTATACACTCAGCTACCTTTAATAATTATTAGCCAAAATTATTATATTTCACATTAACTTTAAAACATACCTCTTGCAATAGATCTTCCACAGAATGATTGAACCGATCTACAAACTCATCAATCAGCTGGCTTCGAGCTATGTCAACTCTATTCTGGATGGTATACTCTTCACTGCATAAGATGCTATAGGTTTTACTGCAGGCTTCTAGAACATCTGATTCTACATGTTTCTCCACAACAAACTTAATCTGTTTTAACAAAGCATCCAGATGCTGAGGAGGGAAAAAACATGCAATTACGATAAGTAGATAAAACAAAAATAAGCATCTGTCAAATAACAAATAAGTCTATATGATCACATATAATTAAAATATTCTAGTTAATAAAACTCAATACAATAGCAGAATTTTAATTTCATAGTGTCTTACCTTTTCCATTCTACCTGTGCTATAAATTTCTAGATCAAAATACTGTGGGATTTGTAGCAAGTTTGCTACTTTCTCTGCATCTGCAGAATACTAGAAGGAAGAAAAAATAGAAAAGAAGTAACTACTTTTATAGTGTAATAAGTAAACTCCGTGATATATTATTACAAAAATGTAAATGAAGTAGTACCTTTGATAACAACATAGGAAGTGTGATAATAAAATGCTCAGTCAATTTGTTCCTATCATCGATTTGAGTTTTCCTTTCTTTGGCAGTTAGCACCTAGAAATAAATTCAAATGGGCATAGAATAAGAGTGTTATGTACTAATTTATAAATCTAGAACATTAGACAGAATGATGAAGCTGAAATAATGTAACTGAGAATTTTGAGAGGAGCTTTACAAACTATTTACCAAAATAAAGACATCTAGTTTTACGCAAATTTCTAGTCAACATTCACTAGTAATTTATTAATTAGCTCTTTAATTAAGAATCATTAAAGTTTAGACAAATTACTTATTTAGATTAAGTGAAAACAAAAACATTTCCATAAAACTAGAGTTATGAAGAGAAAAATATTGGAACCAATGGAAAAATAATTTTTCTAGTGTTTTTTTACTTTTTAAAAAAAATATATTTCTTTATTGATTTCAGAGAGGAAGGAAGAGGGAGAGATAGAAACATCAATGGTGAGTGAGAATCATTGATTGGCTGCCTCCTGCATGCCCCCCACTGGGGATTGAGCCCGCAACCCAGGCATGTGCCCTTGGCCGGAATCGAACCCTTCAGTCCGCAGGCCAATGCTCTATCCACTAAGCCAAACCGGCTAGGGCTTATTTTTTACTTTTATTTTTGTTTATTGTCTAAAGTTTTACATATGTCTCCTTTTCCCCCACTTGACAACCCCCCCCCCCCCCAATTTTTCTAGAGTTTTAATCTCAATATGTTAACAGTGATCTCCCCTATGTTAAATACATTCTATGTCTTCTGGCATCCACTGTTTCTGAAAAGAAATCAACTGCTAATTTATTGCTGTTGCACTCTCTAACTGAATTTTCTATTGTTACCTTCAAGTTTTGTCTTTGGCTTTCAACAGTGTGACTATACTGTGTCTAGAGGTGGAACATTTTGTGTTTATCCTATTAGTTTTGTTAAGCTTCTTTGATATGTGCATTACTATTTCTCATCAAATTCGTGAAGTTTCTGGCAATTATTTCTTCAAATATTTTTTGCTTCCTGTCTCTTTCCTTTCTTTCTGAGACCTCATTACACAAATCGGATGCATTTATGTTTCACACATTTCTGAGGCTCTGTTCATTTATGTTCAATCATTTTTCCTCTGTTCTTCAGAATGGATAATTTGTTATTAATCCATCTCCATGTTGTTTCTTATTTCAAATCTCTTATTGAGCCGATGTAATACATTTTTAAAAACTGGACATACTGAGAAGCCATTTCTTTTCTTATTATTTAAAAATTTTTTTCTTTATTGATTAAGGTATTACATATATGTCCTTATTCCCCTATTGTCCCCCCGCCCCCACCTGCTGCTGCCCTCACCCCCCTAGTGTCTGTGTCCATTGGTTAAGCTTATATGCATGCATACAAGTCCTTTGGTTGATCTCTTCTCCTTCCCCCCACCCTCCCCTGCCTTCCCTGAGGTTTGACGGTCTGATCAATGCTTCTCTGCCTCTGATCTGTTTTTGTTCATCAGTTTATGTTGTTCATTATATTCCACAAATGAGTGAGATTATGTGATATTTATCTTTCTCTGACTTATTTCGCTTAAGCATAATGCTCTCCAGGCCCATCCATGTTGCTGCAAATGGTAGGAGTTCCTTCCTTTTTACAGCAGCGCAGAATTCCATTGTGTAGATGTACCACTGCTTTTTATTTTGTTTTTTTTCCAGGCTGGGATATATATATTGATTAAGGTATTACGTATGTGTCCTTATCCCCTCATTGTCCCCCCATCCCTCCACTCATGCCCTCACCCACCTTGCTGTCTGTGTCCATTGGTTAGGCTTATATGCATGCATACAAGTTTTTGGTTGATCTCTCCCCCTTACCTACACCCTCCACTACCTTTCCTCTGAGGTTTGACGGTCTTATCAATGCTTCTCTATCGCTGAATCTGTTTTTGTTCATCAGTTTATGTTGTTCATTATATTCCACAAATCAGAGAGATCATGTGATACTTATCTTTCTCTGACTGGCTTATTACTCTTAACATAATGCTCTCCAGTTCCATCCATGCTGTTGCAGATGGTAAGAAATCCTTCATTTTTACCGCAGCGTAATATTCCATTGTATAGACGTACCCGTTTTTTAATCCACTCATCTGCTAATGGGCACTTAGGCTGTTTCCACATCTTAGCTATGGTAAATTGTGCTGTTATGAACATAGGGGTGCATCTATCCTTTCTGATTGGTGTTTCTAGTTTCTTGGGATATATTCCTAGAAGTGGGATCACTGGGTCAAATGAGAATTCCATTTTTTTTTTTTTTGAGGAAACTCCATACTGTTCTCCACAGTGGCTGCACCAGTCTGCATTTCCACCAGCAGTGCACGAAGGTTCCTTTTTCTCCACATCCTCGCCAGCACTTGTCGTTTGTTGATGACAGCCATTTTGACAGGTGTGAGATGGTACCGCATTTTCGTTTTGATTTGCATCCCTCGGATTAGTGACTTGGAATTAATGTCTCTTAGCCTTCTTTATGTCCTCTTTCGAAAAGTGTCTATTTAGATCTGTTGCCCATTTTTTGATAGGGTTGTTTATCTTCTTTAAGTGGTATGAGGTCCTTGTAAATGTTGGAGATTTTAATCACCTTTTTGGTGATAACATTGGCAAATATGTTCTCCCATGCAGTGGGCTTTCTTGTTGTTTTGTTGATGGTTTCTTTTGCTGTACAGAAGCTTTTTATTTTGATGTAGTCCCATTTGTTTATTTTCTCTTTAGTTTCCATTGCCCTAGGAGCTGTATCGGTGAAGAAATTGCTTCGGCATATGTCTGAGATTTTGCTGCCTAATGATTCTCTAATATTTTTATGGTTTCCTGTCTTATATTTAAGCCCTTTATGCATTTTGAGTTTATTCTTGTGTATGGTGTAAGTTGGTGGTCTAGTTTCGTTCTTTTGCATGTATCTGTCCAATTTTCCCAACCCCATTTATTGAAGAGACTGCCTTGACTCCATTGTATGTTCTTGCCTCCTTTGTCAATATTAATTGAGCATAGTGGTTTGGGTTGATATCTGGGTTCTCTATTCTATTCTGATGGTCTATATGTCTGTTCTTGTGCCAGTACCAGGCAGTTCTGAGAACAGTGGTTTTGTAATACAGCTTGATATCTGGTATTGAGATCCCTCCTACTTTGTTCTTCTTTCTCAGGATTGCTGCAGCTATTCGAGGTCTTTTTTTATTCCAGATGAATTTTTGGAGAGTTTGCTCTAGGTCTGTGAAATCTGTCATTGGTATTTTAATGGGCATTGCATTGAATCTATTGCTTTGGGTAGTATGGACATTTTAATGATATTGATTCTATCAATCCATATACATGGTATGTTCTTCCATCTGTTTATGTCTTCCTCTATCTCTTTTTTTAGTGTCCTGTACTTTTCCGAGTACAGGTCTTTTACCTCCTTAGTTAAGTTCATTCCTAGGTATCTTAATTTTTTTGGTGCGATGGTAAATGGAATTGTTTTTTTAATCTCTCTTTCTGTAAATTCACTATCCTATCTAATAAAAGAGTAATATGAAAATTAACCATCACTCCGCTACACCCACAAGCCATGCCCACCAGCCAATCAGGAGTGAGTATGCAAATTATCCCAACCAAGATGGCTGCAGCCACAGAGTGAGCAAGAGGCTTGGGTTCCCCCTGGCAATGGAGGAAGCAAAGCTTTCCGCACACCCTGGCGGGCCCTGGCCTCCACTCAAGGCTACAAAGTTTCAATTATAGAAGATAAATAAATCCCAATAAAAATGGCTGTGGCCACAGAGCAAGCAGGAGGCTTGGCTCCACTGAAGGCTACAAAGTTTCAATTATATAAGATAAATAAATCCCAGATCCCAGGGCCTCTGCTTGGGTCACCGGGGGGCGTGGCCGGCCTGCAAACCACCACAGGCCCCTCGCCCAGGCCGCCCCACGCCCCAAGGGAACCCCCACCCTGACCCGGGACACCCTTCAGGGCAAATCAGACAGCCCCGACTCGTGCACCAGGCCTCTATCCTATCTAATAAAAGAGTAATATACAAACTGACCATCACTCTAACACACAAGATGGCTGCCCCTATGTGGTCAAAGATCCTGCTCCCATGTGGACAGAACATGGATGCCACAAGATGGCCAGCAAGGGAGGGCAGTTGGGAGGGACAAGGCCTGCAAGGTAGAGCAGTTGTGGGTGATCAAGCCTGCAGGGGAGGGCAGTTAGGGGTGACCAGGCTGGCAGAGGAGGGAAGTAGGGGCGACTGGGCCTACAGGGAAGGGCAGTTGGGGGGGTGGACCCAGGCCTGCAGGGGAGGGCAGTTGCGGGGGACCAGGCCTGCAGGGGAGGGCAGTTAGGGGCAAACAGGCTGGCAGGGGAGTGGTTAGGGGGTGATCAGGCTGGCAGGCAGAAGTGGTCAGGGGCAATCAGGAAGGCAGGCAGGCGAGCAGTTGGGAGCCAGCAGTCCGGGATTGTGAGAGGGATGTCTGACTGCCTGTTTAGGCCTGATCTTGGTAGGTGGGATTGGGCCTAAATGGGCAGTCGGACATCCCTTGAGGGGTCTCAGATTGGAGAGGGTGCAGGCTGGGCTGAGGGACACCCCCCCTCTTCCGTGCACGAATTTCATGCACCGGGCCTCTAGTTGGTGAATAAAGATGCCACAGATTTCTTGGCATTAATTTTGTATCCTGCTACATCGCCGAATTCATTTATTAAGTCTAATAATTTTTTTGATGGAGTCTTTAGGGTTTTCTATGTACAGTATCATGTCATCTGCGAATAATGACAGTTTTACATTTTCTTTTCCAATTTGGATGCCTTTTATTTCTTCTTCTTGTCTAACTGCTATGGCTAGCACTTCCAGAACTATGTTGAATAGGAGTGGTGAAGGTGGGCATCTGTCTCATTCCTGTTCTTAGGTGAAATGGTTTTAGTTTTTGCCCACTGAGTATGATGTTGGTTGTAGGCTTTTCATATAAGGCTTTTATTATGTTGAGGTATTTTGCTGAGGGTTTTTTTTTTTTTATCAAGAAAGGGTGTTGGATTTTGTCAAATGCTTTTTCTGCATCAATTGATATGACTATGTGATTTTTATCTCTCAATTTGTTTGCGTGATGTATTACATTTATTGATTTGCGGATATTGTACCATCTTTGCATCGTTGGGATAAATCCTACTTGGTCATGGTGTATGATCTTTCTGATGTAATGCTGGGTCCGATTTGCTAGAATTTTGACGATTTTGGCATCTATGTTCATGAGAGATATTGGCCTGTAAATATTCTTTCATTGTGATGTCTTTATCTGGTTTTGGTATTAGGGTAATGCTGGCTTCATAGAATGAGTTTGGAAGTGTTCCTTCCTCTTAAAAAAAAAAAAAATATATATATATATATATATAATTGATTTTTAAAGAGAGGAAGGGAGAGGGATAGAGAGTTAGAAACATCGATGAGAGAAATATCAACAGCTGCCTCCTGCACACCCCCTACTGGGGATGTGCCTGCAACCAAGGTACATGTCCTTGACCAGAATCGAAACTGGGACCCTTCAGTCTGCAGGCCAATGCTCTATCCACTGAGCCAAACCGGTTAGGGATGTCCCTTCCTCTTGAATTTTTTGGAATAGTCTGAGGACAGGTTTTAGTTCTTTCTTGAATGTTTGGTAAAACTCCCCTGTGAAGCCATCTGGCCCCGGGCTTTTGTTTGCTGGAAGCTTTTTCATGACTGCTTCAATTTCCCCCATAATTATCCATCTATTGAGATTTTTAGATACTTCCTGATTGAGTTTTGGAAGGTTGTATATTTCTAGGAATATGTCCATTTCCTCTAGGTTGTCCAGTTTGTTGGAATAGAGTTGTTCATAGTTTTTTTTTTTAACAATTCTTTGTATTTCTGTGGGGTCTGTTGTTATTTCGCCTCTTTCATTTCTGATTTTGTTTATTTGGGTCCTCTCTTTGCTTCTTGGTGAGCCTGGCTAGAGGTTCATCATCTTGTTTATTCTTTTAAAGAACCAGCTCTTGGTTTCATTGATCTTTTGTATTGTTTTTTTGGGTCTCTATGTTATTTATTTCTGCTCTGTATACAGTTTTTTAATCCACTCATCTGCTGATGGGCACTTAGGCTGTTTCCAAATCTTAGCTATGGTAAATTGTGCTGCTATGAACATAGAGGTGCATATATCCTTTCTGATTGGTGTTTCTAGTTTCTTGGGATATATTCATAGAAGTGGGATCACTGGGTCAAATGAGAGTTCCATTTTTAGTTTTTTGAGGAAACTCCATACTGTCCTCCACAGTGGCTGCACCAGTCTGCATTCCCACCAGCAGTGCACGAGGGTTCCTTTTTCTCTGTATCCTCGCCAGCACTTGTCATTTGTTGATTTGTTGATGACAGCCATTCTGACAGGTGTGAGATGGTACCTTCTTCTTGTTTTGATTTGCATCTCTCGGATGAGTAGTGACTTTGAGCATATTTTTATATATCTCTTGCTTTTTCCCCTAGTATGGCCACATTTTACTGCTTCTTTGGCTATAATTTTTCTAGAAAAGTGAACATATCTGGATAATATAGTAAATATGGACTTTAACTCAATATTTAAAGTTTCATTTAAAAATTAAGTAACCTTTAACTTAAATGGTGTAACTATCCTCTCCCATGATGAGTGGCCTCTGCCTGAAATTTTTATTCTTACTGTGTTTTTTTTTTTAGCCTGTCTTCCTAGGAGTTCCCTCTGTTTTTCAACAGATTACTGGTCAGTGATTTGGGCAAAGGTTGTGCTCAAATACCTCAAATCTATAAGGCTTCTCCCTTATGAGACTTGATCTGTTTGAGGGTTTAAGAGCATAGTCAAAGTTTAGTTTGGCTTGACATTTATTTTAGGTCAGGGTCTCTCAGATTTCCCAGTCATCCAAGGATGTGTGGAGAGCTTATCTAATCCTTTTATGGATTTCTCATTTCCAGGATTTTTTAAGTTAGATTCTTGGCTTGTCCATTGTTCTTATCAACTGTGAACACAACCTCTGAATATCAAATATGTGTGTATTCCTACTTGTTTCTACCAAGTTGCCATTTCTAGCTGACAAAGGGACTTTCCCCACTAGTTCCTATTGTATACAGTACCACTCTGGTAAAACTACAGATCTCATCAATCAAACTTAAGGGATGTGTGTGTACTGTATATAACCCCTGGCAAGAAGACTCTGCTTTTACAGAAGATTTAGCAGTTTTTCAAGAAAAATGCTTCTCAAATTGTTGTTGTTGTTTTTTAAACTTTGATGAAGTCCCAGACCCCTGATGTTTTTTTGTTTTTTTAAAAACAATTTTTCCAGTTTTATACTTCTGTGTTTTTTTTTGCACAGAGGAATTGCTTATCTCTTCAGATAATCGTCCCATCTGTGATTATCTCAATTCACCTTTAATACCAATAAAATCTGCATTATTAACCGCCATATTACAGCTGAGGAAATAAAGGCACAAAGAACATAACTATCTGAAGATTAGTTGCTAAATGGAAGAGCATACAAACTAGTCAGTTTGCTTTGCACTTTTAACAGATATAGATGAAAAATTTCTTAGAAGTACTAGACTAGAAGCAGCAGGTATAGGTGCTAAAGAAGCATAGAAGGAAAGAATCTTTTTTGAAGATGAAATACCACAGCATGTATCATTTACAAAAATATCATGTTTTTAGGGATACATATACCAATAAAATTTTCAAATACTTAAGACAGTTAATTACATTAAAATCTTTTTTGTAGATTTATTACTAATATAACTTACTCTCTTGCCAGTACCCCTTCCCACAGGAGGATGTGCCTCAGCAGCTTGACGGATTGTACAAACCATTAGCTCTATTAGAGCACTCTCTTGACGGTCAGACATTGCTAAGGTGAAACAAAACACATTAGCATGAGATTTATAATAAAAATGCATATAAAAATGAAAACAATTATAAAAAACTGTGAATATATTCCATTACTGATTCTTTTAAACACTGAAGTTCTGTACCTTGTTCTTTTTTGAAGTCAAGCAAGAAATACAGGGTGTCCCCCCAAAATGTATACACACACTTTGAATAATTATAAAGTCAGTGTTTATTATAATACATTTTATTTTCAAAATTGAGCTACTGGCAGTTAAAGTGTACATACATTTTTTTGGGGACACTATATATAAAGAAAAAGAGGGTAAACGCTGATCTGTTCTAATACCTAGTATCTTCTATTACTAGGCTCCTGAGTTAGGCTGAATTTTACTATATTTCCTTATACATCATTTGAAAGCTCACCTGAGGATGTTTTTATTGATTTTTAGAGAATAAAAAAGAGTAACATTGATTGGTTGACTCCCGCATGAGCACCGTGGCTGAGGATCAAACCTGCAACCTAGGTATATCCCTGACCGGGAATTGAACCTGAAACCTTTCGGTGTATGGGTTGATGCTCCAATCAACTGAATCACCAAGTTAAGGAAAGCTTTTTTTTTTTTTTTAATAAAAGAGATCATGCTGCCCTAGCTGGCTTGGCTCAGTGGACAGACCTAAATGGGCAGTCGGACATCCCTCCAGGAGTCCCAGATTGGAGAGGGTACAGGCTGGGCTGAGGGATAACCCCCCGCCGTGCACGAATTTCGTGCACTGGGCTTCTAGTAATAATAATAAAAAGATCATGCTGTATTATATATACATTTGATATTAACAATAAAATTTTAAAAAATGTTTTTATAGATTTCAGAGAGGAAGAGAGAGGAAGAGATAGAAACATCGATGAGAGAGTATCACAGATTGGCTACCTCCTGCACACTCACTACTGGGGATCATGCCCAAAACCTGGGCATGTGCCCCAACTGAGAATCGAACCATGCACTTCTGGTTCATGGGTCGATGCTCAACCATTGACACACACTGGTTGGGCTCAATTAACAATAGATTTTGAATATCTTTCTAGTCACTGCAAAATTATATGAATAATTATCTTCTATAAATTATTACATAATTTGCTCCACAATTTAGTCAACCTTCTCAAATTATTTACCAATTTTTGTAATTATAAACAATGCAGCAATAAATATCATCAATATAGAAATATTTATGTAACTGATTTCTGCAGAATAAATTCCCAAGAGGAGTACTGGGTTAAAGGTTAAAATCTTAATACTGACAAAGTTTCTTTACTGCAATTTACTCTTCCAACTGCAATCATGAGAATGTTTGGTTTCTCAGATCCCTGCCAGCACTGAATGTTATAAAACCTTTTAATTTTTGCCAATCCAATGATGAAAAATGATTATTTCATTATTTTGCTCCTTCTTATCTACTAATTAGTGGAATATATATTCTTGTTCATTGATTTTGAGTTTTTTTCTGAGATTTTTCTGTTTATTCTTTGCTCATTTTCTACTGTTAGTCACCTTACTTCTTTATAAACTCTTGTGTATTAGAAATAGTAACTTTGTTTTTTAAACAATACAAACTTTTTCTCACAGTTTGTCCTTTTGTTGTCAGGCTATAGTATGTTTTATGAGAAAGAGAGTTAACTTTTACAAAGTCTTATCTGTACCAATTTCTTTAATAGCTTCTGGGTTTCTTTTCATCCTTTCTAGTAAATGAGATGTAATTGACATATGGCTCTGTATAAGTTTAAGTTGTACAGTATAATAATTTGACATAATACTGTGAAATGATTACAGTAAGTTTAGTTAACATCCATCATCTCATACACATACTAAAAGTTTCTGGGTTTCTTGTGCTGTTTTCAAAGGTCTCCTTGTTCTAGAGATTATAGAAATATATTTTCTTTTTCATTGCCTTCCCTCTCTCCTCCTCCCCCTCTGTTCTTCACTTGCTTGTCAACTTTTAATCTTTCTGGAATTTATTTCTGCTGATAGTATAAAGTGTGGGCCTGTTTATTACTACCAGAAGAAGAGCCAATTATGACTCAAACATCGTTAAACAAACAAGCTTTCCTTGCTGAATTTAAATATCATTTTTTGACATATTTTAGGTTCTTATACTTAGATCTACTTCTGGATTCTTTTAGTTTCACTAATGTATCTATTTCTATTACAATGCCATACTGTTTTGATTATAGCAGCTTTATAATCCTACTAGGGGCCCTGTGCACGAATTTGTGCACCTTGAACGGAACTGTGGGCTGCGAGGCTGTGGTGGGCACAGGGGTGGGTCTTGGTCCATTCTCTGCACCCCTGCCTGGTCCCTCCCGCCGAGGCCCCGGTTCCGTCTGCTGGCAGCCCCGCTCCCACAGTCACTGCTCCCACGTGCTGACAGCGCCGGCCCCGCTTGCACCTGCTGACAGCATAGAGCTATTGGTGCCAGCACCAGAAACAGGTGTGAGCGGGGCCGATGCCTTCAGCGGTTGTGAGCGGCGGCTGCTGCCCTGATCACCCCTCAGGAGCAGGGGGAGGTAGAGAAGCCCTCAGGGGTGATCGGGGCTGGCAGCTGCTGCTTGCACCCGCTGACCAATCTGGGCAGGCATGGAGTACGGGCAGCAGGTGTGAGCGGTGGCTCCGGTGCCGGCAGTGGTGCATGTGGGGCCGGCACTGGCAGTAGGTGCGAGCACCCGGTGGGACACGGTGCGTGGGAGCAAAGAATTTTCAGTAACCACCAGAGACTCGCCCCGATGACAGCAAACGGCGCCCTGCCTTGATCTGGCGCCCCAGTTCACCTGCTCCACCATCCCGCCACGGCCAATGCCCGCCATGTTCCACGCTCTGCCGCCTGCTGCTGGTGCCATGTTCTGCACGCACCCCCTGGTGGTCAGCGCACATCATAGCAATCGGTTGTTCGGTTGTTCTGCCGTTCAGTCTATTTGCATATTAGGGTTGTATATAGAGATATAATAAAAGCCTAATATGCAAACTGACTGAATGGCCGAACAACCGGCGGAACAACCGGTCGCTAGATGCGCACTGACCACCAGGGGGCAGACGCTCAACGCAGGAGCTGCCCCCAGGCTAGCAAAGGTGGGTGCCAGAAGGGGCCCCCCGGTCACCCCACAGATCAGCCCTGATCACCGGCCAGGCTAGGGGCCCTACCCGTGCACGAATTTCATGCACCAGGCCTCTAGTATATTATAATATACTTTAATATGTAACCCAATTCACCCAATTTGAATATTTAGTAGAACAAGATTCCCTTACCTAGTTCTTTTTCTAAAAATTTTCTAATGGTAATGGCAAATGACTAAGCATTTCTATGCATAAGACACTGTTATAAGTGATTTATATGCTTAACCTTTTATATTCTCCAAACAATTCCGAGATAGGAACTAACATCCTCACACTCCACACATGGGGAAAATGAACCATACAGAAAAGTTAAATAACTTTTCAAAGCACTCAGTAGTAGAGCCATTTATAAACTCATGTAGTCTGACTCCAGAATCTGTGCTCCTAAGCACTATGCCATACTGCCTTTTTTATATATATATAAGCTTAAAATTCTATAAACTTAAAAATCATTTTACTTGGTTCCTTTTTACCTCACAGTACTCACAGTAGAATTCAGACTGGTTTAAGAAAATTTTGCATTATATTCAGAATAGCTGACATTTATATAATCTTTCCAGCCAGAAATATAATATAGCCCTCTTCATTTTTGAGGTCTTATTTTAGGTCATTTAACAAAACATTATCATTTTATTCACATTGATTCTGTACTTTCCTTGTTGCATTCAATCCTATGTATTTTTAAAGACAGATTTTGAGACTAATTTGAATAGTTTAATTTTATCTTTCTGTCTTCCTTTTTCCCCTCTGTCTCCTCTCCTCTGTGTACTTAACTGTGTTAAAGACCAATAGATGTGGAGATTATAGAGAGAGTAGGTATAAATTGAATGAACAGAAATTAAGACTTATAAATTTAGAAGTTTACACTAATTATTTTAAAATAAATTTTGGCAAGAACATTGAAAAGGCAAACAAAGACATAACATCTTTTCCTTTACTGTTTACCCAAATCATCCTATATAAGAATATGTATGCACATCCTAATTCAATCATTTTTTAAAAATCCTAACATGAGAATATGTTTTTGATTTGGAGAGGGAATGAGGGAGAGAAACATCCATCAGTTGCCTCCTGTATACGCTCCGACCAGGAATTGAACCCTCAACTTTTTGGTGTATTGCATGATGCTCCAACCAACTAAGCCACCCAGCCAGGCCCTAATTTGATCATTTTTTGTTTTAAGATTCTATAGCTTTAGGAAAAATACATGAACTTTAGTTTTAGGAAAGCCACACGAAATAGCTTCAGCTTTTCCATTTATACTCCCTGATCCAATGCCTAATAATATAAAAAAGCTTTTCACCCAATAAAACAATTAAGTTTCTATTTTTATACTTCTGGAATTTCATAATTTCCCACATTTGTCTAAGGATGAAGGAATGGCAAGATTGTCTAAGAACTAAATGCATTTACTTTTATTTAGGGGAATAATCTAGTTCTATGGAAAGCAAGGAGAGAACAAGTTATCTCAAGTATGGAAACATTCCTCTACTATATACTAAACTCCACATTGGTGTTGAAAAATAGCCCAATTGTACCCAGTGCCCATTAACAACAATTTTGTTATTTACTTTGTTATTAATAAAATCGAAAGCAAAGCCAGGGGGTAATGGGTAAAAGAAGGTGAAGAGAATAGCCAAAGAACATATGGACAGACAACAGAGTGGTGAAGTGAGGGAAGGGTGGCGAGGGCTGGGAGGAGGTGGACAAAGGGGGAATGAGGAGAGCACCTGTAATAGTGTCAACGATACAAAAAAGCAAAGCAAGCATTAAGCCATAGACAAGAACCAAATACAATACCTGGAATAAACAGGCAGCTGTTTATATTATAAATCATCAGATAATTATACAACTTTGAAATCTATGGAAACCTCTTTGTACATCATCTCCATTTGCCCATTATTGATTATCACCATGAACTTCTCTTACTACCATTGAAAAGAAGTGCTGCCGAAACCAGTTTGGCTCAGTGGATAGAGCGTTGGCCTGCGGACTGAAAGGTCCCAGGTTCGATTCCGATCAAGGGCATGTACCTTGGTTGCGGGCACATCCCCAGTAGGGGGTGTGCAAGAGGCAGCTGATCGATGTTTCTCTCTCATGGATGTTTCTAACTCTCTATCCCTCTCTCTTCCTCTCTGTAAAAAATCAATTAAAAAAGAAAAAAAAGAAGTGCTTAAAAGTCACCAGTGACCTAAATCATCTAGTCCTTTTTCTCCTCTGCAATATGTGATGTTATTAAGTATAGCTCTCTTGAACCCTCTCTTAACTGGGTTTCTATAGAGTACAATTATCTGCTATCCTTTTTAAAGCTTGCTAGGGTTCTTATTGCTCTTGTTCTTCCTGTTTCTGTCCCCCATCCACAATCTTTAAAACTCAGCCACAGGCTCTTCCCTTGTTGCTCTTTTTTTTTTTTTTAATACAGTATATCTTTATTGATTTCAGAGAGGAAGGGAGAGATAGAAACATCAATGATGAGAGAGAATTATTGATTGGCTGCCTCCTGCACGCCCCCCCACTGGGGTTCAAGTCCACAACCTGGGCAAACCCGGACCCTTCAGTCCGCAGGCCGATGCTCTCTCCACTGAGCCAAACCAGCTAGGGTTCTTTCCTTCTTTATAATCCATCTTCTTTTATATTTTTGTTTTCATTTCCCATAGACACCACTGCAAAAGATACTTAACTGGTCTTCTGCCTACTCTAAATCATGTTTACATAAGGCATTTTTCTTAAAATACAAATTGGACCACATCACTCTCCTGTTTAAAATCCTTCAATGGCTCCGATTACACTCAGAATGAACTAAATTAAGTCCACTCATGAACTAAAAGATTTTACATCATCTGGCCTCTGCCTCTTTTTTATTTTGTGCCACTGGCTCACTGTGCTTTACCACTCCAGCTCCTGGAATGTAAATATCATCAGGCTTCAGATACTCTGCAACTGCTATTTCCTCTATCTAGACAGCTCTTTTGAGGCACTTTCCACGGCAAGCCCCCTCATCCCTGAGACTCTTGGTTCACAGGTGGCCTCCTCAGAGAGATCTTTCTTTCAAGATTCAATCTAAAGATGGACCACTCATTATTACTATTATTCACCTCACTTATAAACTCCTGAAATTGCTCTTTACTTGGTTTTGGGCTACCTTCCCCACTAGAATGTAAGCCCCATATGGACATTGAACTGATTTCAGTGCTCAGTATACTAGTTAGTACAGAGAAGACGACCAATAAAAGTATTTTAAAATTATAAATGAGTTAATGATTGCCTGCTTTCAAGAATTACATTTACCCACATTTACTTCACCCATCAACTGTATCACACAATTTTTTTAATGCTAATCAAAGGTTTTTTTGTTTGCTTTTAAAATATATTTTTATTGATTTCAGAGAGGAAGGGAGAGTGAGAGAGATAGAAACATCAATGATGAGAGAGAATCATTGATCAGCTGCCCCCTGCATGTCCCCTGCTGGGGGTTGAGCCCACAACCCGGGCATGTGCCCTTGACCGCACTCAAACTTGGGACCTTCCAATCAGCAAGACGACACCCTATCCACTGAGCCAAACCAACTAGGGCTTAAATAGATGAAGAAGCTGAAACACAGTGAAGTTAAATGACTTAGTTATGGTTTTGCTATTACCTGTTACCCAGACACTCACATTATACTAAAAATTTATTCAGCAATTTGATTTTGCTGTAGAATACATACACATGATCAACAAAAATTCCCTGTCCTATAAAATCATTGCAAGTAAGTAGTCTTAAGGCTACTGTGATTTAAATTGTAGTCTTTGATAATGTGTCTGTTTTCCCAAATCATACTCCTCTATCTCCAACTGCTAACTCAACTTTCACCCACTGGAACATCTATCACACTCTACCTACCTAAAATATAATAATTTCTTATTAGTCTTAAAAAGAAACAAGTTACCAATAACATTTTTTTATCCTAAAATATAGCAAAATACTGGCACAGAAAATTGATTTGGGATGCCATTCCATGCCAGAGCTTGTATGTGACACAGCACACATTTGGACAAACACTTGAAAAAAGTTGTGTTCTGACATAAATATGGCACTGCACTTGTTATACATAATTTCCCCAGCCTTGCCTTCCCAGATTCAGTCATACCATAAAACTATGATTTACTTAACCCGCCCCCCCATTTTATAACTAATTTTTCTAGCTAAAATCAAACGAACAAACCCAAGCCAACTTTTACTTAATTTTCTTGACTGAAAATTAAATCTAATGCCAACTAAATTTAAAACACAACAACTGATAGTACAGTTATTTTAATGAGGTAAATCCATCTAGACCACCTTGATAACTGACAGACTTAGTAATTACTATTTACTGACTTACACATCTTATTTAAATGTGAGTAAAAAGTTAACAATACCAAAGCATACCTCCTTGGCTCTTCCCTTAATTTATATCCCCTGCCTTCTTTCTCCTTGGAAATAATAACCTTATAAAGCATGGGGTGATAAAAAAAAAAAAAAGTCTTGGAATCACAATAAAGAAGCTCTAACCCACTGATAATGTACAGATTATTTAGCCACAAGCAAAAGAAGAAAAATGGATGCAACACTATGCTAGGTACTTTGTTCAAGTGTTGATTGGGTAGTAGTAATTATAAGGAGAATTGATTTTATTAGAGAATATATTAAGATTAGTCAGAAATAGAATGAATGAGTAAACTTAGCAGGAATGTATATAGGTAAAAAAGGAAAACACACAGAATATATGTTCATATTCCTGTGATCACAAATGTGAAAGAAATTCAGAGTGCAGTTAAGTCTGACCTTGTAAGCATAAGGTCCTGGCAACTTAGTAATAGGACCATCTTCTTACCATAGATATGGAGAAGAAAACCCATGCAAATTGAGTAATAATAATCAGAGGTAAAGCCAAATGTACCATAACTTCCATCTTGAAAGAAAATCTGGGAAAAGTCTGGGAAGGATTTGTGTTAAATTTATCAAAGCCAGAGTAGATAATGCCAGTGAGCGTTACTACTAGGAAAGAACACTGGGGATGTAGCCAGAGTGGCTCAGTTGGTTGAGTGTCATCCTGTGCTCCGAAAGGTTGCTGGTTTGGTTCCCAGACAGGGCATATACCTGGTGCTGGGGCACATAAGAAGGCAAAGGATTGATGTTTCTCTTTCTCTTTCTCAGGATGTCCTCAGGTGAGGATTAAAATAAATAAATAAATAAATAAATAAATAAATAAATAAATAAAATGTGTCAGTTTTTTTTTGTTTTTTTTTTGTTTTTTTAAAGAAAGAACACTGGGGAGATGGTCACTCTCCTGGTGACCCGTTTGGTAGTCTACTGCAGGAGATGGCTCATTGTGCTTTTACTTTATTTTATTTTTATTTATTTTTTCATTCCCAGAAGATTTTGAACCATATAGAACAACAGGGAAAGCAGAACAGAGAATAGTTTAATTACATTTAATCCTTACAACAATGTAAGATATATAGGGAAAATAATCTCTGTTACAAAGGAATCTAATGGTAAGAAAAAAATGAGGACCTCAGTCACAAAAGATAGAGTTAACAATCTGAATTTATTTATTTTAATTCTGAAGTCTATGTTCACTACAAGCCTCACATCAAAGTATCATCTACATTGCAGGAATGTTGTATGAATTAAATGAAACAGCAGTTCTTTAAAGCACTATTGTGAGCTAGTTTGAAAAATAAACCATAAATAGAAAAATGCATTTCTAGTTCTGAGGAATATTCACATAAGCTTTAGGAATATAAATACTTCATTAAATATACATATCCACTTTGCTGTTCATGTTATTATGCAACATGTAGTAAGATACATACTTCAGAACTTATCCTATAGCAATCATAACTCCTTATTTCTTGCATAGCTAGGTAAATGACTTTGTTTTTTACTTTCTAATTTTAATAATTAAGAAAATATAACAAAGGAGTATGGTTCCAGTCTAATTAAATCCTTTTGTGTCAAAGGCTTTTCCAAGTTCACATACAAATATAGCAAAAAGATCCTGGGTGCTCCACACCCCCCTTTTTAAACAATATGTCAGTATTTTGTGTCTCTAATCAGCATAATGGAAACTCTTTTGAATATTACCAGACACATGAATTTTAAAAAATTTTTGCGGCATGGTAGCAGTCTTAATCCAGAAAGGTGTTAAAAGCTATTGACATATCCTTATTTGTTATAGGAGACAAATTCTTCTTTTTGCAAAAAGACACACAGCATTCCTGCATACATTCATTTTTAAGATATGAGCTATATAGGATGGTATTATTATTAATAGATACCATAACAATTTGTAAACCAATTTGTCACAATACTATACCTTCCTCTCCTTGAACAGGTTCTTCTAATAGCAACTCTGTCATACATTCCCAGTCTTTCAACAGTTCTTGAGAGCTCTCCCACAAACTGTCCACTAAGTAGGCTGCATGTTCGTGCAACTAAAAACAACAAATCAAATGTGACTGAAGAACATTTAATGAAGAAACTAATAATATTTGAGCTAATAAACCATTTTCTTCATAATTAAAATGACTTCTTCACAATGTTTCCAATGTATTCCACTATCAATGGAATGTATTATGTAGACTCAAAATAAAAGAATTTTTTTACAGCAGTAAATGACATCATTTATAGACAAGGAAAAAGAGTATGATGAACAGAATCCCTGAAATTATTACACTTTTCACTATTCTTGGATTGTCTCTTCTATTTTTAAAAATTTATTTATTAAAGGAAATAAATTACTTTCTCTGAGAATTGCATTTGAAACTTTGGTACCAGCCTAAATACTTACTTTATACTTCCGTCACCTTTGGTTAAGGTCAAAAGTTAAAGTTACTCCATCTCTCTTTTCTACTTTCATGTCCATTTAACTTAATGCACTCCACATTCCACTTCACCCTCCTCTCCATTTCTGCTGTTTGTTACTTTTGACAATTTTCTTGATATGTAACCACAGTAAACAAACACCAAGTTTCTCATCTAACACTTCATACCAAACCCTCTCCCACTTGTTAGCCATTAAACCATGAAGAAGATTACTCCAATAAAGCTCTTCGGGGAAGATAAGCAGAGAAGTTGTTGGCATTGTTCTTGTTTCTGCTGCTTACAATTAACTTCTCTATCCTTGCATAAAAATTATTCCATCTTTGAGGCTCATAATATCCAGCTAAACCACTTTGTAGATAAGTATTTTCCAAGCTATAGATTGCAAACCATTCATTGTCTGTTAAACTAATTTAAGGTATTGAGACCAAAGTTTCAAAAATTGAAACAAAGTAGAAGAGTATATAGCACATCGAAAGATAAGTACTATTTTATGTTAGAAGATTCGTGCAAGAATGGGCCTTCCTTCCCCTGGCTGCCAGCACCACCTTTGCTCTGGCCCGGAGCTGCCTTCCCGCCTTCTCACGCTGTCCAGAGGCCCAGAGCGGCTGGGGCGGTGCGGAACGCCTGCGTTGCATGGCAACGACGCAAGCTTCCTGCCCTGGCTGCACATGCAAATTAACCCTCCATCTTTGTTAAGTTAATTTGCATACTCACTCCTGATTGGCTGGTGGGTGTTGCGAAGGTAGGTCAATTTGCACTTACTCTTTTATTCGTGTAGATAACTCCTATTTCAGTTATATGTGCTTGTATTTGGTTTTCTCATGAGTAATGACCCCAAAATATAGAGCTTTTTAGACCTACTGGTTGTCTATTTGATATCCTGGCACATTTGGCATGAGTTGGTTTTCTTCCTCACATGCCAATTCCACTATTATTCTTAACTTCAATCTTCATGTTGATGATCAATTTAAAGTTCTGCTTCATTTGACCTTCACAATTCTATACTTCATTTCCACTGCATTTCAAATCTCACATTCTGGTTCCTTAAATGCCTCATGACATCCATATCCAGACACACACACCCACACCCCAATCTCCTGATTAGATGGCAATGATGGGTGTACACTAGTATAACAGAATAAGAAAAGAGATTTTAACAAAGAATGTTTCTTGTGAAACATAGGAGATCATGCAGGACAATATTATGATCATGAATCAACTAGAAACACTTAAATATGATTTGTAATTACTGATGCAGCTGACAAGAATGCCATAGAGGAGAACTAGGAAATATATTTTAACGTTCTTGTAACACTTTAGTAAACAGCAGTAAAAACAGGATACAGTAATACCATCTGACAATAAAGCAGCAATAAATGTTACAAATTATAGCTTTAAATAAAAAATAAAACTAAGTACTGTACTTATGCCTTTTAATATATTAAAAAGAAAAAAAGTCTTTGGGCTTTTAGAGATCTAAAACATTTTCCTCAATTAATAATTAACTTAGATCATCATATTCCCTAAACTTCTCAGCAAATAATTTAAATAGTATTTGCATGTCTCATCATATCAATTTTTGAATCTGTTGTTACTATTAAAGTCAAATTTTCATACTACATTGAATTGCTGCATAATACTTTTAATCCTGTTCCTCTAAATCCTAAGGAGGCTAAGAGTATAATTTGAAATGGTCTATCACAAGAGTGATATTTACTGAGTATTTAATGTTTTATCTTAAACATTCACAATCATTTAGTATTTTACCCACAACATATACATGCTTTTAAAGAAAACAATGATTTAAACCCTTACTACAAAGTGTGGTTCCTTGACCAGAAGCATAAAAATCACCTAGGAGAGCTTGATAGAAATGCAGCACTTCAGGCCCCACCCGAGAGCTACTGAATCAGAACTGGCATTTTAACAAGACCCCCAGGTAATTTGTATACATATTTAAAACACTGTTCTTAAATTAAACATATCCTTTACTCAAATGCAACTCTCCAGCTAGTTTTGTTTCTGACTTTATTATTGCTCTATTCATACCCAATTTACTTAAAAAAATATTGGTAACTCCACTATTTTTCTGCTCCATTTTGCCCTAACCCCAACTCATTCCACTGACTCACTTATTTAACTCGAATTTTATTTTTCCTATATGCTGCCTATTTGTCCCTCTCTCTATTCCTACAGTTTCTCCAACACTTTCAAATTTGAGCAGTTAATAAAACCTTTTAAGTTTCTCTTCTTCCAGGACATTCCAACACAAACCAAAAATACTTTATCCAAAGTAAAATTAAGAGTCCCAAATTTCTAGATTTTCTCCACTTTCTTTACCACCCTGTTCCCACTCATTTCTAAGCCAAGTAGCTTATTCAGTCAGGTGCTCTTTAGGTTTAGCTTGTCATTCCCCAGTATAATAATAGTAACAGAAAATACAATTGTAATAACAAAAAGCATGTTAGTGCACAAACCAAAGTTCGCCTGTACAAACAGATTGATAGATAATATATTATGAATATTAATTACAAAATTATTTAGGTGATAACGCACATGGAAATACTGCTATGGAGCTTATAAAATTATTATTACTCAAATATTTTTCTTTCTCATTTAAAAATATAATTTCAAACAAAATAGAACAAATGGTTGTAACCCTTGACAACTTTCACAAACTGTTTAAATAATTTAAAAATTACAGGAAAAATTTTAAGAAAAACACAAAGCAACAATAAGTATGCAGTATTGCAATACTGTAATAGTTTAAAAATTGCTAGTCTATATTCAGTGTTGATCCACACCTGCATATCCTATCCTATATAATAAAAGCCCAATATGCAAAGTGTCCAACTGTTCGTTTGTCCATTTGACCAGTTGCTATGACATGCACTGACCACCAGGGGGCAGATACGCACTGACCATCAGGGGACAGACGCTCCAACCAGTAGGTTAGCTTGCTGCTGGGGTCTGGCCAATTGGGACTGGGCGAGATGCCCTGGAGCCCTCCCACGGTCCCTCCCCAGCGGGCCAACCTCCTGCAGTCCCTCCCTGGTTGGCCAAACCTGATTGGCCCCATTGGGACTGGGTGAGACGGGCCGGACACGCCCTGGAGCGCTCCTGCGGTCCCTCCCAGACCCTGATAGTGCACTGGTGGGGTCCCTTGGCCTGGCCTGCACCCTCTCGCAATCCAGGACCCCTCGGGGGATGTCGGAGAGCCGGACTTGGCCCAATCCCCGCAGGCCAGGCTGAGGGACCCCACCAGTGCACAAATCTGTGCACCGGGCCTCTAGTATACTCATAAAAGGTAGAGTACTGATTCCATAATCAGGCAATCTCTGGAGGCAATTTCGTAAGAAATAGGCTTATTTTCATTTGATTGAAAAACAACAATTTGAGACAGCAGAGGGACTTGAGCCCGGGAATGAAAACAGTGGCCAGAAAGCCATGTTAAGACCAGGTGGCCAGAAAGATTTAAAAAAAAAAAAAAAAAAAAAAAAGAAGCAGCAGCAGAATTTTCTCTCTTCTAACTGCTTACTTTTCTTACCCTGACATGGAAAATTCCACAAGCCCACCTTTTAAAAAAGCCTGTCTTTTCATGCACACCCGCTTTGCCCCAGATTACAAAATCAGCCAAGCAGAGCCACTCACCCTCCCCACAGGCAGTTCAGAGGACCTTCCTTTCCTCTGTGCTGTCTCCCTTGTGCTCAAGCATATGCTTAATACAATAGGTATGAAAATTACACTGTGGTTTCTCCTTAATGCTTAGGAACCCAAAAACCCAAATGCTGGTACAAATTAACTACAAAAAATTTAATGACAATTGTTATTTAATTTGTAATCTAAAGCAAAAAAAATAAAATAGTTATGTTAAAAATTTACCTCACTTTCAAGAAAGAAAAGAACCAGCATCCTAATGAGATTCCCATTCGGACTGTTCCTTCCCCTCCTTTTTGCTAACGCTTCTTCTGCTTGTGGGTCATGTCTGCTAAACAGCCTGGTAATAAGTAACAAAACAAGAACATCACAAATTTATATGGATATAAATTTTAATCCTTTCCTTCACTGTACAAAAATTATTTTGGTGTGAAAAAAAATATATATATATCAGAGATCAGGTTACTGATTTATTTCAACACAAGTATGTAATTGATATTTTTATAGATAAAAAAGAGGTTAGACCTGAACAATTTCATACAGTTCAACCATATATAAAGTGTAAAAGGAAGCTTTTTTACCAATGCCTAATTAATGTTCAAATACTTATAAAAAATAGAAACTATTTTTTTCTTATATGAAAGATATAGAGTATATCATTTTAAAGAGTTCTATTTCCTTAAATATTGATTTCATAGTCAAGTAATTACAGCATTTAACCAAATGTTCCATCAATAATTTAAAAATGAATACTTTTAGTCATGATTACTTCTTGCATTCTTTTGTACTTATTAGCCTATTACCTAAAAACAGTACTCAACTAGCTCAATAATATTGAGTTAAATGACATAAACATTAAATTTACAAATATATCACTTAGCAACAAAACTTCTAAAATATGACAAAGAAATGACCTGAAAATTTTTACTTGCTAATAAGACTTATTCTAACAAAATTTAAAGACTGCCAAAGGTGCCTTATTCCCAGGTATTGCTCCAGGTAAAAGGGATATAACAGTGAACAAAGACAAAACTGCTGCTTTCATTGAGCTCTCACTCTGGTGGATGAAGATAAACAGATAAATATATAATTTTCTCAGTTTTTATAAGGAAAAATGAGGAACTAGGGATGGGGATATGGAGTGTCCTAATTTAGATATGGACATCACAATGGGCCTATTAAATGAGAGGCTAAATAACTGAAGAAAGAATAATTTCAGGGGAGCAATAGGAAGCAGCAGCTTGTCTGAGTCTAACCCCCTGAACCTGTCTCCAAGGCCCCCTTGTTTCTGACTCCGAGTGAGCTAAAGCAGCCTCACAGCTAGGCTCTTCTGTTGCTTCTTCCATCTAAACCCTTCCTTGTTTCAACAGTTCCCAGCTTTAATAAACATACTCTCTCAAAAAAGAATAAAAATTTTCATGTGTCATAAAAATAAATCAATCTCAAGTAGAAAATTAGTACAAAGAAGTTGAATATTTGGATACGCACGGGAGGAGACAGTTTATGGCAGGGGGAGAAGACTAGAGTATTATCTTGAAGTATATTGGCATAGCTATCATACTGGTTTAAGAGAAAGTTTTCCTTATTTGAGTGGCTTTCAGAGGGGGAACAAATTTGGATAATTGCATTCACTGTATATAATAAGATTAATAAGAGGTACTAAGAAATTAGGTAATATTTAAAACATTAAAATGTAGAATTTTTGATGACACTGAAATATTCATTTCAGATACATTTTACTATTTTTTTGGATACCTGGTTAAGCTCATAAAATAGACTACAAACAACCATGAGTGTATGCGCATGCGTGCATTTAAAAAAAAAACTTAATCATGGCCCTGGCCAGATGGCTCAGTTAGTTGGAGTGTTCTCCTGTACACCAAAAGGTTGTGGGTTCGATTCTCAGTCAGGGCACATGCCTAGGCAATCGATGATGGATGCTTTTCTCTCTCTCTCTCTCTCTCTAAAAAAAACAAAAAACCCCAAAACAATCAATCAATATATCCTCTTGTGAGGATTAAAAAAAATAATAAATAAATAAAGGAATTCCTGAGGCTACTCTATAGTTAAGATTTTAAAGATCACAATACTGAATCATGGGAGAATGCTCAAAATGATCACTAAGAATCAGAAGTTCTCAAACAAGTTTATGAGAAGCTTTTAGCTGAATAGGAAGTGGATTCATTTTCACAAATAATAAATATAAGGGAGCTTACATGTGGATGTCTATGTAAAATATTCAAATTTAAAAAATTTTAACAAGTATTTCAAATTTAGGAAAATGCAATACAGATTAAAGGCTCATTCTAGCTCAATTGCTGCCAGTTTATGGTCTCTTATTATATAGAGAAATAACCTTTTTAGTTTATTTTTTCTTTGAAATTAGAGCAATAAAGTCTTTCTAAAAACATTAAGCCATTTGAAAGTTAGAGAACAAAAGCTAACTAATAGTCCTGGAAAAGGAAGAGAAGTAAAAACTACAAAATACCCTTAATATTTATCACAAACAATACCTCAAGATAAATATGGAAATAGCACTATTCTATTAGCCATAGAGCAGAGTCACAGGTAAATTCAATATATTAATGTGAAAGTCATGCCTGAAACTCTTGCCTTTCTTCCCCACTTTAATTACCAGCACACACTAGTACCCAGCTTCTTTCTTAAGGAAAATTTTTTTCGCATAGACACAACTTTGAGAGGTATTACTGAATAGAGAACAGTTTGCTATTGCAGTACTGAGATCCAGATGCTGGATGGAGGCCTGCTCATTATCAAAGTTAATCATCCATGTACAACAGTTGCTCAGTGCAAGATTTATATCTGTGCTTAGCATAGTCACAAGTTACTACATGTACTGGACTTCTGGGTTCATCAGTCACAAAGTTAAATCTATGAATTAAAAAACAAAAACAAAGCAAACTCATGTAAAAATATGTTTATATTTCACGAACAGATTAATCTACTAATAAATTATAGAGTAGATTAAGATATAGTAGATATATGTATAGTAGACCACAATAAAAAATGTATTCCAGAAGACTATTTAATTATATTCATAAACTCTCATTAGCTTTATGTTTTGTCAAAAAAATAGATAAGGTTTTGCTTTTTAATTAAACTGCAACTGTACATATAATTTTCAGCATCACTATGGATTATCAATTAAAATAATCCTCATCCCAATAGAAAAAAAAGACATGAAATACTGAGCATTTTAAAGGTTATTTTATTTTATTTATTGATTAACTCTTTAGAGACAGAGGAAGGAATGAGGAAGCCAGGGAAGGAGAGAGAGAAATATCCATTTGTTAATGCTCTATTTATTTATGCACTTATTGGCTTATTCTTGTCTGTGGCCTGACCAGAGATCAAACCTGCAACTTTGGCATACTGGATGATGCTCTAACCAACTGAGCTACCCAGCCAGGGCCTTGAAAGTGAATTTATATACATTTAGATACAAATGTTGAGAAGGTAAGATGAGAACTCAGAATTTTAAATGAAAAAAAAAAAAAAAAGGAAACCAAACAAAAAACAACAACACAAAAAAACAAAAAACACTGGTGAAATGAAATATCAATTTCTGAGGGAGCTTTTACAAATTTCATGCATTTCTTCAATTTTCATTCACACATTAAAGGGGAACCATCCTTTTAAATTCCACGGAAAAGGGATGTCACAAAGAACATTGTTCCTAGGGATGTGATTCATGATGTGCACAAAGGCTGTGAGGATATTACACTCCCTAAAATCTGAAATGGCTACTTCTAGCACTGTTTTCAGTCATTACTATTCTCTTCTACGAGCTCTAAAACTATAAAGAAACAAAATACAAAAGAAGAACCTGGTTTCAAAGATAATTATCTCACTTTTTGTGAAGGAATTCTCCAGCTGCAACAGCAACAGGGCGATGTGCTGAGTACACCAAGTGGTAAACATTTTCACAGTCTTCATTGGAAAGAGCTTCTTCACTTCCACTGAAAAATTCAAAGTGACATGTGAGTCAAAACAAATGCTTATTTTTAGTCCTAACTTTAAATTTTGTAAAGTTCATTATAAAAGCTCAAGGCATATGAATTTTATTTTCATCTTTTTAATCTTACTTTGAAAATAATATTTCTCATAACATTACATAAAATTCTGAAAATACAAATAAAACAAGAAAATAAATTGTCCACAATTCTCCTGCACATAACCATAGACAATGACTATTAATATCTTCGAATATATATTAGCTGAAATTAGCAAGTTCTTTAAATGTGCATGAGATTTTTGTTGGTAAGCACTGGAAAGATATTTATCCGTTTCATAGAGTGAAATTATTATTATGCTATGTAGCTTTTCTCTCTATAAATGCCTATTTTAAATTATATATATATGTGTATGTGTGTGTATGTATGTGTGTGTGTGTATATATATATATAATTTATTTATTATTATTATTTTTTATCCTCACCCAAGGATATTTTTTCATTGATTTTAGAGAGAGTGGAAGAGAGAGAGAAAAAGACAAAGAGAAACATCGATGTGAGAGAAACACACTAATTGGTACTTGCCTCCTGCATGTGCCCTGATCAGAAACTAGGCTGGGGAGGAGCCTGCAACTGAGGTATATGCCCTTGACCGGAATCAAACCTGGGACCCTTCGGTCCGCAGGCCGACGTTCTATCCACTGAGCCAAACAGGCTAGGACTAAATTTTATTTTATCACCATACTAGAGGCCCGGTACACGAAATTCGTGCATTGGGGGGAGGGTGTCCCTCAGCCCAACCTGCACCCTCTCCAATCTGGGACCCCTTGGGGGATGTCTGACTGGCAGTTTAGGCCCGATCCCACAGCAGTCGGACATTCCTCTCACAATCCGGGACTGCTGGCTTCCAACAGCTTGTCTACCTGCCTGCCTGATTGCCCCTAACCGCTTCTGCCTGCCAGCCTGATCATCACCTAACTGCTCCCCTGCCGGCCAGATCGCCCCCAACTGCCCTCCCTGCTAGCCTGATCGCCCACAACTGCCCTCCCCTGCCAGCCATCTTGTGGTGGCCATCTTGTGCAAGGGTGTGACAGTCAATTTTCATATTACCTCTTTATTATATAGGATTATTATATAGGATTTACAACACTACTTAGTGTTCTTTTTAAATAAAATTGATTTAATGGTCACAACCAATCCTTTACTAACACAAATTCCTACCTTTCCATTCATGTATTCTTAAAGTATGAGCCATTTCTTAGTTTGTTGAATGTGTCCTTAAGTATTTCCCACCCCCAAAAAGAAAATATACCATAAAAAATACACACCAAAAATCAACTATTTCTTGATTATAAAAATGCTTAAATATGTTTGCTGTCAGTGTAGATTTGAAACCACTAGGTGGATTATAGAATTCTTGGGCTGTACAGGTTCTTGACAACATGTAGGAGTGTAAGCTCATTACCCAGGATTCAATCCTGGAGATGCCTCAGAAGCTAGGAGGAAATTAAGGTATCTGTCAAATACACATAAAATTACAGTGACCTTTGCCAATGCCCAACTTATACTCCTAAATTATAAGGATGGGCACAAGGTAAGGCCTGAGTTGTCTTATTTTTTGTTTGTTTTTAAAAAAATATATTTTTATTGATTCTAGAAACAGGGAGAGAGAGATGAAAACACTGATGGGCTGCCCCACCAGGTATTGAGCCCGCAAGCTGGGCATGTGCCCTGATTGGGAATCAAATATGCCCCCTCTTGGTTCCTGGGATGACTCTCAATCAACTGAACCACAACGCCGGGCACTAAGGCCTAAGTTTTAACCCCTTAATCCAGTGGTCGGCAAACTGCGGCTCGAGAGCCACATGCGGTTCTTTGGACCCTTGAGTTTTTAGCAAAGGCCAGCTTAGGAGTACCCTAATTAAGTTAATAACAATGTACCTACCTATATAGTTTAATTTTAAAAAATCTGGCTCTCAAAAGAAATTTCAATCGTTGTACTGTTGATATTTGGCTCTGTTGACTAATGAGTTTGCTGACCACTGCCTTAACCCAATTATGTATCATCAGCTATTAGCTAATACCCTCAGGAGAAAGTTAAACTCATAGGAATAAAAATTTAATAAGACATCTCAGGACCCTAGGCTCATATGTGAAAGGAAAATAAAAATATACTAAAAGAAGTAGAATTACCAAACAGAAAAAGAATTTAGAGAAGATATAATAGCATATTAAATTTGACTTTACCTATTGTTTTTGGAAGAAGATATACCATAACCCCCCAAAAAATAAGGCCAGATTATGTCATGCAAATGCTGTAAGAGATGGGAAAGCTGATTTTGTGATCCTTAGCTTATTACTTACCAAAATACTATGTAAATAGAAATTAGAGGATTAAGCATTATAATGGGTAGAGAGGATTTCTTTCAGGAGAAAGATGCCAGAAACCTTCTTCCCAAGCCAAACTGGAAAATGTTCACTATGAAACATTTATAAGCATTCCTTAGAATTGTGAGAAAGTTTAAGAAATGATACTTTGTGCAGAAAAGGCCTAAATGTGAAAAGTGGACTAAGCAACTCATCGTAGCAGATTGAGATGGTTACTAGGACAGAGTTGTACTTTCTCTATCAATAAACAGTCCATGTTTCTTGTAGGCTAGATATGGAATACTTAAAGGAAAGCCAGCCTGAATAGTTTTTAAAAACTTTGCCCAAGAAGGCTACTTATAAGGCAAGCAATTCCAACAGAGGAAACCTGAAAGTCAGGGGCTTAGTTATGAAAGTGAATAATCCAGTGGTGGCATTGACCACTCTGGGACCTGCAGTTGTAAATACCCAGAGTGGGGAGGTTACTTTGAGGAATCCACATAGCTGAAGAGCCATAACTGTACCTTTTAAATACAACATGTTCAGCCCTTATCTCCTCCAAAGAAAATATAGAAAATTACCTTAAAAAAGGACTTGAAATTAGTGAAAACATTTTTCTAAATTCAGGAAGAAAGTAGGATTTTTGGGGGGGGCTAAACAAGATCTCAGATGTTTTGATAACACTCTTAAAGTAAACTAGTAGGAAAAGATAATCTTGGAGGTGTCTATGAGATAATTACTCTTCCCTAGAAATAAGAAGAAATATCAAAGGAACATTTATTCCTGTCTAAATGAGCAAATACTGAAACTAAATATGAAAGTAAAAAAAAAAAGTACATCTTTAACATAGGTCTTAAACTCTAGACCAGAGATTTACAACTAGTGTGCAGCAAAAAATTTTAAAGCATGCAATATATGACTATTTAGTTAGGGGCAATGACCTCTTTTTCTTTAGATTGTCAAATAAAAATGACAACAGCCAATACAACAATAGCCATCTGGTGTGAATGAATCAAAATTATAACCATTTTTTGTCAGATTGGCAATAAATATGTATTTTTTGGTGTGCCACAGAATCTTAGTAATTAGTTTATGTATGCCATGAGATGAAAAAAGGTTAAAAATCGCTGCTCTAGATAATTCCAATGAAACAGGTGGGTGGAATGACAGGGTACTTTTTTGTTCAAGGGAAAGATATTGATAAGCTTATAAAATTTACAAGAAAAATTTAACTAGGGGGCCTAATATTTTAAAATAAATTTGAAAAGGGAAAAATTCTTCATAAATGAAAAAAATTGTATGTAAGGATAAAATGAACACTATCAGAAGGTGCAAAATAATGATCATATAGGTTCCAATCTATATACTAAGAAGTATACCAAGCAACAACTTATGAGATAACAACAGTTGTGGGAGATGTAACACATCCCCCTTAAAAACCAGACAAAAAATAAGCAAAGGGCCCTGGACAGATGGCTAGGTTAGTTGGAGCATTGTCCTGTACACCAAAAGGATGCGGGTTCAATTCCTGGTGGGGGTGCATGCCTAGGTTGTGGGTTTGATCCCCAGTCAGGGAGGAGGCAGCAGATGGATGTTTCTCCCTCCCTCCCTTCTTCTCTCTCTAAAAATCAATAAAGAAACATATCCTTGGGTAAGGCTTAAAAAAATAAAAATAAATAAATGGGCAGCTTGGCCAGTGTGGCTCAGAGGTTGAGGGTCGACCCTGGAACCAAGTTCGATTTCTGGTCAGGGTACACGCCCAGGTTGTGGGATCAAACCCCCTAGTAGTGAGCGTGCAGGAGGCAGGCGATCAATGATGTTTTTCTCTCACTGATGTTTCTATCTATCCCTCTCCCTCTAAAAATCAATAAAAACATTTAGAAAAACCCCAAAGGTATAGATAATTTGAACGACACAGTAAATAAATTCAAAATAATGAATTTATAAAAACATAGCTACATATACACTATACATGATGGGGCAAAAGTAGGTTTACAAGTGTTCATGTAACAAATAACACAATAATTAATAAACAATAACACAAGAGTAAACTCTGTTTCATGTACTCACAATTGCAAACCTACTTTTTGTCCCACCCTGTAGGTATATGTTGTTAGAAAACTGACCAAACCACTCAGAACACATTCTCATATAATGCAATAAAACAGAAAGGACAGCTCTAAAAAACTGATGTAATTGGGGAGAACAAAAACACAATAGTGAATAATCTATGATTATAATGGTAATCATAAAGGTAATACAACTATTTATCATTAAATGTCTATGAAAATACTGTATGTCCAACTTCCTAGGAGACCAGTAAAGTAATACTGAAATATATGTTTAAATATGATTATTAGAAAACAAGAAACAAATGAGCCAAAAGAAGTAAGTTTTTTGAAAACAGTAGTAAGATGGACAAACCTCTGTCAGGACTGATCAAGAAAAAGAGCATATAAATAAAACAAATTAAAAAGTGCAATAAACAAAAGAAATAGCACAGTTTTATGAAGTAATATCATAAACTATAAAATAATAAATCTGAAAGCAGTGATGACATTTATGTTTTTTAAAATTTACAAAAAGCAAAAATTAGCACAAGAAATAAAATTTATATAACCACTGAATACGTAGAAATGATAATTAAAGACCTTTTCCGCAAAAGTAACTGAAAACTGAAATGTCTTTAACAAGAGAATTCTTTCAAAGTTTCAAGGAAAAAGTTATCTCTGTCAGTGAAAATTTGTTTCAGAACAGAAAAAGGGCAAGAAACTATTGAATATATTTTACAGATAATTCTCTTGATTCTGAAACTGAATAAAAGACAAAAAAAAATTATGTCAAATTTACACATGAAAACAGATGGGAAAATCCTAAATAAGACATTATATATAAGATGTATTTTAGTAAAATACAATAAAATCAAATATATTGTGTTCAAACAGGATTTAATCTAGAAATGCAATGGTGGTTTACCATTGGACAAATCTGCTGTCAATTAGATTAAGACTCATCAATGTATGAAAGGAAAATCTCACAAAACAGAACACAAAAGAACTTTTATCATATCTCAAAAACATATCTCAGAAATCACAGAAACAAAGAACTTTAGATGCCATCTAAAGAACAAAAAGAATGAAAAACATCCCACAACCTGGGCATGTGCTGTGACCAGTGATACTTTTATAGTGCTGAAAGTCCCGGCTAATGCAATTAGACAAGAGAATAAAACAAACGTTTTAAGGTTAAAAAAGGAGAAGACAAAACTAAAATTGTTTGCAGATGACAGAATAATCTATATAGTAAACCCAACAGAATTAACAAACCATCAGAATGCATAGAGTAAGTTGCATATATAAGAATAACATAAAAATTAAAGATTTCTGTGCCTCAGCAAAAACTAAGCAGAAAATACTTTTAAGACTAAATATAAATCATATGACAACAAAACCATAAAGTGCTTAAAATTAACCTAATAAATAATGTACAATAGCTCTATGAAACAATTTAAACCTTATGTAAAAGACCAAATAAGATTTGATTTTAAAAAAATGCACCAGCCCAGGCCCATGTGGAGGGAGATCCCTTTTTGATTCCCACTCTAGGCATATAATGAGGTTGCGGTTCCATCCCCAATTCCCAGTCCCTGGTCCCCAGTCGGAATACATATGGGAGGCAACTAATTGCTGTTTCACTCTCACATCGATGTGTTTCTCTCTCTCCCCTCCTCCTCCCTTCCTCTCTGTCCAAAATCAGTAATAATAATTTTTTAAAAAGCATGTCTTGCCCTTGCCAGGTAGCTAAGTTGGTTAGAGCATTGTCCTCATAACACCAAGGTTGCGGGTTCAATCCCTGGTTAGGGCACATACAGAAACAACCAATACCTGCATAAATAAATGGAACAACAAATCAATGTTTCCCCCTCTCTCTCTTAAAACACACACAAACACCACCACCACCACCACCACCACCACCACCAAATTAAATGCAGTTCAGATATTTAAAATCCCAGCCAGTTTTTGAGGAACTAAACAACTATACTTTAAAAATTCATACAGAAGGGGAAAAAAAAGCCCACAAATAGCTAAGTGGATTTTAAAAAGAAAGGTAAAGAAGAAATCACCCAATAAGAAGAGGCCGTATTTATAACATATACTATATTATAAAGCTACCATAAAACAGAGTATGATACTAGATTAGAAAGAGAAAAAAATACATGGAAACAATAGACCCTACCATAGTTGGTATTGGGACATGATAGATGTGGCATCACAAGGTAGGAGAGGATTTTTAATGACTTTGCTAGGATCTACATTCTCTTACGTACATTTTTCCTAATTTTTAGGAAAAAAATACAATTATTAAATATCTAGCATAGTAATGGTACAATTTAAATGCCTTATTTCCTTTCTCCTACTTCTATACCATTCCAAAGAAGCCTATTTGAAAATCCTATCTCTTTTGAAGCCCTCTTTCTTTTTTCAAAAGAGAAAGTTCTGTTTCTTCATTGATATTTCCTCTGGATTAGTTTCTTCATTGATATATCCTACATAAAAGAACTGTAATATGAATGAAACAGAAATAGTCAAAATAAAAAACAAAAAGAGAAAAACAGAAAACATTTTGTTTCAAACCTAACATTAAAATATAAAAGTAGAACCTATAGTGATAAGTACAGAGTAGGGCAAAAGTAGGCTTACAGTTGCAAGTACACGAAACACAGAGCTTACTTTTATATTATTAAACCTACTTTTGCCCCACCCTGTATATTAGGGTTATACTAGTATATGTGAAGTACATCAATAATGCTGGGGAAAGGACATTACAATATTAATGATTAAGATTTTAATTACACTTACTGAAGTATCAGAGTAACCAATCGAATAGCTTCCACAGCAACATCATATTCCTTATCAAGTGTCATTGATACAATGCGATCCTGAAAATAAATTACAAATCAAATCATTCATGAGCAGAAAACAAGTTGGGACAGACCTAAGGAAATGTCTTTGGGAGGATATATGCAAGACTGAAGATAAATTAAAAGGAAAACTTTAATCTTGAAACAGTATTATCATAGTCCTACTCACAGAAAGGAGATATTAGGATAAATGTTCATAATCTAAATCTTTCTCATTGACTGGCATTCCCTAACATTGAGACAAATAAATGTTAACTTGCAAAATTAATATAATTATATAAAGGTGTAATAAAGAAAATCTTGTTTTAAGCAGGAGAGCCTTTTATCGGCGGCAATAAATAAGCATTCATGTGGTAATATATTTTGTACAGCAAATATTCACTCATCTATTTAATACAGATTTATCTAAAGAATATGCAGTAAAGGATATCAATTAAATACTTTTTATGGTAATGTAATTTGCTAAACTAGCTATAACTAGCATTTTTAAAATGAAAAAATTAAGTCTAAGCATTCTTGACGCTTACCTTGAATCGGTTTGTGAATAGCTCCAATTTGGGGAATAATTCTCTGTTAGTATATAGACTCTGTAGAGCTTTCAAACACTTTAACCTGACTTCTCCTTGCTATAGAAATACAAATAAAAACACAACAGAAGCCATCAATGGAGCCAAAAGGATTGAAAAGATTTTCTAGTCTTTATGAAGACAGAAGTAATTTTTAGCTTAACCATTCTATTTATTTCATATTGCAAAACAACATAGGGTAGAACTGAACAATTTTATAGTCTGTGTTTCACTTATATTTAATAAAAAATGCAATGAAAACCCCTTAGTTACTTGAGAGTAGCCTACACCCTTTTCAAACATTTACAAACTCTGATTCAACATGGAATATTATACTGTGGCACTTTGAGAGAATTTTTAACCTAGGATTTCAATTAGAGAAGGGCACCCTAATTTGTCCTTCATGTAACTACTGAATAATCCTATAGGAAAAACCTAATTTCATATTTAAGGGTCATCATTTATTAATTTAACAAATATTTATGGAATACCTTTTATATTCCATAAAGAGCAGTTAGTAAACAGATAAACAGCAGAATGTTTAAAACAGCAAAATAAAAGAATGAAGTGTTCTGGGGCTGCTATTTACTAGTACATTATCTATAACTAGAGGCTCGGTGCACAAATTCGTACATGGGTGGGGTCTGGCTGGCCTGCCCTGATGGGGGCCCATCAGAGCAGGGCCGGTGGGGGAGAGGGGCTGCAGAAGGTTGGCCGGCCGGCCCCGCCCCTGTTCGGGGTGTTGGGGACAGATTGGGGCCTGGATCAGGCTGGTTGGCTGCCACAGTGCGCGTCAAAGCCACCAGTCGTTCCGCCGTTCTGGTTGCTGGGCTTTTATATATGTATATATAAAGTTATTAACTTGGAGTAGATATTGGTGACCAAAGTGTGTTCAGAATCATCTAGAAATTTATCTCTTTCAAAGGATTCAAAGAAGATGGAAGTTTCTGTTTTTCAAAAAGGAAGCAATGTATTGTAACAATAGGTATCCAAGTTTTGGAATCAGACAAAACTAGATTTTATTTCCAATTCCATAGCTTATAAGCTACATAAGAGATAGCAAGTATATTAATCACTCTAATAGTTTTCTCATTTATGAAATGGTGATGCCAACTTTGTAAGACTGTTATAAGGATTAAATGCTGTGGTAGCCCTGGCTGGTGTCGCTTAGTGGTTAGAGTGTAGCCTGCATACTGAAGGGTTGCTGGTTGATTCCTGGTGAGGGCACATGCTCAGATTGCGGACTCAATTCTTGGTGGGAGGTGTGCAGGAGGCAGCTGATTGATGTTCCCCTCTCACATTGATATATCTCTGTCTTTCCCCTCCTCTCTCTAAAAAAAAAAAAAAAAAAAATCAATTAAAAAATATATAAAGAATATCTGGGTGGATGCAGCTGAGAACCTTGAACTCCAAGCTTCTCAGGAACTTGTGGGCCTGAAATTAAGGCTCAATTATCTCTTGTTAGAGGATAGTACGCCCCCCACCCCTGGCTAGATGGAAGCCTCAAGTGAAGTAAGTGCTGTTAAGAACAATGGTTGTAGCTCTCCTCATGATCTACAGCAACCTCCCCTTGTAGCCACCAGGCTAACATCTAATCTCAGCATGGCCCAAGTGGAAAGTAATATGTCTACGAAGGGAGGAGAAGGATTATCTATAATAATAAAAGCATATACGCAAATCGACCTAACGGCTGGAAAGACCATCCGGGCGACGTTCTGGATGAAGCCAGGGCTGCGAGGGCCGAGACAGCTGGGGCTGCAAGGGCCTACCCTTGCACGAATTTCGTGCATCGGGCCTCTAGTATGCTATAAGTGCTAAAGGAATGGGCCAATTTGAACAAGAACGAACTAGAAAAACATGGTATAGAGTAGTTGCTGAGGGTACTGGACCTGGGAGTAGGAATAAAAAACAGGAAAGTTTTTGGATCTGGGACAATCTCCCTTGACTCAGGATTTAAGGCTCTGTTAAGGGCTCCTGGAAATGGCCCAACATATTGCTGGATAGCTCTTGGAAAACGTAATGGTGCATATTAAATAAAACAGATGCTAGAATTGTGTGCCAGACAGTGAAAAAAGGAATTCAAAGACACAAGGAAGTAAGCATGCCAGATAGGACCTATTATATAAGCTCAGAAGACATACCAGTTGAGTCTGTTTCTAAGGAGGGCCTAGAGAATACTTTTTTTACCAAGGCAAAAAGGACAAGACTTGTGATAGAGGTACAGACATTACTGAGAAGCTCCACAATGGTTGTTTTATAGGCTAGGGCTGACAATAGGAGATTTTCAAACAGAATTTAGCTTCCAAGAGCCAAGAGATGATAAGATCACAGAACAGCATAGAACTATTAGATGCAAGGGGGGCATAATTCAGGGATGGGAAAAAGTAGGTTTATAGTTACAATACCAATAAATAATACAGCCAAAATATGGCATATTGTTCAACAAAAGTATGCTGGGGAAGAGGACTTTATTCTGTTAATTCAAGACTTTATGCAAGCAGCGGTGCTGATAACCACTCTATCAAAATTTAACAGTCTGTCTTCCCACTCAGGAAGACCTCCAGAGCTTGGAGGTTGACAGATTACCACAGATTAAACATGAAAGTTCCAGCTCTGGTTCCAGCAGTCCTTGATATTATCACTGTCACTGAAACAGTGGCAACCCAAATGGAAACTAGTACACTGTTACTGATCTGGCTAATCCCTTTTACTTGATCTCATTGGAGGATAAAGATCAGGACCAATTTGCATTCACAGAGACTGGTCTGCAACATATTTTTACTACTAGAGGCCCAGTGCACGAATTCATGCACTGGTGGGATATGGCTGGCCCACCCCAATGGGGCCCATTGGGCTGGGCTGGTTGGGGGGGAGGGGTCGCAGGTAATTGGTCAGCTTGCCCCATCCCTGATCAGGGTATTGGGGGCTGGCCAGGGGGAGAGGCCACAGGTGGTTGGCCAGCTGGCCCCACCCCTGATTGGGGGCCAACCAGGGCCTGGATCAGGTTGGTTGGCTGCCGCAGTGCGCGTCATAGCCACCGGTCGTTCTGGTCATTCCGCCATTCTGGTCACTGGACTTTTATATATATAGATAGTTCTGCAGGGATACCTAATTTCCTCTGCAATATACCACCAGTGGGTGGGGCTTGATCTTCAACAAGCCCAAGGCCCAACAGAAATTTTAGTCACTCATTACATTAATAACATCCTGATAGCAAGGCCAACCAAAAAACACGGTTACATTTTTTTTTTATATTTTATTGATTTTTTACAGAGAGGAAGGGAGAGGGATAGAGAGTTAGAAACATCGATGAGAGAGAGACATCGATCAGCTACCTCCTGCATACCCCCTACTGGGGATTGCCCGCAACCAAGGTACATGCCCTTGACCGGAATCGAACCTGGGACCTTTCAGTCCGCAGGCCGACGCTCTATCCACTGAGCCAAACCGGTTTCGGCACGGCTACATTTTGTACTTAATGACTGAAGGAATGATTAGCACCAATCCTATCTAATAAAAGAGCAATATGCAAATTGACTGTACCTCCACTACACCAACAAGCCACGCCAACCAGCCACGCCCACCAGCCAATCAGGAGTGAATATGTAAATAAACCCAACCAAGATCGCTGTGGCCACAGAGAGCAAGAGGGAGGCTTGGGTTTCCCTGGCGATGGAGGAAGCCAAGTTTTCTGCCTGCCCTTGCCGGCCTAAGACTCCACTCAAGGCTACAAAGTTTCAATGATAGAAGGTAAATAAATCCCAACAGAAATGGCGGCAGCCACGGAGCTGGAAAGAGCAGGAGGCTAGGGTTGCCCCCGGCGATGGAGGAAGCCAAGCTTTCCGCCTGCCCTGGCCAGCCTAGGCATCCACTTCAGGCTACAAAGTTTCAATTATAGAAGATAAATAAATCCCAAAAGAAATGGCTGCCGCCTTGGAGCAAGCAGGAGGCTTGGCTCCACGCCAGGCTACAAATTTTCAATTGTAGAAGATACCAGGGCCTCCGCTTGGGTCGCTGGGGGGCGTGGCCAGCCTGCAAACCACCACAGGCCCCTCGCCCAGGCCACCCCACACCCCAAGGGAACCCCCACCCTGATCCAGGACACCCTTCAGGGCAAACCAGCTGGCCCCCACCCATGCACCAGGCCTCTATCCTATCTAATAAAAGAGTAATATGCAGATTGACCATCACTCCAACACACAAGATGGCTGCCCCCATGTGGTCAAAGATCCTGCCCCCATGTGGTCATAAGATGGCCACCACAAGATGGCCAGCAGGGAAGGGCAGTTGGGAGGGACCAGGCCTGCAAGGGAGGGCAGTTGGGGGCGATCAAGCCTGCAGGGGAGGGCAGTTAGGGGTGACCAGGCCAGCAGAGGAGAGAAGTGGGGGTGACCGGGCCTGCAGGGAAGGGCAGTTGGGGGGCACCAGGCCTGGAGGGGAGGGCAATTAGGGGTGACGAGGCCTGCAGGGGAGGGCAGATAGGGGTGACCAGGCCTGCAGGAGACGGCAGTTAGGGGCAAACAGGCTGGCAGGGGAGCAGTTAGGCATTGATCAGACTGGCAGGGGAGTGGTTAGGGGGTGATCAGGCTGGCAGGCAGAAGAGGTTAGGGGAAATCAGGAAGGCAGGCAGGCGAGCAGTTGGGAGCCAGCAGTCCTGGATTGTGAGAGGGTACAGGCTGGGCTGAGGGACACCCCCCCTCCATGCACGAATTTCATGACCGGGCCTCTAGGTTGAATATAAATCCATATAAAGTCCAGGGCCTGGCACAGCAGGTGCAATTCCTAGAAGCCATTTGGCAGGGAGCCAAAAAAGTATTTCAGAGATGATCAAACAAAAACTGTAGGCCATGGGAGCTCCCACCAATAAAGAGGAGGCCCTAAATCAGTGATGGGCAACCTTTTGAGCTTGGTGTGTCAAACTTGGCCAAAAAACTGAGCATAACTCGGGTAGTGTGTCACTTTGAGGAAAAAACTAACTCCAAGACTCTAGTCGCAAATGTTTCATCCTCAGGAGCAGCAAATGTTTCATCCTCGGCATGCGGCCGCGTGTCATCAGAAATGGCTACACGTGTCAGTGCTGACACGCGTGTCATAGGTTCGCCATCACTGCCCTACGGCTAGTGGGTCTCTTTCTGTAATTAAAACAGCATGTATCTCACCTGGGTGCTCTCTTGGCCTCTTTAATCAAGGTGACCTGAAAAGCAGTTAGTTTTAAATGAGGGTCTTTGCAGTAGCAGGCCTTGGAAGCAGTTTAACAAACTGTGGCCCAAGCACAGCCATTGGGACCTTTAAACCTGTTCCTCTGATGGAACTGCGGGTTTCCATAACGGTCCCCTCCCCCCCCTAACCCCCGCCAAAAACTTCAGGAAAGTACCACTGGGGGTGCACTGGCTTCTTGGATTCTGGACCCACAAACTTCTATAAGCTGCTACCCAGTACATTTCTTTTGTATGACATTTCCTTGCTTGCTATTGGGCACTGGTGGAGATGGAGCACTTTATGGATGGAGTGCCACATATGATACTATAATCTGTACTGCCTATTCTCACGTGGGTTATTAGGAAGCCTACCAATAAAACTGGAAAGACTCAACAGTACTTGATCATAAAAGGGAAACAGAACATCTAAGATTGGGCCAGCCAGAATCTCAAGGGATCAGCTGGTTCCATAAGGAAAAAGCCACTTATTAGAAAGGCCCAAAGAATCCACAGGAAATGCTTTCACTTTTCCTGAGGCTACCTGGGGCCCAGGAGTCAAGGACATGTCTACTGAAAATATGGCATGGTTTACTGACAGCTCTGTGCAACTAAAGGCAGATGGGGTCTAATAAATGGCAGCTGTCATCAGGCCATCTTTTCACTGTGACCAGATGTGGACATTTCAACTAATGGGCCAAGCTCCAAAATGTGGTGATGGTGGTGCAGGCCACCCCTACCAACATGTCTTGATACATTTTCACCAACTCATGGCTGTTGCCAATGGCCCTGGTGAGGAGAACGGCAGCTAAAAGATTAAACAATTAAGGGTATCCTCCACAGGGGGAAAAAACTATGGTAGCACCTTACTGCCTAGGCAGAAAAAATATGTCATTCATGTAGATACTAATGGAAAATCCCTTAAAAACAACACATGCATGGAACTCTTGTAATTGTTGTCAATGTACTCAAGTCATCCAGAGAGGAGAATCAGGACACATTTAACCAAGGGTCTGGCAGATTTACATTGAACTTCTTACCTCCCAGCCCTGGGCACAGATGATGCCTCACTAAGCATTAACAGTACTCAGGCTATAATATTCCTATTCTGGTCATAATTTTGGGAAACCCCATGGACTTCACTCTGACTAAGGAACATCCTTCACTCTCCAAACAAGACAACAATGAGCACACTCTCATGGAATGTGAATTTTGCATGCACCCTATCACTTGCATGTCAATGGAGCCACTGTACAAATTAACAGCAACTAAACAAAAACAAAACAATTAAAGAAATGAACCAAGACATCCTGCTAACAGATCTGTGTACCCCATCAAACTAGGCCTGTATGGCTATTACTAAAGACAGCCATGGAAAACATGGTATTGCGGCACATGTTAGAAAATATTGAGCTTGGATGGGATGGGAGTGGAGTTGGCAGCTGTGTGTTTAGGCTGTGCCCCATGAAATCCCACTCTAAGTATACAAATCATTCTTTTCATTTTTCCTCTCGGAGTGTACATCTCAAGTAGCTTGCAGTTCCAGCTGCTACAGCACCCCAGACAGTGCTCCTTGACTCTAATCAAAATATGATATTCCTTTTGGGCACTTCTGTTTTATGGGATACTTAACTGGTGGATAAAATGAAGGAACACTGGTGTGCTAGGGTCCTTCTAGTGGTGCTAGGATCATTTGGCTCTTCTCATCAGTTGGATGCCACTTGGACATGTAGAGTTTATGCAAGATGTGACCTCCCTACATAGACTGGCCAAAAAGTCTGGGTTAAGCAACAAGAGCAGTGGGGGCCCACAGAGGTAGCATTAGGATTGGGACAGGCAGTCTGGGCTGCAATGTCCAGGCAGCCAGCTCCACAAGTAGTAGATGAGATATCCTGGCCTCAGGAGGTTCATGGAATGAGAGGGGTGTGGGAACATTCATCTTTCCTCTTTTCACTCCTATAGAAGTTTCTATTGTGATAAAACACCCTGACAAAAATCAGGATAGCTGTAGTGAGAGGAGACAAAAAATGCTACTCAGACCTCCCTCTAATTGTCAGGTGACCCTTTTGATACAGGTCCAGATGCAGTCATTCTCTGAAGTACCCTGCTTTAATATTACCTATAATGTGTCTATTACTGATCTATATATAGTGGCATTTCGAACCTGGAAGCTCTGGTTGTAACTTTTCTCTCTCTGCAACCATGTGGCAAAAGCAAGCTGAGATTGTATATGACTGATCTAGTCAGCATTATGAGAACAAGTCCCTGAAAGGTGTCACCTGCACCCCTCTGGGTTATATATTTTCTCTATGGACCCCCAAAACGGGCAACAAAATGTCAGCCTCCAGGGGAAGGATTTTGTTGCCCAAAGAGTTATAGGGCTCACAGTCTAAGTGAGCAACTTCACAGACGCTAGAAAGAACTAATTTTGCTAACACACCACAGAGTGGCTCACAATACCCTCCTGGGAAGATAAACTAACCCCTGGTTTCATCTTGTTGTCCAAATTCAAATACCAGGTATAGGTATAGAGGGGCTAGAAAAAATAGTGTACAACCTGTCCTTAACCATGGCAGAACAGCTAACACTGCCCAGCCATCCAAGACAAACAAGACTCACTAAAATTCACCAGTCAAGGTAGTGATGGGTAATCAAATAAATCTGCTGGTAGAACAAGGTGGTGTTTGTGTTATTGCCAGAATGTCTTGCTGCATATACTAGTACATTAACAATTCGAGGAACTTAAAAAACTGAGCTGGTAAATATCTATGCTTAGGTGGGATGGTTATCAGCTGTACAGTTTCAGCACCTCCCTCTCACTTTTTGACCTTTAGTCGTCTTAATCCAGGCATTTGGGGTGCTTGGCAAACACCATCTTCCAGGGAAGCCTCATCTTCCTCCTAGATCTGGTTCTCCCTTGTAAAGTGCTGCCTCCAAATGACAGAAAGGCTCTATAAGCAATCCATGTACATATACCGTAGGTTGTCCAGGGCCAGGTAGACACAACTCCACCTCCAAGTTTGAGGTGGGTGATGGTCCCGCAGGATTTGATATACTTTATCTGCCATTCAGTAGCTGAGCAGGAGTGGGGAGTGGAATGTTGACAGTCTTCTGCATGAAGTCTTTTGGCACCCCTCCCCCGCCACTCCCTGACTGCAAAATAGGCCTTGGGCCTGGAGCACTCTCTTATCAAGAGATAGAGTCCTCACAGCCCTTGCTGGATTTATCACCTTGTGTGGTAATACCTTTCGTTTCAGATTCAATATTTGTTCTTTTGTTCTGCTTAAGCCTGTGTGCCATATGGCATCTGGCCAACACTACTAATAAATCTGTCCCCTGAGGGAAGGCTGCCCTGAGTTGACTCCTGGGAGGGACAGTTGGCCATGGTGGACTGACACACACACTACTGAAGCTGATCTTGCTTTGCCCCTTCTCTATGTGAGTAAAGCACTGTTCCAGCCACTGCTTCACTGTGTTGTGTTTTCCTTGGCAGCCCCAATGTCAAGATGCAAAAGTGTTGGAATTTCTACTTCTGGTGACAGGCAACAGATGTCATTTACTTGACATATACAGAGCTAGAAAGGTTTTGGTGAACTTAAGAAAAACAGAATCTGAAATGATTCAAAACAAATAAGAGGACTAACTGAAAATAGATGCCACCCAAGCACTAAAAGATTTTGATATGGAAATCAAGCCTATGCAAGAAGGCAGCAGAAAAATTTTACACAAGTTAAAAATAAAAACAGTACAGAGCAGTACAGACAAAATGGAAAGGATAGAGAAAGGCAACCTAGTGTCATGAGCATAAATACAAAAAAAGATTAAGATATTTAGTCCAGAACACAGAGATTACTTTAGCTGTATATAAATTAGATTTATTTCATGCCAGATGAAATAGTCACAGAACTAAACAATTGGGTAGAAATTTAGATGAAAAGATAATCTCTAATAACTCATTTACTTGTTAGTGTCTTTCCACTGACTAAAACATATACTATAAAACTTACATTAACTGGCAATATTTAAAAGAAGTCTGTCTTATTTAGAGGGTAGGCTGGGTTATAACCTCAAAAATTATGAAATCAAGACAGAAGGGATATCAAACTATTACATTGTACACTTAAAACTAATACAATATTCTATGTCAATTTTATCTCAATAAAACTGGAAAAAATGCAACTGATATTTAAAATGTAATCTTAGCCCTAGCCGGTTTGGCTCAGTGGATAGAGCGTCGACCTGCGGACTGAAGGGTCTCGGGTTCGATTCCTGTCAAGGGCACATGCCGGGGTTGCGAGCTCGATCCCCCCCAGTAGGGGGCATGCAGGAGGCAGCCGATCCATGATTCTCTCTCATCCTTGATGTTTCTCTCTCTCTCTCCCTTCCTCTCTGAAATCAATAAAAATATATTTAATCTTAAAAAAAAAGACAGTCCCTACTGGGTAGCTCAGATTGTTAGAGCGTCATCCCCATATGCCAATGTTGCAGATTCAACCCCCAGTCAGGGCACATATAATAAAGAACTAATGAATGCATAAATAAGTGGAACAATAAATTGATGTTTCTCTCTCTCTCCCCCTTCCTCCTTTTTCTTTCTAAAATAATTAATTAATTAATTAATTAAACCTTGGCCAGTGTGGCTCAGTTGGTTGAGCGTCATCCCATGGACTGAGAGGCCTCCAGTTAGATTCCAGGTCAGCACACATGGTGGTCAAGGCATATGCTGGGGTTTCGGGCTGCATCCCCAGTAGGGGGCATGAAGGAGGCAGCCAATGGAAATTACTTTCTCTCCCTTCATCTCTAAAAAAAACTCACAAAAACATATTTTTTAAAAAAGGACAAGTTTTATTAGCTCATTTGAAAAGGCACAGGATGAGTCTGAATGCAGAAGCCATATTGTACAGAATGAGCAGTTTCAACCATACTAAAAGTAGAGAAGCAAATGACTATACTCCTCACAGGAAAAAAATAAAAAGGACAAGGAGATTAAAGTGGGAATGCTAAAAAAGTAAAGTTTAGAAGGCATTATTTAATACTAACCCCAAGTCTAAATAATGTAATTGGAAATTGTAGGAGATTATAAAGTCATTCTACTAAAAACAGTACTCCTTACGTGATTTTATCAACACCATACAAGAGAAACCCACCTTTTCCTCAACACCATACAAGAGAAACCCACCTTTTCCTTTATCTGGACAGAGGATTTCTACAAACAAATGCAGTTTACTGATTTTAAAATGATAGTTTTTTGTCTTTTGATAAATCATATCAAATCAGTATTATTCCCAGAATCTGTGGTCACACATAAATTCTGTTAAAACTGGTGATTGTTATTTAAATTCAGTAGGATACTTTTTAAGGGAGGTGGGGGAGAAGGAAAACTGGTATGACAGTGGTGGGGAATAAAATACAGGACTTTAGACAAAGAAAACACAGAATCAAGCTTGGAATTTATTAGTGAAGAGAAAAGCAATTGCTAGGGAAGATAAATATTCAGGAAAAAAAATCACTATGTGCTAACAAAATTTTCCTTCAAATGAGGTAGGGGAAAAGGACCCCTTTTAATCACCCATTAAAAATTAGCAATTCTGAAGCTGAGAAATCAACTTGTGAGGATCTTCATATACTGAACTCTCTCTTACAGCAAAAACAGCCTGCAAAACTTCCTTGGGACCTTATATTATTATAATTTATATAATTTTGTGGTTTTCAAAATATCTTTGATAATACTTACTACATGTAATTTAAAAAATAAATCACTGGGGAGAACCAAGATGGTGGTGTAGGTAAATGCCAGTACTCACTGCCTCCCACAACCACATAAAAATTACAAGTAAAATACAGAACAACCATCATTCAGAACCGCCTGAAATCTGGCTGACTGGAAGTCCTACAACTACAGAAGTAAGGAAGAAAACACACTGAGATTGGTAGGAGGGGTGGAATGTTTTGAACTGGGTGTTTTTTAATTGGGCGGTATATCTCCAAGGCCTCCCGGGAGAAGCAGGGGGTCCCAGCCTTACACCAGGCCAGGGTTCCAGAGCAGGGAAGAGAAATCCCCGTAACTTGGGGCTGTAAAAACCAGTGGGGATTGTGGCTGAGTGAAATGGAAGCTGCTGAAGTCCCTTGCTGACTCTGGGGAAGACAGCTGTCATGTGATGAGTTGCCTTATGGAGAGACCTGCTTGGCAAGGAAAGGAAGTTTGCCAACAGCTAGCAAGGACCTGAGGCAGAATCTGACCCTTTCAAGCTTGGAAATGACTGCAAACCCTAGCCAACACCTTGACTGTAGACTTGTCACAAACCCCGAGGCAGGGTCACACAGCTAAGCTGTGTCCACATTCCTAATCAACAATGTCAGAAAATAAATGTTTGTTGTTGTTGTTGAAATTCTCTACAAGTTGATAATAGTAAGATAGAAAGAGGCTTACTATATTACCAAATTTGCCTTAAAAATCTAAGAATATAATTGCATTAAAAATAAAATATCTTCCAATAGCTGTGATAACTTTTAACAATTCAAATAATCTATAATAATAAAAGCGTAATATGCAAATTGACCAAACAGCAGAACGACTGTCCGGATGACCATGCTATGACACGCACTGGTGCCAGGCCAGCCAAGGTGGGTGTGATGCATTTGGTTGGGGGGCCCCACCATCACCCCATGATAGATGGGGGGGAGGGGGCTCTGCGATCGATCATACCAAAGAGGGAGGCCCAGGCTACCGGGTGATCAATCAGGGGTGGGAGGTTGGGGGGGGGGGGTATGGCGCTCCACGATCGCCCCAAAGAGGGAGGCCCAGGCCACCCTCTGCACGGTGATCGATTGCGGAGCTCCAGCCGGGTGGAAGGGGCCTCCCTCTGCGGGGCAATCGATCTGGGCCCGCAATCAATCACCCCACAGAGGGAGGCGCAGGCCGGCCAAGCGATCACACCCCACGCCTGTCACCTGCCGAGGGAGGCGACCGGTGGCAGGGAAAGGGAGGCAGCGCTGCACAGATGGCAAGCAGTGGCAATGGCGGGGGTGGGGCCAGCTGCCAGCAGCCAGGGGAAGGAAAGCCCTGATAGGCCCTGATTGCAGGCCAGGCCTAGGGACCCTAGCCGAGGGGTCCCGGATTGCGAGAGGGCTCAGGCTGGGCTGAGGGACACCCTCCCCCCACTACTGTGCACAAATTTCGTACACTGGGCCTCTAGTGGAATATAACTTGGTAGGCAGTTAGACACACATGAGCAGATAGGCCAGGTACAGAAAGTCACCAGGGTGGAAAGCCCTAGGGGCCTACCAACAGGCAACACTGGGAAAACAAGGACCTCACCCCCAGGGTAACCTTTCTTCCTCTAGAATATTGCTGGTGATGCAGTTTAGACCACATGACCTTTCATATTGTTCGTCATGTGGTTGGGACACTCCCCTTTCCTCCCCCCCCCCCCCCCCCACATGTGGCTATTCACACAGTAGACCACCCTGGAGGAGAAACAAGGGCCAGAGTGGCCTCACATGAATCCCATTTAAACCCTTGCACACCCACTCCCTTAAGCATTAACCCACCCTCCTAGGGATAACATTTAAGCCGCAGTTGTGTTTGAGTTCCAGGCCCCAAAAAGCAGCAAAACCAGACAAGTGACACCATGGCTGACATCAGGACCAGATGCATGGACTAATAACCCCTTGCCCTGGCACTGACCAATCAGTAGAGACCACCACCCTGAAAGAAAACACCTGGAAAGCTGATGAATATTCTATTGGGATCCTTCCCTAAGACCTCCAGATAAATAACCTCAAGACAGAGGATCAAGGCTCTCCCTCCAGGGAGAACACCCAGCCTCCCCAGTTCCCTCTCCCCCCTCCCCAGGTGTTTTACCTTTATCTTTCTCTCTCCTAAGCTGCAAGGGCCCTTCTTTTGTCTCTGTAACTTGTTTCCTGAGCCCATTTCTTTATACCGCTCACTTCTTGTACCTCTGTGACTTTCTAAATAAACTTTCTCTTGCCCTGGCTGATGTGGCTTAGTTGGTTGGAACGTTGTTGACCTTATTCACCTAAAAGGTTGCGGATTGGACTCCCTGTCAGGGCATATACCTAGGTTGTAGAGGCACACATGGGAGGCAAGCAATCGCGTTTCTCTCTTACATCGATGTCTGTGTCTGTCTGTCTGTCGGTCTCTCTCCCTTTCCCTCTCTCTAAAATCAGTAAAACACATCTGCTCAGGTAATGATTAAAAAAAATATATGAAATAAACTTTCTCTTATAGTTTGAATCTTGGCTGGAACTCTTTCTTAGCCAGAACTCAAGTACTGAGGTTGCTGAACTGAGGTCTGGTCTGACTCCATCAGTCTAACACCTGGTGCCGTTATCACTGCAGCATAACAATTTAAAGTAAATGGCATTTCTATATTTGTGAACATCTGGTAATTCGAGTTATAGAAAATCCAGTAATTCGTTATAAAAATTCTAATAATTTATCACCCTTACTTGATTATTTTGAAGATTACTTAATAATGGGGGGTTCCTTCTAAAGTCAGAGCCTTTTCTAATAGATATACATTTTCAGATCAAATATCCTAGAATCCAAAAAAATTTATTCAACTCTGAGAAAACACTCCACTGTGACATGAGCCTAAAAAATTTAAAACCGGAAAGCTTATTTAGTTCTTACATTTTAAGGAAAACAAGGAATTTCTTTTGATTCCAAATTAGAAAAAGATTATAATTAGCTTCTTGGGATAATATATTCTCTTAAAATTTTATATGTAACAGATTGTCAAATTAAAAACATACACATATTTATTGATTTCAGAGAGGAAGGGTGAGAGAGAGATAGAAACAATGATGAGAGAGAAACACTGATCGGCTGCCACCGGGGATTGAGCATGCAACCCCTGCAACCTGGGCATGTGCCCTGACCTGGAATTGAACCATGACCTCCTGGTTCATAGGTAGATCGTCAATAACTGAGCCACACCAGCCGGGCTCAATTTTGGTTTTAGACAGCATTACAACTAATTAAGAAGGGTTTTCATACATGGGCTGATGTCTCAAATTTTATCATAGCCATGAAGTGAATAGTTATTTTGCTGTATCATCTTAGATTTCCACACTATTATAAATATTGCCAGTAATAAGACAAGCATACCTTCTATCAAAGCCCTGTCAGAGTAACTTACCCTGTCATGAAGAGTCCAACCAACATATTTTAGGTAACTGTCATTTAGGAAGGCATCACTATACATTTTCATCCATACTCCAATTTCTTCAATACAAATGGCTCTAATCTCAGCAATAGCATCACTAGAGAAGGAAAAAAGAAACAAAAACCTGAATAATATGAAAAGCCAGAACATACTCCGTACTCATTTTCAGAAAGCAATAAATATTAACATTATTCATAGTATTGTATTTAACATCTGCAGGCCTCCAACTTGAGTATCTTCTATTCTTTAATATGGCTCCTGTAGAATAAAAACTACCAATACCAAACTAAAAAATAATGCTTCTGGAAATCATCTTATTTTAGTTCATGTATCCACTGAACTAGGCACTTGGAGTTTTCTGAAAGCCTCACAACTATTATGAAATCAACAAACATGTTAAAATCTTCTGAGGAAATCAGAGTACCAACATCCAAATACAGAATAATGTAGAACTAAAAAATTGTTGCTCTAAATAGCTGTTAATCTTTCTAAACTGGCACACATGTAATAAAATAAATGAAAGTGATTTTTATGACAAAGACACAAACTAATATATCTAAGAGGCAAAATTGCAGAAGCAAATATTATTTGAAAACGTATGCTATTTTGCAAAACCCAAAACCTTAATGTAATTGCACAGGACAGGATTTACATTTAGTCACAATGGAAACATTGGTGACTACACTTTGAAGTGGTGGTGGAACCAACCCCAAAAGTCAGGTTTCTAGGTTCCATGCCCAGATGGCTTCACCTCACTATAAGCATCCAATATAATATCCTGAAATCTTCCTCCCCTCAAATCTGTGAATCATGAGCAAATACAATGTTCATATATTTACCTAATCTTTCAACAGGTTATTAGCTCTGGCTAAAAACAAAAAAAAAAAAACAACAAAAAAAAATCATACTAAACACAATAAAGTGAATCTCAACTTTCTTTTGTAGATTGATCGTCAAAGTTTCTGATTTATCATGTAACTTAAAAATTTAAGATAAGTTTAAATTATCCAATTAACATAAACCAATCATCTATTAATTATTTAATTTGGCAATAATTTACCTGAAGTTTTAATATTAACCGAGGAGTTTTTCTTAGTTGCTGTTTTTGTGACAAAATGGGTGTTGGCATTCTAATATTTCATTCTTTGCTCTAATTAATCTCAGTTACTTCTAAGTCCCTGTCATTCCTTAAAAATAAAAATGTGAGAAACTTTCAAAGCTACACTACTAATCACAATCTTTAGTTTTCCTGTATTATTTGTTGTTGTTAATACCTTTTCTTCATGGAGAGATTCTATAGCATAGAGGCTAATGGTACAGGCTCTGCAGCATGACATCCTGAGTTCAAATCCTGGCTCTGCTATTTACTAGCTGTGTGGCTTTAGGTAAGTTACATCCTCTTTCTTAGATTTCATCATCTGTAAAATAGGGATAATAACTGTACTTGGAGCTCACAGAGTTATTGTGAGAATTAAATCACTAATAAAAGTAACACTTAAAAACTGTGCCTGGCACCTACTAAACCTTCCATAACTGTTTACTATTATAATTTTTTAAGTGCCATCAACCTAGTCATTTATAGACAACTGAAGGCCTGGTGCATGAACTTGTACATGGGTGGGGTCCGGTGGGCCCACCCTGATTGGGGTGGACAGGGGCAATAGGGGGCGGTGCCAGCTGGGGGAGGGGCCGTGGGCAGTTGGTGGGCTGGCCCCGCCCCCTGGTCAAACTTCTGGTCAAGGGGACAATTTGCATATTAGCCTTTTATTATATAGACAATAGTGTATAAAAAGTAGCAAAATGTACAATTGCAAAATGATGTTCCTAAACCATTATAATACTGAACATAAATGGCTCAAGGACATTTATTATTTTCGAAATATGAAAAATTTCAGATATAAAAGTTATAGAGACAATAAAAATATTTCAACTGTAGTATTTTAGTTCTTAAATTAGCTCAATGCTTACTATATACCTCTTACTGATGCAATTCCCTCCCCAAGAATAAATTACTATTCTTGATTCAATGACTATCATTCCCATTTGTATCTTCATGCTTTAACTTTTTATGTACTGTTTTATGTATTTGAAACTTTACATAATTAATATCCTATAGATACCCTCTCCAATTTGCTTTTTCAAAAATTGGACAGGTTTTTTTTGTGTTTTTTTTTTTAATCCTCACCTGAGGATGTATTTTAGAGGAAGGGAGAGAGAGAGAGAAACATCGATTGGTTGTCTCCCAACCAGGGATCGAATCCACAACCTAGGTATGTGCCCTGACTGAGAATTGAATCTGCAACCTTTTGGTGTATGGGACAATGCTCCAACCAACAAAGACACCCAATCAGGGCCAAACTATGTTTTGACATACATACTGATTCACATAGCTCCAGCTCCAATATATTAATTTTAACTAACGTTTAGTGACCCTTTCTACAAATATTTTATAAGTTATTTACACATTCTCTCACTGACACACATCTAAGTTGTTTCTAAGTTTTTGCTTTATTAACAATGAATGCCATGAATATTCTTAGTCTCCTGTGTACATGTGTGAGTTTCCCTAGAGTAGTGTTTCTCAAGCAGTGCATCACTACCTATGGGCACATTATGAAATAAACTGAGTGGTAACAAAAATATAAAAGTATTTAGGATAGAAAATATTAAAACAATTCACATGTGGCAAGGCACTAAATTTTTTTTTCGTGGAAGACTGTGTACATGATGTAGGACATGGTCAACTAAGTCTGTAAGGCACTGTTTTTATAGTACCTGAGAAGTGAAATTGCTAGGGGAGAAAGAGTACACATTTTCAGTTTTATTAGTATTAACCAATTTCTTCATAAATCAATGCTTCACACATCCTTGTCTATCACTTGGTATTGTTCTACTATTTAATATAAATTTCCATTTTTGTAAAGTGCAAATTGATGTACTTTGTCTTCTACTGGCTGTCCAAATAAAAACAACAACAACAAAATAACAGCAGCAAAAATAAAACAGCCCCCCTCCGAAAAACAAAATACAACCTTTAAACACCCAAATCACAACATTTTATTAGCTTTCTCAGTCCTATTCAGCAGCCATCACCCAGAGATCCACTGGACTTATTCTCTGCTGTACTCTATTACCTTTAAAAAATTAATTCTAGACAAACAACAAAAAAACCAAGACACAAAAAACTAGGCTACTCTTTTTATCACACAATTTCAGAAGCTCAGACTGAGAACAAGATAAATAGGTATGGCACACTAATTAAAACTATAGTGACGACTAAGCATGGTAGCTTCACATATACATAGCTCATTCATTACCACTGGCATTACCATTACCAATGATATTGAGATTATAGGTGGTTAATTCCTAAGGCTAGAGAATGTAAAGGTTTAGCTTTATTTCAGTAGGAAAACCTTTTTCATAATATTTTTTATAACCATCTCTAAGTCTAATTTCTAATACCTTTTTATCTTGCCTACTAGATTTCTGAAAAGCCTTGGAACATGGCTCTTTTCTGTATGCACCACCAACATTTTAACAGCTTTCTTGACCTCTAGGAACTAACATTCTATTTAAGTAGATGAAGTATAAGTAAAACCAAAGTGTATTTCTAAATATTCCCTGACTTAATTATAGTATAACTTTTGATAGTACATATATTTTTTTCTCATGCAGATAAGTCCTCCAATCCTTGGTCTTCATATAAAATTTATTTTTAGCAACTTAATCTTCATTTCCAGTGGCCTCGCTCCATTCAGAAAGGTATTGTTTAGCTGCAGATATCTGGGAGTTTCCAAAGCAAAGATTAAAGTAGGGAGCAAAAAAGTAAGACAAGATGGAAGGTTTAAGACAATCATAATAAAGATTAATTTTCATAGCATTCTGGTATTGAAGACTTGAAATTAATAATTAAAAACAAAGTCTGGATACACTTTACTTAAAAATTCAAAGAAGTAAAACTAAAAAAAACAAAACAAAAACAAAAACAAAGAAATAAAACTAACTAGAAAAGAATAATTCTGGGGCAAAATCTTTTGCTGTTCATGCTATCCTATCTAATAAAAGAGTAATATGCAAATCAGCACTCTGCTACACTCACAAGCCACACCCACCAGCCAATCAGAGTGAGTATGCAAATTAAACTGAAACCATGGCGGCAGCCCCGCCCTCCCAGCCTCTTCGGGCCTGTGGGAGTCGGAGAAGTCAGGCGTCAGTGCCTGAGGCTGGTTGCAGCCACAGAGACCAAGAAGCCGCCTGCCCCATGATCCCAGGCTGCAGCCAGCAGCAGAAACCTCAGGTCCGCCTGCCCCACATCCTGGGGGAGACTGAGAAACCGGACCCCAGCGCCTGAGGCTGGGTGCGGCCCGGGAGACCAAGAAGCTGCCTGCCCCGTGATCTCAGGCCACAGCCAGCTAGAGAAATCGCCCGCCCCATGTCCTGGGGGAGACTGAGAAACCGGGCCCCAGCGCCTGAGGCTGGCTGCAGCCACGGAGACCAAGAAGCTGCCTGCTCCGTGATCCCAGGCCTCAGCCAGCTGGAGAAGCCATTCACCCCACGTCCTGGGGGAGACAAGAAACCGGGTGCCAGTGCCTGAGGCTGGCTGCAGCCCAGGAGATGAAGAAGCCGCCTGCCTTGTGATCCCAGGCCGCAGCCAGCAGCAGAAACCTCAGGTCTGCTTGCCCCATGTCCTGGGGGACACTGAGAAACCGGGCCCCAGCGCCTGAGGCTGGCTGCGACCTGGGAGATGAAGTTGCCTGCCCCGTGATCCCAAGCCGCAGACAGCTGGAGAAGCCACCCACCCCACGTCCTGGGTGAGACAAGAAAGCGGGTGCCAGTGCCTGAGGGTGGATGCGACCAGGGAGACGAAGAAGCCGCCTGCCCAGTGATCCCAGGCTACAGCCAGCTGGAGAAGCCGCCCACCCCATGTCCACCCGCCCCATGTCCTGGGGGAGATGGAGAAACCGGGCCCCAGTACCTGAGGCTGGCTGCAGCCCGGGAGATGAAGAAGCCACCTGCTCTATGATCCCAGGCCGCAGCCAGACAGAGAAGTTGCCCCCACTGCATCTGAGGGAAGATGGAGAAGCCACCCGCCTGCAGTACAGGCGCCAGCACCTGCAGCTGGCTACAGCCTGGTAGATGGAGAAGCCGCCCACCCCGCAGTCCCGGGCACCAGCACCTGTGGCTGGCTGTGGCCTGGGAGAGAGAAGCCGCCCACCCTGCGGTCCTGGGCGCCAGCACTTGCAGCTGCAGCACAGGCGAAGCCACCTGCCCACCATGCCCTGAGGCTGCAGCCAGCCTGGGCACCTCTGGATGACCAGAGGGAGGGAGCCCGGATCCCGGGTGCCTGTGGTCGGCTGGAGGAGGGAATCCTGGGTACCAGGTGTGGGCTGAGGCAGAGGTGGTTAGGGGCAATCAAGCCAGCAGGGGAGCAGTTAGGGACAATCAGGCTGGTAGGCAGAAGCAGTTAGGGGCAATCAGGCAGGCAGGCAAGTGGTTAGGAGCCAGCAGATCTGAATTGTGAGAGGGATGTCCAACTGCTGGTTATCTCACGAGGGGTCCCAGATTGGAGAGGGTGCAGGCCAGGCTGAGGGACACCCTCCCTGCTGACCCCCCCCGTGCACGAATTTCGTGCACCGGGCCTCTAGTTTTATAGCATAAAAGAATAATGTTCATTTATATGAAAAAAGTATCTAATTTACTGATCCTCACAGTTAATATGTCTTTTTTTTAGGAGACATGAACCTTTAATATCTGGACTTAAGCTTTCGTTTTGCATTACTTTCTTGGAAGATGGAATTTAAATATTTTCTGCTTACAACAAAAATATATTTAACTTTAATGAATTTTAATTAAATGTTTCTTGTAGTACCCTTCACAGGTGTTTTTCTAGTAAGAAAGTGGACTAAATTAAAATGACACAATATAAATTTCAGAGAATAACTCTTGGCTAATAGGGCTGTTTTGACACTTAAAATTATCTCTCACATACAAGGATTCTCATGAGAGCTCTAGAGTGAGAAATAATTACCAGTTTCAAGAAGGTTCACTATCTAAATTGTAGCATACAATGATTCATGCCTCAACCAATTTTGTCACTAATATTTGGCTACAGAAATTACATTTTCCAAATAGAACTATAGAGAACTTTTTCTTTTGGAAATAGCCTAGGGGAGAAAGAAACAGCTGAAGGAGTTACTGAAAAGTCATATTTATATCCTTTATTAGACTGTAACAAGAACTTAAGAATAAAAATTATAACTTAAATAAAGATGATTAAAATATATGTTATTTTAAGAGAGTGTTAAATGTTAGTATTGAGCAGTACAAGGAACAAACAAGCATGTAAAATGATGGAGGGGAGTAAAAGTGGTCAAGAAAGGCTTCAGAGAGGTAGTAATATTTAAGTGCAGACATAAAAAATGGAAACTCTCCTGTTTGCCAATTAAATTCATATATTTCATTTCATTATTTCAGAATGATCAGAGCTATTTAAAATGCATTAGAAATTTAATACATTTATAAAACGAAATATTTTTCACTTCATTTTTGTTGTATTATCCTATACATATAAAAGCCTAAGCGACCTTTACGACCGGTCGACCAGTCGCTATGACGTGCACTGACCACTAGGGGGAAGATGCTCAATGCAGGAGCTGCCCCCTGGTGCTTAGTGCGCTCCCACAGCCAACCTCCAGCATTCCCTCCCCCTACCCTGGCCAGTCAACCTCCCATGGTCCCTCTCCCCGACCTACCCCCGGCCAGCAGGCCCTGATTGGCCTGGCCCTAGTTGGGACTGGGCAAGATGGCCCTAATTGGCCCTGATCTCCGGCCAGGCCTAGGGACCCCACCAATGCATGAATTCGTGCACTGGGCCTCTAACTAGTCATAATAGTGACAAAATACGTAGAAAGGTATTGTACCACAGGAGTCTCATACAAAGCAGGTGGCATGGCAAATGCTACCATATATTATTTCTTAATCTTACCAGAAACAGAATTTTAGATATACGATTAAAAACTGAATGTTAAAGATATATAAACACTCAAATGAAAATATTTTCAATTAATATTCATATTTTAACTATCAATTTGACCCAACAGGTTAGGTCAAAGATAAAATGTGAGGCCTGGTTGGTGCGGATCAATGGTTGAGCGTTGACCTATGAATCAAGAAATCACGGTTCGATTCCAGTTCGGGCACATGCCTGGGTTGCAGGCTCAATCCTCAGTGTGGGGAGTGCAGGAGGCAGCCGATCAATGATTCTCTCTCAACATTTATGTTTCTATCACTCTCTTCCTCTCCCTTCCTCCCTGAAATCAATAAAAATATATTTTAAAAAAAGATAATATGTTAGGAAATAAAAAGATTAAAATAACAGAATGAGCCGAAACCGGTTTGGCTCAGTGGATAGAGTGTTGGCCTGTGAACTCAAGGGTCCCAGGTTCGATTCCGGTCAAGGGCATGTACCTTGGTTGCGGGCACATCCCCAGTAGGGGGTGTGCAAGAGGCAGCTGATCGATGTTTCTCTCTCATCGATGTTTCTAACTCTATATCCCTCTCTGTAAAAAAATCAATAAAATATATTTAAAATAACAGAATGACAATTTGCTCAGAATAAATCATATCATGGTCTTTATAAGAAGAGCTCTGAAAACATGATTCTGAAATGTTTCCCTATAGCATAAAAAGGTGAAAAACTCGACTAGAAAATAAGACATCCACTTTTCATCATCTAAAAATGAAATCTTTCCTGTTAACTCTTCTTCCATTAAGCTTGTTCTTATGGCCTAATAATTTTTAAATTCTTTTACCATCACTAAAATAACAGTCTTTCTTTTTTGGTTGCTTTTATGCCTTTCTCATGAACTTTTTTTAAAAATTTAAATTCTCACCTGAAAATGTTTTTATTTTTAAAAATTGATTTTAGAGAGAAAGGAAGGGGGAGGCAAGTGGGGAGGGGGGAGGGGAAGAGAGGGCAGGAAGGAGGGGGGAAGAGAGAAAGAGGTAGAAGGAGAGGGGGAGGGAGAGGGAGAGGGAGAGGGAGAGACAGAGAGAGACAGACATGGATGTGAGAGAGAATCATTGATGGCTGCCTCCGTACGCGCCCTTACGGGGATTAAAACCCACAATGTTTTTGGTACGGGATGACACTCGAACCAACTGAACCGCCTGGCCAGGGCCCTCATGATCTTTCATGTTTTGCATTTTGACTATGTATAGATGTAGAAAATTTTTTCTTGACTTATCAATACTCACTAAGTCTTTCCAATCTAAAAATTCTATTTTTTAAACTAAATTTGTAAAATTTAAGTTATCACATTAATACTACTTCTTTCCAATACTTCTCTCAGTTTGAAATCCTATATACTAGTAAATCCTATATGAAGCCTCTTCTACCTGCCATGTATCAGAAATGTCATTCCTTATCTTTTATCCCTTATTCTGCGCCTGGGTAAATTCCTCAGTATTATATTCTAATTTACTAATTGTCTCTTTAACAGTCTAACGTATGTCTTGTTCATTAAATATAATCCAATGAATGTTTTTTCTGTTTCAGTATTTTAAATTGTTTTTATATCCACCTGTTCTTATTATATACCATTTATTGGTTGAAGGATTGGTTCATTTGGTTTGTACAATTTCCCGCATTCTGAACTTGGATAATATCAAGAGGATCTAGTCAAACAAAACACTCTTCTATTTTCCATATTCCCTATAAGCTAGTAGAGTTAGATCTAGCAGTGTATATGTACAGTCATATTTAATTTTTGTTTGAAGTTGAGGTGGCAGGTGAGACTCAAAGTGTTAACTTAAAGTGCCATCTCTGCACAGTACCTTCTATTTCCAGTATGTATATACAGTAATATCTCTCCTTAATCCATAAAAAGAATGAAGCAATACTTCTGAAAAATCAATGACTGGTACCCATGATCACTTTGGCAGGAAGGTCACACGTTCAACTATATCTGCAATCCTATTTTGACCAGCTGATATTTTAATATATCGAAGTAAGCTGTGATATATCTAATACTATTTTATGCAAGGTCTGACTAAACAGAAAACAAATCAATAGAGTAATGATATTAGGAAATTAAATAACTGTTGTTTCTATGAGAATTACAGGTTGAAAGCCTTGGCAAGACTTGATAAGGACGAGTCACTAAAATAAAGGCAATGTTATTTTGGTGTTAAAGACTGAGGTAAAATCATTAAAAAAATGATATGAATTCTGTACTCAAGATTGTGTGGCTGAGCCAGATGGAAAAGTTTTATGCTCCCACTTAAAAAAGAAACTAAAAACTGCATGAAATATGTAAAATAGTTTTGATATGTTGACTATCACACAGAGTAGAACAGTTATCTGTGATAGAGGGGTAACAAATTAGGTGAGCCTTAAGAGTGCCACAGATTGCTGCCTGCAGAAGAATCTAGGCAGAGCCTGGATATATTCCTGAGTTGAGGAAAATAAGCAGGGACTCTAGAGGACAAGGTAGCTAGAGTTTAAAAAGCATAGTACCAAAGGGGAGAAGCATAGAGAGAGGGAGCTATTAAAGACCCTATTTACTCAGCTGAGCAATAAAAAGCACATACATGTGAACCTAACCACCCAAGGCTGGGGAAAGAATGAAAAGAGCAGAGAGATCAATCTCTGGAGAAAACATAGGGTTGGGAATACTTTCTGTACTAATGAGCCAGAGCAGAAAATACTTGTAACTCACAAGATATAGAGTATAAGGAATGATATTATGTTATTATTGAGGGAAAATTAGCCTGAGACAAAATGTGGCTCCATCCAATTAATATTGCCAATCATACAAAGAAGCAGGAAAATAACTTATAAGGAGAAAAAATCAATACAAACAGAACCAGAAAATGATGGAGATGATAAACTACTAAAACAGGACATTAAAACAGTTGTTATAGCAAGTATTTATGTGTAAGAGGTTAAAGGAGAGCATAGAAGAGATAAAAACACAAAGAAAACGGCACCAAACAAAAACATAATAGAATTAGTTACAGCTACTTGTTAAGGTGTGGGGAAAGTGAAGTGGTTGGAAAATTATCTCACACACACACACACACACACACACACACACACACACACACACACAACAACAAGCACAAGACAAAAACAGTCATTTCAGTTATCTGAAAAAGAACCAAAAAAAAAAAAAAGCAGCATTTATTCATAGAAAGCTGAAATTTGGGTTAAAACAGTGGAAACCAATGGCAGTTTGGAATGGAATACACCCTTTTAAAATCCTAAAACACAGAGAAGCAGGTATAGTATAGTTACCAGGGTTGGGGATGCCCGTGAAAACCACCATTTAAAAAAAATAAACTTGGAGAAACCAAGATGGCGGCATAGGTAAGCACCTAAACTGTTGCCTCGCACAACAATTTCAAAACTACAACTAAAAGACAGAACGGACATCATCCAGAACCACAGGAAAGCTGGCTGAGTGGAAATTCTACAACTAGAAGGAAAGAGAAAAGCTCAAGGAAAATCAGAGGAGCTGCAAAGGGCTGAGGTATGGAGACACGCACACAGAGAGGAAGAGCGGCTGAGTGCCTGGCTGGTTTTCTCTGGTGGGAGGGAGAAGGAGGCTCCCGACTGCACTGAACCCCAGTTCTGAATGCACTGAACCCAGGTTCCAGGTGAAACTCCGTGGACTGTCAGGTAGAGAGAAAGGCAACGGAGACTCGGGGGAGCCGCAGCGGGCAGGGGTCTGGAGGCACGCATGCACGCAGAGAAGACTGACTGCGGAGGTTGCCGCTGCCTTTCTCTAGCGGAAGGGAGTCGGAAGCTCCTGACTGCACTGAACCCCAGTTCCGAGCGAGCCCCTGGGGAACCACGCTCTTATGGGGAGAATCTGGACTGTCAGTCGGAAACGCAGGGGAGCCGCGAAAGGCAGAGGTCTGGAGGCGCGCGTGACTGACTGCTGACTGCGCCGCTGGCTGGAGGGAACCTGAAGCTCCCTACTGCTCTGAACTCCAGTGCCGGGCAAGAATCTGGGAATCCAGATTCATTGGGGGAGAAACTGGACTATCGGGCAGCGGGCAAAACTCGAGGGCAGATTTCTCTCAGAGGTGCTTGCAGCGATTACCGAGGGACACTGAGACCCAGGGGCCTCAGGCACGGCTGACGGGAAGCCAAGACTGTCTGCTCAGCCCTGAGATGCCGCCCCATCCAAGCTGAGCACAGAAGCTTTTGCAATTTTGCAAGTCTGGTGCCATAAGGCTGTCTCCAGCACAGAAGGTCTCCCGGTGTAGACATAGCTGATACTCACAACCAATTGGCCTGGAGGTCAATTCCTCACAGTGATACCAACAACAATCAAGACTTAACTACAATAGGCTGTACACACAGTCCACAAAGGGGTGCACTGAGTGTCCACCTCAGGTGACTGGGAGGCCGACCCACTGGGCCCTATAGGACACCTAGCACACAAAGCTACCCTACCAACTCAGGGAAGCAGCGAAAATGCGGAGACAAAGAAACAGATCACAAACGAAAGAAATGGAGGAAAACAATCGACTGGATATAGAATTCAAAACCATGGTTATAAAGATTTTCAAGAATTTCCTAGAAAAGGCCGATAAATTTAGCAAGACACTCGAGGATATGAAAAAGGACCAACTAGAAATTAAACATACACTGACTGAAATAAAAAAATAATATACAGAGACTCAACAGCAGACTAGATAAATGCAAGAATCAAGTCAAAGATTTGAAATACAAAGAAGCAAAAACAACCCAACTGGAAAAGCAAAAAGAAAAAAGAACCCAAAAATATGAAGATAGTGTAAGAAGCCTCTGGGACAACTTCAAGCGTACCAACATCCAAATTATGGGGGTGCCAGAAGAAGAGAGAGAGCAAGATACTGAAAACCTATTTGAAGAAATAATGACAGAAAACTTCCCCCACCTGGTGAAATAGACTTACAAGTCCAGGAAGCACACAGAACCCCAAACAAAAGGAATCCAAAGAGGACCACACCAAGACACATCATAATTAAAATGCCAAGAGCAAAAGACAAAGAGAGAATATTAAAAGCAGCAAGAGAAAAACAGTTCATTACCTACAAGGGAGCACCCATACGATTGTCAGCTGATTTCTCAACAGAAACTATGCAGGCCAGACGGGAGTGGCAAGAAAAATTCAAAGTGATGAATAGCAAGAACCTACAACCAAGATTACTCTACCCAGCAAAGTTATCATTCAGGATTGGAGGATAAAGAGCTTCACAGATAAGAAAAAGCTAAAGTGTAGGAAGCGGTTATAGGGTTAAGCCTCGGACTGACCTGCTGGCAAAGTCGCAAACAAGTCCCAGCTTGGAGGGCACAGTCCTCTAAGTATAATTAAGCTTGATCTTGTAACTGCTCCCTAGATCTTTCCTGGGTAGCTAGTAGGCTGTGGGAGGGGCAGCAAGTGCTGCCAAAACAAGTGAATCTTACAACAACATTGTAGATTACCTTGTTTGTCCCTGATTATAAATAAAGCCTCAGCTTTGCAGTCTGGATCTGTTCTGTGGCCTCAGCAAGGCACAGAAGATCCACCTAGACCCAGCTTTTTCTCTTTGTCTATCATTTCTCCATCCTTCATCGCCCCTGCTCAGGCTCGCCAAACCCTTGGCTGTGCGGGCACGGCACAAGTGGCACCCAACGTGGGGCTGAGTTTGGCCCAAGTGGCACTCAATGCAGACCTGAGTGTGAGGGAACTTCAATTGTCAGGCGAAAGGAGCCCCTTAAGGCGTGCGCACGCAGTAAGGAAGGGGTACTGTACTAGACTAGGTGTAAAATATGGGAAATTCAGGATCGCAGGGAAAGAATGTATGCGTATCCATGCTTAAGGCTATGCTCCAAGCAAGGGGCTGTTCTGTGAGGTATGAACAGCTTTTCGAGTTTTTGGATTTTGTAAGTAAAACCTGCCCATGGTTTTCTGAGGAAGGAAAGCTAAATATAGAGGCATGGGAGAAGGTAGGAAAACAACTTCGCGATCATTATATAGCTGAAGGTCCAGAGGAAATGCCTGCCTCTGCTTTCAGTCTGTGGTCCCTGATTCGGGACTGCCTAGAGCCCACTTCAGTAGGGGAGTGGAGGAATGTGGTGGCAGGGAAGTGCAAATCTTGGCCAAATTGGGTGATTAGTTATTACTTCAGAAAGCAAAAAAGAAAGAAAGAAATTAATATCTGTTGCTGATACTTCCCCCAAAGTAAGCAGGATGTGGGGGAAGGGAAACACGGGGCGATCCAATATAGAAGCCCACTCTCTCAGTAGGCTAATTTAAAATTTCCTTTTTCGCCATGAAAAAGTCTTAAAAATTTAGATATGTGTCTGGAATTTCTGTGCTGGTGGGGAGAGAACATAGCTGTAAGACCAAATGCGCACATAATCCGATTTTGGACATTTAGATTGTCTTAAGCTGGAATCTCTCTGCAAAAGCTATAGAAAATGAAAAACCCAGAACTGTTTTTTTTTTCTTTCCTAGGAAAAACAGCGAATAAGTCTTCTCCAAAGAAATTCAAGCTAATTCCAGCAACAGTATTCGCATTTCCATAATAAAAAGTAATTTTCAAAATGCTAATGAACCTTGTTAAAAAGTTAACTTTTAAAGCCTTCAAGAAAACCAGTAAATTCTGTTATAGAATTTATCCAAAGTAAATGCCTTAAAATAACTGGAATTGGATTTGAGTCTCCAAACCTGGTTTTCCAGAGCCACTGGCAAATAAAAAGTAAAATTTAAATTTGCCTCATAAAAAACCTAGAGGATGGAATTGAAGCTACTAATTGATTATTTCTTGTATTTTTCTTAAAAATGTAAAGTGTTATTAATCTAGGAAATGCTAAATATATTTGACCTGCCAGCTTTAAAAGTTCAAAGTGCAAGTTAAATTGGGAGAAATTATATAGTTGTGGTAATTAAATGCCTAAGTATAAGAACTTATTTTTGAGAAAATAAAATGTTGTGTTTTCTCTAATAATTAGGAATTCAAAATAAGTTGCTTATTATTGGTCTAATTAAAAAAGAGGATTAATTCTGTGATCCCAACCAAAATTTTTCCATGCAAAAATTAGTTTAAGATCTAATTGATATCTTAAGATAATTATAAAAGGTATTATTATATCTAAATCATATACAGATGTTTGTTTGATGGTTTTTTTCCATGTTAAAATTTCAAGGCGTTGACAGAGATGATTCTTGTTGGAGTAATACAAGAAATTCTCTCTTCTTAAAGGAAATCTTTTTTCAATTTAACAGAACTAATATACTTGAAAATGCATGGAAAGCCTTATCAAATAAAAATTAATAAATATATTTTAAATGTTATGGAGGTTTTTTCCTCTAAGAAGGGAAAAATGAAGTAACTAAATATCTCTTATAATGCAGGATTCTCTGCATTGTGCTGGATTATGCGTAGCACCTGAAAATGTTCAAAGGACATTTCCTTTTTCTTATCTTGGCAGCATTATTGAGGGAAAAACAATAAAACCTCAGAAAATTCGAATTCAGACTCACACTTTACTTACATTAGATGACTTACAAAAATTATTAGGAGATATTAACTGGGTTCGACCTGCTTTAAAATTAACCACTGCTGACTTAAGCCCTTTATTTCATACACTAAGGGGAGATTCATCTCCGTCATCCCCACACTGCTTGACAGAGGAAGCCAAGACAATCTTACATAAAGTTGAGGATGCCTTACGTTCAGCACAACTTACTAGAATTGATTACTCCCTTCCCTTACAGGTTTTAATTTTCCCTACGACACATACACCCACTGGGGTCATTTGGCAAGCTCCAGGAGTTATTGAATGGCTATATTTGGCTCATTCTCCAATTAAGGTATTACTAAAACAGAAAGGAGGAGACGGATGTTATGTGTCACCTCAAAACAAACTCAGTCATATTCTTTATACTTTCAATTTTTTTGAATTGCGATGCAGAGGGTCATACAGCAGCCGAAAGGCATTGGACCTCCTATACAATAGCTTCCATGGGACAGGGTTAGCCTGATGGAAGGATGCACAAACTGGACAGTGGTTTGGACTAGATCCAGTAATGATGTGGGGAAGAGGTTGTGTTTGTATCTTTCCAGGAGCAGCGCAGCCAATTTGGGTGCTAGAGCATTACGTGCATCACCACAATGGACCCAAAGAAGCTCCTTGTCCCATCGTTCAAAAGACTGAAAGTTGCCCCGATGACAGCAAAGCGGAAAAGGAAGATGATGAAGGCTACGCAAGAGACCGAGGTGCCAACATGGGGTCAGCTGAAGAGGTTAACAACTGAGGCCCAGCAGATGGCAGAAAAGCAGGAAGTAGAAGCTACTCCCTTAACCATGTTTCTGGCCATGCTAGCATTGGTTAGCTGCCAGTCTTCTGCAAACTCTTGCACAGCCAAGTCAGAGGACTCTTGAGCAAATCAGCAAAAGAAACTTTCATTTAGTAGGAAAATGTTACTATAGTTTGATTTCATTATTGTTGTGTTGCATTGGCATTATTGTTGTATTGCATTGGCATTGTTTTATTAATAGCCATGTCTATATTTTGCATTGGCATTGTTTTGTTATTGGGTTTTGCATTGGCATTGTTTTGTTAATGTTTTAATAGTTAGAAATTTGTTCTTGATGTTTAAATTTAACTTCCATTATTAGTAGCTTAAATTTAAAAGAAAGGGCGAGATGTAGGAAGCGCTTATAGGGTTAAGCCTTGGACTGACCTGCTGGCAAAGTCGCAAACAAGTCCCAGCTTGGAGGGCACAGTTCTCTAAGCATAATTAAGCTTGATCTTGTAACTGCTCCCTAGATCTTTCCTGAGTAGCTAGTGGGCTGTGGGAGGGGCGGCAAGTGCTCCCAAAACAAGTGAAACTTACAACAACATTGTAGATTACCTTGTTTGTCCCTGATTATAAATAAAGCCTCAGCTTTGCAGTCTGGATCTGTTCTGTGGCCTCAGCAAGGCACAGAAGATCCACCTAGACCCAGCCTTTTCTCTTTGTCTATCATTTCTCCATCCTTCATCGCCCCTGCTCAGGCTCGCCGAACCCTTGGCTGTGCTGGCGCGGCACACTAAAGGAGTTCATCACCACCAAACCAGTATTATATGAAATGCTGAAAAGTATTCTTTAAGAAGAGGAAAAAGAAAAAAGTAAAGATGAAAATTATGAACAACAAATACATATCTATCAACAAGTAAACCTAAAAATCAAGTGAATTCAAAATCTGAGGAACAGAATAAACTGATGACTATAATAGAATCAGGGGCATAGAAAGAGAGTGGACTGATAATTCTCAGGGGGAAAGGGGTATGGGGGGTGCAGGAAGAGACTGGACAAAAATCGTACACTTATGGATGAGGACAGTGGGGGGGAATGTAAGGGCAGAGGGTGGGGTGGGAACCAGATGGAGGGGAGCTATGTGGGGAGGGGGGGGGGGGTGAAGGAGAAACAATTGTAATAATCTGAACAATAAAGATTTATTAAATTAAAAAAAATAAACTTTTTATTATTGATAGTATTATAGATATCTCCCCTTTTCCTTTACCCCCAACCTCCCAGTCTCTACCCCACCCCATGTCTTCACTACTTTATTGCCTATGTCCATGGGCTATTCCCATAAGTATGTAAGTTCTTTGGTTTATCTCTTCTTATCCCCTCAACCCCACATCAAGGTATGTCAGTCTGTTCCATGCCTCCAAGCTTCAGGTCTTTTTGTTGGTCACTTCATTCTGCTCATTAGATTCCACAAATGAGATCATGTGGAATTGGCTTATTTAACTTGGTATAATGTTTTCCAGGTCCGTCAATGCTGTCCCAAAGGGTAAGAGATCCTTCTTTTTTACAGCTGCATAGTATTCCATTGTGTAAATGTTCCACAGCTCTTTTATCCACTCATCTACTGATTGGCACTTGGGCTGTTTCCAAATCTTCACTATTGTAAATAACGCTGCTATATAGGAGTGCATACATACTTTCTGATAGGAGTTTTGGAGGTTTTAGAATATATTCTCAGAAGTGGGATGGCTGGGTCAAATGGAAGTTCAATTTTTAATATTTTGAGGAAACTCCATATGTTTTCCATAGTGGCTGCACCAGTCTGCATTCCCACCAGCAGTGAACTAGTGTTCCCTTTTTTCCACATCCTCGCCAGCACTTGTTGTTTGTTGATTTTTTGATGATAGCCATTCTGATAGGTGTGAGGTAGTATCTCATTGTAGTTTTAATTTGCATTTCTCCGATCATTAGTGACTTTGACTATTTTTTCATATGTCTCTTGGCCATTTGTATGTCCTCTTTGGAGAAATGTCTATTCAGGTCTTTTGCCCATTTTTTATTGGATTGTTTGTTTTCCTTTTAAAACCATCAGCTTTAATGCTGAGGGAAATGACCTGAGCTGAAGCTATGTGCTAAATAACCACTCCAGGGTAGGTGCCAATAAAAAGAGCAACCTCTATCTATATATATAAAAGCCTAAGCGACTGTTATGACCGGATGGTAGCTATGATGCACACTGACCACAATGGGGCAGACGCTCAACGGAGGAGCTGCTCCCTGGTGGTCAGTGCGCTCCCATAGCCAACCTCCCACAGCTGGCCAACCTCCTGTGGTCCCTCCCCACCACTAGCCGGCCAACCCCAATCGGCCCCCATTGCCGGCCAGGCTGAGGGACCCCACCCATGCACGAATTCGTGCACTGGGCCTCTTGTAAAAAATAAATGGTAAAAATTTAAAGCCCCGCTAGTCAAAAGCTGCAGTCCCACTTGGTCTGGTCAAGTACACATATGGACTAGCCAAAAATTTAGAGAGATCCTAGAAATGCATCATAGAGTGATTAGATAGATAATCTTCCCACAATAAATGGCTGGATAGAGGGCTGTGTGCTAACTCAGGAGTAACATGAGCAGACCCATGTTCTCCAAACATCATTGGCTGACAGAGAGGCTATGCAACACAATCCCCCTCCACTCCACACAACCTCCCACCCCCCCAAAAAAAAGAAAAGAAAGAAAAGAAAAAGAATAAATGCAAACAAAACAACTCCCCTCCCCCAAATAACAAAACCAAACCCCCCTCAAAAAAATACTGTACAGGGGAACAACATTATTAACAACTGATTTAAAATCAGTAACAATTAAGTCCAATAGGTAGAAATGACTCTGAACATGCTGCAAGGAAAAATAAAATTTCTACGAAGAATTCTATACTCAGCAAATCTATCTTTCAACACTGAAGTTGAAATAGTGACATCTCTAAATAATAATAATAAAAAAAGATGGAGAGACTTTGTTGCTAGCAGACTTCCTTATAAAGTCCTTCAAATTGAAAGAAAGTAACTCTATATGATAATTCAAATTCATAGGAGGAAATGAAGACGGCTAGATATGTTAAAAAGGGTAAATATAGAAGATGGCATAAATATTTATTTTCTTCTCTTAGTTTCATTAAGTCAAAAAATTATATATATTGATAATGGTTAACATGGTATTGTTAACAACAAAGATAATATGTATATACAAACATAGATAATCCTATATAATAAAAGGATAATATGCAAATTGACCGAATGGCTGAATGACCAGTCTCTATGACGTGCACTGACCATCAGGGGGCAGTACATTCCCACAGGGGGAGCGCCGCTCAGCCACAAGCTGGGCTGATGGCTGGCAAGTTCAGTGGCGGTGGTGGGAGCCTATCCTGCCTCCATGGCAGCGCTAAGGATGTCTGACTGCCATCAGTCCGACATCCTCTGAGGGCTCCTGAACCATTAAAGGGCCCACGCCGGGCTGAAGGACCCCCTCCCCAGTGTAGGAATGTCATGCACCCGGCCTCTAGTATCTATATTTACTAGAGGCTTGGTGTATGGACTTGTGCACAGGTGGGGTCCCTCGGCCTGGCCTGTGGCGATCAGGCCGAAACCGGCTCTCTGACACCCCCCAAGGGGTCCCAGATTGCAAGAGGGCAGTGACACACCCTGGAATTGGGCTCCCTCCTCTCTGGTTTCGGGTGCGTCACCCAAGAACCACAGCTGCCAAGTCACTGCAGCTCGGTAGCTCTTGTGTTGAGCGTGTGACCTGTGGTGGTCAGTGTACGTCATAGCTACTGGTCAGCCAGTCAAACGGTTGGCCGGTCACTTAGGCTTTTATATATATAGATATATGACAATAAGCACAACGGAAGGTAAGAAAGTGGAGCTATACTGGAGCAAAGTTGCTATAATTTTGTCAAATTAAATCATGTTAATGGTATATAGTTTCTAATAACTTATGCTTCACATTTTAATCTCTAAAGAAACCATAAGGAAAATAACAGATATTGTAAGACTGAATAAAACCACTGGATCCAACTATAAGCTGTCTACATGAGACATATTTCATATTCAAAAACACAAATAGGTTGAAAGTGAAAGGATTAAAAAAGTAAACTGTAAAAGAGCTAGAGTTTATTATCAAAGAAATCTTTAAGACAAAAATTTATACCAGAAAGGGCCATTTCATTGTGATAAATAGGTCAACACAACAGGATATAATAGAGCACTAGAATATATTATTTTATATGTACATGGAATTTTTTTTCTGATAAATCCATTTGGTTGAGAAAAAAAATATCCCATCAATTGCAAAATAATTTCCCAGAGCATGTTTCCTTACCACAATGTAATTAAGATAAAAATTATTAAAAATTAATTTGGAAAACATCCAAATATTTGGAAGTTAAACAAAATAATAACTTATAAGTCAAAAACATCACAAGTAATATAGGAAACTAAGAAAAAGGTGAGTAAATTAAAACAAAAGAAATCAGATAGGAGGAAATAGTAAGGAATGAAGCACAAATCAATGACATAAATATATAAAAAGTCCATTCATTGAAAAAACAAATAAAACTGATAAACCTTTAAGCTAGACTAAGACAAAAAAGAGAGAAGACACACATTACAGAATCAGGAATGAATAAGGAGACATCATGGGCAATCCTATAGAAATGAAAAGAATTATAAGGAAATATAATGAACAACATTATGCCAACAAATGTGCAATATACTTGAAATGAACATATTGCCTGAAAGATATATCACCATAATTAATCAATAAGAAATATAAAGTTAGGCCCTAGCTGGAGTGGCTCAGTGGATAGAGCATCAGCCTGCGAACTGAAGGGTCCCAGGTTTGATTCCGGCCAAGGGCGCATGAATGGGTTGTGGGCTCAATCCCCAGTAGGGGGCATGCAAGAGGCAGCCAATTAATGATTCTCTCTCATCACTGATATTTCTATCTCTCTCTCCTTCTCCCTTCCTCTCTGAAATAAATAAATATATATTTTTTTAAAAAAGAAAAGAAATAAAAAGTTAGGATAGATCTATAAGAAACTTAATTAGTAATTAAAAATCTTCACACAAATAAAACCCTAGGCTTTAAGTTCTTCCCTAGTGAAATCTATAAAATTAATACAAAAGAAATATCACTAATCTTTCATAAACTCTTTCAGAAAATAAAGCAGGAGGGAACATTTACTGGTGTACTCTATGGGGCCAGTAACCAAGTATTACCATTATAAAAGTAAACACAAAATTCCTTAATAAAATATCAGCAAATAAAACCCAGTAGCATATAAAAAGGATTATATACCATGAGCACATGAAATTTTCCCCAGAACACAAGATTGGCCTAATATCTAAAAGATCAGTTCATATAATGCACTATATTAATAGAATAATAAAAAACCTGTATTATCATCTCAACCAAAACAAAAAAATAAAATCAAACGACCAACCATTATAAAAATAACCAACGAATTAGGCTAAAAGGGAATTTCCTCATCCCACTACATGGTAACAACATAAAACTTAGAGCTAGCATTGACCTATGAACCAGGAGATTACGGTTCAATTCCCAGTCAGGGCACATGCCAGGGTTGAAGGCTCAATCCCCTGTGTGGGGTGTGCAGGAGGCAGCCAATCAACGATTCTCTTTCAGCATTGATGTTTCTATCTCTCCCTTTGCCTTCCTCTCTGAAATCAATAAAAACATTAAAAAACAAAACAAAATGGAAATAAAAAAACAATTCCATTTACAATAATAGCATAAAATAAAATCACTGAAAAATTGTACACTGAAAATCATAAAAAATTCCTCAGAAAAATTAAAGGACATCTGAATAAATTAAGATGCAATCATAGATTGGAGGATTTAGTATTATTTAGAGGGTAATTCTCTCCAAACTGGTCTACAGATTCATTATATTCTCCATCAAAATCCCAGCAAGCTTGTGCATAAAAATTGACAAGCTAATCCTAAAATTTATATAGAAAAGCGGGAGAGGTATAATAATCACAACAATTTTGAAAAAGAACAAAGGAGGAGAACTTAACACTACTTGATATTAAAAACTTACTACAAAAAACTGTATGTTCTCACTTAAATATGGAATCTAAGATAGTCAAATTCAAAGAAAGAGAGAGCAGAATGGTGGCTGCCAGAGGTTTGGAGGGGTGGGAGGGAGTATTGGGGAAAATAAGGAAATAATGATCAAAGAGTATAAACTTCCAGTTATAACGTGAATAAGTTCTGGGGATCTAATGTATAGTTACGGTGACTAGAGAAACAGTACTGTATTACATACTTGAAAATTACTGAGAGTATATCTCAAATTTTTATCACCACACACACACAAAAAGGTAATTACTAGTATGTGATGTGATGGAGGTATTAACTAACCTTACTGTCGTCGTTATTTAAGAATATATATGTGTATCAAGTCATCACATTGTATACCTTAAAATTACGTATGTTATATGTCAATTATAAATCAATAAAGCTAAAAAAATGCCACCTACTCTAAAGCTAAAGTAATAAATATAGTTGGTATGAGTATACAGACAGATTAGCAAATCCAGAAATAAAACCTTATACAGTATTTATGGTCATTTGATTTTCAAAAACAGTGCCAAGACAAATCAATTGGAGAAGGATAGTCTTTCACCAAATGGTGCTTGGACCAATTAATATGCAAAAGTTGGACTTATATCCTTATTATTGCACCATATGCAGAAATTAACTTTATATATGGTTCATAACTGAGAAGATTAAATGATTAGACTTCTACAATAAAATACAGAAGAAAATTTGGGGTTAGACAAAATGCTCAAAATATGACATAAAAAACATTACCACATAAATAAAATCAAGAAATAAATTCATTTAAATTGAAAGCTTTTGCTCTCCAAAAGGCATTATGAAGCAAACAAACAGAAAGTAATAGGCTGGGGGGAAAATAACTGCAAGTCATTTATGTGATAATACATTGTATCATGAACATAAAAAAAGTACTCCTGTAAAAGCTCTCTTAGAACAGTAAATTTGTAAAGATGAAAGACTCAAACAATACTATCAACAAATTTTGACCTAATTGATACAAAGAAAAAGCACAATACACATTCTTTTCCTCAGCAACTAAAACATTTATCAAGAGAGACCATATTGTGGACCATAAAACGAATCTCAATAAATTTAAAAACATTCAAATCATACAAATTATGTTCTCTGACTACAATGGAACTATTAAAAATCAATAACAGAAAGTTATTTGGAAAGATCTCAGATATTTGCCAACTAAATACCACACTTCTAAATAACCCATGGGTCAAAGAAAAGAGCCAAAATATAAGAATATTTTGAGCTGAATGAAAATGAAAACACAACATGTGCAAATTTAGGGGATACAACTAAAGTAGTGCTAGGAGAGAAATGTATAGGACTAAATTCCTATATTAGGAAAAAAAGGTTTCAAACCAATTACCTCAGTTTCCACCTTGAGAAACTAAAGAGAGAAAGCGAAACCCAAAGTAAGCATGTATAATTAACAGAAGGTAACAAGTGTATGTATATTAGCCACTAATTCTTGTGAAATACGCTCTTTAATAATGTAGTTAATGTTTTTAAAGTTTACAGGTTTCACAGAAAGACAACCTAAATTCATTTGCAATGTAGCATGACAAAAATAGTTGGGAAATACTATGCTTCTACTTTCATGCATATAGTTGAAGGTAAACAAAAATAATGTTATGAAGTTGTATTATCTTCACAGACTGCTGGTTAATTTGACCATGGAACAAGGTGAGTACCACAGGACAGGAAGCAAGGCAATTATCAAGACAATCACATCTTATTAAGGGCACATTAACTTAAGATTACCTATTCCATCAATACAAATGCAAGTACATAGGGTGCCTCTAACAGTGTTATGTCCTGAATTTGGAAGAGTGTGGCAGTGACAGCATAATAGTAACATTTATTTAGCTTTTATAACCAAAGATGTTTTCCAGAAAACAAATCAAGACGAGTTTTATATCTCTAGAACTACCTAGAACTACAAAGAAGCAATAAATTCTAAGTTTAAAATCTTCTAAATGATTTTAAAAATCCCTTACCGGTATCTATGAACAAATATACCCTTAAAAATAGAGTTCATCATATTTTCGATTTCATCCTGATTTTCTTGTAGCTGAAATAAAAAATAAATTAATTAAAATGTTGATCATTTTATTTAGAACAGTGGTTTTTAACCTTTTTCATCTCATGGCGCACACAAACTATTAAAATTTCATCTCATGGCTGCACACACACACAAAATTTTTTTTTTTTTGCCGATCCGACAAAAAAATAGGTATAATTTTGATTCATTCACACCGGATGGCTATTGTGTTTGACAATCTCAGGGAAAATAGGTCAGTGCCCCTGACTAAATAGGTATGTTTTAAAAATTCTTGTGGCACACCAGAAAGCCTCTTGAGGCACACAGGTTAAAAATAGCTGATTTATAATGAACAGTTCCAATTGTTTTTAATAACTGCTAATTCTCATTTTGGGTAATTATCAATCCTTTTTCTCACTTATTGTGCAACATATTACCAGTATTCTTGCATTACTTCTACAACTATACTAGTGGATTTAGAACCTCTCTCTTTCTTGACACTAAAAGAAGTGGTGCTAAGGTGGTGAGATTGCTGTCTCCAAAATATCATTTGCTTTGGGAATAGTCCTCAATTTCTATACCTCTTTTGTCCAAACCAGGTCCTTGGCTTGATTTTGTCTTTCTTGGCAACAGATTTCCCATGATTATCATACTTGCCACTGTAGAAGAAATTTCCTATTCTACCTAAAGTATCCAAATATGACTCTGCATCTGATTAGCTCATGACTGAGAGTAGGCTAAATTTCCAGTATAGTAGGCATACTCGAAAGCAACAAGGTTCCTAGCCATCAATGGTAGAATGTAGCAACAAAATAAAACACTACAGCAAAGATAATAAATTTCAGGCAACACTACTGATCAGAATTAAAGTTTTGAGTTTATTCACTGCTCAAAAGGAATAAAAACATTGATATAAAATTACATTCAATGTGATATTTCTTATTCTAATTTGTTTTGTATTAATACTCAGTGAAATACTGGCTTTAACTGCAAACTCCAATGTGACAAAACTCCTCAGACTTATTCCTTCAGACTTTTTAAAAAAATCCTCACCTGAGGAAATGTTTTTTATTGATTTTTAGAGAGAGAGGAAAGGAGAGAGAAAGAGAGAGAGAGAAAGAAACATTTACTGGTTGCCTCCTACACATGCACCAACTGGGGATCAAACCACAAACCAGGTATGTGTCCTGACCTGGAATCGAACCCACAACCCTTTGGTATATGGGACTGAGCCACTCGACCAAAGCCAGATTTATTTTTTTGCTGTATACTGTTTCAGGTTTGACTGAAATAAGTTTAAGAATACTTTTATGGTAAAGCATTCATAATAGTGCAACTTACTTGTAAGTTACACTTTTCTTGCACTTATTTTAAAAAATAATTTATAAGAAGTATATAGTTTGGTTAGTAGTACTTACTGAAGCCACAGTTCCAAAATTTACTCCCATAGTATTACAAATATAGTATGTGTTCTGAGTTTAATTGTACCCCTCAAAAATCCATATGCTAAAGTGCTAAACCTTGCCACATCAAACCTTATTTAGAAATAGGGCGTGGCAGAGGTTGTAGGCTAAGATAGGGCCACAACAACGTAGGGTGGGCCCATAATCCAATATGACTGGTTTCTTTAGAAAAAGTAGAAATTTAGACTTGCACACACACAGGGAGAAAGAAGGCCATGTGAAGACTGAAATTATCTTTGACTTGTAGCCCATAGAACTCTGAGAAAAAAAATCCTTTTCTTTAAGCCACTCAGTTTGTGGTATCTATTACAGCAGCCCTAGCATGCTAATACAGAATGGATTATAATTTAATCATAAGTTTGCTGCTTCTTTTTGCCTGTTATAACCCATTATTCATTGATAGAAATTTGTAGCAATGTGATAGTAATCCTTTTTCAAGTTAAAATATAAAGTAATACTGTAGATCTAAAATTTTATTTCGTATTGAATAAAAATATTACCTACTAAAAATCTAGTTTAAAGTAATTTTCAACACATATATGAAAATTTCATTGTAAAACTGAGACTGATCTTATTCACAAGAGTGCCTTATATATTTAGCTAATGGTAGGCTTTGGCTTTCTCCTAGAAATGCAGGCTTTGCTGGCCCTTAGTTCTTATGTTAATACTTATCATGCTTTCTTTGCCCATAGCCTGATAATGTTTATTAGTTACCTAACTCCCGTATTACCTTTTTTCAAAAGTAGAATTGTTCTGTGATTCTCTTCTGCCATTAGCACTCAGATATTCACTGGCTGAATACTGTAGGTTCATTTTAAAACTTCGAGATCAAATAATATAATTTTAAAAAGTAAATTAAGAAAATACACAAACTGTTTTACAGGGGGAAAAAACTAATATGATATTATTTCCTACACATTTACATTAACATAAGAATTTCAGATATCATGAAACTTACCTCTTTGCGTTTCTGAAGTAGTAACTCCAACCTTTCATTGGCTCTTTTCCCAATCATTTTATTTCTTTCAGCTTCATATTGTCTCTGTGTATTATCCTGATGAATACTGAGGTTTAAGGCAACATTCACCAAAGCAGTCATGAGCTTCATGGCTATGAAATAAATGAAGACTATAGTATTCAACTATGAATCAGAACTTCATAAGGTTACAAATTTATAATGGAAACAGATGAAAAGAATTTGTTTTATAATCAGGCATAATTCAAGTGAAAAATAAAAATAAAAATTATTTTATAGAAATTGTCATCTTACTCTGAAACAGTGTTACTAGAGTTTGGCTCATTAACCTTTCCCACTTAAAAACAGCCCTATCCTAATAACCATCAGCAGGACGGATTTAGATAGTATCTTCTACAACCCATCTCCCCAGTCCTCAAATACGCACACCTTAGTGAGAGCATACTAATCAAACCTACTCTTCTAACCACCAGTTCTGAGTATACAATTGCTTCCTTAATACCTATATTAGTTAGATGCATCAATCAGTTCATGACTTGTACCCCAAAGATGGATCCTCTGCTCATATTGCTAACCTCAGTGAATGGCATAACATAACCTCCAACCCCTGAAAAACAGTCTGATCCTACCAATCTCATTAAATTCATTAAAAATGTATACTGTGAATTTCTGACTGACCTATTTTCCTTAGTCATAGTGTTAACGTACTTTTAAATGTTCACTTGTATTTGTAAATCTTAAGTATTTTCAAACTTCTGTTTCAAGTGCTCTGAGAAACAGGTATGACATAAACCTTAAACTTTTATCTATTCATATTTATATTCATTATTGAGATGGTGAAAATGTAGGAAATATTGGTAGAGAAATAAGAGGGTTGGTGTTGATAAAATAATTTCCCTCCTTTTTTTAAGGTTATTCACCTGCAAAAACAAATGTTCAGTTATAAAAAATGAACTGATCAGTGTTTTGGAAAAATTGATCCATTTATCTTCATATCTAAACTAAATATCCAAACCTAAATATGAGCATGCATTTCTTTTAAAATGTCACTATTTCCCTTTAAAATACATATATAAATATATATACATAAATGCTGTATCTCTACCTACTTACCTATCTACACACACACACACACACACACACACACACACACACACTCTGTTATTCTGAAACTCTATCTACATTTTGGATAACTCCATGTTAATAGTGATTGCTACTGCCCTTAAATCAAAATATAAAACATAAATCCTAAAAACAAATGTATTAAACTGCCCAAGTCAGGAATAATAGTTTAACAAAGCATGTCCTGAGCATACATAGTCTTACCCAATGAAGCTTAATTTACTATATACTTCTAGTTCTATAAAACAAAGTGACTTGAAGATCAACGAGCTGGAAAGCATTAAAATTAACACCAACCCTGGCTGGAATTCACCAGTGGAAGCTGAGATACATATTTTCTTGAATTTAATAGCTTTTGCTTTCAGCTATGTATCTCTTTGTGAACCTAGATCCCAATCTCCAACTGTCATTGTGTAATGACCTGCCACCCATCCTAGTTATATATAAACAAAATAAATCAACACACTAGAATAATGAAAAAATGCAAAATAATCAAAACATTTTCAGAAAAGTATTAGATATAATATAGTAGTATTATTCATTGAGACAAAATACTTATGAATCTGTAAACATACACTTGACTAAAATTTTTATTTAACATACCACCAACACATAGCAAATAAAGCTATTAAAGAAAGACTTTCTAACTTAATGACACAGATACAACATGGGGATTGTGAAATCTAATTGAGTCTACTAAAAAAAGACTAATTTCTGCAGATTGTGAGCACTAATTACATTTTATTGGCATTTCTAACAGAACCATTTTATAAATGAACTAGAGGCCCAGTTCATGAAAATTCCTGCCCCTGGGGGCTCCGTCAGCCCGGCCTGCCCCCTCTCACAGTCCGGGAACCCTCAGGGGCAGGAAGCAACCCAGTGATCAGGGGAAGGTGACGCCCAATCACACCTCTGCTGCTGCCACTGCTGGCAGTGCAAGCCTCGGCCGGCCCTGGTTACCTGAGCCTCAGGCAGCCCTGGGCAGCCCAGCAGCCACTAGCAGCCTTAGGCTTGCCTGTGCCTCAGGCTGGCCCTAGGTGGCTGGGCAGCTGCCATCGGCGGCTTGCCTGTGCCTCGGGCCAGCTCTGGGTAGCTGGGGGGCTGAGGGAACTGGGGGACTCCGGAGGCAGGCGCGCGGGGCGGCTGGACCTGCCTGGGGGCGGGCCCGGCTGGGCCACGCGCCTGCCACCCCAGCGGGGCAGAGGCGACTGGGCGCGGCCATCTTGTGGCTTGAGGGTGTGACAGTCAATTAGCATATTCCCGCCTTATTGGCTGTGGGTGCCACCATCTTTGTGAGGGTATGATGGTCAATTAGCATATTCCCCTCTTTATTAGATAGGATAATCATATAGAAGTTCAGCTGGATTCTGTTACATGGGCTGTTAAGTGCCTTCTCCTTGTCAACCAAAGAGAATACTTCATTTATCCTTTGAATTTTAACTGCTGACTACTACTTGCTCTAGTACTATAGAATGGTAAATTGTGCTGCTCAGAAGTGTGGTTTGCAAACAGGTGCTAACAAAAAACGGCTTGTTATCACTTCATTTTAAGTACAAATTTAAAAGTAAGTTTTTAGAAATGTTTGTTATAATTTGACAGAGTCAACTATGTCTGTTGAATTTAATAATGAAATGACACTAAAACTATATATTTTGACAATAATTGTATTATATTTTACAAAGTACTAGTTATAACAGGTTGGTAATTTAAAAACTAGTCTTTCACCAGAGAGTTCAAGAAGCACTTGTTTAATGCTTCCCCATTCATTGGTCAACCCAGCATATGCTGAGCATTATGTACTAGAAGTAAAAAAGTACACAAGAAAAAAAAAAGGAAAAATAAGTGCACAAGACAGTATCTGCCCTCATATTTTTTACTCCCTAGTGAGAATAAACAAAGAGATAATATATAAATGAAAGATAGTCAGATAATGAAAATATCTATCAAGAAAACTAATGGAAACCAAGATGGCGGCATAGGTTAAACACCTAACCTACAGCCGGGCACAACAATTTCAAAAACACAACTAAAAATCAAAACGGACATCATCCAGAACCACAGGAAAGCTGGCTGACTGAAATGCCCACAATTAGAAGGAAAGAGAAAACCACAAGGAAAATCAGAGAAGCCGTAAAAGCTTGAGGTATGGAGACACGGGCGGAGACACGAGCCTGCGCGCGTGCGGCGAAGACGGAGCCCGAGAGGAAGGGGCGGCTGACGGCCTGGCTGGCGTTCTCTGGCGGGAAGGAGATAAAAGCGCCAGATTGTGCTGAACCCCAGCTCCGACTGCACTGAACCCCAGTTCCGGGCGAAACCCTGGGAAGCCGGGCTCATGTTGGGTGAGTCTGGGCTGTGGGGAGGAGACACAGAGGAGCTGCGCCGGAGCCGCGCACGGGAATGTGCGCAGAGGAGGGTCTGTTGCCTGTGCCGCTGGATTGCCCTAGCGGGAAGGAGACAAAAGCTCCGGACTGTGCTGAACCCCCAGTTCCAACTGCACTGAACCCCAGTTCCGGGAAAGACCCGGGGAAGCCAGGCTCATACTGGGGAAAGCTGGGCTGTGGGGCAGAGGTGCAGAGAGGCGGCGAAGAGCAGAGCACCGGAGGCGCGCACGGGATTGTGCGTGGAGGATGGGCTGTTGACTGTGCCGCTGAGTCGCCCTGGAGGGAAGGAGACAAAAGCGCCAGACTGCGATGAGCCCCAATTCTGACTACACGGAAACCCAGTTCCGGGCGAGAATCTGGGAATCCAGATTCATTGGGGGAGAGACTAGACTGTTTGGCAGCGCGCGAAACTCCAGGGCGCTTTTCTCTCAGAGGTGTTTGCTGGGAGTACAGAGGGACACAGGAACCTCATAGGGCGGGGCTGACGGGAAGCCAAGGCGGTAGGCTCCGCCCTGTAACTCCGCCCCATCCAAGCTGAACACAGAGGCTTTTACAATTTTGCAAGTCTAGTTGAATGGGGCTGTCTCCCGGCATAGACACAGCTGATCCTCACAGCCAATTGGACTGGAGGTCACATCCTCCCAGTGTACCAACAGCAATCAAGGCTTAACAACACCAAGACTTTGCACTCAGCCCACAAAGGGGGGTATCAAGAGCGATCACCTAGGGAGATTGGGGAAGCTGAGCGATAGGGAGGCAGCCAAAAGGGGAAGACACCGAAACAGGTCACGAATATAAGGGATGCTGTAATTCCTGCTGAGGGGCCACAGGCAGTAGCTGACCTACACTCCATTGGAGACCCAGAAACGAGGGCATCTAGTGGTCGGTGTGAGATGACACCAGATTTCAACCACTCCCATAAGGGACACATTCAAGAGGCAGACGCAGTGAGCGCCAAAGCCTTGCTGCACCAAGACCCGGCACATAAACGTGTCTCCCGCACAGCAACTCTTCCTTTATAGACACAGAGGGTCCGCAAGGCCAATTGGCCTGGAGGACAATTCCTCCCAGTGACACCAACAACAATCAAGACTTAACTATACAAACAAGGACCAAGATGGAGGCATAGGGCAGAAGCCTGATTGCTGCCTACCACAACAATTTTGAGACTACGACGGGAGAGCAGAGCAGACACCATCCAGAACCACCGGAGGGCTGACTGAGCAGATGCTCTACAACTAGAATAAAAGAGAGGGGTACGCGGGATGAAGCTGATGCCGGTGACCCAAAGACCACACTTTAAAAACTACGGCTCAGGCGACACAATGGCGGCCTGGATCGTGCTCGGCGCAGTTCCCCCAGCGGTCTCCGGCTGAGGGGAAGGCTTTACTCGCTGCCGAGCACGGACAGACGAGCCCCTGGGAGACATGGGGTGGGAGACTCCGCGCTTGCTGACCTCCGAGTCCTTCAAGAATCTCAAAGCCCCGGAAGCGGCCAGGTGCGCACGCTCGGCGACCGGCCACCGCTGCAGACCCAAGGGCCGACGCAGCCACCCCGGACCAGCCCGCCGCCGCGCACCGGGCACACCGGAGCTTCGCCGAGCCCGCCGCCCAACGAGTTCTGCGGTGGCTGCCCTGGAACTCTGAGAAAATGGCCGAAGGAATTGCTGAGAGGGAATTGACCAACAGGAATTGGGATCAAGAAGACGAAACCCCGCTGGGTCCCGGATCCGGGTGAAGCCGCGTGCCCCTGGGTCCGGGTGAGGCTGGGAACTGGGTCAGGGTGAGCCTGGGTCCCGGGTCCGGGCGAGGCCATGCGCCCCTGGGTCCGGGTGAAGCTGAATCCTGGGTCTGGGCGAGGCCGTGTGCCCCTGGATCCGGGTGAGGCTGGGTCCCGGGTCCGGGTGAGGCCGTGGGCCCCTGGATCTGGGTGAAGCCATGCCCCTGGGTCCGGCCGAGACCAAACCAGAGGGAGTCGGACCTGCATTACCACCATTTGTCCACCATCCAGAGCTGAGGGGTCAGTGCCGACATGTACTCATAAGGAACTGGTGGACATTGATATTGGGTCTCAAAAGAACTGTTGGTCCAGAAAGAAACTCACTACAGACTGATTCATTTGCCTGTCAGCATAACTATTATTGCTCGTCGCACATTCAATTCTTATAAGTATATCTCTAGTGACACATGATTTCGCTCATCTAGGGGAAATGATGAACAACATAGACTGATGAACAAGAACAGAACCAGAAACAAGGAGGCATCGATCGGACTATCGGGCCTCAGAGGGAGGATAGGGGAGGGTGGGGGGAGGGGGGAGAGATCAACCAAAGGTCTTGTGTGCATGCATATGAGCCTAACCAATGCTTAAGTTCAACAGAGGGTTGGGGCATCAATGGGGAGGGGTGTGGGATGGGAATGGGGGGATGAGGACAAATATGTGACACCTTAATCAATAAAGAAATTTAAAAAAAAAAAGAAAACTAAAGTATGGTTAAAAAAAAGTATGGTAAGAGGATGAGTATAGCGGATGGTCAGGCAAGAAGGCCTCATTGAAGAGCACATGTTTAAGCATGGAGTGAAAAAGCATGTATAACAGAACAATGTTCCAAAGTAATGAGGTAAATTGTTATGAGATGGGCACTCATAAAAAAGCAAGGTGGTTAGTGTGGCTAAAGCATAGAAATAGGCAGAGGCAGGAGATGAAGTCGAAGAAAAAAATCAAGGAGCCACATTATAGGTTCTACTAGGATCAAATAAGATCTTACGATTAAATCTAAGTGAGGTAAGTCCCACTGAAAAATTTGGGGTGAGAAATATTCTGATTTACATTCTAAACTTCTGTGTGAACAGACTATAGAACAGTAAAAGGAGAAAAAGGAGAGAACAAATAGTACACTGAAGAGAGAGCTAAAAATACAGGGTGTCCCCCATCCCCAAAAGTATATATACTTTAATAGCTGATAGTTCAATTTTGAAAATAAGTCCTGGCTGGTTTTGCTCAGTGGTTAGAGTGTAGGCCCTCGGACCGAAGGGTCTCAGGTTAGATTCTGGGTCAAAGGCACGTACCTTGGGCAGGTTCAATCCCTGGCCCTGGTCAGGGCATGAGCAGGAGGCAACCAATCAATGTGTCTCTAATACCTTGATGTTTCTCTCTCTCTCTTCCCTCCTTCCCCATCCCTTCCACTCTCTCTAAAAATCAAAGAAATATCCTCACTCCTTGGGCGAGGATTAAAAAAATAAATAAAAAATGAAATGTATTTTAATAAACACTGCCTTTATAATTATTCAAAGTGAGTGTACATACATTTTTTGGGGACACCCTATATTTTGATGAATGGTTGCAACGATGACTAAAGATTTTGGCCTTGAGCAACTCAGTAAAGCAAAGTTAGCTTGGATGTAAGTTGTAGCAATAGGTAGAGAAAAATGTTTAGATGTGAAATATATTTTGAAGGTAGAGCTATAATATAATAGATTATATGTAGGAATTGACATAAATAGAAAATGCAAGAAGAGAAGTTTTGTGGTTATTGGGTATCTACTAGTGAGTAGAAATGTCTAGTAGATATAACATTTGGAAGTTGTCATCATCAAAGATATTGGTATTTAGACACAGAAACTGGATGGCACATCCATCCAATGGTTAACTATTCAGCTATTAGAAAAAAGTGGCATGATTTTGTGTGCTGTAAAGAAAAAACCAACCAAGTTATTTGTTTATGAGGAAGGGGAGGGAGAAAAATGCCTGTCAATGTGTATATTATGCTAGTATTTATGCAAAAGAAGAAATGTGTTTTCTATTTTTATGTGCCAGTCACTCTTCTAAGCTCTTTATACATACCTGTTCATTTACACCTCACAACTCTATCAAATAAGCACTATTATAATTATCATTTTTTATTTTTTTTTACATAAGAGAAAACTGAGGCACAGATTGGCTAAGAGACTTGCAAGTTATACAGTCAGTATCTGGCAGAGATAGAATTTAATTACAGGCAATCATGCTCTGTAATCCAATTTCTTAACCATTACAGCATACTGCCTCTCATTAAATATGCATGTACTATTATTATCATACTAGTGGCCCGGTGCATGAAATTCGTGCACGGGGGGGGGGGGGGGGGGGAGAGGAGGGGTCCCTCAGCCCAGCCTGCACCCTCTCCAATCTGGGACCCCTTGAAGGATGTCCTACTGCTGGGTTATAGAAATAGGGCCATGGGGGTGTGGCCAGCCTGGGTGAGGGGCTGATGGCTGTTTGCAGGCTGGTCAAACCCCCCAGCGGGGACCCTCACCCCATGGGGGTGTGGCCAGCCTGGGTGAGGGGCTAAGGGCTGTTTTCAGGCTGGCCACACCCCCTTCAGGGTGGGGATCCCTGCTGGGGTGCCTGGCCAGCTAGGGTGAGGGGCTAATAGCTGTTTGCAGGCTGGCCACGCCCCCCAGTGACCCAAGCTCCCAGCCCCTCCTTTTTTGTTTTCAAGCCCCTCCTTGAGCAAAGGCCAGGGCCAGCTGGAAGGAGGTATCTAGGATTTATTTATCTTCTATAATTGAAACTTTGCAGCCTTGAGCGGAGGCCAGGACTGGCCAGGGCAGGCGGGAAGCTTGGGGCAACCCAAGCTTCCTGCTTGCTCTAGCTCCATGGCCGCTGCCATCTTTGTTGGGTTAATTTGCATACTCGCTCTTATTGGCTGGTGGGTGTAGCAGAGGTACGGTCAATTTGCATGTTTCTCTTTTATTAGTGTAGAAAATATGAAAAGATATGTAAGAAACTGGCAATTGGTTGTCTTCAAGGAAGAGAATTTGATGGCTAAGAACTGTGAGTGGAAAAGTGACATTGCACCATAGTATGTGTTTTTTAATTTTTAAGGTCACATGACTGTATTATCTCTCCCATCATAATTATATTTTAATAGAATAAAAAAAACCTATGGAATTGGCTTTCACTTTATTCACTAAGGAGTGAATGAAGACAAAAGATAAAGACATCTGAAGATGGAGTCCTGAGTTAATTCAGTATTTACAGCTTAGCTTTCTAAGATCCACCAGGGCAGTGTGGTATTCCAGAAAACAAGCAAAGACAGTGCTTCCAAAAGGAATAAGTAGGCCCTAGCTGGTTTGGCCCAGTGGATAGAGCATCAGCCTGTGGACTAAAGGATCCCAGGTTTGATTCCAGCCAAGGGCACATGCCCAGGTTGTGGGCTTGGTCCTCAGTAGGGGGCGTGCAGAAGGCAGCCAATCAATCATTCTCTCTCATCATTGATGTTTCTATCTCTCCCACTCCCTCTCTGAAATCAATAAAAATCCTATCTAATAATAGACAAATATGCAAATTGACCATACCTCCGACACACCCACAAGCCACGCCCACCATCCAATCAGAGTGAGTATGCAAATTAACCCAAACCAAGATGTCTACAGCCACAGAGAGCAAGATTTCCTAGGTAACAGAGGAAGCCAAGCTTTCTGCCAGCCGTTGCAGGCCTAAGCCTCCACTCAAGCTACAAAGTTTCAATTATAGAAGGTAAACCAATTCAAACAAATGGTGGCAGAATGGAGCTTGAGAGAGCAGGCCAGGGTTGCTGCCGGCAACAGGGGAAGCAAAGCTTTTCACACACCCTGGCTGGGCCCACCTGCTTAAGGCAACAAAATTTCAATTATAACCCCAACAGAAATGGCTGCCGGCCGCGGAGGGAGCCCCAGGCTTGGCTCCGCTCCAGGCTACAAAGTTTCAATTGTAGAAGGAAAATAAATTCCAGATACCAGGGCCTCCGCTTGTGTTGCCAGGGGGCGTGGCTGGCCTGCAAACCACCACAGGCCCCTCACTCAGGCCGCCCCACGCCCCAAGGGAACCCCACCCTGATCAGGGACACCCTTCAGGGCAAACCAGCTGGCCCCCACCCCTGTACCAGGCCTCTATCCTATCTAATAAAAGAGTACTATGGAGATTGATCATCACTGCAACACACAATATAGCTGCCCCCATGTGGACACAAGATGGCCACCACAAGATGGCCAGCAGGAGAGGGCAGTTGGGAGGCACCCGGCCTGCAAGGGAGGGCAGTTGGAGGTGATCAACCCTGCAGGAGAGGGCAGTTAGGGGTAACCAGGCCGGCAGAGGAGGGAAGTTGGGGGCAAACAGGCTGGCAGCAGAGTGGTTAGGGGGTGATCAGGCTGGCAGGCAGAAGCGGTTAGGGGCAATCAGGAAGGCAGGCAGGCAAGCAGTTGGGAGCCAGCAGTCCTGGATTGTGAGAGGGATGTCCGACTGCCCGTTTAGGCCCAATCTCAGAGATCGGGCCTAAACGGGCAGTCGGACATCCCTTGAGGGGTCCCAGATTGGATAGGGTACAGGCTGGGCTGAGGGACAACCCCCCTCCGTGCATGAATTTCGTGCACCGGGCCTCTAGTATAAATATAAAAAGCAATCCCATTTACCATCACACCAAAAAAAATTAAGATACCTAGGAATAAACTTAACTAAGGAGGTAAAAGACCTATACGCGGAAAACTACACAACACTGAAAAAAGAGATAGAGGAGGACATAAACAGATGGAAGAACATACCATGTTCATGGATTGGTAGAATCAACATCATCAAAATGTCCATACTACCCAAAGCAATCTATAATTTCAATGCACTCCCCATTAAAATACCAACGGGATACTTCACAGACCTGGAACGAACTTTCCAAAAATTCATCTGGAATAAAAAAAGACCCCGAATAGCTACAGCAATCCTGAGAAAGTACAACAAAGTAGGAGGGATCTCAATATCAGATTTCAAGCTATATTACAAAGCCACTGTTCTCAAAACTGCCTGGTATTGGCACAAGAACAGACATATAGATCAATGGAATAGAATAGAGAACCCAGAAATCGATCCAAATCGCTATGTTCAATTAATATTTGACAAAGGAGGCATGAACATACAATGGAGTCAAGAGAGTCTCTTCAATAAATTGTGTTGGGAAAATTGGACAGATACATGCAAAAAAATGAAACTAGACCACCAACTTACACCATACACAAAAATAAACTCAAAATGGATCAAGGACTTAAACATAAGACAGGAAACCATAAAAATACTAGAGGAATCTACAGGCAGAAAAATCTCTGACATATGCCAAAAGAACTTCTTCACTGATACCGCTCCTAGCGCAATGGAAGCTAAAGATAAAATAAACAAATGGGATTACATCAAAATAAAAAGCTTTTGTTACAGCAACGGAAAACATCAATAAAACAACAAGAAAGCCCACTGCCTGGGAGAATATATTTGCCAATGATGTCAATGATAAGGGTTTAATCTCCAACATTTACAGGGAACTCATGCAGCTTAACAAAAAGAAGATAAACAACCCAATCAAAAAATGGGCAACTGATCTAAATAGACACTTTTCGAAAGAAGACAGAAGGAAGGCCAAGAGACATATGAAAACCTGCTCTAAATCACTAATCATCAGAGAGATGCAAATCAAAACAACAATGCGGTACCATCTCACACCTGTCAGAATGGCCATTATCAACAAGTCAACAAATGACAAGTGCTGGCGAGGATATGGAGAAAAAGGAACCCTCGTGCACTGCTGGTGGGAATGCAGACTGGTGCAGCCACTGTGGAGAACAGTATGGAGTTTCCTTAAAAAACTAAAAATAGAACTCCCATTTGACCCAGTGATCCCACTTCTAGGAATATATCCTAAGAAACTGTAAACATCAATCAGAAAGGATATATGCACCCCTATGTTCATAGCAGCACAATTCACCATAGCTAAGATTTGCAAACAGCCTAAGTGCCCATCAGCAGATGAGTGGATTAAAAAACTGTGGTACATCTACACAATGGAATACTATGCTGCGGTAAAAAAGAAGGAACTCTTACCATTTGCAACAATATGGGTGGAGATGGAGAACATTATGCTTAGTGAAATAAGCCAGGCAGAGAAAGATAAATATCACATGATCTCACTCATTTGTGGAATATAATGAACAACATAAACTGATGGGGGGAAAAATAGATCCAGAAACAGAGAAACATCAATCAGAATGTCAAACCTCAGGGAAGAAATTGTGAGGTAACCAGAAACCCAAGAATGCACGAGAACGCCTTTCCAGCCATGCTAAGCAATCATCAGATGACGGTAATTTTACCTGGGACAAGAGGGTAAGTATTTTGGACTTATGCTCCTGACCCTTCATGGGTACGACCCCTTAAGGGGGCTGATTCCCTGACTAATGTAGTTACCAATAATACTAAACACCTTGGTCATCCAGGAGGTCCATGGGTGGGGCAAGAAAGTATAAATACACAGGGGTCTCCACCCAGCTTCCCTTTTGTATGACAGAAAATCAAAACAATGCCCCTTTGTGTGTAGAATTAAAGAGAGGTTTCTGGCTTGTGAGGACACCAAAGAAAGGGTGTCACTACTATCACTATTTGCCCGCAGTAGAGGTGCAGAAAATGTAACTAAGACCTTGTCTATACAAAAAGAAATAGACAGCCAGTTTGAAAGGGAATTGCCATGGACTAGAACAAAGAATATCCTTACATAATATTATTCTACACTGTTATTAAAATTTTTCCCAGATTTGGATCACCCCCATTACTTATAATAGTTCCTCGCACCCATGGGGATAAAAAAAAAGTTTAAAAAATCATCTGTTTGGTGCTTGAGCCAAACGTAACACATCTCTAGATATTTTAGAATTACAACAGCATATTATACAATTATCCCAAACAAACTTACAAACTAATTCTTTGAATGTCTGGCAGCAATTTAAAAACTACATGAAAGGGTTTAATCCCTTCCACTGTGTAGAGGGCCCCCTGGGAAGGCACCTGAGCATTCTAAATTGGCCCCTCTTGCCCTCTTGGCCAAGAGGGACCCGCTTCTCACAATCCAATTGTCCACAGCTGTTGCCTGAGCTTCTGTTCATGCCAAGGTTGAAACCTCGTGATGGCTGGTACCATGGATCTGTCTCTCTCCCAGTGGGGTGAGCTGGGCCTCCTTGGAGAAGAAACCTGGGTTCCACAAGATATGTGATCAGTGCTGGGACCCTGCCAGCAGGCGAGGGGATCCCAAGGCAGGTGCTGGGCGTGGAGGCCATGGGGGCATAGGCGACCAAGAAGACAGAACTTAAGCTCACATCACCCTGCTTGGCCCTGGAGGATGGCTGGTTAGCCAGAGACGGGTAAGATTCCTCAGGGAAGGAACAACCTAAGATAGGCAGTCGCATAGGGGCCATCAGGAGAGAACTTGGGGGTCAACAGAGGTGGAGCACAGACCTTCAACCCCCCAAGTTTGCAGGGGCCTGAACCCTCAACCCTGCTGAGGGAGATCTCCTGCCCCCATGGCTGCTCAGCTTCACATGCCCAGCTCAAATCGGGACCCAGGTAACAGAGACTTGGCCGACAGCAGATGCCCTCTCACTGCAACAAGACTTGATGGAGATGTCTTGCACCCATGATCCGGGGAACTGGGGTCTATGATATCTAAATCCATCCTAGAACCAGGAATGCTCAGGGTCTACTCAGAAGGCAAATAATCCTCTCCACTAATATTTACAGGGTAAAACAAGATGGTTGTTAGAGTATTAAATTAGACAGTAAAATAGTAGTCAAGTTTTCAGACTAATTTAAATTGGCCAATCAAAATAAGCAAATACTCTAGAAAAATCAATTGTACTGGACAAAAAAGCTGTTCCTAAAGTGTTAACTAAAATTTTTATTGGTAGTTCATCTCATGGTAAAATTGCATAACATATAATGAACCTAAAGCAGTCACATTTTAGTGCAAAAAAGTAAAATTTAAAAGCTATCAAGATTACAGCATAAAATTTCCAAAAGCCTCCCAATATTTAAACCAAAAAAGGGGGGACAGTAGAAGAATATCATGTAAGGAAAAATATCCTGTAAATAAATTACATCTAGAAAATTTTTTCTTTAGAAAATTAACTTTCATTTGTAATGCTAACAGCAAGACACCCAGGTAAAACATACATGGTGTCAAAACAAGCCAAAGGAAAATCGTTTGGGAAAAAAAATGAAAAAGGATCGCAAGTCAAATTTATAGAAAATATTCCTTTATTAACTTTTGGTCGAGAATATGTTTGTATATTTTCAGAAAACAACTCCGAGACCATGTGGATTCCTGCAACAGAGAGGAATTGACAGGAGTGCTCCAGCCATGAAGACAGAAGAGAAACAGTCCAGAGATGGAAGACGCTGACCATGCCTTGCCATACTAGCAGTCAGCAGATATGCGTCACTGCAGATTGCCCAGACCAAACCAGAGAGGGTCGGACCTGCATTACCACCATTTGTCCACCATCCAGAACTGAAATATCATTGCTGTTATGTACACATAAACAACTGTTGGACATAGAAAAAAAAAGAAGAAGAAGAAATAAATAGCTATGTCTTTCAAGAGAGAAAATGATAACTGAGAGTTGCCTGGTGATTTGGACAATAAAAAGGTACTGCTTACCTTAAGAGCAAAGGCACTGAAGTGGTAGAGAGAGAAACCTGATTGGAGTGGGTTCAAAAGAGAGTAAGAGGAACCTTGGCCAGTGTGGCTCAGTTGGTTGGAGGGTTCTCCCATACATGAAAAGGGGTGGGTTTGATTCCTCAATCAGGGAACATGCCCAGGTTGCTGATTCAATCCCCTGTTGGGGTGCCTATAGGAGGCAATGTAATAAGAGATATGGATATAATAGAGGCCCAGTGCACGAATTCGAGCACAGGTGGGGGTCTGGCTGGCCCACCCCCCGATCAGGGTGTTGGGGGCCGACTGGGGGCGGGGCCAGCTTGGGGGGTGGGGCCGAGGGAGGTTGGCTGGCCGGTCCTGCCCGACTGGGCCAGTTGGCCGGCCACAGTGTGCGTCATAGCGATTGGTCGGTCAGGTCACTTGGCATATATATATATAGATGGATACAGCTGCACCTAGATAAGTAGGCTTAATTCTTAATCTCTTCTGTCTCTATTGATTGATGTTTCTCTCTCACATCCAAGTTTCTTTCTCTCTAAAAATAAAATACAGTTTTAAAAAGGGAGAATAGGAGGGGAGTGAGTAAAAATAGTGAATAGAAAAAATTCCTTGAGATTAGCAAAGGGAGAAATGGAATTGCAGCTAGAGGGATGTAAGAAAATAAGGGAAGGTATGATAATCTTACGTGTCAACTTGGCTATGTGATAGTATTTAATCAAACACTAACGTAGGTGTTATTGTAAATGTATTTTGTAGCTATGATTAGCATTCAGTTGATTTTTAAAAAAAAATATTTTATTGGTTTTTCACAGAGAGGAAGGGAGAGGGATAGAGAGCTAGAAACATCGATGAGAGAAACATCGACCAGGTGCCTCCTGCACGCCCCCTAGCAGGCATGTGCCCGCAACCAATGTACATGCCCTCGACCGGAATCGAACCCAGGACCTTCCAGTCCGCAGACTGACGCTCTATCCACTGAGCCAAACCGGTTTCGGCATTCAGTTGATTTTTAAAAAATGTATTTTTATTGATTTTAGAGAGAGAGGAAGGGAAAGGAGTAGGGAGAAACATAAATGTGAGAGAGGAACAAGGATCGGCTATCTCCTGTACACCCCTACTGGGGATCAAGCCAAAACCAGGGCCTGTGCCTTGACCAGGAACGGAACCGGCAACTATTTGGTGCATGGGATGATGCTCAACCAACTGAGCCACACTGGCCTGGGCAACATTCAGTTGATTTTAAGTAAAGGAGATTACCCTCAATACTGTAGTGGGCCTCATCCTATCAAATGAATGCCTTAAGAGCAAAAACTGAGTATTCCTGGAGAAGGAGTATCTGCCTCAAAACTGTACAACTCTTGCCTAAGTTTCTAGCCTGCTGGCCTGCTCTACAAATTTCAAATTTGCCAGTTCCCACAATTTCATGAGCCAATTCATTGAAGTTAATCTCCTTCTCCCAAACACATACACACACACACACACACACACACACACACACACACACACACACACCTATCTTAGTATGTATGTATGTATGTATGTATGTATGTGTGCGCGCGCAAATAAGTATATCTTCTATTGGTTCTGTGTTGGTGGAGAGCCCTAACTGATTAAGAATGTTTCTAAAAGATCAGAGCTGCAATAGCATATTAGTATAATGATAAATATTATCTAATAAAAGTGGGGAAATTGAAATCGGGAGAGAAAAAAACATCTTGGAGAGCAAAGTTCTTAAGGCAGTGAACAGGGATTAGATCCACTGCACAGGGTATGGACTGACCCTAGATAGAGGGCGCTGTAATAAGAGATATGGACACAGTTGCACCTAGATACTAGTAAGTAGGCTTAATCCTTAATCTCTTCTGTCTCTATTTAAGCAAGCTAGATAATCAGCTAAGAGGATACGAGATATTATAGGTTTAAGAAGGTATAAAATAATCTTATAAGAAAGTGGCAAATCCATGAAGTGGAATAGTGTAATAGGATTCCTAGGTAGCATTAAAGGTCCACTTGAGAGAAAAATGTAAAGCCCCAACATTATGATTATGTGTTTTTCATCAGCCACTTTCAGCTGCTTTGGTGCAGGTATGGAGTAGGACCATGATTATAAAAAATCTGAAGGACAGAATCTGAACTGAAGAAGTGAAGACATAAAGAGTATACTAAAACACTAAAAATATAGCATTAATGGATTTACAGTCCCAATAGAAGTAAAACATTACTGGAGCTGGAAACACAGAGGAAAAACACTGGAACAAAAGGAATTGGTTACCAGCAAATAAAATGGTTTAAATTAAGATTGTAGGCATTGAGGGTGAGGGTCAGGAAGAGAGAGAGAAACATCAATGTGAGAAAAATTGATCCTTTGCCTCACGCCCTGACCAGGGATCAAACCTGAAACCTAGGATGTGTCCTGACCGGGAATCAAACCTGCAACCTTTTGGTGCACGCGTGGGACAACGCTCCAATCCACTGAGCCACCGGCTAGGGTGACTCTTTTAAACAATATCTAACAATTTGCATTTATGTCTTTCTAAATATAAAAATGAAAACTTAAAAACTGCATTTATATTCAGTTGTATCTACTATACATTTGGAAACTATTACTGTACACCCTAGATATATGTTAGCTAATAGAACAAACTAAATCTGTAAGAGAGGTATAATTATATTTCTTCTTTGTTTAAAAAAAAAACTTATTTAAAGAAACAAAAAGGCTTACAACTTCTACTTTCTAAATAATAAAGATTTACCAATCCTTGTGCCTCTTAAAAACCCAACTATAATAAGGAAAAAACAATTTTCACCTTTAATAAATCAAGAGACAATACGTGCAACGCCAAATGACAATCTATACTAATAAAAGGGTAATATGCTAATTAGACCGGGAGACCTTCCAGATGTCCTTCCAGACAAAGCCATGGTGGCAGGGCCGAGGCAGAGGCAGTTAGGGGTGATCAGGCCAGTCGGGGGGGGGGAGACAGTTGGGGGCGAGCAGGCTGGTAGTGGGGGACAGTTGGGGGCGATCAGGCCAGTGGGGGGGCAGTTGGGGTGAGCAGGCTGGCAGGGGGGGGCAGTTGGGAATGAGCAGGCCGGCAAGGGGGGCAGTTGGGGGTGAGCAGGCCAGCAGACAGAGTGGTTAGGGACCATTAGGCAGGCAGGCAGGTGAGTGGTTAGGAGCCAGCAGTCCCGGATTACAGTCGGACATCCCCCAAGGGATTCCAGATTGGAAAGGGTGCAGGCCAGGCTGAGAGACACCCCCACCCCCTCGTGCACGAATTTTGTGCACCGGGCCACTAGTATATTAATATATGAATATGGAAAGCAGAATGATGAGCAGAGAGCACACAAATCAAACCAAATTATCAATAAGTGTGACAACTATTTCTAAAAGAAAAAAACCCACAAAACTATTTTGCTCTGTAGAACCCAGAAGCATTCAGGAATTAAAGTCCCTTATATAATACTAGAGGCCCAGTGCACGGATTCGTGCACATTGAATGGAAATTAGAAAGTGGTCAGTGGGGTGGGACTGGGTGAGATAGGCCAGACACGCCCTGGAGCCAACCTCCTGGAGTCCCTCCTGGGCCGGCGGCATCTGGGGTGGTGCTGGGACTCAAAGGGCGTCTGCAGAGTGAGCAGGGTCCCTCTGGCAGGTGGGGTCCCTCGGCCAGGCCTGAGGGGATCAGGCCAAAACCAGCAGTCCGACATCCCCTGAGGGGTCCTGGGGTGCAAGAGGGCATTCTGCAAAGTTGCTGTTGTTCAGCAGCTCCTGCATTGAGCATCTGCCCCCTGGTGGTCACTGCACAGCATAGCTACCGGTCGGACAGTCGCTTAGGCTTTTATATATATAGATGGTGTAGTATTTGCATATAACCTATCAACATCCTCCTGTATACTTCAAATCATCTCTAAATTACTTATAAGATTTAATACAATGTATGTTATGTAAACAGTTGTTTAGGAAATAATGAGAAGAAAAAAATGTTTGTACATGTTCAGTACATAGGCTCTACAAGTCAGCAACAACATAACATGGTTTTTTGAATATTTTCCATCCGTAGTTGGTTGAATCTGTGAATGCAGAACCTATGGATATGGAGGGTGAATTATATTATTTAAAAGTTCATACATGAAGTAATTATATATCTAAATATCCACTCCAGGCGTCCTCTAACTACGGCCCGCGGGCCACATGCGGGTGTTTTTGCTGTTTTGTTTTTTTACTTCAAAATAAGATATGTGCAGTGTGCATAGGAATTTGTTCATAGTTTTTTTTAAACTATAGTTCAGCCCTCCAACGGTCTGAGGGACAGTAAACTGGCCCTCTGTTTAAAAAGTTTGAGGACCCCTGATCCACTCGAACCTAGACAGTCAGGCAATTCCTCTACCACACACTCATCTTGGAAGTCCAGTAGTGCATTCCCTGAAGAAAATAAACCAGAGATTTGGAATTACAAGACACAGAGGAGGGATATATGTGAAGTGCAAAGTGTTAGGAGCTCCTTCACCCTGTCCAACACGCAAGTGGTAGAGAGCAACCAAACTTAAGTAAACTGAAAGATACTTTTGCAAAGAAACTAAACTTCCCCAGATAAAATAATTATCAATACCAAGTTTAGTCTACAATGAAAATGCTAGCTAACCACAGGACTACCATACAGTGATGTTCACTAAAGAAGCCTGAGCTCCAGCCCTACTCCATCAAACACAACACAACACAACACACACTCCTGACAATTAGCTTTTTAGTGTCTCAGTGTCAGCAATGACTAGAGAGACAAGAAAAAAATATTTGAGGAAAGTTCCCAACATGAACAACAGTGATAAAAGCAGAGAATCAGAAGAGGCCAGTGAGGGGAGCAGAAAAACATTTCACAGTAATAATTAACATTGTCAATGAGATAAGATATTAAAATCAATGGAACAAAGTTTTAAAAAAGGCTAGGAGAAAGAGAAAGAACTCTTAGAAAACTTAAAATAGCACTCCATATTAAGTTCAATAAAACACAGGGAAATGAGCAAAAGGAATCAGGACTCAAAAGCTGAGAAAAATACTTTAGAAAATATTCAATAATAAATTTTATATTGGATCAGACAATTATACATGAGGATATAATATACTTTTCAGGCATATAACATCTCAAATATATACTTCTCCAATACTGTTCTTCTCAAGAAGCTATAAAAAAAATATGCTACCCAAAAAGGAGAGAATAAATGAAAAAAGCAAGCAATCAAAAGATGACAGGGAATCCAACAAAAGGCAAAGGATCCAAACAATCGCAGAAAATTAAATAACTTAAAAGACATCTAGAGTTTAGAAAATGAGGCAGCCATATTAAACATAATCATAAAAATTTAAAAGCAAAGAAAATGCATGTCACAAAACTGATTATAACATCCTATTATTTATTTAAAAATAAAACAAAAAAATCATCACAAATGTGCACATGAGAAAAAAAACTTAATACCAACATGATATCGCAATTATGAGGTGGTCTGAATATGGCTAATTTTTATTTTTGTATGTTTTTTCCTTTTCTGAAATCTCAAAAATTTCTTTACAAAAACCCTCAAAAGAAAGCTAATTTCCATACCTGATGATAAAAAGTAAAAGAGATAATTCAAAAAAAAAAAATAATAGTTCTTTAAAACTAGAAAATTTTAAATTTTACTTTAGATAGCCATACTTACAGATTTGAAAGAGTAATTGCATTCTTAAAGTTTAATGTATTTTATCAGTACAGTTATATGATGTAGTGACATTTTGCAAATTTGCTTAATTATGGGCATTAGTCCCATGAGAACACCAAAAGGCTACTATATACAAAAACTCTAGTAAACTGAAAAAAAAGTGTTACATGTACTGGGGGAGTGGGAAAAAAAAAAAAGGTGATTAAAAAAAAAAGTAATAATGAGAAGGTAAGACTCTAGAAAAATATATTTTGTGGTGATATCCAGAAATGAAATTAATATATAGTTAAAAATCAATACAGTGCTCTAACGTGAAGATTGTTTACAATGATAATTACAATACTTCTTGAGATTCATCTCTACATATAAAAGCCTAATATGCTAATTGTCCCTCCGACTTGTTTGACCAGTCGCTATGATGCGCACTGACGACCAGGGGGCAGACGCTCCAACTGGTAGGTTAGCTTGCTGCTGGGGTCCGGACGATCGGGACTGGGTGAGTCAGGCTAGACATGCCCTGGAGCCCTCCTGCGGTCCCTTCCCCACCCAATTGTGCAATGGTGGGGTCCCACGGCCTGGCCTGCACCCTCTCACAATCTGGGACCCCTTGGGGGATGTCGGAGAGCCAGTTTCGGCCCGATCCCCGCAGGCCGAGGGACCCCACTGGTGCATGAATCCATGCACTGGGCCTCCAGTATCAAAAATAAATTCTAGGCTAAAAAAATAGGTAAGAAACATAAAATATAAAGACAAGGAGAGATTAGATTATCTATACTTTATAGTCTGTTCTTTAATGATGACAGAATGAGCTAAATTTTTCAGGGATAACCGTATATTCTAGATAACCAGAAATATTATGTCTGGTTAAGACATAAATATCTTACTGATTTAAAAGTACAATTTGGAACCTGAGAGCCAACAACTAAGTAAAATGAAAATTCATGCTGTTAGTTTTCTTAATAGGAGTTTTGATACAACTAATTTATTTACTTGTTTATTTCTAATTTCCCACTTGTAATGTCTTTTATTACAAAAATAGAGTAGGTGTTTAATAAATTTTAAGTAAAAACATGAATGAATGAAACACTTCAAACACGATTAGCTCTTTATGTCTTTACTGAATAATATCAGTAGCTTACTAAATGTCTGGCACCGATCCAAACACGCCTAATTTATTTTAATAAGGTAGCTATCATTATCTTCTCCACTTAGCATATAATGAAAATGAGGCCACCAGATAAGTTTTTTTTTAATATATTTTATTGATTTTTTACAGAGTTGAAGAGAGAGGGATAGAGAGTTAGAAACATCGATGAGAGAGAAACATCGATCAGCTGCCTCTTGCACACCCCCTACTGGGAATGTGCCCGCAACCAAGGTACATGCCCTTGACCGGAATCGAACCTGGGACCCTTGAGTCCACAGGCCGACGCTCTATCCACTGAGCCAAACCGGTTTCAGCCACCAGATAAGTTAAGGACTTGTCCAAGTAACTCAGCTAATAATCGGCATATAGGGATATGGATCCAGACAGTCTGGCCCAGAACCCATTCTATGAACCACTGTATTACATGGTTTAAGGAACTGAAGGCCAAAGGAAAAAAAGTCAATTTACTAAGGTCGAATGATTTTCAGTCTATGAATGAAGAACAGAGCAATTTCATACATGATATTTTTTCTCAGAAATCCAAGGATGTTGACTTGGTAAAGAATGTTAATTAATAATAAATATTATGTCAATGTAAAATCAACCATATGTCAACATAGTACTGTTTAACAATAAGGTATGCAGGAATGTTTACTTTCCCAAGAGTGAGAGTGACCTACTGGTAAAGATTAGCCTCCTGGCATGGCATAGGCCACTTGACTATCATATGACAATCTTACTCACATTTTCTAGTTATTTTCCAAAATTCACTTTAGAAAAACAGAAGAGACTCAATCACCATGCCATTATTTTTAAAAATATGTTTGTATTGATTTTTAGAGAGAGTAGAAGGGAGACGGATATAGAAATATCAATGAGAAAGAAACATCTATTGGCTGCCTCCTGCATACCCCCTAACTGGGGACTGAGCCTGCAACCCAGGCATGTGCCTGACTGGGAATAAAATAGGTGGCCTTGATTCATTGCTTGACGCCCAATCACCGAGCCACACCAGTGGGCACTATGCCATTATTAATATCAGTTTTGTATTCTTAATCCCTTAATCCCTTTTTTCAAATTAGCATTTTCAACTAAGAAGTGAGAGGTAGTCAATATTAATTTATTTGTAACATCATAGAAAATTATGTAGGTGATAAAATAGCAAAAAACAAAAAATTTAAAGCAACATTATTCATCTTGCAAGCTGCCATCTAAAAAATATTTGAAGTAAACAACTTGTAAAGTATTGGTATACATTTTAAAAGCAAACACCTAAGGATAATATAATTATAAATAGGAAAAATAGATTCATTGAGTAGAATTTTCTTCATAATACCAATTAACAAAGTGGCAACACACAAAAAAAATCGTATCCATTTTTGACCTTGGGAAAAAATTTTTCTCAGGTAAGTTTCACCTAATTGGGTGAAAAAAAAATGTGCCTAGTCTCTGATTTTAAATTTGCCAAAATAACAATAACAATACTACTTATATAAATTAAACCCACAAACTATGTTCTAATATGTCCGAGATAACTATTTAGAATAGAAATAAGGACATTTAATTCTGAAGATTAATAGTTAATGAAAACCGTATTATAAGGTGAAGCTTCTTTATTAAAATGGGTCAAAAATAAATAGAAAGTATGTTTTAAATTTCCAATCGAAAGTACAGAAAAATGTAACAAAAATATGCTATAAAATTTAATTGCTAATAGTCTGTTTCAATGTAATGGTAAAGAGAATTCAAAAAAGGGGAAAAAGCACTGTTTACCCACAATAAAAAAAATACACTACTTATAATTGTGGAATAGACCTAATGTACTACAGGATAAAAAATTTTAATGGAAATGTGGTAAAAGTACAATTAAATGCAATGCATAACAGTGAAATTGGGACACATTATTTAATTGATAATAAGAAAATGGGGTATTTGGAAACAGATTAAAAGTATTACTGATAAGACCACTGTGGTGACTTATGAAGCTCTGGAACTCATCACATCTGTATCCTACAGAACTAACCTGATTGTCTCTCTTCTCAGCTAAGATATAAGCAATGTCAAGGAGCATTTTATTCCAAAGCCGATAATCATATCTGGCCATAACTGCTTTGTAACTGTCCATGCACATAGTCTTTGAAGCAGAGGATTAAATGTTCCTGCCCATTTTATCTAGTCCCCAAGACTCGTCCTGCAAAGTGAATAAAAATGATTATCTTTTAATCTACCCCTTGAACACACATACCATAAAGAAAAAAACAAACAAAAAACAAAGAAGAGGGCAAAGATGAGAACAGAAATCCTTGAAAAGATAGATAATTATTACCCACCCTGGAATTAAGTTCTCAACAAGAAGATCTCTGTGCTTTGTTGAAGTGCAGGGTGACTGATATGTCTCACATTTTATAAAACTGAGTCTTGGAATGTATAATCATTAACACAGACACACGGAAATTACAGTAATATTTTGAAGTAAATTTGAGGATGACTTGAAAAATGGTTTTAGCTTTTAAAAAAGCAGTATAAATATAATGATCTGTTTTTCTTGATATCTGATTTAGAAAAGTAATTTCAAATTCAAATAAGCTAGATAATCATATAAAAATAGCACTTAGGTAAGACAAAATAAGAGCATTCATCAAGCAGTTTTTTTAAAAAGCTATCATGATCACAGGTAAATTGTGCAAAGAGAAAGACAGAAGGAGGCACTGGAAGGAGGAGGGAGCTACTCAACTCATAGGGAACAGGAGGAAAGCCATAATTAAAATATATTTAAGTAGATGTAAAATTAGGATATGTATATAACCAAAGGAATAAATATAGGGAAAAACAATACAATAATAAAAGTCACCGAAAACGTGCCAATGGAAAGGAGAACTGAAAAGGACCATCATAAAGTAGGTGATAAATACTTCATTGACATGGCAGTGAAGAACAAATGCAAATGAAATAAAGTGCATTTTACAGGAAATTCAAACGTTTTAAAAGTAAAAATATTCTGCATATTTCTACAATATATAGTTCTTTCTCTCGTTGTCTTAAATAGAGTATGTGACATATATTTAATCTTTTATACAAAATGCACGTGGCTTTCTGATTAAAGAGAGGTAGCTTGCCCCTACAGAAGCCCCAAGATTGATCTCTATTTTGATATCTGTAAATCATTTTTTGTCCTCTTTTTTTTTGTTATGAATTATCATTTCACAATTGTATCAGAAAGATGGCATCTCATGTTTGCTTAATTTTTTATAACAGCAACTCTGGCTATTCAGAATCAATTTCTATTTTATGTTTAAGTTTGCTTATTTCCAATCACTGAATTTGCTATCCATCTGACAACCAGCTGAATGGACATTCTATACATAGATAGAAGAAAGTAAGATGAAAAGTAAATAGAAAATATAAAAAAAATACCAAATGCAGAAAATACTAAAAGTCATGAAATTAGAAAGAAAAGAATGCATCATATAAGATACTTTTTAATAATAAATAATATATAGTAACTTTAAAAAAAGATCTCTTTTTCTTCCTAATAATGAGAAAGAAGATACTCTCAAGAAACAGAATAAACTGTTTGATGTTTGTTCTGTACAGGAAAATTTCAACAATAAATTGGTTTTATTTTACCTTTTTAAAAAAGATAAAATTGGGTATAAGGTATTTTCCTAATAATGAGCAAAAGGATACCCTTAAAAAAACACACCAAAACCAACTATGTTTCATGTTGTTTCTTATAGAACTGTAACTCAGAATAATGGACACTAACAGAATAGATGAACTAAACTACACTGAGAAAGGGGGGTGGGGGGGAGTATTGGTAACTCATAACAGTTAAAGCAAAAAAAAAAGTCAAAATATTAAATCAGGGGTTTGCAATATGTAGTCACCAAGATATCAGCATAACCTAGAAACCTGTTAAACCCTGTAGATGATTCTACTGCATGCTAAAATTTACAAATCAATGCTTTAATTATATTAGATAAATGAGAAATCTAAATGCCAGATGAATAGTAATGAAGTGAAACTAAATCTAGCTTTTGTTCTGATAATGTATGAGATGAATATAAACAAAGTTACTGCTACTAAAAAAAATGTAATTTGGGAGTATTTAAATATCTGTGCATGTACAAACACACACAGACACACTCTGTATCATAAGTGAAAAAGAATAGTCATTTTAGGTAAGCACAGTTAAAGTAGTTGAAGGAAAACAGAACAATTACAAAATTACCTTGTTATGGAAAAAAAAAACAAGGAAAAAAATTGATGTACTTGGCTGAGATGTTATCTAGATAATTATAAGATGAAAGTAAAAGTGAAAACTATAAACTATCAGTTATTCAGATTATCTACAGTCTACATAAATGAACTGTTTTGAGAGACATTACATTCAGATATGCTTAGGGTAGTATAGTACTATAAATAGGAAGAAAGCCAGCTAGGTAACAATTACATTATAATTAGATGGAATTGTTTTCAATATATAAACAAATAAATATGTACACACTTATGCACAATAACAATGAGCAATAAAACAATGTAAGTAAAAAAAATACTATGAATTTGAAATTTCAACTATTATTATTTGGGGTTATCAAAGAATATGGCCTATTAGATTCCTAAAATTTCTTTAATTATAAAAGAAGAATAAAGGAAAATAAATTCAGAGAGATATTTGTTGACATTTGCCAGAAATTTTCATTCTCAAGGCTATCAAATGCTAGTTATCAAAATAGGCATATATTTTACCTGAACAGATTAACACAAACCATTCAGATGAATTTGAAAGGGAGAGAAATGATATTTTTCAGGAGCACAGTAATAATTTTAAATTAATATTTAACTTGAAGGTTTAAATAGAATAGAACATATTTAATAAAACTAAATGAAAAGGAAATAAAATGTTGTTACTCACCAGCAAGGGTGCTTGTATGCCTAAAAGCTCTGACCTGGGAGTCTGACAAACCAGTCAAAAGGGAGATTACTGTGTCCATCATATACTCATCATAAATTATGCTATACTGACACTGTCGAATCAGGACGCCAATAAATTCACAAAAGTTTGAACGAAATTTTTTCCACTGAGGTCCAGGCATGGTAAGGGGATAATCACCACTGTCCTAAAAGGGATAAAAATAACATATTAAATATAACATTTGATATTAATTTGAACGTTTATTTTTTCTTCCTACCTGTAAAGGGACCTTTTTCTCAAAGTAAATGTGGAGATAACTTACACAGGTACATTGACAGCTTTATCTTTTTTGTTTATTTTTATCATCTACAACTAATTCTTAATGTACTCAAAATTATTACTTAGACCCAGTATTGAATTGTTTTAAGCCATTCATCTAAAATAATAGTTCCAGCCGAAACCGATTTGGCTCAGTGGATAGAGCGTTGGCCTGCGGACTCAAGGGTCCCAGGTTCGATTCCGGTCAAGGGCATGTACCTTGGTTGCGGGCACATCCCCAGTAGGGGGTGTGCAAGAGGCAGCTGATCGATGTTTCTCTATCATCGATGTTTCTAACTCTCTATCCCTCTCTCTTCCTCTCTGTAAAAAATCAATAAAAATAAATAAAAAAATAAAAATAAAAAAATAAAAATAAAATAATAGTTCCATTTTGTTGCATTTGGGTCTTAGTTGAGATAATTTGAAGCAGAAAACAAAAATAATTAGAGAAGTTTAGATAAAAAAGGTTATTTGCCATTGAATTCAGATCAAAGTATTCATGATACCTATGTTATGCATCTTTCAATTACTTTAATAGAATTTTTAATTGAAAATTTCAAAAGTATAAACTTTTTAGCCTTGGTTGGTGTGGCTCAGTTGGTTAGAGCGTTGTCCCCTGCACCAAAAGGTTGCCGGTTCTATTACCGGCATGTTCAGGAGACAACTGATTGATGTTTCTCTTTCACATTAATGTTTTTCTCTCTTTTTCTCTAAAAATCAATAAAAACATATCCTCGGTTGAATTATTTAAAAAAAAGAAAAATATAAAAAATGGTAAAGAAAGATGGAAAAAGTCTAGGTGTTTGCTCTATTGAAGTGGAACCAACCATGTACTATCTACTCATACATTTATTTTGCATGAGACAAACTCCTGTGAATTTAAAGTCACTATTGACCAGACTTTCTGTTACAGACAAATGCAGCTTCCTATTTATAGTAAAATTATGAACAGTGGAGAAAGATGGATTATTCAATAAATGATTTTGGTAAAACTAGCTGTTCATTATAAAAAAACAAGATAGCCCTAGATGGTTTTGCTCAATGGATAGAGCATGGGCCTGTGGACCAAAGGGTCCTGGGTTTGATTCCAGTCAAGGGCACATGCCCAGAATGCAGGCTTGATCTCAGTAGGGGGCGTGCAGGAGGCAGCTAATCAATGATTCTTTCTCATTATTGATGTTTCTATCTCTCTCTCCCTCTCTGAAATCAATAAAAATATATATAAAAAAAGAAAAAACAAGATATGCATTGCACCTTACACCAAAATAAATTCCTAATGAACCACAACACTTTAAAATATTCAACCAAAAAAGAAATTGCAGAAAACATGGGAGAATATTCTTAGAGTAGGGAAGTATTTTTCTAAATACAATACAAAAACCAGAAATTCTAAAAGACCAACAAATTCATCCAAAATAAAAGTAATTTTTGTATTACAGAGAGTATTTCTCTTGTTGTTCAGGCCTGCAGGAGATGACCCTTAACTGTTGGGGGAAGAGTAAGAAGGCCAGATCACTTCTTTATATCTTTATCTCCTACAAATCTGATGGGAGGTCAGCAAACTGAGTCACTACACCATAGCACAGGCAAAGAACCCCTGCAGCTCGGAGAAGGGTAGAAGAAAAAAAAATCCATTACCTGGGGAAGAAAAGAAAAAACCCTATACCAATACCAAAGGGGTCTGCTAGCACTGAGAGGACAGAAACATGGTCCCACCCTGTTATAGGAAGGAGGGATACAAAATCTGAGAAAGTCCCCCAGTGGCTCCAAGTACACAAGGCATGCTTACAATTTAGGCAAGACTAGGACAGATAATCCACATGCCCTCATTTTAATACCAGTCTACCACTAGAAGGAGGGGCAAAAGTGCTCTGTGGCACAGGAGTGCATAGAGAGCTGAAAGCTGAGGGTGTACCAGGAACACTGAAAACAAACAAAACAAAACAAAAAATGCTCTGGTATCCTAAGCACAACAGTACCAACCACTAGAGAAATCTGAACTCTGTAGTACACTGAGGATAATGAACACATGCACAGCTCAATTCCTAACTAGACTGATAATGTATACCTTTTTAATTTTTGTAGCACATGCAAATATTGTGATTAAGAGGAAAAAGAAAGGAAAAGTCTCCCATATCCACTTCAAGACAGTTTCTTGCTTTATTCTAATACTAGAGGCCCAGTGCACGACAAATTCGTGCACAGCCAGGGGGAGGGGATGCGGAAGGTTGGCCGGCTGGCCCCGCCCCTGATCAGGGTGGGGGGCTGATACGGGGCTGGGCTGGCCGGGGGGGGAGGGGCCCCGATCAGGCCGGTTGGCCGCTGCAGTGCGCGTCATAGCGACCGGTTGTTCTGTCATCTGGTCACTTGGCTTTTATATATATAGACTAGTTATAAATTTCTCCTTGTTAGTTAATGACAAGTAATAGGTATTGAAAACTAACTCTCTTCACAAAACAGTAATGTCTTCTTTTTAGGAGAGCTAAGAAAACACAGTAATAATAAAGGCAATCAAGGCCATGACCCAGTGACTCAGTTGGTTGGAGTGTTGTCCTGTACACCAAAACATTGCAGGCTCGATTCTGGGTCAGAGCACAAACCTAGGTGGTGGGTTCAATCCCAGTCAGGGCACATACCAGAGGGAAGTAATAGATGTTTCTCTCTCTCTTTCTCTCTCCCCCCTCCATTCCCCTTCTTCCCCCTGTCCCTCCCTCTCTAAAATAAATAAAAAACATATTCTCAGGTGAGGATAAAATAAAAAGATAACCAAGTAGCCTAAATGCCTTATCTATAATTAATATTTAAGTTCTTTAAGGGCAGTATTGTTATGACACTTTGCACAATAAATTTTTTTAATAAACTAGTGAAAAAGTAATCCATATAAAATAAGAAACAGGCATAGAAATGTAGAAAGAAGCTTACAGTAGGAAAAATATCAGTTAGAAATCTGTAAAAAAACATAATATAGAACAAACCAAATAGGTCTAGTAAGAAAGCAATTCCCCCAAGTATGTTTAGGCAAATACAAGGGGAGAAATCTGCATGCAGCTAAGTACAATATAGTTAGCATTTATATGACATGCACTTTTCACATATATAATCTTGTATTATCAATACACTGTGATGGCTATCTATATATATATAATAGAGAAATAGGCAAATTATCTGGGGACGCTGTCACATCACAACTGTTCACAGGGTGAGCTGGGCTGCGGGGCCGCAGGGCGGGACTCCAGGTCTAATGTGATTTTCGTTCTGCCCAGGCAGATTCCCCCGCGGCCCCGCAGCCCAATCCCAACGCCGACCTGGGGTTTACTAAACTTTACTGGAGCTGCTCCCCACACCCCTACCCCCTGCCCCCTGCCCCAGGACTGCGCTGCCCGCAGCAGAGCTCCCTGGCAGCCTCCTGACTGGTGGGCAGCCGGGGAGAAGTGAGTGGGGCTAGGGCTGCAGGGAGCCACGGAGGGGCTGGGCAGCCGGAGCCAAGTTCCCGGCAGCGGTCTGAGGAGAGTGCCTGACAGGAGCCCAGACTGCAAAGAAGGAAGAGGAAACGGGCACGGGGAGCTCTTCCAATGCCCCTGTACGAACACCCTACCCCAGCCCCCGAACCCGTGAGCACACACAGCTGCGAAAGAATGGCGCCAAGAGGGAAGGATTGACAGTTACTCCCCCTTGGGCCTCACTGCCCCCGTAGCGCCCCCCTAACTTCCTGCCGCCCCCCCACCCAGCGCCTCCAGGGAAGACCACTGCTACAGGGCTGCTGGCCAGAGCCCACCCCTCCGAGGCTTGCAGAACCCTCTACAAAGCTTCCATAGCTAAGTCCCAGGAAACAATCATGCCCTCCTCCCCTAATCAGCACCTGCTACCTGTGAGGGTATCTGTGGGCTTAAAAATAACAATCCCTTCCCGTTTAGACATCACTTACTTGATGAAACATTTCTAGGTTTATTAGCTCAGAACCTCCTGACAACCCAGTGAGGTAGGCGGAGAAGAGATTACAATTCCCATGGGATATGCATATGTATTCAGAAATGAAGCTCAGAGAGGACAAGTGTCAAGCCCAGTGGTTCCCAAGGTGCAGCACACGCCCCACAGGGGGGCAATTTGAGAATGAGTTAACAGTGAATTTTTTGCATTGCTTATGGTTCTAGGGGGCCTCATCTACAGAGTATCCTATATAATAAAAGCCTAATATGCAAATGACCAAATGGTGGAATGACTGGTCACTATGATGCGCACAGACCACCAGGTGGGATATCCCAAGAGAAGAGTAAGTAAGAAGAGTTAAATGCTCAAAGGGATTGACATTAAGGTACTCTTCACTGATTTTGTTCACTTTGTAAGTTTCATATGATCAATGCAATGGATTCAGGGTATAAACTATTTTTAACTCTTTACAAAGACTTCTGGAGAAAACATAAAAATCATAATCAAATAAATATATATTCATAAATGAATAACAACAAACTGTGGCAGTACTGGCACTTGCCAAAGAAGCTCTTCTTAGACCATTATAAAAGTTAAAGCCATGACAATCTAATGATGTCTGACAAGAAATTGATTTAGTAGTATGTACATCCTATCTAACAAAAGAGTAATATACAAATTGACCATCACTCCAACACACAAGATGGCTGCCCCATGTGGACACAAGATGGCCACCACAAGATGGCTAGCTGGGGAGGGCAGTTGGGAGGGACCAGGCCTGCAAGGGAGGGCCATTGGGGGCAATCAAGCCTGCAAGGGAGGGCAGTTAGGGGTGACCAGGCCGGCAGAGGAGGGAAATTGGGGGTGACCAGGCCTGCAGGGAAGGGCAGTTAGGGGTGACCTGGCCTGCAGGGGAGGGCAGTTAGGGGTGACCAGGCCTTCAGGGGAGGGCAGTTAGGGGCAAACAGGCTGGCAAGGGAGCAGTTAGGCATCAATCAGGCCGGCAGGGGAGTGGTTAGGGGGTGATCAGGCTGGCAGGCAGAAGCGGTTAGGGGCAATCAGGAAGGCAGGTAGGCGAGCAGTTGGGAGCCAGCAGTCCTGGATTGTGAGAGGAATGTCCGACTGCCCGTTTAGGCCCGATCCTACCGGGATCGGGCCTAAACGGGCAGTCGGACATCCCTTGAGGGGTCCCAGATTGGAGAGGGTGCAGGGTGGGCTGAGGGACACCCTCCCCACCCCCATGCACAAATTTTGTGCACCAGGCCTCTAGTTTAATTCTATAAATAAAATACACATATACTGCAAACTATACTGTAATACAATAAACAAAAATTACACACTTGGTATTCTGATCAACAAGTGTGAAGGAAAATAAACTTAACTCTTTATTTATTTTTTATTTAACAGATACTTATGAAAGAGACTTACTATAGAACTAAGAAAGTCTGAAACAATCACCAGAAAAAATCTAGCTTTTTGAGAGTGTGTGAAAGAGGAAGACTAGGAAACAATACTTTTATAAATAAAACTGGCCATATCACAGGTATTCCCTATTAAGAATACAGGCTGGAAATGTTTTATTAATTGGATGCACAATCAAGAAAACTTCAAGACTTTAATTTTTGAATGGAGATAATTTGAACTTTCTTCTACTACATCTTTGATATTTCCTTAACATTTTATCACTTTGTATACTATTTAACCATTTGAACATTTCTTAAAAATTTTTATGGATTAATAAATGCTGAAATGGATAAACAAATCAAAAGTTCTATATTTAAATTTACAAAAGCACATATTCGAAACAAGAGAAAAAACTACTGGATAAGCTGTCATCATTACAAAAGAGCACAATGAGCAAAATCTCTATACTGAGAGTGATACAATATAAACAAACACAGAGAAGAATTGAAGGCATTAAGTAAATGTATCAAATGTGCTTTATTGCGAGGGTTTCCTTACACAGATGCCATAATTAATACATAAAAACTGACGTTTGGGCAACAAAGCTAAAAAATTATATATGGAAGTGTGATTCTAATAATCTAGGGAAGAAATACCATTACATTTTGCTTTACCTCCAAAAGGTTGGCTCCAACAGGAAACAAGTGTATCTATTAACTGTGAGGAGCTATAGACTGCTTTGGGAATTAGTATTATTTATAAATGTGATTGACATTAAAATTACAAAGTACTTTAGTCTGAGTGCAGGTTTGTAGAAGTTTTAAAAAATTTATCTAATAATTCTATATAATCCTATATAATAAAGAGTTAATATGCTAATTAGGCCAAACAGAACGACTGTCTGGACAACCTTCTGGACGAAGACGGGGCTGTAAGGGCTGAGCCCCTTGCACGAATTTCGTGCTTCAGGCCTCTAGTAACATTAAAATCAGGTTGTAATAATAAGGAACAAAAGCTACACTACACTTTTTCAGGCAAAGACATACTCTTGGACCACCTTATCAAAATTTAATACCTTGCATCTAAGCCACTTGTAACTCATCTCACCATTACTTTACTTTATATACATTATATTCACTCATTTAATAAAGTTTTATTTTTATTTTATTTTTCCCATCACCATTTATCCCCTCTCACCTCTTCCACCTCCACCCCTCCCCGCAACTCCCTGGCAATCACCATACTGTTGTCCACGTCCATGAGTTCTTTCTCTGTTTTTCTTCTTTGCTCAATCCCTCCTCCCTCCCCAACAACATGCATTCTCCCCACCCCGCCCCCTAGAGCTGCTCTCTATCTATAAGTCATTTAACAAAATTTTAATGGCGATTTCCTGTAAAACAGACATTGTTCTAGGCTCTTGGGATACAATGATTCAGAATATTGCCACAAGATATAATTTACCAAAACTAACCTCCCTCCGCTCCCAGGAGACCACATAACCTATATAATATTTTGGGGGAAAAAGTTGTAAATTTTAACAATATGCAGGCATTTAAATGCAGTTTCTTGAGTATAAAGTATCAAAAAGAGCAATACTTGATAAAAGTGATTGAAAATAAAATGAACAAAAAGCATTGGAAGATAGATCTAATCTACACTAATAAAAGAGAAATATGCAAATTGACCATCACTTTGCGACGCCCCACCAGCCAATCAGGAGTGAGCATGCAAATTAACCTCATCACCTCTGTGGAGACTGACAGCAGGGAGGAGACAGCTCCCAGCACGGCCTACTTGGCTGTCACCACGGTGACCCAGGGGCAGGCAAGCGGGGCCTGCAGGCAGCTCCCAGCACTGCCTGCTTTGCAGTCGCCACAGTGTGGAGCAGGCAGGTCCCACAGAGAGCAGAGAACCATGGGGAGCGGGCCTAAGCTGTCAGTAGGACACCCCCAGAGGGATCCCAGATTGGAGAGGGTGCAGGTAAGGCTGAGGGACACCCCCCCCCCCCCCGTGCACGAATTTCATGTACCGGGCCTCTAGTATTTCATATAATTGCGCTTTAAACAAATACATTCTAATCATAATAAAAACGTAATTGCACTGTCAAACAGAAAAAAATGAGAACAGTGATTGTTACTCTTCTTTGATTAAGGAAGATCCAATGCTGATAGAGAAAAATATTTAGGAATATGAACTAAGTGCGTCTTAAAATATTTCACTATATTTAACTCATCAGTTTTGGTATCAGTTTACTAATTCTCCAATAAACCCTGAATATCTGACAACATTCACAGGAATATTTTCTTAGGTAAGGTATACAATGAATTTTATTTTTCTGAGATCCTCATTTTTCTCTAGTTATCTCAAAATCTTAGAAAAGCAACTATTTAGTGTTATTGTGCATTTTCACAGTATACTAATTTGTTTTCCCCTTATTCTATTTTCATATATGAAGTGCTTTTCTAACTTAAATTTTGGCTTTCTTTTTTTATGTCCCTTAGAACAGAAGTTCACAAACTTTGCTGTCTATTAAGTTACCTGGTGAGCTTTTAAAAATCCCTACGCCTAGGTGCATACCTAACAAATTACATCAGAATGTCTGAGGGATATAAAATGGAGCCAGGCATCTGTAGTTTTTAAATATCCCTAGGTGATGAAATTTATAGCATTACAGGCCTATCTCAAAAAAAGACTGGTCATTCTACCGTTCAGTCGATTTGCATATTAGCCTTTTATTATATAGGACTAGAGGCCCAGTGCACGAAACTTGTGCACAGAGGGGGTGTGTCCCTCAGCCCACTCTGCACCCTCTCCAATCTGGAACCCCTCGAGGGATGTTCGACTGCCCGTTTAGGCCCGGGCCTAAATGGGCAGTCAGACATCCCTCTCACAATCCAGGACTGCTGGCTCCCAACCGCTCACCTGCTGCCTGCCTGATTGCCCCTAACCGCTTCTGCCTGCCAGCCTGATCACTTCCTCACCACTTCCCTACCAGCCTGATCGATGCCTAACTGCTCCCCTGCCAGCCTGACTGCCCCTAATTGCCCTCCCCTTCCGACTTGGTCATTCCCAATTGCCCTCCCCTGCAGGCCTGGTTGCTCCTAACTGCCCTCCCCTGCCAGCCTGGCCACCCCTAACTGCTCTCCCCTGCAGGCCTGGTCCTCCCCAACTGTCCTCCCCTGCAGGCCTGGGTCCCCCTCAACTGTCCTCCCCTGCAGGCCTGGTCGCCCCCAACTGCTCCAACTGCCCTCCCCTGCCAGCCATCTTGTGTCCACATGGGGGTGGCCATCAGTTGGAGTGATGGTCAATTTGCATATTACATCCTTATTATATAGGATAGTCAAGCTATGGAAACAACCCAAGTGCCCACAATAAACAAGTTGATAAAAAAAAAACCTATGATACATATATACAATGGACTATTTCCTGGCCATAAAAAGAATGAAATATTATTATTTGCAACAGCATGGATGGACCTAGAAGGTATTATGCTCAGTGAAATAAGTCAGTCAGAGAAAGACACCATATAATTTCATATGTGAAATCTAAAGAACAACATATATATAAAGAAACAAACAAAACAGAAACAGGCTCATAAACACAGAGAACAGATTAATGATTGCCAGAGAGGAAGGGGTTTGGGGAACTGGCTGAAAAAGGTGAAGGGATTGAGAAGTACAGATTGTTAGTTACAAAATAGTCATGGAGATGTAAAGTTCAGCATAAGAAATATAGTCAATAATATTGTAATAACTATATATGGTGCCAGTTAGGTACTGGAAATATCAGGGGGAACACTTCGTAAAGTATATGATTGTCTAACTACTATGCTGTACACCCAAAACTATACAAAATAATACCGCATGTAAGCTGTAATGTAAAAAATTAGAAAATTAAGTAAAATAAATACCCCGAGGTGATATTAATGTGTAAAGTCTGGAAACTATCATCTTAAACTCTTAATAATCATTCCATCATGTATTATTGCTCTGAAAATCCGAGATGTTTACTATTAAATCTGTAACCTGAATCACCTATATTTCAAGTCTGGCATGGTAGTTCAGTAGTTAGTCAGTAAACCTGCCACTTGCACATTAATCTGGCTTCCTTATCTCCTATTTGCCAAATATAAACTCATGAAGTAACAAAAAAATATTTTTTAGGAAAAGTGATCCCACAGAATTATTTCAGAATCTAATTTTTTAGCTATAAAAGTTAATACAGTGCACATAGCTTATATTCCATCAATAACCCCAAAATAATCTGGGCCAGTCCCCTAAAATCAAGAACATTACTATTTCAACAAAAATACATACAGATGTTTTCATTGACTGGGATAAATACAAATTGTAAATAGCCTTATGTTAGTTGAGCCCAGTTTTTGACACTGAATAAATTGCAAAAAAGTTCTTTGGAATTTCAGAGCTATTTCGGATTACAGAAATGAAGATAAGCAATTATGGAGATTATACATATATATATCCTCTCTAATAAAATGGTAATATGCAAATAAACCATCACTCCACTACATAAGCCACGCCCACCAGCCACGCCACGCCCACCAGCCAATCAGGGCGAGTATGCAAATTAACCCAAATCCAAGATGGCTACAGCCACAGAGAGCAAGGTTTCCCAGGTAACAGAGTAAGCCAAGCTTTCCATAGCCGTTGCAGGCCTAAGCCTCCACTCAAGCTACAAAGTTTCAATTATAGAAGGTAAACAAATTCAAACAAATGGTGGCAGAATGGAGCTTGAGAGAGCAGGCCAGGGTTGCCGGTGGCAACAGGGGAAGCAAAGCTTTCCGCACACCCTGGCTGGGCTCACCTGCTTAAGGCTACAAAGTTTCAATTGTAGAAGGTGAATTAACTGCCACAGAAATGGCTGCTGTCCCCAAGGGAGCAGCAGGCTTGGCTCCGCTCCAGGCTACAAAGTTTCAATTGTAGAAGGAAAATAAATTCCAGATACCAGGGCCTCCCCTTGGGTTGCCAGGGGGCGTGGCCGGCCTGCAAACCACCACAGGCCCCTCACTCAGGCCACCCCACGCCCCAAGGGAACCCCCACCTGATCCGGGACACCCTTCAGGGCAAACCAGCTGGCCCCCACCCGTGCACCAGGCCTCTATGCTATCTAATAAAAGAGTAATATACAGATTGATCATCACTGCAACACACAATATAGCTGCCCCCATGTGGTCAAAGATCCTGCCCCCATGTGGACACAAGATGGCCACTACAAGATGGCCAGCAGGAGAGGGCAGTTGGGAGGCACCCGGTCTGCAAGGGAGGGCAGTTGTGAGGGACCAGGCCTGCAAGGGAGGGCAGTTGAGAGGGACCAGGCTTGCAAGGGAGGGCAGTTGGAGGTGATCAACCTTGCAGGAGAGGGCAGTTAGGGGTGACCAGGCTGGCAGAGGAGGGAAGTTGGGGGCAAACAGACTGGCAGGGGAGCAGTTAAGCATCAACCAGGCTGGCAGCGGAGTGGTTAGGGGGTGATCAGGCTGGCAGGCAGAAGCGGTTAGGGGCAATCAGGAAGGCAGGCAGGCAAGCAGTTGGGAGCCAGCAGTCCTGGATTGTGAGAGGGTACAGGCTGGGCTGAGGGACAACCCCCGCCGTGCACGAATTTCGTGCACTGGGCTTCTAGTATGTATATATATATATATATCACAATGTGAGATCTCTCCAACTTCCCACAGAATATGACTAAACAGTCTGAAAGACACTGACAGAATACTTCTGTAAATACGCACATAAAAATGTTTTAGTGTGTGCTGCTAGAGTAAAGGAACACATCTGATGAAAGAGACATATTGTGCAATGTGTATTTGAGTAAGTTGGTAGTACAAAATATATACTACTACTACTACTACTACTACTACTACTACTACTACTACTACTAAAAAGCCCACACCACTGAAAGAGTGAACCTAGAAGAGAACTAATCTTTGTTGTTAGTGTTGTAAGTCAAGAAAAAGGAACATCTACCGGAAAATAGAATTCTTACTTAAATCAAAAGGCATAATGTTAAAATTGGAATTAATGGTGGACTAAAGCATGGCATGAATTGAGTTCACTATAAACACAATGCAGAAATAAAACTATGTAAGTGTTTCAACATCAAATCTGTGTAAAACTACTTCAGAGAATTATTTCAGTGAAAATTTAAAAATGTGTAGAAAAATGAGTTCTGCATGGTTAATTTGTGAAGACTAGCAAAGAAAACATGTACCATAAATCACAATATTCTCACTGTCCCTAATACATGCTTAAGTTTTACACACCGATGCATGCGCGCGCGCGCGCGTGCACATACACACATACACACACACACACACACACACACACACAGGAAGGGCATGTGGTAAAGGTCCACATAAAATAATTTTGGGAATTTTGGATTAAAGTTTAGTAGTTTTTGTCTCCATTAGAATTTTTAAAAACCTATGCAATCTGTTCACACTTCTTTGTCCTCCAAATCCTTTTTCTTTAAGCATTTAATAGGACTAGCATTCCACAGAATATTAAACTGTTGGAGATACCTCTTTAAATTGGGGATTTTAGGTGATTTTCAAGAATGAATGTCAAGAATCAACTTCTATCTCATGCCACTGATATTCTTCTTATCCTTAGTGTTTATTTAGTGTATCCTCCATGCAACGTAATCAAATCCTCAGAGATCATTAATTTTGGAATTAGTAGCATGGATTATCATATATACATGAGGAAATAGTGTATCTTCATCATTTATACTAAACACTAAATCAAAACAAAACTTAAAATAATCAACATTTAAAAGTATAAGTAGGACATTTGTATAAATATTGAAATTCTATATACCTCATCAAATTCTTCAGTCATTTTTCTGATGATTTCTGCATTCTGCATATTTCGAAACATCTCTATTCTCACAGTACCTGTGAAACAACAGATTTTACAGTTAATCTTTTTCTATTCCATGCTAAAATTAAATTTTATCTGACCATAGTTTGGAAAATTTTATATGCTTGGGTTTTTCTTTCTTCCACCAATCTGGTATCTATACGAAAAAAATCTCTTAACCCTTTGCACTCGATTGCTTTTTTTCTCAATTCCTTTATTCTACTCGGGATTTAATTTTTTAAATACCCCAGATTTTACAAAGTGCGGCAGTAGAATAAAAAACTGGAGTTTCTTTTCATACAAACTTATTTATTTGGATTTTTTTATATTTCAAATTATTGATACATTCAAAGAGTATAAAAAGAACTGCTACCGATGCTAACTGTGTCGAGTCACACTCGACATCCGAGTGCAAAAGGTTAAGAAGTTCAAAGTTCTTTAGACATTTAAAAAAAACACGGAATATTCTGTGAATTAGGTAAGTATAAGAAAAAATACTGAGAGAAGTATTGGGAAAGGAAAAAACAGAGACATAAAACAAATTTATATTGTAGGGGAGAGCCCTAAAAATTGACTTAGACATATGTTGGCGTTATCCAGACATATAGGTGGCTGCCTTAGTCTGAATAACATCCATCTGTATGGTATTATCTCCTTTCATGGCCCTTTGTGATATTATCACCAGAATATTCTTCTATAGATTAAAATGAAATGTCCCTTAATTTAGTAACACACTTCAGTTAAAATATTTTCTCTGAACTTTTCATGAAAAGTTGCTCAGTGCCCTAGCTAGTTTGACTCAGTGGATAGAGTGTTGGCCTGTAGAGTGGAGGGTCACAGGTTCGATTCCGGTCAAGGGCATGTACCTCGGTTGCAGGCTCCTGGCCCTGGTCGGGGGTATGTGAGAGGCAACCAATTGATGTGTCTCTCTTACATCTGTGTTTCTCTCTGTCTCTCCCTCTCCCTTTCACTCTCTCTAAAAATCAATGGAAAAAATATCCTTGGGTGAGGATTAAAAAAAAAAAGTTTCTCAGTAACTTCTACATAAATATTAAACAAACAAAAAAGTTAACACCCTTTTCATCTTTCTTTCATATTACTTTTAACTACTTTATTTTTATCTCAAACATGATCATGTAAATATTATTACTTTTACAATAATGATGGGTGGTTTATACCAAAACCTTAGGTTAAAAATGAAGATAACTTAAAAATATTAAAATATGGTTTAAAGTCAACCTTAAAGACAAAGAACCCTGGCCTAATAATTAAACAATGTTCAATTTCAACTGTATAAATGTAAAACATTCAAGTTAAACTCGACAGATTGAGAGAAGGCAATGTGGAAAAAAACCCAAAAAAACAACAACTCAATGAGTCAGTAAGAAAATAATTACTTTATAAACCTCTGTCTGGCTCCTTGCCAGTGATTACCACCTCCAATTCAAATCACATTTAGTAATGTAGGGACGTCTCTGAAATGTACTGTACCCTCTTACAGAAAACAGCATGGAACCAAACAGCCACTAAAAGTCATCAAGATATGGTCTTAATTCATAAACTATAATGGCACATTAAACTGAATGTGACTTAATTTTTACTGCTATGTAAAATGAGAAAAGTCATACCTGCTCTCCTTTAATCAAAACCATTTTATTTATTTTTTAAATATATTTTATTGATTTTTTACAGAGAGGAAGGGAAAGGGATAGACAGTTAGAAACATCGATGAGAGAGAAACATCGATCAGCTGCCTCCTGCACACCCCCTACCGGGGATGTGCCCGCAACCAAGGTACATGCCCTTGACCAGAATCGAACCTGGGACCTTTCAGTCCGCAGGCCGACGCTCTATCCACTGAGCCAAACCGGTTTCAGCTAATCAAAACCATTTTAAAGCACATTTTAATTACATGATATACAGTCAGGCCAAAAGTTGGTTTACCATTGTTTGTATGGAAAACAATAAATAATAATACAAAGAATAAGCTCTATGTTTCGAGTACTCACACTGTAAAACTACTTTTGCCCCATACTGTATAGCTCTCTCATTCAGTTTTAGGGTGCTGAGTTACGTACCACCGACAGTTATTCCCTGTAACCAGCTGTAGGGATGAGAGAGTTTAGATTGGGAAGTTCGGGTGAATAAAAAAATATTTTTAAAGAGTTCCACCACAACATCCAATTTCCTAAACAAAATGAGAAACTTTTATATTGTGTTTTCTAATGCCAAGAAACAGTACTTTAGATAGTATTCAACTGTTTTGTTGATGCCCACAGCCTTTATTTTCAGACAATTTTTAAAAATTAAATAAACTGAAAACACATTAAATTGCTAATTATAAATTATCTCAAGTAAAAGTTAGTGTCAGACATTCTTAGAATCAAATTAAACAAAACTGTTTAACTGTACAGTTGACCTTGAACAATGTGGGGGTTTGAGGCATCGAACCCTCATATAGTCAAAAATCCATGTGTAACTTTTTACTCCCCTAAAATGTAACTTTACACATCCCTCAGTTTTCATGCAGTATTGGCTCCAAGGACCATCCAATTCTCAAAGGAAGATCAAATATACTGTTTTCAATTGTCAATAGGTTGATTTTGTGAATATGAAACTCTGGGATACAGAGAGCTGACTATGCATTTTTTTCATGAGGAAAATCCACCTATAAGTAGACCTGCACATTTCAAACCTGTTGTTCAAGAGTCAACTGTATTTAACATTGTTTGGGTCATGAACTATTTTGTCAATCTGAAATGGACTCCCATAGATAAAAATCATGTAATTTCAGGGGTTGTTTCAAAGTATTCCTGATAAGTAAAAGTATATTCATAAGTACTAAACAAGAAGTAAAATTAGTTCTTTGGAAGGTGAAAATATATATTGACTGGAATGTCATCACAAGGTTGTATATATTTGTCAAAAGTCGTCAATCTGTACACTTAAAATGTGTGAATTTGATTAAAATGTGTAAAGTTGATTAAAAAAAAACACAAGAAAAAGTTATTAACCAATGTCAACCCAATAAATTTAATGAAAAACCAACAAACAAAAAGACAAGAAATCTTGGACTGCCTAATTCTTTAAGGGAATAAAGAAGACCTTGTTAGAAAAGCCATGTGGGAACCCACAAACTGTCTTACCCCATATATATGAATCCATCCATGGCTTAGAGAATTGTCTCACCTTATCCTTATTTTCTTTTTTTGTTAAATATATTTTTACTAGAGGCCTGGTGCATGGATTTCTGCACCGGTGGGGTCCCTCGGCCTGGCCTGCGGGGATTTGGGCCGAAACCGACTCTCCAACATCCCCCGAGGGGTCCCGGATTGTGAGAGGGCGGTTCTCGGGTGACACGCCAGAATTGGGCTCCCTTCTCTCTGGTTCCTGTGCATTGCACAAGAACTGAAGCTGCCAAGTCACCGCAGCTCAGCAGCTCCTGCATTGAGCATCTGCCCCCTGATGGTCAGTGTGCATCATAGCTACCAAACTGTCGGCCGGTTGAACGGTCGGTTTGTCGCTTAGGTTTTTATATATATAGATTGATTTCAGAGAGGAAGGAAGAGGGAGAGAGATAGAAACATCAATGATGAGAGAGAATCATTGATTGGCTGCTTCCCGCATGATCCGGAATTGAACCGTGACCTCCTGGTTCATAGGTCAATGCTCAACCACTAAGCCACTGTGGCCAGCTGCCCTCACCATTTTCAATTCTATCCCTCCTCTAGTCTATGCCAGCTACAGCACAACTTTAGCCTTGTTTGTATCCTTTCAATTGTATACAGAAGCAGGTAGAAGAGAAAGCTGAAGGCAGATAGAACTTTACTTAGCAAAATAATTTATCCAAATATAACAAAAGACCCTTTTAAGTTTATAGCTTTTATTGAAACCTTGTAACATTCTGGCTCACTCAAAATTACTGAGCCTGGGTATGGCTCAAATATGCTGCCTAAGAGCACTTAGCAGAGAGTCTTCCAAATAATAGTTGCATAACTGTTCCATGTGTGAAATGGCTTTGCCTTTAGATGGATTTTCTTTTAAAATGTATTATAGAGTCTTATCTTAATAAAAGCTAATCTGGTGATGGACTAGAGATAACCCAAGCATAGAACAGGACAATTTTTTGGCAGTCTCATTTTTGTTTCTTTTTTTAAAAAATATATTTTATTGATTTTTTACAGAGAGGAAGAGAGAGGGATAGAGAATTAGAAACATCGATGAGAGAGAAACATCGATCAGCTGCCTCTTGCACACCCCCTACTGGGGATGTGCCCGCAACCAAGGTACATGCCCTTGACCGGAATCGAACCTGGGACCCTTGAGTCCTCAGGCCGAAGCTCTATCCACTGAGCCAAACCAGTTTTGGCACATTTTTGTTTCTTTTTTACTTTAAATGATAGACAGCAGGTTATAAACCAAAATAAAATGGAGAAAGACTGAAAAGAAATATGGAAAAATTAGCAGAGAAAATCTGAGTTAGAAAAGGAGAAAAAATGCTGAGGCTACTAAAATGAAGAAGGATTCACTAAAGAAACATCTGAATACCAGAAATGTAGGACTTACCAGTTACCTCGGATTGCAATGACTATAATTAAGAGTCTTTCTCAAGATTTGAGGAGAGGGAGTGGGGGAAACATAGAGAGATAAGACACTTTGGTGGCCTTTTGGTGAGCATTTAAAGCTTAGTAATATCTTGGGATATATGTGGTCTGTCTAGGTAATTATGCAAAAATGGAAAAAATTACCTCGAAGGTTATAAAAAGATACATGTTTGAAAACTTGTGAATCTTTCAGAATGCCTTATAAACAGAAATTACTATGATTTTATCTCCAGTGATGAGCCTGTCTCTAGATGGCAGCCTGTACTTTGTAACATTCCTTGTGAAAAGCGATACAGTAAACCACTTTTATCCATGGGGAATATGTTCCAAAACCCTCAGTAGATGCCTGAAACTGCAGATAGTACTGAACCGTATAAGATACTATGCTTTCTCCTATATATACATACCTATGATAAAGTTTAATTTATAAATTAGGCACAATAAAAGATTAAGAACTTATAATAAAAAAAAACAATTATAAAAGTATACCATATTCAAAATTACACAAATATGGTCTCTCTCTCTCTCTCTCAAAATATTTTATTGTACTGTATTCAAATTTTCACTTAAAGGAAGCATTTTATGGCTTCACTTTGGTGTATCCAAATTGCCAGCATCACTACTCTTGTACTTTGGGGCCATTATCAAGTAAAATAAGGGCTACTTAAAAAAAAATTATCTTTATTGTTTAAAGTATTACAGATGTCCCCCCTTTTTTCCCTACTGACCACCTCCACCCTACACATGTCCCTGCCCCCAAGGCCTTCACCACACAAATAAGGGCTACTTGAACACAAGAACTGCGATACAGTTGATCTGATAACCCAGGCAGCTACGAAGTGAACAACAGGCAGGTAGGGTATATGACGTAAATATACTGGGCAAAGGGATGATTCAAGTACTCGGTGAATGGAGCAAGATTGCACTGAAATCACCACACTACTCAGAATGCTGCACATTTTAAAACTTATCAATTGTTGATTTCTAGAAGTTTTCATTTAATATTTTTTGACCATTGGTAACTGAAACAGTAGAAAACAAAACCATGGATAAGTGGGGACTACTGTATACTTCTGTCTCTGTAAATACAAAAGGCAAGTGAAACATCAAACTAAGTGCTCAAAAAAGAAATCACATTGGCACATAATATGTGAGCACCAATTACATGTGTACCCTTTCAAGACTGCACAAGGTACACATCATACATATCAAGAACAGATAAATTTACTAAATATTAGAATTTCAAATTTTGAGGTTAAGTGATGCTAGTATAGCACAGGGCCAAAAGCAAATATAGTTACTGTCCTAGAATTATATAACCTTACAAATTATTTTTTTTGAATCTTGAACAACTATTCAAATAACCTCACCATCAGTGCTAATGCTGTTCACATAAGACAAGAATCAGAGGAAAGAACAGAAGAAAATAAATCTATTTGGGCTCTATGAATAATATTAATATGATTAAAAACAGGCTGGGCTTTTAAAAATAATATTATTTCTATTGATTTCAGAGAGGAAGGGAGAGGGATATATAGAGAGAAACATCAATGAGAGAGAATCATTGACTGGCTGCCTCCTGCATGTCTCCTACTGGGGGATGGGGGGGAGATCAAGCCCGCAACCCCGGCATGTGCCCTTGGCCGGAATTCAACCTGGAACCAAGTCCGCAGACCAATGCTCTATCCGCTGAGCCAAACCAGCTAGGGCAGGCTGGGCTTCTTAATCTGTGGCACGTGGATTCTTAAGCATCTATGAACCTTTTGAAACTCTATGAAAATTTAGGTTTGGGGAACTTTTGTGGAGAAAGGCCCAAATATTTCAGAACATTATTAAAGGAATTTGAGAACGGAAAAAGGTTAAAGTTACACGTTACAAAAAAAATATTGGCCAAAGACTTTTGGTCTTAGGACACTGAAAAGAGAAATAAAATGGGGACAGTAAAAAATAGTTGTAGAAAAGCCAAGACTCTGGGGCTGGGGAATGGAGAGGAGAAAAGAGTAAATTTTCCCCCTTTCTAATAAATTGAGCCATGAGTGAAATGGCATCATTTAAAAAGAGCCAGGTTTCATCTCTCAAGTGTCAAAGAAAAAAGCACAAGGAAAATTGCCCATAATGTTACAGCGATACATAAATTACAGAGTGAAAATATACATATTTGACTCCAGTTGCATAATATATGTAAGATAATTAGGACTTAAAAATTATTTAGGGTTATTTGGCAGTTTCCTATCAAACTACATACAAATGACCAAGACCTATTTCTTTAATTGGTCCCAAATAATCTCAAGTATACTTTTATGAAGTCCTCTTATAATTGTTTTTAATGTACTAATAAGACTTTCTCAATTCATCTTTTATCTAGAATACCTCCTTTTCCTATTTTCTCAAACTTTTAAGTAGGTGATTAAAGGAAAGGGGAAAAACTGATAGGGTTGGGCTTAATGAAAGAATCTTAAAATATTGTCCTTAAACTGAATCCTCCAGTATTTTTAAAATATACTTTTTAAAAGAAGTTTGAGACTGACAGAAAAGTTATAAACACAGTACAGAGGTTCTCATATACACACAATTAGTTTCTCTTATTGTTAATATCTCACATTGGCATGGTACAATTGTCACAACTAATTAGCCAATATTGATAATATTATTATTTGCCCCCAGTGCTATTGAGAAATAATTAACATACATGACTGTGTAAGTTTAAGGTGTACAGATGATGGTTTGATTTGCATATATTGTAAGATGATTACAATAGATTTAGTTAACATCCATAATCTCATACAGACACAATAAAAAGAAACAAATTTTTCCTTGTAATGAGAACTCTTAGGAACCATCTTAACACAACTTTCCTTTTTATCATACAGAAGCATCCTATCTAATAAAAGAGTAATATGCAAATTGACCGTCACTCCAACACAAGATGGCTGCTCCAATGTGGTCAAAAATGGCTGCCCCCATGTGGACACAAGATAGCCGCCACAAGATGGCCAGCAGGGGAGGGCAGTTGGGAGGGACCAGGCCTGCAAGGGAGAACAGTTGGGGTCGATCAAGCCTGCAGGGGAGGGCAGTTAGGGGTGACCAGGCCAGCAGAGGAGGGAAGCTGGGGGCAACCAGGCCTGCAGGGAAGGGCAGTTGGGGGGGACCCTGGCCTGCAGGGGAGAGCAGTTGGGGGGGACCAGGTCTGCAGGAGAGGGAAGTTGGGGGTGACCAGGCCTGCAGGGGAGGGAAGTTGGGGGCGACCAGGTCTGCAGGGAAAGGCAGCTGGGGGGGACCCAGGCCTGCAGGGGAGAGCAGTTGGGGGGGACCAGGCCGGTAGGGGAGGGTAGTTTTGGGGGAACCAGGCCTGCAGGGGAGGGCAGTTGGGGGGGGGGGGACCAGACCAGCAGGGGAGAGCAGTTAGGGGTGATGAAGCTGGCAGGGGAGGGCAGTTAGGGGTGACCGGGTTGACAGGGGAGGGCAGTTGGGGGGAACCAGGCCGGGAGGGAAGGGCAGTTAGGGGCAATCGGGCTGGCAGGGGAGCAGTTAGGCATCAATCAGGCTGGCAGGGGAGTGGTTAGGGGATAATCAGGCTGGCAGGCAGAAGCTGTTAGGGGCAATCAGGAAGGCAGGCAGGCGAGCAGTTGGGAGCCAGCAGTCCTGGATTGTGAGAGGGATGTCCGACTGCCCGTTTAGGCCCGATCCTGGTAGGTGGGATCGGGCCTAAACGGGCAGTCGGACATTCCTCGAGGGGTCCCAGATTGGAGAGGGTGCAGGCTGGGCTGAAGGACACATACCCCCGTGCATAAATTCCGTGCACCGGGCCTCTAGTTAACTATAATTACCATGTTTTACATTACATCCCTAGTACTTATTTATGTTGTAAGTGTAGTTTTTACCTTTTGACTGCCTTTCTCCAGTACCCCTTCCCTCCACTCCAGTATCATTATTATTAAAAGTTATACTTTATCCAGATTTTCTTGGTTTTTACCTAATGTCCTTTTTCTGTTCCAGGATTTTATCCAAGAATACCACAAAAGGGAATAAGCTGCCATGTCTCTTTAGGCCACTGTGACCACTTTTTCAGACTTCATGTTTTTTGAGGACCACGATGGTTTTATTGAGCAGAGGTCAGATATTTTATAGAATGTCTTTCAATATGGGTTTGTCTGATATTTTCTCATGGTTAGATACAGTTTATGTTTTTTCTGTTCTGTTTTCTTTTTTTTAATTCTCACCTGACGATATTTTTTCCATTGCTTTTCAGAGAGAATGGAAGGGAGGGAGGGGTAGAGAGAAACATAAATATGAGAGAGACACATCAACTGGCTGCTTCCTGCACATGCCCTGACCTGGGGCCGGGAAGCAAACCTATTAACCCAGGTACATGCCCTTGCCTGGGAGTTGAACCTGTGACCCTTCAGTGTGCAGGCTGACACTCTAACCACTGAGCACATCAGCCAGAGCCAGTTTATGCGTTTTTGAGACAAAGATGAAAGAGATAAAGTGCCATTCTCATCACATCAAAACAAGGCTACATGCTAACAACATGACTAAACACTAACTTAATCACGATCATCTAGCTGAGGTAGTATTTTTCACATTTCTGCACTGTTACAAATTTCACTTTTTCCTTTTTTCAATAATGTAGTCTTTGGAAGGAAGTCACGGTGTACAGTCCACAGTTAAGGGCTAGGGAGTTATGCTTCATTTCCTTGAGTCTTATGTAGGTATTTACATAAATTATCTTGAATTCTACAGGAAATATTTGTCTATTCTCACCCATTTGTATCATTATTCAATCATTTATTTGTATCAGAATAGACCCATGAATATTTTACACTCTGGGTTATAATTCAAGTCTATAATATTTATGTTGTTGCTCAAATTTTCCCAGCTTTGGCCATTGAGGGCTTTTTAAGTTAACTCCTGTGTCTTTTTGATATACCTTCATGTTGTTTAGTTTTCCTAAAGCACTTATTTATTCTGACACTGAAATGCTCCAGGATCACGATCACCTTGTGAATTTCCTGTCCCAGTCCTAGAATTTAACATTTGTTAAAGCAGCCTTGATTTCTTTTATGGGAGAATATAATTGGAAACAAAGATCTAGGTGCTAGGTGTGCTTACTGTTACTGGCTTTATGTTAGAAAAATGCCATTTCTAAAAAAAAAGAAAAGAAAAAGAAAAATGCCATTTCTTTTAAGCTCCCTCAGCTGAAAGAACAAGGAAAAAAAAAATATATATATATATATATATATGTGTGTATGTGTATGTACTTATGAGTATACAAACATATTTATAAATATTTCTATATGTAGCCATTTGTGTCCATATTAAGTTATAAGTTACACTAATGCCTTTGAACTACCCCATTACAACATGGATTATTCTAGCATCCTCCCTTGCTTATCCATAATCTCCTACTCGTACAACAGTCAAAAATCTAGCTCCCACCATCAAGCACCTATTTACTGAACTTTTCAACTCCAGTATACATGTATAGTGATTTCAGAATTGGTAACCCATAATTCTATGGGAAACAACTTTGCCAACTAGAATACAGTGCTTGTGTAGTTTTGTTTGGCCTTTACTCTTTGACAATCACCACTCATTTCTTCGGTTACTTAGAAAAGCACCTATTCCCCAAACCCCTTCAAGGTGAGGTTATTTCATGTATTTTTAGTAGTTACATTCTTTTTTAATAGTCTGCATTCAGCCTGGGATGATCTCATAAGTGATTTTTAAAATAAAAATTTGTATGTATCAATGTGTATTCTTTGTGCCATAAAGTTCTATGGGTTTTGAGAAATGCACAGTTATCATACATCCAACATTACAGTATCATCACCCTAATGCCCCGTGGTTCACTTATTTCAACCCTCCTTCCCCCAAACCCTTGCAAACATGAATCTATTTACCATCTCTACAGTTTTGCCTTTTCGAGAATGTCATGTAACTGAAATCATATAATATGTAGCCTTTTCAGACTGGCTTCTTTCCTTTCATACAGCAATACCCATTTAAGATTCATGTATGCTTTTGTGTGGATTAAGAGCTCATTCCTTCTGATCACCAAATGGTATTCCATTGTATTGTTATACCACAGTTTATCCATTTTAACTACTGAAGAATATCTTTGTTGCTTCCAGTTTGGGGCAAGTATAATATAATTACTATAAACAGTAACATGCAGTTTTTTGTGTGTATGTAAGTTTCAAATCAGTTGGGTAAACACCTGAGCATGTAATTGCTGGATTTTATAGTAAGTTGTATAAGAAGCTGTCAGACTGTTTTCCAAAGTGGTTGTACTATTTTGCATTCCCATCAATAATGAAATTCCTGCAGCTTCACATCCATGGCAGTAATTGGTATTGTCAGTGTTTTGGATTTTAGCCATTCTAATAGCCAAGTAGTGATATCTTATTGTTACTTTAATTTGCATTGATCTAATGACAAATAATGTTGGGCACCTATTCATATCTTATTTGCCATCTCTATCCCTTCTTTGGTGAGGTGTCCGTTCAGATTCTTTGCCCAGTTTTTATCGGGTTATTTATTTTTTGAGCTTTTAAGAGTTCTTAGTCTATTTTGAATACAAGTCCTTTATCACATATGTATTGCAAATATTTTCTCCCAGGCTATCTTTTCATTTTATTAAGCTTGTTTTATAGAGCACAAATTTTTAATTTTAATAAAGCCCAACCTGCCAATTTGTTCTTTTATGGATTGTGCTCTCGCTTGTTTTATCTAAAAACCTCATCACTAAACACAAGGTCATGCAGACATTCTCCTACATTTTCTCTTAGAAGTTTATAGTTTTGCATTTTACACAATAAGTTCATTTTTCTGTAAAGGGGTAAGACCTGTGTTTAAGTTCCTTTTTTCATATGGGCATCCAATTGTTCAAGCATAATTTTTAAAAAAGATTATTTCTCCATTTAATTGCCTTTGAATCTTTATTTTTAAAAATCAGTTGACTATATTTGTGTGGGTCCTGTAATATTTTTAAAGAATAATATATACAACTCTTCAGAAAAGAAAAACATTACGAAAAGGAGGGTAAAAGATTCCAAATATTTCATGTTCCATTCTCTTATTTTAATAATTTTATCCTGTTCTCTGCATATCCCACAATTTTTCCTAAATGACAAACCCATCAAAATTATCTGTGGTTTTTCACTTCACTCTACCTAAAATAGTACTGCATATGTCTATATTCACGAGCTCTTGGGGAAACATCAGATTAATAAGATATTAAGACTTTTTATTAGTCCCAAGAAATTCATAGCCCATTAAAGTAGATATTGCCTTACAATAACATCCTATATAATAAAGAGCTAAAATGCTAATTAGACCAGACGGCAGAATGACCTTCCAAACGACCAGTGGGCAGGGCTGCAAGGCTGCGAGGGCCGAGCCCCTTGCACTAATTTGTGCATCGGGCCTCTAGTAAAATATAAAAATGCAAAATATGCCCAAAGTGTGGAAGCTTCAAAATCATGAGTTATATTTATATACATACACACTATTGTAGGAAATGGACCTCTGTGATCCATCTCCAGCATGGTCAGCTTTTTTTAAAATTTCTTTCTTGATTAAGGTGTTACATATGTGTCCTTATTCCCCCATTACCCACCCTCCCCCCCGCTTTGCTGGAACTTACTGAATTTCCCCAGAATTTAAGGAGGAGAGAAGAGGAACAAAGAACTGTGCACGTGGGCCAACATGGTGGAAACCCCTGAGGCGTCTACCTCAGCTAAACAGGGAAGGTAGATAATAGCTAGAAAGACCTCAGCCCAATATTTTTAAATGGCCCAATGGGAGACAGCAAGACCTAGGCAATGTATGAGGAAATAGGTGACCTCATAGTACTCAGCCAATGAGGAACCGGATGGGGGACTAAATAAATAGGCTATGTTCCCTGCCCCACATGTGTGCCTGTACAATGGATGCCTGCTCTCAAGAATGTTATTAAAAGTCTCATTTTTGCCATGCTTCTGTTTCTGAGTCTGTCACTTGAAATTCGAACAGATAAACCATTTCTCACACTATCCAAGGGAAGAAATCATTTAAACTGATATACACAAGTTCTGATTATGATAATACTAGAGGCCTGGTGCATGAAATTCATGCACGGAGGGGGGGGTTCCCTCAGCCCAGTCTGCATCCTCTCCAATTGGGGACCCCTTGGGGGATGTCTGACTGCTAGCAGTCGGACATCCCTCTCGCAATCTGGGACCACTGGCTCCTAACTACTCAAATGCCTGCCTGCCCGATTGCCTCTAACTGCCCTCCCCTGCTGGCCTGGTTGCCCCTAACTGCCTCTGCCTGCCTGCCTGATCGCCCCTAACTGCTGTCCCCTGCCAGCATGGCTGCCCCCAACTGCCCTCCCCTGCCGGCCTGGTTGCCCCCAATTGCCCTCCCCTGCCAGCCTGGTCTCGCCCCCAATGGCCCTCCCCTGCCGGCCTCATCTCACCCCCAATGGCCCTCCCCTGCCGGCCTGATCTCACCCCCAATGGCCCTCCCCTGCAGGCCTGATCTCGCCCCCAATGGCCCTCCCCTGCAGGCCTGATCTCGCCCCCAACGGCCCTCCTCTGTTGGCCAATATGGTTTTGATTGGTCAGTTTCTATGCCAGTCAGCATCAAAAGCTCCGCCTGCTAGGCAACCATTGGCTCCCCACAGTTCACCCAGATTTGGTTCTGATTGGTCTGTTTCTATGCCAGTCAACGTCAAAAGCTCTGCCTCCTAGGCAGCCATTGGTTCTTCACCCACATTTGGTTTTGATTGGTCAGTTTCTATGCCAGTCAGCATCTCTGGACCTATCAACGGGGCCTGATCAGAAAGGCGGGGCTGATCAGCAGCCCTGTGAAGGCCTGGAGAGAAATGGAGGTGCGGCTGCTGGCCAGACTGGGAGAGAACAAGAGAGGCAAGTATTGATCAAAAACTGCCTCAGAGGCAACAGATCAGTCCCTGCTTCTCTCTTCAGGCCTCTCTCTGGCCCTGATTCACAGCCCTCTCAGCAGTCAGTGCTGGGGCACCGTGCCTGCAGCGGAAGCAGGACTGTAGGACTGACTTGCGATTGGTCGTGCCTCGGTCATTACGACCCAGGGTTTTTATACAGTATATTAGGATTGTAACCAATACTATTTACATAAATGCTATTCCTGAAATTCTAACTAAAATTAGAAATACATGCAGCAACCTGGATGGAATTGGAGAACATTATGTTAAGTGAAATAAGTCAGTCAATGAAAGAAAAATACCACATGATCTCACTCATTTATGGATAATAAAGAACATTATAAAATTGAACAAAAAGATAGATACAGAGACAGTAAAGCATCAAACAGACTGTCAAATTACAGGGGGAAGGTTAGGGAGAGATGGGGGAGATAAGAGATCAATCAAAGGACTTGTATGCATGCATATAAGCATAACCAATGGACGCAAAACTCTGGGGGGTGAGGGCATATATGGGGGTGGGGTGGGGGGGCAATGGTAAGATATGTACACATATAATACCTTAATAAAAATAAAATAAAAAAAATAAAATTAGAAATACACTTTGAAAAGCATCTGAAACACTATGAAGTAGTAAGAAATTACTGGGATAATAACTAACTAAAAGAAGAAACCTAAAATATAGAAGGAGCACTGAAATAACTTTTTCTCTAATAACACTTGGTGAACCTACAAATGAATGAATTGGGAGTTCTGAGGTATAGGGTTCTAAGAGAAACAACTCATTCATGAAGTGGGGGCTCAAAGGATTTCATCTCTAAGTTAAGGTTAAACCAACAGTAAATCTAACCCCTTATACTCTGTAGACTACAAATAAAGGGGATTTTTTTGGTCCTGTGTAGAGGTAGATAAATGTACCTAAGAAGTAGTAATCAAAAATGGTGGTCCCACAAATATCTTAAATTACCACAACCTGATCAAGAAAACTTCAAACTGTATTCAAGTTGCAAATGGTCCTAGATTAGTAGTCTCACTGGGTACTTGTCAAGCAAATGCTAAATCATCTCTAGAAAAATGTACATTTATTCCAGACTTCAAATAAATTTAAGAGAAAACATAGAACTTGGAATAAAAAGTAACTAAGTATATCAAAAAACAACAAAAAGACCACAAAAATAGACCCACAAAGACTTATTAGAATTATCAGAGATAGAGTGTAAAAGAAATAAATCTACTGTATTAAAAGAGGAAATACAACATTGGATATTCACAAGGAACAATTCCATAGACTTCTTTAAGAACCAAGTGGCTATAATTCCTAGAAATGAAAATAGTAACTGCAACAGACTGGCACAGGTGAAAAAAAGAGTAGATGAACTAGAAGATAGGGAAAAATTATAAAGCAGCCCAAAAATTAAAAAGTACAGAAAGGTACATAGAAGACAGTTACTAAGGGAGAAGAGAAATAAAAGAAGTAATAGTTAAAGACAAAACTGATGAAAGATACCAGGCCAAAGAAATATGTTTTATACCTACAATATAATATAGTCAAACTGCAGAACAGCAGAAACAAAGAGAAAACTTAAGCTGGTTCAACATAAACCCAAATATCCAGTGACCGAATTAAATATAAAAAGAATTAAGTGATACAGTTAAAACAGTATCCAGATTACATAAAAAGTATACAATCCAACTATATGTTGTTTACAAAAAGCAATTAAGAGGTAAGGATAAAGAACCAATGAAAGGAAAAACATTGAAAAGGTTAAGTCAAAAATCCATGGAACAACATATCGCTCAATTCCTTTGATGTTCTTCTATGTCATGATATTCAAATAAAATAATGGTTCTCAACCTTTCTAATGCCGTGACCCTTTAATACAGTTCCTCATGTTGTGGTGACCCCCAACCATAAATTTATTTTCGTTGCTACTTCATAACTGTAATTTTGCTACTGTTATTTATCGTAATGTAAATATCTGTGTTTTCCGATGGTCTTAGGCGACCCTGCTAGCGGTTCTCAACCTGTGGGTCGCAAAATTACAGTTATGAAGTAGCAACGAAAATAATTTTATGGTTGGGCGTCACCACAACATGAGGAACTGTATTAAAGGGTCGCGGCATTAGAAAGGTTGAGAACCACTGAAATAAAGAGACTTTCAGAAAAAAGCATTGCCAGAGATAAAAAGGAACATTAACTAAACATAAAATATTTTAGTTATAAGATATATTTGAATATTTGCATGCACCTAATACATAGCAGAGGGTAGGGGTTAAGTAAGGACATGAATGAGATGGTAAGGGAGGGGAAAGGAGTTCAAGGAGAAATCAAGAAGAAATATATAAATCTACAATCATGATGTGAGATTTTACTACAAAAGCAAATAAAAAATGAGAATATAAAATATTTAACACAATTATTGAACAATCTTAACCTAATACATACAACTGCACCTAGAAAATACAAGATAGTGCCCATATAACTGTCAGCTAATTTCTCACAGAAATTTTGCAGGCCAGAAGGGAGTGGCAAGAAATATTCAAAGTGATAAATAGCAAGGACCTACAACCATAATTACTCTACCCAGCAAAGTTATCATTTAGAATTGAAAGTCAGATAAAGAGCTTCATAGGTAAGAAAAAGCTAAAGGAGTTCATCACCAACAAACCAGTATTACATGAAATGTTGAAGGGTATCTTTAAGGAGAAGATAAAAAATATAAACAATAAAATGGCAATAAATACATAGCTATCAACAATTGAATCTAAAAATAAAAATAAATGAACAAGGAATCTAATGAACAAAATAAAGTGGTGAATAAAATAGAACCAGATACTGGACCTAATAAATGAATTTGGCAATGTAGCAGGATACAAAATTAACACTCAGAAATCTATGGCTTTTTTATACACTAATAATGAACTCACAGAAAGAGAAGCGAAAAAAAAAAAATCCCATTTACCATTGCACCAAAAAAATTAAGATACCCAGGAATAAACTTAACTAAGGACGTAAAAGACCTGTACTCGGAAAACTAAGGGACATTGAAAAAAAGAGATGGAGGAAGACATAAACAAATGGAAGAGCATGTCCATATTACCTAAAGCAATCTACAGATTCAATGCAATCCCCATTAAAATACCAACTGCATATTTCAAAGATTTAGAACAAACTCTCTAAAAATTCATCTGGAATAAAAAAAGACCCTGAATAGCCATAGCAATCCTGAGAAAGAAGAACAAAGTTGGAGGGATCACAATACAAGCTATATTACCAAGTCACTGTTCTCAAAACTGCCTGGTACTGGCACAAGAACAAACATATAGACCAATGGAACAGAACAGAGAACCCAGAAATCGACCCAAGCGATTATATTCAATTAATATTTGACAAAGGAGGCAAGAACCTACAATGGAGTTCAGACAGTATCTTCAATAAATGGTGCTGGGAAATTTGGTCAGATACATACAAAAAAATGAAACTAGATCACCAACTTACACCATACAAAAAAAAAAAAACAAAAAAACTCAAAATGGCTAAAGGACTTAAATGTAAGAAGGGAAACCATAAAAATCCTACAAGACTCCATAGGCAGCAAAATAGCAGACATATGTCTTAGCAATATCTTTACAGACATAGCTCCTAGGGCAGTGACGGCGAACCTATGACACGCGTGTCAGCACTGACACGCGTAGCCATTTCTGATGACACGCAGCCTCATGCCGAGGATGAAACATTTGCGACTAGAGTCTTGGAGTTAGTTTTTTCCTCAAAGTGACACACTACCCGAGTTATGCTCAGTTTTTTGGCAAAGTTTGACACACCAAGCTCAAAAGGTTGCCCATCACTGTCCTAGGGCAATGGAGACTAAGGAGAAAATAAACAAATGGGACTACATCAAAATAAAAAGCTTCTGCACAGCAAAAGAAACCATCAACAAAACAAGAAAGCCCATTGCATGGGAGAACTTATTTGCCAATGATATTTCCGATAAGGGTTTAATCTCCAAAATTTACAGAGAACTCATACAACTTAACAAAAAAAAGATAAACGATCCAATCAAAAAATGGGCAAAGGATCTAAATATACATTTTTTGAAAGAGGACATACAAAAAGCCCAGAGACATATGAAAACATGCTCAAAGTCTCTAATCATCCAAGAGATGCAAATCAAAACAACGAGATACCATCTCACACCTGTCAAAATGGCTATCATAAAAAAATCAACAAATGAAAAGTGCTCAGGAGGATGTGGAGAAAAAGGAACCCTCATGCACTGCTGGTGGGAATGCAGACTTGTGCAGCCACTGTGGAAGACAGTATGGAGTTTCCTGAAAAAGTTAAAAATGGAACTCCCATTTGACCCAGTAATCTCACTTCTTGGACTATATCCCAAGAAACCAGAAACACCCATCAGAAAGGATATATGCACCCCTATGTTTATAGCAGCACAATTTACAATGGCTAAGATTTGGAAACAGCTTAAGTGACCATTAGCAGATGAGTAGATTAAAAACTGTGGTACATCTACACAATGGAATACTATGCCACTATAAAAAAAGAAGGAACTTTTACCATTTGCAACAGCATGGATGAAACTGGAGAGCATTATGCTAAGCGAAATAAGCCAGTCGGAGAAAGATAAACATCACATGATCTCACTCATATGTGGGATATAATGATCAACATAATTTGATGAACAAGAATAGATCCAGAGACAAATGGTAGGGGAGGGGGGACATTTAGAGAGCAACCAAAGGACTTGTATGCATGCATATTAGCATAACCAATGGACACAGGCACTGAGGCAGTGGAGGCTTGCCTGGGGTGGGAATGGCTGGGGTGGTGAGGGGTCAATTGGGGGGGAAAAACCCCACACAGAACCAGAGGCATGAAAACATGGAACAGACTGACTAATCTCAAAGGGAAGGGGGGCGGGGAGGATTGTGAAGAGGAGGAGGAAAGATGTTAGCCAAGGAACATATGCATATATGCATTACCTATGGACACAAACAATAGGATGGTGACCTGGGTGGGGCAGGAACCCGGTGGAGGGGGATAATGGTGGTGGTGGTGGGGCGGGGGAGTGGGGAACCATCTGTAATACTCTCAACAACAAAGATTTAAAAAAAAGAAAAGAAAAAAAGAGAACAAAAAAGAAAAACTCAATCTAATAGGACACATATAGATTAAATTAGATAAAATATGTAAAGTACATCACTCAGTGCTTGCCTTGCTCATTTTAAGGCTGTAAAATTAACACTCCCTTTCTATCACATAGCCTAATCTCTTGCAACTCTTCACCCATTTCTATGGTCTCGGATTCAGCCACAAACTTAATTTATGTCCTATAGTGTGCAGTGCTTTTTGGTCTTCAGGCATTTTTGCACAAGTTGTTAACTTTGGCCTTTCTCCTCCCCATTAACGTTATTTTACTCAACCTCAGTCTCACCACAGTTTCTTCCTATTCGATGCACTTTCTTACAAATATCCCCACATTCAAAGAGAGCCCCGGCTCGATGAGAATCCCTCCTTGTTATTCCCAGAGTATTCTGTGGTTAGGCATATAGATCCCAGATTAAGACAAACTCTGAATCATGAATTTGGAATTTACAAACTGCATGATGTCCCAACACTAATCTAAGCCCTTTATTTTCATTTTCCTGATCTACAAAATAAAGATCACATTTGCCTGATAAAATCAGGAACTAATATTAAATGAGCTAATGTACGTAAAGTACACACAGCTCGGCACATATAAAGTCATTAGATAGTAACTATTGGTATATTTCCCTCATTGTTCTTTGTAATAAAGCCTCCATTAAAAATTACAAATCCCCTGCCCTGGCCAGTGTGGCTCAGCTGTTTGGAGTGTCATCGTATGCACCAAAGATCGTGGTTCAATACCAAGGGGCAACTGATAGATGTTTCACTCTCTCTCTTAAATCAGTAAAACATATTTTCGAGTGAGGATTTTAAAAAAAATTTTTGCATCCCCTAATATTGACTGGAGGGCAGGGGGCAGAGATTCTTGGTAACAACTGTATGCTCAGGAACAGTGCTTAGTACAAGGTAGGTGCTCTGTAAATATTTATTAAACTACTTATATCAATATGGTGAGCTATAACTTGAACAGAAATAAGAGAGCCTTTAAGAAATCAATTTGATTAGTGATCTCAATAAACTATCACTGTTCTTTCTCTATTGGAAAGAAAATAATGGTGATTTACCAAATGATTTCCCCCATGTAGAATTTAATCTATTAAGACTTATCTATATTAAGGAAGAAAAATATCAGTTATCCATTAACATGATAAAAATAAAACTTCACTTTAACAAACTGTCTACAGATTTCCAACCAACTATAAACTTAAAAAACCTGATTCTGGTACTTATGTAACCTTAAATTATTTGAGCTTCAAGTACCTCATTGATAAAATGAAAACAAAAATACTGACAAGCAAACAAAATAACCAATGATAGCAACTAGCACAAGTTCCTGATATGGAGCACAGGTACAAATAATACCAGACAATATTAATTATAAAGCTCAATTCATAAATTCCTGAAATGAATTTCAGATTTCCTTCAAAATATGTTTTGCTGTTGTTAATCCTCATCAGAGGATATTTTTCCATTGATTTTAGAAAGAGTGGAAGAGAGAGAAAAAGACAGAAACACATGGATTGGTTGCCTCCTGCATGAGCCTTGACTAGGCTGGGGCCGGGGAGGTGCCTGTAACCAAGGTATGTGCCCTTGCCCAGAATTGAATCCAGGTCCCTTGGGTCCGAAGGCCAGCTCTCTTATCTATTGAGCTAAAACTGGCTAGGGCTTAAAATATTTAGAAATATGTTATTTCACAGGAGCAAGCTAAACCAGAACAAAATGAAACATCCTAAAAAATTTTAACAATAATCTTGTTTATCAGAAAAAATTATCACATAATTCTTTGATGAAATTTGCCTCGGTCATTACGACCCAGGGTTTTTATACAGTATATTAGGATTGTAACCAATACTATTTACATAAATGCTATTCCTGAAATTCTAACTAAAATTAGAAATACATGCAGCAACCTGGATGGAATTGGAGAACATTATGTTAAGTGAAATAAGTCAGTCAATGAAAGAAAAATACCACATGATCTCACTCATTTATGGATAATAAAGAACATTATAAAATTGAACAAAAAGATAGATACAGAGACAGTAAAGCATCAAACAGACTGTCAAATTACAGGGGGAAGGTTAGGGAGAGATGGGGGAGATAAGAGATCAATCAAAGGACTTGTATGCATGCATATAAGCATAACCAATGGACGCAAAACTCTGGGGGGTGAGGGCATATATGGGGGTGGGGTGGGGGGGCAATGGTAAGATATGTACACATATAATACCTTAATAAAAATAAAATAAAAAAAATAAAATTAGAAATACACTTTGAAAAGCATCTGAAACACTATGAAGTAGTAAGAAATTACTGGGATAATAACTAACTAAAAGAAGAAACCTAAAATATAGAAGGAGCACTGAAATAACTTTTTCTCTAATAACACTTGGTGAACCTACAAATGAATGAATTGGGAGTTCTGAGGTATAGGGTTCTAAGAGAAACAACTCATTCATGAAGTGGGGGCTCAAAGGATTTCATCTCTAAGTTAAGGTTAAACCAACAGTAAATCTAACCCCTTATACTCTGTAGACTACAAATAAAGGGGATTTTTTTGGTCCTGTGTAGAGGTAGATAAATGTACCTAAGAAGTAGTAATCAAAAATGGTGGTCCCACAAATATCTTAAATTACCACAACCTGATCAAGAAAACTTCAAACTGTATTCAAGTTGCAAATGGTCCTAGATTAGTAGTCTCACTGGGTACTTGTCAAGCAAATGCTAAATCATCTCTAGAAAAATGTACATTTATTCCAGACTTCAAATAAATTTAAGAGAAAACATAGAACTTGGAATAAAAAGTAACTAAGTATATCAAAAAACAACAAAAAGACCACAAAAATAGACCCACAAAGACTTATTAGAATTATCAGAGATAGAGTGTAAAAGAAATAAATCTACTGTATTAAAAGAGGAAATACAACATTGGATATTCACAAGGAACAATTCCATAGACTTCTTTAAGAACCAAGTGGCTATAATTCCTAGAAATGAAAATAGTAACTGCAACAGACTGGCACAGGTGAAAAAAAGAGTAGATGAACTAGAAGATAGGGAAAAATTATAAAGCAGCCCAAAAATTAAAAAGTACAGAAAGGTACATAGAAGACAGTTACTAAGGGAGAAGAGAAATAAAAGAAGTAATAGTTAAAGACAAAACTGATGAAAGATACCAGGCCAAAGAAATATGTTTTATACCTACAATATAATATAGTCAAACTGCAGAACAGCAGAAACAAAGAGAAAACTTAAGCTGGTTCAACATAAACCCAAATATCCAGTGACCGAATTAAATATAAAAAGAATTAAGTGATACAGTTAAAACAGTATCCAGATTACATAAAAAGTATACAATCCAACTATATGTTGTTTACAAAAAGCAATTAAGAGGTAAGGATAAAGAACCAATGAAAGGAAAAACATTGAAAAGGTTAAGTCAAAAATCCATGGAACAACATATCGCTCAATTCCTTTGATGTTCTTCTATGTCATGATATTCAAATAAAATAATGGTTCTCAACCTTTCTAATGCCGTGACCCTTTAATACAGTTCCTCATGTTGTGGTGACCCCCAACCATAAATTTATTTTCGTTGCTACTTCATAACTGTAATTTTGCTACTGTTATTTATCGTAATGTAAATATCTGTGTTTTCCGATGGTCTTAGGCGACCCTGCTAGCGGTTCTCAACCTGTGGGTCGCAAAATTACAGTTATGAAGTAGCAACGAAAATAATTTTATGGTTGGGCGTCACCACAACATGAGGAACTGTATTAAAGGGTCGCGGCATTAGAAAGGTTGAGAACCACTGAAATAAAGAGACTTTCAGAAAAAAGCATTGCCAGAGATAAAAAGGAACATTAACTAAACATAAAATATTTTAGTTATAAGATATATTTGAATATTTGCATGCACCTAATACATAGCAGAGGGTAGGGGTTAAGTAAGGACATGAATGAGATGGTAAGGGAGGGGAAAGGAGTTCAAGGAGAAATCAAGAAGAAATATATAAATCTACAATCATGATGTGAGATTTTACTACAAAAGCAAATAAAAAATGAGAATATAAAATATTTAACACAATTATTGAACAATCTTAACCTAATACATACAACTGCACCTAGAAAATACAAGATAGTGCCCATATAACTGTCAGCTAATTTCTCACAGAAATTTTGCAGGCCAGAAGGGAGTGGCAAGAAATATTCAAAGTGATAAATAGCAAGGACCTACAACCATAATTACTCTACCCAGCAAAGTTATCATTTAGAATTGAAAGTCAGATAAAGAGCTTCATAGGTAAGAAAAAGCTAAAGGAGTTCATCACCAACAAACCAGTATTACATGAAATGTTGAAGGGTATCTTTAAGGAGAAGATAAAAAATATAAACAATAAAATGGCAATAAATACATAGCTATCAACAATTGAATCTAAAAATAAAAATAAATGAACAAGGAATCTAATGAACAAAATAAAGTGGTGAATAAAATAGAACCAGATACTGGACCTAATAAATGAATTTGGCAATGTAGCAGGATACAAAATTAACACTCAGAAATCTATGGCTTTTTTATACACTAATAATGAACTCACAGAAAGAGAAGCGAAAAAAAAAAAATCCCATTTACCATTGCACCAAAAAAATTAAGATACCCAGGAATAAACTTAACTAAGGACGTAAAAGACCTGTACTCGGAAAACTAAGGGACATTGAAAAAAAGAGATGGAGGAAGACATAAACAAATGGAAGAGCATGTCCATATTACCTAAAGCAATCTACAGATTCAATGCAATCCCCATTAAAATACCAACTGCATATTTCAAAGATTTAGAACAAACTCTCTAAAAATTCATCTGGAATAAAAAAAGACCCTGAATAGCCATAGCAATCCTGAGAAAGAAGAACAAAGTTGGAGGGATCACAATACAAGCTATATTACCAAGTCACTGTTCTCAAAACTGCCTGGTACTGGCACAAGAACAAACATATAGACCAATGGAACAGAACAGAGAACCCAGAAATCGACCCAAGCGATTATATTCAATTAATATTTGACAAAGGAGGCAAGAACCTACAATGGAGTTCAGACAGTATCTTCAATAAATGGTGCTGGGAAATTTGGTCAGATACATACAAAAAAATGAAACTAGATCACCAACTTACACCATACAAAAAAAAAAAAAACAAAAAAACTCAAAATGGCTAAAGGACTTAAATGTAAGAAGGGAAACCATAAAAATCCTACAAGACTCCATAGGCAGCAAAATAGCAGACATATGTCTTAGCAATATCTTTACAGACATAGCTCCTAGGGCAGTGACGGCGAACCTATGACACGCGTGTCAGCACTGACACGCGTAGCCATTTCTGATGACACGCAGCCTCATGCCGAGGATGAAACATTTGCGACTAGAGTCTTGGAGTTAGTTTTTTCCTCAAAGTGACACACTACCCGAGTTATGCTCAGTTTTTTGGCAAAGTTTGACACACCAAGCTCAAAAGGTTGCCCATCACTGTCCTAGGGCAATGGAGACTAAGGAGAAAATAAACAAATGGGACTACATCAAAATAAAAAGCTTCTGCACAGCAAAAGAAACCATCAACAAAACAAGAAAGCCCATTGCATGGGAGAACTTATTTGCCAATGATATTTCCGATAAGGGTTTAATCTCCAAAATTTACAGAGAACTCATACAACTTAACAAAAAAAAGATAAACGATCCAATCAAAAAATGGGCAAAGGATCTAAATATACATTTTTTGAAAGAGGACATACAAAAAGCCCAGAGACATATGAAAACATGCTCAAAGTCTCTAATCATCCAAGAGATGCAAATCAAAACAACGAGATACCATCTCACACCTGTCAAAATGGCTATCATAAAAAAATCAACAAATGAAAAGTGCTCAGGAGGATGTGGAGAAAAAGGAACCCTCATGCACTGCTGGTGGGAATGCAGACTTGTGCAGCCACTGTGGAAGACAGTATGGAGTTTCCTGAAAAAGTTAAAAATGGAACTCCCATTTGACCCAGTAATCTCACTTCTTGGACTATATCCCAAGAAACCAGAAACACCCATCAGAAAGGATATATGCACCCCTATGTTTATAGCAGCACAATTTACAATGGCTAAGATTTGGAAACAGCTTAAGTGACCATTAGCAGATGAGTAGATTAAAAACTGTGGTACATCTACACAATGGAATACTATGCCACTATAAAAAAAGAAGGAACTTTTACCATTTGCAACAGCATGGATGAAACTGGAGAGCATTATGCTAAGCGAAATAAGCCAGTCGGAGAAAGATAAACATCACATGATCTCACTCATATGTGGGATATAATGATCAACATAATTTGATGAACAAGAATAGATCCAGAGACAAATGGTAGGGGAGGGGGGACATTTAGAGAGCAACCAAAGGACTTGTATGCATGCATATTAGCATAACCAATGGACACAGGCACTGAGGCAGTGGAGGCTTGCCTGGGGTGGGAATGGCTGGGGTGGTGAGGGGTCAATTGGGGGGGAAAAACCCCACACAGAACCAGAGGCATGAAAACATGGAACAGACTGACTAATCTCAAAGGGAAGGGGGGCGGGGAGGATTGTGAAGAGGAGGAGGAAAGATGTTAGCCAAGGAACATATGCATATATGCATTACCTATGGACACAAACAATAGGATGGTGACCTGGGTGGGGCAGGAACCCGGTGGAGGGGGATAATGGTGGTGGTGGTGGGGCGGGGGAGTGGGGAACCATCTGTAATACTCTCAACAACAAAGATTTAAAAAAAAGAAAAGAAAAAAAGAGAACAAAAAAGAAAAACTCAATCTAATAGGACACATATAGATTAAATTAGATAAAATATGTAAAGTACATCACTCAGTGCTTGCCTTGCTCATTTTAAGGCTGTAAAATTAACACTCCCTTTCTATCACATAGCCTAATCTCTTGCAACTCTTCACCCATTTCTATGGTCTCGGATTCAGCCACAAACTTAATTTATGTCCTATAGTGTGCAGTGCTTTTTGGTCTTCAGGCATTTTTGCACAAGTTGTTAACTTTGGCCTTTCTCCTCCCCATTAACGTTATTTTACTCAACCTCAGTCTCACCACAGTTTCTTCCTATTCGATGCACTTTCTTACAAATATCCCCACATTCAAAGAGAGCCCCGGCTCGATGAGAATCCCTCCTTGTTATTCCCAGAGTATTCTGTGGTTAGGCATATAGATCCCAGATTAAGACAAACTCTGAATCATGAATTTGGAATTTACAAACTGCATGATGTCCCAACACTAATCTAAGCCCTTTATTTTCATTTTCCTGATCTACAAAATAAAGATCACATTTGCCTGATAAAATCAGGAACTAATATTAAATGAGCTAATGTACGTAAAGTACACACAGCTCGGCACATATAAAGTCATTAGATAGTAACTATTGGTATATTTCCCTCATTGTTCTTTGTAATAAAGCCTCCATTAAAAATTACAAATCCCCTGCCCTGGCCAGTGTGGCTCAGCTGTTTGGAGTGTCATCGTATGCACCAAAGATCGTGGTTCAATACCAAGGGGCAACTGATAGATGTTTCACTCTCTCTCTTAAATCAGTAAAACATATTTTCGAGTGAGGATTTTAAAAAAAATTTTTGCATCCCCTAATATTGACTGGAGGGCAGGGGGCAGAGATTCTTGGTAACAACTGTATGCTCAGGAACAGTGCTTAGTACAAGGTAGGTGCTCTGTAAATATTTATTAAACTACTTATATCAATATGGTGAGCTATAACTTGAACAGAAATAAGAGAGCCTTTAAGAAATCAATTTGATTAGTGATCTCAATAAACTATCACTGTTCTTTCTCTATTGGAAAGAAAATAATGGTGATTTACCAAATGATTTCCCCCATGTAGAATTTAATCTATTAAGACTTATCTATATTAAGGAAGAAAAATATCAGTTATCCATTAACATGATAAAAATAAAACTTCACTTTAACAAACTGTCTACAGATTTCCAACCAACTATAAACTTAAAAAACCTGATTCTGGTACTTATGTAACCTTAAATTATTTGAGCTTCAAGTACCTCATTGATAAAATGAAAACAAAAATACTGACAAGCAAACAAAATAACCAATGATAGCAACTAGCACAAGTTCCTGATATGGAGCACAGGTACAAATAATACCAGACAATATTAATTATAAAGCTCAATTCATAAATTCCTGAAATGAATTTCAGATTTCCTTCAAAATATGTTTTGCTGTTGTTAATCCTCATCAGAGGATATTTTTCCATTGATTTTAGAAAGAGTGGAAGAGAGAGAAAAAGACAGAAACACATGGATTGGTTGCCTCCTGCATGAGCCTTGACTAGGCTGGGGCCGGGGAGGTGCCTGTAACCAAGGTATGTGCCCTTGCCCAGAATTGAATCCAGGTCCCTTGGGTCCGAAGGCCAGCTCTCTTATCTATTGAGCTAAAACTGGCTAGGGCTTAAAATATTTAGAAATATGTTATTTCACAGGAGCAAGCTAAACCAGAACAAAATGAAACATCCTAAAAAATTTTAACAATAATCTTGTTTATCAGAAAAAATTATCACATAATTCTTTGATGAATTATGTATTAACTAATGGGAGATTAAATAAATTGACATTGCTGGACTGACAGGCTCAATGTACATCATTTATTCCAACATTCTGTACCTCGACATCCTGAACACTGGATAAAAAAGTTGATTAAATCCAGAAGTGCGATGTCCCTGTCTTGTTTATATGATTCAATCCAGTCATCCACCACGGACTGTGGAAAAGAAAATATAAAAATGAAAACTTCAGAAAAAAATATTAGAGCAAATACATTTTTTTAAAAAACTTTGTGGTTCTCTCTGTGTGTTTATTCAAACAAAGAAATAACTACTTACCTGAAATTATTTCTCTGTAGCCAAATAAAAGTAGAGATTCCCTCATTTTTTAAAAAAAATATTTTTATTGATTCAGAGAGGAAGGAAGAGGAAGAGAAAGAGATAGAAACATCAATGATGAGAATCATTGATTGGCTGCCTCCTGCATGCCCCTTATGGGGGATTGAGCCCACAACAAGGCATATGCCCTTGACCGGAATCAAACCCAGGACCCTTCAGTCCACAGGCCGACACTCTATCCACTGAGCCAAACCAGCTGGGGTGAGATTCCCTCATTTTTAATAAAACAATTGAAAGTCACTGGTTTTCAAAAATTTGTTCAAAATCCCATGAATTCAACAGTTAGCAACTATAGATACTAATATTCAAAACACATTACAAAAATAACACAAAAACTAATTTTACTTATACATAAATATAAACTTTTTTAGTATCAGAAAATCCAATCCACTACTACTAGCACATAAAAAGAGTATACACCATATATAACAAAATGCATTTTTCTCCAGGAATGTAAGGATGGCTTAATTTTAGACAAATCAAACAATTCAATTTATAAAAAATTAGTAAAATATTGGTAAAGACAATTTTCCTCTCCTAAAGCTGATTAAAAAAACACACACACAAAACTATTTAGTCTGTACTAAACAGACTCAAAAGATGAATAATTAAGAAAACTAGGATAGTTGACAAAAGATAAGTGTACAAAATAACTTTTTTAATACTTGCAATATGTGAAAAACATGATAGCCTGTTCCTAACTAAAAATATCTAAGAATACATTTTTAAAAGGTATATGTAATAATAAAGAAAATTATAAAAACTTACCTAAACATGTATCATACACTAAATCTGAATCTATAAAAGGCTTAGTACTGTATCAATAAAGTTTCTCCAAGTTGTTAGGCAAATTTAATGTGATTGCACTTAGCATATTAGTGGGTAAAAATTGGTTGGGGATTTTCTTGGGTGATAGAAAATGTATAAAAATAAGTTTTAAATCAAACAAAATTTTTCTGTTTTTGTACTGAGATATAAATTATATACAGAAAAGGTGCATAAACCTTGTTATACCTAGATGAAATTGGATAAATACTACATGTACCTATGTAACTATAACAAAGATGAAAATATAAAACATTTCTAGAACCAAAACAGTTCTCACAAGATCCTTCTAGTTAGTAACTATCCCCAGCTCATATGGTTTAATTATTTTTCTTTAACATTTGACATGTTTTTTAAATTCATATAAACAGTATCATCTTTTGTTTGATTTCTTTCAATCAAAGAGAGATTCAGCCATATTACTATGTTTATCAGTAATTCCTTTTTTCCATTGCTGGGTAGTATTCACTGTATTAATATACCACAATTTATAACAGTTTTATTGTTCATGGACATGAGTGTTGTTTACATTTTAGGCTATCACAAAATTGTTATGAATATAACTGTACACATCTTTTGATAGACATACACATTTTTCTGTTGTATATATACCAAATAGCAGACTTGTTAATAGAGAAAATATGTACATTGAGGGTTGGGAGATAATGCCAAATAATTTTCCAAAACAGGTATATTAAATTGTATTTCCACCTACAATGTATAATATCTTAGTAATGTATGAGATTGGGTGTTCCATATCCTCACCAATACTAGGTATTGTCAGTCCTTTTAATATAACCCATTCAGGTTGAAAATACACCTTGTTTAATTTATTACCTAGTCTACTGAGGAGCAACACATTCCCTTCTTCTATGTCAAAGAGAACTTTTTGTTAACTGCTGCTATACATAACACTGTTTCTCTGTCTCATCACATTCGTGTTTGGAAGGTACTATTTTAAAAGTAAACAGAAAATTAGAAAGAATATTATGGTTGTGGGAGAGGGTAAAAAGAAAAAGAATGGCATGGTGTCTGTTCAATATTCAGCTCTACTGAATAATGTGTCAAACCACATGGGCTATGGTAGTAAGTACTAAGAATGGAAAGAGCAAGTCAAGAGTAACTGAGACTCGGGATCCAAGGAGAAATGCTTTGTGACACAAGTAACAAAGAGTGGCACAAAAATAAGGAGAAAGTCATTTCCCCACTTCTACATGAGGCCTAGCAATTATGAAGGCACAATGAAGATGGTGACAAAATTTTCTTTAGTTCCCAAAGTGATAATATCAATTTCTAATCTCACTGGTTATGTATGAAGAGCCCAAAACATGCTGAATAAGAGTAGTGAGCAAGAGCTTGCATTAGAAATACTAAAACTGCATACAAATATTTTGAAAACAAAACAGACTGGAAATAATATAGAACTAGAAAAACAATATAAAAGAATAGAAATCAATCCATGTAAGCATAGAACTTAAGCTATGACACAGGAAAATTTTCAATTTTAGAGAAATAAGGGTGAATTAATAAATGATAACTGATGTAATTGATTATTCATTTGGAAGTAAACACCCTACACTTTTAAAAAGCTATCAGAGAGGTGTGGAAGCAAAGGACTCTAAAGAACTTAAACTCCAGCAAGACAAACACTTCTTGGACTGGCAGAAACTGGTGATTGTGAGAGGCACTGCCAACTATGGGCATAGGTGGATGGATGATTATATATAAGGGCCTTAACCAGGAGGCAGGATAAAACAGAAAACTACATAAGTCGTATCAAAATCAACTTGCTGGGAATCTTAAAAAAAATAAGAGAGAATTTTAAAACAGCCAATTTTAAAACAACCTACAGGGAACCAAAGATTAAAAAAATGGCACACTTCTCATAAAAAACAATGAAAGCCAGGAGATAATTGAATAACATATTTAAAATACTGAAAGAGAAAAGAACTACCCATCAGTAGGAGGAAAAACCCAGCTTCCCTGTTGCCCCACAAAGATCAAAGATTGGATAGCTATTTACAAAGAAAACAGTTCTGGGAGACTTCTAGAGTCCACTAAGGAAATTTTAACAACAACAAAACAGAATAATCACACAAGAAAAAGAGGAAGACATAGTTTTTTAACCGGCATCATCCCCCAAACTGATATTGTTCAGTGCTAAGAAACTTCCCAGAGTTTCTTAGAAGAGTTCCTCTAAACAGAAAAGAGTGGGGTGAGTGACCAGCTTCTTCAGCCTCACAGGACACTGCACACAGGTCCCACTTTGGTTCCACCCCACCCAGACCAGCAAAGTTGAAATGTGGTAAGCCGGCTAGGAACAGGAATAAAAGCAGAGGTTATTATTAGCAGACAAACAGCAGGTGTGATCACGGTTCAGAGACCAGCTCTGCAGACTAACTCAGCAGATTTTGCCACTGATGAAGCCAAAGGCCAGCAGGACCACTGAAGCCTTGTCTCCTTTCCTCCCAGAGGTATTTGCACTCACAAATGCCAGCTACTGGAGTCCTTCCTGCTCCTTTCTCTTGCCACTGTAGGACAGCACCCTCAGCCATCCATGAACTCTACTGCTGCAAAAGTGTCATAATCCAGTTTCCTCAGCCTGTCACCCAACACCCCACCACCATGGGAGCCATGGCTCAAAGCCAACTTGGGATTCTGCAGCTTCACAATTACAAGATACCAGCCTAGTGCCCATCCCCACCACCACCACTGTGCCAATGCTCAGGAGTAACCCCTCCGGCTTTGCACCACTAACCTGATACCAATCATTGGCCTTCACTGCAGTGCAAATGCAGGGGGGTGAGGAGGTATGCAGACACCAATGAGTGCACTGACAGCCAAGGTACCCTGTCACTGTTTGTAGGCCCAAATCAGGCTCTGTCTTCTGTAACTAGCCAGCATCACCATGCCTACCTATAACTACCCCCTCCAAGCTGTGTACCTACACACCATAACCTGTCATGAGTCTCCACTGTAGTGTGCATGTCTGGGGAGAGAGACCTGGCAACCACAGGAGAGGATGCTAACCAGGGCCTCTATAGCTGCCATTGAAACCAGTTAGTCCCAGTCCTTGCTACTTGCACTGGCCCTCATCACTACAAGTGTGTATGCAACTGGCCTCTGCCACTATGTAAGTGTCTGCAGCTGACCACCACAGCTGAGTGTTTGCACACCACTGGCTCCAACCACCATCACTGACTGACTTCATCCCTAGCTACTGGATCTGAAGGTGCTGCCTAACACATCGACAACCCTTGCAGCAATTGCAGATTGTTGCTTACACTGCTCGCCAACAACCACACAGTCAATGCTGTGGACCCAAGTGGCATGAGCCAAAGAGACATCACGAACCCCTATTCTCTGCCAGACCCAGTGCTGCCACATGCCCCTGCATTTAGTACTCTGCACCACTAGACTCAAGTCACAGCATAGTCCAGTATGCCCTTACCACAGGTGAAAGAATTCCCTTAGTGGAAATCAGTCTATAAAGTCTGGAAGAGGTACTACTTCTTCAAATGTGCAGACACAAAAGCAGGACACAGTGATTAGAAGAATCAGAGAGATATTTCTCCACCAAAGGAATATAGTACATCTCCAGTAACTAGGCCAAAGAAACAGATCCAGAAATTGCCTGAATAAGAACTCAAAACTGTTCTACAGATGGTCAGAGAGCTACAAAAGAACACAGATAAACAATTAAAATGATATAAAAAATACAAGAACAAATGAGAAGTTCAATAAGCAATAGGAAACACAAGAAAGAACTAAACAAATTTTGGAGCTGAAGAATATATGACTGTAATGAAGAATTCAATCGAGTTTCAACAGCTGACTTGAACAAACTGAAAGTAGAATCACTGCACTAGAATACAGATCAGCTGAAATTATCCAATCAGAGGAGCAAAAAAGAAAAAAAAATCAAGAAAGCCTACAGAAATTATGATATATCATCATAAAAAAGTAATAACATATACTTCACTGGAGTCCCAGGAGGACAGAGAAAAAGGTATAGAAAGCTTATTTAAAGAAATAATAGCAAAGAACTTCCCAAACCTGGAGAAAGATTTGGACATCCAACATTATGCAGCAAATAGGTCACCTCAAATCTTCAATCAAAAACATACTTCCTGCCCTAGCCGTTTGGCTCAGTGGATAGAGCATCGGCCTGGGGACTGAAGGGTCCCGGGTTCGATTCCGGTCAAGGGCACATGCCCAGGTTGTGGGCCTGATCCCCAATTGGGGGCATGCAAGAGGCAGCCAATCAATGATTCTCTCTAATCATTGATGTATCTATCTCTCTCCCTTCCTCTCTAAAATCAATTGAAAAAACACACACACATGCCCTGGCCAGTGTTGCTCAGTGGTTAGAGTGCCGCCCAATGTACCGAAAGGTCGTGGGTTCAATTCCAGTCAAGGGCACAAACCTGCGTTTGGGGCTAGTCCAGGAGGTAACTAATAGATGTGTCTCTCTCACATTGGTGTTTCTATTTCTTCCCCCCTCCCTGCCCCCTCCTACTCTCTATAAAAATCAATGGAAAAAATATCCTTCTATGAGGATTAACAAAACAAACAAACATTATTCTTCAAGATACATAAGAACAAAACTCTCTGAACCAAAACTAAAGAGAGAATTTTAAAGCAAGAGAAAAAATAATTGTCTCCAAAGGAAACCCCAATAAGGCTATCAGTGTATTTCTCACCAGAGACCTTACAAGCCAGGAGAATGGGATGATATATAAGCATATAGTCAGATTCTGAACCCCTAATATAGTAAGTGATATGGTGCTCTGTTAACTACCTAATTCTGGTATAATTGTTGAAGAAAAAAAATATTAAAAATACCTTCAATAGTTTGTTAATGGATACACAATATAAAAAATTACTGAAGGGAAAACTGAGGGGAGAGAACCAAGATGGCAGCATAGTTGCTGCCTCTCACAACCACATCAAAATTACAACTAAAAGGCAGAACAACTACCACCCAGAACCGTGGGAAAGCTGGCTGTGGAAGTTCCACAACTAGACAGGTGAAGAAAGTGCATTGAGACTGGTAAGAGGTGCGGAGGCGCGGAAAGTGCTGGCACCTGGATGTGCTGCTCTTTTAATCAGGAGGGAGATACAAGCTCCCACTTGCTCTGAACTACAGTTCCAGGCGAGACTCTGGGGGACCCAGACACATACGGGGAGAAACTGGACTGTCTGACATCAGGACAGGAAGGCGAGGGCGGCTTTCTCTCAGAGGTGCTTCGAAGCTATCATTGTTCCTGCGCAGGGGCATGGGACATGGAGACCCGGGACACCAAGACCCGGGGGCCTCTCCAATGCAGGGCTGACTGGCAGCAATTGCTGTTTGCTCTGCCCTGGTGATTCCCAGAGACCCCGCCCCACCCAATTTACAACCCCACCCAAGCTGTGTGCATCGGCTTTTGCATATGAATGGCCTGTCCTTTCTCCGCCTAAAACCTGTCAAACTGCACCTGGGTCAGAGATCCCCAGAGCTTCCAAAAGAAGGTCCAAGGCCTGGCAGCAGCAGCCTGCCTTGCTTCACAGCTGGGCCTCGTCTGGGCACTTCCAAATCCCACACAAAGAGAAGGAATCTGCAGATGTCTCTGAAGCTGCTGCTGGGCAGCCCCAGACAGTGGCTGACCTTGCACCTCCTTGGAGATCCAAGAGCCAGTGTACCCAGTGGTCAGAATGAGACCATACCAGATTACAACTCTTCACATCCATAAGAGACACACTCATGGGGCAGACTCAGTGAGCACCAAAGCCCCACTGAAGCAAGTCCTGCCTCATAAGGGTGTCTCCTGCGTCAACAGATCTTCCAGTGTAGACACAGCTGGTCATCACAGCTAATTGGCCTGGAGGTCAATTCCTCCCAGTGATACCAACAGCAATCAAGGGTTAACTACAACAAGACTGTGCAAACAGTCCACAAAGGGTTGCACCAGGAGCGTCCACCTCAGGTGACTGGGGAGGCTGAGCCACTGGGCTCTATAGGACATCTACCAAACAAGGACATCTACCACTCTATCAACTCAAGGAGACTTAGCAGCTACCCAGTACATAGAAACAAACACAGGGAAGCAGCCAAAATGCGGAAACAAAGAAACAAGTCACAAATGAAAGAAATGGATGAAAGCAAAATACTGGATACAGAGTTCAAAACCATGGTTATAAGGTTAATCAAGAATCTTCTAGAAACCTCTGAGAAATTTAGTGAGACCCTCAAGGATATGAAAAAGTACTAATCAGAAATTAAGCATACACTGACTGAAATAAAGAATAATATACAGAGATTCAACAGCAGACTAGAGGCTCCCAAGAATCAAGTCAAAGATTTGAAATACGAAGAAGCAAAAAACACCCAACTGGAAAAGCAAAAAGAAAAAAGAATCCAAGAATATGAAGATAGTATAAGAAGCCTCTGGGACAACTTCAAGCATACCAATATCCGAATTATGGGGGTGCCAGAAGAAGAGAGAAAGCAAGATATTGAAAACCTATTTGAAGAAATAATGACAGAAAACTTCCCCTACCTGGTGAAAGAAATAGACTTCCAAGTCCAGGAAGCACAGAGAACCCCAAAGAAGAAGAATCCAAAGAGGAACACACCAAGACACATCATAATTAAAATGCCAAGGGCAAAAGACAAAGAAAGAATCTTAAAAGCAGCAAGAGAAAAACAGTTATCTACAAGGGAGGGAGTAACCATATGACTGTCAGTGGAGGGGGGGGGAAAGAGGAACATCTGTAATAATCTGAACAATAAAGATTAAAAAGAAACAAACAAAAATGACCGAAAAACATAAAAGGGAAGGGGAATAAAAGGGTTCTTTTTATATTTAATCAAAGTTGAATTGTTATTAGCATAAAACAGACTATTATATGTGTACTAGTAGCCCGTTTGCACGAAGATTCGTGCAATAGACCTTCATTCACCTGGCTGCCTGCACCAGTTTTCTGCCCGCACCGGGGACCCAGGCCTTGGCTGTGGCCACTGCCTTCTGCCTTCTTTCAGGGTCGGGGCTTGGCCTTGGGCAGTGGCCTTGGGCTCGGCCGCACCCAACATCCCTGCTAAGGATCGCAGGAGCCGACCCCCAGTGGTTTCCTGCGATCTGTGCAGGCTCCCCGCTGGTGCCCGAGGCTTTCCTGACCTTGGGCTCCGCGGCACCCAGCGTCCCTGCTACTGATCGCAGGAGCCGACTCCCAGTGGTTTCCTGCGATCCTGTGCAGGCTCCGCCACACCCCAACGTCCCTGCAACGGTTTCCTGGTGGGCGTGGCTTGGTTGATGGGCGTGGCTTGGGCGTAGCGAAGGTGCAGTCAATTTGCATATTTGCCTATTATAAGGTAAGATATGCACCAAACATCAGAGCACCTAAATATATTAAGCAAATACTAATAGATGGGATAAACAGACCTCAATACAACATTAGGGAACTTCAATACCCCACTTTCAAAAACAGATCATCCTCCTATATAATAAAGAGGTAATGTGCAAAATGATCCTCACGCCCTCACAAGATGGCTGCCTACGGCCAGGCTGTCAGGGGGATTAGTGAGGGACAACCAAACGACTGAACAGCAGGCTGCGTGGGGTGACCAGGCCGGCAGGCAGGTGAGCAGTGGTCCAGGATTGTGAGAGGGATGTCCAACTGCCAGTTTAGGCCAAATCCCCGGGATCGGGCCTAAACCGGCAGTTGGACATCCCCCAAAGGGTCCCAGATTGGAGAGGGTGCAGGCTGGGCTGAGGGCACCCACCCCCCGTGCATGAATTTCATGCACCAGGCCTCTAGTATAGAAATAAAATGAAGAAAATGTTGGGTTTGAACCATACATACTTCAGAGCAAATGGAACAGAACAAATGCTGAGCATTCCATCCAACAGATGCAGAAGACACATGAAAAATTCTTCAGGATTAATCACATATTTCACAAAACAAGTTTTAGCAAATTTAAAGCTGAAATCATATTAAGTATCTTTTCTGACCAGAATGGTAGAAACTAGAAATCAGTAACACAGAAAATTGAAAAATCGCAAAATGTGGAGATTAAACAAAATGCTACTGAACAACCAATGAGTCAAAGAAGAAATAAAACGGGTAATCAAGAAATGCTTTGAAACTAACAAAATGGAAGCACAACATATTAAAACCAATTGAATACTGCAAAAGCATTTCTAAGAAGGCTACAGCAATAAGTCCCTATATTAAGGAACAAAAAAGACCTCAAATAATCCACCTCACTATACACCTCAGAGCACTAGAAAAAGAACTAAGCCCAAACATAGCAGAAGGAAACAATAAAGATCAGAGGAGAAATAAATAGAAAAGATCAATGAAATTAAGAGCTGGATTTTTGAAAAGAAACAAAATTGCCCAACATTTAGCTAAACTTACTCAGAAAAAAAGAGGACTCAAATAAAATCAGAACTGAAAGGATATTATAAATTGATACCACAGAATACAAAGTATCATGAGAAGCTAGTATGAACAATTATATGCCAACAAACTAAACAACCTAGAAGAAATGGATGAATTCGTAGCAACAAACTATGACTGAATCATGAAGAAATATAAAATCTTAACAGACTGATTACTGCTATGAAGATTAAATCAGTAATCAAAAACCTCCCGAAAATAGAAAATGCCAGAACCAGATGGTTTCACTGGTGAATACTATCAAATATTGAAAGAAGAATTCATGCCAATCCTTCTCAAACCAATCTCTTCCAAAAAATGAAAGAGGAGGAAACCCTCTCAAATTCATTTTATAAGGCCAGTATTATACACATAACCAAGTCAGATGATACTGAATGGAAAGTATAGATGTAAAAATTCTCAGCAAAGTATTAGCAAGCCAAATTCAACAGCACATTAAAAGAAGCATTCACCATGATCAAACAGGATTTGTTCCTGGGATGCAAAACTGATTCAACATATGTAAATCAATAAACGTGATATACCACATTAACACAAGGAAACATAAAAATCATATGATTTTCTCAGTAGGTGCAAAAAAGCTTTTTTTTTGTTTTGACAATTGCAACATGATATAAAACAGAGTACCTAAGAAATATACCCAACCTCAATAAAAACCATATATAACAAACCCACAGCCAACATTATACTCAGTGATATACTAGTAAGGTTGAAAGCTTTTTCTTTAAGATCAAGGACAAGAGAAGAGTTAACACTTTCACCACTTCTGTTCAACAGATTACTGGAAATCCTAGCCACAGCAATCAGGTAAGGGAAAAAAAAAAAGGCATCCTAACAGGAAAGGAAGAAGTACAATAATCTCTGTGTACAGATGATATAATCTTATATATAGGAAATCTAAAAAACTAATCAACAGATTTAATAAAGTTGCAGGATACAAAATCAAACATACAGATAACAGTTGTTTTCTATATTAAATTCAATTGTGTTTCTATACTGAATAAAATTTAATAAATTAACATTTAATATAAAAAAATAATCTGAAAAAAAAAATGGGCAGAGATGCCCGGCTTATGTAACTCAATGGTTGAAGCCTTGACCCATGAATCAGGAAGTCTCGGTTTGGTTCCCCCCTCAGGGCACATGCCTGAGTTTTGGGCTCGATCCCCCGTAGGGGGTGTGCAGGAGGCAGCCAATTGATGATGCTCTCTCATCATAGATTTTCTATCTTTCTCCCTCTCCCTTCCTCTCTCTAAAATCAATAAAAACATATTTTTTACAAAAGGGCAGAGAAACAGAATAGACAGGTTCTGCAGAAGACATACAAATGACCAAGAAGTACATGAAAAGATGAGCCAACATCACTAATCACCAAGTAGATACAAATCAAACCCATAATGAGATATCACTCACACCTGTTAGAATGACTATCATCCAAAAGAAGAGAAATAATAATTATTGGTGAGGGTGTGAAGAAAAGGGAATTCTGGTAAACTGTTGGTGGGAATGCCAACTGTTAAAGCCACCATGGAAAACAGTATGGAGGCTCCTCGAAATATTTTGTAAGTATAACATAATTTAGAAGGGAAATTTATTTGTGTATTTCAACATCACTTGAGTTGTAGTCAGAGAACAAGGTCAAGTATTCCTTGATAAAATATTTCAAGATTTTCTTTTTATCCTCAATATTCTGCAGTTATACTGCACTATTAATAGCTATGTCATTATTTTCACTTATCTTGTTCATAGAAGCACAATTTACAATAGCTAAGATCTGGAAACAGCCCAAGTGCCCATCAGTAGATGAATGGATAAAAAAAGCTGTGGTACATTTATACCATGAAATAATATGCAGCAGTTAAAAAAAATAATCTCTTACCCTTTGAGACAGCATGGAGGGAGCTGGACAGTATCACGCTAAGTGAAATAAGTCAGTCAGAGAAAGACAAGTATCACATGATTGCACTCATATGTATAATCTAAGTAACAAAATAAACTGATGAACAGAGTGGATCCAGAGACACAGAAGCATGGAGCAGAGTGCGGAATCTCAGAGGGAAGGCGGGGGAAAGTGGATGGGTGGGAGATAATCAACCAAAGACCTGTGTGCATATATGCAGAACCATTGGACACAGACAACAGGGTGCTGAAGGCCTGGGGCGAGGAGCGGGGACAGGCTGGAGGGGGTCAATGGGGGAAAGAGGGGCATATGTAATACTTTCAACAATAAAGAATTTTATAGAAAAGTAGAATTATAAATTTCAAAAAAGAGTATATAAAATGTCAATCTATATACTAACAAGTTCCACATAAATTATTGACTATTACTTTATATTGACTATTATAAATAAAATAAAAACACTTAAAATTTACCTGCATTGCACTTTTCCCCAGTTTCACCACTTCAAATAATGTGACAGGCTCCCCTTCACCATTCTGTTGAGGGTGCCCATTAGCTCTTCCACGGCCTGTTCCTCTAATACCAGCTTCAATTCTACTCTTCTCTCCTGGAGATTTTCGAGGTTTCTTATTTGTAGACTGAATAAAAAGATGAAGAAGAAAAAAAAAAATAAATGCAGGCATACTTTGCTTTAGGCAGAATGATCTCAAATTATGTGTAATCCTGTGAAAGGTAGTTAGCACTATACTTTACTAAAGGCAAGAAACATAATCTAACCAAAGGAAGATTTACAATTTGTTTTCAGTGATAAAAAAGCGCAAACAGCAAAGCATAAGTTAATTTATATAAGGCATGAAAATAAAGTTAAAGAAAAAGGATTTAGTATTTTGTACAACAATAATGGCAAGGTTGAACCTTTTAACCATGTCCCCCTCTTGACATATCCTTCTTTGTACCCTCCTCAATACTCTCCTTCTTCAGAAACCCTGCTCAATAAAACTACTTGGAAATACTGTATATTCGACTTTTACTTAAGTGCACAAGTATTTCCTAGCCAGTCATGCAACAACTATATATTTGAACATATTAGGAACCCCTCTAGGTACTGGAAATATGGAAATAAGCAAAGTAAATATTCCTGCCTTGCTGGAGTTTACATTCTTCAATTAACATCCCATCTCATGCCCCAAGTTTTTGAATTTTTAAAATTGATTTTAGAGAGAGGGAAAGCAGAGAGTGGGGGAGGAGAGGGAGAGAAAGGAAAAGATGGAGAGAAACATTGATCTGTTGCCCCATCCATCCATGCATTCATTATTTGGTTGATTCCTGTGAGCTCTGACAGGGGATCAAACCTGCAGCCTTGGCATATCATTGATTCTTGTATGTGCTCTGCACCTTGGAGGACAATCAAACCAACGGAGCTACCTGGCTAGGGCTCATGCCACCAGTTTAAAAAAAAAAAATCAACACTAACTACCACCTTACCTATGCCTCACCTTTAGAGTGAAGGGTAATTTAATAGAATTGCTTCCAGTTGCTGTTATTATTTGCATAAATTTAATTTATATATAAACTCATCATGGCTGCTGCTTTGCCAAACTCACCCATGAAATTAATGTTGTTAATTGTAATAAATATTTCTTGAAACTCTCAACAGGCCTCATAATATCTTCCTTTCATTTCAGATACCTTCTCCCTTCCTACATTCCTTACCTGTTTAGTGTTACCTTAGGTTTCTCTTGAGCAAGCATGTCAAACTCGCAGCCCACAACGAATATGTTTGCAGCCCAACGAACATAACGGTATGTAAGAAACGTTTTAATAAAAATTGCATAACTAAATTTTTACAATATCCTATTATACATAATTATTAGTAACATCATTCGCTAATGACTGATTACCATAATAGTGTTGCATTCATTTCCCTTACGTGCCTTAGGTGCAGGTGCACCATTGCTCTCCACTAATACTAGCAGCAAATATTTTAGTAGCCGATTGCCACGTCGTTAGTCTTGGACTGACTTGTTTGGTGTACGCAACAGCAAATATTTCGCTTTCAGAGAACAAGAAAAATAGGTTTATCTGTGTTACGCTTATTAATTTGTGCAGTTATTCAGTGTCTAGTCAGTTAATGTTCAAGAAAAAATATTAATTTTTATTAAAATGTTCTTATTTTATGTTAATGATTACTCATTTATTTCAGCCCTTTGTATTCAGCATGTCTGTATCGAAATAAACCTATGTTTCTATGAAAATTGAAGCTTTTAACAAAATCTCAGACATATGCCAAAAGAACTTCTTCACTGACACTACCCCTAGGGCAATGGATGCTAAAGAGAAAATTAACAAATGGGACTACATCAAAATAAAAAGCTTTTTTACAGCAAAAGAAACCATCAACAAAACAACAAGAAAGCCCACTCTATGGGAGAACATATTTGCAAATGCTATCATTGATAAAGGTTTAATATCCAACATCTACAGGCAGCTTATGCAACTTAATAAAAGGAAGATAAATGATCCAATAAAAAAATGGGCAACGGACCTAAACAGAATATTTTCAAAAGAAGACAGAAGGAAGGCCAAGAGACACATGAAAACATGCTCAAAGTCACTTATTATCCGAGAGATGCAAATCAAAACAACAATGCGGTACCATCTCACACCTGTCAGAATGGCTATCATCAACAAATCAACAAACAACAAGTGTTGGCGAGGATGCTGAGAAAAAGGAACCCTCGTGCACTGCTGGTGGGAATGCAGACTGGTGCAGCCACTGTGGAGAACAGTATGGAGTTTCCTCAAAAAACTGAAAATGGAACTCCCATTTGACCCAGTAATCCCACTCCTGGGAATATATCCAAAGAAACTAGAAACACCAATCAGAAAGGATATATGCACCCCTATGTTCATAGCAGCACAATATACAATAGCTAAGATTTGGAAACAGTTTAGGTGCCCGTCAGCAGATGACTGGATCAGAAAACTGTGGTACATCTACACAATGGAATACTATGCTGCCATAAAAAAGAAGGAATTCTCATCATTTGCAGCAACCTGGATGGAATTGGAGAACATTATGCTAAGTGAAATAAGCCAGTCAATGAAAGAAAAATACCACATGATCTCACTCATTTGTGGATAATAAAGAACATTATAAACTGATGAACCAAAAAATAGATACAGAGACAGTAAAGCATCAAACAGACTGTCAAATTGCAGGGGGAAGGTTAGGGAGAGGTGGGGGGGGGTTAAGAAATCAAACGAAGGACTTGTATGCATGCATATAAGCATAACCAATGGACGCAAAACTCTGGGGGGTGAGGGCATGTATGGGTGTGGGGTGGGGGGGGGCAATGGTAAGATATGTACACATATAATACCTCAATTAAAAAAAAAGAAAAAAAAAGAAAAGAAAATTGAAGCTTTTGTTTTTTGTGGCCCACATAAACTTAAACTTTATTTGGCCCATGTCAGCCTTTGAGTTTGACATGCTCACTCTTGAGCATCTGTTCTTCTCAGTATTTATATTCTCTTTTGAGCGATTTATTGTCATAATAGGCCTGTTCAGTTATTAATTTACTAGAGGCCCGGTGCATGGATTTGTGCACATTGAATGGAAATTAATTAGAAGGTGGCTGGTGGGATGGAACTGGGCGAGATGGGCTGGACACCCCCTGGAGCCAACCTTCCACAGTCCCACCCAGGCCAGCCACACCTGGGGCGGTGCCGGGGCTTGAAGGGCATCTGGGGAGTAAGCGGGGTTCCTCCGGCAGGTGAGGTCCCTTGGCCTGGCCTATGGGGTTCAGGTCAAAACCGGCAGTCTACCATCCTCCGAGGGGTCCCAGAGTACTAGAGGGCACTCTGCAAAGTTGCTATCACTTGGCAGCTCCTGCGTTGAGCATCTGCCCCCTGGTGGTCATTGTGTGTCATAGCTACCGGCCAGTAGGCCAGTCGCTTAGGCTTTTATATACACTGAGTGGCCAGATTATTATGATCTCTGAACACATAATAATCTGGCCAGTGTGTGTGTGTTGGGGGGGGGGGGGGCGGGGGGGAGGAGACATGGGTGGTTGGCCGGCCTGCCTGCTGGTCGAACTCCTGGTCAAGGGGACAATTTGCATGTTAGCCTTTTATTATATAGGATTATATCGGATATACACTGAGTGGTCAGATTATTATGTGTTCCGAGATGATAATAATCTGGCCACTCAGTGTATATAGATTGCCCCTCACCTCCAAATCCACCCTTATTTGTCCCACTTTGTGCTGAACCCTGTAAACATTTATCTTTTGTCATCTGCTACAGTGTTAGGCTTTGTAACTAGAGGGCACTGGAGGAATACTACAATGCATAGCATGGAGGGGCTTCTCCCCAGCTTACAGTACCTGTTCCCTTCATTTTCCATTCCTGTGTTCTTAGTACACTTTCACTCCTGTTAATACATAGCCTTACAACCACTTTTGTGTGTGGATTTACACACAATGAGCTTACTGCTTATTTAATTATATTATTTAGAAGTTTTATATTTATCCCCTCAAAATGGTGAAGACAGTACAGAGAATTCCCATATACATCACATCTAGTTACCATTTATCTGATACATTTGCTACAATTGAATGAACCAATACTGGTACATTAACAAAAGTCCATACTTCAGATTTTCTTAGTTTTTGCCTAATGACCTTTTTCTTTTTTGAGGACTCCGCCCAGAATAAATAAACTACTCTTGGCTGTGACGGTTTTTAGACTTTCCTGATTTTTGGTAACCTTGACAGTTTTGAGAAATTACTGGTCAGGTATTTATGCTTCTCAACTGGGTTTGTCTCTTGTTTTTCCCATGACTAGACTGGAACTGTAGGTTTGGGAAGATGTGAGAGATAAAATGTTACTTTTAAGTTCCTCATATCAAGAGTACATATTATCAACACAATTTATCACTGTTAATGTTGACCTTAATCAGTTGGTTGAGGTGATGTTTGTCAAGTTTCTCCACTGTAAAGTTACTTTTACTCCATTTTCCATACTATACCATTTGAAACAAAGTTACCACAAGCACCCACATTTCAGGGATGGGAAATTATACTCCATCCCCTTGAGGGAGAAATATTTACACATATTATTTGGAATCCTTCAGAATGGGAGATTTGTCTATTCTCAGTTATACAGTTAATCATTCATATTAATGTGGGCTAATCAATATTTATTTTATACTTTGGATTATAATTCCAACACTATTTTATTTTCTTGTTCAACTTGTTTCAGCTTTGGCCATTGGGAGAGCTTTAGTTCATTTCTATGTCTATTTGACATATTCCCATCAGTATGTGTGTGTGCACGTGTGTGTGAATTTTAAACAATCTATATTCATAAAATTCACTCTTTTTCTGTAGAGTTCAATGGGTTTTAACAAATGCATAGTGTTGTGTATGCATGATTCTGGTATCATAGAGAAAAGTTTCATCACCTTAAAAAATCCCTAAGCTTCATCTATTCAAACTTCCCATTTTCCCTTGACAAACACTAAAATTTTTTTGTCATCACTATAGTCTTTTAGACTCAGTCATATAATTGAAATTACACAGTATGTGTAGCCTTTTCAAACTGGCATCTTTCACTTTAATAATTTGCACTGAAGAGTCATCCATGTCTTCCAGTGGCTAAAGAGCAAATTTCTTTCTATTTCTAAATAATATTCCATTGTATGGATGTGCCACAATTGTCGTCCCTTTACCTAATAATGGACATCTCAGTCTCCATTTTTGGTAATTAGGCATAAAGCGACTATACACACACACAAGGTTTTGTGTGGATGTTATTAACAAAGCAGTATAAACACTTAGAAGGATGATTACTGAATCATATGGTAAAATTATTTTTAGCTTTGTACGAAACTGCAAAACTACTTTCCAAAATGGCTGTACCATTTTGTCTATCCACCAGCAAAAAATAAGAATTCCTGTTCCTTCACATCCTTGCCATGAAATTGGTATTGTCAGATTTTTAAGTTTCAGCCATTCTAAGAGATGTGTAATGATATCTTAGAGTCTTAATTTCCAATTCTTGAATGACATATTATTCATTCTTATATGTCCTTCCAGAGACATTTAAACATGATAAAAAAAATGCAAAAGTAAAATTTTTAAAAGACATAAATAAATGGAAACCCTATCCCATGTACCTAAATTGGAAGACTCAGTATTGTTAAGATGTCAATACTACCCAAAGTGATCAACAGATTCAATGAAATATCTATCAAAATCCCAATGACCTTTTTGCAGAAATAGAAAAGAAAAAATTTATTTAATAGAAAATCTCAAAGGATGTTGAGTAGCCAAAACAATCTTGAATAAAGAACAACAATGAAAGACACACACACTTCCTGATTGCAAAACTTACTACAAAGCTATAGAAATCAAAACTGTAGTGCTAACATAAAGGCAAGCCTAGACTAATTGAAAAGAATAGAGACCCCAGAAATAAACCCTCACATACATGGTTAAATACTTTTTGACAAGAGTACCAATATTATTCAATGAAGAGTAAAAAAAAACAACAAACAAACAAAAAAGCCCCACAGAATAGGAGAACATATTTGCAAATCATATATCTGATATGAAATCAATACCCAGAATATATAGAAAGCCTCCTAAAACAACAAAACAACATATCTGAAAATGGTTAAAGGACTCATTTGAACAGACATTTCTCCAAAGACAAGCAAATGGCCAATAAGCACATGAAAAGATGCTCAATATCACTAAAAAATGGAGAAATGAAAATCAAAACTACAATGAGATGCCACCTCATACCTATGAGGGGCTATTATCAAAAAAAGAAAAAACAAGTCTTGGCAGATGGCTACTATCAAAAAAAGAATGCAAGTCTTGGGGAGGATTTGGAAAAATTGCAATTCTTGTGCACTGTTGGTGAGAATGTAAAATATGGTACAGCTATTGTGGATAACATTATGGCAGTTCCTCAAAATATTAATAATAGAATTACCATGTGATCCAGCAATTTACACATGTGAGTATATATCTGAAAGAAATGAGAGTCTCAAAAGTTAATCTGTATAACCTTATGCCCTTAGCAACATTGTTCATAATAGCTGAAACTTGGAAGCAATTCATTGGTGGACGGATAACCAAATGTGCTATACATGTACACTGGAATATTAATTCAGTCTAAAAATGGAAGAAAATTATGACATAGGATACAACATGGATAAACCTCGAGGACATTATGCTAAATGACGTAAGTTAGTAACAAGAAGACAAATAGTTTGATTCCACTTATATCAGATACTTAGTCAAAATCATAGAGCCAACAAGTGGAATGGTGATTGCCAGAGACTAATGGGAGGAGAGAATGGGGAGTTAAGATGAAGATGGATGGTGGTGATGACTGCACAACATTAGGAATATATTTCATACAACTGAACTGTACACTTAAAAATGATTACGTGGGTTAAATCTTACATGTATTTCAACAATAAAAAATTGAGGGGAAAAAACAATTTAAAGAAATGAAAGCAAGACCTCAAAAGATATCTTATGCACAGATGTGCATCATCTTATTTTCATTATCAATATATTTTGTAGTTAATTTATATCAAGATCTAGAGAATGTCTTATTCTTTTCTAAAAGCTACAGTGCTCCACAGCAGAGATGTATGTTACTTTAGCCATTAATTTGTTGATGGACATTTATTTTGTTTTGGACCTTCTATTATTACAAATAATAATAATACAACAAATAAGCCTGTGTATGTTTAGGAATGTTTGCGTGTGTAAAAGTAAAATACCCATAATTCTCATACTCAAAAGGCTTTTAGCATTGGTTATAAATGTGGCAAAAAATATAGATAAAAAACAAAAACCCATTTGATCTTATCTAGGTTCTATCTATAATTTCCCCCATTATCAGAAGAGTGATTTTCCTAGTACAAATCTAGACGGTGATATACAGTAACTAGTGGCCTGGTGCACGAATTCATGCACATTGAAAGGAAATTAATTAGAAGAAATATTTTAATATTGCTATTTGTCCTTTATAATAGAAGTGTCAGAGATGAAAAATTAGAAAAATTTGTATGAAAATAACAAATTAATAAATAACATGATATAACAACAAAGACATGATATAAAAACAACATTGATAAAAACAATGACTGATAAATTGATTAAACTTATTCTAATATCTCCTTGTATACCACAATAAGAGTAAAAAACACTTTCAGAGTGCTTGACTAATTTCCCTTGGGATGAAGCATTTACAACTTTAACTTTAATATCACACGCTCTTCGAACTTGAGAGAAAGCAACATATAACTGACCATGTCTGAAAATGGATTCAGGTAGAAATATTCCTACTCTGTCTAGATTGGCGCCAGCGAGAGCTTTATATGTATTGTGCATGTGCGAGTCAATGTTTATTTTTAAATTGCCAGTGTGCGTCACATGTACCAGCCGGACAGTCGGTCGGACAGACATGGTCGGTCACTTAGCCTTTTTTATATATACTAGAGACCTGGTGCACGAAATTCATGCATGTGTGTGGGGGGGGCACTGTGTGTCCCTCAGCCCAGCCTGCACCCTCTCCAATCTGAGACCCCTCGAGGGATGTGCGACTGCCCGTTTAGGCCCGATCCCACCTACCAGGATCGGGCCTAAATGGGCAGTCGCACATCCCTCTCACAATCCAGGACTGCTGGCTCCCATTGCTCGCCTGCCTGCCTTCCTGAATGCCCCTGACCACTTCTGCCTGCCAGCCTGATCACCCCCTAACCACTCCCCTGCCAGCCTGATTGATGTCTAACTGCTCCCCTGCCAGCCTGTTTGCCCCCAACTTCCCTCCTCTGCCAGCCTGGTCACCCCTAACTGCCCTCCCCTGCAGGCTTGATCCCCCACCAATTGCCCTCCCTTGCAGGCCTGGTCCCTCCCAACTGCCCTCCCCTGCTGGCCTGGATCACCCACAACTGCCCTCCCTTGCAGGCCTGGTCCCTCCCAACTGCCCTCCCCTGCTGGCCATCTTGTGTCCACATGGGGCAGCCATCTTGTGTGTTGGAGTGATGGTCAATCTCCATATTACTCTTTTATTAGGATAGAGGCCTGGTGCATGGGTGGGGGCCAGATGGTTTGCCCTGAAGGGTGTCCCGGATCAGGGTGGGGTTCCCTTGGGGCGTGGGGCTGCCTGGGTGAGAGGCCTGTGGTGGTTTGCAGGCCGGCCATGCCCCCCGGCGACCCAAGCGGCGGCCCTGGTATCTGGGATTTATCTATTTTCTACAATTGAAACTTTGTAGCCTGGAGCAGAGCCAAGCCTTCTGCTCGCTCAGTGGCGGCAGGGGATTTATTTATCTTCTATAATTGAAACTTTGTAGCCTTAAGCAGAGGCCTGGGCTGGCCAGGGTGTGCAGAAAGCTTGGCTTCCTGCATCGCCAGGGAAACCCAAGCCTCCCTCCTGCTCTCTCCATGGCCAGAGCCATCTTGGTTGGGTTAATTTGCATACTCGCTCCTGATTGGCTTGTGGGGGTAGCGAAGTGATGGTTAATTTGCATATTACTCTTTTATTAGATAGGATATACTAGTAGTCCTGCGCACGAATCCGTGCGCCGGTAGCTCTCTGTGGAGCCTGGCTGCTCCGCGCCCGCTGCCCAGAGGCCCATCCGTGGCCAGGCTTGGAATGCTTGTCTCGTCACCAGGGCGAGGATGCAAGCATTTTGTGCCCCGGCCTGGCCAGAGGCCCATTCATGGCCGGGTGAAACGCTTGCCTCGTTGCCGTGGCAACGAAGCAAGCATTCCGCCAGGCCATTCACACTGCCCACTCTCAGTGGCCACCTTCCCCCACCCCCAAGACTGGGGGACTCCGGTGGGGCTGAGAGGACTGGGCGCCATCTTGTGGCTATGGGCGCCGCCATCTTTGTGATGGAGGGATGGTTAATTTGCATATTACCCTTTTATTAGGTAGGATTATCCATTTACTCCAGGGACTAAAGTCCTATCCTTGAATCCCAGGCCACAACAGTCTGGTTCTTTACCAAGGGAAGATGATGCAAGCTCAAAAAGGCATGATGCAATGACTCATCCCTTGGACCCTCCTACTCAAGAGTGCTGCCTATGCAAAAGATAAGCTTAGGTGGTGGCATCAGTTGAGACGGCATTTACATTTTACTTGTCCTTTCATGCTAATGAAAACAAGAAAAGATACTGGAAAAATAGACAAAAATCCCCATTCCCCACCGCAGTGACCTTGGTTGCGGGCACATCCCCAGTGGGGTGTGTGTAGGAGGCGGCTGATCGATGTTTCTCTCTCATCAATGTTTCTAACTCTCTATTTCTCTCCCTTCCTCTCTAAAAAATCAATAAAATATATTTTTTTAAAAATCATAGACTAAGGTGTAGAAGTAGGAAAGCACAAGCCATGTGTAGAAGGACAAAGATATGCATCTGACTGAATAAAAGGCTATCATTAGGGAAACACATAAAATATTAGGTGTAAGGTAAGTCAAAAGAACATTCCCTAAAACAAAGACACTTCTTGCTATTTGAACAAGTTTTTGCAAAGGTCAACCTGGCACCCTGGCCGGTGTGGCTCAGTTGGTTGGCGGGTTTGATTCCTGGTCAGGGCACATATCAAGTACTGGTTCGATACTTGGTCAGAGCACATGCCACAGGCAACCGATGTTTTTTTTTAAAAAAAGTCAACCTGGCAGTATTTAAAAGGATGTAAGGGAAAACAAAAAATATTAAAAGTAGAGACATAGTAGAAGGAATTACAGAGAAGACACTGTGAAATAAAATTTCATCAGATCTAGAATCTCATTAGATATAGTAGAGAGGGGAAGAAACTTTGGAGGAGGAAATTCAACAGTGACTCATGTTTTAATTCTGGGTTTCTGGAAAAATTTTGGCATGTTTTAAGAAAATTAAGGAAGTCAGAACTAAAAACAAGTCCGTGGAAGAAATGCTAAATATAATTTAAGAAAATAAAACAAAGCTAACATTAAAAAGAAGAGAGCATAAAAGTCCAACTGATAAATACATTTCCAAAAGTGACCATGAAGTTTAAGCTACAAAAATCATTTTATAAAAATATTTGTTTCTTAGAAAAATAAAAATAAAAATTGGCCTAGAAGATGATAAATAGGCCAATTCAGAAAAGAAACACAAATGATCAATATTTCAGAACATAATGATGAAATTTTATGCCACTTAGAAATTAGTAAAGATTTAACAGTATTAACCAAAGGTATGATAAGCAATGCCACATACTGTGCTGTGTGAAAGGCAAACCATTTAAGACACATTAAAAGCTTTCAAACATATGGCATACCTTTAGACTACCCAATCCATTTTTAGAAATGTAAGATAAAAAATATCAATGGCTCTAAAAAAAAATTTATTTGCAAGCTAGTTTATGCAAGCATGGTTTAGATTAGTAAAGAAATTTTAATATGAATGTTCAATAGGGGATTAATTTGATACAGAATACTATATACTTACTAAAAATTATGTAGAATATTTAAATGATATTATAAAACTCACAGTATTCTAAATATAAGATCCAAATAATTTGTAATATTCACATTTTATAAATTCACCTGCTAATCTATCCTCCTCCTGATACTCATTGTTAATATTTTATTGTGTAGTCTCCATTTTCTTTCTAAATGTATGAATATAAAGGCATAAAAATAAGTATTTAAGAAAATAAAACAAAGCTAACATGAAAAAGAAGAGGGCATACTTCTACTTATTTACTTCTCCTATTGAGTCTAGACAAATAAAATCTATATTAATAAAAGGGTAATATGCAAATCGGTCACGACGCCCTCACAGTAACGACTGAACAGCAGTCTGGGGTGACCAGGCTGGCAGGGGGATTAGGGAGGGACGACCAAACGACTGAAGAGTAGGCTGTGTGGGGTGACCAGGCCAGCACGGGTGGCAGTGAGGGGCGACCAGGCCGGCAGAGGGGGGCAGTGAGGAGCGACCAGGCCAGTGGGGGTGGGGGGGGCAGTTAGGGGCAACCAGGCTGGCGGGGAGGGGGGTGGCAGTTGGGGGGCGACCAGGCCGGCAGGTTGGGCAATTAGGGGCAATCAGGCTGGTGTGTGTGGGGGCAGTTAGGGTTGATCAGGCAGGCAGGCAGGTGAGCAGTTAGGAGCCAGTGGTCCCCAATTGTGAGAGGGATCCCGAATTGGAGAGGGTACAGGCTGGGCTGAGGGAACCCCCCACCCCCGTGCATGAATTTCGTGCACCGGGGCTCTAGTAGTTAAATAATGTTGAAAATAGAAGTGCTAATTCTCACATAAATAGAACAAGAGTAAAATATCCTTAATAAAATATTAAACCAGGGACTAAAGATCAGTTAAGCTATAGAAGTACTGATTTATATGACAACTATAAAGGAAGTCCTGTATTGAATCCTGAACCATTTCTTTTTCCTTAGGGCATTACCTGAATAAATGGCAAAATCTGAATGAAGTGTATAGATATGGTTAGTATTACATAAACATTTTTTCCTGATTTTCAAAATTGTTCTATGGCTGCGTATAAGAATGTCCTTGATTTCAGGGAAATTCATACTAAAGCATTAGGAGTAAAGTGGCATCATGTCTGCAACTTATTCTCAAACAGTTAAAAAATAAATAAGAGGTATATAATATATATTTATATATGATGCTACTATACATAATATATATATGTGTTTGTATACATAGAGAGAAAATATATTTTCAAATGAATTGGATAGGATTTGCTGATAGACTGGATACAGGCTGAGAAAGACAGAGTCAAAGATGACTACAAGATTTATAGCCTGAGCAACCAGAGAGATGAAGCTGCCAAATGGAAGAGAGGTGGGCAGGGGAATAGGAAGCTTGGGAGTTTCGTTTTTAAAACATCTTTGGCCCATTAAATATTTAAATGAAGATGTTCACCAAACATTTGGTTATGAGTCTGGAGTCCAGGCCGGAGACATAAATCTAAGTGACATAAGCTTAGATGTGTTATTTTAAGTTATGAGATTGGATGCGATCATCAAAATAATGTGTGTAGACAGAGAAAATTATGTCCATTATTTGTTAATGCAATCATAGTTAGTATAAACATGATACTATATATAGTGTTTACTTAGAAATCAGTAATTACTTGGGTAGAGAGCTATAACAAATATGAATTAGGACAACTGCAAAATAAGAGTGGTTTAATAAGTAGCAAAAGTCTTTGAAGTAACAGTATACTAAAAAGATATAACAAAAATGAGATGTCCCCTAAGAACTAAGAAATGGAAAACAATATTGCCCATATCAGAAAGTTCTTATACTATTGCTATCATGTGACTGAGTAAATGAATAAAACCAGAAACCCATGAAGTCTTCCTTAAAAGTATAAATAGTATTAAAATCCTATATAATAAAAGGGTAATATGCAAATTGACCCTTAACAGCAGAACAACCAGAACGACCACTGGACCAGTCACTATGAGGCGCACTGACCACTTCTTGGTCCCTTTCCCTGGCCGGCAGGCTCTGATTGCCTGATGGCCACTTGCGGTGGGGGCAGGTCCCTTCCCCCAGCTTTCAGGCACTGATCACCCAATGGCAAATGGGGAACCGGGGGGGGGGGGGGGTAGCGGCGGGGGGGCAGGGCTGGCTGCAGGCAGCTTGGGAAGTTGGCCCTGATCGCAGGCCAGGCCTAGGGACCGTACCCACACACGAATTTCATGTGCCGGGCCTCTAGTAGCTATATAAAAGGTAATTATTAATCAAAACTTGGAATTATTAAAAATGGAGGTAGTTGACAGAAAATGTCCAAGCAGGCCCTGGCCAGGTACCTCAGTTAGTTAAAGCGCCATCCCAATACACCAAGATGATGGATTTTATCCCGTCAGGGCACATATAAGCATCAACCTGTGGACGAAAGGGGCCACATGCTAACCTGACAAGCTCAGGGAAGGCCTGTATGGCAGTCTTGCAAACTCAGAGACCTAAAGTAACCACAAAAGATGGTCTGAAATTAAACTTTAACTAAAAGCAGTTATGGTGAGTAGTTACATCCTAGGCCAGTATCTTCACTGACAAGGTCAACCTTTACCTTATCTGAGCCTATCGGTCTTTTTGCATCTGTGACAACATACCTTTGAAATGTCTGGGTAACTTGTAACTTCCCTTTTCCTGGACCCCTGGGGGCACAACCTAATGTGCCTGGACTCCAGGACAGATACCACAGATTCCTTCATTGTTATGTTAATTGTTCCTGCACCCACCTAAGTATGTATCATTTTACTTTTTATCCAATCCCAGGGATTTCCCTGCTTTGTCTTCTCCCGCCTCTCTAGTCTATCACCAATGGATTTCATGTAACCTACCTTTGTCCCTTTCCTTTGACTGCAATGTATACTAGTAAAGACAGATGTAACCCACTGTTCTCTAGAGCATTATTTCAATTCGTTGAGGTTCTGCTTCCCAGCATATGTTGACAGTTTGGCTCAAATAAACTCACAAAAATTCTTTACAGGTTTCACTGTTTTGTTTTGTTTTTACATTAACAAATCAATGAATGCCTAAGAAAGTGAAACAACAAATCAATATTTTTCTCTCACTTTTTTGCTCGCTCTCAAATTAATTAGTAATTTTTTATTTTTAGTAAGAAAATCTCCATACAATTTTCAAAACAGGTACTGAGGCATAACTCAAATCTGACCATTCTGTCAATTACACCTCTCAATATTAAGTAATAGCTTGGCATTTTGGCATTCTTAAGAAAAAAAGTTTGGAAGTTAGAATCTTTTACTATCTTATCTAATAAAGAAGGAATATACTAATTGACCATCACGCCCTCACAAAGATGGCAGCTCCCACAGCCAGTAAGGAGGGAATATGCTAATTGACTGCCACGCCCTCAAAGATGGCAGCGTCCACAGCCACAAGATGGCGGGGCCCAATCCCCTCAGCCCCGCCAGGGCACCTCCCTCCGGAGTCCCCCAGCCCCCTCAGCCCCCTAGTCGCCCAGAACCGGCCCGAGGTGCAGGCAAGCCTTAGATGGCGGCTTCCCAGTCGATGCCATAAGCGCAGGCAAGCCTCAGATGTTGGCCGCTCAGCCACCCAAGGCTTGCGCTGCCGGCAGTGGCAGCAACAGAGGTGTGATGGGGGCGTCGCCTTCCCCTGATCGCTGGGTCACCTCCCACCCCTGTGGGCTCCTGGACTGTGAAAGGGGGCAGGCCGGGCTGAAAGACCCCACCCCTCTAGTGTATGAATTTTCATGCACCAGGCCTCTAGTTATAAATACTACTACAATAAGTAAGTCTGTGGCAAATTACATTAGGAAAGTTACCACTTTCTATTTTTGTTTTGTACTTCATTAGCTGTAATAAGACCGATCTCTCTCTCTCCCTCCCTCTCTCTCTCGCTTAGGCTTATTTATGTATGTATGTATACATACATACATACATACATACATACATATACATAAATAAGCCTAAGCGACGGAATGACTGGTTGCTATGATGTGCACTGACCACCAGGGGCAGATGTTTAACACAGGAGCTGCCCCCCCCCCCCCCCCCGTGGTCAGTGTGCTCCCACAGCCAACCTCCCATGGCCCCTACAGCCAGTCAACCACCTGTTGCCCGCCCCTCCCCACAGCCAGCCAACCTCCCGTGGCCCCTATCTCCCTGATCAGCTAGCCCAATGGCCCTGATAGGGGCAGCCAACCTCTCAGCAGTCCCTCCCCCGAGCTGGCCAACTTCCCACGGGCCATGCCCCCGGCCAGCCAACCTCCCGCGGTCCCTCTCCCTGGCTGACTGGCCTCAATGGCCCCGATTGGAACCTCCCGCAGCCCCTCCCCGCAGCTGGCCAACATCCCGCAGCCCTTCCCCCTGGCCAACCTTCCACTGCCCTGATTGGCCCCGATTGCCGGCCAGCCCGAGGGACCCCATCCGTGCACGAATTTGTGCACCGGTCCTCTAGTATCTACACTAATAAAAGAGAAACATGCAAATTGACCATCACTCTGCTACACCCACAACCAATCAGGAGCGAGTATGCAAATTAGCCCAACCAAGATGGCGGCGACCACTGAGCTGGAGTGAGCAGGAGGCTTGGGTTGCCCCCAGGAATGGAAGCCAAGCTTCCTGCCCGCCATGGCGGGCCCTAGCCTCCGCTCAAGGCTACAAAGTTTCAATTGTAGAAGATAAATAAATCTCAGATACCTGCTTCCAGCCGGCCCTGGCCTCCGCTCAAGGAGGCGCTGAAAAAAAACGAAAGAAAAAAAGGAGGGGCTGGGAGCCTAGATCACTGGGAGTGGCCAACCTGAAAACAGCCCTCAGTCCCTCACCCCGTCAGTGGAGGTCAGTTGGAGGTGATCAGGACAGCGGAGGGGGTGCAGTTTGGAGTGAGCAGGCCAGCAGGGGGGCAGTTGGGGGCAAGCAGTCCAGTGGGAAGGGAAGGTGGGGGCAAGCAGGCCAGTAGGGAGGGCAGTTGGGGGTGAGCAGGCCGGCAGAGGAGGCAGTTGGGGGTGAGCACACTGGCACAGGGGGGCAGTTGGGGGTGATCAGGCTGGCGAGGGGGGGCAATTGGGGGCGAGCAGGCCGGAGGCGGGGGGCAGTTAGGGGCGAGCAGGCCGGCAGGTGAGTGGTTAGGAGCCAGCAGTCCTGGATTGCGAGAGGGATGTCCAACTGCTGGTTCAGGCCCGATCCTTGTAAACCAGCAGGACATCCTTCGAGGGGTCCCAGATTGGAGAGGGAGCAGGCTGGGCTGAGGGACACCCTCCATGCACGAATTTCGTGCACCAGGCCTCTAGTGTGTGTGTGTTTGTGTGTAAAAGAGGTAATATGCAAATTAGGCCGGGACACCATAACGGTCATGATCAGCTCAGGAGGAAGAGCCTGGCGTGGGCCCACAGCCTGAGAGAACAACAGACAGAGCGGCCACAGGTAGGGGGTAAAGGAGGGCCTGGGGCGGAAGTCAGGTCTGGGTCCCGGCCACCCGCGGCGCCACTCAGCCCGACTCCCGTGGCGGCCTGAGAAGTACACAGAGGACAGACCACCGAGGGTCTGATATACCATAGCAGGGAGCTGAGATTTCATCCCACAGAAGGAGGAAAAGTGAAGAATGTCAAGAATGGGAGCATCCTGGTCTTGCTTTCATTTTAAGTGAATCATTCTGGTGGCTGTGGGAAGGATCAATTTAGACAGCTGCAGTATTTTTGGGCCCAAGAAAAAGAGAGACTGATGTTGGGAACTAGGAGGCAGTGGATCAAAGACATTTATGAGGAAACCTGATGGAACTATTTGGCTGATTACACAGGGATGAAAGCAAACAAAGCAAATGGTATTAGCCCAGGTTTTCCAGTTGGGGCAACTTCATTGAGTGGGTGATTCTAATAATTGGGAGAAGGTATCGAGGAAAAGGAACAGTGTAAGGGAGCTTGTTTAGTTCAGCAATAGCCAAACAATTAGGACAGAAGACAGACTTAGTGCTCTTTCTTTGCTGCAACGTTTGTTTTTCTGCCTTCCGCCACCACCATGTAAGGCTAATGTGCCATCTTTTCTACTAATCTAGGATATTATCTATGTACTACACATTCCTACCACCTAAATTAGCTTTTCTGCATTATTCCTTAAAAATACTTACCAAAGTCATTCAATGCTCTGTGAATATGGGGACTTTCAAGACAAGGAAACCTTACGAGCCTATACAGATTGATAAAGAGATATTGGGTGCTCAATTTTTAACTTTAAAAATCAGATACTGAATGTGGTCATGCCAGAGGCATAATTTTAATGAGCCAATGTCTCTTTACTGAAGTGTCACGCTTCCAAAGAGATCCTCTCAAATAATACAATGCCTAACACTCATCTGGGTTACCTGTTAAAATGTAGGACCACACCTTGAAAAACACTCCTTCTAGAGCTCATTTTGGTGGATAAATCTCCCTCCAAGTAAAGCAATCCTATATAATAGAAGTGTAATATGCAAATCGACCAAACACCAGAACAACCGGTCAGTGGGGGGCGGGGCCAGTGAGCAGGTGTCGCCAGGCCAGCCAAGGCGCATGCCAGTGGGCAGAGGGAGGGGACAGCGATGGGTGGGGGGGGGGGGGGTGGAGTGGCAGCAACCAGTGGTGGCGGGGCAATGGGGGCTGGTGCCATCCCCTGATTGTCCACCTGGTCGCCTTCCGCAGAGGGAGGCCACGGGCGGCAGCAGCAGCGGAGCGATTCAGGGCAGGGCCACCGAGCATCGTCCCCAGATAGGCCTGCTGGGGTTGCCTCCCGCAGAGGAAGGCCACCAGTGGCCGTGGCGCAATTGGGGGCAGGGCCAGCCGCTTGTTGCCTGCACCATCCTGATCGGCCCGAGAGTCACCTCCCACAGTGGGAGGCCAGACTTCGGCTTAGGCCCGCTCCCCTAATCCATCAGTAAGACATCCCCCAAGGGGTCCCCGATTGGAGAGGGTGAAGGCTGGGCTGAGGGACCACCCGCCCCGTGCATGAATTTCGTGCACCAGGCCACTAGTTTCATAATATTGGTGTGAGGATTTAAGTGACATAAAAATTACCATCTCAGTGCCAAGTCCAGAGTACAAACTCAGAAAGTCTTGTTTGTTTCCAAGATCAAGACATAGGCCTGGGTCAGGTGGAAGTATAGGTAGATAGCCATGTGAGTAAACAAGTATGAAAATATGGACTGAAGTCTAACACAAGTCTCTAGAATGTTACTATCTTACCTGGTCAACAATTTTTTCAATTTTTATAAACATGAGATGAATATGTACTATTTACCTACTACAAATTCAAGTAAGAAATCATGCAGGCAAGTTCATTCTCCTACCTTCAAGCAAGTTTAGTCTAATTTCCAATTTTTCTTGTATATCCATGAGTCCCAGAAAAAGCAATGTAATTTGCCTAGAGTTTCAGAAAAATCATACAAAGGAGAGCTAGAATTGTCTCCAGCTTCTAAGTACAAGACTCTTTCACTTTTCTCAAAATGTTTTTGTAAAAAATGTTGTACCACCAAATACTTCTACAAAATTAAGAATTATAGAGTGATTACAATGCATATCTTTTCCTCCATAATATTTTTGCCCTTTAAATAAAAGTGAAGGATAAAAGTGTAGAGAAAAATGGTAGAAGTCATCCTGGAAAAGTAAAGGGTATGAAGTTTCACTGAAGTTAATTAAAAACTGTGGCAAACAAATTAATACTGATGAAACAGCAAACACAAAAAAATACTAAGTCACTTCAAAGAAGATATCTATCTATCTATCTATCTATCTATCTATCTATCTATCTATCTATCTATCTATCTATATAAAAAGCCAGTGACCGGAACACCGGAACGACCAGAATGACTGGTCACTATGACGCCCAGTACGGCCAGCAAACTGGCCCAGTCTAGGGGTGGGCTGGCCAGCCAACCTCCTGCGGCGCCTCCACATAGCCAGCCCCACCTTGATCGGCCTCTCCCACCCCAATTGAGGGCGGGGTGGCTAGCCAACCTCCAGCAGCCCCTCCCCCCAGCCGCCCCACCCAAGATGGACCCCCACCACCCCAAACGGCCCGCAGCCACTCCACCCAGCCAGCCCCACCCCTGATCACCCCACTTACCCCAATAGGGGGCGGGGTTGGCCAGCCAACCTCCTGCAGCCCCTCCCCCACCTGGCTTCACCCCGATGGGCCCTTATCACCCCAATTGGCCCACGGCCCCTCCCCCCAGCCATCTCCGCCCCCGACTGACCCCCCCATCCATTCCGATTAGGGGCAGGGCCAGCCAGCCAACCATCCATGGCCCCTGCCCCAGGCTGCTGGCCCCTGATCAGCCCCCTCACCCCATTCGGGGGCGGGGCCAGCTGGCCCACTGCCCACAGCCCCTTCCCGTGGTTGGCCCCACTCCTGATCAGCCCCCACAACCCCGATTGACCCGCTGCACCTCCCAGCAGCCAGCTCTGCCCCTGAATGCCCCCAAACACCAATTGGGGGTGGGGCTGGCTGGCCAACCTCCCCCAGCCCCTCCCCTAGCCGCTGACCCCTGATTGGTTCCCCATCCCAATTGGGGGCAGGGCCCGCCGGCCAATCGCCCATGGCCCCACCCCCCAGCCAGCCCGGCCCTGATCAGGCCCCAATCGGGGCCGGGCCATCTGGACCCCACCCGTGCACAAATTTGTGCATTGGGCCTCTAGTGTGTGTGTAAAAATCCTAAGTCACTACAAAGGACATATACATAAATAACTGGTTGAATAACATTATCATCAATTAAAACAGACAGATCCTGTGTGTCATAATTCAAACCAACAAACTGTATTTTAAAAGTGATAACATTTGTGAAATGATTATAAACTTTAAATTGGTTATTGGGTGATATTAATAAAATATTGCTACCTTGGGACATGATAATGATATTAGAGTGATGTTAAAAAACAAACAAAAAGTAATGCCTTTTTAAAAAATACATTTTTTTATTGATTTCAGAGAGGAAGAGAGAGATGGAAACATCAATGATGAGAGAGAATCACTGATCAGCTGCCTCCTGCAGGCCCCGTACTGAGGACTAAGCCCACAACCTGGGTATGTGCCCTTGATCGGAATTGAACCTGAGACCCTTCAGTCCCACAGGCCAACACTCTATCCATTGAGCCAAAACGGCTAGGGTGTAAAGCCTTATCTTTTAGTACTACATTCTGAAATATTTACAGATGAAATGATGTCTAAGATGACCTTCAAAATAACATGGAAAGGAAAACGAGTAGAGAGATAAAACAAGATTGGCCATGATTTGATAACTGCTATAGCTGGGCAATGGTTACATGAAGCGTTCATTATACTATTATGCATCCTAAAAAAGAGGCTGAAATATTCTACAATAAGAACTTTTATAAAACAGATAAAATTGCTAATGGCAAATATCATAAAAGTAGTGTAAATAGTACAAGCTTTAACTCCTTGACACATTCATACTATTGTCTTTAAGAGCTTATGCTGCCTTAAATTAAATGATTCACGTACTCAGAATACATAAAGATATCCCTCAAAGTAAGAATGCTTAGAGGTCTTCTAAACTTCTCAATCATGTATGAATGAGAATATATTCTGAGACTGGCCCCAAATCCCAAACTAATATTACCAAACTACAAACATAGGTTCTCACAAGAAATCAGAGGTGCATTTAAAAAGCAGGGAAGTCATTACTAACTATACCTCATTCCATGTTAATCATCTCTATGTCTTCACGTGGACTACCATTTACTTGCAAGAGAAACACGGAGAACAAGAAAGATACTATAACCATTACCCTTTTTCTGATTACTACCTAAGACAATTTATGAAGTAAAGTTTCCAAGAATCTTCAGTAGTCACTAAAAGTATTAACAGTACTAGAATTAACAAATAGCTCTTATCAAGCCCTTTTACTTGGTCATCACTATAGAAACAAAGAAGAGAAGCATAATACATACCGGAGGCCGGCCAGGACGACCCCTTTTCCTTTTCCCTTTGACTTCAGTTTCTTCAAGTTCGCTGCCAGCATCAGAATGAGCAGTAGTTTCATTAGTTGAATCCCTATAAAATGTGATATATAATTTTAGTGAACAATTTAATTCATAAATACAATGCAGTATTGTTCCAGTATTTTCCTTACCTCCTATTATATGGATATTTGGAAGTGGTTTATACTTCTACTTTAGCAAATCAAAAATGTTATCCTCTCTGTCTAATATCACATAACATTGAGTGAAATGAAGCTCCCAAATAGAGAAATAAAAAGGAGGAAATGACAGCTGCTATACAAAATATAAATGTAAAATACAACTGAAAAAGACAATTCTTCAATATGAAAAGAAAGGTTTGGGAAGAATTTTACTCATTTTATAAATCATGAATATCAGTGGTGAGCTGTTAGATGTTTAACAATTGGCTCTTCAAAAAGTATATATATATGCACATAAACTTAGAAATGTTACCATTATAAAGGTAAATTCCATTCACATAAAATGATTTTGATAATTTTGCCAAACTCCTGTATTCATAACTAACCTAAGTTTGTAAGTAAAGAACAAATAGGGTTTTGACATGAAAGATGGTTTATAGCTTTGTTCACTTGAAAAGAATGCAAGTGAAATTAAAAAGACATTTGTTGGAACTTAAATCATTGTTCAGTGGTGTAAGCGACTTCTTCACTGAATTGGATAACAAATCTCAAATACTGGACTGCTTCAATTTTTTGTGCTTTTATAATGTAACTAGAGGCCCGGTGCACAAAATTCATGCACGGAGGGGGGGTTGTCCCTCAGCCCAGCCTGTACCCTCTCCAATATGGGACCCCTCAAGGGATGTCCGACTGCCCGTTTAGGATCGGGCCTAAACGGGCAGTCGGACATCCCTCTCACAATCCAGGACTGCTCGCTCCCAACTGCTTGCCTGCCTGCCTTCCTGATTGCCCCTAACCGCTTCTGCCTGCCACCCTGGTCACCCCTAACTGCCCTTTCCTGCAGGGTTGATCACCTCCAACTGCCCTCCCTTGCAGGCCTGGTCCTTCTCAAATGTCCTCCCTTGCAGGCTGGGTGCCTCCCAACTGCCCTCTCCTGCTGGCCATCTTGTGGTGGCCATCTTGTGTCCACATGGGGGCAGGATCTTTGACCACATGGGGGCAGCTATATTGTGTGTTGCAGTGATGATCAATCTGTATATTACTCTTTTATTAGATAGGATAGAGGCCTGGTGCACGGGTGGGGGCCAGCTGGTTTGCCCTGAAGGGTGTCCCAGATCAGGTGGGGGTTCCCTTGGGGCGTGGGGTGGCCTGAGTGAGGGGCATGTGGTGGTTTGCAGGCCGGCCACGCCCCCTGGCAACCCAAGTGGAGGCCCTGGTATCTGGAATTTATTTTCCTTCTACAATTGAAACTTTGTAGCCTGGAGCGGAGCCAAGCCTGGGGCTCCCTCCGGGGCGGCAGCCATTTCTGTTGGGGTTATAATTGAAACTTTGTTGCCTTAAGCGGGTGGGCCCAGCCAGGGTGTGCGGAAAGCTTTGCTTCCCCTGTTGCCGCCGGCAACCCTGGCCTGCTCTCTCAAGCTCCATTCTGCCGCCATTTGTTTGAATTTGTTTACCTTCTATAATTGAAACTTTGTAACTTGAGTGGAGGCTTAGGCCTGACAAGGGCAGGCGGAAAGCTTGGCTTTCTCTGTTACCTAGGAACCCTTGCTCTCTGTGGCCGTAGCCATCTTGGTTTGGGTTAATTTGCATGCTCGCTCTGATTGGATGGTGGGCGTGGCTTGTGGGTGTGTTGGAGGTATGGTCAATTTGCATATTTGTCTATTATTAGGTAGGATAGATTAGACTTGATACAAGTTTAATCTCCATTATTAATTTCTCTATCACTTTATTGAATCTATAGCCAATTGATAAAACAATAAATTGAGCCCTGATTTACAATATTTACTGATTTTCATAATCTAAGTATTTCCACCACAGCCAATTTCAAACTACAAAATTGTCATCACCCGAATTGGGAAGTAATGAACAGTAATAGTACACCAGTAAAAAGTATTTCCACCATACAGATAGAATCCTACATAATAAAATGGTAATATGTAAATTACCATCACTCCGCTACGCCCACGACTGGGCCAGCAGGAGGCGCAGGGGGCAGGACTCAGGGTGGCCGGGGTAGCTGATTGGGCCAGCAGGACGCTGGCGCCGCGAGCTCAGCGTCTATGTCATGGCTGCGCCGGAGGCTTTCGGAAGGCCTGGTGCACCGGCGGCCAGCCGGCCAGCTCCCCCGCGATCAAAAGCCAAAGCGGGGGAGCTGGCCGGCTGTCTGCTCCGGCACAAGGCCTTTCGAAAGCCTCCGCCGCGCCGGAGGCTTTCGGAAGGCCTGGTGCACCGGCGGACAGCCAGCCCGCTGGTGCACCAGGTGCATGATTAAATCATGCACTGGGCCTCTAGTAGATGTAAATAAAAACTAAAGAGCAGAAAATAATATGTAATTAAGGAGTGATGAATTTTGACTATTATTACTTTTACTTATAAGATTATTTAATTTTACATTTGTATGACTTAACTTTTTTAAATGGCTATGTTATATTTAATCAGGGTCAGAAAATTCCTAGAAATTTAATATTCAGCCCTCCAGGCCAGTATAAGTTGGCTCCAGCATGGCACTGAAAAGGTATGGATAATCTGAACAAAAACTTCTTCACTAAATTCTACATCAGTAGCTATATATTATTAATAGTCTTGACCATCTGTAGCTCAAAATTTTTAACTGCATGTGTAACATGTTTTGAATTCTACCTCAAGTTCACCAAATACCACATGTAAAACTATGTCCATACTGATTTTTTCTAGCTCTCTGCTCATGGCCATACCACTAATTAACTAATTTATTAAGTTAATGCATTCATGTGCTTTAAGTTGTTATAAAATTTATTACTGTCACCACACTACTATCCTGTCTTACTCAAATTATTAGAATCACATCTTCCTCGAGTCCATCAGCTAACAAATCCTCGAGTTGTCCTCAGTATAAGAATTCTGTCTCTCATTCTTTCCATGATTACCTATAATCACCACTCCCTGAATTAATCTCATCTTCCTGCTTCTCCTAATTCCCTTGTCTAAGCCATTCTGTACAATGCTACCAGTAACATTCTTATAGCATGTTACTTCCCTACTTGCAAATCTTCAAAGGTAATCTAGTACCTAAAACTATAAACAATATTGATCTAATTCAGGGGTCACCAAACATTTTCTTAAAAAACTATACTGTAAATATTTTAGTCTTGGGGGAGGGGAAGTCTCCACATCTCTATGTCTACTACTCAACTCTAGCACCATAGCATGAATGTGGCCAAGGACAATACATAAATGAATAGATGTGGCTATTGTCCAATAATACTTAAAAAGAGGCATCTGAGTCACTAGCAGTAGTTTGTCAGTTCCTGATCTAGTTGATCTTACTCATCTCTACTAAAGAACAATAAAATCATACTACATTTTCTCTTCACTACAGTTCAAATAGACTATACTCAGCATATACTGTGTGCCAGTTTATATAAAACATGCACATAAACTTTGTAAAAAAAAAAATACTATTTCCCCAATTCTAGATGAGGAAACAAAAGATATGAAAACCTTTTTTCTTGTCCATAGACACACACCTAGTTAAGTGGCAGAGTCCACTTAATTATCAAGGTAAACTTCAACTTTCTATCTCCATTTCAGGATACTAGAATGTAAATATTATGTTTTGTATTTCTCTTGTGTAAACAGAACCCACTTTTGATGCTTATAAAAATCTCTTGGCAACTACAGGATCTAATCAGTTCGAGGTTATAATATGTGACCCATTAGTGAAACTAATATATCCTTGAACAAGAGTTTACTGACAAAAGAGAAAAGTACAATTTGTTTTCTAATTCTGCCAATTACATCCAGCTTTAAAGGTGAATGCTATTACCAACAAATAAGCTAATACACTTCAATTAGTATATGTAGGAATGTATATGTAGGAATGTTTACGAGAATATGTACTACATAAATTTTTTAATGTCAAGTAATAGAGAAGATATAAGAATATGAAGAGTTTCACTTCACCACACCCTAACTCTGAATCCCAACATGCAGAATAACAATAGTTTGATCAATACTTTTCCATAAATGTTTGTTTTTATATATAAAAATATAAAAAACTATATTTCAATTTTAAAAATTTTAAATAGGAATTTCCATACAAATATGTAGAATTCCTGAATAGTAACTCCATAATATATATGAAATTTATTTTAATTACTTCACTATCAAAAGCACTTGGATTGTGTCTCGTTTTTGTTCTATTAAAATAGAGCTGAAACAACTTTCCTTGTACATTAACTCTTACTATATATTAGTAAATATCTCTGTAGGATAGACATAATAGAATGCTGGGTGTGAAGGGTATGCTAATTCAAAGTTCAACCAACTGCTCTACACAAACCCTGTAAATAACTAATGTTCACATTTATAAGACTATTGAACATTAAGAGAATGGAAAAATCAGATCAATCATTACCAAACTAGAGGATCAGTGCACAGTGGGGTCCCTTGACCTGGCCTGTGGGGATTGGGCCGAAACCGACTCTCAGACATCCCCCGAGTGGTCCTGGATTGCGACAGGGCACAGGCCAGGCTGAGGGATCCCACCAGTGCAAGATCGGGGCTGGGGAGGTACTGCGGGAAGGCTCCAGGGCATGTCCGGCCCATCTCGCCCAGTCCCAATTGGCTGGATCCCAGCAGCAAGCTAACCTACCGGTCAGAGCGTCTACCCCCTGGTGGTCAGTGCGCGTCACAGCAACTGGTCAAGTGGTTGAATGAACAGTCGGACACTTAGCATATTAGGTTTTTTGATATAGGACTAGAGGCCCAGTGTACAAAATTTGGCAGTCGGACATCCCTCTCGCAATCCAGGACCGTTGGCTCCTAACTGTTCACCTGCCTGCCTGATCACCCATAATCCCTCTGCCTGCCTGCCTGATCGCCCCTAACCACCTCTGCCTCGACCCCCGCCACCGTGGCTTTATCTGGAAGGACCATATTACCCTTTTATTAGTATAGATGACTTTTTTTTGCTCCCTAAAACTCTTTAAAATTCTATCTACCTCTCTCTAGTTCCACTGTAATCACTTTAGTTCAAGTTGTCATCATCTCTGGCCTGGATACTGCAACATCCTCTCCTCCTATTAGGTCTTCCTGTTTCTATTGTTGCCCCTTCCAATTTAATCACTATACTGCACTAAGAATGATTTTCTAAGTATGTCTTATTAGTTCTCTTACATGCTTAAAAACTCTACAGTGGTTTCCTACTATTCCTAGGAAGAAAGACTCCAAATCTTAATATGATTTAGCAGATTCTTGTATGAGATAGCCACACTCTCGTCACAAGCCTTATCTCATGTCACTCTTCCCAAACTAGGGAGAGGGGGTGTAAAGGAAACAAACAAAAACCAGCTTTATTTCAGTCCCTCAAATATACCATAACTCCTCCTTTTTCAGCGTCTTTGCACATGCCATTCCTTCAGTCTGGAATTTATATACTAATCCTTTCTTTCTCCACACCCTCACTTCACCTACTATCACCTGAACTATCTCACCCTTAGAAAAGTTGACTTGCCCAGTTGGCATAGCTCAGTGGTTGAGCACCCACCTATGAATCAGGAGGTCATGGCACATGCCCAGGTTGAGGGCCTGATCCCCAGTGTGAGGCGTGCAGGAGACAGCCATCAATGATATGCTCTCATCATTGATGTTTCTCCCTCTCCCTGTCCCTTCCTCTCTGAAATCAATAAAAATATATATATATTAAAAAGTCGACTAAATCAAGGCATGTGTTAAAATTCTCATAAAATCCTCTAATTTACCTTCATAGCACTGAAGGCATTTAGATCTATATATTTATGGTTATTTGATTAATATCTATCTACTAGAGGCCCAGTGCGTGATTAAATCATGCGCGTGTAGGGTCCCCTAGACCTAACCTGCCATCCAGGCCATATCCACTGTCCCGCAAAGTCTAGCACGCTCCGCGGACACTGCTAGCAGCCTGCTCCCCACTTTCGATCGCGGGGGAGCTGGCTGTCTGTCCACTGGTGCACCAGGCCTTTCGAAAGGCCTGGTGCGGGAGCGAACAGCCAGCCAGCTCCCTCGCTTTGGCTTTCGATCGCGGGGGAGCTGGCTGTCTGTCCGCTGGTGCACCAGGCCGTTCGAAGCGGACAGACAGCCAGCTCCCTCGCTTTCTTTCCCCGCTTTTGATGGTCCGCAGCAGGACGTGGGCTCACTGCCCCAGAGGCCCCTTCTGTACCGCAGCACAGCCATGGCGCAGACGCTGAGCTCGCGCCGCCACTGGCAACGCGAGCTCAGCATCCTGCTGGCCCAATTGGCCACCCCCGCCACCCCGAGTCCCGCCCCCTGCGCCTCCCGCTGGCCCAATCGTGGGCATAGCGGAGTGATGGTAATTTACATATTACCCTTTTATTATGTAGGATAATAAGTTTCATGGCAACAAGGACTCTGTCTTTTTTTTTTATCCTCACCCAAGGATATGTTTTGTTTTTAATTTTAGAGAGAGAGGAAGGAAGGGAGAGAGAAAGGGAGAAATATTAATGTGAGAGAGGAACATGGATCATCTGCCTCACGTATGCACTCAGACAGGAGATCTAACCTGTAACCTAAGTATGTGCCCTAACCGAGAATAAAACTGCAACCTTTTTGGTGTACCAATGACACTACAACCAACTGAGCCACCCAGCTAGGGCAAGGACTGAGTCTCTTTTACATGGTCTTTCTCCCTAAAAATCTAGCATACTTCCTGGTACAGCATTATGTGGTGGAATATATATGGCAATTGATAGTATTTGACAATGCCTAATAGTAAGCAACACTATGATGACAAATTCATTGATAATTGTAATATCTAAGTAAGCCAAGAAATAATGAGGTCACTCACTACAGTGACCTTTCAAGTGCCTACATTACAAAAATCATTATTATGTTCAAGTAAAGAGCGAATAAAGAACCTTGAGGTAAGTAACTAGAAAAAGCTTAAATTGTATCTCCTATATTTGGAGGAAAGAAGGGCAAGTATTGATGGTTTTTCAAGCAGGTAAAGCAGTTTGGACAGTTTCTTTGTCTTAGAGCTCTGGAAGAAAAACAGAGAGCCAGGAGACCAATGCAAAGCCAACTATAATCTCTTGGAAAAAAAGGTATATAAATAAACTGGATGTATTATAGATTTGTACACCTGAAACCTATATAATTTTACTAACCAATGTCACCCCAATAAATTCAATTAAAAAAATAAAAATTAAAAAATAGTCTTTTGCACTAAAAAAATAAATAAATGAATGAACTGGGACGATAAACATCCTATATAATAAAAGGCTAATATGCAAATCGACTGAAAGGCAGAACGACCCAGTTGCTATGATGCACACTGACCACCAGGGCACAGACGCTCAATGAAGGAGCTGCCCCCTTGTGGTCAGTGTGCTCCCACAGGGGAGCACCACTCAGCCAGAAGCCCTGAGCCAGGCTCACGGCTGGCAAGAGCAACAGCGGGGGTGGGAGTCTCTCCTGCCTCTCCGGCAGCACTAAAGATGTCGGACTGTGAGAGGGTGCAGGCAAATTTTGTGCACCGGGCCTCTAGTGTGTGTGTGTGTGTGTGTGTGTGTGTGTGTGTGTGTGTGTGTGTGTGTAATTGTGTAAACTGGTGATCCCTTTCATTGTATCTAAACTGTTATCACATAAAATCATAGTATACATATTCCTAATTAGCACCTTGATGAAACCTATGAAAGGAAAAGTATCTGCCATTACACTGATCACATTTCCAAGAAAATCCAAAATTAGACTCAATTCTAGAATGGTCCTATAACTCCAAAAAATCTAATGAGTGTCACCAGAAATGCCAACTGGTATGTCCTTCAGATTACTTCTGGCAACCAGAATAGACTAAGAATCTCAATCTCAGGGAAAACAAGGTGGAGGTGAGAGATATGATAGAGAAACTGTGATACAGGATAAAGGTCAACAAACATTTTCTGTAAATAGCCAAACAAAATATGTATGGCTTAAAGCAATCTATTCTCTGTCACAACTTGTAGCACAAGAGAAATCATAAACAATCTATAAAGGAATGAATGTGGCTTTTTAAATTAACACTTTATTTTTTGTTCAATACCACAGAACATACTGACATTATAATACCACGGGCCAAGGATGGATATGGTAATTATGCACTCTAATTGTTCTTTGAATTCAAACATATTGCCTGACTATCTAAATATATCAGAGAACATATTTGATATGTCTCATAAAAGAGAACATTTTGATATAGAAAAATGTTATATACATTTAAAAAAATAAGAAAATTACAATACTTACTGTAACACTGGTAACTCTGAAGTAATCATTGCTGGAGAGATCTTTCCACAATGGAGCAAAAGAATCAAGTGCTGTACAACTCAAAACTTTAAAAATAACCTCAAAGGCAATCCTGTTAATAAAAAAAAATATTTTTCCAGTTTTATTCAAGTATAATTGACAAAACTGTTAAGATGTTTAAAATGTACAATGTACAATGTTGTACATACAATGTGATTACTTGATATACACATATATTGTGAAGAGCTTCTCCACAAGTTAATACATGCATCACCTCAAATATTTACCTTTATTTTGTGTGAGATCACTTAAGTTCTATTTCTACTCTTTTGGCAAATTTCAATTATACGATAAAATGTTATCAACTATAGACACCATGTTATACATTAGATCGTCAGATCTTATTTACCTTTAAGTAAAAGTTTGCATATTTGCACCAACCTCTCCCTATTTCCCCCAGCCCATGGTCCCTAGCAATCATTTTTCACTCTGTTTCTAAGAGTTCCAACTGCTCTCTTTCTCCCAGGGATTTCACATATATGATGATACCATGTGGTATTTGTCTTTCTTTGTTTGGCTTATTTCATTTAGCATAATGTCCTCCAGTATCATTCATGTTGTCAAATGACAGAATTTCCTTTATTTAAAAACACAGAAATATTTTTCTGTGTTTATATCTGTGTACAGAAACACAGGCGCATGCACACATTTTCTTTACTCATTCATCTATAGACAGACACTTAGGTTATTTTCATACTTTAGCAATTTGTGAATAATGCTGCTATGAACATGGGAGTACAAATATCTCTTTGGGATAATTTTGTTTTCTTTGAAAATATACCCAGAAATGGGATTGCCAAATCATATGGTATTTTTACTTGTCATTATTTGAGAAACCTCAATACTGTTTTTTCCAGTTTACGTTCCTACCAACAATGTACAAGTGTTCCTTTTCTCCACGTCTTCAGAGCATTTTTCTCTTGTCTTTTTGATAATGGATATCTTAACAGGTGTAAAGTGATAGTGTTTTTTACTTGCATTTCCCTGATGATTAGTGATGTTGAATAGTTTTTCATGTACCTGTTGGTTATTTGCATGTCTTCTTTAGAAAAGTCTATTTAGGTCATTTGAAAAGAAAAAATTACAATGAAATTAATATCTCAACTATACGGACTACAATTATTCAATACCACCAGCAATCATACTCCCTGGTATTTACCCAAATGAATTGAAAACTTATGCCCACACCAAAGTTTGCATGAAGATGTTCATAGCAGCTTTACTCAAAATTGCCAAATCATGGAAGCAACCAAGATGTTCTTTAGGAGGTAAATGAATAAATAAACTGTGATATAAGCAGAAAATGAAATATTATCTGGCACTAAAAAGAAATGAGGTATCAAGTCATAAAAAGACATGGAGGAAGCTCAAATGCTTATTACTAAGGAAAAGAAGCAATCTGAAACTGCTAAATACCACGTAATTCCAACTATATGGCATTCTGAAAATGGCAAAACTATGGAGATAGCAAAAGGATGCAGGGTTGTCAGGAGTTCTGGGAGAGGGATAACTAGGTAAGCACAGAGGATTTTTAGGGCAGTGAAACTATCCTATCTAATAATAGACAAATATGCAAATTGACCATACCTCCGACACACCCACAAGCCACGCCCACCAACCAATCAGATCGAGTATGCAAATTAACCCAAACCAAGATGGCTACAGCCACAGAGCAAGGTTTCCTAGGTAACAGAGGAAGCCAAGCTTTCCACCTGCCCTTGCCAGGCCTAAGCCTCCACTCAAGCTACAAAGTTTCAATTATAGAAGGTAAACAAATTCAAACAAATGGTGGCAGAATGGAGCTTGAGAGAGCAGGCCAGGGTTGCCGGCGGCAACAGGGGAAGCAAAGCTTTCCGCACACCCTGGCCAGGCTCACCCGCTTAAGGCTACAAAGTTTCAATTGTAGAAGGTGAATTAACTGCCACAGAAATGGCTGCCGCCCCGGAGGGAGCCCCAGGCTTGGCTCCGTTCCAGGCTACAAAGTTTCAATTGTAGAAGGAAAATAAATTCCAGATACCAGGGCCTCCGCTTGCGTTGCCAGGGGGTGTGGCCAGCCTGCAAACCACCACAGGCCCCTCGCCCAGGCCGCTCCACGCCCCAAGGGAACCCCACCCTGATCCGGGACACCCTTCAGGGCAAACCAGCTGGCCCCCACCCGTGCACCAGGCCTCTATCCTATCTAATAAAATAGTAATATACAGATTGACCATCACTCCAATACACAATATGTCTGCCCCCATGTGGTCAAAGATCCTGCCCCCATGTGGACACAAGATGGCCACCACAAGATGGCCAGCAGGAGAGGGCAGTTGTGAGGGACCAGGCCTGCAAGGGAGGGCAGTTGAGAGGGACCAGGCTTGCAAGGGAAGGCAGTTGGTGGTGATCAACCCTGCAGGAGAGGGCAGTTAGGGGTGACCAGGCTGGCAGAGGAGGGAAGTTGGGGGCAAACAGACTGGCAGGGGAGCAGTTAAGCATCAACCAGGCTGGCAGCGGAGTGGTTAGGGGCAATCAGGAAGGCAGGCAGGCAAGCAGTTGGGAGCCAGCAGTCCTGGATTGTGAGAGGGATGTCCGACTGCCCGTTTAGGCCCGATCCCACCAGGTTCGGGCCTAAACGGGCAGTCGGACATCCCTTGAGGGGTCCCATATTGGAGAGGGTACAGGCTGGGCTGAGGGACAACCCCCCACCGTGCACGAATTTCGTGCACTGGGCTTCTAGTCCTATATAATAAAAGGCTAATATGCAAAACAACCGAACAATGGAATGACCGGTTGCTATGATGTGCACTGACCACTAGGAGGCAGACGCTCAATACAGGAGCTGCCCCCTCGTGGTCAGTGTGCTCCTACAGGGGGAGCAACGCTCAGTCAGAAGCCAGGCTCACGGCTGGCGAGCGCAGCGTGGTGGCAGGAGCCTCTCCCGCCTCCGTAGCAGTCGGAAATCCCCTGAGGGTTCCCAGACTGTGAGAGGGCGTAGGCCAGGCTTAGGGACCCTTAACCCCGAGTGCATGAATCTCGTGCACCAGACCTCTAGTTCTGTATAATACTACAATGGTGGACACAGCTATATGTCATGTATTTGTTAAAACCCATAGAATGTACAACATCAGGAGTAAACCGTAAGCACAACCAGTGTGGCTCAGTGGTTGAGCATCAACCTATGAACCAGGACTTCACGGTTCGATTCTGTTCAAGGCACATGCCCAGGTTGCAGGCTCAATCCATATGGGGGATGTGTAGGAGGCAGTTGATCAATGATTCCCTCATCATTGATGTTTCTATCTCTCTCTCCCTCTCCCTTCCTCTCTGAAATCAATAAAAATATATATATTTTTAAAAGAGTAAACCTTAATGTAAACTATGGACATTGGGCAATAATACATGTCAGTATAAGTTCACTGATTGCAACATATATACCACTCTGGTGCATGCAGGATGTTGATAGGGAGGCTGTATGTATGTGGGAACACAGGATATCAAGGGTAAGCGGGGGTTCTCTCTAACTTCTGCTCAGTTCTGCTGTGAACCTAAAACTTCTTTAAAAAAACGAAGTCTAGCCTGCCCAGCATGGCTCAGTGATTGAGCATTGACCTAAGAACAAGGAGGTCACGGAACGATTCCCGGTCAGGGCACATGCCGGGGTTGCAGGCTCCATCCCCGGTGGAGGTGGTACAGGAGGCAGCCTATTAATGAGTCTTTCTCATCACTGATGTTTCTATCTCTCCCTCTCCCTCTCCCTTCCTCTCTGAAATCAATAAAAATATATTTTAAAAAATAAAATCTATTTTTAAAAAGTAGCAGGGGAAGTAGAACAAAACAGAGCATCTAAGATAAGCCAAGATATAATATCAAATGGATTAACATAGGTTCAACTGGAATTCCAGAATAAGAATGTACAGGACAGAAAAAATATTTGATGAGATAGAGGAGAATTTGTCAAAAATAATTTAAGATATTAAAACACAGATGAATATATCTATAAGCAGAATAAATACTTTAAAGACTAAATATTGCTAAAAACCAAAGTTAGAGAAAATTCAAAAAGAAGCTAAAGAAATAAAATTCTTCACATATCAAAAAAACAAAGATAAAATTACATCAGACTTTTCATTGGAAACTAAGTAAGCTGCAAGACATGGAATAATATCCTTACAGTGCTGAGAAGAAACAAAGTGGCCCCTAAATTATATACCCAATGATAATAATCTTCAAAAATGAAATAAAAGAGTGATGTCATGAAAAATGGAGACGTAGGCAGCTCCAAGAATAAGACCCTCAGTGAAGCAACTCTTAGGCGGGGGGGGGGGGGTGGGGGTGGGGGGAAGAGAAGACAAAAACAGCACTTACGGACAAAAATCAACTTTATGGAATCTAATAAAAACATAAATAAAGGAGTTCTTAACAAACAAACAAAAAGAACCTATTAGCCCTGCCAGTGTGGCTCAGTTGGTTGAGCATCATCCCATGCACTGAAAGGTTGCCTGTTTGATTCCTAGTCAGGGCACATGCCCAGATTGCAGGCTCAATCCCATTGGGGTACAAGTGGGAGGCAGCTAATCAATGTTTATTTTTCACATCAGTGTTTCTTGCTTGCTCTCTCTCCTTTCCTCTCTCTCTAAAAATCAATAAAAACATATATTTTTAAAAGAATCTATGAAATCTTCTAAGAAAGTACTGTAGGCATTTTTGCTTACCTGTCTACCACCCACCCGCCCCCAGCTCAATGGTGAATAGGAACAGCAGTCCAAGTTCCTGGTACAGCTTTCTGGTGCCAAAAAGAAAAACATGGATCATAGTATTCTAAAAAATTGAAACTGTGTGTTTTGAAGGGCTTCCCAGCTGTCATCTTTCCAAAAAAAATTTAATACAAACACTACAAGTAGCTGCCTGAAGCAAGAGACAGTGGATGGGACAAAAGGCAGAACAAATGAAAAGCCTTGAAATAAGGAGGCTGAGAAGGAAGATACTGTGAGGAATAAGAGCTTTAAAGGGCTATCTGTACATGCAAGCCCACAGATGGATGCATACTTAAGAGAAAAACTGAGAGAAGCATAAGCTTTCAACTAAGAGCTTTAAAGGGCTATCTGTACATGCAAGCCCACAGATGGATGCATACTTAAGAGAAAAACTGAGAGAAGCATAAGCTTTCAACTCTAGTTGATCTTTGGGCTGTGTGAAATCACGAGGTAAAGACTAAGACTACTTAGCTAACCTTTGAAGGAATACCTCAGCTAAAACTAACAGTATGCAAACACCAAGAGATAACATTTTTTCCTTTTGACTACCACTGACTCGGGAGATCACTGCTTATAATGGAGATAAAATTTCATTTACTATACATGACAAGGATTAGTCTTTGCAAAAATCGTTTGGAAATGTCACTAAAGAGATGGCTGCAGTCCTTAAGAGGTAACAACAGTAAACCCTGTGAAGAGGAAAGAATCAGTGTCTAGTTACCACATTATAATATTCAAAGTGTCCAATTTTTTAACAATAACAGAAAACGGTGAGCATATGAAGAAACAGAAAAGTATGGCCCATTAACAGGGGAAAAAAAAAAAGGAAGTAACAGAAATCATCTCTGAGTAAGCCCAAGATATAAAACTTAGGTTTGCAGAAAAGAATGGAGAGACTTCCGGAAGAATAGAGAGAAAGGGGTAGAAAGAATATGTGTCTGTAACAATGGCAGAAAATTGCCCAATTTTCATGAACTATAGACATCTACACAGTCAAGGTCAACAAACTCCATGTAGGACAAACTCAAGAGATTAACACAGATACAAATTATAATCAAACTCTAAAAGCCAAAAACAATGGGAAGATCTTGAAAAAAAAAAAAAGAAATGACTTGTCAAATTCAAGTAATCCCCACTTAAGACTATAGCCAATTCCTCATCAAAACCATGGAAGCCAGAAGGTAATAGGATGACATATCTATAGTGTTGAAAGAAAACTGTCAAGCAAGAATTCTACATCCCACAAACTACCACTCAAAAATGGCAGAGGAATTAAGATACTCCCTACCCTACAATAAAATGCTAAAGACAGTCCTTCACCCAGTAATGAAAGGACAATAGAAAGTAACTTGAAAGACATATGAATAAAGAACACTGATAAAAGTAACTACACAAGTAAATATAAAAGCCAGTATTACTGTATTTTTAGTTTACTATATGTTTGTGGTATTGCATTCTTGTTTCCTATATGATTTAAAAGACAAATACATGCCTGGCAGGCATGGCTCAGTAGGTGAGCATAGACCTAAGAACCAGGAGGTCTCGGATTGATTGCCAGTCAGGGCACAAACTGGGGTATGGGCTCGATCTCCAGTGTGGGGGTGCAGGAGGCAGTCAATCAATGATACTCTCTCATCATTGATGTTTCTTTCTATCACTCTCTCTCCCCCCCTTCAACTCTGAAATCAATAAAAATATATTTAAAAAAATAATAACAGAAAAATACATAAAATAATAATTATAGGCCTATATACATGAACACATGTATAAAGATACAATTTATAACAATAACAAAAAAGAGGGGTGGAGATAGAAGCAAAATTTTATAACTTATGAAGTTAATATCAATTCAAATGAGATCAGTATAAATTTAGGATGTTAATGGTCAACACCAGGGTAATTACTAAGAAAATAATTTTAAGATATAGTCAGACCCTAGCTGGTTTGGCTCAGGGGATAGAGCATCAGCCTGTGGACTGAAAGGTCCCAGGTTTGATTCCCGTCAAGGGCACATATCTTGGTTGCAGGCTCCTCCCCGGCCCGGGCCCTGGTCAGGGCTCCTGCAGGAGGCAACCAATCAGTGTGTTTCTCTCACATTAATGTTTCTCGGTCTTTTCCTCTCTCTTCCACTCTCTCTAAAAATAAATGGAAAAATATCCTCAAGTGAGGATTGAAATATATATATATATATATATATATATAGTGGGTTGGTCCTTCGCATTTGCAGGCTTTAAATCCTCAAAGTCATAAAACTGTGGATAGAAAAACAGTACTTTCAATCCGCAGTTGGGAATCCACAGGGGATCCTGAAACCAATTGCCTGTTAATATTGAGAAACTGCTCTATACAGAAAATGAAACTTGTACACTATAAAAAAAATTGAACACAAAGGAAGATTAAACAACAAAGAAGATATAACACATACAGAAGACAAATAGTTAAGTGGCAAAAGTGCTTCCTAATCAGTAATCACCTTAAATGTAAATAAATGTATTAAACCCATCTGTTAAGAGGTAAGCTTGACACAATGGATTTTAAAAATTGATCCAACTATATTCTGTCTACAAGAGATTCATTTTAGAATTAAATACACAAATAGGTTAAAGAATATGGAAAAAGTCATTTTAGGCAAATAATCAGAAGAGAACTGGAGTGCCTATGCTAATAACAGACAAAATAAATTTTAAGCCAAGACTTATGAGAGACAAGAAGAAATATGATATATTGGGTAAAAATGGTCAGTTCATTGGGAAGTTATAACAATCATAAAGATACTAGAGGCCCAGTGCACAAAATTCATGCGCGGGTAGGATCCCTAGCCTGGCCTGTGATCAGGGCCGATCCGGGCCTCCCTTCGCCAGCTGTCAGCCGGGGCCTTCCTTTGTTCCGTGCTGCCCCCTGGTGATCTGCGCATGTCATAGCGAGTGGTTGAACTCCCAGTCAGTCAAACTCCCAAGGGGACAATTTGCATATTAGCCTTTTATTATATAGGATAAATACCAAACAGCAGTCCCAAAATATAACACTGATAGATCTGAAAGGAGAAATAGTGCTATAATAGTTGGTAATTTTAATATACCACTTTTAATAAAACACAGATGATCAAGACAGATCAATAAGAAATAAGAAAAAAGAGGACTTATAATACAAACCACCTAAAACAATCTGTCTGGACTGGGCTCTTAGAACAGATATGTTTTCTAACTCTGTAACACATTATGTCTCAGTATTCCCATCTCTACAGAGGAATAATAAAAGAAGAACCATATTTCATATGGGTGTTAAGAGAGTAACTAAAAGAATGTCTGTAATTTTTTAGCAAGTATTAACTTCTAGCTACAGTAGGAAGGAGCAGATAATATAAAAGAATGTCAGCTCTATGAGGACAGGGTTTTTTTTGTCTTTCCATTGCTATATTCTTTTTTAAAAATCCTCACCCAAGGATATGTTTTTAATGCTTTTTGGAGAATGAGGAGGGTGGGGGGAGAGTAAAAAAACATACTGATTTTTGAGAGAGAAACATGGATCAGTTGCCTCCCATATACACCCGACCGGGGATCAAACTGCAACCTAGGTATGTGTCCTGACGGGGAATCGAGCCCGCAACCAACTGAGCCACCCTGAAACCTGATAAACATTTGTTGAATTAACAATGTGTGTGCATAACCTATATAATAAAAGGCTAATATGCAAATTGTCCCCTTGACCAGGAGTTCAACTGGGAGTTCAACCAGGGCACAGGGCCAACCTGCCAACCGCCGCGGCCCCTCCCCCAGCCAGCCCAGCCTGATCGGCCCCGATTGGGGTGGGCCGGCCAGATCCCACCTGTGCATGAATTTGTGTACCGGGCCTCTAGTAAATATATAAAAGCAGAGGATGCAAAATTGAACATAAGGAGAACTCTCAGCTAACAAACTAACCAAACTTAACAGTGTTTTATTCAAAAGATAAACAGTTGAGGATTGCATTCTCACTGTGACTCATTCAGCAGTGAAACTTAAGGCTGGTGAAGGGGGAAGATGGGAGGCCAAGCAGGTATTAGGATGTGAGATAAAGGAATAAGATTTATCAAAATGGAGGACAGTTAAGTTTCGAAAAGCTTTCATAAATGATCTTATATACACATGCCATCCCACAACACAGATGAATGTCCACTGTCTAAAGAAAAATGACAAGCCAAATAACTCTCAGATGAAGAGAGCTTTACATTTTTTGATCAATCTCTCCCAAAACTTTACACACTAACCTCTGAAAATACAATTCTATGATAAACACATTCAAGCTTTCCCCAAATGCTGCCTCCATATTATCTTCATATCTAGTCACAATTTTCCTTACTATCACTACACTCTGAATTTTATCTTCTTATAAACTCCAACATCATGAAATGGCACCTAGAACCTTAATGCTCTCCAGTGATCTCATCTTTCACAATTCCTCTCCCATTACTCTAATCCCAAAGTGCTTATTATTTCCTGTACAAAACCAACTCTCTTCTGTTTTCCTGATGTGTACATACTAACTCATGCCCCATACCTGACTCTTCCTGAAACAAACTGGAAATCTCCAACCTTCCTGAAATCTAGGCAGAATTAGGTCTCACATCTATAAGTTTTCATTCTATCTTGTACATGAACACAACTCAGTACTTTTGCAATATATTGTGTGCATGCATATATTATTCTGTAAATAGTAATTATAAATTTCATTCAGTTCCCTTTTGACTACTCTATGTTGACTTTTTTTAAAAATATGGTTTTAATGGTTTTTAGAGAGAGAGGCAGAGGGATAGAGAGATAGAAACATTGATCTGCTGCCTCCTGCACACTCCCTACTGGGGATCGAGCCCACAACTCAGACATGTGGCCTGACCGGGAATCAAATGTACCTCTTGACGCTCAACCACTGAACCACACAGAATGGGCAATAAACTTAATTTTTAGAACAGTTGAAAGTTCATGGCAATTGCCACATGATCTTTTAGAAAAACTGTCTTCCCTTTCTGTTCCTAAGGAATTGTCTAGTACCTGGCACCCAAAAGTGGCAGAAAAATTAGCAAGTCTAAAAATAAAGACATACATTGCCACTAGTTAACATTAATAAAGTGGTAAATAGCTAATTCAACAATAAGTTTGTTTTTAATGCTACTGTGCATGGGATCTTATCCCCATTATAATTTCTAACTATGCAATTACATAACTGTTATATAATTTACCTTTTAATTTAAATACAACTTTTCATTTCTGGAAATCTGTAAAACACTGAAGCTAAAAAAAAGCTCCATCCCTGGTTTCTCTCTGGCGAAGAATACTGCTTCCTGCTAATACATACATTGTGTGTCAGTGTCCACCTAAGGTAGGGCAGGTGCACTATGTGAAAAAGGGAGAAATATCTAAGAGTATCAATTGGACATATCCAAACTAGAGCTTCGATGAGGGATCAGAATCAAAAGTCATATGCAAAATAACAAGTTTAATAAATATAAAGTACTTTATCAAGACCAGAACAGGTTGGAAACAATAATGAAAGTTCAAAGACTGCAGGGATTTAATATGTGGATCTGTGGCAGAGTCAAGATATTCATTTATAGCTCTAGTATTAATCCAACTTAAAAAAAAAAGGATTACAGTTGTGTTCATTACCATTTTAAGATAAAATTTTTAATTTAAATAAATTTATTTAAATATAGAGCTCTCCAAACTATTCTTATACCATATAATTCACTGAACACAAATAAATGTTATTGATTGGTGTGTTCTAAATTTAAAAAATATTTAAAATGCCATCAGTTTTTAAAATAGCTAACAAGTAAAAAGGAACCCAAGGAAATTAAGTTGCCTATATTAAATCACCCTGCACTAAATATTTGAGAGAATACTTGCAAATAGAAAACTGACACACTTGCCTATCAAAATTACAGGAATTTGTGTTTTCATTTGCTTTATATAAAAACTGCATTGTAATTTTTTAAAATTACAGATTTTCGCCCTAGCTGGTTCGGCTTAGTGGATAGAGCATCAGCCTGTGGACTCAAGGGTCCCAGGTTCTATTCCGGTCAAGGGCACATGCCCAGGTTGCGGGCTTAATCCCCAGAAGGGGCCGTGCAGGAGGCATCCGATCTATGATTTTCTTTCATCATTGATGTTTCTATCTCTTCCTCTCCCTTCCTCTCTGAAATTAATAAAAATATATTTTAAAATAAAAATTACAAATTTTCCATAATTCAACCATTACCACCACTTAACTTCTCCCAGCTAAAAATGACATTCTTTTAGGTATTTTCCTAATGAACATACCTACTCATACAAATAAGAACTGTCTAATAGCTTCAAAAGGAAATATATATATATATATATATATATATATATATATATATATATCACCAATTTATAACTGCACACGGAAAACAATAAAAATATTCCAAAGTATGACCTTTACCTAAAGCAAATGAACATCTAAGGTTAAAAAGTTTCTGAAAAAATAAAAATACTTATGGGAAAATGACTTTAAAAAACACCTTATGAATAATTAAGTTATATAGTACTACGATTTTCATATAAAAATTATTTCAAAAGTGTGGAAACAACCACCATTACACTTTACCACCGTCCTAAGAAAAATTTGTGAAATACACATTTTTTCATTTTAATATGATGAAGAAAGCATCACTGAAGGCCAACCTTTTTTTTCAATTCCCTTAAAGTATGTGTGAATATATTAATCCATTAAATAAAGGTTTGCAGAAATAAAGATTAACATTTCACCCATAATTTATAGCTAAAGCTTAACTATCTTTCCATATACTCTCTCCATATTTTATTAACTGTTTATAAAATATTAATTTGCAAAACTAAATCCACAATACTAATTCTAATTTTGAAACATGAACAATATTAAAAACCTTTCTCACTGTAATGTGCACATTTCTGTTTTCTGGGCTAGGGATAAATCTCCAATTGAAGTCTCCAAGAGATATTCTAAAATGGTTTTCTATATGCTTAGTTTCACCGGGGGGCGGGGGAGACACACAAAGTTAAAAAGCCAATACCATCTTCTTTTGGTGCCAACCATTCCATACCTCCAACTGGTATTTAAAATCTAGTAATAAATGCCTGCTCTTAAGGAACTCAAAATTCAGCAAGACAGAAAAAGTATAGAATCCATGATAGGTGGACTTTACGTTTCTTGAGTGAAGAATATATACCTATTAAGTTTGATGAAGCAGTGAATAAACAAATTCTATGGGACCTTGATCAGGAAGATATGGGTTCTTAACAAATCCTTATGACTAAATAAACTTTAAAGAGTGTGGTCCAAAACAAACAAACAAAAAAAGATATAAAAGTATAGTGACTCAGTACTTTTTGGACTAGTTTAGCAAAAGTTCTTTTATAACTAATTAATTAAAAAGAGGAAAAGTATTCTTCAAAGTGTCAAGGTTATGAAAGAATGCAGCAATCTTGAGAAAGAAGAACGAAGTAGGAGTGATCTCAATACCGGATATCAAACTACACTACAAAGCCATTATAACCAAAACAGCCTGGTACTGGCACAAGAGAAGGCATACAGACCACTGGATAAGAACAGAGAACCCAGAAATTGATCCACATCTTACAGTCAATTAAATCTTGACAAAGGAGGCAAGAACATACAATGGAGTAAAGACAGTCTCTTCAACAAATGGTGATGGGAAAACTAGACAGAAGCATGCAAAAAGATGAAATTAGACCATCAACTTACACCATACACAAGAATAAACTCAAGATAGATAAAAGACTTAAATTTAAGGCATGAAACCATAAAAATCTTAAGAGAACATAGGCAATAAAATCTCAGACATCTCACGTAGCAATATGCTTACAGATACATCACCTAGGGCAAAAAAAACTAAGGAGAAAATAAACAAATGGGACTACATCAAAATAAAAAGCTTCTGCACAATAAAAGAAACCACCATCAAAATGAAAAGGGAATCCACTGTATGGGAGAACATATTTGCCAATAATATATCTGATAAGGGGTTAACATCCAAAACATATAAAGTACTCATATAACTCAACAAATGGATGGCAATCCAATTAAAAAATGGGCAGAAGACATGAAGACATTTCTTCAAAGAGGACATACAAATGGCCAAGAGACATGAAAAAATGCTCAAATTCACTAATCATCAGAGAAATGCAAATTAAAACCACAATGAGATATCACCTCACACCTATCAGAATGGCTATCATCAAAAAATCAACGAACAAGTGCAAGCGAGAATGTGGAAAAAAAGGGAACACTAGTTCACTGGTGGTGGGAATGCAGATTGGTGCAGCCACTATGGAAAACATATGGAGTTTCCTCAAAAAATAAAAAATGAAACTTCCATTTGATCCAATGATCCCACTTCTGGGAATATATCCTAAAAACCCCAAAACCAATCAGAAAGAATATATGCATCCCTATGTTCATAGCAGCGTTTACAATAGCTAAGATCTGGAAACAGCCCAAGTGCCCCACAGTAGATGAATGGATAAAAAAACTATGGGACATTTACACTATGGAATACTATGCAGCTGTAAAAAAGAGGGATCTCTTACCCTTTGGGACAGCATGGATGGACCTGGAAAATATTATGCTAAGTGAAATAAGCAAACCAGAGGAAGACAAATATCACAAGATCTCACTTATTTGTGCAATCTAATGAACAAAATGAACTGACCAACAAAATAAGACCCAAAGCATGGAGGCATGGAACAGACTGGCATACCTCGATGTGGGGTTGAAGGGTCGAGAAGAGATAAACCAAAGAAGTTATATACTTACTAGAGGCCCGGTGCACGAAATTCCATGGGTAGGGTCCCTAGGCCTGGCCAGTGATCAGGGCTGACCGGGGCCTTCCGGCTACTGGCCAGGGCCTCCCTTCCCCAGCTGCCGACTGCTGGCCGGGGCCTCCCTTCCTTGGCTGCCCTTGTGGTCAGTGCACGTCATAGCGAGCGATCGAACTCCTGGTCGAACTCCCGAGGGGACACTTTGCATATTAGCCTTTTATATATACAGAAGATATGCATAGCCCATGGACACAGGCAATAGGGTGGTGAAGACCTGGGGGGTGGGGGGAGGTGAGAGGAGGAGGGTGAAGGGTGGGGGTAAATAGGAGACATCTGTAATATTATCTATAATAATAAAAGCATAATACACAAATCAACTGAATGACCGAACAGCAGAACGACCGTCCAGATGACCACGCTATGACACGCACTGGCACCAGGCCAGAAGGCAGGTGCGATGCGATTGGTCGGGGGCTCCCGCCATCGCCCCACGATTGCCCCGCAGAGGGAGGCCCAGGCCACCCTCTGTGCTGTGACTGATCGTGGAGCCCCGGCTGGGTGGGCAGGGCCTCCCTCTGCTGAGCCCCACGAGATCGATCGCCCCAAAGAGGGAGGCCCAGGCTACACGGTTGGCAGCGCTACGGTGGGTGGGCGGGGCCTCCCTCTGCTGGGCGATCAATCGTGGAGCCCCACGATCGATTGCCTCACAGAGAAAGGCCCATGCCCTAGCTGCTTTGGCTCAATGGATAGAGCATCAGACTGCGGACTGAAGTGTCCCGGGTTCGATTCCAGTCAAGGGCACATGCCCGGGTTGAGGGCTCGATCCCTAGTAGAGAGCTTGCAGAAGGCAGCTGATCAATGATTCTCTCACATCATTGTTTCTATCTCTTGCCCTCTCCCTTCCTCTCTGAAATCAATAAAAATATATATTAAAAAAAAGAAAAGAGGGTGACCCAGGCTACCTGACAGGAGGCACCGCGGTGGGTGGGAGGGGCCTCCCTCTGGGGGGCGATCGATCTGGGGACCCCATGATCGATCGCCCCCCCCAGAGGGAGGCCCAGGCCACCGGCCAGCGATGCTGAGGCGGTGTGCAGAGCCAGCCAGCAATCACTCTGCAGAGGGAGGCCCAGGCCAGCCAAGGAATTGCACCGTCTGTTGCCTGCAGAGGGAGGTGACCGGTGGTGGGCGAGGGGGGGGGGGCAGTGCCACACAGATGGCAAGCAGTGGCAGCGGTGGAGCCGGGGGAAGGAAAGCCCCGATAGGCCCTGATCGCCAGCCAGGCCTAGGGACCCTACCCAAGGGGGCCAGATTGCAAAAGGGCACAGGCCTGGATGAGAGACACACACCCTCCCCTGCACTAATTTCACACACCAGGCCTCTAGTCAATAATAAAAAATATATTTAAAAGGAAAGAAAAAAAAAAAAGGCTCAGGAACTGTGCCATGTTAGAGGAGAGACATGACAACTATATGTAATGTGTAATCCTAGATTGGATTCTGGATCAGAAAGCGAACATCAGTGGGACAATTGATGAAATTTGAATACGGTCTGCATATTAGTTATTAGTATGATATCAGTTAATTTCTGCTTTTGCTAACTGTGCTATGCATGTATGTAAGATATCAGCATCTGGGTAAGCTAATGAAGAATACAGAGGAAAACCTCTATATTATTTTTGAAACTTTATTGAAGACTAAAATTACTTCAGGAGAAGAATCTGAACTAATTCCCAAACTGTACACTAAAATACAACTCATTAAAAGATCCAAGAACATAAAGGAAAAGAGAGGTGAAGTATTTTGTCAAATGATCATCACAGTTTCTCCCCAGGGTTCAAAATATCTCTTTATTCTTACTGCTGGGCATCATCAGTGCTATGTAGATACTCTCTCTGCTCCCATACCCAACATAGTTTATACCTCTTGAAGACTGAGATTATGATAACTATTCTAACTCAATTATGATCAAATTACACTTAAACAAAATTATGTGCATATCTCATAGAGTTCCATGGGACTGTAAACTGTGCAATAAGTGGAATTTCAATAAATCCTTGCAGGGGAAAAAACATCATGTGATAAAAGCAATGATATCTTAACACAATGCGGACCAGTAGTTTTATTGCTAGCTATACCCAGTGGCCAGATAAGTTTCTATTGAACGAGTACAAAAAATGTTTTACATAAATGTTAAAGGCACGTTTTAAAATTAAATACCCATTGCATTTTGAAGTTATTTATTACAAGTTCTTACAAGCTAATATCTTTTTAAAGTATGATACCTGGTAAAACACTGTGTAATAGAAAACACGAGAATTCTCGTGACCTGTCCGCATGCCTCAAAATGCCATAAATGTTCAATCCCATGAAGAAAATTACTAACCAAAAAATGTTGAAAGCCATAGGCTACAACAATTGGGAGCAATTTTCTTTCACCATTTGTTTGTATTTTGCATTTCCAAAGCTCTTTCCTTGTAGTTTCCTAGGGCTGCCATAAAACAGTACCACAAATGGGGTGGCTTTAAATTAACTTAATTCTCTCACAGTTCTAGAAGCTAGAAGTCAAAAATCAACAGGGCCAGAGTTGGCAGGGCCATGCTCTCTTCCCAAGACTCTAGGGGAGGATCCTTCCTTGCCTCTTCTGGCTTCTCACAGCCACAGAAGTTCCTTGGTTTGTTGCAGCATAATTCCAATCTCTATAGTCACCTTCACATAGCTGTCTTCCTTGTGTCTATGTATGTCTGTGTCTTTGGATGGCATTTTCCTCCCTGTGTCTGTTATCTTCTACTTAAAAATACAGTCATCTTGGATTAGGGCCCACCCTAATTGAGTTTGACCTGATGTTAATTTAATTATATCTGGAAAGACTATTTCCAAATAAGGTAACATTCATATAGTGGTTAGGACATTGACATTATCTTTTTTTTGGGGGGGACACAAATCAGCCTACAATACCCCACTATTCCTCAACAGTATTGTTTAGAAGTTAGTTAACACCATTTGTTTAGAAGTTAGTCAACACCATTTTAAAAAATGTTTACTGAGAAACTCCTATATACTATGCAATGTTCTAAATAAGTGATAAACAGAGTGGTAAATAAATTAGATGGAATCCCTGTCTTTAAGTAGATGTTATTTCTAACTCATAGAAGCAGACAATAAAGAGATACACATGACAAATTCAGATGATAAGTTATATGAGGTGATAAAAGTACCTCAAAGGTATGACTCTTAGAAAGACTTTCTAAGGGGCTGGGGGGTAAACATTTAAGCTAAGACTTGAAGGTTGTGCACGTGTAATAGTCAAGGTAGAAGGGGGGGGGGGGGGGACAGAGTGACTATTCCTGACAGCCGGGGAAGGTATTTGTTTGCTTAAGTGATATGGCCATGTGACAATGGTGCAGTTTACAATTTATAAGGCTTAACTTTGATGTGATTGTTAAAAATTTTTATTTACTTTAAAAGTCTTCTATCAAGCTTTGTACATCAAAATGTTAGGCACTTAACTTTTAATATTATGCAATTTCAATTTTAGAAAATTTACATTTGAATAGCCCATAATCACACCATATCAGTAAATCATGAGTTCAAAAGAACATTAAATTAGTAATTGAAGGCTAGGCCAACATAATGTGTTGTTATAATAAAAAAATACAGCTTATATAGTTGTATTTTTACTGTTTAATAAATACTGTGCTCCATAATTAGGAAAAATTAACTTGAGGGTAATAAAACTTTAACAGAAATTGAAAAACAGTCTACAGTATTCCCTCAATAGAAGGCTTTTCAGAATCCACTGACTATGAAATGTGGGTTGGAGCAGAAAGTTCCATAAAGTGTATGTGTAAGTCTTGGGACAATCATAACCATACCATTTCATCACTGCTTACTGGAACACCATGCTTGCCAGCTGCCCTAGGTAATCATCTTGATTAAATATATTCCAGTGAAACCTCTGATCAGGTTTCTCTCTTTATGTCTCTAGTGTTCCCTAATGCCATGCTCATTAGGTAATAAAGTACTTCAATCACTACCACTGAAGGTAGTGATTCTGGGAATCAGTGAAAGTGCAAAAACTATTGTACTGAGTACAAATTTCTAAAATATTTTCATTGCTATAGTTTATTATAATATAACACCTTGATCTGGTTTCAGACTATTATATTTAACTAGAAGCCCGGTGCATAAATTCATGCACGGGTAGGGTCTGGCCAGCTCGCCCCAATTGGGGCTGATCGGGCAGGCCAGCAGGGGGGAGGGGCCACAGGATGTCAGCAGGCTGACCCCCTGGTCGAACTCCCTGTTGAGGAGACAATTTGCATATTAGTCTTTTATAATATATGATGATTACCAGTTTGCTAGACTCATTTCTTATGTCTCAGTTCTTACAAACGTGCAGTATTTCTTCATGAGCTCTTTTTAAACATTAGGTATTCTGGAGACTACAACAAAACCTCTATTAACTAAAATCTGTAGAATATGAGTGATTCCATTTATGAAGTATCTAGGACAAAACACTTAAGCATATGAATGGCAAACCTAAAGTATACTAAAGTTTCCCTTGATTTCACTGCTCAGAGCTACACCTTTTATCTCTCCACCTCCAAATGTCTATAAGGGATATTCTTATGAGAGGTAGGTTTCAGTTGGGAAAATCTAGTGAAAAGGCTAAACATATAAAGGTGGGATTTGGGGGAACGTAAGCTACTATCTTTCTTCTGCTACCCACACCCCCATGCTCTATTATAGGTAAAACTAGAGGCCTGGTGCATGAAATTCGTGCATGGGGGGGGTTGCGTGTCCCTCAGCCCAGCCTACACCCTCTCCAATCTGAGACCCCTCAGGGGATGTGGCCTGATCCCTGTGGAATCGGGCCTGAACTGGCAATCGGACATCCCTCTCACAATCTGGGACTGCTGGCTCCCAACTGCTCGCCTGCCTGCCTGCCTGCCCCTAACCACTTCTGCCTGCCAGCCTGATCACCCCCTAACCACTCCCCTGTCAGCCTGATTGATGCCTAACTGCTCCCCTGGCGGCCCAGTCGCCCCCAACTGCCCTCTCCTGCTGACCTGGTCACCCCAAACTGCCCTCCCCTGCTGGCCTGGTCGCCCCCAACTGCCCTCCCCTGCTGACCTGATCGCCCACAACTACCCTCCCCTGTCGGCCATCTTTGACCACATGGGGGTGGCCATCTTGTGTGAGGGTGTGAGGGTCAATTTGCATATTACATCTTTTTATATAGGATTATATAGGGTGGTAAGTTTCAATGTCTTCAGCCCCAATTGCCAGTTCTCCACTCCACAACTCCAGTTCACCTATACCACCATTAGAGGCCCAATATATGAAATTTGTGCAAGAGTAGGCCTTCCTTCCCCCGGCTGCCAGAATCGGCTTCCCTCTGACACCCAGGACCCAGGCTTCCCTCTGGCCGCTGGCAGGCACCCAGGACCTGGGCTTCCCTCTGGAACCCAAGACCTGGGCTTCCCTCACAGCCCCGGCTTTGTCCAGAAGGTTGTCCGTAAGGACATCCGGTCTAATTAGCATATTACGCTTTTATTATTATAGATCATCCCTCTTCCTGCATTTCTGTAATCTCTTGACATTTCCAATGTCAGAGTCACAGAATGAAGTGATCTTTTCTTTCAAAATTTCCTAGAATAGTACCACCCATGCCATACATGGCACCAATTTACAAAATTGCCTTGTTTTATATTTCTACATTACTATTTTGAGCATAATGTTACAGGTCTGGGACATCTTCATATAGAAACATCTATGCCCGTGGTCTGCAAACTGCGGCTCGCGAGCCACATGCGGCTCTTTGGCCCCTTGAGTGTGGCTCTTCCACAAAATAAGACGGCCTGGGTGAGTCTATTTTAAGAAGTGGCATTAGAAGAAGTTTAAGTTTTAAAAATTTGGCTCTCAAAAGAAATTTCAATCGTTGTACTGTTGATATTTGGCTCTGCTGACTAATGAGTTTGCCGACCACTGTCCTAAACCATTATTCATTCCCACCCTCCACCTGTACACCACCCTCTACTATTACTCATCAGAGTTATCTACTCACTTCCTGACCACCTACCACTGCTCTTCACATTTGCTGAAGATGTTTGCATCGTGGTCAGATTTCTGCCCTACCATAAGCCCTACTATTATGGGCAATGTCTAAAACCCAAGTCTCACGATTATTGAACCTTTCAATTCCAAAGACCTTCACACACAGCCTTTGGATTGTACCAATTTTCACAGCCAACCTAACCTAATCTTCCAATACTCACAGCTCTCTCCTGCCCAAACTATCCTTATATTTGCTCCTCAATCACAGCTTAGCACTTACTCTTTACACTGTCTATCTGTCCTTTTATCATCTCCTTAGTAAATCTACATATGAATGATCTCCTAAACTACTTCCTCACCAACACTTTTTTATCACTGGTCATTCTGCAGGACCTGTCATACAAAAGTCTAAGCCTAAATAAAATTCCAAAAACTATCTTCTCTTAAATATCCAAGTTTTTATACTGTTAGATAAAGGATCACAGAGACATGAAAATTGATACCACTCTATCCAATTTCAGGTAGAATATTAATCCCACTAAAGTAATCCTTTTACATGTTATTTATTTTGGGCTCCCTCTCCCATTGTCTTCAACAAGTATTCTAAATTTTCACTAATCGAAGACCCTTTTGTATAGCCAACTTCCATCCTCCTTGAACTTCATTTAAACAAAGAGGTAACTAGTTATGAACTATCTACTCAATGTTTTGCCTCTCCCTCACTTATTCTTTGTCCTTCAATATTACCTCAGAAAATAAAGTGTCCTTTCTCTTGGTCCATCCTTGGTCCATATTTCATTCTCTACTAACTCTTTCCCTAAGTCTACAAACCACTAAAGTGCGCCGTCTATCACTTAAAACATAAAAAACTATAGCCCCTATCTTCACTAGGTACCACACTTCCTGTTTTTCTTCCTAGAAAAGCAACTTACATTCACTGTTGCCACCTCGCATCTCATTCCCTCCTCTAGTTTAAAAAATATATATTGCCCTAACCCGTTTGGCTCAGTGGATAGAGCGTCGGCCTGCAGACTGAAAGGTCCCAGGTTTGAATCCATTCAAGGGCATGTACCTTGGTTGTGGGCACATCCCCAGTAGGGGGCATACAGGAGGCAGCTGATCGATGTTTCTCTCTCATCGATGTTTCTAACTCTCTATCCCTCTCCCTTCCTCTCTGTAAAAAATCAATAAAGTATAAAATAATAATAATAAATTAAAAATATATATTATTTTAGCCCTAATTCTTTAAACTACTTTAAAAAAAACCACTAGGAAATATTCTATGGTATTATAAATTATTGAGGACTTAATATTCCTTAAAGTTATTATCTTTTACAGATACACACTAAAAGACTTACAAATGAACCCTGGCCGGTGTGGCTCAGGTGGTTTGATGAACCCTGGCCGGTGTGGCTCAGGTGGTTGGGCATTATCCCGTACAGCATTGAAAGGTTGCCAGTTCCATTCAGGTTAGGACACAGTCTGGGTTGTGGGCTCAATCTCCAGTAGGGGGCGTGCAGGAGGCAGCCAATCATTCTCTCACATCGCTCTCTGTGTCTCTCTCTCCCTCCCTCTGTCTCTAAAAGGTAATAAAAAATAAAATATTTATAGATTAAATTATGTATCAGGGAATTGCTTCAAATGAATAAAAGATTTGAGGTGTACAGATGAAACAAAATTAGCTATGAGCTTACAACTGTTGAAGATGGGAAATAGTTATATAGAGGTTCACTATACAAATGCATCTATTTTTGTTTATGCTTGGAATTTTCCTTAATAAGCTCATAATAATAAAAAACACAGATCTCTACATTCTAGTATCCCTTTCAACTAGACCATGGTTTTTAACAACCATAGAAGTCACTGAGACAGCGGGTTGGGGGAGTATTCCTCTCCCTGAAGCTCCAAAAAAACATTCCCCAATCCTTGTCTTCATGTAACAGTAAACTGCTTTAACCAATGGGTTGTGATGCAACTTTTAGGTATGTTAGGCAGTTTAAAAAGTTGTTGCTAATTTTTATTTTTGTTAATCCTCGCCTGAGGATATTTTTTCCATTGATTTTTAGAGTAAGTGGAAGGAAAGGGGAGAGACAGAGAGAGAAAAACATTGATGTGAGAGACACATGGACTTGTTGACTCCTGGACAAGCCCGACCAAGGGATCAGGGATCAAGCGTGCAACCAAGGTACATGCCCTGGACCGGAATCAAATCTGGGACGCTTCAGTCTGCACAGGCGCTCTGTCCACTGAGCAAAACCGGCTAGGGCTGTTGTTACTAATTTTTAAAGTACCTGATGGCTTTAAAATCTTTATTTCAGATCTGATTTTATTATTGCTTCCAATATACAATTTCTTAGCTGGAAAACTGAGACTTTAGTCAAGACATTCCTATCATATATTGAGCTTCCCTTCTCAACAGTGCCCCACTTCCCTGTCTTTTAAAAAAAAAATTGATTTAATAAAAATTATATCTTAAAATTATGTTTTCCTCCAAATCATTCACCTAACCTAATGGAATCACCTTGTCACCCAAGCTGGAAAATCAGAAACCCTGAGATCAGCCTTGATTCCCCCTTAAAATCTTGCCCATTTTAATAGTAAAATGCACAAGTAAAATGCTCCTTTCTAATCCTACTCACACTTCCCTTAATAAAGGCTCCCAATGTCCCCATGAATCTCAATAGTCCCTTAGTCTTCTTGCTTCCCTCAATGCAATCCTCCCCGATCCTATAGCCAGACTGGTGTATTTGAAATGTTAATTTAATCACATCAGATCCCTGTTTGAATCTTTCAAATAACTCCTTATTACTTCTAGGATAAAATTCAAATTCCTAAGCACAGTAGCAAAAATTCTTAATGATCTAGCTTCTCCCTAGCCTCACCTCCAATCTCTCCCTGACATTTTATATGTCACTGGTGGTATCAAACACTTTCTGTTTCACATCTTCACATCTTTGCTCATACTATTTCTTCCCTGAAATAGTCTATTCAGTTTTGATTGTTACATTAAAAGATTCAAGTTAGAGTAAATAAACACTTAATAAGGTAGCCAATAAAATGTAAAAAAAATGGTTCATTAAAAAGAAATAGAAAATAAAGATTCTAAAGTTCATAATAGCAATACAAAAATTAAAAAGCTATGTATATAAACTTATCAAAACATACACAGGATAAATATAAAAATAGTCAACTCTTCTGAAGTTCATTTTAAAAGACTTGACTAATGATTATCTCTGAAGAGTAAATTTATGGACAACTTTTATTCCTTACTTTTGTTCCTCTGTACTTACTATAAAACAAGTATTAATAGACATAAGAACTATAAGATTTTTTAAAAATATATTTGTATAGACCTATACAGGCAGGAATACACTGAGTGGCCAGATTATTATGACCACCTGACGTTTGTAGGCAAATTAGCCGTACACTGCATCGTATGGGATATGGAAGCTGAAGGCCTGTTCGAACACCTTTGCTGTCTGCAGTTACCAAGATAAAATGTCTCAAATTCGCACAGGAACACAAGGATTGGACAGTCGAGCACTGGAAAAAAAGTCATGTGGTCCGATGAATCATGTTTCCAGTTGCATCATGCAGATGGCAGAGTGAGAATTTCGCGGAAACAGCATAAAAGCATGCACCCCACATGCATGAGTACAACCCTTCAAGCTGGTGGGGGCAGTGTTATGGTTTGGGTCATGTTTTTCTGGCATGATTTCAGCCCTTTAATTCGTGTGAAACATCTGACTAGCACAACATACCTAAGTATCGTTGCTGATCAAGTTTATCCTATCATGTTGATGGCGTATCCCAATGGAGATGGCTTCTTCCAACAAGACAATGCGCCATGCCACGGTGCTCTTATTGTGCAGGAGTGGTTTCAAGAACATGAGGGAGACTTTACCTTGCTTAGGTGGCCCCCACAATCACCAGATCTCAATCCAATTGAGCATTTGTGGGACAAAGTTAAAAGAGCCATCAGGCAGCTGGTTCCACAACCATCAAATCTCACAGAACTGGACAGTGCTATTCATTAGACATGGTGTCAGATTCCTCGCATCACCTTTCAACATCTCATGGAGTCAATGCCAAGAAGAATCGCTGCAGTATTGAAGGCAAAAGGTGGCCCAACGAAGTACTGATGGGGTGGTCATAATAATCTGGCCACTCAGTGTAAATTACTATAAAGTTACAAACATATATACCTGCATTTAAATACCTAGAACCTAGCCAAATTGTGAAAGGCCTTCAATGTCAGTTCAGGAAAGCTAAGACTTTATCCGAAGAAGCTATCTATATATATAAAAGGCTAAGTGTCGGTCCATCCGACCAGTAGCTATGACGCACACTGACCACCAGGGGGTGGACACTCAGTGCAGTTGCTGCCATGACACGCACTGGCTATTTAAAAATAAACGGCACCAACACTCGACTTCCCCCAAGTGGAACACAGGCCCCGCCACCACCCTGGAGTGACACCCCACCAAATCGCAACCAATGTTGCCAAGACCCCACCGTGCAAAATGCGACCCACAGCCCAGCCCAGCCCAGAAACTGCTGTGGGCACCGGGTAATGATGTCACGTAGCAACGCCTGGCTTCCTCTCCCTATTGACTAGCCTTCTTGGAGTTTCTTCAGCCAAGAAACCCGACTTACTTTATAGCCAGGTGCAAACATTTTACAGTTTATCCAAATGTTTGTGAAGCATTTTCCTGTGCCTCATCTCATTTGATCCTCACAGAAGTCCTGGAGTAAGTAGATAGGAGGCTCAGTAGAATCCTATCTTCTTTTTCACTAGAAAGATGCAAACAGTGATATTAAAATACTTTTTCTAATTAATTTACTTTCAATGTGCACAAATCCGTGCACCGGGACACTAGTATTTTGTAAGTATTAATTTGAGGCAGGGTGTAGGAATGACTATAGGAATTAAAGCCTAAATATAAGCAAACTAATTACGAAGCTACTATAATAGTACTAGCAGGAGATGTTAAGAAACTCAACCAAGGTGCTAACAGCAGGCAAACAACACAAGAGATAAATTCAAGAAAAAAATATAAAGACCAAACTGGTAGTTCTTAGCAGTGAACTGAGTATGGTGGATTAAAAAAAGCCAATGAAAGTGACATATTTCAAAGTCCTCACATTAGAGAATGGTGGTAGGACATTATATATAAAAAAAGTAAGGATAAAGAATTGGGGGGGCTCTAGCCGGTTTGGCTCAGTGGATAGAGCGTCGACCCGCAACTGACGGGTGCTGGGTTCGATTCCAGTCAAGGGCATATACCCTGGTTGCAGGTTCCCTGGCCCTAGGGTGCGTGCAGGAGACAGCCAATCGAGTCTCTCTCACACACTGATGTTTCTCTCTGTGTCTCCCTCTCCCTTCCACTCTCTCTAAAAAATAAATGGAAAAATATCCTTAGGTGAGGATTAACAAAACAAACAAAAAAGAATTGGGGAAGGAAGCAACCCTTCCTCCCCCCTCCCCGCCCCCCGCCCGGGAAGGGTTAAGATAATGGCATCAGTTTTAGAACTGAGAGGTGACAGATCATTCTGTCAGAAATGTGCAACACAAAGACAGAAGTATCATGTAATATATAGGAAACTGGAAAACTGCATTTGGATTCAGGAAACACAGACTCTTGGTTTTGATATTTACTAACTTGTGACCTGGTAATTAAACTCTGATTTCTCATGCTAGATCAATATATTTTTAAAACTTTGCTTTCTCTCTCTTTATGGCAGATCAACCTTTTTACAAATAACCTTAAGCAGACCACCTATATAGAGATAATCATATACAGAATACCAGCATAAAAGGATTGAACCTAAGTTAATATGGGTAGAAAGTCTGGAGCCCTGCCCATTTGTCAATCGCACACCTTAGTGCCATATCTCCAATGGCCTCTGAGATACGTTCATAAAATCCTGAGCACTATGGAATCCGGGGGGAAGCTGAAGGGATGACGACACAGAATGGATAATCACTTATGATCACCTTCAATTCTAGCATTTTAGCAGAAGTTAACCTGAAGTCATTTGAATAATTCAGAAAAAAAAGGAAAAAGGATTCATAAATATACCCTTGTTTGACCAGGAAAATGTCACAGATAGAAGTGGAAAGCTCATGGGAAGGAAATTAAGGGTTGTCTGTGCGTAAGAGCAAAAAAAGATCTTACCAAGGGTAAGTAGATCTGACTTCATAAAAATTAAAACTTTGCACATAAAATAAAGGACAAAGGCACAGGAAAAATGGCTAATGCACTTGCAGAAAAATTCCTGATATCACTAGTGAAATACAAACATTATTTCATTATTGCTTTAAATGGCATTTCTTTGATCAAGTTACATTAAGCATTCTTCTCCCAAGAACATATTTTAAGTGTTAATATGCAATAATGGCAAGGTAAAATGAGATTGACTCATATTTCTGGTGTTACTCAAAGTTAAGAAACTTCAAACTCTTTCCATAAAGTTGGAAACACTGCAAAGTTGCCTACTATGATTACTTAACATAATAACAGTAAAGGTCCTGGCCAATGCTATAAAAAAGAAAAGAGAAAAGGGAGAGAAGAAGGAAGGAGAGCGGGAAGGGAGGGAGAGGAGTCAGAAAGGAAGATATAAAATCCTAACATATATATAAAAAGACGGGTACATAACAACCAAAGGCTCAACCAACCAGAAGTCAGTCCTGCAGTCAGCGCTGGGTTGCCGTGGCGACCCAGCACTGACTGCTGAGGGGGCTGCAAATCAGGCCTGGAGAGAGGCCTGAAGAGAGAAGCAGGGTCTGATCTGTAGCCTCTGTGGCAGCTGTTGATCAGCACTTGCCTCTCTTTTCTCTCCGGGCCTGGCCAGCAGCCGCACCTCCATTTCTCTCCAGGCCTCCACAGGGGCTGCTGATCAGCCCCGTCTTTCTGATCAGGCCCTGTTGATAGGCCCAGAGATGCTGACTGGCACAGAAACCGACCAATCAGAACCAAACCTGGGTGAACTGTGAGGAGCCAATGGCTGCCTAGGAGGCGGAGCTTTGGACGCTGACTGGCATAGAAACTGACCAATCAGAACCAAGTTGGCCGGCAGAGGAGGGTAGTTAAGGGCCATCAGGCTGGCAGGGGAGGGAAATTGGGGGTGAGATCAGGCCGGTAGGGGAGGGAAATTGGGGGTGAGATCATGCCGGTAGGGGAGGGCAGTTGGGGGCGAGATCAGGCCGGCAGGGGAGGGCAGTTGGGGGTGACCAGGCCAGCAGGGGAGCGGTTAGGGGGTGATCAGGCTGGCAGGCAGAAGCGGTTAGGGGCAATCAGGCAGGCAGGCAGGCAGGCAGGCAGGCAGGAGAGCGGTTAGGAGCCATCAGTCCTGGATTGTTAGAGGGATGTCCGACTGCCGGATGTCCCACAGGGATCAGGCCTAAACCGGCAATCAGACATCCCCCAAGGGGTCACAGATTGGAGAGGGTGCAGGCAGGCTGAATTTCGTGCACCAGGCCTCTAGTCATCTACATAGAAAAATAATCAGAATCTACCGATAGACTCTGAGAACTAAAGAGTTCAGCAGGATAGCCAGATACAAGGGCAACAGAAAAATCCTAACACTTCCCTCCAATAGCAATAACTAATCAGAAAATAAACAGCATTCACAATGGAAACCAAAACCATATATCTAAAAAGGGTTTTTCAACTTCAGCATTATTCACATACAGGGCTGAATAATTCTTTGGTGTGGGGCTAGTCTGTGCATTGTAGGATGTTTAGCAGCAGTCCTGGCCTTTACCCACTAGATTCAGTAGATTTCTCAAACTGTCACAACTAAATGTCTCCAGACAATGCAAATGGTCCTAGGGGGACAAAATTGTCCCTGATTAAGAACTAGCGATCAAGAATAAGTATATGAAAAAACAAAAGAAAGTCTAATTTTATTAAAATACATGAAAAGTTTTTATCAATGGAGAGCCATTCCATGCTCTTGGAGGGGCAACTTAGGATGTGATTTCTCTCTCATGTATCAATTCAGTGCAATTCTATTCTAATTGTAGCTGTGTGTTTGTTTTTTTTATTTGTTTTTTTGTTTTTAACTTTGTTAACAGTAACCCACTTATATAGCATTTACTATAGGCCAGCCACTATTTTTTAACACTATACACAAATCCACAAATTTAACCCTCACAAGGGCAGAAAACTTCTCTTAACTTCATTTTACAAAATACAAAATAAAGCATCCAGTGGTTAAGCAAGTCCAGGATCACCTTATTACTAGACAATAGGGCCAGAATTCAACCCTAAGCTGACTGGATCCAGAATACACATGCTCTTAACCACTTCATTATCCCACCTGTCAAAACACTGCAGAGGTAAAACCCTGGAAAGATTGGAAGAGGAATGCCTGGAAAACAATTACACTCCTAGAACTTGGAGGTAGTCAGCTAGATGAAAAAAAATCTGGCTACCTTTCTTACTAATTCTGATAGGAATAACCATACTGGTTATTGGGATTTATCTAGTGGAGATACAGGTATTCTCATGTTCTTCCGGTGGAGGATACAGACTGATGCAACTATTTGGAAGAACAACCTGGCAGTATTTAGTGCAATGGGTCTAAGCATAGCTAACTCAGGCATCCAACTCTTGAATACATATCCATAAGTGGGACATATAAGAGGATGCTCTTTTTAGTATTGCTTGTGATAGCAGAAAGCTAGGGGAATCACGGTATACATAACTGCACTGAAGTAATGATTTAGTGAAACATGGAAGATGCATACTATGTAATACTAAGAAACCATTAGTAGATTAAATAGACAAGACAGGCATAAAACAACATGAACAGAACTTCTGCATACAAATAAATGTGTGTGTGTGTGTGTGTGTGTGTGTGTGTGTGTGTGTATCTCAAGGATGTTAAATGAATAACTACAGTATGAGAGGAAAGAATAAATAATGCAGATATAAAAGGAAATAAATAAGATGAAAGCAAGACTAATAATAACCATGAACTGAGGAAAGGAATAATTCACTCTGCATTTGAGTTCCAGCAAGTAAACTTAAAATAATTTCAAAGTCAATAATATTACAAATTTTTCTAGAAAGCAACAAATACATATCAAGACCTTTAAAATATCAATACTTTTTGATTCAGCAATTCCTATTCTTGAATGTTCTTAAATAAGAAACTGTGAATATATTTACAGGTAAAGGTGTCCACTTGTACTGAACTATTTATAATAGCAAAACAACAACAACAACAACCTGAAGACAATTTAATGGCGTACAAATGGAGAATAGTTGCTTGTATAATGTTTTATGTACCATTAAAATAAATGTTTGTAAAAAATTAAACATCAGCCAATTATGATATAGAAAGAAAAACATATAACTGATGACTCCCTCTCTATATATTTTATCTACACTTATGCACAAAAGAATATTGAAAAGAAAATGCTTAAAAGTAAAATTTTAATAGTGGCCATAAATGAGTTACATATTTATATGTGATTTCCCATAATTTTCTTTATATTTCCTGGTATAAAATACAAAATGGGAATGTTATTAATAATTACATTAGGTAACAGAATAATCCAGTACTACCAAAACTGCCCCAGGCAGACCAGGACCTATGTCACTAGGTCACATGGACACTCATTTAAAAAAAAAATAGCTTAATTTCCAAATGTCATACTGATAATGGACATACAGTTTTTAGAGTTTAGAAGACATTATTAAATTTCTTAAGTGTTTGTCAAAAAAATTATTGGGGGTACCCTACATTTTTATGTAACCTATTATAAAAAGTTTTTCTTTAATATCTCAAAGTATTTCCTTAATAAAGAAAATAATAATGCAAAGGTAATTTAGGGTGTCAGTACTGATTAATTTTTATCATGTTATTTTTGCTAGCAAAATAAGAAAAATTTAATACAACTATACATACTAACATAGCTGTAACTTATTTAGTGTAGCAATCTGACACTACTATCATAATCAATAATATTTTTACAACTCTGACATAAAGTAGAAACAGCAGATACTTAAAATAAGCTACATGTATGTCTTAGACCTATTTCCTACACTAGCTGAACCAGCTGACTTGATTTTACAAAGTGAAATCACTTCCAAGGTGTTATTAACTTGCTGTATCACATATTATATCTGAATTTCAAATTCCTTAATTTTACTCTACTTACATTTGGTATTTAACTGCCAAAATTAGTAAAACTGCCCTCATTCTAGCATCATAGTTACAAAAGAAGTGGTAGGTAGACACTGATGAAAACCCCATCATTTCAAAACAGATCATTGTGACATTTTTATATGGCTTTATTAATTTTTATTATGGTAGTTCCAGTTCTTAAACTTGATTTTACTTACTTCACAGTCCTTAAAATCCAAAGTACACATCACCACCTCCCTTTTCATGCCTTTCACATGCCCTTAAGACAATTAGGTCAGGTTTATGGGACTACCTTAAGAATTCAAGTGAGAGCAGACTCTAACTCACGTAACCACAGTTAGACATTCCTGGTTTTATCCATTCTTTCTGACCCTGCACAATTAACAACCTGCCCATGTCTCAATCTAATAAACTCCTCTAGGTAGGTGCTACAGAGGATAGAATACAGAATGCAACTGTTAGCTGTGAGAGTGTTTCTTTAAACAATAGTAAAATGAGAAAGAGTATCATTAAAAAGCTTCCAACAGTCTTAAAAGGGTTTAGATAATTATTTTTTCCAAAAATTTGTCCTGTCTCACTTTTATTATTCATAAAACTATCCCCCAGTGAAACTGTGTAACAGCAATATAAGTGTTAAATTTTTGTGTGCTGTTCTGTTAAACTTCAAGGTTTGAGAGTATTCCTTCAAAACCCTCTTTCATTTGCTCAATTCTCTTCTCAAGCATATTAGACTCCATTAACAGCCAATCATGTAAGCTGAGCTGCAAGTGACCTGAGAGTTGCCATAGCAACAGCTGCTTTCTGAAATACGTGTTATGCATTTTAAAAGCTCACAGAGAAGATACTACATCTATCAATTAACAACCAAAGCTCAATACAGCATATTACCCAAATGAAACTAAAAACTCAACTACCTTAACAGGGCAACTACCATTGCAACAAAAGGGATATTTGATTTTCTTGAACCAAAATGCTATTTTAATTTTTAATTTCAAAATCAAGCCTATAATTAATAACACATAATAGTTGCATACCATTTAGTAACACACAAAATTGCTACAGTGAAGGAAAGAAGAATCAGGACTACATTTAGCAATGGACCATTAGGATAAAGAATGATTATATGTTGTAATGAACTGCTAAATTTTCATATACAATTTTACTAATGAAAAAGTTGGGCCTAAATGTGGTAGACTAAAACGTTTCGCACACACATGGTGTGTGGGGTGTATGTGCGTGCATGACACCTCCTTCATAGATAATGAAAAGATATGCAGGCAAGTAGTAAACACAAAAGACATTCTACTGTTTTCAAGAAAAAAATCATTCTTTCGGCAATTCATCAGAAATAGACAACTCTTCTTCAAAGGCTATCCTGAGGAAGTGCCTTCTCATAAAGAGATGCAGAGCTAGCCAGCATTAAGCAATGAAGTCATCTGAACAGTGTGCAATTCTGCAATAAGAAACATTAAAAAACAAACCTGTCTCTGAAAAATAACTTCAAAATTGATAATGAATGTCCATGATTAAAGGAAAAGAGTAAACAAAACTTAGCAAAATCTATTTCTAAAACTATACTCAAACATGTAATTCATGTAAATAAACAGAATGCATAAAAAGTATTGTTCAAGCCCTGGCCAGTGCTGCTAAACAGTTAGAGCACTGGCCCATGCACCAAAGGGTCTTGGGTTCAATTCTCAGTCAAGGAAACCTGGGTTGCAGGTTTGATCCACAGCCCCGGTTGGGGCAGTGCAGGAGGCATGTGTTTCTCTCACATTGATGTTTCTCTCTCTCCCGCTCCCCCACCAACCTCCCCCCCCCCCCCCCCCGCCCCGCTCCGTTCTCTCTCCTCCCCCCTCCCTTCCACTCTCTCTAAAACAGCAATGGAAAAAATAACCTCCCCTGAGGATTAAAAAATAAATAAAAATTTTAAGAAGTATTATTCAAGTGTTTTTTAATCAGGGAAAAAAATAGCTACAAATAGGATAACTAGATAAAATACACTGAAATTACTAATAAACATACTCCAATACTCAAAAACTGGGAAAACATTTTGAGCAACATATTCTAAAAAAAAAAAAATTATATATATATAAACTGTAACGTAAGATTCTGTTTTGTACATATTCTAACTTTAAATTTTGTACTTCAAAGGGAGGATTCTTAAAAACTGGGGACTAAATACTATTAATTTCTATGGCAGATATTCAGAAAGTAAGGTATAATAAGAATGAAAGCAAAAATTTTTAATGGCTATTTAGTGAGAGAACTAGCAACAAGTCACCACAGCAATGACTACATGCGGCCCCAGAACAACCCTAGAAGGACCAATGATTGAAGTATTATTATATTAATGAAATATTCATTATTCCTTTGTCCCAAATGCTATTCCATCTCTAAGTAGTGGAAAATGTAGTACATTTCTCCTTTTAACATAAAAATCTCACCCTTTATTTCAACCCTGTATTTCTTATACTTACACAAACTCTGAACATAATCAAACATTGAATAAAAAAGTCTAACAGATATTACTGCTACTAACAGCTAAGTACTTCTAAGAAATTTATATGTGTTAACTTACGGGATCTTCACCATATCTCTAATAATCCTTACTTAACAGATGGTGAAACTGACTAACACAAAAGTTTAGTAACTTACCCAAACTCACACAGCCAGTAAGCTGTGGAATCAATGTTCTAAACCAGACAGACTGACTCTATATCCCTTACCTTTAAACATTATCCACAAAGCCCATGAAAGTGACTACAACCTTTTATCCCTACAAACTGATGTTTCTCCAGTTGCCTCTCACCTCTTCTCTCCTTAGTTTAGCTAACTCATTATTAGCTATGCTAATCTCCCAGCTTAATAATTCCAGGAAATAATTAGCTATTTTAAAATAAAAATCAAGTAGGTTGAAAACAAACAAAAAATGAGCAACTGACTCAACTATGAAGCCTAATAAAATTATCTAAGAGGATAAAATATACACAAAGTGAGCAAAGTAGGTTTACAATTACAAATAAAGTTTAATTTTATATTATTTATTAATTATTGTGTTTATTTATGTTACAACTGTAAGCCTACTTTTTGCCCACCCTGTATGTGATTTTTTTAAGCAAAAAGACATAAATGTATAGATGAGTATGGTTATGATGATGATATACACAAATAAATTATTTAATGCTTACTACATGCCTACTGGTCTAAGACCTTTCTTTATATTCTCTAACATTTAATTCTCACAACAACCCTATGAAGTACATAAAACAGGTCCTCTCCTCAAATAATGTTGTTTTGTTCAATGTTGTTTCATTATCATGTTGATGAGAAGAAAAAAAAAATCAATTTCTGGCCTGGGCCAACTGTCAGTGCAAAGTTTGCACGTTCTCCTCATGTCCAAATTGGTTTTCTACAGTGCTCCGGTTTCCTCCCACATACCAACGATGTGTAAGTTAGGTTAATTTGCATGTCTAAACAGTCTCAGCATGAGTGACTGTGAGTGTGTATGTTAGTTCACCCTATGATGGAATGGTATCCTGTCCAGCATTGATTCCCACCTTGCTCCCTGAGCTGCCGGAATAGGCTCCGGCCACCCAAGACCCTGAACTGGAAGAGTGGGTTGGAAAATAATGATCTTACTTGTTTATATTAATCTTTCTTAAATTAGCTCACATTTATTTCAATGTTTAATATTTTAAGTGTTTTGGGATCTTTATTTAGAAGTTTGGAAATGTTTCTGTGACTGGAAATATGCTATAGTAACTTAACTCTTGTTTATACCAATCTATGGTAAAATAGGTTTTCATTATAGTACATAATTTCATTTAAAGTCACAGTTTCCAAGAACCTACTGATGATATTAAGTGAGGATTACTGTACTATCTCTACTTTAGAATAAGCAAACAGGTACACAGCTAATAAGTGGCAGAAATGAAATTCTAAAACCTGACAACTTCAAAGATAGCTTCATTCTTAACCATAATCAAACTAATTATAATTACCACCGGTGAAAAGGGAAATTCAAGATTTTACAAGTAACTAGATACATCACACAGCCAGTCAACATGTTATAATCATTTCTAAAAATGATCATGGTTGCCCTGACCAGGTGGCTCGGTGGGTTGGAGCATTATCCCGTACACTAAAAGGTTGCAGGTTCAATTTTTGGTCAGAGAACATAACTAGGTTTCGGGTTCAATTCCTGGTCAGGACATGTATGGGAGGCAAGGGATCTATGTTTCTCTCTCACATCAATGCCTATCTATCAAATCAATTTAAAAAACAAAGCATATCTTCAGGTGAGGAATAAAACAAATAAAAAAAATAGTCATGGCTATGTATGCAGATTTAGCAAGAACAAACTTTTAGAAAAACTGGTAAACACCAAAATATAACACTTTAGGACTGCTAACTATAGGATTTCCAATTGAAGATGGCAGACTGAGCAAACAAATGTGCCTTTTCTCCTTGTTAGAAACTTGTTTTGTTTTTAAACAAACTCACAAAGAAAATAAATCAAATAAAAAATGCTTTCGAGAAAAAGCATTCATCATCAAATCAAAGATTTTGGGTGACAACTAGAAAATATAAGAACAAATGAGATCAGATTAAGAAAGAGTGAGCAAAGGAAACTGCAACCAAGATACCAGTTTGGGTATTCCTAAGGAAGGCATAGAGAGGATCCAAACTTAAAATAAACAAAGAACAGGAAGTGTTGGTGGGATATCATCAAGGATATAAATCAGTAAGTCAGTAATTAAAGAATTGCATTCCAAATGACATAGCCAACTAGGCCTCTCCATCTCTCCCTGATCAGAGAGAGAGCTGAGAGCAATGGCTGTCAACATCAGGATTAAATACACATGCTAGTCTAAAGTGTTCTTCAATGTTTGAAACAATTTTGATGGGTTACAACTAGCAATTTTCAATGATCTAGAAAATATAAAGTGAGGTATTTACTGTCTCATGGAACTTTTGCTTGGTTATATATTTATAAACTTGTGTGTGTGTGTGCATAAACTAGGCTGCAATACAGAACATCTTATACTGCACTATGGATCAGTTTTGAAAGTTGAAAACTAGTGCTCCAAATAAAGTGTGCAGATCTATGGATAACTCCTAGGGTGGTTGTTGAGGCCTAAAAGAAAAGCAGAGCAGCACTTGAGATACTAAAGCATTCCACTCCCCAGATAAGCCATAATTAGTTTGGCAACTGTGGGTACTTAACAGCCTGTCTCCTCCTCAATCATACACGTTAAAGCACCATTTCTCTACCTTTCTTTCCATTAACAACCCCCACCCAAGTAACATTTTTAGATATTTTCCTCTTAATCACCCCGTTCCCCATGAATTTTAGTACCATACATATACTGTATATATCTGTGGCTTATACATAAAAAGGGCCACTTCTTTTTTTACCCCCCTAACCAATTTTTACCCCTTTGAGAATGCATTCCTTGGAGTAAATAAGCCTACCACATGCCACAGTCTAAGGGAAGACCTATAAATGGAACAAACTTGTAGCAGAAAACCTCATTCCAGTTACCTAAACTGACCAATTTACTCTTTTTTTTTTTTTCATGAGTATGGATAAACAACCAAGAATTACCAAATCTGAATTAAAACAACAAAAATAACCAAAGAGAGCGTCACTGGTGTGGTTTAGTGGTTGAGCATCTACCCATGAACCAGAATGTTGCCGGTTAGATTGCTGGTCAGGGCACATGCCTGGGTTGCAGGCTCGATCCCAGATGGGGCAGCAATCCCAAGTGGGGCAGCATGCAGGAGGTGGCCAATCATTTCTCTCTTATTCCTCTATCCCTCTCTCTCTAAAATCAATTTACCACCCCCCCCCCCAAAAAAAAAACACAAACCAAAACAACCAACAACAACAAAGAGAGAATAGAGGGTAAAGCTGCCAACTACAGAGGATTATTCCCAGGCCCTGAAATTTGTTTCCTAATGGGAGGTGATCACTTCATAAGTTATATAAATTTCTATACTATGTTGTACACCTGAAACTAATATAATATTGTATGTCAACTATAACTGAAAAATAAAGTAAATAATTTTTAGAAAGAAATCTAGTCAAGTTACCCCAACTGGTTTTTGAAATTTTGAGGGACTTGTGACTCCTTTTTATATTTTAACCCCTTTTTAATCTGTCTATTACTGTCCTACCACTGTATTTTTGGATAAGATAACTTATTTCTTTAGCAGATCAGAAACTTTAAATGCAGAGAGCTTAAGTAACTTGCTCATGAACACATTAACCAATAACTATTAAGTACAAGCATACCTCAGAGATACTGCTCAGTTCCAGACTACTGCACTAAAGCAAGTATCACAATAAAACAAGTCATAATCTTTTTGCTGGTAGAGGATCTTGCCTTCAATTTATTAAAAAACCAACAAAATACACTCATCATCATCATCATCATCATCTGTGAAGCTCAATAAAGCAAAGTGCAATAAAACAAGGTATGCCGGTAGGATACACCTTGTATTCTTACTGAAGACAACATGAGCAACAAGGAACAGAGATAGCCAAGGATCTGGAGTGAAATCTGAAGACTTTCCTTGGCTGAACTAAGATATATAGAATTACATTCCTCCTTTATATTTCAACCAAATCACTTGGTTCACAATTAAATTATATTTACATAATTATGGCAAATGCTAATGTTGATTTTCAATTTTTAAAAACAATTTATGGTCAAGCACAGTCTAAATTATAGATATGTAATAATTATAAACAAAGCCTTGAAAAGGTAAAAATATCACTCGTTTAAAAAATTAAAAGACAATAAGGAAGGTAAAAGGGATGGATAGCTAATTCCCTTATCTTTCAGAACAGTAAGATAAGTGCTACCTGAAATTGATAAAGAAATAGTAATATAGGAATATGACATATGTATAAAATGAACATGTGAAGTCAGTTTTCTGAGGATTTGGAGAAGGGGTGAATATTTTACTTTTCATTTTGTACATTTCTCGGCTTTTTCAAAACCATGAACATATATCTATAACTTTTAAAAATATTTATTTTAAACACACATGGATGTGTGTCAGGTCAGGTTTTCTGAGAAGCAGACCCCAGATGAAGTAAAAAAAATGTAAGAACTTCTTCACTGTAAAAAATGGCTATGAAGAATGAAGAGGAGAAGGAGCAGAGGTGAGTAAACAGAGAAAGCCTTCAGGCTTCAGTGAAGATCTGACAACTGTGTGATTCTCATATCAGTCCAACTGTGATCTGCCAACCCAATAGGGAGCTTAGGTGCAAAGACTGCCCTTAGAGAAATCACATGTTGGGAAGAAATGGCTAAACCCTACTTATCCTGCTGTGATCAGTTACCCACAGGGAGCTTCCCAGGGAGAATGTGGCCATGGCTCAACGCTGCAGCAAATCTCAAAAGCTCCGTAGCTGGAGGCTGTCAGCTAAGGGATATCTAAGCAGAACACCTACAGGGCTGTCACACACACACACACACACACACACACACTCTCCCCCCCCCCCCCCCTCTCTCTCTCTCTCTCTCTCTCTCTCTCTCTCTCCCCCAGCGCATGAAATCGTGTGCAAGTAGGGTCCCTAGGCCTAGCCTGCAATCAGGACCATCTTCTGCCCACTCACCAGTCCCCAGTCCCGCCCGCCCCACCAGCCACCCAGTTCCCCTCGCCGGCCCTGATCCCGCCCTGCCACCACTGCCAGCGCCCCTGGTTCCCCTTTTGCCATCCTGCGATCAGAGCCTGTGGGCCGGGGGGGGGGGGGGGGGGGGTGGGGGGGGTGGGGGGGGTGGGGGGAGGGGGGGGGGAAGGACTGAGAGGTGGTCAATGCACCTCATAGTGACTAGTTGAGCAGTCATTCTGGTCGTTACGCTGTTATGGTCCCTGAGTTTTTATTATATAGGATATATATATATGGGAATACTCTGCAGCCATTAAAAATGTTAGACAGCAGTAATGTTCAACTATGCCTCCTATGGTTAAGCCCTAGAGTTTTTAAGAGGTACCTCTCTGAGGTAGATTATTCAGGCTAGTGACAAAAGCCAAAGCCAAACACTGAGGCTTTGCATTTCCATACCACATTCAACCAAAGCAACTCCACTTTTAGCTGTTTTATATACTGCATTTCTCCTTACGAGCTGTTTGAACAAGACTGCCTTGCTAAAAAGAATTTTAAAAATAATCTATCACAAAATAACGTTTAATTGAAAGCAGGAACAAACATGTGTGTTTAGAACTAACTTTTATGCTTGTAAGCTTGAGCCTGCAACGTGCACACATAATAACTAGAAGGACAAACATCAAAATGTTTTAACAGTGGTATTACCTACTGGGCAGTAAGATGAAAACTTCTGCTTACCTGTATTTTCTGTGCTTTTTACAATTTACATTACAAGGTTTTGATAATAGGGAAAAGTAAACTAACTTGAAATTTTATGTGGGGGAAAAAAAATGCTCTCAACTAACAAACTGACTCTTCTCAGAAATTAAGAGCTATATTACTACAGAAAATTACTTGGCCTCTTATTAACTCATAGCAAACAAACAAAAATCACACTTGCAAACTATAACATTCACTTCAAAAAGTTCTCTGCCTTTTAAGACATAATATATACATACACTTTAATTTTTCCATAAAACATTTTTACATTCAACTAATGAAATCATGGCGTTTAGTAGCCCACAAATAACTAAAACATATTACATAATTTTTTAGAAAATTTTCAATGCTTTCAATACATAACTAGCAGAAATAATTTACAGTCAAATAATTCACAAATCATTTCACTTTTATAGAATCATTCGATATTATCAGCAAGGTCTCTGGTAAAAAGCACATAACGTCATATTATTATTAGTTTTCCCAATCATGTAGCCAAGACAGCTTCTAGTGTTCCCATTTAATAAATGCAGAATTTGATGTATGAGGCCAAGGTCACCAAGCGGATAAGTGGCAATGCCAGGGAAAAACACTGATTCATAATTAAGTGATTTTTAGACTTCACTGGTAAGGCTCCTGCAGAACTCACACATTTAATCAGAACTGTATATTAACAGAATCACAGTGCATTCATTTTTAAAGAGCTAGAAGAAAATCTAAATTTTCTTTTTCTTTTTAGCAACTTGTATTTTCAAAGAAAAATCATGTATCCCAATACAAGCTGGGATAAATGTTAATTGACACCCCTGGGGTTTTCAATAATGGGCGAGTTTCCAGCTCTTGGTGAATTTTGTTTGTTTTTGTTTTGCATCTATAAGTAGGCTTGAAACAAACAAAAATGAAGTGGCTCTTATCTTTAAAAAAATTATTAAAGCCCTGGCCAGTGTGGCTCAGTTGGTTGGAGCATTATCCTGTGCACGGGAAGGCTGAGGGTTTAATTCCTGGTCAACACACATACCTAACGTTGCAGATTTTAATCCCCCTGTGGGGTGCTTATGGGAGGCAACTGTATCTCTCATATCGATGTTTCTCTCTCTCAAAAACAAAAATTACTTTAAAGATAGTGTATATGTAGCCCTAACCAGTTTGGCTCAGTGGATAGAGCGTTGGCCCGCAGACTGAAGGGTCCCGGTTCGATTCCAGTCAAGGGTATGTACCTTGGTTGCAGGCACATCCCCAGTAGGTTTCTCTCTCATCGATGTTTCTAACTCTCTATCCCTCTCCCTTCCTCTCTGTAAAAAATCAATAAAATTTATTTTTTTAAAAATAGTGTATATGCCATGCTTCATATACCTACGGCAGACACTAACTGCTTTATACACTTTTTAGCCTACTAACTTAAAAATATGGATAGGAAATAAAGGTGAAAAGTTAATGTCTTGACCCCACCTATCTGTAGGTAACTCCTTTGATAGCATTAAGGAAATTTCAAAAGATAAACTGAGGCTCAAAAAAAACTAGTAGAAAGGCTTTTGAAGGACTTTAAAGCTAAAGTAATATATTGAAATGATAAATATAAATGAACTCAATAATGTAAGTGCAGAACCAAAGAAATAATGATATAAATTGATATTTTCATGTTCAGTGACTTTTAAGGTTAGGTAGGTAGGTAATAAGTTAAGGTATTGAAACACAAGCTGACTTACATAACCCATTCACCAGTAAAGTACCTTTCTACAGTTTCGCTCAAACACTTCTCTATTTTTTTATTATTGTTTACCAAAGCAAGGATTCTCTTGATCTGTAGCTGGCATTCTAGCCAATGCACATGCACTTAACAAGAATATTAGAAGTGTTATTAGAATTCAGATGAGCCCATGGAATGAAACTTAAAACTAAAAAGTATTGCTCCTGCTAAATGCATTGGTTAAGATGGAAACAATATTTTAAATGAATGTCTGCAAAATGCATTTGTTAAGATGGAAACAGTATTTTAAATGTATGAACAGTATTTTAAATGAAGCTGGAGACATCATGTTTCCTTATTTCAAACTATATTACAAAGCTATAGTAATCCAAACAGAATGGAAATGGCCTACGAAGATACACAAAGATCAATGGAACAGAACAGAAAAAAAACAGAAATTATCCCACAAATATATGATCAATTAATTTATGATAAAGGCACCAAGAACACCTAATTGCGTAAGGATAGTCTCTTCAATAAATAATGGTGAAAAACTGGACAAACACATGCAAAAAAAACAAAAACAAACAAAACTAGACCACTATCTTACAGCATACACTAAAAATTAACTAACGATCTGAACATAAGACCTAAAAGAATAAAACTTCTAGAAGAAAACACGGGTGGTAATCTCCTTGATTTCAGTCTTAGTGACAATTTTTTGGATTTGACACCAAAAGTAAATATAAATAATTGGAACTATATCAAACTAAAAAGCTTCTGTACAACAAATAATCCATAAACAAAATTAAAGGCAACCTACCAAATGGGGGAAATATTTGCAAAGTACATATCTAATAAGAGGTTAATATCCAAACTATCCAAAAACACATACAACTCAATAACAAACAAAAAACAAAACACAACTTGATTTAAAAATAGGCAGAGGATCTAAATAGACATTTTTCAAAGAAGACATACAGATGGTCAAGAGGTATGTGAAAAGATGCTCAACATCACTAGTCATCAGGAAAATACAAGTCAAAACAAACCACAATGAAATGTCACCTCACACCTGACACAAGTGTTGGCCAGAATATGGAGAAAAGAACCTCTGTGCCCTTTTGGTAGGAATGTAAATTTGTTCAACCACTATGAAAAACTGTAAAAAAATTCCTTAAAAAATTAAAATGAAAACTACCATGACTCAGCAATTAAACTTCTGGTTATTTATCCAAAGGAAACAAAAACACTATTTTGAAGAAATGATATAGAGTACTCTCCTGTTTACTGCAGCATTATTTATAGTAGGCAAGACATGGAAGCAACCCAAGTCTCCATCAATAGATAAATGGATAAAGAGATCTCTCTCTCTCCACACACAGACTATAATATTATCCTACATAATAAAATGGTAATATGTAAATTACCATCACTCCGCTACGCCCACGATTGGGCCAGCAGGAGGCGCAGGGGGCGGGACTCAGGGTGGCCGGGGTAGCTGATTGGGCCAGCAGGACGCTGAGCCATGGCTGCTGGAGGCTTTCGGAAGGCCTGGGGCACCCGCGGACAGCCGGCCGGGTCCCCCGCGATCAAAGGCCAAAGCGGGGGACCCGGCCGGCTGTCTGCTCCGGCGCAAGGCCTTCCGAAAGCCTCCGCAGCGCCGGAGGCTTTCGGAAGGCCTGGGGCACCCGCAGACAGCCAGCCCGCTGGTGCACCAGGTGCATGATTGAATCATGCACTGGGCCTCTAGTTCAGCCATAAAAAGGAAGGAAATCTTGCCATTTTTTGACAACATGGATGCACCTTGAGGATATGTGCTAATGGAAGTCAGACAGGGAAAGACAAATACTGTACAAGCTCACTTATAAGTAGAATCTAAAAAAACAAGAACAAAATAACAGAGAGTGGATTGGTGGTTGCCAGAGATAGGAAGGGGAGGAGGGAGGGAAGAAAGGTCAGGGTGGACAAAATAAGTGAAGGTGGACAAAAGGTACAAATTTCCAGTTATAAAGTAAATCCTGGGGATGTTATATGTAGCACAATGACTATAGTTAATAATACTGTATATCTAAAAGTTGCTGAGAGTATGTCTTAAAAATTCTCATCACAAGAAAGAAAATTGTAACTATGTGTGGTGATGGATATTAACTACAGTTATTGTGGTTATTACAGCACAATCCATATAAATATTGAATTATGTTGTACACCTGAACTAGTATATACTCATGTGTCACTTGACATGAATACATTCTAAGAAATGCATTGTTAGGCATTTTCAATATCAGAATATACTTACATAAACCTAGATGGTATAACCTATTGCTCCTAAGTTATCATGATGTTGTAACAACAACCTGAGATTAAATCAAGGACAAGAGAAATGAAGTAATCAAGAGATGTGCTAGCCCTAACCAGTTTGGCTCAGTGGATAGAGGGTCAGCCTGCGGACTGAAGGATCCCAGGTTCGATTCCGGTCAAGGGCATGTACCTCGGTTGTGGGCACATCCCCAGTGGGGGGTGTGCAGGAGGCAGCTGATCGATGTTTCTCTCTCATCGATATTTCTAACTCTCTATCCCTCTCCCTTCCTCTCTGTTAAAAAAAATCAATAAAATATATATTTTTTTTAAAAGATGTGGTAAACATGAGGTATACGAGGCTGCTTCCTGCATAACAAGGCATAATGTTTTATATCAAAATATTTTTTTAAATTTCTTTATTGATTAAGGTGTCACATATTTGTCCTCATCCCCCCATTCCCATCCCACACCCCTCCCCACGGATGCCCCAACCCCCTGTTGAACTTAACCATTGGTTAGGCTCATATGCATGCACACAAGTCCTTTGGTTGATCTCTCCCCCCTCCCCCCACCCTCCCCTATCCTCCCTCTGAGGCCCGATAGTCCGATCGATGCCTCCTTGTTTCTGGTTCTGTTCTTGTTCATCAGTCTATGTTGTTCATCATTTCCCCTAGATGAGCGAGATCATGTGTCACTAGAGATATACTTATAAGAACTGAATGTGAGACGAGCAATAATAGTTATGCTGACAGGCAAATGAATCAGTCTGTAGTGAGTTTCTTTCTGGACCAACAGTTCTTTTGAGACCCAATATCAATGTCCACCAGTTCCTTATGTGTACATGTCGGCACTGACCCCTCAGCTCTGGATGGTGGACAAATGGTGGTAATGCAGGTTCGATTCCCTCTGGTTGGGCCTCGGCCGGACCCAGGGGCACGTGGCCTCACCCGGACCCAGGGGGTGCGTGGCCTCACCTGGACCCAGGTGCGCGCGGCTTCCCCCGGACCCGGGATCCAGCCTCACCTGGATCCAGGGGCACATGGCCTCACCTGGACCCGGGATCCAGCTTCACCCGGACCCAGGGGCGCATGGCCTCACCCGGACCCAGGGGCGCGCGGCCTCACCCGGACCCAGGGGCGTGTGGCCTCTCCCAGACCCAGGGGCGCGTGGCCTCACCCGGATGCAAAATATTTTTTTGTAAGTAGAAAAAGAACACTCTAAAGTAACCTAAGTTACATAAATTTATGTGCTATACTTTTCTACGATTGGCAATACAGTAAGTTTGTTAACAGCAGCATAACCACAAACATGTGAGTAATGCATTGTGCTATCACTTTACTAGAGCTGTGACATCACTAGGCAATAGGAATTTTTCAGCTCCATTATAATCTTATGGGACTGTCATCATACTAGTATATGCAGTCTGTTGTTGACCAAACATCATTGTGTCACATGAATATACTATTATATGTCAATTATACCCCAATAAGAAAAAAAGACACTAGTAAAAAAAAAAAAGTGTCTTTATGTAGTATTTGGTGTTTCCACAGGTGTACACTTACATAAAATTTAATAAATTGTGCATTTTAAATATGTACACTTTATTGTATGTCAATTCTAATTCAATTAAGCTGTTATAAGAAAAGCTAACTAGTTTTAAATAATTAGTTCCCTCTTTCCCTTTCCAAAAGGAAAACCAAGAACAAATGTCCTTCAAATTGGAAAACATTAAATGACATTAGTTAAAATAAGGATATAGATGTGGCAAGAACTTTGTGAGTCCGATATCATTCCTCACTACCATCTTTTTCCCAACCAACTTCCAACCAAGAATAACCAGTTAACATGGTCCAGCCATTGAGTTGGGAAGACTGCTTTGGAGTTCCTGGAACAGTCATTGTTGCTTCCTATTCCTCTACCTTTGAGTGCTTGGAACCATAACAACCACACGCAAACATGAAAGAGACGCCAAGAATTAATCACGGAGACATCTGTTCTGATATCACTCTACCAGTGAATCAAAATTAACAATTATAAGAAAAATAAAGTCCTATTTTATCAATGTAGTGAAGTCAAGTTTTCTGTTATTTAATGTTAAATTCAACTCTAATACAATTACAGCCACCATTTTTGTTTTAAAATTGGGATATAATTCACTCACCATAAAATACACCCGTTTAAAGCATGCAATTCAGTAGTTTTACCTTATTCATACGGTTGTTTTACCATTATCACTATCTAAGTCCAGAACATTTTCATCATTCCCTAAAGTACCCTATACGGATTAGTATTAACTTTCCATTCCCCCTATCTTTGAGTCCTAACAATCATTAATTTATTTTCCATCTCTCTGGATTTTCCTATTCTGAATATTCCACATAGACTCATACACGATATGAACTTTTGGGTTTTGCTTTACTCAATTTGCATAATGCTTCCATGGTTCATCCTATAACATAAATCAGCATACTTCATTCCTTTTTATGGCAAACTTTTCATTGTGTAAATATATCACATTTTGCCTATTTAATCACCAATTGATGGTTAGAGAAAAGAGCAACATACAAAAAGTAATAATCTCTGTGCTACAGAAACAATTATCTTAAAAATGTGAGATTAAAAGGTTTTCATTACAACAGCAACAAAGACCTATGTAATACTTCTGAATGAATTAGATTGGAACTAATAAGAAACTATACATTCTTATTAAAAGGCATAAACACTATCATGTATGTAAAAAGCACTATCATAAAGTATCAGTTGTCACTTTATGATATTAATTAATGAATTTCATGTAATTCAAATAAGAATACAAAAGGCTTTTTGCTATATATTTTTTTAAATGATCACATCTGCCTTGGCCAATTTGGCTCAGTGGTTGGAGCATCAGCTGGCAGACTGCAGGGTTGCAGGTTCGATTCCCGTTAAGGGTACATGCCTCTGTTGCAGGCTCCATCCCCGGGCCCAGTTCAGGGCACATGCTGGAAGCAATCAATCAATGTGTCTCTCTCAAATTGACGTTTCTGTCTCTCTCTTTCCCTCTGTTCCATTCTCTCTAAAAACCGATGAAAAAAATATCCTCTGGTGAGGATTAACAAAAAAGAAAAAATGATCAAATGTATATAAGAACTAATGCTGTAGACCACCAGCCAAAGATTTTGAAAAAGGGTAAATTTAGAACAAGCTTCAAATATTCAACAGTCACAGAAAACAACTCAATATTATTATAGAAACAGAATAATATCAATGTAGCCCTAGCCGGCTTGGCTCAGTGGATAGAGCATCAGCCTGTGGACTGAAGGTTCCCAGGTTCGATTCTGGCCAAGGGAAAATGCCTGTGTTGCGGGCTCAATCCGCAGTGGGGGGGCGTGCAGGAGGCAGCCAATCAATGATTCTCTCTCATCACTGATGTTTCTATCTCTCTCTCCTTCTCCCTTCCTCTCTGAAATCAATAAAGAAATATATTTTTAAAAAAAGAATAATATCAATGTAATAAATAGTATACAATTAAGGAAAGATTGCCCTAAAAATAAAAATTTTTAATATAATGGTAATCATTCAAAATCAGTTGAAATGTATTTTAAAAAAGTGCTAGTAATCTTCTAGACGAAAAACTGAGTACCCAATATTATAAGACATATAAAAACTTCAAGATTAATGTGAATTGTAAAAAATAAAAACAATAAAAATCTTGTGGGAAAGAGTATGGGCAACATCTTACAACTCAAACTAAAAAGTCTAAAGAAATCCATATCAAAATTAAAAGGTTAGCCCTGGCCAGGAAGTTCAGTTGGTTGAAGCGTTTGTCCAGTACACCAAAAGGTTTAAAGGTTCGATTCCCATTCAGCACACAGACCTAGGTTGCAGGTTCAATCCTTAGTCAGGGCTTGTAATGGGAGGCAACCTATCGGTGTCTCTTTCTCTCTTTCTCTCTTTTTTTCTCTCTCTCTTTCTCTTTCTCCTCTCCCTCACTCCCTCTTTCTAAAATTAATAAAAAACATGACCTCGGGTGAGGATCAAAATAAAAATAGTAAATAAATAAATACTAAAAGTTTTTGTATCTGGAGGAAAATAAAAACATTTGCAAAGATAACAAAGTATTAATGCTTTAATACTCAGTGAGCTCCTACAATTTGAAAAGGGCAAACAACCCCAATAGAATTCAAAAAAAACAATTCACAAAAGATCAAAATCAAATGTCCATGAACAATAAAGTAAAGATGCTCAAACTGCCGAAACCGGTTTGGCTCAGTGGATAGAGCGTCGGCCTGCGGACTGAAGGGTCCCAGGTTCGATTCCGGTCAGGGGCATGTACCTTGGTTGCGGGCACATCCCCAGTAGGGGGTGTGCAAGAGGCAGCTGATCGATGTTTCTCTATCATTGATGTTTCTAACTCTCTATCCCTCTCTCTTCCTCTCTGTAATAAAATCAATTAAAAAAAAGAATAAAAAAAAAAAGATGCTCAAACTCTTAAGTACTCAAGAAAATTAAAACTAAAAGTAACAATGAGATATAACATTATACTTATTGAGCTGCTAAATGTTTAAAAAGCTATAGTGCAATTCCTGGCAGCAGTGAAGGAGAAAGAGTATTCTCCCAAATTACTAGTGGAAAAATTTTTGTGGAAAGCAATTTGACAACGTTTACTGAAATAAAAAATATAAAAACTCTTCAACACAGCAATTCAGCTTCTAGAAATCTATTCTACAGAAATGAAAGCATCTAAAAATAAGGACATATATTCAAAGATATAACACTGTTTAAAATGGCAAAGAACTGGAAACAGAATATTACCATACATGTGGGAATGGTTAAATAAGGATTATATTACGCACTATGATGAATTTGTTATGTAGTCATGAAAATAATTAATTAGAGTTATGCCTTAGATGAATAACAGAGTTATACCTTTGATGGGGTATTTCTCTGAGGTATATTTAGTGAAAACAGAAAGCTGAAGAAAAGTATATGTAATGATACCATTTATAAAAAAACTCATCATCACAACAAGCCTATATATGTAATTGGGAATACAAATATCTGCATAAGATTATATGAAAAGAGAGATAAATGTGGAGCAATATGTAATATATAAAGCTATTAACACAGATTTAAGATGGGGTGGGGTAGTTCTGCTGAAGTGGGAAGGAAATGTTGAAAGCCAAGTCAAAAAGAATGGTACAAAAAAAAAAAAAAGAATGGTACAGGAGGATAAATTCTCATTTCTGACTTTATGTAAAAAATAAACTAAAAATTGTTTTAATTTAAGGAGATATATCAAGATATAAATGTCAATATAAGGATGAAAGAATTAATTATATATAATAAAGAAAACTAAACTAAGCATCAATTGCTGTAACACATTAAAAAATAGTGGTAAAAGTATATAAATATGAAATATAAATGTGAGGTATCAAATTATACTGAGGAAAAGAGAACCATTTAAAGTTGTGATATCAGTGAAATTATATTATCTGAAAATAGCCCTAGTGGCAAAATACTGGAACTGAAAACTATCAAACTATTTAATTCTACAAGTTAAATAAGCAGCTTTCACATGTGAAATTAAGCCTTTTATTTAAATGAACATAGCTCCTGCCATTTATTAACAGTGGCATTGTATAAACAAAAATATCTTTGTTTTAAAAAGAAACTAAATACTAACAAACTGAACTCAATAAATTAGTAAAAAAAATTACATACCATAAAACCAAATGGGATTTATTCCTAGAAAGGATGTTTTAACATATAAAAATCAATCAAGGCAATATACCACATTAATGAAATGAGAGGGGGAAAAAATTACATGATCATCATAATTCATACAGAAAAAGCATTTGTCAAAATTCAACACTCTTTCACAATTAAAAACACTTAACAAAGAAGAAAACTATCTCAACATAATAAAGGCCAATATTTAAAAAAAATCACAACTTATATCATACTCAACAGTGAAAGACTGAAAGCTTTTCTCTAAAATCTGGAAAAAGTCGAGGATGCACTTCTATTCAACACTTCTATTCAACATGGTCCATAAATCCTAAGTACTAGAAACCACACCTATTGGGCAAGAAAAAAATAGTTTCAAAAATAGAAAGGTAACACTCTCTCTGCTTATAAAAACTTATCTATACTAATAAAAGGGTAATATGCAAATTGGTCACAACGCCCTCACAGTAACAATCGAACAGCAGGCTGCGTGGGGCGACAAGGCCGGCAGGGGGGTTAGTGAGGGACGACCAAACGACTCACCAGCAGGCTGCGTGGGGTGACCAGGCTGGCAGGGGGGTTAGCGAGGGACGACCAAAAGAGTGACCAGCAGGCTGCATGGGGCGACCAGGCCAGCAGGGGGGGCGCAGGTAGTGAAGGGTGACCAGGCTGGCAGAGGGGGGCAGTGAGGGGCAACCAGGCCGGCAGAGGGGGCAGTTGGGGGCAACCAGGCCGGCAAACGGGGCACTAAGGGGCAACCAAGCTGGCGGTGGGGGGGAGCAGTTAGGAGCGACCAGGCTGGCGGGGGGGGGGGGGGGGGGCAGTTAAGGGCGATCAGGCTGGCAGGCAGAGGCGGTTAGGGGTGATCAGGCTGGCGGGGGGGTGGGGGCAGTTAGGGGCAGTCAGGCAGGCAGGCAGGCAGGTGAGCGGTCCCAGATTGTGAGAGGGATGTCCTGGGATCGGGCCGAAACCGGCAGTCAGACATCCCCCAAGGGGTTCTGGATTGGAGAGGGTGCAGGCTGGGCTGAGGGGACCCCAATGCCCCCTGTGCACTAATTTCGTGCACCGGGCCTCTAGTTATATATGAAAAGGATTCCACACAAAATAAATTTTACCATTAAAAGAAATTTTAACAAAGTTGCATGATACAAAATCAACACTTAAAATCAGTTGTGTCTCAGAGGGATTTCAAGACTGCAGTGGAGTAGGGGTGAATGTTACGTTCACCTCCTCCCAGGACCAAACTGGAAATACAACTAAAATAACGAGCAATCAACCTGAATAACCAACTGAAAACTAGCTGAAGAGAAATCTTATAACACAAAGTTTACAAAGAAGCCATATTGAGACTGGTAGAAAGGGCAGAGACTTGAAAGGTATGGGCCCCACTCCCACAAGAGGTGGATGAAATTCTGGAGGGATATCTCAGCTGCAGAGATTCCTCCTGACAAACGTGGGGTCCCAACCCCAAGATGAGCTTTCCAGCACAGAGCACCAAAGCTGAGAGGAAGAGCCAACATAATATTTGGCTGTGAAAATCAGTGGGGATTCTGTCAGCGGAGAGAGACAGGAGTCCGCTAGAGACACAGGCGTCCTCTTAAAGGGCCAACACGCAAAATCTCCTTCATAGCCACAGACCCTGGGCTCTGGTGGAGGAAGGGTGGTGCAGATTAGAGTCGTGTGAGAAGAGTGAGGTTTGTGGCTCTGGGAAGAGAGCTGAAGGGACAACCGCTAGGATTCCTGAGCTGAGTTCCTCTCCCACACCACAAATGCCATCTTTCTTGGTGGAGCATTCCCCTCCATACAAGAGTGGGATGCAACAGTCTACCCTCTGGGCTCCATTTGCCCCATCTTGTGGAGCTTTCGCCCTGATGAAAAGTCAGTTGCCTGGGACAGAGTATAGAGGTACGGGCAAACTAGAGGGTGTCAGTGACTGAGGGGCAAAAGTGTTTTGGGGCAGAAGCCATTCCCCCCATTTTCTGATGAACCTCACTGGTACCTCCTCCACATGGAAGACCCACTAGCTCATCCTCTGGACTCCCAGCAGCCCCACCCAGCTAAGATCACATTCCTGGCAGAATCTAGGACAGACCGAGTTGTGTGGCTCTAGCACAGGTGACATTTTTCCCTTGCACTCACGACCAGTAAAGGGCCCTCTCTTCATATAGCCAAATCTTGGTCTGTTTCTGCCTGATAAACTCTGCTGACCTCACCCTGAAAACTCCCTTAAGACCACGTCCATCACAAAGGTGTGTGAGCACCTAACAGGTGGCAACTACACTTGGTATACCCTGAGACATTTGCTGAGTGACCTCAGACCCAGCACAGGCACTGAGCTAGGACCTGTATTAATCTAGTGAACACCACTCACCCCTTTCTGGTGACTCAGCGAGAACCTACCTCACACAACTAGCATTAAATATTCAAGGATGATGAAATACAAGGACCTACAACCAAGATTATGTTACCCAGCTATTATTTAAAACTGGAGAAGTAAAGAGCTTCCAGACAAGAAAAAAACCTAAAAGAATTTGTTGCCACCAAAACAGTAACAAGAAATGTTAAAAGGCTTCTAGAAGAAGAAAAGGGAGGAGGAGAGAGGGGAGGGGAAAGGAGGAGGAGCGGGGCAGGGGACAAAACAAATATAGTTAAAAACAAATATGCTCCTGTAAAGAATGCTTCAATGAATATAGGGATACAATATTCTTTCGAATTATATTTCAGGTTTCTTCAGATATATTCTCAGAAGTAGAATCACTGGCTCATATGGCAGCGCCATATTTAATTTTTTTAGGTAACTCCATAATGTTTTCCACAGTGGCTGCACCCATCTGTATTCTCACCAAAAGTGCACAAGGGTTCCCAAAAGGGTTCCCACCTTTTCTCCACATCCTTGCCACACTTATTTATTTATTGATTATAGCCATTCTGAGAAGTTTGAGGTGGTATCTCATTGTGATTTTAATTTGCATTTCTCTGATGATTAATGACATTGGGCATCTTTTCATCTGTATGTCCTCTTTGGAGAAGTGTCTATGCAGGTTCTTTGACCATTTTTTAATTGGATTTTTTTTGGGGGGGTGTTGAATTTTATAAATTCTTTACAAATTGTGGATATTAACCCCTTATCAGATATATCATTGGCAAATATGTTCTCTTATTCAGTAGCTTGTTCTTCCATTTTGTTGATGGTTTCCTTTGCTATACAAAAACTTTTTAGCTTGACATAGCCCACTTGTTTATTTTTTCTTTGGTTTCCCCTGCTTGAGGAGATATATCAGGAAAAAGACTGCTACAAGAAATTTCCAAGATTTACTGCCTATGCCAAAATTTGGATGCAGTCCAAGTGTCCATCAGTAGATGAGTGCATAAAAAAGCTTTGGCATATTTCCATAATGCTATACTACTCGGCCATAAAAAAGGAGAAAATTTTACCTCTGCAACAGCATGGATGGACCTGGAGAGTACTATACCAAGTGAAATAAGGCAGTCAGAGAAAGGCATGTATCACCACAAGGTACATGGATCACATGTACACATATGAAAAGATACTTAACATCATACACAATAACAGAATGCCACTTATACATCTATCAGAATAGCCAAAATCTGGAACACTTATAATACCAAATGCTGGAGAGGATATATAGAGCAACAGGAACTCTCTTACACTGCTGACAAGAATGAAAAATAATGTAGCCACTTGAAAGATAGTTTGGCAGTTTACAAAAATAAACAGGCTGACCATGTTTCTCCAGCCTTGAAAGTTATCCAAATGAATTGAAAACTTTTGTTCACATAAAAAACTACACACAGATGTTTATAGTAGCTTTATTCTCAACTGCTAAAATTCAGGAGCAACCAAGACATCCTCAGCAGGTGAGTGGATAAAGTGTGGTATTATTCAGCAATAAAAGGAAATGAGCTATTAAGCCATGAAAAGACACGGAGGAAGTTTAAATGCATATTATTAAGTGAAAGAAGCCAATCTGAAACCACCACTAAATACAGTATAATTCCAACTATATGGCATTCTGGAAAAGGAAAAACAATGGAGGACAGTAAAATGATCAGTGGTTGCCAGGGGTTAAGCAAGTGCAAAGGATGAATAGGCGATGCACAGATTTTTAGGGCACTGCAACTATTCTCTGTATGATAGTACAATGATGGATACATGTGATCAGACTTTTGTCAAAACTCACAGAACGTACATTAAGAATGAATCCTAATGTAAACTATGGACTTGGGTCATGATGACATATGTCCATGGACTCTAACCATGAACTACACTGTGCTAGTGAAGGAGGATGTACATGTGTGGGAATAGGGACTATACAGGGACTCTGCACTTTCACCTCAATTTTGCTTTAAACCTAAAGTGCTCTCAGAAGAAGAAGGAAGAAGGAAGAAGGAAGAAGGAAGAAGGAAGAAGGAAGAAGGAAGAAGGAAGAAGGAAGAAGGAAGAAGGAAGAAGGAAGAAGGAAGAAGAAGAAGAAGAAGAAGAAGAAGAAGAAGAAGAGGAGGAGTTGATAAATGCAATAACATGGATGGCTCTCAATTACATTATGTTTAGTGAAAGAAGCCGGAATCACAAAGTTCCATACTTCACGATTCCATTTATATGACATTCTGAAAGAGGCAGAACTATAAGGTAAAAAAAGAGATGAGTGCTTGCCAAGAGCTGGGGTTGGCTAAAGAATTGCCACACAGGGGCATGAGTAATTGTTGTAACTCTGAATTTGATTCTGTTGATGGTTGTAAAATTGATGCGTTTGTAAAAAAAACTTATGAAAAATCAATTTTATTGTATGCAAATTACAGCACAACAAACCTAACAAAAACATTTATTTAACATCTCTTCGGATATTTTGGGGGTAAGTTATTATTTATAATGTTTAGGATTTTTCATTGTAAATGAAAAAGATTTTAGACTTATGAATGTAATTAATATAGCCACTCGAAAGATAAAATTTTAACTTTGTAAGTTCAAAGAGTTTACCACACATATCACTTTGAAATCTATTACATTTCCTATGCTTCTTATGAATTTAGTTTCCTCATTTAATATTACATATCCTCCAAGTTAAATGGTCAGAGTATAATTCTGAAAGTGTGGTTCCTAGACTAGCATCAGCATCTCCTATAAACTTATTAGAACTGCAAAATCTCTGACCCAAACCCCGACCAACTGAGTCACAATTTCTATTTTAAGAAGCCCTCTAGGTAATTCTAATACAGTTTAAGAACAGCTAGCCACAACTCCAGACTAATTAAATCAGATTTCCTGGGGTTGGAATCCAGGCATCAGTATTTTTGTAAACTCCCCAGATAATTCCAATGTGTAACCAATGTTGATTTTGATTCAGTAAGTCTTGGGTGAGCATCAGAGGTCAGAATTTTAACAAACACTCCCCGTTGTTTCTAATGTCAGTAATCTAAGGATCTCTGATTTAAAAAAAAAAAAATCAAATACTGTGCACTGTACTTTTCTTATTACTGGTAAACTTCATCTACTTGAACTCTGAAATTAGACACAGCCCAGACACTTTTATATATGGAATTATACAACTAAGGAAATTGAAAATAAAGAGAACAAAAGTTGTATTCTCTGGATATCTTGTTTAATACAGGAGTTAGAAAATATATTTCTAAAAATGGAACTACACAGCAAATGTTTCAATAAACAAACATGAGGTACATTTAGCACAAGTCAGATATTCAGTCTTTTTTAAAATGAAATACACATAACTACAGAAAACCCCACAATTAAACATTTAATACTAGCACAGGTCCTATTTGTTTCAAATTTTAAAAAACAATTGTCGAAGAAAAGTAAATGATAGTTTAGCCAATTGTCAACTTTTGCCAAAAATAATTCATGACATTAAATCCTCTTTGTAAAACTTAAAAAAAAAAAATTTATTTGGAATTTTAATACGACTCCACTGTTAAGCATTTCTTTCCCTTTTTTCGGTTTTCACCTAGCTTTCCATTTACAATCTTTAAAAGCAGAACATATATAACTAAACATCCTTAAATATATATCATTTTGACAGTTTCTATATCACTTTCAGATACCTTTGATATCATTGTAATAACCTGATTATTATTTAACAGGAAAGGAGTAAAGGGAAGACTAGATAATAGAGGCATGCCATTTATAAAGCTTTGCTAATTTAACTCTTTCCAAGTCTGTTCACCGCTGATCAATGGGGGAAGGGACTGGACAAAGGCAGTTTAGAAGCATGCCCAATAAGGTCTGAGTGGGAAGATGCTTACCTGTGTATCAATTACACCTGGGAACAGGTAATTGGCCAGAATAGGTGTGGCCACTGCAAAGGCACAAAACCTGAATATTTAAACTTCTGAACAAAGGGAGTTTCTCTCAAGCACGGGCCTCTTCAATTACAGGGGTGGACTCCCCTGTGCCCACGTGGCTCTCAACCATGTGGACTCCACACAATGGACTAATGGACTTTAATTAGCCTGATGCTGAACTAGACCCAGACCCGGCTGCAAGATAGACTGGAAGCTCTGGACATTGGCCTTGCTTTTGGCTCTACTGGAATCCCAACTACACCTTTTTTCAGGACTGGTTCATGGAACATGGGACTTTACAACCCAAGGAATGTAACTCAACAACAATGAAAACCATTCATTCTCCCATGCGAATCTTAGAAAATTCTTTTTCTGAGGATATTACAAGAGCCTCCCCACATCCACTAGTGTCGGGGAAATTAAACCCCTAATTTCTCCAGTAACACCTTCCCTCAGCTTCATTCACAAACATTATTACCAATTTACAGAACATTATTACCAATTGTGACTAAAGGAGGCATATTACTTGCCCAAAAATCAAATAAGAAGTGACAAACCCAAGACTAAATATACTCTTCTGCCTCCAAATGCCATTAGATTAATTCCTAAAGACCAGTCATTGACTGCCATTTAAGACCTATTGGCTCCTGGAATAATAGTTGCAAAGTAATTCTTCCTAAGAGTATCCCTTACTTCCTGAAAGTATAATTTTCTCTTATTGGAATCATGTTTCATATCATAAAATAGTAAACAAGTTTGTGGAGAACACACTTTCTTGTTATTTCAACCTACATAAAACATGGGAAATCATAGTTTTAGGAAATGTAGTTTCTTGTAAAGTAGAGATTCCCCTTTGTAAAAATCTCTCGCTGTGAAAGATCATCTTAGAAGGTTTGAGACTAATGAATGCTGGTAGAGATGCTGCTCCCGTGGAGGCAAAAATCTACATTCGTGAGCTTCTGTATCTAACAATTCAACCATAACGGCTTTACAATCAAGAATCAATAAATTGTTTCCTATTTTGTTCACATTAAACAGCTGAACATTACTTTAGAAAATATTTTGTGTATTAGTGCTTATAGTTTTCACAGCCTTTGGATTTGCTAACCAGTTGTCTTACAGAAGAGATCAAACCATCTTTTGCTCCTATTAAAAATGTCTTCCTCGCCTGGCTGGCTTGACTCAGTGGCTGAGCATCCACCTATGAACCCAGGAGGTCACAGTTCAATTCCTGGTCAGGGCACATGCCCGGGTTGTGGACTTGACCTCTGGTAGGGGGCTTGCAGGAGTCAGCCAACCAATGATTCTCTCTCATCATTGATGTTTCTATTCTCTCTCCCTCTTCCTTCCTCTCTGAAATCAATAAAAATATTTTTTTAAAAAGAAGAAAAACTATCAATAAAATATTGTTATTAATGTCTTCCTGTAATGTCTCACTAGCATACTCAATTTTATAGAAAGATATTCTTTGCTGAGATCACGGCTTTATTCAAATACTTAAGGATTCTGTGTCTGATTGTTTAGCCATTGTGATATAACTGGTAATAAATATATATTTGGTTTTCATGGCACAGAGATCCTAAAACCCCTGTAATTTCCTAAGTGATCAGTGATAAAAGTATCTTTTGTTATTCATAACAAGCCCCTTTCAACAACACTTGAGTTTTGTCAATGAGGGGAATTTTGGGAAAGTCCTGAAGAATAGGGGGAATGGGGCTTGTTTCTCTGGAACCAACCTCTAGAGCAGGGGTGGGAAACCTTTTTTCTGCCAAGGGCCATTTGGATATTTATAACATCATTCGGGTTGAGGGCCATACAAAATTATCAACTTAAAAAGTTAGTCTGCTATATTTGGTCAAACATTTAATTAACTTACCCCTAATACCTTGGAGGGCCAGACCAATGATTTCTCGGACCTTATATGGCCCGCGGGCCAGACATTCCCTGACCTCCAGGAAAAGGAAAGAAGAGGGACTAGAGGCTGAATTCATCAGTAACAGTCAATGATTTAATCAATCACTGCTACCTGATGAGGCTTCCACAAAAATAATAATAATAATAATAATAATAATAATAATAATAATAATAATAATGGAGTGGGTAGAGCTTCTGGGTAGGTGAACTCTTGGAGGTGCTGGGAGAGTGCCATGCCCCTTCCCCCTTACCTTGCTCTATGATATCTCTTCCATCTGTCTGTATCCTTTTAGAATAAGCCCATACTAGCAAGTAAACTGTTTTCCTGAGTTCCATGAGCAAATTAATCAAACCAAGGAGGGGGGTCACAGGAGCCTCCAATTCACAGTCAGTTGGTCAGAAGCATAAGTAACAATATGGACTTGCTATTGATTTCTGAAGTTTTGTGTAAGAGCCTGAACAAGGAAGGGGGAGAGGGGTTTCCTTGCAGAACGGAATCCTTAACTTGTGGGATCTGATGCTAACGCCTGAAAAATTGTGCCAGAATTAAAATTTTAGGAAACCCAGTTAGGAAAACTGGGTTTTCCTAACTTGATATATGGAAAACCCACACATATGATCACAAGGTACTTGATCTATGGAAAACCCACACATATGATCACAAGGTACTCAGTCTATAATAATAAAAGCATAATATGCTAATTAGACCGGACATCCTTCCAGACAAAGCCTAGGCTGCAAGGGAAGCCCGGGTCCCGGGTCCCGGGTGCCTGCCAGCGACCTGAGGAGGGAAGCCCGGGTCCTGGGTGCCTTTCTTCATTGTAAATAAAGAACTGGACAGTCTATAAAACATCTGTTTGCAAATATTGGACAACTGGCAATGCAGAATTTTGATCACTGAGAGAAGGGAAACAAAGGGAGAGAGCCCTAATATGTATGTCCCTGATTTTCTGCCTGGAGAAACTTTCTGGATCATACACAGTACGTGGAAGGAAATTCTAAACAGAGCATGGTGGTCTCACTGAGCTGGGGAAACAGATCGGGGATCAGAGAGGCTGCAGTGGTTGGACTTTGTGGGCCAGTGTATAAGAGAGAAGGGCATTACCCAGATAAAGAGCCCCAAACATCTGCATGGGGTCTCATTGAGTCTCTATCTGAATACTGTGTCCTGCATACTTAGAATGAGATTTCAAGTGGTTGATCAAAGAACAATTACTGAGAACAGAACAAACTACTAGGAAGCTATAGACTAAACAAGTCCCAGCACTAACAAAGAATTGAGAGATGGTAGAGTTCGGATCCCACACAGCAATGAGACCTTTTTGAACATCTGGTACAGTTAATAGAGACCCCAGAAGAGCCATGCCTTGATATTTAAGGCTACTAATAAATAACCCTCGATTAAAGGCCACCATAAATCCATACCAACAGAGCTTAAATTCAAGTCTTGAAAGCTGATCTGCAGGCAATTTAACTGTCTTCCAAGTAAAGTTGCTCTTTATAGAAAAGAGCAAAGTGTGCACTACCTGGATTGGCTCAGTGGATAGAGCATTGGCCTGTGGACTGAAGGGTCCAGGGTTTGATTCCAGTCAAAGGCATATGTCTGGGTTTCTGGCTTGATCCCCAGTGGGGGGCATTCAGGAGGCAGCCAATCAATGATTCTCTCTCATCATTGATGCTTCTATCTCTCTTCCCCTCTCCCTTTTCTCTGAAATAAAAATATATTAAAAATTTAAAAAAAGAGAAAAGAGGAAAGTGGAACATCTAGAAATAAAAGATCCTATATAATAAAAGGCTATCCTATATAATAAAAGGCTAATATGCAAATTGACCAAACAGCAGAACAACCGGTCACTGTGACGCGCACTGACCACCAGGGGACAGACGCTCAACGCAGGAGCTGCCCCCTGGTGGTTAGTGCACTCCTACGGGGGGAGTGCTGCTCAGCAGAAGCCCTGAGCTGGGCTCACGGCTGGTGAGTGCAGCAGCGGTGGCCTTTCCCACCTCTGTGGCAGCGATAAGGATGTCACAGACATCCCCAGAGGGCTCTGGGACTGCAAGAGGGTGCAGGCTGGGCTGAGGACCCTCTCCCCCAGTGCACCAATTTCGTGCACCGGGCCTCTAGTGTTGTTATAAAGGAGAGGAGAAATATAGGAGTGTTTTTCCTAATCAGCCACAAAATCGAAAACTGTTCCTGCTTAGAAGATTAGTCAACTGCATTTTCTCATCATCACTTGATGATATTGGCCTGATGCTCTTCATGTCCTTAGTGTTTTTCAGTTTCATTCATAACTATGTTCACATCCAACAAGACAATGAACTTTAAAAGCTAACTTTTTCATTCACTTTCACTCCTAAATGCTATTGACTTATCATGCAACATTTCCAAAGTGTTGTTTAGCCTTTCTTAATTAACTTCATGACAATTTATCATTTTTCACCCATTACTCTGACAGATGTAAGAAAAAGTAAAGAAAAAGAAAAATAATTTTTTTTCCAAGATCTCAACAAAACCACAAAACTTATATAGAGTATTCTGAATAAATTTCTTAGGATAGTAACTGCAAAGAGAGCATACTTAATCTGGACCATCTTTCACAGACCTAGGACTCAACAGACTATCATTAACAGTGGTATACTTAGTGCAAAGAAAAACCGTGGTATCAATCAAATCCTCAGTGTTGGAAGAGACAGTTTATATAGGAGTTTCTTGATTAATTCACTATTTAATTCAGAGTGGGGAACACGTGGCAATTCAATTCACTATCTGTTAAATCTATTATTATAGGAGCAATAAGTCTTTTTTTTATTATTTATCTTCATTTAAAATAACTTAAGATGCCCTAAATATTTTTAAATTTCAATAATGAAAGATCATTATCATGATTTCATTGATTTTCAGAAGACATAGGATTTTTATTAGGAAAGGTCCATGTTACTCATGATTTATATCCCTATTTTCAAACTAGGCCATAATTTTCCTGAAGAAAATATAAAGGACAATTTTCCCAAAGTTGTGAGAAAGAGATAAAAGATATATTTCAGACATTAAATCTAAACACACACACAAAATTTTAAAAAATTAGAAATCTAAGCATAGGGTTCAGAGAAGAGCGGTGTGAGAAGTTCTACCTAGAACTCAAGATTTTAAGTGGTATTCATGACAAAAGCGGTTGTCTCGCCCTAGCTGGTTTGGCTCAGTGGATAGAGCGTCTCCTGCAGACTGAAGGGTTCCAGGTTGTACTCCAGTCAAGGGCACATGCCCCAGTAGCGGGCTCGATCCCCAGTGGGGGGGCATGCAGGAGGCAGACAATCAATAATTCTCTCTCATCATTGATGTTTCTATCTCTCTCTCCCTCTTTCTTCCTCTCTGAAATCAATAAAAATATATATATTTTAAAAAGTGGTTGTCTCATGGTTTATTACAAACTGCCAGTTTTCTGCAAGTTACACAATTCCATCTTATGTAGGACTACTTGTATTTAGTAAGTTTAGTAAGTCAAACTACATTCGCAAGTTCTACTTTTGCCTTCAAAGGTTAACAAGTTCCCCCCACCCGTTTTTCTACCATTTATGTTAAGTGTATGGGTGGAAAAAAATTTTTCCTCTACCCTTATAAGTTCTAATAGCTGATCTAATAATCAAATTGACATAAGGCAGGCTAACAAGAGAAAAGCTAATTTAATTCTGTGCAAACAGAGGCCACACAAAGACAATGAGAGCCAAGGACAAGGATGGTACTTGAAGCTTATATGTCATTCTGAACTAAGGAATGAGATACGGGCCTGGGGCTTCATAGGGGAGGAGAATGATTCACAGAATAAGAAGAGCAGATGTTGACTAATTAAATGTTTGTCCTACCATACAGATAGGTCACTTCACTCAGATAAAAAGTTACCTCTCTGTGCCAGGGCCCCCTATCTCAATTCTTTTAGGTAATTAAATAAGAGGTAAAAGTTTTTCTTGAAACTGCTGGATCTTTATTTACCTTCAGCTTGCAATAATGCACATGTTAAGGTTGCAAATTTGGGGGGAAGGGGAGGGTTTTGAACCCCTTCAATCAAACTTATTCTAAAAATTGATTAAACATATTAAAAAAATAACTGGACTTAAAAGAAGTTATACACTTGTCTCTTAAAAGCATACTTAGCCCAGCCAGTGTGGTTCAGTGGTTGAGCGTTGACCTATGAACCAGGAGGTCAGGGTTCGATTCCTGGTCAGGGCATATGCCCAGGTTGCAGCCTGGATCCCCCGTAGGGGATGTGGCAGGAGGCAGCCAATCAATGATTTTCTCTCATAATTGATATTCCTATCTTTCTCTCCCTCTCCCTTCCTCTCTGAAATCAATAAAAACATATTTAGAAAAAAAAAAGCATAAAGTTTATTAACCCTTTGCACTCTCTTGCTTTTTTCTCGATTCCTTTATTCTACTCGGGATTTAATTTTTTAAATACCCCAGATTTTACAAAGCGCGGCAGTAGAATAAAAAACTGGAGTTTATTTTCATACAAACTTATTTATTTGGATTTTTTTATATTTCAAATTATTGATACATTCAAAGAGTAATTTTAATCTCGATGCTAACCATGTCGAGTCACACTCGACATCCGAGTGCAAAAGGTTAAACTTTGATTTTTTTTTTTAAACAATGAGTTGCATTTTTAGGAGGCCTTACAAATGGCCAAGCATGACAAAAATATTTAATCTATCAATTAGAGAAAAGTAAAACAAGGCAGTGATATACTATCTTTCCCCCATCATATAAGAGAAATTAAAGGTTCTTAATATTCATTGTTGGCAATATAAATAAAACTAGTATTTTAGGAGGCATTTTTGGCAAATCTAGGAATTTAACTGGCAGAAATGTACTTGTACTACATTTAGAAATAACCTAAATGCCCACAGTACACCATGCATAGTAGATTCACCCTATGTAATACAAACCAGTTGTTATAAAAGAACAAAATCCATCCATATGCAGTAACATGGAAGATCATAATAGAGGAATATGCAATTAGCCAGGATGCCATAATGTCACAATCGAACAGCAGGGTCCTGAGGCTCCATGGCACCTGGCCGGGGCGAGGGACCTCAGGCCGTGCCCCCCGCCCAGCAGGGCTCGACGAGGACCTCAGGCCATGTCCCCTGCCCGGTGGGGCTTGACAGGAGACCTCAGGCTGTGCCCTCCCGCCCAGCAGGGCTTAACGGGGAACTCAGGCCGTGCTCCCCACCCCGGCACCGGCCCGGGAGATCTCAGGCAGTGCCCCCCGCCCCAGCGCTGGGCCGGGGAACCTCAGGCCGTGCCCCCCACCCAGCAGGGCTTCAGGGGGACCTCAGGCCACGCCCCCCTTGCCCCAGTGGTGGGCCATGGGACCTGAGGCTGCTCCCCCCCCCTGACACCGGGCCAGGGGACCTGAGGCTGCACCCCTCACCCGGAGGGGCTTGATGGGGTTGGGGCCAGCCAGGTCTGGGTCTCCTGTGTTTTCGAAGCGCGTGCAGGTGGTAAGTGAGGACTTGATTCTAGGTCCTGCGGAGTGCCCCAAACTCTGACAGGAGGGAGATTTTCATACACATTTTACTAATTTTCTTTCATCTCTGACACTTCTATTATAGAGAAAGGGCAAATAGCAATATTAAAATATTCCCTCTAATTAATTCCCTTTTAATGTGCCCAAATTTCATGCACCAGGCCACTAGTCTATATAAATAAAAGGCTAATATGCAAATTGTCCCTGTGGGAGTTCGACTGGGAGTTTGATCGCTTGCTATGATGTGTGCTGACCACCAGGGGGTGGTACGGAATGAAGGAAGGCCCTGGCCAGCAGCCGGCAGCCGCTAGGGACCCTACTCGTACTTGAATTTCATGCACTGGGCCTCTAGTGTTTACAATAAAAAATTAAAAGCTGTAGAACAAAATGTATAGTATTAACCTATATTAGTTTCCTTGGGCTGCCATAACAAATTATCACAAACTAGTAGCCCTGCGCACGAATCCATGCGCGAGTAGCTCGCTGCTGCGTGCCTCAGCTGCCCGCCCTGCCCACCGCCGCTTGTAGTTCTCCACCATACATAGCTCGCTGCCCCGCCCTCCTGTAGCTCTCTGCCACAGGTAGCTCGCTGCCCCGCCCTCCTGTGCTCTCTGCTGGTCCTTACGAGTCTCAGCGTATTTGCATATTACCTCTTTATTATATAGGATTTGGTGGCTTAGAACAAAAATGTATTCTTCACAATTCTGGAGGACAGAAATCCAAAATCAAAGTGTAGGCAGGGCTCTGCACCCTCCCAAGCCTATAGAGAAAAATCCTTCCTTGCCTCTCCAGTTTCTGTTGGCTTATGGATTGCTTAACTTCAGCCTCTGCCTCAAGTTCACATCACCTTCTCCCATGTCTGTTGTCTTCACATGGCCTGCTTCTCTGTGTCTTCTCTTCTAAGAAGACTGACTTGTCATTGGACTTAAGTGTCCACCCTACCCAATTGAGATCCTGAATTATATGTATTTATTTATTTTTAAATATATTTTTATTGATTTTTTTCAGTGAGGAAGAGAGAGGGATAGAGAGTTACAAACATCGATGAGAGAGAATCAGCTGCCTCTTGCACACCCCCTACTGGGAATGTGCCTGCAACCAAGGTACATGCCCTCGACCGGAATCGAACCTGGGACCTTTCAGTCCATAGGCCGACGCTCTATCCACCAAGCCAAACCGGTTTCGGCCTGAATTATATTTATGGAGACGCTTTCTCCAAGTCACATTCACAGGTTCCAAAGGTTAGGAGTTGGTCATATTTTAGAATGGCCCAGTTACATTTTGCTTTTAATTACATACAGTTGACCCATGTACATCACAGGCTTGAACTGCACAGGTAACTTATACCAGGGGTGGGGAACGTCCAGGCCAGACTGTGTCATTTGGTCTGGCTCTGCCAAGACAACCACAGTCATGACTTGAAATTCAATAAATCTAGGAGCTTTTATCATAGCAGGCCAACTTTTAAGTTGATAACTTTGTATGGCCTGTGAATGATGTTATAAAATACCCAAATGGCCCTTGGCAGAAAAAAGGTTCCCCAATTGATTGCAGTTCAAACCTGCATTTTTCAAGGGTCAACTCCATGGTTAGGAATTCACATATGCAAAGGACTGAATGTAGTTATAAAAGAAATTTCAACTACACAGAAGATAGACACACACCCTCAGCCCCCAAGTGGTTCAAGGGTCAACTGCATACGTATGAACATATATTTGTAAGTAGCAAGGAAAAAGGGCATGTAAGGATACAGAGAAAACCATTAACTATAGTTACCTCTTAGGAAAAGAAGCAAATGCAAATTCTGATATTCTATCTTATATACAGTCATAGACTGCTTAATAACGGGGACAGTTTCTGAGAAATGTTTGATAGGTGATTGCTTCATTGTGCAAACATCACAGACTGTACTTAGACTAACCAAAGATGATATAGCCTACTACATACCTAGGTTGTATGGTATAGTCTATTACTCTTGGGGTACAAGCCTGTACAGCAGGGGTGAGGAACCCTTTTTCTGCCAAGGGCCATTTGGATATTTATAACATCATTCAAAGGCCATACAAAATTATCAACTTAAAAATTAGCCTGCTATATTTTGCCAAACGTTTAATTAACTCACACCTAATGCCTTGGCAGGGCCAAACCAAATGATTTTGTGGGCCTTATACGGCCCATGGGCCAAAGGTTCTTCCCCACCCCTCCTGTGCAGCATTTTTACTACACTGACTACTGTAGGCAACTGTAATACAATAGTATTTGTGTATCTAAACACATGTAAACATAAAAAGTACAGTAAAAACAAGGTATAAAAGATAAAGTGTGAGTGAGTGTGTGTGTGTGTGTGTGTGTGTGTGTGTGTGTGTGTGTGTATCCACATGTGCAGGCACGTTAAGGGGTGGGGGTGCTGCTGAGGGAGAGCTGTGAAGAGAAGCACTCTTGGAGGAAGAGTAGACATCAGGAGAAGGAAGAGAGGAGATGAAAGGAAGAGGAGAGAGAGGGAGGGCAGAGATCAAGAGACCCATACAGATTAAGCTTGAGAGGAGAAATAATAAAATGGAGAGGTGAAGGAAAGAAAAGGAGAGGAGGAAAGTGAAAGAGTAATAGAGGGAGAGTGAGAAAGAAGACTGAAAGAAAGAGAAACTGAAGGAGGGAAAGTGAGTCTGTGCGCAAGAGTGTGTGTGTGTATGTGCCTGTGCAGGGATGGGCGTGGGTGGGCTCCAGGCTCCCTTCCTCCCCAACACTGGCTAACTCTAGGCCCAACCTCAGACCACGAAGGATGGGTGGACAGCACACTGAGCCTCCTCTTCTATTTAAACCACCAAGAGCTAGGAGTAAATTCAACATCTTAATTGAGTACAGCCTTTTCTTTCAACACTGCAAACATACATTTGCTTATAATCCATTAAAATCTTATGAGACAACTGTTGCATATGCGGTCTGTCGATGACAAGAGCATCATTATGCAGCCCATAACTGTACCCCTGAAAAAAAGTAAATGTACTATACAACCATTTCAATCTATATATATAAAACCCTAATATGCAAATAGACTGAATGGCGGAACAACTGAACAACCAGTCGCTATGACATCACTGACCACCAGGGGGCACATGCGGAAAATGGTGGGCGTCGGCTGCGGTGGGATGGTGGAGCAGGTGAGCAGGGATGCCAGACCAAGGCAGGGCGCCGGTCACTGTCATCGGGGCGAGCCTCTGGTGGTTACTGAAAATTCTTTGTTCTCGGGCGCCGCGGTCCCACCCGGCGCTTGCACCCGCTGCCAGCACCAGAGCCGCCACTTGCACCCACTGCCGGCGCCAACCCCGCTCGCACCGGCAGCAAGCGCGGAGCCACCGCTCACACCCGCTGCCGGCACCTGGCGCCAGTCCCAATCGGGGCACTTGGGGCTGGCAGCTGCATCTCGCACCCGCTGCTGGCAATGCCGCCGCTCACACCCACTTCCAGAGCTGGCCCCACTAGCACCCGCTGCCAGTGCCCGGCGCCAGTCCCAATCACTCGGCGCCGTCAGTGGGTGTGAGCGGTGGCTGCCGGTCCCAATCGCTTCTCAGGGCTTCTCCACCTCCCCACTCCTAAGGGGCAATCGGGGCAGCAGCCACCACTCACACATGCGGACAGTGCCAGCCCCAATCATTCCAGCAGGTGCAAGCAGGGCCAGAGCTGTCAGCACTTGGGAGCAACAGCAGCGGGAGCAGGGCTGCCAGCAGACAGGGGACCAGCAGACAGGGGACCGGGGGCCGTGGCGGGAGGGGCCATGGAGGATGGGCCAAGACTCCCTCCTGTGCCCACCGCAGCCTTGTGGCCCACAGTTCCTTTCAAGGTTCACAAATTCATGCGCTGGGCCCCTAGTCATATGTAAACTTCTCCACTGCTACGACAAACCTCCCACCTTTGCTCAGCTTCCCTCTTCACTGAGAAAACTGAAAGAATAAAGAAACTTCCACAGACTGCAAACTCCACATCTACCCACTCACCTGCACCTGCACCCACATACTTTGCTTCTGCTGCAGTTACTTTGTCAAAGATATGTTGCCACAATTGCTCAATCATTTTTCTACATTTTTACTCACTACTCCATTTCTTTTAAAAACCTTCTCTAGAGTCAATTTTCTAGTCTAGGTTCCCTATATCTTTGCTCCGTTTGCAACAAAATGTCTCAAAAAATGGTCTATGTTGCTTTTTCCAAAATTTCTTATCCCATTCTCTCTTCAACCCAATACTACAAGGTTATTTTCCCCACTATGCCACCAAAACAGCTAATCAAAATCACCATTAAATCTAATCCTACATAATAAAGATGTAATATGCAAATGGTTGTTACGCCGTGAAGTGTATTGACCGACCACATAATGATCGGATCACGGATTAGCAGGAGGGTGGGGCAGCAAGCTACAAGTGGGCGGCAGAGAACTACAGGAGGGGGCAGGGCAGCAAGCTGAGGGGGGGGGGGGGGACCGGGGGGAGCTACAGGAGGGCTACTGGAGGGCGGCAGCAAGCTACTGGCACACGGATTCATGCGCAGGGCTACTTAGTGGTTAATATTCAGCCTGCAACTTAGCTTGACTATTAGCAGCAAAGTCAAAACTGAAAACCTTTGTTGGCTTCCAGAACACTCTTCTAGCTGTCCTTCATTGCTGGTACCAACTTTTACTGGATCCTCCTCCCCTCCCCACCACTTAAGATTGGAATATATATCCCCATGCAAAATAACCCATGGTGCTCTTCTGTATCATAAGGAAGCAAAATGTTTCCTTCCTTACCTTCTAGGTTCTTTGGCTAGTCCAGTGGTCGGCAAACTGCGGCTCGCGAGCCGCGGTTTGCCGCTCTGTTGACTAATGAGTTTGGCAACCACTGGGCTAGTCCAATAATTAATAAAGGACAGATTAACCAGAGGAAAACAAAAGTTTAGTACATTTTGTGTAGACCTCCTGTACCCATGGAGACACCCAGGAAAATAGCAACTCCCAGAAATGGCCTAAATACCATCTTCAGTTAAAGAGAAAAGAGGATGTTGGGGTGAAGAATATGTTATGGGGGTTACCTGAAAAAAACACAGTAAACAAAGATAAGGTTGTTACTCAAATTTAAATCACTGCCTTCTCCATTAACAAAAAGTGTCTAGCCCAGCCGGTGTGGCTCAGTGGTTGAGTATCAACTATGAACCAGGAGAGGAGGTCAGGGTTCGATTCCCGGTCAGGTCACATGGCCAGGTTGTAGGCTCGATCCCAGTAGGGGGTGTCAGGAGGCAGCTAATCATTGATGTTTCTATCTCTCCCTCTCCCTTTTTCTCTGACATACATACATACATACATACATACATACATACATACATATATATAAGTTTATAGTCCTGGCTGGATGCCTCAGTTGGTTGGAGCCTTGTCCCATACACCAAAAGGTTGTGGGCTCAATCCTTAGTAGAGGTATCTACAGGAGGCAACAAATCGATTTCTTTCTCCTCTCTCTCTAGAATCAATAAACATATCTCTCGGGTGAGGATTCGAAAAGAAGTTTCTAGAGATTTAGAATCATCCTTCTCTTCATAGTACAGAGAGGGAAGCATCCTTACAAATAAAGGTTTTCCTTATAAATGTAAATGTTTCTTACAAAAAGGTTAACTTCTACTCAGTTTTAGAGCTTCAGCAGTGTAGGCTGTTTCTTTAATCAGTTTAAATAATCGATATGCCAAAGAAGCATATTTTGGCGTAGTATATTTTGTTCCCCTTCAATATCTATACTCAGATATCATGTAAACTGATAATCTCAATTTTATATCTTTAGCCTAGAAATCTTTCCCAAATTCCTGGTTTGTGTTATGCAACTTCCTACACTGACATCACCACCAGATATCAGCAAAGCTCACTTTCCCCACCACCACATATTTACATCAGATAGTTACTGTTTTAGGTCTTCGGTGCTCAATAGGTATTTTTTTTCCTTACCATTCTAATAAAAATTGAAACCTCTGTCTCCCAACACTCTTCATTACCTTAACTTGCTCTACTTTTTTCTTTTGTAACAGTAGTTATCACCTACCATTTAATTTACTTCTTGTATTTATACTATACTCTCCTCCCTAAACTGAAATGTATCTTCCTTTAGGACAGGGATCTTTGCCTTCTTTGTCCACACCAATTTATCTGGAATAGAACCTGTCAAATTTTAAATAAAAAGGCCATTCTTAATTCTACTAACATTTGTATTTTTAGTTCATTTGCTACCCCAATTTCACTTGTCTACCTATGTGGTTCACCACTGACCCCTTCTATTTTTATTCCTAAAGATAATTCAACAAGTCCTCCTTTGCAACACATCAGTCTGTGTTCATTAACTCCTATCCCAGGCACCAAAATAGTTTGTTTTAAGTAAACTTATTTTAAAACTCATTCTTATTTTAAAGCTCTCTTGATCAACCAGACTCCTGCCAAATTACTTTCCTGTCTTTGACAAAAACATTTTTTTAACCTCTTTTTTGTAAAGTAGATAGGGAACTGATGCAGAAAAATCACCTGGGTAGTATTTCCAAAATATAAATAGAATGCTCTTCTTTACCTTGGCCTTACACTTTTACACATTCTGATTTACCAGAGGGAGACATAAATAGATACATGCTTTCCGAAAAAACCTCCCTAGACAATTTTGATGTAATACAACCCAGTCACTACACTGACAGCCACTGAATTAAAATGTACAAAATGACTACTAAAGTTTGTGATCCACAATCTGTAAGTCTCTACACATCAAGAGAAAAATATTTTCAGAGGGACCAGTAAAAAGTTAACAGCAAATAGGTTTGAATGCTCCTAATAAAAAGGATCCTACCAAATAGCCACATCATGTCTACATATGACCAGTTAAAAAATTTTATTCTTGTTACCATGTTATATCTCTCTGTGGGAGGAGGGGGAAATTTTCCTCTACCATTCTAGGTTTTTCGGGCTGGCCTAAGAATTAAATAGACATGAGACAGATTAACAAGAGAAAATAACCAAGTTAATTATGAGAATATGTATGAGCGTCCCATCAGAATATGAGGCCCCAGGACAAATCAGCCAGTCTAGGCTTAATTGCTATCTTGTGCTAAAGAAAAGATGGCATAGTGGTTTGGGACTTCAAAGGGGGGAGAGAAGGGAAATTCACATGAAGATAGGAAAGTAAATGTTTGATAAACATGTTTGCTGGGCCATGAAGAGACAAAAAGACACATAGGACTTTGATCAAATGAACCTTGCTAGGTTCCTCCCTGTCTACCATACTTAGTTCATATTATACTACTAGAGGCCTGGTGCATGAATTCGTGCACAGGTGGGGTTTGGCTAGCCTGCCCTGATGGGGGCCGATCAGGGCCAGACCAGTGGGGGGGGAGGGGCCGCAGGAAGTCGGTGGGCCCCGCCCCTGATGGAGAGAGGGCCAATCGGGAGAAGGACTGGCGGGGGGAGGGGGGGAAGGGGTGGGGGTGGCGCAGGAGGTTGGCCAGCCGGCCCCGCCCCTGATCAGGCCAGTTGGCCAGCCAAAGTGGGGATCATAGCGACTGGTCATTCCAGTCGCTGGCTTTTTATATATAGAGAGATAGTTTTCTGTAGTGATAGTTGGATAGCTCCTTCCCGGTGCACGAAATTCGTGCATGGGACGGGAAGGGGGTGGGGTCCCCTCAGCTCAGCTTGCACCCTCTCCAATCCGGGACCCCTTGGGGGATGTCTGACTGCCGGTTTAGGCCTGATCCCGGGGATTGGGCCTAAACTGGCAGTCGGACATCCCTCTCACAATCCGGGACCTAACTGCTCACCTGCCTGCCTGGTCTCCCCCAACTTCCCCCCCTGCCAGCCTGGTTGTCCCCAACTGTCCCCCATGCCAGCCTGGCCGCCCCTCACTGCCCTCCTCTGCTGGCCTGTCGCCCCACGCAGCCTGCTGTTTGGTCATTACTGTGAGGGCGTCTTGACCAATTTGCATATTACCCTTTTATTAGTATAGATGATAGTTCATATTGGTTCCCCAATATTAGCCTTTATGTTAGTAAAAAAAAAAATTGAGGTAATATTTACATAACAGTTAACTATTTTAAAGTGTATGGCATTTAGTGCAGTTGTACTGTTGTGAAACCACCAACTCTGTAGTTTCAAAATGTTGTCGTAACACCAAAAGAACACCTGATATCCATTAAGTAATCACTTCTAGTTCCCCTGACCCCTATCAAAAAGCAATGCTTTTGGCAAACACCTACTTTCTTTCTCTACGGATTTGCTTCCTTATGGTATTTCATATAAGTGGAATACTTTAATATGTGTCTAGCTTTTTTTACCTAGCATGTTTTTGAGGTTCATCCTCCAAGGTAGTTTGTACCAGTACTCATTTCTTTTTATGGCTGAATGATATTCCACTGTATGTATAAACAATGATTTATCTGATGCATAGTCTACGGCCATACCACCCTGAACGCGCCAGATCTCGTCTTATCTGATGCATATTTAGGCCATTGTCCGTAATGCTGCTATATAAATTTGTGTAGAAATTTCTGTGTTTCCATTTCTCTAGGGCAGTGGTCGGCAAACTCATTAGTCAGCAGAGCGGCAAACCGCGGCTCATGAACCACATGTGGCTCGCGAGCCGCGGTTTGCCGCTCTATTAACTAATGAGTTTGCCGACCACTACTCTAGGGTATATGTCTAGGAGTAGAATTGCTAGGTCACACAGTTAATTCTTTGTTTAGCTTTTTGAGGAACTACCATACTGTTTTCAACAGTGGCTGCATCATTTTACATTTCCATCAACAATGTAGGATTCCTATGCTCCACATCCTTGTCAACACCTATTTTTATTTTTGTTTTGATTAGAAAAAATCACTGCTTTGATTATTATAGCTTTGTAAACCTGTGAGCCTTCCAACTTTTTTTTATATATAAAAGGTATACATAAATTGATATGAACCACTTCTTTCTAATGGTTCAGGACACTTAGATAAAGAAGTCATTTTGGGCCTCTTCACAAATGTTTTCTGCTCTACTCTTGCTTATTTAGAATGAATGCCTGCACCTTCCTCAAACTTTCTCTACCAACTTGTTTTATATTGTAAAAAGATAAAACTTTTGGGGTTAAATCTTACAAATCTGATATTCCCAATAAGTGATATGCAAACCATTTGTGGCTAAGGAGCAGTTTCAGGTGCTATACTAATGAAAAAATGTTTAATCTAATAGTTGCTTATTGATTTTAAGAGTTACTTTCTATTTATGGCAAGTGAAATTAGTTTCCCACTCACTATATTCTAGTTTCCTTTCAAAATGAATGTAGGGAGAAAATGTCAATTAAAAAACAAACAGGGGAGAAACCAAGATGGCGGCATAGGTAAACACCTAAAATGCTGCCTCGCACAACAATTTCAAAACTACAACTAAAAGACAAAATGAACATCATCCAGAATCTCAGGAAAGCTGGCCGAGTGGAAATTCTACAACTAGAAGGAAAGAAGAAAGCACACAGAGAATCAGAGGAGCTGCAAAAGGCTGAGGTACGGAGACATGCACGCGGGCGGCTGAGTGCCTGGCTGGCTTTCTCTAGCGGGAAGGAGACAAAAACTCCTGACTACGCTGAACCCCAGTTATGACTGCCCTGAACCCCAGTTCCGGGCGAGACCCTGGGGACCCAGGCTTATACGGGGGGGAATATGGACTGTCAGGCGGAAACTCAGGGGAGCCGCAAAAGGCAGAGATCTGGAGGCGGGCACACGAGTGCGCGAAGATAGGACTGACTGCTTAGTGTGCCGCTGGCTGTCCCGAGCGGATGGGAAACGGAAGCTCCCCACTGCGCTGAACTCCAGTTCTCGGCGAGAATCTGGGAATCCAGATTCATTGGGGGAGAAACTGGACTGTCTGGCAGCAGGCGAAACTTGAGGGCGGCTTACTCTTAGAGGTGTTTGCAGCGATTACCGAGGGACACTGAGACCCAGGGGCCTCATAGGGCAGGGCTGACGGGAAGCCAAGGCTGTCTGCTCCGCCCTGAGACTCCACCCCATCCAAGTGGAGCACAGAGGCTTTTGCAATTTTGCAAGTCTTGTCTCATAAGGCTGTCTCCAGCACAGAAGTTCTCCCAGGGTAGACATAGCTGATCCTCACAGCCAATGGGCCTGGAGATCAATTCCACCCAGTGATACCAAAAACAATCAAGACTTAACTACAACAAGGCTGTACACACAGTCCACAAAGGGGTACACCAAGAGTGTCCACCTCAGGTAACTGAGGAGGCCGACCCACTGGGCCATATAGGACACCTAGCACACAAAGTTACCCGACCAACTCAGGGAAGCAGCGAAAATGCGGAGACAAAGAAACAGATCACAAATGAAAGAAATGCAGGAAAGCAAACGACTGGATATAGAGTTCAAAACCACGGTTATAAGGTTTTTCAAGAATTTCCTAGAAAAGGCCGATAAATTTAGCGAGACCCTCGAGGATATGAAAAAGGACCAACAAGAAATTAAACACACACTGACTGAAATAAAAAATATTATACAGAGACCCAACAGCAGACTAGAGGAACGCAAGAATCAAGTCAAAGATTTGAAATACAAAGAAGCAAAAAACACTCAACCAGAAAAGAAAAAAGAATCCAAAAATTTGAAGATAGTGTAAGGAGCTTCTGGGACAACTTCAAACGTACCAACATCAGAATTATGGGGGTGCCAGAAGAAGAGAGATAGCAAGATACTGAAAACCTATTTGAAGAAATAATGACAGAAAACTTCCCCCACCTGGTGAAAGAAATAGACTTACAAGTCCAGGAAGCACACAGAACCCCAAACAAAAGGAATCCAAAGAGGACCACACCAAGACATATCATAATTAAAATGCCAAGAGCAAAAGACAAAGAGAAAATATTAAAAGCAGCAAGAGAAAAACAGTTAATTACCTACAAGGGAGCACCCATATGATTGACAGCTGATTTCTCAACAGAAACTATGCAGGCCAGAAGGGAGTGGCAAGAAATATTCAAAGTGATGAATAGCAAGAACCTACAACCAGGATTACTCTACCCAGCAAAGCTATCATTCAGAATTGAATGTCAGATAAAGAGCTTCACAGATAAGAAAAAGCTAAAGGAGTTCATCAACACCAAACCAGTATTATATGAAATGCTGAAAGGTATTCTTTAAGAAGAGGAAGATGAAGAAAAGGGTAAAGATAAAAATGATGAACAACAAATACATATCTATCAACAAGTGAGTAAAAATCAAGTGAATTAAAAATCGGATGAACAGAATAAACTGGTGAATATAATAGAATCAGGGGCATAGAAAGGGAGTGGACTGAAAATTCTCAGGGGGGAAGGGATGTGGGAGGTGCGGGAAGAGACTGGACAAAAATCATACACCTATGGATGAGGACAGTGGGGGGGGAGGTAAAGGCAGAGGGTGGGGGGAACCAGGTGGAGGGGAGCTATGGGGGGAAAAAAGAGGAACAACTGTAATAATCTGAACAATAAAGATTTATTAAATTTAAAAACAAACAAGTAAATAGCAGTAAAAGATGGTAAATATTTATGGCCAAAATTGTTGACATTTGTGCCTGGATAACTGAAGTTCTGAAAATTGCTATAAAAAATTGCTTTCACCATGTGCTTCGGGAATATTTATCCTACCAACCCAATTTAACCATGTAGAGAACAGAACATAAATGCAAATAATTTCTCTTCTGCAAAGCTTAAATTACTGACCAAACCCACAAATATAACTATATAACAACAATATTCTAATTAGCTAACTGGCCAAAACAGCTTTTAATGCTTAAGGAAAAAAAAAAAAAGAATAAAAGCATCTATTCATTCTCTCCCTGGTATACAACTACCCATAATAGAAAAAAAGCTTAAACTTTCTAATTAAAGCTTCTCTGAGCTCAAATTCTCACATTAATTCACAAGACTTTCTACAAATTATTTTTCCAAGCCTTCCCTCATACAATGTATACCTTCTCTACATTACTTCACACTTTAGAGCCTTGATTTAGAATTGAGAAATAAAATATATCTTGCAGCAACATTGTTGTAAGGATAAAGTGGGAATGTATGTAAATGGTTTATCACAATGAATTGTACATAATAGGCACTTAATAGTTTCCATCTTCCTCCAAGAACATAAAGCCACACAAGTATTATTAATCCTGCTTCAAACCTACACCCCAAATAAAATCCACATGCACTTACTTAACTTTCTCCTTTTTCCCTTTGGGCCATCATAAGTGAATAAAATACAGATATATAGTATCTCCGTTTCACATGTAAACTGAGGCTCAAAAAAAAAAAAAAAGAGTAGTCCATATAGATTAATAATGGAATTAAAATTGAAGCCCACATTTACCATAAATAGTTATCATTGGCTTTGATGTTATAGGCATTTTAGTACTAATAAGAAATCAATTCTACTTATCAGAAAAATTGTAGTGTTTTAAGAAAAACAAACAAAAAACAGATCATGGATCTGAGTATCCAGTAGATCTATACTCCAAATCAGAAATAATGTTATAGAAAGTAAAACTCAGGAACTTAATTTTTTTAAACAATTAAATTTTGAATGTAAATGATAAAAGTAATTTTACTAAAACAGCAATACAATGAATTCCAATTAAAAGTGGCAAATTCCTTCTAACTCACCCACTTTTCAAGGATACTTATTCTCATGTAAATGGACCAAATACAAACAGAACCCCACCACCACATCCTCAAAACTTTCTTATGATTTTTTTCTAGAGAGGAGAGGAAAACATGCAACCTAAAAATCCCTAAAAAAGGGGAGACAATTTTTTATAAAGAAAACACACACACATATTTATAAAAAATTCTAATTCCTGAAGTTGGAAATCAATTTGAGTGTTTCTATCCTATATAAGAGGCCATATGCAAATTAACCATCACAATGTCACAAGATGGCTGCACCAACAGTGGAGGCGGGGTTCCCATAACGAGCGATCAGCAGGGACCTGAGGCTGCGCCCCCCCGGCTTGACTGGGGTCCTCAGGCCGCACCCCCCACCCCAGCACCGGGCCGGGGGACCTCAGGCCATGCACCCTGCCCAGCGGGGCTTCAGTGGGGAACCTCAGGCCACGCCCCCCTGTCCGGTGGGGCTTGACGGGGGTGGGGCCGGCTGGATCTGGGTCTTGCGCAATTTCGAGGTGCGTGTGGGTGGGTGGGTGGGTGGGGACCTGACTCTGGGTCCCGCAGCACACCCCAGACTCTGACAGAAGGAAGATTTTCATATACATTTTACTAATTTTCTTTATCTCTTGACACTTTTATTATAGAGGAAGGGCAAATAGCAATATTAAAATATTTCCTATAATTAATTCCCTTTTAATGTGCACAAATTTCATGCACCGGGTCACTAGTTTTTAAATAAAAGTAGACATTTAAATTTTCCTTTCTGCATCTCACTCTTCAAAAGTAATAAATTCTTAGTAAAGAATTATTACTAATGGCTTTAAGTAAGATAATGGCAATATATTTATCTTTACGATGTCTAGGATTTGCTTCAAAATAATATGGGATAGAGGGATATGGGCATAGATGAAAAAAGACAGCATTTGACAATTTTGAAGCTGGGTGACAATTATATGAGAAACCACTAAACTATTCTGTCTTCAGCTGCATGTCTTAAGTTTTCCATAATTAAGTTATTTTTAATGAAGTTAATAAATTTTGACCACTGTTCTTTGGAGTGCTATGTCTTGCTGTATTGAAATTTTCCAAGTAATCACATTCACCTAATAGAAATCTAGGTCTTTATTTATTTTTTAAAAAATCTCTTTATTGATTTCAGAGAGGAAGAAAGAGGGCGAGAGAGATAGAAACATCAATGATGAGAGAGAATCATTGATCAGTTGCCTCCTGCACGCCCCGTACTGGGGATCAAGCCTGCAACCCAGGCATGTGCCCTTGGACAGAATCGAATCTGGGACCCTTCAGACTGCAGGCCGATGCTCTATCCACTGAACCAAACTGGCTAGGGCGAAATCTAGGTCTTTAAACATTCAGCATTATATTTTTGCATTTAACATAAATAGAATTTTAATATTTCTTTTCTAGCTAGAGTTTAAATGTTTTGATGCTGATTCTTATTCACTAACATCAGCTAATGTCATATATGATATTAAAGTCTAATAAAACAGACATCCTAAACATTCAGATAGAATAAAAGATAAGCTGAAATACTCATACATTGATAAGAAGAAATAAATGTAAAGGGGTATAACTATTTTAGAAAAGTTTGGCAATTTCTTAAAATGTTATACATAAATATACTATATGACCCAGCAATTCCATTCCTAGGTTACAACAGAAATGAAAATATATCTACACCAAGACTTGTACACAAATGTTCACAAGCAGCATTAACATTATTCCACACACACAAAAAAATAGAAACAACCCAAATGTCCATCATCAATTGGTAATGAATAAAAAAAATGGACTTACTCTTCAGCAATAAAAACAAAAAGTATTAAAACATGGTAGAACATGAATCAATTCTCAAAAACATTGTTAAATGAAAGAAGCCAAACACAAATGACCATGTATCATGATTCCATTTATATGAAATATCTAAAGGGGACAAACTTATATAGAATATAAATTAGGTATTGACTAGTTAGGGGTGGAGATGGGAAGTGGGTGCAAATAGTCCCAGAATTTTCTTTTTGGGGTGATGAAAATATTCTAAAATTAGATTTAGTGATGATTGAAGAGTTTGCAAATTAAAAAAAAATCACTGAATTGACACTTAAAAACAAGAGCATTTTATGTTACATAAATTATACCTCATTATAACTGTGAAGTAGAAGGGGAAGGAGACGAGGAGGAGCAGGAAGACTATAATGCTTCTGGGATGATGGATGAATGGATCTCAAAGAAGTAACTCGGTAAAGTCTCAGCTAAGTAGATGGCAAAGCCAATCCTGAAATCCAGACTTAACTACAAAATCCATATTCTTCCTACATCCAGAGAAGAAAGGGAGCACTAGAAGCAGTGTATCTTACTCAACTTTGCAAGGATAACTTGAATCCAGTAGTGGAGCAGTACATGGGACACACAGAAAAGTTTCCTTTAAAACTGAGGTGAAGTTATGGTGAGAACTATATGGCAAGAAAAAAGGAGGAATCAAACATAAGAAATAAGTTGCCTGTAGAATTAAGAAAGTAAATACACAAAATCCAAACAAGGTGGCATGGGAAGCAGGACCTAGATCTTGTCTGTGAGTATATGAAAGCTGAAACCAGATTAACTGAATAATGAGGAATGTTCAAACAAACTAAATTTGGCAGTTTGTCTCCAACATTGTTTGTGGATAGTGCCCTGACCCAGATCAGCTATAGTGCAGACAGATTTATCAGGTTATCACAGCTCTATAATACTGACACTAAGATGACCCAGCTCACTTTGGATTCACTCCAGGTTTACAGGTCAATTTTCAGATTATAATCTGTGTCTGATACAGCTCTTCCTACAGGAGTAGAATGCACTGATTGGTGAACAAGGCAGTCCATTTCATTTGACAGTTACATTTCTCAATGTATATCAATAATAGGACATCCTGGTTTATACCTCAGACTTGAAATCATTTGAAACCTAAATCACACCTGGATGTAAATAAAAAATTGAACTTCTAAGCATATCAATTCTGAGAACCAGAGTCTGGTACATAGTTCATCAGTTCCTGCCACACAAAAGAACTGGCTCATTAGGCAGTCAGCCTTCCCTGGAGACACTCTTCTGTCCTGCTGTATGCCTCTGAAAACTGCAATTTGTATTTTGTTTCTTTTATAAACTAGATGAATGCTGCTTAGAAATCTGTAAATGTACAAAATGGCCCCCACAAAATTCAGCTGCTTATATTCCTATTTCATAGTTTACAGAGCACTGTTACATTACCTTATTTACTACTAGCCAACATCTTCTAAGATGGCCAGGACATATGCTTATCCAATACAAGTGAGGCAGTGAGGTAAAAGTAATTTACAAAAGGACATGCTGCTAATAAACAAACTAACCTTTTACTCAACACAAACTTCCTTTAGTCTTCATTTTAAAACACAAGACTATTCCAAGAATGTAACTATTACTGAAAAAGTGATTTTATACTAAAACTAGAGGCCCAGTGCACGAAATTTGTGCATGGGGTGGGGGGGAGGGATCCCCTCAGCCCAACCTGCAACCTCTCCAATCCAGGACCCCTTGGGGGATGTCCTAAGAGCGGGCCTAAACCAGCAATCAGACACCCCTCTCACAATCCTGAACCACTGGCTCCTAATCGTTCACCTGCCTGCCTGCCTGGTCGTCCCTAACTGCCCCCTACTGCTGGCCTGATCGCCCCTCACTGCCTCTGTGTGCCGGCCTGGTTGCCCCTAAATGCCCCCCACTGCCAGTCAGGTCGCCCCCAACTGCCCACTCCCTGCCGGCCTGGTCGCTCCTAACTGCCCCCCCCCCCGCTGGCCTGGTCACCCCTTACTGCCCCCCCTGCCAGCCTGGTCGCCCCTAACTGCCCCCCCCCCCAGCCTGATCTCCCCCAACTGCTCCCCCTGCTGGCCTGGTTGCCCCCAACTGCTCCCACTGCCGACCTGGTCGCCCCACACAGTTTGCTGTTCAGTCCTTTGGTCATCCCTCACTAACCCCACTGCCGGCCTGGTCGCCCCACACAGCCTGCTTGTTCAGTCATTTGGTCATCCCTCACTAACCCCCCTGCAGGCCTGGTCACCCCATGCAGCCTGCTTGTTCAGTCGTTTGGTCGTTCGTCACTAACCCCCTGCAGCCATCTTGTGAGCACATGATGGTCATTTTGTACATTACCTCATTATTATATAGGATTAACCCATGGTAGCTTCAACCAAAAAATGATCACAAAGATACACCCTTCAAATTTTGTTCCAAAATGTCTCTTAGTTTCCTGTATGCTTCCAAGGATTGGGCATTACAAAAGATCAGGGTAATCTCTATCTAGCTTCATTTCAATCATTTCACCTTTCAGAAATAAAATAATAATTAAACCCAAGTTTCCCAATGAATAGGTATGATCATAGGTATTGAAGTAAGGGGGCTACAGGATATTAGAAGTTTGTTAATAACTGCTATGAAGTGCTCAGAGCCAGGTATGTAAAAATCAGAAAGATGAACTCATTTGTAATTGAGTATTGGTTAAACAGATACAATTAAGGAACAAATGTGGAAAGCAGCTCAACATATTTCAAAAGCTAAATAAAAGTACAGGCTAGATGAGAACATTAAGGAAGGAGGGGGACAAACAGGTTTCAAAGGACTAAAGGGCTCTATAAGATTGAAAAGAAACGGTCAGTATCTATGTTCAAAAACAAAACAACTCAGCAAAATGCAAAAATTCATAAATTAGGTCTTTAATAACAAAGTGCCATTTCTTCTTATTTTAGACAATGGAATGCTCCTGCTTAACAAGTCAAATTTCCTTTTTTAAGGGAACTAAAAAGCTTCCAAATGAAAAAGGCCAAATGTTGGTATTATAATTGTGCATCTATATATTCCTCAACATTTCTATGTAAATCCAATGATATTTTTTTAATAATATCTTTAATCAACCAAGGAAGCATCCAAAGTCCTCAGTGAATCAGTGAACCACTACCAAAAATCTTACTGTAAGCAAATCCATCTCCTCACACATCAACATATCACCCTTTAAAAACTAAGAGTTTTTGCTCTGGCTGGGAGGCTCAGTTGGTTGAAGCATCTTCCTGTACACCAAAAGGTTGCAGGTTTGATGAACAAAGATGGCGACGTAGGTAAATGCTGGTACTCGCCGCCTCCCAAAACCACATCAAAATTACAACTATAATACAGAACCACCATCATCCAGAACCACCTGAAAGCTGGCTGAATAGAAGTCCTAAAGAAGAAAGCACGAAGAGGCAGAGGTGCAGAAGGGGCTGGTCCAGCACCCATGTGGGCCGTTTTTATAATCCAGAGGGAAATCGTCCCTGCAGGGGCTGCTGTGAGGAGCAAGGGGTCATAGCCCCACACCAGATCCCCCACTCAGGGTCCCAGAGCTGGGAATAGAAGTCCCTGTAACTTCAAGCTGTAAAAACCAGTGGGGATTGTGGCTAAGGGACACAGAGGCTGCTGGAGACCCACGTGTCCCTCTTAAAAGGCCTGTGCAGGAACTTACTTGGACTCCCTTCCTCAGAGCCCCAGTGCCAGGAGGTGTTTGGGGACCCAGACACAGCCAGGGAGAAACTGGATTGTCTGGCATTGGGGAAGGAACTCGGGGGTGGCTCTCTTCCAGACAGAGGAGCTTGCAGGGATCACTGTTCCTATGCTGAGACCTCCCCTGTCCCAGGGCTGACTGGCAACCATATCTGAGTCCCCATCAACCTGGAGCACACTGTTTGCTCCACCCTAGTGATTCCCTGAGACCCCGCCCCATCCAATTTGCAGCCCCACCCAAGCTATTTGCAGCAGCTTTCCATATGAATGGCCTATCCTGGCTCAGGCTTCAGACTTTGCTAAAATCTCTCAAAGAAGTTGCAACTGCTGCCAGCATGCCCCATGCCTATGAATAAAAGCCCAAGACCTGGCACTAGCACCTGCCTGCCTTGCTTCACTGCTGGGCTTCGCCTGGACACTTCCAAACCCAATACAAAGAGGAGGAATCTGCAGATCTCTCTGTAGCTCCTACAAAGTGGCTCCAAGCAGTGGCTGACTTTGCACCTCCCTGGAGACCGAAGAGCCAGTGAACCCAGTGGACAGCTTCAGACCATAACAGATTACAACCCTACACATCCACAAGCGACACACTCAAGGGGCAGACCCAGTGAGTGCCAAAGCCCTACTGAAGCAAGTCCTGCTCCATAGGGGTGTTTCCTGCACAGGAGCTCTCCCACTGTAGTTGCAGATGGTCCTCACAGCCAATTGGCCTGGAGGTCAATTCCTCCCAGTGATACCAACAGCAATCAAGTCTGAACTACAACAAGACTGTATACACAGCCCACAAAGGGACGCACCTAGAGTGCCCAGCTCAGGTGACTGGGGAGGCTGAGCCATGGGTCCTATAAGGCACCTACTACACAAGGCCACTCTACCAACTCCAGGAGACAGAGCAGCTCTCCCGAATACATAGTAACAAACAGAGGGAAGCAGTCAAAATGTGGAGACAAAGAAACATGTCACAAATGAAAGAAATGAAAGAAAGCAAACTACTGGCTGGATACAGAGTTCAAAACCACAATTATAAGTTTACTCAAGATCTTCATGAGAACTTCAAGGGACTTAGTGAGACTTTCAAGGATCTTAATGAGAATGCCAAAGACATGGAAAAGAAAGAGTCAGAAATTAAGCATACACTAACTGAAGTAAAAAACAATTTACAGGGATTCAACAGTAGAGGATTCTGAGAATCAAATCAACAACTAGAAATATGAGGAAGCAAAAAACACCTAATCAGAAGAGCAAAAAGAAAAAAGAGTTAAAAAATATGAAGATAGTTTTTCTATTGGACTATGAAGATAGTGTAAGGAGCCTCTGGGACAACTTCAAGTGTACCAACATTCACATTATGTGGGTGCCAGAAGGAGAGAGAGAGCAAGATACTGAAAACCTATTTGAAGAAATATTGACAGAAAGCTTCCACTACCTGGTGAAAGAAATAGACTTATAAGTCCAGGAAGCACAGAGTCCCAAACAAGAGGAACCCAAGGAGACCACACCAAGACACATCATAATTTGAATGCCCAGGGTTAAAGACAAAGAGAATCTGAAAAGCAGCAAGAGAAAAGCAGTTAGTTACCCATAAGGGAATGCCCATACGAAAGTCAGCTGATTTCTCAGCAGAAACTATGCAGGCCAGAAAGAAGTGGCAAAAATATTAAAAGTGATGAACAGCAAGGACCTACAACCAAAATTACTCTACCCAGCAAAGCTATCATTTAGAATCGAAGGTCAGATAAAGAGCTTCACAGACAAGAAAAGGCTAAAGGAGTTCATCACCACCAAACCAGTATTACATGAAATGTTGAAGGATATTCTTTAAGAAGAGGAAGAAGAAGAAAAATATCAAATATATAATAAAGGGGCAATACATACATATTTATCAACAATTGAATGTAAAAATCAAAATAAACGAACAAGAAATCTAAGGAACAGAATAAACTGGTGAATAAAATAGAATCAGAGGCATGGAAATGGAACAGACAATTCTCAGAGGGAAGGGGGGTGAGAAGAGATTAAACAAAGATCTTTTATGCATATATGCATTACCTATGGACACAGACAATACGGTGGCAAAGGCCTGGAGTGGGGCGGGAACCAGGTGGAGAAGGCAATCAGAGGAAAAAAGAGGGACAACTATAATACTCTCAACAATAAAGATTACAAAAAAAAAAAAAAAACACAAAAAAAACAAAGGTTATGGGTTCATTTCTTGGTCCAGCTGGGTTGTGCCTGTCTCTCTCTCTCTCTCTCTCCTTCTCTCTCCCTCGACCACCTCTCCCCCCAACCTCCTGCCCCGCTTCCTCTGCCTTTAAAATTACTTTACAAAAAAAGAAAACATGCCCTCAGATGAGAACTTTAAAATTTTCTCTAAATAAATAAAAGATAAGGATTTTAATAAATATGTCTGTTTCTATTTAAAGTGGGGTCATAGAAGAAAAGAATTATTTCCCATTTCCAAGCTCTATCTAGATTGACCTTAGACTGAAACTGATCAGTAACCATATATAATTATGAATGAAGTAATAAATTAAAAAGAAAAAGGTGGTTGAAAATTTTTAGGAATAAACAGCACAATAAAAGAATGAATCTCGGAAAAGAATGATGTTATTATCAAGTATATTTGAAGCTATAATGAAATAACCTCTAATAAATAGGCTTAAAGTATAGCAATAAAGCTTAGTCTACAGTATGAATCTAAGTTATTCAATTTGGCTGAATTTAAGCACTATTTATTATCTATTATTTTGTCCAATACTGTGTTCTGCTGCTATGGAACACACAAATGCAACATGCCCCTGCCCTGAAGACACTTAACAGTATAGAAAAGAAAGCTACATCTGAATTATCAATTTATCCCAATACAAAAAGTAAAATAAAGTCATAATTTGAATGCCCAGGGCTAAAGACATAGAGAATCTTAAAAGCAGCAAGAGAAAAGCAGTTAGTTACCCATAAGGGAATGCCCAAGGCATTTGCAACTTAACCAATGTGATTACTTTTCTTGGTAAAGGTAATCTCTGATATGATCATTTGGAGAAATCAATGATCAAAAAAAGGATGAATATGAAAAAAAATCACTATCAGACTTGACAGAAATAACTGATATTTCTGGCTATGGCCCAAATTAAAGAGCTACATTCCTGCTGAAGGGTGGTGGTGGAAAGATTTGGGTTTAATATGCCAAAGGAATTATACTCAAATACACACACATGCACATACCATTTATACACACAGGAACTTTGTTTTGGTTAATAAAACTTCAGTATGTTTTAGGTGATAGTTACTATCCTTCTAATAAAATGCACCAAAACTACTAGCAAACTGTTTTTCCAAAGCTATGAAAATTAAACTAGAACTTACAGTGCAACATGAAAAAAAAAAAAAAATGGCAGCCAGGTTCTCCAAAATTAAGATACATTTGCCTATAACTTACTCTGTATTAACTGTGCTGCTAGTACTGACCTATCTCTCAAAACATACATATCAAAGTGTCATTGCTTTAATTTCAAACTTAGCTTATACATAGTGTCTAAAAACTATTTCTTACTTGTTACTCTTTATTATTTTTTTTAATCCTCACCCGAGGATATGTTTTTATTGATTTGGGGGAGGAGGGAGGAGAGAAAGAAAGAGAGAGAGAGAAGCATCAATGTGAGAGAGAAACATCAATTGGTTGCTTCCTGTATGTGCCCCAACAGGGATTGTACACACAACCTAGGATGTGCCCTGACGGGGAATCAAACCTGCAACCTTTTGGTGCACGGGACGATGCTCCAACCAACTGAGCCACCAGACCAGTGTGTGTTGCCCTCTTTAGACATTCTTTTAACAAATTCTACAACTATCTGAACAGCCCACTGCAAATACAAATTTTCAGTCACCAGTGGTCTTCAAAAGGTGAGCTTCCATAACATAGAAGCCATTCATACTATTAACACTATACTATCAGCAGTGCTATTAATCCACTTCCTCCCATATCACATTAAATCAGCTGGTATGGGAAGCTTCTCACCATCTACTGTTGTTCACCTATTCAAACATGTACATTTTTCCCCTTATTTTAATATTTCTGAGATAAAGCTGCACCTCACAATCAACAGCATTTTATAACAATGCACAGATACTAAACATAGTTGCCATGGTTCATCCACTAACGCAGTGGTCGGCAAACTCATTAGTCAACAGAGCGGCAAACCGCGGCTCGTGGGCTGCATGTGGCTCGCAAGCCGCAGTCTGCCGACCACTGCACTAACTCAGTCACAGCTGTTCACCATGCATTGAGTTATTTGCACTGTTTTGTGCATATTGAGTTTAACTATCTTTAAAATGCTCCTTAAAATATTACTTTATAATTTGGCATTGAAACAAAGTTACTGTGCAGTGCACAAAGACAAAAATTGAGACTCCATATCAAGAAACCACTTTCTTTGCTCATCCATAAAAAGTAATTCTGCCCAGCCGGCGTAGCTCAGTGGTTGAGCGTAGCTCAGTGGTTGAGCATTGACCTATGAGGTCACAGTTCAATTCCCGGTAGGTGCACATGCCTGGGTTGCAGGCTCAGTCCCCAGTAGGGGGTGTGCAGGAGGCAGCTAATCAATTATTCTCTTTCATCATTAATGCTTCTATCTTTCTCTCCTCTCCCTTTCTTTCTGAAATCAGTAAAAAATATATTTTTTAAAAAGAAGTAATTCTTTATCCATTGAAGTTTTATCATAAGATCGCATAATTCAGTCACATCTTCAGACTCCATTTCTAATTGGTTCTCTTGTTATTTCCACCACTTCTGCAGTTACTTCCTCCACCAAAGTCTTGAACTCCTCAAAGTCATCCATGAGGAATCAACTTCTTTAAAAAACTGTTAATTTTGACCTCTTCCAATGAATCGTGAGTGTTCTTAATGGCATCTAGAATTATGAATCCTTCCCAGAAGGTTTTTAATTTCTTTTACCCAGATTTATCAGAGTAATCACTCTCTCTGGCAGCTATAGTCTTACTAAATGTTTCTTAAATATCAGAAAGTCAAAATTACTCCTTGATCCATGGGCTGCAGAATGGATGCTATATTAGCAGGCATAAAAACAACATTCATATCATTGTACATCTCCATCAGAGCTCTTGGGTGACCAGGTGCATTATCAATGAGCAGTATATTTTGAAAGGAATCTTTCTTTTCTGGGCAGTAGGTCTCAACAGTGGGCTTAAAATATTCAGTAAACATAAACAGATGTGCTGTCATCCAGGCTTTGTTTACCATGTATAGAACACAGGCAAAGTAGATATGGCACATTTCTTAAGGGGCCTACAATTTTCAGAATGGTAAATGAGCATAGCTTCAATTTAAAGTCGCCAGCTGCATTACCCCTCACAAGAGAATCAGCCTGTCCTTTGAAGATTTGCAGCCAGGCATTGATTTCTCTCTAGCTATGAAAGTCCTAGATGGCATCTTCTTCCAATGTAAGGCTACTTTGTCTACATTGAAAATCTGTTGTTTAGTGCAGCCACCTTCATTAATTATCTTATTTAAATCCTCTGGGTAACTTGCTATAGCTTCTGTATCAGCACTTTCCTGTTATGGAACAGCTTCATTCCTTAAGCCTCATGAACCAACTTCTGCTAGCTTCAAAATTTTCTTCTACAGCAGTGGTTCTCAACCTTCCTAATGCCGCGACCCTTTAATACAGTTCCTCATGTTGTGGTGACCCCCAACCATAAAATTATTTTTGTTGCTACTTCATAACTGTAATTTTGCTACTGTTATGAATCATTATGTAAATATCTGTGTTTTCCGATGGTCTTAGGCAACCCCTGTGAAAGGGTCGTTCGACCCCCAAAGGGGTCGCAACCCACAGGTTGAGAACCGCTGTTCTACAGCTTCCTCACCTCTCAGCCTTGGTAAAATTAAAAAGAGTTAGGGCCTTAATCTAGATTAAGCTTTGGCTAAAAGGAATGTTGTAACTGGTTTGATCTTCTATCCAAACCACTAAAACTTTCTCCATATCAGCAATAAGGCTGTTTTGATTTCTTATCCTTCATGTGTTCACTGGAATAGCACTTTTAATTTCCTTCAAGAACTTTTCCTCTGTATTCACAATTTGGGTAACTGATGACCTCAAGAGACCTTGCAGCCTATCTCAGCTTTTGACATACCTTCCTCAATAAACTTAATCATTTCTAGTTTTTTAGTTAAAGTGAGAGAGGCACAACTCTTCCTTTTGCTTCAACACTTAGAGGCCATTGTAAGGTTATTAACTGCCCTAACTTCAATATTGTATGTCTAAGAAAATAGGAAGGCCAAAGGAAAGGGAAAGAGATGGGAGAACACCTACTCAGGGGAGCAGTCTGAATACACATAACATTTATGTGGGCATGTTATGTGGTGCCCCAAAACAATTACAACAGTAACAAAGATCACTGATTATAGGTCACCATACAAATATCATACAATAAAACTTGGAAATATTGCGAGAATTATCAAAATGTGGCACAGAGACATGAATTGAGCAAATGCTGTGGCAACAGACTTGTTCAATGCCACAACCCTTTAATTTGCAAAAAGCACAATACTGCAAAGGGCAATAAAACCAAGTGCAATAAAACAAGTATGTCTGTGTTAATATTTAATTTCTGAACCGAGCTTTAAATTAATCTTGAAGGGTAAAATCTAAATTACTGTTTAATAATATCAATGTTAGTTATGATTAGATTCAAATAATAAAGGACAAAGTATTATAAACTTCAGTTAATAATAGAACAAAATGGCTTATCTTAAATTCCTTTTATTTTTTTCATATATTTTATTGATTTTTTACAGAGAGGAAGGGAGAGGGAAAGAGAGTTAGAAACATCAATGAAAGAGAAACATCAATCAGCTGCCTCCTGCACACCCCCTACTGGGGATGTGCCCGCAACCAAGGTACATGCCCTTGACCAGAATCAAACCTGGGACCCTTGAGTCCACAGGCCGACGCTCTATCCACTAAGCCAAACCGGTCAGGGCTAAAATTCCTTTTAGTATACTCGTTCTGACTGCATTCTGTATATGCATTTGAGGGTTTAAAGAAAGTGATAAAGGACTATATTGTAAAAGAAACATAAAGAAAGCCATACTGCCAGGGTCTGAGTCTCAGTTCTGCTAATTATGTGACCTTTGGAAAATCACTTAACTTGTCTGTGCCTCAATTTCCTCATCTGTAAACTGAGACTTAACAACAGTATCCATGTCATATCAATGGTACACACGGTATAGGGTTGTTATAAGGATTACCTCAGTTAACATACGTAAAATGCTTAAAACAGTACCTGGCATATGAACAATACTATCAGCTATTATATACTAGAGGCCTGATGCACGAAAATCGTGCAAGAGTAGGCCTTCCTTCCCCCGGCTGCTGGCACCGGCTTCCCTCTGGCACCCGGGACCCGGACTTCCCTTGCAGACCCAGCTTTGACTGGAAGGTCGTCCAGAAGGGACGTCTGGTCTAATTAGCATATTACGCTTTTATTATTATAGAAGATTGTTATATTGCTGTTAATTATTATTATATTATTTTGTCTCTTTGCAACATTGTAGTTAATCACTACCATATCGGACAGCACTCACACGAAACATTTCCATCACTGCAGAAAGTTCTATTGAACAGCACTTATCAGACTACAGGATAGTTAGAATGACTGGTGAGATAATGCATATAATTATCTCTAATTTTTCTTGGAAGTGCTTAGAAAAAAGCAATCTGCCCTAGTCAGTTTGGCTCAGTGGATAGAGCGTTGGCCTGCAAACTGAAAGGTCCCCGGTTCGATTCCAGTCAAGGGCACATGCCCGGGTTGTGGGCTCAATCCCCAATGGGGGACTTGCAGGAGGCAGCCAATCCATGATTCTCTCTCATCGTGGATGTTTCTATCTCTCTCTCCTTCTTCCTTCCTCTCTGAAGTCAATCAAAAAATATATTTTTTTTAAAAAAGCAAAAAGCAACCTAAACCCAAAGTATATTTTAACCTAGAATTCTGACACGTAACAAAAAGCTTGGCATTCAGTCCTATTTAACAAGTCAAACAAAAGGGGACTGGGGAATGAAAAGAGATTGTCTCTTTTATAAGGATCTCATCTATATTCTGAGAAATAACCAAACAAATGGATTTTTTAAATTCCCTTCTACCCTACCCTACTAATCTCTCTTCCTCAGCACATGGTAGCATGCTTAGAAAATGCATTATTAATTATACTCAAATACAATTATCAATGTATTTTAAAAAGCAAACTTATGACATAGCAATATATATATATATATATATATATATATATATATATATATATATATATATTTCTTTAACACAGAAAATAAAGGTCTAGAGGTGGGCCCTGATTAGGTGGCTCAGTTGGTTGGAGCATCGAACGTACATCAAAAGGTTGCAGCTTCAATTTCCAGTCAGGGCACATACCTAGGTTTCGGGTTTGACCTCCAGCGGGGTATATACTAGAGGCAACTGATCGATGTTTCTCTTACTCTTTCTCTCTATTCCTATCTAAAAGTCAATAAAGAAACATATCCTTGGGTGTGAATTTAAAAAAAAAATCTAAGTGGGTCTAACAATTATAGCCTAAACATTTTGAGATATCTGCAACATCTGTAATTTAATATGAAAGTATTTCTGATTTCTATTGGTAACAAAGTCACAGGTATTGCTTATACAACTGTGATTTGTTACCTATATTCAAAAATCAAAGAAAATGCTAAATCTCACTTAGAGGTTAGTGAAATAAAGATATGATTGGTGCCCAGCAGGTGTGGCTCAGTGGTTGAACATCAACCCATGAACCAGGTCACAATTCAATTCCTGGTCAGGGCACATGCCCAGGTTGCGGGCTTGAAGAGGCATGCAGGAGGCAGCCAAATCAATGATTCTCTCTCATCATGGGTATTTCTATCTCTCTCTCCCTCTCCCTTCTTCTCTCTGAAATCAATAAAAAAATAAATAAAAGATATGATTGTATTCCATCTAAGTTTATGTAGCCTGGGTTTAAAAAAAAATTGCTTCAAAGACTAGACTTTAGAGTCACAAAAACCTGTAGTCAAACCCACCACTTCCTAGGTAGGTAATATTGGGAAAAAGTACTTAATCTCTCTACTTCATCTGTGAAATGGGAATAATACCTCCATAAAATTGCTGTTATTTAATTATTATCATGCTACTTGACATAGTATTTGACATATTCTCAATAAAGGTGTATACTATTGTAATCAGTAACCAAGTTCAGTCAATTACATAGTTCACAATGTGCATCAGATACTCAGAGATTTGGTATCAGTTGGTCTGGAGTAGATCCCAATCATTGGTATATTTTTAAAGCTCGCAGGTAATTCTAATGTGCAACCACAGGCCTAAGGACAAAGTTCAAACTCTATTTTGGCACACTAGACACTTTGGTCACTGCTAACAGCTCTATATTTTAATCACTCCTTCACAGGTACCCTATGGTCTGAACATACATTTAACTAATGCTTCCTCACAAAGTGGGTTATAGTAGTGACTCTCTAACTTCAGTCTGCAGCAGAATCACCTGAATTTCTGATTCAGTCGGACTGGGGTGAGGTTCAAGGATTTGAATTCTAACAAATTCCCAAGTAATACTGACACTGCTGGTGCAAGGACCAAAGTTTGAAAAAGCAATGGGCAACACTAGATCACAACCCTGTCCCTTTGCATTCACCTGAAATGCCATTCCCATATCCATTATTCCACTCTTGGCTAGCTAAGTTGCACTTTTCTTTCAAAATTACATAAGAATTCAACTTCAGGTAGCATTTTCTCACTTCAACAAATCACCTCAACACATTTATTACCTAGTATACAACTTAGATTTTAAAAAAAAAAAGAAAAAACACATTACAAAATGTTCTTAATGTAGATATCTGCTAGCACATACAAATTCTTTTTAAGAATGGGGGGGGGGCCTCCTTTGGTCAGGTGAATTAGAAAAAGGTGAAAATGCAAATGGACAGTTCATCAAGCAGAATAAAATCTGGATTTCAGCCCCACCAACTCCCTTGGCCAGGGAGAACACCAATTCCACAGTCATAGCAGCCCTGGCACAGCATTACCATTAAAATGCAAAGGAAGAGCGCTTAGACCAACCCTGGATTTAAGGAAGGGAAAAAGGAGCAATCAGGAAGATTTTTAGAGAAGATATCACGGAAGTTCTGAATCATGACTCACCTCTGTACATCAGAAAGACAAAACTATGCTTTAATATCTTTGTACCCAGTGTATGGCTCATTGTAGATGTTCAATAAATGCTTGAATAACTCACATTGAATAAAACTATATGAAAGCACTTGCTAATCTCTTTCTTGCCAAATAAAGAAGCACACACACACCAAAACCTGCAACTACTATCTCAATATTAATGTAACTGGTCTGTACACTTATCAGCTAGAGGAAAGTATGAACCATTCTAATAACTAGTTGGAGATGGGGAGGCGACAAGAGCCTAGTGATAACACAATTAAGTTTTACAAACTTAAGGACTTTCAAGTCAAACATTCTACATGACCTGATTCTGAGTCGATTTCTTAATTATTTCAACAGATACTACAAAATTTAAAAGAATCTTGGAACCGAGGCCCAAGACACTAATTTTACAATGAAGAAACAGAGGCCAGAGAAAAGTAATGACTCAAAAACATTACAGGTAGTTAGTGCTACAACTGTAATTAAAACTCATGTCTTTAGCCCTAGTTTTCACTCTCCTACACCACACTGCCTTTACTTTATAAAATTTTTTTAAAAATTCATAACTAAAATAAATTCTTAGGTTAATCAGGGTTTTCTTCTTTGTACCCCATTTTTATGATAATAAAAGAAACTATCATCTTATTTTGTCTAGTAACTTTCAAGATATGTTTTGCTCTTGGTAAAGATTCATTCGTAGTCTCTTTACAAAATTATACATAAAGCTAATAATTAAATAATAATCCTCATACAACCATCAAAGTTTCTCAATTACTAAGAAAGCATTAAATTTGCCTTTCTAGGATGCAGTACTTTCTAAGGAAAGAAAAAGAGCCTGCTGTTTGAAATATGTTTAACAATAAGCAAAAAACTCTGGCTATAACCCTCATCTCTCAATTAACGAGAGTACTTCATTCTCTGACCATTCTCATTAATAAAGTTTTAATCTGCTAGCTCTATGTGCTAAGAAACAATTAATTAAAATTCTTTACTTCTGGAAAGTAAACTCATCATTTATTTAATTATAATTTCATTTTCCTTTTAATTTTAAGATGAATGCCCTTTGGATTTATGTAAAATGCAATATAGTCTAACACTTAAAATCTACCTTTTTCACCTCTACAGTAATCCATAATAGGCATGCTTTTATTATTCCCATATTACACAATGCAAAACTGAGGTTTAGAGGTTAAAGAATTTGCCCAAGTTTATATACCTAGGAAGGGGTTGAGTTAGAATTTGAAACAAGTGTGACTCAAGTGCCAGGAGCTCTCTTACATAATGAACAATGGCATTCTTAGCCACTTACCATGTGACAGTGCTTCCTTCATCTGTGAGCATCAATTTTTTAATTATCCCTAGCAATACAAGGCACAGAGTAAGGCATTTTCTTCTCAAAAGTTAATTTAGAATCTATATATAAAAAACCCTAATATGCAAATAGACCAAGTGGTGGAACAGCCGAACAACCGGTCGCTATGATGTGCGCTGACCACCAGGGGGTGCATGTGAAACATGGCCAGCATCAGCCGCAGCGGGATGATGGAGCAGGTGAGCAAGGGCGCCAGACCAAGGCAGGGTGCTGGTCACTGTCATCAGGGCAAGCCTCTGGTGGTTACTGAAAATTCTTTGCTCCCACACGCCGCAGTCCCACCGGCCCCGCTCGCACCTACTGCCGGCACCCGGCACCACCCCAATTGCTCGGCACTGTCAGTGGGTGCAAGTGGCAGCTGCCGGCCCCGATCGCCCCTCAGGGCTTCTCCACCTCCCCCTACTCCTGAGGGGCGATGGGGGCAGCAGCCGCGGCTCGCACCCGCTGACAGCACCAGCTCCACTCACACCCGCTGCTGGCACCGGCCCCAATCACTCCACGCCATCAGCGGGTACGAGCGGGGCCAGTGCCGTCAGTGCATGGGAGCAGCGGTGGCAGGAGCAGGGCTGCCAGCAGACAAGGGACCAGAGGCCGCGGCGGGAGGGGCCAGGCAGGGGTGCGGAGGATGGGCCGAGACCCACCCCTGTGCCCACCACAGCCTCATGGCCCACAGTTCCTTTCAAGGTGCACGAATTCGTGCACTGGGCCCCCAGTTTAACAATAAAGTACAACACAGCTTAAGATGTTCTTTAGCTTTCATATTGTTTACTGTCATAAAAAATATCTACACATTTGCTACTTCATACTATCTACTAGAGCAGGTGTCCTCAAACTACGGCCCGCGGGCCACATGCGGGTGTTTTTGCCATTTTGTTTTTTTACTTCAAAATAAGATATGTGCAGTGTGCATAGGAATTTGTTCATAGTTTTTTTTAAACTATAGTCCGGCCCTCCAACGGTCTGAGGGACAGTGAACTGGCCCCCTGTTTAAAAAGTTTGAGGACCCCTGTACTAGAGAATGCAAAAAGCTTACTTCTCAGTGCTCTAAATAAGATACGAAAAATAATAAACCAGGTATAATCGGGCATCTCCCTCAGAGAAAAGGGGAGGCATACTTACTACTCATTATAATGATTTAGTTTCCCCAACCCTGGTATTCCTCTCCTTTGACACAACCCACTCATTTCCTGTATATGTGTCACTCTTCCACACTACTGTGCAAATTGGGGCTGATTCTGTGGCTACTGCTATTGCTATATAATGCACTGTTCTTCATCTCTGACCAAAGAGTCTCATAGCTCCTACTAGCATCCAGTTAAACTGTGGCAGGTTAACCTGTGTGAACCCTAAGAAGACACCTACTAAGAGCTCATGGTGGCTAACTGGTCTCAAATTTTTTAAAAAACAGAGCCTAGCCGCCATTTTAACACAGGGGCCTCTCATGCAAACTGCACTTCAGGGAGAAACCTGCACTCTGCCATCAGATCCAGCCCTTAAAAAAGGAGTTCCTAGAATCCTATTTAAACCAATATAACTGAGGCTTTCTCCTTCCAGAGTTGTGTACCTCTGACAAATCAGAGCAGCTCTATTCTGACCAATCAGGAGTGCCTTTTGGACCAATCAATCTTCAATGACTTGGAATCCTCATTTGCATGAGGGCAGGGACTTCTGTCCATATAAGCCAGCTCCCCTCTGCTCTGTAAGCACTTTCCCTTTCCACCAAGACTGAAAACTGTGTCTCCCAGGCTGAGCTGAAACACCTAAGATGTCCTACCAGAGCAGAACAGAGCAGACCAGTCCAGTCCAGAACAAACTGGCACAGAATGGAGCAGACCAAATCACAGTGGAATAGACTAGCACAGAGCAAAGCAGACCAGCAAGGAGACCATAAATTATTTGAAAAGTATTACCAAAGGAGCAGAGCTGTCAGGCCAGAGGGTCCTGGCCCCATGGCTGCTTCGTAGCTATGCTGTATCACAATTAAGCATAATAAAGTTTCCTTTTTTTTTTTAACCTTCACCAACCGCACCCCAAATTAGGGATTCCTATTGGTGCTAACGACCAACATGACACTTGCTAGCCTGCAAGTAGGGTATAATCTCAGACCCTTCACAGACCTTGCTAGGCATTAGCACATAATCAATGTTTTTTATAATTGAAAGAGATATTCCAATTCCATATTGACAAAAGAACAAAAAAGCAAAACTCAACTATATGCTTTAAGAAGTGCATCTTAAATGTAAAGAAAAGTCTTAAGTAAATGGATGGGAAAAGACATAGTATGTAAACAGAAAGCTGGAGAAAGTTGGAGTGGCTATGTTAATATCTGATAAAGTAGACTTCAAGACAAAGACTCCTACCAGAATAAATAGGGATATTTCATAATGATAACAAGGTCAACGCATCAGAAAGATAAACAATCATAAAATGTACATGCCTAATAACAAGCTTCAAAATTCATGAGGCAAAATTTGACAGAATTAAGGGAGAAATGGACAATTCGATGGTCATAGATACTTTAACATCTCTCAGCAACTCATAGAACTAGACCAAACCCCATTGACCCCCCCCCCACCCCAAAAAACAGTAAAGACATAAATTATTTGAAAAGTATTACCAAAACTTCTTAACCTAATTGATATTTACAGAAGACGACCCTATTGAAGAATACACATTCTTTTCAAGTGTGAAAAGTACATTGCCAAGACAGACAATATGCTAGACCATAAAACAGGGTTCAATAAGTTTAAGAGGATTCAAATCATATAGAGGATATTCTCTGACCTCAAAATGAAATTAAGTTAGCAGTCAAAAAGATGTCTAAAATAACTCCAATTATTTGAAAATTAGACAGACTTGTAAGTAATGCATGGGTTAATGAAGAAATCACAAAGCAAACAAAAAAAAGGAATCACAAAGCAAATTAGAAACAATTTCAAACTGAATAAAAACACAACATACCAAAATCTATGGGATACATTAGAGGAAAATCTCTAGCTTTGAATATTTATATTAGAAGATAAGAAATGTCTGAATTCTATGACCTCACTTCCACTTTAAGAAGCTGGAAAAAGAAAATCGAAATACATGTAAGAAAAAAATTATAACTAACAAAAATAAATGAGAAAAGATGAATGGGAAAAACTGACAATGTTATTATTTGTAAAGATATTGAGGCCTAGCTGGTGTGGCTCAGTTAGTTGAGTGTCGTACCATGCACCTCTTCCTGGTCAGGGCACATGCCCAGGTTGTAGGGGTATGTGGGGAGGCAACTGATTGATGTTTCTTTCTCTAAAAAAGCATATTTAGAAAAGATATCAAAAAAGCATATTTAGAAAAGATATCAGTTAAACCTGAATTAAACTGGTAGAGAAAAAAAGAACACATTAACAACGCCAGAAATTAGAGAAGTTATCACTACAGATCCTACAGACATTTGGAGGCTAACAAGGACATCTTATAAACAACTTATGTCAACACATGAGATGACAATTTTCTTTAAAAATACACTTAACAAAACTGACTTAAGATGAAACAAAATCTGAATAACCCTGCATCCATTTAAAAACTGAATGTTACCAAAAACCTTCTCATAAAAAAAAAAAAAAATTCCAAGTTCAGATGGTATCACTGGTGAATTCTAGCTAAAATTCCAGAAAGAATTAATATCAATCAGTATTGCACAAACTCAGTAACAGAGGGAACACTTCTCAACTTATTTTATGAGACTATCATAATCCTAACACTGAAACTTATCAGACATTACAACCAAAGAAAACTACAACATAACATCCCTCATGAAGAAATATCCTGAAATTCCTAACAAAATGTTAAATATAAAAAGGATAATACACTATGACCAAGTGTGGTTATCATAGGAATTAAGATTAACTTTTTTAAAAATTATTTTAACTTTTGGAAACTACCATTTATTTATCCATTCTACCACTGATAAACAGTCTGTTTCTAAATATTGGCTACTACAAACAAGGCTATTATGAACATTTTTGTTTACAACCTGGTATATAAGATTTTTTTCTCACAGGAATTTAGACAGAAGTATAACTGATAGATTTAAGGTACCTATACCTCAATTTACTAGCTAAAACAAATTCATTTGCAAATGACTATCAATTTACACTCTCCGCATTCTTACCAAAATTTGGTATCAGGATTTTTAATGTTTGCTAATCTGATGGAAGTGAAATGGTTTCTTCTTATGGTTTTACTAGCATACTTTGCACTTTCCTGATTACCAATGAGATTATAATTCAACACTTTTCCAACTGTGGGTAGGTGAGTTATTAGATCACAGTTAGGCAAGCTGCAACCAGCATTCATTTTTTTTAAATCAGTATATCAGAGTGCACTGCATAAAATACTGTTTCGTGACACTTATTTCTATTGCATTTTTGTACTAAGTCACAATGTGAAATGTTTTGGTAACTGTGAGCTTCTAGCAAGTTAAAAGCCATTAGAATAGCTATTTAATTTACAAAACTCAGAGACACGACTAACTGGTACATCACTTAGGCTCACAACACAAAGGAATGTATTTTATAAAGACAGTAGGACTCACACTGGCAGGTATGGCTCCATTGGTTGGGATGTAGTCCAGTACACCAAAAGGTGGTGGGTTCTATTCCCGTTCAGGGCACACACCCAGGTTGCAGGGTCCATACCCAGTTGGGGCACATGCAGAAGGCAATCGATTGATGTTTCCCACATCGATGTCTGTCTGGTCTGTCTCTTCTCCCTCCACCCCCACCCCCCCATTGATGTTTCTCTCTCTCTCTTTCTCTCTAAAATAATATATATATATATATATATATATATATATATATATATATATTTATTTATTTATTTATTTATTTATTTATTTATATTTTTTATTTTTTTAAAGAAAGAAGGTAGGACTTGAAGTGTCCTTCAAGCACTAACTGGCAAGAACAGGGAATTAGAAGAGGAGGAAAAAACCTGATGGAAGCAATAAGGAAGGGATGTACTACATGGAGAAAAGATTCTATAAAACTGACTGGTCTAACTATGACCTACTTAAAAGCTCATTTTAAAAGAATAACATTTCTCAATAAGACAAGGATTCTCTCAGTATTTAAAGATAGGAAGCTGGGGTCCTATCCTCTTAACTACCAAAACGACAGAAAACTGATCCCCTCCTTGTCTTTAGACACAACCGTAATTCCTACCTCAAGATTCATCTCATTCTGGGGCTTATGCAAGAGCAATCTTTTAGGTTTTTACTTCCTAGTTTTCCCAACAGAATATTAGAGCAGCAAGAATCATCTAATTTCTCAAGATTTATATTGTTATTCCGCTAACAAAGATTGACCAAGTCCCTACTGCCTCACCTCTGTTAAGAAACTAAACTGTATCTCCCTAACAATTTTAACTACTGGCTATATCCTTTAAAGCAGCAGTCACCAACTGGTGGTCCTCGGACCACAGATGGTCCATGAGGTCCAAAAGGTTGGCGACCACTGCTTTAAAGCTTGATACCCTTGCCCTGGTCAGGTAGCTCAGTTGGTTAGTGTGTCATCTCGATATGCCAAGATTTCAGGTTCAATCCCCAGTCAGGGCTAACACAAAGAAGCAACCAATGCATAAATAATTGGAACAACAAATCAATGTTTCTCTCTTCTCCCCACCTCTAGAAATCAATCAATAATTAAAAAAAAAAAAAGCAATCAGAACCCTCAATGACCTACACCCCTGTCTAATCCTCTCCCCTTGAGTGTGGGAAAGATATAATATGGGATATAATTCTTGTGACTGTTAGATGGAAAACAGATTTTTGCATTTGTAGTTAAAGTCCCTAATCAGTTGATTTCACCAAAAAGGGGATTAACCTGGGTGGGTATGACCTAATCAGATGAACTTTTAAAAGAGGTCTTAAAGGGGAGTCTAGAGATCAGAGACAGAGGAAGTCAAGAGACTGGTCAGGCTTGCCTGTGTGAAAGCAAACAGCCCTGTTGTAACTACCTACATGGACATATATATGGTAAGGAACTGAGAATGGTCCCTACCCAACAGCTAGCAAAAAAACTTCATACAGCCACAAAGAAATTAATTCTGCCAACAAGTAGTGAGCTTGGAAGACTTTAAGCCTCAAATGAGAATTGCAGCCAGCTGACATCTTGATTTCAGCCTGGTGAGCTGCTGAACTGAGAGCCTGGTTACAAAAAGTACCCAGAGCTCTGGTCGGTGTTGGTCAGTAGTTGAAGCGTCGGCCCACACACCAAAGGATCTCTGGTTCGATTCCCAGTCAAGGGTTCGTGCCTGTGCTGCAGGTTGCAATGAGTACAAGAGGGAACCAACTGATGGGTCCCACATCTCTCCCCCTCTTTCTTCCCCTCTCCCTCCATTCCTTCCACTCTCTAAACATCAATGGAAAAAATATCCTCAGGTGAGGATTAACAAACAAAAAAAAAGTACCCAGGTTTCTGACCTTTGAGATAATAAAAGAGGTGTTGTTTAAGCTGTTAAACTTGTGGTACTTGAAAATTAGTACACTTCCTCAACATAGGACAAAGCAGCAAAGAAAATAAAGGGGGAGAGGGAGACTTGTATCTTTTTCCCCAGAGTGGATGGTATCTCTCAAAACACTGATTATACAGATCCAAAATCAAGGGGAAAATATTAAAACTGTATAAATTTTTAAAGTCCTAACAATTAAAAGGACTTTTTCACACACATGTTAAAAACAACTACCATATAACTTATTACCTTCATTTTAGTGATGAGGAAAGTAAAGCTCAAGAATGACATCCCAAAGATCACAAACCTAAGGGAATGTTTAACTTGAGGCCAGTCCTCGCCCCTACACCATAGGCCCCTTAAAGCCATTCAAATCAACAGTAATTGTATTACTGTCTTCAAAGAAAGCAATCCTAGTAGCATAACAATTTTCCATATTTCACATCTATCTGAATATCCCTTAGTTTTTTTCAGAACATCAAAACTAAAGAGAATAGAGAAATTTTCATTCAAAAGTAATTTGGCTGTAAACATGACCATTGGTAGACCACTTGAATAAATTTAAAGTACATTTTGAAAATGTAGCAAAACACCTGTAGGTTTTCTAGAACTTTAGATAGCAAATAATTTGTTATAAATATTCTCAAAAACCACAAAAATCACAAGCAAGTAAACAACCTTTCTGGATCTTTCAACATCCCACCCTCTGAACAAATTTTGGAATCTGAATTCTTCATACATTATAAAAAATGAGAACGTGGCACAATATATCACTGTTGAGGATACTTCCCTAAGTGCTTGAGCATCAGAATTTGCAAGTTTCTTGAAAACACACACATAGAAAACTAAAAGGTGGAGTTAGTTCCATTCAAATTCCACACAACTTTAGTTACAAATCACACTTTATGTCAATTCAGATACTTTAACAAACACTAACTTTATTTGCTAAGATGCAAAACATAGTCCTTCCTAGTCACAACCACGAAAAGGAATAAACTGTCATCTTACCACCAACGTTAACAGCGAATAATTCGCTATAGTCACATACAAACACTAAAACATACAAACAGCATCGCTGAGTCCATAAGCTTCCAAAACCACCCCAGGATTTATACGCCCGGGGCAGGATTCTCTGCAATGTGAAGAGAACTGATACCATTTCACATGGGCAGACGGGGTGAGGTGACAATTTTAAAACCTGAAAATTTCTCAATCCCTACAGCAGACAAGCAGCACCCAGTTCAGACCCTCCAAATCGAGGCCCAGGTCCAACTCCAAGCATTCCCGTTTCCCAGCGCTTCACCCCGCCCGCACCCCGAGAAAAGGGGGGAAAAACAACTTTTATTGGTCTCATCTCCCGGGGGATGGACAAACTAGCGGGGCTGTGCTCGGGCCTGGACACGTTTCAACAAGGAAGCCTCCGTCGGGGGCGGGGAGGGCAGATAGCGGGAAGCCTGGGTTCGACGCCCCCTTGGCCCCAGTTGCCAGCTCCCAGCCCCACCCGACCAAGGAAAAGCCTGGGCCGGCCGCCACGCCGAGCGACCCCCGGGCCCCTCCACGGAGGCGAGCTCGTTGTCATGTGACGACGCTGCCGCTAAAACACCGCAGAAACGCAGGGCGGCAGAAGGCGTTCACACCAGCCCGCCTCGGCCCGGCTCTGCCGGGCGCGGGCGAGTCCCGAAGTCCGGGCGGGGGGGGCGGAGGGCGGGCTTGGCGGCGGGCCCGAGCGCGCCACAAAGGCTTCCGCGCTCGTCGCCGTAGTGCCCGAGCGGGCGGGGGCACAATTTTCGGGGCCCGCGGGATGGGTGAGGAGCAACGAGAGCTCCGGGGTGCCCGCCGCGCCCACAGCCGTCGCCCCCACGCGCCCGGACGGTCAGCGACCGCCACACCGCGCACAGGCCCGCGCGGCCTCCCTCCCCCGCGCAGCCCGAGCCGGGCCCGCCCGCCAGCTCCCCGCTCGCGCTCTCTCGCTCTCGCCCGGCCTCCATTTTGGATTGGCGTCTCCAGCCCCCGCGCTGCTGCCGCCGCCGCATTCCCCCTATTTCCCGCCCCCCGCCGCTGTCGCCGCCGCCCGTACTCACCTCAGCTGCCCATCCGGGCGCCGCCGGCCGTGGACCTAGTTTCCCCCCAAAAGTCTCCGGTGTGTTATTCCCGATGTGGGGGGGTTGTTACGGGGTGGTCGCCGGGGGTTCGGGAGCGGGGGCCGCGCCTTCAACGGAGCTGCAATCCTAACCCGCCATCTGGTGGCATTTTCCACACGCCAATGGCGCCGCTGCAGACTTGGGTCCGGACCGCCCTCTGCTGGCCGCGGTGCATACTGCCTCGCTGACGGGACCGGCCTGCCCGGAAAGGGGAGGGAGCAGAGGCGCGAGCTGGGGGCCCCGGCGGGGACGCGCTCAAATGCTTTCCAGCGGGGTTTGCGCGCACGCGCACCAGCGGGGCGCGAAACGTGGGCTCTGCGTGGCGGCCCCGCCCCGGCACGGAGCACGGGGCCCGCTCAGCCAATCGTGAGCGGCGGGCCCCGCTGGAGGCGGGTGTTGTGGACAGTCCGTGGGGCTGCCCGAGGCTTGTCGGAAAGACGGCCACGGTGGCGCCTGCGCGCCTCCCTAGCCGAGTTGCCGCCCGCCATTTTTGGAGCTTTTACGGAGAGCTGGGAGGGAAACCCGCCCCGGCCCCTGCACCCAGGCCCCTCCCCTGGTCGCGGGACTGGCGCTTTTTTTGCAGCCCTGCCCGGCTCCTGCTGCCCCCACCCCCGCCCCGAACTCTCTGCGGCAACGGGGGCGGGGGGGCGAGTGGCGGTGCAAAACTGCTCCCACCTCTCCAGTGTCACCAGGGCCGCGGGACCTAGCATTGTATTAGCGACTTATTGTTGAATGGGCGCTTTACCGGGAGAGGGTGAGAAGGTTTCGAGAGCTGTTTGGGACCTCCCTCGCCGCTGATCTAGACGCGGCCGTGCCCACCCCAGGCCGACCGGCGTTGTCCCTGACTCAGTAAAGCAGATCCATCCTCTCGTGGTGCTGGCTTTGCATAAGGCGGCAGCATTGGCCAGTTAGTGGAAATGGAATGGAGCTAGACTAGCAGGCTGCAACCTCAGCTTTTGAATTCGATTTCTCCTCCCACCGTTTAGGACTACTCTCCGTGGCTCTGGAATGGACGTTCCTGGCCTGGTAGCTGCCAAAAGGGAAATCACTGACTAACGTGAGATCAAGGCTAAATGATGCCCGTGAACGTGGTCTCTTCCCTACTTTCCATCCGCCTGCCGCGCGGTGGTCTTGGCCGCGTTTCCCACCTTTCACTGGCTCACAACTTTTCTAATACAAATTGAATCCTTCATCTCCCAGGTCATCAAGCCCCATTTATGACTAAATTCTCTGTTGGCTATAATCAGCTCTATTTTAGTAATGCCTTAGAATCGCTCAACTCCTTTAATAGTCTTGAGTGACAATCTCCAGTAAATTACCCTAATTTTTGGTTTCTCTCCCAAAGGCCAATAAGGTGTGTGGCTTTTGAAATCACAACCGACCTGGAACCCCACTTATAATTATTAATCTTTGGCTGCCTCCGTCTCACAAAGACTATGTCTAACTTTCCTTGTTCAAGGTACCAGTCCCAATCTATACTAATAAACTTCATCTGGTTTCCTGGGGTCAAAGCTATGGGACTCCCATATCGGTTTGATATTCTCTCCATATTAAAATATCTAGCCACATCCTGTTCTTGATTTCAAAAATTCTCATCAAATTAATCCATTCTTCCCTTCTCTCCAAAACCGGTCTTTCTCCCTGGACTACATATGCCACCCTTCCCACTTCCTCCTTCCACCTTTACTTTAATAGGGTCTTACATATCTTCAGTATCTTCCTATCCACTGGCTTCTTACTTTCTATTTTTCAACAGACAGTTTTCATTCCTTTTTAAAAATTCAGTGCTATTGCCTCCAGTTACTGTACTGTCAACTGTAAACCAAAGTTAATTGTAGAATGTAATAAAGGATAAAAAGCATTTATTTAACTAAAAAGGAGCTGCAGCCCAGGACACACAAATTAGCACCCTAAATTGTGTTTTACCAAAGGGGAGGCCACCTTTTATAGCAAAAGTTCCCACCCAGGTTCTCAATTAGGTCTGTTTTATGTAAATGAGGTGTCCAAATCGCACATTTCAGGGCAGGTCTCAGTCCAGGTTTCCCCTGCAGTTGTTGACATCAGCCAGCCTAGGTGGACAGGCAGGGCAAACTGCAGGAAACCACAAGTTCTGTCTAGGTTTTTCCTGGTACCCAGAATATTCGAGAAGCCCCTGTCAGTAAATGGCTATTAGGCTCTTACTATTTATAAAATTCAGGCTGTCAGTTGATCCTGGGGAGTCCATCTCAGGAGAGAAATTCCTTTCTGGGGTTCATACCAAATGAATCTTCTTGGGGTTCATACAACCTTTCTTTCACTGTCATATTTCTCAAAAGAATGAACTCTTCATTTCCACCTTATTCTTTACCTTTTATCAGTGACTCCATAACAGCAAATTGAAATTACACTTTTAAGTTACCAGAGTTCTAATTTCCAACCATTTTCTCATTCCTCATTTTCTTGGCACACCCAATCCTTAGTCCCTCCTTGAAGCCCTATTTCCCTTGCTTTTAAGACAATTCCTGGGTTCTACAATCTACCTAGATTACTGGTCATCTGGTTTCTTTGTTAGCTCCTCCTCTGTATTCCCTCCCATAATTCAACTCCTAGTTCTCTGAATCAACTACATTCTTTCTCTTAAAAAGTCTCCCAAAATTACTGTCTGTTCCTGATTTTTCTGTAACTAAGAGTCTTCATGTTCAGCTTACTTGCCAGGAAGTTCCAGCTCAAAATTTAACATGTAAAACAATGCAACTTTCTTATTCTAATTTCCTGATTTCTCTTAATAGCATCATAATTTCAGATTGTGAACTCTGGAAACAGACTGCTCTGGAAAGCTATTTGACCTTGGGCAAATTTCTTTATGCTTCAGTTTCCTCAATTGGAAGACAGCCATAACAATAATATCTATCTCATGGGTTAATCAAATTAACACATATGTAAATGTCATTGGTTATTACATTGTTTTTATCTTGCTAAGAAATTTTTAACAACTTTTTAAAAATACCCAGGGACATGGGTAGTCAACTTTCTGAGTTTATAGAAATCTAAAATGTTCTTTATTTTGATCTCTTACTTGAACTGCTCTTTGTAAAAACTACCTAGTCCCCAAATTGTAAGGCCAGGCTTGATTGTTTTCCTTCAAAAAGCCCAGGTCCCATCATATTCTCATTCACATCCCTTGATTTTTCTTCTACTGCTCTATCCTCATTAACCCCTTCCCACCAATTCCCTTTGCCATACACCAGAACAATTATAATAGCCTTCTGAAAAATACTTGTCTTTCATTCACCTCCCTTTTAAAAATATACAAAAACGTCCTTTGGGTCCTATGATTTATAAAATATAATCTAAAATAATAACTTTCAAGAAATGCCTTGTGTTTTTTTCAATTTCTATTTTATTACAAATTCTTCACATTCATTGGTCTAGTCCAATAAATCATAAATGTACTAGTAAGCAAAAGGCAAATATTCAATCTTTAGCTATCTGGTAAAATAAAGTAATAGGTTCCATAATGTGTTGACTTTGTTACAAAACACACATTTCCCAGTAGACTCTGTTTCCATGAAATTCTTAATCGAGATTCCAAAGTTCTTGGAAAAGATTTTCAAACACCTTAATTTTCATTAACAGCTTTGAGTCATAGGTGTGAACAAAATATCAAAAAAGGTATCTGGGATTAGTATGGGTAGGAGCTAAGAGTTCTTAAATATTATTTAGGTTAGGGAATAAAATATCAATGGAACAGCTATTTGCTTAGTTCAAAGTCCTTGGCATTGGAATTTCTGCTCATTGCTGATTTCAAATGATCCGAAATGGGACTTGGCCCACCTTGAGCATTCATCCTTGATAGGTTAGATTTCTAAAGAAGACACATGCCCGTTAGACTTTTATTTCAATTTAATCTTTTAGCCAATCTGGTCCAAAAGTAGATATTTAATATTATAAATTTCAGAATTACATTTATAAAACTACATATTAATGTAAATGTAATATAAATGCATTTCAAGGTAAATGTTTAATATTTATTAACCAATAACATTAATAATGTTGCCTTTTAGCACAAAGAGCTAATTTTTAACTATTTTTAAATTTATAAGTCTTTTTTCCTCTCTGGACACTTTTTCCATGAAGAAGATTTCAGAATTATTCCATTGACCTTAAAGTTCTGCTTAAAGTAATATTCAGCCAACTTATTTTCATAATAATAATTGTATTCCTTTAAAAGAAGGCTTTTTTTTTAATGCCCCCCCCCCCCTTTTTTTTACAGTAGTTTTTGGTTCACAATAAAATTGAGAGAAAGATACTGAGATTTCCCTATTGTCAACATCACTCACCAGAATGATATATTCGTTACCAAGGAGTAACCTATATTGACACATCATAATCACTCAAAGTTTATAGTTTATTTTAGGGTTCACTCTTGGTGGTGTACATTCTATGGGTTCAGACAAATAGATGATGACATATGTCCATCATTATAATATCATACTAGTATTTTCATTGCCCTAAAAATCCTCTGTGTTGTGTGTTTTCATCTCTCCTCCTCCTCACCCCTGGCAACCACTGATCTTTTTATTGTCTCCATAGTTTTGCCTTTTCTAGAATGTCATATGGTTGGAATTATAGAGAATGTAGCCTTTTCAAATTGGCGTCTTTCACTTTAGTAATATGCATTTAAGCTTCCTCCAGGTCTTTTAGTAATTTGATAGTTTATTTCTTTTTAGTACTGAATAATAATCCATTGTCTGGATGTACCACATTTTATTTATCCATTCCGTTATTGAGGGACATCTTGGTTGCTTCCAGGTTTTAAACATTCCTATGCAGAATTTTTGTGTGGACATAAGTTTTCAACTCCTTTGAGTAAATACCGAGGAGTTTGATTGCTGGATCATATGCTAAGAGTATGTTGAGTTTTATAAAAAACTGTAAAATTGTCTTCCAAAGTGTCTGTACTATTTTGCTTTCCCACAATGTAAGAGTTTATTTTGCTCCACAACATCAGCATTTGGTGTTGTCAGTGTTCCAGATTTTGGTCATTCTAATAGGTGCGTAGTGGTATCTCATTGTTGTTAGAATTTGCATTTCCCTGATTACATGTGATGTAGAACATCTTTTCATATACTTATTTCTCCATATGTATATCTTCTTTGGTGAGATATCTGTTAAGGTCTTTGGCTCATTTTTTATTTGGGTTGTTTGGGTTGAGTTTTAAGAGTTCTTTGTATATTTTGCCTAATAGTCCTTTATTATATGTCTTTTTTTTTTAAATTTTTTTAATTGAGGTATTATATGTGTACATATCTTACCATTACCCCCCCACCCCACACCCACACATGCCCTCACCCCCCAGAGTTTTGCGTCCATTGTTTATGCTTATATGCATGCATACAAGTCCTTCGTTTGATTTCTTATCTACCCCCCCTCTCCCTAACTTTCCCCCTGTAATTTGAAAGTCTGTTTGTTGCTTTAATGTCTCTGTAACTATCTTTTTGTTCATCAGTTTATAATGTTCTTTATTATCCATAAATGAGTGTATTATATGTCTTTTGCAAATATTTTCTCCCAGTCTGTGACTTATCTTCTGATTCTCTTGACATTGTGTTTTTCAGAACAAAAATTTTTAATTTTAATAAAGTCCAGCTCATCAATGATTTCTTTCATGGATTGTGTCTTTGGTGTTATATCTAAAAGGTATCACTAGACCCAAGGTCATCTAGGTATTCTCCTCTGTTATTGTTCTAGAAGTTTTATATTTTTGCCTTTTATATTTATGTCTATGATATTTTGAGTTTCTTTTTGTGAATGATGTAAGATCAGTGTCTAGATTTTTTTTTTAAATGTGAATATCCATTGTTTCAGTACTACTTATTGAAGAGACTTTCTTTACTCCATTGTATTTCCTTCATTTCTTTGTCTAAGATCATTTGATTATCTTTATGGGCTCTCAATTCTTTTCCATTGATCTATTTGTCTGTTATTTCACCAATATCACACTGTTTTTATTACTGTAGCTTAATAGTAAATCTTAAAGTCAGGTAGCATCAGTCCTCTAACTTTGTTCTTCTCTTTCAATATTATTCTGGCTACTCTGCATCTTTTGCCTCCATATGAACTTCAGAATCAGTTTGTTGATATTAATTTGGATTTTTATTTAGTTTATATTGAATCTATATATCAAGTTGGGAAGAACTGACTTCTCAATTATAATGAGTCTTTCTACTCATCAACATGGGATATCTCTTCATTTATGTAGTTTCTCTGATTGCAGTAATCAGAATTTTGTAGTTTTTCTCCTGTAGATATCATAAGAAAGACTTTTCAAAGTAACATTTCATTAATGATTCTTCCCTTCCCACCACTTTTACAGAGTTCCAGGTGCAGCTACTGTATATTTAGACCAAAGAGAGGTCTGCTGATTATTCTTCATAACTCTTCACTTTCACTATCTCCACAAACCTGTAAAATAGTATTTTAGGGATCATGACCATTGTCTCATTTTACTCTTCATACATTTAGTATTCTTCCTTTGCATTTTTCACTTGATACAGGACATTTTCTGCTAGACCTTTGGAAAAAATCAGAAATGGTTTTCTCTTCTTTTCTACTCTTGCAATTAAGGTGTTCTGCCAACTGGTGGCAGTAATGTGCCATGGTATTCTACCTATCAGATTAAACCATGATTTTTTTTTCTATTCCTTTTTTTAATATGAAAAACACAATTTCTTCTAAACATGAGCAATCAGTCTGTCCTAAAATTGATAATAACAGAGAGCCAGAATACATCCCCTTTCAAAGTCAGTAACCTGGTTGCAGACAAAATCCAGTTCCCAAAATATGGAGGACCAGAACTACTCAGACACTTAAAGGAAATCTCATAAGCAGAGGGATGTAATAGTGTGGGTAGGACCTAAGCGTTCTTAAATATTATTTAGGGTAGAGAATAAAGTATCAGTAGAACAACCATTTGCTTAGTCCAAGTTTCTTGGTGTCCTTGGTTTTCTACCTCATTGCTTATTTTAAAAGATCTGGAATGAGACCTGACCCACTTTAAGGAGTCAACCTTGATAGGGTAGATATCTAAAATATTGTTTCCATATAAACAAAAAAACCAAACCTCTAATTTTTTTTCAGTCAAAGAAATATACATGCCAACAAATAAAAATAAACAAATTAAATTGTAACAAAATCAAATAGCACTAAAATATATATGATAAAAAGCAACAAATTTCATCCTAACACTTCCTAACTCTAGGACAATCCCCAAGGACAACCTCTTTTACATGTTTTTGTTTGTGATTACTTTGATATTTCTAAATATGCCCATATCAGTTTTAGACAATACTGTATGTAATGACTCCCTGCTATGAAAAATAAGGATTATGATAATATCTACTCCAACATTTAACAGTTGCATTAATTTTAGCTTTTTTGTTGGTTATCTTTGTAATTTTAAAAATATATATATTTTATTGATTTCAGAGAGGAAGGAAGAGGGAGAGAGATAGAAACATCAGTGATGAGAGAGAATCATTGATTGGCTACCTCCTGCATGCCCCACACTAGGGATTGAGCCCACAATCTAGGCATGTGCCCTGACTGAGAATCAAACCAGAGACCTCCTGGTTCATAGGTTGACACTCAACCACTGAACCATGCCAGCCAGACTCTTTGTAACTTTTAATAATACACTGTGTGCCTGGTCTACTTGTTAAAATTTTCATGGGTGGTGAATCAGGTTGGTACACCAGTGGAAGGGTATGTATTAAATGGTATAGTATATCAGGTATTTGAGAAATATAGGTAAAATACTAACTATAAAGACAATGAAATTGAGTGATGCCATGGACTGAATTGTGTTCCCCCAAAATTCCTATATTTAAGTCCTAACCCCCAATGTGATTGTACTTGGAAGTAAGACTTTTAGGAGGTAATTAAGGTTCAATGAAGTCATGAGTATGATCCTTATTTAATAGGGTTGATAGTCTTATAAGAAAAGGAAGCTATCCCTCTCTTTCCCTCTCCCTCTCCCCTTGAAGGAAAGGCCATAGCAAGAAGGCTGCTGTCCACATACCAGGAAAAGATCCTTTATTGGGAACTGAAGCAGGTAGGCACCTTGATCCCATACTCCCCAGAACTGTGAGAAATAAATTTCTATTTTTTAAGCTACCTGGTCTAGGGTAGTTGGTTATGGCAGTTTGAGCTAAGACAGGTGACTATTCCTAAGCCAGACTGATGCACTGGAAAAAGATAATGAAAATCTGTGATTAATCACTAATGGGAAGCTAAAGTGAAGACTACATTTGTAGCATACAAAGTGGCTCTCATCTCTTGCAAATGGGAGACTAAAGTAATTTAAAGAACATATTCAGTCAGAGCAGCTAAGCTCCAAAGATTAAACTTCTAATCAAGACAAATATACCTAAGGCAAGATCAGGGCCCTGGTTGGGAAAGAATAAGGTTTGATACATTAGATGAGGATGTTCCCAGCAGTTGCCCACTCTTCCCTATTAAAACCTATCCTTTTCCCATTGTTCAGGGATGATGCAGAGACCTCTTCCCATCAAGACAATAAGTGATCTCTCTCTCAAGATTTGCTTTCAGGTTGTCTGCTATCGGATAGCCCTGAACTGATATTAAGTCTCAATATGCTGGATATGATAATGGAGGAAAGAAACTATACCCCAAAGGAGCTTTACTATCTAGCCAGCATGAACTGAGAGAGTAAGTATAGGATTGATTTTTTAGGGTTCATGATGAAAAAGAAAGGGAAAACTTAGATTTGGGACTCTTGCAGTACTAAGGATTTAACATCGTAGTAAGAACCTCAAAATTTCATAATTGATGTGGCTGACAGTGGAAGAAAGAATTTAAAGGATCGGGCAGCCCCAGACAGGTGGCCAGTTGGTTGGAGCATCATCTGGCACACCAACAGGTTGCAGGTTCAATTCCAGGTCAGGGCACATACCTAGGTTGAAGGTTCCATCCCCAATTGGACGCATATGGGAGGCAGCCAATTGATGTTTCTCTTTTGCATCAATTTTTCTCTCTCCCCTTTTCCCTTTCTCTCTAAAAATCAATAAACATATCCTCGGGTGAGGATTTTAAATAAAAGATTTAAAAGATCAGGCAATTGGTTATGCTGAAGACCATATACTATGTAAAGATGGAAAGCACACCAGATGGTTAGGCTACAGAAGGCCAGGAGGCTACACCATATGTCAAGGACATAAAGAAATATGTTGTTGTGAAGGACCCCAATATCCTTAAGCAGCTCTGTGGTGACTTTCTAGAAGCCAGAGTTGATGATAAAGGAAGTCATTAAAGAACTAGGTAGTAATAGGGATGGTAGGACCCCAAAATAATAGAGTCCAGTTGTAGTGTTTAATGGTCAGAAGCCAAGTTGGACAATCACTGTAATATAAAATCAAATAAGCAGTCAGGTGGAAGTAATCCACAGAGAATTATTGAAGATAATTAATAGAACCTGGTATTCCTAGAGGAAAAATTGATGGGTAGCCAATGGTGGTACTACTCAATTTGTACCTTCATATGAATTAAAAAATGTATAGCCAGGAGACTGAGGCAGTTATCCCAATAAAATCATGATTAACTCCAGTAGAGATCAGGTCCCCAGGACAAAGGAACTTGCAACACCATGTAAATGTACAAAGTAATGATTTCCTCAGTCCTTCCCCAAAAGTTGTTTGAGAACCTTTGGACCTAAGGCAATTTACTAAGACAACTGTGTACTGAGAGAATGGGGATGCACAAACACTTCAAGGGCTGTTGATCACAGAGTCTGAATTGGGATTGATACTTAGAGACCCAAAGAATAATCATGGTCTGCTTGTTAGAGTAGGTGCATATGGAGTCCAGGTAATAAGTGAAGTCCTATCTAAGGTCCAACATTAGTCATCCTCAGTTCTTGAATATATAATCAGAATAGTTATACTTCAGAGTTGGCACAATCACCACATTGGGTCTTTGGCCTACGAAGTAACAGCTATCATAATGGGGAAGGCCTATTGGAAACCTCTGAAACTGCCTCCTCCCCTAGCCAAGACATAAATAAAAAACTGCAATGCTGGGGGAAATGGAGAGAATTAGTGGCTCCTCCTAAAGATCTAAGGGATGCAGGAGTGGTGGTGATCCCCATCATACCTCCATTTTATTCAGCAGTGAGGTCCCTGATAAAAACACAGACTGATTCTGGAGAAAGATACAAGATGTGGTGTCCTTGCTAGATTAGTGTAACATAAGTTCAGGGTATACAACCATTAATCTGACAAATATGTTCTTTTCTATCTTTTAGAAAAGATAATGAAAAAACAGATCTCATCCTATATAATAAAAAGGTAATATGCAAATTGACCATCACACCCTTGCACAAGATGGCCGCCCCCATGTGGTCATAAGATGGCTGCCCCCATGTGGTCACAAGATAGCCGCCCCATGTCATCACAAAATGGCTGCCACAAGATGGCCGGCAGGGGAGGGCAGTTAGGGGTGACCAGGCCAGCAGGGGAGGGCAGTTGGGGATGACCAGGCCAGCAGGGGAGGGCAGTTGGGGGGGACCAGGCCTGTAGGGGAGGGCAGTTAGGGGAGACTGGGCCGGCAGGGGAGGGCAGTTGGGGGCAATCAGGCTGGCAGGGGAGCAATTAGGCTGGCAGGAGAGTGGTTAGGGGGTGATCAGGATGGCAGGCAGAAGCAGTTAGGGGCAATCAGGCAGGCAGGCAGGCGAGCTGTTGGGAGCCAGCAATCCCGGATTGTGAGAGGGATGTCTGACTGCCGGTTTAGGCCCAATCCCATAGGTGAGCAGTTAGGAGCCAGCAGTCCCGGATTGTGAAAGGGATGTCCCACAGCCAGTTTAGGCTTGATCCCAGGGATTGGGCGTAAACTGGCAGTTGGACATCCCGAGGGGTCCCAGATTGGAGAGGGTGCAGGCTGGGCTGAGGGACACCCCCCCCCCCCCAGTGTACGAATTTTGTGCGCCAGGCCTCTAGTTTACATATAATGGATAACAATATACATTTACATTTCTGCACCAGGGTTATTTTTTTAAAATATATTTTATTGATTTTTTACAGAGAAAGGAAGGGAGAGGGATAGAGAGTTAGAAACATTGATGAGAGAGAAACATTAATCAGTTGCCTCCTGCACACTCTCTACTGTGGATGTGCCTGCAACCAAGGTACATGCCCTTGACGGGAATCAAACCTGGGACCTTTCAGTCCACAGGCTGACGCTCTATCCGCTGAGCCAAACTGGTCAGGGCACCAGGATTATGTTAATTCTCCAACCCTTTGTTCTAATGTTATTTTTATTATACTGGACAGTAAACAAAACTGTTTTTTATTCTGAAAAGAGATACTATAGCTATCTTGTAATGCTGTTAACTATACAAACATCCTTGGAATGATAGTTCAGAATAAAACTATCTGCTGGTGTCTGCTCACAAGATGTGCAGAAACACAAGAGTTGGAAAAATTGTCTCCAACTCTGAGCTCTGCAAGGTTGAGGGTACTGGTCTCCAAAGGGAATACAAGGTTATCAAAGGAACACAGCAAGACTTCAGCTGAGCTACAAGCTGTTGCTAGAAACCTAAGCTATTTGTGTTCTTTGAGTCCAGAGACCAGCAGGCAAAAAGAGCAGTCACCATTCTGGCACAGGTTACACAATGGAGCCATGGAAGAATATGTTTGGCATTCAGATGATCTACTTGGACATCTCTTTGTTCACCCTTATCCAATTTTGCTATAAATAAACAATTATAGCCATCTCAGCCCAAGAATCAGGTGACCAGGATGAGGGTCTGCCATCTGGTAAGCCACTGAGACCAGCAGAGATGATAGCTGAGGGTAAGGGGAATCTAGAATGGGTAGAGGAAGAGGGAGATAATGAGTTATCAAGTATAGCCCCTGAGACTAGCTGCAATGCCAGGGGTTGTAGTTTATTCCATTAACCTTCGTTTGAAAAGTTTCCCACAGAAAAAGAGGCCCACTCCAATAATGTTGCTCCCAGAACAAATATGATGAAGTGTATCTGAACAGAAAAAGAGGTAGATTATAGTGGGCACTGTGATATGCTATCCAGATCCCTCTTCAGTGAAGGATTTGTTAGCCCAACCTCTAGGAATACTGTTGGCCCCTTCAAAGATTGCTTCAGCTGCAGAGAGGCATGATCCTTCCCAGGATGGCCCATATCCAGTAACTGATCAGTGCCAGGGTATAAAGAGGCCTGGCCATCTCAGTCTAATTTGGTATAATGCTAAGGGGCCATTCTAGCACCAGAACTCCTTATGAGGTCAGCCAAGGCTCTCACTGGGCTTGCATTCCAGTTTAACTTCTCCCTCTGTTCAAGTCTGCCTCTTTCCCCTTCCTTCTACAGGTGTTGATACCAAGGGCATGCCTTAATAAATATCGTGCCTATTAAAATTTATTTCAGAGTCTGCTTCCTGGGAAACCCAATAGCCATTTATAGTATACTAGAGGCCTGGTGCACGAAATTCATGCATGGGGGGGATCCTCTCAGCTCAGCCTGCACTGTCTCCAATTCGAGACCCCTCAGTCGGACATCCCTCTCACAATCCGGGATCACTGGCTCCTAACTGCTCACCTGCCCGCCTGCCTGATCATCCCTAACTGCCCCCCTGCCAGCCTGATCACCCCTAACAGCCTCTGCCTGCTGGCCTGTTCACCCTAACTGCCCCCCCTGCTGGCCTGGTCGCCACCAATTGCCCCTCCCACCAGCCTGGTCACCCCTAACTACAACCCCAGCCGGCCTGGTCACCCCTCAGTGCTTCCCTGCCAGCCTGATCACCCCATGCAGCTTGCTTGTTCAGTCGTTTAGTCGTCCCTCACTATCCCCCATGCTGGCCTGGTTGCCCCATGCAGCCTGCTTGTTCAGTCATTTGGTCGTCCCTCACCAACCCCCCTGCTGACCTGGTTGCCCCACTCAGCCTGCTTGTTCAGTCATTTGGTCATCCCTCACTAACACCCCTGCCAGTCTGGTCATAGGCAGCCGTTTGTGAGGGCATGACAGTCAATTTGCATATTACCTCTTTATTATATAGGATGTATATGTGTGTGTGTGTGTGTGTGTGTGTGTGTGTGTATATATATATATATATATATATATATATATATATATAGCCACTCAAAATTCTTTGTTTTCAAAGAATAATCATTGACACGAAAAATATCACAATATAATAATAGTAAATGGTAGAGATTAATAAAAGATTATACATATAGTTTGATACCAATTTTGACTTTATCTTGGGGATTGTTTCTTATCAGCATATATACATGGCTATGTATGTATCCACATACACACACACACATATACTCATAGTAAAGGTATAAACATATCAAAATTTGAACAGTGGATATTTATAAATATTAGAATTGCAGGTCCTTTTAAAAATCCTTTACCTTTTCTAATTTAAAAATACATATATACATGATTATAAAAAAAGAAAATTACATTGCAAAAGGGTATATTCCAGACCCCCAGATTCTTCCCCAACAGAAACATTTTTACAGATTTTACCTTTTTTTTTTTTTTAACCAGAACATTTATTTTGCAACTAATCATTGAAATCTTTAAGATGAACTGGATGCTCCAACAGCTGCCCTCTTGGATTTAGGTGTTGTTCCTTTACGGAATCCGTGCCTGAATCTGCAGTATATAATTTTTAGATGTTTTGTCGTTTATACTTCCTCTTCCTCTTGACGGGGTAGCCACACTTGCCACAGGTGGATTTCTGAAGGTGGTAGGCCTTTGAGGCACAGCAGTGGCACAGTCTTATTGTTGTGCTTTCTGAACCATAACATTCCCTTCGTCATTTCACTTCTGAGGCTGAGACCAAAGAGCCATTTTTACAGATTTTAATATCTGATTTCAGAAATATTCTATTCCCATATTGGCATAAAGGTATATAATCTCCTTTTTATACTTTTTAAAGTTTTTACAAAGATGAGAGAGCATACTATGAACATTGTTCTATATCTTTCTCTTTAACAACTGAGCTTGGAGGATATATATATATATATATATATATATATATATTTTTTTTTTTTTTTCTAATGGCTAAGTAGTATTTCATTATATGGATATAATGTGGACATTTAGGTTGTTTTGGAGCTTTTACTACTAAAGCATTTTTATACATCCACCTTTTCATGCACAAGGGGCACATTTGGAGGATAAATAGAATTGCTGGGTCAAAGGGTATGTGAATTTAAAATTTGTATCATTATTTTTAGTTGCACTTCAAAGAGGGAATAACAATTTATATCCACAATCTACAAAAGCAAACAAGCAAGCAAACAAACAAACAAAAAAAAACATGATATAAAACTAAAAATGCATATGGTTTTATTTTTCCTAAAAATTTGAACTATATGATACAGATAACAAATGCAATAGAAGAAACTACACAAAAATGTTAATTGTATGCCGAAACCGGTTTGGCTCAGTGGATAGAGCGTCGGCCTGCGGACTCAAGGGTCCCAGGTTCGATTCCGGTCAAGGGCATTTACCTTGGTTGCGGGCACATCCCCAGTAGGGGGTGTGCAAGAGTCAGCTGATCGATGTTTCTAACTCTCTATCCCTCTCTCTTCCTCTCTGTAAAAAATCAATAAAATATATTTTTTTAAAAAAAGAAGAAAAGAAAAAGCTTTTAAAAAAAAAATGTTAATTGTAGCCCAGCCAGTGTGGCTCAGTGATTGAGCTTTGACCCATGAACCAGGAGGTCAAGGTTCAATTCCCGGTCAGGGCACATGCCCAGGTTGCAGGCTTGATCCCCAATAGGGGTGTGCAGGAGACAGCTGAACAGTGATTCTCTCTCATCATTGATGTTTCTCTCTCTCCTTCTCTCTGAAATCAATAAAAACATATATATTTAAAAAATGTTAGTAGTAGAATTCTCAAGGTATTAGAATTATAGGTGACATTTATTTTCTTCTCTACATTTTTGTGCATGTTCAAAATTTTCTATAGTAATCACACTATTATAATCAGAGAAAAAATGTTTTTAAAACTAAACAATACTGAGTGTATTATACACTTTAATGTATTTGTTTCTAGAAAATGAATAGTGTTGCAAACATCAGTTTGTATTTTACCTTCAAGGCTATAAAATAAGTGCATTTAATTACCACTTACCATGAAGAGAAATTACTTATTAAAACACTAATATTAATATTTCAATAATGAAAGGGCTATTGAAATAATTACAGCTAATTATCACTTTTAACTTAAGGCTAAAGCACTGAATGATTCTTTTCAATAAATGGTCTTGAGCACATGTGCCATAAACAGATACCTAGAACCAGGAAGAGAACATGAAACCAAAGTACATGATGCCTCTACAAGAAAGAGTGAGGCCCAGTGTATCTGCATGTGCCTCCCAGAAGCTGAGATCAAGATGGATTGTGAATCCGGAAAAAGGGATTTCCCTTCTGACAAAAGACTGGGAGAAACTGAGAATGGAGCAGTTCCCTTAAGTCATTCTTTTGTTCATTTAACAAGTATATTTGCATACCTATTCTATGTGAAGCACCATATTGGGTGTTGGGGAGACAATGGTGAACAAGACAGACACATTCCCTGCCCTTGTAGAGATTTATTCTAGCAGAGGATAAAAACATTAAACAGCTAATTATATAATAACTACTTATATAATAAACAACTAATTATGTAATGGCTAGTTATATAACTACTCTGATTGTTATAAGTGCTATGAAAAAGTACAGGATTCTATAAAGCCGTGTAATGGGACACCTGATTGGTGTGAGGATCCTCATAAAGGCAACTTCAAAGGAATGGTACTTTAGCTGGGACTTGAAGAGGATGGGTTGCTTGTAAGAGCTACTTTTGCTGATGTCTCTGATGGCAGGTTGGAATCAGGATTTACACCACCGATATTGGCAAATGCTAAATCAGTGATCCTCCTCCATTTCAGCCCTTGAAAGCTCGTTGTTAAATATTTACCAACACACCACTGCTACTAATATATTTTGCCAAGGCAACGACTCAGTTGCAGAGCTGCAGATGCTATCTGCACCTGAGGGGAGAGGTTCGGTGAGAGCAGTAGTGGAGTTTAGTATGTCTCTCAGTTTAGTAAGGAATGTTTACTTTACCTCTGCAAGGCCCATCATGATGGCCTTGTTCCCATGAGTGATCTTTTAAACTATAATCCGCCTTGCATAATACTGTGTGGATGGTTCTATATTTTATTTGATCATGTAGAGCTCCTACCATGAGCCCAAGTCTGTAGATTAATTATCAGCATTTGTTTTACTCTTGCCTCATCCCAGTTGTTCAAATCAACCATCCAGCTATCTGCAGATTGCCCACTATCCTTTGGGATTATAAAAGGCTGACAAGGAAGGTTAGTACAGTGGCCCTTATCCCAGGAGTCAGTGGGATTGGTAACAGTCTTAGGCTGCTCCTTCTTAGCTTTTGTAGGGCAGTATCTTTTACTTCCACCCAGAAGGAAGGCCGTCTGCCTCCCAAACCTCCTTCTGGAAGGTCTAATATATACACTTAGCCACTCTGTTCCCAGCCCCTCTTTTCTCAATCAGTGAGGCCAAAGTAGAAGGCAGTCTTGCACCTCAGCAGGCTACTGGTACCTACTTGGATGCTTTCCCTAGCCAGGTCCATTTTCTGGGGCTTGTCTCTTTCCTGCCTGGTTTACAGATGTCTTTCTACAATGACCCTGCTCTAGATAATACTGCTACTGTCTCTACCCATGAAATATCCTAAGCATCTTAACAGAGGGTGAGACTATCCTTGAAACTCAGAGTTCAGGTTGGCTCTGAGCCTTCAGTGGACAAGGCCATAGGCTCCCCTTAAAAGTTCTAGTTACTGCCTCTTCACTTAGGGGATTTACCAGGCTCTTTCTCTTATATTTTGCTTTAAATTGTCCTGTTGTGTTTTTTTGTTTTGTTTTGTTTTGTGTGTGTGTATGTGTGTGTTTTGCCTGTTACCTTTAATATATTTTCTCTCTCTCCTCTCTCCTCCCCTCTCTCTCTCTCTCTCTCTCCATTGTTCCTTTGCATAGATTTAAATAATCCATCTAGCTGTTAGCCCTTTTTAAAAAAATTTATGTTTATTTGAGTTAAATTGATGACATGCCAGGAAGGAAGATCTCAAATGCTCCTAACCTTTCTCCATTAGAAAGTTTTACTATGGAAAATTTTAAACATAGAAATTTTGAAGGAATTGTAAAATGCAGTGTATCTTCATGTACCCATGACCCAGCTTCAAAATTATTTTATATATACCCCTACATACTTTCCCAACAGATCTGCTTTTATTTATTTTTTAAAAAATTTTTAATATACTTTTATTAATTTTAGAGAGGAAGGGAGAGTGTGTGAGAGAGAAACATCAATGATGAGAGAGAATCATTGATCGGCTGCTTCCTGCACACCCCCTACTGGTGATCGAGCCTGTAACCCCGGGCATGTGCCCTTGACTGGAATCAAACCCGGGACCCTTTAGTCCGCAGGCCGATGCTCTATCCACTGAGTCAAACCAGCTAGGTCCCAACAGATCTGCTTTTAAACAGATCAGGAAAGTCTGAAACTAAACTTTTATTCTAGCTTGAACACAGGAAATAATATGTAAAACCATCTCTCCATCCCCTTACCCTTTGTTTACCTTTCTTTAGGGAACAGCCCCACTCTCAGCCTGGTAGTCCATGTCGACTCCTCTCCTTAATCCTCCACCATCCAGTTGATCAAGTCCAGCTGGTCCTGCCTCTTATACACTACTCCTCTCTATTCCCCCTGTCACTGTTCTGGTTCATGCCTCAGCATCACTCTCCTGAACTTGCCTTCCTGCACTCCTGGATACTGAAACTTGAGATTTGGGACATTTCTGAGACAACCAGCATCAGAGATTTAGTTATTTTGTTACTGTGTAAAAATTGCTCCAAAACTTAGTGGCTTCAAACAGCATATATATATCATCTTATAGTTTCTGGGGTCAAAAATCTGGGCACAGATGAGTTGGGTTCTCTGCTTCACAGTGTCTCAAAAGGCTGCAATCATGGTGTTAGTTCAGAGTCTGTGATCTCATTTGAAAGTTCAACTGGAGAAGAATCAGCCTCCAAGCTCACATTCAGATTGTTAGGAACCATCAGTCACTCATGGGCTGTTGGACTATGGGCTTCAGTTCCTTGCTGACTATTAGCTAGAAGCTGCTTTCAGTCCCTTGTCACATGGGGCTTACTTCATCAAAATGTTCAAGCCTGGAGGTAATAGAGAGAGTTTGCTAGGAAGACAGAAATTAGAGTCTTTAAAAATCATGGAAGTGGCATCCCATCTGCTTTATGTCCTTGACCATAGCCCTGTTCTGATTAGGTTTATCATGCTCTTCTTCCTGCCATAGAATCAACTCACTAGGTCCAGCCCAAATGTATAGGAAGGAATTATTCAACGGTATAAATAGCAGTGTTTGGGGGATCATTTGGGGGCCATCTTACAAGATGGCCTATCACAGTAGGACAGGAGGGAGGTTTTCAACCAAAGAGTAGAATTGTCAAGAAAGCTGAGGCATGGGGAGAGCTTGTATGGTCCATGTGACATATCTAGATGGACATGAGGCCCAAAGTCCAGTATACAGAAACTAAGACTGGTGAACAAAAGCAAGCAGCAGCCAGTTCTGCAGTAAAATACAGCACAAAATGTAATTATGTTTGCTATAAGTTTTCCTGCTGGAAGAAATATTGACTGTCAATTATATTTATATTGCATTTTCACGGGGACATGGAGTTTACATGTCACCAAAACACAGAAGCATTTCTCAACTTTTTTTTTTTTAAATCTCACTGACCATTGCTTTTGTTTCCTCAAGGGCCTCACTTTCTTTGGCCACCTCTAAAACATGGATGTTGCCTAAGGTTGAGAATTGTGCTCTGTTTTTGTTTTTTAATTCTTTATTGTTTAAAGTATTACATGTAGTATTCTATATGTCTCCTTTTTCCCCCATTGACCTCTACCCGGCCACCCCCACCCTCCAGTACATGTCCTCACCCCCCTAGTATCTGTGTCCATTGGTTATGCTTAAATGCATGCATATAAATCCTTTGGTTGATCTCTTACACCCCCCATTCCCCGCCTTCCCACTGATGTTTGGCAGTCTGTTCGATGCTTCTCTGTCTCTGTATCTATTTTTGTTCATCAGTTTATGTTGTTCATTATAGTCCACAAATGAATTGTGCTCTGTTTTATTCCCTCTTATTTCTCTCTCTCATGGTTCCTTCACTCTCACACTATTAACAACATAGGGGTGGGGGAAGGGAGATCCAGATCTATCCCATTAGTTCTCACTTCTCCAACAGCCTTTTAAAAATATCCAGCTGTTTCTTGGAACATTGCCACCAAGATGTAACATCATAATCCTCAACTTAATGTGTCTAGAGCCAGAATCATCATCTCTCCCTTAAAACCAATCCTTCAAATACAAACACAAAGGAAATCATTAACCACAGTTACTGATTAACTATGTGGTGAGGGATTAGGGCTTCAGAGTGGGGGAAATTCTTACTTTTCATGTGAAATCTGTCTTTTCACAAGGAGTATGTTTAATATAAAAATAAAATAAATAAAAAGGAGATTATATTTAAAACCCAGCCAGTTCCTCCGCATGACTTTCTGGTCATGAAACCCCATCCTCCCTGATTCTCCCTCTTTCGGGTCTATTCAAGTGTCTGTAGTGAGGGCTGATCAGAACATAAAAAGACCATGATACACTGTATGGGAGAACATATTTGCAAATGTTATCACTGATAAAGGTTTAATCACCAACATTTACAGGGAACTCATACAACTTAATAAAAGGAAGATAAATGATCCAATAAAAAAATAGGCAATGGACCTAAATAGAAACTTTTCAAAAGAGGACAGAAGGAAGGCCAAGAGACATATGAAAACATGCTCAAAGTCACTAATTATCCGAGAGATGCAAATCGAAACGACAATGCGGTACCATCTCAGACCTGTCAGAATGGCTATCATCAACAAATCAACAAACGACAACTGCTGGCGAGGATGCGGAGAAAAAGGAACCCTCGTGCACTGCTGGTGGGAATGCAGACTGGTGCAGCCACTGTGGAGAACAGTATAGAGTTTCCTCAAAAAACTAAAAATGGAACTCCCATTTGACCCAGTAATCCCACTTCCAAGAAACTAGAAACACCAATCAGAAAGGATATATGCACCCCTATGTTCATAGCAGCACAATTCACCATAGCTAAGATTTGGAAACAGTCTAAATGCCCATAAGCAGATGAGTGGATTAGAAAACAATGGTACATCTACACAATGGAATACTATGCTGCTATAAAAAAGAAGGAATTCTTACCATTTGCAGCAGCATGGATGGATCTGGAGAGAATTATGTTAAGTGAAATAAGCCAGGCAATGAAAGAAAAATACCACATGATCTCACTCATTTATGGAAAATAAAGAACATTATAACCTGATGAACAAAAAGATAGATACAGAGGCAGTAAAGCATCGAACAGACTGTCAAATTAAAGCGGGAAGGCTGGGGAGTGTTGGGGAGGGGGGGAAATAGATCAACCAAAGGACTGGTATGCGTGCATATAAGCACACCAATGGACACAAGACACTGGGGGAGGTGGGATGAGGGCATGCGGCAGGGGTTAGGGGAGGCTGGGGGAAGGTCAATGGGGAAAATAAAGGAGATATATGTACTACTATATGTAATACTTTAAACAATAAAAAAAAAAATCAAAGAAGAAGAAGAAGAAGACCATGATAAAACTAATCAGAAAGGTCTATGGTCAGGGACATAAAGCAGAAATTTGTTTGTTTGTTTTAAAAAATGTTTTAATTGATTTCAGAGAGGAAGGGAAGGGAGAGAGATAAATATCAATGATGAGAGAGAATCATGGATCAGTTGCCTCCTGCATGCCTCTTACTGGAGATTAAGGCCCCAACCTGGGCATGTGCCCTGACCGGGAATCGAACCGTGGCTTTCTGGTTCATAGGTTGATGCTCAACCACTGAAACACACAGGCTGGGCAAAGCAGAAATTCTTAAAGTAACTATTGATAATGGTGGGTACCTGTCATTTTACATTTGTCAAAATTCATAGGACCCTAATATAAATTATGCACTTTGGATAATGATGTGTCAATGTAGGTTCATCAGTTGTGACAAATGAACTATTCTGGTGTGGGATTTTGATATGGGAGTGTGTGTGGTGGGCAAGGAATATATGAGAAGTCTCTGTACCTTCTGCTCAATTTTGCTGTGAATCTAAACCTGCTCAAAAATTGTCTATTTAAAAGTTGAAAAAATATGGAAACAATTTATACCTCAAATTAGAGATAATGAAACAGGAAGCAGATCTGAGATAGAGTTTAGTGTGCAGGAAGTTTATTGGGAAGTGCCCTTAGGGTCAATTCCTGCTGAAGTAAGAGGAAGGAAGGAAGCAAGAGTTGACACAGGGAGGAATCAAACTGTGATGCAGCTTTGGCCTCTCAAAGGGAATTTCAGAGTGACAATGGCCCTTCAGAGTTTTCCACATTGAGTTGAGGTGTCCGGGCCTTTATTTTCTGCATCATTATTTGTTGGATATGGCCAGCCCTGAAAGATTGACCTTGGGAGAGGTTAATCTCTATAGAAGAGATGACCCTGAAGGGGCTGATGGCTGGAAGTTGTCTGTTAATAGCACTCCTAACAGCTGGTGCAGCAATCCTTCATTGAAGGGCATTTGAGTGGCACATCACCATGTCCATGACATTCACAAGGGAGAAACTCACAGAGCTGTATGGTTGAGCTGTCCTTATGGAAGGAGGTAGTCTTCAACATTGTATTTTAAAAAGGTAAAAATACAGTTAGAGACTCCTAATTTCAAATTTTAAAAGTTCTATTCTAATTTCTGAGGCATCACTAACTAGTCCTTCCAAAATATTGCCAATACTTGGAGGAGGATATGTCTCAGAAATAACATTTTCAAATTTTGAGTTATGGAGAAGAGAAAGGGGAGTCATTGCAAGGTAGCCAGATGGCCAACAGCTTGAAACTTTATAGTCTCTTCAAATTTATAGTCCGTTTGTTTTTTTTTAATTGGTGTTTTCTCTTGCACTCTTGATTCTGGAACTATTTTTGTTTACTTCCATAAATTCATTGGTGGTTAATTCTTCAGTCTTCTTGACAGCAAAAAAGGAGCAGTGAAGCATCTGTTTCATAATCCTTAATGGGATCTTCTTCCAGCCCTCAGCCTGCTGGCTCCTTGAAATGCAATAAATACAGAGCCAACACAGGCTGTGAGTGAGTGCAGCCCAGCCTGCATTCACAGAGTGCAGCTACAGCCTCCAGGAAGGGCCTGTCTCGACTTCCATGTAGCCAGGAGGCAGAACTGAAAGGTCAGCACAGAAATTGGCCCTCATTCTGATTTGAATGGAACAGTCAATTGCTGTGAGACTCCAGCTAGAAGTGGGAGAAAGTACAGCCCTTGACTTAAAGGTGGTGGGAGTCTAGAGGGGATCTTAAGACTCCATAAACTGGATACACTGGACAATCACCAGGCAGTTTCTGTTTGTATTTCTCTTACAGTGTGGCTGACCTTCTAAAATAAATACTCTTTCCTTGGCAAAAGAATTTTAGTCCTTTCCAAGAGCTGGGACAGCCTAGTGCCCAGAACATGCCCTCAATTTCAGTCATGAATTTTAGATTATAATCCCCAATCTTCTGCCACTTTGATCTCACTTAATCACTCCTCTGAAGTAAGAGAATTGGACTCCATGACTACTTAGTCCCTTCCAGCTGGGTTAGCTGATATGTGCTGAAAGGAACTGGACACATTGCCGTGGAGTACACACTGGTATACAGAGGAAAGAACACCAACTAGGATTTAAGGGACACGAATCCTAATTCATTCTTCCATTAACCAGCTGGGTGACCTTGGGTATGTCATTAAAACTCTCATCTCCGATAAAGAATGGAGATAATATTTTATAATGCATACTTCAAGACACTATAAGGTTAATTGAAATAATTTATGTAAATTACTTGTCAGTGTCTTATGGTCTTCTTAACTATCTCTTGGTCTGGCTATGGCAGAAAGAAGTTAGTTGGCACTGCTTTGCTGTTAGGCTCCAAGATTCAGCACCTGTTGTAGGTAAGCTTCATCAGCCTTGCTAGGGTTGAGTCATGAACTTGAAGAATTATGTTTTTAGAGTGGACACTGAAGAGAACCAAAGTTCATGTGTCCAGTGGAACCTCAAGACAGCTCGGATATTTTGAAGCCTGATGCACAAAGCTGGGCCCACCACACAGGTTCCCCTGTGAGTTGCGAGGAAGGCCAAGGAAATTTCACTAAGTATAGGAAGGGTGCAATAGCTTTGCTAGGCTGGAATATTCCAGGAATTATCAGTGTACATGTCAGTGAACTATAGTCACAATAATTCTGTGTAGCAAATCATCCCACGTTCACTTATTCTTGCTGTGTGTCTTGGAGTTAGCTCAGTGGTCGGCAAACTCATTAGTCAACAGAGCGGCAAGCCTCATGTGGCTCTCGAGCTGCAGTTTGTCGACCACTGAGTTAGCTGATCTAGATGGGATTTGGTTGGCTGGCTTTACTTCAAGCAGTGGGTTCACCTGTGCTTGGTTCCTCATTAAGAGTGGGGCTGAGCCCTGGCCATGTGGCTCAGTTGATTGGAGTGTAGTCCCCTACACAAAAAGGTTGAGAGTTTTTTTTTTTTCCTGGTCAGGGCACATACCTAGGTTTCCAGTTCAATCCCAGTTGGAGGGATGTATGTTGCGGGGGAGGGGCAATGGGGGGAGCAACCAATCAATATTTCTCTCTTACATCGATGTTTTTCTCTATCTCTTCCTTCCTCTCTCTGAATAATAAAAACATATCCTGGGGTGTGGATTAAAAAAAACCAAAAAGAGTAGGGCTCAGATAAGTTCCATATGTGTTCATTCTAGGGCTTAGGTTGATGAGGCAAACCCAACTGCACAAGAAGTCTTCAGTGTTTCAAATGTATAATGTCTTCTAATACCCTTTTGACCAAAGCAAGTCATGATGCTTTGCACACAGTTAGGAGAAATACATTCTGCCTCTAATGAGAGGAACTGTAAAGTCATATGGCAAAGGGAATGCATGAAGGCAAAGGTGAAGAATTGGTGTCAGCCCAGCCGGCATGACTCAGTGGTTGAGCGTTGACCTATGAACCAGGAGGTCACTATAAAATTCCTGGTCAGGTACATGCCCGGGATGCGGGCTTGATCCCCGTGGGGTGTGCAGGAGGCCGATCGATGATTCGCTCTCATCATTGATGTTTCTCTCTCTCTCACGCACACTCTCCCTTCCTCTCTAAAATTAAAAAAAGAAAAAAGAATTGGTGTCAATAAATCAATCTACCATATTGTATAAATGTGATACACTTCTGTTTAATGGGCCACATAAATGTGATAGGTAATTTGTCTCTATTTCAGACAAGACTGACAATAAAACAGAAGGCCATTTGAATTAACTTATGTGAAGAGTACAGTATTGTAAGAGATCATCTGGGGACAGGAAATGTTCTGATGACACAGAATTGAAACTAAAAAGTCAGGATGTGAAACTACCTCTCTAATTCCCATAAAATTGGTTTCTGCTTTCTTAGTATTTGCTTTATTAAACTGTTTCTTTGTGAGGATCGTTTTCTTCTGTCTTCCCAAGGTGCCTCTTCTTCCATTATTTTAGTTTCCTACTGGCTGTGGTGTTGCCTTATCCCTGTGGTGATTTAGGCCCACAATCCATGGCTTTATTTGTATTTTTTTGTTAATCCTCACCCAAGGATATTTTCCCATTGATTTTTAGAGAGTGGAAGGGAAAGGGAGAGACAGAGAGAAACATCAATGTGAGAGAGACACATTGATTGATTGCCTCCAGCACGCACCCTGGCCAGGGCCAGGGAACTTGCAACCAAGGTATGTGCCCTTGACTGAGATCAAACCTGGGACCCTTCAGTCCAGGGGCCAATGCTCTATCCACTGAGTAAAACCGGCTAGGGCAAGTCTATGGCTTTTTAATTAAAATGTCCATCAGAGATCATCAATGGGCTCCTCATCTTAAATTATCCAGAGAATTTGGTTGCCTTTGGCTTGGTTTCCATTGGTTCTAATAACATGTGGCCAGGAGAAGTGGGATCACAGGGTGAGCAGGAGTTATGCAAGGCTCAGAATCTCCAGGAAGGGAGTGTTGAATTGGAGGCAAAAATGAACATGTCCATTTCATAGTCCCAGGAAATCTAGAAAAACGGGGAATGTGCTACCAGGAAATATTCCACATTACTTCTTCTTTAGTTTGGCTCCTACTTCACTGACCTCTCAGCACCCTCCACAGGTGCTTCTTTTTTTTTTTTTTTTTTGGCTCTCTTTTTAATATTTGTGCCCCTCACCAACTTTCATGCTCTGCCTAACTGGGTATCACCTGTAACAATGCTACATGCCTGTTTGTACAGCTGGTTGTGAGGTTCAAATAATGTCCTCAGGATTCTGTCTCTTTACATTTCTCTATATTGTACTTGTTTCATTTCAGCTGACTCTTGGTGGGCTTAAGCAGCTTTAGGTATGCACCCTACTAATTTCACAATGAGCAAAAGGATAGATTCTTTTTCCAAGGGTTCCAACAGAAGTTTCAGAATTGAACCTCACTGTCTCAGATTAGCTGGTTGTGATACATGCAATAATAAATGCATTTGATACTCCACCCAGATTCCTTGTATCAGCTGGTGCATCCCTTCCCTTCCTTACCCCTATTCCCACCACCCACATCTGTTTTGAGGTTGTGGCTAAGCAGCTTAAACCTGTGACCTTGACTTATGAGAGTTTCTCTTGGCCTCCTAGCCCAGGGATGCCTGGGAGATTACACTGCTTCTATCTCCAGACCAGTGGTCGGCAAACTCATTAGTCAACAGAGCCAAATATCAACAGTACAACAATTGAAATTTCTTTTGAGAGCCAAATTTTTAAAACTTAAACTTCTTCTAATGCCACTTCTTCAAAATAGACTCGCCCAGGCCGTGGTATTTTGTGGAAGAGCCAGACTCAAGGGGCCAAAGAGCCGCATGTGGCTCGCGAGCCGCATTTTGCTGACCACAGCTCTAGACCAATGACTGACAGATGAGTTATAAAAGGGCAGTCCCTTTGCCTCAAGGCAGAAACAACTCGGTAGTGCAATTTGAGTTCCACAGACAAGCTTCCCCTTTTATATCCAAAATCAGGCCAAATCTGGACTTTACACTACATTAGCTCTCTGCTTGGCCCCTTCCTCTTCTCTATTTTGCTTCCCTCAGCCCTTATATGTTTTTTCCTAAGAGTACTCCCCATCTTTCTTACATCTGAATTCTTGCCTCAGGCTCTGCTTCTAGGAAACTGCATCTAAGACACATGTACATTTTTTCAATTTTTTTAATTTAATAAATCTTTATTGTTCAGATTATTACAATTGTTCCTCTTTCGCGCCCCCCCCCCCCCGCCCCCGCATAGCTCCCCTCCACCCGGTTCCCACCCCACCCTCTGCCCTTACCTCCCCCCTCCGTCCTCATCCATAGGTGTACGATTTTTGTCCAGTCTCTTCCCGCACCCCGCACACCCCTTTCCCCCTGAGAATTGTCAGTTCACTCCCTTTCTATGCCCCTGATTCTATTATATTCACCAGTTTATTCTGTTCATCAGATATTTTATTCACTTGATTTTTACTTTTTTAAATTACTTTATTGATTAAGGTATCACATATTTGTCCTCATCCCCCCTATTCCCATCCCAAACCCCTCCCCACACGTGCCGCCACCCCCCTGTTGTCCGTGACCACTGGTTAGGCTCATATGCATGCACACAAGTCCTTTGGTTGATCTCTCTCCCTTATCCCCACCCTCCCCTACCTTCCCTCTGAGGTCCGACAGCCTGATTGATGCTGTTCTTGTTCATCAGTCTATGTTGTTCATCATTTCCCCTAGATGAGTGAGCTCATGTGATACTAGAAATACACTTATAAGAACCGAAAATGAGACAAGCAATAATGGTTATGCTGAGAGGCAAATGAATGAATCAGTCTATAGTGAGTTTCTTTCTGGGCCAACAGTTCTTTTGAGTCCCAATTTCTATGTCAAACAGTTCCTATGTGTACATGTCAGCAATGATATTTCAGTTCTGGATGGTGGACAAATAGTGGTAATGCAGGTCCGACCCTCTCTGGTTTGGTCCTGGGCAACCTGCAGCGACGCACAGCTGCTGACTGCTAGTATGGCAAGGCATTTACTTGATTTTTAGATTCACTTGTTGATAGACATGTATTTGTTGTTCATAATTTTTATCTTTACCTTTTTCTTCTTCTTCCTCTTCTTAAAGAATACCTTTCAGCATTTCATATAATACTGGTTTGGTGGTGATAAACTCCTTTAGCTTTTTCTTATCTGTGAAGCTCTTTATCTGACATTCAATTCTGAATAATAGCTTTGCTGGGTAGAGTAATCTTGGTTGTAGGTTCTTGCTATTCATCACTTTGAATATTTCTTGCCACTCCCGTCTGGCCTGCATAGTTTCTGTTGAGAAATCAGCTGACAATCGTATGGGTGCTCCCTTGTAGGTAATTAACTGTTTTTCTCTTGTTGCTTTTAATATTCTCTCTTTGTCTTTTGCTCTTGTCATTTTAATTATGATGTGTCTAGGTGTGGTCCTCTTTGGATTCCTTTTGTTTGGGATTCTGTGCACTTCCTGGACTTGTAAGTCTATTTCTTTCACCAGGTGGGGGAAGTTTCGGTCATTATTTCTTCAAATAGGTTTTCAGTATCTTGCTCTCTCTCTTCTTCTGGCACCCCCATAATTCGGATGTTGGTACGCGTGAGGTTGTCCCAGAGGCTCCTTACACTATCTTCAAATTTTTGGATTCTTTTTGCTTTTCTGGTTGAGTGTTTTTTGCTTCTTTGTATTTCAAATCTTTGACTTGATTCTTGCGTTCCTCTAGTCTGCTGTTGGGTCTCTGTATAATATTTTTTATTTAAGTCAGTGTATGTTTAATTTCTTGTCGGTCCTTTTTCATATCCTCGAGTGTCTCGCTAAATTTATCGGCCTTTTCTAGGAAATTCGTGAAAAACCTTATAACCGTGGTTTTGAACTCTATATCCAGTCGTTTGCTTTCCTCCATTTCTTTCATTTGTGATCTGTTTCTTTGTCTCAGCATTTTCGCTGCTTCCCTGAGTTGGTTGGGTAACTTTGTGTGCTAGGTGTCCTATAGGGCCCAATGGCTCAGCCGCCCCAGTTACCTGAGGTGGACACTCTTGGTGCACCCCTTTGTGGACTATGTGCACAGCCTTGTTGTAGTTAAGTCTTGATTGTTGTTGGTATCACTGGGAGGAATTGACCTCCAGGTCAATTGGCTGTGAGGATCAGCTGTGTCTACGCTGGGAGAACTTCTGTGCTAGAGATACCCTTATGAGACAAGACTTGCAAAATTGCAAAAGCCTCTGTGCTCAGCTTGGATGGGGCGGAGTCTCAGGGCGGAGGAGACAGCCTTGGCTTCCCATCAGCCCTGCCCTATGAGGCCCCTGGGTCTCAGTGTCCCTGGGTAATTGCTGCGAGCACCTCTGAGAGAAAGCCGCCCTTGAGTTTCGCCTGCTGCTAGACAGTCCAGTTTCTCCCTGAATGAGTCTGGGTTCCCAGAAACTCGCCCGGAACTGGAGTTCAGCACAGTCGGTAGCTTCCGTCTCCCTCCCGCTTTAGAAAGCCAGCCACGCACTCAGCCGCCCGTGCACTCAGCCGCTGGTCCTCTCCGCGAGCGCGTCTCTGTACCTCAGCCTTTTGCAGCTCCTCTGAGTCTCAACGTGCTTTCCTCTTTCCTTCTAGTTGTAGAATTTCCACTCATCCAGCTTTCCTGTGGTTCTGGATTGTGTCCAATTTGTCTTTTAGTTGTAGTTTTGATATTGTTGTGCGAGGCAGCAGTTTAGGTGTTTACCTATGCTGCCATCTTGGTTTCTCCACATGTACATTATTGAACTAGTTTCTGAATGAGTGGTTAAAGGAAATATTATGTTAAGGGATAATCCAGATCACATGCCTGAATTCCTGAATATGCTTCATTAAGGACTTTTATTTGTTTACTGCTATAGCCCCTGTGTCCAGAATGGCACAGAGAATACTTAAATCAATTAAGAAAACAATGGACTGTCTGTGTATATTTATAATTTATCAGTGAAATTGGGGGGAGAAGGTGACAATTATCAGAAGAAAGGAGACTGAGTATAAGAATGTGAAATGATAACTATGCGTACTAAGAGACAAACAAACAAGTAGAATTGGATTAAAAACCAAAATGTCTTTCATCTTGCCAAAGGCCAAGTTTCTCTCAATGACCAGATGTGCCAAGCATTTGTGATCTAAAGCAATGCTTTCACTGTAGGATTTTAAAAAATATTCTAGGGTAAAAAAATTCTAGGAAATGTGTTTGTTGTTTATTTGCCTCTGGCGAGTAATGGAATTACTTCAAGGAAATAATGAGAATCTACTTTTTTATGTAATATAGACATTTCAGATAGAGCAGTAACTATAATCCTGGAAACAAATTCATTGCTGAGTCATTCACCCTTGCTCAAGACAAGCTTTCACTTTGCATTGAATGTTAATGTGATGTTTCTGCTGCCCCCCATCCCTTCTCCCAAGTCAGCTAGTCAGTGATTCCTCTGTGGCTGGAGTGATACTGTCCTCCCAGAAGGGTCAGGCAAATTCTGCTCAGACACTTCCAGGGATCCCCACACGCCTTTTCACTTTCAAGGACCCATTCATGAACTTTTCCCCAAAGGCCCATGAGTGAAAGACCTCATTGTAATACCAACTATGCATCAGGAAGAAAAATCCATTTGTTTTTTTCTAAATGTATTAACTGTACCAAGCATGCTGGTACAATTCCAGCCCAAACTAAAGCAACTTTCAATTAGTCTATTTCACTTGCCATAAAGAGTGAGATTTCCATTGAACTTTTGAAATAATGAAAATATTGGGAGTCACTGAATAATCTTATTCCAGGGAGATACATATTTAAAAGATCATTCTGGGTTGTATGGGAGCAAAAGTCAAGTCAGGGAGTGCCACCAGAAGGCTGTTTTGGTAGTCAAAGAGAGATCTGTTCATTAAAAAGGCATTAAAAATGCCCTTTGGAATAAAATTGCCCAGCTCCAAGTGTCTGGCTTCAACTGTGCTAAGGAAAAATCTATACTGTGGAGACAAAAACTAACAAGGCTTTAAAAGCTATTGTACTGAGCATCTCACCTGAATAATCTCTATAGCTGTCACCAGGTAGCAGATGTTGGAAACCTGGGTCATGGTGTTGTTACAAAAGAGACAAGGGGCTCTAAATTGAGTCACTTGTGCTAAACGTATGTCACCAAACTGAGACTTCACACCAAAACTAATTATAGTTTTAGCCTTTCCTATGAATATAACCTTTAACCAGTCAACCTGGAATTACCTGGCTAGCACTAGTGAGGTCATCCTATCTAATAAAAGAGTAATATGCAAATTGACCATCACACCAACACACAAGATGGCTGCCCCCATGTGGTCAAAGATGGCTGCCCCATGTTGACACAAGATGGCCACCACAAGATGGCCGGCAGGGAAGGGCAGTTGTGGTCTATCAGGCCAGCAGGGGAGGGCAGTTGGGAGGGACCAGGCCTGCAAGGGAGGGCAGTTTGGGGGTAACCAGGCCTGCAGGGGAGGGCAGTTGGGGGGGACCAGGCCTGCAGGGGAGGGCAGTTGCGAGGGACCAGTCCAGCAGGGGAGAGCAGTTGGGGGGAACCAGGCCTGCAGGGGAAGGAAGTTGGGGGGGAACCAGGCCTGCAGGGGAGGGCAGTTAGGGGCAACCAGGCCTGCAGGGGACGGCAGTTAGGGGCAATTGGGCTGGCAGGGGAGCAGTTAGGCATTGATCAGGCTGGCAGGGGAATGGTTAGGGGGTGATCAGGCTGGCAGGCAGAAGTGGTTAGGGGCAATCAGGCAGGCATGCAGGCGAGTGGTTGGGAGCCAGCAGTCCTGGATTGTGAGAGGGGTCCCAGATTGGAGAGAGTGCAGGCTGGGCTGAGGGACACCCTCCCCCCCATGCACGAATTTCATGCACTGGGCCTCTAGTCCCTGATAAAAACCCCTTCCATCCTCCATAAGTAGGGTACCTAAGCCTGAAACAATCTACTTTTTCCCATTTCTGCCTATAAAAGCCTTCCATTTTTTATAGCTCCTTGGAGCTCCTTTCTATTTATTATGTAGGATGCTACCAATTCATGATTCATTCAATAAAACCAATAACATCTTTAAAATTTACTCAGTAGAATTTTGTTTTTTAATAGTATGTAACCTTTATGGTTAGGCCTTTGTAACCATGGACAAGTGGGAGAGGTGCAGTCCACATGATTTGGTCCATAAATGCAAAATTTATGATAGATATAAATTAGCCAACTACCCACTACTAGCAGGGCTGAATTATGACTTTCATGGGCCCTGGGCACTTTTAAATTTGTGGGTCCCTTCACTTTCAAAAATTGTGTTAAAATATATATAACAAAATTACAATTTTAGCCATTTTAAGTGTACAGTTCAATGACATTAAGTACATTGGAATCATTTTAATATATTTATTATTTTATCTATTTATTTTTATTCTGATTTTAAAAGAAATTAAAATATTTTCATGGCTCTTTAAAAGTATCATGGATCCTAGACACTGCTTGCTCTGTCTAATGAATAAGTTGTCCCTGACTATTAGATGGCAAAAAAAAAAAAAGGGAAAGAAAGAGCAAAATTGAAATGTACTCAAACTCACTTTGTAGTTCACATACACAAAATGACATTCAAACTTGCTTTTCCTTTCTGTAGGGATATACTAATTCCAGGAAGTAGTGTATCTGAGTAGATGAAACATAGGACTCAGGCAGACTGACATCAAGCCCTATTTTTGCCCCTTAATGTATCATAGCCAGCAAAGGTGGGGGAATCAGACAGGCCCAGCGAGGAGCCCGAGGGGAACAGTGGCAGCAGACTCAAGAACAGCACCAGCTCCAGGCCAGGAGTCAGGCAGAGATTCCAGATCAAGCCCAGGACAGATCCCAGGGTTTCAATGGGGGAGAATCCAGAGTGCAGTAGAGGACATATGTATCAGTAACAGCTGCAAACTAGAGCATGGAAACATATAAACAAACCGAAAACTGAGGGGAGAAGAGCCAATGCCAGCCAGGCCTGCTGAGTGCTGCTTTTCAAAGGCCTGACTTGTGCCCTTGGGCACTTCTCTTCTCAAGCCTCACTTTCCCCGTCTATGCAATTAGGAATTGAACTAATGATCTCTAAGGTCCAATGAATCATTTGTCTCAGCTTCCTAATAGCTCCACCGTTTTCTCTGCTCTAGCTCTAGACTGATAAAATTCAGAAATTAATGTCCAAGTTTCAGAGTAGAAGTTGCAAATGGTAGCTGCTGGGCCAAATCTGACCCACAAGTGAGCTTTGTTTGACCTGTTCAATGTTTTTATACTTTGAGTTATTTGACAACACCCCAAAATCAGGAGATGGTTCATAAAACTCTGAACTTCTGCCTTTTCTTGAAAAGATGCCGCTCTCCCTTCTTTGGCCCCATGTTTCCATATGGTCTTGGCTGGAACTGAGTAGGAGCTGCCCCTGTTATTACTTAATTCTTTTTGTTAATCCTCACCTGAGGATATTTTTCCATTGATTTTTAAAGAGAGTGGCACAAGAACAGACATATAGATCAATGGAACAGAATAGAGAATCCAGATATTGACCCAAACCACTATGCTCAATTAATATTTGACAAAGGAGGCATGAACATACAATGGAATAAAGACAGTCTCTTCAATAAATGGTGTTGGGAAAATTGGACAGATACATGCAAAAAAATGAAGCTTGATCACCAACTTACGCCATACACAAAAATAAACTCAAAATGGATACAGGACTTAAACATAAGACGGGAAACCATAAAAATACTAGAGCAATCCACAGGCAGCAAAATCTCAGACATATGCCAAAAGAAATTCTTCACTGACACTGCCCCTAGGGCAATGGAAGCTAAAGAGAAAATTAACAAATGGGACTACATCAAAATAAAAAGCTTTTTCACAGCAAAAGAAACCATCAACAAAACAACAAGAAGGCCCACTGCATGGGAGAACATATTTGCAAATGGCATCACTGATAAAGGTTTAATCTCCAACATCTACAGGCAGCTTATACAACTTAATAAAAGGAAGATAAATGATCCAATAAAAAAATGGGCAACAGACCTAAATAGAATCTTTTCAAAAGAAGACAGAAGGAAGGCCAAGAGACACATGAAAACATGCTCAAAGTCACTAATTATCCGAGAGATGCAAATCAAAACAACAATGCGGTACCATCTCACACCTGTCAGAATGGCTATCATCAACAAATCAACAAACGACAAGTGTTGGCGAGGATGCGGAGAAAAAGGAACCCTCGTGCACTGCTGGTGGGAATGCAGACTGGTGCAGCCACTGTGGAGAACAGTATGGAGTTTCCTCAAAAAACTGAAAATGGAACTCCCATTTGACCCAGTAATCCCACTCCTGGGAATATATCCGAAGAAACTAGAAACACCAATTAGAAAGGATATATGCACCCCTATGTTCATAGCAGCACAATTCACCATAGCTAAGATTTGGAAACAGCCTAGGTGCCCGTCAGCAGATGACTGGATCAGAAAACTGTGGTACATCTACACAATGGAATACTATGCTGCCATAAAAAAGAAGGAATTCTCATCATTTGCAGCAACCTGGGAGGAATTGGAGAACATTATGTTAAGTGAAATAAGTCAGTCAATGAAAGAAAAATACCACATGATCTCACTCATTTATGGATGATAAAGAACATTATAAACTTGAACAAAAAGATAGATACAGAGACAGTAAAGCATCAAACAGACTGTCAAATTACAAGGGGAAGGTTAGGGAGAGGTGGGGGAGATAAGAGATCAATCAAAGGACTTGTATGCATGCATATAAGCATAACCAATGGATGAAAAACTCTGGGGGGTGGGGGCATATATGGGAGTGGGGTGTGGGGGGGGGGGGCAATGGTAAGATATGTACACATATAATACCTTAATAAAAAAATTAAAAAAATAAAATAAAATAAAGAGAGTGGAAGGGAGGGGGAGAGACAGAGAGAGAAACATCGATGTGAGAGAGACACATCAATTGGTTGCCTCCCTCACGTGCCTGGAATCAAGCCTGCAACCGAGGTATGTGCTCTTGACCAGGATCCAATCTGGGACGGTTCAGTCTGAAGGCTGACTTTCTATCCACTGAGCCAAACCAGCTAGGGCAGAGCTGCCCCTTTTAGATGAAGCATTCATGCTCCATGGTGCCACAGTCTCCCCCAAACCATTTAACTCTTGTGCTGTTCCTATAGGTAGTTTGATTTGCAGTTAAAGGTCACAACTTTTTCTTGCTGAATTTCATCTCTCCAGTGTCCAGGTGCTGTCCATTGTGAAGTAACTTGAAGCTGACCTTCAGACCTCCTAATCCATCCCCTTGTGATTCAGCCTGAACAAAACCTCTGAGCGCTGACCAACAACATCACATCTCCCTAGGGTGATACTCATTCAAAGTGCAGTTTTCCCTGTCACCCATTTGCCCCCTATCTTCTGCTAATTGTCCAATCAGAAGACATGGAGTCCCCCTGACAAAATGTTGCTCTTGGCCCTGACGGTGTGGCTCAGTTAGTTGGGCCTTGTCCTGTGTAATGGAAGATTGCTGGTTCGATTCCCTGTCAGGGCACATGCCTGTGTTGTGGGCTCAATGCCTGGTAGGAGGTGTACAGGAGGCAACCAGTTAATGTTTTGCTCTCACATCAATGTTTCTCTTTCTCCCTTCTCCCTCTTCTCCCCTACCCCCTCTTCTTTCCTTTCTGAAAATCAATTTAAAATCTTAGAAAAAAATGTTGCTTGGCTCTTCAGGACATTGACTAGATAGTTCAGAGGTGCCTGTCTCCAAGGATCCAGTCAATTAAAGCCTGGAGGACTGAATAGGGGAAGTGCCAGGTGGAAGCTCTCACTGAGAGAGAGAGAAAGACAGAGAGAGAGAGAGACCAAGAGAGCATGGGAATCAGGAACCACAGGGGTAATACAGGCTATGTGCCCACCTGCCACTGCCATGTTACTGCCTGTGTTAGCTCCACGTTTCTTCATAAATGGGTTCTGCGTTTCCTCTATTAGACATCTCAATTACAACTGAACTAGAACAGAATGAACTTTTTAAACAATCCTATCTAATAAAAGGCCAGCGACCATAACAGTGTAACAACCAGAACGACCGATCGACCAGTCGCTATGAGGTGCATTGACCACCTCTTGGTCCCTCCCAGCAGCCTGCAGGCTCCAATCGCTGGATGGCCAACGGGGAACTATGGGGAACTGAGTGGGGGGCAGCGGGGCGGGACTGGGGACTAGAGAAAGGGCAGAAGATGGCCCTGATTGCAGGCTAGGCCTAGGGACCCTACCCATGCACGATTTTGTGCGCTGGGCCTCTAGTTTTCTCATAATAGGTTGAAACAACACAAGAATAATTTTAAGTCAAAATGATACAGACTGGAACAAAGAAATTCAAGAGCAGGATCTATTCTGAATTTTTTTCCTGAACAAGTTTTAACATTATCCACTCTGCAATTTTCTCTCCTCTTCCCCTCCCCATCACTGCATATTATCATTTCTACAAACTAAATACCCCTGGGACCTCTACACTCTATCTCCAGAGCCTCTGCTTTGGTTCAAGCAGCCCACCCTGCTCCCAGCTCCCCACGGACTCTCACCATCTCCTTGCAGCTGTCAGGGTAAAGGTTCTAAACACAAATCACAGCATCTTACTTTCCAACTTAAAATCTCTGAGGACCTTTCACTGACTCCAGGGTGAAAGCTAAGTTTCTTTATTTGATGCTGGACTCCTGCTGATACCTGGCCTTGCCTCCCTCCCACATCTGGTACCCATACTCTCCAGTCACATAAGAGATCTTTTTTTTTTTTAATAAATCTTTATTGTTCAGATTATTACAATTGTTTCTCCTTTTTCCCCCCCATATCTCCCCATCACCTGGTTCCCTCCCCCCCCCCCCCCCCCCGTTGTCCTTATCCCTAGGTGTATAATTTTTGTCCAGTCTCTTCCCATACCTCCCACACAGACACCCCTTTCCCCCTGAGAATTTTCAATCCACTCCCATTCTATGCCTCTGATTCTATTATGTTCACCAGTTTATTCTGTTCCTCAGATTTTTAATTCACTTGATTTTTAGAATCACTTGTTGATAGATATTTGTTGTTTATAATTTTTATCTTTACTTTTTTCTTCTTTTTAAAGAATACCTTTCAGTATTTCATATAATACTGGTTTGGTGGTGGTGAACTCCTTTAGCTTTTTCTTATCTGTGAAGCTCTTTATCTGCCCTTCAATTCTGAATGATAACTTTGCTGGGTAGAGTAGTCTTGGTTGTAGGTTCTTGCTATTCATCACTTTGAATATTTCTTGCCATTCCCGTCTGGCCTGCATGGTTTCTGTTGAGAAATCAGCTGACAGTCGTATGGGTGCTCCCTTGTAGGTAACTAACTGTTTTTCTCTTGCTGCTTGTAAGATTCTCTCTTTGTCTTTTGCCCTTGGCATTTTAATTATGATGTGTCTTGGTGTGGTCCTCTTTGGATTCCTCTTGTTTGGGGTTCTGTGCGCTTCCTGAACTTGTAAGTCCATTTCTTTCACCAGGTGGGGGAAGTTGTCTGTCATTATTTCTTCAAATAGGTTTTCAGTATCTTGCTCTCTCTCTTCTGGCACCCCAAAAATTCGGATATTGGTACACTTAAAGCCATCCCGGAGGCTCCTTATGCTATCCTCACACTTTTGGATTCTTCTTTCTTTCCGCCTCTCTGGTTGGGTGTTTTTTTCTTCCTCATATTCCAGATCTTTGGTTTGGCTCTTTGGGTGTGGTGGTCTACTCTGTATATTCTTTATTTCAGACAGTGTATGCATAATTTCTGACTGGTCCTTTTCCATTTTTTTGGTATTCTCATTAAGGTCCTTGAAGGTCTCTTCAAGTTTCTCAGCGGTTTTTAGAAGATTCTTGAGTAACCTTATAAATATGGTTCTGAACACTGTGTCGTCCATTAGTTTGCTTTCATCTATTTCTCCTACTTGTGACATACTTTGATGTCTCCACATTTTGGCTGCCTCCCTGTGTTGATGGAGTGGCTTTGTGTGGTCGGTGACCTATAGGGGCCGGTAGCTCAGCTTCCCCAATCACCCTAGGTGGTCGCTCTTGGTACTCCCCTTTGTGGGCTGAGTGGAAAGTCTTGGTGTAGTTAAAAGCCCTGATTGCTGTTGGTACACTGGGAGGAATTGACCTCCGGTCCAATTGGTTGTGAGGGCCTGCTGTGTCTATAACGGAAGAATTGCTGTGCTGGAGACACAGTAGGGCTTTGGTGCTCACTGAGTCTGCCTCTTGAATGTGTCCCTTATGAGAGTGGTTGAAATCTGGTGTCGTCCACACCGACAGAAAAGTCATTCTCACTCTCCGACCGGCCGAGAGTCCCGTAGGCGTCTGGGTCCCCCGCGTGTCCCCAGAGACTGGAGTTCAGAGTGGTTGGGATTGTTGGTATCACTGGCGGGAGTTGATCTCCAAGCCAGTTGGCTGTGAGGATCAGCAGTGTCTCCGCTGGGAGAGCTTCTGTGCTCAGCTTGGATGGGGCGGAGTCTCAGGGTGGCGCAGAAAAGCTTTGGTTTCCCGTCTGCTCCACCCTAAGAGGGGCGGTTTCTCCGTGCCGGAATTAATGGCTGTGCGCCTCTGAGAGAAGGCAGCTTTCGAGCCTCTCCCGCTGCCTAACAGACCAGTTTCTCCCCAGCTGGGGCTGGATTTCAGTGCAGACAGGAGGTTTTGTTTTTCTCCCGAAGGAGAAATCCAGTCACTGGGAGGGCTGTGCTCAGCTTGGATGGGGCGGAGTCTCAGGGTGGTGCAGACAAACTTGGTTTCCGTCTGCGCCGCCCTAAGAGGGTCGGTTTCTCCGTGCCCTAATCAATGGCTACGCGCCTCTGAGAGAAGGCAGCTTTTGAGCCTCGTCCGCTGCCAAACAGACCAGTTTCTCCCCGACCGCAGCTGGATTTCAGTGCAGTCGGGAAGTTTTGTTTTTCTCCCAAACGAGAAAGCTAGCCACGCAGCGTCTGCTGCCCTCCCTCTCCGCGCACTGCGAGCAAGCCTGCCGCGTATTCAGCCGCCCGCCCTTTCCGCGCTCACGGATCTCCGCACCTCCACGGCTCCTGAGGCTCAGCGTCCCCCTCTGTTTTTCTCTAGTTGTAGGTTTTCCACTCTGCCAGCTTTCCGGTGGTTCTGGACAGTGTGCGCTCTGTTTTCCAGTTGTAGTTTCAAAATTGTTGTGGTAGGCAACAGTTAGGTGTTTACCTTATGCCGCCATCTTGGTTTCTCAATCCACATAAGAGATCTTACATCAGTTTTTGCTCTTGCTACTTCTTTCTACCTGGAAAGGGTCCCGGGTTCGATTCTGGTCAAGGGCAATAAAGAGAAGAAAAAAAAGTTTAATAGAAGCCTTACCCACCCTTTAACTCCTGTCCTTGCTCCCCACTCTCTGAGGATAAGGATATACCAGTGGTCAGCAAACTGCGGCTTGCGAGCCACATGCGGCTCTTTGGCCCCTTGAGTGTGGCTCTTCCACAAAATACCACGTGCGGGCGCACACGTACAGTGCGATTGAAACTTCGTGGCCCATGCGCAGAAGTCGGTTTTCGGCTCTCTGAAGAAATTTCAATCGTTGTGCTGTTGATATTTGGCTCTGTTGACTAATGAGTTTGCCGAGCACTGGAATATACCATTAAAGTCAAAGTAAAGAGCTGTCAGTGTGTGTTCCTGGACTCCCCATGTGTACTTGCCTACCGAACAGTAAGGCTGAGAGGCAGCAGAGGGTAGAGACCATGGACTCTAAAGTCAGACCAGGTTCAAATCTCAGCTCCTTACAGAGTTATTCTGAGCAGGTTATTTTACCTCTCTATGCCTTAATTTCCTCATCAGTAAAACGGGGATATTAATAGTATCCACCTACAAAGTTGTTGAATGAGTTAGATGAATTAACTAGGTAAAGCTCCTAGAACAGTCTAAGAATTTTTGCATAAGGAAGGGCTATATGAGTGTTTGCTATTCTCGGTTTTTGGACAATAGTATCCCTCCAGTCCACAAGAAGGAGACTAAGTGCTGGTGCTACACTACATGTGTAGGGCCCCAGTTGTAGAGTTCCTTATTAGTTCAGTTGGAGATGCCCCTGAGAGTAGCCATGCTAAAAGCTGGTGCTATAGACAGAGCCTCCTCAACCAGGAGGCTCCTTGCTGCATAGGCATGGAGCTGGAAGAGCCAGGCTATGTGCTCACGTACTGACCATCAGTGGTCACAAGCCTTGCCACCACTAAGTCCTGTTCCTCTGGTCTTTTTGTCATTTGCTTGTCATAATGTGAGACTGCTGTGCCATGTTTACTTAATAGACAGAGAGAGAAGGCAATTTGATTTGCATCCTGCTGCTAGGGTCCTGTAAATTCTGAATCCAAATAATTCAGAATCAAAGCAGGAGCTTGCAAAATGCTTCCTAGGGAGCTCCACTACACTCATGCGTCTTCTCCCCTCCCCCCAGTGCTGGGGCCCTTCTGACATTTGTATGTGCTTCTGTTATAGCACACAGCACAGGAGCATACTAAATTTTTCAGTTCCAAAAAAATAGAGATTGTAAGACATATTTTAATCTATTAACTTAATAATAGATATCTGGGTCAGGGGAACCCATAACATTAAATGAACTCACTTATGAACACATCTGATTTCAGAAGCTTTAAACTGTTGTTTTTTTTAAGGGGGGCGGGGAATGATTTTGTTACACTCTTTCCAACAAACTCATCAATTTGGTGGGGTCAAGGATAGTGTGTCCCTCTCCCCAACCCCTCCCATCTAGGCCATGTCTACTGATGCCCAGAGAAATGTTTCATTAGGAAATTTTTCTTGAAGCTCCCTTAGTTGCCGTAGCAACCCAAAATTGGTTTCACAGTCCTGTGTACCATGGGAAGCCCTGCTGAGGAGGGCTGCCTGCTGACCTGGACTCTGAATCAGGCTGCATATGCTGGCCTTCCTTCCTGGATAACCGGAACAATGCAATGATGGAAATAACACACTTGCAATGAAGACCTCAGGGATACCCTTGCTGATGTAAAACAATTTATTTTTACAAATTCTGTTGTCTCTATTGTCAGATTTTTGTATCAATGTTAAAAAAAAATACCACACTCTTCTCAAAGTTTTTTTCTCAGTGAGCCCTAAATAATTTGAACAAAGGACTCTCAGTGGAGAGTTAGAAAATCTATGCTCACGGTTCAGTAATTTGTTGAAACCAGTTATCCACTGAAAGTTTAGAGATTCCAGCGAAGAAAGAACTGCTATAAATAGAAGAATAGCTTCCATTTCCTAAGAATCTATTAATGTGCCAGGCACTTAATGGGCACTTATTTGATAAACATTTATATATCACTTACTAGGTGTCAGGCACTGTTCTAAGTACTTTGCACATATTAGTTTATTTAATCTTCATAACAGGCCTGTGAGGCAGCTTCTATTGTTATCCCCATTTTACAGATGAGGAAACTGAAGTACAGAGATGTTACAAGGTCACACAGCTAGTAAGCTATAGAGACAAAATTCAAACCTAGGCTGCCTAGTTTCAGAATTTATGCTATATAAAGCCTCTTTTAATAATTCAATAAATGAGGTGTTACTATGCTTACTGTAGAGGTTGGATACTGAGGTTCAGCTAGGTCACATGTTTTTATGGCTTTTCTGCTCCTGACCACATTCTGACCTGGGGAAATTCTGGAAGTTCTCCAAAGGTTAGAATCAACCTTTCACTTTCCACCTCCCAAACACACATTAATAGAATTTTTATAATACTTCTTTCAAAATTATTTTTAGGAGAGTAGGAGGCCCAATCTTTGTAGATAAATTATTTTGAAATATTGATCTAAAGCATACACTGGCAGGAGTTGAATATGCAAGCTTAATGAGTTTAATTAATTAGATGAGAGTGTTTCTTTTAAGATCACAAAATAACTGCTATTTGAAGGGTGAGCTAGTGGTTGGAATAACAGTTACTTAAATGCTTAAAGCATTCAATTGTACTATCCTAAGAAAGTGCTCTTGGAATATGGAAGAGTGATTTCTTCCATAGGTGAGAGATTTGTCAGTAGGGAGAAGATACAAGTTGATGCTCTAAAGTTGGGGTCACTTTCCCCAGGCCAAAATATGAGTCCTTTGAACATATCACAGTAGAGTGACCAATCATCCTGGTTGGCCTGGGACTGTCCTGTTATTAGCACTGAATCCCTCACCCCAAAGAAACCCACCAATCCTTGGCAAACTGGGATGGTTGGTTACCCTAAATTAAGGACCAGCAATTAATGAAAATTTGTGGGAGAAATTCCCTGTTGTATGGAGAGGGGGAACTGAGCAGAGAGGTGAAGGGCATTCCAGGCAAAGGAGAAGTCTGAGCAAAGGCCCAAGGTATGAAATGTTATGGTGGTTTGTGGGAGTTATAAGGATCTCATATGACTCTAGTTTGAAGTTGAGAGAGGAGGCACAGTGGAAAGTGAGGTGTGGCTGGCCAAATATGAAGCTGATAGAATCTGAAATGGGCAGATAGAGCTTTATGAACCTCAATGCCAAGGTATTTATCCTCAGTGCTAAGGAGCAATTATCAAGACCAGGAGCCCTTTTATGGTAGTTGTGTTCTTTCTCGTTCTTGGTTAACTTAAACAGAACAAAATTGGCTTGGCTTACAAAATCTTAACTCAGTGGTCTTCAAAATTTTTTGCTCATTTGAAGATTATGGATCCCCTTGCATATTGTTAAATTGACCTTTAAAATATTTATCATAAGTATAAACATTGCAAAGGATATAGTTTCTGGCACTTTATAAATATTGCATTTAAAAATAAACTATTTCCCTAGCCAGTTTGTCTCAGTGGATAGAGGGTTGGCCTGCAGACCAAAGGGTCCCGGGTTCGATTCTGGTCAAGGGCATTACCTCGGTTGCAGGCTCCTCCCGGGCCCAGGCCCTAGTCAGGGCTCAAACAGGAGGAAACCAATCAATGTGTTTCTCTCACATCAATATTTCTCTATCTTTCCCTCTCTCTCTAAAAATCAATGGAAAAATATCCTCGGGTGAGGATTAAAATAAAACAAAATAAAAATAATAAACTATTGCCTGCCTGGACTGAGTCAGCTGTTTGAGCATTGTCCTGGGCACCAAAGGGTTGCCGGTTCAATTCCCAGTCAGGGCACATACCTTGGTTATGGGTTTGATCCCCAGTTGGGGCACGTAGGGAAAGCAACCAATCAATGTCTCTCTCTCTCTTTTTCTCGCTCTAAAAGTCAATAAGGACATATCCTTGGGTGAGGATTTAAAAAAAAATTTTTTTTTAATTTTGTTATCCAATGATTCACATTCTCCCTAACACCAAAATACCAAAAGCTCCCCAACACATGCACACCCTTTTTTGGTGCACCAAAATGAGATTCAGGATTGGTGAGGTGTGCCTTTCTTTTGTATAGAGGAAGAAGGATAACTGTAAAACGATAGGCAGGAATGGAGAACTTGCAGGATACAGACCTACATCAATCATTAGAAAAAAGAAATAAGGAAGTTGAGGACCTGAAAATTGATTCTCTTAGAATCACCTTGCCCTTAAACTCCTTGGAAAGTCATGTGCCTCTAGGGCTGCACATACCTCAGGTTGAAGACCACTGTCTTAGGAGATATTATTGCTAACCTGTGTGGGAGCTAGGATAGAAATGTCACCCCTTCAGGTCTAGAATGGACTTTTTAAGCAAGAATTTTGTAAGAAAAGTAAATCTCTTTCTGTGTCTTGCTATTTTAGCCTTTGCCTTAACTTTGTGATTTTTTGTTTTTTAAAATCTTTATTTTTGAAAGTATTACATATGTCCCCTTTTATCCCCCATCAATCCTCTTCAGCCCACTCCTGTCCCCCATCCCAGGCTCTCACCACCCCATGGTCTTTGCCTTAACTTTGAAGATGCTTATCTTAGGAGGGCTTCTGCACTTTGAGCTTTCTGTAGAGACAGAACTTCTTAACCTTGGGTCCTCCATTGGTGGTTGTCCTCAATAGGTAAAAAAAAAATACCAGGGGATGTCTTTCCTATATCTACCCTGATTCATAGGGGCTGACCCCAGGAAAATATCCCAATGGAGTTAATATCTTTGGTGGTGGTAGGCAGATTCTTATTCCAAACACATAGAAAGGAAGATGGGAATGGACCCAGAAGTCAGATATTCTTCAAGCTGGGTCCTTGGCACAATTTTCCCATCCCTCTAAAGTCACACACACACACACACACACACACACACACACACACACACACTGAGACGTGGAAATGTTTTAAACAGGAGCAAATCTATTTGGCTGAAGTGTGAAGAATGCATTAAATGGATCAAGACTAAAAGCAGTGAAACCACTTAGGAGACCTTTATAATCCATGAAAGAGATGAAGGAATGTACAGATTTTAGAGATGTTAAAGAAAAGGAAAGGACTTATTCAACTTGATTGGGTGAAGATGATGAGAGAGAAGATGGGGTTCAGGATGAGTCCTATTTTTCTGATATGGGCAACTCAATGAATAGTATACCATTCACCAATCAACTATGAAGAAAAAATAAAATTGAGAAGCTGGCAAATTCAATTTTTGTATGATTAATTTGAAGTACCTGCTGGATAGACAATAATAATTATAAAGTAGGCAGTTGAGTATATGGATCTGGAGTCTAAGAAAGGGGTCTGGGTTAAAGATACAAGTTTAATAATCAGTAGTGTATTCTTGGAAGTCCAAGCTATGGGAGAGGGTTAGATTACCCAGAGAGAGAGAGGGTTGTAGAAAGAGATGAGGAGAGGGCCAAGTGCAGAATCCTCAGAAAAACAAACACTTAAATCTGGGCAAAGAAGAGAAGCTAGCCAAAGAGATGATAAAAACAGGAGAGGAAGGTAAACCTGGTGGTGGTGGTGGGGGGGGGGGGTTTCCAGAAAGGCATAAATAGTCCTAGAGTCAAAGGTCTAAAAATATGCATTGGATCTCTCCTAGACAGATGCAAACAAAAAGAAACTTTTGCCCAATCCCATTGTCCCATTAATAATTCCCCCATTTTGTTCCTTCCTCTAAATGCTAAACTTCTGGAAAGAGTTGTTTTCCACCTCTGTCTCCAATTCCTCATCTCCAACTCTCCCCTTAGAATCCAGCAGCATGGCTTCTGCCTTTTTCATTCTACTGACCTGGATCTCTTGAGGATCTTCAGGCTATCTTATCAATGGTCTTTTCTCATCCCAGTTCTTTGGAGATGATGCCAGAAAGCACCAGTAGGGGTGTGGGAAAGTGAGAAAGAAAAGAAAAGGAAGCCAATAAATGGTGCCCTATCAAATCAATTACCACTGTGAGTAACTAGAGTTTAATCCTTATGGGAAACTATGGGAGTCAGTGAAGAGCATGCGCTCAGAGTTATCCTAAAGGGTGTGGGGTCTGGGGTATTTTTACACCAATTCTAGTTAGTCAATGGTTGAGGACTGCTGCATTAGAGAGAGGATAAGGAAACATTAATTCTCCAGCATTTCTGGCTTGACACAGCTGGGTTAGAGGCTGCAGCAGGGAAAGGTCCCTAGACAGCTGGAGTCAGAAGTCCTGCCCTATAAGATCCAAGAGTATATGAACATGGTATTGACTGGGTCTGCCACATCACTTCTTCTTTGTCTCCCCAACATCTTTTACTGTGCCCACCACCCTTTCTTGAAGTATTCTCTTTCTTCTATTTTTGTCCTGATACCCTAACTGGTTTCTTATTTCTATCTTTGCCCTCTCAATTTCCTTGAATGGTTATTTTTCTTTCTTCTACCCTTTAGACAAGAGGAAACTGGAAGGTGGAACTTCAGTCCTCAGTCCTCTGTTCTTTGTTTTTCACACTTACTTGATATATTTTTTTCTAGCCTCATTATCTTAACTCTTGCTTCTATGCAGATTACTCCCTGTGTGTTGCACATAATTATGTTCAATGACTTAGCTGTTGAGATCAAGATTTATTTAAAAGTCTTCAGGAAAAAAATACTTTGAGTAGCTTTTATAACTCAACAGACTGAAAAAAAAAATCTATAAATGTGTGCTGGGAGTCATTCAGGAATTACACTTCCCACTGACAGTGTGAGAAGCAGCCTCAATATATGACTCAGCTTGCAATCAATGGAGCATTATGCTTCAAGGAAATGGGAAAGTCTCATACCAATTTAGAATGTGTCACTAAATCTAGTCTGACTCTTTGTCCAGAAAGAAGTACAGCTCCCTACTGTCAAGGCCTAAGCTCTTGGGATCTTTGTCTGTTTCCTGGGTAGAGCTATAATTAACAAGGTTTGCTATCAAGTAAATCAGCATGATGCATGCCCTCAAATCAGGCCAGTGAGTGAGTGTGTGTGTGTGTGTGTGTGTGTGTGTGTGTGTGGAGAGAGAGAGAGAGAGAGAGAGAGAGAGAGAGAGAGAAAGAGAGAAAGAGAGAGAGAGAGAGAGAGAATGATTAATGGTGGTGATTAGGGTGGAGTGGTCCAGTGGGGTGGTGGAGGTGGAGCCTAAGGGAAGAGTAAAGGATGGTTGAGTAGACAGGTTTTTGGTTGACTCTGGCTGCATCCGTCCCACTGGCAGCTCAGTGAGTAGTGAAGAGGGGAAAGAGTTTTAGACTGGCCTGTTCTTTTAGAATCATCATTTACAAATCGCCTTTAACCTCTATCTTTGACTCATTTTTAAGAATGGAGCACTGAAAATTTGGTTGAAAGCTCTGAGCACATGGTAGGGACTTCATCAAGAAACCTCAAGAATTCTGATTTCTGATTTTTTTATGACTTATTTAAAAATTTGTTTTTAGGCCCTGGCCAAGTAGCTCAGTGGTAACAATATGCCAAGGTTATAGGTTTGATCTTCGGTCAGCACACATACAAGCATCAACCAATGAATGCATAAATAAGTGGAACAGCAAAAAAATAAATAATAAAAATAAATAAATAAATAGTTTTGTTTTTGCTTACTTTCTTTCTAGAAGCATAAAGATATTCTGTTTGTCCAGGAGTTATGAAATTTCACTTGATGTGGGTCTATTTTATGCTGGGTACTCTATAGGCCCCTTTGATTTGCAAACTTGTATACTGTCCTGAATTATTTTAAGGATTACTTCCTCCCCTCAGTTTTTTCTGTTCTCTCTTTTGGGACTGTATTTGGATGTTTTCTTACTGAGAAGGTCTTCTAATTTTCTTACCCTTTCTGTCTAATATCCTATCTCTGCCTTTTTGTTCCATACCATGGGAGACAGCCTTAACCTTTTTTAAAAAATATATTTTATTGATTTTTTACAGAGAGGAAGGGAGAGGGAGAGTTGGAAACATCAATGAGAGAGAAACATCAATCAGCTGCCTCCTGCACATCCCCTACCGGGGATGTGCTTGCAACCAAGGTACATGCTCTTGACTGGAATCGAACCTGGGACCCTTGAGTCCGCAGGCCGACGCTCTATCCACTGAGCCAAAGCGGTTAGGGCAGCCTTAATCTTTTTATTTAAAAAAATTCAACCATCATGTTACAAATTTAAAAGGCTTCCTTTGTGGTAGTGAAAACACAATACAGTGTATAGATGATGTGTTGTAGAATTGTGCACCTGAAGCTTGTATAATTTTGTTAACCACTGTTACCCCAATAAATTCAATAAAAAGGAAAGAAAATAAAGGCTCCCTTTGTGTTCTCTGAACATTCCTTTTTATAAGTACAACCTTTTCTTCTTTTATTGATGCAATATCCATCTCTCTGAGGATTTTGGTGATTTAAAACAATGTGGGGTTTTTTGCCCACCTCAGTGGTTGAGCATTGACCTATGAACCAGAAGGTTATGGATGGTTTGATTCCTAGTCAGGACACATGCCTGGGTTTCGGGCTTGGTCCCCGGTGTGGGGTGTGCAGGAGGCAGCTAATCAATGATTCTCTCTCATCATTGATGTTTCTATCTCTCCCTTTCCCTTCTTCTCTGAAATCAATAAAAAAAAAATTTTTTTTTAAATGTTGGTGTTTTTTTGTTTCTCTCTGGATAAGTTCTGTTTCCTCAAAGTTATCTTTATCTGTGTGTTGGTTTTGGTCTTTCTGAGTGTTTCCTTAGATGTGCGGTGATCTTTGGCCTCTTCTCACATTTAAGAACGGGACATAAAAACTGAATGGAAGCTCTGAGAGAATGAATTGGGACTTGTCAATTCTTATTTCACTGTACTGTGGTCTAGCCAATCAGTTGCAAATCCCCTTGTCAGAATTTGGAAGTCTTCTCGTTGAGCTGGTCAGGATGCTCAGAGAAGGATCTTCTAGTCTCCTGGACAGTGCAAGCTTGGCTGCCAGTATTCTGGGAGCTGAGTGGGAGAAGAAGTCTGGTGGTTTCAACATTCAGTATGTAAACATTCACACCCTCCTGTTTTCTATATGGCTGTCATGCTCAGCTGTGCCTGATGCCCCCTAGTGCAGAGACCCTCAGGCTTTTCTCCTCCAGAGAGCCTTCCTCTTCACTCTCAGAGGAAAGGCTTGTCTCCTGTTAGGGTTGGGGAGAGATAGGTGCCCTGTTGTGTGAATTGGGAAGGGCATCTAGGGATCTGACAGCTTCTTAAAATAACTTTCAATCAATCCCTTTTATCTCAAAACCTTATTTTGGACCCATTTCCAGAGGTACCTAATGCTGCTGATTCAAGAGACCATTGGGTTTTGCAGTGTGAATCAAGTTGCTTGATATCTTTCACCATTACTGACTTAGGATTCAGTTTACCAGGATCTGCTAAGCCAGTTAAACTTGTCCAGGCATTTTCTAACTTTGAAAATTTAGCTATCTCCTCTTCTTTTCTTTTTGTCCTTGTGCATTTCTGTCCTTAAATTTTTTTTTCTTCCTAGTTGTTTTAGTGAGATTTTGAGAGAGAATGGAGGTTAATTTGTGCTTTCTACTTGTTATTTTAATTTAGGCATCATAGGACAAAACCTTGGATGCTCCACCCTAGTCAGGTCCCTCCTTTAGGAAACAGAGGTGGTGGGGGAGAGGCTTAGGTCCTTGGAGGAGCTTCAGAAGAATAAAATCCTGTGAACCTAGAGAATTCAACTTTTTCCCAGGCCAGAGAATATGGGTATTCTTGCAAGTCAGTCCACACAACTTCCTGAGGCTATACATGTACTATCTAAGGCTCACTGGAGAGGAGGCTCATGACCCACTGCTGCATCTTATCTTCTACAATACTGCTCATTCTGCAGAGTTTTGTCTACACTTCACCTCTTCTTTCACCTCATTTAACCTGAATGAGTATCTCCTGGTAATCTTCCCTGCTCTAGAAAAGGTAACTCTTCACTGATAACTTCTTATTCATCAACTGTTAGAAACAAAACTGATTTTTTAGAACATCTGAGAATGCTGAAGGTGAAAAGAACTTAGAAAATACTGACTTTCACCCTGGTGTTTTAGAGTTGAGAAACTGGTAGGTCCTGAGGGGTTAGTTGATTTGCTCAAGGTCACATAACTGCACAACAGCAGAACTAACAATAGAACTCCATCCCTAGTCAGGAGCCTGTGCCCAATACCACCTGCTGTGTGGGCAGGCTGCCAATCTGCATGTCCACATCTCCTTAAAGATCATTAAAGTAGTTCATAAACCATCTTACAGCTGAAGCAGTGTGTTGTAATTTTTATCATGTTGATGATTATTACATCTAATATTAAATACCCAGCATGAGCAACCACATCTCAAGTTTTTAAATGAAAAAGTCTTTGAGGATTAATGGAGAAAAAAGAGAGGGCTTATTTTGCATATAGGAAATTTAGTAACAGGCTGGCTGTTGTTCTTTGCCTGTGTTTACAGAGGGTACAGAGGGGTGACATAGTGAAGCAGCTGATGGGCAAAGGTAGGAAGCTGGAATGAGCCACCTTTAACCTCTGTACTTCTACCTGGCCTAGCCCTGGTGACCCCCTTCTCCTTTTGTTTGTGAGTATTTTGACAGTCATATCTAAGCAGAAACACTCATATATTACATATCCTATATAATAAAAGCCTAATATGCTAAGTGTCCAGTTGTCCATTCAACCAATCAGAGCATAATATGCTAATGATATGCTAAAGCCGCTCAACCACTCGCTATGATGGCACTGACCATCAGGGGGCAGACAGTCAACCGGTCAACCAGTCACTATGATGTGCACTGACCCCAATAGATTAGCTTGCTGGGACTGAGCGAGATGGGCCAGACATGCCCTGGAGCCCTCCCGTGGTCCTTCCCTGGCTGACCAACCTCCTGCATCCCTCTCTGTCCTGAACATGCACCGGTGGGGTCCCTTGGCCTGGCCTGAGCCTTCTCAAAATCCAGGACCCCTTGGGGGATGTCAGAGAGCCGGTTTCGGCCCGTTTCCACAGGCCAGGCCGAGAGTCCCCACGAATTCGTGCACCAGGCCTCTAGTATTATTATATGTAATAGTAATCAATGTGATAAAAATTAGCACAAACTCTGATTCAGCTATAAGGTGGTTTACGAACCACTTTAATGATCTCTAAGGAGCCGTGGACATGCAGACTAGCAGCCTGCCTACATGGCAGGTAGTGCTAAGCACAGTTCCTGACAAGGGACCAGGATTCAGACCAAGTCCTAGGGGAAGGACAGAGACTGAAGAAAGAAATGGCCTAGGACTCCCGGGACACAGGAGGATTTTGGTGTGTCAAGTGCAGACACTAGGATATTACTTAAGAAGAAATTTCCGGAGCAAGAATCAGGAGCAGTGTGGGGAAAAGTTGCTAAGATTAAGTTGTTTCTTTTTTGCTTCTTTCAGTATTTAGTTCAACAAATGCTTGAGCAGTAAGTCAAATCAGATCTGGTAGACATCGGAGGTAGTGGACATTGCTCTACTTGACCACTGAACACACATTTCCCTTTTTTGGTAATGGTATCTAATGTTATTCCAATAGTCAATGGGCTTCAAGGGAACCTGATGCTACCCCTCTTCTGATTTAGAAATGGGATATATGATATGAGGTATGGAATTTACCTTAAGCTCATAAACACCATCCCAATCACCACATTGATTGGATTAGAAAACAAGTCCAACCAGCCTAAGCTCAGGACTTTGGTTCCACAAGTAGGAGAGGGAAAGTGCTCTTCTTCCTTTCATGTGAACAAAAAAGCATGTGGGTCCTAGAGCCTCTGGTAGTCATCTTGACACCACAAGGGGAGAGCCTGCCACGAATGGAGTCAATAATAGTGAATTTGAGATACAGAGAGAAACTGGACTCCGATTCCATTATTTCAGCATTTGGGTAAAGCCTGGCCTGAACCTCTGAACCTGTGTAGTTATATGAGCAATTATATTCCCTTACTGCCCAAATCAGTCCATTTTACTTAATATAAAATCAACATACTCTTCTCTTTTACATTTCTATGTATATGACTTCTCTAGTCAGTCAAAGGTATCTACTAACCACAGGGTGGGGAGGATTAAGACTCCTAAAAAGCTAATTAATGAGAAAAAAAGAGTCAAATTTTAATTTTCTTTCTTTTTTTTTAAAAAAAAAATTGATGTCAGAGAGGAAGGGAGAGGGAGAGAGAGATAGAAACATTAAAGATGAGAGAGAATCATTGATCGGCTGCTTCCTGCCCACCCCACACTGGGGATGGAGCCTACAACCCAGGCATGTGCCCTGACCAGGAATCAAACCATGACCTCCTGGTTCATAGGTCAACACTCAACCACTCAGCCACACAGGTCGGGCTCAAACTTCAATTTTCTACTTGAGTCCAGAAAGGAGAAGAAACAATGGGAGTAAGGAGGCAGATTCTTATATAGTGACTTTAACCTTCCAGATTAACATTTCAGTAACGCTATTAAATAGACTGTGGAGAAAGCTGGAGGTATAGGGGCTGAGTCACAGGACACAGTAAAGAGTGGATCTGGGGGGACAGAAGAAAAACCAGCACTTATATCCTATCGTTTCTCACAGCTAGCACCTTGGTTCAGGCCTGGCTTAGGGCAATGGCTTTCCTGCCTGTCCTCTTGACTCATCTAGTCCATTGCTTTGATAACCAGATCTGTTTCCAAGAGACTATATTCATTCAGCACGAGATGGGTATATACCCGAGTCCCGGACCCAGTTCTGCAGTGTCAAGACCCTTCCCTCAGAGACCTCATTAGTAAAATACCAGATATACTCGAGGATGCCCAAAGGAAGGCCTTACTGGACCACGATTTACTGATGCTAGACATATTTTTAAATATCAAGGAATCGACCTGCAACTTTTAAACGCAGACAGGTGGAAATGGACTGAGGCTGCATCTTGCCTCCTTCCTGAGGACCAGGTCACCCTGTTTGATCCGCGATTGCTTCAAACCTGTTCTCTGCAAGGACATAGGCTAAAAGCGACCTGGGCAGGCAGTTTCCCGGGGCCTTGGACTATCCCACCGCGCTGGTAGGGGAAGTCCCTCAGTTCAGGCATAAATCCTGGGCACCCCTCGGCTTCGTCCACGTGGGCACCGACCGGGGGGGGGGGGGGGGGGGGGTGGGGAGGTGGGCAGCGGAGAGCGCAGGCGCAGTGCCCGCAGCGGCGGCGCCCCTCTCCCCGCCCCGCCTGGCAGCCTCAGCTGCCCCGGCCGCGGTGTTCTTGGCATTGTGCTCGGCGGACTCAGCGGGCTGAGGCGTGGGGCAGCGGGCAGTCCCGGCGGGAGTCCCAAGCGCGCCTTCCTCGCCGCGACACGCAGGTAACCCGGACCCTGACCCTGCCTGCCTGGCCGCCCCACCGGAAAGAGCGGGAGCGCGCCGCGAACCCCACAACCCGTTTTTTAGCCATGGCACTGACAGGGAAAGAGTCCCTGTTTGGGGTTGGGCCGGCCGGGGGCAAAGCGCCCCGCCCTCTGCTCGACGTCTGAGAAGCTGCGGAGACCCCAGGAACCTGCGCTGCTCTCGAGGAGAACCCAGGCGCGGGTCGGTCGAGTCAGCATCAACTAGGACCCCTGCACCCCCCTCCCATTCCCCCCGTTTCCTGCCGCGTGTATGGGTCCTCCCCCAGCCTCCATGATAAAGGCTAGGGGCTATTGCTTTCCTCTGGCCCAGAAGCCCATCCAAACAAGGGTGAATCTCTATGGAGTCACGGGTTCGATTTCAAATACAATTTTAAAAAAAAATCCTGGATGGTTTTAGAAATATGGCCAACATTAGTATTTTCCGTTAATCTCTTGTCTCAATGTCTATGATTCTTAAATGCCAGTCCATATGGATTGAGATGTTCGTGGAGAATAAACGGTTTGTAGAAATCTTTCAACCACGAAAGGCGAGAGCAGGCAGTGGAGGAAGGGACAGGCTGTGGCCGAGCGGCTGGAGGCCCCGGACAAGTCCCCTCAGCCTGCCCCACCCCGGGAGGGAAGCACGGACCCTCCCTGACCCGCCTCTGGGCGCTGGAGAATGTCTACGCCACGTGCCCCGGTTTGGCCCCTTTGGAGAGGAGGTGCGCATAGAAGGGTTGCGCTGGCCAGCAGGAAGGACACTCCGTGTTGGGGTGAGTGGGGGCGCTGCACGGACCTGCATCTCGGTCCAAGCTTTTGCGGGGCTTGCCAAGGAGCGGGACGGGAAGCCCACTTCTGAGTGATGACTGAGAGAGTGACGCACTAGGAGGGGCGGGCTGGGGGCGCCGGGGAAGGGCAGGCTCTGCTGGCTATTCCCCCGGAGAAGACTTGGATTGGGGTTAACCGTGTCCGTGGTGCTGAAGTGCCTCAAGCTCCTTGGTCTGCCTAGCTGTTCTACTCGGCACCTTTGCCAGAAATAGCCCATCTCCAAGGCAATGGCCAGAATGGAACTGGCCAGACACCGCAACCCTTTGATGCTAGTTTCCTGAGGGCAAACGTGAGTCGCCTAAGGGTGTAGATAAATAAAGCGTATACCGAACAGGCTTGATTACCTATATGCAAGTACACATAGTGAGCATAAACATGAATCTCATATACATATGTAGGATAAACGTATGTACATATGCACAAAAACAGCGCACATGATGTAAGCATAACCAATGGACAGAGACAGCAGGTGGGTAAGGGCATGTACGGGAGTGGGGTGGGGGGGGACAATAGGGGATATGGACACATATGTAATACCTTAATCAATAAAAAAAACAGCACACATGTAAATACATTGATCCATTTTCAACGCCATCACTCACTACAAGTCACACACTTTTCCAGAGCTTTTTAGTAATCCATCGTTATTTTTTGACACCTCTATTGTTTCTGAACTCTGCAAAACCATTACTTTTCATAATCATCTGTTCCAAAGTCACAGAGCTTGTGGATTAGTGTTTGATATTTTGCAGAGCAATTATTCATACATAACAGTATTTTCATTCCAAAACAAAGATAGTCTAGAAAGATATAAAATTGACATATTTATAAAGTAGATATTCCTAAAGGAAGTTTAAACAAAAAGAATTATGAAAATTTTAATACAGAAAAATATCAAGATAATAATCTTATGGGAAGTTATCTGAAGAAAATGTGATTGAGATGTATCGTAATTCTGGCAATTTCAAATATACTGGTGTTATGTGATTTATGAACATCTTACAAGTTACAGAGGTATCTTTCAAAACATTGATATCTATGGTTTTTCTCTCACAAAATATGTTCGTTGTAAGAAATTTAGATACTAGAGAAGTGCATAAACCCAGAGAAAACGAGATCTTAGCTCATCTCGGGCTACCCGAAGGCACCCGGGACCCGGGCTGACTTCCCTCTGGCCCTGGCTTTGTCAGGAAGGACGTCCAGCCTAATTAGCATATTACCCTTCTATTATTATAAATTACTTTTTAAACTACGTTTTTACTCCCACTTCATTTCTTTTAAATTTTTTTTTTTATCTTCACCTGAGGATGTTTTTTGTTTCTGTTTTCTATTTTTTTGAGAGAGACAGACAGACAGAGAAACAACCCAGGTCAAACGCACAATCTAGATATGTGCCCTGACCAGAAATTGAACCCACAACCCTTTGGTGCATGGAATGACACTTAGATCTCCTAGCTGATCTCAGCAGTTTGTCTGTCTAGCAACCTGACACTTTGCAGTTATTATAGAGGTTTAAACCCTCCTCAATTATTAGGTGTTTGAGAAGTCTGCTTCCTGGTGACCCTAGTAGAAATATACTCTTTCAGTTTGGGATTGGAATTTGATGGCGAGAAAAAAAGGTGATGGCATTAATCATATTCTAACCAGGCCCACTTTTTTTTTTCTTTTTTCTGATCACTTTTAAATATTTCGCTGGTAATGAGTCGTGTTTCATCTTCCTTGCTGAGGCCACCTTGCACCATGGATGGTATTCTTACACTCTGATAAGTCACAATTCCAGGATGTTATGGACTACTGCTATATTTCCATTCTTATCTCATGTTTCTCCTGCATTATTTTGATTATAAAATCAGACAGAGTACCCTTTTCCATTGCCACACATATTTTTCTTTCTGCGGTTCTGCTCTTAGCAATAGATTCTCCAACTAACCAAATTGTTACATTAACGGACACTGTCTGCTGGCCACTGGCATGCATATGGGAAGGAGAATGATAATCACACCAGTACCTCCTTCTCTTTTCTCACTTTTCATCTATTTACCTTCTAGTTTGGACACAGGAAATACCCTTCTATGTGGTAGGGAAATGTCAAAGATGAGCTAAGATCACAGAGCTTTTTATCCTTTGTGGACAAAAATTTATTTGCCTTATAAATATTAATATACATTATACATATTAAACTATTTATTTGTTCTAGTTTCTCCTATAGTCATTGCTGTAGTAGAATTATATGTGATCAATGGGCCTGTATAGTAGTTTACGTGCACTTAACACTATTTCACAGTTTTAATTATATATGAACTCAATCCGCATGCCAGTCATCTTTACTAAAGTTCATTTAATCATTCCCTGACTTATCAAAATCACTTGCTTTGTATCTCTTTCCTTTTATTTAAGACTCCAAAGTACCAGCAGCTTTACTGAACTCTGACTTTTATTTTAAGAACTTGATAAAGGAGCCCGGCTGGTATGGTTCAGTGGTTGAGCATTGACCCATGAACCAAGAGTCAGGGTTCGATTCCTGGTCAGGGCACATGCCTGGGTTGCGGGCTCGATCTCCAGTAAGTGGTGTGCAGGAGGTAGCCGATCAGTGATTCTCTCTCATCATTGATGTTTCTATCTCTCTCTCCCTCTCTCTGAAATAAAAAAAACAACATATTTTTAAATTTTTTTAAAAGAGCTTGATAAAGCAAAGTAGAAATATTAGGTAATCTAATTTCCCATTTATTTTGCCTCTGGTCTCTGTGTAACTCTGGATGAGCCACTGTTCAATAGGGTGAGGATCCCAAAGGTGAATAAGGCTGCTGATGGTGGTAATGAACTAAAGCCAGGTACTCACATTACTTTTTGGATTCCCTTAATTTTGAGTTAGGAGATAGAAGATAAGAGTTAGGTTGCAGAATGGTGGCAACCAAAGCTCTGAATCACAGAATTAGAGGTTTCCTGTTAAGAGAGTGACTTTATCCAAAGCAGACCAGCTATGCTACAGGACTCATTCATTCTCCTAGCATTTGTTGAGTCTGGCATTGTCCTAGGACCAGGGGATACCAAGATGATAAGGACATGATCGATCTCTGTTCTTGGAACAGTAACACTTTACCAGGGGTTAGTGTTGCATACACAATTCACAGTGATACTGTATGGCAAGTACTATAATAGAGCCCTAAAGAAAGTGTTCTTGAACTCAGAGGAGGAACAGATTGTTCAGTGAGAGCTTTCTCCAATAGTTCCTCAGGAAGATTGTGGGGATGTGGGTGGTAGTTTGCCTGAGATTGTTTTGTTTGGTAATAAGTAGTTATGGCCTCAAATTGGGCTGGAAGATGACAGCCTGGATTTGGAGCCTGGCTGCTGTAATAAGCACTGATGTAAGCTTCACTTACTGTTATTATTATTATTATTTGAGTAATGTTAGTTTCTACTTTGTTGGGGTTGTTGTGGGATTAAGTAAGATAATAAATTTAGAGAACTTGTTAGTATAAGCCTGGCATATAGTCTAGTCTTTTCTTTTTTTTTTTTTTGCCTCCCTATAAAGTTGCATGTAAATCATTCTGGACAAATGATTATTGTTCCTATTGTCAGAGCTCTCAAGGGTAGAATGACTATATAAACTCTTGTGTCTTCTAAAACTATGTGATAATTCTAATCTGAAAGTTTCTCTTTTAATGTATCTTAAATCCCAGTCTGCCATTTTTTACCAATTCTCATGCTATCCCCAAGCAAAATAGGTTTAGTCTGGAATTGTCATTACTTTTGCTTTGTTCTTTAGTACTCTGATGTTAAAGCAAATAACCTATTTAATTTTATAATTTCCTTCCTTTAATGTGTATAGCACGTGTGTCTGTTTTGTGGCATGTGTTACTATAGATATTTTTTCTCAAATGAATATGTAAGTTCTTTAAGTTTCTCTCTTTTTTAATCTTCACCCAAGGATATTGATTTTTAGAGAGGGGGGCGGGGAGAGAGAGAGAGAGAGAGAGAGAGAGAGAGAGAGAGAGAGAGAGAGAGATCCATCAGTTGCCTTCTGTACAGGCCCCGACTGGGGATCAAAACCACAACCTAAGTATGTGCCCTGACTGGGAATTGATCCTGCAACCTTTTTGTATACAGGAGGACACTCCAACCAGTGCAAGAAAGTTAGTCTTCTTAATCTTATCTCTCATAATGTCTTAGCATTGAAGACACTCAATAAATATTGATTAAATTACTGCCAGAACAGCTGTTGTAGTCTCAGGCTGACCTCAGAAATACAATCTCCTCAATAGGAGAGATTATTGAAAAGAGTGGTTATCCAATTTTCCCCAAGTAATAAAGTGACATTGTAGGAGGGGAAAAAAAAGAAAGAAAAGAGTGGTTAAAATGGTGAGAAGAGCCCAAGCCAGTTTGGCTCAGTGGATAGAGCATAAGACTGTGAACCAAAGGGTCCTGGGTTCAATTCCCATCAAGGGCACGTACCTCAGTTGCAGGCTCCTCCCCGGCCCAGGCCCTGGTTCAGGTCGCATGCAGGAGGCAACCAATCAATGTGTTTCTCACATTGATGGTTCTGTCCTTCCCTCTCCCACTCTCTCTAAAAATCAATGGAAAAATATCCTTGGGTGAGGATTAAAAAAAAAAAAAAGGATGGTGAGAAGACTGAAAACCATAGTTATACATGAAATAATAGAAAAAAAGAGGAGATTTTCAGTCTGGAGAAGAAAAACTCATGATAGGAGGGTAGGAAATAATAGTTCCTGATATTAAAATGTTGTCATATGGAAGAGGGAATTATTTATTGACTCCAGAGGAAATATATAAGAACAGCCTCTGGAAATTATATGGAGAATTTTGACTCAATGTTAAAAAATAATTTTCTAACAATAAGAATGACTTCCAGGTGGCTGCTTTTAGAAGGAATGAGTTTCCTGTTTTCATCGGTATTGAAACAGAAACTGTACTATTGTTGGGAATGTTGTAGAGGATATACTAGTAGTTACTTAAAAAGGAATTGGAATAGATGAATCTCAAAATCTTTTTCAATTCTCATGTTGCTTTATTCTGTGTATATTATTAAGGCATTGTATATGGTTTACCCTATATTAAATATAGACATGCTAGTGTATATATCATATACTAGAGGCCCAGTGCACAAATTTGTGCATGGGAGGGGGGTGTCCCTCACCCTCTCCAATCATGGACCCCTCGGGGGATGTCCGACAGCTGGTTCAGGCCCAATCAGGCCTAAACTGGCATTCGGACATCCTTCTCACAATCTGGGACTGCTGGCTCCTAACCACTTGCCTGCCTGCCTGATTGCCCCTAACTGCTTCTGCCTGCTGGCCTGATTGACGCCTAACTGCTCCCCTGCTGGCCCGATTGCCCCAAACTGCCCTCCCCTGCCGGCCATCTTGTGGCAGCCATCTTGTGACGATGTCGCATGAGGGTGTGACACCACCTAGGCTTTTATTATATAGGATGTGTATATATAAAGGTAGATATACATTTGTATATATGACTTATATAGTCTCATTATCACAATTTTGCCTAAGTTAATGAAGGGTGAAAATTACTTTTCAGTACTGGTCAAGTGGCTCAGTTGGTTGAAGCATCATCCCATCAACCAAAAGGTTTTGGGTTTGATTCCCGGTCAGGGCACATACCCAGGTTTTGGTTTCAGTCCCGGTCGGGGCTAGTATGGAAGGCAACCGATTCATGTTTCTCTGTGTCTTTCCCTTCCTCTCTCTCTAAAATCAATAAAAACACATCCTCAGGTGAGGATTTAAAAATATTACTTTCAAAAACTTGATCTTAATGATTTAAAATATGTTACTAACATGTTTATGCTTGAGGACAACAGTTTATAAAATTTCTACATGAACACTGTGTGCTTAAACTGCAATAAATAAGTTATTAGCAACTCAATTGCAAATAAATATTACTTCAATTCAAAATTAAATCTAAGAAGAAAATAAGTGAGTCAGAGTCCATTTGTCCTGATTCAGATGAGTTGTGATTTAAAGATCAGTACTTCATCACCGCTACCATCATTATCATCACCATCATCACTAACAGTTGCTTAGCATTTACTATGTACCTAGCTTTGTTTTCCCCACCTCACACATATTAACTCATGTATATCTCCCAGCAACTCTATGAGGTAATTACTGTTATCTCCAATATATTTTTCACATCTTAAAATTTTATTTATTTATTTATTTATTTATTTATTTATTTATTTATTTAATTGATTGATTTGAGAGAAAGAAAGAGAGAGAGAGAGAGAGAGATTGACTTGTTGCTCCATCTATTTATGCATTCATCCGTTGCTTCTTGTATGTGCTCTGACTTGGGATCTAAACCAAAACCTTGGCACATGAGACGATACTCCAACCAACTGAGCTACATGGCCAGGGCCTACATTTTATTTAGAAACCATTTCAAACTTATGGGAAAGTTCAACATAGAGTTCAATTAATCTCCTGGGTGAAGGATAATTCCTATATATCCTTTACCCTAAGTTCTCCAGTTGTAAACATTTTATAATGCTTGCTTTGTCATTCATTCATATTCTTTCTCTTTTTTTCCTAATCAACTGAAAGTTGCAGATATGATGCCTTATTACTAAATACTTAAGTGTTTTTCTTGAAGATAAGACACTCTTCTGCATAACTACAGTATTATCACCAAAATGAGTAACATAACACTAATATAACACTAATATAATTCTACCATCTAATCTACAGACCTAATTCAAAATTTGCCATTTTGTCCCAATAATATACTCTTTGGAAAATATTTTTTAAAGTTTCTGATCTAGAATAAAATCCAGAATTATGAATTGCATTTAGTTGTCATGTCTCTTTAATTTTTAATTTGTGACAGTTCTTTTTTATTTTTTAAAATTGACTTTTAGAGAGAGAGAGGAAGGGAGAGGGAGAGAGAAATAATGATGTGAAAGTGAAACTTTTTTTATTTTTTAAAATTGACTTTTAGAGAGAGAGAGGAAGGGAGAGGGAGAAATAATGATGTGAAAGTAAAATACTGACTCCAGAGGAAATACATAAGAACAGCCTCTGGAAATTATATGGAGAATTTTGACTCAATGTTAAAAAATAATTTTCTAACAATCAGAATGACTTCCAGGTGGCTGCTTTGAGAAGGAGTGTTTCCTGATTTTGTAGGTATTGAAACATAAACTGTACTATTGTTGGGAATGTTGTAGAGGATATAGTTACTTAAAAAGGAATTGGAGCCAAAACTGGTTTGGCTCAGTGGATAGAGCGTCGGCCTGCGGACTGAAAGGTCCCAGGTTCGATGGCAGTCGGGGGCATGTACCTTGGTTGCGGGCACATCCCCAGTAGGGAGTGTGCAGGAGGCAGCTGGTCGGTGATTCTCTCTCATCAATGTTTCTAACTCTCTATCCCTCTCTCTTCCTCTCTTTAAAAAATCAATAAAATATATTTATATATATATAAACTAGAAGCCCGTTGCATGAAGTTTCATGCAATAGACTTTCCTTCACCTGGCTGCCAGCACCAGTTTTCCTCTGGCCACCCACGGAACGGAGTGCCTCCAGCCAGCGTGATTGGCCACCTGGCGCCATTTCCTCTGGCCACCCGCTGATCGGAGCGCCTCCCGAAGGCTGGGGGTGGGACTTGGGGTGGCCGATGGCACTGGCTGGAGGCACTCCGATCGGCAGGTGGCCAGAGGAAAACTGGTAGTGGCGGAAAACTGATGCCGGCAGCCACGCAATCAGCCACCCCGATTTCCACCACCTGTGCCTTCCGCCCTCCTGAAGCACCGGCCGTTTAGGCCGGTGAGAGGAGCGGGGAGCGGGGACTCGAGAGTCCCCGCCCCTCCCCCCCCGCTCCTCCCGCCAGCCAATCGGCCACCCTGAGTCCCGCCCCCCGCGCCTCCAGCCGGCCCAATCGTGGGCGTAGCGGAGTGATGCAATTTGCATATTACCTTTTTATTATGTAGGATATTTAAAAAAAAAAAAAGGAATTAGAATAGATGAATCCCAAAATCTTTTTCAATTCTTATGGTGAATTCTGTGTATATTATTAAGATATTGTATATGGTTTGCCCTATATTAAATATAGACATGCTAGTGTATATATCATATGTGTGTAATATAAAGGTAGATATACATTTGTATATATGACTTATATAGTCTCATTATCACAATTTTGCCTAAACTAATGAAGGGTGAAAATTACTTTTCAGTCCTGGTCAAGTGGCTCAGTTGGAGCATTGTCCCATACACCATAAGGTTTTGGGTTCGATTCCTGGTCAGGGCCTCCTGCATACTCCCTACTGGGGATGGAATCTGCAACCCTGGCATTTGCCCTAACCAGGAATCCAACTGGCAACCTTTCCGTGTATGGACGATGCTCAAACAACTGAACCATACAGGTCAGGGCTGTGACCATTCTTCATTCCTTCCTTTTCTTTAGTGACCTCGACATTTTTTAAAGTTCAGGCAATTAATTTTGTAGCATGTCCCCATTTTGTTTGTCTGATGTTTCTTCATGATTAGATGCAAATTATACATTTTTGGTAGGAATATGATAGAAGTGATATTATGTTCTTCTCAGTTTATCTTATTAAGAGATACACTATTGATTTGTCTTTTTGCTACTGATGTTAACTTTGATGACTTGGTTAAGGTGATAACTTCTCCATTGTAAAGATATTTTTTTGTAGTTAATTAGCATTTTGTAGGGAGATACTTTGAGACTATGTAAACATCCTGTTCTTCAACAAACTTTCAGTCACTTATTTTATGATGATTTTTGCTTGAATATATTGTGCTGATTGTCAAATGGCAATTTTTCTAAATTCAACATTTATTTTACGTTTAGTAGTTGGTATTCTATTGCAAGGAAGAGTTTTCTCTTTTTATTTTTTTTATTCATTTATTTACATCAGTATGGACTTGTAGATTTCTGTTTTACTCAATGGATTATAACTTATTATTATTATTATTATTATTATTATTATTATTATTATTGATTTTGATGCTGAAATTTGGCCATTGGAATCCCATTCAAAGCTGGTTTTCATGTTCTTTGACACAGATATATTTTTATTGAAGTACTTTTTAGTGTAAGATGTTTTAGGCTCATCTTGTACTTTTCCTGCCCCAACCATTTCAGTAATTTCAAAAGCTATTTCTCCAACCAGCCCTGATTCCTTTTAGTAGAAAATGTAAAATCCGGGTGCTAGGTGTGGTTATTGCTATTGGGTGTCCTTATTTTTAGGCTACTGTAGGAGACAGAATCAGGAAAGTGACAAACACATATACACATACACCTCTATTTCTATAAATATAGAAATCTCTTTATATTAAATTAATCTCTATATTAAAATTGATGAATTTAATATCTCCAACTCTAATACTACAGGATTCATTCTAGTCTTCACCTTTTTTCTATTTGTAACTTCTTTCTCTAATGGTGAGAAATATGACTTTCATTATCAATATATTTAACTACTTGCTCATTTTCCTTTTTTATAACCAACTAGAGGCCCGGTGCATGAAATTCGTGCACGGAGGGGGAGATGTCCCTCAGCCCAGCCTGCACCCTCTCCAATCTGGGACCCCTCAAGGGATGTCCAACTGCCCGATTAGACCCGATCCCACCGGGATCGGGCCTAATCGGGCAGTTGGACATCCCTCTCACAATCCAGGACTGCTGGCTCCCAACTGCTCACCTGCCTGCCTTCCTGATTGCCCCTAAATCGCTTCTGCCTGCCAGCCTGATCACCCCCTAACCACTCCAATGCCAGCCTGATTTATGTCTAACTGCTCCCCTGCCAGCCTGTTTGCCCCCAACTTCCTTCCTCTGCCAGCCTGGTCACCCCTAACTGCCATCGCTTGCAGGGTTGATTGCCTCCAAATGCCCTCCCTTGCAGGCCTGGTGCCTCCCAACTGCCCTCCCCTGCTGGCCATCTTGTGGTGGCCATCTTGTGTCCACATGGAGGCATTCATATTGTGTGTTGGATTGATGGTCAATCTGCATATTACTCTTTTATTAGATAGGAGGATAGAGGCCTGGTGCACGGGTGGGGGCCAGCTGGTTTGCCCTGAAGGGTTTCCTGGATCAGGGTGGGGTTCCCTTGGGGCGTCGGCCTGGGCGAGGGGCCTGTGGTGGTTTGCAGGCCAGCCACGCCCCTGGCGACCCAAGCAGAGGCCCTGGTATCTGGAATTTATTTACCTTCTACAATTGAAACTTTGTAGCCTGGAGCAGAGCCAAGCCTCCTGCTGGATCCCTGGCTGCTGCTTGGATTTGTTTACCTTCTATAATTGAAACTTTGTATCCTTGAGTGGAGGCCTAGGCCCGGCCAGAGTGTGTGGAAAGCTTGGCTTCTTCTGTTGCCAGGGAAACCCAATGGTAGCCATCTTGGCTGGGGTTAATTTGCATACTCACCCTGATTGGCTGGTGGGCGTGGCTGATGGGTGTGGCTTGTGTGGCAGAGTGATGGTTAATTTGCATATTACCCTTTTATTCGAGAGGATATCCTGAACTCATGGGCCACCTCCTTGGCCCCAACTCCTCCTCATACCCAGGCCTTTGGCCTCATCAGCCTCCTCACAGCCTCAAGTTAGTTACACAGCTAGAAAGTGATGGAGCAGGGGAAAAAATTCAAAGCTGCTAATTACACAGAACCCTTTATTGGGTCTTCAAGCCCAAGGGCATCTACTTGTGAAACTGCTCCTGTGAAGATGCTCAAGAAAATGAGGCCCTTGGGCTAATGAGATGAAGATTTAACCAGGCAGAGTGGCAGCCCTCAGGGTTGTGCCTTCCAACCTGGAAACTTGGAGAATGAAGGGTGGAGGCAGCCACCTGCAAAGAACATTTCTCTAAAATTGGTGCAGTTCGGGAATCAGTCAACCAGTACCTCTGGTGTTACAAATATCCCACTATGTTTAGTTACTGTATGAAGAGCACGTTCCATTAAGACAGAAACATAATCACTGTGCTATATTTCTACAGAGGGAAATGTTGCTTTTATTAGCAGCCTCTTAAATTGAAATTCTAGGAGGTGGATGATAGTGTCTATTGTTTTAGTGCTGACTTCATTTCCTGGTCCAGAAGATCAGAAATCTGTTCATGTTTTAGAAAACAGTATGAGGTCCATCTGTTCAGGTCAGATTTTTCCCCATTAACACGAAAATTTATGGAGTGGTAACTTATGTAAGAAAAATCAATGGTAATTATATTTTTTGTTGCCATTTGGAATCCACATTACTTTTTTTTGTTAGTCACAAAATATAGTAATATAGGCACATATGCACAATGACTTAATTCTTTCAACACTATGTATGATAAAGGCATCCTCTTTAATTTACTTAGTATTTCACCTCTGTTTTGGTTTGGGTTCTAGACACCATCGATTCAAATTCTCTCGGTAGAATGGTCTGTTTATCCACAGTTTTCCTTCCAACAGAAGGTACAGAAATATAACAGCTACATTTGGCTTCCTGGGTGACTATTCTGGTCTGACTGAAATACAGAGCAATATTTTGTTTTTTTCTTCTGATGGAAATAGCTTGATTTTTCCCCCCTCCTGATTTTTAAATACGTGGTTATGTAGAAAAAAATTTAAAGTAAAAGGAAGGAAGGAATTCTGAATAATTGAAATCTCACCATAAATATAGATATACATTGTTTTATATAAATAGAACCGTACCATGAATGCTCTTTTATACATTTCTTTTTACTTAGCAATGTGACATGAAGATTTTTTATGTCAATAGATATATAATACATCATGTTTGGGGATGACTGCATAATACTGCATTGATGTTTTTATTTAATCAGTCTCCCATTAGAGGACAATTATTATTTTCAATTTTTCATTGTGCAAAGAAAGCCATGATGCATATCTTTGAATGACATCTTTATGTACTTTACTAGTGATCTCCTTAGGATATATTTCTGGAAATGGCATTGCTGGGTCAAAAAGTGCACACCTTTTTAATTTTGATAAATGTTGCTGGTAAAGTTAACACTTGATGAGATGGATTATACTGTGCTTGTCCCTACCAATGATGAGACTATATATATATATATATATATATATATATATATATAGTTATGTAGTTATGTAGTATATATATATATATATACATATATATATATATATAATATATATATATATATATATATATAGTGACTTTAATAAATCTAAATCTAACTATGCCACTTAACCAACCAGGTTTTGCCAGTTTCATTTAAAATTTGACTTACGATATGGTCTGAAACAAGATGGCATCTGGTTACCATTTTAAAATTGCTTTATCTTATCTAAGTTTGATAAAATGTGGTATAAGGGGGATGTGACTGAGTTGCAATTTCATTGTGTGATGTATCTAGTGTGAAGAATGTTATGATTAAATGAAACCAAATTTTTAAAAATTTGGACTAATTCTTTGGCATTTCCATAAGTCTTATCCTCAAGAGGGATTTCAGTCTTGGCTTTCTCTTGGATAAACAGCAGCAGGTACAGGTTAAATGTGAGCAGGTGGTATATGCAGTATTTGAGAATAGACTGTTGATCCTGGGTATTCCATTTTTGTTTGGGAACTGATGTAAGTCCTGGGGGGTTGGCAGGCTTTTTTGCATACAGATAGGCTATTTCATTCTTTCTCATGAGAGTTAGGTAAAGGATAAGCAACCAATACGTACAACTTTAACAAGCATATCAGAATAGCTCTGTAATCCATTTTACATTTAATTAGCAACTAACCTAATTGGTGATTTAACCACTTAGATACATACGCAAAGATCATGGAAATAGAAAAGGATCATTTTATTTCTGCCCCTTCCCCTTCTAGCAAAGACTCCCTGCCACTCTTAAAAAGATTTACCAAGCATAGCTGAATTTAAAGATGATGCCTCATTGCGTTTAACTGATTTGCTTTTTTAAAAGACAGTAGAAAAATGGTAGATGATAAATCTGTGTTCATTGAGAATGGCATACTTTATGCAAATTGATTAAGTCCATTGCTTCAGAGACAAGAATGGCTCTTTCCTGGAAGGGGAAATGTCGATTATAAATGGTGAAAGGCTTCTGCATTCCAGCAAGTTCTTAGCTGCCAGCCGACACATTCATCACAGCGTGCCAGAATGGATTTTAACACAGTACGACATAAATTGCTCAGCTCCAAATCAGGCATCATTGCCTTCACACAAGCCAAATCAGCCTTCTTGTTTGAAAACTGCCACATAGGCTTTTTTTCAACCTCAGTTAACCTTTTCCTTTCCTGGTATGCATGGTTCATTACAATCTACTAAAGTCATTATAAAGGAGTCAGGCTTCTCAGTTCAATTTTGCTTACATAGTAAGTAACAGGCCCAGTGCTTCCAAGTTGATGGCAAAAGAGAATATTTAACCCAGCTCTAATCAGACTGATTTTCCACCTTCTGCTCTTTAGTTTTCCTTTCTCTCTGTCTTTGCCCCTCCTAGAGCCAGGTGTTGAGTCCTAGCAACTTCTGCACAGCTGGCAAACCTTTGCTATACCTTCCCTAACTTTCTGCCCTAGATCTGTCAGCTGAGTCTCCAGCTCAAACTTGGTCTAGGCCAATTGTTTGGTGCATCTTTTCTACTTCCCTTTCCCATCAATCCCCTAACCCTCACACCCATTCCATCAGATTTCTCCTTACCTCACTTCATCTCCAAGTTTCTTAGCTATAATTTTCTCCTCTCCTCTAATCCAGATTTACAGAGATCAGCAAAATCCTCAGGCCTCTTCCATTCTCCCATAGCCCAGTTTAACGCAACTCTTTTTAGCCACTTTAGACCACATTCTACTTTGCTCCTCCCAGCCTGGCCCACTCTGGAATCCAATATCCATTGCCTTTCCTGGTTCAACTAAGCAGCCTTCATCCCCAACCCAACCAGCCATACCCCCAGCTTCAGCCTCATCCAGCCTCACGAAAGCAGCCTTGACTCACACCCTCTTGGGCAGCTTCTGCTTTTCGCTCAAAATAAGAATTTCCCCCCAGAAGCATTCCTCTTTTAAGCTGATGTTTGCTAACGTGCTGAGGAGCTTATCCTTCAGTCTTATGTGCCCCAAGTCCCTTCTAGCCTAGAATAGGTAAGCTGTCATTCAGTCTTGGCATTCAGGGAGTGATGCTCATAGATGATGTCATATTGGCCTGTTACCAGCAAAGTACAGTGATGATGATAGATTTGTACTGATTTATCCCCTGGTTCTTCTGAGTAATAAGGTGCATTTGTGAGATGGTTGACAGGAACAGGAGGTTCAGTCAATGGCTGTGGATACAAAAGTTAACTATTCCTATAAGAACTGAGCCCTTTTTAAAGAATGAACTGTCAAGCTCAGAGCACCAAAACCAGATTGCAAAATGCAACAAGCTTGCCATTCCTCAGCCTCAGAGTAAATTATTTTTCTCAAGACTAAGAAACTCATGGAGAAAATGAAGGATTTCATATTCTACTAATTTTTTGAACCCAATAACAGTTTATACTAAGATCAATAACTGATTAATAATGTGGCCCAGCTGGTGTGGCTCAGTGGTTAAGCATCAACCTATGAACCCAGGAGGTCATGGTTCGACTCCCGGCTGGGGCACATGCCCAGGTGTGGGTTTGATCCCCAGTGTGGGATGTGCAGGAGGCAGCTGATCAACGATTCTCTCTCATCATTGATGTTTCTATCTCTCTCTTCCTCTACCTTCCTCTCTGAAATCAATAAAAATATATTTTAAAAAAATAATGTGGATATAAACATCAGAATTCATCCCCAACTACTCCCTTTGAATTGGCTATAGGCTGTTTTTCCCCCATATCATTTGTGGATATGACTAAGGGTGGTAACTTAGATTTTCATCCTTATTTCTTTCTGGGTGGGTGGATGATTCAGGATCTGGTTCAAATGACAAGGAGATATGATGAATGGGCTTTCTATCTTTATTATTATTTTTAAAAGATTTATTATTGAAAGTATTATAGATATCTCCTTCCCTCCCCCCGCATTTGACCCCTTTTATCCCACACCTGCCCTCAGCCCCAGGCCTTTACCACACTATTGTCTGTGTCCATAGGTTCTACATATGTGCATACAAATTCTTTGGTTAATCTCTTCTCACCCACCCACCCCTGCCTTCCCTCTGAGATTCAACAGTCTATTCCATGCTTCTATGACTGGATCTATTTTGTTCATCAGTTTATTTTGTTCTTCAGATTCCACATATGAGTGAGATCATGTGATACTTGTCTTTCTTTGGCTTATTTCTCTTTGCATAATAATCTCCAGGCAGGGCCTTCCTATTTTTAGATTGGAAGTTCTTTAATGATGTAGCCCAAATGAAAGTTATCTCAATCCAAGACTTTGCAGAGATTCTGACCCCTCTCTAGGTGAATCCTAGCTGGGTTGTTCTCACAATCCTGGGCCAGCATAGAGTCCAGGAGTAGGCCAAACCAAGAGATGGGGGTTATTCAGGGATCTGGAACCAGTCTCCCTGTACAAAGAATGGCATTGCAGCTGAATGGCAACGATAACAATGTGAGCATGATTCCAAAGGTGAAATCAAGATAGAAATGGGAGAATAAATAGCAGAGCCTGTGATAGCTGATAGCAGGATGGGATGAAGTTCAAGGAACACTTTTAGAATGCAGTTCAGGACTGAGTATTTTTGTTCAATCAGCATATATTAAATGCATTTGTTTATCAGGAACACAATATCAATGAAAACTCTTTTCCTTTCATGGAAATAACCAGGCCACAAAGGCACGCTCTCTTTGGTGCCTAGATCTCTTGAAAGAGTGGATATGGCAGATTAAAGGAGCTACCATGGGCTGCCCAGCATGTATGTGGGAAGAGGTAGAGTGATATTATGAAGGCTCTTGACTTCTCTGTGGCTCTGAGTCTTCTCAGAAATAATAATAATTAATAATCAGAGGTCCGAGTTAATATTAGTGCTTGCCCCTTGGCCTGGAATTTTATAGTTGGCTCTAGATGAAGATTTGAGTAGAAGTGGTTGGGAGAGTGGACAGAGTATGCAAGGGAGTTATAAGAAAACAAATTTGCCTTGATAATTGCACTTCCAGAGTAATCACATAAAATAGTAAAAGATGGCTTGAAAGAATTATTCATATTTTGTCCTAGTTAGCAGTCCTAAATCCATATTTACCACTATTGGCAAGCATTTCTTCGTTATGAGCTCAAAGTGCTGTCTACCCATCGTTAAAGAAATCTTAAGTTATTATTATCTCAGTCTACCAACCAATGCTGGGAGATTCTTTCAAAAATCTATTCTAGCTTTCTTGACAAATTGTAGGCTATTTTCTCCAAATAATAACTACATGAGGAAAAAAATGTAGGCAAATTATCTATTATAAATTACTATTACACACCATCTTACCTCATCAAGAAAAGAGTTAATAGCAATTTAAGGCTATTGAAGGGATCACCAGCATTATCTTCGGTCTTTGATTCATTAGACTGTCATTATGTGTGAATGAATACTCTTTCATAAATTTCAAAATATTAATGCTTCACTGGCATCTGTATTAAAATAATATTGTTAAAAGCAGAGTAGGCAGGAAAGGTTCCTTGACAACAGGAATCAATTGTAAATATTACATCGTTTACCAGTGTGTCCGTATATCAGACAGGGTTTAGTTGCAGATAACAAAACTCACTCTAGCTCTTTCAAAGAGAAAGAGGTATAATAATAGGAATCAGAAAGAGATATAACACAAGGAATCAGAAGTTTTTAAAATCATTGGGAGGGCTGGAGGAGCAGATTTCAAGCGGGGTCTCCAGGCATATTTCCTAGAATGCATGGTTTTATACTTTAAAAATCCCTAATTTAGCAATTCTTGTTTTTTAATGTTCACCCGAGGGTATTTTTTTCCATTGATTTTTAGAGAGAGTAGAAGGGGGGGTGAAGGGGAGAGAGAGAGAAACATCAATTGGTTGCTTCTGCAAGCTCCCTGACAGGGGATCGAACCCACAACCTGAATATGTGCCCTGACTGGTAGGTAATTGAACCTGCAACATTTTGGTGCATGGGACAATGCTCCAACCAACTGAGTGATCTGGCCAGGGCCATTTTCCAGATCTTAAAAAATACTTTTCTGGGGAATATCAAGGATTACATGCAAGGAGTTCTTTTGTATATATACCTTTTGTGAGTTTTCTAGAATAAAAATCTAATCTTTAGATGTTCACAGAATTATGGTGTTAGTTTTCTGTTAATAAATTACCTACAAACCTGGTGGCTTAAAACAACACAAATTTATTATCTTATAGTTCTGTAAGTTAGAGGTCTAATACGTGCATCACTGGACTAAAACCAAGGTGTTGGCTGGGTGTGTTACTTTCTAGAGGCTCAAGGGAAGGATCCATTTCCTTGCCTTTTCCAGTTTTAGAGAGCGCCCATATTCCTTGGCTCATGACTCCCTTCTATCTTCAATGCCAGCAATAGCAGGCTGAGCCCTTGCATTGTATCATTCTGACCTTGCTTCTGTTTTCACATCTCCTCTGAGTTTCCTGTTTCTGTCTTCCACTTTTAAGGGCCCTTCTGATTATATTGGACTCAACTAGATAATCCAGGGTAGTTTTCCCATTTTAAAATTAGCTGATTAGCAGCCTTAATTCCATCTGCAACCTTGCTACCCTTTGTCATATAATGTATTCACAGGTTCTGGGAATTAGAATGTGGACATCTCTGTGGGGGATGAGGGGTTGAGGACCATTATTCTGCCAACAATGGATAGTTACTTTGCAGTGTAGTATAGAAGAAAGGGTTTGGGAAGGCAGATCTGAATCTGAATCTTGCCCCTGCCATTAACAGGTTATGTCACCCACTGGCTTGCAAGTGACCTAACCTCCCGGAACCTATTTCCTCACATTAAAATGGAGATTATAATACTGACTTTATAGAGTTGTTTTGACCTTTAAATGGAAAAATCAAGTTCCTAGTATATGACTAGCACAGAGAAGGGTTAAATAAACATAATTATTATAATTATCCTATATAATAAAGAGGTAATATGCAAATTGACCATCACACCCTTGCACAAGATGGCCGGCAGGGGAGGGCAGTTGTGGGCGACCAGGCCAGCAGGGGAGGGCACTTGGGGGAGACTGGGCTGGCAGGGGATGGAGGGCAGTTGTGGGGGACCAGGCCTGCAGGGGAGGGCAGTTAGGGGTGACTGGGCTGGCAGGGGAGGGCAGTTGGGGCGATCGAGCGGGCAGGGGAGGGGAGTTGGGGGTGACTGGGCCGGCAGGGGAGAGCAGTTGGGGCGATCAGGCTGACAGGGAAGGGCAGTTGGGGGCAACTGGGCCAGCAGGGGAGCAGTTAGGTATCGATCAGGCTGGCTGGAAGGGGAGTGGTTGGGGGGTGATCAGGCTGGCAGGCAGAAGTGGTTAGGGACAATCAGGCAGGCAGGCAGGCGAGTGGTTGGGAGCCAGCAGTCCCGGATTGTGAGAGGGATGTCCGACTGCCGGTTTATGCCCGATCCCAGATTGGAGAGGGTGCAGGCTGGGCTGAGGAACACCCCCTCCCCCCAGTGCACGAATTCTGTGCACCAGGCCTCTAGTATAATTATAATTAGAGAATCCAGAGCCATATTCAGGACCAAACAATCCAAAAGAGCACATCCCAGGTGCTTGGGAGCATCTGTGCTTGATATTTCTTGTGGTTTCATTTTTCTTTTAACTCTAACTAAATGGTTGCCTCAAATCCTTTCAAAACCAAACAGTGTGTTGATCCTAAATAAACACACAAACATGAATAAAGACACACTTTATTTCACTTTTAATCTCAGCTAGGTTCTCTCCATAGATCATATCTGAATGGAGAACAAAGACAAACATGAATACTCTTGTTTTATCTCCTATTTGTTTTTCCACCATCTGCCTCTGGCCATCAAAAACCATTTCTTCATTTACATTCAATGGGAAGACTTCAAAGTTGTTATTTGTTCATTTTCACATATGTGGCTTTTCACATAATGGTTATGGATCTATTCTTGCATAAAGGATTAGTGGCAGTTGGTCATCCCATTTGCCTTGCAGCTCTCAGAAAGCTGAAGTTAATGATTAACCTATTGTGTTCAAAGCCCACTGTTGGACCCATATTAACTAGCCATTAAAAGTGATATTGTAGAGTATTTAATGACACAGAAAAATACTTACAATGTATTGGTAGGTAAAGTGGGAAAGTTATAAAATAAGATATAGTGTTTGATACCATTTTGGGGGGAAAATGTTCACAAATACAAAAAGGCCTGGAGAGGGTCAGTAGTTATTTCTGGGTGGTAGGATTCTGAGCGGTTTTTATTTTCTTTACCACATTTCTGAATTTTCTACAATAAACATATGTTGCTTTTGTAATAGGGATAAATAAAAAGTTGTTTTTTAGTTAGAGATCTGATGGTGGTAAATAGCTCCTGAGTGAAAAGCTTGTCCTGAGCAAGCCCGGAAGCTTGATGAGGAACTACTGTATACTTGGTGGTGGGACTCACTTGACTGGACCAAACTTTGAGATGTGCACTGGGAAGCAGGGAAATAGCAACAGAAGTTCATTCTGGTGATGCTCAAGACATATATCTCTAGTACCCTTCCTAATTGATTAAGGATGGTTTAATTAAGAAAAGCAGATACACATTACTTAAGGAACAGATTCAGTTATACCTGAAGAACTTAATGTTAAAGGAAATATGGGAGACCTAGCAGCAGAAATAGAGCTAGCAGTACAGAAGCCAAATACACAAATTCTCTTTTAGCCAAACTGCACACCTTACTGTTTTATTGTTCTTGCATATCGTTAAGGACTTTAAAGTGTTTTATGAATAAGGCTCCCTATTTGAGTCATTAGACTTGTAAATCCATTTATATTATTTATATTTTGTTAAGAACATTTGCCTCATTTAAGAAAATAGTCCATTAATTCATTCAACAAACCTATCTCATGCCAAGAACTGTACTAGGTGTTGCAAATATAATAATTAGTGATACCTAATTTTAATACCTGTGGGGTTAAAACCCTTACATTCTACTGAAAGAGAAAGACAAAAACACAGTTGTAATTCAATGCAATATATTATATGATTGAAGATATAATGAAAGTCCTGGGGTGGGTATATAACTCAGATTGGGGTAGAAGGTAGCCTAGGAAATTTTTCCAGAGAAAGTGATATTTAATCTGGGCCTTGAAGAATGAGTAGAAATTTACCAGGTGAAAAAGCAGAAAGAGAGTATTCCACAAAGTAGGAACAGTATGTAAAAACCCAGAGACATGAAAGAGCAGATCATATTCAAAGAATTTCCTATAGTTTGGAATAGCCAGAACTTATGAGCATATGGAAGACAACCAGAGCATGAGGCTGTGATAATTAATGTGTCAGCTAGGTAGGTCAAAGATTACTTTGGATGTTTTCAGATAAGATTTACATTTAAATTGGTGGACTTGAGTAAAGCCTTCCATAATGTGGGTGCCCTCTTCCAATCAATCAGTTGAAGGCCTGAATAGAGCAAAAGACTACCCTGAGTAAAAGGGGAATTCTGCCCTAGACAGCCTTTGCATTTGCACTACAGCACTGTCTCTTCTCTGGGTCTCCAGCTTATTGTTCCCCACTGCAGATTTTGGACTTGCTAGCCTCCATAATCGCATGAGTAAATTCCTTTAAAAAATTACATATATGTCTCCTATTGATTCTGTTTCTCTGGATAACCCTGACTAATACAGAGGCTAAAGGCAGAGGATAGGGAGACTTCTTCTGAACATTTCTATAGTTCAGATTATCAAAGGAAACTACGTTTTCAGTTACCTAAAGTTACCGTTGATTGAGCAGTGATACCAAGAGAGCAGATGTGGCTATCTGGGCCTATAAGGTCCTATAGAAATACCAGTAGTCTTTTAAAAAATATTTCAATTTTTTAAAATTATAGGTAACATTCAATACTATTTTGTATTAGTTTCAGGTGTACAGCATAGTGATTAGACAAGCATACACCTTCCAAGTGTTCCCCCGGTATTTCCAATACTCAACTGGCACCATACATAGTTATTATTGTTGACTATATTTCCTATTTTGTAACTACTTATCTGTACTTCTCAATCCCTTTACCTTTTTCACCCAATTTCTCAAAACCTCTCCCCTCTGGTAACCATCAGTCTATTCTCAAGTCTGTTTCTGTTTTGTTCATTTATATTGCTCTTTAGATTCCACATGTAAGTGAAATCATGTATCTTTCTCTGACTGCCTTATTTCATTTAACACAATACTTTCTAGGTCCATCCATGCTGTAGCAAATGTTAAGATTTCGCTTTTTTTGGCCAAGTAATATTCCATTGTGTGTGTGCGTGCACGCTCGCGTGTGCGAGCGCTTTTTAATCTCCTTGTCTATTGATGGGCATGTGGGTTGCTCCCATGACTATCATAAATAATGCTGCAATGAACATAAGGGTGCATATATTCTTTGAATTAGTGCTTTGGGTTTCTTCAGATATACACCCAGAAATGGAATTGCTTGGTCATAAGGTAGTTCCATTTGAGGAAACTCCATACTGTTTTCCACAGTGGCTGCACCAATCTGCATTCCCACCAACAGTGCACAGTTCTGTTTTCTCAACATCCTTACCACCGCTTGTTTGATGATAGCCATTCTCACAGGTGTGAAGTGATATCTCATTGTGGTTTTAATTTGCATTTCTCTGATTAGTAACATTGAGCATCTTTTCATGTCTATTGGCCATCTGTATGTCCTCTTTGGAGAAGTGTCCATTTAGGTCCTCTGTCCATTTCTTCATTAGATTTTCTTCCCCCCCCCCTTTTTTTTTGAGTGTTGAGATATAAGTTCTTCATAAATTTTTCTTACTAACCCCTTATCAGATGTACCATTGGCAGATATGTCCTTCTATTCAGTGGGTTGTCTTTTCATTTTGATGGTTTCCTTGACTGTGCAGCTTTTTAGTTTGATGTAGTCCCAATTGTTTATTTTTCTTTTGTTTCCCTTGCCCAAGGAGATATACCAGAAAAATACTACTAAGAGAAATATCTAAGCTTTTACTGCCTAGATTTTCATCTAGGATTTTTATAGTATCGAGTCTTAGATTTAAGTCTAATCCATTGTGAGTTTATTATTGTATACTAGTAGCCCATTGCACGATATTGCGCGCAGTAGGCCACCTGCCGCTTCCAAGGGAGCTGGCGGGAACCGCAGCGCGCTGCCGGGAGCCGTGCTGCTTCCACGGGAGGTGGGCCCGCCGTCTCCTCTCAGGGCCTGCACTTGGCTGCGGAGGCTGTGGGCTGGCCCCCCGTCCCTCAGAGGCCCTCTGCAGCTGGGGCGTCACCGTGGTGATGAAGCAAGCATTCCGCCAGGCTGCTCATGCTGCCAGCTCTCAGCGGCAGCCCCCCAGGATTGGGGGACTCCGGTGAGGCTGAGGGGACTGGGCGCTGCCATCTTGTGGCTATGGGTACCACCATCTTTTGTGATGGAGTGATGGTTCATTTGCATATTACCCTTTTATATGATAGGACGGTGTAAGAAGGTGATCTAGTTTCATTTTTTTGGTAAATATCTGTCCAATTTCACCAACACCATTTATTGATAGACTGTCTATACACCAATGTATGTTCTTGCCTCTTTGTCAAAAATGAATTGACTATATAGGTGTGGGTTTATTTCTGGATTCTCTATTCTGTTCCACTGATCTATATGTCTGTTTTTATGCCAATACCATGCTGTTTTGATTACCATGGCCTTGTAGTATAATCAGGATTCCTCCAACTTTGTTCTTCTTTCTCAAGATTGCTGTGGCTATTCAGGGTCTTTGTGGTTCCATATAAATTTTTGAATTATTTATTCTAGTTCTGTGAAATACACATTGGTATGTTGATAGGAATTACATTGAAGCTATAGATTGAATTAACAATGTCAATTCTCCCTATTCATAAGCATGGAATGCACTTCCATTTATTTGTATTTTCTTCGATTTCTATCTTCAGAAATTTTCTGAGTACAGACAGTTCCTTTACCTACTTGGTTAAATTTATTCATAGGTACTTTATTTTTTTGATGCAATTGTAAATGGGATTGTTTTTCTTAGTTTCCCTTTCTAATAGTTCTGTATAAAAATGTAATAATGCAATACCTATATTTTGTATCCTGCTACTTTACTGAATTCTAGTAGTTTTTTGGTAGAACCTTTAGGGTTCTCTATATACAGCATCATGTCATCTGCAAATAAAATATCAGTAGGTTTAATATCATTTCCCATTCTTTTTCATGTTTCCCTCTTCTTGGTTTTCAAATCCATTCTATTTCATCCAATAAACATTTGAGTGCTAGTATGTGCCAGGCACTGTGTTAAGGGCAGAGGATATAATGGTGGGAAAGTCTGCTATCAAGAAGTGTAAAGTCTGGAGGGAAAGACAGGATATAAACACATGAATACTTGCACAGAGGGACACAGAGGTGAGAAAAGCTAGGGAAGACTGCAAAGGAGGAAATAGCATTTGAGCAAACCAATCAAGTACAAATGGGAGCTCAACAGGTAGATAAGGGCAGAAATGAGGAGGACCCAGTTATTCCAGGCAGACAGAATAATGTGAAAAAAGAATTAAAATTTATTGAACACTTGCTAGGTGCCAGAAACTAAGTGTTTTGTATGTGTGAACTGATTTAATATTTTATTCTACCTCATGAGCTAATACAATTGCTATTTTACAGAAGAGGAAATTGGCAAAGAGGTTAAGTTGCCCTGGGTCATATTTTTAATAAGTTCTATTGTAAGGATTCTATACCCAATTCCACTGTGATGAGGGGTTCCCCACATCAACAATGTTCTGACAGTAGCTGCGTGTTCTACAATTAAATTCTGACACTATCTACTTGGAGATAGTATAAGATCCAAAAGGTTGAGAGCTCAGTCTTACAAAATTGCCCAGAGGTTGGGTAGAGGATGCCAGTCAAAAGTCCAGACTGTTGCCCTAGCTGGTTTGGCTCAGTGGATAGAGCATCAGCCTGCAGACTGAAAGGTCCCAGGTTCAATTCCAGTTAAGGGCACATGCCCGGGTTGTGGGCTCGATCCCCAGTGTGGAGCATGCAGGAGGCAGCCGTCAATGATTCTCTCTCATCATTGATGTTTCTTCTTTTTTTTAAAATATATTTTATTGATTTTTTACAGAGAGGAAGGGAGAGGGATAGAGAGTTAGAAACATCGATGAGAGAGAAACATCAATCAGCCGCCTCCTGCACATCCCCCACTGGAGATGTGCCCACAACCAAGGCACATGCCCCTGACCGGAACCGAACCCGGGACCCTTCAGTCCGCAGGCCGACGCTCTATCCACTGAGCCAAACCAGCCAGGGCATCATTGATGTTTCTATCTCTCTCTCCCTCTCTCTTCCTCTCTGAAATCAATAAAAATATATATTTAAAAAATAAAAAAATTTTTTAAAGAGTCCTGATTGTCATCTGAGCCTCTGGCCAATCTATAGATCAGAGTTTCCCACAACCTCCTCCTTATGTTAAATTAGTTTTCCAGAGAAGCTCACAGAACTCAGAGAAACATTTTACTTACTAGTTTACCAGTTTATTATGAAGGGATATAGCTCAGAAATAGTCAGATGGAATAGATGCTTAGGGTAAGGTATGTCTAAAGGTCATGAGGGAGGGGGGCAGTAAGAGATCAACCAAAGGACTTGTATGCATGCATATAAGCATAACCAATGGACACAGACACTAGGGGGTGGGGGTGAGGGCATTTGCTGGGGGTTGGGGGTGGCCAGGGAGAGGTCAATGGGAGAAAAAGGGGACATATTAATACTTTAAACAATAAGGAATTAAGAAAAAAAGGTCACAGAGTTTCCATGCCTTTCTGAACATGCCACTCTCCCCAAATGCCCATGTGTTCACCAACCCAGAAGTTCTCCAAACTTTGTCCTCTTGGTTTTGTTTTTTTTAAAATAGATTTTATTGACTTTTTACAGAGAGGAAGGGAGAGGGATAGAGAGTTAGAAACATCGATGAGAGTAAAACATCGATCAGCTGCCTCCTGCACACCTTCTACTGGGGATGTACCCACAACCAAGGTACGTGCCCTTGACCAGAATCGAACCTGGGATCTTTCAGTCCACAGACCAACACTCTATCCACTGAGCCAAACCTGTTAGGGCATGTCCTCTTGGGTTTTTATGGATGCTTCATTACATAGTCATGATTGATTAGATCCGTGGTCAGCAAACTGTGGCTCGCGAGCCACATGCGGTTCTTTGGCCCCTTGAGTGTGGCTCTTCCACAAAATACCACGGCCTGGGTGAGTCTATTTTGAAGAAGTGGCGTTAGAAGAAGTTTAAGTTTAAAAAATTTGGCTCTCAAAAGAAATTTCAATCGTTGTACTGTTGATATTTGGCTCTGTTGACTAATGAGTTTGCCGACCACTGGATTAGATCATTCACAATTGGCCATTGATTCAACCTCCAGGCACTCTCCTCTCACCAGAGGTCAGGGATGGGACTAAAATTTCCAATCCTCAAATCACTTGGTTGGCTTCCCTTGCAACCAGCCCCCATCCTTGGGTGTTTTCCAAAACCAAGGACATATTTATGCTCTCATCACTTAGGATTTTCCAAGGGTTTTGGGAGCTCTGAGCTAGGACTGTGGATAAAAACCAAATATATATATATAAGAAATATATATGTGATCATTCAGATGACCAAAATATATTTCTTATAAATCCCAATAGCACATGTAGCTAGGATTCCAATCCAGGCAGCCTGGCTTCAGTATCCACTTAAAAAAAAAAAATCCAGCCCTGTGCCACTCCCTGTCTTCCTTAGTCAATATGCAGTAGCCCATACGCTCATTAAATTCTTAAAGCCAGAAGGGCCCTTAGATAATCTAGTCAAGTAGTTCTCACACAAATAAATTATACATTAGGACTACGGAGAAGATTTTTAAAAATATCAATGCCTAGCATTTTATTCCTCCTCTCCTAAAACCACACTGAAGGAACCACTACTTTTTCCTGTCCTTCTTTTTTCTTTTTGTATTTTAAGTTTTATTAAAATATACATAACACAATCTTACCTTTTAACTATTTGAAGTATGCCATTCAATGGTATTAATTACATTCACAATATTGTGTAATAATCACCACTATTTCGAAAACTTTTTCATTTCCCCAAAAAGAAACTCTGTAACCTTTAAATATAATTACCTGTTTCTCCCCCCACCCCCCACCCCCGGCCTTGTAACCTCTAATCTATTTTATTTTTATGAATTTGCCTATTCTAAATACCTCTTACAAGTGGTATCATACAATGTTTGTTCTTTTGTATCTGGCTTATTTCAGTTAGCACAATGTCTTCAAGGTTCATCCATATTATAGTATATTTTGGAACTTCATTCCTTTTTATGGCTGAATAATATTTGATTATATGAATACTAGAGGCCTGGTGCACGAAATTTGTGCATGGGGGGGGGAGGGGGTCCCTCAGCCCAGCCTGCACCATCTCCAATCTGGGACCCCTCAAGGGATGTCTGACTGCCCATTTAGGCCAGATTTCAGTGGGATCCCTCTCACAATCCAGGACTGCTGGCTCCCAACTGCTCGCCTGCCTGCCTGCCTGATTGCCCCTAAATGCTTCTGCCTGCCAATCTGATCACCCCCTAACTGCTCCCCTGCCAGCCTGGTTGCCCCTAACTGTCCTCACCTGTAGGCCTGGTCGCACCCAAATACCCTCCCCTGCTGGCCCGGTCACCCCCAACTACCCTCCCCTGCAGGCCATCTTGTGGCGGCCATTTTTGACCACATAGGGGCAGCCATCTTATGTATTGGAGTGATGGTCAATTTGCATATTACCTCTTTATTATATAGGATACCACATTTTCTTTATTCATTTATCTGTTTAAGCACTTAAGTTGTCTCCTCTCCTCTCCCTAAACACACATTGGAGGAACTACTATTTTTTAAAACTTATCTATGTCATACACTAAGAGAATAAAATGACAAAAGGAGGCACAGGGAAAAGGCCCAGAGAAGAGAAAATGTGTGCAATTCAGTTTGGAAGCCAGGTTTTAGGGTAGGGTTCTCAGTAGCAGGGATGGCCATGTGACTGAGACTTTTCTCCTACATTCCACACAGATATTTTGTCATCATCACCACTGTTTCCTGTTAGAGAGCTATGATTTTAGGAAAATGAAAATAGTTTCTTTTCTGAAAGAGAGCCTAGAAGCAGATTCTTTTTTCTCTAAAGCAGTGGGCTTTAACACAAAGATACTTACTTGAAAAGTTTTAATAATAAAGCACAAACAAACTTAAATGCTACCAGGCCGGTGGGGCTCAGTGGTTGAGCATCGACTTATAAACCAGGAGATCACAGTTCGATTCCCCAGTCAGGGCACATGCTGAGTTGTAGGGCGTACAGGAGGCAACCAATCGATGATTCTCTCTCATCATTGATATTTCTCTCTCCATCTCCCTTCCTCTCTCAAACAATAAAAATATATTAAAAAAAAACAAACAAACTTAAATGCTGCCCCTTGTCCTCCTGATTCTCATGAGTTGCAGTGGGAAAGAGAGAAAAGAATCTCTATTCAAAGAGGGAAGTTAAGGGTTATGCCTTATCATCATTCCAGGCAGGGTTCAGAATAAGGAGGGTTGAATCATTCTGACAGCCTTTGGGGCCTCGGTACACCAGCCCCTTTTCATCAGTTCAGAGGAAGGAGTGGCTTCTCTCAGCAGGTCTTAGGAGAAACATTTAACAGCACAGATTCTATGTATGTCCTGTTGTCTCAAGATAGCCTGGAAAAGATGGTTGTTGCGGCCTTCATTTTAGGTGACCAGTTAGGTTGTAGTCTTTTCCCATTCATTCATGGCAAGGATGTTTAAGTACATTGGGGCTGTTTAGGTATAAGGTAGTAACCTATCAGCTCTTTAGTGTCAAATATCACATTAGTGCCTACATCTAAACCACTATATTATAATCAAGTTTCAATAGCCAGCTTTATACCTAAGATTTTTTACCACTTTTAGGGATCAAGCCAATCAAAGGGCAAGATATAACTGGGGAATGTAGTTCAGCCTAGCCAAGTTTAAATATCAAAAAGCCATCACACAACATCAGCCGATACACGGGTATGAGACATGTGTCCCTTTCCTTTTCCTTCCTCCATGTGCCAATACACCCGGGGAGCTAGAGCCTAGAAGAGGGATGTGGAGGAAGTGTCCCAGAGGCCGACCATATTGCTCTCCCAACACTCTCCAAAGGGAGGGAATGGGAGGAGTAAAATAACAGACCACATCCTCTCCCTATTCATGGCCTTGGAGCTATAAATCTGGCATGCAGTAGGGAAGGGGGAAGCTCTGAATGGATATGTCATAATTTTAACAATGGACAGCAAGTGGGAAGTTATATGATCTGAAATATCATGAAGATACTGGATGACTAGCAAGGAAAGGAGATTTAATATAGCAAGTTTGGGTCCAAAGACTGGAGATAAAACCCTCCTGAGCGGAGACAACTAAATAACAAAATGATTAGATTACAAAAATTAGAAGAACTAATGCAGATACTAAACAAAGAGGAAAAATAAGTGGCTAGAGTGACTAGGGAAGGCTTATTTCTGAAAGGCAGATTGGGACTGGACCTTCATAAAAGATGAACATTATTTAGAAAGTTGGAGCAGAGGGGAAACTACTGAGAATAAAGACTTAGAGAAATGATATGTATGTGGGGAGTGAGGATGGGGAGAACACTGGATTAAACTATGTGTATTAAGAAGCTAAGTATTGCCGAAACCGGTTTGGCTCAGTGGATAGAGCGTCAGCCTGCGGACTGAGAGGTCCCAGGTTCGATTCCGGTCAAGGGAATGTACCTTGGTTGCGGGCACATCCCCAGTGGGGGGTGTGCAGGAGGCAGCTGATCGATGTTTCTCTCTCATCGATGTTTCTAACTCTATCTCTCTCCCTTCCTCTCTGTAAAAAATCAATAAAATATATTAAAAAAAAAAAAAAAGAAGCTAAGTATTGAGAGGAGCTACACTAGACAGGGACTTGAAAACCAGGCAGAGAATAGAGAATGGGGAAGCTTAAGATAAGTTTTTGTTTTGAGTCTTTTAAAGACAGATTAATATAATAGTGGTATAATACAGATGTATTTTGGGGGAGAAGGATTGGGATTCAAGGGGGCTAATTAGGATGCTATTGCAATATTCTAGATAGGAATTATCAATAACAAAAACAGAATCAAAACAGAACAAAACAGAGAGGTAAAATGGAATTGGAGAAAGGAAAATATTTGAAAGACAAAAGATAGCCCAGCCAGTGTGATTAAGCGTTGACCTCTGAACCAGGAGGTTACATTTCGATTCCGGTCAGGGCACATGTCCGGGTTGCAGGCTCGATCCCCAGTGTGGAGTGGGCAAGAGGCAGCTGATCAATGATTCTCTTTCATCATTGATGTTTCTATATCTCTATCCCTCTCCCTTTCATTTTGAAATCAATAAAAATATATTTTTTTAAAAAGACAAGAGTGATGACTAAATGGAAGTGTGGTGCTAGAAAGGATAATTCAGAGTATTCCTTGGTTTCTAACTTGTGGAACTGGAAAAATGGTGATATTACAAACATGAGTGAGGAGACCATGACTATTAATTCAATTTGTGATTATTGAAATTGAAGTCATGATTTTTTGTTGTTGTTAATTCTCATCCCAGGATATTTTTTCCATTGATTTTTTTAGAGAGAATAGAAGAGGGGTGGGGACAGACAGAGATAGAAACATTGATGACAGAGACATATCAACAGGTTGCCTTCCTCACGCACCCCTACTGGGGCCAAGGATCGAGCCTGCAACTGAGGTACGTACCCTTGACCGGAATGGAACCCATGACCCTTCAGTCTGCAGGCCGACACCCTAACCACTTAACCAAACAGGCTAGGGCTGAAGTCATGATTTGACGAGGAAATGTCCTGATACAAGTTGGAAAAAAGCATCAGATTAACGTGATAGCAATATGCACCAAGGACTGCAAGTGGAAGGTACAGGCTGAGAAACTGAAAGACCTGGAGGCACATGTGGTGTTTTTTTAAATAACTTCTTCCAACTGAAGGTGATGTCCTTCAGAAGAGAAAGGAGTAAATAGGAATGGAGCAGTTGGCTATCCAGATGGTGTCAAAGATCAAAATAGAATTTGATATCTGGACCATGGTTTAAGATCCTGGAACTGATGGGTTTTGGGCAAGGAATAGGAAATATGTCATGAGGACAAAAAAATGAGGTTTCTTCTTCTTTTTTTTTTTCAGAGGGGAGAGGAGGAATCATTTGGAAAGAAATTGTTCTTGGATGGATAATGAAAGAGAGCTGAGTGAACAAACAGGTGTTTTTAAAAAATACATATTTAATTTACTTCAGAGAGGAAGGGAGAGGGACAGAGAGATAGAAACATCCATGATGAGAGAGAATCACTGATCGGCTGACTCCTGCACACCCACACTGGGGATTGAGCCCTCAACCCAGGCATATGCCTTGATTAGGAATCAAACTGTGACCTCCTGGTTCAAAGGTTGATGCTCAATCACTGACCCGCATTGGCTAGGCCAAACACAAGTTTTTAAGAAAAGAATAACATTGTATAAGATAGCTATCCAGTGTTTCAAAAGAGTTAATTATAGGAGAAAGGTAACTGAATTTATTGTTAACATTTATTGAGAGTTTACAGTATGTCAGCACCGTAGAAAATTTTTTATATGCTTTAATCTCATATAATCCTTACAAGAAACTTAACCTTTTCCCACTCAACAATGTGTCATGGACATCTTTTCATGTCAGTAAAAATCTGCATTGTTGTTTTTAATGCATGTATAGCATAGTGTTCCATTGTATGAAGTAAATCCAGTAAAATCTCAGTTAAGAAACATATTGTCCAAATGGTTATCAGGAAGGTTTTACACCAACAATGTATGAATGTCACTAAATCCGTTTTATTTTTTAATTTCTTTGTATCCATATATCTGAAAAACGTATGGAGAGCCTAGAATAAATGTTAAAAAATCACTATAATTTGTAATATAAGGCTAATTCTGGTATTATACATAAGTGATTTTACAAAAGACTTAGACTTATCTACCCACAATTTATAATATAGACACATGAACAAAATGAGAAGGAAAGTTCTGATCTAGGTTATGTTTTTCCTATTGGATGGGTAGCCACACAGGTAGGAATGAAAAGATGGAAAAATATCAGTTGTCTGCGATGTGAAGATATGAAATAGAGCTGAATGAGTCAAGAAACAAGCAGAATGAGAAACAGGGGCAGACTTAAGATGAGAATGAAAAAGGTGGATCATTTCATTGGGCTTCATACATCTGATAAGGCATATTCTAATTATCTCTTCCTGTTACTTAAAAACTCCAGGGAGACATCTGTAATACTGTCAACAATAAAAAAAATATACATATTGATAAAAAAAACTGTTACAACCTCTTTCTATTATTGAATTGGTATATATGATAATAGAAATTAAAACTAAATTTCAATTGAATATGTACATTTGTCTTTTTTTTTTTTTCTTCTTAAATAGAATTACCTGAAGAAATGGATACTACTCCCTCCAAAAAATATCCAGTTAAAAAACGGGTGAAAATACATCCTAACACAGTGACGGTGAAATACACTTCTCATTATCCCCAGCCTGGGGATGATGGATATGAAGAAATTAATGAAGATTATGGAAATTTTATGGAAGAAAATCCAAAGAAAGGCCTGTTGAGTGAAATGAAAAGAAAAGGAAGAACTTTTTTTGGAACCATGGATACCCGACCTCCACCAACAGAAGACCCCATGACAAATGAGATTGGACAATTCCAAAGCTTTGCAGAAAAAAACATTTTTCAATCCAGAAAAACGTGGATAGTGCTGTTTGGATCTGCTTTGGCTCATGGATGTGTAGCTCTTATCACTAGGCTTGTTTCTGACCGCTCTAAAGTTCCATCTCTAGAACTGATTTTTATCCGTTCTGTCTTGCAGGTCTTATCCGTGTTAGTTGTATGTTACTACCAGGAGGCCCCCTTTGGACCCAGTGGATATAGATTACGACTCTTCTTTTATGGTATATGCAATGTCATCTCTATCACCTGTGCTTATACATCGTTTTCTATAGTTCCTCCCAGCAATGGGACCACTATGTGGAGAGCCACAACTACAGTCTTCAGTGCCATTTTGGCTTTTTTACTTGTAGATGAGAAAATGGCTTATATTGACATGGCTACAGTTATTTGTAGCATCTTAGGTGTTTGTCTTGTCATGATCCCCAACATAGTTAATGAAGAAAATTCCTTGTTAAATGCTTGGAAAGAAGCCTTTGGATATACTATGACTGTGATGGCTGGGCTGACCACTGCTCTTTCCATGATAGTATACAGATCCATTAAGGAGAAGATCAGCATGTGGACTGCACTGTTTACCTTTGGTTGGACTGGGACAGTCTGGGGATTATCTACTATGTTCATTCTTCAAGAACCCATTATCCCATTAGATGTAGAAACCTGGAGTTATCTCATTGCTATTTGTGTCTGTTCTACTGCAGCATTCTTAGGAGTTTATTATGCCTTAGACAAATTCCATCCAGCTTTGGTCAGCACAGTACAACATTTGGAGATTGTGGTAGCAATGGTCTTGCAGCTTCTAGTGTTACACATATTTCCTAGTATCTATGATGTCTTTGGAGGGATAATCATTATGATTAGTGTTTTTGTCCTTGCTGGCTATAAACTTTACTGGAGGAATTTAAGAAGGCAGGATTACCAGGAAATAGTAGACTCTCCCATTAAATGAATACCTGATTATTATCTTCTTAACCATCAGTTATTAATACGCACACTGCCATTTTAATATTCAGCTATTTTTTTGTGTTGTATAACTGACAGAGTGCTATATAATATTTAATTATCATATGCAGATATAGAAAATATATTCTAGTCTATTATATTAAAAAGCAAATATGAAATATATGAAATGTCATGAACCCTTGTCTTTATTGTTATTAACAAAAGGTAAATGTGGTAGAAGAAGAATGTTAACTTTCATCATTAAAGAACATAGACTTGAAGAAATGACCCCTTTCAGATGGAACTTCTGTGGTTCTAAAGTTCAAAGATTAGAAAAATGTTCATGCCCAATGTTTTACAAATGTTCAACAAAAATCCTTCAATATTCAAAACTTGGTGTTTGTGAAAAGTATACCATAAGGTGAAATGCTGAACACCAACCTCTGTTTTGTCATCTACTTGCATTAGAAAACTAGAGGTAATTGGGTTGGGCAAGGAAGCTTGAGTTAAGGCAAGAAGAGGGAACAAAAGAAAGGAGCTGATTTTTCCATGACAACGGCGCTTAGCCTACCTTAGAACAGGAAGTTGGTCTTCCTCTTGCAATGGCCACATTAGACAATGCATAGGAAATGGAGGTAGGGAGAAGACTGGATTCTTGCCAGTTCTACTTAGTCTAGCCATTTATTTTTTTTTATTTTTTTTTTGCCTGATGGTGGGAGGCCTAATGTTGGCGCAAGGTCTGCTTATCCTCAGTTATAGGATCTCTTCCAAAATTGCCGTTGTTTAGATTTTGTAGCCAGTATATGTATAGCTTCAGTAAAGGTACTCCTTAGTACTGAAAGGCACTAGCAGTAATACAGTATAGCAGAAAATTGATACAACATGGTGTCTTCAGATTCTTTTTAAAAGGGCCTAAAAGTCTGTAAAAGCATATAAGGTGGCATTAATTTGGGAAATTTTTACAAATGTAGCATAAACCAATGTTGATATGGTACTGGTTATTAATCTATTGTTATTGTTATTGAGATATCTTAGCTCCAAATTCACCTTTCTATACTTTCCTCTGTGATCTATGGCTCAGACTCTACAAACTACATTTAGAAATGTTAGCTGATGCCTCACTAGGTTCCACCAATAAAGGCCTTTAGAGGGATACTGGAAGGCAGCAGGGACAAAGGACTTCCTACTTTCCATTTGTTTGCAGTTTCTGGCATTGTTACCTCAGCAATAAGCAATGAACCCTTGATTAATAACTGATTTTAGCCTTCAGCTTCTTTTGGCACACCTCTAACCCCAACCAGCCTCATCATATCCCTCTCAGTAGTAGCAGGATCAGATGGACAGCATTCTCTCAGGGATTAGAGCTACAGTTCAGCTGGATCATTCCTCTGAGATTCTGAGACCTGATAGTCCAACCTCAATTCCTCTTTTTCACTAGATTGAGGGGAGGTAGCTATGCTCTACAATTATCACCTGTGGGCTACTTCAGTGTTCCCTTTTTGCTTTTTCAGTCCACCTGTTACCAGTGAAGTTGGCTCTTGGTTCTTGAGTTTGGCAAAGAAAGAATTCAGGGTCAAGTACTCTAGCACAAGAGGAAGTTTATTTAGCATGCAATGTGAAAGTAGAGTCGAAGAAAATATTTGAGCGGGCTGCTCAGAGAGCTGCCTTGGCTTTTTAGAAAGAAAGTCACAGAGGCAGAAGGAATGAGCCAGCTGGGCTGCGTGGTCTCAGGAAACAAGTTACAGAGGCAAAAGAAGGGCCCTTGGAGACAGGTTCAGAGGGTTAGCCCAGGACGGGCTGCTGCTGCCCGCTGCTCCCTTGGTTGCAAGACTTGTGGGGACCCTTAAAGGATTAGGAGAAAGAAAGCAAAGATACATGCCTGAAGAAAGAAGGCATGGGCATGCTCTAGCAAGAGAGCCCACACACTGGGTCCCTTGTCTTAAGGGGTTTTGTCTATTTTATAAAATCTGGAATTTTATAAAAATAATAGAGGAGGTCTTGGGAGGATCTCAATAGAATATTCATCAGTTTTCCAAGTGTGTCTTTTAATATGCTGATGCATCAAAATGAGCATATAGGTCATTCTCTGGTCAGTTTCACCTTCAAAGAATGTCACCTAAAAGGGACTGAGACCAAGGTGGTTCTGGGTCTGCCCCAACAAGGCCTAGAATGTGTAAGATAAGACCTAGTGATTTGTTATCTGGCTATACTGTATACTGCTGGGCCAGTTTGTTCAGCTATCTATCTGTTTTCCCATTGCACTTGCCAAGGAACTTTACTAACTTTTTACTATCCTGCCTCCCACCAACATCCAGAGCTAAATTCTCTCTGTTGTAATATTTTGTGATTTCTATTTTCTTCACTAATGTGTCTCCAAACCTTCCCCAAATAAACCCATAGTCATTAGTAGGGTGTCTGTGTTTTGGGGAAAATGTTAACATTCAGGTTTTCCAAGAATTACTAGACACTATCTCTCACACACACAAAAAAAAATTACCCAGATCAAAACATAGAAAGAAAAAGACTTGGAAAAAATGAACAGAGTCTGGAATCACATGTATTAAGGACTAAGAAGTTTAGCATCAATATAGTCTCAGAAGAGCAGAGAGAAATGGGGCAGAAAAAAAAATACTTTAAGCAATATTTGGCCAAAAGTTTTCCAAATCTGACAAAGGAGAAAATAGCAACAACCACCAGCAATTCACAGAAAGAAGGATATGTGAACCCAAGCAGGATAAATACAAAGAAAACCACACCTGGTAACATAGCGTAAATGATGACAAACACAGATTAAAAAAACCAAAATCTTAAACGCAGCCAGAAAAAAAAGACACTCAGGAAAACAATGACAAGAATTACAGCTGGTTTCTCATCAGAAACAATGAGGCCAGAAAACAACAGAATAACAGGTTAACCTGCTAAAAGAAACCCTTTAATGGCTTCTCAATGTCCAGTAAGCTCTCTGGACTCTACAGGAGAAAGTTAAAGTCCTTAACTTCAACAGCCCAATATTGCTTACATTTCCAGTCATCTTCTGCTCCAGCAATATTCTACTATTGTGTAATAGCATTTTTATGCAGACTCCTCTCTGTAAAAAGCCCTTCTTTTTGCCTACTTAATTGCCTGACTATCCTGACCACACAACTTCCCTTCCACTGTGGCTTAATGTTCCTCTGTACATAGTATTGCTGTCCTTACTGTATTAATAATAAGTATCTATTTAAATCTCATTCTCTGACACTGGATTGAACTCCTTTAAGTTTAAGACCGATCTTTAGATCTCCAGCACTTATTGTAGTGCCTATTACAGAGTGGACTCTTAAAACATTTTTGTTGAATTAATTCCCATAAAAGCATAGCAATACTCAATCCAGAAATTTAGTTCCCTGGGTCCACTAATTTCTGTACCTCACAGTTGAGCCTGTGATTGGTTACTTCTTGATTAGTAGGTAGGGGTCTTTTTGGTCCTAAAGAGCCCTGGCTGATGATGCCAAAACAGATCATGCTCTCGAATCAATTCTAACCATGAGCTATTGTCAATAGTTTCCTGGGTAAGGCCTTGAGACATGGAGGCTCATTTTTTCCCTTCCTTGTCTTCCTATATCCTTCCTTTGGAATTAATGCAAGTTTTTATCCTAGACAGATTAGCTACCCATCAAAAGCTCCATTTCCAGTCCTTAGATCTTTAAGTTCTGACCTAAATTTTGTCATTTTATTCTGCCTAGACCCTGGTCCACTCAGCACTAATTAGCAAGGGTGATTACTGTTTTTGGTTTGAGTTCTGCTAAAAGAAGTAACATGCATGTTTATGTTTGGAAGTTGGAGAGACATCGTGTGAAAGGAAGCCTCTGGAATAACTCCTACCCCATTAAGAACATGGACTCTATTCCTTTTAACTACATCATACTACAGTTTGATACATTACTTTATACCTATCTACCATTCCTCTTTCATCGCTCTTTCCTTACTTTTAATTTCTTTTTCATTAAAAAAACATTTTTATTGATTTCAGAGAGGAAGGGAGAGGGAGAGAGAGATAGAAACATCAATGATGAGAGAGAATCATTGATTGGCTGCCTCCTACACGCTCCACACTGGGGATCAAGCCCACAACCCAAGCATGTACCCTGCCCGGGAATCGAACAGTGATCTCCTGGTTCATAGGTCAATGCTCAACCACTGAACCATGCTGGCTGGGCTTAGGTATAACTTTTTATTTTAACAAGTCTTAAATAAATTAACTATTTGGTCTTTCAGACTTTTTGTTGTTAATCCTCACTGGAGGATATTTTTCCATTGATTTTTTAGAGTGAGTGAAAGGGAGGGGAGAGACAGAAAGAGAAACATCAATATGACAGAGACACATCGACTGGTTGCCTCCTGCACACACCCAGGCTGATGCTGACTGTGCTGGGGATCAATCATGCAACCCAGGTACCTGCCCTTGATAGCAATGGAACCTGAGACTCTTCAGTCTGCGGGCTGATGGTCCAACCACTGAGCCAAACCCACCAGGGCTCTTTTAGACTTCTTTAAGTGAGCTTAGTTTATTTTTGAAATCAATAAAAATATATATTTAAAAAAAACAGGTTTACAAGGAACTAAAACACTTTAAAATCCCTTAATTCTTCTATTGCTTAAACAGGTGGCACACAGTTGTCAAGAAATCTGCAAAGTCTTATGAAGAGTCTGTTCTGATTGTTGGCCAATCCAAACTACATATTCCTTTTCAAATTAAAAACTAAACTCATGACTTAAGCATATTTTTTCTGGGTTTATTTTCCCCACTTAAGGCAGGTGGCATAAGCTACCTGATGGCAAGGATTACTTTACCTATTGTATTTGTATTCACATCCCCCTGCCCCTACCACATGTTAAATGTGTAACTAGTATTGAATTGAGCTAGGTTTTCCTAACAGTTCGCACTGTGATTTTGGATAAATAGTTTTAACTTCTGGAAAATGGTTTCTCCAGCTTCAAAAATGAGTGTAACACCTCAGTCCATAAACTTTATAAGATGTATCAATAAAAGTGTTGTATTAGTCAGCTCAGGCTGCCATAACAAAATACCACAGAGCGGGTGGTTCAAGAAATAAAAGTCTGCAGGCTTAGTTCCACATCAGGGTGCCAGCATCATCAGCTTCTGGTGAGACCTCTCTTTCTGTCTTGTACATGGCTGCCTTCTCACTGTGTCCTCTCACGGTGAAGCAAGCTCTCTGGTGTCTCTTCTTATAAAGACACTAATCCTATAAGATTAGGGTCCCACTCTTACCACCTCAGTCAACTTAATTACTACTGCCTAAAGGCCCTATCTCCAAATATAGCCAGATTGGGGGTTAGGGTTCAACATATAAATTTTAGGGAGGCAGCCATGATAAAAGACAGCATTGAGATCCTAACAGTAAATTCAAAATTCACTTACATTATTCACTGCAGATGCCAATAATAAGATGTAAACAGAGAGAGTAGCTGTTGTTCAGAGGTTCATGATATATTTGCGTCAGCCTACTTGAAGCCAGGAAGCGGCCAATGGTGATTTGAGGTTGACCGTGTGATCCTGTATACGGCAAGCAAACCACATACAATTACCAGTATTCAAATGAATAATTTTGAAGTTAAATGCAGAAAAGTGTGAACTCTTGGGACGTAAAGTCAGGGCCAGGATTAAAGCTGGGAAAGGGCGAGGTATCACAATGCCTTCAACAATATTTACTGACGTGCTAGGCACTGGGGGAAAACTGAAAACTGATATGGTTCCTACCTTAAATGGAGTTTACAATCTAAATAGGGATACAGGCAAACTACTTCAACAGCTTGGATGGGGAAAAATACCAATACTCCACGAAGGGTACCTAACCGAGCAGGCTTCCCTGAGAAGGCAAGCCTAACCCTAAGCCACCGGGTTGTTTAGGAAGGAAGGGGGCATGCTGTGGGGCTGCAGCTCGGGTCTGGACACGGATGGCCAGGCAGGTGGCTGGGGCAGAGCCCCCAAGAGCGGGCAGATCTGCCACCGAAAGTCACTGTCCTTTCTCTTCACAGCATGGCCACTGCAAACAAGGTCCTCGGACTCTATTTCGGGTTGTGGCTCACATTAAGCATATGTCTTACATTTTTCTCCTAAGTTCCCATTTTCAGGCCTTTCGGTTTTTTCTTTTTTGCTGTCTGCCCCCAAGAATCTTCATCTGCCAAGACTCTTTTCAGGTGCAGAAACCCGAAGGCAGATCCCAGGGCGGTTGGGGCTGACCTCGGGAAGCAGTCTTTTTTTTTTTTTGCGGTGGAGCCTCTCGGCAGCGCTGAGGAGGAGGGCCCCAAAGAAGGCAGCTGGAGAGGAAAAGCGACCGGAGTCTGAGCGAAGGCCGGCGCTTCTCACTCTCCAGCTCGCTCTCCGCCGCGCAGCCTCAGCTCAGTCCACGCCCAGCACAGCGCTTGACTGACAGGCGGCCCCGCCCAATCCCGGTGCGGCGGATGGAAGGGACGGGGAGATCGAGCCTATCAGGTTAGGTCCAGAGAGGGCTTCCTGCCCGCGCGGACCCGCCCGCGGCCTCGCGGCCAGTCGGCGCCGCACCTCCGCCCGCCCGCTGCGCGCGCCCCGCCCCTTTCCCCGAGAGCTACGCGGCGGCTGAGCGGAGGCCTCGTGCCGTAACGGCCATCGCGGCGGCCGCGGCGGCGTCTTGGTGCCCTCGTCAGGTGAGCTGGGGCCGCCGAGGCTCGGCAGAGGGACAGAGAGACGGCCTTGCCGGCCGGCAGATGCACAGGGAGCCTTTCCTTGTCCCTTGCGTTCACACCGCCTGCTCTTCGTTGCGTCGCTTCCTCTTCCCCAGGCGAAGTTAGCCCCGGGCGCCGTCTGCCGGCCCGGAGCTGAGCTGAAGGGGGCGGGGAGGCCCGGCGGCCCGGCGGCCCGGCCTGGGCGTTTGCACAGAGGTTTTCGCGCGACCCTCCGGCCACTGCCTCGGGGGAGGGAGGCGGGGCCCCGCGGCTTTCCTGTCCGCCCCCGGAGTGCCAGGTCGGGGTGAGCACCCCGGGCGGCCGCCCCTGCGAGGTTGGGAGGTCCAGTGTGCGGCGTGCGTGCTTGTCTTGTTTCTTTTCCTCCCCACCTCCCGTTGCCTGTGGTGACCTAATGCAGCCAGGAAGGTCGGGACGTGGTAGAGGAGGGAAGGGGGCGCGTTCGCCTCTAGCCTGAGCCCCGTGCGGCGGGTGGACATCCTCGGGATGCTCCCTCCGCCCCTCCCCCCAGCCCCGCCGGGCTCCCTGGTACTTGGGAAATCGGGGGGTATTTTTTTTAATCGGATGGACCTGTTGTCGATTCCTACGTGAGCTGCTTGGGTTGTGAGCTTTTGACTTGCCTGGTAATAGATCCGGTCACAACCGACCTCGGTTGACTTGATTTTGTAACCTTCCTTTTGTGTCTCCATAAAAGTTAAATTGGCCGTTAGGAGCTCAGGAAGCTGGGTTTTTGTGTTCAGGGCTGAGGACGGTGACATTATAAGACGCTCAATTAAATTCGAACTGATGAACTGATCAGCTAAAAATAAGTCTACCCATGAGATTCTGTAAGAAAGCTGCCACGGTAGGAAAGAATGAAGTTAAGGAGAATTTTTTAAATCCCACCTTGGGTGGTGAGCAGAGAAAGCTCAATGTCCGGTCAAAATGGGTAAGGGTTGCAGGAGTTACTCATTTTTTTTAAAGTCTTTGGTAGATTTATGAAAACTCAACCGTACAATTTATTAAGCACCTGGAAAGCACTGTGCCTAAAGGCTCAGTGTTCAGCGAGGTCACAAAGTGAAGGGGGAAATAATGCAAGAAGAAGGGTTTGTTTGAGAATTGTCGATAATATTCAGTTTTTACATAGGCATCCCATTCACAGTTTGATAGTAACTTAAGAAATATGCATTGGTTGATGAATAGTTTCATTTCATCTTGATTACAAACTCTGAGATTTTTTTTTTCTTTGAGAAAATTGTGATCTGTGAGAATTAGCTATAGTATCTGTAAACAGTAGTTGCAAAGTGTTCAAGACTCCTTAACTGTGCTTGTTCACTTATTTAATTTTAAATTGTGCACTTTATTTTTCTAAGCACTATCTTTTAGTCCATGTAAATAAAACTTGAAGCATACATAGAATGTTTTTTTTAGTTTATTGAGAGATACTTCGTGCCCTGGATTTATTTTTCTTATGGACCTTTTGGACCTGCCAAAGCTCAAGGTAGATTTGACGTGATTATTGTTATAAATTACTTGTCAGGAAGACTTGATTTGATAAGTACAGATGTAGTCCTTTTTTCCTATCATAGTTTTATAACTTTTACAATTTACTCACCTTTATAGAAAAATACCAAATGTTATCTACCTACACTGGAAGATTAAATCATTATTTAGTTGATACATAAAATCAGAGGAAACTCTGGAAGTCACTAAGCACTTAAAAGTTCTTCATTAATACATATTCTGCTGTGCTGTTTTAGGAAGACAACTGACAGGGCCAAAAATGACATTTAAAAATGAAGGCAACAATTATGTCTGGATGATCCTCACTAAACTATTTCAGAGATAGAATTTATAGTCTTTCCTTCAAAATTGATTCCATATGTTATGGTGATACTATGGTTTCAATTGCCCAGACACAAATCTTGGTTTTACCTTTGACTTCCTCAATTTACATATCATTGGCTAATTTTTCAGCTATTTTTTGAAATTTCTTTCAGATACCTGTTTATTTCCTCTAGCTTTTAACTAGGTTTTCTGTCTTCCTTTTCTTCCTACTCAGTATATCCAGCCTTCTGCCTAATCTTTTTTAAAAAATATATATTTTTATTGATTTTTAGAGAGAAAGGAAGGGAGAGGGATAGAGAGAGAGAAACATCCATGAGATGAGATGAGATGAGAGAGAAACATCAATCAGCTGCCATGGGGATTGAGCTACAACTCAACCAGTGACCTCTTGGTTCCTGGGTTAAGACTTAATTGCTGAGCCACACTGGCCGGGCCTTACTTAAAATAATGTTTTGAACGTATCTCTCATTGTTAAACCAATAGCTCTCTGTTACCTATAGACTATAGTTCACATTACTAGCCTTTTAACAATCTGCTCAAAACCTGTTCTTCCTAATGACAGCACAATTTCTCTATAGGAATTGCCCACCTAACCAAACCAATCTCTTGTTCTCATTTAGACTTTGTTTTTTTCTACCTTTATATCTGTTGAGACTTTGAATGTCTATGCATAGCCTGCCTATTCTTTTAAAAGAAAATTTCCCTTTTAAGGTACCCAAATAGCAAAGGAACTCAAATTTTGTTAAGTTTAATTTTTGTTCCATCAGTGCAGTCTTCCAGATCTTTCATTCTCTGTGTTGTTTTCTTTTGAACCCATAGCCTTTATTGTTTTATCATTTCTTTAGTTTTTTTAATCTGATGTGGGCTTGTATCATCATATCACGGGACAGTATTGTGGGAAAGTTGGAATTCCACCTTCCATTTATAAGGAAAATGTAATCCATACAGAATATCTGCATTAAAATGCATACATCTAGTGATGATGTCAGAGCTGAGACTTAACCTTTGATTTCCTAACTCAGGTACTCTGTGTTTTTACAGATTTTCTGTATATTCTTTATGAAACTATACTGCTCATCTCTTCTAATGTTTTTTATTGTTTACTTCATATTACTTTGCATTTTGTGTATTTATGCCTTCTATAAGTTCAGAACTTTTTTTTTATGAGGACAGGGGAACCTTCATGATCAATTGAAACAATGATTTAAAAGTATACTTACAGTCTTTTTCTATGCTTGTTAGATGTATCAACAGCACTAACAAAAGTAATGTTATCTCTACAGTTGTGTCTTATGACTCACTAAAAAGTGAATGAATCTTTAGAAGTTTTACTGCTGGAGTTTGTTTGAATCTCTTGATAAAGAGACTGAATATTTGGGGGCCTTGAAAGTAGATGGGAACAATGTGATGGTTTGGAGGAAACCTCTGAGGATTTATCACTTAATTAAATGTAATGATTTTTCTAAAAGTTCTCTTGTTGATTATTAGAACACTTTTACATGTTGCTATTTTGTCACTTTGTTCATCTGTGAAGAACCAGATTATTGAGCAATCCACTTATTGAGCAAAACATTTTGAAAATTATTTGTTCTATTTTGGAAGTCAGATCTTTTATACATATATTTGCTCTTCATATTCCCCCCCTGTAACTCTAAAGTTTCTCTGAATAGCAGCCTTGATATATATATATATAGAATTCAGAGAGGAAGGGAGAGGGAGAGAGAGATAGAAACATCAATGATGAGAGAGAATCATTGATTGGCTGCCTCCTGCATGTCCCCCACTGGGGATGGAGACCCACAACCCAGACATGTGCCCTTAACTGGAATAGAACCCGGGACCCTTCACTCCGCAGGTTGATGCCCCATCTACCCAGCCAAACCAGCTAGGGCTGCCTTGGTGGTGGTGTTTTTTTACATTTATTTATATAGCAAGAGTTGAATGATGTAAGACAGGTAGGTAGCACAGAAAACTATCAGGTGAAATATCTCTAGAGAGGATGTTTTACTCTTTTGGTCTGAAACAGGTTAGAAGTTATTATTCTTTTAACTTTTGGTTGTTTATAATGGTTTGTTTTTGTTTAAGTAAATTATCTGCTAAAATAAACAGTTGAAACATTGATTCTCGTTTCTTTTTTTTTATTCCTGAAATTGTACTTAAGGACATAAGTATGGTATGAATAATTTCCACTTTTGTTCATACAGACCAATTGAATAAAGCAGTGAGAATATGGCTTGGGAAAATCTTTTAAAAAACAGATGCATCTGAAAAGGATTTTGTTGTTTGTTTTTAAAGAATCAGCTTTCCAAAAACTTCAGTACGTGTTTCCAAATCATGTTGCATCCAGATCAATTCAAATAATATATATAGCAAAGAATTTAATGTGCTTTGTAATTTTTAAGTATTCCAGCTATATTACAAAAATGTTTAAGGCATTGGAAATGGTTCTTTGGAAATGCTTGATCACCTCAAGGTACTACATGTTCTTGAATGATAACAATTTTTACTTTTGGAAACATTTACAATACTTTGTATACAACCCCTTCTTCCCAGAATTCTGCTTCCCGGGGAAGTTTTTATTAATTTTTTATTCTGTAAAAGGCCTATTTTTGCAGTTGTAGACATATACCCATCACCCAGATCAAGGTATAGAGAACATTGATAGTGCTCCAGAATGCTCTGTCATGCTTCTTCTCAATCAGTATCTCCTATGCTCAAAAGTAATCACTATTCTGACTTATATAATCATAGATTATTTTTGCCCATTCTTGAACTTAATAGAAATGGAACCATACAGTATGTGCTCTTGTGTGGATGTCTGTTTTGCTTAGCATTGTGTTTGTGAGATTTATCCATGATGTTGGGTACAGCAATAGTTGTGTGTGGTTTTTTTTGTTTTTTTCCCCAACTGATGATTGCTTTTTCCCAGTTTTTTAACTATCCTATAAAATAAAGGTGTAATATGCAAATGGTCGTTACGCCGTGAAGCGGAAAGACCGATGACCGACTGCGAAATGACCGACTGCGTAACGACCGGATCATGGATCAGCAGGAGGGTGGGGCTGCGAGCTACAAGCGGGCAGCGGAGAGCTACAGGAGGGAGCAGGCCAGCAAGTTATGGGGGGGTAGGAGAGACAGAGGGAGCTACAGGAGGGCGGGGCAGCGGGCGGAGAGCTACTGGAGGGCGGCAGTGAGCTACTGACGAGCTACTGGCGCACAGATTTGTGTGCAGGGCTACTAGTTATGAATGAAGCTGTTATAAACATTTACTTAGAAGTTTTTTAGTAGACATACACACATTTTTAATTTTTTAATGTTTTTATTGATTTCTAAGAGGAAGGGAGAAGGGGAAAGAGATAGAAACAATGATGAGAATCTTTGATCAGCTGCCTCCTGCACGCCCCCTACTGGGGGTTGATCCCGAAACCCAGGCTTGTACCCCGACTGGGAATCAAACTGTGATCTGCTTTCATGGGTTAATGCTCAACCACTGGGCCACACCAGCTGGGCTAACTCATTTCTTTTTGGTATGAATACCTGGGAGTAGAATTGCACTATCCTTGTCTACCAGTTTTTGAACCAGCTTGATCCAGCTTTCTCCTTTTACAACAAAACGGTGACTCTGCTTTTCCTCTGTGTTAAATCTGTTGCCTGTGAATCATGCAGTTCTTTTAATTTGATCCCTCCTTTTTTTTTTTTTTAAAGAAATATATTTTTATTGATTTCAGAGAGGAAGGGAGAGGGAGAGATAGAAATATCAATGATGAGAGAGAATCATTGATTGGTTCCCTTCTGCACACACCCCACCTGAGATCAAGCCTGCAACCCGGAATCAAATAACTTTGACCTCCTGGTTCATAGGCACACTCGACCACTGAGCCATGCTGGCTGGGCTTGATGCCTCCTTTTGATGGAGTATATCCCACCGTAGATTCCTGTGAAAGGTTGCAATCTTGCATTGATGAAAATGTTTTTTGGTTTTTTTTTAACCTTCCTGCTTGATTTGGTTCAGTATGAATTCTAGATTGGAAATAATTTTTCTTCAAAATTCTGAAGGCATCTCTATTATTTTCTAGCTTTTGAAAATGCCGAAGACATTCTGATTCCTAATCCTAATGTTTTCTGGAATTTTGTATCTCTTGTACTGAAATTTCATGAGTGTGTGACTTGGCATGCATCCATTTTTTTGTGTTTTCCTGGATATTGTGTCCTTCAAATCTGCAAAATTATGTTCATCAGTTCTGGGAAATTTTAATTATTTCATTGGTGGTTATATTAGTTTTCTGGGGCTGCCATCACAAAATACCACAGACTGGGTGGTACAAATAACAGAAATTTATTTTCTCACGGTTCTTGAGACTGGAAGTCCAAGATCAAGGTGGCGTCAGGGTTGGTTTCTGATGAGATTTCTTCCTGATATATAGACAGCCTCCTTTTTCACAAAACCTTTCTTGCTCGCTCCTTCTTTAGGGGCATCAGTCCTTTTGGATTATTTACGGCTCTACCCTAATGACCTCATTTACCCTCAGTTGTCTGTTAGAGTCCTTATCTAGAGTTTCAACATGAATTTTTGGGGTGACACAATTTAGTCTATTACAGTGGTTTCCTCTTCTTTCTTCTGTTTCTCTCTGAAACTTCTCTTATTTGTTTGAATCTCTTAGGCTAGTCCTCTAGTCCAGTGGTCGGCAAACTCACTAGTCAACAGAGCCAAATATCAACAGTACAACGATTGAAATTTCTTTTGAGAGCCAAATTTTTTAAACTTAAACTATATAGGTAGGTACATTGTTATTAACTTAATTAGGGTACGTGGTATTTTGTGGAAGAGCCACACTCAAGGGGCCAAAGAGCCGCATGTGGCTCGCGAGCTGCGGTTTGCCCACCACTGCTCTAGTCTTTTTTTTCTGCTGTTTTTTCATCTCTTAATCTTTTTTGCTCTATTTTATGTGAAAGGCTTCTTTAATGTTATTTTCTAAGCCTTCTGTTGAAAATTTCATTTTTGCTGTCAAGATATTAATTTCTTGTCCTGGCCCGTGTGGCTCAGGTGGTTGGGCGTTGTCCTGTGCACTGAAAGGTTGCTAGTTGAATCGTGGTCTGAGCACATGCCCAGCCGTGTTGCAGGCTCAGTCCCTGGTAGGGGGCATGCAGGAGGCAGCCAATGGATGTTACGCTCTCACATCGATGTTTCTCTCCCCCTCTCCCTTCCTCTCCAAAAATCAATAAACTATTGGGGGAAAAGAGATTTTGATTTCCCAAGAGCTCTTTTTGTTCTCTCATATTTTTTTGTATAGAGAGCATCCTGTGCTTGTTTCCTTGTACTTTTCTAATTTTTGAGGCTACAAATTATTATTCCTTTAAAAATTTTTTCTTTCTTTTTTGCAAACCCTATTTCTTCTATAGTGGCCTGTAACTTTTATGTTGGAGGTTTATTTCAGAAGTCATTAACCTTTGGCTATTATCTTGTGATAGTAAACTGAATTGATGGTGACTTAAATACTGGATTTATTACATGGTGGTTTGAGGGAGCCAGTTTTTTTTAGGAAACTGTGATATATGAGAGGTGTTTCCTCTTGCTTCAGGTTCATGAGGGGAAAGCTCAGTCTGCTTGAGGGCTGAAAGTTTGTCCACTAGGGTTGTGTGTGTGTGTGTGTGTATGTGTGTGAGAGAGAGAGAGTTTGGGGGGACTGGATTTCTCATTCCCCCACGTTCAGTAGGGTATGCAGACCTTTAATTACATCTGGTTACTCCTTGTTCAGAGTGGGGTAGCCAACCATCAGGAAGATTTGGGGAGGAAACTTCTAAGGATTTAACTGCTTCTCAACTTTTACCCAGTCTTCCTTATTTAATTCTTGCCTCAATTTAAGTAGTATGAGGTACTACCAGTTTCTGAATCTTTTGAGGATTCCAAGGTATAAATTGGATTTTACAACTCCTATTTAGGAGTTAGGGTTAGCTTCACTTTTCCGGAATTCACTGAGTAGTTGCCATTGTCCATCTGTCTTTTAGCTTCCTATATTTTGTTGCTTATTGTTTGCTTTCCTGTTTGCCCCATGTAATTTTCTTTTTAAAAAAACTTTTCTGTATTAATTCCACTGTTTTAACCTGCAACTCCTAAAAAATGCTGTTTGTACTGACCTTAGTTAAGAATGGTTTATGTATTAAAAAAAGGAATATATGACAGTGTGTGTCCCAAAAAGCCTAAAATATTTACTATGTGGCTCTTCACAGAAAAAATTTGCCTATCCTGTCCTTGTTATAAAGTTTCTCATTTCCTTTAATAAAACTGTTTCTAGCCTACTACTATTTTTACTTGCACTCAAGCTTTATAATCTTGGAACTTCCTGGAGCTTTTTGTTTTAATTAGTTTAGTGCATGTCATGGAAGTTATGACTAAGAATTGGTAGGATATACTCTATTATCAGAGCTGTGAGATTTTTAAAAATGTAAAATATCAAAGAGTAGGAAAAGCAAAATGTTGATGAAATGAGTCACAGGACACATAATATATGTATGTATGCATTGTTCCTTGTCTTGTCTTCTAAGTGCAAAACATAGGTGCATGTACATAGGGAAAAGGGGCAGTTATAATATTGAGAACAGCCCATATTTTAAATGAGTCATTTTCATCAGCCTTCTCTGTAGTTGGAAAACCATAACTGGCAGAATAAATCTGCTCTGGGCAAGAAGCTGTTCCAGGCAGTGACAATACATATCGTATATAATAATCTATAATAATAAAGCGTAATATGCAAATCGACTGAACAGCGGGAACGACCATCCAGATGACCTTCCAGATGAAGCCAGGCTGCGAGGGCCTACTCTTGCACGAATTTCATGCATCGGGCTTGTAGTGGGTAAATAAAATGCATATCCACACAATGGAATATTATTTGGCAATAAAAAGGAATGAAGTGGTGATACATGTTATAACGTGAATGAACCTTGAAAACATTATAGTAAGTGAAATAGCCAGTCACAAAAAGATCACATATTGTATGATTCTCTTTGTATGAAATATCCAGAAAATGTATTATCTATAGAGACAGAATAAATTAGTGGTTGCCTAGGGCTGGAGCAGGAGAAGATTCGAGGGAAATACCTGATCAAAGGTACTAGGGTTTTTTTTGTCTGATTAAATGTTCTAAAATTGATTGTGGTGATGGTTGCACAACTCAACATACTAAAAACCATTGAAAATGTACAGTTTAAGTGGGTGAGTTGTATAGCATGTGAGTTATATCTCAGTAAGCTATTAAAAAAAAAAAAGCTTCAACCTAGGTCTCTGTCAATTTGTATAGCTAAGTGACTGCCCTGTCAGAAGACTGAAAATTTATCCTCTGTAGGTGACAAATAGAGAGGGTTGGGCACTAGACATACCATAATTGAAAGGCAGGTGTCCTACTGAAAACACTTAGATTAAATGAAATATGCTTAGTGTTAGGATCCTTATTAAAGCCTCCTCTCCTATTTGGCTCCCAGAATCTGGTATTCAATTCAGAACTTAGAGGATGCTTCTCTTACTATTATACTAGCCCAAGAAGAAAAACTATGTTATTCATTATCAGCTTTTAAAGACGACTTTTAAATATGAGAAAAGCTTTTAATATGAGACCAAAACAAATAGAAAAAAAAAGAACTTGGACCAATCAGGACAAAAAAACAAACAAAACCCCCCCCTGAAAATTAGAGAATAAGAAGAAAAGATTCAATAGTAGTAGAGACAACCTCTCATAAAGTACAGGAAAAGGTGGAAGATAGGTGAAAAAGATAAAATTAAAAGGTCAGTTTAGGAGATCAACTTTCAAATAACAAGTGCCAGTGAGAGAGAACAGAAAAGAACAGTAGAAATATCAGTGAAATATTTTTAAAATTCACAATTGAGAAACATCATTTTGCAGATTGAGAGCCCGTTGGGTGCTCAGGACAGTGGTTGAAAATAGATACACACTTTCAATCAGGTCTAGTCAGGAATTTAATATAAAGAATTGTTTCTATAAGCATAACCAATGGACACAAAACTCTGGGGGGTGAGGGCATGTATGGGTGTGGGGTGGGAGGGACAATGGTAAGATATGTACACATATAATACCTAAATTTAAAAAAAGAGAAAAAAAAAATTGTTTAGCCAGATGATATAGGTTGAATTGTGCCCCTTCCCCCAAAGATATATTGAAGTCCTAAACCCTAATACTTTGGAATATGATTTTATTTGGAAATAGAATCTTTATAGATAATCAAGTTACAGTGAGATCATTAGAGTGTGTTCTAATCCAATATGATTGGCATTTTAAAACTCGGGAAATTTGGGCATAGATGCACACAGAGAGATGGCCACCTACAAACCAAGGAATGCCTGAGGCTATCTGAAACTGGAAGAAGGGCCTAGAACAGATCCTTCCATAACCCTTTGTACACCATAAGCTTCTGTAGACGCAATTAAATTCAAATATCGTGGTGTGTGGGGATGGTTTCTGTTTTGGACATGTGGCAGTTAACTGGCTAGTTAGTGCCTTCAGAGAGAGGATGGCCCATCCATACCTTGATTTCAGACTTCTGGTGGCCACAAAGGTGGTATGGATTTCTGTTTTAAGCCAACCCATTGTGTTTGTTACAGCAGCCCTCAGAAACCAATACACTAGATAATTGAGGAGCTGAAAAGGAAATAAGCAAACACTTAGATATCACAGAGACAGTAACTTGAGTAAGTATAGCAGATCCTTAAAGTTGTGGAATAAAGTTATTTTGTTCAACAATGTTTCCTTATTCAATGAAATGCCTTAGGAATATAACTCTGGTTATGTAAATTAGCCTATGATAAAATTGTTTCACTGACAATCACAGAACTAGTCAACTATATTAAGTGAGGATTTACTATAATTACTAGCCCCGAGGGCTGGAAGAACAAAGAGATTGGGTTTATTAGAATTTAGAAACTTGAAGAGTGGCCCTGAGGAGCTGAAACTCAGATTTCTGAGAAGTAGCTAGCTGCCTGCTCAGGAAGTGTAGGTATCTTAGGAGACTTGATGAGGCTGGTCTGGGAATGGTAGGTAAAACACAAAAGCAAAAAATTGCTAACTTAGAATCATTGCTGCTATAGGGTCCACTGCTATTGCCAGAGTGAAGGTCGTTGGTTGTTGGTTGATGCTGATCTGAAGGAGTATCTCTTTGTTCCCTCCTTTATTCTTCTAGTGTCTTTCTGGTGCCCCTTATAGGCTATCTAATATAGCACGCTAGCAAAGAAGTGCGATTTGCAGGGTTCCAGCCCCCTTCCCATATTACAAAGCACAATAGAATAGAGTAGGTTTGAAGCCTATTAGCTTAAAAATCCATATAGACAGACACTGAGGTGTGTCATTGTGAAATTTTGTATTATCTGGGACAAAGCGCAGATCCTATTAACTTTCTTAGGGGGCAAATAAGTCACATTTCAGAGATTAGCATTCTCGAGTGCAACCTCACAAGCTAGAAGACTGTGAGCAAAATGATTTTGCCTCAAAATCTGAGACAAAATGATATCCAAGCTAGAATTCTTTATCCAGCCAAAATTATTGAGCATAAATATAAGTGTAGACATTTTAAGACATACAACCAAAATTTATCTTGCTTGCTTCTTTTCTCAGAAAGCTATTATCTAATTTGTTCCACCCACCAAAAAGGAGTAAACATTAATGAAAGGACAATGATACAGGAAATCAAATTCTAGAGAGACAAATGGGATACTTAAGGTGATAGTAAAGAGGATTCTCTGAATGCTAACTGATCCTATATAATAAAAGGGTAAAATGCAAATAGACTGAACAGTGGAACGACCAGTCACTATGACATGCACTGACCACCAGGGGCAGTCGCTCAATGCAGGAGCTGCCCCCTGGTGGTCAGTGCGCTCCCACAGGGGTAGCACCGCTCAGCCAGCAGCCGGGCTCATGGCTGGCGAGCACAGTGGCGGTGGCAGGAGCCTCTCCTGCCTCCATGGCAGCACTAAGGATGTCTGACTGCCAGCTTAGGCCTGCTCCCCTCCCCGTGGGGAGCAGGCCTAAGTTGGACATCCCCCGAGGGCTCCCTGCCTGGGCCATGCTGAAAGACCTCCCCGCGCCTCCCTCACCTCCCCAGTGCATGAATGTTGTGTACCGGGCCTCTAGTTATCAATAAAAGAACAGTAAGTCCAGATTTGAGCATGTGAGAAGGTGATGGTAGTTTTTTGAAAATGAAATTAATAGAATACCTGATGTCTGTATTAGACAATAATTTAGGCAATTGGCAAAGAGTTTAAAGTTGAAGTAGTGATGTCTTTGTTTAGCTTTTTATATTGAAGTTTTAGAGTATCATCACTCTTCCTTAGATGATCTCATTCCGTCCTATGATTTTAAATAGTATTTTTATGTGGCTGGTTCACAAATTTATGTCTCTAGGGAAGATCTCTGCCCTGAACTCCAGAGTCATATTGTATCCATTATCTACTGCTGTATAAAAACCACTCCAAAACTGAGTGGTTTAAACAATAACCTCCCTTATCCTCCCCCCGCCCCCCCCAAAGTTTCTGTGATTTGCATGTAGACAGGTTTGGGTGGAGATGGCTTGTTTCTGAGTTCCATGTGGTATCATTTAGGCTGGCTGGAAAGATTTATTTTTAAAATAGCTTATTTACATTGTTGACAAGTTGGTGTTAACAGTTGGCTGGGACCTCCTTGGCTGGCTGTGGGTTAGGGGCCTTGAATCCTCTCCATGTGGATCTCTATATAGGCTGCTTGGGCTTCATCATAGCTCCATAAACAAGCATCTCTAGGGTGTTTGGCAGAAGCTGTAATACCATTTATGACAGCCTTAGAAGTTGAGTAGCTTTAATTCTGCATAGTAATAAGCATACCCAAATTCACTGGCTATCCTCCCATTGGGAGGTGTGGTTTAAATCACATAGTAAGAAAAACTAATAGTATGGAAGATTCTATCTCAGCCATCTTTGAAAATGCAATATGCCACATATCAAGCTGTTTCCTTGATATTGTCACTTGGATATCTCATAGGTATTTTGAACTTAAAGATAATAAAAACAAGTCTTCATTCCTTTACTCTTAAGCTGCACCCCCATCCCTATTTGTCCACTCCTCAGTCTTTACCATTTTGTTAAATGGTGTTGTCATCCACTCAGTAGCTATAAGCCAGGTAGGTGTCATATCTGACTCCTTTTTCACCCCTCAATCCATCATCAAGTCTTGTCTCTTCTATCTCTATATACAACTTGAATTTTTTTGTTCTCTATCTACATGGTCATTATACCACTCAAGTCTAAGCTGCCATCTTATCTTCACTTGGACTGTTGGCCTTCTGTTTTCTGTGGGGTTGTTTTTGATGGGTGATTTGTAACATCTTGTTATTTTATGAAATATTAGAGTCTCGGTGCATGAAATTTGTGCACGGGTAGGGTCCCTAGGCCTGGCCAGCGATCAGGGCTGATCGGGGCCTTCCGGTTGCCAGCCGGGGCCTTCCCCAGCTGCCAGCTGCCGGCCGGGGCCTTCCTTCATTCCGTGCCACCCCTTGGTGTTCAGCACATGCCATAGTGAGCGATTGAACTCCCGGTCTCCCAGTGGAACTCCCAAAGGGACACTTTGCATATTAGCCTTTTATATATATAGATAATTGACATAGCCTATATAATAAAGAGGTAATATGCAAATTAGCTGTCATGCCCTTGCACAAGATGGCCTCTCCCATGTGGTCACAAGATGGCCGACAGGCGAGGGCAGTTGTGGGCGATCAGGCCAGCAGGGAGGACAGATGGGGCGACCAGGCCAGCAGGGGAGGGCAGTTGGGGGCGACCAGGCTGGCAGGGGAGGGCAGTTGGGGGCAACCAGGCCTGCAAGGGAAGGCAGTTGGGGGTGACCAGCCCTGCAGGGGTGGGAGGGCAGTTGGGGGCACCAGGCCTGCAGGGGAGGGCAGTTAGGGGCGACCAGGCTGGCAGGGGAGGGCAGTTGGGGGCGACCAGGCTGGCAGGGGAGGGCAATTGGGGGCAATCGGGCTGGCGGGAGCAGTTAGGTGTCAATCAAGCTGGCAGGGGAGTGGTTAGGGGGTGATCAGGGTGGCAGGCAGAAGCAGTTAGGGGCAATCAGGCAGGCAGGCAGGTGAGCAGTTGGGAGCCAGCAGTCCCAGATTGTGAGAGGGATGTCTGACTGCCGGTTTCGGGCCTAAAGCGGCAGTCGGACATCCTCCGAGGAGTCCCAGATTGGAGAGGGTGCAGGCTGGGCTGAGGGACACCCCTTCACCCCCTCCAGTGCACAAATTTCATGCACCGGGTCTCTAGTAGTATTATATTAGTTTCAGGTGCACATTATAATGATTGTACTTACTAGTGTCAATATAAGAAACATCCAAACCTTTAGAGAATTTTATGAGTTTATATGAGCCAAACTGCCAATTGCTGGGAAGCAAAATATCAATAGGTTGAGAAAATGCTCTGGAGAATGGTAGTTTTGCAGTTTATTTTATATGTTATAATCAAAGGAGGAGGCATAAGGAAAGTTATATGAAATTCTTTGGTGGTAGATTATGGAGGAGGGAGAAAGCAAAGAAGAGAAATCTGAGATTGGATAAAGAGTAAAACAGAAAAATTCTTTTATATTGGTGAGTACAGGGTAGTTAACATTTATAGCACATAGAAATAGAATGTGGGGAACAAGATAAAAGTGAAGGGATCCATGGTCTCCTGCTCTGGTGGGAGATTGTGTCCTGACATTCCAAAGTTATGTTATCCTAGATGCAAAGAGACAATAGGGTCAGTTATGGTAAGATTGACTTTTGTCAAGGAAGATAGGAGCCTAGGACACGACTACCTTCCATGACTTGCTTTTAGTTAGGAAGTTTTAATTTAAGTAACCACATCCTATGTGGTTACTTAAGGTCTCTGAATTTGTAAGGCCTGCCATGCCTGAACTTGTCAGGTTTAGTATGAGGCCCCTTTTTCATCCACACTGGTCTTTTTATTCTCTACACCCCTCCCTCTCTATTTTTTAATTGTAAAATACACATGAAATTTATCTAACCATCCATTTAGTGTACACTTACTTCAGTATTGTTAATATTCATATTGTTATGCAACCAATCTTCAGAACCTTTTCATCTTGCAAGACTGAAACTTTGTACACATTAAGCAACTCCCCATTCTGCCATCCTCCTCGCCCCTGGAAACCAGCATTTTACTTTCTTTTTCTATGAATTTGATTGCTTTAGGTACCTCATGTAAGGGGAATCATGTAGTATTTGTCTTTTTGGTCACTGCTTTATTTCACTTACTGTAATGTCCTCAAGGTTTATTCATGTTGCCTCATGTCAGTTTCCTTCCCTTTTAAGGCTGGTATTATCCCATTGAATATATATACCATATTTTGTTTATCCATTCATCTCTTGATGGACATTTGGTTGCTTCCACCTTTTAGCTATTATGAATAATGATGCTATGAACATGGATGTACAAATACATGTCCAAGTCTCTACTTTCAGGAATAGCGTGGTCATATGTCCAAGTCTCTACTTTCAGGAATAGCTCTGTTTAATTTTTTTAGTAACTGCCATACTGTTTTCCATAGCAACTGCACCATTTTACATTTCCACTAACAATACACAAAGGTTTCAATTTCTCTACATCCTCACAAATTATTTCCTCCCTTCCTTTCTTCCCTCCCTCCCTCCCTCCTTCCCTCCCTCCCTCCCTCCTTCCCTCCCTCCCTCATAGTGTTATTGGTAGGGTGTCCTCCATGTCCCCACCTATTACTGGTGGAAGTGGGCTTCTTGAGGTGCCATAGGAATAAGAATTTCTGGAGGTCCCCATGGGATGATGAGGTATTATGAAAAACTTTTTTGGTGATGTAACTTTAAGGGAGTTTCCCTCCAAGGTCCCGTCTCCTTGCGTCTTGCCATGGAAAAAATTCCATTTTGTCTTCAGAGCTAGAATCAAAGCCATTGCCCAGAGTTTCCATTCCATGTTGAGGCACAGTCCATTCCATCATCTGGTTAGCTTAGCTTGTGTTCCCAGCTGCAGTCCATTGCTTGTGGGGTCCCCATGACCATATAGGCCATGCAGCTTCTACAGCCACATGATGGGCAAGCGCTACGGGTTGCGGAACAAGTGAGTGCAAGGCAACAGGAGCAAAGCAAGAGGAACAAGGACAGAGAACTTTCTGTTTTAGGGATTTACCTGGGAGCTTATCCAATGAATCCTTCAGGATTTTGCATACTTGCAGTGGCTCCATCCCCTCTAACCAGTGATCTTTTCCCCAGGTTAGACTGACAGGCAAGCACTTTCCTACTCACCCCAACTTCACTGCACATGGGTCCATCTCCCTTATTCCCAGTGATTTGTAGGGAATGGACCAGTGGTTCCCTGGGGAGTGTTAAGTTGCAACTTCCTGGTGAAGCTGCCCAGATGACCATGCTTATAATGTTTGCCCCTCCCTTTTGCTTTCTTCCTATTATTAATATTAAAAACTAGCTAATTACAACAGTAACAATAGAAGCTGTTGTAATGGGGTGAAGTGATACCTCTTTGTGGTTTTGAGTTGCTTTTTCCTAGTAAATTGTAATACTGAGCATCCTTCATATGCTTGTTGGTTACTTGTGTAAGTCCTATGCTTTAAATTTTTGTTGTTGAGTCTTAAGTGGTCTTTTATTTTACTTTTTTTTTTCCCCTTTTAACTCATTCTTCATAGAGCAGTCAGAGAAACGTTTTTAGATTTCTGTGTTAGTATTGCTAACAACTCTAATAAGCAACAAATCGTAATGGCTTAAAACAATGGAAGTTTATATTACTTTCTTACATCACAATCTAGTTTATATGTGTGATGGAGTAGGAGTAGGGGAACACCTCTACTCCATGTGGTAACTCAGGGACACAGGTTCCTTTATCCTTTTAAGTCATCACTATCATCACCATGTATCTTTTGAGGTTGTCTTGAGAAAGGAAGAGAATACAGAGGAAGATTTTAGGACCCTGGCGGCGTAGCATGTGCCGAGCCAGCTCATCCAAGGGTTCGGTGAACCTGAGGGGTGGTGGTGAAGGATTGGAGAAAAGACAGCACTGGAGAATATGATGGGTCTAGGTGGATCTCCTGTGCCTGGCTGAGGCCACAGAGAGAGATCCAGATGGCAAGCTGAGCCTTAGTCAGAGGTAAACAAGGTAATGGTCAACATAGTTACAATGTTCTTGTGAGTTTCACTTGTTTTGGCAGCACTTGCTGCACCTCCCACAGTCCATTAGCTACCCAGGAATGATCTAGGGAGCATCATAAGGTCAAGCTTAATTATGCTAAGAGGGCTGTGCCCTCTAAACTGGGACTTGTTTGTGGCTTTGCCAACAGGTCAGTCCGAGGCTTAACCCTATAGCTGCTCCCTACAGTAGCACATATCACTTTTACCCACATTCTATTGGTCAGAATGAGTCACATGATCCCACCTAATTACAGGAGAGTCTGGGAATGTAGTAAAGCAGTGTGCTAATGAAGGAGAGGAGAACACAGGTATTAATGAATAGTCTGTCACAGTGTATATTGAATTAGAACTCCCTGCTTTTAAAAAATCCTTTAATTATTAGTGTAGAATAAAATTGGTCTCTGTTCCAACCATACCTTGTACCACTTTCCCCCTTACTATTCTCAAGGCACATGAGGCTCGGTCATATCCCGTAGCATGCCAAGCTTTTCCCCTCCTAGAACCGACTGCGTGTTTTGTAGTTTCCTTTGCTTGGAGCACTAAATATTTACATGACTGCCTCCTTTTCTTCTTAAAGTGTCAGCATAAAATCCAACTCTAACTAAAATCTACCTAAAGTAGCCCTCCTATTCTCTGTTCTTATTGTAGCACTGTGTTTACATCTATCACAGCATTTATCACAGTTTATGATTATTTATTTGAGAAAACTTTTGTTTGTATTACCTGTATCCTCTGCTAGAAAGATATATCCTTCTCACTGTTCTATCCCTGCAGTAACTAGCCGATGCTTATTTAGCACACACTAATCTTTCAGTGAATATATTGTCGGGATGAATGACTATTATACAGAAAAGACTAAAATGGATAGACTGGGATGAATTATAACCAAGAGCTCTTATAAATTAGGTGAATTGCTGAGGGCTTGGGGTTTAGTGGTGGCAGTGTCAATGGAACAGAAAAAGATGAACCATATACATTTCAAAGGCAAAACCTACACAGATTGCTGTGTGACTTATTGGAGGTGACAGGATAAGTGGGATGATAGTGGTTTGTAATTAACAGAAGTTAGTAAAGAGGATGGAAGAATTGGCTTTTTGGAGATAATGACGAATTGGGAATAATACATGTTGAATTTGAGGTGATAGCAAGATTTTCAAGTAGAAATGTTGAGAAATGGTAGCTTCTATTAGAGAACACAATTGGGCTTACAGATTTGATAGTCAAGTGGCCAAAGGTGATAAGATGAAACCATAAAAATGGATGATTTATTTAGAGAGAGGGTATATATTGAGAAGAGTAGATGGCTGAAGGGGAGATAAAAGAGGAGCCAGAAATGGAAACCAGGAGTAGGTGGTAAGGGAGGAGGAGAACCAATTTACTATAGGGCTAAGGAAACCATCAGAGTTTAGGATAGAGGGAGGTTAGTTTGGCTGCTTCCACTGTAGCTATTCCTTGTGATATACATTGGAGGTTCTGAAATGTTACCTTCTGTGAAGGTTATAAAATGGTAATATTAATATCTGTTCATAAGGTTGCTGTGGAGATTATTAACATATTGTACTAAAAGTACTTGACATACTTGCTCTCTGTACTAAGTGTCCAGTAAACATTTCTGAAGTGAAATACAATGAGATAATGTAGTTAGGCATCAAGGAGAAATTAAGTTAGGCAATACGGAGTTTGTAGAGGGAGAAACGACTTCTGAGCTTGTTGTAGCAACTGTTCTTTAGAGATAGTCTTTTTTAATGTTACAATCCTAATATATAAAAACCCAGGGTCCATAACGTCCAAAACGACTGAAGACTCAACCGAATGCCAGGCTGCGTGCACAGCAGGCTCCAGTGGGCGGGGACTGGAGAGCGGGCTGAACTGCTGACCTCTCAGAGAGAGAGAGAGAGAGAGAGAGAGAGAGAGAGAGAGAGAGGTGGAGCTGATGAGCGGCTACTGCAGCTGCTGGTGAGGCCTGGAGAGAGAGAGAAGTAGGGTCCGATCCGCAGCCTTTCTCTCTCTCTGAGAGATCAGTTCAGCCGCTCGCCAGCAGCCTGGGGTGGCTGTTGATCAGCCCTGTCTCTCTGATCAGGCCCAGAGATCGGCTCGGAGATGCTGACTGGCATAGAAACCGACCAATCAGAACCAAATCTGGGTGAACTGCAAGGAGCCAATGGCTGCCTAGGAGGCGGAGCTTCTGACGCTGACTGGCATAGAAACCGACCAATCAGAACCAAATCTGGGTGAACTGCAAGGAGCCAATGGCTGCTTAGGAGGCGGAGCTTCTGACACTGACTGGCATAGAAACCGACCAGTCAGAACTTAATATGGGTGTACTGCAAAGGCAGAACCTAAGGTGGGGGCTAAGGAGGGGTTTTAAGGGCAATAGCTGTTTGGTGTAAGGTGGAAGAAAGCAGTTCAATTTTTTAATGACCGGTTTGGCATTATAGTGCATATGGCTGGCTATCAGTCCAGATATAGGGATTATGTATTTTTGTCTGCCAAGAGCATCTCCTCCTGCTGAAAAAGTCCTCCCCCCACCCCCCCATTTAAGTAATCTTATCCTATATAATCTATCTATACTAATAAAAGGGTAATATGCTAATTAGAACAGGTTGACCGGCCATCTTCCGGACATCTGACTTCCTTCTGGACAAAGCCATGGTGGTGGGGGCCGAGGCAGAGGCAGTTAGGGGCGATCAGACAGGCAGGCAGGTGAGTGGTTAGGAGCCAGCGGTCCCAGATTGCGAGAGGATGTCCCTGATTGGAGAGGGTGTAGGCTGGGCTGAGGGAATCCCCCCACACACCGCATGCACGAATTTCATGCACCGGGCCACTAGTAAGTTATAATTGTAGTGAAAGCCTACATAGAGATAACATTTATGAATTTACTTTAAAATGTTTTTAGTAGGAATTTTCTGATCTGAAAGTATACAGAATTATAACAATACAATGGCAATTCATCTGTTTATGCTTCTTAACCACATCCTTTTACTGCATCTTATTCCAGAAGCATTTATAATGCAGGTGCTCCTTTGAAAGACATTGCCTTTAAAATAATTTGAGAGTAAATTATTACTTAATATTAAAATGAAACAAGAGTATATTTAAAATGTATAGTTTTGTATGCCAAGTTGTACTAATACCAAATTATTAGAGCATCTGACTTTTTTGGTAGTGGAACTTGGTTATGGATAATGTGGAGAAATTCCAGTTCTCTGTAGATGCCTCAGGATTCTGTTTCCAGATAAGTAAGACAGCTATCGCACAAGAGAAAGCAAGAGCTTTCTTGTATTCCTTCTCATTCTCATCTTTTAAAGTTTGTTCATTTTGTTCAAGAAACTTTGGTGGGTTAGCTGGGCAGAGTTTGATGCTGTCCCGTAGCTGGCATAAGTCATTTTAAAAATCCTAATATGTATTATAATGGAAAAAAGTAAATTATTGTTGTTTTTCTCATTATTAGTGACAGCCTGAGTAAAGGTAAAAAGGCAGGTAGGTAAGGAAAGAAGTGTTTGGAAATGAAGGAAGAAGGGGGGAACTGTTGTTGAGATAATTGTTGAAAAGAGTTATCTAAAGTTTATTTCCATTTGCCTTCGGTTTCAACTTGCAGTGAATTAGCAATTGAAAATTGCTCTGTCAGTAGCATAATTGGCAACTTTTAGGTTATTTGCTACCTGGAATAAACATAACTTCCTTCATGAAATTCAGATATAACTATCATTGAATTTATATTTCCATACAACTGATGGTGGAATTTTTAGCATTAGGTGGGAGGATAGGGTAGGGAAGGACAGTGGTGTTTAGCAAACACTGCACTAAGTGTTTTACATATTATTTTGTTTAATCTTTATAACAGCCCTGTAGGTAGGTGTTACCCGAAGCACAGAAAGGTTAAGTACCTTGCTCAATGTCACACACATAATGGCAGAGCAAGATTTCAAACTATCCTTTAATTCATTCCTTTGCTTTATTTTACAATTTCATTCAGTCACTGAGTCTTGTTGGCTTTAAAAAAAAAAAGCTTTATTGAGATATAATCCTCATAGCCTATAATTTTCCCATTTAAAGTATATAATTCAGTGGCTTTTAGTATTTTCACAGTGTTGCAACCATCACCACAATTTAGAACATTTACATCACCCCAAAAAGAAACTCCACTGCTGTTAGTCATCACCCTTTAATATTCCCTATTCCCTACCCTAGTCAACCATTAATCTGCTTTTTGTCACTATAGATTTGCTCATTCTGGACATTTCATATAAATGGAATCATACAATATGTGGTCCTTTGTGGCTGGCTTCTTTCCCTTAGCATAACTTTTTTAAGGTTCATATTATAGCGTATATCAGTACTCATTCCTTTTTATTGCTGAATAATATTCCATTATATGGATATACCAATTATTCATCAGTTGATGACATTTGGATTGTTTCTCCCTTTTGACTATTATGAGTAATATTGCAATGAACATTCATGTACAAGTTTTTTTTGTCTGTGTGTTTTTAAATATATTTTATTGAGTTTTTACAGAGAGAAAGGGAGAGGGATAGAGTTAGAAACATCGATGAGAGAGGAACATCGATCAGCTGCCTTCTGCACACCCCCCAGTGGGGATGTGCCCGCAACCAAGGTACATGCCCTTGACTGGAACCGAACCTGGGACACTTCAGTCCGCAGGCCGACGCCCTATCCACTTAGCTAAACCAGTCAGGGCTCATGTACAAGTTTTTTACTGTGGTAAGATACATATAACAAAAAATTTACCGTTTTAAGTGTATTGTTCTATGGCTTTAAGTACATTCACATTATTGAACAACCATCACCATCTATTTCTAGAATATTTCCATCTCCCTTAACTGTATTCATTAAACACTAACTTCCCATTCTCCCATCCCCCTAACCCCTGACAACCACCATTCTTCTTTCAGTCTCTATGTATTTGACTACTCTAGTAGGATCCTTATATATGTGGAATCATACAATATTTGTCCTTTGTGATTGACTTATTTCACTTAGCATACTATATGGTTTGTCTTTTTTGTGACATCTGTCAGAATTTCCTGCCCTAGCCAGTTTGGTTCTCTGGATAGAGCACCGGCCAGTAGACTGAAGGGTCCCAGATACAATTCCAGTCAAGGGCATGTACCTCAGTTGCACGGACAAGTGCAGGAGACAGCCAATCAATGTGTCTCTCTGTCTCTCCTCCTCCCATCCACTTTCTCTAAAAATCACTGGAAAAATATCCTCGGGTGTTTGATTAACAACAAAAAAAGAATTTCCTTTTTAAGGGTGGTAATATTCCATTGATTGTATATTTCACATTTTATTTACCTGTGCCGCGCCAGCACAGCCAAGGGTTTGGCGAGCCTGAGGGAGGGCCGGCGAAGGATAAAGAAAAGACAAAGAGAATAAGCAGGGTCTAGGTCGATCTTCTGTGCCTGGCTGAGACCACAGAACAGATCCAGACTGCAAGCTGAGCCTTTATTTTATAGTCAGAGGTAAACAAGGTAATTTACAATGTTCTTGTAAGTTTCACTTGTTTTGGCAGAATTTGCTGCACCTCCCACAGCCCATTAGCGACCCAGGAAAGATCCAGGGAGCAGTCACAAGATCAAGCTTAATTATGCTTAGAGGACTGTGCCCTCTAAGCTGGGACTTGTTTGTGGCTTTACCAGCAGGTCAGTCCGAGGCTTAACCCTATAACTGCTCCCTACATTTTACCCTTCTTTTATTTTTAAGCTACTAATAATGGAAGTAAAACTTAAATGTTAAGGACAAAGCTCTGACTATTAAAATATTAACAAAACAATGCTAATGCAAAACCCAATAACAAAACAATGCCAATGCAAAACCCAGACATGGCTATTAATAAAACAATGCCAATGCAACACTACAATAATAGAGAAATCAAACTACAGTAACACTTTTCTACTAAATGAAAGTTTCTTTTGCTGATTTACTCAGAGTTCTCGGACTTGGCTGCACAAGAGTTTGCAGAAGACTGGTAGCTAACCAAGGCTAGCCTACCCAGAAACATGATTGAGGGAGTAGTTTCCACTTCCTGCTTTTCTACCATCAGCTGACCCCATGTTGGCACCTTGGTCTCTTGTGTAGCCTTCATCATCTTCCTTTTTTGCTTTGCTGTCATCGGGGCAACTCTCAGTCTTTTGAATGATGGGACAAGGAGCTTCTCTGGGTCCATTGTGGTGAGCACGTAACACTCTGGCACCCAAATTGGCTGTGCTGCTCCTTCTGGAAAGATACAAACACAACTTCTTCCCCACATCATTATTAGATATGGTAAAACTCTTGTCTGGTTTGTGCCACCGGGCTAAGTCGGCAGAGGCTTGATGCCTTTCGACCGCTGTACAACCCTCTGCATCGCAATTCAAAAAATTTAAAGTATAGAGAACATGACTGAGTTTGTTTTGAGGTGACACATAACATCCATCTCCCCCTTTCTGTTTTAGTAATTGCATTCTAAGAGTACGATTTGCTCTTTCCACTCTTGCTTGACCTTGAGGGTTGTAAGGGATACCAGTTTTATGACAAATTTGATATTGCTGACAAAAAATGTTGAAAAGCAGAACTAGCGTATGCGGGTCCATTGTCTGTCTTTAGCTCTAAGGGAGGACCTAGTACCGCAAAGGCAGCTAGGCAATGATTAATTACATGCTTGGCACTCTCTCCCGTTTGGGGAGTTGCAAAGATAAAGCGGGAGCAGGTTTCTATATTAATATGTACCCATCTATGCTTACCAAATTCCGGTATGTGGGTGACATCCATTTGCCAGATTTGATTAGGTTTAAGACCCCTAGGATTGACCCCCAACAATTGCACAGGGCAATGAATTACACACTGAGAGCACTGCTTAACAATTTGACGAGCCTGCTCCCGAGAAAGACGGAATTGTTTGTGTAAGGCAGCAGCATTTTGATGATGCAAAGCATGGGAGGACTGGGCAAGAGAAAATGGGGTAGCCTCTTGCATTACAGCAAGGAGGTGATCAATAGAATGACCCCAGTGGGTGTATGTGTTGTAGGGAAAATTAAAACCTGTAAGGGAAGTGGGAATTCTAGTAAGTTGTGCTGAAGTTAAGGCATCCTCAGCTTCATGTAAAGCTGTCTTGGCTTCCTCTGTCAAGCAGCGTGGGAATGACGGAGATGAATCTCCCCTTAGTATATGAAATAAAGGGCTTAAGTCAGCAGTGGTTAATTTTAAAGCAGGTCGAACCAGGTTAATATCTTTTTAAACTGATTTCAGAGAGGAAGGGAGAGGGAAACATCAAGGAGAGAGAATCCTTGATTGGCTGCCTCCTGCACACACCCTTCCCCCCTTCAATGGGGATTGAGCCTGCAATCCCGGCATGTGCCCTGACTGGGAATCGAATTGTGACTTCCTGGTTCATAGCTTGATGCTCAACCACTGAGCCACACCAACCGAGCTACCCATGTAATTTTTGATGGATACTTTGGTAGCTTCTAATTTTTTTTTCTTTTGTGAATATTGCTACTATGAATTTGGGTGTATAAATGTTCATTCAAAATTCTGCTTTAATTTCTTTTGAGTGTGGACCTAGAAGTAGAATTGCTAAGTCATGTGGTACGTAATTGTATTTTTAAATTTTTGAGAAACTACCTGTTTTCCAAGGTGGCTGCACCACTTTACATTTACCAGCACTGCACAAGGGTTCTGCTTGCTCTACGTCTTCCTCAATACTTGTTATTTTCTGTTTATTGGTGTTTTTTAATGATAGCTATCCTAATTGAGTGTGAGGTGATATCTATGGTTTGAGTTGCTTTTTTTCTAACAACAGTGATGTTGAGCATCTTTTCTTGTGCTTCTTGGCCATTTGTATATCTTATTTGGAGAAATGTCTATTCAGATCTTTTGCACATTGTTTAATTGGGTTGTTTGTTTTTTGTTGTTTTGTTGTAAGGTTCTTTATATATTCTGGATATCAATCCTTTATTAGATACATTGCAACTATTATCTCACATTTCCTGATTGTGTTCTTTGGTGCATAAGAGTTTAATTTTGATGAAGTCCAGTTTATCTGTTTTTTCTTTTGATGCCTGTGCTTTCAGTGTCAGATCTAAGAAATGCCATGAAGCTTTTGCCTTGTTTTCTTCTAAGAGTTTTATTGTTTTGGCTCTTATTTTAGGTCTTTGATTCATTTTAGGGTTTTTTTGTTTTTTGGGGGGCATATAGTGTAATGTACAGGTTCAACTTCATTTTATTTTTATGTGAATACAGTAGGTCCTCGGGTTACATCGGAGATCCATTCCTATGGCACGATGTAACGCAATTTTCGCTGTAAGTCGGAACCCACCTACATAAGCACCTACGTCACTCTCATGGAGCACATACACCACAGTAATGAAGTGAAACAGTAAAAAAAATGTAAAAGAAAGATAACAATTCCTGACCTTTACTTGTGGTAAATAAATAATAAAAAACATAAAGCACGTATGTACATACATCAAAATGACGGAACTTTATATATATATATATATGTGTGTGTGTGTGTGTGTAAATAAATGGGAGATGGCGACATAATTACGAAACGACACACGTCGAGTCTGATGCAACCCGAGGACTGCCTGTACTAGAGGCCTGGTGCATGAAATTCGTGTACAGGTAGGGTCCCTAGGCCTGGCCGGTGATCAGGGCCGATCAGGGCCTTCCAGCTGCCGGCTGGGGCCTTCCTTTGTTCTGCGCTGCCCCCTGGTGGTCAGCGCATGTCATACTGAGCGATTGAACTCCAGGTCGAACTCCTGAGGGGACACTTTGCATATTAGCCTTTTATATATGTAGATATGTTTTAATTTCTTTTGGTATATTACTAGGAATGGAATTCCTGGGTTATATGGTAACTATGTTTGACCTTTTGAAGGAACTGCTGAACTGTTTTCCAAAGTGGCTATACCATTTTACATTCCCTCCAGCAGTGTATGAGGGTTTTAATTTTTCCATGGCTTTTCAAATCCAGATCTTACCACTTTCTGACTGGCTTATTTCAACAATTTCCTTGGCTGGTGATAATCTCACTACTCTGCCTTTCTGTTGTCCCTTTTCATCAATTCATAATGATGTTTATATGTCATAAGAATTTGCAGCTGAAAGGAATTATAGATAATAATGGGAGTCAAGCTGTTCATTTTACAGTTGATAGAGCGTCGGCCTTCGGACTCTAGAGAAGAGATTTGACCTGAAGTTATACATTATAGCATCAAGACTAGATACCCTACTATGTATATAGCTTTCATTTTGTTAAGTCATCGTGTTTCTTTTTTCTGTGTGTAAAACTCTTTACCTGATTATCTTAACCAGTTATCTTCCTCATTCTCTCCCCTAAAGTACAATCTAAAAGCAAGGATGGAGTTGTGTGCAGGTAATTTATTTGTGGATGATTTTAGGGAACAAGAGTGAAGGACCAGAGTGAATAAAAGAAGAAAAGCCAATGTAAGACTATTATTGAGTTACTCACTGCTGTTGCAACTAGGGCTCAATTCCAGTGGGAACTTCTGAGGATCTAGATAGTCTCACATTTTCTGCTCATCTGCTCTTGTTCTCCCATCAGTTGACAGTTTCTCCAGTGTGGTATAAATTCTTTCTCCTTCCCTCCCCCACTTTCAGCTGCACATAAGAGCCTGCCAATTGTGTTCCCAGTGGTATCTCATTTCATTGCCTCAGGAAGTCCCAGAGCAGAAAGCAAAAGAATCACAGTGAGTAGTATGGGGAAATTTACCTGGAAAATCTACCTGGAAACATTAGCTTAAGTTTAAGATTATCATGGTAGATAGAATGATGGTCTCCCAAAGATGTCTCCAGTCTAGTCTTCTAAACGTGTGAATATGTTAACCTTGTATGGCAAAAAGGACTCTGTGGATTTTCCTGGATTATCTATCCCTGGGCCCAGTGTAATCACAAGGAATCTTATAAGATGGAGGCAGGAGTGTAAGAAAGAAGTGGCAATGGAAGCTGAGGTTGTGATGATATGGCTAGAAGATAAGGAATTAGCATAGAATGGGTTTTCCCCTAGAGCAGTGATGGCGAACCTATGACACGCGTGTCAGCACTGACACGCGTAGCCATTTCTGATGACACGCAGCCACATGCTGAGGATGAAACATTTGCTGCTCCTGAGGATGAAACATTTGCGACTAGAGTCTTGGAGTTAGTTTTTTCCTCAAAGTGACACACTACCCGAGTTATGCTCAGTTTTTTGGCAAAGTTTGACACACCAAGCTCAAAATGTTGCCCATCACTGCCCTAGAGCCTCCTGAGGGAATACAGGCTTTGATTTTAGCTCTGTAAATCCTGTTTCAACCTTCTTATTGCTAGTACTTTAAGATAATAAATTTGTGGTTTTAAAAATTAATTTATTTTCCAATTACAGTTAAATTTGTGTTTTAAGCCACTAAATTTGTGGCAATTTGTTACAGAGCAGTAGGAAACGAATACAGCTAGAATCAGAGGAGAGGCCAACAGCAAGAGGTAGATTTTCTCAGAAATTTCTTATACTTCATCTAAATGACTGGAGATGTGGGGGTTGACTGAGTAGGTTTCATTAATTCAGATAACTGGATTGATAGTGGTACTATTTACTGAGTTATAAAACACAGAGGCAGAAACTGCAGGGCAAGTTAAGTATGTGAGGTGCTTATGGAGTAGACAAGCACAATGCTTTACAATTTAGAACACATTTTTATACTCAGGAGTTTTTAAGTACTAGTGTACTGGTTTCCTGTAACTCCAATAGGTCTTATTGTATGCATAGGCCAAAAGGATAATGGGAGGCACAGTAAACTTTAATAGGGCTAAGTGGTTATGTCCTAAAACTGTTTTTGAATAAAAATTATATAAGCACATGGAGGGCATGAGAAGAAGCATTAGAATTAAGGGCAGTCCTAGCTGATTTGACTCAGTGGCTAGAGCGGCAGCCAGCAGACCGAATGATTCCGGGTTCGATTCCAGTCAAGGGCATTGCAGTTGCAGGCTCTTCCCCGGCCCTGGCCCTGGTTGGGGCTCATGCAGGAGGCAAACAAATTGATGTGTTTCTCTCACATTGATATTTCTCTCTGTCTTTCCCTTTCTCTTACACTCTAAAAAAAATCAATGGAAAAAAATATCCTCAGGTGAGGATAAAAAAAAAAAAAAGAATTAAGGACAGCAATCAATGTGAAAAATATTCAAATGTTATGGTTAAAGTCATCTATAATAATAAAAGCATAATATGCTAATTAGACTAGACGTCCTTTGGGACGACCTTCCAGACAAAGCCAAGGCTGCGAGGGAAGCCTGGGTCCCGGGAGCCAGAGGGAAGCTGGTGCCGGCAGCCTGGGGAAGGAAGGCCTACTCTTGCATGAATTTCATGCATCGGGCCTCTAGTGATAAGTATGTCTGGGATTACAGGTGACCACAGTTTGGTGTGTCAGGAGAATATGGTTGCTAAAAGTGATGCCATAATCTTAACCTTACTTATTCTGTACAGTATGGGGAAAGGGTAGTTCCATTGTTTCCTTAGATCTGTGTATTCTTTTGAGAATATGTACCACTTGAGTGACACTTTTGAGAGACATAGTAATCTATGTATATAAAAAGCTAAGTGTCGCCCTGGCCAGTTTGGCTCAGTGGATAGAGCGTCGGCCTTCGGACTCAAGGGTCCCAGGTTCAATTCCGGTCAAGGGCATGTACCTTGGTTGCGGGCACATACCCAGTGGGGAGTGTGCAGGAGGCAGCTGATCAATGTTTCTCTCTCATCGATGTTTCTAACTCTCTGTCCCTCTCCCTTCCTCTCTGTAAAAAAATCAATAAAATGTATTTTTTTAAAAAAAGAACAAAAAGCTAAGTGTCCATTTGTCCGACCCACCAATAGCTATGATACGCACTGACCACCAGGGGGCAGATGCTCAATGCAGGAACTGCCGTGACGCGCACTGGCCATTTAAAAACAAACAGCACCATGGACCTGACACCAAGTGGGACACAGGCCCTGCCACCACCCTGGAGTGACACCCCACCAAATTGCAGCCAATGCTGCCAAGACCCCATGGCGCAAAATGCAGCCCACAGCCCAGCCCAGCCCAGAAACAGTTGCTGTGGGTGCCAGGTAATGACATCACATAGCAAACGCCCGGCTTCCTCTCCCTAGTGACTAGCTTCCTTGGACTTTCTTCAGCCCAGGAACCTGACTTGCTTTATAGCCAGGTGCAAACATTTTACACTTTAACCAAATGTCTGTGAAGCATTTTCCTGTGCCTCATCTCATTTGATCCTCACAGAAGTCCTGGAGTAGGTAGATAGGAGACTCGGTGGAATCCTATTTTCTTTTTATTAGCCAGAAAACGGAGATTTAGAAAGCTAGAAACTTGACCTGACTGAATAGTAAGAAATGGTGGAACTTGAAAATGACTTCAGGTTTTCTCACTGTGCAGAATATAACCAAACACTGCTACAGTTAAATATTTTACCCTTTGTTCTCCCTGCCTGATCTATAATAATAATCTGCTTCGTGTTGATATGTACTTCTATGTTGCTGACAATTACCTGAAAGAGAAGTTGGGGTGCTTCACTGGGCTGGAAAAAGTTTTAGTTAAATCAGAAAGCAGGTCTAATTAAGCAAATTTCTTCTATATATATAAAAGGCTAAGTTGACTCACACATGCACGATACATATAGAGCTCTCACTGGCACCAATCTCATGCATGTGTTTCGATCTGTCATTGTCGTTAATGAATTTGGTTGACATTTCTCTTATAGAGAAAGGGCGAATAGCGATACTGAAATATTTTTTCTAATTAATTTCCTTTCAATGTGCATGAATCCATGCACCTGGACACTAGGTAGAATGTAAAAGAATAAGGATTGCCCAGTGGGTGTGGCTCAATGGTTGAGCTTCGACCTATGAACCAGGCAGTCATGGTTTGATTTCCAGTCAGGGCACATGCCCGGGTTGCAGGCTCAATTCCTAGTAGGAGGCGTGCAGCAGGCAGCCGATCATTGACTCTCTCTCATCATTGATGTTTCTATCTCTTTTCCTCTCTGAAATCAATAAAAATATATTTTTTAAAAAATGATTGGAATAGTGGTAATATACAGGGGTTGGCAAAAGTAGGCTTATAGTTGTTAGTACACAAAATATAACCTTATTCTTATATTGTTATTTATTAACTAGAGGCCCAGTGCACAAAATTTGTGCATGAGTAGGGTCCCTAGGGCTGGCTGGCGATCAAGGCTGATCGGGGCCTTCCAGCTGCCAGCCGGGGCCTTCCTTCCCCGGCTGGCTGCTGGCCGGGGTCTTTTCTTCAGTCCGTGCCGCTCCCTGGTGATCAGCGCACGTTATAGCAAGTGATAGTACTCTCGGTCTCCTGGTCAAACTCTCAAGGGGACACTTTGCATATTAGCTTTTCATATATATAGAAGACTATTTATTTGTATTATATCTGTAAACCTACTTTTTGCCATCTCTTGTAATGAAAATACTTAGAAAACACAATACAAATCTGGTTTTGTTTAGTCCAGAAAATTTAAGAAGGAACTTAGATCATAGTTTTGGCACTCAAAAGAGACTTTTTGTTCGTATCTGATTCAGTTCCCTTGCTTTACAGATAAGAACATGGAGTTTCCAGGAGGTTGATAGGACATTCCCAGAGTCATAGCTAATGGCAGAACAGTGTCTAGTACAGAATTATGAAATTAAGAAAGTAAATTGAATGTATCATAAGCATGTTTCATTTATAGGGGCATTTAAAGCATGACTTGGACTAGGGTGAGACAAACAAGTTGCTTAGGTTACAAAATTGAAGGAGGCATTCACTCCTAGGTGTAAACTCTTGCAAGTAATATATGAACATGGCTTAAAACGTCAAATAGTACTAAGAGGCACCTCTCAGCCCTCCAGATTAGGGATAACTGGAGGACGCTAGATATGGTGATGATAGAAGAGAATTATTCTTTAAGACCTAGCCCTCTGTGCAGTAATCAAAGTTTGCAAGAACCTATGGAGCATTGCTTCACTTTATTTAAGAATAATAACTCAGGCCTGGCTGATTCCCATTCTCCTTTTTTCCTTTTTTTTACAAAATATGTTTTTATTGATTTCAGAGAGAGAAAGGGAGAGGGGGAGAGAGAGAGAAACATCAGTGATGGGAGAGAATCATTGATTGCCACCTGCACGCCCCCTATTGGGAATCCAGCCTGCAATCTGGGCATGTGCCCTTGACTGGAATTGAACCCAGGACCCTTCAGTCCACAGGCTGACGCTCTATCCACTGAGCCAAACCAGTTAAGGCTGAAGACTAAGTAAGACTTTATAAAGTGAAAAGACAGGTGGTTTTATTAGTCCAGTCAGAGGTAGTTAAATATATAAACAGTAGCAGCACATTTAACTTAGTTTATAGATGCAGTTAGCATAGTTTGTGATGTTAATGGGAGTAGAGTAAGTTAGCATTAAAGATCCTAATATATAAAAACCCTGGGTATGTCACATCCACAAAGACCAAAGGCTTGACCAACCAGAAGTCAGTCCTGCAGTCAGCGCTGGGATGCCGTGGCGACCCAGCACTGACTGTTGAGGGGGCTGCGAATCAGGCCCGGAGAGAGGCCTGAAGAGAGAAGCAGGGTCTGATCCGTAGCCTCTGTGGCAGCTATTGACCAGCACTTGCCTCTCTCTTTCTCTCCAGGTCTTGGCCAGCAGTTGCACCTCCATTTCTCTCCAGACCTCTACCGGGGCTGCTGATCACCCCCGCCTTTCTGATCAGGCCCCATTGATAGGCCCAGAGACGCTGATTGGCATAGAAACCGACCAATCAGAACCAAATTGGCTGGCAGAGGAGGGCATTTGGGGGTGAGATCAGGCCTGCAGGGGAGGGCAGTTGATGACGATCAGGCCAGCAGGGGAGCATTTAGGTGTTAATCAGGCCAAGCAGGGGAGCAGTTAGAGGGTGATCAGGCTGGCAGGCATAAGCAGTTAGGGGCAATCAGGCAGGCAGGCAGGTGAGCGGTTAGGAGCCAGCAGTCCCAGATTGTGAGAGGGATGTTCGACTGCCGGTTTACCCGATCCCTGTGGGATCGGGCCTAAACTGACAGTCAGACATCCCCTGAGGGGTCCCAGATTGGAGAGGGTGCAGGCTGGTCTGAGGCACACCCCCCCCCCCATGCACCAATTTCGTGCACCGGGCCTCTAGTAAAATATTAGCAAAGAAACAGAACTTTCCCCACTAGCCTGGAAGCTCTTCCATGACAGCTTTAGCTTTATGAGTTGGATCGCTCATACACCTCCTGGCATATAGTAGGACCTCAAAAAAACCTGGTAAACATGTTTCTAAGTAAAAGCTTGGTAAAAATCAGCAATTTGATTGTGATGTGGCAAGGTGGTTTATTTGTGATGCAATATCAAAAGAGTTCTGGCTTTCCAATGTCCCATTTCCTTCATCCCACCATGGAAAAAGTCCAACTGAGTCTTTATCAGGGCAAAGGCCAATGTCCAGAGTTTCTGCTTCATTTGGGGCCTACATGGCCTTTCTCAGGCTCCAGGTGGCCACTAGACCCACAGGGTCGCATGCTCCCAGGAAGAAGAGACCACACAGGGCGAGTGCAGTTATAGTCCCAAGCGAGAGAGAGAGAGCTTTGTTCTCCTGGGGTTTTAACCAGGAGCTTATTCAAAATAGCCAGTCAGCTTCTCAAACCTTCATAGGCTTCTGATAGGGTCCACCCACTGATGAATGATTCATTCCCCAGGTAAGACTGACAGGTCTTCAGGGTCAACTATGCCCCCTGCACCATTTTGACTTTACTGCATGTGTGTTTATCTGCCCTTTTGTTCTATCCCTTCCCCCAGTGATCTGCTGGGAATGGACTGGTGGTTCCCTGAGCTGTAGCTTCCTGGTGAAGCCAACAGGCCTCTGTTTCCCAGCTGAATATGCTCACCAATTTCTGACTCTCTTTTACTTCCTTTCCTCATTAATATCTAGCTAACAGTACCAGTTTGGCTGTATATGAGGGTGTAATTTTTTACTGGGTATAGAGTTCCAGTTTTGCAAGATGAAAATTGCTCTGACAATGGATGGTTATACTTGTTGATCAACATTGTAAATATATTTGATGCCACTTTACACTTAAAAATGGTTTAGATGATACATTTTATGTGGATTAGTTAGCTAAGGCTGCCATAGCAAAGTATCAAAGACTGGGTGGTTTAAACAACAGAAATTTATTGTCTCAAAATTGTGGAGTTTAGAGTCTGTGAGAGATCAAGTTATTATCACAGTTGTTTCTTCGGAGGCCTCTCCTTGGCTTGTAGATAGTTGTCTTCTTCCAATGTCTTCATATAGTTTTCAAATGGAGCATGTCTGTGTCAAAATTGGCTCTTCTTATTTTATTACTAGTGTCCCGGTGCATGGATTCATGCACATTGAAAGGAAATTAATTAGAAGAAATAATTTAATATCACTATTCTGCCGAACATTTGGGTGTCATTTATTGCCGGTGGGTCTTGATCCGGCATCTAGAAGGGTTCTGGAACCTGAAGAAGGCTGTGCGTAGATTAAGTAAGAGTCCAAAGATGAAAGATAATTTTGAAAGGCATTTGGGGGTCAGAGGAGCCTGGCTGAAGAAAACCAAGTTCTCCTTGTCTCAGGATCCCTTGCTTTTTATTAACACAAATTGTCCTACGGCAAGGTGGAGATACACACTTCAAAGGGTAGGGTTTTGTACAGAAGCATTGCCAGATTGGGGAATAGCCTATGGCTGTTCAGGTGTTAGGCCAACAGGAGGCAATAACATATAGATTAAGATGCCCTGAGCTGTCTGGCAGCAAACAATCATCCTATTCAGGTTTGGGGGAAATGCCCTCAGCCATTCCCAACAGGTAATAACATATGTGACTCAGCTCTTGTTAAGTCCCCAAGTTCCATCAACCTTTTGATGAAACTCTTGATAGTATGACATGCTGGAACTGTCTTCCGGCACTATTTGCCCTTTCTCTATAATAGAAGTGTCAACCAAATTCACTATCGACAATGACAGATCGAAACACACGCATGAGATTGGCACCAGTGAGAGCTTTATATGCATCGCGCATGTGTGAGTCAACTTAGCCTTTTATATATATATATATATATATATATATATATATATATATATATATATATATATATATATATATATATATATGGAAGAAACTTGCTTAATTAGACCTGCTTTCTGATTTAGCTCAACTTTTTCCAGCCCAGTGAAGCACCCCAACTTCTCTTTCAGGTAATTGTCAGCAACACAGCAGTAAATATCAACACGAAGCAGATTATTATTATAGATCATGCAGGGAAAACAAAGCGTAGAATATTCAACTGTAGCAGTGTTTGATTATATTCTGCACAGTGAGAAAACCTGAAGTCATTTTCAAGTTTCACCATTTCTTCTTTGCAGTTGGGTCAAGTTTCTAAATCTTTGTTTTCCGGCTAATATAAAGAAAATAGGATTCCACCGAGTCTCCTATCTACCTACTCCAGGACTTCTATGAGGATCAAATGAGATGAGGCACAGGAAAACGCTTCACAGGCATTTGGTTAAAGTGTAAAATGTTTGCACCTGGCTATAAAGCAAGTCAGGTTCCTGGGCTGAAGAAAGTCCAAGGAAGCTAGTCACTAGGGAGAGGAAGCCGAGCGTTTGCTATGTGATGTCATTACCTGGCACCCACAGCAACTGTTTCTGGGCTGGGCTGGACTGGATGGGCTGGGCTGTTGGCCACATTTTGCACCATTGGGGTCTTGGCAGCATTGGCTGCGATTTGGTGGGGTGTCACTCCAGGGTGGTGGTGGTGGTGCCTGTGTCCCACTTGGGGGAAGCTGAGTGTTTCTTTGTGAGCGTCAGGTCCACGGTGCCCTTTCTCTGTAAATGGCCAGTGCACGTCACAGCAGCTCCTGTGTTGAGTGTCTGCCCCCTGGTGGTCAGTGCATGTCATAGCAACCGGTTGGACGGTCGGACACTTAGCATATATAGATGATTTTTAAACCTCACCTAAGGACATGCTTAGAGGAAGGGGAAGGGCGAGGGGAGAGACTGAGAGACTTATAGGTTGCCTTCCATACATGCCCCGACTGGGTATCGAACCCACAATCTAGCTATGTACCCTGACTGGGAATTGAACTGTGGCAGCCTTTTGGCGCATAGGGCTATGTTCAACCCAGTGAGCCACTCTGGCCGAGCCAAATTAGCTCTTCTTATAATGACACTAGTCATACTTGATTAGGGTCCACCTATTTTATCTTAATTACTTCTTTAAAGAACTTAACTCCAGATGTAGTTACAGTCTGAAGTACTAGAGGATGGGACTTTAGCATCTGAATTTGGGGAGTTGCGGGGGGGGGGGGGGTGGTGGAATTCAGCACATAATAAGTATTTTATCACAATTTTAAAATTATATATAAGGGAATATAATCAGTAACACTGTAATAACTATATTGAGTCAGATGGGTACTAGACTTACTATTACTTTTGTTGTAGACCTCTTAGCACTACATGACGTTTTAATTCAGAGAGGGTAATAAGTAAAATTTTGTGATGCCTGACAAAGTAATCATATAGGGAGTAATACCTAAGGCATGAAATAAGTTGTTGAAATAGAATTATAGTTGATAATTTTTGAGAGCAGGATTTTTGCTTGATGTGCCTATAGTTATTCTCAGGCCTTAAGCTCAGTGTGTTCTTCATCTGTAATAACTAATAACTTTTGCCTTTGTCATTATTTTGTGCTTTTTTTATTGGGGATGTATCCAAAGTGATATTTCCAAAAGTGAATAATATAAGGTGGCATTTTATTTGACCCATCGTTTAAAATAAAGGCCTTTATTTTAAGTAGCCCTTGTTTCAGACTAGCATGTAATTTTTAATTTCCCCATGATGGGATTCTTGTCTATGTTGTTTCATTAATAAGAGTGTTTAACAATTAAAATAACTTGACAAAATAGTAAGGTATAATACATTGGATAGAATAAAATCATCTTATGAATTGCCTTGTCTTTTTGCATTACTTATAGAATATTGAAGTTAGTTATTTGGGGATTTTTCCCTCTTAATTGTTTACTGAGAGATCTATAGCCCAACCAAACTTCCGGAGTTAGTCACTTGGGTATTGTCACTCTGCTGATTTTTATCAGAAACAGGAAATTGTCAAGTTATATGTCAAAGTACAGCAGACTCTAAAATTGTATTTGTACTTGCCTGAGAGATTTCCCTTTAGAATTTTTTCTATCACTAGCTGGTTCCCTTTTCCTCAGAATATAACAACTGGCTTGCCAAAAATGGTGATGTTTATCATACATAGCAAACAGTGCCCTTTCGCATAGTTTACATGTCATACACAATATGATTGGTAAAATGATTTGATAAACTTAGTGCCATTAATCTGTAGATATACCTAATTAATTTGTAAAAATAGGTTAGGGAAGAACATGTTTTTAGGTGTTTGTCCTGATGCTATTCCCATATTTAGATTAGCAGGGTTCCTAAAGTAGACCTTTTCAGGAAGTCTATAAGGCCAAAACTATTTTCATATACTGGGATGTTAATTTTCATTTTCACTCAAGTTTCCAGAGACTGCATGAAATGCAATGATATTTTATAAGATGTCAACATTTGGAAGATCTGCAAAACTTAGTGAACGTATATTGCATGATGATATAAAATCATACATGAGTCAAAACAGGTCCATTTAAAATCTATAAGACTGTGCAATGAATGTTTTCTGCTATATATTTAGTTTAAATATAGTAAGATTCACACGTTTTTGAGTGTGAAGGAGATTAGACACATAGAGAGGCAAATGACTTTTTTTTTAATATATTTTATTGATTTTTTACAGAGAGGAAGGGAGAGGGATAGAGAGTTAGAAACATCGATGAGAGAGAAACATCGATCAGCTGCCTCCTGCACACCCCCCACTGGGGATGTGCCCGCAACCAAGGTACATGCCCTTGACCGGAATCGAACCTGGGACCTTTCAGTCTGCAGGCCGACGCTCTATCCACTGAGTCAAACCGGTTTCGGTTTCGGCACAAAGGACTTGTTTAGTAAAAGAATTGTTTTTGCCTTAAGCAACCCTGCCCATTGTTCTTGTATATCTAAGTTAACACACCTTGTGCATCTAAGTTAATAACTACCACAACCTGAATGCAGAACAGTTTCTTCATGCCCCTCTCAAGAAAATAAAATGTTCTCATGCTTTATAATCAGACTCTTACCCCCACCATTAACCTTTTGCACTCGGATGTCGAGTGTGACTCGACACGATTAGCTTCGGTAGCAGCACGGTTAGCATCGGTAGCAGCTCGTATGTCGAGCCACACTCGACACGTAGTTTCACCGCGGGGGGGGAAGGGAGATTTTTGTCTATTTTTCCAGTATCTTTTCTTGTTTTCATTAGCATGAAAGGACAAGTAAAATGTAAATGCCGTCTCAACTGATGCCACCACCTAAGCTTCACCAATGGCATCTTCAAAGGCTATTTGTTTCTAAGACACATCAGTCACGTGAAAAAGGTTAGACCAGTACACTAACTTCCAGGGATAGATTATTATCCACTAACTTAGAGCAACGTTTAGATGGAAAGCTCCATATAATCACACCTCACCCTAACAAAAAACACAAAGATTGTGTTGTTTGTTCTAACAGAAAAATCAAAGGAGAGACAATTTATATTTGCGAAACATGTGAATGTAAACCAGGTCTTCATGTGGGTGAATGTTTCAAAAAATATCACACCATGAAAAATTATAGAGATTAAAATTACTCTTTGAATGTATCAATAATTTGAAATATAAAAAATATCCAAATAAATAAGTTTGTATGAAAAGAAACTCCAGTTTTTTATTCTACTGCTGCGCTTTGTAAAATCTGGGGTATTTAAAAAATTAAATCCCGAGTAGAATAAAGGAATCGAGAAAAAAAAAAACAAGCGAGTGCAAAGGGTTAACCTATGAAAACCACTAATCCTTGTAGTTTTGCCTTTCTAGAATGTCATACATAGCCTTTTGAGTCTAACTTAGTGAGATTGCTGTGTCATATGGTAAGTGTATGTTGAACTTGAAGAAGCTGTCAAACTGTTACCCATAATGGCTGTACTACTTTTGCATTCCCACAAGCAATGCATTATTTCCAGTTGATTAGCATCCTCTTTGGCAAGTTGGTACTTTTTGTTTCCTTCCTTATCTCTATCTCTATCTCTATCTCTATCTCTATCTCTATCTCTATCTCTATCTCTTATCTTTCCTCTCCCCTCTTTCTTTCCCCCTTTCATTCTTTTCTCCACCTCCTGTTAACATAAAAAACCATTGAAACTTGTAAAGAATTTTTGTGAGTTTATTTGAGCCAAACTGTCGACATGCCGGGAAGCAGCACCTCAACGAATTGAGATAATGCTCCAGAGAATGGCGGGTTACATTTGTATTTATACATTGCAATCAAAGGAGGAATGTAGGTGGGTTACATGAAATTCATTGGTGATAGATTAAGGAGGTGGGAAAAAGCAAAGCAGTGGGGGCAGGGCGGGAGGAAACCCCTGAGATTTGATAAAAAGTAAAATGATGGACACATACTTAGGTGGGTGCAGGAACAATTAACATAATTTGTGGTATCTGTCCTGGCACCCATCACATTTGGTTGTGCCCCAGGGGCTCCAGAAAAAGGGAAGTTACAAGTTACCCAGACATTGCAAGGGCATGTTAACATAGATAAAAAAAGACAAATAGGCTAAGTTAAGGTAAAGGTTGACCTTGTCAGTGAAGATACCGGCCTAGGATGTAACTGCCCACCATAACCTCTTTTAGTTAAAGTTTAATTTCAGACCATCCTTTGTGGTTGCTTTAGGTCTCTGAGTTTGCAAGACTGCCATGCAGGCCTCCCCTGAGCTTGTCAGGTCAGCATGTGGCCCTTTTCGTCTTTTTTATTTTCTTAACTCTATCTCTGTCTCTGTCTCTGTCTCTGTCTTTATTTCTCTATCTTTCCTCTCCCTTCTTTCTTTCCCCTTTTATTCTTCTCCACCTCCCTTCTCTTCGTAAGCCATTTCATAGCTGTGTAGTGATATCACTTGGTGGTTTTAATTTTCATTCCTATAATGACTAATGAATTTGAGAATCTTTTCATGTGCTTATATGCCATTCAAATATCTTTTTTTGTGTGTGTGTGAAATATCTGTTCAAATATGTTCTCTATTTAAAAATATTAAATACTTAACTGTGTTTCCCCTATGGCTTTTCTGAGTGCAGTTCAAGGCAGCTCTTGCTGTGCTACAATCACATGCCAGTGGCTCTCCTGGCCTGGCCCCACATCTTTGGGTTGAAACCCAGGCAATGGCCCCTTTTGAAATGGAGGAGGCAGCATTTGTGGTTCTTCTTTCCTTGTCTTGAAGAATATCTGTGGTCTTACCTTGTAAAATCTAGGAAGACTGGCCAATAATCTCCCTTTATTCCTTCCTGATTTCTGCTAGTTCAGATTGCCTTTGCCATTATTTTGTGCTTTTGCATATTGTGGATGTTTCTAAAGTGATATTTCCAAAAGTGAATAGTATAGGGTGGCATTTTATTTGACCTATCGTTTAAAATAAAGGCCTTTATTTTAATTAGCATTTGTTTCAGACTAGCTTGTAATTTTTAATTTCTCCATGATTATGATGGCTGATTGAGTCTGGTGTTCACACCCAAACTAATCTATCAAAGGGTCCCATCCCTTGGCCGTACCCTTAGAGCTCATAACATATTTTCTAATTTTTTGCAATATGGATAGTCTGAGAATTTTCCAACTTTTAAATTTAAATTAAATTTCTGCTTCCCTTTTGATTAACAGTTCATCTTTAAGTTGTTTCTCTTCTCAAATTTTACTCTAAGCATCCAAGAGAAGCAAAGTTGCACTTTCAACACTTTGCTTAGTAATAGCTGCAGCCAAATAGCCAATTTCATCCTCACAGTTCTACCTTCCACAAAACCCTCAGACATGAACACAGTTTAGCCAAGCTCTTTGTCATTTATTTATTTATTTATTTATTTATTTATTTATATTTATATTTTTTGTTAATCCTCTCCTGAGAATATTTTTCCATTGTTTTTGTTGTTGTTGTTGTTTTTAAGGGCTAGTGGGAGAGAGAGGGCAAGACAGAGAGAAACATTGATGTGAAAGAAACACATCGACCCTGACCGGTTTGGCTCACTGGCTAGAGCATCGGCCTGCAAACTGAAGGGTCCCGGGTTCGATTCCGATCAAGGGCATGTACCTTGGTTGCGGGCACATCCCCAGTAGTGGGTGTGCAGTAGGCAGCTGATCGGTGTTTCTCTCTCATCGATGTTTCTAGCTCTCTATCCCTCTCCCTTCCACTCTGTAAAAAAAGCAATAAAATATATATATTAAAAAAGAAAGAAAAAGAAACACATCGATTAGTTGCCGCCCCCACACACCCCAACCAGGGCCCGAGCCCCTGCCGAGGAGGAGCCTGCAACCAAGTTATGTGCCCTTGACCGAAATCGAACCCGGGACCCTTTGGTCCATAGGCCAATGCTCTATCCACTGAGCCAAACCGGCTGAGGCTCTTTGTCCCTTTATAAAAGGATCACCTTTTCTTACAATTTCTGATAAGCTGTTTCTCATTTCTGTCTGAGACTATCAGAATGGCTTTGACCGTTCATATTTCAACCAACATTCTGTTCATGATCACTTAGGTATTTTGTAGGAAGATTGAGGCTTTTTTCTACAGCTCTCCTCTCCTTCTGAGCCCTCAGGAGAAATTGCCCTTAACAGACCTGTGGATGAAGAAAGTAACCTCAGGTGAGGATCATAAATTTCCAACTAGTGAGGGTCATGGTGGATAATCCACCTCAGGCATATGACTTCTTTAGTAAAAGACTTATTTTTGCCTTAAGCAACCCTGTCCATTGTTCTTGTGCATCTAAATTAGCACACCTTTAAAATGCCAGAGTAATCCTCTTTTTCAGACCCCCTCAAGGTATAACCATCCTCAAGAGAGCACATAACCTTGCTAACTATCCTGTAATCCAATCTCAATCTTGCGTTCTCCCACCTTTATTTAATCTTCCTTGTTCCCTCCTTAATTCCAAATTCATGAAAGAAACTGCATTGTCGTTCGAGGAAGCATTTTGCTCATTCTGTTGCAATATTGCATCCAGGCAATCCTCTATTTGGCTTAAATTTTTATAAAAATTCTCCACGGTTTTTTTTATTATTTAATAAATCTTTATTGTTCAGATTATTACAATTGTCCCTCTTTTTTCCCCCCATAGCTTCCCTCCACCCCTTTCCCACCCTACCCTCTGCCCTTAACCCCCCCCCCCACTGTCCTCATCCATAGGTGTACGATTTTTGTCCAGTCTCTTCCCGAACCCCCCACACCCATTTCCCCCTGAGAATTGTCAGTCCACTCCCTTTCTATGCCCCTGATTCTATTATATTCATCAGTTTATTCTGTTCATCAGATTTTTTATTCACTTGATTTTTAGATTGACTTGTTGATAGACATGTATTTGTTGTTCATAATTTTTATCTTTACCTTTTTCTTCTTCTTCCTCTTAAAGAATACCTTTCAGCATCCTACCTAATAATAGACAAATATGCAAATTGACCATACCTCCAACACACCCACAAGCCACACCTATAAGCCATGCCCACCACCCAATCAGAGCAAGCATGCAAATTAACCCAAACCAAGATGGCTACAGCCACAGAGAGCAAGGTTTCCTAGGTAACAGAGGAAGCCAAACTTTCCGCTTGCCCTTGCCAGGCCTAAGCCTCCACTCAAGCTACAAAGTTTCAATTATAGAAGGTAAACAAATTCAAACAAATGGCAGCAGAATGGAGCTTGAGAGAGCAGGCCAGGGTTGCCGCCGGCAACAGGGGAAGTAAAGCTTTCCGCACACCCTGGCCGGGCCCACCCGCTTAAGGCAACAAAGTTTCAATTATAACCCCAACAGAAATGGCTGCCGGCCTCAGAGGGAGCCCCAGGCTTGGCTCCTCTCCAGGCTACCAAGTTTCAATTGTAGAAGGAAAATAAATTCCAGATAGCAGGGCCTCCACTTGGGTTGCCAGGGGGCGTGGCTGGCCTGCAAACCACCACAGGCCCCTCGCTCAGGCCGTCCCACGCCCCAAGGGAACCCCCACCTGATCCGGGACACCCTTCAGGGCAAGCCAGCTGGCCCTCACCCCTGTACCAGGCCTCTATTCTATCTAATAAAAGAGTAATATACAGATTTCATCATCACTGCAACACACAATATAGCTGCCCCCATGTGGTCAAAGATCCTGCCCCCATGTGGACACAAGATGGCCACCACAAGATGGCCAGCAGGAGAGGGCAGTTGGGAGGCACCTGGCCTGCAAGGGAGGGCAGTTGAGAAGGACCAGGCCTGCAAGGGAGGGCAGTTGGAGGTGATCAACCCTGCAGGAGAGGGCAGTTAGGGGTGACCAGGCCGGCAGAGGAGGGAAGTTGGGGGCAAACAGGCTGGCAGCAGAGTGGTTAGGGGGTGATCAGGCTGGCAGGCAGAAGTGGTTAGGGGCAATCAGGAAGGCAGGCAGGCAAGCAGTTGGGAGCCAGCAGTCCTGGATTGTGAGAGGGATGTCTGACTGCCCGTTCGGGCCTAAACGGGCAGTCGGACATCCCTTGAGGGGTCCCATATTGGAGAGGGTACAGGCTGGGCTGAGGGACAACCCCCCTCTGTGCACGAATTTCGTGCACCGGGCCTCTAGTTTCATATAATACTGGTTTGGTGGTGATGAACTCCTTTAGCTTTTTCTTATCTGTGAAGCTCTTTATCTGACCTTCAATTCTGAATGATAGCTTTGCTGGGTAGAGTAATCTTGGTTGTAGGTTCTTGCTGTTCATCACTTTGAATATTTCTTGCCACTCCTGTCTGGCCTGCATGGTTTCTGTTGAGAAATCAGCTGACAATCGTATGGGTGCTCCCTTGTAGGTAATTAACTGTTTTTCTCTTGTTGCTTTTAATATTCTCTCTTTGTCTTTTGCTCTTGGCATTTTAATTATGATGTGTCTTGGTGTGGTCCTCTTTGGATTCCTTTTGTTTGTGGTTCTGTGTGCTTCCTGGACTTGTAAGTCTATTTCTTTCCTCAGGTGGGGGAAGTTTTCGGTCATTATTTCTTCAAATAGGTTTACAGTATCTTGCTCTCTCTCTCCTTCTGGCACCCCCATAATTCGGATGTTGGTACGCTTGAAGTTGTCCCAGAGGCTCCTTACACTATCTTCATATTTTTGGATTCTTTTTGCTTTTCAGTTGAGTGTTTTTTGCTTCTTTGTATTTCAAATCTTTGACTTGATTCTTGGGATCCTCTTGTCTGCTGTTGGATCTCTGTATATTATTTTTTATTTCAGTCAGTGTATGCTTAATTTCTAGTTGGTCCTTTTTCATATCCTCTAGGGCCTCGCTAAATTTATCGGCCTTTTTTAGAAAATTCTTGAAAAACCTTATAACCATGGTTTTGAACTCTATATCCAGTCGTTTGCTTTCCTCCATTTCTTTCATATTTGACCTGTTTCTTTGTCTCCGCATTTTGGCTGCTTCCCTGAGTTGATAGAGTGGCTTTGTGTGCTAGGTGTCCTATAGGGCTCAGTGGCTCAGCCTCCCCAGTTACCTGAGGTGGACACTCTTGGTGCACCCCTTTGTGGGCTGTGTGCACAGTCTTGTTGTAGTTAAACCTTGATTGTTGTTGGTATCACTGGGAGGAGTTGACCTCCAGGCCCATTGGCTGTGAGGATCAGCTGTGTCTATACTGGGAGAACTTCTGTGCTGGAGACACCCTTATGAGAAAAGACTTGCAAAAGCATCTGTGCTCCACTTGGATGGGGCAGAGTCTCAGGGCAGAGCAGACAGCCTTGGCTTCCCATCAGCCCTACCCTAAGAGGCCCCTGGGTCTCAGTGTCCCACGGTAATCGCTGCAAGCACCTCTGAGAGAAAGTCGCCCTGGAGTTTCGCCCACTGCCAGACAGTCCAGTTTCTCCCCGAATGAGTCTGGGTCCCCAGAGTCTCGCCCGGAACTGGAGTTCAGAGCATTCGGGAGCTTTTGTCTCCCTCTCGCTTGAGAAAGCCAGCCGCATACTCAGTTGCCAGTCCTCTCCATGCGTGCATCCTCCATATCTTTGCCTTCTACAGCTCCTCTGAGTCTCAGTGTGCTTTTCTCTTTCCTTCTAGTTGTAGAATTTCCACTCAGCCAGCCTTCCTGTGGTTCTGGATGATGTCCGTTTTGTCTTTTAGTTGTAGTTTTGAAATTCTTGTGCGAGGCAGCAGTTTAGGTGGTTACCTATGCCACCATCTTGTTTTCTCCTCCACGGGTTTTGACATTCTTTTTTGTTGTTGTTTTAATCCTCACCAGAGGATATTTTTTCCATTGATTTTTTTTTTTTTTGGTGGGGTGGGGGGAAGAGAATGGAAGGGAGGGGGAGAGACATCAATGTGAGAGAGACACATTGACTGGTTGCTTCCCACACACACTCAACCCCAGCCAGATGGGGGTCGAACCTGCAGCTGAGGTACATGCCCTTGACTGGAATTGAACTGTTGATCCTTCAGTCCTCAGGCCGATGCTCTAAGCACTGAGCAAACAGGCTAGAGTGGGTTTTGACAACCTTTTTTTTAATTTTAATTTTATTGATTTCAGAGAGGAAGGGAGAGGGAAAGAGAAATATCAATGATGAGAGAGAATCATTGATCAGCAGCCTCCTGCATGCCCCCTACTGGGGATTGGGCTTGCAATCCAGGCATGTGCCCTTAACCAGACTTGAACCTGCGACCCTTCAGTCCTTAGGCCAACACTTTATCCACTGAGCCAAAACTAACTAGGGCTTGACATTCTTATGTTGACAGTCCATTCATTGTCAGAGAGGAAAAGTTTTCCTCTACCCTTCTAGGTTTTTTTCTGGCCGGTCTAATAATCAAATTGACATGAGACATATTAGCAGTTGAAAAATTAAAATTTAATAACGTATACCTGTATACATTGGAGAGACTCAAGAAAACTGAATAAGTCATCAAAATGGTGGAAGCCATCATCTTAGATACCATCTTCAGTTAAAGACAAAAGATGTTAGGGATGGAATATCAGTTATGGGAGATTACCAGGAGAAACACTGTAAATAAGAGTAAGATTGTTAGGCAGATATAAGTACATGCCTTATCCATTAATACCAGTTTCTAGAGTTTTAGATATCCTTTCTGGCACACCTAGGAAAGACACCCTTACAAATGGAGATTTCCCTTAAAGGATAATTTCTAGCTGGTTTCAGAGCCTTTTTTTTTTTTCTTTTTGACTACTGTTTCTTAAAAATTAACAAGCTTAAAATAATCCTTATGCCAGAGATATTTTGGGGTGGCAAATTTTGCTCTCCTACACAGCAGTGTAGACTTTTTCTAGTTTGTACATCCAGACTCTTCTGGCCTCTTCCCATCATTATACAGTTCAAACACTGCTTCCACAGTTTTAAGTATTTGTTACAGTGGTACCCCCACTTCTTGGTATCAGTTTTCTGTCTAACTATGTATGGCCTACTATAACAAAATAACAAGACTGGGTGGCTTATAAAACAGCAAAAATTTATTGCTCACAGGTCTGGAAACTGGAAATCTGAGATCAGGATGCCACTATGGCAGTTATGGCAAACCTATGACACGCGTAGCCATTTCTGATGACATGCGGCCGCATGCCGACGATGAAACATTTGCTGCTCCTGAGGATGAAACATTTGCGACTAGAGTCTTGGAGTTAGTTTTTTCCTCAAAGTGACACACTACCCGAATTATGCTCAGTTTTTTGGCGAAGTTTGACACACCAAGCTCAAAAGGTTGCCCATCACTGCACTATGGTCTGGTGAGGTCCCTCCTTTATGTTGTATCTTCACATAGTGGAAGGGGCTAGAAAACTCTGGAATTTCTCTCTCTCTCTCTCTCTCTCTCTCTCTCTCTCTCTCTGTCTCTGATCCTCACCCAAAGAAATGTTTATTGATTTTATAGAGAGAGGAAGGTAGAAAGAGAAAGAGAGAAACATCAGTTGGTTTCCTCCTGTATGCCCCTGACTGGGAATCGAACCTGAAACCTTCTTGGTGTACTGAACGGCCCTCCAACCAGCCGAGCCACCCAGCCTGGGCTCTGGGATCTCTTTTATAAGAGCACTGATCCCATTCATGAGAGCTCCATCCTTACGGGGGTTAGGATTTCGACATGAATTTGGAGGGACACAGACATTCAGTCCAGCAATAGTATTCTCTTCTGTTTTTAATATCGTTGTGTCTTTGATGATATTCTCTCATTTCAGACATTGGTAATTTTGTCTTCTTGATCATATTTGCTAGAGATTTATCAATTTCCTTGATCTTTTCAAGGAACATCTTTTGGTTTTGTGGGGGAAGAAGAAATTTTTACTCTACCCTTCTAGGTTTTTCCACTAGTCTAATAATTAAGTCACCATGAGACAGAGTAATGAGAAATAATCAACATTTATGTACATATATCTGTATAGGAAACCCACTTACATTTCAGAGACTGCACATGCATGAGGGGTTCCAGTACCGAAAGTTAAAATGAGGTATATATGGCATTCTGGGCTAAGTATGAGGGAAGATATGTTGGGGATTCACAGGACCATAAGAAGAGCAGATGTTCAGTAATTAAAAGTTTGCCCTGACCTATAGATAGGTCATAAAAAATTATTTCTGTAATGATTCTCATTGTGGGCAAGGCTCCAAATTTAAATTATTTAAGAGATAGGTGAAAGTTCTCATGAGCTTGCAGGTCTTGATTTACTTTCAGATCAAAATAATTAACATGCCAAAGTGGTGCATCTCGGGGAGACCTGTTCTCAACCCTTTCAGTTTCAATGATTTTTCAAGTATTCTCTTTCTGTCTCCTGATTTCTGGTCTTAATCTTTATATCCTTCCTCTGTTTCCTTTGGGTTTAATGTGCTCTTTTAGTTTCAAAAGGTGAAAGCTTACATTATTGATTTGGGACCTTTTTCCCTAGCATTTTTATTAGTACTTTAATGCTATAAATTTCTTTCTAAGCACTCCATTAGCTGCTTGGAAGGAAATTTATTTTAACCAATTTTTATATGTTGTGTTTCTATTTTCATTTTGTTCAAAATATTCTAATTTTCCCTTAGAAGACTGACACATATTATTTAGAAGTGTTTTCAACTTCCAAATACTTAGAGATATTCCAGTTATCTTTCTGTTACTGACTTTAATTTCATCATGATCAGAGATCACATGCTGTGTAATATCAACCCTTTTACATTTATTAAAGTTTGTTTTTATGATTCAGAATATGATCTGTATTGGTGACTAATACCATGTACACTTGAAAAAATGTCTGTGTTGCTGGTGGATATAGCATTGTATAAAAGTCAGTTAGATTCGATCAGTTGATGGTGTTGTTTAGATTTTGTATATCTATGCTGCTTTTGTATCTACTTCTGTGGATTACTGAGATTAGTGTTTCAGTTTTCAAGAATAATTGTGGATTTATTTACTTCCTTCAATTCTAGTACTTTTTGCTTCATGTATTTTAGAACTCTGTTGTTAAGTACATATACATTTAGGATTGTTGTGCCGTCTTGATGAACCTAGTAATTTTCCTTGTCATGAAATCTACTTTGTTTTAGGAAGAATGCTGTCTCAAAGGCAGAATATGTGTTTCTGTGTGGTTATGACATCAACTGAATATACAGCTAGGTTCATTTGTTTCCTTTTTTTTTTTTTTTTTGGAGATCACCTTATTTTTCCTTTTTGTAAATTTAATTTTACTTTATAAAACATTTAGATGCTTCTAAAAGTACACCCAGAGAGGTCTGCTTCCATACTGAGGTTCTCTCTCTTTTCTCCCCACAGGATAACCATTTTTTGGTTTTATCTTTCTATTGTTTCTTTGTGAATAAAGATAAATTGGGAATTCTAATTTTCATGCTCCCCCACAACAAAATATGTACACACATTATGTATACTTGTGAACGCTGCATCCATCTGTGGCTAGGGTTCAAGGTCTGGAGAAGGGGCCGAGGAACCCCCACCTGTGCACAAATTTGTGCACTGGGCCTCTAGTATTTTTATATATTTACTAGAGGCCCGGTACATGAGATTTGTGCACTGGGGGGAGGGGGGACCCTCAGCCTGGCCTGTGCCCTCTCGCAGTCCAGGATTCCTTGGGGGATGTCTGCCTGCCAGCTTAGGCCCGATACCCCCAGGATTGGGCCTAAGCTGGCTGGCAGACATCCTCTTGCAGTGTGGGGTTCTTGCAGTCCTGGACCCCTTGCTCCTTACCGCTCTCCTGCAGCGAAGGCAGGAGAGGCTCCTGCCACTGCCGCTGTGCTCGCCAGCCATCAGCTGGGCTTCTGGCTGAGCGGTGCTCCCCGTGTGGGAGCGCACTGACCACCAGAGGGCAGCTCCTATGTTGAGTGCCCCCTGGTGGTCAGTGCGCCATAGCAACTGGTCGTTCCACGGTTTGGTTGATTTGCATATTACACTTTTATTATATAGATATATAGGACAATGCACGAAACTCATGCAAGAGTAGGCCTTCGCAGCCCCTCACTGCCTTGGCCCTCGCAGCCCCAGCTTCGTCCGGAAGGTCATCCCGCTGTTCGGCTGTTCAGTCGATTTGCATATTATGCTTTTATTATATAGGACTAGAGGCCCGATGCATGAAATTCGTGGAAGAGTAGGCCTTCACAGCCCTTCGCTGCCTTGGCCCTCACAGCCCCGGCTTCATCCGGAAGGTTGTCCCGCTGTTCGGCTGTCGGTCAATTTGCATTTTATGCTTTTATTATTATAGATTATTATAGATTAGTTCAAACTACATGGTTATTATGTCAGTTCTGTTTTAGCTTCACTAATTTTTTTGTCTCCTTGATATATTACTGAGATAAATATGTTGTTAAAAATTGTCCTCTGTGGCCATAGATGTCTATTTTTTGTGTGTGTGTTTCTAGTAATCTATTTTGGAGCTATGTTAATCAGTACATAAGCATAGATATTACAGACTTTACCACTGTATAGTAAACTTCTTTATCATTAGTAATGGTTTTGCCTCAAAGTCTTTTAGTGTGTTATTAATATAGCTACACCAGTTGTATTTTGATTTGTATTTGCTTGGTGTATTTTTTTTTTCTTTTCATATTTTTACTTTTAACCTTTCAGTGCTCTTAGGTTTTTTAGGTGTATCTCTTTTGAAAAGTGTGTAGACTACTATTATTTACACCTTAAAAATATTTTCTATGTGGTTACAGTGCTGAAGCTGCTGAAAGATGGCAGAAGAAGTGGTTGTAGTAGCCAAATTTGATTATGTGGCCCAACAAGAACAAGAGCTGGACATCAAGAAGAATGAGAGATTATGGCTTCTAGACGATTCTAAGTCTTGGTGGCGAGTTCGAAATTCTATGAATAAAACAGGTTTTGTGCCTTCTAACTATGTGGAAAGGAAAAACAGTGCTCGGAAAGCATCTATTGTAAAAAACCTAAAGGATACATTAGGTAAGTTATTTTTTTATTAAAACAGCAACAATACTTTCTTTTAAGTAGATGTTAGAGCTTGGTTCTTTGTACATAATTTTGGCAGCAGTGGGCAGATCTGACTAGAAAAGTCCTGGACTGGAATTTCAGCTAGACAAGGTAAGTTTGGCTCATAGTAGGTGTTCACATCAGGAGACTAGTGGACGTCATAAGTGTTTGTGGGAAGTTTCTATGAATGTAGCTCTGGTGGGTCTGGCCGGAGTTAAAAAATCAAGCCAAGGTGGTGCTCAGGAGCAGAACTGACTGATATAGCAGGGGCTCTTTGAACTCTGAGTACCTGATGAAGTTAGGCAAATTCTGCATCTAAATGAGACAGGGATAAATGAGTAAGATGCAGAATTGCCGCCTTGAAATTAAGGCAATTTATTTTGCATGGCACATTGTTATATTTTAAACATCTAATAGTTTACACTTTGAACTTCACTTTTAAAAGCAAACCATTATTTTATTCTTATAGTTGATAAAATAATTTTAAATTGTGAATCATTACTGTATAAAAGTCAATTAGATTCATTACTATAGATTAGCTTCTATAAGGCTGATCTCTTTTATTTTGTTTCTCTTTTTTTCCCCATTCTTTCTTCCTCTAGCTGTAAAGTTTGTTTGTTTTTACTGGCCCTCATTAGGGCCAGAGATAGTGGAACCTGCTTCACACTTGCCTTGGCTGAGCTGATAGGAAGGAAATATGCCCAGATGAGGAGTGGCCTCTTTTTTTTTTTTTTTTAAATTAAAGTCTCCTTGGTTGACAGGAAGGAATTGGGAGGGACAGAATTTCATTTTTTGTATTCAGGCAAGCATGCAAACATTGTATTACTTAAGGGTTCTTTGTATATATCTAGAAGAGAAAGTAAAATTTCTCCTTGTGAAATAGTTTGGGAGTAATGTGGCATGCATGACTGACAAATATAAAATATTATTGATTAACTACTTTGTATTATTTTTTATTTCTTATTTAATATTGTTATTCTAGACTAAATTAATCAGCAATAGAAGACAAATCTTTTTTGTTTTTAACCATTATAAAGTAGCAAAAATTTATTGCACAATTCAAAGTAAGATATAAAGTATCAGAATATTGGTTTCTAAACTAAAAATCCAGTATTCTAAATGTAATTTAATAAATGAAGTTATTAATCTGAATTTTCACCATGACATTGAACTACCATGGTGAGGTTACCTTTTTTGAGATTTTAAGGTTTTACGTATAAGACCATTGTTAGTTTTTTATTGAAAGACAAACCAGAAAGAGATTTTCCTTGAGTAGCTAAAGAGACCAGAGTTAGAACCAGGAATGTTTATTATTTTGTGAATATTGGACATTTATAGAGATATTGGGGATAATTACGGTAACTTCTGTGAAGAAAGTGTGCCTTATATTGATGAAAGGACGAAAAGGACTAGAACCACATATAAATAGATATTTTTTAAAAGAATGCTGATATCCTGCTACTAGAGCAAATGTGATGGTAATTAACAAAAGGTAGTGAAAAAACTAATACCATAGAGCAAAGAGGATAAGTTTCCAAATTTTAGATATTACTGCATATAAACTTTAAAGCCCAATTAGATACATTTTTTAATTATTCATTTTAAATTAGTGATCTGTAGTTAGCCTTGTATAGTGATGTAAATTCAGCGTTTGCATCAGACAGCCTTCTCTCCACAGAATTTCTGAACTCCTTTTTGGTAACTTAAATCTCCCATATAATTAATTTGTTTCACAATGATTGTGCTGATGGAGAGACATTGTTTGAAAGTTAAGAAAACACAGGAAAAAAATGAATATGTGAATATATTTTCAACTGTTGAAAATATATATGACTTAAAGCTTCTTCTAAAATAACTCTGAATAATAAGGTCACATTTGTGGCCATCATGATATACTTGCTTTACAGGTTCTGTTATAATTCAGTGGGAAAAAATGTTTGGAAAGAGAGGAGCCTCAGAAAAACTTTCTATTGCCTGGGTGTGGGCCAAGTCACGTGGATTGGGTGTGGGAAGTTTCAGTGTTACAGAACAGACCAGGAAGCTCACTCAGAATTATCCTGAGCTGTAACTGACAAAAGAAAACACGGAATTTTTATTCTAAATGGATTGGTTAAACGCCTTTAAAGGTTTTTTCAGTAAGTTAATCTGTTTATTAAATCCATAGTTTTCTTGTAGTTTTCAAATTAGATTTTTCACTTTTGTAATTTAAAGGAAAACTGTATGGAGAGAACCTATGGGAGGGAGTTATATAGGCTGGTGCTTATATGGTTTATTAAACATAAGCTAAATGATTGGTGATATCAAATAATATTAGTTTTGACTTTATAAGTAACGTAGTTTTAAAATATTGTATCACTGTTTAACAGATAGCAAAAGGATATAAATAAATGATTTGAGTTTGATGCAGTTAGTTCTAATTCAGTAACTTTGAACTTAGCATAGACATTTGAAGTGAATTAAATAAATTGTAAAGATATTAAAAACATGAGGAAAAAGGATTAGGTAAGCAAGTTCCTTTATTGTCAACATGATTTTCAACATTTGAATTAACACAGTATTGTTTTAGTACTTTTTATTTAGATTTTAGAGGAACAATGTAGACGAGAACATTTAATAAAAGCACCAGTAAATGGAATGTTTTGTTTTAATCCATGTAGGATTGCTAGAAATTACTGTTTTAGTAAATGTGAAATTTTATAGTTTGAAATGAGTTCTGAGAGCAACTGCTTGCAAAGAAAATATAAACGGTGAGGAAAATAGTAAATTATTTGGCTTGTTTTTGAGTTCTGATCACAAAGTAATACTAATACTTACAAGAGCCTAATCTTTCTATCTAGTGATGGCCTTTTTATAATCTTATGACAATGAAGTTGATTTGGTCTCTGAACATTTACTTGATATTTCTAGAAAAATGAACAGAGAATTGTTGTAGAAGTCTTATATATAGGGAGCGTAAGGAAACAAAGTGTAACCTGTCGAAATTTCAAGGTAAGGGGCAAAATGGAAAAGGAGCAAGCACTTTGTTGAAAAAGAATGTTGTAATGGTAATATTAACCCTTTGCACTCGCTTGCTTTTTTCTCGATTCCTTTATTCTACTCGGGATTTAATTTTTTAAATACCCCAGATTTTACAAAGTGCGGCAGTAGAATAAAAAACTGGAGTTTCTTTTCATACAAACTTATTTATTTGGATTTTTTTATATTTCAAATTATTGATACATTCAAAGAGTAATTTTAATCTCGACATCCGAGTGCAAAAGGTTAAGACTCCTTTTATTATTTAGTTAACTTTAGTGGCCAAGAGATATATCTCTTTTGTTTGCTTTTGGGGGAGTTATAAAAAATTTTAGGTCTGCTTTTTTGGTCAGTGTTCCTTTTACAGTTTATTCTTTAACTTATTCATTTATTTGTTTATCAGCATATTTTTATTGAGAGCCTACTGCAAGCAAGGCAAAAATCATAGAATATAAAACTAGTACTCTCACAGAATTTACATTCTGGTGGGGAGGTAGATGGTGGTGGTTATTTATTAATTATATAGTGGATTTTGTATCTAAGTCTAGTCATAATTGATACTGACTATAAATCAACCAGAAATAGTATAAAATGAATATATTGTATCATTTATATAATGCTTCGGTATATACTATCAATACAATGATAAAATCATCATTCTCTCTCTTGAGTCTTAGAAAGTTGATAGTTAATCCTAAATATATTTGTAGGTTCAGGGTCAGGATTTGATATTTGTAAGCAAAATACCCCTTTCCTCACTAACAGCAAGTCAGAATTTACATTTATTTTGCTTTCCAGCTTGTCAGAGTAGATATAGGCTATTCACCCACCTATTCCCTGAATGGACTTAAAAATTTGAGGAAATAGTATGTGTGCTTGTATGGCAGCAAAAATACCCTTGAAAACAAAAAGTGTACAATATTTTAGATCAAACAGAATAATAAAAAACACTAATTTCTCTATTTTATGTAGATAAAAATGAACAGAAAAATTTTAAAAAAATCTGTAATGGAAAGAACACTATATTTTTGTATTTAGATTTCCTTAGTTCTGCTTCCAGATAAACCAATTATTAGTCATGTGGCCAAGGGTATATAACTAAACTTCCTATTCCTTATTTGTAAATGAGAGAATTGTGCAAGACTATGACCCTGGAAAGTCCCTTTGAACTCTAGAAGTCTTATAGTCCTGGTAAACAGCTGACCAATCTTAGATGTGCCATAAAAACCTGGGGGATATCCAGGAGGGAGAAACTGGTTTTGAAGTATGAATATAACAGAATTACAGTTCCCTAAAGAAAGAAGAATACTTTCTTTGGCCTCATTCTATTGGACATTTATTTACTCAGTGATTTAGATGGAGGGAAAATAACATGCTTAATGTAAAGACCTAATGCTGGAAGAATGGCAAATACATTCTGTACAGAAATATATTTGAAAGCTAAAAACTGCAACAGAAATTAACAAGATAAGTAGGAACAGACATTAACGTAAATTTAAGTTTTTAAAAGAAATTGAAAATGTTGAGAATCTAGCCTGGCAGCAGTTTGCATGAGTATAAAAGACTTAGAGCTGCTGTGATAATGTAGATGCTAAAAAATCAACACAGTTCATAATGGCATTGATTCAAATTTATGAGGTGCTCTGGTGAAGGGATGCTATAGCTTCTTTCTGTGTATGTTGGCCAAATAAAGCATGGCTTAGTTTATATACTTTGGCATACTTGGATAGGCATACTTGTCCCAAGTAGATCCTGGGAAAGGATCTGGGGTGTTTATCTAAGGCGTTCCCCATATATACATACATATATATATATATTTATATATATACACACACACACACACACACACACACACACACACACACACACACACTTTAACCGTGCAGGTGTTGGGACATTCAAGTAGTTGCTAGTGAAGAGGCTGCTCTACGCAAGTAGGACCAAGGGCAGGCTTAGGACCAAAAAGACCAGAAGCTTTAATTTCAATTTTAAGTGTACACAAAATGATTTAACTAACTGTTGGAGGAATTACACCACATGAAACATATGTAGTTGCAAATCATATAGTATTTTATTATTTACAAAAGTTCCTGATGCTGCGGGCACAGACTTGATGGGATCCCGGTGGTGCTATCCTCTGGGGTCCGGCAGCTGGGTTGGTTTGGTCCGGATGCAGGGGGCCCGGCATTCCTCACCCGAGCGCTCGGTCACGTCTTGATTCGGAGGTATTAGCCGTTCTTCTGTGGTCTGCTACAGAGAGGAGTGAGGAGCGGTGTTGCTTGCCGGACTGACAAAAGGACGTGCCTTTGTGGCTGTCTCGACAGGCGAGCATTGTTGGCCGGCCAGGACCCATTTTTAAAGCCTGTTTTGTACCCGCGGCAGTTCAGGTGGCTATCAATGAATTACGTCAATGCACACATGTTAATCTCAAACAGGGCGAGGGGCTACATGTGGTTATCTAGGGAGAGTACATTATTCACACAAATGGTTATTTTAGCAAGTCATTCTGAGTCAGTAACTGAAGTTCAAATCTTTATCTATGGGGTACACACGCTTCAGGGCAGTGGGGAATGTGTCCTTAATATCACATTTTAAGTTTTAAGAAAGTTAACTTAAACATTTTAAAGCCTTTTTAACATTTTAGACATTTTTAAAGTATTTTTAAACATTTCTATATATTACTACAACAATACTTTTAACCAGTGGTATTGAGAAATTCAGATGCTTCCAAATCCTGGCATCCCGTATATTAAAGATTTGAAAGCCAGGTTACATAAAGAATAGTTGTGGGTACAAAGAATGACCTTAGGAAGAGAACAACTATCATGTGAAGATGCAATATTCACAATACTTAACCAAGGTTCTTAAAAACTTTTGAGGACTTAACAATAAATTGTTTTGGTTAAGAAACAGTGTTGTAGGAAGAGAGAGGTTAGACCAGTGGTTAGAAGTGAGGGAAGGATTGGAAGATATACTAACACTTTTGTGTTTTTTTTTCAAAACCAAGCTAACAATAAAAATGAGTGCCTCAGAGTTACACAGATCCTCAGTGTTTAGACCTGAGCATTTCCCTCCCAGTCCTGGCCAGGGCCAGTTATATAATGCTATAATAAAGGTTTAAGTATTTTTGAAAAAGTAAATACCAATATGAGGGGGTTGAAAAGTAGTAACTACCATTGCTTGCTATGTACTGTGCACTGTGCTGAGTGCTTAACATATAAACTTTCAAAAATTCTTTACAAAAATTTTATGAGATAGATACTTAATACCGCACCATCATTTCACAAGCAAGGCAACCGGAGTTTAAAGAAGATTAAGTAACTCGACCAAGATCAAATTAACTAGTAAATAGCAGGACGAAATTTGTACTTAGGGTCTCTTTTGCACCCATATCGACTAAAGATTGGAGAAGGTTAGACTCAAGCAATGGATTAGAAAGGTTTAATACAAAAGGGACTAATTGAGATTAGGAGTTGTACTAACTGTGAAGTTGGGAAGAATTTAGGAAAAACATACCTGAGGGAGGCCCTGGCCAGTGTGGCTCAGCAGTTAAATCACTCCCCACCCTCCTACCCTCCCTACCCCCCTTGCACTAAAGGTTGATGGTTTGATTCCAACTCAAGGATATATACCTGTGTTGCAAGTGGGCGGTTGGGAGGCAACCAATTGATGTGTCCCTCTCACATCCATATTTCTCTCTCTCTCTCCCCCCCTACTCCATTCCTTCCACTCTCTGAAAATCAGTGGAAGAAATATCCTCAGGTGAGGATTAACAAAAGAAAAAAATACCTGCGTGAGTCTGCTTATAGAGTGATCTAATTGTTGCTGATTATAACATAATTTAGAAATTAAGAGGTATTAATACTTCATATTTGTATAATTTTATAAAGTAGTTTCACATCTACTCTCATTGCTGAAAGATTGGGAAGACTATTTTTTTAGCAATAGAAACAAAGGGCAGTAAACAGGCCCTTCCCAAAGAATTGTAGAAGCAGGGTAAAAAAGTGTTAAGTTATTGATTATGCATACATTTGTCTGTTGTTCACATGATAAATGGTAATGGAACTTAATATCAGGCACTGGGAATAGATAGGTGATTAAAAACATGGTGTTTGATCTCAAGGAAGCAAATATTGGTATACAGAGTATTGAGGATTAGAGTAAAAATATTTACAAAGAATAGTAGTGGCAAAGAGGAAATACATTAACTGTTTTGGGGAGAAATAGGGAAATCTTTAGTGAGAAGATACATGACTGAGTCTTGAAGACTGAGGGTGGTGAATGTCGTAGGGCAGAAAAACATCATGTGCAAAGGCTCATATCCTTGAAATAGAATGTGTATTTTGGTAACTGAGGAGCTTGTATGGCTATAGCATTAGTTGAACAGGTATGAGGTTAAAGACATGCTCAAAAGAGAGACCACAGAAGGCTTTGTATTACATAAAAAATGAATATTCTAAACTTATGTTTTCCCTAAAATATTTCTGGCCTCTAAGATTAAAATAGGTTATTTTTTTTGTGTTTTCCCACTAGGGACTTTCATTTTTGGGTCTGTCCAAAAATTCTTTTTTTTTTTTTGACATTGTATAATTAGTCTTAAAGGTTATCTTATTGATAAATTTTTAAATGGGCACACAATACAATATACAGATCATGTATTATATAAATGTATGCTTGAAACCTGTGTCTTATTAAAAGTCACCCCAATACATTTAATTTTTAAAAAATCATTTTGTAACTTGCCTTTATTTTCAGGTTTCAAATTTTATATTTTCTCTTATCAGTATTCAATTTTAATCAATGTAACAAACATTTATTGAACACCTGCTATAACACAGTTCTAAAGTATAGGGATAGAAAAAGATCAGTGAGACAGAATGCTCTTCTCCGGAAGCTTATGCTAAAAAGAAAAAAGAAAAAAAAAAAAGCCTAAAAGACAGACCCAGGAAACGCTATCATACAAGGACTCCAGAAATATAAGGTGCTAGAGTGCTTAAAAAAGGAAAGGGTAAATACTACTGAGAGTGATGGTGGGGGAAAAAGGATGTTGAGAAACATGGAGTGGAAAGATGAATAAAATAATAAAGTTGTTAATTTGAAATGGTCCTTGAATAGATTTTTGAAAGGTAGAAGTTTTAATAAGATTTGGGTAAGAAACTAGCCAACAAGGTAAACTACGTCATTAAGGTGGAAATATCTATTCAGAGAATTGATTTAAGGGGCCACTCTCTTTTTAAAAAAATAAGTGGAAAAAATATCCTCGGGAGAGGAGTATCAAGAAGAAAAAAAATGTTCTCTGTATCTATTAGTCTATTTCTGGTTTGCTTGTTTGTTTATTTTGGTTTTTTTAGAATCTGATGTGGGGATCTTTTAAGAAAAAAAATTATGAGGTAAAACTTACGTAACATAAAATTAACCTTTTTAAGGTGTACAATTCAGTGCTGTTTAGTACATGAACAATGATGTGTAATCATCAAATCTATCTAATTGCAAACCATTTTTATCACCCCAAAAGGAAACCCATCCCTGTTAAGCAGTCACTCCCTGTTACCCCTTTCCTTCAGCCTCTAGCAAGCACTAATCTGCTTTCTGTCTATATGGATTGATCTATTCTGGCTATCTATACTAATAAAAGGGTAATATGCTAATTAGACTGGGAGACTTTCTGGACATCCTTTTGGACAAAGCCATGGTGGCGGGGCCGAGGCAGAGGTGGTTAGGGGTGATCAGGCCAGGAGGGGAGGGCACTTGGGGGTGATCAGGCTGGCGGGGGGGGGGGGAGCAGTTGGGGGCGAGCAGGCTGGTGGGGGGGGGCATTTGGGGGCGAGAAGGCCGGTGGGGGGGGCAGTTGGGGGTGAGCAGGCCGGCAGGCAGAGTGGTTAGGGGCAATCAGGCAGGCAGGCAGGTGAGCAGTTAGGAGCCAGCAGTCCCAGATTGGAGAGGGTGCAGGCCAGGCGGAGGGACACCGCCCCCCCCCCCTCCCCCTGCATGAATTTCGTGCACTGTTTTTAAGGTGCATTCATGTTGTAGCATGTATCACTATTTCAAACCTTTTATGGTCAAATAATGTTATATGAATATATCACTTTGTTTATCCATTTGTTGATGGACATTTAGGTTGTTTCTACTTTTTGGTTATTGTGAATAGTGAAGCTGTGAACATTTGTGTACAAGTATTTGTTTGAATACCTTTTTTATTCTTTTGTGCATGCACCTGGAGTGGAATTACTGGATCATATGGTAATTCTGTGTTTAACATTTTGAGGAGCCATCAAACTGTTTTCCATAGCACTTGCACCTTTTTACACTTTGCCCAGCAATGTAAGAAGAGCTCCAGTTTCTCCATATCCTGACCAACACTTGGTTTAGTTTGGTTTTATTATCGCCATCCCAGTAGGTTTGAAGTGGTATTTCATTGTGGTTTTGATTTATATTTCCCTAATGTCTAATGATATTGAGCATCTTTTCATGTACTTTTTGGGCATTTGCATATATCATTGGAGAAACGTTTATTCAAATTCTTTGCCCATTTTTAAAAATAGGATTTTTCTTTTTGTTGTTGGTTCTAACATATATATGTTCTAGATTTATGCCCTTAATTAACAGAATATGATTTGAAAATAGCCTTTTCTAATTCTGTAGGTTGTCTTTTCATTTTCTTGATAGTCTTTACACAAATGTTTATTTTAATGAAGTACAATTTATCTTTTTTGTTTGTGCTTTTTTGGTGTCAAATCTTAAGAATTCATTGCTATATCCAAGCTCATGAAAACTTTACCCTACGTTTTCTTCTGAAAGTTTTAAAGTTTTAACTATTATACTTGTGTCATTGATCCATTTTGAGTTAATTTTTGTATGTGTTGTGAAGTAGGAGTCCAACTTCATTCTTTTGCTTGTGGATATCCGGTTGTCCTAGCACCATTTGTTGAAGAGACTATTCTTTTCCCGATTGAATGATGTTTGCCTCCTTGTTGAAAATCAGTTGACCATATATGTATGGATGTATTTCAGAAAACTTGATTATCTGGTATACACAGGAACTTTTAAAAGCCCTTATTACCCCCTGTATATCCTTACCCAAACGCTTCTTTCCCAGGTTTTTAATGTCTGTTTCTTGTCCAATTGTTGTCCCTTGCCCCAGACTACTGTATCAATTAATGATTTCAGCAAAAGACACTCTTGCCCTGGGAATGCTCCAGGTCAGGTGAAACCAAGGCAAGTCCTGGTCCTTCAGGTAGCTGAGATAGATTGAAACCCACAACCACAGTTCTTTGAGAATAAGATCTTTGGTGCTTCTTCTGGCATTAGGAGTGCAGATTACTGTTCTCACAGCCACTACTGTTTGGGGATATAAGTGATTGTTGGCAAGCAACTTAAAATGCCACTGCTTTCTCTATGCTACAAAGCAGCAGCTTCTTTCTTCCCTAAGTCTGGCTCTAGTTTTTGTAAGTTTTTTACTATATTCCAGAATTCTGCAAAAGTTTATTCTGACAGTATTTTTCAGCTCATTAATTATTTTTTGGTGGATGGATGGAGGCCTAGAGTTTTCTACTCCATAGGAATTCTAATGTGAGGATTTTAAAGGATGATGGTACCATTAATCAGAAGTAAGAAAATTGGGAGGAAGGGAGTTGATTTATGGATATTTTATTTGGACATGGGTGTTTGTATTTGAGGTACTGTGGTACAATCTGTAGATATCTAGTGACAATTGGAATTGTAGTGCTTGAATTCCAGAAAAAGCTTAGAGCTGCAAAGAGATCTTGGAACCCTATACAGAAGTTATAGAAATGAAAATGTATTATTTCCTTCAAGTAGAGGGGAAGTCCAAGCATGACATCTTAGGAAACACTTTCAACTAAGGAATTATTCACTTTGGATTCATCCACAAAAATTGACTTTGTTTCTACCACTAGTGTAGGTACTGTACGACTAAGCACTGGAGATACAAGGTAATAAAATCGTTTTCTACCCTAGGGAAGCTCATTCTCTTATTAAGGAGACAGACTATTAAACAAATAGAATGCAATTTTATAACAAGGTTTAGAAGAAAAAATTTAATATTATAAGGAGTTAGGAGTGAATGGTGAAAATTTTGAAGGTAAAAGGAAAGGCAACTTTTTAAATAATGGCATAGTTTAAAGGCAGTAGCAGAGTTGAAGTAAAATTATTTAAGAATAGAAGTGATCTGAGTGCGATTTTAGACAACAGAGTAGAAAGGAAACAAGGATGGTAAAGAGGCAGTAAAGATGGCAAGAACCCAGAAGGATCAGTAGTTAGAAACTTGGATGAAGAAAAGGAGTAAGAGTAATGAGAAAGTTTTGAGAGAGTGAGAATGTATTTGAAAAATTTTACCTAGGAATGCCTTAGTTTTCTTGCTATAAATAGAATACAAAATTATGTGATAAGAAATGAGCAGTGGTGAAAATGCCTGATTAGAGTTGATGTAGCATACATTTGTGATGATGGCACCATTTGATGATTTTCTCATATCTTTCAACAAGTGTATATTAATCACCTTTTGTGAGATCCTTGGGATTATATCCATGAACAAAATAAATAAAATCCCTGCCCTTGTGAAGCTTACATGTTAATGGAATGAGAGGAGGCAAACAAATTATATATTATTTTAAAATAAACATAGGAAACAAATAGGAGCAACTTGGGTCTTGGAACTAAGAAAGCAAATGAGAGTATTACCCAGACATAACTATTTTATATTGTATACATCAAGTTGTAAGTTAAGTTATTGTTTATTTCAATTATAAAAATCTAGGTTTTAAAAATAAGACAAGAAGAAGATGGATTTGGTGGATCCTTTATGTATGTACTTAGATTGTAGGTATGAGAGGAATAATCTGTATTTACATTTCAGAGAAAATGCATTAATTTAGGACAATTTTATAATTGTGCAGTTATTTTAGGGTCTTTGACAAGAAAAAAGATGAAAAGGTAAATTGTCATATAACTACAGTTAAGTGATTATGAAAAGAGAATTGGTAAAGGAGGTGGTCAAAAAGTACAAATTTGTAGTTATAAGTCATGGGGATGGAAGGAAGGAAGGAGAGGGTGGGTGGAAAGAAAGAGAGAAAGAAAGAGTGAGCGAGAGAGAGAGAGAGAGAGAGAGAGAGGGGAAAGAAAGAAAGAAAGAAAGAAAGAAAGAAAGAAAGAAAGAAAGAAAGAAAGAAAGAAAGAAAGAAAGAAAGAGAAAGAAAGAAAAGAAAAGAAAGGAATTTATTTAAGTTTAAAGGCTTACAAAACTAGTCAAAGAGTTCTTAAAATAATGAGCAAATTGGTTTTTTAGGTTATCATTGTTTCGTATTCTCATTACCTTTTTTTCCTAATTTAAACAGGCATTGGAAAAGTGAAAAGAAAACCCAGTGTACCAGATTCTGCAGCTCCTGCTGATGATAGCTTTGTTGACCCAGGGGAACGTCTCTATGACCTCAACATGCCTGCATATGTGAAATTTAACTACATGGCAGAGAGAGAGGATGAATTATCATTGATAAAAGGGACGAAGGTGATCGTCATGGAGAAGTGCAGTGATGGGTGGTGGCGAGGTAGCTACAATGGACAAGTTGGATGGTTCCCTTCAAACTATGTAACTGAGGAAGGTGACAGTCCTTTGGGTGACCATGTGGGTTCTCTGTCAGAGAAATTAGCAGCAGTCGTCAATAACCTAAATACTGGGCAAGTGTTGCATGTGGTACAGGCTCTTTACCCATTCAGCTCATCCAATGATGAAGAACTTAATTTTGAGAAAGGAGATGTAATGGATGTTCTTGAAAAACCTGAAAATGACCCCGAGTGGTGGAAATGCAGGAAGATCAATGGAATGGTTGGTCTGGTGCCAAAAAACTACGTTACCATTATGCAGAATAATCCATTAACCTCAGGTTTGGAACCATCACCTCCACAGTGTGATTACATTAGGCCTTCACTCACTGGAAAGTTTGCTGGCAATCCTTGGTATTATGGGAAAGTCACCAGGCATCAAGCAGAAATGGCATTAAATGAAAGAGGGCATGAAGGTGATTTCCTCATTCGTGATAGTGAGTCTTCGGTAAGTTGGTTTTCAAAGGTAAATGGAAATAGAGCACTGGGTATTAAAAAAAAAAAATTGAAGAGGATAATTGGCTTCCCTATAAATGTTCTGAAGCTTAAGTCAACGTTTTTTCCAACTTCATTTTGAATAAAATATAGCCCTAGTAGTGATACTCTACTGGATTATTTGGCCTAGTCTAGTACTGTTGGTTTTGCATTTCTGAAATATTTTCTGTTGCATTAAACTGAAAAAGGGAGAAAATTTAACATTGGCTTCTTCATTGAGAGTAGAATGATGCAGTAGACTAAACTGGGAAAACAATTCTTTCCTTTTGAAAACATTTCTTAAATTGCATATTGGATGCACTGTTGTCCATGTAATAAAGGGAATTCCTAAATTTAAAAATTTGATATTTAAGTTTTTTCTTTTAAAGTGGTTATGGTATTTAAAATGCACTTGTGATAAAAGTTAAATTTTATTGTAATACTAGTAGAACTATAAAACCATATAAAAATAGTTATGTGGACTCTTAGGTACTGTCTAGAATATTAGAATTTGGTGATACTCATTTCCCTTAAAAATGGCCTTTATTTTTCTTGGATAAAGTATACCACTGTGTTTCCACTTTTCAAATCATGATTAGTATTGGCTTTGTTTGTATGTAGTTGTACAAAATTGAATGTGTGATTGTACAAAAGGTTGAAAGAAAGGCAGCAGAAATGCTATCTGGTGGCAAGTTGTGTGTGTTTGTGTGTTTGTATGCACATGCACGCATATGCACAAGAGGAAGGGAGAGGTAGAGGGAGGAAAGATAATGATTGAACTGCCAAAGTCTAAAGTTCAGGAAATGGGGCCTATAACATGCATAACCAACCCCCCAGGAAGAGCAGGTGATTGACGATAGGGAAGAGTGTTTGGATGCCTGACCTGGCCCTGCTTTCCAGGACAAGCAGTGGGCGGGTTAGGAAGGAGTGACCTTGGAGTGAGTGGTAAAGTATGGGATGTTTCCAAGTAGCCCACTGTTTGAAGCTTTGGCAGTAATTGGATAAAAAGATGATTCTGGGGTTAATACAGACTATTCAAAAGAGTGTTAGGTTAAATTAAAAAGTCTTAATTAAGGAAGTTAAGGAAGTAGCTTAATTGCAGAATACTGTGTATTTTCTTGTGGCTAATTGAGCATAGATATTAACCAAAATATACCATTGTTTTTAGCAGTAGAGTTTTTGAAGTAGAGGTCTTAGGCATATTTTGTTTGACCTGCACAATGTTTTTTAAAAAACATTTGAATATATTGTCAGCATTTAAATATTGGGAGATTAATTATAAAAATTCAGATAGCAGACTTCCCTTTTAAAATTGGAAGGCCTGTCATCATTAAGACCATACTCCTACAAGAAAACAATCACAGCTAAGTGGCCACCTCCCTTAGACTGGGGCCGATGCATAACCGGAAGAGCAGGTGCTTGATAGGGAAGGGTAGCACTGGAGTTCCCTCTGTCTATCCACCATGTCACTTACTTACTTTTTCCCCCCCTTGTAGGCATTTGAGTTTATGACCTCTCATAAGTTTACATTATTCCTTCTTCTTTGAGAATTCAGAATATTGTATCAGCTACTCTGTAAGACAGCTACTATTAGTTACTAATTGAAAAGGGGTAGATGTAGATGTCTTGGATTTTCTCTTGTGTTTCTCTAGTAGTCTGACTGGAGAAAAGATAGCTCTAGATGTGCTTCAGATATTTAAAGGATTTGCTTGTGGTGTTAGGTAGAACATGTTGAGACTTTGGAGTCTTACTGCTTGGATTTGAGTCCTGACTATTGTTAACTAGATGGATAATCTTGGATTATTTAGCTTCTCTCAGCCCAAATTTTCTCATCAGTAAAATGGGTTTGTTTTGAGGCATAAATAGTTTAGCATAGTGCCTAGCACCTAATAAGTGTTCACATTTTAATTGTTATTAGTTTAATATAAAAATGCTAACAGATGTCTTTCAAAATGTTTACCCTACATGTTTTTTCTCTTTTAGCCAAATGATTTCTCAGTATCACTAAAAGCACAAGGGAAAAACAAGCATTTTAAAGTCCAACTAAAAGAGACTGTCTACTGCATTGGGCAGCGTAAATTCAGCACCATGGAAGAACTTGTAGAACATTACAAAAAGGCACCAATTTTTACAAGTGAACAAGGAGAAAAATTATATCTTATCAAGCATTTATCATGATACTGCTGACCAGAAACTATTGCTGCACAGCTCTAATTCGTCATGTAATTGAAGACTGAGAAACTGTCAGTCCAATCATACTTGATTGGATATTGCTATTTCTAACTCTATATGAGAATTGACTATAATACATAAGTATTTTTATTATAACTCAGCCCATACATATATACTACGTATGCAAAGCATCTGCATAAGCGATTCTTTTTCCTTGGTCTTCTGTTTTGTTTCCTTTGTTGTTTTTTTTCTTTGTTTCTAATATTAAGGTTTTATATTTTGAAAAAATGATGTAAATCAAAAGTCTGTTTATGGAAGAATTTCCTTATTGTCTCCTTTATTTCCTTGTAAGGGCACCATATTAGTCACTTTCTCAATGGTTTCTCTTCATATAAAATTATATCAATATATGACATATGCTAAAATAAATTTCTTGGAGAGTGTTAATCATTTCTGTGACTAAATAGCAATAATAAATGGAAAATTAGAAATTATTTTTAGGTATTGGATTTGTCATAAGCCATTGTAAATATCAATCAAGTATGTTTTGTCTGCCTTTATTTTTAAAAATTCATTTATTGTCTTCACTGTAAATGGGACATAGGTTAGAAAACATATCTTGTACAATTTTAATTTACAATTGTTGGAATCAAAAATCCCTAAATTTCTAAGACTTTGGGTGCTTCTTTCTCATCTGGTTATTCAAGAGAACAAAGCTGTTTTTCAAACTGTAAATGGAGGCTCTAGTGTTATTTTTTCCCAAAGCATCTTGTGTTAGGATATAACTGTGCCAGTGTAAAAAAAAGCTATGGCCAAATTTGGGGGAAGTAAGAGGCAATGAGATACTTGGTCTCCCTCCCACCCCCATCCCTTAACATCAATAATTATCAGGCATGGTATTTCTATTTCCATTTCTGCCTTTCAGCTTGAGTTGTTGACTGCGACACTAAAATTGATTTATACCTGGGATGAACTCATAGTTAGAGAAAAGTATTTTTTAAATCTTATTTTTGCAAGTGCTTCTATTATGTTTTTGTTTACCAAGCAGAAGTTTGGATGTATGGATAAGAGGCTACTGTAGAGTATTAAATTTAATTCTATAGGTCACAGAAGAAAACCAGTTGTATTTTGTGGTCACAGCTTATCCCTCCATTATTCTGTTGATTGAAATTTAAGCAAAGCAACCTTTAGTATTTTAATTGAAAGTTCTTATTAAAATCACAAAACTTGTAAACAGAAGTCATATATTTTGAAAAATTTCTCAGTGCAGCCTAAGCAAATTAATGTTTCCATTGTTAATATGTTATAAGCAGACACTTAATCAGAATTACTGATGCTAAAATTGAAGTCATCTAATGTATTTTATATATATATATATATATATATATATATATATATATATATATATATAATCTTTATTGATTTCAGAGAGGAAGGGAGAGGGAGAGAAAGAAACATCAATGATGAGAGAGAATCATTGATCAGCTGCCTTCTACAAAACCCCTACGAGGGATCAAGCCCGCAACCCAGGCATATGCCCTTGACTGGAATCAAACCTGTTACTCTGTCCACTGAGCCACACTGGCTAGGGCTGAGTTGTTTGTGTGTGTGTGTGTTTTTTTTAATTTGTTTTATTAAAAAAATTTTTTTTCTTTAAATCTTAAAATTATTTTAAAATCATTTTAAAAGACGTTGCCACTGGGTGGCAGGCCTGGCTTCTCCCACTAAGCAATAGGAGTCAGCAAATATAAATAAGACATTGATGTACAAGCTTTCATCTTCATTACATCTGCTTTTAAAGCCTTTTAGTTTATATTTCATTATCTTTCTCAGCCCCCCATTTTTTTTAATTTTTAAAAGTACAGTTTATATTCAGTATTATTTTGTATTAGTTTCTGATATACAGCATAGTGGTTAGACATCAGTCCCTCTTTGTTGAAGATGATTAGTAGAGAAGTTTAATGAAAACAAAAGTTATGTATGCTTATCTTTTTGCTGTAAAATCACTTGAACATGAAGAAAACAGTTATAAAGTGCTTTTGAAATGACTAGATAGGAAACATCTTTTTATTTAATTTCAAACATTTGATGATGCTTTGTTTTCTACATCACTTTGTTTTTTATCCAGTCTTATTAAAAAATTGATTTTTTTATAAAGGGAGCAATTAATACTTCGCATCATAGACATGAGCTATTTATAGCAAACCCCAGTGAGTTGGTTTTGAGAAAGTAGCTAGGAAGGTAGTGGCACTGGAAACAATGCATATATTTGTGCCATAATTAGATTTCTAATAACTGGAGAGTTCCCAGATAGCCCATATGTGCCAGTAATACCTACTGTGACCTCTTCATATTATGGAACAAAAACTTCACTAGGAACTAGTTAATTTTGTAATATAACATTTTATCAGTTTTTTAAGTCTTAAACCAGTCCTCACACCAATGGCTGGTTTTATAAGCATGAATTTTACTTGAAGCCATTTTCATAAGAAATACAACAACCTTAGAAAACATCTGCATAGCTAGCTAGTTGCAGGAATTATATTAGAAACCAGGTTTCTTTGTTCCCAGCCTGGTGTACTCAGTATCACGACATATTGCCCTCTGTGTATTTGTTTTTTGTTTGTTGGTTTTGTTTTTATACTTCATTGATTTCAGAGAGGAAGGGAGAGAGAGAGAAACATACAATGATGAGAGAGACTCATTGATTGGCTGTCTCCTATACATCCCACACTGGGAAATCGAGACTGCAACCCAGGCACATGCTCTGACGGGGAATCGAACCTTGACCTGGTTTATACGTCGACATTCAACCACTGAGCCATGCTGACCCAGCTGTGTGTTTTTAGACTAGAGGAAAGTCCTAGAAAGAGCAGTATTATAGAAATTTTTGTCACCTGTGAGGAGATGCTTAGCTATTAGTTAAATACACATAGCACAGATAATCCTGCCCAGCCTACTTCCACAAATAACTTCTCCAAAATATTGAAAGAAGGTTCTTCAAAACTGTATAAGCTCAATAAGTAAAAGTTGTTGCTGCTGCGTCTGTTAGTTGGTCATAACATAGGCGCCTAGCACTATTAATGATAGTGTGTCACAGATTTATCACTAAACAGAATAGGAAGGCCAAGTGCAATCCATTGCCATTACTGGAAGAATAAGGCCTAGCAGATGAGCAACTTGGGTTGTTGAAATTTGGGTATATAGTATGCATAGTATGCTGGTCTACAAGTTTTTATAAAGATACCCCAAAAATAAAAAAATGAAAAGGTCATCCTTATATGTCACATCAAGTATCTCCAGCTTTAATGTTCTAATTCTATCTGATCCAGAGATTGCAAAGAAGCAGATACCTTTGTGAGAAAAAAAAAAAAGGCACCTCTTCCTCCTAGGCAAGCCCAACCCCCTTCCTTAATGAGAAGTCTGAATTTATACTACATGCACAGTCCTCCCCTACTCCATCTTGACTAGGGTGCCCTGTTCAGAGTACAACCATCTAGTTACACCCACACAATCCTTAAAAAAGTGTTTACATTTGAAAATTGAGGGATTTCACACAAAATTCAGAGTTCTGGTTTCCTCTGAAGGATGAGTAGCTGACAATACTAGAGATGAATTCCCACAAGGTGACTATCATATAGAACATAGTAACGATGGTCCCTTAATTTTAAGGGGAAAAAAAGAGAAGTCTTCCCAACCCTTATCCTCCTACTTCACATTTCCAAATGCAGTTATTGTTGCTTCCTTTTTTACCTGTAACATGGAGAATTTTTGGTTTGGATTCTGGAAACTATTATCAGAAACACTTTAAATGCAATGTCCAAATTAATAAATTAAGGATGTAGTATTACAGCATGCTTTAACTTTTCCACATTAATATTTGCTAGAAGATATGGGGTTCTTTGTAATCTTGTAGATACTTTTAACTGTTTCCAAATGGCTTTACAACTCTAGTCACTTCTTTCTTAAAGGACATTTGATATATTAGATCACATCCTAATTTTATGTTCTGAACAGTATACAGTGAATTCTTTTTTTAAAATGCCACATTACTGCTCCTAGGGGAGACCATTATTTGTCTATTTGATTCGATTGCAAGGCAAGATAGGAAGCTGCTCTCTTCTGAGAAGCTGGTTCTATTGGTTTAGCAAGTTTTTATGACTCAACTCTATCATCTTCTAAACACTTGCAGGTTAGCATACTATGCATGCTACACACCCAAATTTCTTGCTGTTACATGATCTAAACCAGTGGTCGGCAAACTGTGGCTCGCGAGCCACATGCAGCTCTTTGGTCCCTTGAATGTGGCTCTTCTACAAAATACCACGGCCTGGGCGAGTCTATTTTGAAGAAGTGGCGTTAGAAGAGGTTTAAGTTTAAAAAATTTGGCTCTCAAAAGAAATTTCAATCATTGTATTGTTGATATTTGGCTCTGTTGACTAATGAGTTTGCCGACCACTGACCTAAACCAAGTGACAGAGGGACCAAAATATATTTTTCTAGTTTACTAACATGTTATCTTTTGATCTGAAAGTATACACAGTTTGCTAAGACTTGTTTAATGAGTAGGACCTAAACTGGGTTTGGTAAGGTTTTGCAGAACAGGAGTTTTTCAGTTATCATTGGCCATGTTCACAGAGGTAGATGTGTCTTTTTGAGACTATGTTTGCCTGCTGGAGCACTTACATCAAGTATTTCAGAATTGGCCTGATGCCTGCAATGGCTTACCACATTTAATTGACTTACTGGGCTGGCTAGTTTTTAAATGTTTCAACTCCAATTACTTTTTAAGCTGTTTTAAAGCTCAAAGGAAAGCTGGTCTCAGTGTTTTGGAATAATGTTGCAAATTTTATTTGTATTTATAACTACAGAAGACAAAAAGGCAATACTCAATTTTTCTCTATGTTTTCCTGTACCTCATAGAATGATAATGACTTTCAAACAGGAAGACAAACATAAAAATAGACAACTGAAAATAGACATCTAAGGTAAGATATTTAGTTGCTTTAAATAGATCTCTGGGCTCAAATAATTTATATCTTAGACTATGTAGAAAATTTGCAGATAGCCTTTGGGAAATTACGGAGATAGGTGGATTCCAGGATGAGACTGAAGTGTTTAGTTTACGCTGAACACAAGAATGGTTATTAAATTGATACTTTTTGAGCACTTATGGAAGAAATTAGTAATTCTTGAATACACATGTTTTCTTCTAGGAGCAAGTAATGCCAACTTGTCTGGATATGTTTTCTGGAGTATAGGTAAAGGGCTATGTTACAGAAAACAAATATTGATTTCATCAGGGCATAAGCTAATCACTTGGTGTCACGATGAAAAAATATGTTTTGTACTGTTATATCTGTGTGTATTATTGTGTGTCTATATTTAAACAGTTTTTGAAGATATTTGTTCAGCATCCAACCAACTTACTTCAAATATTTGATGTTCAGGTGCTAGACTCTTCTCACCTAGCAATATGATAATGAAAATGGACAAAGTTGTCCAAAAGCTGTCATAAAACTTAATTTCTGGTGATATAATACCTAATGGAGAAGTGCTCTGAAGAAAAAATAGAGCAGGTTGAGGGGGTTGGGGAGTGAGAATCGGGGTGTTAATTATGTAAAATGATTGAAGGAGGCCTCCTATGAAATTGACCTTTGAGCATATTGTGTGCTCCACATAATAGAATCACTGATGACTAGGATTAAACTGGTTGAGTGAAAATACAGCAACCAAAATCATTTGAAAATTATGTTAAGATCTTCATTATTACAGAGCATTTCTGAATTTCAAATTCTAAAATTGAATAAAATGGTATTTGTTTTATTTAAATGTGGAACTTTTAACTAGAGAGAGCAATTCCGAATAAAGCCTGATCTCCATCTTATGAAGAGGTGTTGGGGCCCTAGCCGGTTTGGCTCAGCGGATAGAGGATAGGCCTGTGGACCAAAGGGTCCCGGGTTCAATTCCAGTCAAGGGCATGTACCTTGGTTGCAAGCTCCTTCCTGGCCTGGGGCCTGGTCAGGGCTCGTGCAGGAGGCAACCAATCGATGTGTTTCTCTCACATTGATGTTTCTCTATCTTTCCCTCTCCCTTCCATTCATTCTCCCTAAAAATCAATGAAAAAATATCCTCAGGTGAGGATTAACAAAGAAGAAGGAGAAGGAAGAGGAGGACAAGAAGAAGAAGGAGAAGTGTTGTTGGGGAATGTCACATAGAGAAAAATCAGGACTGCAGGAAGGAGGACAGTTTGACAGACTTATGGGCTTTATTTGAAAGAATTGAGGTTAAATTCCTGATGCTATGTTCTGCTCTGCACTGATGGCCAGACAATAGGGAGAAAGTTGAAAAACTAAAGTATTTCAAGGAGGTGTAAAAGGGCTGAAAACGAAAGCTTGACAGTGTGTGGAAATTATATCTGAGCAGACTCAGTGGAAGCAGGAGTTAGAAAAATCTAAGACACAGAATTCCACTGCTTAAATACCCTGTGTAACAAAAAAATATATATAATTGAGACAGTGGGTTACAACTAAATGTGAGATGTTCTAAAACACAGGACATATTTGGAAATCCTGGTAAAGGGCCCAGAACTATTCTGTGCTAAGTAGGGAAAGGAAGGGTTGTTGGAATGGAATGATTGGCCACATATGTAGTCTACCAGGACACCAGGACCTATCCTGCACCTGCACAGCTCTCAGAGTGAGTGCCTCAAATTTGCATCCTCGTGTTTCCTCTTGCTTCATTCTAGTCCAGCCCTACAGGCCTCACAGGGCTCTTTCTTGCATCAACCTCCCTATCTCTCCCCACTGCCTCTATCATTCCATAAAAACCTTATATCACCTGCATTTCCTTCCATAATTAAATATAAAATATTTAAGTGGCTAATACTGTAATAAGGAAAAAATTCCTATTTCTAGACTGTACCTGCTTATAATAGGAAATAATTTCTTTTTTTTTTTTCAGGAGTTCATCTTCAGAATAGATGATCTTTCAACTCTGGATGGCAGTGAAAATTAACAAGTGCAAGCAACAGGTTAGAGGATAGCTTGGTTCTGGCATGTTGCATAGACAACTGTAGATCTCAACCAGCTGGTGAGGAGGTATAGAAAGAGAAGTCCCTCAGAGACAAGAGAAATGTGAGGTCAGACTCAGGGATTCCTGGCAAGAGCACAGGCTAGCAGGTGAGGCACAGCCCTCCTGAAGTCCTCACCCAATGACATGGTCCGTATAGAGTTGGTTGGTCTGAGTGCTTTGTCATGAACCAGTCCTGAGAGGGATTGCCATTCAAAAGGGGCAGGCAGATAGCATTACCCCTCAGTGCCCCTCAAGGGGTGCAGAGGCCAGGACAGAGACTTTCCTTGCAGTGGCTTGTGAAGAATTGTCAGGCAGCACTGCCTAGAGAGTATGGCAGAGCTGGGCAGGGGCATCTTGACAGGGAACCATGCCCTGGTAGAGTCAACTATCATTAAGACCTCAAGGTTTTGGTGAACAACACTCCTTCCCCCATTCTTGTTCTCCCATTCTGTTTCCTTTCCTTTTCCTTTTCTTCCTCAGTCGGTATTCCCTTCAACTTTTCCATCCTTGAGCCTTGCTCATGTTATTCTCCCAGTTGGAATGCTGAACTGTGAATGCATCTCTCCTACCCAAATCTAAACAGGTACATCCTTGCAACACCATATCAAGGTCTGTCTGTTCTCTAAAGCCTTTGCTAATCTCTCGAATCACTCTCTCCTCTGTGCCCTGAGACACACTGTGAGTCCTCCTTTGGTGCTAATTGGGAGGCAGTAAGGTGAGTGAAAAGAACTTGGAATTGGGCAGACCTTATCTGGAATTCTTGTCTCCATCCCTGATTAGCTCTTATATACAGTAAATTTCTCTGAGTCCTGTGTCCTCATCTGAAAAGTTGGGAATCAAATCTTACCTTGCAAGTCTGTTGTATAAAATATGGAAATGTACATAATCATGGAAAGCCTTTAGGACGATTCCTGGCACACAATAGATTCCCAGTACAAATTGGCTTTTATTGTTAACACGTGGAAACTGGGCAGAAGTGCATTTAGGAGCGAGGACTCAGGAAGCCAGCACTAGGAGAACAAAAGTAAGATGGGGGACAGATGTTGAGGCCAGCATGTATGAAGCACTTCAAGTTGGGGTGTATCCAGACCCAAAGGCAATGGGAGCCAGGATCAGACACCAGGGGAGCAGTGAGAAGCGATACAAGCAGCTGTGACCAGAGGTCATGGCACAGATGTGGCCACTGACTCACAGTGCTGGAATCAGAAAGAGCATGCAACAAACATTCTTGACTATGGTGTAATAAAGAGACATACAGCTAACATTTACTGTACACTTACTTTGCCAGATCCTGTTCTAAGTGTACCATTCATTTACTGGTAGTTCTCACAACAGCCCTGTGAATTAAGTACTATTATAACTGTCTCCAATTTATAGAAGAGAACACAAAAGCAGACTGTAAATGACTTGCCTGAAAAAAACACACAACTAGTAAGTGTGGCAGAGCCTGGATGCCAACCCAGACAATGTGGCTCCAGAGCCCAGGATTTTAACTACTATGCTCCAATAGGTATCTCCTACTGGAAGTGTTTCTTTGTTTCTCCAGGGGCCAAACAGAAAGATGAGCAGCTTTACACAAAGAGCCAGCCAGTCAGGGCAAATTACCCCTAATGTACTTATTGCTAATGTTATTAACATAAAACATGGTTAAAACAGCATTTGTGAAGATCTGTGTTCCTGGCATTGTGTTAATGTGCTTTGTCTGTATTCTCTAATTCCCTTAACTAATATGCAAGACATCGTCATCTCTGTTTAATAAATGAAAAAATGAGGCTCTTGGAGTTGCTTTCTTCCCCTTCACATTGAAAGTGTACTGCTTATCCCATCCATTCCTCACCCTACAACTGTTTAGCTTCTGATTCAAGTTCTCCACTTGAAACGTCTCTTACTGAGATTACAAATGATCATCCAGGGGACATTTTTCAATGATTAACTCAGTGACTCACTGTTCTGCACTCCTGCTTGATGACCACTCCATCTTTCATCATGTCCAGGGCCAGTTTGTTCCAGGACTGTCTGCCTCTCTGACCTATTTTTACACACACACACACCGCCCCCCCCCCATATGTTTATATTTCTTTTTTCTTAATGCTGGTCCTTAAATGTGGGTCTTCTCCAGAAGCACATCCACATGCTTCCTTAATTACATACTCTCCTTGAATGTTTCACCCACTTCCTGATCTCAGCTACCACTGAAATGCTAAAGGTAGAGGAGATGGTGCCAGACACCTATAAACTTGAGGCAAAGATTCTTTACATACTGGAGCCCCCCCCCCCCCCCCCCCCCCCGCCTGTATCAAGTTGAACACATGCAACCTTTTTCTGTACCCTCCCCAACACTGCCTGTCCTGGCCCCACCCCATCCTCCACCTCCTTTTCATTATTTCGGTTGAGGTGCTGCCATCCACCCAGTTACTCAAACCTAGAACCTGAAAGTCTTGTTTGCCTCCTCCTCCACCCTTCCAATCCATTCAATATTTAGGAGCTGCCAATTCTACCTCCATCTTTTGGATTCGCTTACTTCTCTCTACCAACATGGGGGAATCTAGTGGAAGCCAATAACATCTCTCACCAAGTTGATTGACATAGCTCCCTCCAGTCTGAACCCTTCTACTGTTTTATCTTTCCTAGTCCTTACACTTTTTAAAGCTCAAATGCAGGAAATGACATGAGCTTTTAACCCCTTCTTTGACCTTCATTGCTCTCCAAGCTTCATTGCTCTCTAAGGATAAACTCTAAGCTCAACAAGGCATCCAAAGCTCTCTGGAATCCTGTCTCATTCTGCCTTTGGACCCCATGTCTTGCCACTCCAACCTCCAGTTGCACCAAATTTCTTGTTTCCTAAACACACCAGGCCTGGCTAATTGTTTTCAGCATTTAATAGCCCCCAAGTCACCTCCTCCATGGAGCCTTTTCTGATCTCCCATGCTGGGTTAGATGTTTCACCTTAATGCTCCCTTATTCTCTTGTGAATATTTCTGTCACTTTTTTCAATACCAATTTATGATTATTCCCATGTTTATCTTCTTCACTAGTTGGGAAGTTCTTAGTTGAGGGCAGGAACTATTGAATTCTCAGGATCTAGCGCATAGTAGGCCCTTAGTAAATGTTTGTTGAATGAATAAATTATTCATTTCTCAAGGGGACATTGCAAATCAGTTCTTAAACTGGAACCACAATCTGTTGTACTCTAAAGCTCATGTTCTTTTCACTAATTAATTGGCACATATAAAGTGTTTAGAGTCCTTAAAAAGCTGGCATTTTAGGGAGCCAAATCCTGTAATAAGGTTTTCTTCCAATATTTAAAATTGTTTTTCATTTTTCAATAATACATTCACATGGTTCAGTAATCAAATAGTATAAAAATATATAGCACCCGAAACAATTGAAAGCAGGGTCCCGAAGAGATATTTGAACATCCATGTTCATAGCAGCCTTGGTCACAATAGCTAAAACATGGAAACAATCCGACTGTTCATTGATGGATGTGTAGATGAGCAAAAAGTGGTATATACATCAATGAAATATTATTTAGCCTTAAAAAGGAAGGAAAGTTTGCAATGTGCTACAACATGGTTAAACCTTTAGGACATGCTAAGTGAAATAAGCGGGTCACAGAAGACAAATACTGTATAATTCCACTTATATGAGGTACTTAGAGTAGTCAAGTTCACAGCAACAAAAAGAATGGTGGTTGCCAGGGGCAGAGGGAAGGAGAGAATAGGGAGTTATTGTTTAATGGCCATAGAGTTTCAGTTTTACAAGCTAAAGAGAGCTGTGAGGGTGAATGGTGCTGATGGTTGCACAACAATGTGAATGCATTTAATACCATTGACCTGTATGTTTAAAAATGGTTCAGATGGTAAATTTTATGTTATGTGTATTTTACCACAATAAAAAAATTTTAATGCTCAAAACAAACAAAAAAAGATACTTTGCAGAGTCTCATTCCCATTTTTCTCCATTTTCCCAGTCCCCACTTCCTCTGCCCCAAGGTAATCAATCTTGTTAGTTTTTTTTTTTTATCTCCTTCCAGGTTTTCTTTTAAAAAATGCGAGTGAATATGAAACTATATTCTTCTTCACTTCTGACTTTTTAAAAGGTATTAAAACATTTTTTCAAAACGTCTCTACTTTTTTTTCTGAAGTGGATATGTATTAGCAAAAAGAATGAATCAATACCCAGCTTGAGTGAACTCAAGATGAAGACGTGGAAGATTGATGAGAGGGTAAGATAATCCTGCCTGCTCACTCCAATGGGGTTTCTAGGGACATCCAGGGTCCCCCAGGACAGAGCCTATTGTCCATGTATCTTCCCAGGTATCTTCCCAGGCAGATTCTCAGGTTCCCAGAGTTACTTTTTCTCTGGAACTCTGCAAGCCACTCCCCCTGATGCAATCAATATCTGGGTTTGGGCAGAAAGGAAGGTGCTATACAGCCCGCCCCTTCTGAGCTGTCTGGGCCAGCTCCTCTTTCCGGAACAATTCAGGCTGCACAACAACTGAGACCTCAGCTCCAACATCTGATTTCTGAAGCAAGGATGGCTGGGATGGACAGGATGTCGCATTGTGAAAGGAAACAATGTTCCAGGTCAAACTGAGTCTGCCAAACACGGACCCTCACGAAGATTTTAGAAGAAATCTCGACAAGTCTTATCATGTGGCTTTTCTACACCTTGATTCCATGTTTGCTCATAGGTAAGTATGAATTAGAATACAGCCAATAGACTGGGAATTGAATGTAGGTTAAGAAGGTAAAAGATATTTTCCCAGGGTTTGGGTTGCATTATATACATATAACATCTTAAGTCTGTTTTCAAAAAGGTTGCTCATCTCCTAAACCTCCATCCCCACATCCTAAAGAAAAGAAAAATCCTGCATTCTGTTTGGAAATCTCTCTCCTAATGTCCACAGAACAATCTAGAAAGATAAAGCATCAAAACAAATAGTCTAAAGGTTAGCAGAGCTCCATGCATCTTGTTATTTATCTCATTATCTGGTTTTAAAAGGTGCAGCATAGTTATCTCAGTCTTTGTGTGTGCCTTGGAGATGTTAACTGTAGGGACAAAAAAATAGAGTAAAGATTCTAACAAAATACACATGAATAAAAAGACACAATTTTCAACCTTAATAATGAGTACAAAACTTGTTAAAATTGGATCTGTCCTGGTCACTGCAGAAAAGGTAGCAGGTAGGTACTCCATAGCATTAAAAAAAAAAAAAAAAATTGGTTTGAGGCACTTTCACTGCCAGTAACATTACATAATTTTCTCTGCTCCACTCCTGGATACTTGTACCTACATGCTTTATTGTTCCAAAATCACAGCTCTGTAGTCTTTGATGTTTCATCATGTCAAGTTGCATTTAAGAAAAATGTCTAATTTTAATACTCCAAGGTACTGGGCACTTTGTAGTATCAGGGGGAACCTTTCGTACTTTCTGTCTTTTTTATTTTTATTATTTTAACACTGAGAAGTATCGTAATTATTCTATTTAGTTTAAACCAGGCAACAAATCAGTGCTAAGGTGATTTGCAAATGTTTAGAACTGGTTTAGACATCAAGTTTATGGTGTCCCTTCTTAGTTCAAAAACCTTCAAAGTTCCCAATTGCTCAGCACATGGTGTTCAAATCTGCTGTTTGTCTTATGATCCAGCATATTCAGGCCCTGATCCTATTGCTCACGTCTCCTTGAAAACAAATATGGACCACAGGTGGTTGCTGTCTTCACAGTTGGCATATTACACCCTCATTTCCTCCTCCTGGCCTTTACTGGTGTAGTTTTCCACTAGAAGCACCATCTCTATTTCCTTTCCCCATCCCGATCCCATTCTCCTAGCGTCATTCCAAATGGCTCCCTCTTCCTACAGACCCCTCCTAAACTTCTCTCTCCTTTGACCTGACCTCTTTTACTCTGCTTTGGTGTGTTCTGTTTTCTGCATTGATCTGAGGGCAGGGCCTAGGCATCTTTCCTTGTGTCCCCAGTCTAGCATAGGCTAAGTGTGTTGACTGATTGGTTAGTTAGTAGATTGGTTGATTAGCTGGTGGGACAAACCAGTTGTCAGGGAAACATTCCTCCACAAGCCCAAAGGAGAAGATGAGGAGGCCAAAGGGGAAAGACCAGGTTTAATATGCATATGAATTCCCTGGGGACTCTTGTTAAAATGCAGATTCTGGTTCAATTGAATGTAGGGTGCAGCCTCAGAGCCTGCCTTTCTAATAAACTCCTGGGGAATGTGGTGCTGCTGATCTTACGACTATACTCTAAAAGCATGAAGTAATCTACTACTTTTCTGGGGCATGAATTTGTTTGTGTACTTTTTGAAGCTGGGATGTGATGCCAGCAGCCGGTTTAGCAGCCAAGTTCTAGGTCAGTCTTGCTCTTTTCTTTTTCTGGTGATATACAAGGTAATTCTCTTGAAATAATTCAATATATTTGAGGGAGAAATTTTAGGGCATAGCGTCAGTTCATAGAGCCAGTACCCCTGCAGTGCAAGGCCCATGCAGTGGGCAGAATAATGGTCCCCTAAAGATGTGTACATGCTAATCCCTTGGAAAATAAAAGGTTGTGATTAATGTTATGGGACCTTGGGATTGGGAGATTATCATGGATTATCAAGGTGGGCCCACACTAATCACATGAACCCTTAAAAGCTGAGAATTGCCTGATCAGGGTGGAAAAGTGTTTGAGCATTGACCTATGAATCAGGAGGTCACGTTTCGATTCTGGTCAGGGCACATGCCCCAGTTGTAGGCTTGATCCCTAATCAGGGGCATGCAAGAGGCAGCCAATCAGTGATTCTCTCTCATCATCCATGTTTCTATCCCTCTCTCCTTCCTCTCTGAAATCAATAAAAATATGTTTTAAAAGATGATGGCTGAGAACCTTTCCTAGCTGCAGTGACAGAGAGAGATAGGAGGACAGAAGAAGAGGCAAGAGAAATGTGAAGTATGAAATAGAATCAACCAGCCATTGTTGTCTTTGAAGATTGAGGAAGGAGCCATGAGCAAGGAATGCAGGTGGCCACTAGAAACTGAGGATGGCAAGGAAACAGGAGACAGATTCATCCCTAGAGCATCCAGAAGGAACACAGTCCTATCAATACCTTGATTTTAGCTCAGTGAGACCAGTGTCAGACTTCTCACCTATAGAAATGTAAGATAATAAATGTGTTGTTTTAATATGTTAAATTTGTAGCAATTTGTTACAACAGCAATAGAAAATAAGAGAGAGAGAGAGAGAGAGAGAGAGAGAGAGAGAGAGAGAGAGAGAGAGAGAGAGATTAGTGTTGTGAATGCAGCGCTATGGGAAAGATGTTGCTTAGCTGGTTTTGCGTGGGCAAACCAAAGTTTCTGAGCACCAGAATCTTAATAGTCAGGTCACAGTCACCCAGTTCAAGTCTCTATTGGAAATAGAGCCTCCATCCAGTGGACCTTCTTGAGATACCTGCTAGAATGAGAATAATACAATTCTCTGTAGTAACAAAAGCATAAACATTCACAAGGAACAAAAAGATTATACAGGGGGTTTTAGTATTGCTTTCTTGCTCTGGTGAGAACCCTCATCCAGTGTGGCTGAGGAAATTTAGATTTTTCACACTCTTCATTGTGGCCAATGTGTTTTTCCTGTCTGCGCTTCAAAGTTTCTCTTTCCCCTTGAGTATATTTTTTTATTTTTGCATTTGACATTTACATTCGGTAGTCTTCATTAACTGGTTTCTTCGGAGATTTGACTTCAATAGATATTGCTCCTCGCTGATTGAGATGACATTTCATGCTAATGAGGATGCCGTATGGATAACAGTTTTCTCTTTCTTTCTCTGTGTTCCCAAGTTTGCAGTCAGCCTTCTCTAACAATTGAAGGGCATTTTAAAACCTTTTGTAGGTGGAAAGAGTCACTTTCAACTTGGAGTCTGAGCTGAAATATGGTTCCTTGTATGTCATTTCCTATTTAGTGTTCTAGCAATGCCATGACACTTTCTACATTACCCTGTTAAATGTCTCCTGGAATCAGTAGTTCATGGGCATTACAGTTTTTCCATCTCACATTCCGTGTGTGTGCTACAAACATGGGCAAAACAACAATGAAATTTGGAATACTCTAAACAAATAGCATAAGGATATTGAAGATGTTGCCTGTAGGGCTCAGAAAGAAACAGCAGTTTTCATTTTACCACAGGGATGATAATCCCCTGTTGTTCTTAACTTGAAGAGATTTATCTTTGTATCATGAATGGATGTTGAATTTTGTAAGTGCTTTTCATGTGTCAATTGACATGACTGTATGATTTTTCTTCTTTAGCTTGTTGATATGGTAGATTATATTAATTGACTTTCAAATGTTGAACCAGTCTTGCATACCTGGAATAAATCTCACTTGGTCACAGTATATAATCCTTTTTATGAATTCTTGGATTTAGGTTGCTAATATTTTGTTGACAACTTTTGCTTCTAAGTGCATGAGATATATTGGTCTGTAGTTTCTTGTGTGATTTTAAAAATATATACTACTATCTTTGTCTGATTTTGGTATTGGGATAATACTGGCCCCATAAAATAAATTGGAAAGTGTTCTTTCCTCTTTTACTTCATGGAAGAGATTGTGTAAAATTAGTGTTAATTTAAAAACATATTTGGTAGTATTTTCCAGTGAAACTATCTGGACCCGGAGATTTCAATTTCAGAGCTATTAAATTATGAACTATAGCCTTCCATTCCCCACATAGCTGACTAGAAAAAAGTTTTGTTACTTTACCAGAGGAAGGATGTCAGAAAGGACCATGCCCCGCCCTCCCGTGCCACCTCACCGCAGCTGACCCTTTTCTTTTCACCCCCTGGGTGATTCCAAGGTTAGGGGTGGGGAGGACAGGAAGCCTCCCTTGTGGATACCCCAGGTGTTTCCTCACAGGGCAGGCCATGGAAGCTGAGGGTGGGTTGGAGGTGCATCACCAGGGCCCTACATTACAAAAGAAGCAGGGAAACCAGGCGGGGTGTCCCTAGCAACCCTCACCCCCTCGTGGTCATGGGGCTTGGTAACAACAGGTGCCAATCTTGAGACAGACACCAAGATGAAAAGTCCTGTACAAGGGCCCTAGGCCCTACCGTGTTCTCGATGTTATCACTGCAACTGTAACAGCAAGGGGAGGCAGGTGTTAGCATTAAAAGAAGAACGTTTGAAACTGGGAAGAGAAGGACCACAGCAGAGAAGCCACACTGCATCCTGGGTTCACACAGGATGAGCCCTAGGGCTGCCCAAAGTTCTTATGAGTGCATGTTCAGTGTCATAGGCCTGTTTCATTCTGTGTGCAAACTGTGTGCATACTTGGGCACACCACACACACCTGTGCAAGCAGATGCTTGTGTCCCAGGCTGGCTCAGAGGTCTGCAGTCTGCCTGAGGTGGAGTCTCAGAGCTGGCTTGGTGCCTATCTGGATTGGACTCCCTCCACAGCAGACCAGCCTGCACTTTCCAGCTGGGAGCTGATACCCCATTCAGCCTTGCTGGGGGATGCGTAGGCATGTCTCTTGGATGGCAGTAGCAGGTGAGGGAGGTGCTGAGGAGCTGGCAGGAGCCTGCGTGGGTTTGCCATGTAGGGATGGAGGCTCAGGTTTATTCGCCTTGCTTAGAGTCACATGGCAAGTGACAGTCAAGGCCTGCATCTAGGTCCATCTGGCATAAAAGTTGTAAACAATGTACCTTAATTTTGCCACTTGTACAGTGGAGAAACTAATAGTCTTTATCTCCCAGTATGGTCATGAGGATTAAATAAGATAATCATGTAATAATCTAGCACATTGTCTAGATAGAATGTGGTAAGTGCTCAATAATATTAGCCATTGTGACTATTAATTTAGCATTTATACAAGTATGATGAAATTAGAGGTGTTTCTGGTTCATAGACATATGAAGTCTCATTAGAAACTAATTTAAAGCTGTGGCATTCCCCCAATATGAGCCCACCTGTCAGCATGTCTATCTGCCTTGGTTCTAGATGAAGTTGCCCTTCTGCCTGCCCCTCAGAACCTCTCTATACAGTCAACCAACATGAAGCATCTCTTGACATGGAGCCCAGTGATCATGGGTGGAGAAACAATCCACTATTCTGTTGAGTACCAGGGGTGAGTTTTTTTGAATTGAGTGTGTGTGTGTGTGTGTGTGTGTGTGTGTGTGTGTGTTTTCTTAGCTGTTCTCCCTTGGACAGTAGTTGATTGCTGGAGGCACAGCCCTTATTCCAAAGCCCAAGGAAGCTTTGTGAGCCCAGAGATAGATTATCTCCAGTGACCTGCTGCCTCTGTGTGCACAGGCATTGGGAGAGTTGAAGAAACAAGGGAAATTGTTCTGTGGATTTGATAATGATCTCTCTGGGAACCCAAAAGTGTATAAACACATTTTGGTGGAGCTTCTTTTTAATGGTAAGTCAACTGTCTAATGCTGTAGAAAATCTTAAGAGTTTGACTGTGACTTCAGCTGGATAGGTCCCTGGAGACTCAGATCCTTTGGGGGTGGGGGAGACCTCCGTTTTCCTGTCTATGAGCCAAAAGAAATTGTGACCCTAAAGGTCAGCTACCCAGGGGCCAAGCGGGCTCTGCTCCTCTGCAGGTGTTCAGGCCCTTGGAGCCATTGAGGAATGACAGGGACACAGAGGTGCTCAATATATTTCATTAACAATAAATACTGGTCAGGGTACAGTTGACCAGGTTTCTGGATATAGGGAGCCTGCATGTAAAGGAGGAGGCAGCCAATAAAGAGGTAAAGAAAACAAAAACCTAGGTCTGCACTGTCCAGGGTGGTAGCCACTAGACACAGAGAGCTATTTAAATTAAATGGCCATGTCTGTTTCCAAGACACACAAGTCACATTTCAAATTCCTAATAGCCACATGTGGTCGTGGCTACCATATCGAATGGCACCAATATAGAACCTTTCCATCATCACAGAAAGTTCTACTGGGCAGCCCTGCTCCAGGTAATTTCAGGTAGCAATCAGTGCTGGGAGGAAGCTAAAAGGCTGATGCGAAAGACAGTTAACTCTGTGGCTCCTTTTCATTGGGTAGTCAGGGAAGGCCTGTCTGGGGAGTGATATTTAAGTCTATTTCTGAAGGATAGGAGGAGCCAGCCAATGTGAACAGCAGAGACAGAGCATTTGGGACACAGCAAACAGCTGGTTAGAGGTCCTAAGGTTAAAAGAGCTCAGCAAAGAGGCCAGTGTAGAGGAGAGAGCATGTGTAGGGGTGAAGTGAGAGAGAGGCCAGAGAGTCTTGGAAGCCATGGGAAAGAGTTTGGATTCCATTCCAAGTGTTTTGGAAGCCATTAAGGATAGAAATATGATGATTTGCTGAGTGATGAATGGTTTGAAGAATAGTGGGAGTGGAAGCTGGAAAATCAGTTAGGAGACCATAGCAAGGCAAAGGATGACAGTGGCTGCATTTGGGGTGGTGACCCGTGGAGATGGAGAGACCTGGACACATTGGGATTTGTGCTTAGGTTTTCTTTGTTTGGTCATAAAAGTAGTAAGGAAGAATGGTTGGTTGGTCAGGGAGGAGGGTGAAGGAACTGGAGTTTGGAGCAAATGCTTATTTTGCTGACCCATGAAAAGCAAGTGAATGAGGCAGTTACTTGCAACCATGGTTGAGCCTGGGTGGGAGAAGCTGGTGTGACATGTGCCTTCCTCTCTTTGGCTAGAGAGTATGAGAGCCTGTTCATGAGCCACATCTGGATCCCCAGCAGCAGGTGCTCACCTACCACAGTTCCTGAATGTGATGTCACCGATGACATCACTGCCACCGTGCCGTACAACCTCCGTGTCAGGGCCATCCTAAGCTCACAGACTTCAGCCTGGAGCATCCTGAAGCCACCCTTTAATCGAAACTCAAGTAAGATACTTACTTCTCTCTTTACTCCCCCACCGCCGCCAGCCTTCCCCTTCAGAAACCATGTTCTCTGAGGTTTTCAGGATTCTTTTTAGCATCAAATTAGTCTCGCAAAGCCAGAGTACTGTGAACACAAACAACTTAACTGGTTCATTTAAAAATATGCCAACTGCTTCCCACATGCCCTCTTTCTTATTTTGAAAGAGGCTTTGGAAGTCATTCTCTATCTCTGTCAGGGTCTGCAGGTGTTGGGAACATTGACGTTGCAAAGCTGGAAGGAGAGCTAGCTGCTCTAGAAGTGGGGAGATGGGGTTAGGATTGCTTCTTTCCATGCTGACAGCGCCTCAATAAATCATCTAGTGACTCCCCTCTGGTGCCTCATTAACCCCATGTTGCCTGTGTGAGCAGCTTTTCCTTGCACAATAGGATCTATATATTTAGCAGAGCCACCAGAAATAGTTGCCCTTCTATGGTCACTGGGAAATAAATAACTTTTCTGTAGCAACAGTACTTGGCAAATGATTGAGAAAGAAGTAAGGGAAGAATATAGACAGGTAGTCAAATATGACAGAGCACAAACAATAGCCAATGTGTAAACGGGTGTGTGTTTAGGAGTAGCAGGAGCAAGGACTGAATAGCCAGTGGGTAAGGAAGCAGCTGGTCACATGGTGAAGGATTTTGACATAAAGTTGATCAAATCAGTAGAGGGAAGTCATGGGGAAAAAAGATTGTCTAGGCCATGTTTGTCTCACAGTCACTGACTGCTGTGTGAAAGGGACACGCATGCAGGGCGGGGCAAGAGTCCGGAGGGGATGGTAACACTCTGAGCCAAGATGGGTCCTGATCCCAGGAGTGGGGAAAGGGATGGGGAAGAGAGAACTAATTTGAGACATGTCTGAGTTAGGACAGAGCTTGGGGACCAGTCATTGGGAGAGACAATAATGGTGTCCAGCTTCTAGTTGGGGTTGGTGAGAATGTCATCCAAGTCAAAGAACCCAGGAGGGAAAACTACTCTTGAGAAATAGGAGATATTTCTGGCTTTGGGCTCTTTGAGATAGAGATTCCTATAAGATAACACGCCAAGATATCTGATTGGCAGCTGGAAATCGGGGTCTGGGGCTGCGACAGGTTAAGGACAGACACATAGCACAACATTAATAGCTCATGGCTTGGGAGCAGATGCGATTGTCCAGGGACATGATTTGAGGACAAAGACAAGTCAGGACAGGATCCTGGGAAACCTCAGGGTTTAAAAAGAAGGTGAAGGGAGAGCACCAGTAGGTGGCTGGGCAGGTAGTAGGTCATGGATGGGAGAATGGAAGAACTGCTGATAGGCCTGAAGGAGGCCCCTAAATGGGTCCTTGAGGAAGCGGCTTTATGGAATGGTGGGGGTGTGGTTAGGTTGCTGGGTGGAGGATTGAGTGGAGGTAGGAAGGAACAAGGCAGATCCTCCTCTGAGACAGGTAGGGCGATAATGTGTCCTGCTTGGAGCCGCAGGAGAGGCAGGGAAAGGCCTTTGGTGAACTCTGTTTTCTTTGATGTGGCAGAAGATCCTCTGCTGTGAGTGAGGACAAAGAAGGTTAAGAGCAGCATGGACAGTAGTGGATGAGTCAGAGGTTCCTGGGGAGTGTATGAGATTGGGTAGAAGTCAGGAGGGTTTAGAAGGTGGGGATGGTGGTGGGGGAAGCCCAAGCTGGCTGAGAAGGTGAAGCTTGATTTGAAGGGGAAATGGCCCTCTAGAGTCAGATGGATGTGGATCAAGTCCCAGCTCAGCCATTGATAGTTGGGTCCCTCCCTGCCTCCTCATCTATAAGAAGGGCAGCAGTTTGCCTCAAAGCATAGTTGTGGGAACTATATAAAATGAAATACATAAATACTCATTGCAGTGCTGTCCTGTTATAGTACTCAGCTATTGTTAAGTATTATTATTGTCCTAGACATGCCCCACTTGAGAGCTATGGAGTAGAGGAAGGAAAAGGTGGGGGCAGGAGTGGAACCACTGGAATATGTAATCAATAGGAATTTTGATGCAGAATGTGAGCTCTTCTGCCCAGGCACTAGGAGGATATAGTGGAAGCAATGGGACCCCAGTGCCGGCCCTGGGACAGGCTGGGGGACACTGGAGGGTGGAGCAGCTTTGCCTCTGTCCACAGTGCCCGGGTATCACCCAAACCACCCCCCTCTGGCTCCTGGGAGCAAGGGGCTCCAGCCAAGACCACTGCTGGGGGCTGGCAGCTGTTGTTGGAAAGGAAGGCATGGGCCAGAGGGAGATAAAGAAGTAGCTATAAAACTATGTGGGTGGGGGTTTGCGCAGTAACAACTTTGCTTGAGACGAGCGTTATAAACAGGAAAAAGTTTTGTTGCAGGAGGAGGAGGAACAGGAGTCTGTGTACCTGCGCCAGAAGGTGGGAGATGTGATCCTGTGTGAGCCCTGGGCAGGTGGAGTTAGCTACAGAGCTGGAATGAAATTGTGGCACTTAAGGGCATTAAGTCTGTTCCTTTGTCTCTGCAAAATGCCACTCTGACTTCTCCCCAAACATATGAAAAGTCTTGTTTTTAAGGCTGCCCTGACCAAGATTTCCTACTCTTAAAGGGAAGCCTTTTTGAGAGCAGAGGTTCTTAACCTTGATTGCACATTCTAGTCACAGAGGAGCTTTAGAACCACTTATGTCTGGGTCCATCCCCAGAGTCTGATTTAGATCATCTATGTGCATCCTGTTCACTGTGAGTTTAACATTTCCCCCAGGTTATTCTCATGCACAGCCAGAGCTGAGATCCACAAGTACAGAGGCTAAACACTCACACAACAGAGTCTAGAAACCTGGAAAAGATACAGCCTCAAATTCTGGCTGCTAACTATGTGACTTTGGGCAAGTCACTTATCATCTCTGAGGCTCAGTTACGTCATCTGTAGAACAGGAGTAGTATTTACTTTCTTAAGTTTGCTGGATGGATTAAAGGAGTTTGTAGAGTGCACAGGACAAAGGTTCCTGCTCCAACACTGTCAAAATATTCTCTGAACTGAAATGAGAATTTTTCTAATTCTATTCTCAATAAAGATGGAGATCAGGGGATTCTAATCATGCTTGACCTAAAACTGAAGTAGTCAAACATCTCTCTTCCTTCTGGAGGTGTTTCAGAGGTAGTACTAGTGGTGCTGTGTGCTCATCTGAAGCCTCTGAACTGGGTATGTTTTGCATAGTTGGTCCCTGACTTCCCAAGTCCTTCTGTCCCCTATCCAGGCAGCTCTTCAAATGCCAGGAAATGCTTTGCTCTCTGAAAACTCCCTGCAGGAAATGACTTTCTTTTGAGTGTCCACTGACCCTAGTGCAGGGGGATTTAGCTCAGACTATACTCTATTTTTCAAGCCAAAGCCAACAATCAGGGTGCCCTTCTGTTCCTGCAGTGTCTGGATCTGAGAGGCAAGTATGGCTCCATCATCACTAGCCAGGGACAAGAGACTGCCTGGTAGGCCCTTCTGTTCTCAGTCTGCTGATGGGAAAATATCCATGGGGAGTGCTGGCCAATCTGTTTGGGATCCAGCAATTTCTAGAGTTGGTTATTGGAATTTGTAAAACCCTCTGGTTTTCTGACATCCTCCATTAAGGATACTTGGGCTGAGGACAGAATGGCCTACCCTTTCACAGGCTGCTGATTTGCTGATGTTTGAAATATCAAACATATCACTGATCCATGGGAATTGTAGTAATCTTTGTCATTTTTAAAAACTTGCTCATAATTTAATAAGCATTTACTGAGCACCTCCTGAGTACAGGAGGATATTGGTTAGACATGCTTCTGCATGCTGTGAAGTTACAGCCAACCCCTTCCCATCCCAGGAGCCTAGCATGTTTCTACCAATGACTGGTCATGGTTTCCCAGAACAGAAATCAGTCCTGTCTGGGACTGGCTTTGATTCTTTTCTTTTCTTGCCAACAGCCATTCTAACTCCACCTGGAATGGAGGTCACCAAGGATGGCTTCCACCTGGTGGTTAAGCTGGAAGACCTGGGACCCCAGTTTGAGTTCCTCGTGGCCTACTGGAGGAGGGAGCCTGGTGCCAAGGTAAGACTTCTGGCCTTGACCTTTGAGTCAGACTTTGGCGAAGGCATCACAGACCTCTGAGAGGTGGTTGAGAAAAGCTGGCCCTGCAGTGCTCATTGTATGGGGTAGCCAGGCTGAGTGAAGTGTGAGAAAGAAGAGAGATGGGAGTAGGCTGACAATCCCAGTAGCCTCCTCCTCAAAGAACTGCCTTGGTTCCAACCCAGGCCTTGGCTCCATCCCAGGCCTTGGGAGCCTTCTCAGGCCAGATTTACTGAAGTGGGGGCTGCCTCCTTGTTACAAACTCTAACATAGTTGGATTCACAGTACTTTTTTAATACATTTCCTCCCCACCCCCCCCACCCCATCAGCTTGTCTTCTCAGCCATTCTCCCTGGCATGTTTAGGTACCGCAGACCAGGGAGTTCCAGATCAGCCAGAAGATTTCAAAAATGCATGAGGCTGGCACAAGCCTCTTGAGGGTGTGTATCTGGGCAGGGTGCAGAAGTCAGGGCAGAGAGCCAGGAACTGGCTTCTGGATAACCCTGCCTAATTATGAGCCAGTGGGTCACACAGGATGCCTAGATGGGGTGCTGCCCCTCCCTGTGGGACGGCTGCTGCAAGCTGGGATGGGTGGGAGGTCAGCTCTCCCAGAGGGAATGGTCAAACAGCAGCAGCCACAGCAGCAGAAGGGGTTGAACTTGAGCAGGAACTAGAGGATAGTCAGACCTGTGGAAGGTTTGTCCAAGCTGATATGGTGACACGGCCCACTGCAATCAACACAGACAAAGGTAGACTTTATCATAAGGATTAATATGGTGCAATAAGGGATTCTGATAGAATCTATGAACAGAGCTGGCCCAGAGCTGTGTTGCAGCACAGCCTCCCTTACCCAAGGACCCTTGCCTGTGGAGTCCCTGCTTCCCTCTGGTGGGTCCTCTCTATTGCACTCTTTCTGTGGCCTTCTCTCCAGCCTACTCCCAAGCCCTGATTCCTTGTCAGTCCTTCCTACACATTCCTGTGGCTGTGCCTCACCATCCCTCAAGGCCTCTCAGGCCTAATCCCTCCCCATCACTATGTCCTCTCCCCTTAGTCCCTGTTTCTGTCTCCAATTATTCTCAAGACCAATTCCCAAGAGAGGAAATCTGATTGGTCCTGCTTATCTATCTTATCAGGCCAAGCTTAGGAGTCGCAGGTTGCTGCCTGGCCTTTGATGGAGGACCCTTCTTAGACTAGGGGTACCTCTGACCACATAACAGTGTCTGGGGAAGAAGGGCATATGCCTCTGTATCCACTCAACAGGGACTATAGTTTGGGTAGTTTCCCCTGGAAGGTATGGGTAGGTAGAATGGGCATTGACAATGGTTGGACATGGCATTGCCAGCCAAGCAGATGGAGTGGGGGAAGGGGGGAAAGATCAGGGCCCGGGCAGGAGGGCTTATGCAGCTCCTCCCTCAGATTCTTTGGATGGAGCCTCTTTCCACTCATGGTAACTGGGAGGGCCATGCTGAGAGAGGATTATGTACCCTGAGTCATCTAAGCGTGGTCCAAACAAGCCTCCACAGGGAGAAGTGGAGCACAGGCCACAAGGGGTGGGTAGAGGTGGAAGGGTGTACAGATGAATTAACAGATGGGTGGATGTGTGAGGAGGCACTGCCCACTGGTTCCATTGCTCCTGTGCACTTATCCCCCCAGCTCAGTCCTACTAGTATTTCCGACTTCCACTTCTCTGTCCACGTTATCCTATTGGAGAGATCTTCCCCAACCATTCTTTTTGGTGCCGCCTCATCACTCTACCTTCTTGCCCTGCTTTATTTTTTTTCTTATTACCACCCGGTTAATATTACATATTGTCTGTCTTTTCCCACGTAAGCTCCAGGACAGCAGGGACTTTGTTTTGTTCAATGCTATGTTCCAGTGCCTACAACAGTGCTTGGTACATATTACATGCATAATAAACAGATATGAATGAATGAATGAATGAATGAATGACGGAACATTCTGTGTGCAACCTGGAAAGGAGAGAGCTGCAGCTTTCCTTCCCTGGCTCTTCTCTCTCTTTCTTGTCTTGCTTCCCTCAGTGTGTAACTGGTTTCTGGTCTCCTAAAGCCGTGGTCGGCAAACTGCGGCTCACGAGCCACATGAGGCTCTTTGGCCCCTTGAGTGTGGCTCTTCCACAAAATACCATGGCCTGGGCGAGTCGATTTTGAAGAAGTGGCATTAGAATAAATTTAAGTTTAAAAAATTTGGCTCTCAAAAGAAATTTCAATCGTTGTACTGTTGATATTTGGCTCTGTTGACTAATGAGTTTGCGATCACTTTCCTAAAGGAACATGTCAAAATAGTGAGGAGCAGGGGCATTCCAGTGCACCTGGAAACCATGGAGCCAGCGGCTGTGTACTGTGTGAAGGCCCAGACGTTCGTGAGGGCCATCGGGAGGCACAGCTCCTTCAGCCAGGCAGAATGTGTCAAGGTGCAAGGTAAGGATAGCCTGTTTGTTCCCTGGGGTCCTGCACAGGTGACAGCCCCCTTCCCCGCCCCCCCTGTCCCTCCCCCCTCCCCCGCCCCCCCCCCCCCCCCCCCCCCCCCGAGGATGCTCGGCTGCCTACTGGGTTTCTTTGGTTCTCCATCTCCCGTGGCCTCACTGACCTGCTTTCTGAGGCCGGATGGGTTCCTATGGTAAAGGTGTGCTTCACTCCAATTCCCCTATAGGCGAGAGTCCACTCTGGGGCTGGGTGGCGGTCCCTTGAGCCACTGTCTGGAACTTTGTTTCCCATGAAAGGTCCCTAGGCCTGAGGCCAGATATTGCAAGGCTGATTTACTGTTGAATCAGAGGCGGGTGGCAGGAGAGGCAGTCAGGGGCTGAGAGTCAGTCTTATGAGGAGACAGCTCACTGTACATCACAGCTGCTTTCAGCTAGGCGGGGCCTATGGGAAGTCTATAGACTCCATGTTTGACATAAATTTTTTATGGTCTAAAACCGCTCAATGTTTAAAAACCCTTTGAAAAGAAACAAAACCCCACATCCCACAATTCTGCCACGAAAACACCACTAGTGACATATTTGTATATAACTTTTTAGTCTTTAAAAAAAATAAATATTTTGCACATTTAGTTTCAAAAAATATAAAATACACATGGAGGCTCCCCTTTCTACCTTTCCTTTTAGCACAAATGGTAGCATATTCCATTTGTTATTCTGAATCTTATCTTTTCCACTTTATATATCTTATAGATTTTCTATATCTACACAGAACTCCATCTTTCTTTATGGCTATGTAGTATTCCATTTTGTATATATATAACTAATTTAACTAGCTCCATATTGAATGGCATTTCATTCCTCCCCACCCCACGCAATATTTTGCTAATTGCTGGCAATGCTTTAATTAGTTACCTTGTACATAGATCATCTTGCTGGTAGACTTGAAGGATACATTCCTGGAGGTGGAGTTGCTTGGTCAGAGGCATACACATTGGATTTTAACTGCTGTTCCCAAATTGCCCTCCAGAAGGGTGTCATTCTTCCATCATTGCCCACATGTGGACACATGTTGGATTGCACATAGGCTTTGTGCCTGCTTTTTCACAAATATCCATCACATTTCCCAAATAGATTTTCTGATTGCCATTTTATACTACTTTTTAAAACCATATAAGTCAAGCTTGTTAAAAATTGAAACAACACAGAAGTATATAAAGTAAGAGGTACATGTTTTCCACTGAGAATGTTTATTTTGGCAAGCTTAGCATTTAATCTGCGAGTTATTGCATGATATCGGTACTCACAGGCACTAATGGCACTATTGTGCTTATTGTTCTGTTTCTTGGTTCTTCGCTGTAGTATATTGTGAACATCTTTTCATGTCAGTACACATGTTTCTACCTCATTTGCAGAGAAGATGCAGAATAAGCCAATATATATGTGCCAAAATATATGTAATTATCCCTCTGATAATAGGTATATTCTGTGCTTTCAGTCTTTGCCACTACAAACCATGCTGTAGTGAACAAGCTTGTGTATATCCTAATTCTCATTTAAAAAAATATTTTTATTGATTTCAGAGAGGAAGAGAGAGAGGGAGAGAGAGAGAGAGAAACATCAATGATGAGAAGGAATCATTAATTGGCTGCCTCCTGCTCACTCTCTACTGGGGATCAAACCTGCTAAGGCATGTGCCCTTGACTGAAATCAAACTCGGGACACTTCAGTCTGCAGGCCGATGCTCTATCCACAGAGACAAATCGGCTAAAGCTATTAATTCTCATTTTAATAACAGAATTCCTAACCTACCATGCTAATGTCCCATAATCCTATCTAATAAAAGAGTAATATGCAGATTGACCATCACTCCAACACACAAGATGGCTGCCCCCAGGTGGTCAAAGATCCTGCCCCCATGTGGACACAAGATGGCCACCACAAGATGGCCAGTAGGAGAGGGCAGTTGGGAGGGACCAGGCCTGCAAGGGAGGGCAGTTGGGGGCAATTAAGCCTGCAGGGGAGGGCAGTTAGGGGTGACCAGGCTGGCAGAGGAGGGAAGTTGGGGGTGACCGGGCCTGCAGGGGAGGGCAGTTAGGGGTGACCAGGCCAGCAGAGGAGGGAAGTTGGGGGCAAACAGGCTGGCAGAGGGGCAGTTAGGCATCAATCAGGCTGGCAGGGGATTGGTAGGGCAGGCGTCCTCAAACTACGGCCTGCGGGCCACATGCAGGTGTTTTTGCCATTTTGTTTACTTCAAAATAAGATATGTGCAGTGTGCATAGGAATTTGTTCATAGTTTTTTTTAAACTATAGTCTGGCCCTCCAACGGTCTGAGGGACAGTGAACTGGCCCCCTGTTTAAAAAGTTTGAGGACCCCTGGGTTAGGGGGTGATCAGGCTGGCAGGCAGAAGCGGTTAGGGGCATTCAGGAAGACAGGCAGGCGAGCAGTTGGGAGCCCGCAGTCCTGGATTGTGAGAGGGGTCCCAGATTAGAGAGGGTGCAGGCTTGGCTAAGGGACAACCCCACCCCCGCTGCATGAATTTCATGTACCAGGCCTCTAGTAAATTAAATAATATCCTATTTGGATATTTAAGTCATTTCCATTTGCTTTTGAAGATGATGGTTATTGATTGATTGATTCATTCATTCATTCAATGACTATTTATTGAGCACTGACAATGTGCCACTTGCTGGTCTAGTCCCTGGGATACAGCAGGGATATCCCTACCTTCTAGTTAGAGAGATGGCTATAGACAAGTAAACAAATGAGATAGCTTCCTTTGTGAGCTATGAAGAAAATGCACAGAGCATGCCTGGAAGTGGTGGGAAGTGTAGATATGCCACTTTGGGCAGAGGGAGACTGGTTATGAGGCCGATGCTCTAATCCAGATGTTGCTGTGAACTGCTTTATGCATATCATTGTTTCCTTTCTTGGGATCATGTTTTTGGAATGTACTCAGAGGAGTGGATGAAAGGGTGTGAACATTTGTGTATCTCTTGATGTATACTGCCAAAATGTTTTCCAAAAGCACTGAAACAAAGTACAGTGCCCCTGGCCACACATGTGGGGCCACCAGCTTCTCTGCAGCCTCTTTGGCTGTGCCACCTTTCACACTGCAGGTGAGCATGCAGCCTAGAGGGGCTACATGAGTTGCTTCCAGTTACATGATGGGAAATTACACATGCCCCTTCTGCATCTTCAAATCTCCCACTTGGCACTTTCTTACCCATTTACTTAGAATGAATGCAGGCTTTGGAGCCAGCCCTACCTATGTGACCTGGGGTAAGTCACTTAACCATAGTAGGGGCTTGATATATCATAGTTATCATGTGACTGTTTTCTGAACTCAGTATTTTCTTCCCAAAGATGAATCAATGCCAAGAGCAAGTTGTGAAACACTTTACCACCTACTGCCTAGTTCCTTTCTGTGCTGTTCTTTTTCAGCACCCCCACCCCCTCATCCTGCGGGGGGCCTGGCACTCTGCCCGTCCTCCTGGCCATGGCCCCACGGTCCTGTACATGCTAACACAGCCAGTGGTTTAACAGTTGATGCTCCTCCCTTTTCCCAAGAAAATGATTTTAATCTTCCCTAGGGCTTTCTGGAAACCAAGCCTCAATCTGGATTCTAGAAAAATGGTTTTAGTGGTGGTAATTTCAGTCACTAGGGCATACAACCAATCTCAGGATGTTGGCATCTGCTGTCTTGGCCATGTGCAGAGCCAGCTCCAGGAATGTGAGGGAGGCCCAGGATTGGAGATTTCATCTTCGCTGTGTCTCCTAAGCCTGTTCTTATCTTTGCATTTCCAGAAGAGACCCTCCCCCTGGCGTTGGCCCTGTTTGCATTTGTTGGCTTCATGCTGATCCTTGTGGTTGTGCCGCTCTCCATCTGGAAGATGGGCCGGCTGCTCCGATACTCCTGTTGCCCCGTGGTGGTGCTCCCCGACACTTTGGTAAGTGTTCTGTTTTCCTTTCAGCACGATACTGACCAGATGTAGTTTGGGCTGTAGTTGGGTATGGGCACACGTTTCCTGGTTGACAAGAATTTGCGCCAAGAGGGCAGAAGAGCTTGCACAGGACTTCACTTCTAATCAGAGAGGCTAGAGAATCCTCCCTTCTCCAGGGAGTGGGGACCCTCCTCAGTCAGGCCACTCCTGCTTGCCCCCAGGACCTGGCATGGCCAAGCGAGCAGGGGTGTAGCACAGCTATGGATGCTCGGCAGCTCAGGAGTCACGCACAGTCGAACCCTTCCAGACTGGTCTGCCGAGGGTTCTTGGCCCCTTCCCATGATTATAACAGCAGCTGCATCCAGGAACTTGTTCCAACACAACATATTCAATTCACCTGCCAAGAGCCTCATTGGTTCTCAGGGTGAAGTGCGTGGGTGTGGATGTGGGAGGCATAGATTGTGCTTTGCTTTGGCTGGGGGCCAGGAACAATCTGGACCTGCCCCAAAGGTTAGGATCTCCATCTGTTTTCTTAGCTCCTTGCAAGCCCAGGATTCTTATCTCGTTCCTGGGGACACTGGCCCACAGGTCTGAGTCTCTCCAGGGTGGGTAGTCCTGTGTGCCCATGCCAGGATTGGGAGAAGCAAAAGCAGGCCTCCAGCACCCCCCTCCCCGCAACCCCCCACCCCCATGTTCCACTGGCTGGCTCCTGTGCCCATCCGCCAGACCTCAACACACAAAGCAACACAGAGCCAAAACAAAACAACAAAATCAAACCCATTCCTATCACCTCAGAGATTTCTTCTCACAGCTCTCTCCTGGGAGGAGGGTTAGTAGCCAGCTCCTCAGAAGCAACTGGAGCTGGAACTGCCTTCCAGCTACACATTCCTGTAGTTCTGCTTCAGCCCGGAATCGCTCTGGCAGGAGTCACTTTTGTGACAGCTGCATGGCCCTGAGAGGGAGGGCCGTACTCTCCCCACGCAGGAGGAACGGTTCTCCCTGATGCAGTCTTCAGGACACCCCTCCACCCTGCTGCCTGAAGCCCGTTCTCCTTTTCTCTCCAGTGCTTCCAGGCAGTTATCACTTTAGCTGAGATTAGTACAGGGTTAAGCACCAGGCACTGTTCTAAGGCTTCACATAGAGAGTATTGACTCCTTTCATTTTGCCCTTTTCATAAAGCTTAGCAATGTGCTTTTCATCAGTCCCCCCCCTTCCCCCCCAGCCCAGTCTGAATGGTTTGCTAAATGGTTTACTGCTAACCATGAAGGCAATGTGGTGTATCAAACACGGGAGGCAGGGCAGGCCTCATTCCCTTCAGGAAGAACTTGGATTGGGGGGGGGGGGGGGGGGGGAGGCGTGGCTCACGGTTCCCTGGAGTGTAAAAGGATGTGTATTCTGCAGTAGTTGGTGTAGTGTTTTATAAATATCAATTGGGTCAAAATGTTGGATGATACTGTTCACACTTTTGTGTAGTTCTATTAGTAATTGAGAGAGATACAACAAAATCTCTAACTATGAGTGTGGTGGTGTCTGTTTGTCCTTTATGTCAGTTTTTCCTTCATGTATTTTGAAGCTCTGTTTAGGAGCTAGGATATTTATGGTTGATATATCTTCCTGAGTAATTGGGCCTTTTATCATCATGAAATGTCCCTCTTTTTCTCTGGCATTACTCATTATCTTGATATCAATATAGCCTTTTTTTTGGCTTACTGTTTGTATGGTTTATCTTCTTTTCAGATTCTACTTTAAACTTATCTCTGCCCTCACATTTAAAGTGTGTCTCTTATAGTAGCATATAGTTAACCTTTCAAAACAAAACAAAACAAAAAAAAAACCCAAAACGAAACATCCCAACAAGCTCTGCCATTTAATTGGAATGTTTAGTCCATTAACACTTAATCTGGTCCTGTCACTTTCTGACTTTTGTGTTTGCACCCAATACCTGTTTTCTGGTTCTTCAAGCCAGTAGGACTGTCATTGTTCATGGCACCAAGAGAGACGTGCCCTCAGACAAGGAACTGTAAAAAAGGGGAAACTTGTCCAGTGACATTCCCTTCTTCCAAGTGTCAACTTACGGTTGCTCTCCAGTGACTCAAGGAAGCTAGTTTTCTATTTTGATCAGTTTTTGAAGGCGTTATCTGCAGGAGATTGGCTTGATTGGTGCTCCTCTGGCATAAGTAGAAGCGGTTCCCTGCAGTGAAAGCGGCGAGCCTGAACCAATCCAAAATGATGATAATGGAAGGGGGGGAGCGTTGCTGGCTCGGGCAGGTCCACTAGCTCTTCTTCCCCAGTTCAGCCTTCCTCAGTTGGATTCCATCAAGCAGTCACCCTTTATGGTTTTCCTTCCAACTCTGTTGCCCATGCTTACCCTCTACTCACAGGCCATTCCATTTCTAACACCCTCTCTCACTATTCCTCTTCTGGTCCTACATTCATCAGCCCAGCAGTTTCCTTCCTAGGATCAGGGGCACTAGAATCCTTCCAGGACCCAGTGTCTTGTTAGTGAGCACAGAGTAAAGGGTCAGGGGAAGAACCATGTAAAGGGCCAGTTCCTTATAGAATTTCAGATGCACATGAAGAGCCCTCAAATGACAAGAAGTCCTAGGAATCCTAATGCATTATGAGCCACACCCTATAAGTAGCTTTTGGAGAAACCCAAACAACTTAGATGAAACCAGAGACAAGGACAGTCTATGAGAGTATGACCACTTTCACCCACGAGAGGTAGATATCACTACCTTGGACTAACTTTTGCTTCTCTGTTCTCCTTATCATTCTTTCTACATAGTTTCAGTGTCTGTTCCTACATGCATTCCGTTCCACGAGGCTTTTAATTTTTACTGTTTCTCCCTAGGGTTTTTAAGTGGAAAATTTATCTGAGTATATGCATTTCCCATAGTGCTGTGTGAGAAGTAGATCACTAGCATCCATTAAATCCCAAACAGATTCTGGAGCTGTCCATCACCACCGCCATCTCCCTACCTCTCAGCCTTGACTTTGGTATAGTCTAGCTGCACTTCAACATTTGCATTAGTTATAGATAATATTCCAAACTATTAAAAAAAGCAACTTCCAGTCATCTTTGCAAAATACACACATCTTTCCAATTAAACCATGGAAAATTACCAAGTGAAAATCCTTGACAACTCTTTAAAGAGCCCTATTGAAAAAAAGAATGAAAAAAAAAAAAAAAGCCCTATTGAGTTTGTGAGTATTTATTTATCTGTTTGGACTAAATATTTCATGTCCACATCTATAATTTTGTAGTTGGTGATGATTGCACTCTGAAATATACCATTAAGAATGTCTTTGCATTCAAGTTGATATCACCAAGTAACATTCTAAAGCAGAAACACATATGCAAGGAAAATTATATTAAGACTTATAGGTATATATTCCATATCTAAAAATATAATTTCTTTTCCTTGTCTTTCATCCATAATTGCTTCATGAATATGGAGGCTTTGGTGCCAAAGTGAGAATGACTCACTTTATTCTATCTCTTCTTGCTGTCGCATTCCACTGTAATGTGGGTGGCCCCATAAAGATGGCCCCAAGTTAGTCATTCTTCAATAGACCATCCCAAGTATGACTTTGTGCGCTTCATAGAAAATGGAGTTTCTGAGATCAGATGCCTCTGGGGCCCAGATAGGTAAAAAAAAAAAAAAAAAGAGTGTGCAGTGCAATGACTGTAATTCAATAGGGTCAGATGGTGGGGACCATGGCAAACACGTTCCGACTAAACAAGACAGCTGCTTCTCAGTTCCAGCAGGTTGCTGCCAAGAGGGAATGCACATGAGCCAGTGTTACAAGATCTTCAAGTTTTAAGTGAGAAACAAACAAAGAAACAAAAATCTAGACTTTAATGAGAAATCTTCTGATTTTTAAACTTTGAAAACGAATTCAAACTGATATATGTCAGCTGAACCTTGCTTGAAAGTTTGTTCTAACCTGTGGGACAACAGTTTTGCACCTTCTGAAATTCTGGGGTTGTGCTGTTTTACTTTAATGTTCTAGAACTATACTCTCCAGTACAGTAGCCACTCGCCATATGTGACTGTTGAGCACCTGAAATGTGGCAAGTCTCAAGTGAGATGTGCTGTAAATAGAAAACACAATGGATTTTGAAGAGTCATTAAAAAAAAGAATATAAAATATTTTATTGATATTTTTATATTAGTTACATGTTGAAATGATATTTATTTTAAATAAAATATATGATTACTTTTAACTTTACCTGTTTCTTTTTACTTTTTAAAAATGTGCCACTAGAGAATTTTAAATTTCATTTGTAGCTCACATTATATTCCTATTGGACAGTGCTGCTCCAGAATTTAAAAAATAATCAAGTATAACACTGCAGATTTAGATAGCCAGTGTCCTGAGAATCTAACTGGGCCAGCAGCTGTGAACTGGTGGTGGTTCCACAAAGGTAGCCCTGCTCAGTGAGCCCTGTGTGGGCATTGTCCTTTCCCATGATCTGCCCAAGACACTAAGAGTGAGATCCCCTGAAGCTGCCTCTTTACAAACAAGGATCAAGGCCAACTGACTGCCTCCTGGGGACGGAGGTGGAGGAAACCCCTGTGCCTGTTTATCTGTGCTCACATGCCACGCTTCGGAGTGATGAAGTGGGGGGGGGGGGGGGGGGCGGAAAGGAAGATAACGGCAGAGGGACCTTGTGAACTTGGTGGAGGTGAGCGGGTTAGCAGTGGTTGGGGAGTGTCCCTCTGAAAAGTTGGTACCTGCATTTTTACAGCTGGTTTTGATTATGTATTGGGGTCCCTGGGAGAAGATGGCAGGAACATGAAATATGAGTAGGAAATGGACTTGTGTTTCAGGAGCGCCATCTCTGGACTGGGCACCCTGCTAGGTGCTGTATGTAGAGCATCTCAGACCAGGTTGTTATTTTCAGAGCTCTCTGGTAGAATAAAATTAGACTTTTTTTTTTCCTTTTTTACCAGAATTACATTCTGGGCTTTTATGAGGCAGGGTCCCTGAGAAGGAGCACTGATGAAGCTGGATCCCAGCAGATCTGCTGTTCAGTGGACTGGGAGACATCTCTGTAAATGCTGGAAGGCCCTGATCTAGGAGTTAGAATTGTTTGGGGGCCTTTTGCTGCTTAAAAGTTAATTAACCAAATAATTGGGATTTTTGTGATAGTGTTACAACTACTATTTTAGTACTACTATTCATCTAATAAATATTAATGGGAATTACTTTTCAGAAAATCACCAATTCACCCCAGAAGTTAATCAGCTGCAGAAGGGAAGAGGTGGAAGCCTGTGCCACGACCGTGCTGTCTTCTGAGGAACTCTTCAGGACCTGATCGAGGAGGCTCGGGGAAGGGCCCAGATGAAGCTAAGAAACCTGGTCTGCATGACACAGGGGGAAAGGCTGTGCTTCTGTGTTTCTGTTTTCCTCCAAGGACAAGAGAAGTCAGAAAAGCCTTCTGTGTCCATTTCTAGAAGCAACTGTCAGAGGCAGAGTGGTTTGACAGACAAAGCACTGAGTGGGAGCAGATGTGCCTGCAGAATTGTATCTATCTGCCATCCACTAGCTGAATGACCCTTGGGAAAGTGACTTGGTCTCTCTGGCTCTCGGTTTTCTCATCTATGGAATGGGTGGATTAACTATACCACTGTTATACCATATATATATCCAGCACTGGCAGAGCGGTAGGGAAATTGGTGACGCTGTACATTGCATTGGTTCGGCTCTTCTGAAGAGCAGTATGTAAAAGTATAACAGGCATGATCTGAGACTCTATACACCAAGTGGGTTTGGAGATCCCACTTTCCTAGAGGAAACCTTAAAAAGGAAAGGAAGGATGGGTACAATGGTGTTGGTTTCACTTTAAGCCAATGCCTGTGCAGAGGTGAATGGCTAAGCCTGCCCTACAGTGAAACTGGGACGAGGAGGAATGCTGTGAGTACATGAAATACTATAAACAGTAAATAGTGTGTGCACATGGAGGACAGCAGCTAAAATGTATGTGTATGATGAGACGACAACGCAGAAGGACGTCAGTAAGTGTGATATTTGCTATGTTCCTTTTTCCTGTAGAGTTGTTAAAGTATAGAAGTAAAAGTAGAAAGGGGTCACCTTGGGTAATCATTTTGGTTTCTTTCTTCCAAAAAAGTGATCTTTAGGGTTTCTAGTTACATCAAGGACCTTGAGTCCAGAGAGGCCACTGAAGACAACCTTTGGTCAGGAGGTACAGGGGCGACCCTAGGTCAGGGATGGGGCAGGAGAAGAATAAGGGGGCAGCCTCTGGTCACATGAGAACTCCAACTGAGGCAGCTGGCCAAGGCCTCCCCTGGTCAGGGTGCTCCTGGGTCTTCCTGGAGGCCTCACTCCACAGGAAATCCCTTTGGGGATCTCTCTTCCTTAGGAGGCCTGCCTCTGGAAGCCTCTTCCTCTTCCTCTTCTTCACTAGGGGAGGAAAAGAGGGTCAGAGGACGAATGGAGGGGGGAAGTTTTTTTTTGGCAAAGGGATTGATGGGCAAGGCCTGTGCCTCTCCCTTCTTAGCCCCCACCCCTAACAGCTCTGGAGCTTCTGAGTGGTTTGTCTCCATGCCCACTTCCTGGTCCCCTTCCAGCCAGCCCAGTGGGGACCATCTAACTGCCTCAACCAGGTGTTTCCCCTGCAAGATAGAGGCCTACAACCCTCTCTCCACCTGCTGGGGTTTCAAGTGATCAAAGGCTGGGGTCTCTCTAGGAAGATGAGATACTTGAAGATCTTTTCCTTTGTACTATTTTGTATGCTTTTGTGTTGTTTGACTCTTTCGTGAAGAGTATTTGTTAATTTTATATTTGGCTTACACTGGAGACATACTTTCAGTTTGCAAAAATAAAAACTATTCTACTTCACTGATCACCCCATTTCTTCTTCCCTCTTCCGAGCCTCTCCACTCTGGCCACTGTCCCTCTGTACCTGTCCAAGTCCAGAACCCAGAAATGACCCATGACTTCCCTTTGCTTGAGTCTCTCACAGTTGTCCCAGGGCCCATCCATTCTTGCTGAGATATGTGGGTTTACAGAAAGTTCTCTTGATTATTCTGTTGTTTTCTCAGGTCCCCAAAATACATTCATTGAAGCCCAAACACACCAGACATTAAACTAGTCCCCAGAGGGGCTGCCTTCTCTGTAGCTGGTTATGTCCTTCTCTCTCCTGGAGCACTATATCCTGACACCCCAGACCTCCTTTCCTCCCTTCTGGGACACTTTCACAGTAAAACGGGGCACAAGTAGTAACTCCAATAGGATGACAATGGAGACTGACTATGTGTTGCAGACCTTGCTATTGCTCAACCCAGTAGAGTGGGCCTGAACCGAGGATCAAGCCCAGCTTTCTTAGTCCTACCGTCAGGGTCCAATGAACAAAAATGCCAAAAGGAGAATCTAAAAGGAGCATCCCAAAGGAGAATCTTGGCTGACATCAACTGACAATAAATTGGGAAAGTCATGAGTCCATAAGGATACACAAAAGAGCAAATGCTAATACAATGAATTCTCAAAAAAGGTGAGTAGAGTGCATTTATACTTAGTCTTGTTATTCAATCGTGTTGGGCTTATTGACTCACTGTATCAATAAAGAATACTAGTAAATGTAAATATACCAATCAGAAGCATTTTTCTCCACCACCATTTCCAGACCCAAGTCAGACCCGTGTCACCTGAACGCTTGCATCAGCCTCCTCACCAGCTGCTCCACTTGCAATCTTTCTGCACCTGCCCATCACCTGTCCTGCCAGGGATTCCATGGCTAAGTTCTTTTAAGATTCTTCTACAGTGGGGCCCGGCTGGCATGGCTCTGTGGTTGAGTGTCGACCTATGAACCAGGAGGTCACAGTTTGATTCCTGGTCAGGGCATATGCCCGGATTGCAGGCTCGATCCCCAAGGGAGGCGGGGGGTTGGCATGCAGTGGGCATGCAGGAGGTTTGATCAATGATTCTCTCTCATCATTGATGTTTCTAGCTCTCTCCCCCTCTCTGAAATCAATAAAAATATATGAAAAAAAAGAAAAGATCCTTCTACAGTGGATGGAGGGAGGCAAGGGAAGGGAAAAATGGGAGACATCTGTAATATGGTCAACAATAAATAAAAAACCCAAACAATCCTTCTACAAAGGGATTGTAGACTATCTGCCTACCTCTGTGCTACTCCACCCCATATCTTAAAGTTTTTTTATTTTCTGTGTGCTTTATTTTTCCTTAGGCTAACTTCCTGTGGGTGCAGATCTGTTTCCTTTCAATCCGGCGTGACTCACTTCCTTCAGGGAAAGTTCGCCAGTTGAGCCCACCTGGGAGGATCTCATTACGTCTACGGGCGTCTGGCGCCACCTTGTGTTGAGTGCTGGGAAATTCCTTCTCCTGTTTCCACTCGCGGAGATAAAGGAAAGCTCAGACAAATTTCCTGGAGAACTAATTACAAAACTTCCAAGGGCATGGCCCCTCACAAACCTTCACTGTCATTAGTGGATTTAGAGGTTAGGAGCCGCAATCTCCTCACTTGTGCTCATCTGAAAGTTAAGGGCTTCCCTCTGCTCACAGAGCTCTTTCTTCCTGCTGGGGCCTTGGCCTCTGCCTCACTCTCCTATCTTTCCTCTGCGCTGCCCTTTCCTACCTCTTAATCCACCCCCCCCCACCCCTGCATTTGCTCTTTTGTGTATTCTTATGGGCTCATGACTTTTCAAAAAATGCTTCTGCTTGCTGTATTTACATTTACATTATATCTAGCCTATCCCGGGGCTAGACTGACATGAAACAAGACAAGGAGTCATGTTGAACTACTGTGGCGCCCAGTCTGTGAAATTTGGAAATGCCATACAAGAGTTGACTTAAAATTACAGTTTTCTCTTGCTGGCTCATGGCTTCAGGTCCTCAAGCACCTATCAACAAAGCCTGGGAAAACCCATCCTTGCCAGAGGTGGGAGCACCACATGTGGAGGCAAAAGGAAGGCACAGCCCTTCCTGCCTCCCTCAGTGAGAGGTTGCAAGCCCAGCAGAGGCTGTAAAACCCCACTAAGGACCTTGGAGGAAAAAACTGAGCAGGAGCCTTCTCAGGTACCTGCAAAATCCCCCAGAGCAAAAGCACAAACCCTCCTACTGTAGAGGAGGTATATGCCCCTGGTCCTTTCATAGGACTCCATGGGGTAAATTTTAAAAAACCACTTAAAAAAACCTGATTGTTGGAAAAATGAGTGCCCGTACAAACCACAGGAACTCCCACATTTTCCTCTGTACTTAAACCACTTATCTGCAATGTGGCCACACACCACCAAATTTCCGGGAGATGCCAGTAAGTCTTCTACCAAATTGCTTCAGCGTTAAGATGAAGCCTACAAATACCAGCTTGGGTTTCTAGCCTTAGGAGATTGTACCCCAGAAGTGGGCCCTCAAATGTCATCCCACCCACATTAACCACGTGGAAGGGTTTTCTCAGATGAGGCCTGTTTCACTGAAGTTGACTCACCACTGTCTCACCTTCACTTTTGAGTCTTGAAATTGGAAATAGTTCAAGATGGATTAACCCCCTCTCCTCAGATTAAGCCCAGATTATGGACGGCCAATGGGATGGAAGATTACTGTATTTTAAATGAAGATTCTAATTGAGCAGATGGCAGCAAGTAGATGCTGAAATGGAAAGATGTGTAACTGTAACCAGCTTAGTTTTAATTTATGAGATTTTTTTTGGTCAGGTAGAAGGATTTGTCTTCCTTCCTCAATTGTTCCTGCTTGCTCCTGCAATGCTCAGATGTTCCTGCTTGCTTCTGCAATGCTCAGATGTTCCTGCTTGCTCCCTTTGTTTGAAGGCAAAAGGCTCTGGGCAATGTAGCCGTGTTAGGCTGTGGTGATCTTGCAGGTAAGTCACAGCACCTAATTAGAGCTCAGTCCCACCCTATTGAAGTGGAGGGGGATGTAAACAATGGCGCTCACTGGCTCGCCCGCTCCTGGGCCTGGAGAATTCCCACAGCTTCCCAGCCTTCTCTATTTATTCTCTTCCTCTTGTTTGTTCAGAAGCGATTCTTTCAGCCCTCCGTTGTCTCACGGGAGTATTTCTCTCCCTTTGTGTATATTTTAGTTTGCTCACGGGAGGGGGTGAGTTCCGTGTCCTCCTATGCTGCTGCCCTCTTGGACCTCTAAATGCTACCACTTTGGAAGTGAGCTTGTCCGCTCTATCTCACTCGATTGAAAGACTGAGGGAGTTAACCTGGGGCGGGGCCATGTCACACCATCTTTATGGACCAATAATGAAGAATAAACCCTCAGAGTAAGCTGATGACAGGTAGCCCAGTGGGAGAAGGAATGGGTTTACGTAGGCTGGGCTTCAAAGTTCATGTAGGAATGGAGATGAATGTACTCCTATGCGTGGCCAGAGAGTGGACCCATGCTCAGTACATGAAGCTGGGGCTGAGGCTGGTTGTGTGGTCTCTCCAGTGAATGGAGGCTGACAGCACTCCAGCAATGTGCTGCTTGCCCGTGGTGCAGAAAGCAAAAGGGGCATCTTTGTAAAAAACGGGAACTGGTTCTACTTCTGGGGTATGATCTAAGTAGGCGATCATATGACTTAAATATGGGCCAAAAGGCAGCCTACAGTGAGAAAATGAAAAATGCCCTGGCCAATGTGGCTCAGTTGGTTGGAGCTTTGTCCCGTATACTGAAAAGTTACGGGTTTGATTCCTGGTCAGGGCACATGCCTAGGTTGTGGGTTCTATCCCTGGTCAGGGCACATACAGGAGACAACTGAACAATGTTTCTGTCACACATCCATGTCTGTCTGTCTGTCTCTCGCCTTTCCCCTCACTCTAAAATCAATAATCATGTCCTCAGATGAGGATTTAAAAGAAAATGGCTGACCTCCCCTGGCTTAATGTAGAGGAAGGAATTCAAAGGCTTAGGGAGACTGGAATGTGAGAGTGGATTTATCATTTAAGACCTGCTCACCTACATGGGCTGGTCCAGAAGACATGCCTTTTACCAATACTGTAAAGAATAAATTTGTGCGGGAGGCCCAGCATCCTTGAAGAGCTCTGTGATCACTCTTCTCAGCAGTTCAGACCTTACCGTGGGAGCTGCAGTCATTGAATTGAGAAACCTAAACACAATGGGAGCCATCGAACCTGGGGCAGTAGGGGCCAAGTGGTGACCGGCACCAAAGGCAAGGTGGACAATGGTTAGCGTAATGGATAACCAACAGTCAAAGCCGTGGTCAAAATAATCTTACTCACACAGATCTATGACATTGGCTAGTTGGCCATAAGGTTCTTAGAAGCCTACTAAATATTCACTTGATCTGTGTAAGCAGAAAAGTTCTACATCAAGTGAACAAGAGTCTAATCTGATTCATAAAAACAGAGTCACGGCCCTTCAATCAATCCCCAGACTTGAGAGCTAGTTTACAGACCTAGAGCCCCTTGAATGAAGGGAGGCTAGGTCCCCTTTAGGAAGGACCCTGGTGTGTGTTATGTGCCATTGAGTCGGCTCCAGCTCCTGGAGACCCTGTGAATGAGGGATGCCCACAATGCCCTGTCCTCAGCAGCCCTGCTCAGCTCCTGTAGACTCATGCCTATGGCTTTTTTATGGAGTCCATCCATCTCATATTTGGCCTACCGCTTTTCCTACTGTCTTCTATTCTTCCCAGCACTGTGGCCTTTTCCAAAGAACCCTACCTTCTCATGATGTGCCCAAAGTAGGACAGCTTCAGTTTTGCCATTTTTACCTCCAGTGATAATTCAGGCTTAATTTGCTCTAGGATCCACTTGTTTGTCTTCCTGGGTCTCTAGTTCCCCACCAGCAGATCTTGGGACTTATTAGTCTCCAAAGTTATGTGAACCAATTCCTTATAATTCTCCCCACTCACTCCACCCCTGCCTGCACCCTCTGCCCCGGATATGTAGTCTGTTTCTGTTTCTCTGGAGAATCCAGACTAGTACACAGCTGTAGCTCCCCTCCTTAGTCTCTGGTTTTCCCAGACACTGCTGTCTACTCTGCATTCATAGTCCCTTTAGCCTCCTCAAAGTGAGCCCGGCGCCCATCCTTTTTGTTCTCCAATAGCAGGGGACACACATCAATCAGACTCTCTGCATGGAATCCTAAGTTGAGTTTTAGAGATAAACTGCCCCCTTCACACCCTTTCCCTGAGGGCAATGAAACAGCACTCCAAAGACATCCTCTTCATAAATCCTTTGAAATGTCCTACAACTTAATCATTTTTGTATCCTTTCAATGAGTGACAGGTACAATATTTGGATATTATTTTTAGGTTTAACATCATGTTACATATTGAAGAGGTAAGGAGGGAATAGCATCTTTGCAATGAGACCAGGAAACTATTAAGCATGAACAAGTTTATATGAAAAATATTGCTATTGGAAATAAAAAGACTAAGAATAGCTGATGAGAGATGAGTGAATTAAAAGAGAAAAAATAAATATAATACAGCACCAAAAGATGAAGAAATTAAAAAAAAATGAATAAGAAGTTGAGAGTCATGGAAGATAGATTGAGAAATTTCAACACACATCCACAAAGAATTCCTGAAAGAGAAAACTAGTGAAAGCATAGGAGAGGAAATGGATGAAAAATATCCATAATTAAAATAAAATTCCGGTTCAGCCCTGGCTGGCGTGGGTCAGTTGGTTGAGCATTGTCCCATGCACTGAAAGGTTGCCAGTTGCATTCCTGGTCAGGAGACTTTCTGCATCTTCTGGTCTATGAGATCAAGGCACCTGTTATTGGGTTCAGACACATGTTAGGTACAGCACACAGTGGGTGCTTACTCCAGGAGTTGTTTTAAGTGTTGAAACTTGGCGCTGGATCCCTCCTCTGACTGCTCCTGATTTGGAAAAGTAAATGTGATTGTTTTAGGAAAGCTGTTACAGACAAAATATGCCAAATTGTTGAGTTCTCATTCCAGATATAAGATAGAAAAACAGAGCAGATTATATATTGGCAGTTTTTACCCTCTCTTCCCAACCCCAGACTAGATGAAGCTGAGGAGGAGGAGGAGGAGGAGGAAGAGGGCAGACAGGGAGGAAGTAATGGAGAAATAGGATCTCCAAAAGGGAGGCCCCCTACCCTCCTCTGGGGGTTAGTTATAACATGAGGGTGTTATTAAACTATCCAATAAAGTTTGGGGTCTTAGGAACAGAGGGGTCAGTGATAAACTCCCATTTGGAAATTTGGGGAACAGATACCTCACCTTTTAAAATATGATCCAAGCCCTAACCAGTTTGGCTCAGTGGATAGAGCGTCGGCCTGCAGACTGAAGGGTCCCGGGTTCTATTCCAGTCAAGGGCATGTACCTTGGTTGCAGGCACATCCCCAGTAGGTTTCTCTCTCATCGATGTTTCTAACTCTCTATCCCTCTCCCTTCCTCTCTGTAAAAAATCAATAAAATATATTTAAAAAAAATAAAATATGATCCAAGGTGGGCCTCTAAACCTAAAGGCCAAGGTAAGAAGAGAAAATATCTTCAATTATTAGGTTTAAATATAAAATGCCTGACTTTCTCCAGGACTGACCACGGTTACATTTTCTGCCACCAGGAGGAATGGAGACTCCAAATAAAGGTAAAGTTGAGCCCAAACTGGTTTGGCTCAGTGCATAGAGCATTGGCCTGTGGACTGAAAGGTCACAGGTTCAATTCTGGTCAAGGGCATGTACCTTGGGTGTGGGCACATCCCTGGTAGGAGGTGTGCGATTGATGTTTCTAACTCTCAAAAAAAAAAATCAATAAAATGTATTTTAAAAAATGGTAAAATTGAATTACACAACAATAGCAAAAATCATATCACAAACAGCTGTATTTTTAGGTTGTTTCCGTTTTTTTGTTTGTTACTCCAAATACTGTTGCAATAACTATCTTTGCACACTTGTGTGAGTATGTGGAGGACAGATTCCTAGGTCAGAGGGCACGTGCGCTATAAAGTTGGATTCCAAGTAGGCTTTTGATTCTATTCCCCCATTTCCCTATCTCCACTTACCTGGCTTTATCCTGAGATGGAATGAAAGAGTTATGGCTTCAATTTCTCCCTCGGCCTGCCAAATTAAGGTATTTAAATATGAAGTGTAGGTCTGTCTATCGCCAAAGAGGTGTTGAAAAGTGGGTATTTGTTTCCCACCCTGTCCTCTTCTGAATATTTGCAAATAATTCTATCACAGGCATTGTTTGGCTTTTCCAAGTGTTTCCCCAGGAACCCGCCTCGCTAGCTGTAATCCCCAGACTGCCACTAGGTGTCAGTGTAGCTCTTGGTTGGTGCCAACGCGGAGCTCCCTTTAATTTGGTTCAGTCCCCGTGGAGCCTGCGCGTCCTCTCCGGCAAAATAACAAATGTCCGTCGTGCGGGGCACTTTCTCCGGGAAGGACTCCAGGGAGCTCGGGGGTTTGCATACGCAGCCGAGGGAGTGAGGCGCTTCTGATAATGATATTCAACGCCTAATGCAGTCGCTCACAGGCAGAGCGGGGGTCCTCCCCTGCTTTGATATATGAGATTATTATGGAGAGTAATGCAGGCCAAGAGGCTGTGCGGTGGGATTCCTGTGTGAATTGAGAGGCTCTGCGCCGCAGAGATGGTCGCTTCACAGCGACATGGAGGAGAGAGGAGACGTGCCACGCGGGTGCCAGGGGCAGAGGGCTGCCATGAAGGGCCAGGCACTCTGTTTGTTCTCAGCAGCAGTGAGTGGGGCCTTTTCCCCGGATGCAAGAAGAGGCCGGAGAAGATGGGCCTTTCCCCTCAGTCCTGTGGGGGAAGGCAGAGCGCGCCCCCAGGCGGTCAGTGTCTTGGGGAGAGAGCCGGAGGGACTGTGCCTGGCTGTTATTTTGGATGCCTGAATCTTGACTGAATCAGTGTTACATGTGTGTGAGAGGAGCTCTTCAGTCCAGGACTTCATGGAGGTGACCAAAGAGTAAATGGGGGAGTGGCTGGCACCCTTGAAGTGAGGCCTCAGTCCCGGTTCCTCTGCAGCTGACCTCTAAGGACAATGGGGGCGAGGCTGGTAGGAGGTTCCCTAGGGAGCTGGCAGCCCCCTAAATAAGTTGCCAGTTAAATGGTCCTTCTTGTCTTCTTCGGCTTGTGCCAAGCCTCTTCCACTGCCCATTCTATTTACACTGCAATGCTGGTTTTTTATGTATCAAGATTTTTATGTTTGAGCCACATCACCAGCTTGAAATAGAAACTCTACGCTCTTGCTTGGGTGTTTCTGCCTAGCCTGATGAGTCCCCACAGACTCTTCCTAAAGGTGATGGGAATCCCCTCTGAAGACCCCCATGTCCCACCTTCATGTTGTTCCAGGACCATAGACGGGCAACAAACTGTGGTCACTGCCAAGGGCATCCCTGCCAAAGTCTGGTCCTTGATGCCTGTCCTCTGGAGAGTGAGTTTTCTCCCTGGCATCAAAGTTTTTGCTCATCTGCTCAGCTGCTACCCTTGGAGCCAGCACAGGCCCCAGCCAAGAACTCTGCCAGATCTAATTCTCCCCTCGCAGATCCTCAGACCCCAGGCTTCAGACCTTTGCCCAGAGCCTGAGTCTCCACCCCAGATTATACTTCTTTGTCCATAGACCTGTCCACCCTGTCAGCTTTTTTAGCCTCAAGTCTGGATCTGAGACCATTTATTTCCAGAAAATCCTGGCTTCCACTGCACACTATCCACCTTTCTTCTGAGGTCTGCAGATCTGGAGGTCTCAGGCAGGGGCATGCTTTTGTAGCTCCACACAATCCTGTGACATTCCCCTAGGGCCGTGGTCGGCAAACTGCAGCTCGCGAGCCACATGTGGCCCTTTGGCCCCTTGAGTGTGGCTCTTCCACAAAATACCACGGCCTGGGCGAGTCTATTTTGAAGAAGTGGCGTTAGAAGAAGTTTAAGTTTAAAAAATTTGGCTCTCAAAAGAAATTTCAATCAACATACTATTGATATTTGGCTCTGTTGACTAATGAGTTTGCTGACCACTGCCCTAGGGCGTCAACAATAAGGTATTATATACCTTATATCCCGATGGGGCCTTAGCATCCTCTCCTGAAATATATATAATCTATATATATGTAAGCCTAATATGCAAAGTGTCCCCTCGGGTGTTCGACCAACTGAGAGTTTGATGCTCGCTATGATGTGCGCTGACCACCAGGGAGCGGCACAGAATGAAGAAAGGCCCGGCCAGCAGCTGGCAGCCACTAGGGACCTACCCGTGTAAAATTTCATGCACTGGGCCTCTAGTATTATGTAAGGCTTTAATTTGCATAAGTAAGAAGGGTCCCCCAAGGGCCTCAATATGACTTGCTCTCCTTATACAATGGACTACGATAGGCAGCCAGTGTGATTTGTTCAATTTTGGACTCACTTTGGACCTAGTTGCTTTGATTGTTGACAGAAAGCTCTTCATCTTTGTATCTGCAAATAAAAGAAACCTGTAGATACCGAATCTTTATTCCTTGATTTCTATGGATAGACATATAGGCAATTATGCTCTATTTTCAAGTGAGTAAATGCAGTGTTCTTGCTTCAGGACTCTGTGGAATGACTGGTTGCCAGCTTAATGGGAAAGTGGGCGGAGGAGCTGCGTGTGCGTTGCTCTCTCTTATTCTCCTTTCACTCTCTTGCTCTCTCTCATTCCCTGGTTTCTCCTTCTTAAACCCGAGCACTCAGCCTGTTTCTGGGGTCTGGATGGTGGGTTTCCTGCCCTGCTCAGTGTGCTTGGCTGCTACAATCTACAATGGGAGGGCATTTTGAACCAGGCTGGGTAGGAGAGTCTTCTTGGGTCTGGGACAGAGCACAGGCACCCTGGCACTTCCTGTCTGACACCTGCCTCCAGGCTCTAGCAGCGGAGGGTAAGAAAGAGGGTGTGTGTGTGGATGGGGAGTGTGGGTGAAGGTGGATTTTGGAGTTCCTGATTTAACCATTTTATGCTCAGGGTCATGTAGAAAGCAACATAAATATGGTTTGTCATTGGGGCATGGGATCAGCAAAGAAGTGAGAGGGATTAGGGAGTGAAGGGAATACATGAGTTATAGGTGGGAGAGAAGGTTGATGGTCTGGATCTAGCTCTGGAAAGTATTTAAGACTCTTTCCTGGCATTTAGTCCTGTCCAGGATTCATAAACTAATATATTTGAAGGGTCTGAATTCTAGAAGTGGGCAAAAGCATAGAGAACTGAGGAGGGGAGCGCACAGAAATGGTGAAAGAGACCCAAGAGAATCTGGGTGGAGCATGGAGAGTGTCCCCTCCATGGGTCCTCCCTTAGCCCTTGTGCATGTTGTTTGAAATTGGAGCTGTGAGCACATGCCCTCTTGGGGCAGGTGACAACAAAACTCTAAGGAGCCCTGACTGAGGATTTGGAGTCTCCATCCATGTGCTCAGACCTATCTTTCGATATCTCATGGGAGATCCCTTCCTCTCAGTACCAACTCTAGTCTGGGATCTGGCCTTTTCTCAGGGATAAGGACTCAGCCAGTGGGATCCCCAGCCAGCGCCTCAGCTGCTCCCTGACGAGGAAGGAAGCCTGGAAACGTGTGGAGAAGACAGGTTAGCTCGATGTAAAACCTGTCTGTTAGGTTGGTGCACCTCCAGTCAGCACGGAGGACACCATTGGCCATTGGATACCTGGAGTCCACTCCAGGCCTCTCACTGATGGGGACACAGAGGCCAAGAGGCACCTGGGCTTCTTCAGCTCCATGGGATCCCAGTCCTGGCCACTGTCCTGGGTGGTTTCATCACTGGTCATTCAAGTTCGTGCCTTCAGGAAAATGGGGAAGTATATTCTTGTCCTATAACTTCCTGAACACCCAAGCAGTTTCCCACAACTCTGAAGCCCCCAGGCAGGTGAATGTCTTCCAAGGCAGGACAGGAGTCAGCCAGTAAAGCAACTGGGGCTCACCCTGCTGCTCAGTTGGCTTCTAATGGGACAAACATCAAGTTGAGCTGCCTCAGTTTCCCTAGACTGATCAGTTTCTGATATTAAAGAAGAAATGACCCAGGTTCACATGGGGCCCCACTCCTCCCCCATTCCCTCGGCTTAGAAGAGTTGAACCAAATCTTCTTTTTTTGGGGGGGGGCGGGTAGGAGGGGACACTACTCCATATATTTTAAAACAGTGACGATGAGCAGAATCATAGAGGTGGTATTTAACAAGTTCATTCATTCAGGCCTAATACCTAGGAAGTACTCCTGAATCACATTAAACTATAGGGAAGTCCATTAGGAGAAAAATTTGACTAGTGCATGTTTGATGTTCCAGTTTTATTCATTGGAGATAATATGTGGTACGGTTTGAATCTATAGCAAAATTTTGTCCTTTCTTTCAAAAATAACAAATGACATTCTGTGGTCTCTTTTTCTTTTTAATTTTATTTTTTTACCTCAAGTACAACACACACCGATAAAAAAGATGTACGTCGCATGTATCTGTGATAATAGCCATGGCAAAGGCAGTCTGAGGCATATTAATAACAGACTTATCTGTGGAGCAGCACCTTATGTAAGATGCATTTTCCTCTAGAGCCAAGCAGCAGAGAATCCACCTACGCAAGCAGATAAGTGGCCCCTGGGCCCACATGCATCCCAGCACCAGGCCCAGAGCAGGGGGAATTTTCTCACCTACATAATTGACATAATAAAGGTAGGATTTCCATTTAGCCTAACAGATGCTAACATGTAAATTGATATTTGATGTTCCGCAGTCTGGCTGTACTAATGTCACCTATGGAACCCAAGATAATTTCAGTGACATCTTTCTTTTCTCTGGGAGAGAATTGTGCTTTCTGCCAGTGTCCATTTGACAAGCCTGGATAAACATTTGCGTGGCAAGTGGGGAAAGCATATTTAATGTTTACTTGAGTATAGCCATTCGAGATGTCTCTTTTAAAAACCATTAAATCTTTATTGTTGAAAATATTACATATGGCTCTCTTACCCCCCATTGACCCCTTCTAATCTACCCTCATCTCCACCCCAGGCCTTCACCACCCTATTGTCTGTGTCCATGGGTTATACATATACGCATACAATTTCTTTGGTTGATCTCTTCCCACCTACACATCCTCCCCTGCCTTTCCACTGAGATTCCAAAGACTGTTCTATGCTTCTATGTCTCTGGATCTAATTTTGTTCATCAGTTTGTTTTGTTTATTAGATTCCACATATGAGTGAGATCGTGTTCAAGATGTCTTTTATAAACTCCTGTCTACAAAAAAAAAAAAGGGCTAACTAATAATAGAAGACTTTGTTGAAGCTGATGGTATAACCTCTAGTCCCTTTCTTTCTGGTGACTAGGTGATCACTAGACTGTGGGAACCAAATGGATCCAAGGAAGTTGGTAACTTTCATCTGTGCAACTCTGTGAGCCATAAGGGTGTGGCATGGTTAGTAATGCGATACTGTTCATCTCTAGCTTCCACCACCTGATCACAACTGCCTGCTCTTCAGTCCCACACCCTGCATCACACCCAGCAGGACGGCAGCATCGTGACCATGGATTGGCTATTCACTCTTACATGCTGCTATCTGTCCCTTTGCCTCATCCCACTTCAATTCTCCATTCCCCAGCCTTCTCTACCTGCTCATCCTTCTTGCCTTTACTCTCTCTAACAGACCAGCATCCCCATCACTCACTCCCCAGAGCCTCCATAAAACCATATGCTGATTTTCCAACCCAACTGTCTCTACTGTTTGTCTTCTTGCTCCTTACCCAGTCCTTGAGTCCTGTTCAAGAAAGTCATGGAAGTTGAGTTAACACCTAATCTCAGTTAAGAGGCAACACTAAGATTCATGACGAAGTCTCTTCCTCTTGTGGTCCCTCCATGGCATTTCCACAGTGGTGCCTTCAAGCCTGGACACCTCAGGGCTTGGCCTATTTCTCTTTCCCCATGGGTCATGGTGTTTCCTTCCCTCCTGCTTTCATGCTCCCATGACTCTGTCATTCTTTACCCTCCATTGGCCTGATTATCCCTCAGACTATAGTCTTTCCTCACCTTCCATTGCTGTACTTTCCCAAGGAATGGGCAGTATTTCTGCCTCCTTCTCTTTACTACCTGCACATTTCCAATCTCTTGGCATTTAATTTCCACTCCTCCCACTTTGTGAAAATGATTTTTTTGAAGGACACAGATGAGGCTGGGACTAGAGTGTGTGGTTTTCTCTCAGACTAGTGGCAGGGTTTGTCCTGTGTGACCATCATATCTTTCTTGTTGTAAACAGAATAATGACTCTCCAAAGATACCCATGCTCCAATCTCTGGAATCTGTTACCTTACATGGCAAAACAAACAAAATAAAAAAAACCTTTGCAGATGTGATTAAGTTAAGAATCTTGAGATGGGAAGATTGTTCTGGATTACCTGGGTGGGCCCAGTGTAATCACAAGTATCCTTTTAGTGTAAAGAGGGAGATAGGTGAATCCTATTCAGGGAAGGAGCTGTGATGATGGAAGCAGAGGTCAGAGTGATGTGGGGCCATGAGCCAAAGAATGCTGGCAGCCTCTCGAAGCTGGAAAAGGCAAGGAATGTGTTTCCTGTAGAGCCTTCAAAAGGAATGCAGCTCTGCCAATACCTTGATTTTAGCCCCATAAGAACCATTTCAGACTTCTGACCTCAAGGACAGAGAGAATAAATTTGCATTTTTGCTTTAAGCCACTAAATTTATGGTAATTTGTGACAGCAGCAATAGGAAACAAATGCACTTCTCAAAAACGCTCTTCTCCCTAGATTGTCACATCCAAAGTCATGGAAACTTCTGCTTCTTCTGCTGGTCCTTTTTATTCCATTTCCTTCACAGTGGGGGATTTTTATGTCTTAACCTTCTCTCTAGCCATGCATTTAGCATTTTCATAATGAATATTTGTATAATTGGTCTCTCTCTGTTTAATAATACCGCCAATTTGGCATTTTAGAGATACCTGCCTCACCCACAGTCCCTCCTTAGAGAATCTTTCTTTACTTATAGACCCTGCTGCACAGACAGCAGGACACCTGTCCCTGCCACAATCATAGTGGACTGGGGCGGGTGTGCACTTCATCAAAGGGGAGCTCACTGATAAGCTGGCCTGCTGCAGAAGAGGTGATTTGGGTTGATCAGAGGCTCACTCTGGGGAATCTGTCAAAGTGACACCAAGGAAAGTTTCAGTTTATGGTAGGCATTTGAAGATAAGACTGTGGTAGAGTTTTATCTGGATGGCAATTAAGGGCCAGATAAAGTTCAGGAAGAGAGGAAACTGAGATGTGGCTGATTGGAGGATGGGAAGGGAGCAGATGTTCAGAGAAGCCACTCAAGAAGGAGGTAAGAGTGTTTGTGTCTTGGAGTGGCCTTGGTTTTGCCTTTCCCTCGGAGTTTTCTGTATTTCTCTGAGACACCTTGTGTCCTCACAAAACTCCGTTTTTCCTTGAGTTAGTTTGAGTGGGTTTCTGTTCCTTGAAACCAAAGATGACAAATTAGAATGATATGTATTTGTCCAGGTGTTCAAGCCAGAAACTTGGACGTCAGCTTTGACTATCCTTGCCTTCTCTGTTGTCCTGAAACCTGAATACGTGAAAAGGAGGAGAACCTTGGAGAGACTCTGAGGAGTACCAATATTTAAGGGGAGAAAGAAAAATCTTTAAAGGAGAATGAGAAGACAAAGTTGGAGAAGTGGGAATGCATCCTGAAGCATCCCTGAAGTGAAGGGAGGGAGTAGTTAAATGTCATCAGATCCTAAACTGAGTTGCTTTTGTTTCTGTCAGGAGCAGTTCTAAGTGATGAGAAAATAAATATCCTTTTGGAAATGTAGTAACTCAAAATTGAAAGCTCCAGGAAGAACATTTGGGTGAGGGAACGCATAAGCCATCCTCCAGTGGAAGCCAAGGAGACTCATCTATTAACACCAACTACAAAATACATACAAGGACCAGAAATGAGTGATGAGTGATTTCAATTAGATCTGACTTTGAGCTCCTCAAGGTCAAGGTATGTGTCTTATTCACTAACATATTTGAAGTAACTAGCTTAGGTGCTGACATTTCTTTCCACAAATTTTTGTTGCACATTTAGGTGCCAAGACCATAGTAGGCATTCAGTTGGATGATTAAGCTATTTTTAAAATTTCTTTAAAAATTTTATTGATTTGAGAGAGAGAAAGAGGGAGGGTGATAGGGAGGGGAGGGAGGGAGAGAGAGATTTGTTGTTCCACTTATTTATGTATTCATTGGTTGATTCTTATATGTGCCCTGACTGAGGATTGAACCCACAACCTTGGTGTATTGAGACAATGCTCTAACTGAGCTAACGGGCCAGAGCCTGATTAAGCTATTTTTACATCAAGTTTTAAAAATTGTACATCTAAAAAAAAAATCCAGATTTGCTTTGCTGACGATTTTAACTCCCAGAATTCATGGGAAGAAGAGACTGTTTAGGAGTAAAGATATTTTCCACTTGCCAAGGAAGGAATCCAGATTTTGAGAAACTATTGCATTGTGTGATAATGACAATATTCAATTAAAAACGGTTGTTGTGGATGGATCCACAAAACTAAGTTGTTAATACAAAGATATATCTCAACTAAGTGTTTATCCTGACCTTGCTTTGGGCGTCTCTGAAAGAAGGGGCATGTTCTGGATTTCCCAGGGCACCACTCTGAAGTCACAGCGATTCCTATGGACTCCTTTGTGCCATCGAGTGAGATTCCACATGGACCCTGGACCTTTGACCGTGGAAGCTAAACTCCCTCTCTCTGCGACTCATTTTGGAAAAAAAAGAGAGAAAAGGAATTCTATGATAAAATGTGCTCTTTTGGAGAACCCGGGGGCAGCAGTGTAGGAACCTTGTGGGTAGCATGCTCACATTGTGTCCATAGGCGGCTCTCCAGGTGGGCCGCAGCCTGGCTTTGTGAGAGCTGATTAGGATGCAAAGGAGCAACGCAGGCTTGTTCCTGGAGCTTGTCTCACCTCTGTCCCCTCAACCCTGCCCAGGCCCGTTCCTCGGTGTGAGAGTTCTGATTGTTGTCTTGGCCATAGAATCCCATTCCTTGTCTGTTCTCTTTTGCCCTTATCCTCACATTTCTTTGAATGTCCTTTCATGGGACGCCTTGATCTGCTCCCAAAGAAATGCAATTATCAGAAATCAACCCCTCTCACCCATTTCTGCCCTAAGCAGCTTTTGCCCACTGGTGAATTTCACATTGTGCTGAGAAAGTCAGCAACTAATACTAATAACAATAAAATATGTTTGTATTTTTTAGATGACTTTTTCCACCCGGGACTCCCTAGTGAGAGCCGGGCCCTGAGCTGAGGGAGAGTGGATATGAGCTGGAAATAGAGAGCGAGAAAGAGCCCTGGCCGGCTGAAGCCTTTCCTTGACAGCTAATTTCCATTTTTTGGTATCAAGGGGTCTGTGCCAGTAATTGGCATGCAGATTGTGTCTGATGGGCCTGTTATACAGAATAAAGGAATCTGCTAGTTAGAATAAGCCAACCCCAGGCTGATGGATGGGGCATAAGGAGGTCATTGCAAAAGAGAAATTGTGTGGGTGTGTGTCCCTGTGCGTGTGTGTTTCACAAGAATTCCCACCCCCCTCCTTCCTCCCTCTTTATCCAGCAAACTCTAATCTTTCATATTGCATTAAGACAAATGTTGCTCCATTTCTCTGCCTCTCTCTGTTTTTCCCTTGAAGGGATATTTGATGGAACCCACTCCAGGTTTTAATAAAGTGTGGGGGCAAAGGAGAAATTAAAGCAGTGTCATGGTTTGTTAGCAGCCCAGGATCTTCCAGGATGGGCCCAGGCTACAAATTATACTCTGGAATTAATTGGCAGAAGGCGGTTCTCCTGTCCATCATTCTTAATCCAAAGGCGTGGTGGAAGCAGCTATGGGATATCAACAAGAAAATGTGGGCTGTTCTCCATTTCCCCTTTGTCTAAGTCATTGGTCTGACTAGGTAGCTGTTTTCTTGACCCCCCACTCCCACTCCCATGTCTTGATTAGGTATGTGTTGTGCTATCTGCTGTTACCCCTTGGGTTAGCTGGATGATTCAAGACATCCTCCTAAGCAGGGTGCTTCCAGTTCAGGGGCCTAGGGTTCGCAGGTGTCCACAGCGGCGCTTCCCATAACCATGGAAAGCTGAAAGAGAATTTAGCCTCCTGTCCAAAGCTCTACTAAAACCCCAAAGCCTGGCTGGTGTGGCTCAGCGGTTGAGCATTGACCCAGGAACCAAGAGGTCACCTGTTCGATTCCTGGTCAGGGCATATGCCTGGGTTGCGGGCTCAATCCCCAGTGGGGTGTGTGCAGGAGGCAGCCAATCAATGATGTTTCTCTCATCAGTGTTTCTATCTCTATCTCTCTCCCTTCCTCTCTAAAAATCAATTAAAAATATTTTAGAAAACCACAAACAAACCCCAAAACACTACAGAGTTGACTGTTATTAATACACTGAGTGGCCAGATTATTATGAGCACCCCATCAGTACTTCATTGGGCTACCTTTTGCCTTCAATATTGTGGCGATTCTTCTTGACATTGACTCCACGAGATGTTGAAAGGTGATGCAAGGAATCTGTCACCATGTCTGATGACTAGCACTGTCCAGTTCTGTGAGATTTGATGGTTGTGGATCCAGCTGCCTGATGGCTCTTTTAACTTCGTCTCACAAATGCTCAATTGGATTGAGATCTGGTGATTGTGGGGGCCACTAAGCAAGGTAAAGTCTCCCTCAGGTTCTTGAAACCACTCCTGCACAATATGAGCACCGTGGCATGGCACATTGTCTTGTTGGAAGAAGCCATCTCCATTGGGATATGCCTTCAACATGATAGAATGAACTTGATCAACAATGATACTTCGGTATGTTGTGCTATTCAGACGTTGTTCCACATGAATTAAAGGGCCCAAATCATGCCAGGAAAACATGCCCCAAACCATAACACTGCCCCTACCAGCTTGAAGGGTTGTACTCATGCATGTGGGGTGCATGCTTTCATGCTGTTTCCGCGAAATTCTCATTCTGCCATCTGCATGATGCAACTGGAAACATGATTCATCGGACCACATGACTTTTTTCCAATGCTCGACTGTCCAATCCTTCCTGTGTGAATTGGAGACATTTTATCTTGGTAACTGCAGACAGCAAAGGCGCTCGAACAGGCCTTCGGCTTCCATATCCCATACGATGCCGTGTACCGGCTAATTTGCCTACAAACGTCAGGTGGTCATAATAATCTGGCCACTCAGTGTATTTGTGTGTTAAATAGACTACTATATTTAGGATAAGATTTAAAATACATGAAAACATAGGAAGAACCAACTAGTTTCTGCTTTCCTATCCTCGTCCTCCTCCCAGATCGGAATAGATGGTATTGACTCTGGCTTACCTTGTCTGGGATGTGCAGGAACACTGGTCTCAGTAGCATTTAGTCAGCTTGGGGGGTTTCATGCTCTCAGCCAGTGGTTAGCCTTCCCCACGGGCCCAGTTTCCGCTTCTTTGTATAACGGAGAAATGACTGTGCTCCACAGGCCCAAATCTGTCTTTCCTGGCACAAAGGGAAACATCCCTGTATGTTGACCTTAGAAATCCTTAGGAGAGACCTCCCCCAATTAGAAATGAGTGATTTTCCTCCTATCTAGCTCCCTTCTTTCTTAATACAAAACTTGAGTTTATCACACTTGTTGGGTGAATTTTCTAAACTCCCATTTACAGTATTTATGGTCCTCCTTATAGTTTTCTGGCCTTATATCTGAGAGGACTTTTCACAATAAGGTGTGTGATGCTTTCATAAAGATGTGCTTTTTTTGCTATAGGATCCCCTTTCTATATAGTTCAAAAGCAAACAAAACTAATATTTAGGATTTAAAAAGTTTCATAGAAAGCAAGTATTCTTACCTGCCTAATGGGCAATAAAATGTTTTTAAAATTACATACTAAAATGGACATTTCGGGAGGCACAGTTCAATGAGTTTTAGTGGATGTTTACGTTCATATAACCAGCACTGTAATCAATGTGCAGAACTTTTATGTCACCCCAAAGAACTCCCTGAGCTCTCAGTGCTGCCCCTGTGTAGTCTTTGTTACTATGATTCTGAAAAAGGCTTTTCTTTAAAATCATAGTCAAACAGAACATTATAACATATAAAAAAAGAAATAGATGAGTTCCTCATAGAAAATGCTTTCTTATTTTTCATTAGATAAATTCAGTTGTGTTATTGAGCAGACATCAGCCAGGGTTCCAAAACTCTTCCTTTGTCTTTTGAATGGATCCAGAAGGTCCCAAGGAGTTATCCCTTGGGCAATGTCTTCCCCCAAGGCTGCCTGAACAGGTGAATGCAGAAAAAAAACATTTCAGAGGGTCAAAGCCATCTTTGACTCACCCTACTCTTTTACTTGTCTCTGCAAGCAAATATTTTTTATCTCACTAATCTCTAAGGGTGGGAACAGCATCTCTTACGTTTTTTCACCTCTAATAGCATGTAGAAGAGTGCTCTGTCCACAAGTGGTATTGGAGAGAAAGAGGAATGAGGGGGGAGGTAGAGGAGAAACAAGGAATTGGAAGCTAAGGAGCAGGAAGAAGAGGCAGGTGAAAATGAAGAGAAAGGGATGAAGAAGGAAGGAGAGGAGAGATGAGAGCAGAGAGGGGAAGGAGCTGATGGCCCAAATCCGCCTCTGGATAGAAGCTGTCTGCCTCTCCAGGACTAGCCAAGGCTCCCACAGTTCCAGGACATTATTGCTGCACCACCCACAGGCCTGGAGGTCAAACAGCAGGCAGGAAATGCCTCTGCCAACTCCACCCATATTTCCTTGAACTCTGCACAGCCCCTATGTAGTGTCCTCCCCTGATGAGGAGAGACCTCCCTTCCTGCTGCCAAGTATACCAGAGGGTCTTCTGTTGCTGCGGATGTAGACAGCACTCCATTTCTCTCTCTCAGACACATCAGTATTTGGGAGTCTTTGCTTTGCAATTGGAAGAGCTTTGAGTATTTTTGGTGGTAGAAGAGGGTAAAAAATAGGAGGAGGAAATGGGGTGGGTGGTATGATATCTGCTCAAGGCTAGCTCAGTGGGGTGTTGATGGGACCACTAGGTGAGGTCTGGATGTTGGTAGAGCTACTTTGGGACCTAGGTGATGAGGTGAGGCACAGAGATGAGGAGACTACACCCCACTTCTGCATGGGGCCCAGCACTGTGAGGGCACCCAAGGACAGTGGTTTTGGGAGCACTCGTAGCATGGATGGAGGCATTCTTCATTGGGCTGGAGGTGAGGCTCCTGCAAGTGGCTTTATGGACAGAAGGATAAATAATATGTGGGTCTGGGAAGAAGGAAGGGCCAGTGCTTGGTGGGAACTTCATAGACCAACTTAGGAGTAAAATGGCAAACTCCCCTTTAAGGATCCCCCCAAATAACTGGGTGTATTTAAGTTTGTTTGGGATCTGGAGTTCTGCTGCTTTTGTAGGGGGAATTATTAAACCCATCAGAAGTCAAAGTTGACTTTTTAAGTTTCTAGGTCATATCCTTAAATCCGTGGTCGGCAAACTGCGGCTCGCGAGCCGCATGTGGCTCTTTGGCCCCATTGAGTGTGGCTCTTCCACAAAATACCATGGCCTGGGCGAGTCTATTTTGAAGAAGTGGCGTTAGAAGAAGTTTAAGTTTAAAAAATTTGGCTCTCAAAAGAAATTTCAATCGTTGTACTGTTGATATTTGGCTCTGTTGACTAATGAGTTTCCCGACCACTGCGTTAAATGACAAAAGATTAAAGAAAATAAGGCTGCAGCTGTGGGGAGTGTGTCCCTTGTCATGTTGTGGGGTCCCCTCCTAATGAGGCATCTTCCAGAAGGGCTGCTGAGGGCACTGCCTCTCTCTGTTCCTCCAGAGAATGGTCTCTCCACACTTTATACCCCAGCCTTGCCTCTGGACAGGGAGCCTCCTTCTTAAAAGTCCCGTTCCCTTGTGTTCTTGGAACATTAAAAACCTTAAAAAAAAAAAGAAAAAAAAAAAAAAAAAAAAAGCCCAGCTGGTGTAGCTCAGTAGTTGAGCATCAAGCCAAAAAAGCCCAGCTGGTATAGCTCAGCAGTTGAGCATCAAGCCAGGAACCGGGCGGGGGGAGAGGGGGCACTGGTTCGATTTCCGGTCATGGCACATGCCTGGGTTGTGGGCTCGATCCCCTGTGGGGGTGCGTGCAGGAGGCAGCCAATTGATGATGTTTCTCTCTCATCATTGATGTTTCTATCTCTCTCTCCCTCTCCCTTTCTCTCTCTAAAAAAACAAACAAACAAAAAAACCCTTAAACAAAGCTCTTCAGTTTTCAGGTGGGCCTCATTTGATGCTCAGTTGGTATTTCTGTGTTCCTCTTTATTCTCCTGCCTGTCATGCATCTTGGCAACTCTAGACATGGCTGAGGGAATTAGAGAAATCTCTGTGTAACATTTGTGCAAGTTATAAAACAAGTGCCCTTTCCTTGGGAGACTAGCCCCATGCAGGATGCACAGTTTGGTGAGTGAAGCAGGCTGAAGCTGAGCCCCACTCACCTCTTCTCCAGGCGTCCTGTACAGAACAAACTAGAAGGGGTGCTGAGCTTGTCCACACTCTAACTTGTCAAGGGTACTATCATCATGATGTGATTACATACCTCATTTTCAGTATCATTGTCTCATTACCTACTTGGAGTTTTGTTAGCTTCTACCATGTTTTCCTTAACACATTGCGGACAGATCACGAGAATTCTTGTTTCATATTACACAGTGTTTTACGAAGTATTATACTTTAAAAAGATATTAGCTTATAAGAACATGTAATAAATAACTTCAAAATGCAATGGGTATTTAATTTTAAAGTGTGCCTTTAACATTTATGTAAAACGTTTTTTGTACTCATTCAATAGAAACTTATCTGGCCACTGGGTAAAGCTAGCAATAAAACTACTTGTCTGCAATGTTAAGTATGTATGTATTTATTTGTTGTTTATTAATCCTCACCGAAGATATTTTTTACATTGATTTTTTAATTTATTATTTTAATTATTTTTTCTGCAAAAAGCTTTATTGTTTCCATTTGGTCCAATGTGTGGGAGAGGGCTTCAGGGTGGTTAAACGAATGGCTAATAATTTCGGGGAGAGGCTCAGGTAAAAGCCAGACACCAGGGGAATGCAGAGGGACCCCTCAAAGGCCTCTGGGCTCCAAAGGCTCCTAGTCCTGCTAGAGTGTGAGCCTCTCGAAGAGATACTCGCCCCGCCCAGCCTGGGGCCGGCCAGCCTGTGGATGGATGTTAATCAGGTGTCGCCCCTCTTCTTGATGAGTTTCACCTCCTCACCCAGGAAGTGGTTCTCCAGGAAGTCACGGAATCCTGGCAGGCAGCTACAAAAGGGCCTGGTTCAGGTTCCTCTCCAAGGCTAGGGCGGCCTCCATGGCGTCCTGAGTTTTGCCCACTCATCTGGGGAGGCTTCAGCGCGTCCTGGAAGAGAATGCGGCCGCCACGCTGGTTTTGCAACTTTAAGAGACACTTAGCGCCCTTGAGCTTCTTCTCCACCAACTCTCAGAAGAAGCGGCCCACGTCCTCGAGAGCCACATCGTCCCTGTCGAAATGGAAGCCCAGAGAGAGGTAGGTGTGGGAGGCCCACAGATGCAGGCTGGCCCGGCGGTTGGCTGCAGCCTCCACCTCGGTGGAATAATTCTGACTAATGTGGGAGCTCATGGTTGTTGGGCAATAAAGAGTTAAGGTAAAAAAAACAACAACACAAAAAACCCCCGGTGTGTTGGCTGGTCCTGGAGGTGGTTCTGAGGTGGTGACTGCATAAGACGCAGGAGAGTGCCTGGAGGTTGGAAAAAGGGGCATCCCTGGGTTTGTTCTTGTCTAAACACTGTTGAAACAAGAGACAGATCCAGGACCGCCCAGGGCACTGCCTCCATTGATTTTTTTAAAGAAAATAGTTGAAGGGAGGGAGGAGAGAGAGAGAGAGAGAGAGAGAGAGAGAGAGAGAGAGAGAGAGAGAGAGAGGTGAGAGAGACACATCAATTGGTTGCCTCCCACAGGTGCCCAGACCAGGGCCATGATTGAACGTCAATCAAGGTACGTGCCCTTGATCAGGAATCGAACTGTGAGCCTTCATATCCGTAGGCTGACACTCTTAACTACTGAGCCAAACCGGCCAGGGCTAAATATGTATTTTTAAAGCATTGCTTTTAAGGATATAAGTTTATTACTGTTTCAGCCATGTGACCAGTCAAATTTTAACTGAGAAAACAAAGTCACTTTGTTATTGCAACAGAAGAAATTGTTTAAGCAGGTGATAACGTTGTTGAGAAGACAAACAGTGCATGAATAAAACAACCCAGCAATTAGCAACAGCAGGAAATTGCTCCCACTCTTTGGGAGGAGGTGGTATTACTGGATGGCCACCTTACAACCGTGAGGCTTCAAGCATGAGAACCAAAGCCAACAAGCCAAAGACAGGAGCAGGAAAGAGAGACTTCTGATTCATTGACGGTATCATTAGGCTACCAAACCAACTCTAGGATCACCTTTTTACCACTTTTTTGTTAGCAAATAATAAATGTCTCTATTGGTTTGAATCTGTTAGATTATCTGTTAGCTGAATAGGTCTGATGTAATATTTATCCAAGACCTAAATAAGCGATTTATATTAATAACTGCATTATTATTATTTATATTCACCCAATTTGAAGCAGTAGCTGGCTGCCTGAGGCCCCCTGGGCTGCCAGGCCTGGCCTGTGGGTGCAGATGCCACCCCAGGCCTGCAGGGCCAAATTGGAGGTGCTGGCCAGTGATCAGAAGTGGGGAGTTCAGTGCTGGGGTCTCCCACCGGATGGGATGCCACCATCCAGCACGCCTGTTCCTGCCCAGGTGCTGGAGGAAGTCATTTCCATTTCCCTCTGGCCAGCCGTGGATGCAAGGCTTCCTGATTGGCCCACACAATATAACCACACAATTATGCTATTTACCCTGGAAGCTCCCCAGAGCCTGAAACTCAACAATGCACTCAAAGATCTCCTTCCCTTCCTGTGGGGTTCTCTGATCTCAGGGCTCTGAGTTAATGAAAAAAAAGAGATGCCTGGAGGCAAGGCCCCCGTTTCTGTCTCTTTATTGATGGTTTTTCCGTTTGGGGTGGGTTTTGCTTGTTTATCGTGAGTGGCAGTGGGAAAGGGTACCTTGTAGATGTGGCAGGACAAACCTTTGTTGTAAGAGTTAACAGTAGCACCCTGGCCGGTTTGGCTCGGTGGATAGAGTGTTGGCCCATGGACTGAAGGGTCCCAGGTTCTGGTCAAGGGCATGTACCTCTGTTGCAGGCTCTATCCCCCTGCCCTGTTTGACCCCTGGCCCTGGTCGAATTGATGTCTCACATGGATATTTTTCTCTCTGCCTCTCTTCCTCTCTTTCACTCTAAAAATCATTGGAAAAATATCCTCAGGTGAGGATTAAAAAAAAAAAGTTAACAGTAGGTTCATTGGACCCACCTGGTATGCTCAGGTTTGTGGCATACAAACAAAGCTCTATTTGAGCCTAGGTTTTCTACAGAAAAACTAGTATTTTGACAGAAATTGGTAGAAATTGGTCTCATAATAACTAGAGGGTAAACACTTTTGGATGGACTTTGTTTTTCCTTTTCACCTTTTGTGTATTATACAAAAGCGCACCGATTTAAGCACTGTACAAAAACTAATTTTAATCCTCATAACAACCTTATAGGTAAGTGTTAAGTGTTGCATTGTATCCCCAGTCCTAACCCATAGTACTCCAGAATATGACTTTATCTGGAGACAGGGTCTTTACAGAGATAATCAAGTTAAAGTGAGGTCTTTAAGGTGGGCCCTAATCCAATATGACTGGCGTCCTAATAAGAAGGGAAATTTGGACCCACAGATATGCATACAGGGAAGATGATGCAAAGAGACATAAGGAGAAGACAACCACGTACATGCCAAGGAGAAAGGCCTTAGGAGAAACCAATGCTTCCAGCTGCCAGAACTATCTTCTATATCCTATATAATAAAGAGGGAATATGCAAATTGACCACCACTCTGTCACAAAGATGGCTGCACCCACAGCTGAGGCCAAGTTCCCATAAGGAGCCTTAAAGAGCTATCAGCAGGGACCTGAGGCTACGCCCTCCCCGTCCCCGTGGGGCTTGACAGGGGATCTGAGGCCGCTCCCCACCCAGCAGGGCTCGACAGGGGACCTCAAGGTGCACTTCCTGTCCGGGTTTCATTTAACACCTGTACACTTGCATACTTACATACCCACATGCCTGCTGAATGTGTATGTAAGTATACATACACACACCTGCGAATTCGCGCACTGGTCCCCTAGTGAGACAGTAAGTTTCTGTAGTTTAAACCACTCAGTGTGTGGTACTTTGTTCTGGTAGTCCTAGCAAACTCATATAGTAAGTGTAGTATTATTACCCAGTGATGCTATTTTCAGTTGAGGGAGCTGAGGCATAGAAAGAATGAGCAACTTGCCCACGTTTATAAAACTGAGTGGAAGGTTGTATGCCAAGCCCTTTGGTGAGTGAAGCACAGGCTGAAGCTGAGCCCCTCACCCCTTGTCCAGGCATCCTGTACAGAACAAACTGGAAGGAGTGCTAGCTTGACAAGCACCCAAATGTGCTGATGGTAGTCAAATGGAGTGGGTGTCTTCAGTCCTGGCGGGCCGGGTTTCATTTACCACAGGATTTCCCTCTCCCCCTAATCTTTCATTGATGTGTCAATGGGCTTTGGGGATTTGATGTTTGCTTAACTGAGAAATGAGGTTGTGTTTGTGGACATTTAGCTGTGGCCCAGGATCCAAATGTTTGCTGGCATGTCATAGGGACTTGGGCTCTGTGGGCTGTGAAGGTAGATGCTCAGATGCTTTAAGTTACTTCTATCCTAAACCCCCAGTAGAAGAAGTAGACACAAGTGTGTGCACCATGTACACACACCTCCGCTTCTTGCATGCATACATATTAGTACATACGCATTCCTCACCTATACCCATATTTACTAACAGAAACACACACATATCTGGACACCTGTGAAAATACTGGCAAACATACTTGTCCTCCAGAATATGCACATGCTCATTCCCAAGCAGCATACCTGTACACTTGCATACTTACATACCCACATGCCTGCTGAATGTGTATGTAAGTATACATACACACACCTGAGAACATACATGGTTAAGTGGGCTTAGGCCACTGGCCCTGTGTCTCATTAGAGTGTGTGATAGTGATCTAGGTCAGGTTGCCTAGAAGCAGCGTCTGAGATGAGAGGGAGTGTGCATGTGATTTTTCAGAAAATTTATTTTATTTTTATTTATTTATTTTTAGTGGGAGCAAAGTTTGAGAGAAGCCAGTCCTAGAAAAGGTGCAGCTGGGATTCCAAAAGTAGGCCAGTGTCCAGAGCTTCCGTTCCATGTTGTAGCCGGGTGTAGTTCAGCATTCAAGCTCATTGAAGCCTACTAGTCCATGTGTGGAGTCCCACATGGCCATAAGCCAGGTGGGAGCCGGGGAGTATATCCCCTGCCACAGGAGCCAGGAAACCCGGCATGCCAGAGAGTGAGGAAGAGAGAGTCTGCATGTGATTTATTAAGAAGATGTTCCCAGGGGAGACTAGTAGAGAGTAAGACAAGCTGGACAGGAACGAAGAGGAAGGCAGACAGGAATGCGATTTGAGCTGCGGGTGCAGCCTCAGCCTGATCCTTTGGGCTCTGGAACACTAAGTAAACCCCCTTTTTGCCCCTCATCATGGCAAGGGAGCTGGCTTTTATCCCGGTGGGCAGCCCAGGGGCATGAGCTCCCAGGCACTTCTGTCTCTCATGGTGTCAGGGTGAAACTTCCAGCACCCCAGGGCGTCCTCTGAAGACTGCAGAGTGAGAGCCCTCAGAAGCAAAGCACATGGGAAGGCATCCGGGGAATGTCATACGGGATAGTAAAGGGGACCTGCGAGGCTCTGGGGAGGGTGCCGTGTGTGTGTGTGTGTGTGTGTGTGTGTGTGCGCGCTTTCTTTCAAGAAGGATGATCCAGGGATGTGGGGAAAAGCAGAGCCTGGGGAATTGGTCCTGCCCAAGAAGGCCAATGAAGCAGGGGTGAGACAGGTAGCTAGTGAGGGCGGCCCATTGGGCAGAGCCTGTTTGCCCTCCAGGAGTCCTCATGCTTCCTTGGCCAGGATGTGAGGAAGACCACGGTCAGCCTTGGAGGCAGTCACAACTCCGTGCACCTGTGGGGAGAGGCAATTCACAGGGAAGATCTCCCAGACCAGTGGTCGGCAAACTCATTAGTCAACAGAGCGGCAAACTGCGGCTCGCGAGCCACACGCTAGGGAAAAATATGCCGCTCTGTTGACTAATGAGTTTGCCGACCACTGCTAGGGAAAAACACTTAAAAAACATTTTAATAATGTACTAATGTCTTTAACCTGAAGTCAAAACTTCTGGGTAAGGGTAATGCCTTAGCAGTGGTCGGCAAACTCATTAGTCAACAGAGCGGCAAACCGCGGCTCGCGAGCCGCAGTTTGCCGACCACTGTCCCAGACCATCTGCGGGAAGACGGACAAGCTGAGTTCCCAGGCACAGGGCAGTACCCACAGCGTAGTCCCAGGCCCTACCCACACTTAGTAGCTTCTCCATGGCTGCTGCAGAGGACTGGTTCTGCTGGTGTATCCATTGGGTGTGCGTGGTTGGGTAGGTGGGATTGTCTCAGTTGTCCATCATCCCTTTGGCTGACTGGAGGTCTGTCTGTGTGTACAGGATGGCAAAGCACCTCAGGGTAGGGACCATTTTTATTTTTATTTTTATTTTTATTTTTAGCACCGTGCTTGTAGGTATTGTTATCCTTATTTTGCAAATGAGAAAACTGAGGAGAGAGAAATAAAATGAGTTGCCTAAGGCTATACAGGGATACAGTGGTGGAATTGGGATTCAAACTCACACCTGTGCTCCTAACAGGTAGACTGTTTCAGGGCTTGGGGGCTCCTGGAATGGAGGCAGCAATGACAGCAGGGACAGAGCACCAAGTGTGGGGTCCCAACTGGCCAGGCCAGGGCGCACCTGCCAACCCAGGTCCTTTTTCTCGCTGTGAGAAGACCACCGGGCCTGCTGTTTCTCCTGGCATGGGCTGGGCTGGCCATCTCCTGGGAGTAAACACTGGGGAGAGATAAAAAGGAAATATCTCTTAAGAACAAGCAATAATTTTCAGAGACTGGACAGTTTAAATTCATATTTTAAAATAATTTATTTGCAAGGGCACAGTCCTGCTAAAATATAAAGCAAATTTTCATTAGTGAACAGAATACTTAACATCCACAGCCCTGACTGGTTCAGCGCTGTCCGCAGAAAAAGGGGTAAGAAATTGCTTTTCTGCATGACTAAAAAGGTCACCATAGAGGACCTTCCAGAAGAAAGGGAGGACCTGTCCAAGGACAAATTCCAGCTTAAACTCTAGGATGCAAAATCGACTCGATTACTAAAATGACAGTTTTCCAGCTTCAAAAATTAAACTGTAGCATGGAAAGAAGCCATTGGCAGCTTTAACATATGAATTTTCGCTGCTACAAGTTGTTTACTTAACAGCTGGTGCCCACTTTCAAGCAAAATTACTTGTGGCCCTTAATAAATATTTGGCAATTTGGTTAAAAACCAGCACTTCTAAACCTGCCTTTGGCCTGAACATCACAGTATTTGAAAGCTGGTTCTTCAAACAATGGGAGGTTGAGGATAAAGACACTACCACCTGTGGCCTTGCCCTGAGTACTGGAATAGATGATAAAGCATAGCCATGCTCTAAGCTTCTGGACTTTGTTGAGAGTCAGGGTGTGAATTTGGACATTTATATATTAAAAGAAATATTTACTAAATTTCCATGCATTTTATAAGTTATTTTCCCCCCCAATTAAACTCTTTGTTTTGAGGTAATTATAGATTTACATGCGGTTGCAAGAAAAACATGCATTAAAATTAGTGTGTGTGCATTTTCTTCAGCTCATGATGCTTATGAACACCCTCTGCTTAGTCTTTCTGGTTAGTAAGGACTCCTCCAGGAGGGAGCAGCAGGCGGCACACAGTGCCCTGGCCTCTGAGCGGATCAGTACCAGCCCACCAGAACTCAGTGGCTGTGTGTGCTGACCCTCAGTTAATGTTATAAGGGAAGAGTTTAGCCAGTTACGTCAGAAGTCCAGGCAGTAATGAAATTTACCTCAGGTCCACACCTTGCAAATGACCATGAAACAGCCATAAACAAATCAAAAGAGGATGAAGTAGCATATTTGTTTCTACATTGGAGGAGAAATATATTTACAATATTTAAAGCAATAGAAGATATCATCAGAAACAAGGCAAATCAAATAAATTATAAAAGAGTTTTAATTTTTGGTAGTGAAAAAAATGAAACTAAATGAAAAATTAGAAAATTATTTTGATTATTATAAATAAGGCTTATGGTCCAAAATAGATACAGACTTCTGCAAACTTATGATTAGGACTTAGACTCTACTTAATAATTTATCTAAAGATAATAGGATATAATTTACATATAAAGAATGACACATGCCCCACCGGCGTGGCTCAGTGGTTGAGTGTCGACCTGTGAATCAGAAGGTCACGGTTAGATTCCTGGTCAGGGCGCAAGTCTGGGTTGTGGGCTCGATCCCCAGTGTGGGGTGTACAGAAGGCAGCCGATCAATGATTATCTCTCATCATTGATATTTCTCTCTCTCTCTCTCTCCCCCTCTCCCTTCCTCTCTGAGATAAATAAATATATATTAAAAAAAAAGAATGACAGGTAACATCATTCATTAGTATTATCTTTACAATTTATAATGTTGCCATATCACCGTAGTGGATAGATTTGCTCTATCAAAATGGTTTTTTAAATATAAATAGTAAGCTGGGTATGAAAATATGTTCAACCCGAATAATAATTAAAGAAATACAAATTAGAACAGCTTTGGGGTGCCAACATTAAATTACTAAAAATCAATATGATCAATAAAATCTCTTATATTAGGTACTGCCTAGAAAACCCACACACATTGCTGGCTATTCTGTAATTTGTTCCTATTTTTCTGAAGTGCAACTTGGCAATTTGTAATATAAACGATGAAAGCACTCATACCCTTTAACTGGGTAATCCCACTTTTGGGAATATACCTTGAGGTAATAATACAAAGTAAAAAAAAAAAGTCATTTATACAAGATATTTATGGCAGTGTGTTCATAATAAGGGAAGTTGAGCCGAAACCGGTTTGGCTCAGTGGATAGAGCGTCGGCCTGCGGACTCAAAGGTCCCGGGTTCGATTCCGGTCAAGGGCATGTACCTTGGTTGCGGGCACATCCCCAGTAGGGGGTGTGCAAGAGGCAGCTGATCGATGTTTCTAACTCTCTATCCCTCTCTCTTCCTCTCTGTAAAAATTCAATAAAATATATTTTTTTAAAAAATGAGGGAAGTTGAAAAGTGACGAAAATGCCCAGAGAGTGGGAATGGTTAGGGGCACCCTGGTGTGTCAGCATTCTCTGCGACCGCTGACACGGAAAAGGATGGGAACTGTGTTCATACATGAACATGTGTTTACAGCACAATGCTAAGTGCCAGCAAAGCAGAATGCAGAATGGAACACTCTTTCAAATTCAGATAAATGGTGTCCATGCTCTGATGCATCCGGAAAAATTGTGCATAGATGTAAATACTGGGAGTTTTATTTTATTTTAATTTTTTGTTAGAGAACATTTATTTGGTAAATTACAGAGTTAGAAGTAATGCCTAGAAGAAATGGGCCTAGGAAACACGTTATAGAGGTAAAGGGAAGGCCCTTGGAGCTTGGGAGTGAGGAAGCTAATGGTAACATATCCTGGGTGGGTGGGTTCTGGCGGAGGCGGGGCCAGGGAAAGGCATGAGTGTGCTCCCGGGAGGGGGAGGGAGTGCACTCTGGGTTATTGGTCCTAAGGGTTTTAAGGATGGAGATTTTAGGGCAAGTCCCAGGGGAAGATCTCAATAGAATGTTCAGCAGTTTTCCAAATGTGTCCTTTCAGGGTTGTGGTCGCCACTGATTGATTGGCCGGCACCAGGGCAGGGGGTCATTATTCAATGCAGCTGGTCCTGAGGGCAACCAGGGGGCTGGTCTGGTTTTGCTGCTTTTCTGGACTTGGAGCTGAAATACAACTGAGGTATAGATGTCATCTCTAGGGAGGAAAGGTCAGGGGGTCCAAACTGCCTGACCAGTAATATTCTAGGGGAAGAACAGTCACCCCGGGGGAGGCGGGGGTGGGGATGGGGGGGGGGGGGAAGGTCCCACCCTACCATTGATTGTCTGTTGCTAGGCACCCGGGACTTTCCACCCTGGTGACCTTCTGTACCTGGCGAGCTGAGAGTTTTAAATTCATGGGATATGTTTCCTGTAAAATTATTTATTTAAACCTTTGTCAAACATCGACCATTTGACAAAATAATGAACTGGTGGTTAAAACTTCGCGATATGCATAATGGATGCGGTGAAGTCTTTTCTGGCATGTAGGGTGTTTCTAGTTTCCCTGGGAGAGCTGGCCTCGCTACTTCTGTACGATTACTATTACTGTTACTGTAGTTGGGTTATTAGCTGTGGCAGGGCCGCTGCCTCCCAGGAAGCTGTTGTAAGGATACTGTGAGGATCTGTGGATGGCCTGGAAGAGTGGGAGTCCCTCTCTCCTCCCCATTTCAGACACAGTCTTCTTACTTTCCCCTGAAGTTTATATATCCTCTGAACCTTGAGGAAAATGTAAGTAATGCAGCCCGGTGTTCAGAGAATAGACCTAAAACAATAAATGAGGGCAGGGTTGGGTGGCTGAGGATCTGACCTTACGCCCATGGTCCAGGAATCTTTTTTGCCTTGGATGCACCCTATAAGCTATTACTTATAGGTAACTTGACTATAAGTTCCAGAAAATCCTGCCTCAGTTTACTGAAAAAAAAATTCATTATAACAAGAAGCCCATGGGTAGGGCAGCTGCAGGCTGGTGAATCCCACGCCTCTAGGTTCTTTCCATTTTTTCATTCAGCCAAACTCAGGATGTCAGCGTTGCCCTCTGCCAGCTCAGAGAGTCTCTCCAGCACAGCTGCTGTGGCTCTGATATGATGCCCAATCTCAGAACGGTCTTTATCTCTCTCCTTTGAAGAACAAAGAAATCTTTATCAAAATCTGCCTTTTGTCCCTGTTCCCAGCAGCCTTCCTTTCACTTCTCAGTGGCCAGAATTGCATTTCATGTCATACCTAAGCCAATCTCTGCCAAGGGGAATGAGGCCCCTAGGATTCACTAAGGTTAGGTGGAGAGTCACTGGTAACACGTTGGCAAGTAACATCCTCCTAGACCTGCTTTAATGATTTGGCAACATTAAAGATATTTTTAAAAAATGTTTTTATTGATTTTTTTTACATGGTTTTATTGATTTTAAAGAGAGAGGAAGGGAGAGGGAGAGAAAGAAACATTGATGTGATAAACGTCAGTCGGTTGCCTTCCATACATATGCACCCTAACTGGGGGCTGAACCCACAGCCTGGGCATGTGTTCTGACTAAGAATTGAACCAGTGACCTTTTGGTACATGGGCTAATGCTCAACCAACTGAGCCACACTGGCCAGGGCCTAAAGATATTTTGCACACATATCAATATTTCTTAGTATGTAAACAGTATAATTTTTTGCTTGTTTTGTTAATCCTCACTTGAGTATAGTTTTTCTATTGCTTTTCAGAGAAAGTGAGAAGGAGTGAGGGTGGGGTGGGGGTGGAGAGAGAAAGAGAGACATCAATATGAGAGACAGATTGATTGGTTACCTCCTGCACATGCCCTGACTGGGGGCAACAATGTATTTTTTTTTTTTTATTACAGCACTAGAGGCCCAGTGCACGAATTGATGCATGGGTGGGGTCCCTGGGTGTGGCCTGCGGAGATCAGGCCCCAGCTCACACCCCCAGCCTTGCAGCCCTGCAGCCCCACCTGGCACCCCACCTTGGCCTAGTGCCTCCCCCTCACCTGCTCCACCATCCTGCCTGTGGGGTGATGGATCGGGGCCTGGGGCCCCCCACCCAGCTCCCTCAGTGCCTGGGAGTCAGGAGGTGGCCCCACCCCTCGCTGCTGCCGCTAGTCACAGTCTGAGGGACAATTAGCCGGGCAATCTGGCCCCCGCTCACACCCACCTGCCTTGGCCTGGTGCCGTCCACTCACCTGCTCCACCATCCCACCATGGTCCCACTCTCGTCAGGGCCCATTGGGGCCGGCTGTGCCTCTACTTCCCCCCACTGCCAGTGCCACATCACTGATGCTCGCCATGTTCTGTGCTTCCCCCTGGTGGTCAGTGCACATCATAGCAAGCAGTTGAACTCCCAGTGGAACTACCGCTGAGGGGATAATTTGCATATTAGGCTTTTATTATATAGGATTTCTTTACATGTGTCGTGTTAGCTAGGTCCATTTTGGTTGCAAGTGATAGGAACTTACCTTGAGCAGAATTTGGCAAAAGGAGGAATTGATTGGCTCATGGACATCAATTAAGATTGAGCTACCATGCTGTGAAAAGGGAAGGGGAACAGCCAGCGGGGTTTCGGCAACAATTTGATCCTTGGTGGTAACGTGGCCCGAGCTCCTTCTCTGCTTCTCTCTGCAGATGGGCTTTCTCCACATGGTGAGAAACAGCTGTTGAGCACATTTTCATTTTATTTCTTTAATTCTGCACTAATGAAAAAAGTTCTGAAAAAGGTCTCTGGATGGCCCGTATTGTGTTGGATGCCCACCACTAGCTCAACCAGCTGTGGCAGGGATAGGCTGATAGAGTTGTGGAAGAAAATGGCAGCCAATCGAGGAAACCATATGGATGGAATGGGAATAGGAGCAGTTACCTGAAAGGGAGGGTTTTGGCCAAAACCAGTTGAACTGTGGGCATAAAGGGAACCTTATTCTTACCCAGCATAAGATGTTACAGCCTTTTAATTATATAGTTCTATTTGTCTTCTCCAGAATCCAAACTTACCTATACCTTCTGGCCTTCCATTTTCCCCAATCCTCCATATACTTTAAAAAAGACATGTTTTAGATATGTGCTGTAATTTTTACCTGTATTTTTTCAAGTTTCTTCGTCATTTCTTGTTTCTCTCCCTGTACTCTGTAGACATTCTTTACCTATGAGCAAACTAAAAATATCAAGTCTTCCAAAGAGATTCTGATGCCTAGTTCATAGAAGAGGAAAGAAAAAGAGCATTGATCCAATATTCACTAAGTCCCAGGCCCTGGGATGCCTATGCAGTTCAGTGATAAATGACCCAGCCCCTGTTCATCAGGAGCTGATGGTTAGGAGGGGCTGAGAGGCAAATAAGTAGACAGTATGGTGCAGCTTAGGCTAATGGCAAAGAAAGTACAGAATCCTGGGGGACAATTAGATTGACTCCCAATCTAGATATCCAAAGGAAAAATTAATGCTTGGGCAGTCTTAAGTGTTTTGTCCTGGCTCACATGTTTGTTTATAGGTAAAGAAGCAGAAACAGGAATTATCCTTGGACTGTGGGGCCAAAGGCCATATTTTCTCCCACTATACTGTGTTGCCTCTGGAGGAGGAGCATGGGTGAAATAGAGTTCACATCAGGCTTGGCAGCTCATTACAGCTGCCTTGGAGGATCCGTCTTTCCTTTTTCTAGGCTCATATTGCTGTGTGGTGTGGCTCTAAAAATGAGATGCACCTCTTGTGTCTCTCATCACTTCTTTGGGATTTGCCATTGATTGAATCACACATTCTTGCAGGTGCATAGGAGGGAGAGAGCCTCACAGGGCATTAATCTCAGCCCTATGCATTCAGTCAGGGCTGTCTCAAATAGGGTACCTATAAAACAGTGTGTGTTAGGAATACACAAAACCTCAGGATGTATGCTTGGCAGACTAAGAGAAAAGACTTAAGGACATTGACCCCAGGGGTCCCCTGACAGACAGCCCAGCCAAATCACCCAATTGTGAAGATGATGGTTTATGAACTCCATCACACATTTGGGATTTCCAGTTACTCTTCAGAGCAGATAGTTAGGATAAGGTATATGAAGAAGTCTTATACATGTAAGAGAGAGAAAGAGACACAAATAGACATAAGCATTTTCTAGTAAATAGTCTGCAGTAGGAAAAAGTATGAAAACAACTACCATTAATATCCTCAGAGAGGCCCCTCTAACGCATTGTAGACGACTCTCAAATTTGACATGGCTTGTTCGTAGTTCTGGGGATAGAGCCCAAGCCTTTGCTATAAGCTACATGTGTAATAGCAGATGCTGAATGCAGACTTGTCAATGCGTCTTGGGCAAGGCCTGGTTTGTTTGACTTGAGATTTTTACCAAGTCAGTGTCATAATAACCAGATGGTAATATTATGTGTGTAGATGCTTCTGCTAAGTTACAGAGGTGGAATGAATAAACAATCAGATCCCTCAACCCAGGCCTATCCACCACTTGGAGTTTTATTCCAAAATGCCATTTGGACAGAGATTATTCATTCCCTGTGCAATGTTCTTTCCATCACAATGACATTACAAGCCATTGGGTAATGCCATCATGTACGGTCCCAGGCACTGTGCAGGGGAGAGTTATGTTATGCATAGACTTCTAGAAGTGTTTTCTTCTCTTTTGACTTGTTCAAACTATATTAATTTTAATAAGTATTTATGGAGGCTAGCTGTCATGGAGGAGTATGGACGACACAAAAAGGCTATAAAATTCCTTTAACTTTCTCCTGAAAAAAATCTCATTTTCTGCTGCCTGGTAGATCATCTTTTCCTAGAAGAAATAAATTGATATGTCAAATTTCAGACCCACCTGAAGGCCTATAAAATGAGGGAAGCAACCTGTTACATGGGTATGAAATTAGGGCCCTCCTGATGGTGGAACGAACTTCTCGACAGGACTTTCTCATTCTGGCTATAGATGTTTTGAATTTGTTCTTTTGTAGTTGATTTAAAGATTTTTATCTCCTTCTTGGGGTCTTTCCACATCATCTCTCTTTAAAGCAAGCTGAACTGAATATGTAGTGTCTGAGCAAACTGCATTATTTACCTAACATTTTTAGCAGAGTGACTGTGGGTATATTGCAAGCTTCATATTGACATGGGAAAAAGAGATGGTAAGTCAGTGATCCTAAATGATGATGTTTTGAGCAAAGTAAGGACTCAGAGTGTGATTGGCAAAGGGAAAGCATCAGTCCTTGGGTGCCAGAGCCAGAAGCCCATCCTGGCCTGTTCTGCAGAAAAGAGATTTGGGGATAGGAACCGGGGTACCAATGTCTGGAGGCTTTACCTGTCTGGGAGGTAGAGGGGAGCAGAGTTAAGAACTGCTCTCAAGATGAAAGCGCTTGCTCGCTGCCTTATTTAACATTTTCCTGCTCTAGGCCCACAGGTGTTAGCTTTGGAAGGGGTAGTCAAAAGCAGATCGCAGTTAACTAACATTTTTGAGTTCTTACTATGTGCCACACCCAGTGTTAGAGACTTTATAGATAGGGCCTTATTTAATCACAATAAGAACTATAGGAAGCAAGTACAATAGCCACGGCTTTTACATTCACAGTAGCCTCTGAGACTCAGATGAGAAGAAATGAAACTTTTCAAATTTTTCTTACATTAAACTCAGTTTGCAAATCCCTATTCCTGCTGCTAGAAGTAGATGTAATCTAGCAATGTTTCAGGTCTTTTCAACCCAGCATATTAAATTTTTTGATCACTTCTGGTTTAAAACATAGCCATTGCAAGGTCTGTGGCTCCCCCACCCCCACACTTATGCATTTTGTTCAAAGGAGCTTCCAGGACCCATTGGCATTGAGTTGATGAGTATCTGGCCTGTGGCTGCCTCACTGATGAGGTGTCTGCTGCAGATGCTCCTCTTTGTCTCTTTTCCCATATTGGTTTGTGCTTAGTTCTTCCTCTGTTGACAGAAGGGCCCTGGCTTCTTCTCTTGTGTTGCTGCTGACACTCTGAGCTCAGTTGCAGAGAGCTTCCTCTGATCACGCTGGGCCATCCTCCCCAGCCTTGGCTATGGGAACCACTTGCCTTGTGCTAAGGTTGCCTCCAGGTTGGCCCACCTGTGCTCATTCTCAGCTAACTTCTGCTTTCCATTCACGTCCTTGGAAACTCCTGGGGCTCCTACAGCTGGCTTATAACCTCTCCCTGTCATCTCTGCAAGGCTGCTGACTGACTCTCAGAGATCTAGGAAGAGCAGGGTACAGACCCCTCCACTCTCAGATCCTTCCTGCCAAGCCTGGGCCAGGCCCAGGGATGAGAATTAGGGAGCTGGATTCCTACAGGGAAGGCATCTCCTTCTTCCTTCTCTCAAATCTCGCTTCCTTCCTCTCCATCTTGGAGCTCTTCTGTTTGCTCTGCTTTCTCTATTGGCATCTCCATTTTCAAAAATTTCCTGTCTCTCACTCAGAATGTGTCCTTTGACCTTAAGAGATAACGATGGTAGCAAATTTGTATGGAAAGGTAACTGGCAACATCAATGGCTGTCCTTCCCTTTATAGTTGCAGAGCATGGGTGAGACAGCGCTTATATAGCAGCACATCAACTAATGCTTTGAAGTGTTATTTCCCAATGCTAGTGTTATCTCCACTTCACACATGGAGACAGTAAGTCTCAGAGAGGTTGAGTGTTTGACCAAGCTAGTGTGCAAGCTGGGGCAAAACCCAGAGTTACCTTAAAGCCGATGTTTCTGCCCTGCCCCAATCACGCTACTTCCCAGAGGAGGCCAGGAAGGGCCCTACAGGATATGACAGGCCCAGTCACACTGGAGTTGCTGGTCTTGGGATGCAACAGAGACAAGAGTCATCACTGGAAGACTGGCTCTGCTAGGTGGGACTGTGAGAACCGTGTTAAGTATACAGGTAATGGGTAGGTTCTGGCAAACAGGTCCCTGCTGCTTTAACTAAAGAGGGAAAAAGAAAGAGGTGAATGAATTCCCAAGAATGCTGACTGTTCTCTGCATTCAAGGAATTAGAGAAACCAACGAGAATCCCCAAGTGGGTTTATCCACGGAGATGGCTGGAGAGACAAAGGAGAAAAAGATAAGGGGACATTCTTGACTTCTGAGGGCTGAGTCATCAGCAGATATAAATAAGGAGTAGGAGCATGAGAACCTCCAATTTTTCAGGAAGAAGCAATTTTTCAGTAATAGAGCGCTTCTAGCTCAAGGTGGCGGATTGAATACAAACGCTTCTTTAAAAAAATTTTTTTGTTACATTTTATTGTTGACACTAGCACAGATGTCCCCATTCACTGCCCCTCACCTTTGCTCACCCTCCCCACTCCCTTCCCTCTGGACATCACCACTCTGTTATCTGTGTCCGTGGGCTATGTATATATGTTCTTTGGCTAATCTCTTCACCTTCTTTCATTTAGTTCCCCCCATCCCCTCCCTTCTGACAGCTGTCAGTCTGTTTCCTGTATCCATGCCTTTGTTTCTATTTTGCTTGTCAGTTTATTTTGTTCCTTAGAGTCCACATATAAGTGAGATCATATGGTATTTATCTTTCTCTGACTGGCTTATTTCACTTAGCATAATATTCTCCAGGTCCATCCATGTTGTCACAAAAGGTAAGATTTCCTTCCTTTTGACGGTCACATAGTATTTCATACACTTACTTCTTTTCTCTATTCAAATCTCACTGAAATCACAGAAGGAATAGCAAGGTATAAACCACAAGGACAAAGACTACAAGAGAGAACATACCTCAAGATGTTGATATTTGGAAACCCCCAAACAAAATGTCTGAGTCACCATGTGACCCCAGATGTAAAGCCCACAAGCAAACAAGCTCCATCCAATCAGATTTTAACACTTCACTTTTAGATGGAAAGCCAAAGATCATCAGACAGTAAAAAAAATCTCCTCTCTTATAGGAAAAATAGTGACCAAAACAATCAGACAGGAAAAAGTAACTCTGAAGAAACGAAATGAGAAAGGAGGAAGAAAACTTTTTAAAAACTCCCTATAATTAAATATTCTCAGAAAGATAAGAGGTAGTATTATGTGAGCTATCCCCAGAGAGATAAGTGATATAACATAGAAATGCTCCTGGGAATTTAAAATATAATAAAAATATGTTCAATAAGTGAGTAAGAATATAACATTAAGGAAGCTAACATAGAAGATAATCTCTCAGAAGTAGAATTTAAAAATCAAAGAGATGGAAATAGGAAAGAAAACTGGAGAATGAATTTAACACATCAACATTTGATGAATGCAAGACCCAAAGAGAGAATAGAGAAAACAAAGGAGAGGGAACTATTAGAGAAATAACACAAAGGAGATTTCCAGAATGAATACAAGATAATTTCCAGGACAGGAATTTCTGGATTTAAAGGCCCTGCATAATGAATGAGCAGAGTTTGACTAAAATGTACATCTTTATGCAATTTCAGAACAGAAATAGAGAATGGTGCAAAGGCTGCTAAGGGGAATAAGCAGATTATATACAACACTAGAGGCCTGTTGCACAAATTCGTGCACGGATGGGGTGCTTCGGTCTGGCCAGCGATTGGGGCCAATCCGGGTTGTCTTGCCCAGTCCCTATCGGGGCTGGCTGGCTGAGGGGAGGGACCACGGAAGGTTGGCCGGCAGCAGGAGGTTGGCTGTGGGTGTGCACTGACCACCAGGGGGCAGCTCCTGCATTGAGCATCTGTCCCCTGGTGGTTAGTGTGTGTCATAGCTACCAGCCAGTTGTCCAGTCGTTTGGTCGTAAAGGTCACTTAGGCTTTTATATATATAGATATCAGGAATCAAAATGGCATGGAATTTATCAATAGAAACCCTGGAATATGGAAGATAATGAATGAGTAATGCTTTCAAAATTCTAGGAAAGATACATTTCAATCTAGGATTCCATATTCTTCTAAACCATTAAAGACTGAAGGTAGAATGACATTTGCAGACATACAAGTTCTTACAAATGTATCTTCTTTTCATGATGCTCAGAAAGCAACTGGGTGTGTGCTTCACAAAATGAGATTGTGAACCAAGATAGAGGAGACTATCAAGTCAATGTGGGCAGAGGCAGCACAGGAGAGGGGCAAAGGAAATTTCTAGGGTGATGGGAAAGAAAAATTCCCAAACTGCAACTAGTTTGTAGATCTATTGCACCAATTGAGATTTGAGCAGGGGGATGGAAGACTTCCATAGGAGTGTCTTCAAGAAAACTACTGGAACTGGTAGGTTATCTGATATGTTTGATGGGATTAAGATGTTCCTATCTTCCATTGGAGGAAGTTGATATATAAAGTAAAAAAACAACACAAAAATATTAAGAAATAAGAGTATATTAATATTATTCAGAAATAAGCAATCAGAAGAAACTTTTTTAAAAAGCTGAAAATGGTTGCCTCTGTGGAATGGGAATCAAGGAAACAGTGTGAGTAGTCCTGAGGCTGATGTTTTTATTTTAAGTCTGTAATTCTATTTAAAAGGATATATGTGCATTATTTTGAAAAATATAATTTTGAAATTGCTAATATTATTAGTTTTGGCCTAGATTAATCAAATAGTTTATATGCATATATGCATAACCCATGGACACAGACAATAGTGCAGTAAAGGCCTGGAGGAGGGGTGAGAGTGGGGAGAAGCGAAGTCAATGGGGGAAAAAAAAGGGAACATCTGTAATACTTTGAACAACAAAGATAAATTAAAAAAGAGAAAATGGAAATGTCACATGGTTCACTTAATAAAATGGAAGTGTGAAAAAAATCATTAAAAATAATGCTATACATATCAGGATATTTTTGTTCTGTAGCATTATAAAATCAAGGATTTTTCATCAAGATAGGAAAAGAAAAACAAAGTAACTTATAGACACGTTGGAATAACTCAGTGGACGAGAACACTTCATTTATGTCATCTCTGCCCTTCTAGTGTTCTGTAAGGCTGTGTATGAATTGTTTTTCATGGAAATGTTACATCTCACTTTTCTTTTAGCTGTCTAAAATTTCAGGTATGGTTGTAGTTTCTTTCCTGATAAATTGTTATTTGAAAACTATACCAAAACACTTGCATTCCTCTTTCTTTCCTTGGCAATCTCTTGATGCCTGTGCTTCTTAGCTATCCATTTCTCTCTCCTTTTAGAGTCCCTTTCTCCCTCACTTGGTTCAGATTTCCTGCAAGAGATTGGACAGGGCTTATACTATACTTGGTTTAGGAGAGATGTGGTGATCCATTGTAGAGTTGGTTCAGTACCTTGGACAGCCACAAACACCTCTACCCTGGGAACTGTGCCCAGATTCTCTGGATGAGCCCAAGGCAATTGTATGCACTGCACGATGTATCCCCTTACTAGTAGCTACAACTGATTGGGACAGAAATGGTATCTTACCCAAGAAATCAGAATTTCTTTCCCAGGCATTCGGAATTTAACGTGAGGCACAGCCAGTTACTTAGTCTTTGTGGAGCTGCCACAGGGTACCTCAGGAGCTGAGGATTCCTGAGGATCAGAAAAGGCCAGTCTTCAGAGACAGGACAGTGAAGCAGACATGCCGAAAAAGTCAGAGGTGAGAGATGAGAGATGGAATCGAAATCATGATGCCTTTCCAGTTCCACCTTCTAGTACTTTCCTGAGAAAGGCTGTATCCTGGGTCCTGCAAGAAAGCTTAGTGGCCTTAAAATAAACAAACTTCTCCCACCTTTCTTTGCTTAAATTAGATTGAGTGGGCTTCAGTTACTTGCAACACCAAGAATACTAATGGGGACATGTTAGTCTCTGGATTTCTGTGATTCAGTGACACATAGGATGGCTTACATTTTTAGGGATTGGGGAATATGGGAACCAGTCATCCCGGGCAATGGGGCAGTGAGGGTGAGGACTTGGAGGGATTCCGTGTGAGAGCTTAGAAACGCTCCTACTTCACAAGCATCCCTGGGAGGGAGCCTGACTGGAGGAGCTAAATACTCTCCCTCAAGTTTTGACGTGAGTATTTGAAGTGCAGCAGATAGTTTAACACCTAAATAAGTCCAGCTGGTATTTAACTGTTGTAAGGGGAAACACCTTTTTGATGAAGATTTTTCTCTCTGGTCTTCAGTGCATACAGTGTGGAACCCATTTTAGGAATCTCCGATCTGTATTAATTTCTTCTCATGCTCAGTTTTTTTTCCTTCTTCCTTCTGCTCTCTTTGACTTGATATGATGTCATTTGGGCTGTATTAAACTTTTTTTTTTTTTTAAAAAAGAGTGAACATTATACATTTCATCCAAAAAAATGCTATTTCTGGGTCTACAATTCATCTCTGCCATGGCATTTTCCTGGTTCCTAAAGGACTCAGTACAGACGTACCCTCTCTCCCTCCTCCCTTTCACCTTGGATTCAGCGGAAAAAAAAAAGTAAAAGACGTTAATAAGGCAGGAGGTGCTTTATGCCACAGGGTATAGATGATACTATTGGAAATGAGGAATCTTCTTTCTGAATGTTGTCAATTTGTTAACTTTTCTGAGTCTGCTGGTGGCAGCTCAGCATGGGGCCCCGTTATCTCCTGGCCCAAGAAGCTGGCTTTGGGCACAAGTCTGGACTAGGAGAGATTGCTTCATGGCCCCAGTGGGGGCATTTCACAATTTTCTTTTCCTTAGAAACTTTAAAAAGCCATCTAGGCTTCATTACCTGTATACTTCATTTAGAGCTTCTATCATGTGACTCAGTTCAGGAAAGGCAGTAGCCAGATCCCCTGCGGTGGAGAGGGTGTAACAGGTAATCTTGCTGGGGGCTGGCACCTGGGACACAGTGTGCAGTGGGTCAGGGAATCAGGCCTTTCAGAAGAGGTAGCTGTGTCCTTTAAAAGCTCACAGTTTAGTGCTGAAGATGGAAAAATAAACAAATAATGCATATATAATGGGTAAAGTGCAGAGGAGGAGGGGGCATCTAGAGCTGATAGGCCTGGAAGAATGAGGGGTAAACTATGGAGAGAGGTGGTCGTCTTATCTGAGTCTCAAAGAACAAATTGGAGTAGCTAGGAGTAGCCTTGCACGGACAAAGGGACTGAAGTGGAGGAAGAGCGCTTCAGGCAGAGGGAACAGCATGGAACAAAACATGGGTGTCTGAAACTGAGTAGCCTATTCAGGAGACAAGTAGGTTGCTGAAGTGTTCAAGAGAGGAGGGGGCCCTGGCAGGTGGCTCAGTTGGTTGGAGCATCATCCTGTACACCAAAAGGTCGCAGGTCCGGTTCCCAGTCAGGGCACATGTTTAGGTTGAGGGTTCAATCCCTGGTCGTGGCAGGCACAGGAGGCAACTGATCGATGTTTTTTTTTCTCTCTCTCTCCTCTCTGTTTCTTTCTTTTTCTCTCTCACTTCCTCTCTCTCTAAAATCAAGAAACATCTTCAGTGAGGATTAAAACAAACAAACAAACAAACAAAAAAACAAAAGAGAGAGAGAGGAGGGGGAATATAAAAGACAAGACTGCAGAGGTAAGCAAGGCCTGGCAGCTGTGTACCATGTTGCAGGGGAGAGGGTGGATCTTTCTCCTGTAGGTGTTTGGGAACCATCAAAGTAGGGGCATGCCTTGCATAGACAGAGGGGCTGAACCTAGAACAGCATGATGGGGGAGGAACAGACCCAGAAGGATCTAGTGGTAGAGACAGAACTGAAGGGCTGGAAGCCAGGGTGCTGGACACCTTCAAGTGTTGAGGACCTGAAGAGGACTAGGCAGTAGGGGACACCATGTGGGTAGATGAGCAGAGAAGAACTGATGGGTGCACAGGCCTTGAGAGCCCTGGATCTGAAGTCTGCACTGAAAGGTCAAGCTCAAAGAATGAGGCAAGTATTGAGAATCAGAATAAGCTTGAATAGGTCAGAATTGGTCAGAAGCCAGATGCCAGCTCAGCAGGATTTGTCAGGATCTGCCTCTTCACCACCTGCCCCTAACCACTCCTATTCTGTTTAGCCAGTTTTAGACAAATTACAAATTTCCACTCCATTCTGATGGAGGTGACTGAGAAGAACCTTGCCCAGGCATTAGGCTGCTGATATGATTCCTGTTAATTCAATAAAATAGTAAAAAAAAAAAAAAGTTATGGTAGCTTGGGCCTGGTGGTAGCATGAAGCCAGAGAGAAGTGGACAGATTGAGATGAATTTTGTAGGTTACACAGCAGGACTTGGCTATAGGTTGAATGTGGGGATGAGCAAGAAGACATTTGAAGGACTGACTGCCAGATTGCTGGCTTTTATTTATTTTTTAAAAAATATATTTTTATCGATTTTAGAGAGGAAGGGAGAGATAGAAACATTAATGATGAAAGGGAATCATTGATTGGCTGACTCTTGCACACCCCCTACTGGGGATTGAACCTGCAACCTGGCATGTGCCATTGACTGGAATTAAACCTGGGACCCTTCAGTCTGCAGGCCAATGCTCTATCCACTGAGCCAACCAGCTAGGGCTGACTGCTGGCTTTTAGCTACTAGAGGTTGATAGTACTAACTGCTTATATAGTATATTAATTTACTAGGGCTGCTGTAACAAAGTATTACAGACTGGGTGGCTTAAACAACAGACACTTATTTTCTACAGTTGTAGAGTCTAGAAGTCCAAGGTTACCGCACCGACCAGTCCAAGATCAAGGTGTTGGCAGGGTTGGTACTTCCTGAGGGACGAATCTGTTCCAGGCCTCTCCTTGTTTTGTGGATGGCCATATTCTCCATATTCACATCATCTCTCCTTTATATGTATTTGTGTCCAAATTTCTTCTTATAAGGACATCATTGGATTTGGGCTCACCCAAATGACCTTACTTTAACTTAATTACCTCTTTAAAGATCCTATCTTCAACTATGGTCACATTCAGAGGTACGGGGGGGTTAGGCATAGAATTTTGGAGGGGACACAGTTCAGCCCATAACAATGGATATGATCACCAGAGGAACAGTTTTGTGAAGAAATTCAAAAGTTTAGCATGGAATATATTAATTTTGAGATGCCTATGATATATACAAGTGAAATGCCTGGCAAGCAGTTGTATATACAGAATCTGGAACTGTGATGTGAGGTCTAGGTAGAGATACAAATTTAGGAATTGTTGGACAAATTTCAATTTTGTTTAAAGCCATGGGAATTGGCCTCATCTGTGAGTGTGGGAGGGCACTTAAGGAACAAAGAATCCAAGTTAAATCCCATAAAAGTCCACAGACGCTCTTCCTTCCTACAAGGCTGTGGCCCATACCTTCAGGCCTGCTGCGCAGTTGATCCTCAAGGTCAGTTACAGTGGAGAAATGAGTGCAAAAAGAACTGTAGAGAACCTGTCAAGGAACTCCTCCATTGCAAATAGGGATGTACATAAAAAAGATCTGACATATCATCATTATAAGCATATCACCTACTTATTTTAAAAGTACTGCAAGTTAAAAGGTATGATAAAGAAAAGGGAAAAGAAAAAAATGCCCACCCCATATTAGACACTTCAGATTCTCTTAGTCTTAGTCCTCACTTCAGGATCCACTATGGCAAATGGCTTTGTTCAGGTTTTGACATCCTTCCAGTGACAATACCTTGGTTCAAGCACATGCTGAGTATTTCTAGCTATTTACTGATTCTTTAGTGACACTGTGGTTGGGAATGTCAGTGGGGGCCTGCTTGGCACTCATCAAGGAACAATCTTAAAGGGCGGCAACCCTCAACCAATGGGGATGGAAGCCGGTGGATAAACACTTCTCAAGTTGATCCTTAGAGGGCACAATTCTGAGATACCTTTTAATTATTTTTATTTTTTAAAAATATATTTTTATTGATTTCAGAGAGGAAGGGAGAGGAAGAGAGAGATAGAAACATCAATGATGAGAGATAATCATTGATTGGCTGCCTCCTGCACACCCCCTACTGGGGACCGAGCCCACAACCCAGGCATGTGCCCTTGACCAGAATTGAACCAGGGACCCTTCAGTCCGCAGGCCGACGCTCTATCCCCTGAGCCAAACCAGCTAGGGCTGAGATACCTTTTATACATTTCCTCAGGAGAACCTGGTCAGATGGATCACCAGTTGCCCATGGTGATGCCGATTTGATAGCATCCTTATGTTGGCATTCCCTCATTGCCTGTTTCACTCCCCTTGGTCTCTAGAAATCACTTCTCAAACTCTCTGCTTGTCACCCTTCTCTCATGGAACCTAGGCTAAGATACAACTCTCACACATAAGACTGGTAGAAGACTGGCAACAGCGTTACCTGGGATCTTGTTAAAAGAAATGCACATTCTGCCCTAACTGGTTTAGCTCAGTGGATAGAGCGTTAGCCTGAGGACTGAAGGGTCCCAGGTTCGATTCCGGTCAAGGACATGTACCTTGGTTGCAGGCACATCCCCAGTAGGGAGTGTGCAGGAGGCAGCTGATTGATGTTTCTCTCTCATCGATGTTTCTAACTCTCTATCCCTCTCCTTTCCTCTCTGTAAAAAAATCAATAAAATATATTAAAAAAAGAAATGCACATTCTCAGACCTTAACCAGGACTTACTGAATCAGAAACTGGGGCCCAGCCATGTGTTTTAACAAGCCCTCTAGGTCAGTGGTCGGCAAACCGTGGCTCGCGAGCCACATGCGGCTCTTTGGCCCCTTGAGTGTGGCTCTTCCACAAAATACCACGTGCGGGCGCACACGTACAGTGCGATTAAAATTTCGTGGCCCATGTGCAGAAGTCAGTTTTCGGCCTGGGTGAGTCTATTTTGAAGAAGTGGCGTTAGAACACTCAAGGGGCCAAAGAGCCGCATGTGGCTCGCGAGCCGCGGTTTGCCGACCACTGCTCTAGGTGATTCTGATACACACTCAAGTTTGAGAATCACAGCTCCAAAGAAGGTTCCATTACATCTGAATATGTACTTGGGAAAATATAAGGAAGAAAGTTCACTTCAAATTTTTAGAGAATGTTGAAAAATAAATCTGATATCAGTCTATAAGGCATCCACATTTAATCTGCTGCCTTTGAGTGAGGGGGAGGCCAGGGGACTTCATTGTAGGTCCGAGAATCCAGTATCTTCCAGTAGGTTACAAGGTAATTTAGAACTACATTTCCCCTAAGAATAGCTTCTTGTAGCTTCTCATATTGTTTCATGTAAGGAATCTGAATATGAACCTCGGTAAAAGAAAAAAGGGAAAAAAACCCCAAAGCATAACTGAAAACAAATAATACCTTCCAATTTAAAATATGAGGGAGATACCAAAAAATTTTGAACCCTCCTTTTGTAGAATGAATTCAATAAAAGCAAGAGAAATTTTGAGTTTTTTTTTTTTTTTTTTAAGCCAGATAGAACTGCTGGTAGTATGCTATCATTTATTTTGTTAATTCAGCAACATTTCGAGTAAGACCCAGACACGGTAGCATTTAAAAATAATGCAACCTTGCTCCCGATGCAAGTGGCAAAAGCGAGAGGTCTCCGTGGAGCTTTGCTAAAGGGGGAAAAAAAAAGAAATTAAAAACCGTCCACTAATGTGCCGGCAAGTAATGAAATAAGAATCTGACACTCGGTGTATTGAAATGCAAACAAGATGTCCCTGTGTTACCCTGGCAATTCATCATAAAGGCCGGTGCATTTCTGCTTATTATACATGAGGTTCAGTGAATTATTACCAGGCTGGTTCTTCTAACAAACTTTTCAAAGTATGTGCACGATAGGGTCAAAAGAGATTTATATATGTGTTTCTGTGTATGTGTGTGCACTCATGCTAACATGTGCAAATGTAAGTGCATATTTCTCTGCCTGTGAATACATGGAGCCAATATATCTGGATTACAAATGAGAAATTTAGGTGATAACCCAGAGATTTGGGAGCATCCTCTTCTCTTCTCTTCTCTTCTCTTCTCTTCTCTTCTCTTCTCTTCTCTTCTCTTCTCTTCTCTCTCTCTTCTCTTCTCTCTCTCTTCTCTTCTCTCTCTCTTCTCTTCTCTCTCTCTTCTCTTCTCTCTCTCTTCTCTCTCTCTTCTCTCTCTCTTCTCTCTCTCTTCTCTCTCTCTTCTCTCTCTCTTCTCTCTCTCTTCTCTCTCTCTTCTCTCTCTCTTCTCTTCTCTTCTCTCTCTCTTCTCTTCTCTTCTCTTCTCTTCTCTTCTCTTCTCTTCTCTTCTCCTCTCCTCTCCTCTCCTCTCCTCTCCTCTCCTCTCCTCTCCTCTCCTCTCCTCTCTTCTCTTCTCTTCTCTTCTCTTCTCTTCTCTTCTCTTCTCTTCTCTTCTCTTCTCTTCTCTCTCTCTCTCTCTCTCTCTCTCTCTCTCTCTCTCTCTCTCTCTCTCTCTCTCAACCCTGTGCAGATATATCCATAGATAAAATGGAATTTAGTGTCAGGAAAAAACAAATTCAAACAGGTTTTGGGAAATGTGTTGCCAGCAGAGTTTTGATAGGATCTTGGAAACGTTTTGTTGGAGATATTGCATCATCACACCTAAAGAAAGAGTGGGAAAAGGAAGAGACAAAATGAAATTTAAAAACAAAACAAAGCCCGGCCAGTGTGGCTCAGTGGTTGAGCATCGACCTATGAACGAGGAGGTCATGGTTCCATTCCCAGTCAGGGCACATGCCTGGGTTGCGGGCTCAATCCCCAGTGTGGGGCATGCAGGAAGCAGCTGATCAATGGTTCTCTCATCATTGATGCTTCTCTCTCTCTCTCCCTCCCCTTACTCTCTGAAATAAATAAAAATATTAAAAACCAAACCAAAACAACCTAGGAGGTGATCCGCTAGGTGCTTGGGCTTTTAGAGAAAATGTTTGGGACATATGTATATCTATATGGACACATGGCAATCCATTTCATTCCCCTAGTGGAAATATACCTTTTTTTTTTGTTGTTGTTGAAAGGAAACTGAAGAAAATAATAAATATTTTGATTATCTTATAATTTAGTAAAACAAAATTTGAAGCTTTAACATATTTGTGGTGTGTGTGTGTAACGTTAGAGTTGGGGTTTGGGCATGAGTTTGGCATGACTCGCAGTGAAACAAAAACATATGTTAATGAGAAGATACTAGGAGGGGGATCAGAAATCACCTTTTATAGGTGATATTCATCACAATAACCCTGAAGAGATGGCATTGCTGTTAGCCTCATGCCCAGATGAGAAAACTGAGGCTTGGGGTGATTAAATACTCAACTACAAAATGGTGAAGCTGGGACTTGAACTCAGAATCTGGCTGCCTTGTAAGGTTTTGTAGCTCTCAACTAGGGAAGAATCAGAGGAGACACAACCTTCTGAGCGGTGAAGAAAATGCATAATGGCTCCCAGGCAAGTGGATTGGGTTCAAGGTGCCCTGTCCTGCTTCCGGTGGGAATGATACAGGCGATGGTGGGAGTCAGGGAAACGGAAAGACAGTTGATGAGAAGATCTCGTGATTTCCCTGTGAATTTTTTCCAGACGCATCTCCTAACCCATTTTCATTGCAGGGTCTGGCACAAGACTGGCACATATAAAATGGAATAAAAATGGAGATTCAGTAGAATACACAGAAAAATATCCGGATAAATATACAACCAATTTATAATAGTTATTACTGAGAATGAGATTATGAAAAGAGAGAAGCAGGGGGCTTTACTTATTATTCACGTGCCTCACTTTTATATTTTAAAGCTTTTGGTCAGAAAATTTCAAACATATACAAAGGCAGAGAAAAATAAAAGAGTAAAAAACAAAATAGAACACTTGTGCGTGGCCTCAGGTTTAACAATTATCAATGATTAACCAATCTTGCTTCATTTTACTCCACTCCCTCAGCCCATTCCTCAACTCTTTAGCTTATTTTGAAGCAATTCTCAGACAGCATAACATTCATTAGTAATGTACTGATTTAAAAAGAAAAAAATCATGTTCTAATATAAAAGAGAAATTAATTTGGAATCTATGATAGTTCAAATAGGGTTGGAGTTTCCATTATCTACTTAATTTTTTTTAAAGCAATGATTCTCATACTGGCTGATCACTGGGATTTCCTGGGAAGTTTTTTGAACATATAGATTCCAGAGCCCACCAGGACCCATGGAATCAGAATCTCCATGATGGGCCCAGGGATCTCTCTTTAGAAGTTCCACATATGACTGATGATGAGCCAGCCAGGTTAGGGAACAGGGAACAGTTGGTCTACTTAAGATAAACGATTTCAAGAACCTTCAAGCACTTTGGAAAGACTTAATTCCATGTAAGCAGTTGATACACTAATTACACATTTGCCTTATCTAGTCATTAAATTAGGTTCCCTAAGGATGTTTCTAAATTCCTTGGATTAAAGGAGTAGTTGGAATCTAGTTAACCTAGTTCCAATTAGTATATAGCTATAAAATAGAAAAAGCACACATTTTCTTAAAATATTCTATAATTTATACTTATTATGGATATAATACCAGTGTTTGCTACAATTGGTGGAAAAATATATTTTATTTTTGCCAGTAGATTTCCTAATTTTAGTATGAGAAAACAGAATCTCAAAGTAATTAAGCAACTTGCTTAAGGATATACAGTTGGTTAATGGCTGATTCAGGACAAATGCAAAACCTGTACTGTGATAAATCACTGGTGGGTCAATGACAAATAATATGGGATTCCAGTGTTCCAGGAACTTAGGGTATGGTGAGGGAGACAGACAGGTGTTGTGGACATGACTTTAAGTCCACGAAAGTACTGTGTTTTCATTAACAAACTAAGGTGCCTAGAAGTGAAAGGCACCGTAATTTTTTGTTCTGAGCCTTTATTATGACATCGAATGGACACTTAATTTCAATCAATGTAAGTAATCTTGGTCAGCTCAGGAATTCTTGCCCCCTCTACTTCCATAGGGGTTACTGGAGGGCAGCCGAGTGCCAAGACATTGAGGATGGGGAGACCCTAGTGTCATTTTCCACTTTGGCATCTGCTGAGCAGCTCATTCCATCTGGTCCATAATGGCTGGTCCATGTAGATTACATGTGTCTCTTTATCCCAACCATAAGTCTTCTTTAAGACTGGATCTTAGCTGATCCCATAACCCTCTTGGTTGTCCCTAGAGAGAGCCCCGGAAATGGGCTTTGGAAAACTCTATGAGTTTTGCCAAGTGCTGAGTTCCATCTGGAAACTGAGAACAGACCCTCCTTATTCTTGGGTCCACAAATTTATCTGGGAATTGTACGATGCACACTGCCTCCAAAAGACTTGGCTTAGATGTATGTGTGGATGGGTAAGGGTAGATGGGGTAGGGGTGGAAAAGTAAATGTCATGGGTACACCTCTCAGGGACCCAGCAGAGGCCAAGCGTCTTCCTTTCCTCGCCATTTAGTGACGAATACTGGTTTTGATGTTCCAAGTTTCCTGCAGAGTGTACTTACTGTTCAGTTGCATAACGCCAGCGTGTTTCTCTTTGATCTTCTTGCCCTTTCGTCTCGGTTCCTCAGATTATGGAATATTATGCAGTCCACTCTAAGTGGGGATTAGAAAAAAGTCTGTCTTTGAGTGACCATACACCTTCTTTCAAATCTTTTTATTTATGGCATAAATTATGCCTTGACTTCTTCAGAGTTCAGAAAGTTAATGACCTCCAGCCAAGACCATAAGAATATACCTGTAGTTGAACAAATTTGGTTTATTACTTGGTACAGTGAAGGAGAGCACATACCTTAAAGAATTGAGGTGTTAGAAAGGACTTATTATAGACTTTGGGCTGGTGTTAAGAGATTTTGAAGGGGTTTAAGGAAATGGGGTTTTGCTCTGGATTTGGATACTGTCACAAAGTAGGGTAATTCTATGATTGGATGTCTTAATACATTTTATCTTAAAAGGAGAGAAGACTAGACCGAAGTTAAAGCTATAATTGGTAAAGAAGCAGCAGTCACTCCTCATATTATCTGGGAGAGGGAGATGTTGGGTATTTTTGTGGCTTGAAAAAATGTTCATATTTTGTCTGTGTCCAGGCATGAATATGGAGTGATCTTGTTTTTGTCTTGATTTTCATTGTGGTTTCACAGTAGCCTTGTTTGATAGTGATGTTCTGTGAAGTTATTTATGTTTAACAGGAGAACACCCAGGCCGATCTATGGGTGCCAGGCTAGCTCCTAGTAAAACCAAAGCCAGGCTGACAGGATTAAGCCAGCTCCCAAGTGTCATGGGCTTCTTTTTTCTTCCTGAGTATATGAAATCCAAGTTTATGTCTCTTAAATGGGTTTTTGAAGCACAAAAGCCAAGAATACATCACTTACGTTTCCCTATGTTCCGGAAGTTACACCTCAATGAAAGAAGAGACTTAGGATATCAGGAAGTCCTGGAAAATATTAAAACATCCTGTTATCTGCACAATGGTATTACCAGATGGTTGGTGTTGTGATGGAAGTAGCACCATAAAGGGGGAACACAACACAGTCTTTATTTTGGAAGAGGTGACCTTTGAGATGTGTTTTTTTTCCCCCCACTCAAAAAAGAGTGAGTAAAGAAAGGGTATTCTAGGCAGAAAGAAAAGCATATATTGGCCAAGGTGGCAGAAAGTGGGCATGCACTACAGGAATCAATCACAATGCTTGCCTTGCTCACAGTTCCTTCTAAATAAAAGCAAGAGATTCCATTCCTGTCTGCAACTGATTGGATTGGAAGTATTTACACAAAAGGAAAGCCACTCTGTAGACTGGTCAATAACCTATGAGATTGCCCTGCACATAAAGAGGAGTTGGGCTAATTAGATTTTTTCTCTTTTGGGACTGTGGACTAGAAAATAACTTGACAAAGAGGCTGTGAGGAGCCAGGGTTGAAGCTTAAGGGCTGTGTGAAGAGGGACCTTCAAGAAGAGTGGGAGTCAAGAGAAGTCATGGAGAGTATAATTTCTTCTCAGTTTCTCCCCTTAATATGTGATTGACCATCTTATTAGAGGTAAACTTTAATTTATATCCAGTAAATGTAAATTTATAATTCCCCATAACATACATTTATATTTGTCTTCTCTCTTGAAATCAGCACAGTCATCCATCTGGATATTTGCAGAACAACAAGCTTTTCTCTTTCTATGGAATTTCATGCCATATATATTTTAAGCAAACTTAATGAACAATTTTTATAAGAGCAAATAAAAAAATCCAGATAGTTGTCCTTTATTTTCAGAGACAAATAGGAGACTTGATGTTTTTATTTCTATTCAGATGTATCGAGTTATATAGACTCTCAATATATATCACACTGTTGAAACATCTCCAGAGATTCTGCAATTAGAGCACTTTAAACCTTTGGCCAAGGCCAAGTAGGATGTCATGTGTGGGATCTTTCTTTTTCAGTCCACCCTATTTAGGACAATACCACTTATACTCTCTTTGTATTACAGCACACAGTCTTGCCGATTAGGCATAGATTAAGTCTTGACACTGATTCTTCCCAATTCTTTTTTTCCCCCCAAAATAGTTTTAATTATTTTAGTTCCTTTACCTTTCTACATAAATTTTAAAATAATCTTGCCTATATCTGTAAAAGCTCTTTCTGGATTTTAATAGAAATTGCATTAAATTGTATATCAATTTGGGAAAGTTGACATCTTTACCATTCTGAGTTTTCTAATCCATGAATATGGTATGTATCTCCATTTTTAAAAAAATATATTTTATTGATTTTTTACAGAGAGGAAAAGAGAGGGATAGAGGGTTAGAAACATCGATGATAGAGAAACATCGATCAGCTGCCTCTTGCACAACCCCTACTGGGGATGTGCCCACAACCAAGGTACATGCCCTTGACCGGAATCGAACCTGGGACCTTTCAGTCCGCAGGCTGACTCTCTATCCACTGAGCCAAACCGGTTTCGGCTGTATCTCCATTTATTTCAATCTTTCATCACTTCTTTTATTATCATTGTGTAATTTTCAGTATATAAGTCCTATAAATGAGTCATTACATTACATTAGGTTGTTTCCATATCCTAACTATTGTGTTTTTTTAGAGATTGTAAATGGTATTGTATTTTTAAATTTGGTGTCCATGCGTTCATTGCTAGTATACTAGTACAGAGCAATAATTGAAATGTTTATGTTTATCTTATATCCTGTGACTTTATTAGTTCTTGGCCTTATCCCCCTCCTTTCCTCTGGTTTGGCTCCCTCAGGCCTGGGTAAATTCAATGACCTGCTTAGACAATAGCAGCAGAACATTGCTGGAGACAAAAAAAAAATAAAAAAATACTGGTTTAATTATCATAGCTCTCTAGTGTAATTTAAAACCAGGTTTGTTTCAAATCTGGAGAGAGATATCTCCAGTTTCGTTTTTCCCCTCTTAGGATTGCCTTGGTTATTCAGGATCTTTTGTGGTTCCATAAAAATCTGATGATTTCTTGTTCTATTTCTTTAAAAAATGACATTGGGATTTTGATGGGGATTGCATTAAATCTATATATTGCTTTGGGTAATATGGCCATTTTGACTATGTTGATTCTTCCAATTCATGAACACGGGATATTTTTCCATTTTGTTATATCTTTTTCAATCTCTTTTAATAATGCTTTGTAATTTTCAGTATATAGGTCTTTCACCTTTTTTTGTTAAGTTTATTCCTAACAACCACCATTCTACTATTTGTTTCTATTAGTTTGGTTTTTTTAGATTGCACATACAAGTGAGATCCTATGCTATTTGTCATCCTCTGACTTAATTTCATTTAGCATAATGTTCTATTTCAATAGCATAAAGGTTCATCCATGTTGTCACAAATGGCTGAATAATATTTTATTATATACATATGTATATAATATATATAATATTATCTTTATCCAGTCATCTGTTGATGGACATTTAGGTTGTTTCCATATATCCTGACTATTGTCAATAATGCTATATCAAGCATGAGAGTACAGATATCTCTTCAAGATAGTTATTTTATTTCCTTTGGATAAGTACCCAGAAATGGGATTTCAGGATCATATGGTAGGTCTATTTTTAATATTTTGATGAGCTTCCATGCTGTTTTTCATAGTGTCTTCACCAATTTACATTTTCACCAACAGGGCACAACTCCACATCCTCGCCAACACTTGTTATCCTTGTCTTTTTGATACTAGCCATTCCAACAGGTGTGAGATAACATCTCATGTGGTTCTGATTTCCATTTCCCTGGTGATGTGATGTTCAGCATCTTTTCATGTACCTGTTGGTCATTTGTATGTCTTCTTTGAAAACCTGACTATTCAGGTCCTCTGTCCATTTTTTTAATTGAATGATTTTTTTTTTTTGCTATTTAGTTGTATGAGTTCCTTATAGATTTTGGATATTAACACCATTATCTAATATACTGTTCCCCCAAATTTTCTCCTATTCTGTAGATTGAATTTTCATTTTGTTGATGGTTTCTTTGCAGAAGCCTTTTTATTTTGATGTAGTTCCACATATTTATTTTTGCTATTGTTTGAAGAAGTTGAGTGGCAAGTGATTTAGACAGAGCTGGTGTTCTTCATGTGTGCCTTCCTCACATATTTCATGTGCGTCGTCTCCGTGGCCTTTGAATGTGTAAGAAACGTGAAAAAAGAGGTTTTTCTTGTGCCCGAGGCAACTTACCACTGTTTGTGTGACATAGAGGGAAGGAATATTGACAATGATGATGGAACTACTAATCACCAGGTGAAAACATCCAGAGGTGAATACTGGTCATCTGGGAAGATATTAAAATTCCTCAGTAGCCCTGAAAACTTAGCCCTTTTATATAAACAAAATGTCACATTAATGGAGCTTTTGTTTTTAAAAATTTTGGCGCTAGTGTTAAACTCCCTCTGGATACTCAATGTGTGAGTCCCTGCACATCTTTACAGGGAAGAGCAAGATCACAGATATGTGTAATCCTCTATCCTATTTCCTCAGTAAACAAGTAACTATAGAAACACATAGGAAATAGCTTGGTGACCATTCTGAACTCTGAGAAACTTCAAAAATCAACTTGCAGCTGGACAGGAGCTTTGATTAGAAAATCTTCAGAGATGCTTTCCCTTCACATCAGCATAAAGTTATTACCTGGTTTTGCTACTAAGATTTTAAGAACTGTCTGAGAAGAATTCTATGAAGAACAAAAATTTGTATCCAGCTGACCCTGAGTTAGTGTCTTGCCTTTATATTGGCATGTGAGTAGGAGCTGAAAAGATCATTCATTGTATCACTTATGTAAAAATGGGCGCCAAAGCTTGGAATTTCAAAGCTGTATGACTTACCAAAACTAGGAGGAAAGATGGACAATTACAGGGTGTCTTTGGCTTAGATAGTGGACTCCCAGGACTATCCCCTTGCACAACCCCCACTAACTGGCATCCCTGTTGCAGTGATGAAAGGCTTGGAAGTTCCAATTCATATAGGGAATCTGAAGTAGACAAAGGGAAAAGGGGCTCCCAGATAGAATCAGCCTTCCTAAACATCTTTCCTCCCCTTATCTGAAAAAAAAATTATTTTTTAATGAAAGAGCAGAAACAGCATTTTATTAGAATACATTTTTATTAGAAAAACAAAACATCATTTATAAAATTAATGAAAACAACGAGTCAATTTTCACGAGCATAGACATTTGAAATCAGGTTCTGGATGCTCACTGCGTCTTTATAACCTCAGAACTGGTTCATTTCTAAATTTTGTTTTGGCTGCAAATATTGAAAAAATTCCAATCCATACAAATAAGTGGTTTCAAGTGGCAAACGATTTTAAATAGCTGTTTTTGCAACATAGAATGTTTTTCAATTAAATGGAGGTGAGAGAAGATTCTTTAGAATTTTGCACACAAAAATAGCACACCAGCATGAGCCCATGTCAGTAAACTCCCCTAATTGTTAAAATTTGAGTCATTTAAAAGGTAAACTTCTAAAAATTATTTTAAACATTGTGATATCTTCACAATTAAAACATTAATTGTGTAAAAAGCTTATGAAATTTAGTAGTTCCTTTCTCCAGCCCGCCCAACCCCTGCTTCCTACTCACCAAATTCAACGATTTTCAGCCACTTTAGCTGTTTGAGTGTTTACCTCCGTATTTGTAAACAATCTTGTTCTACTTTTTCTTGAGTAACATGTTTTGCATATTATCTATTATCTTTCCTTTATGGTGGCTGAGTATTTTACCCTCTTAGTCTTCACTCTCTCCCATCTCCTACCACTACCCTTCATTCTCTTACTATTATAAACTTTGGTTAAAACTTAGTCAGTGTTTACATGATAACAACAATGTAAATATTGTTTGCTGCTGACCAGATAGTCCACTATGATTATTTCTGCTACAACTTTTATTTTTTTTCTTGAGTTAATAATTACTTTATATATTTTTTCATTTGTTTAGTTTACTATATAACTGTTATGGGCTGAATTATGTCCCTCCATCCCCTCAAATTTGCATGTTGAATCTTAACCTTAGTACCTCAGAATGTGACTGTATGTGGCTATAGGGCCTTTAAAGTTAAAATGAGACCATTAAGATGAACCCCAATCCAGTATGACTGGTGTCCCTGTAAAATGAAATTAGGATGGAGACATATAAAGGGAAGACCATGTAAAGACAGTGAGAAGGTGGCCATCTGCGAGCCCAGGAAAGAGGCCCCTGAAGAAACCTAAGATAGAGGAAGATCCCTTGGGCCTGGTTGGGTTTGGGCTTTTGTCCTTGACTAGTTGGATCGGCAGTTTATTGGCATTCTTTTGAAACAAAGCGACCTGAATTGGTTCATGGCTTTCAATCTTAAAATGGCAAAGTTCCTTACTGGGAATTGACTCCTCAGGAAAGTGCTGCAACATGCTGTTACAATAACAAAGCGACCATAAGAGGGCGCCAAAGACAAAAGTATGTTGCTATGTACTGGCGGCATGACTTCAGCAGAATACTCTGAAAATAGGGCATGAAAGGGAAGGAGAGATCTGAAGAGGGCAAGGGAGGAGAGAAGAAAGGATGAACTCGCAGATTCATTTATAGCAAACAAAACCAGAACAAAACCAAATCTACCCGCTATTCAACTAGAGTTTGCTTTAGAAGATTTTTAGGAAGGGACTTCGCATTTTTATTCTAAAGTACAGTTTGTGTTTTGCCTGCAGACCCCCAAAAGCGTTTGTAGGTGAATAAGCCCCTTGTCTTTGAAGACAAGGTCTGTCTTTCTGCAGGCGCTAAGGAAAGATAATCAGTTTTCACTCAGAGTCAGGAAGGGCTGAAATGGTCAGGCAGGACATTTTTTCCTGCTGTCTCAGCCTGGCTTGCTTCTAGGGGAAAGATGAAATTCTATTGCCTCTGTACTTGAATTGTCCAAGAGCCACTTACACGGCAATACCTGCTTTTTGTTTTTCAAATCAATGCAGCGTGTCTGGAGCGTCTCAGCTTTTATTTCTGTGACACTAACATGTGTATAAATGATACCCATGAGTTGAACGAGCTTTAATAGAATCACATGATTTTTAAGACTTTAGAACATGGTTTAAAAATGTATGGTTGGATGGCGAAAAATTAAATATTTTTGCCTCTTTCCTTTTTAGTCGTTGGTTTGTGAATAGCTAAAATGCTAATCTTCATTAAAATAAATATTTCTTTGTGATCTATGCTGATCCATTTGAAATTTTTATTCAATAACACAGGAATTTATCTCAAAAAAAATTTTAACCCAGGAGCGTAAGAATTGTTTTTTTTAAGGAAACGGAGCTCTTTCTCTGTGGTGCCAAACCTTCTAATGAAAGCAGGGGAATTCAGCCTAGAAATAACCACCCATTAGAAAGTCTGAGGGGCCCTGGGAACCTCAGGCTGGCGGGTCTTTCTGGAACACCTAGAACACTTGAAATAGATTCACCAGAGAGTGTAAAATAAATGATCAGATTGGGATACAAGTTTCTAGAATGAGGGCTTGTGCCTCACTAATCATATCTACATATTTTTTTCTTCCCCCCCTTTTTGGGAGGCTGTTAAAAAAAAGCTGTGTGCGTGTGATACAGGTAATTGCTTAAGCTCAAAAAAACCCCACTAAACAATAAATCTCTGATCATTTTTTAACATTGAAAGCTGTTACCCTGGAACTTAGGAAACTGTTTTTATCCAAGTGAAGAACTGGGCACAGAGACAATAAATGAATTTAGGCCTAAATGGTTAGAGAAGTGCTAAAAGTAGGGACCTTGTGAGTTTAGTGTTTTGATGCAACTGTAATAAATGACTGGAAAGAGATGAAGGACAATAAATTCTTCTTGTTTGTGGAGGACACCAAATGCACATCCTTAGAAGGGAGGAAAGGAGGCAGAATCAAGGGGAGAGAGAGAGAGAGAGAGAGAGAGAGAGAGAGAGAGAGAGAGAGAGAGAGAGAGAGAGAGAAAGAGAAAAGAAACAGATCTGTATGGCAGGGAGGGTGCGTGTGGAGCAGGAGATGTGCCAAATTCAAAGTTATGGACAGGGAAGTAAAGGATGTGATAAAACCAGGCTTGGCTGTGTGGGCTATAAGAAAACCTAACTCATTAGTTATCCATTATTGTCAAATAGAGGATCAGCTTAGCCTGGGTTCCAGAAGGCTGAAGGTTAACCCTTTTATGTACTAAAAGTTCCGTGTAAACCTTTTAGAATAATTCTTTTAAGTAAAAACAAATGCTCTTCTGCCTTGATGGAGTGTATGGAAAACAAGAGAATGTTCTTTTTCACTAGATTCACAACTATGAGCATCTCTGAATGTCTTGCAGCACATGAATTTGGAACGGGTGCAATAAACACTTACACCACTAGTCAATGTCAAATGGGTTGCCCTGTCTGCAGGAGGCAGATAGGATGAATATAACTCCTAATCCTGTGCTAGGTTGTTCAGACTATTTCCTTCTGTTTTCTTTCTGTTGTGATTATGTGTCTTCTTTTTTCTTTCCCCCCTGTTTCCTTCTCTCATGAAATATATCAAGCGTACAGAAAAGAAGCAAGAATAATTTAATGAGCAATTTTTGCACCTACCACTGAGATTTAACAAAATCAACATTTTGTTATGTGTGTGCCAGATTATTTTTAAAATACATATTCCATGGAGAAGTCCTTGTAGCTTTCTCAATACCCTTTCTCTTTCTCCTTCCTTCCTTCCTTCCTTCCTTCCTTCCTTCCTTCCTTCCTTTCTTTCTTTCTTTCTTTCTTTCTTTCTTTCTTTCTTTCTATCTTTCTTTTTCCCCCCAGAACATTTTCAAAGTTAGTACATATTCCTTCCATCTGAAATTATATTTTTACTGCATTACATATGTTTGTTTCAAAAAGCAATTTCTAAAACTTTACCTAAATGGTACACTGTATGCATGATTTCTGCAGATTGCTTTTGTCATTCAGCATTATGTTTTGGAGTAATATCATGGTGATCAATTTAGGCTCAATTTATTCATTTTAATTGCTGCTTTGTATTTCATTATTTAATGTAATAAAGTTAAATAATTTAGTCCCACTTTGATGAACATTTAGATTGTTTAAAAATTTTCACTGCTTGCAAGCAATGTTACAATGAACGTCCTTATGTCACTCTTTGTAATTCCCTTCAGCATATGGCTAAGAATTTTCTACCAATACATTGGCCACTAGCCACATTTGGCTATCGAGCATCTGAGGTGTGGCTAGCCCAAAGTGGGCTGTAAATGTAAAATACATACTGGATTTTGGAGACCTTATATAAAAAAAAATATAAAAATCTCAATAATTTAAAAATATTGATTAGTTTCCATTTTTAGTGTGGCTACTAGGAAATTTAAAATTATACATGTGGCTTGCATGTGTGGCTCACATATATGTACCAGACAGACCGTGCTACAGTTAGCGTGATTCTCTAGGATTTGGTTTTTGTGTATTTGTCTCATCCCCTCCCACCTCCCCACCCCACTTCCTTCTTTTTGCTCTTAATGGTACTTGGTTTTTAGAGCCAGTGCTTACCTATGAAGGAGCTCCTTTCATTGCAAACCCACCAATCATGTCCTGCTTTCTGTAACCTTCCCTTTTAGGCTCTTCCTGGCTTTTAAATTTCTGCCTGTGCAGGGTAACTCCTAAGGACACTTGTGTGTTTTCAGATGCTCTGGATGGCTGAGGGTGTTAGATGCTTGACTATCAGATACGAGGGGCGTGATTTCATTATTTATGGAGTTTTGGGGGATATCACAGTACTCATTATGCCTTCTCTAAATTATTGGTTTGAGATTCTGCTTAAGGACACAGATTCAGCTCTAAACTATCACACCCAAACTTATAGTATCTGTGAGTCAGCTTCTCTACCCAAGAAACGGAATAAATCTCTGAAATGCTAATCCATCTTTAAGGAGCCCAAGAGTCTAGAGTTTCAAGAGAAAGGTCCCCCTCCCTTTCTCCCCCATGAACCCTGGCCATTATTCTCTCTAAGAAGGCAGGGATTTGAGACACTCTCAATCCTGCTTGAGACAGGGATTGGGTACGCACCACTCTCGCTGCTATCACAGCAGCCTAAAAGATGGCAGCTAAGCCAAGCTGGAAGGAGCTTCTGTTCCTATAGTGGTGGCTCCTCCATGTGTGACACGGCTCCGCTCTCCCGGCATCACCATTTCCAATGAGAAAATAAATTGCTTCTGTGCAGTCGCATGCAAAATAGAGGGCCCTCTTAGCAGGCTGGAGCCGGGAGGTTGATAGAGAGCAGGAGTTCTGCGCACCAATTGTTAGTGGGTAGAGCGAGGGATGATTTTTCATTGTCTGCTGAGCTCTGAGCCCATCCTCTTGGAGTGGGTCTCAAATTCGAAAACAAATCTTCCCAGTGGCTTTCCTAACCTGCTTGGTTTAAGAAGGATGGGGCTGTTGTCCAAATTTTTCAAAACCCACAAAGTTGAGGGACCTGGCTTACACTTTAGCAGGAAAATTTGTACTTGACATTTAACACTCCTATTTACCAAGGTTTTTTCTACACAAAAGGAAGGACTGTGCTGTGGTAAAATTGTGGGCTTCGTTTTTAGGCAGAGCTTGATTTGAATCGCAACTCCACGACTCTCATTAGCCTCGGGGGCTTGGACAAGATATGACACTAAGTCTCATTTTCCACATCTGGAAAATGGGGACAGCAGTAGCACTTACCTCTAGGTTCCTGAAGTAATGGTAACTGTTATTACAACTATCATTACAATATAAAACAATTTGGAAATACTCAGTTGAATCAGGCAAGTGGGTGCTTTTGGAGCCCATTGGTTGTGTAGATGATTTTAACCAGTTGTTTTCAAGCTAACTCTGAGATGTTTGCCTTACGATTGTTAAATCAAGTTTTCCAGAAAAGTACTTTCAAATGGATATCCTGCCCCTACCTCTAGGATGCTGTATCAGCATTTTTAAAAAAATATGTTTTTATTGATTTCAGAGAGGAAGGGAGAAGGAGAGAGAGAGATAGAAACATCAATGATGAGAATCATTGATTGGCTGCCTTCTGCATGTCCCCCACTGGGGATCGAGCCTGCAACCTGGGCATGTGCCCTTGGCCAGAATAGAACCCGGGACCCTTCAGTCCACAGGCTGATGCTCTATCCACTGAGCCAAACCAGCTAGGGCTGTATCAGCATTTTGATACAATGGCCTGAAGAAAATTACTTAAAATTTTATATTATGGTTTGAATTTGCAAATATTTTATAACAATAAAATTTCTTTATATTCCACACGACTAACTGTAAGTATGACAAAATCTTGGCTGGTAGGACTATGCAGAATATAGATTTTAAGAGTGATCTTCAAGGTGAGGAGAGACATGTATGTGTGAGATTTCTGTGATAAATAAAAAAACCACTTTAGAGCTGCTTCTCTGTTTCACCTGTACGCCTGCAATCCTGTTACCTGCCAGCTTGCAATCCTGTTACCTGCCACTAGATGTGTGTGAGTGCCATTAAGAACTACAACCATTAGATCAGGATAATAAATCTATGTCTGGCTAATTTGCTTGTTGTTCTTGTTTTATAAAAAATACAATTTAATATAATCTATTGATTGTGGTTATAAGGAATGCCATTCGAGGAAGATGGAGGAAAAGAGATGAGTTATGAGGCGAGGCCACACAATTTCGAAGATCATGATATCACTCCCAAGGGGGTGAAAATAGGTTCTTGGGAGGCAAAACCTCCACAAAACAACAAGAACAAGAACAACAACAAAACTAACTCTTTTTATGGAGGCAGCACAGATGTACATGCATTACATAAACAGATATACAGTATGTCTGTGGTATTAAAATCTAATAGGGGCGCAATTAGGGGAAAATACCTAGAATGGCTCCTTAGCATCATGGAAAAAGGCCGAGAAGCACTGCCTTGCTTCATGTGGTTCATCTGGGCTAATTCTGGTTTTCGGTGAAGTGATGGACTCATGAGGCTCAAGCGGTCCTCTCGCTTTCCTTATTGTACAGAGGCCCCAGAATGTGCTCAACTCCCCCTCCCGGCCTTCTGCATAGAGGGGTGTGGAGTGAAAATTCTTCGGCAGCTTTTATACTCCTATGAACACACTATCCTAATGAGCTTGCTTACAATAGAAGCCTTACCTTATTTTTTTCCTGCTCTTCAACTTGGCCTTCAAAACCTATCCTTTTTGTATTTTTTCTGCTGTTGCAATTTACTTCTAAAATAAGAGCGAGAGATGTAGTCCCATTTGTTTATTTTCTCTTTAGTTTCCATTGCCCTAGGAGCTGTATTGGTGAAGAAATTGCTTCAGCATATGTCTGAGATTTTGCTGCCTGTGGATTCCTCTAATATTTTTATGTTTTTCCGTCTTATGTTTAAGTCCTTTAATCATTTTGAGTTTATTTTTGTGTACGGTATAAGTTGGTGGTCTAGTTTTATTTTTTTGCATGTATCTGTCCCATTTTCCCAACACCACTTATTGAAGAGACTGTCTTGACTCCATTGTATGTTCTTGCCTCCTTTGTCAAATACCAGATGTACTGATTAATAATGCAGATTTTTTTCACTAGATGGAGTTACACATATGTTGATATATATACGATTTGATATGTATGCTATTTTGTTGTATTGACAACAAGCTTCAAAACTTCACATGTCAAATTTTCTGAAGGTGTTAATATCATAGATATTTTTATGCTTAAAAATGTCGAATTTTGTGCCAAAAAAAGAGCATTTGCAGGAAGTTTTAATTCATTATTTTGAAGAAAAGTGCTGCTGAAAGATATTGTATACTTCGGGAAGCTTATGGTGAACATGCTCCATCTCAAGATACTTGTGGACGCTGATTTAAACGCTTTAAAAGTGATGATTTCGATGTGAAAGACAAAAAATGTCCAGGTCAACCGAAAGAGTTTGAAGACCAACAATTACAAGCATTATTGGATGAAGATGTGTGTCAAACTCGAAAACAACTTGCAGAAAGATTAAACGTTGCTTAGCAAACAATTTCCGATTGTTTACAAGCAATGGGAAAGATTTTTTTAAATTTTCTTTTTATTTTATTAATTTTTTTTATTGTCTAAAGTTTTACATATGTCTCCTTTTCCCGCAATTGACCCCCCCACCAGCCATTCCAACCCCAGGCAAGCCCCAACTGCCCCAGTGTCTGTGTCCATTAGTTATGCTAATATGCATGCATACAAGTCCTTTGGTTGCTCTCTAACACCACCCCTCCCCTACCATTTGTCTCTGGATCTATTCTTGTTCATCAAATTATGTTGATCATTATATCACACATACGAGTGAGATCATGTGATATTTATCTTTCTCCGACTAGCTTCTTTCGCTTAGCATAATGCTCTCCAGTTCCATCCATGCTGTTGCAAATGGTAAAAGTTCCTTCTTTTTTATAGTGGCATAGTATTCCACTGTGTAGATGTACCACAGTTTTTAAATCCACTCCTAGGACTATATATCCCAAGAAACCAGAAACACCAATCAGAAAGGATATATGCACCCTATGTTCATAGCAGCACAATTTCAATAGCTAAGATTTGGAAACAACCTAAGTGCCCATCAGCAGATGAGTGGATTAAAAAACTGTGGTACATCTACACAATGAGAAAGATTTTAAAGGAAGGAAAATGGGTGCCATATCAACTGAACAAATGGAAAGATCGAAAAGTCATCAGTAAAATGTTGCTTCAACGGCATGGAAGTAAGTCTTTTTTGCATTGAATGGTGACTGGCGATGAAAAGTGGATTTATTTTGAGAATCCCAAACACAAAAAATCATGGGTTGATCCAGGTCTACCATCAACATCGACTGCAAGGTCAAATTGCTTTAGAAAGAAGATAATGCTCTGCGTTTGGTGGGATCAGGAAGGTGTGGTGTATTATGAGCTTCTAAAACCAGGTAAAACCATTAATACTGATCGCTACCAACAAGAAATAATCAATTTGAACCATGCTTTGATCGTGAAACGACCAGAATGGGCCAGAAGATGCGGCAAAGTAATTTTGCTTCATGATAAGGCACCTTCACACACTTAAAAACCAGTTAAAGACACGTTAAAAGATCTTGCCTGGGAAGTATTAACCCACCCACCATATTTACCAGACCTTGCTCCTTCAGATTACCACTTGTTCCGATCGATGGCACATGCACGTTCTGAGCAGCACTTCAAAACATATGAAGAAGTGGAAAATTGGGTCTCTGAATGGTTTGCCTCAAAACAAGAAAAGTTCTATTGGGAAGGTATCCACAAATTACCTGAAAGGTGGGGGAATGTGTAGCTAGTTATGGACATTACTTTGAATAAAGCACTTTTGATGTTTCTCTTGAAATTAACGTGTTTGCTTTGATTACAAAATTTGCATTATTAACCAGTACGCCTGGTATTAATTGAGCATAGTGGTTTGGGTCGATTTCTGGGTTCTCTATTCTATTCCATTGGTCTATATGTCTGTTCTTTTGTCAGTACCAGGCAGTTTTGAGAACAATGGCTTTGTAATACAGCTTGATATCTGGTATTGAGATCCCTCCTACTTTGTTCTTCTTTCTCAGGCTTGCTGCAGCTATTTGGGGTCTTTTTTTATTCCAGATGAATTTTTGGAGAGTTCGTTCTAGGTCTGTGAAATATGCCATTGGTATTTTAATGGGGAGTGCATTGAATCTATAGATTGCTTTGGGTAGTATGGACATTTTAATGATGTTGATTCTACCAATCCATGAACGTGGTATGTTCTTCCATCTGTTTACGTCTTCCTCTATCTCTCTTTTTCAGTGTCCTGTAGTTTTCCGAGAACAGGTCTTTTACCTCCTTAGTTAAGTTTATTGGTGCGATGGTAAATGGGATTGTTTTTTTAGTCTCTCTTCTGTAAGTTCACTATTGGTGGGCAATGCACCTAAATAGATACTTTTCGAAAGAAGACATAAGGAAGCCCAAGAGACATATGAAAACATGCTCAAAGTCACTAATCATCTGAGAGATGCAAATCAAAATGACAATGCGGTACCATCTCACACCTGACAGAATGGCTATCAGCAACAAATCAACAAATCAACAAATGATAAGTGCTGGTGAGGATGCGGAGAAAAAGGAACCCTCGTGCACTGCTGGTGGGAATGCAGACTGGTACAGCCACTGCGGAAAACAGTATGGAGTTTCCTCAAAAAACTAAAAATGGAACTCTCATTTGACCCAGGGATCCCACTTCTAGGAATATATCCCAAGAAACTAGAAACACCAGTCAGAAAGGATATATTTACCCCTATGTTCTTAGTAGCACAATTTACCATAGCTAAGATTTGGAAACAGCCTAAGTGCCCATCAGCAGATGCATGGATTAAAAAACAGTAGATGAGTGGTACAAAATGGAATACTACGCTGTGGTAAAAAAGAAGGAATTCTTACCATTTGCAACAGCATGGATGGAACTGGAGGGCATAAGTGAAATAAGCCAGTCAGAGAAAGATAAATATCACATGATCTCACTCATTTGTGGAATATAATGAACAACATAAACTGATGAACAAAAACAGATCCAGAGACAGAGAAGTATCGATCAGACCGTCAAACCTCAGAGGGAAGGTAGGGGAGGATGAGGTTAAGGGGGAGAGATCAAAGGACTTGTATGCATGCATATAAACCTAACCAATGGACACAGACACCAGGGGGATGAGGGCATGAGTGGAGGGGGGTGTGGGGGGGAAATGGAGGGATAAGGACACATATGTAATACCTTAATCAATAGAGAGAAAAAAATTAAAAAATAGAGTGAGAGAAAAAGTCCCACTGGTGGTGAATCTCAGTTTGCCTCTGACCCTAAGACCCTTAACTTTCAGACAAAATATAATTAGTTAGGTAGGTGAGTTACTGTGTTAATCCACATTGTAGGCTGTCTCCTCCCCCCGCAACCCCTATCCATACAACCAACACCACATAGCCACATAGGAGGACAGGAAGCTGGCATGACTTACATTTTGGCCAGCTGGGGGTGGTGCTGGGTGTTCCTTCCCTCACCTCAGCCAGGCAGAACCGATCCTAGAGTCCTTCCTTCCATGTCAGAATTTTATTTAGAGCTCTAATGTTTTTGTTCTTATCTTACTATATGTAAGTGAGTCCAGAAACCACACACAGCCCCAAATCTCTATTTCTTGGGCTCAAACATTTCATTTCCATCATTACCTCACACAATTTTTTAACTAGTAAAATTTCACTGAAGTTTAGAAAACGTGCAATTACCAAATAAATAAAAATAATAGTGTTATATAATAATAAAAAAAGTAAATAATGAAAGAATATATATATATATTTTTTAATTTGGGAACACACTGGGTCATATGATGATTTTACTTTCCCCTGATGCTTTCTCCTTGCTTTACAAGTTAATTTTTTAGAAGTATGTTTTTATTGATTTTAGAGAGGAAGGGAGAAGGATAGATAGAAATATCGATGAGAAAGGACCATCCATTTGCCTCCTGCACACCCCCTACTGGGGATCGAGCCTGAAACTTGGGCATGTGCCCTGACCAGGAATGGAACCGGTGACCTCTTGGCACATGGGTCGATGCTCAACCACTGAGAAACACTGGCCAGGCCTTTACAAGTTGTTGTTTTTTTTTTTTTTAACTTTATTGTTGAAAGTATTAGAAATGTCCCCATTTTCATTCCCCTTTGGCCCTCTTCACCCCACTCCTGCCCCTTCCCCAGGCCTTTCCCACACTAATGTTCGTCCAGGGCTATACATATATGTGGTTTAATTTCCTTCCCTCCTCGCCCCCCCCTTCCTGAAATATGTCAGTCTGTTGCATGTTTCAATGTCTCTGGATCTGTTTTGTTCACCAGTTTATTTTCTTCATTAGATTCCACATATAAGTGAGATCATGTGATACTTGTCTTTCTCTGAATGACTTATTTCACTTAGCATAAGAGTCTCTAGGTCCCTCCATTTGTTTCAAAGGGTAAGAGATCCTTCTTTTTTTCTTTTTTTTTTTTTTTACAGCTTCATAGTATTCCATTGGTAAATGTCCTACTTTTGTCTATGCTCTGGACTTCTGAGACAATACGGCTTCAGTTTCTGTGATGTCAGAGAAGGTCAGCACTCAGGATCCTCCAAAGGTCAGATGCTCTTGGAACTAGGGCAGGAAGGGGAGCCTTTGCAAGAGGAAGGCAGGAAGTAATCCCATCTGCTGGCAGGGTGCAGGTGCCAGGGAGTGCTTGCTCCTTTTCTTCCTTAATTAGTCCACCTGGGAAAGCAGTTTTGGAAGCTGAGTGAAGGCAGTCCCTGACAAGGTGTACAGGAGACATTTTAGAATACCCGTTTTCCTCTAGAAGAACACTTAGGATCCTATAGAACCCTTTTTAACGTTTTCTCCAAATTTCAGGTGCCCTACACCTCACACCTGAGCCCATTAGTGAGGCGTAATGCATGACAATAAAATATTTAGGTGGATTGCATTGGACATCTGTAAAAGCGGTTTATTGCTATTTTAATAGGACATTTCAAACAGAAAATTCCTGGGTGTGGGGTCTTTCTTGTCCTGATAAGTTTATCTTTCCACAGCAACAGAAAGGCTCTTGTATTTGTCAGCATTCTTTCTGTCACATATAAGTGGAGGAAACTATAATCAAATTGACTTATGTAGACAGGGGAATTTATTGGCCTATTGTACTGGGAAGTCCAGGGGTAGCCCTTGATTCAGGCTCAGTTGAATCTAGGTGACCAATAGCTGTCAACAGAACTTTCTCTGATGTAATTTCTTAGCTTTGCTTCTTTTCTCTCTTGACCTCATTCCTTTCTTTCTCATAATAGAATCTTTTCCCCATTATACCTCTTAGGCAAGGAAGATGGGTGCTGAATGTCCCAATTTTACTTTCTCAGCACTAAGACCTTCAAGGCAAGAAACATTCTTTCTTATTGGCTCTACCAGACATGTCCTGGTGAAGAATCAAATTGGTCTGATCTGTGTCACCTGCTCATTCTTGAACCAATCTGTGTTGTGGGTTGTGGGTTGGAATTCTGGCTGACCAGACTGGGTTTCAAGCCCATGCCTGTGTGGGTGGTGGAGGAAGTTTCTTACCGCCTTTCAGGTCCATGTAAACTAGGGAAGGGGTGTCTCCAGAGAAAGAGGCTGGCCAGGCAAATAAGTGTGGTGATTTATTATACAGAACCTCTTGGTTTCCGCAGTCCTTGCCCTTTATTATTATTATTTTTCTCTAGAGGGCTCCTTTCATTAAGTGTCTTCCTCACATGTAATACGGTTTATTCCACTGTTGTTTTCTGCTCAGCGTTTAATGATTATTTAATTAGAATGAAGAGGCCCCTTAACCTTTCTCCTGTATGTAAGTTCAAATGGTAAACACTCAATGGATTCCTTGGGAACGTCTCTGTAGGGAAATAATGAATCTGATAACATCACCTGAACTGTTAGGATGATTAGTTGCTCATTTCCTAAGCATTTTCTCCAGGGTTGAAAAAAGTATGCTGGGTAAAGCTTCAGCCTTCGCACAGGTGGTAAGGGAGACAAGCATTGCTGCTGTGGGGAGCTTGTGGCAGAGGCTGTGAGTTTAAAAACATGATATTGTACTTTGGTAACCTAGAGGGAGGATTAAATATACAGTATATGTGCTATTCTATAACATAAACCCGGTGAGGCTCCAGTCTTATATTTGCTGTTATGGATCAGGTTTTTGGATATATTGTTGATATTATGACTAGAGACCCAGATGTGCCCGAATCCTGCCCTGCTGATCATCCCTTCTGCTGGTTAATTTTGTGTGTCACTTGACTGGGCAATGTTAGAGAGTGGGAATTTTTGAGCACTACTGAGGCCGTGGACTATGCCCCAGACAGAGTTGTCAGTGCTGACACGAGGCCAGGCCTTGAGATAGGGTCTCATGGCCCCTTCCCAGCACATAGGCCTTCTTTCATAGAACACTGTCAGCTTTCTGAAGAACAGGATGACCCTGTAAATAACATGGTCGTCAATGGCATGACTCTGACGTTGCTTGGGAAAAACTGTTTTGTCTTGGGTTACTTGTTCTGCAAAAACCGGATGTGGTTAATGTGCTTAAAAGCGGTCCTACACAAAGGGTCGCTGCTGCTCTCTGGTCTTCCTGCGTGGAGAAAGGCAGAGCAGTCGCTGTTTGGCTGGCTGGCCGGCCGGCCGGCTGGCTAATAAAGGCCCCTTAAATTTTAATTTGGTCTGGGCTCCAGTGGTCATTCACTCGCATCCGCTTCACAACAGGCAAGAGGTACCCAAATTAAACATCATTTCTGGGTGTGTATGTGAGGGGTTTCTGGATAAGATTAGCATATGAATCAATGGATTCAGTAAAGTAGGTCATTCTTCCCAATGTGGGTGAGCATCATCCATCCCATTGAGGACTTGCATAGAACAAAAACGTGGAGGAAGGAGGAAATCACTCCTTTTTGCTTCCTGTCTCACTGTTTTAGTTGGGACACATCATTTCATTTTTTTTCAGCCCTCAGCCCTCAGCTCTCCAGAGTCTCAGGCCTTTGGACTCAAACTGAATTACATCACCAGCTTCCCTGGTTCTCCACCTTGTAAATGGCAGACTGTGGGACTTCTCAGCTTCATAATTACACGAACCAATACCTCACAATCCATCAATCCATCTCTATCTCGATCTATATATCGATATCCCTGACAGATGAAAAATACTGCAGTAAATCTGGACTTACCTTAAAAAATGCTTAATGGTAAGGTGGTATTGAGGCACATGAGTTGCAGAGACAAAGGGAAAATAAAGGCTGGATCGAAGTATGCCATAGCACATCCGAGACAGAGCAGATGGTCTTACTGACCTAGAGGGAAGTTTGGATGGATGATGAGCATCGTGTAGGGTACCACATTTCTTCCCAGTTTCCTACATTGAGTGTGAAACATTAAATGTTGGCAAAAACGGTACGTGAACTAACATGACTTCTGTGTTAAATTAACATGGTTTCTTTATTTTCCAGTCTTGTATGAACTAATTTGCATTACAGAAACATGAGTTTTAGAGAAACCTACATACAGTATTTTTCCAAGACACATGCTAACACATATTTCAGTTATTTCGAGTTTCATCTGTAAACTAAGAGTAAGAACATTTGCCTCAGATTTGCTACATGAAATAATGCACGTGAAAGGTTAAGTAAATGACAAATTGCCATGCAGATATTTGGTAATGATATTTTATAGCTTGCTTACCAGCCTTGGGAAAGTTACTTACATGCTCTGTGCCCCAGTTTCCTCATCTGTAAAATGGAGAAAATATTAATATCCACCTTGTAGAGCTGTTAAGGATAAAAATGATATACAAAGTAATTAGAAAAACTCTGCTATAAATGAGTGTTTCTTCTTCTTATCATGCCATCGCTAAAAAGCAAACGTTTAAAGTGGAATTAAGCACCTGTCACCATGTCCAAGAAAAACAAAACCCTCAACCAGATGTCCCTCCAGATCTTCAGAGTTCTGTCAGTGCCAGGTGTCATCTATTGGGGGCGCTAATCCCATTTCCTTCATCCTCCATTCTGTAACCTGCAGCTTTCAGGTTCTCTTTTCCTTGCCCCCAAATAACAACTACCTTTTATTGTGTGCAGTTATGTTTTATCAATATTGAACTATTCAATCTGTCACATATTTAAATTTAGTGCTTACTGGGTGCTGGGCACTGTTCAAAGCACAATTGTTAACACATTTAATTCTCTGAAGCAGGTCTGTTGTTCTCTCCATTTTATAAATGAGGAGGAGACTGAAGCATGGAGAGATGAGGAAACTTGCTGAGGCACCAGTTTGTGAGTGGCAGGGCTGAGACCCAGTCCAGGTCTGTCTGCTGCCAAGATGATGGTCCTCACCTGACCCATGCTGTGGGGTGAGTTCGGTCAACACTGTTGATTGGCTTGAGTCACACCTCTGTCCTTGGCATTGTTCTTGAGGTTCTTGGGTAAATGTGCCTGGCTGGCTTTGGTCTTCCAGAACCTTCCTCAGGAGACTCTGGGAAACACAATCTGACTTTGCGGCAGAGAAGCACAGAGACGACAGCCTCTGATTTGTTCCCCCCCACCCCCCCCCCACCCCCACCCCCAAACGACACTTACTTGGGCCAATGAAATCATTTATAGGAAACATGTTATCTATTGAGAAGTTATAGGTACAGTCATTTAATTTCTATCCTACATTCTGTGAAAGGATGATTCCCATTCCCAGCTTTCTATTTTTTCTCTCCTATCTTAAAAAGTTGGTTTCTCTACTTCCAAAGGAAAAATTTATTATGCATTTCCCTTCATTTAAAAAATATTTAACAACTGATTTGTGTGTTGCATGAAAGTTACACATTTCCTAAGATGCATTTGCTATTTTATTTTCTTTCATTCAAAAATGTGTCAGTAATCTTTTTGTTAACATGAAGATAAAGGATTAGTAATGCAAGATGCAGTTTTCTTGTAACCTTCTTGAAAGCAGACTATAGTTTCTTATCTGGCTCCAACATTCATTTTCCTGAATTGAAAAAAAAAAAAAGCGACTTAAAATGAAATAAACCACATTTGATTCCTAGGAGCATCGCTAGCAGGAAAATGTACCGAGAAAGGCAGACTTGGTTGGATTCCAGAAAGCCCCTCTGCTCCCCACGTGAGAGAGTTGACTAATTTTGCATTTTAAAGTACAATTTTAATGCAGGAAAGAATTGTGAATTGTCTCTCATTAATCACTAATCAGAAGATACCTATGATTTTATTCCCTGAAAATTCAGGATGTTGGGGAAAAAAAGCAATGAGGTGTAAATCTTCATGATTTTGGTTTAAAATTTTATTGTATTTATTGAGTGCCTCTTCTGAGCAAAGAGCCAAGCAAGGTGTTGAGAACATTCAGAGAGAGAATAAAAGGCCCCTGTCCTCGATGGGTTATATCCCCTTGGCCCTGGTTGGTGGAGTAGGCATATGTGGTGGAGGAAAATACAACACTCGATTTTCACTCTCAACTGCAAAGGTCAGGACAAGTAGAGGGAATTGATGTGTCTTTTATGCTCTTTTATATATATGGTCTACTAGTGAGTGTGCTTGCCTCGACCTCCCTTGCCTACAAATAAACCCCTGGAAAGTATTTATGTGGAGGTGGGGACTCAAGCTGTTTGCGGTGTCACCCAAGTACAGATGGGGACTTTGAAATGAACCAGATTGCCCGGAAGGCAGCTGTGCTAAGGCTAGAAACAGCTTAAAATGTTGATCTGTCTGGGTTAGGGGATGTTCAAACACAAATAATAAAACTGAGATGAGACCAGGGAGGAAGTTAAGACAGGTGGCTCTTGGGAAGAATATTTCAGGAAAGGCAGTGCCTCGTCTGGGTAGGTATCCAGAAATAGCCATTGAACTAAATTGAATTCAGCGTTGGCTCCTGGAGGTGGCAGGGCAGGTTGCAGAGCGTTGGAGAAGCTCCTGGCCAGGGTTGTTCTCCAGAAGCCTCAGCACCTGAGGAGACAGCGTCTCTGTTTCTGTCCCAATCACGGGGCTGCTCCTTTGCATCACCTTGCCCTTCCTAGGCTGGGGTGCCTTGAGGCAAGTGTCATCTGGCTTCTTCTCTGTCCCCTCCATAATGCAGCCTGGCACCTAGAATATGCTCATAGATGAATGCCACAGTCAGAGTAGGTTTCATCTTTGAGAAACTGAATTAAAAACAAGTGGAGAGGAAGGGAAGTCTAGGGCTAGAAGGAGGTCTGGCTGGGAGGAGCGGCAGAGGCTGATTCTGCGACCTGCCCATCCTGCTGCTAGTATGAAATACTTGGCAGGCCAGTGAACTTGCTGCCATCTGCAGGAGAGTTCATCTTAGATGCCGAGAGGAAGTGTCGTGGGATAATTGGTATTTACCAAGTTTCCTGCCATACCCCCCATGTTGTTCCTAGTCTCCCCTGTCCCCACCCTCTCCAAGCGACCTTTCTCCTCCATCCTGCACATGTTCATTGAAGGGAAGACACACAAAAAAACCATAAACACAGTAAGTTAATTCATTTTTTAACTTGAAAAGACTAAGCCCTAAAGGAAGCTAGATATACAATTCACCATAAGTCACTGGTTTTCAACCTCATTGGACCTAGCAGGCTCCCTTTCCCTTATTTCAACCTTTCTATTACAGAACATCTCAAAAATTTACACCACCTGAGAGAATAGTAATATGAGCCTGATATACCCATCACCCAGCTTTAGCAATTGTTGATAACATGATGTATCATTTTGCATCTCTACCTGACCCACTCAACAAACCTGGTTATTTCAAAGCAAACCATAGAATTTATCTGAAAACTAGAGGCCTGATGTATGAAATTCGTGCAAGAGTAGGCCTTCCTTCCCCCGGCTGCCGGCACAGCTTCCCTCTGGCACCTGGGACCTGGGCTTCCCTCTGGCCACCGGCTTCGTCTGGAAGGCTCATCCAGAAGGATGTTTGGTCAAATTAGCATATTATGCTTTTATTATTATAGAATACTTCTCTATTCAATCTTTTAAAGTAAAAGGGCATTAGAAAACACAACCACAATACAATAATTATATCTAAAGATAATTAATGATAATTCCCTAATTACTGTGTTTATATTTCATTGACTAACTTATGCCTTTTAAACAATTTGTGTGAAATCTTTCTGTAACTAGTACTTTACAAAGTCCTCCTTATATGAAATAAGAATGATAGATAAATACAATCTACTCACATAATAACCTCCCCCCAATATAAAGAAGAATTAAAATGAAAGCAAATTAAAACAAAACATATATTTCAACATTTAAGTGCTGGGGTGCTGGTATACTAGAGGATTTAATGTAGTTCTATGCTTTAACTTGAACATAGCACCATTGTGAGAGTGATACCTTTGAATGCAGACTGTAGGGTGTCATGTGGTAACTTAATTATTAAGAATGGCATTGCCACCAGGGGCATAATTTTTTGAAATAAACTCTTGAAAAAATTTCTAACAACAAAGGATACAGCCTTCTCTTAATTTACAGCACTGTTGCTGTTGCCAAAAATTCACTGTATATTCAAATGCAAAAATTACATTGTGTTTAGATATAAAATGGGATTATAAACTATTTTTATTTTATTTATTTAACATTTTAATTTATATTTTGTTTATAATTATTAGCTTTAAAAAACAACTCAATGGAGGTATCATTGCCATACAAAAAGCTGGACATATTTAATATATACAACTATACATTTAGGAATAGTATGCACCTCTAAAATATGCACCTCATAATCCATCATCATAATATATGTCATAAACATATCCATTGCCTCCAAAAGTTTTAAACTAATATGAATATCTGGGGAAATATTAAAAAAATCATATGGGATAAGAACAATTCTTTATTGGTAAGACCATCCCACACATAGTGAGGTGACTATTATTCTTGTCTCTTGGCCACTAAGTACCAGAACTATTTTAGATTAAAGAGATTAAGGAGACTTGACAGCTCAATTCAATGTATAATGCTTAACCGAGTCCTGGTTGGAACTAAAAAACCTGCTATAAAAAACATTATTGGGGTAAATAGGACATTTGAATAACAAATTATATAATAGGTAATGATATTATTAATACCAACTTTCTTGTTCATTTGTTAACTAGAGGCCTGGTGCACAGCATTTGTGCACTGCGGGGAGGGGCAGTCCCTCAGCCCAGCCTGCACCCTCTCACAGTCTGGGACCCCTTGGGGGATGTCTACCTGGCAGCTTAGGGGGAGCGGGCCTAAGCCGGCAGGCGGACATCCCCCGAGGGGTCCTTAGCGCTGCCACGGAGGTGGGAGAGGCTTCCGTCACCAACACTGCACTTGCCAGCCGTGAGCCTGGCTTCTGGCTGAGCCACGCTCCCCCTGTGGGAGTGCACTGACCACCAGGGGGCAGCTCCTGCGTTGAGCGTCTGCCCCCTGGTGGTCAGTGTGCATCATAGCAACCAGTTGTTCCGCCGTTCAGTCGATTTGCATATTAGCCTTTTATTATATAGGATGATTGTTCTATTTTTTGCAATTCTTCCATAGATTTAAAACTTCAAAAATAAAATATATTATTTTTGGAATTGCCCTCACACATTTCAAAATTGCCATGGGGGCAGTACCACTCCCATGGAGAACTGGTGCCCCATGTGACAGGAAAGAGATTGAATTGGGGAAGAAGCCAGAGGATTAGAGATGGGAGTGAGATTCCTCCTCTAGGCAGTGCCTTGGGGTGAGTCTAGGAGGGGTACCTAGAAACTTCTTCAAATCTGGGTTACCAAGTAAGAACTTGTAACCTACTTATCCTGTGGAAGTGGAAGCCTTGCTAATATTCCCAAGGCCACAGTGATATGGGAATAGATTTCCACTGGGAGAGCAGAATGTCCCTGCATCCCTAGGAGATGTTAATAAATGACTGATAAAGGTTCAATACCTCAGTAGTAGATGTAGCCAATGGGTGAGGGTGACCATGGCCCAGCGGCCCCTTCCGTGCCCATTCCCACATCCTGGACTGGTGTTATTTCTGAAATTTAGCTGCTACCCTGAATAAAAGGGGGCAACAGAACAGGGTGATGGGATGGGGTGGAGGACAAGGATCACACACAATATGCCTGAGTAAAAACTTAAAGCGTCGGAATGATGACTATTTTGAATTTATCTGGATGTGACTAAATTGTTTGTTCTAGTGAAATGGAAATGGGGTCTCAAACCTAGTGGAGTTATGGAAAATGAATTACATTTTGTTTGGTAAACCTGATTTTGTGGCCTGTGAAAACTTGAATCTGCTAATTAAATCTGATGTGTTCATGGAATAGAGTAGTATTCACTTTCTAAATTCTACAGGATGCCTTTATTTTATTTCACATTTTTCCATGCTATTGTTTCAATTTCCAGAGAAGTAGAAAGGCCAGGGGCATCATTGCATATATAGAATGCATCAGAAAGATGACAAGGAAGTGGACAGAGGATTGTGCAAACACGGAAATATTTTGCTAGAAGCAGGGAGCTGCTGGGGAGAAGTCATGTCTGAAACTGTCAGCATGGAAAAGTAGCACATGTCTTGGGAGTCTCTTTCCCAAGAAAGTAAATTTGTTAATTTAGTTTGAAAAGAAGTCACATTTTTATATGGGGCCTGCAGAAAATGTATAGTTCCCCGATGAAATAAAACTCCTGTGCCTTCAGCTGGCTCCCTTTGTTTAATCAGCGGATGCCATAGGAACCAGCAGGGGCAGATGGCTGAGATCCTATCGTGGCAGTCCCAGGAATTAGGAACATTAATTTTTAAGGGGATTAAAGCACAGAAGATTTTTAAAACATCATGCATTTTCATAAGCAGCTAGGCACGCTCCCTCTCTAGATGTTTATGTGATGGGTCTTTGAAACAAAAACTGTGACAGAAGCAAGGGAGCTCTATGTGGGGGGAAAATGTCAATATTTGTCTTACTAATGTACCAGAAGGAGTTCTACTCTTGTCCTAGTTTGGGTTGTTTGGCCCGTGGGATGTAGGGAGAGTCTGGCAGTATTCCAGCTTGCTGGATCATGGTGGAGCAGGAATGGATGCCTCTCTTAAGTCATTGTGTCTTCTGTGAGCGAGTCCTAGGCATGTAGGAGCAGGGAGGCAGTCTTTCATTCTGGACCAGACCTCTGAAATATGTCACTTCCCTGCACTGTGGACTCCAAGTCACTCTGCTGCTATAGTCTTCAGACCAGTGCATGTATACCCCTGGGGACACCTAATGACTTTCCATGCGGCATGAAGGCATACTCATAGTTTGGATGCCCAGATTCCACATTTCTAATTTTTATCTGCCTGGGAACATGCCTGAGGTCTGAAGATTCTCCTTTTTAATCTCTTCTTGTACTCTCAGTTTAGAAGACATAGGCATACCTCTCTCCTGACCATGGTCCTTTGCCTCAAAATGGATAAACCTTTGGGGGCAGCCGACAAAAGGTGTTAGGTTGAGAGAGTGACTGGCTCTGATGACTAGGTGACAAATCCTCTCACTCCTCAGTTGGTTTCTGACTCTTTGCTTTCATCAAAAGTGATGTGTCCCTTGTTCCTGGCCTGCACCTCTCTTTTACCCAGGGTAGCATTACAGACATAATTGTTATGTCTATGAGGGCATTAATTATGTCTGAAATCAGAATGTGTCTCATAGTCAATGGCATCTTACAATTCCTTAGTTAGGTTTTAGCCATGAAGTAGTTTATAGAAAGCTCTAGCATCAAAACTAGCAGCCTGGTGTCCATGCCTTGGAAGAAAATCCCAGAGACAATAGTGGAACACTACTATAACAAATGTCACTTCATCAATGTCTGGAGGGCACCGAGAATGGATGATACTGGGTAGAAAATTCTGGTCATTAATGTTTCAGTTAAAAAGTAATTCAGAAGAGCTGGACTTAGAATGTGATGATGTTGTTGGCGTACCATAACCAATTAGTTTCACTTATATTACCTTTTTATGAATGCACAAGAATGACATATAATTAAAGCCTATGTCTAAAGCCTAAAAGAGCTCTTCTAATAAGTTTAAAAGGAAGTATTGTATAATAGTTTAAGGCAGGACCCTTTCCTCCTAGAGGTACATAAAAGAATAAGTCTTACATTCAGTGATATATTTAGCTTCAGTAAAATACAGTATTGTATGTTTAATAGTTAGATATTAAAATGTATAATACACTATGTTGCTTCCATCAATTGTGTTATAATAATAACTGTAGTGATAATGTAGTTCAGGAGAAAAATGTTATTGGAACTGTAAGGATATAAGAAATAAAAGTATTTCTCTCTCTCAGCATATACACACAATTTAGTAGTGGTAGGTGGTAGTTTGCACAGTGTCTGACACATGCTCCATGCTTTCCTTGAAAATTTGAAATATCCATCGTGTTTATGGTAGCACCCTAGGGTGCTTCAGCGCACAATTTGGGAGCTACAAGTGTAAGATGTATTTATGATCTTCTCTGCTGCCTTAATGAGATTCAGGATCTCTGTTTTCCCTGAGGGGGTGAAGACTCTGGCAGCAGCTCCGGATAAAAGCTTCATGAAGCTGGTCAAAAGAGAGGCCGAAAATGGTCCAAGGAGGAAACTTGAGCTCAGTGAGAGCCTTTCACTGGGACAAATAGCCATTTGTATATCCAGTTTTGAGAGGCCTCCTATCCTGACTGGCTGCTAAGGATTTTAACATTGTCACTGCAACACGCTTTCTCTCTTCTAATGCAATCTATAAGGTCATGAGCTGCAAGAGGGCAAAGACCATATCTTCTTCGCAATTATATGTGACACCTAAAATTACATATAATTTTATGCTATGTTTAACACAGTGCCTGGACCTGAGAATACATACTTATTGACCTAAAAATAAATTAATTGATGAAAGAAAGAAAAATGTATCTTATCTACTACTAAATATAATTCTTTGATTTTCTTTTGTTGAAGAAAAGTAGTTAGAGATAGTATTATGCTTTCACAGGACAGATAGTCTTCTACATCAGTGGAGGAATCAAATTTGGTGCCCAGATAAGGTTTAAGAAGAGCACTAAGCGGTGTGCGGAGGGAATGAGGCCAGCACACAGGCCCTTCTGCCATGGAGATGAACGATGAGTGATCTGGTCACCATGTCTAACAATTCTAGATTTTGATATCAGTTTTTCCTTTGCCTACAATGTAAGAAAACACTTATTTGGTCTTGGGAATAGAGCATAAAGGACTCTTTTATATGTACAAAAAAATCTACTTTCTCTTTTACTTAAGAGTTGTTTTGATATGCTCAGCGGTATCCACCCATTTTCTTTAAAAATATAATTAGCAGTTTGCAGTTGTGAATTCCGTAAAGCCATTTGAAGTTCTGAGTTCCCGGTGTTCTCTGTGTTTCTGTAACCCTTGAATATCTGGGCTTGAGCTTTGCCCATCCGTGTCGTCAGACCTTCTCTGCTGGGCTTTCCAGTGGTCATGCATCCTGCTGTTTGCCCCTGGATTCTGCCGTTCAAGGTGGGGAAGGGGTGGCTGCGGGCACCAGGGATGAAAAGCAGAGGCCTTGGAAAAATGCTAGAGCGTAAAACAACGAGACTTCTTTAAAGGGAAAGGAAAGGCCGTGGTGAAGTAAAAATGATGAAGAGGTGTTTTTAGCAACAATTGGTGACCCCGCTGACTATTTCAAAGTCAGTTATTCTGAACAGTTTAAGGTGTTAACCTTGGCCCAAACCGGCTGCCTTTAGCCACTGAGGCTGAAGGTGTCCAAAGTGAATTATGCAGAAGGCCATTTAGGCTGAGCCTCTTGGCTTTCTGAATTGGATGCCATTTTTAATTTTTATTTTCTCATGGTTGCTGTGTGTGTGTGTTTGTGTTTGCAAAAGCAGTTTAGGCCCTGGAATTGCAAGCTGTTCTGTTAAGACCAGGACCGCTTTGCTATCTCCTATCTTTGTTCCTCACCTCATTTTGAAGGATTGTTACACATTTGTAAGTACAATGGGATTATTTATTCATTGTGTCTGTCCACTCTTTTCTGTGCCACAAAAGGAGAAATAGCCTGCACTGCGACTTAAGAGCTTTCTGACCGCTCCAAAGTCATGACATTTCCTTTGCTTTTTGATGGCTGGCTTTGAAAAGCGGGGGAAGCTGGGTGACAAACTCTGTTGGCTCCAGGAGGGAGATGACTTGTCGTTGTTGTGAAAAAGCATATTTAGTCACTTTTAAAAAGCAAATTGCGGACTTAATAGAGCCAGACAGTCTTCTTTGGAGATTGCTACAAGGTGGATTGTCTTGATAAAACATTTGAAGCCAGAAATCCATCAAGCGTCAGTGAATATAAGCACTGACCTGCACCCAAGCGCACAGCATTCTCACCAAACTTCTGAGTTATTTTTTTTTTTTTAATAGAGAAAGGATAACTGTCCAGCACCTTTCATTTTGTCTTCTTTGCAATTCTTCCAGTTCCAAATCAAATGAAAGAGTGTGATGATGAACTATTTCGAGCCTATCTGAGACCATACGCATCGGTATCTGTAGGCTCAGCTTTTTGGCTTTCTGCAGAAGCTGTGAACACGCACTTGCAGCATGGCCAAGGGCAAATCTCTACGACAAACAGAACAAATGCCCCGTCAGCAGCGCCCACTCTCAAGCCCCTCGATCATGATGATGTTTAGGGTAACTTTCTAGGTGATATTGACAGAATAACCCAAGTCATGTTGATTTCCTCCGAGGTACTTACCAGGCGAAGGTAGGGTTTTCAGGCATGGCGGCATTTTTCCAGATGTCGATGTGTTTGAGCAAGAGTTAAATGTTACATATTTTTTCTATTAAAGTAATAGCTATCTTAAGTAATAATACGAGTGGTCAGTTAGCTATGTTTTAATGACTAAGACCTCTCCCAAGCCATCATTTCAGTCTCAGTTTTATGCTCTTACAGGGAGTTAGTACACCCTTCCTACTCGTGGGCTGTAGATGAAGTGCAAATTCAATTGACGGTGTTGAGAAAGCAAAAATGCTGTATTTAAAAAGGGATTTTATAGAAAAACAGGACATGTACTTTGCAGAATGGTTATGTTCTATTGTAAGCAATGGACTAAACAAGATGAAGAGAAGGCTTAGGTTAGGAGGGGGCACCTGGAATGGGCTCATCTCCCACTGGCTCTTGCTTTCCTGGACCTTCAGCCCAGGCCCTTGGAAAGGCTGTGATTGCAGCATTTGTCTTTCTTTTTTCTCCCTCCCTCCCTTCCTTCCTGAAAAAGAAAATACAGAAAAATAGAAAGATCAATATAAGATCAATACTTGTGTACTCACAACCCAGAATTAACTAATATTAATACTTAGTCATTTTTGCTTTAGGTTTATAAAATCATTCAAAAGCAATAGGACCTTACAGATAAAATTAAAGATGCCATTCATGTTCCTCTTTCCACAGAAAAGGAAACTTTATAACCTTGGTTCTCCTTGGACACCCTCTCTCCCCAAAAGCTGACAGTTGGTATTGCTAGTACCATTAATTAAAAAAAAACCACACACACAAAACAAATGGTGCCCTAGCCGGTTTGGCTCAGTGGAAAGAGCATTGGCCTGCAGACAAAGGGTCTCGGGTTCAATTCCGATCAAGGGCACATACCTTGGTTGCAGGCTTCTCCCGGGCCCAGGCGCTGGTGGAGGTGCATGCAGGAAGCAAGCAGTGGATGTGAACACATTGATGTTTCTCTCTGTCTTTCCCTATTTCTTCCACTCTCCCTAAAAATCAATGGAAAAATATCCTCGGGTAAGTATTAACACCCCCCCCCCCAAAAAAAAAAAAACACAAACCAAAAACAAAACAAAACAACAAACAAACAAAACAAAAATGGTATCATAATGTTCACAGTACTCTCATTGATTTTTCACTCAACATTTGTCTTCCAAATCATTCCATGTTGAGATGTGTGTGTTGATTCATTTAAATTTCTGTATAGTATTTCATTGTCTGAGTACATAAAACTCTCCTCTTGATAAGGTCAAGCATCTTGGGTATTTGGTTAAAGTCACCTTCTTGAAGAAGTGTACCCGGGGGGCCCTCTAACCTCCCCCATCAGAACTGATTGCCTTCTTTCCCGGGCAGCACATCCGTTATCCTAAGAATGTTCCTTTTGCCTTTCCTGTTATTGGATTTCCTCTTTCCTCTATGCCCTATCTTCCTCTTTCTTAGTTAACTCCTTTGTTTTGGCAAAGACCGCATTATAACAGCTTCCTGAAAAGTAATACGTGGGAGAGAAACTTTTGAGAACTTGCATGTCTAAAAAGGCGTTATTTCATCCTCACACTTATAATAGCTTTTGGATGTATGATTTTAGGTTGAAAATAATTTTCCTTTAGAACAAAGTTAAAGGCATTGCTCTGCCGTCTTCTACCTCCAGACTGTTATTTGGGGCTGTGACGCTCTTCTGATAATTATGCTTTGTTTGAAACCTATTGCCATTGTTGTTCGCCTTTGGAAGCTCGAAGGTTCTTCTAGTGTTCTGAAATTTCATGATTATATGTCCTGATGTAGGTCATCCATTGTGCTGGGAAGTTACTGGACCACCTGAAAATGTTACTGGAAAATCTGAACATAAATGTTCTTCAGTTCTGGAAAATTTCTTGACATAATCTTCTAATAGTTTCCAAGTTTTTATAGTTTCTCTATTATTTTCCTTCTCTTGAGCTCTTTGCTCGACTTAAGGGATAGCCCTTCAACTTGATCTTTTAACCCCCCCAAATGAGATCTTTTTTAATTTTGTTGTCTTTTAAATTTCCAATGGTCTTTAAAAAAATCTTCTTCCTTTTCCTGCTTTTAAAAATGATATATTGTAATTAGTTCATGGATATACAGTATTTCTCTTGTGGCTGTAATGATACTAATAATAGTTTTTGAAGTTTTTATCCTTCTTTGGAGTCTCTTTCAAATTGCCTTTTTAGTTTCTGTCTTTCACTTAGAGGACTTCTTCAAGTGCCCGGGGACCTGTGGTTGGCCTCTCAAACGTGAGTAGGGCACTAAACCCGATTGGGACTTGCTGACCATAGACTTCACTGAAGGAAGATCTGGTTGGGCGATTGTGTTTAGAAACGCCAGTCGTGTTGTCTTTAGATAGTTTTCTTAGGCCCTTTCCCTCGAAAAACTTTTCATGATCTTGATTTGAAAATATGTAAACCTGGCTGTCAGAATTCTGGGAACTAAATGGAGAAAAAAAATGATGGGAGTCTCAACCTTCAGAATGAAAACTTCCACTTTAATCCCCTCTAAGGTACCCTTGCCCTCAACGAGGCTCCCATCCCCCAGTTCATAAAACTTCTATTTTACCTTCTCCAGAGAATAAACTCTTGGGTCGAAAAGGGAAAGTTTCCCTAATGGGCAAAGTGAGGATGGTGATTTGGGGGGTCTAAATTCTCCTTGAACAGACTTGAACCAATTTTCTTGTGATAGCTGCCTTTTACTTCCATGTCCAGTGGTACGGGTAAAGGCAGCTTAAAACTTTTTTGATTCCCTGTCTGATGGCTTAGTTGGTTGGAGCCTTGTCCCATATACCAAAAGGTTGCGAGTTCAATCCTGGTCGGGGCACAAATCTAGGTTGCAGCTTTGATCCCCGGTTGGGATTCTATGGGGGGCAACCATGTCTCTCTCTCTCACACACACATAAAGAAAGGCATATTCTTAGGTGAGGATTAAAAAAAAAATTTTTTTTTTTGAGGTTATGTTCAATTAATCAGGATGCTTCTTGATTTCTTCACTGTCAGTTTAGAACTTGGCTTTCTGGCATTAGCTAAATAAGTTACTGCTCACCCATCTGCTTGTTGAATTGCAAATTTTACTGCTGCTGTTTATTTGTCCATTCCTCTTGTTGTGGTTTTATGTCTTAGAAATTAAATTACTGGGATTTAAGGAGGAAGTGAAGACTAACATATGCATCTGACTTTCTATCTTTAATTGGAAGCCAATTTTGCTTTATTTTTCGCTATAAAGTTTTGATTTTCATATATATACTTTAATTCATCTGGAATTTATTTTTATGTGTTGTATATCGTTATTGTTTGTTTTTGTTTTCTAGATAGAAAGCCAAAGTTTCCAATATTATTAACTGAAAATTTTATCTTTTGCATTCTATCATGTAATATGCCAAATCTCTATCGTATGCCATATTTCTAGGCTTCTTATTGTTTCATTGCATTTTAAAATTGTTATTGCTATTGTACAGAAATATTACTGGTTTTAGTATATTTATTTTTGTACTCAGCAAGAACTCTCTTATTTCTAACGAGAGGCCCAATGCACGAAATTCGTGAAGGGGGCGGGGGTGTAAGGGTCCCTCAGCCCGGCCTGCGCCCTCTCGCAATCTGGGACCCCGCGCTCCTAACCTCCCGCCTGCTTGTTCCTTAGCGCTTGGCCTTCTGCTCATTAGCACTGCTGCGAAGGCGGGAGAAGCTCCTGCCACCACCGCTGCGCTCGCCAGGCCAGCCGTGAGCCCAGCTGCTGGCTGAGCAGTGCTCCTGTTGTGGGAGCGCACTGACCACCAGGGGGCAGCTCCTGTGTTGAGCATCTGCCCTCTGGTGGCAGTGTGTGTCATAGCAACCGATCATTCTGGTTGTTCCATTGTAACAGTCGCTGGGCTTTTATATATAAGAGAGTTGGTCTATAGATTATTCTGCATTTATATGTGGAAAATAACAATTGCAAATAGTAACAACTTAGTGGCTTCCCAAACTTTTTGCTTTTCTCTCCTTTGTCTTATTGCATTGCCTAGCACTTCCACAACAGTGCTGAACAGTAGCAGGGAGAGCAGGCATCTTTATTCTATTTCTGAGTGTAATGACAGTGTTTCTAAATTCCCATCATTATGTGTTATGCTCGCTCTAGGTTTTTGGTGTACACTTTTTATCATATTAAGAAAATTCCCTCCTATTCATAGTTCATTAAGAATATTTAAAAACTCATGAAGTGGATGTTTACTTTCCCTTTACTTCATTAATGGGAGTTACATCGTAACAGATTTTCTGATGTTGAACTTTCTTTGCATTTTGGGCTAAACTCCAAATGATTATGATGCAATTAAAAAATATCCTATTGAATTAGATTTGTTCTTATTTTATAACTCGTCCATCTATGTTAATAATTAAGATTGATCTATAATTATCTTTTATTGCACTGTACTTCTCTAGTTTTGCTATCAAAGTTGTTATTAACTCAACAATGTTAGTTGGTGGCTTTCTTGTCTTTCCTCCTTGAAACATTTTCTGTAAGATGAAGAATATCCTTTCCTTGGAGTTTTGGTAAAAATAACGTATAAAACTAAATGCACTCTGGGGCCTCTAGTAGGCAAAAATTTTGACCCCTGACTTCATTTCTCATTTCCAGTTTCTGGCAAGATTCTGAAAGGACTGCTTTGTGACCTCCCAAGGCTGGTTTACCATCTGCATGGAGCAAACTAACTAGAAACAGCTCTATAGCCCGGCACCACGGGGAAGATGCTCCTCAGGAGGCAGTCCTGGAGGTAGGTCATCATGTATACCTTCTTTTCCAAGTTTGTTGGCTGTCATGCACTAAAAAAACAAGTATCACCATAAAAAAGGGAAGGAGAAAGATACTAATTAATATTGATGACTTACAATGAACCCCAATTGATGCTACGGTTGTTCTCTAATTTGAATGTGAATTATTAAAAACAGTAACACTGTATATCATTTGGGCAACTATAGTTCCACAACATTTATGTAAAATATGGAACTTTGCAGTCTTGGGAGATGATTCTGTGTCTTGCAAACTGAATAGATTCCAGAGCTGTGATTATGCAAGGGCATAGTCAACATTGGGTCAAAGCGTTGTTTTTGGAAATGATCTTAGGAGAAGCTACATTTTTTTCTGGGGTCACTTTTTTTTTTTTCAAAGTCAAATTGAAAACACCTCAAAGAATCCCAATATTTATTTTATCTTTTCTTTTGAAAAAAATTAAATCGTTATTGTTGAAAATATTATACATGTCCCCCTTTTCTACAGTCTGAGAACATCTATTTTTAATCATGTGGCTTCGTCTGCTTAAGTAAAATTTTCAGTTGAAATAAATACAGGCTTATCTTGGGAATTACTTTCCAAATCTTAAAGAACTTAGATAAGCTTCCTGCTTAAATTCAATTCTCTTTTGAAAAGAAACAAGTGATGACTTTCAAAGTACTTAATGTTTTATAAAAAAAGGAGTGGCGATCAGAAAGAATTATTTTTAATATAACCTCTTGTTTTTTTTTAAATTTTATTTTGTTTAAAGTATTACGAATAGTAGTACATATGTCTCATTCTCCCCCCCCCCCCGCCCCCCACCATTGGCCTCCTTTAAAAACACAAGTACAGATCTGACTGAAGAAAAGTCTTTTTGAGTACATCAATAGTCTTATCTCAAAACAATGGTATGCACTTAAAATTGGGTCATACAAACACAAACTTTATCTCCTGTCAGAAACACCTGCTGGATGAAGGGCATCCTTTCAAGTCCCATTAGTTAATTACCAAATAAAGGTGGATTTTTGTCTTAGTTTGAAATGTTAACCCAGGGAGAACTAATTCTTATAAGCAAATAAGTTAATGCTTAGTTTTTCCCCCTCTTTTTTCTTACTGCTCTCAATGTAAAGTGACATGACTGGGTTTCTTGGATCCTATTTCAGGAAAAATGGGAGAATTTGACCTTCTGTGAGATAGGTACCACAGTAGCAAAGCAGGGAAAATGACACTCTGCTATTAGCTGGGCTTTGTCCTCAAACCCTAATATGGATTCCCAGGAAATGAGGCTCATCTAGTAGAGGAACTACATTAGTGTATACGGGGCAGGCCTAAGTGTCCTCAAATAAAAGCATCCCGCCCCCCCCCCCCCCCCCCCCCCGCCGGCCTCCCGAATGATAATGACATCCTTTTGTTCAGATAAATGAATATTTCCACCGTGATGGACTCATTCAGAGGCAACCATAAATCTCATGCCGAGTGAAGGGAAACAGGAGATACTTGTACAGTTCATTGCAAGAGGTTTCAGGGTTCTCCCTTGGACAGTTAGCTGTTACAGCTAATGTTAGTGTAATTTGTGTCCATGCTCTTTCAGGATCCGCCCTAGGCACATAATACTGCATCCTTTTCATTAAGAATGACTGTTTAGACATCAATTGTCGTGACAATTTGCCAGTTATTTAACTCTCTCTCCAATGTCTGGCTGTCTCCCCGCTCCCCCACTTAACTTTTTAGTTGTGTGTGTGTGTGTGTGTGTGTGTGTGTGTGTGTGTGTGTGTGTGTGAGAGAGAGAGAGAGAGAGAGAGAGAGAGAGAGAGAGAGAGAGAGAGAGAAGTTCATAGCATTAGGTAAATGATGGTTCAGAAGTGTGATGTGATGAAGGATCTCATGTTTGGAGCTTTAGAGTTGAGTGCCTGGGGCACTGATGTAAGTAAGACAGTAATTACTGAAGACCATTCTATGACTTGTCCATCCTGGGAGCTGTAAACCAGAGCACTTTCTGCAAAATTGAGCTGAGCGTTGTGCCTTTTGAGAGCAAGCCTTAATCTTCTTTTTTCAATAGTATGATTATAGGACTTGTACATGGTGATCAGTACATATTTGGGTATTAGTTGATTGGCTCTGTATTAAAGATGTCCCAAAAGAAATGTAAAAACTCTAGGTTTCTGCATCTTAGTACAGGTCACAGGGAGAGGCCCTGGCCAATGGTTTTGTATGTGGACTGCAACAAAAGATGCTGCATGAGGATGAAAGGATGCTTATTATTCTGATGCTGTAAGATGTGTCTACCTGCTAAATAAGCTTCTATTGCCCCTTTCTCTGGTTTTTTGAGATGCTCCACAGTGGTGCCAAAATAGCCATCCCTAAAGGAACAAATTCTGTCAATCTTGCAGTTTTTTGGTTTACATTATTCCAACATCATTTTTGTGAGTTCTCCTGTTTCCCCCTCAGTGGATTGCACAATATTTGAAAAATAAAATTAATGGACGCTTTACCTTGTTGGAGCCATAGCCCTAGGAGCAGGAAAAGGAGAATGAGTCTACCTAGAATGGAGGAGTTGTTTTAAATTTAATTTTCTAGTGTCTAGTTGCTATGGCTAGTCTGGGTAAATGGATGAACAGTGAATAAAGAGAATGAGCAGATAAATCAATATTAATGTTTTCCTTTCTGTGCCTCAGAATCAATCATAAGACCATGGCCGGATCCCAATTTTTGACACCAATCAAAATGACAACCTTGGTTGCTGGGACCATTCCTTGATACATTTGTTTTTGGAGGGCAGAGATAAACTGTGGAAAAATAGAATGCTGTATTTTTCTATCACATCAGAGACACTGTGTTGTTCTTGTCCTTTTTGCTTTTAAAGAGGCCAACGAGGCCCTTTGGTCCAGGCTGCGTGCTAATGTTCGCAGATTTATCCTTCTTAGTATATGCTGTGCTTCCTAATGCTGAGAAGTTATGTTTTTCCTCAGTTCTAGAAAATTCCTAGCCATTTTCTTTTTAATATTTCTTTTCCTCCCTTCTTTCTATTCTTTCCTTCTGATATTCGGGACCCATGTTACTCTCTTGCCCACATCTCTTAACATTTTATGTTTTCATCTCCTCATTTTTCTGTACTGTAACTGAGATAATTTCTTCAGCTCCGTGTACCCGTTCATAGTCTTTTTTTTTCTCCTTACCCCTAGCTATGACTAACATTGCTGTTTAACCCTATCATAATATTTTAATTTCAAGAATTATTTTTTATTTCTAAAATTTCTTTTGGCCCTTTAACAAGCTATTAGGTCATTTTTGATACTTTCAAGTTACTTGTTCATTTCTAAAATTCTATCTTTTATTTCTTTAAAGATTTCATAATAGTTATTTTAAATTCTGCTTTTGAGAATATTTAAAGTACTTGAGTGTCAACTGTGCTTTTGTGTTTCTTCTGATTTTTACTCATACTTGTTTCCTTGTGTGAATTTTGTAATTTTTTTATTGTGAGCTCATAATTTGTTGTCTTTTGAAGGCCCAATATATGGGAAATGTTTTCCATAGATAATTTTTTGTTTGTATCATCTGGGACCAGGGAGAATCATTGAAATGGAAATACTTTAACCCCCTTTGAGTGTCCTGGAATAATGCTGGAATACTAGTTCAGTACTTTAATGAGGGCCAGGACTTAGTTTCTAATAGCAGATCTGATGTTAGCAATGTTAACATTTTCAATCAGGGAAACCTTTTTGTATTTATTTACTGTCTGAATTTCCAAGACTGGGTTCAACTTTCTGTCTTTTTTCTTCTCTTTGAAATTTCCCCAATTGCTACAGAGTCTATTCATTAACTAAAAAATTTATTTGCTATAGTTTATCCAGGATCTAATTGTACTTTAGAATGTGAGACCTTTGGAGTATCTAATCTTCCATATTTCTGAAAATTGAATCATATATCTCTCTCATACATTGCAGTTTATAATGCATTTTCTCATGTGATATCTTTACAACTTTTAAAATAAAAATACTCAATTTTATCCATATTAAAGATATGTGTTGGAAAATTCTGGCCTTAAAGACAATTCTTTCATGCTCAGATTTTTTTTTTTTTTTACTAAAATATTCAAAAGGAAGTGCAGTATGCATATTCCTTAAAGACAGAGATTTTGGAACATAGTTAAGAATGATTTTGAGCTGGCTGTATGAATCATTTTGTTTTCATATAGGAATCTTCAAAGGAGTTGCAGTGGTCCTATTGAGTTAGAGAAGGTAGTAGTGTAAAAATATAGTTGCTAAGTGTTACCTTTTACTTGATTGAAAGAGACAAACATGGGTTTTAAGAAGTCAGAAAGAATGACTGACTTTTTCTGTTCTACTTTCATCTTCTAATATCCAAAGTCTAAGGAAGGAAAAAAATGGCTTCCCTTAACCAAAGGATCTTGTGAGACACTGGCACATGTTAACCTTGTATGCATATATGCATAACCCATGGACACAGACAATAGGGTGGTCAAGGCCTGGGGCAGGGGAGTGGCGAGGCGGAGTAGGGGCTGGAGGGGAAAAAAATAAAAAGGAAAAAAAATGAATGAAGGGTTATTTTGTCTGAGAAGACAGTTGCAACCTACTGAGAAAAAGTACTGTAGGAAAGAACCCTGTGTTTTTATGAAGTTTTAAAAATAATTTATCCTTTTTGATTTTTAAATAGTGTCTTTGATAGGTAAATTAAAAAATTTTCATGAGGTACACTTTATCAAAATTTTTTTGTGATCATTATTTTGTATCTTGTCCAAGATTGTGAAGATTTTTTCCTGTTTTCTTTTAAAACTTTTATAGTTTGACTTTTATTTTTAGAGCTGTTGTCCATCTTCAATTTTTATGTATGGTATGAGGTAGGAGTTAGGCTCATTTTAACATGAGTACTTTCCATTTTCTTTTATCTTGAAATGTGACTATTCCATTAGCGAAGCTTAAACAATTGGGAAGAGCTAGAACTTAGAGCGAGACCTGCCTACTGAGGGAGAACAGGTGATGAGTGAAGACCCATCTGCAGTGGCTAAGAAAGGTCAGTCCAACAGATGACATCAGGTTACAGTGGGGTATTGGCCTGATTAGAAGACCAGCTCAGTATTAGGGACTTGGGGTGGGGTGGGTAAAGGTTGTGTCTAGTCGTAAAGGAATCAGTTCTGAGAGGCAAATGGAAAACAGTTCATTAGCCAGATGCTTTCAGCTGAACACTCCAACACAACAGACATGAACAGAAATACAATATATTCAGTCATATAACTGGATGTGGGACTGGCTTCAGGGTTGATTTTATCCAATGGTTTTGGCTGTATTTCTGTTTTTTTCTTTCTTCGTTCTGCTGCTTGTACATGCCAGCATCATCCTGGGTTGGGTGCTGAGTTGACTCACCACTCAGAGGCGTTGTGTTTAGATATGATAATGTCCAGAGACAGTGTTAGAATGTCCCTTCAGGATGGTCTCCCAGAAAAGCAAGAAAGCACTTTCCCGGAAGCCTCTAGCAAGTCAATACCATTGGGCTATTCTCAAGCCAATCACTAGCAAGGAGGACAACATTTCCTTTGGGTTTTCAAGCCTATTATTACTGGATTTGGGAGAGCTGTCTTCTTCCCCTGAGGCATATGGGCTATGTGGGAGAGGGGTGTTTTGTTGGGGATGAATTGAATAATGTATGCTGGGTAGGCTACCTGGTATCCACCAGAAAGGGGAATTTAGATATGTTGTGAACACCAGGGAAGTGTGAGAGCAGCCAGTAAAGTCTTAGGCACCAGAAGTGAGCCGGCATTATTGAGAGAACAGGAACTAGGTAAGATACTAAAACCATGGTCCATGGACAGGGTGATCAGCTGGAAACCTAGATGGAAGTACCAGGACTCAAGGTTGGGTCCCGATCAACACAAGTGTGAACTAATGGCCTAGGTCAAGATTGGCCTTAGATAATGTATCTTATACTTGCTAGCTACCTGAGGCCCTGGGGAGAGAAGGCAGTAGAGATTGGGACCATTGGTGCATAGATTAGACAAGAATAAATGAGAGAAGGACATTGAGCTGATTTAGCAAGGGGAACTGTTGCCCAAATGGCAGACCAAAGGGCAGGACCATCCCCTTGTTTGGGGCAAAGTTACACAGTAAGAAGAGCAGGCCAGGTGGGGAGACGTGGTTGGGGTGAAGGAAAGGGTATTTAAGTGCTAGAGGGCAGGGCGCCAAGACAGAGCTACTGAGGAGCAAGAGTGGGTGTTGTTACTGCTTACTGCAGCCTCTTAGGCTGTGTGCTCACCATATTTGTGTTTAAAGTAATAGTAGTAGCCTCAGTTTTCAGGTGAGAAAGAAAGCAGAGGCTGGGGAACTAGTTCTTTGTGTAAAAACTGAGAAATTTGATGGTGTTGATGCATTCCTTTACCACTCAGGTTTCTTAATGAAGTAAAAAAAGCCTTCGAGCTAAAAAATCCGTTTCCAGGTCAATGAAAAAGGTGACGGATAATTTGTTACTAGCTTTCCTGTCGATTATCCATTATGTTATGAGGATTGTATGTTGAAACACTGCAGATAAAGTGTCTCAATTAAGACTTTAATTTAGATTTAATAAGAGTTATTATATGTTAATAAAAGATCAATTAGCAGTGAAATAGCCATTGATCCAGGTACAATAAGTATGTCAGAAAGGCATCAAATTGTCATTGAAATAACTGGAGATTGCACGAGCAACATGTGAGCAATTAGATTCTCAATATGTTCAGGCTATAATGAACGTCAATGCATTTAATTGCCATTTAACAAGAAAGCTTAATGTAAAGTCGCATGCCTATTAAATCACATACCTGTTCACAGTTCTTCAGTAGATTCATTTATTTATTGGTTCATTCAACAAATATTTAATTAAGCACATACCAGTCAAAGTGAGAAAAACATGAGTATTCGGCACTTTGAATTCCTGCCTTCAAGGAACTTCAAATCTAATATTAAAATAAGACTCACCTTTGTGGAAAATTTAAGGGACAAGGTAGTTATTGGAGTACATTTTCCACATATTTTCTAATTAGGTTCCAACTATCACCACCATCAACTGAAATTTCTCACATGCTGAGAATCCTTTGCCATGGGAGCTGCCGAGTTTAGGAGCTGTTTGTTGCTATAGTGTGAGCAAATCTTACTAACATAGTGAATAGAAGTGAGGATGGCTGAGTCAGGCCAGAAATGTGTGTTCTGATGTGACGTTGTCATAGAAGAAGCTAAAGCTTTATCATCCTGGATATTTGGAGAGGGGTACTTGAAAATACACTAGTTCTCACCAAATAAAGTGGGCATTGATAAATGAAAATTACTCTTACTGTTTTCATGCTCAGTCTCTAAGAATCTCAATTTCACGAGGACCATAGAAGGATCTGGAGAGAGGTAGCCATCAATGTCTGAATAAAATAGTTAAAATGATGAATTTTATGTTACATAAAATTCAGTTAAAAAAGGTTCATAGATTTATACTTTTTGTTACTGGAATAGGCACATTTTAGAGTGCCTTTACAGTTCAGTTCTTACTTCACTGAGAATTTCACTTTCTTCTAAGGAGGGGCCCTGTGGCCATTTCCCACCCGCTAACTTGGCTGCCCTGGTCATGCGAAGGCCTTTCGGATACAGGATTTCTCTGAGGCTGGTACTTTCTCCCGGGCCCTGCTCTGGAAAGTGAGACATTGGTCTCTTTTTCTTTCTGGGTTCCTTTTTTTTTTTTTTCCTCCAGACTATTTTCTCTAGGACCAGGAAGGTTTCTTTTTATTTTTTATTTATTTTTTTTCAATTTTTTTATTAAGGTATTATATGTGTACATATCTTACCATTGCCCTCCCCACACCCCCCTCCCATATATGCCCCCACCCCCCAGAGTTTTGCATCCATTGGTTATGCTTATATGCATGCATACAAGTCCTTTGATTGATCTCTTATCTCCCCCACCTCTCCCTAACCTTCCCCTTGTAATTTGACAGTCTGTTTGATGCTTTACTGTCTCTGTATCTATCTTTTTGTTCAAGATTATAATGTTCTTTATTATCCATAAATGAGTGAGATCATGTGGTATTTTTCTTTCATTGACTGACTTATTTCACTTAACATAATGTTCTCCAATTCCTCCCAGGTTGCTGCAAATGATGAGAATTCCTTCTTTTTTATGGCAGCATAGTATTCCATTGTGTAGATGTACCACAGTTTTCTGATCCAGTCATCTGCTGACGGGCACCTAGGCTGTTTCCAAATCTTAGCTATGGTGAATTGTGCTGCTATGAACATAGGGGTGCATATATCCTTTCTAATTGGTGTTTCTAGTTTCTTCGGATATATTCCCAGGAGTGGGATTACTGGGTCAAATGGGAGTTCCATTTTCAGTTTTTTGAGGAAACTCCATACTGTTCTCCACAGTGGCTGCACCAGTCTGCAATCCCACCAGCAGTGCACGAGGGTTCCTTTTTCTCCGCATCCTCGCCAACACTTGTCGTTTGTTGATTTGTTGATGATAGCCATTCTGACAGGTGTGAGATGGTACCGCATTGTTGTTTTGATTTGCATCTCTCGGATAATTAGTGACGTTGAGCATGTTTTCATGTGTCTCTTGGCCTTCCTTCTGTCTTCTTTTGAAAAGATTCTATTTAGGTCTGTTGCCCATTTTTTTATTGGATCATTTATCTTCCTTTTATTAAGTTGTATAAGCTGCCTGTAGATGTTGGAGATTAAACCTTTATCAGTGATGCCATTTGCAAATATGTTCTCCCATGCAGTGGGCCTTCTTGTTGTTTTGTTGATGGTTTCTTTTGCTGTGAAAAAGCTTTTTATTTTGATGTAGTCCCATTTGTTAATTTTCTCTTTAGCTTCCATTGCCCTAGGGGCAGTGTCAGTGAAGAATTTCTTTTGGCATATGTCTGACATTTTGCTGCCTGTGGATTGCTCTAGTATTTTTATGGTTTCCCGTCTTATGTTTAAGTCCTGTATCCATTTTGAGTTTATTTTTGTGTATGGCGTAAGTTGGTGATCAAGCTTCATTTTTTTGCATGTATCTGTCCAATTTTCCCAACACCATTTATTGAAGAGACTGTCTTGACTCCATTGTATGTTCTTTTTATTTTTTAAAAAATATCTCATTGTCAGACAGGAAAATGGCTCTTATGTCATTACTGCATTCTACCCCATTCTTGTATTTATTTCACAAAAGTGTTTAAGTGCTCTAGGCTCCGGATTTGGAAATCACAATTCCTTTTCCTTCCCAGAAAGCTCAGCTCTTTCTAGGAACGTCAAGATGGTCTTTAGTTGCTCAAATGACAGTCTGTCTCTCTCTTCAGCCCTTCATGAGTGCATGCTGAGGGCCAGAGCTGCCTCAGTGCTCAGTGCTGGGGCAGGTATTTGGTCCTGGGAAGCCAAGGAGTGAAAAGTGTTTGTACATGCTGTGACCTCACAGACCCCAAGGCCAAACTTTTCTAAGTCTGCCGTAAATGCCGGGGTTGGTTAGTGCGTGACTTTGGGAATTAAAGGTAAAGAGCCTGTGTTTCACCTTTAAATGGACTAGAAGCTTAGAATATATATATATGGAGTGAGAGAGGGAAAGTGAGCAAGAGTGAGAGAGTTTAGCATGGGGAGGAAACTAGAGTCAGCCATGGCCAGGAGAACATCAACCTTAGGTGTTAGTGGGAATCTGGAAGACACTACGGGACATCCTCCTGATGTCGGAAAGGGAATCCTGGAAGTTTGGGAATCTGGGACACCTATGGCAAATGACGCCTGAATTACAATTGTGAAGTAAACAAATGAATAACCAAAGTAAATTTTTCTTGAAAAGTGCAAAATGTAGACAAGTTATTTCAAAGATGGGCTAAAAATTGTTTCTAAATTCACTATTCTTTCTCCATCTCAGTGTCGATTTAGTCAGGTGAGTTTGTATTGACCAAGTTAAACTTCAGCTTTGAGAAGTACCTCCGATTAATTGTGCCGTAAGAAGTGACTTCCCAAGGTCTGCTGTTCGTATCCCAGTACTTCCGCAGCAGGACAGCCCTCTGTGGCGCAATCGCTGTGTGAGGGGCCAAGGTAAACGCAGGTGGGCAAAGGTAGGAGAGACAGACGTGGGGCTTCAAGGGGAGCATGGCAGGGGGCTGTGGAGGAGGGGCAGCAGAGACAGATAAACCAAGGTTGGGGAAAGTACATACAACAGCTAGGCCAACGCGGGTTTTGTTTACATCTGAATCTTATTTGATCTGAAACCTAATAGATGGAGGGTCTGCACAGAGTAATTATTTTGCAGTTAAGCTGCCTCTCCACTCTGGGCCAAGGGATGAAAGAGAAAATGAAAGGAGCCAGGTGATGGGTGCTTTGTGCGCTTCTTGTCCTTGGACCTTCCCTTCCCCTAGAGGAGTCTGGGCTGGCACACACGTGACATCACCGCGTGAATTAATCCTGACCATAGGCGGCCAGGGAAGCTGCCACCAGAGCCCGACCACTACAAATGATGGGCTTAAAGGCAGAAAAAAAGGCGATTTGAATAGCAAGCACTTAAAAAGACTCCCTTGTTCTCCACCTTCAGGTCTAATAGCTCTCCCCAGAGCAGACACTGAATGTTCTAAGAGCAATGAAAAAAAATCCCCCCCCCGAAACGCACGCAAGCACACAACAAAAGCCAAGTTAAGAAGGTTAGCGACTTAGTTGTCTCAGCAACATGTCATCAAGTTGAGATGAGCAGGAAATGCAGATAACAGGAGGAAGAAGGAAAACATCATAAGCCCACAAAGAGGGGAAAGCTGGGATGCTGAGAGAAGAAAAGCAAAGCCTTTTTTCTCGCTGTTTCATTAAGGGAAACTTAACTTTTAAAAAGCCTCTCAAAAAAAGCTAAAATAGAGTCTGCTTTTGTGTAACCTGTGTATTGGGTGTGTGTGAAGAAATTGTGTTATCAGCATTTCCTGTATGGCACCAGGTTCAAAAGCAAAATTGTTACGGATGTTTGTATAATTCCACAGAGAAACAAAATGGTGTCATGTTAAGATGGGATTTGATTTTTTATTAGAAATTAGCAGTATGGGATAAACATACAGAAATGGCCAGGTGTAGATTGCTTTGCTTACTTGAGCCAAAACTCATCATAATATTACAGCAGTAAATGAGACAAATGGACATTTTAGAGCCAGATTCTTTCTCTCCACTCAGAAAATTGTATTGTATTCAGAAAATTGCTGACATTGGGTTCCTGGGAGAGGGGCATTTCTGATTGTGGAAATTCAAGATCTATACTCTCAGCCAGGGCTGTAAACCTGTTATTGGAAGAGGAGCATGGGGTAGGAGTGAATGTATTTCAATGCTGAGTCAAAAATCTGTCTCTAGGTATCTTTCAAAAATCCTGTACTCTTGAGCTACACAAAACAACTCAGCTTTCTCTGGACTGCTGCAGTTCTTTAGATGTTTGAATGACAGCATGTTTTCCCTTGACCTTCTCTTATTTGGGCCAGGGGTTCTTAAAGGGTGGTCCCCAATCTGCAACATCAGTATAATCTGAGAACTTGTAAGAAATGCAAATTCTTAGCCACCCTACTCTCCCACCTAGGGCGTGGGACCTAGTAATCTGTGGTTCAACAAGTCCAGGTGATTATGATGAATGCTAAAATTTGAGAACCACTGCTCTAGGCTAAGAATCCTTTGTTCATTCAACTCTCCTACCTCCATTCATTCATTCATTCATTCATTTACCTATCCATACATCAAATATTTGTAGGCATGCATAATGTATACTGGAACTAGGAATAAAGACATGAAAGGTACAGTTTTTTTTTTTAATGGGAAGATTGTTCATTTAATTATGCTCCAAGATGTTACAGAACTGGAAATTAACACATTTTAGTCAGTATAAAATAGACTTCTCAATACTCAGTCATTAATACAACCCAGGTAAATGAGACACCATTTCATAGAAGGCTCATATAATTCTAAAATCTATCTTAACTTCACCCATGAACTATAAAATGATAAGTACTTAAGCATTACAATGCAAGGAAAAATATTATAAATATACAATTGTTACAGATCCTTGCATAAAAATTCCTTTTATTATTTATTTATTTTAATCCTCACATGAGGATATTTTTCCATTGATTTTTAGAGATAGTGAAAGAGAGAGGGAAAGACAGAGAAATATCAATGTGAGAGAAACACATTGATTGATTGCCTCCTGTATGCATCTTGACCAGGGCCCGGGGAGGAGCCTGCAACTAAGGTAAGTGCCCTTGACTGGAATCGAACCCGAGACCCTTCAGTCCACAGGCCGATGCTCTATCCACTGAGCCAAACCAGCTAGGGCTGAAAGTTCCTTTTAAAGTTCTGCCTTCAGGAATAATACCATGCTACTTATCAGAACCAAAAATAAACTATGTTTCTTGAGGTTACAATGCTCAACAATATACTGGATGTACTCTAAAATACCATGTCTGACAACAATCAAGAGAGAGACAAAGAAGGCCTTCAATGATATTGAGAGAGAAAAAGAGAGGGGTAATCAATTTTTATATGCTGATTTCTGCTGAAATGCCCTCATTAAACAATTTATAGCACTGTAGAAGAAGGAAAGAAGAAGGGGACCAGTCTCACTTTCTGTAAAGGATTTCCAAATCAGCACAAACTCAGGCATTTCTAAAAGGCACTGTTCCCAATGCTTTCCACTCTTCTTTCCTCTGGTTTCTGGTGCATATATAGGGTCACACACACATTGTAGACACTCAATAAATATTCGTGGCTCAACAAATACACTGCTAGTGTCTCCCATTTTTAGGATTATTCTCTGACTCTCTTCTTGGCTCCATTCCCTCTACTTACCCCTATAAGATTTTATGTGAAGTATTTATTTATCTCATGTCTCAGGGTTCAGCTATTGCTTAGAAAAGGCCTTACTAGAATATATTTTTCATAATATTGGTTGGTAGATGTGAGTGACCCTCATTTTTCCTTTCTGGAAGACCTCTCATGTTTTGGATACTTAGCATCTGCTGGACACTGTGCTCAGCAAAGGTGGTCCCCTCCCAGACATGGGGGCTAAATCATGATGTATGACTCAGCCACTGTGTTCTCATTCTCTTTGTCAGGGATTGGTTTAGACATGAGCACATGACTCAGCCTTGGCCATTGGAATTTGTTACGACTTTTTTGTCTTTTTCCAATGCCAGTTCAATGGACTTGAGAGGAAAGGTAGACAAATATATATATATGTGTTCAGTCTTCCATTTAAGTTGATAGCCTGACTATGTTTTAATACACTAGACTTACGTTAGTATATATGTTATCTATCACGATGTAAGAAACCACTCCCAAATTAGCAGCTTAAAACAATAGCTGTGTCATTGGATCACAATTTGGTAGGACAGCAATTTCAGTTGGGATCAGCTGGATAGCTTTTTGCCTCACCTTGGGTCATTCAGTGGCTGTAATCATCTGGCTGCTTTACTGGTACTAGAGGGTCTAAGATGTCCTCATTCACATATGTGGGGATTGGTGCGTTTGAAGTTGGCTAGACTATGGGGTTTGACTATTCAGTTCTGCTCCATGTGGCCTCTCTTCCAGTAATCAGCCAGGGCTTCATCACGTGGCAGTTTCAGGGAAGTGTTCCAATAAAGTGAGAGAAGAAGCTGCAAGGCTTTCTAAAGCTTATGTTCAGAAGCCATTTGTTATTTCTGCCACATTCTATTGGATAGAAGTCAAGTCATAGGCCAGATCAGATTCAAGGGATGGGGATATAGTTTCTACCTGTTGATGGTAGAGCTACAATGGGGACTTTGTGGCCAGTTTTTGCAATCTGGTATTTGAATATTTATGACTAAATGACTTCATTGTTCTTATGTAATATAAATATATATAATATAAAATATATAAGAAAAAAGAAAACAAAATAGTGCCTCAAATTTTGTCAAGAAGTAAGCTAATAACCTCAGTTGAACACCATCCCAAGGTTGCTCTTTATATATGTAAAAGGAATGAAAAATGCAGAATAATTTTGTAAAAAATTGGGTCTTACTATATATTTTTAGAAAAATAAAAAAGCATTAAATTGATTTTTTTGAATTTAACAGAAGAAAAAGAAACCAAAGGGAAACAGAAGGAAATAAAGAACTTCACATAATGTTTTTTTCACCACAGATATTAGATCCTAAAAGTTCTCCCTCGGGTTACAAAGAGAGGTTATTTTTAAAAATTGAGAAAGGTAGAGTTATTTTTAAAGATCCATGTTTAATTTTACACATATTGATCGACTCTCTGCTATGAAAGATAAGGAAATTAAAACTTTTCATTTTTCTCTCACCTCATTTCCCACTCCCCTCATCTTATGAACTTTTAGTAACACTATTTTTTAAAAAAAAATTAGAGGGTAAAGCATTTATGTTCTATAATTCTATAATTCCATAACTAGTATAGTTTAGTCTTACATATATAATTAAATGAATTTGTGGGCACTCACCTGTCCTTATACCAGTTTTTGTTCTTTTGAATTATTTATTTTTAAAAATTCTGATTAATTTTTGGCTTGCTGGATTTCCTTAAGTTTTTTCAAGATGAACTTAGTACTTGCTCTCTGAGTTCTTGCATACTTGAAAATTTCTGTTTGAAGCCTTCATTGACCTGACTGGGTATCAAAAATTGAGATCCCAGTTTCTTTCCCATGAGACTGTGGGCATTGTTCCACTATCTTTGGGTACTCATTTTCACCATTCCCTTTATTACAGCTCTTCCACTTATTCTTGATTGGCTAAATTCATTATTAGTTAGTTTTTTGAAGAAGGATTCTTGGTTGCTTTATTCTTTCAATGCTTTCATGTTGAGAATACTCATCTGTTACCTTTTAATGTCTGGTGTTTGCTTCTTTATAGGTGATTCTATATATTTTGATGGGTTCTGGATACCTGAATAATTCTTTCAATAATGCAAGAGGTGATGCTTTGTTGATAATTTCATTCTGGAATTTTCTGGCACGTGGTATTAGTTCTTCCTTTCCAGCAGGGAATTTTTGTGTGTGTTTTTTCCCCTTACCTGCTCTTTTATTCTGTTTTGGACTCTTCTTTAAGGACAATTTCTATGTTGGATGGCCTTTGCCCTTCTAAGTGCTTTTAAAAACACCTTTCTTTTCCAAGACTTTTTCTGTTGTTGTTAATCCTCACCCAAGGATATTTTTCCATTGATTTGTTTTTTTTTAAAGAGAGAATTGGAAGGGAGGGGGAGAGAAGACAGAGAGATGAAAACATCAAGGTGAGAGACACATTATTTGGTTGCCTCCCACAGGCAACTTGACCAGGGCCAGGGATTGAGCCTGCAACCAAGGTATGTGCCCTTGACTGGAACCAAACCCGGGACCCTTCTGTTCTATCCACTGAGACAAACTGGCTAGAGCTCCAAGACTCATTTTTGATTATCTCATCTCATTCCTCAATCAGTGAGTTTGGATTGTTCATTGATATTTCTAATTTGATTATTCTTTAATGATGTGATTTTGATCTTTATATTATTTCATTAGCTATGCAATCTCTCTATTGGTCTCATTTTGCTATATTGTAATTTTGCCTTTATACTCTTGACTATTGAGTTTATGTTTTTATTAAGTTTCTCTATAGCCCAAATCAGATGCAGAATTTTTTCCCCCTTTAAAATGAATATTTTGTTATTAGAATGCTATATTCCTTGAGGTGTAGTCTATTTGCATAATTGTCAGATCTTTTCTTTTTATCTTGTTCATGTTAAGGAGGACATCACTGTTCACCCTTCTATTTCTCTGTTTGAGTGTGGATAAATCTTTTTGGCTTCCTTCCCTGTGTAACTGAGATGTGTTTTTCTCTTCAGCTATAGGCTGGGCTATTGTGGTTTTATTCACTTTTCATTTTCCTCAAGGGCACAAAGTAGGAGAAGAAGTCTGGATCTATAAGCTGGCTTTGCTGAATGACCTGGGTTCTGGACTCTCTTCTGGGATTTTTAAAATGCTCCATTCTGAGTTTATACCTCCTGGTCAGGGTGTATCTGTTTTCTAGGGAAGATACCCCCAGGCTTCAGATCATCCTTGCAATTCAGTGTGACCTTGGAAAGCCATTTTACTGCTTTTACAGAGGCCTCAGTATTCCATTGCAAGTGGTAGGGAACGTTTATCTTGAGTGTTTGAACCATGGTATTTACTTGGCTCAGCCCCTTGTCTTCTCTCCAGACTGGAGGCTGTTGGAGGAAGTCTCAGGATTCTGTTGACTCACCTTCCCCTGACCCCTGTTTGGTTTCCAGGAGCTGAGGCCAATGTTAGGACCTTACAGAGCCATGCCATAAAATTGTTTCACTTCATGCCCCCCCACTTTTTGAAGTTTGTCGATGCTTGGATTGTTGTTGATGATTTTTTTTGCTGGTATTATTATTATTTATTAAATTTGAATTATTTCATCAGATATGAGAGGAGACTATATTTGGTTTCTTTTCCCCCCTTTTATCTTGAAGCCCTGACATACTTAATTTTTCTTATGGTCATACATGTTGATTTCTTACTCTGAGAGTTTGAAGTGGTAGGATAAGGCATTTTATTCCAAATGTACTTTTCTATTCTACAAAGTGGAGAAAGGCTTCCTTTTACTTCTTTAATTCTGACAGTTCCCTAGATATAGTAAAGAATGGTGATAAGCTAAGAATAGAAAAAAACTATAAATTAACAATAGCTATTAAACAATATTAAACAGAGCAAAAAACATTCTACAACCTTTATTGAATCCCACAATTGAACCTCAAATCAAGATTTTCATGGATGATATTATTTAGTTTGAGATGAGTAATAGTCTCATTTTTCAGTAGAGTAAATGTGATTCAGAGCCTTTAAGTCACCTTAAAGCTCAAGGTCACACAGCTAGTAAAGATGAGTTTCATGCTTTAAATGCAAAACTGTATTGCTCTAAACCCAGAGTTTCCTTCTAATACTTATTCAGGAAGGAGCCTAGAAGAATCCTGTGCTGTTTGGTTGGAGGGAGTGCAGAAAGGAGCTGAGACAACAGAGGACAAAGAGAGGACAGAGGAACAGCTCCATTTATTAGTAAAAACATCTAATTTGTGATAATTCCTCAAGGGACAGATTCCCCTCGTAAATTTAAAGCACGGGCATCTTTCAGTTTGGGTTTCCAGAGTGAGGCTTACAAGAGTTACAGGGCAGAGGGACTTAGGGACGTTTGTACTAGTTGTAGGAGACTGTATCAATCACTTACTGCTATGTAACAAACCACCCAAAATTCAGTGCTTCAAACAACAACCATTCATTCTCACTCATGCACCTGTGAGTCAGTTGGAACTGGGCTAATCTCGGCTAAATTCTCCTGGGCCTGACTCCAAGTTATAGGCTGGGTCCAGGTTTCCTCCAGGTGTCTTTGACCTTTCCTGTATAAGTGGACTGACAGGAGCATGTTGTTGCCATAGTAATGGTAGAAGTGCAAGAGAGTATGTCCAAATATTATGTTTGTGCTTTTGTCATGTTTGCTAACGTCCCTTGGACACAGCAAATTACATGGCTGAGTCTAAGGTCAAGGTCCTCCAGTGGGAAGAACCACAAAGTCACTTGGCAAATGAGATAAGTAAAGGAGAAGTGATGAATTGGGGTTAATAATTCAATCTACCACAGGGACTAGGAATATTTCTTTTTAAACACAGACGAGAAAAACAGTCTAAAATCCATGAAAATAAAAGGCATTAAATGGAGAAGATCTCATCTTGTTTGGGGAGGTTATCTCTGGGAAAGCATAGTTCATGCTCTGAGGGTAACTCAGGAATCCCTCTAGATGAGACCTGAAGTCAAAGGAGAACAGAAATGTGGCCTTGAGTAAAAGTCAGAAATGACCCATTGTGTTGGGGTCCTCTTCATCTCACGCAGTTTTTTTCTAGGCTGCAATCCTCAGGTGATCAGGGTTTTTCTGTCTTTTTCTTTGTTATTTTCCTGGCACTTTACTCAGTGCTTGGTACATGCTAGGTGTCCATAGTTCTTTATTGAATGAACGACTGAATGGAATATGGGAGCTAAATTTAGGGGCAAGTTTAAGCTTTTTTTTTTCTTCTTTTTTTCTGTGGCTTGCATAAAATAATCTGAATAATTGGGCAGCAGCAGGTTAGGGCTGGTTTTCAGTATAAACATGGATTCAGAATGTGAGCCCACTCTTAGGTCAGAGTCCTCACAATTTGCTGAGCATTAATCAAGAATTAACCCTGGAGAAAATGTGAGGAGGAAGGCATAGGCTCAAGTTGATTCAAAGAACAGTGAAAAAGAGGAAATGGACAGCAAACACTTTTCGAGGTTGAAGAAAGAACCATTCAGGGACTTCCCTTCACAAACCAGATGGCAGCCTCCAGCTGGCTGCCCTACAGAGCCTAAAATTGGAAGTGCTCAGTAGCCAAACAGACCTGCCCTCTTTCAGGTCTGTGGGAGGCCAGGGATTCTATGGGTTGTAATTACCTCTCAACTGAGCCTTTGTGTGGTAACATAGCTAACGTTACTGCAGCATTTTCTGTATTAATTTGAAATGGCTTCAAGTCATATTACTTTATGGATATAATACTGGTTAACGTTTAGTTAACTAAATCAACATTTAGTCCCCGAGAGTTTATTTTTTGTGCAAGATGGTGGTGGTGGTAGGGTAGAGGCAGGGGAATGGAAACAAAACAAAAACATCTTTCTCACTTTCACTTTCAAATACCATTGGTGGGAATGTAACCTAGCTCGCCTTTTAGACAGACAAATTGCCAATGATTATCACAATTTTAAATATGCATCACCTTTTGCGTTAGCAGGGGCCTCCTCATGAGGGCCTTGTGGGCCATGTGAAGGCATCTTGTCCATATCCCAAGAACAAAGAGAAGCAGGGACAATGCCTTTAAAGTAAGAGGGACGGGGTGTTGGGGTTGATATGATCAGATTTTGAATTTGAAAGGTACCTATTGAGAGATGATTGCAGAAGTTTATGTGAGAAAAGATGGTAGTTTGGAATCAAGTGGTGATGAAGATGAGAGGAGGGGTGCATTTGAATGAATTTAAGAAGCAAATTCACTAGGACTTGGGTAAATGATTGGATTTGGGGAGATGTCAAAGGGGAAAGTTGTATTAAGGAAGAGAGATTTTACCTGGATGGATGGTGACTTTCTTCACTGAGGTAGGTGTGCTTTTGGACTGTGAAATACTATGCAGCCATTAATAAGGATAAAGTGGCCCAATCTTTCAAGTTTTCCAGACCTAGACGAATGTTCATAACATATTATTGATGAAGAAAATTAGATTATGAAATAATAGAAATATCTTATAATTTGTTAATTTCTAATTATCTATCTATGTAATCTATCAACCTATCTACGTATCTATCTACCTATACATCAATTTATAGATACTTTGAAGGGGTCTGTGAATATAGGCACCAAACTAATAACAGTGGTCATCTCTCAGGAGTGGGTGAAATGACTGGGGACTTTCATTTTCTCCTTAATATACTTTTATATCATTTGATGTTTCTGTAATAAACATGTTATAATTTGATGATATTCCAGTAGCTGACCAGCAGGGAAGTTGGAAAACTGGGGGTAAGGATAAGTACTTTAATATATATATATTGATTTTTAGAGAGAGAGGAAGGGAAAGGGAGAGAGAGAAACATTGATGTGAGAGAAAACATGCCTCCTGCATGCTGCCTACCGGGATTGAGCCCCAAACACGGGCATGTGCCCTGATGGGGAATTGACTCGGCAACCTTTTGGTGCCCGAGGACGATGGATGCCTGACCAACTGAGCCACACTGGCCAAGGTGAGGACCAGTACTTCTAGGGACCTAATGGATGACCTACAGCCTGATGGCAGAATGCAGACCATCAGCCTCAGCTCAGAAGCCAGTGTACAGAGAGGAGCCAGTAAAGGCAGAACAGCTTTGGGAGAGATCCCCTATGCTTTTACCTGTGACAACAAACCTGATGGTGCGAATGACAGTGTCCCTCGACTGTGCAGTGCAGTAAGAGCTACGCAGATGCCATGCTGCAGCCAGCCTGCAGGGTGCTAGTAGAGGAAGGAAGGATGGCCATGTACCTCCGGTGCATGAAATGTTCAAAAAAGGAAATGGAATCTGAGCAGGCAGAAATAAACACTTGAAAAGTTTCTGCAGTTTATTTTCCTTCTACTCGTCTTTACATTGAACCACAAACCACAGAGTCATCCGTACCCATCAGTAAGACCGATGCTTGTCAAGGATGCCTGCTGTCGGCCCAAACGTGAGATGGTTTAATCCCCTAATTATAGATGACTCCAGTATCAACAGGCGCCCCGAGCCCCCAGCCAGGATCACAAGAGACACAATCCTGGCTCCTCCAGGTAAATCCTGTGATTACTCAGCGGAGGAAAAAGGTGGAATCTGGAGGGTTCTTTATTGGAAGTCCACGTGAGCACTGGCTTTCTGACGCCTGGCTTCACAGGCCCCACATAGTGCCCATCAGCTCAGCCCTCTCTTCACCACACCACCCAGGCCATGCTGTTCAACCTGCCAACCAATTTGTGGCATTAGCTGCAATTAATAATACCCTTAGTTCCAATCTTGAATATTTGATGCAGCATAGCATAGTACGGCCTGTTGGGTTTGAATTCAGCACCACCACTTAATCCATCTGTAGGAGTTTTAAAAGGTCCTCAGTTTTCCGATCTGCAAAATGGTAACAACACTAGCACCTACTTCAGATGATAACTGTGAATATTGAGGCTCTTAGGGTTGCATCTGCAAGTAGAGAGTCCTTGATAAATGCTAATAATTTTTACGGGTGCATTTCTGACTGGTGTTAGATGTCCAATAGCCTCAGAGTAAATCAATTCCGTATCAACCATTGCTTATGTTATCAGTATTTGGGCACAGAGTAAGGGTCTTCCAGGATTTTGGAAATGAGGAAAATAAGGTTTTCCTCTGAGGATGAAACAAAAAGATAAATATATTATAGGTCACAAGAAAGCCACCTCAAAGTGACAGAATGGTTGCCAGGCAAGCAGGGCTCAACTGTAACCACTCACCATTCATTCATTTATTCATTCGTTCATGCTTGCATGAAACGACTTAGGTACCTACCATGTCTCAGGTACTAAGTGTAAATTAGGACTGGATTGTTCTTTCCTGGAGATTACCAACCAGGGGGACAAATGGGAACTAAGTAAGAGTAAGCAGATGAACACATATATTGTAATGCATTGTGTTAGGTGTTATAAAGAAAAGAAAAAGGGTGCTGTTGGAAGGGAGGTGGGCTGTATAGTATTCCATTGTCTGAGTATATAATACACTTGGTGATTATGAACAATGCTGCTATGACTAGTCTATGTGTGTTTTGGTGACTTTTATTCAGTTGTAATTTTCTAGGGATTTGTCCATTTGTCCATCATGAGTACCAAGATCAGGGTGGCGGGAGAAGTGCATCCTAGATGTATGCAATAGAACTTAAAAACAATAATAAAATCAATAAGTATGTCAGAAATTCCAACCTCCTCCCAATCTATTGTTGGTAGTTATAGAAAAATGGATGAGGTTTCTGTGGCATCTTAATAATATATATATGTAAGATTCAATCTGGCATTTAAAAAAACCTATTCTTTATAAAGCGCTGTAGTCTAGGTGAGAGTTAATTTTAAGAATTCTCAGTTATAGAGTTGGCTCTTGACATACTTGGACTCAGCTGCACACCTTTGCTTTGAGAGTGAGTTTGTAACAGTTCATAATTATTTGAGTTTGCTTGATTTGAGTGCAGGTTATGTCTCCAGCCCCTGTGGTATACGACATGTTCCTGGGTTTAAATAGAAATGAACAATGATAGCATTGAGACTGGAAAGACAAAGAAACAACTTGAGTTACATAAATTCTGTCATTCTTTGTGAGCACTTGGAGTGGACAAACATCTGTAGGGATGTTTGAAAGGAACTAGGATGGGACCCCAAGAACAAAGGCATGGACAGTATTGTAATTTCTAGAATGTATTATGAAGCAATATTTTTATGAATCGTGGCCAAGCTTAACATTGCGTTGAAGACTTTTCTTAATTGCTTGTATATCTGTCCCTTCACAGGAAAGATAATTTTCACAATTAAAATTAATAAAAAGTACTTTTTCCTCAACTCTGAATGAAGATAGGTAGACAAATCTGGCCAGACTGTCTAGGGACATGAATATGTGAAGATTAATTTTGATGAAATCATTGACAAATTTGCAGAAGTTTAGGCTCAAAAACAGAAATTATAACATTTGTATTAATTACTGTGAGAGATCACTAGTATCTTCTCTTTTAAAAATATTAAAGCAATTTAAAATTGCTTTTTTCAATATTTTTTATGGAAAAATGTGCCTGGTATATCAAATAAAAGGCATTGCAAGGCAAAAAAAAAGGTTTTTTTTGGTATGTGTTTGTGTATGTTTACTAGCATACAAAGTTCAATAAAAGAAATTTTCGTTGTCTGTATTTCTTTCTCGCTGTTGTTTAATTACTAGTATATGATGATACCTGAAGACAATTTAGTTGAATAGAAGTTGGTGGAATTAAAAATTATCTGCTCTGTTGCCTCCTTAATTCAAAACTAAAATAAAAAAAAAAATTATCTGCTCTGGTTATGCCATCGTGTCCATTTATATTTTCACATTTATAGCCCTTAAGTTGGTCATGATTTTCTCTTACCTGTTTGAGGTCTTCAGCCCCTGGACTGATTTCTGTTACATCCCTGCTGTTAGTTATCTGTGCCATCTCTTATTCCAGAGAATCAACTTTGGCTTTGTTTTCTCCGTTCTTTTTTATGCTTCCTTTCCATTTCATTGATTTCTGCTTTTCTCTCTTTTCTAGGATTCGCCCCATCCTCCCCCACCCCCCATCACCGGCAGGCTTCTTTTCCTAAATATTTGAGATGGATGCTTATCTCTTCAGTTTTTTCGTAACTAGTAGATACATTTTAAGGCTAAAATTTCCTACAGGTTTCAGTGTATAGTAATTTCATTGTTATTTAGTTCCAAGTGTTTTAAGTTCCCATTATTATTTATTTGGTGACTTACATTTATCAATATACTTTACTATTCTAATATTTGAGATTTAAAAATTATTGTTTTAATATTATTTCTGGTTTAATTGCATTGTGGTTAGAGAATATACTCTGATTTCAGTCTCAGAAATTTATTGAGACTTGTTTTATGGTCCATTATAGTATCTATTTTTATAAATACATGGCTAAGTTTGCAAAAAATAGTATATTCTGTAGTTGTTGGGTGTACTGTTCTCATGTATCCATTTGGTCAAGTTTGTTAATCTTGTTTTTTAAATCTATATCCTTACTGATTTTTATCAGCATATTCTATCAAACATTAAAAGAACTGCTAAAATCTTCACAATTTGTGGATATTTACTTTTAGATCTGTTATGTTAATTTTTGCATTATATATTTTAGGCCATATTATAAATGCACATAAAATTGTTATGTTTTCCTCATGAATTTAACGTTTTATTATTATGAAGTGACAGTCCTTATTTCTAGGAATAATTTTTGCCTCGAATTCTAGAATGTTTAATACCAATATAGCTGCATAATCTTTCTCTTTATTATTATTTTTATGCTACCTTTTATTTTCATCTTTTCTATATTCTTATATCTTATGTCTTTTGAAAATAGTATATGGTTAGTTGTATTTTATATTTTCCAATCTCATTTTTTTCTTTAATTGAAACATTGTTGGTTTATATTTATCATAATTACTAATATGTTTGAAATTTTTAATGCTATACATTTTATTTGTCAGTTTTTATGTTTTTATTTCTCCATTTTCATTTTAGTCTTTACTGTTTTTTATTCCTCCTCTCCCAATTTTTTTTTGGTGGGGAGTGGTTATTATATGCTCTGTTTATATTCTTTTGTAAGTTACTCTGGAAATTACTAAATGCATATTTAAATTATAATAGAAAAAAGTTAATAAATTTTTCATCTTCCTAGTAACACCTTAGAATATAACACTACAGTTCCATTTATTAACCTTTGATGTATATATTATTACTATTTGGTAATAATGTCTTTATCATTTTTAACCCTATAGGTATTATTATTACTGACTTATACCATCATGGTTATTTACATTTTCTCTTATATTTCCATGTTTTCACTACCTACCTCCTTGCATCTCAGACCTTCAATCTGGGATTACTGTTCACAGCATGTCCTTTAGAATTTTTTTCAGTGAGGGTCTTCTGTTGAAGAAAATTTTCAGTATTTTTCTGAATATCTTTATCTTCTCTTAGCATATATTTTTGTTGGATATAGAATTCTAGGTTGCAGTTTCTTTTTCCTTTAAGACTTTGAAAAGACATTCAATTGTCTTTCAGTTTCTATTATTGTTATTCAGAGTCAGTTGTCACACTAAGTGCAATTTCTATGAATCTGCATTTAAGATTTTTGATTTATCTTTGGTTTGCTTCACATTTTCGACAATTTGTGTAAGGGATGAATTTATTTTTATTTATTCTGCTTGGGATTCTCTGGGATTCTTGAATATGTGGATTAAAATCTTCAATCAGTTTTGAAAATTCTAGGCCACATTCTCTTCACAAATTACCTCTGTCTCTTCTGAGTTTTAATATTGGTTATATTTTTCATTTTTATAAGTTATATTAACTTCCTTTCTAAATATGCTATGATATTTTTATACTCTTCTGTTTCCTGCAGGTAGTTTCTAGTTTATCATTTGTATTTTCAACATGACAAATAACTATGGTTAATTTTAAAATTTGTCTGATAGTTGCAATATTTGAAGTCTGTGTGGATCTGTTTCTGCTTTCTGTGATTTCTCTTGTTTTTTTTTTTTTTGTATATATTTATATTGTATTCTTATATGCCTGGCAATTTGTGATTGCTTGCTGGTCATTGCTTTACAAACATAATTTGTGGGGGGTTCCCTAATTGCTCAACCTCCTCTCTCCTTGATCACTGGGGAGATACAATCCTGATATCCCCAAATCAAGCCAACTTGAAGACTTCAATGAGGTGGCCCATTAAGTCCTCTTCCTGATGCTGATCTGGAAAGGTAATAAGAGTCCCTTTCTAATTGTGCGCCACTGTGTTCCTTTTCCTTCATTAGGAGAACACAGACAATGCTCAAGAGAAATAATCTTTTGGGGAAACTGTGTGGTTATAAAGCCCCCACTGTCACCCAAATGCAGTATCTACATACTGTTGGGCAGCTAATAGCCTCTCTAATAAAATGGTAATATGCAAATTAACCATCACTCCGCTACATAAGCCACGCCCACCAGCCAAGCCATGCCCACCAGCCAATCAGGGCGAGTATGCAAATTAACCCCAATCCAAGATGTCTACAGCCACAGTGAGCAAGGTTTCCCAGGTAACAGAGCAAGCCAAGCTTTCCCATAGCCGTTGCAGGCCTAAGCCTCCACTCAAGCTACAAAGTTTCAATTATAGAAGGTAAACAAATTCAAACAAATGGCGGCAGAATGGAGCTTGAGAGAGCAGGCCAGGGTTGCCGGCGGCAACAGGGGAAGCAAAGCTTTCCGCACACCCTGGCCAGGCTCACCCGCTTAAGGCTACAAAGTTTCAATTGTAGAAGGTGAATTAACTGCCACAGAGATGGCTGCCACCCCGGGGGAGCAGCAGGCTTGGCTCCGCTCCAGGCTACAAAGTTTCAATTGTAGAAGGAAAATAAATTCCAGATACCAGGGCCTCCACTTGGGTTGCCAGGGGGCGTGGCCGGCCTGCAAACCACCACAGGCCCCTCGCTCAGGCCGCTCCACGCCCCAAGGGAACCCCACCCTGATCCGGGACACCCTTCAGGGCAAACCAGCTGGCCCCCACCCCTGTACCAGGCCTCTATCCTATCTAATAAAAGAGTAATATACAGATTGATCATCACTGCAACACACAATATAGCTGCCCCCATGTGGTCAAAGATCCTGCCCCCATGTGGACACAAGATGGCCAGCAGGAGAGGGCAGTTGGGAGGCACCCGGCCTGCAAGGGAGGGCAGTTGAGAAGGACCAGGCCTGCAAGGGAGGGCAGTTGGAGGTGATCAACCCTACAGGAGAGGGCAGTTAGGGGTAACCAGGCTGGCAGAGGAGGGAAGTTGGGGGCAAACAGGCTGGCAGCAGAGTGGTTAGGGGGTGATCAGGCTGGCAGGCAGAAGCGGTTAGGGGCAATCAGGAAGGCAGGCAGGCAAGCAGTTGGGAGCCAGCAGTCCTGGATTGTGAGAGGGATGTCCGACTAAACGGGCAGTCGGACATCCCTCCAGGAGTCCCAGATTGGAGAAGGTACAGGCTGGGCTGAGGGACAACCCCCCGCCGTGCACGAATTTCGTGCACCAGGCTTCTAGTTTGAATATATGAACTAGTAACTAAATCTTACCCGGCCTTGGTTCTGTCACTCCCTAGCTGTGCAGCAGAAGCCAGTTCCTTTCTCTCTAATGCCCTCAGTTTCTTCACCTGCAAAATGGGGTTTCTTGCCATTGTGTGTCCAGGTTTCTGACCTCTCTTATATTGCAAAATTTTTCTCAGTATTTGCACTATAAATTTTTCTTGAGAAAGCCTTCATAGTTCTCATGTAATTCTCAAATTTGGGGTTTGTGAGTTCAGACAAAGTCTAGAATATGACTTCTTCATTCTCTCAATACATCAACAAATGATTGGCTATTTATAGACAATATCAGAGCCCTCCCTTTCTCCTGTATAATGTTGAATATGTTCCTTAAATAAAAATTTCTTTAATTCTTTTAAAGTTTTATAAGTGCGTTGTTATTTTGGGTACATCTTCTGGGCAGTGTGTTCTAGGGAAAGCCAGAGTGCTTGGGAAAGTCCGGTTCTGCCCAGAGTGGGAGTGGTGCCTGATGGATCTTTTTCCAGCACACAGAAAAAAAAAGGGACTTTGAAATTGTAGATAGTCAGGAAAGTCTCAAATTTCCAGAATGTTTGGGAAAGAGTAGTTTTGTTTTTCCCCTCAAAGTGCAAAAATCTCAGCAAGAGCTCAGAGGGTTGCTGATCTCTTTACCCCACTGGTACCAGGCAGCCCAGGGCAAATTCTTTCTGGGCAAAAGCAATCTAGTGTCTTAAGATAACATGTTCATATGATGCAAATGCAGCTCTAATCACAGCCTCTGCCCCTGAGCTGACAGATGTATCTCCTGCGGGTTGTGTTAGGGTTTTGCTGCTCAAGTCTTCACCTAGATATGGTGATTCAGCCAACTCTATGGGGTAAGTGGAGATATATATATATATATTCTTGAATTCTATACCCTTTCAAAAGGGTGTAGATATTTGAAGAATCATTCTAAATGTTCCTTTCCCCAGAAGCTCCTCCTTATTACAATCTATAAGACTGGGGGTGGGTTAGGGGGGGGGGGGAGAGAGAGAGAGAGAGAGAGAGAGAGAGAGAGAGAGAGAGAGAGAGAGAGAGAGAGAGAGAATACTCACTTATTGAGAGGTTTGGACCATGGCTGATTGGAAATATTACTAACCTTGCATTTTCAAATTTGATGCACAACAACCAAGATGCTAATACTTTCCTTAGTTTAGAAAAAAAAAAAATCCTTTCACCCATCTCTTCTAGCTGAAGATTAGGAAAGAGGCTTTAAGAAGATTTAAAAAAAAAAAAAAAAAACTCAACTTCTGAGCAGCGGAAAAAATGGTTTGTGATTCAGGGGCTTCGGGCAATTCATCATGGAAATTGGGTTTCTTAGCAGACATCGTGTGAATCCTTTCGTCCCTGTCAACTTTTTAATACATTACATTGAGAATGTAAATCGTGTTGGTGAGGGGGAGCAGAGGAAAAAAGGGAACGAGAGAAAAGGAAGGCTTCCTCGTTTGGATTTAGAAGGGAGGAAGTCTGAGGCCTGTAATTCATATTAACTAAATAATAATAAAAAAACACACTCACCCTGTGTAAATGTATAGATACGCAGGTATATCCGGGGAGGAAGTGGGGAGAAGTGAGTGAGACAGAGTAAAATTGAAATCGTTTTCTCCTTTTGAAGGGCCTGTCATGGGTGTTTCTTATAATTTATTTCCTTTAGTTTTTATTCTTTTAGGTTTGTTTCTTTCGCTCTATTGAACAACTTACCACCCCTGCTCCCTATCCTCCCAGAAGGAGAGGACAAAGACCAGAGTGCAGGGTTTCCATGGTTGATGAAAAGAGAAAAAGGGAACGGAATCTTGTGCCTCGTTCAGAGGGAACATTGTTGAGAGAGCTGGAGCTTCTTCCCTGTCTCTGTCACCATCAGGACTGGGCAGAGCCCTGGCCTGGCCTGCTCACTATACAGTGTTGTCCACCTTTGCTCGTTGCTTGTTCTGAAGGTGTTTCATTCTCTAGCCCAATCGTCTACATCCATTCAGGATAAGATTAGTGGGTGCTTTGTTTGCTGGCTCTGCAGAATGTTCCGCCTGTCCTACCCTCAGCATAATTTGCAGTCGTTTTGGCCCCATATGGATTTATCGCCAAAATTCATTGCAGAGGTCGCTGTGGGCTCTCCTTTCTAGTTTTCCTGGTTGACAGCATGTCTCTCTGGTCTTCTGGAACCTGAAGAAGTTTTAGTCCAACATATTTCTTTCATGGACGCAAGGGTTCAGTAATATTTGGCATTGTCAGAGGACTGGAATGGGTCTTCCAGGCCACTTTTCCTATTGGCATCCCTGACAAGGGGAAAGATAAGAGGGACAAAGTCAAGTTTGATTAGGTGGCTTATTTCTTCCTGTGCTCCCAGCACCCAGATCAGTCTCAGACATGAGCCAGCAGACTAGTCTACTCTTAAAATGAGGTTGGACACTCGCTTCATGTTGATTTTGTTCTGTTCAGTTAAGAAGGTGGGGCAGGGGCCTGGCATCTAACTTTTGCTTTAGACTTCACGTATTTTCTTTTCTTTTCTTTTTTTTTTACATTGATTAATCCATATTTTATTTTATTTTTCAGTTCTAGCTCTAGTCTTTTCTTTTTTCTTTCTTTTTTTAAATTTCTTTATTGATTAAGGTATCACATATTTGTCCTCATCCCCCCATTCCCATCCCACACCCCTCCCCACACATGCCCCCACCCCCCTGTTGTCCTTAACCGCTGGTTAGGCTCATATGCTTGCACACAAGTCCTTTGGTTGATCTCTCCCCTTTACCCCAACTCTTCCCTCCCCTCCCCCTGAGGCCCGACAGTCTGATCCATGCCTCCTTGTTTCTGGGTCTGTTCTTGTTCATCAGTCTATGTTGTTCATTATTTCCCCTAGATGAGTGAGATCATGTGCTATTAGAAATACACTTATAAGAACCGAAAATGAGACAAGCAATAATGGTTATGGTGAGAGGCAAATGAATCAGTGTGTAGTGAGTTTCTTTCTGGGCCAACAGTTCTTTTGAGACCCAATTTCAATGTCCAACAGTTCCTTATGTGTACATGTCAGCACTGACATTTCAGTTCTGGATGGTGGACAAATGGTGGTAATGCAGGTCCGACTCTGTCTGGTTTGGTCCTGGGCAACCTGCAGTGATGCACAGCTGCTAACTGCTAGTATGGGAAGGCCACATCAGCGTCTTCCGTCTCTGGACTGCTTCTCTTCTGTCTTCATGGCTGGAGTAGTCCTGTTGATTCCTCTCTGTTGCTGGAATCCACATGATCTCGGAGTTGTTTTATGAAAATATATAAACATATTCTCGACCAAAAGTTAATAAAGGAATATTTTCTATAAATTTGACTGGGGATCCTTTTTCATTTTTTGCCCAAATGATTTTCCTCTGGCTTGTTTTGTCACCTTGTGTGTTTTTCATGGGTGTCTTGCTTTTAGCCTTACAATAATGTTCCTTTTTGTCTTGCCACTGAAGAAAAGACAAAAAAAACAAAAAACCCTAGAAACTGATTAAAAATTCCTATGGAGCAACCCATGAGAAAATTGTGGAAAAGAAAGATGTCCAGGGATCATAATGGAATTAAATAGAGACTTGAATCATTCTTATGCATATGGAAAATGGGCTGATGTTTGAATTTACTTTAAAATTAATTTAAATTTCATTTTTATCATGGAGCATAGTCACATATTACTAAACACTGAAGAACAAAAGTCTCCTACGCATCTCCCAGCCCCCCATCCACTCTTGAAGAGGCTTCTTCTGCTATTTTCTTCCACATATCTGAATGCTCTGATTATTCTCCTCTTCCTTCATTGATCCATTTTGCACAGTATCGCTCACTCCCATTTACAGTACATAGTGGAAGACTTAGCTGTTTTTACTTGCTCCTATATCATCACCCCTCACTCTTCCAAACTAGTTATAACCGTCAGTGTTTGTATTATGGTAAATGCGCAGATGTCCTTCACAGCTGAAAAAGTAGGGCGCCACTGAGCTCCATAAGGCCTCAGTGTTTGGTTTGGGTGCCCTCTTTCTTGATCCCCAAGTCTTCCTTTTTGGTTTTACTTTTCACTTTTCTCCTGCAGTTAGCCAAAACATGTCCCCTAGTAGCTTCCTAAGAGAAAGCGTGTAAATGAAAAAATTTTGAGCTCTGCATCTAATATCTTTATTTCACCCCCCTATGATTCATTGATAGTTTAGTTATTTATAGAATTCTAGGTTGAAAACCTTTTTTTCACCCTCAGACTTTTGAAAGCATTATTCTTCTGTTCTCTAGCAGCCAGTTTTGTTGTTGGGAAGTAGAATGTCTTTTGGATTTTTATTTTTTGAATGTTATGCATTTCATGTGTGTGTGTTTTTATTTTTATTTTTTTAAGGATGTTTTATTTAACCCAGTCTTCAAAAATGTCGTGGTAAAATATGATTTGTATTCCCTCATTCTTCTTGGTACTCAATGGACTTTTCAAATCTGGAAACCCAAGTCCTTCAGTTCTTATATACTTTCTTTAAGAATATCTTCTATTCTTTTTGTGTTTTTTTTTTTTTTCTATCTGGATATCCTGATTTAATTCTCTAGTTTTTTTCTTTAGTTCTCTCTTATTTTAAGTTCTTTATGTTTTGTTCTATTTTCTGGGAGAGTGTCTTGATTTCATATCTATTGCTTTTGCTGCTTTTAAACATTTTGGTTGCCATATGTTTTTTTCTCCCCCCCCCCCCCCCAAACCTTGCTAATTCTTTGTCCCTTTAAAGCTTTTATATCTCTGAGGTTACTTTTTTAACGTTTTCTTTTGTGCCAGTGCTGTTGTTTTGGTTCTGGAGTTTTTCTTTTTCCCTTTTTAATTCTTTTCTTTTTTCCTCTCCTTCCCTCCCTCCCTCCTTCCCTCTTTCCCTCTCTCCCTTCTTTACTTCTTTCCATTCCACCCCCCTTGTTTTGGTATCTGTTTTGGATTGAAACAAAGAACTAAGGCCAATTAGAAGCCCTGTTCTGGTGGTGGTGGTGGTGGTGGTGGTGGTGGTGGTGGTGGTGGTGGTGGTGGTGTGTGGATGCTAAAGGCTTTTCTATTGTTGACCTTACTGTGGTGTAATCAGACGGTGAGACAGCCACCTTATGGGGGAGCCCCCAAACATCAATATCTGGAGCTCTTTTTGGGAGTGGTTAATTTCCTCTAGAGAATAATCTTTCTATTTCTTGCCAGGACATGTGTCTTCCTGGATGCCTTCTCCTGAGAGTGAGGTAGGGGAAGAGTCTGGGGTCCCCACAGTTTAGTTTATAGGCTTCCACCCAATCCCCTATTTTCACCTAATTCCTTACCTCTGACCTCTGCTTTATCTTTCCTGGAGAATAAACCTCCTGTCTTCTGCAAAGGGGAGGGGAGTCGGATGATGCCTGGTCACCTGGGATGGCTGCGGGGGCTTAGAAGATCCAAATGCTCTTTATATAGATTTGCAACAACTTTCATGCTTTTCAGCCCCACATCTCTCTCCAGCCTTGAATGTATTTGGTGTTTCCGAGGCCTGCCTCTCTATCTGACTGCGGGACAAAGTGGTTAGCTTCCCAAGTGCGTAGCTCCTCTAGAAAAGTTAGCAGCCATCCGCCTGCTCTCTGGTCTCTGAAACCTGTTTAAACTGATCCTCCACTGTCCTCTCCCTTCTCATTCTTCTGGTCTTGGCTGGTTGGTACTTTCTTATGCCTTTACTTTCATGTGAATAGTTGGGGGAGAGGGGCAGAGTCAGCTCATTCTCTGCTAGACCTGTGCTACAGTTTGTTTCTGACCAGGCTGGTGGGCGAGGGGCCTGCTGGCTGGAATTAGGTGGGCTTGTTTCAGGGGCTGTCCCAGTGTTCTGAGCCCCGAGAGGATCCAGCAGGGAATCCTCAGAGCAAGCCAGGCTCCCTCATGAGCCAGAGGCTTCTCCCACCTGTGAAGCCTGGGTGCCCAGGTCCAAGGCCAAGGCCACCTGGGTGCCCAGGTCCAAGGCCAAGGCCACCGGCTGGTGGTGCTTAGAAACTTGGCAGAGATAAGTTATTTCAGGACTTGTCTTCCTTCTCATTGGTGGGCTCTCTCCATAACCCAGGCCCTTCGCAGAGCTATGATGAGAAACAAAACAACTACAAACCCAGATGTTGGAGACCTTTGTATTCTCTGCAAATTGTTCAAGTTTCACATGAAAAACTTAAAAAGTATCCCAGGGAATTTTCAGGTCTCACCATTTTAAACACCCCCCTTCCCCTTCCCTACCACCTTTACTGGGAAAGTGAGTAGGGAAGGGAGGGAGCCCATGAAGGAAAAAAAAATAAGGGTAGACGGGAGTGCGGCGGCTCCCAGCAGCAGCCATTCAGAGTAGCATCTTGATTTCATAAGCCCCATTTTAGCATACATTATCTCCCCTTTAGCTTGTCAGTTTGGATAATCTTGGCCCCCCGAATGGATTCAGGGGGTCTTAAATGATCTGGTTTGGCTGTTCACGGAGTCTGAATTTGCAGATAATTGCCAGAGCTCTTTGGGCTGGGTAAACATGTTATCAATTGCCTTTTAAAGAGGCAGCACTAAAATCATCATCCCCATGAGCAAAACCCATTACAAACCTTAACTTCGGGAGCACAAACACATTTCCGTGCTGGGGAGCAAACGAGCAAGATTCCATCATCGCTACATCTGGGAGGGCTCTGAGAAGTGGGAGATGCAGCGGGAGAGTCCCTGTGTGGCAAACCTCAGGCCTGAGCTGGGGATCAGACCCCTGCGGGGGGCCAGATGAGTGATCTTTATACTATCTGGAAGTAACTGGACTCTGAATCATTCTTGATCAAGCTCTACCTGTGCAGCGAAACTCGTCTTTGCACATTGTCACATCGTCTCCCCAAACACAATCTCACTCTGAAAGCTTTGGTGACTAATACAACTTCCACAGGAGGGTCATGGGGAGGGGAGGAGGTGGTTACATCCCACCTAGTTGAGCAGATCATCCCCAAAATGTCCTGTGAGTACCCAGCTCTGTCCCTACATCCCTCTTTACACCTGTAGCTGCCTCTTTTAGGCTGCCTCAAACCCCCTCCCAGTTGTTAGCAAAAAAAGCTGATTTAGAAATCAGAGTTCAAGAGCGGCTCCTTCTCCACTTCCTCCGTCCCCCGACACCTGCTGCAGAGGGGGCAGGTTTCTGTGCATCACAAATCGCATCAGGTTTTAAAAAATGCCTTGATGGTTTTCTTCTGCTCTCCAGAGGTAGCCTGGCCCAGGAGTTCCTGTCTACCCTGCCCTGCCCTACATTCTACTCTTGTTCCCTACACACCAGAAGTACTGAGTGAAGCACTTAAACCTGCCGGAACAAGCCAAGCTTTCCCACTCCATACCTTCCATGCTGCCAGTGTTTTCCAGAAAGCTCCATTCAGTTGTCCATCACTCAGCATGTCTTCTCTTACCCTCTAGCTGGGTGAGGGGAGTATACTAATGTCTTGAACCGGTGTAATTGTGGGCTATTCTAGCTCACTCATGAATTATGTGAGAACAGAAATAATGTTGCTCTCATCTCTGGGGCCCCTGTGCCTGGCATAGGACAGGCCATGCATGGGTTGAGTGGATGAATAATATGGAGACCCAGACAGTAGATCAGAGCTCATCTGGGGAGTCTAACCCTAGACCCATTTAAACAAAGGAGTTGTTCTAAAGGGACTTAAATGGTCACATTAAAAATAACCCATGTCAGTGTAGAAAGTAAGTGTGGTTCAATGGCATCTTGTGAAACAGTGTGACAGGCAGAACTCTGAAGCCGGAGGTACTGGTTTGTGATGTTGCAGCTACTGACCCCATTAAGGACTGGATGGTGTGGACTGAAGCACCCGCCTCAGTGACATCATAAAATGCTGTCCATCAATGCATGAGCTGTGAATGTTTGGGTCATATGTTTTGACAGGAAAAATGGTCTTAAGATATTGACTTGTGATTGTGAAATAATATATACTATGCTTGTCAATTTTCATCCATATTATTAGAAAGCAGAAACAAGAGTCAGCATCCAGAAAATGTTGGGACCAAATTGGCTTTTCTTTCCTATTATTTTGATCTTTTGAAATTAAGACTTATAAACTCAGGAAATGTAGTTGGGCAAGAACAGGTTAGGTCACAGACATTTTCAGGCAAATGTTCCTCCGATATGTTGTGAAATGCAGGAACTGATGACAACTCAGAGTGAACAATTGCTGGTTCCTCTGATGACCTTCGTATTCTGGAGAGGAAATTCTTCATACACATAATTCTTAATAGCCTCTCTGCAGATTTCTTGTCTCCCCAAATTAGTCATGATTTAGTTTCCTTCTTAAATCTTCCTTAAATCCTTATTCTCACTCAGGATGAGCTACATAATTGATGGGGCTCTGTGAGAGTGAAAGTGTGCAGCCCTTGTTCAAAAATTATTAAGCATCTTGCCTGGCCGGCGTGGCTCAGTGGTTGAGTGTCAACCTGTGAACCAGGAGATTACGGTTTGATTCCCGGTCAAGGCACATGCCCAGGTTGTGGACTCGATCCCCAGTAAGGGGGTGTGCAGGAGGCAGCCAATCAATGATTCTCTCTCATCATTGATGTTTCTATCTCTCTCTCCCTCTCCCTTCCTCTCTGAAATCAATAAAAATATATTAAAAATTATTACGAATCTCAAGACATCCACAGCAGAGAATTAAACCAAACATGGTGCCCTGCTAAGCACAGGGCCCAGTGCAACTCCCTGGGTTGCGTGGTTATGAAGCCAGCCCTGCCCTCTATCATTTTACACATTTACTGAAAGAATTCTATATGCCAGGCTCTGGGCTCAGCACTGGAGATTGAGTAGGAATGAGACATGGTCCTGCTCTCCAATAATAATAACAATAAATATAGTGATGATAATGACAATGAGGACAAAATGAGCAACCATTTAGTGAGCATTTACCTGCCAGGTACGGTGCTTTATATGAATCACCTCCATTATTCTTTGCACTGTTTTACAGATGCGGAAGCTGGCTCAGAGAGGCTAAATTAACTGTTCAGTGATAGTGATGGTCTTAAACCCAGATTTATCTTTCTTCTAAGCTTTTGGCCTTTCTTCCCTCCCCCCCCCCCACCCCTACCCCGGCCTTCACCCAAGTTATTACCCTCACTCTGACTCTCTGGGTTTCTCGGAGGAGTCTGAGTATTTTTCTTAAGGCTGCCCTCTCTTTTATAGCCCATGAGAGCCCTTTCTCAGCCCCTCGAGCCTAGCTTGTCTGAGCCCATGGCTTCCTTTGCTCAGCCCAGGTGAGTCCTGCTGCTGTGAACATCTAGTGTGGTAGACAGCACACGCTGCAGTCACTACCCAGGGTCCCATGCTTTGCCTTTTTTTCAGATCCCAGATGCCTTGTAATTGGTGGCTTTCCTGGGTGCGTCTGAGAAGAGCAGCTGCCTCATCAGCACCATTCACTTCATCCAAGGGCTCCCTTCTCAAGCCATGCACAGACATTTTAAAGGCCTCTCTCTCTCTGCAAGGTGAAGTGGAGCCCAGCTGGTGCATGCTCCCAGATCTGTGCCTTCTGATCCTTAGGATGACCCCCAGCTCTTTCTTGCACACCCAAGGATGCATCCCTGTGAGGGGATCATTTTACATTTATACTGCAAAATCCGTATTTTAATGTTGGCATAAAATATTCCCGGGCAAGAAATACAGATGCTTTATAAAAGACTTTTTTTTTTGGAACAGTTTATGTCAGGAACAGCTTAAAATGTGCAGGTTGCATGGGTGGCAAAGGATGTAAATTTCCAGTACTACTTAGCCAGCAGCTACTGCTGGAAACACCTAACTGGAGGGAAGATGTCTCTAGGAGTTGAGAAGAAAGCTACTTTCACTGAAGAATAGTATGAGTCATGAGATTTTCACACTTAAGTGGCATGATTTTTCTTCTTTTTCTGCTTCTGCCGAATGAAAAAAAAAAATAGAAGAATGACAGGGAACTAGAGAGGAGCTACTTCTCCATCCTTCTGATGGTTTCTTCTCATGGCTGAGAAAGAACCCGAATGCAGAGGGGTCTCCAGCAACTGTAGGAGCTGGCTCAGAAACGCTTTTGATGTCATGCTGTAATGAACCCTCAGGGATGTTTCCCAGGCCTGGATGGGACTTGATTTCGTGGTACAATATAGGGTGAAATAGAAAGGGGCTGTGATAATATACCTTCAGCAGTCATGACCATCCCACCCCTTCCTCAGGTGCACCCACTTGTCTGGTTTTACCCAAGGACCCTGTGCTGCTCGTACCCTGGGCTTGGTCCACCTCCAATAGGAAGTATAAAGAATCCTCAGGTTAGGTCAGAAGTTCTCTTGATGATCTTGTTGGCTTGCGCTTTATACTGCTTCTTCTCTCTGACTACCCATGGTTCTGCCTTGCTGCCTGCTCTGTTTTCTGGGTTGTGCTTGTTCATCAATCTCTGCTCCGACTTCCAATCTTTTTCACCTAAGTGCCAAGGGTCAGGCCCTGCTGTAGTCAGTGGCAAAGATGACCTAGAAATGCATTGAAAGACATTGGAATTAATATCTTAAATATCTTAATCAGCGATTATGCCATTCATATGTGCCCGATTTGGCTATTTAGTATGTTTACAAAAGAGAAGAATGGAAAATTTGTAGCCCAGTTCTCAATCTCAGTAAGCTTTGTGATCAAGGGGCCCTACCTAGAAATGTTAAGAGGCCAAAGTTCAACCTTTTGAATAATTTCTTACCCAACTAATGTTTGGAGATACAGTTGATATCACTTCCACCCCCTGTCCAAGCCACTTACTCCACATATGCCCTCCATCCAGTGCTTTCCTCCCTGTTCTTCAGTCTTCCATCTCTCCTCTCTTGCTTACTCACACATCAAACTTTCTAAAACTCCACTCCCCCCACCACACTCCCATTACCCCTCATCAACATCAGCTTATGCAAGAGATGGTGTGAGCTCCTCAGGCTGCAGCCAGGCCTTGCTGTGTGTCCAAACCAATTGCTTCCATTTCCGGAATGGAAACTCCACCCACAAGAACCGCAGGATGTCAGGAGGTCATGCTGTCTGTCCTTAGGCATCTGTGGGCTCCAAGTTTTTTTTTTTTTTTTTTTTTTACAGAATTGAACAAAATGCAGGAGTTTGAATGATTTGTTTGATTGAGAGGGACAAAGTGTGGGAGGACCAGTTTCTTCCCGAAGGGAGTTCCGTGCTCACACATCACACATTCATAGTCACTCTGATGGCTGAGGCTTCCTACTGTCAGTGCCTGGGGTTCTGTCAGCAGGTGGCTGGAGTCCAGTTTGTCTTGACACAGAGCTCAGAACATTAGGGAAGCCTGAGGTATCAGCTTTCCACATCAGATTTTCTTCGTCAGATCTATTGAACTCCTTTGAGCCACCGCTGGTCTAGCCAGTTGTTTTTAGCTACCATAACCCATAAAACCCACCTCTCCTGCCTCCCTGCATTGGTTATGCCATTACCCTTTGGGTCTGAGGGTCTGTCCCCAACTCAGATTCAGATCTCACAGGTCTTGGCCAGGCTTTGCCTGGGAGTGTCTCTGACCGGCTTAGGCTACACTGCTTATTCCAGGCTCCAAATTCCTCTAGCAGATCATTCTGTGCCATCAGAGCAGGGTGCTGGGTGAGAGGGCTCTGTAGGGCAAAGGAAAGGATCATTAGCTTCCTAATGCTACTGTAACAAGTCTCCACAAAGGCAGTGGCGTAAAACAACACAAATTTATTCTTTTCGAGTTCTGGAGGTTGGGAGTCTACAATCAAAGTATTGGCAGGGCTGTGCTCATTTTGGAGGCTTCAGGGTAGAATTTGTTTTCAGTTTACAGAGGCCACCTATAGAGGGAATCCTGAATTTGATAAAATATTCCCCCTCAGAGAGTTTAGTTTTCCATTGGAAGTCACCAAGATCTAGAATCGACAGGTGTAATTCCCCCCCCTGAGTGGAAGTGAGGGCTCAGACCCTAGATTAAAATACAGATTTCCTTTATTGTTGTGACTTTTAAAAAATCTGTTACATGCATACTTTCAAACCACCCTCAGAAATGTTGTGCTAACTGGTGCTTTCTGCAGTTGTAAGTGCCTCTTCCTTTCAAACCCTTGCCACCAATAATTACCATTACTTTTTCTTTATTTTAGGCAATTTAATAGAGGAAAATTATACTTTAGTATTATTGAATTATAAGTTAAATATTTCTTTCATAGCTATTTAAAGTATTTTTGGGTATGATAGGTATTTATTAGACTCTCTTCTCTGTTTCTGGAAAACTTTGTATATGTCTTTGTTATTGTTACAGATGGACAATTTTTTGCCAATTCTGCTCTCTCTTCCTTGGCAATAGGACTGTAGCACAGCTTATGGGTGCCCAGGTGCACTACATTTCCCAGATTCCCTATGGGGTAAGCATGGGCACGTGGCTAAAGTCTTCAGTGGATGTGTGTGGAGGTGATGTGTGTCACTGGCAGGTCTGTGTCATGAGACCGCCCATGAAATAGCAGCCAGAGTGTCATGGCAGCCATGCATTGAAGATGATGGGCTCTCTTGTCATTATAGTGGAGGACCCCGTGTCCTGCACAGTTGCATGAGCAAGATTTATTTTATTTTTAAAAAATATATTTTATTGATTTTTTTACAGAGAGGAAGGGAGAGGGATAGAGAGCCAGAAACATCGATGAGAGAGAAACATCGATCAGCTGCCTCCCGCACACCTCCCACTGGGGATGTGCCCGCAACCAAGGCACATGTCCTTGACCAGAATCGAACCTGGGACCCCTCAGTCCACAGGCCGACGCTCTATCCACTGAGCCAAACCAGTTAGGGCAGCATGAGCAAGATTTAGTTTCTATTTTGTTTAAGCCATTGCAGTTTTACTTTACACAGTTCTCACACCCTTCCTTCCTTCCTTCCTTCCTTCCTTCCTTCCTTCCTTCCTTCCTTCCTTCCTTCCTTCCTCCCTTCCTCCCTCCCTCCCTCCCTCCCCTCTCTCTCTTTCTTTCTTTCTTTCTTTCTTTCTTTCTTTCTTTCTTTCTTTCTTTCTTTCTTTCTTTCTTTCTTTCTATTATCTATCTATCTATCTATCTATCTATCTATCTATCTATCTATCTATCTAGTTCTTTTCCCTGATAGAACTGTGAGCAGAGTCCTTGCTAACTCATCTCTGTAGCCCTATGGCACAGAGTGGTTTTGGATAAACATAATTAAATGAATGAATGAGTTCAATTCTCAGAGACACTGTTCTCATTATTAGGAAAAAGGAAGATCTAAGCATGTGAATTGCATGTTAACACTCAAGCCAATTCCAAAACATATTTCCATTTATAAAACATGATCTATTTTCTTACCTGGCAAGTCAAAGAGCAGCAGGTGCTGATTGTAGAGTCTCCTGACCTCCCAGGTGATGAGAAATAAAATCGCTCTGGATGATTGTTTATTGTGGCATGACCATTACCACTTCAAACTGAATTCATGTGAAACGTCAGGCCTCCTGCCTGGAGAAGAGTAATTTTTTATCCCACACTAGAAGTTAAATGGGCCCAGTGAGATCCAAAGAGCTTAACAAATCCTTTGCTTTGTCACAGTGGAGACCTTTGCCTAATGCAAGGTCTCATCCTGCAGATTGCTTGGGGCCAGAAGATAGCCTGGTTAATCTAAGCTGCTCTGACTTTCCTACAGTGTTCACTGAACTGGGTTTTTTGGTCTGTGAATAAAATGGACCAGATTTGGGTTGGTTGCCATGGCGACTGTATCAGGAGCCTCTGGGCTCTCTATCTTCCTCTGCTGACAGCTCCTGTGCAATGAACCCCCCGTGGGGTGCAGGTTCCTCCATCCACAACCTTATGGAATCACCTTCCCACGAAGGTAAAATTTGTTATGAAAAGATGAACCAGTTTGTCAGGGAAATGGGTTCTTGGTTACTGATTCTGGGACATGGCTTACTGATCACATGCAGCTTACCTAGATTATGATTTTCGGAAGCCTCGTTAATTAGCTCTCCAACCAAAGTCCTCTGGAGTAGGAATGGTGGCCTCTAACTTCCTCATCTCTTTCAGCCATGACAAGTTAAAGCTTCTGAGTGTGGAATTTGTTTTTCCTTAGTAGGTTTAGAATTGTAAGTCCAGCTACATAGAGACAAATTCCTTCTTTTCAGGCTGGAGGGCAGCATTTCTGCTGCTGCCCCAGGGTGAGAAATATGGCTTGGTTCCTTGGCTTCTTCCCAGGCGTCAATCTGCTGCTTACCAAGGACACTCTGAAGGGGCTTCCGGGAATCTTGGCTCAATCCTCTCACACCGATGAATGGCCTCGCCTAAAATGATGGTCCTAGGAAAGAGGAATTGGCACTGCTGGTCTCAAAATACATCCAGTTAGTTTTTACTTTGTCCGATAGTAGCCTTGTTTCTATATTCCTGACTATCTGTTACAGTAATTAATAATAATCATTTATGTGGCATATGCTATCTCAAATTCAATTCTCTTTTATACTTGGCTCCTCAAATTCTGTAAGTTCAAAACCAAAATTGATCACCTCTGGTCTTTACGACTTCCATAACAATTTAGTTGGTCTTATCCCTCCAATCCATTCTCCACACAGTGGCCAGAAGGCTTCTTAAAATTCATGTCTGATCGTGTAACAGGCTGAGGGCTTCCCAGGAGCCTCCTCCTGCTCTTGGGATAAGGATGTGATGGCAGGGCCCCAACTCCCTTTGCAATGTGTGTTGCACACACACTCTCTTGTACTCGGTACTTCAGCCACACTGTCCTGCTTTTGGTTAATCTTTCACTGGGTTCCCTTCTGCCACAGGGCCTGTGCCCAGGCATCTCCCTGCCTGGTTTCTCTTGAATTGTTCTTTATCTAGTTTGCTCTTAGACATCTCTCAGGTCTGAGCCCGAGTTACTTTTTCAGGGATGTCTTTCCTGACCCTTTATACTAGGCCAGGTTCCCCTCTTAGATGCTCTCATGGCATTTAAGGATGCCTGTTTCCTTCTCAGGGCTCATCTCTGTAGGTAATTGCACACAGATCTGTGTGATTATTTCTTCAAAGTCCATTTATCTTCCTAGACTATGAGGTTCACAAAAGCAGGGTCTGAGTGTGTGATTGTTCATCATTGTATCTCTGTACCTCACACCATGTCCAGACTACAGTAGGGGCTCAGTAAGTGTTTACTGAATAAATACAAGAATCTTCCCAATCATCGGCAAAGTATGGATTATTATTTTATAGATGAACAAGTTTAGGACAAAATATCTCAATCTCCATTGACTGCTGATTAAAAATTCCAAAAAGTTTTAAATATGATGTTAAAATCTGAGAATTAATCTTATATAATAAGAGGCCAGGGACCATAAGTATAATGGCCAGAACGACCGCTTGACCAGCTGCCATGAGGTTCATTGACCACCTCTTGGTCCCTTCCCTCCTCCATCTCCCCCGTCCCCCCACCCTGCCTGCAGGCGAATGGGGAACCGGGGAAGTGGGTGGGTGGCGACAGGGTGGGACTGGGGACTGGCAAGCAGGTGGAACGGCTGACCTCTTGGTACCTCCCCCCTCCCCCACTGGCTCCAATGGATCAGCAATGGTGAACGGGGGAACCGGCGTGGGTGGCGGGAGGGCCAGGCTGGCTGTCAGGCTGTTGGGATCCCCGACTCACACCCAGCTGCTTGGGGGCTCAGGCCAGCGGGAAAGCGGGTGCCGGTGACTTCACCTCCATGCGCGTGTGCTGGACAGGCCGCTGATGGAATGCACTGCCCACTCGGGGCCGCTCATGCGGGTGGTGCCGCCCGCCGCTGCCGCCACTAGGGCTTATGGGGCTGATGGAAGCTGCAGGGTGCACCCGTGACCTACCCGTTCCGGTGGTGGAGGCAGCATTTGGCCTGGGGACTGGCAAACGGGCAGAAGATGGCCCTGATTTCAGGCTAGGCCTAGGGACCCTACCCGCATGATTTTGTGCACTCGGCCTCTAGTATTTAATAATTGCTATTTCCATTCTGTTTATGAGATTTGAAGGGGGTTCAGAGGGATTCAGGACCTCTGAGAGGCAGTCACATTTGGGAATGTGCAGAGGGAGGTCATCAGAGGTTAGAGAGGTCTAACCCTCTGCTCCAGGAAAGGATGAAGTTTCAACCTGCCCCCTTTGCCTAATCTAGCACCTCATTATGTAAAACACATCTTCCTCATTCATCTGCATCTTCCACTCATGCAATCCAACAATTTTCAGTGAGGGTAGGGACCCCTCCTTTGAGCTCCCATGTTGTCCTGTGGTTATTGCTGTCTGAGAACTGTATGGTGTATTTATTACAAGTACTTTTTCATGGTTTTTTTCATTACCATTGCTTTTGTGATTCTCCTACTAGTCTTCATACTTCCCTTTTCACACCCAGATCCTGGCACACAGTGCCTGGCATGGATTTTAGTGTTTCTTTACCCCAAATACACATTAAGTTCACATGAGTGATTGTTAATGCATCTGAATACCTGGGCGCTGAGTCAATTGGTTTTGGGGATGGGGGCAGCTCTCGGCAATTTTTCAAATCTCTCAGATAATTGCGATGTGCAGCCAAGTTTGTGAATCTCTGGGCTAGATACTCAATAAGCATTTATTAAAGTGAACTAACTGGAATCATCGTTGTGTGTACGTGTGTGTGCGCGTGCGTGCGTGTGTGCCCAGATGAGCAGCGTTGGGTCTCGGGAAGAATTGGTCTTGGCACTGGTAAACTCCTGTGGTGTTCACCTCTCTCCCAATGAACCTTGTGGATTCTGAGGATCAGGATAGACTTGGTGGGTGGGAGAGCTGCCAAGTACAAAACTGAGGGATGTCATGGTTGTTCACATGGACCTACTCCCCAGCTCTCACACTGACTGAGCACGTGGGCAGCAAGTCAGCAATTTATCTGCTTTCTATTGCCAAATGCAGCAACAGGAACATTTTTTTCTGATTCTGCAAGTGTTTTGAAGGTCCAAATCAATTAATTTTTCTTGGACTTTGCAGATGGAGCATTGATTTTTATTCACTTATTAATTCATTTACTCCCTCAATAAGTACTGATTGATTGTGGGCATAGCATAATGCCAGCTCTGAGGGTGACATGAAGGAAATGTTATACAGGTGCCCTGAAGAGCATAAAATCTAGCTGGATAGACAGTATATGCACATTAAGTATCAGCAGCTGTGCATTTTGCAATTAAGAGGGTGAGTGTTTGAGCCAGACAACCGGGCTGATTGCTGGGCCCACCATTTACTAGTTGTGGTCCCTGGGAAAGTTACTTTACCTCTCTAAGCCTTAGTTTCCTCAGATGAACATTTGTCTTCTGTGATTGATAATAAAAACTACATCATAGAGCTGCTGTGAGGATTAAATGAGGTCATTCTTGTAAAGCATTTAGCAGGGTGCTGGTACATAGTAAACATTCAAGTAAGTGTTAGCTGTTATTATAGGAAAGATAGCAACCCGAGTTAGCGAGTGGGATTGAGAATGAAGAATTTGGAGGAATTTAGAGAAGATAGAGATTGATGTGGTCATGGGGAAGAAAGCCTCAGGAAAGTAGAAATTAAGTTGGTTTTGAGGATGGAATAATCTGGAAAAGTGGTGAGAAGCAAAGCTGTGGTGGCTGTGCAGGGTTGCGGGGAGGGTGAGAGATCTGGCTAGGGGTGAGTGCACTTGCTATTTGATATGTGGCAAAACAGTTCATTATTGGCCCGCACCCGCACCTCTGCTCCCGGGCTGCTCAGGAGGCTGATTCATTAATTGGTTATGTCGCTAGTCCCCTTCTAACCTTGTATTTAGCAAGTATGATGATTTATCGTTATGGACCAAATGTTCCAAAATGCTAGTTGCAGAGCTGGGAAGGCTAAATTTAGCACAAGAGTCCTGGGTATTTAGAACTTCAAGTGAAATTCTAGATTCTGAGATCAGGTTCAGGCCACTTTGGTCCTTTAACTGCAGTTAACATTTCCCTTGAAAAATTCCCATCTTTAAAAGCCTCTATTTGACAACCAGCTTGCCAATATTTATGTTCCACTCCATTAGCATCACCAGGGCTGACTCTCCACTTTCAAAGATGTGTGTTTGGCTGGAAGAAATTACTGCTGTTTGCTCATTTCACATGCTCATACAAATACACACACACACACACACACACACACACACACACACACACACACACGCTCCCAGTCTCTTGTGTACATATGCTTGATCCTGTGGGAAAGTTGTCCTGAATGGTCTTCTCTGTGTTGGACTCCATTTGTCTTTATTTTTTGAACTCTTTCTTTCTCATTCAGGAGCCTTCTGGAGAACTGAAAGGCAATATATTATGTTGCTGTAATGCTTGGTCCCACGGCTCATTATTTTAAGTACCTTTGCTATGATAAGATCCCTAATAAGTATATCATGGATGTTAGGGGTTAGGGCTGCTAAGATTGCCCTGCACCTCAAAGACACAGACCTGGACTTTGAGGATGCTGAGGGAAAAGAACAAAAACTTAATTAAACTTTTAAAAAATTTATTTAAACTAAAGAACAAAAGTACTTTATTTTAGCACAGCTCCATGGACTGTGGATTAAAAATGTTCACTTTATTATGACAATCCCCTAAACATGAATTTGGGTGTGCTCCGACTAATTTAGAACCCATCAGAAAATACACATTTAACAAGGTCAGTGATTTTTAATCCTTTTAAGGGGTATGTGTGAATGGTTGGGTAGCCTTTAAGAGTCTAATGAAAGCTACAGATGCCTTCTCCAGGAAAATACTTATGAACACATTATACAAATATTCTACATACATTTTTTGGTACATATCTGATATGTACCAAGTATCTTTGATACAAATGATATGTGAAACATATCTTTCACATATATTATTAATACTTAAAAAACTTATAATACTCTTAATCTCATTTCTGCATATAAAGATTAATAGCTACTTCCTAAAAAACCTCAGTAAGTCAAAATATGCAGATAGTGTTAAAACAAAATTTAGTTCAAAAGTAACTTTCATAAAAAGATTGCTATTGTTTGGTTAGAACAAGAGGTTGAAATTATACAGTGTTTTTTTTTTTCCTTTTACATGATAATGCAAGTATATTTTTACATGCAATTAGTTTAGAGTTTAGGATTTTTATTTTGGTGCTACCAAGAATAGAAAATTCTGATAATGGTATTTGCTAGCAAAAGCGTTAGAGTTTTCACAGATTATTCAATACATGAGGGTAGTTTGACTCAAGGAACATAGAATTCTCTAAAACATTTCGAGTTAAATTCATGTAAGATTATTATTTTGTCTTCAATTTAGTGAGGTCAACTTTGTCAATGTCTAAAGCATAAACATTGTCTTTGTCATTAAAGAAAGAATCAGTACCGTACATTTCAATTTTAAGGTCACCCAACAGAAGTATTCTTCAAAGGTTTCTTTGTCTGCCCATTTGTACCTGCACAAGAGCCAGCAAAGCCTTTTCACTCTTGGCTCTGGCCTCCAGATGCCCTTTCTCCAACAATACAAAGAGCCCATAGCCATCTTTCTCCAAATACTTCTTCCACAATGGTATTCTGGTCAGGAAATTTTACTTTTTTTTCTTTTCAGCAGTATCCACAATGGGATCTGCTGGACCTTGAGTCAAGAGTTATGGTTCATTCACATGGCCAAAGATGTCAATCAAGTCACTCAAGTCATGAATGAACTCTTTGTCAAATTTGTCCAAGAACGGGCTTTGCTAGTCACTTAAGAAAAGTAAAGTTTTCTTCCTGAAGGTAATCAATTGCTTCAAAACTTGTACTTTAGAAAGACAGCATTTATTTCTTCACAAACCCTATTGATAAGGCATGATTCAAGGTCCTGACTCTGTTCAGTTAAAAGTGGACAGAGTTACTGTCTACATCATGTGACTGTAGAAAACGAGATGTGTGGAGCTTCTCTTTCAGCAACAATGGTAAAGCTTTGTGGAATGGCAATGTGCTCCATCGGTACCCAAGGCACCAACGTTTTTCTCCCTAGGTTTTGCTTGGCAGAGAATTTTTTCATTATTTCAAAGCCGTCCTAACCATCTGATGCTTCCAAAGTGGGCTCACCAAATGGGCATCTGCATGTATGTAACAGAAGAACTAGGAACTGGATATACTGAGGACCATCAATGCATTTATTCAATTGTATGCTGAAGGGAACTTGAGACCTTCAAATGGAAGAAACACTGGTGACTCTGGAAAGGGTAACACTTCTTGACAGAGGTGCTACTGCAATGTTTTTTCTCTTCTCAGACTACAGATCCCCGGATTGCTTTAAGGCAAACGACTCCAAGTTCTGCCCAGACACAGGCTAATTTTGCTTGGCCAAGTGATAAGCTGGGTCCAGGCTCTTGAGTTGGTGTAAATTTTTCTACTTTTTCCAAGTTGACCTATCTCTCATGAAAATAATCCATTCTGAACCAGGTAATCCCACAATAGACAGATGCCAGTTGTTCCTCTGCTTTTGCTGGCTTTATGCTTCCACTGAGCAAGAAACTGGCTATACAAGAGGGAGCATGCTTTTGATGTCCATCACATTTGAGATGACCCCAAGGAAATACATTTTATTCAATTTTATTTTCTTTGATGTTTTCTAACTAAACCAGGCCATGTACTAAGGATTAATGCTCATAATCATAATGAAAGGTTACATCTAAAAATATATATCAGCAGGAAAGCACTAATATTCCATGCCACTGTACATTTGTGCAGCATGAAACAATTACTTAAAAACAACATTTGACAAAAATTCATTTTTTCCACAGACATAATTTTCAACCTATTTGAAAAGAGCTTAAATATGACATATCTCTCACCAATTTCACTGATTTCTTTTTTTTTCTATATTTTATTGATTTTTTACAGAGAGGAAGGGAGAGGGATAGAGAGTTAGAAACATTGATGAGAGAGAAACATCAATCAGCTGCCTCCTGCACACCCCCCACTGGGGATGTGCCCGCAACCAAGGCACATACCCCTGACCAGAATCAAACCTGGGACCTTTCAGTCTGCAGGCCGACGCTCTATCCACTGAGCCAAACTGGTTTCGGCCACTTCACTGATTTCTTAAAATCCATTCAGAGACCCATGAACTCTTAATCTACAGAAATTCAAATTCTGAAAGGTTAAAACTAAGAGGGAAAAGTTCTAATTGCTTCTATTAGTATTTTAATAAGATCCAGGAATTCACTTAGAATCCCCCAAAGTCAGTGAATTGATCCATCTTTGGCCATTCTTCTCCCATAAGGCCCCCATGGAAATATGTGCATACCTCCATAAAACATTTTATAGGTTCTGTTGAATTTCCAGCCAACTTCCTGACTAGATTGGGAGCTCCTTGAGGGCAGGAACAAAAATGTTGTCCATACTTTTAGGATCAACATTTTGCATGGTACATAGCACATAGTGAGCACATAGTAAATGCTTGAGGAGTAAGTAGCCGTCAAATATTCTCACATTAATCATGTAATAACATAGTTTAGATCCTCTTGGGGATAGAGTTCATCATCAGTATTTGATGCATCAGACAGTTATCAACTGTGCTTGCATTTGGCCTTTTGTCTACCACTTTTGATATATTAAGATTCTGTAATAAGGGTCCCAAGCTCTCTTAAGATGGCCAGGGTTCGTCATAGGTGATGCCTCATAAGGAGACAGTGGTTAAAGGCATAGGCATTTCTGCCCAACTGTCAGGGCTCAAAGTAGAAAGTGACCTGTCCAGTTTAGAATATATAAGAAAGGGTGTTTATCACCAGTGCCCTCGTTGCTACTGAATGTTCATTGCCCAAGTCTGTGTCGCTCCTTGAAGGCAGGTATCTCAGCAGCTCCCCTGCCATATCAGTTAAGAGTGCTCTCCATAGTTATGCTTCAGTCCTGGCCAACTTCTTTCAGCTCTGCCCAAAGGCAAGGCCAGGATCTAACCCCAGGGGCAGGCACCTGGCTGAAGCTCTCCCAGTGTAGGCTCTGTGCTGAGGTCGCGGGGAGAGTGATCCTACAGACTGGAAAGGCTCTTCCCCTGAGACACTTACTCCCTGGGTTGGACCATTAACGTTTTCATTGCATATGTATTTCACAAGCTTATTACAATACCTTTTCATCACTTTGTTAACAGCAATCATATTACCCTAAAGAAACATATTATTCTAAAAAAAAAAAAAAACAACTTGAAAAGAGGACTTTTGGAGAATGTGCTCGGGAGCACCCAGTCCCTACCATCACTGCTAGTGGGTGCTCTTGCCACCCCTAGGGCAGCAGCTGCTTTCTCCTTGCCCCCTGGGGAGACAACATAATCTCTTCAAAGAGTTTTGGCTTTGAGAACATAAGCTAAGAAGAGGGCCTTTTCAGTGGACTTCAGCTTTCTGCCTGTAACACAAACACCCTTGAGACAAGAAAACAAAAAACAGCCTTCTTCGTGGAATGAGGAGTGAAAGATACAATGAGAATAAGCCACAGATGGATGGCTCAATACTTTTCCTGCCACACACTCTTGTTGAATATCCTTAATTGGATATCAGAGACTCCCGAAGTCTAGGATCTCAGGAATCACTCAAGGTTAGATCCATACTGTACATCCTCATGGTTAGGACTCTTAGTAAGACCTCCCTCGCCCATTGCTTCAATATGCTTGGATTACATAATGTTTGAAAGCATTTCGCTTCTATTTGAAATCTAAAGAAAAATACAAGACATCAATGGGAAGATGCTGACTTCTTTAAAATATAACTTCTAGAGTCCTGCCTGATTTATTCTAATTTTAGTTACTAAAAAATTGACATCATAATCCTAAATTCCCATTCAAAATATAATCAGAGATTCCCTTCTTTTAAAAAGTAAGTCAAGCTATCTATATTTAAACCAGAAAAGGGTTAACTACTTTGAATACTTTTATTACAGTGAAGTGTTTGAAAGGATATATATTTTTCTCCAATGTCTATGAATTCCTGTGGGATGGACTGTCTTGACTATCAGAAGCTAGGTGTTGGCCCAAGACTGCAGCTCATGACAAAGTGTATCTCCTGGGACTATTGCTTTCATATTGGCAGGAAGCCTGTTTGCCTGCTGAGAGCACACACAGATGGCAAAGGTGAGCCCACCTGGAAAGGAAAGAGAAGCTGCAGGGGCAGAAGACAGAATTGCGCAAGCTGAGAGCAGATCACACCAGAGTGTGATCTCAGCACCTCCCACTTCTCTGTCAGATCATTGTGACGATGGGCACACACATTTCACAGGAATCTGAGTGCTGGATTTGAAACAGTGCAACCCAGAAACACACATTTTCACATTCTGCACAAAATGTAAGCAATGCAATTCCCCCCAAATGCAATTCAACCCCAAACCAAAGCTCTCATCAGGGATTGGAAGACCCAGGGAATTGCAAAATGTTTTTGCTGCTGCCACATGGCGGCGCCACCTTAGCTGATCTCCAGAGTCCCCATTTCTTGGCCCTTCTGTTGCTTACAGGCAGCCGAATGTCCATGAGCGAATTTTGGTGGCTATTGTCCTGTTATTTTAATATTCAGTTGTTATAATTTAGCAAAGTCATCCAAGCATTCGTTAGGTGATGTTTGCACACACCAGTGATGAAAACTACACCACAAAGATCAATACTTTGGACTAGAAGTTAGAAGTGATAAAATACTTGGAGGAAGCTCTAGCAACTGCCATGATATGCTATTAATATAAGAACAAGCCCTCAGCAAAGTATTAGAGATAATGCTAAGAAGATAAAAAGAAGCATTAGAGCACATTATTCTGCAAAGTTTGTGGATTTATGTACCCCTAGAATGCATCCCCCATTTTACATTTATTTCTAAGAGGAATTAGTTTTGAATTATCAGAGGTCTTCCAGAGCTTATCTCTGGCATCAACCTCACAGCCTGTGTTCATTTACTGTCCCTCCCTTTTCCTACTGTGTGGTTTAATCTCTCATCCCAGTGCCCAGTACAGTGCCTGAAAGACTGCAGGGGCTTGGTCAATGTGTGTGGAACAAATGTGAAATAACTAACACATATGGAGCATTTTTACATGTCCAGAAACTGGTTAGTACTTTTCATGCAGTATCTCTATTAATGTTCATACAACCCTAAGAAGTAGGCTATGTGGAACTTCACAGGAACCTGAAGGAGGACATTGGAGCCACTCTTACCTGGTCTTTAAGGGTTGGGTTAATCCCAACTAACATGGGTCAGAAAATAAGTGAACTGAGGGTCTGGCCCTTATATTTCTGGGGCAGGGATGTGTTCTGGTGCCTGGGTGCTGACTCTCCTAACTCCCAGGACTGGTCAGTGACTAACCAACTTATAATGAAATACAGAGTGTCAACATTTATATCATCTCCAGCAATTGATAGGCATACTTGGTCTGGTTGTCTAATGCTGCAAAGTAAACCACTATAAAACCGAGTAGCTTAAAACAGGTATAACATTTATTTTGCTCATAAATCTGCATCTGGGGCAGGGTTTGGCATCTTCTTCTCCACTTGGTATCAGTTGAGGCAGTTGGAAGAAATGAGTTAGGATCCTCTGAAGGCTCACTCACTCATGTGTCTGGCTGTTGACTGAGATGTTAGCTGGGTTGGTTAGCTAGAACTACTATACACACAACCTCTCCATGTAGCCTGGACTTTCTTACAACGAGGTGGCTGGATTCCAAGACTAAGAATCTTGGATAGAAAGAGAAGTAAAAAAGCCATATTTCCTTCTCCCTGGTCTTCAGAAGTCATGCAGGGTCACTTCTACCAGATATGCTGTTTGTTGAGGCAGTCATGATGACTTACTAATTTCAAGGTGAGGAGAAGTCTTCATTTCTCGATGAGGGAGTGGTATGGTTCAAGAAAAGCATGTGGAACCAATAATATTGAAGAGGTCTTTTTTCTTGGGGCGGGGGAAGGGGATACATCTATTTTATCTCAAGAGAGAGTAACTTTCAAGGAGTCTCAGGCTCTGTGCAGGTTGTATGTGGGTGGGGCAAGACAGTGGCCTAAGCTCCAACTTTTTTTGTCTACACCTGAGAAATCTAAAGGAAATCTAAAATGTTCAGGCCTGCTGAAGTGCCACATTGGGTTGTCGGGGCTAAAAAGGTGTGAGTATGCACTGTGGGCCTGAAGTGGGTGGCAGATGAGAGACACTGGCAGGAAGTTGCATTATGTCCGGTGCTCTAAGATGGGGGGATGATGGCCTTCAGCAGGCAGAGGCTGGAGATGGATAACCACATTCCTGAGGGCTACAGCCATGGTCAGTGGCAAACTGGGAAAGCAGGGCTCCTCTGTTCTCAAAAGCTTTTTGTGGAACACACAAACACACACACACACCCTTGCCTTTTCTTGGCAGACGAGAAAGGAGGTAAGCTTTGTGTCTAGGCTGAAAGGATTCTGAATAGAGTCTATGTGTAAGGTTGTAGGGGACCAGGAGGGAACGATGAGCCTGAGAACGTGAGCCCCTGGTATCTACTGTGGCCATGGAGAGGGCTTTGAACTTCCAAAGGCTCTGCCTTTGCAGGGTGGAACTCAGGTTAATTTTACCGAAATCTCAAGGGACAGGGGGGTACCAACTGATTCTGGATTTTAAGAGAAAGTGTTCAATACCAGTAACATGGTAGATCAGGGTGCTATTTCAACTGTGGTGGCTAATTGGTCTTGAAATATCTATGTCTATCTAAATATCTGTTTCCTCAGACCGAGCTAACATTTATTGAATGTCTGTCCTTTCCGGGCACTGTGCAAGTTCTTTATGTCATTTCATTTTATATGTGATATTCATAATAACCACATGAAGAAGTTGCTGCAAGTATCCTCCTTTTATAAACAAGGACATGGATTCACCCTGAGTCAAGAGCTGGAGTGTGGTGAATTCATAGTGAGGTCCTCAGACTCCCCGGCTGAGGCCATTTCTTATCAATGTCACATGCTTATGCGGGAGGTGGGTAGATGGATGCTCGGTGGTAAAAATGAACGCAAATTTAGAACAATTTGAAAAGAATAGGTTTCTCTAGAAATGATAAGAGAGAAATTAGAATATTAAAGACAAAGTGAAAAGTGGGGAAGAGAGTTTGGATCTGGGTACTGGATTTGCCATCCAGTTTGCCCTTAATGATATAATAGTGTATTTCAATATGCCAGTAGATTTCATGTGCTTCCCTAGAGAGTTGTGTTGAGTAGGATTCTGAGGCTCAATTCTGGCTCCGTGCTAGAGTTCTGTTATTAGTGAGTGGTGCCTGTCACAGGTGTGGGAAACGGAGGTGGGAGGGGCTTAAGTGCTGCTGTGTGTCACTCCCACATACTACAAACAGCCTTGCTCTTCCGTTTTCCTTTTTCCAAACAAAATTAGCTCCATGTCCTTTCACGTTTCACCCAGAAATCTTTGTAGCATTTGGGTTTTTCTCTCTCATATATTCTCATATAATATCAACATGAAGGTCTTCATGCCTATTACAAGCAAGAATGACATACTCATCTTTTCTTGGGGGAAAGGCTATCTAAGTGAAAAAATGGGAAACACACCCACCTTCCTCCTTTGCTCATTATAGCAGTCCTCACCATTACTGGCCTTCACCATCCATCCTTCTCCCTGCCTTCTGCAAAGTCTACTGCAGAGCCTCTTTCTTTCTTAAAGTACATTGACACTAATTTGGTTTTGAGAATTTTTAAGAATCTTTCAAAATCCCTTACAGTGACTGGAAATATCCTGGGGTGTTGCAAATTCAGGGTTGGGGATTATTGTGGAACAGCTAAAGCTATGACTGTTCCCCTAACAACCAGTGGAAAAGTGCTGCTTTGGTTGTTTTGTCTGTTGAATAGCTGATGGTGGTTATTTTTGCTTCGGGTAGAGTAAGTGGATCAGACATATAGCATGCACCCAGACAGATGGTGCTTGTGTTTACATGACACCAAAATATTTGTCTTAAAGACAGTGTCCTGAAACAACAGAATTGAGCCTGACTGGTTTTATATATTTCCCTGATTTAACTGTTTAGCGCAGCCTCAGACAGGCAGCTTAGAGTGGTAGAGAGAGCATGGGTTTGGGAGCAGACAGAGCTGGACTGGAATCTTGGTTCTGTTCCCTGTGAGCCCTGTGATGTGTGTCCTAATTTGAAAGATGAAATCAATTACATGATGATTCCCATTCTTACTTGAATGTGTAAGTGTGAATGTGAGGGTTAAGAGGGTATATGAAACCATCTGCTGGATACTCAGCAAAGGCTACTTCTGCTTTCTCTTCCCCCTGGTCACCACGAGCAAATATTCCCTAGCACCTACTTGACAAAGGCAGAATGTTACCATCATTTATTCAACAGACGCATATTCAGCAACTGCTGTGTGCTGGGTCCTGTATAATGAAGCACAGGCTCTCTCCCCTCTCTGCCTATGTGTACTTGATTGTTCTTCAGGGTCCACACCGAGGATCACCCCAACCTTCCATAGCATTCTCCTTAGAACTGTGGTGGCCATTTTGTTTTCTAGGAGTGCTCAATGCTATTTCATGGATACAGTTGAGCGCTGGTGGAACAGAAATTACTTTTTTTTTTTTCCCCAGTAAGAGAAATATCTCTAGAAGTTGCTAGCAATTTTGTTCAAGAATCAGTTTATTCTTGGAGTAGACTTTGTTCATTTTAGAAAAATTTCTGGAATGGATCTTTGTATTACACAAATGCAAAGAAGCAGGCCAATTTGCCGAGTTCACTAAATTTACTGACTTGTCTTTCAAACTTACTTTGATAATTATTTTTAAGTATATTTAACGAATGTGAAATGTTTTCTTGAATGGAGTTAATAAACATTTTCAATGTTTTTTCTTGAATATGTTTAATTAATATAGTTTTTCTGAATTGTCCACTGAATTGCCATTTCCTCTTATGCATTTCAGATTCCCTTATCCTTCTATACTTCTTGTTGTTTTTGCATTGCAACTCATCATCTTCTAACATACCACAGTATTTATTTTATTATTCCATAAAGGCAATAATGTTTTGTTTACTGGTGTTTCCCAAGTTCCTAAAATAGGTCCTGGCTCATAAATGGTATCTTATAATATTGTTGAATAAATGGGTATATATATATATATGTTTTTCTGAACTAATTTCCTAGTTAATACTTATTTTTATATATAATATATGTAACTTACATATACTTCATATTTAGGTCATTTCCCCCTGTTGACAGCATTTTAATATTTGTAGATTGTTTTACAAGTTTCATCAAATGATCAATTCACTGAATTTACCAAATGATAAATATACTGATTTATAAGGACTTTTTATCATGTGTGAGAACTGGTCAGGACCCTGTGACAGAGTTGTCATAGCACGCCCCAGGGTTACCTTCTATGATAGCAGTGGAGGAGCCTATGCCCCTGTTTAGATGCAATTGGAGCTAAAGGAGTTGAGATGTCTGGAGAACCACCAAGTAGGTATTGTGAGGAACCTGCAGAGTTGAAGAACACCAGTGTTTTAGAGCAATGACATCTGTGAGAAACAGATAAGCATGAGACAGATCTAGGGGCCATGTGAGTCCTCCTTGGGGTTGGGGCAGCCTAGTTAAATTATAATATCCCAGAATCTGCAGGATGGGTATTCAGAGTAATTATAATGAGAAGATAACAACAACAGTGGCCATACTTTGGTATCACATGCTGGTGATGCCTGAGGACATATCAGTGACCCCTACATCTGCCCCAGACTTAAAGCTCAACCCTGAGTTGCCAAGGAGTAGGAGGCAGCCTAGGGCAGTGCATGATTTTCTTTTCTTTTGTCTAACTTGCCCTTTCCAAGTCCTACCTTAACTATATCTTCCAGACATCATTCCTGGGCTCCCATAAGAGAATGTGTGTGAACCCCACTTTGGTTGGTCTGGCCACCCACGGGCCAGCACAATGGGAAGGAAACTTATGGAATACTGGAAAGGGCTGGCTGGGTCTCTCCTGGGAGAATGAGACTTCTGTTTCTGAGGCTGGGCCTGATTCCTGACAAGGATTCCTAACAAGAACCTGAAAATGTGCTGGCTCTTTCTCCTCTGGGGAACATTTGAAGTGCTGTGAACCCTGAAGGTGGTGTTTTGGCTCTCAAGGTGTGACATTGGGTGAATTCAGAGCAGCTCTACTGAAAGAGGGAAAGATCTGTGAGCAGAGGGTGGGTCTGTCCTTCAGTGAGTGGTGGGTGAGTCATGGCAAATGGTGGTCAAGAGGGTAGGACAAAGACAGGACTTGGAATAAAATCTTCCAGGTACAAACCATTTGAAGAGGTGTTGGGTCATTCAAGGAACATAATAAAACAACTTCATTTTTTACCCTGAAACGTAGCGTAGTGTTCAATGACCATATTGATTACCTCAAAAAAGCATTGTCTTTTCTTTCTGGAACACCCTTCGTACATGTGTTTCATTGCAGAATTTTTGCTATAGTAGACAATGGAGAGGTTTTTTCATACCAGGATGAGGAGGCGTTCCTTTATTGCAACATTTTCCTTAATCTTTCCATTCATGTAGGTAAATCATGAGAATCACCCCAGAGGGTATTATAATACCATTTTACAGATGAAAAAAACTGAGGATAAGTGAGGTTAATTAACTTTACTCATTCATTCAGTAAGTCAACTAACAAAAACGCAATCGTCTCTTATTCTTAGCCAGGCACATGCTCGGCTCTGTGTGTGTACCTGTGAGCCAATGCACAAGCCCAGCTTTTAAGAACATATAATCCAGGGCACTTTATAATCAGGGATGTACTTTATAGTCAGGGGTGCCCATCAGAATCCCCTGGGAGCTTTTAAAGATCCAGTGTTCTAGGCCATAGTTAAGACCAGAGACTCTGGGGCAAACAATATTTTTAAAAAATTCCCTAGCTAATTCTGAGGCTCCCCTGGTTAGGAACTGTAGATCCAGTGGGTGAGATGAACAGGCAGTTACGTAATAAATGCTACCCTGGGGATGAGTGCAAGGTCCTCCAGGTACCCAAGCAGGGAGTTGATCCTGTGTTGAGGGGTCAGAGAGGGCTTCATGGAGGGAGGGGCCAATCCAGGGTGAGGAGCCAGGGTTGGGTCGGGATAGGGTGATGATGGAGATGGAAAGGGACTCTGTTGGGAGTAGGAACAACTTGCACTGATTTGGAGATCCATCAGGGCCTGATGATTAAGGAGACAGGGAGTGGTTTAGGCGGACTTGGATTTAATGGCATGAGATGAGTAGTAGTGGCAGCTGAGACTGAAAAGGCAACTTGTCTTGATGTGACAGCCAAGTTAGTGATGTGGCCAGGAGGAAGACTCAAGATGGACTTCAAGGCTCATGCTGTAATTTATCTATTGCTGTACTAGACAATCTGTTTAAAGAAAGTAAACATACAGAGATGAAGTTATGATGAGTAGGGTGAGATCTGTGATGGTATACTTGTACTTGACCATGTAATCCCAAAGAGACAATGTATAAAGGGGAACACCAGACCCCTGGACTCAAAGGCCAACTCCATCACTCACTAAGCTTCGCTTTGCTCATCTGCACTCATCCTAGTGTCATTGTGAAGATGAAATGAAATATCGTTGGAGCAGTGTCTGTTCCCTAGAAAACCTCAATGCATACTCGCCATCATTGCTATCACTCTTCTTCCTTGTGACAACCAGTAGGAGTTTTGGAAACAACTACTTCAACAATACATATTTCATTAACTCATTGTGGAAGCTTATGGGGTAGAATGAAAGAAATGAGAGAGAAACCCATTCAAATCCACTCCCCTGGAAATATTAAACCCTCCTTGGACCCACAAGAAATCTCTGAGTCCTATGTCAGATTTAGGGACATGCTCTCAGAAACTTTCACTTCTCTGGCCTACTGGGGCTATCTGAGGACTTTTAGAGGGCCTGAGACAGGTCTTATTAAATTTATATTATCCCCAGAATCTATCTCAAGTTTTATCATATTTATTTAGTGAATACATGAATAAGTGGACTTTTAAACTCTTATCCCTGATTAAGGTCATATTATAGCAGAGAGAAGAGAAAAATTAACCAAGCCTTTTCAAATCTCATCCAAAGTCTTATCTGTTCTTTATGAATGTGTAGCTAAGTCTTCCTTACAAAGCCTTACCAAGTACCATTCCTCTAGTTTTAAAGAAGTGCTCTCCCAGAGCTGACTTGGAAGGCCCAGGCTGATTCCCCAACCTGTAATAAAGTGTATGTATAAAGATAGCAGTGTTGTTATACAATTTAATTAGTACATCATTCAGACATTTGGACCAATGCCTGGCTCTTTTTCTGTGTGTTCATTTTGCTTTTAGTCTAACTCCCACATGAAATAAACAAAAAGGCTAATTGCTTTTGGATTTTAGCACTGGGTGAAATACCTGGATTCATTATGTGAATCATATTTTATAGGTGGATTAACGGTTCTATTGGTAAATGAAAAATTCCAAGATGACAGCTGTAATACTTAAAGCAAGGCAATTGAAAGGTTTGAGCTCCCAAAAGCAGCATATGACTCCATCTGACATGTTCCTAGTTTTCATAGCAGCATAAAATGTTTGCATACTGATGAGAATGTTGTCTCAGGATGGTAAGATTTTATATCTCATTACTCTACAACAGTGTTGTGCTGGTAAATGTTTAAGAACCAGCTCTCTAGCAAAAAAACAAAAAACAAAACAAAAAAAAGAAACAAAGAAAGAGTCCTGGTTTATGTGTTTACCAATATTCATGGTGTAAGTAGTCCCACAATGGCTAATTTTAAATTACCAATGAGGAGATGGAAATGCTGAACACAACTGGCTCCCATCATCCCATATGAGCTGCTTCCTTGACCATGGTACAAGGTGGTACAAGGAGGTTGGTGGCGCTCAGAGCCTACAATGGTTTTTTTTTACTTGTTTCTGCAAGTCATCTGTTGTGTGTGGGAGAGTGGCCCCTTTATCCTGAGCACCTCTGGAGCCAGAGTGAGGGAAGGAGAGGAAAGAATCTTTCTTCCATCTTCCTTTTACAAGTGTGCTTGAGGCTGTTTGGTGTAGGACATATGCATGGTCTTTGTTGTCAGGTAGACTGTAAGCTGCCACCTATTTTCCATATCCATGTAATGAAGGACTGGCTGGGGAACTGGGAGAGTGTAACTGGTTTTGAAAGCATTGGGCACAGTGCATGGCACTCAGTGAAAGGCAGTTGCTATTGTCTAGGGACAGGGGTAGTGCCAACAATAGGAGAGAAGATGAGACTTACCTCGGTCCAATGCTCATTGCACCTTTTGTGCGCCACGTGTTCTGCTTGGTGCTGGATTATAGAGAAACTTCAGGCCTGGGCCCTGCTGTTGGAGGCTGGCTGAGATCTCTGTGGACTATGGCTTGGATTAGTCACAGAATCTGCCTCTTCCTCTCTCATTTCCCAGGATGGTGGCTGTGTAATTATGACGCTCCAATCAGAGTTTGGCTCCAGCTGCCTGGCAGCAGATGTACAGATCACCTTGGGCAAACAAGAGTGTCCCTGGTGGTCCTCCAGGCATGACGGGTCCTCCAGGAGGCTACAAAGTTTGTCTCTCAGCTTCCCTAACAAATGATTGCAGCATATGAATGAAGAGAGAAGTTGGGGCCCCACCTAAGGCCTCAAAGAGAATTTGTGAACATGACAATAGCTAGCATGCTTTATCCCCTATCCTGCCGGGCAATGCTAAGCACTTTACAGCCATTATTCCTTTAGTCCCAATGATTCCTTTAGTACCCCTGGGAAGGTAAGCTTCTTGCTCAAGATCACACTGTAGACTCAGTGCTGGAATGCAAAGTCAAGTGTTTGACTCCCAAACCCAAGCTGTGTACCCCTCTATTGTATCATTTCTGTCTCTAAAATGGAAAATGGGCATTATGGCTCATATTCCTGATGAGCACTGTACAGAAACAAACCATGTATGTCATTAAGTCCTTGATTCAGCTCATCTACCCATGGACCCCAGAGGGCCTGGCACTCCAAGTGCCCCTCCTGACCCCACTCAGGGAGGGAATTCACATAACTCCACCTCATCTGACCAGGCCCTGCCAAGTTGGTTGTTTCATGACCTCATCTCACTCCCATATATTACCCTGATGGGTTTATACCTTATACCAGTTTCCCAAGGGGGGAGTCCATGAATTTGGAGTTCAAAGCCTTCAAAAAATAGCCCTGCCCACAGTGGAAGTGGCTCAAGATGCAAGTGGATGATATTCTTGCCAAACATCCAATTGAATTAGTGACCATTTATAAAAATGGTGACTGAGAAACACCTAGAGCTTCCATGGGTAAGGAAAACCATGAGCATTTTGCATGTGGGGCAGGTCATGAATCACTGGGGGACAGGGGCAGACTATGGCAGATGGCTACTAAAATGTCCCCCAGTGACCTCATATTCTGGTATTTTTGCCCTTCTATAATCTTCTCTACTTGAGTGTGACCTACTGACTTGCTTCTAACCAATGTGATCTGCGGGGGCCTGATGCGGCGGGGGCCAGACATGGCGGGGATCTCCCTTTTCCGCGTCCCGCGCGGCAAGAGAGATGAACGAACCAGTTGTAAATGGAGGTGGCCAGGGATTGAGAAAATAATAGAAATAAAGGAAACAAGACTCAGAAATAGATTCATGAAGCTGGGAGCCTGGGTGGATCTTTCTGTGCCTGGCTGAGGCCACAGAACCGATCCAGACTGCAAAGCTGAGGCTTTATTTATAATCAGGGACAAACAAGGCAATTGACAATGTTCTTGTAAGTTTCACTTGGTTTGGCAGCACTTGCTGCCCCTCCCACAGCCCACTAGCTACCCAGGAAAGATCTAGGGATCAGTTATAGGATCAAGCTTAATTATGCTTAGAGGACTGTGCCCTTCCAAGCTTGGGACTTGTTTGTGACTTTGCCAGCAGGTCAGTCCGAGGCTTAACCCTATAACCACTTCCTACATGATCTAGTAGAAGTGACAGGATTTCATGAAAAGACTGACTTCAGGCTGACTAGTTCTTGTTCTCTCTCTCTCTCTCTCTCTCTCTCTCTCTCTCTCTCTCTCTCTCTCTGAACAGCAAGTTACCATGTTGTGAGTAGCCCTGTAGGGAGGCTTCTATAGTAAGGAACTGATGTACCCAACCATCAGGCAGCAAGGGCCCAAGGCCTGTCAACAGCCACATGAATGAGCTCTGAAGCAGATCTTCCCCAAGTTGAGCATTGAGCTCACTGTAGCCCCAGCCAACACCTGATTGAAGGTGGACTGTCCACAGCATGGAGAAACCTAGGGTTTCCACACTCCAGGTTTCAGCAGGCTGGAGACGGATCTAGTTTAGGTTCCCATAGGACTGAGAAAAGAGGAAGAGCAAAGGAAGAGGACATCTGATCAGAACAGGGTTGCAGGAAGCACTCCTGGTTTGCAGAAGGAACAGAATCCCACATTTCTTTCATTTTAGGACAATTGACTGTTGCTGACTATTATACAAACAAGTGCCTAAGGGACCCTTTTCTGTAAGGCCACTAGCAGCACACTGAGAACTGTCTACAGGGCCTTAGAAGCCACCAAAAGCTTCCTCCTCATTCAAACTGGGTTTAGGATGGCACAGGTATGTGATACTAGCTGGATAAAAACCATAAAATTCCCTTCCCTGAAAATTGCACATTTTTACTTATAAGTTAAGGAAACTTTCTATAATTAGTAACTATTTCCAACCAAGAACTCAAGAAATTGAATTTTCTTGCAAAGTTCCTTTAACAATACTAAGTGATTGAGGCTGAGCATGACTTATAACTGGTATCTCCTTAGAGCTAAGTTTTTAATGGGTACTGGAACTCAGAAGCACTACAATTAAACTTCTTTAAACGAATTCTGGAATCCAGGCTTGTCACAGAGTCTGCATGGCTGTATGACTAATTAATCAAATTATCAAAGTTTTACTGTGTAGAATTCAATTTTGCAGTAAGCGTTCCTTCCCAGTTATTATTATTGCTCTTTGTCAAAGCTGATATTAAAGTTATTTCCAAACATATCACACACACTAGCTGATGGGCTAGCTGATGTTTGCTCTGTGTTGTTGGAGAGAGTGGTGTGGGAGTGGTGTGTGTGTGTGTGGATGGAGGTCGTGGTAAGAAAAAGTTGTGAATGAAATAACTGAGAAATTTAGACTCAGGAAAAAGAGAAGCAATACTGAAACTTTTGTGCAGTAAGAGAGAGCCTCAGCTGAACTCCTATAACCCTCTCCTGGCCATTGAAATATTTCCTGTCAATGAAGAGACTCTAGCTATTTTGTTGGATTTAAACAAGTAATGTTCTACATTTTACAACAATGGGTTTAATAGTCCACTGTGTATTTTACTACTTCTCATACAATAGCACTATTATTTCTCATTCTACTGAAACAGCCATTATTTTACACTTCTTGGTGGGGGGCAGGGTGTCCTTAGCACACAAGAAAGCTCAGCCTTGATTGCAACAGGTTGTATATATGTGTGTGCACAGGCACACACAAACCTGTGTTTCTGTGACCACTTAATGTTCTCTCAGTGTTAACAAAAGTAAGTGAGCTGTTTAAGCCACAAGATTTATCCCTTGATTAGAGCCTGGCAGGACCCTTCACCATACTTTAAACAAGTTGTTCCATTATCATTATTAGGTGATTGTAATGCAAATGGCTACTTTGAAAAACAGTATGTAGAATTCAGGTTTTCCCATATCAACTCTGCATGTCTCAGTCCATGAGGCTCTTGATGCCAGGCGTCTCCAGGGCTCTTTTCCTAGATTTGACAGGACAGGGATGCCATGTTCTGTCTGGTAGCCCCCTGAAGCCTCCATGGCCCTTAGAGTCCAGCAGCCTGGATTATGGATTAGCATTTCCCATCACTTTACACTTAATCCCAAAATGTTTGTCTGTCCTAAGAATCTTCATGTTAGTCCCTTTCTTCATCTCTCGCAAGATCAAAATGGAGTGAACTTGACCCAGATCACCTTGGCTTGGGGATTCAGCAGGCTCCTTTTCAGCTTCCATCCCTTTCTAGATAACAGCTCAACCCTTTAGCAGGACATTCAAGGCTCTCCTAGCCCTGGTCCTGGCAGCATCTCCAACCTCACCTCATTCCCCTCACCTGCAGCTCAGCCATGCCAGACTCCATGCAGGATCAGGGACTCCTGCTGCACTGTACTCTCATTCCCAGACAGCTGGGAACTTCTTTGTCATGTTTCAAAATGCTCAGTGTGAAACCCTTCTTGACTCCACCTCATGGCCATTGACTGCCTCTCTTCCGTGTGAACAGATTTCAACAGTAACTGTGACTATTAAATTAATTAACTAATTAACTTAATTATAGGCATCTCTTTCTCTAAACTGTCAGCTCCTATGGCGGGCTATGTCTCATTTACCTCTCTATCTCAAACACCTAGCATTACATCTGAAATATACAAGAGCTCAGAAAATATTTGTTGTCTAAGTGCATGGAGTGGAGAAATAGCACTACTGATTGTTTATGTTAGAAAGAAATCACCATGACAATGTTCTGTGTCATGACAGGGGTTTTCCTTTTACAGGCATGTACACTAGTCACACTTCATGGAATGGTTCACATAAAATTCAGGCAACTACTCCATGAAAGTTTCACCTAGAAAAAAAGTATTGTAAATAAACCCTGAGCTCTAGTTAATGGTAAGTGTGATGAAGTGTTTAGGAGTGTAGCATACTGATATCTGCAACTTATTTTTAAATGCACCAAAAATTAAGATGGATTAATGGATAGAAGTGTACATGCAAATAGATAGCAAATATACTAATAGCAAACTGTTATTGTAGACTCTAGGCAAGTGATGGGCAACCTTTTGAGCTTGGTGTGTCAAACTTCGCCAAAAAAACTGAGCATAACTCGGGTAGTGTGTCACTTTGAGGAAAAAACATTATTTCGCAAATGTTTCATCCTCAGGAGCAGCAAATGTTTCATCCTCGGCATGCGGCTGCCTTAGCGGCCGCGTGTCATCAGAAATGGCTACGCGTGTCAGTGCTGACACGCGTGTCATAGGTTCGCCATCACTGCTCTAGGCGGTGGGTATATGGAATGTACGCTTCACAATTCTTTCTGATTTTCTCTGTGTTTGAAAGTGTTCATTATAAAATGTTGAAAATAAAGAAATCATCAAAGGATGCACTTATTACTTATACAGTCAGGATATCCAAGGTTTAGTGCTAAAGCAACATTGCATTGGAAGGCAGTTCAGACCCTTACATGTCAATCAACTACTTGGTCCACTACAATTTTTTTACAAATCCCCTGTGCATGTCTATTCCTTAGCACTGAAAATTCCCAGCAACCTCAGTCTCCTATCTCCAAAATATGTTCTCTATCATTGTGGTCTCTTGTCCCACCAGCTTGGTCCCTCATTCCTGCCTTCTGTGTAAGGAACAGCTTCATGAGGAGGTTTTATGGGTCTACCCTGTTTTCCTACTGAGATAGCTTCTTGGTTATTTGCTTTTTTTAATTTTTATTTTTTAACTCTATTCAGATAGCTCTTGGCCTTTGAGAATCGAGGAGGGGGAAGAAACTAAGTATAAACCATTCAAGTTCAATGGAAAATATCCTTGGGTGAGGATTAACAAACAAACAAAGGTCTGGACTAGAGTTACAAAAGGAAAAGTTGAGAGATACTCACATGAAAAAGATTTCCGCATTATTGGCAGAAAATACCATTATAAAAAATATAAAGTACTAACACCTCCTTCTCCAAAACATGAAATACAAGCATTTCACTATTCATGGCAGCAATATTTCTTAAAAAATTAGGTGGCAAGAGAATGCATCTTTTCCATCCCTATAAACCTCAAGTAGGCACTCTTTCAGCCTTCAGTCAGTATTTAATCAGCATACTATAACTTTTATGGGACTGAAATGATATGCTCTGTGACACTAAATTTCCAGTGTTGCTGGAAACTTGGGTCATTTGAGTTCGATTTACATATGATGATCTCATCCATTGTGATGATGAGGATAATGACGATTGTTGGTGTTGATCATCTGAGAATACACACAGGGACACACACACCATCATAGCCTCCATCTGCTTTAGTGCATTGGCCTGGGAGTAGGTAGCAAAGATGAATCACAACTTTTATCTACCAAAAACAAGCATAATTTATATGAATTTCAAGGTATAACATCAGTGTTTCAGGAAGCTTTTATTAGAAAGTAACACATGAGCTTATGTAATAAAGAACATTTATTAATTCATGTAACTAAAAAGCTTAGGTTTAGATAAAGTTCCTGATGTTATCAAGGCCCTGGTTTTGTTTCTTTGTAATTCTCTATATTTTGGTTTCAATATCAAGCTGGTTTGCTTTGTGATAGCAAAATGGCTGAGACTTTTAGACTTCCTATTTCCAGAGAGGAGAGAGAGTCCTTCATCCAGCAATTCTAGCAAAAGTTGTGAAATTTATTTTGATTGGGCTCTGTGAGGTCATATGACCCACAAGATAATGAATCACTATGGCCAGGTAGATGGAATGTGCCAGTTTGCTTAGCCTAATTCATGTGCTTTACCCCTGAGCTAGAGAGTAGAGTTGGCCTCCTTGGGACCACATGCATCCCCATATGAATCCCCAGATGAAAAAAGACAAAAAGGAGGAATGGATATTGAAGTTAACACAAATGTCCACTACAAATAGTCAATTTCCTTCCTGTGACTTCACTGAAGTCAAATTCTACAATGAAAATCAAATGATGAAGAGCAGACAGACATCATTTTCCTTGGCTATGCAAAAACAAACATCAAATATGCTGAAGATACATAAAGACTTACTGGAAACAGGGAGTGCTTTCTGATATCCTAATTCAACAGACTAGTACCTTTTTATTTCTATTTTTCTTAGCAGAATGACATTGATATATATCTGTCACCTCTGCTGGTTCATTAGGCAGAGTTCACAGTCAATGTATATACTAGTAGAAAGGCGTAAGTACAGGAATGAGGGGTAGAGAAGGAGGGAGAAGAGCATTTAATATGTGTCAAAATGTGTAGGGGAGAGAACTAACATTTATTGAGTATGTATGGCAGCAAGCCAGCTAGGCAGTTATGAGTATTGTTTGTTGCTTTTCTTTTAAACAGAGAAACTACTGAAAGTAGAGGGTTGAAAATGAACAAGAAAGAAATGTGCTACAAAAGGTAAAAATGTTGAGGGAAAAGATAAGAGAAGGAAAAATCCCTGACCCAGGAATGGATGGAGATAGGGTTAGACTAGGACTCAAAAAATGTGTAGTTTGTTCTTTGCCTTTAATGGTGGGCTTTCCATGTGGTAAACTGAAGAACAGCAATGTTGTGAAAAGATCATTGGGTTGGAAACCAGGAGACCTGCTTGGACCACTGCTACAACATGTGACCCTGAACAGGCTGCTTAACCTCTTTGTCTTGAAGGACAATATTCCTTCTCTGTGATTGTGAGTTCCCGAAGGGGAACACCTAGTCCAGAAGGAGGATGAGAACTGAGGAAGAGAAGAGTTTACTGCTCAGAAAACTCTGAGCACTCAGTGAAGAAATTTGGCTGAATAAGTGACCAATGAATTGGACATTTCTTCTGGTCTATTAATATCTATCTATCTATCTATCTATCTATCTATCTATCTATCTATCTATCTAGTTAGCTTTCTATGGGTCATTTATATTCTATACTGGGTTTTGCAAGAGTTGAGGATGCAGATAGAAACCCATAAAATAAAATAATGAAATATAAATAATTTTTGGATGGGGGATATATAAATTAAATATGTAGGCTGAAAGACCCAACTCAGTTCTTATAATTAGGCCATAAATTTGACTCTGAGCTTTCTAGCAGATAAAGGGGAAGAGAGAAAATCACCTGGTTTACAATTTTTAATATATATAAGCATTACAAATACTAGTTCCTTAATGGGAAAACCGAACTTTTTATAGAAATGAGTTCTGAAAGGAAATTCCTCATGTGAGGTGTGGAGAAATGGAAGGGAAGAGTGTTGAGTGGAAGAACTTTGCAGCTCAACATAATGAAAGGGAAGAGCTGAAGAGAATTGTAAAAGCTGTGTTTTTATAAAGTTTAGCTCAGGTTAGTACAGAAAGTAGGAGCACTTTAAAGAGACAGTAACATGAAACAACAATGGGCAGATGTTGACAGGGAATAAGTCTTTCTGGAAAGAATTCCCAAGTTGGAGAAATGGTTTGGGTTTTGGAAGAGCCTGTAATGAAGTAAATTGTGAAATGAGAAGTGCTGCTTACTGCTGATAAGTGTGACAGTGTCTGTCCTGTCTAGGGCTGGGAAGACACGCCTTCAGCCCCACCCCTCTCCTTAGTGCTTACAATTTCATTTCCCACAAGCAGTGCCATGTGCCTGGCCTGGGGTGAGCCTAAGCTTGGCCCCTTGGTCACAGCCAGACTACACCTGGAGGGTGGGGTTGGCGGGAGGCTATCGGGCCTAGAATTGACTTCCCTGTTGGTATTTCTAGTGGAGTTGGGCAAGAAAGTTGGTTCCTTGAGGAGCCTGTCATTTGGGGAGTCCTGAGGAGCAGCAGTGGCAACAAGGGTGAGAAATTATCCTCGTATGCTTCCCAGTGATTCGGCTCACACTGTCTCCACTGAGAGTGAATGAGAAGATGGCTTCCTTAGAGGGTGCTGCAGGGACCCAAGTGAAGACCTCTAAGTCATGCTTTGAGCCACAGCATTGAGGGAGCAGCACTTCTGGGCAAGCATAGTGACTATAGAGGTGGTTAGTGACCTCCCCAAGGGGAAGGAAAGTCCACTTCAGTAGACATAAAGGGACTGGGAGGCATAGCCTGAGATTCTACCCCATTATCAATCTTGGACATCTGAGGGGTAGACTTATTAAGGGAGCCAGCAGGATCTCTCATAGTAGCTTTAATTTATCTCTGCATATATGAGTTGACCTGGGATTGAAGGTAAATTTAGAGGAGACATTACTACATATATTTCTGTATTTTAAGGCATAGCAACCTGTAAAAATACTAAAATGTATGAGGAATATCCTAAGCTATGACCAATAGATGACTAACTCCATTCTCTTAAAAACTTTTATTTCTTTCTACAGAAATATCTACAACATAATGATCTGACTTTTATCCAGATGCATTATGTTAGGAAGAAATAGCCACATCTAACATATCCACTAATGTTCCCCCTTTTTGTGTGTATGGGTAGAGTAATGGAATAATAATAATAAAAAAGTAAACTCATTATAAAGTTTAGGAAGTAGTAGGAGAGTTACATAATATTTTAAATTTCTTATAGCAGTAGAGCTATAAGTTGAATAATTTTGACATACATCCACATGAGCCTTTCAGTTGCCATTGGAGGTTTTTAATATTCTCAGATTTAAAGTTTATTGAGGATAGGAACCGTGTATTTGGCAGAGCAGGAATTTAGATTTAAAGATAAAGTTAGATTCTACTATTTCCTAAAGTTATTCCATTATCTCCTTAGATTGATATTATGTCCAATTGAACCTTAATTATTATATTTGTTAAATGATTTTCAATAATGTTATCTTCATTTTGTTGATTTTATCTTAATACTAGAAGCCTGGTGCATGAAATTTGTGTATTGGCTGGGGGGGGGGGGGTCCCTCTGCCTGGCCTGTACGCTCTCGCAGTCCGGGAACCCTCAGGAGATATCTAACTAGCGGGCCTAAGCCGTCAGTCGGACATCCTTAGTGCTGCCGCGGAGGTGGGAGAGGGTCCTGCCACTGCCTGCTGCTGCACTCACCAGCCGTGAGCCCGGCTTCTGGCTGAGCAGTGCTCCCCCTGTGGGAGCACACTGACCACCAGCGGACAGCTCCTGCGTTGAACGTCTGCCCTGTGGTGGTCTTAGAACCAGACCTGCATATTACTCTTTTATTATATAGGATTAATTTTATTAATGTTAAGCTTGTAAATAATAACAACCACTGGTTTTTCCTCCTAGAAATATATGAATATATTAATGTTATATGTTGTGTATTTATTACTGTTTGATAAAGGGAAAACTAAAGTCATCACAATATTTTGTTCATTGGTAGAAAGAACAAATTCAAAATAAAAAAGGAACAACCATGCCTTGGTTAACAAATAGATTAGGATTGGGGCATCTTTAAAAAAAATCAATATTGTTAAAAAATTTTTGTAATAATTACTATTTTTTCCTAAGTGGCAGATGCTTTATATGCACTATCTTATTTAATACAAGAATTTTTAGAGGATGTAACATAATATTTGTTTTAAAGTATTGAAGTAAGTTTATGTTGGCTTGTGTTTAAATTCAGGTCTGGTTCTAAGACCCAACCTCCTCCATAGTATCACAGAACCTCCTGGTTAAACTACAAGAAGTAAGGTGGGAGTGTTCATGTCAGCCTCTCTCAATGTATAAGGCCCTTGAATCAGTCAGAATAGGCCAGGTTTTATTGTGGTGTGTGGTGGTGTCAGTCATTCTCCAAATCTCAGTCGCTTAAAACAACTCAGCATCCTTTCTTGCTCATTCTATACATCAATTCTGCCTCAAATAGCCTTTTTTTTCTGGGATCAAGCTGACAGGGTCTTTCTCTGGAGGACTGCCAATCTTTGGGCAGAAGGCAATTGAGAACATGGGAATGCACACTGGCTCTTAAAGTTTCCACCTGGAAGTGATACATCACCTTAGTCACATGCCATTGGTCAAATGAAATCATTTGGCCACATCAGGCTCCATGGTGCTAGGGAAGGGCAATTCTGCCAGTGCCCCAAATAGTCCATGGGCTCACTTCCATGGTTTCAGTTACCTGTGGTCAACTGTGGTCCAAAAATATTAAGTGGAAAATTTCAGAAATAAACAATTCATAAGTTTTATTTTATTTTACTTAAAATATTTTCAGTTACAGTTGACATACAGTATTAATAAGGTGTAAAACATAGTGATAGGCATTTATATAACTTATGAAGTGATCACTCCCATAAGTCTAGTACCCATTTGACACCATACATGGTTATTACAATATTAATTGCGTGCGGTTCTGAGTAACGTGGTGAAATCTTGTGTCATTCCACTCTGTCCCTCGAATCATCCCTTTGTCCATACATACTTATCCGCCTGTTAGTCACTTAGTAGCCATCTTGGTTATCATGTCAACTGTCATGGTATTGCAGTGCTTGTGTTCAAGCCACCTTTATTTTACTTAATAATGGCCCCAAAGTACAAGAGTAGTGAGGCTGGCAATTTGAATATGCCAAAGAGAAGCAGTAAAATGTATGTATGTATAGGAAAAAACATAGTATATATAGGGTTCATTACTATCAATGGTTTCAGTCATCCATTCATTGGGGGTCTTGGAATGTATCCCTGGGAATAAGGGGGACTACTGTATCCCTCCCCCTTGCTTCAGTTGCTTTCTGGATGAAATATACATGCACAATCAAATTTCTATACATGCACTGTGACCTTGGGCAGCATATGTAGTTACATAACTTTGGGCAAGTTATTTGATAATTCTACATAATGATATCATAGGGTTGTTGGGAAGATTAAATGAGAAAACTTTCTTTTTGTCTTTGTACACTTTTCAAAAACAGAATTGAGGACATACTGTATATGTAATTTCACATTCTGCTTTTAAAGTTAACATTATTTCATAAACATTTCCCCAAGTTATTATAAACTTTTTATAGGAATCCTTATTATAGTAGAATAATATTACAGAGCACATTCTAAAGTAAGATATACATTTCTATATAAAAGGGTATTTTGCATTTGTAAGATGTTTCCAATTTGCAGTGGCTCCTTATCATCCAAGTAGGTGCCACTTTATTAAAGAAAGAAGCCCAGGCTGGAATTGCCCCCAACCATTCCCTGGTGAGATGAATCAAACTTCCCACTGAGAACAATGGGCTTGGGCACATACTCGTTTCTCCAAATAAAGGGTTGGGAGGACTTCTCCCCAAATAACACAGAGTGAACAGCGCTGTTTTGTAGGTCAAGGAGAAAGCCATACATTACATTTAAAAAGAAATTGCAGTTATCAAAGGAAGTGGATAAATTTAAACTGCTACCTAGCAAACACTTGGCCACTGCAGCTTGACTATTTGAGACCTGGTAAGGAATGGAGAGAAGATCATTCAGTCTCCTTAAAGAAGTTGAGAGGATCGTGAATATGAGAGAGGACACTGGCATACCTCACTTTTCTGGCCATGCTTTGTGCCATGGGCCAATTATTTGGGAGCCTATAAGAGCTGGGCCCTTAAAAACAAAATTTTCTATCAATACTATTTTTTTGTTATTAATCCTCACCTGAGGATATTTTTTTTTCCATTGATTTTTAAAAAGAGAGTGGAAGGGAAGGAGGGAGAGAGAAACATTGATGTGAAACATCGATTTGTTGCCTCCTCCAGGCACCCTGGACTGGGGCTGGGGAATCAAACCTGCAACCCTGGTAAGTGCCCTTGTCCAAGAATCGAACCCTCTACCCTTTGGTGCATGAGTCGATGCTCCAACCACTGAGCACACTGGCTAGGGCATATCAATGATATTTTTTAAAAGTATATTTCTCTGGCCTTAATGCCATACAACCCTACGATCCACCCTTTCTCTGACATAGTGATTAGGCATTAAGGAGTAGGGGAATATTTAAGAGCTAGAAGGGATGTAAATAATCTTCCATTTATTCATTCATTGTTTCACTCATTCACTCCTTCAGAAGCATTTGTTGACAGGTCCTATGCTGGGAGAGATGGAGATGACTCAGACACAGCCCCTGGCCCCAGTTATTCACTATCTAGAAGGGAAGTCATGCAAACAACGGACATTCTCCACAGAATGGTTGACACTGTGGGAACACAGAAAAGGGACACCTGGGCTGGATCAGGAAAGGCTTTCAGAGAGGTGACGGTCAGACTAAGACTTGAAGAACAAGTAGCAATTGGGAGCATTCCCCCATGACAGCCCTCTGGCCTTTTGTCAACTTAAAGGGGACTCCTGATTTTTCTGGCCCACCAGTGGGGAGGGGATCCCACATCTGAGTTTAGGTGAGGTGAATTGAACATAGCAGAACATCTTGAGCTGGAACGGGGAGAGGGGGCCTGGGTTAGGGAGCACGGAGTTTTAAACATTAGGCTCTATCGACACTGTGTTTAGGGCTCATGGTATTTTCAAGGGTCTTCCAAAATGTTTGCAATGTCCCCAGTTTGAGATTAAAACAAGAGACTGTATAATCAAAGTTCATATATGCTTAATTTATACATTTGATACCTAAGTACATATTTATATACAATTTATAGAAAACTATACTGTCATACAATGCATCACTACATTACCCAGTCTATTTATTGTGGGTGCTGAGTGGAGTGATGAAACTGATGAAGCCTGCCACTCAACAGCCAAAAGCAGCAGTGAGTCAGGAGGTCCAAGACCAGGGTATGAGCCCAGCTGTCCACTCAGTAACTATGTGACTTTGGGCAACTTCCTAACCTCTCTGAAGACTCGGTTTTCTCTTTTGACCAGCAGGGATAAAGGCTGTTCACCTGCCTGCCTTAGAGGGGGGTTGCAAAGCAACCCGATAACAGATGTCGATGTGCTTTGTAAGCTGTGAAGCCCCATACAAACGTGAGCCATCTTGCCTGGCCCGCCTGCAGCCCTGGCTCGGCAGACAGGTGGTTCTGCTCGCAGCAGACCTCTGATGGATGCCCAGACTTCCCTGTCCACAGTTCCATCTCCCCTAATGTGGAGGAAGCAACATGGGGGACAGTTATTCTGGACTCAATCCTGACCGATGAGGGATTACGGGGTAGGCTTTCCAGTTCACAAAGCGTTTCACATGCATCATTTCACTTGGTTCTCCCAACAACCCAAAGAGAGAATGGAGGCTTGCTCATGACCTTACAGCCCTGAGCTGAGGAGCCATGCCTCTGGCTTAGGCTTCCTGTTTCCACACCTTGTGCTTGTTCCTGAGTGACCTTGCTCCCTGGCCATTCATAAAAGGGAAGCAAATATCGAAATAAGGTCATGGATTGAGGAAAGCCACTCATCCTCAGACGCAGGGACTGATGGAATATTTTTGATGGAGGCATGAGAAAGGAGGAGTGTGGGGAGGGGTGTTGATGACAAAGCTAAGTACGGGAAAGGGGCCTCTTCTGGGGAGTGAGAGAAGGAAGGACCCACAGACGCCAACCGGAAATGTTACCTTTAGTTAGCAGTGTACAGGAAGCTGATAGCCTTTGGGGTTAGACTTCCCTGAGTTCAAATCTTGGTGCTCTCGTGGCTGCATGCCTTGGGCAAATCACATAATTTCTTGGAGCCTTGGTTTTTCATCTATAAAATAGAAGTTAAAATAGTTTTGCTATGAGAAATGAACGAGATAATACCTGTCAAGCTGCTGAAACTGGTTTGGCTCAGTGGATAGAGCGTCGGCCTGCGGACTCAAGGGTCCCAGGTTCGATTCCGGTCAAGGGCATGTGCCTTGGTTGCAGGCACATCCCCAGTAGGGGGTGTGCAAGAGGCAGCTGATCGATGTTTCTCTCTCATCGATGTTTCTGACTCTCTATCCCTCTCTCTTCCTCTCTGTAAAAAATCAATAAAATATATATATATATATATATATATATATATATATATATATACACACACACACACACACCTATCAAGCTGCTAGCCCAGTGCCTGGCATATAATTGATGCTCAGGAAGAGGAAACTGCTATTCATATGTCAGCTGCCCTGAGTCCAGTGGAGACCCTACTTAGAATCATACACGAATCCGACGCGTTGGAGAAGAGCAGCTGTGCCGCCTGACGCGTGTTGACTGTGGTCCTGCGACACCTCACGTTTCATACCTCCTGGCTCCTGCCTTTGCCAGCTCTGAACGTTTTCTGAGAAGCAGTCTTTATTATTTCTCTCTACCTCCTCACACCCCAGAGCATAAACTGTACGCACAGCTTGAGATGAAAACAAACGCTCTTGCTCCCCGTGGCCACAACTGCCTCCACAGTCAAGGTCATCCTCCTCATGGCAGTGTTCAGTGTAGAGGTTAAGCATCTGGGTTTGAATCCTTGCCCTGCTACTTAGTAGCTGTGTAGCTTTAGGCAAGTTATTCACCTTCTCTGTTTCCAGTTTCCTTATCTATAACATGGAATAATAATAACACCAACAACATAGATATGGGCTACCTTTTAAATGAGTTAACATACGTGAGACACTTAGCATGGTGCCCGACACACGCCAAATACCTAGCAAATATTAGCTATTGTTGTTGCTACAATTTACTGGCTGATGCTCCTGCTCCTGGTGTCTCCTCCACAACTGATCGAGCCCACAGCTGCTGGAATAATCCGCAAACACTGGCTCCTGCACGATATCTTCTCGCCTGAGTTCTAGAGCGGTGCCCCACAGGCTTCTCAACTGGCAGACAAAGGTCCCCTCTGTGCTCCAGTCCCACCATCTCACTCCGGTCATTCCCCCCAATCCAAATTCACAGCCAATTCCTCCCCTTCGCCCAGGCTCTCTCCTGAGAGCCCACACCACTGACTCACAGGGGAGTATTCCCAGGACTCCATATTGGGGCTCACTTATCGTCCTTTTCCTCTCACTCCTGGTGGTCAAGTTCAGCCAAGCCCATGGCAGAACCAGTAGATTTCCCTTCCTATTGACGTAACACAAATCTCCCTTTCTCTGGTTTGATATTTTGTTTGTTTTGTGCTTTGTAGAAAATATGAAATATTTTTACATTTATTAAGATATTCTAAACTCCTACAACTCTAAGTATTTAATGTTCATAGTGATTCATTCTTTTGAGTTAAGTATTATCCTTTCTCTAGGACCCTCCTTTAAATTGCAAGTAATTAGGAAGTCCTAACTGATTAAGTTCTTAAGCACTCTGGGAGGCAGGGCTTAAGAAGCTAACACCTCAGCTGTATTATGTGGCTGGGCACTGGGGCCTCTGTAGAGAAGGCATTAACGTGGAGCTGGGGAGAGAAAACATAAAGAAAGGGAGATAGGCACATATTTTTGTTTCAGTAATATGGTCTGAGCTGGGCACAGGTAAGGAACAGATAAAGAGGAAACCAAAAAAGCTGTTGCCTAAAGGGGGTGAAAGTGAAATGGCTATCAAGCCCGTTTTATTGAAAACTATGTGTTAGGGATTCACAGAATCTCAGGTTTCAACCAAAGGGCAAAACCTGGACAGACTGAGGCTCTTGTCTTTAAAGGAGAGGCCCCCTCTGAAAGACACAGGGTCCCCTTTGAATTTAAGAGAAAAATCATAAAAATCGACAAGTTTCATTTCTAAGAGTTGGCCCCAGAGAAATAGAGATGTGGTCAAAGATTTATATAAAAGAGTATTCATCATAGTGTTATATTAGTTTTAAAAATCTGAAAATATCCTAAATGTTGAGAAATAGGGAACTATTTTAATGAAATATTAAACAACTGACCCATACATTGAATTATTTTAGCATTCATTAAAATCATATTTGAAAGACTATTTAGTGACATGGGGAAATGCTAATGGCATAATGTGTACTAAAAATTTAGGATACACTATTTAATAGTAAGTGTAACATTAGGTGAGAGTGGGTGCCTGTAACTTCCTCGCAACTTTCCATTGAAAAACTTTTTGATTCTTAAAAAATATGATAAAACTTTCAAAAGTGCATGAGATCAGCTTAGCAAATTGTGGAATGTAAGTCATGGTTGCATTTATTCTGTAACTTCCAAAAAAAATAGGAAGCATTTTATTAAGATATAAAACTCACCTATTGCCAATTCTAAACTCTTACAACTCTAAGTATTTAATGTTCATGGGAAAAAAGATTGGAAGGAAATACACGTCAACTGTGGTCATCTCTGAAATGTAAAATTATGGGTTCTTTTAATTTTCACTTCTTAAAATATTTTCTACAATGAAAAAAATACCACTTTTGTGTTTAAACTATTGTTTTCCAATCTGTAGAGTTAAAGTTTATGTAACATGGGGGGGTCTTCATCT